>NC_142086.1:35598428-38123428 GCF_054644295.1 Miniopterus natalensis | reverse complement strand
ACAAGGCTGGGACTGGAGTCCTCAGGGGCGTGGGCCGCGGTGGACAGAACACCACCAGATCTGCAAAGGACCATGGCAGGTGCTCGGTCCTGCTCACTTTCAGAAGGGAAACAAACCCAGAGAGATGAGAACACGTAGAAAGCCCAGGGTTGCACAGATAATTAATGGCCAAACCAACACTTGGTGCATGCAAACCGCATACAGATCTGTGCTATGAAGGGAAAGATGACAACTGTGAAGAATCAATTTAAAGTCAAATGAGAAGGGTGTGAAAGTAAAAAGCCTTCATCAGTGACCTTGCCTGGAGGGAAAAAACACGAGAAGGTAAAAGTTTCAAAGGGTGAGATCTCTCTAATATAGACAATGTTTCAACTCCCTAGCAGCCAAAATACCATCTGGTACTTAAGAAGGCATGCGTCCCATGAAAGGTGACAGGTGGACATGTTTTAAAGATAGTTGGCCAGCCTATTGTAGCCTTTAGAGAGTGTACCCAGACTACCAGGATGGCAAAGACCAGCTTGAGTTCCAAACATGTTTACAGCTGACAGAAATGTTTCAACTAAAAATAACTTGCATGACTCTCTCTCCTAGAGTCTCTCATTTCAAAAAAATGTATCTATGTAAACACCATGCAGGGGCTGAACGCTTCATTTAGGAAGGAGGCTTCCTGAAACGCCCTCATATTAGTGTAAAAGTGAAATAAATGTTTCTCTTCTAACCTTGTGATCCTGTGGATCAGACTATCCCATTAGTGGGAATGAGGGAGAGGAAATCAGAAGGGAGTTGAGAGGAACGGGAGGCAGGCCAAAGTGTTTGTGAATAAGTAAAGGAGAAAATTCAAAGGTCCATGAAATTAGGAAATTTGTGGAGTGATTCCTGAACGAAACAGCCATTTCTCACAATCGTGTGCTTCAAAGCATATTCTTTTCTGTTTACAACACAATGAGGAAGCTTTCTGATGGGATAAAGTTTCATAAAGCAGATCGAGAGCGTAAAGCACCAACACTGAGTGTGGCGTATGGTAAGCACTCAATCCAGGGTGACTGTTTTCATGGCCATTATTACTATGACACATCAAACCTCTTCTGTTCTGTAGTGGGGGGGGGAATGGGAACAGAAGGCGCATATTTTAATTGAAGTTAACTCAAATTTAAGAAATAGATTTCCTACCTTGATGCATAGTCCAGATGTTGAAATATTACCATAGAGAACTTCAAAGGCCCTGGGGGCTTTAGGCTGGGTTGTGGAATCATCCACAGAACTAGGACTTTCTTTTCTGATGAAGTGGCCAATCAGAAATGAGGTGGGAGATGGAAGTACCTTAATGTAGTTCATCTCACCTGTCAAGAGCAGAGCTGAAAACAAACAGCACCAACAAAAAACAAGTCTCTGTTTATCCAGAGATGTCACAGGCCTATGGATGTTACTTAGAGCAGAGCACCTCGTGTGGTCATTCAGTGACAATATTCATACTTACCTTACTGCTTTTAACAAGCTTGATGGCTTGGTTTCTTAAGTCAACAGCAAACCAAAGCAGTAAACTGAGGAGAAAGAGGAGAAAGAAGAGTTTCAGCCAACAGACTGAGATTAAAGGAGAAAACTATTTTTAAAATTGACCCAAGAGGTCAAAAAAAGCATATGGAAACATTTAATGGGGGGGGGGGAGAATAGTGTTGTAATAGGAATACCATGTGAGTATTCCCACACCGCACTTGGTGGTCTGCAGAGTGATTTCATATGTTTTTTTTTTTATGTCAACACGAGCACAGTGAGGTACATAGGACTGTATACATCAGGGGCTTTTGGAGATTTGTCAGAGTAGCGGGCCATATGTTGGGGCCTGGACTGGAACAGGACCATTTGAGAGCACCGTGCTGTTTGCCACCTACTCAACCCTCCACACCAGACAAGGCCAGTTCAGTGCAGTCAATTAACAGAATAGCCAATTAACTCTTAAGTTACATTTTAGGAAGATTTCTGTCTAAAGTAGATAAAATTGAAAGTGTCGCTCTTCCGAATGGCTTATTCCTGTGTTGCCCAGTATTTGCCAGACCTAAAATCAAGACATGAGTGGGTTTACAAGATAGAATACTGAAAATGGAGAGTGTCACCAAGGAGCCAAGCTACGTGATCACTGTGCTTAGTTCCCAGAGATTGTGGAGAACCCCATGTCTCCAAAGATCTTCCTTCTCTCTTATTTCTTACATTTGTTTGATAACATTAATGGTAAACACATAGTTAAATCCCCTAGTGATGACAAGGAAAATGACCCCCTTAAAGTAGCCTTTAAAGACTTTTAGTGGGGAATATCTTGTAGCTTTCCAAGGAAGCCATTTCCGACACAGGGACACAGAAACGCTAGACTGCCCTGGCATCACCTTAAAGCAAGGTTTCTCAGCATGAGAGGCCAGGGAGGACTGGATCTTTCCAATCAAGAGTGACCCATTCACGAATCAGACCTTATTTTTTTAATTTGTTTTTGTTTTTGTTTCTTTGTTGTCTTGTGTTTCTGCCTCCCTCCCCCGCTCTGTCTCGCCCCATCCTGCTGGCTGTCTCCTCCCACATCCCCAGGCGAGAAGCCCCACCAATGCAGCATCTGTTGGCGCTCCTTCTCCTTAAAGGATTACCTTATCAAGCACATGGTGACACACACAGGCGTGAGGGCGTACCAGTGTAGCATCTGCAACAAGCGCTTCACCCAGAAGAGCTCTCTCAACGTGCACATGCGCCTCCACCGGGGGGAGAAGTCCTACGAGTGCTACATCTGCAAAAAGAAGTTCTCCCACAAGACCCTCCTGGAGCGACACGTGGCCCTGCACAGCGCCAGCAACGGGACCCCTCCCGCGGGCACACCCCCGGGAGCCCGCGCTGGCCCCCCGGGGGTGGTGGCCTGCACGGAGGGGACCACTTACGTCTGCTCCGTCTGTCCAGCAAAGTTTGACCAAATCGAGCAGTTCAACGACCACATGAGGATGCACGTGTCTGACGGATAAGTAATATCTTTCTCTTTCTTATGAACAAAACAACAAAAAAGAAACAAACAAAAAAAAGCTATGGCACTAGAATTTAAGAAATGTTTCGGTTTCGTTTTTACTTTCTTGTTTTTGTTTTTGTTTCGTTTCATTTTGTACTACATGAAGAACTGTTTTTTGCCTGCTGGTACATTACATTTCCGGAGGCTCGGGTGAAGAATAGTTTTCCCAGCCTCCCTCGGATGGTGGCCTTAAGGCCTGGTAGTGTTTCAAGAGGTCCACTGGTTGGATCTCTAGCTACTGGCCTCTAAATACAACCCTTCTTTACAAAAAAATCTTTTTAAAAAAGTTAAAAAAAAAAAGTTTTTTTTCTCACTTGTGAAGAGCACTACAAAAAATATATAACGAAATCTAAAAGGCCGACTGTCTTTAAGTACACCGCTTGCAGTGTTTCAGTGGACATTTTCACAATTCTGGCCACTTGGACTTCACAGTAACCAGTTAAAACTGTGGAATCTCACTTCTGGTTGAAAACCCAGAGGAGAGGCCCTGCTGATTTCCACCTACCATGTTGTCTGATTTCATAAAAGGGCTGTGGAGGTGGGAAGGGGCAGTGGGTTTGGTGATGTGGGGAAGGCGAATGGCAGGCTTCTCCCCCAGATTCTGCTTGTCCACACACCCCAGCCCACCTCCTCCAGGCCCCCCGTTCATCAGAAGCCAGGAAGACTTGGACGAGCATCAAGCAACAGTGGCTATCGTATTTATTCAGTGTCTTCGCTGAGCCACAGCCTCAGCTCAATCAAGAGGGACTTTCATGAAAGGCAGGAATGCAGATAAAACAAAGATATCAGAGGTTTGCACCTACGTTTCTATAGGTACAAGAGAAGGATTATTTCCAACAATCTTTGCAAAAAAAAAATTACAAAAAAAAGTGTCAGGATATATTCTTGTGGAAGAGAAAGAGAAAGAGAAATGAAAGGGGGGGGGGAACAATAAAAAGTTCTTGAGGCTTTTTTAATTCAAAATTTTATAGAGGGGCAAAAGTGACGTTTACCAGATAGAATGCCGATTTTTTTAATATATTTACAACAGTATTTGTGTAAAAAAAAAACAAAAAAAAGTGAGATTGTTAAAAGTAATTTTTTTTTCCATTTTGGTTTTGCATACACTGCCACCAATCCCTTCTCTTTTATTTTATTTCACACACATATATATATTTTTTGTTAAGTCAAGACTGTTAAGGTTAGCGATACTGCTTCCAGATAGAAAGAATAAAAGGCAATTAAAGTTATATTTGAAAGAGAGGAAGGATATTTTCTTCATATTTTTTTTAATTTTTCTTAATTTTTATTATTTTAAGTATTGCCTGGGTTGATGAGGGCCTCTGTGGCCCGCCCATCCCTGCTGTAATTTGAACTGCTGCTTTGTATTTTGATATGTAGTTCTTTGACTTTTAGGAAGCCTAGGTTGCTCCACTGAATTTTTTTTTTTTTTCAACTGATCCATTTAGAATTCTGTTCTTTTTCATGGGAGGGACTTTAACTTTCAGAAACAGATTTCTTGGTTCTCTAGAAGTTCATTGAGATCTTATGATTGTAGAATTTCTATGGACTTGACTGCTTTCTTTGATGAAACACTAGTAGTTTAGAGGTCTTGACAAATGGGTTCTTTCCCTTTGTGGTCAGCCTGGAGGAGGAGCTCACAGAACTCCGCCATAGCTCCTCACCCTTCACAGCTACAGAGAGCAACAGTAGCAGAAGCCTGTGACAGAGCAGGAAGCCTCGATGCCAAAATTACTTTCTTCCTTCCAGATATCACCTTTCGACTATTTCCACCATGGTTGAGAGGGTGAAATAAGATGACCATTCTCTAGCTGATTCATTAACCCTTGCTTTTTGGAAAGGCTATAAAGAAGGTAACATTTCTCAGATGCCAGCATTCATCATTCAAAGGCCACCTACCCATTGCATCATCCAAGGTGCCACTCTCTCTTCCTAATTGAGATTTCTCTCCTCGGTCCTGATCAAGGTATTATAATAGAGATTTTTCTATTTATAGACAGTGTCCTGAAGGGGTTCCAACTCAAGTACAGGAATTCTTAAACCTAACACATGCCAAAGGTGATTACATTGCCGGGCATATTTTTAACACTCTTAAGGGGGAAATTAAAACTTTAAACAAAGCAGAAACACCAAACTAGAATTTTAAAAGAGAAAACAATAGAGTATTTTAGTTTCAAAATTATTTTGTATTTTAACTGATTTTTTTTCCAGCAACTTATTTTCAAAAACTATAGCAAAGAAGTCTTCCAAGGGAAGCAGCTCTGTAATGGCTAAATTGGTTTCACCCATGTATTTTAGACTTTTCATTAAATCAGATTTTATCCATAATTTCTTGGTGATGTTAGTATGGTTAGTGCAGCTGGAGTATATGTGAGTTTGATTTGGTCCTGTGGTCTTTAACTCAGTAAATATTTTGCTAGATGTTTTAATGTAGACTTGGATGGTTAATTGACTGTTGAGTATCACCCATCATGATTTCTAAGAGAAGGCCTGCCAAGAACTGCATGTCCAAATTGACCTGTTTTAAAAGTTAGTAGAAAACAACTTGAAAAATAAGAAAAAGCCCATTTTTCTCTTGCTAATTTTTCTTTTTAAAATAGCAATGTTGTAAGACTAATATTTCCACTTAATACCAACAGAGGGAGCGTTAGTTAATTAACCACGTCATGAAATTGTTTTGATATTTTGAAAACAAGTCATTCAACCTACAAAAGAAAAAATTGACATTAAGAAAAAAAATTTTTTCGTCTAGACGAAAATGACATGATATCACTCAGCATATCTTATAAACAAATAAAGGTCAAAAGCCACTTTGAAATATTTTTCAATTATTTGACAGTAGCTTTTAAAACAGTGTTCTTATTTAAATCTTAGCAAAGTAGACAGAATTCAGAATACCTCCAGAAAACTTGATCTTGGGTGCCATTATGAGCCACCTTTACCTATCTGTTTCTCAAATTCAAAGGAAACCCATTTGCCTTAATGCTAATTTGCCATGTCAAAAGCTAAACAATTGAGTTAAAATCCATCTTTTGTTATAGAACATATAGGGGAAAAGTTCTCGTTGGGCTTGAAAACCTAATATTCATTCCTTTCCTTCAAAGGAAGTATGTCTTTTTTTAAAATGTCAGAGGATCCCTAAAGAATTTTTGGCAAGGTGATGTGATCATTATGACAGCATGGACCATCCAGGTTTGCAGAGCTGTGGACTTTTTCTACCTGTTTTCATGTGTGTCTGTTCCTCTCAAACATCTCGCAGCCTAAAGTCGTTGTTGGCAGATTGTTCTCAGGAGAGAGGAAGAAGCTAGACTGGAAGATCTAACCTGGGGGAGTGATGAACTTGCTGTGGGGCCATTGCCTTAT
Organism: Miniopterus natalensis; assembly: GCF_054644295.1. Taxonomy (NCBI): domain Eukaryota; kingdom Metazoa; phylum Chordata; class Mammalia; order Chiroptera; family Miniopteridae; genus Miniopterus; species Miniopterus natalensis. The sequence continues at coordinate 38,117,031 of NC_142086.1, read as the reverse complement.
GTTCTGGCCTTGAAAAGGCTGCTTTCCAACCTGACCTACATTTTAGAAACTAAACCAGTCATACCTATTTTAAAAAGATAGAGATGCTTTCAGGTTGTCTATCTTTACTTTTAAATAATCACAAACATCTTAGGAAATGAGGAAACATATTTGGCTTCGGGAATAGAGGATGAGCATGAATCCTTTCATTTTTTTTACTTCAAATCCAACAATCTTCTTGCATTTAGAACGTCATGCTAGGATGCTATAAGTGCTAAGAAAATTTTTTTCAGTAGCCAGGGGAAAATAAATAGATAAAATAGAAGCAGGTGTTCCAGATTTAACACCTCTTAGGATAAGTATGGGATGAGTACAAGAACTGGTATGGAAAATAACATTTTTTTTAGCAATTTATGATTTTAAAACTGGGTCAGCTGAGCAAGGGTAAGGAAAAATGTCCAAGAGGAATATGTATCCCAAGGCATTTAGATACAGTTTATGAAGAATAAAATTTTCAAGCACTAAAAACTTGGTAGCATCTCAGCGTAATGGACAGTTTTCCCTATTAAATGCCAATATTTGTATTCCCCGAACCCCAAGTGTCGAACATAACCCTAAAAAAGGAAGGAATTGGAACACATGGATCTGATTGAGAAATAAGCCAGGCCAAAAAAAAACCTGAAGTAAAGGTATATCAAAGTGTTTTTTTCTATATATTTGAATTGAGTAAAACTTTAGCTCCTAATGAGAGTTTTATAGACTTTTCCTTCCCCAAATTTCTAATGCCCTGAATCTGTTTGTGCCATAAGAAACTCTGGTGGATAATTTTCTGCTTTTGTCCCAGCTGCAGTCCATCCCTTCTTCCTGGGCATCTTGGAGGTCAGGCTAGCTCTGTGGTCTTAGAAAGAATGGCTTGGATTTGCTTTGTTTAGAAGTCATAGGGGTTTTATTTTGTATCATCCCAATATTCTACAAGGACCAAGAAAACCCTTTCCCAACCTATGAAGAGTTAGAATTTGTGCATTCTGATGTGAAAGAAGAGGTTTCCTCTGGGTGGGTTTGTTTCACATAAGTCCTAGTGGCTTGACCTACATGTACTTCCATCTTCCAAGCACACCAACAGCATGTGCCCAGCCCATGCTCCAAATCAGTGTTTTCCCTCAGCATAGAAGTTCAAAATGAGGTGTGTCCCTTATAAATCCCTCAGATCCCCAAGAGAACATAGTGAAGGTTCATGTTGCTTCCTAGTTGTGGCTCCCATAATGCTCCCCACACTTGTTGTCCTTAGGAAAGGGGGCAATGAAATACATCTGGCCAGGGTTCACACTAGACGTGCCCGTTCTGGAGCCTTCCTCTGTTGTTATAGATGTTATTTAATTAGTTGGAGGCTGGGAGCAAAGGATATGTGAGTCTACAGCAAAGGTATTAGATAACGTATCTGCCTCTGCTCCAGCCAGTGTACTGCTGTAGCAAAAAGAAACAAAACGAAGGTACAACGTAAGAGCAAACACAACCTGAGATACCCTTGGGATTTAGGAGAATGGGAGAGTGCCCTTTCTGTTGTGACATGCCTCTTAAAAGAAATCTTCTGAAAGAATTCATTAATTTAGGAATGAGTTGAAGTCCAGGGTAATGGAAGCCCTGGGGAAGAGAACAAAAGAATTGCAAAAGGTATTCAGCACCCAATAATGCAAAACCAGAAAGTGTCCAATCACAGTACAAGGAAGTTTGGCAAGAGGTATTTAGAGAAATCTCTGGGCTTTTCCATGGATAGGGTCAACAGACTTTCTTTTGAATGATTTCTGGCTCTGAGAAACCTCTTTACTCACTAGAAAAGAACTTTATTTAAATGGCTAATTTTGTCCCCCAGAAAAAGAAATTAAAAAAGAAAAATAGGACACTGAAGACAGAACCATGTGACTTGGTGACAGACAAAAGGAAGGGAGCACTAGAATTTCAATAGACTCCCTAATTCCATAGAAAAAGCAAAGCAACCCAATGCCTCCCCGTCTGCAGAGCCTGAAGAGAGTGCTTGAGTGGACCAGGCCACCGGGCTTCTGGGGCTAGACAGAACTTCCCGCCTGGGATCGCAACAGCTCTTTCTCTCTGTTTTAATGAAGACAAGGGCTGTTCTCTTAGGTGCCCAGGAAATAAGGTTACGTGGGGGCAAACTTTCAAAAGCAATCTCTACCCCGGTGCTCAGGCTGCATATGGAGGCAGAAAAGAGACAGAGAAGTGTCCTTGCTTTAGAGAAAGAATACCTTCCTGTTCCCAAGGGCCCCTGTGTAGAGTTGCCATTTCTGAACCAGCTGAAACCTCCACAGGAAGAAAAGCCGTGGTGACCCAGTGTTCCTGTGAACAGACCGCGGAAATTATTAACCCAAAGCATCATTTCTAGCACTATGTATTAAGATGATTAGCCTGACTAAAAAACTCCAAAGATTTTTCCAAGCCTGAATATTTTTGTCTCCGTGGACACTAAATCCATGGTGGTCACTGGTGTCCATCAATGGATCCCAGAAAATGGCATAGGTTCTTTTACAGAACTGGGTTAAAACCAGAAATATCATCTTTCCACACCACGGACTGAAACACCTGGATTCCAGGGTTTCTCCAGGCCCAGCCTATCGCTCCATAAACTGAATACTTTCAGACTAAAATCTAATCTGAAGTGACCTCAGCTAAGGTATTTTCACCAGATGCCACTTGTAGTAAATGATTGTTGCCTTAAATCAGAAAGCCCAGGGGATAGGACAGAAGAGAAAGAATTGGACGGGTGCTGAGATGTGGGTGGACGCTTCTTGCTTTTTAATTGTTGCATTATCACAAAATTGAGTCCTGTTCATGACTGAAGACTATGGAAACAGTGAGTTTTGGGGGAGGCACCAAACCTATCCGGAACTGGCCGCTCTCAGGAAGTGGCTGCTATTTCCTGTCCCGTTTCTGGGACATGGGTCTGGGCTCGGTGTGAAACAGACCTCATATTAGCTAAAGACTGAATTCCATAGGACAGGGTTGCAGGGGCCTGGGATTCCATTTTTAATCATTTCCTTGATGGAGCACAATCTCAACAAGATCTTTCTTTCCTATACAGTGTATATCTCTAAACTTTTTTTCTCGGTTTTAGTGGGCATCTGGTTTACCTGGTGGTTCTTCGTTAAATGCAAACTCACAACTTTGAAGTCTTCAATGAAGAAGGCTCATCTAAGATCATAGGGAAAATCCAGCCACAGTCCTGGGAGTCATGGGTTTTGAGATACCTAATTAGGGTATAAAAAGTCCGTACTAGCCCTCTTTCAAATTCAGAGGTTCCCTTGGTTCAAAATGCCTCAGTGAGATTCTGATACACCCAAGATAAAGAAAAAAAATTAACCTCGTAGTAGACATCTGTTTCTACCACTGTTGCAACAGAAGTTTGTTATTGCCCAGCGAAACCATTGCATTTTATATGTAGATTCTAGTAATGAAAGGGATTTAACCCAACCAGCATGTTGCAGCTGCTGTCCAAAATGTCTGCAAATAAGTATACATTATGCGTGTACACACCCAGCATGGGATGCTCCCAATACGAAAGTGTTCCAAATTCATATTCCCGGTGACAAGATAGATTCTGGAACTTCTCGTTAGTCAAGAGTCTCACATATCTGCTTCTGTTGCCCTAACCGGGTGTATCAGTGCCATCCACCATCTGTGACAAGGCTTTAGGACGTTCTGCAGGAGCCGAGCATCGGTCATCTCCATGTGCCCCTTCCATGAGGAACTTGAAATGTGCTTGTGTGGAGTAGTACAGTGCACTTAGCCACCTCTGCACTTCTACTGGATTTCCTGGCGTGTGTGTGAGCGTGTTTGTGTGTACACTTGTAGTCTGAGAGTGTGTGTGTATCACACGAAACACACACAGCAGTAGGTCCCGGAGCATAGATACAGTTGCTTCTTCCCACCGTTGTGTTGTGCTTCAGACTTGTGGCTCCCTTCCCGGGAAGCAGTCACCTGCCCACTCTGTTGCTTTTGTAGCGTTTCAGAGTTGGGAGAAACAAAGGCAGCTTGTTGGATCCACAGCAAACACACAGTGACAGGCTGTTTTCCTCCAGAAGAAGGTAGAACAGAAGTACTCAACTGGCAAGTAGACAAGAGGGAGCGGCAGTCTGGGGCACCTCCCCGGGCCTCCTGGAGAGGAGGGGGCACCGAGCCCGTGCAGGCAAGGCCCATATAAACTTGGGCCTGGGCCATTCCATGGCTTAAAGGCCTCCGTGTCTTTCCTCTATGCAACCCAGTGTGTGCACACAAAACCCACCCACTTGTAAGTTTTACTCCCAAACTAAAGCTTCCTAATCCTGTCCGCACCTGCAGGACATCATAAACTGTGTCTCCCGAACCAGCGTGGCCTTTGCCGAAGTCTTTCCAGGAGTGGGTTGTTTACCATGCCTAGCAAACCAATAGACTCTCGGGGGAATGATTTTGGGTAAGTTCTAAGAATTGATGGCTCTTGCCTATCTCCAATATTCAGTGAGGTACCATTCTGACTAAATGGACCTGGCTCTCGTAGCTGACTGTGAAGGGTGGCCTGGAAACAGATTCAATTTTCTCACTCCCATGTCCTTCTTTTACTAGATGGTTCATTATTTTTTATCACATGTAGATTATTTCTGCTAACTTACAAAATTCAGAGGACATTTTCTTTCCTCTTCTATTTTGGTGACTTTTGTTAAGTAAGGCTACTTACAGTTGCAATCTTTTCATTGTTGTTATTTTTTTAAATGTATATTGTCTTTCTATATCCAAAAGAAGTCTGTGACTGTAACCATAGTTATTTCTTTTTACTGGAAAAGAATGAGGTGTTTTTGTTTTTAAATTAACAGTACTAGTGACTTTGTGGAGAAATATGAGTTCCTATTAAGGTATGCTTACTTCGTACAGTACACTACATTGCAGTATTCCTGAAAGCTAGAACATACACACTATATGTAACAACTCTGTATTGAAATATATATTGCATTATATTCATTTTAACTTTTGAATCTGCCTATGATCATGAGTTGATTGAAATGTTATTTCTTTGCATTTATTACCCATCAACCTGCCGCAGTTAATCTGGTACATTTCATAATAATCATTACTGCTCTAGTTTGCTTTTTATATTATCAGCTTCAGTATTGTCGTTACAGGATTTTAGAATTTTTTTAAGCTCAGACTTAGCAAATGTAGGAAAGTGAAAACTTTTTGTAAAAAAAAAGAAACTTTTTTTTTTTTGGTGTGGCTGATACAAAGAGGTTCATAGTCAAAGTGATCTTGTTTCCCTGACCCTCTCAATATCTAAAGAACAAAAGAAGTGCATATGAATGTATCTGTGATTTTCCCTTCTAGGACTGTCACTGTCCAGATTTGCTTTTAAAAATATGACCAAGAACCTGCTTAACCTCCATGTGACCTGCCAACAATTAATAGGCTGCGTTTCAAAGGGCTGGCTGCTCATCTGAAAAGCTCAGACAGTGAAATGCCTCGTCGTTCCAAGTCTGTTTTCAAACATTGACTTTTAAGATTGGTTCTTTACTGAGTACTTTCTGTTTTCAGTATGCTTACAGTTATTTTAACTAGTCTTTAATGCTTCCCTGGAGGCAGCTTGGCTGTATAATATTCATTTCCCTAGGAGATTTAAAAATAATAATAAAACCAGACTTTGAGGAACTTTGCATGACAGAGGCTAATAGAAATAGAACTCAGAAATTATATATAGATAAATTTTTTAGTCTGCAGAATCAATAAAATAAATGATGGCTCTTGGGCACCTGGCCCTCAGTATCTCCATTTGTCTGTTGAGATGGGGATTTGGTTCCCTTCTTAACCAGGCCATCGTGAAAACTTCAGAAATCCGGCATCCTGTCTTCCTAACCAGAAATATTGTCAAGTACTATTTTCTGAAAAAGAGCTTCTTCAGCTTCCTTCAGCTATTCAACCCAATGCCTGGAAACTCCACAGTCGGATAAACTTGACATCCATCCTGGGTGTCTGAAACCAATCCATTCTCTTGGTTCTGTATTCAGGACAAAATGAAAACAGCTGTTCATAGTACTCAGCGTGAAAGCTCTTCACACACTGGACCGATATTAAGGCTTCTCAGTGTGAATAACACCAATTTCTTCCTTTCATCTTTTCTAATATATGTTTATTTTCAAATTCCATCCTGTTCTGCTGTGCCCCTCCAATAAATTCTCCCCCACCCCCTTTACCCAGGCTCTCCTCAATGCCTTCTGCTATGAAGCCTGGTACTCATTAAGGAACCGCCTACTCTAGACTACTTTGAAGGGCTAACATTGAGTCTAATAGCAAAATTATTCATCTGTCTCTCCAAATTTTTCAACTAAATATATTTCTACTAGACAAACATGATTGTAAATTGAGAGGGAAGCTGTTCCTTTTCCAATGATCACATAACACCCAAATTGTATCAACTTCATTGCTTTCCTCACCCTTTCTCTTTATTTCTTGTTTCTTTTAAGAGTACTTTAAATTACCTCTTCTTATTACCACCCAAGAACTCTAATAATTAGAACCCCTGCCCATTTCCCTTCTCCCTACCCCATTGTCAACGTCCGTCTTTAAGCTTTCGGTATTTAAAAGAGCATTGACATGAGTTCATCAACTTGAGAGTGGTAGGCAGAGCAAAGCATGTCTTCACTGTTCTTTCAGATTCTGAAAGTTATCAATGTTCTTTTGAGAGTAGGAGGGCCTGAGTCACAGTTTTAAATGTCATCTGTACTAGCTAAGGTTATTAATTCCTTTCACCTTCACATTTGGCCAAAGATAAAGAGAAAAATTTTTTCTGTTATTTTTTTTTTCTTTAAATACCACAGTGTTCAATTTCCTGATATGAGTAGACTATGTCTGAGGGAGAAAAAAATATATCAGTGTTAACTATTTCAATACCTGCTTATATTTAGCCAAATGACATATTACCAGATATTAGATTTACAGAAATCCAGCAAAAGAGGTAACATTTCAAAATAATTTTGACAAATGCTCAAGCCTTAGTGAGCTCTTTTAAAAAAAACAAAGCCACTTCCATTCAAACACATTGTAGGAGACAATTAGGAAGAATTTTTGTCATTTGTTATCTTTTGGAGAAGCAAATAATTATTAATTGGTTTAGAACTTTAAGCAGTCATTTAGTAAGAAATGAAAAGATTCAAAAAGTTTCTAAGGTATCTATTTTGCAACCAGCTATTTTTCAAACATAAACTTAATATGTGTTTAAATAAAATAATAGGGCAGATGAGGTACTCGAAGGGCCATGTAATACACTCCCCAGCTCCTAGGCACTCATCGTATAATTTGGTCATCGAGCTACACCTCATTTCCATGAGTTACAACTGTCCGGTGGCTGGAGCCTTGCCCGAAGGACTGACACTGTTCTGGGCCTGTCCAGGTACAGGATGTTGACGATGTGAGCTCAGCAGCCCCCGACTGCCAGCCCAGCACCCTTCCCATGATACTACCTTGCGTCTCCACTCTTCGGAAGACAAACTCTGTGACATTTAGAGTGTTACCTGATTTTGAGTGCATCGGGTATGCCTTCATTCCTTGTTTTACCTGTCAACAAACAGAATCAACATTTAATATCAGAAATGTAGTCTTAATTGGACTTTTGGTTTGACCCACCTCTTTTCTTAATCAAACCAGTGTATAACATCCCCTCACACCCCAGAGAGCGATGCAGTAAAGAGCAGGTTCAGAAGCTTTCCCGAGTCGTGTGTCTAGTAGGAAACCAACATTTCTTAAAGCCAGAATTCATGTAGCTCAGGACTGTGATCTTCCCGTAGCATGTTCTCCCAATTGTTCTCTCCTTCTCTTCTTTTGTCCATTCTCACTCCCAGCATCTTTTTTTAAAGTACTCTGCATCTAAAGTGCTCTTCTCCTCAGGCACTGGCTTCCGAAAGAATATAACTCTCTTTAAAATCCTAAATACTATCACTTAAAGTATAATATGGAGTAGGAGAGGATCAGGTTCTGGCAGGTCCCATTTGGTCCAGTTCATCAGAAAGGTTTCTGCAGGATACCTTCTTGGCATTGCTCCTTCTAGCCCCCCAAGAAAAACTCTAACCCCAACACTAGGATTTCTCACCACAATCGACATTAGTCTAGATTAATGTCCAAATCCTGTTTGATATTCTAGAGACTCCAGGGTGTGGATTTCTTATTGCTTATGAGCCTCCTGCTTTTCCAAGCTGACACCTTTCAGGAGCATCAACAGCCCTCACAGTAACTAATGCAGCAAAGTCATGGTCAGAAACATTATCATATATATGTGGGAGGATAGGAAGGAATTTCTTTCTATTTTTCCCCATAAAAAGCTTGCTTCCTCCGCCAAACCCCACCACAATGCATTTCAGAAAGTCTGCATCTCATTTTACAGGTCTATAGTTTTAGTATTTACCAGTATAGCTTAGGAAGTGTTCTGAGATTGAGACTGGTAGCAAACCAGTTTATTTTCTGCACTGGACTTTAGGACATGTGTGACAGACGCAATTCCTTCAAAGAAAGTGAAACTGACATAGTAAAGCCAAGGGATAATACTTTTACACATTAAAACAGTTGTTTGCTATCTCTAAACCTTGATTGAAGCATAATTATTACTTTTTAGAAAACCTGAAACTGGAGGAATGTGTATTTGCATAAAGTTTGTTTGTTAATTTATTTGTTTCCCTTTACCTCTTTCTTCTCACAATAGTAAAAGATTCTGATGCTTTAATTTGATGGCCGTGGGCGGCAGTTAGATAACTGTGGGCCCTACTGTCCTCCCTCCCCCCTTAGAAGGAAAAGCCTTCCATGCACCGTTAAGGAGTCTTTTCTCCATGAAAATCTTCTCTTCCTTTTCGAGTAGTGCTTGAGAGCCATGCGAGAGAAATTCTCTCTGCACCTTGAGGATAGAGTAGTTAAAATAAAAAACTATTCCATGAGAAAGAAACTGAATTTACCTAAACTAATAGGTCTCGGGCCAAAGAATAGGAGTTGATTGCCGGTGAAGGTCATGTGTTTTACACTACAAATCCTTATTGTGTCCTCAGATCTTAGAAATGCAGCTGGAAATAATTAATTTAATGAAAATTGTCGCTGGGTCTTTTGCATTGATAATCTCGTGAAGAATACTCAGAAAAGGGAAAGCAACAGAAAAGACGCTACTAAAATGCTAAGATCCGCTGATCTATATGTCCATTTCTGTAATGGTTCAGACTTCTTTTCCATTCATTTCAAAACTGTATGTGCTCATGAGGTCTTAAGTAGGGAAACATCCACTTCTCCACGGCTTCTCACCCCCCCACCCGGTGGTGGAGGTGACAGTCACAGGGGGAGGTGGCTGCGTGACCTATGCCGCACCACCCAGACCAACCACCACACGAGAAGGAAAAGCCAAAGTACAAACTTTTTTTTAAAGGAAATTGTAGTGTTTCATTTGAAAGTATATTGCTTTCAACTCAATTTGCAGATAGCCTGACAACCTTTTTATAACCTGCCCTTTTGTGCTATAATTTTCATTCTTAGCTCGGTCTTTAAAATAATTGCAATTAAGTGAACAGAGGAAAAGCAGGGGAAAAACAGGACAATGTGATGGGACTAAATCCAAAACAGTTCTAGTTTCCTAAAGCCGGTTTTCAGGGTTACCAGAGGAAGTTAGCACCACTCACCCCTTGCAATTCTTGCCCATCTCTGACCATTACAGTCCCGATAATTAGTGAGACAACCTCACTTCTTTGTGATTTAAGACCTCCTGATACTCTCAAGCCCCTATAGAGAAATGGTAGAAACCCTTGACTGCCCTGAGATTTAACCAGCTCTCAAGGGCATATGCAGAGAGATGACCAAAAATAAAATAATGGTTCAAATTTGATTCAAGATTTAGACATAGTCTAAAGTGCTCTGTGTATGTGCCCTGCCAGGGGCTTCTTTGAAAAATAAGGCCAATTACTCTGCGCCGGCTCTCCTTGGGACGAACTTTGATTTGGAACCATCTGAGTGATGATTTGTAGGAGAAACTGGTCTAGGATGTTGTCAGCAGGGAAACGCCTTCCTTAGTCCCATTGATTTAAACCTGTTTTCCTGAGGGGACTGTTAAGATATAAATTAAGGGTAAATTTCCTATATCTTAATATTAAATTTGGTTTTTGCACTATTGTTGGAAGAATTGTGGTTTTCAGAGTACGCAAAGCAGTCTTAGTAATCCTCATCATGGCAAACAGACAAAACGGTGGAACTGAGAAAATCCAACTCTGTTTTAAAGTCATCTGAGTGTACTGAACCCACTATGCCAAGCACCCTTGTTTCTATCATCTATTCTGAACTACACAGTGATTTTCCTGGGACTTCCCTTGGGCACATGTGGGTACGAACAGACGAGTGGATTTACATTTGGAGAGTAGAGACCCGGACAGACTGAAAAGACATATTCCTGAGGATTAGAATCACTCAATTCTGTCATATCCCAAACTAATTCCAGATTAATACTAAGCAAGAAGTAAGCTCCATTAGGCATCCTACTATGAATGTTTTTTTCATAGAGAATAATACCATAAGAGGTACAATGCAGACTCTTAATAATTCACTTTTAGATTTAGTAACTGTACTTTTTGTGTGTGTGTGTCACTGAGCTATTTGTACCAATTTTCAAGATATCATCCTGAGAGGGGCCTTGAGAATTTTTGTGTTTGTGTATTTAGAGCTGTATTTATGTGTGTTTAGAAAAAAAAGTAAGTAGGAGAAAACTGAGGTGAGGGAGATGGTGGTCAGTGTAAGGCATTGAGTGCCCCTGGTCCCTGTTTATGTGAGGTAAGGTGCTGCCGAGCCCTGGAGGAATAGCTGATTGCACTATTCAGAAATAAGAGCCCAGCACTGTTCAATTTAGGACCGTGTTTTGAGAGAGAGGAAAGCTTTGTCTTTTTCTGTACCCATCCCCTGTAGCATCAGAGCCATTTGACATGACAAAAACCATTCAATAAAAACCACTACTGACCTTTGCATTAGTTACCTTCCTCTTCTAAATACTACCCCTGGTTTCAACGCAACGACTTCCCTTGTTTCCTGCCAATCGGCTTAACATTTTACAGAATAATACATAGGTGCATGAGTTGTTTCTCTCCTTTAAGTTGAAACAAACAGGAGTGTGAGGCAGAGACTGAATTTCTCACTTTGTGGCACTGGTAACCTTTAGTAAGAGCTGTTTAGGGTTGAGCTTGGGTCTGAAATAGGGCTTTTTTTTTTTTTTTTTTTTTTTTGCACTAAATATGACTGCACTGCATTGCACTACTGAAATGTATTTACTTGTGCTGGGAGAGAGTGTGTGAAGTATGACAAAGGAAGAAAGTTATGAAACTAGAAGCATCATAAAATAAAGGGTTATTTCCATCACGCTTGGTCATAGCAGGGTTGGTAAAAATCTGTGGAACCTGCTAACCCTTGATCAGACCTAGAAACTGACATGCTGATATAAGGAAGCTGGGTTTGTGTAGTAAACTTAAGACGTTTAAGGAGGAGTTTGGACAATGTCATTTCCAACTAAGCTTTCAGTAAGCGTTGCAGTGGTAAGGAAGCCAACCCAGGTGATGAGAAGACCCTTGATTTGCCCTGCACCACCGAGGCCCATGCCAATGCACGTTCCTTGTGGCAGAGGGCAGTGGGAATGCCCCCCTTTCCAAAAAAACACACACAACCTTGTTCACATTGGAGATACCATTCCAGCCTGCACATGCTTTTCCATCCGTGGGTGAAACCCAGATCAGGCTAACCAAAGAGGAAGGCCATGCATGTTGTAAAAATCCTTTAATATGATGGTGAGGGAACAGTGCAATAAACACTGAGAACCAGTGAGGTGAAAGGTTTATTTTGAAACAAGCTAGGCCAACTTTGACATTGGAGAGAAGGTTGGAGGACTGAACAGAACCTACTTACTAGCTGCTCTGTCGTAGACTATCTTTTATTAAACAGAAGACCTTAATAGTGCCTAAAAGTTTAGTTTTGAAGTTGTTAGGGTGTGTGTGGTTTATTTTCAGTTTTCTATTGGATTTATTTTTATTGCCTTGTTCAATTTTAAAAGGAATTAGAATTTATGGCTCTGTAGTATCTATTAATGGGAGAATCTTACACCACAGGAAAAGCAATAGGTTGTATAGGGCATAATAACACACGAGTGAGGATGCTGAAGACTCTTCCAGAAGCCAAGGTGACAGCTCTGAAGGTTCTGGTTCAGTGAGAAAGGATCACAACCCATGTAAATAAATGGCTAATGTTGGATTTCTCTGAACACTATCACGTGTGGGGATATCAATTTGGAAAACTGTCAGTGGAGGCCTCTTTTCTAAGATTACAACATTGATACATCTGTTTCTTTCTCTCTCCTCCTTAGGATCCATCCAAGTCTACTATTCCAAGGTAAAAAATAAAATAAATTAAAAAATTGTAAGGAAGCTGTCAGCCTTGCTAGTCAGAAGAACTCCATTTAGAACTTTCAGAACTAACATGACCAATCCCTTAAGCACTCAAAGCATTATCTCCATTTTAAATAAGAAACTCTAAATGCAGAGCTCTTAACAGGTACTTAGAGATGTGCATTGGGTACACACCAAAAGGACACTGCACCAAACCAAAGTGATAGAAAGAAGTAATTGACCTTTTAAAATATATTCACATTAACTCTCCTAGGATACTTCTCTGGAGGTTTTGATAAAACAACTTCTTTGAAACTTATACCCATTGCAGTTTTGTCACCAAAGATTTTAATCTCTAGAACCTGACCTCCTCTCCCCCAGACAAAAGTAATACAACGAGCTCAAGAGATATGCCTTGGTGGTCAAGGGATTACACTCCGGTTTTCATTCTGTTCACAGGGAGAGTTATAGGAGACTTGTTCTTAGAGGAGCTACTGAACTATCTTTAAGACTTAGGGTTTGGTCAGAGGTTTAAAAAAATAGGAAAATAATAATAGTACTTGACACTGAAAACTAGTCTTTAATAAAATCATGACCTGGAGACTGATGGAGAGAAAGAAAATTCCATGGAAGAGAGTGAGCTCAATCATTTCAGAACCAAGCAAGGGTCATTGGTGAAACATGGAGCCACATGGACACAGAGCAGATCAGTGCTCCGCATGGCCAGCGGGGGAGTCAGGTAACAGGTCAATGCATTCAAGTATTGAAAAAACCAGTCTGGGTTTCACCATGGTTGCCAGAGTGGTTAAAATGTCCATGCCCATGACAAGGGCAGTGCTGAGGCTGACTGGTTGTGATAGTGCCTTTCTTGTTGTAGTGAGTACTGTGTTAATAATGTGTTCAGTTGTGCTTGTCTGGATCATTGCCCCCAGTCTTCTAAGGAGGTCTGAAGGGATAGTGTTCACTGAGGATGAAGGGATAGGACATTGCTCCTGGAATGCTGTGATTTGATGATATTTGCACTAGATTCTAAACTCTATTTAAACTGGAGCAACTGAATGAGAGAAAAACCAAGGATGGTTTGAAGTTCAAGGAAACCAAAAGCAGTATTTTCTGACTGATGCCATTTCTTTTTTCTTCTTCTTTTATTTTTTTCTGAAAGAAAAACTTCATACTTGTTGATTACTGAGCTCAACCCTTACCAATTCTTTTCCACACACATCAGCATGAATTAACCATCAGGTAGGAATGGTTCGCATAAAGGGCCTCTGTCTCTACTGTTTTGCATCTCTCCTCTGCCTCATCAAAGGCTGGGACATGGAGGTGGGGATCCTCCAGAGCCACCTGGCCCTTGGGAAGGCTAATAAGCATAGATGTCATATTGAGAGCTGGGCTGACAACTATTTGCTCAGAGGACTTTGGGGCCTATAGCTGATCCTAAAAGATGCTCAGAATGAGAAAGAAAGCAATGTGTTCAAGAAAACAAAGGGAAGTGGAAAACAATAGGGAAGTTTGCCCGTTGCAGCTCTCTTCTCTTTCCCACTTCACGGCCATATCCTTTCTATCACAATTATGTTTCATCTCATGTATCTCGTTACTGAAAGAGTTATCTGATTCCTTGGTTTCTCTCTTTATCAGTGGGCTGGAAACTCCTCCAAAATTAAAACCAGATACCATCAGCAGCTCCCCCTGTAGCCTACCAGTTTCTCAGATGCTGTCCACCTGGCCTTGACCAGTCAACTAAGATACCTTGGAAGCTTTGGCTGGTTCAACCACCTGTCTGCTTTATTTTTGTTTTGTTTCCATTTGAGTTTCGAGTAGTCCTATAGAAAGGTGGAAATCATGGGAAAGATTCGGAGGCTGCAGTTCTAGGGCATAGTTGGTCAGGAGTTTGTATGATCCAAAATAAATCTTTTTACACCTGTTTTCAGTTTAATCTGTTGCCCTGGTTATAATTTCTATTATATTTGTGGTTATTTTTATAAGACTAGAGTCCATTTGCTATGTCTATTTGAGTACTTTTTTCTATTTTCCCCATATGGATGCAGTACCAACCTGTTCATGAATATCTTTTTATTATATTATTAATATGTAATTCTACTGTAGACCAAAAATATAAAAACAAATTTGTCCATTTTAAAGATATAAAGAACTAGTGAGTTAAAGATTAAGAGTTGAAGGAAAAGACAGAAGAGCAGTGGTTAACTATGTTGAGTTAGAAATCTAAGAGTAGCCTTACCCATTTTTTAACCAGTGCTTGCCAATCATACCATAGTTGAGATTATATAGTCTTGGCTCCTTCATTCTTATGTTCTATAATTCTTGTTTGTCTGTTTGTTTTTCTTTTATGTAATTGAGGTTGCACATCATGCTATTTTTGGAAATGCCTGATTTTATTATATTGTAGTTTTATCAGTCATTTTCTTTAGAAGGATCGGGGGGAAAGTTTTATTTCTTCTTTTAATTTAAAATTTGTTTAATGCACTGGAAATAAAATTGGACACATTTCACTGTTTAAAAAATCAGAAACAAAACAAAACAAAAACCATAAAGAAAAAACCAGCAACCCAATAAGCAACAGGGAGGAAAAAAAGCTATGAAAAAAAAAATCAATTTGTACTGAATACACATACAGAATACATCCCACACAAAAGAGAAATACCATCAAATAAGAAAAATAACATCATTTAAGCTACAATGCTGAAAGTAAAAGAAACCCCAGGCTCAATGGGGATAGGGAAAATAGAGCATTCCTTCTGAGATCGGAGATCTTGTGTTTGTTTCAGTTAATGCCCAATCAGGTTAAATGTGGAGAGGTGACTATGGAGGAAGTCACCCCAGTCTTCCTGCTACCACTGGAGCTCTCCATCACCTTGTGTCCCATGCTTGAGCTCCATTTTGAGAAAGGAAAAAAAGAGACCTGCTATGGTTGAGAAAATGGCTTGTATATGGAGGTATGTGTACCGTACACATGAACAGAGCTTAGCCCTCCGCCCACGACCTACCTCGCGTGATGCTGCGTGAGGATTTGCAGCGGGTGGGCCTGCAGCGTGGGAGACTGTAGATGTCTCATAGAACATACAGCTGTGGCAAAACAACCTCTTGACTCCAACCTGATCTGGCTGCTTCAGTAGTCCCGGTTCCCAGCAGAGCCAGGTAGCCCATACAACATACAAGTGCACAGAAAATGGAAAGACAGAGAGGGTTTTCCTAGCCAACTGGCTGTACCATTTGTTCAATGTTTGCTGGGTTTTTCTGATTTTGTTTTGTTTTAGAGTAGGGGTGGGAGTAGATGTAACTTTACAATCCTAATACAGTAATTGTTTTGCATCTTCCATGTTTTATGCAAAAACAGACATTTAAATCAATAAATACTTGTGCCCTAGACTGAAAGTTAATGTTTAGGAGAGGAAAAAAAATTGTTGGAATTTTTTCTACATTTTTTTGTGAAGAATCTTTTTTGGAAAGGAAGGATACATATTTTTGTTGTGTAATATTTTCTATTTTTGAATGCATTTTATTGGTACAAGACTGTTTTTTTGGTGAAGACATTATTTAAAAAAAAAAAAAAAGAAAAAAACTAATCGAAAAGTTTGCCCTTAAGGATATGCTGCAGTTTTGAGGTTAAAAAAATAACTGATTCAAGATGCGTGTTAAAAGTTGGGATTATATTGTTGTTTTTTGTAATTGTTACAAGAAGAAGTTTGTACCCACTGCTGTTTATTTTGTTTCAGATGAGTAAGTAAAGGGATTGTTCTTGTTTTATTCTTTTTTTAGAGAAAAAAAAAAAAGCTATTTATGAAATGTCAAAAACACTGGACTGTGAGTTTAAGTGTGGAAGCATTTTACCACCCTGTGTCTTCGACCAATTATGGGAACCCCTTTTCCCTTCCCCCCGCCTTAGCCTTGCCAAATGAAAAAAATATAACATCAGTCAGCTGATCAAAGCCTCTGAAGCCCGGCTTTAATTTTTATGGTTCGAATAAGTCTGAAAAACCAAAGTTAAATTTGTTTCTGAAATCCCACTGTCCGTAGCCCTTTTTGTATGACACAGCCAGTCGACTCTGCCTCTCTGTCTTGGACCAGTGCCTTCTTAAGGCCTGGGGCCAGCTCTGACTCAAAGAGAGGCAAAAAGGTGGTGAGCCCGAGAGCTGAGGTTTTACGAAGCAAATGTGAGTGGGACTTCAGCCTCTCAGAGGGCAACCACGCTTTCCCATCCTGTGGCTGGGCTGCCCAGAGCACGCTGCTTATGGTGCCTGAGGAGAGAGCTTCTAGCTCCTGAGGTCCTCCTGTTACCATCGCTTTCCAGAATGGCTTTGCCTTTCCCAGTAGCCCACATTCCGGGGATGGGGTCGGGGGAGGAGGGCTTCATTTGAAAGAAATGACCGTGGGTGCTGAGAAGGCGCGCCCTGCCCTGGGGATGGCAGTGCAAGGGACCATCCAGCACAAGGGGGCTTTCCTGCCTCCTCTTTGATTCTGTGGATTGTCCATCCATCTGCTCACTGTGAAGGTGGAGAGGCAGGGTGCCCTGAGGCTGTTCAATAGCTTTTCCATATTTTTTCAACATTGAAAAAATAATCTTTTAAAACTGTGATTTTTTTTTTTTAATCATTTGGCTGGAGGGAAGGGAAAAGGGAACCACCAAAAGCTGTAACATGATTAACTGGAGATATTTAACTGGGGGCACTTTCTAGACCAAGATACATGAATTCCATTCTGGACCCTACAGCAGCCAAAATCTTGAGACTGTCAATGACAGAAAGTTGAAGAGAGGCCTCTGTTCCCTCCTTCCTCCTTTCTTCTCTCTGTCTCTGAATTCTCCTGTTCTCCTTTTCCAGCTTCCTTTGGACAACTGCCCCAGTGGCCCCTGGACTCCCATGTCATGTGTGTGTGCAGGCACATGCATGCGTGTGCACGCACACACACCACACACACACACACACACACACACACAAACTTGCAAAATGCCATTTTTCTGGGACCGAATAAAATCATGTGCCTTCATTTTTTCCTTCTAGAGCTAGATGAACCTCTTCCTTTTACAGTGTTTAAAAAAAGAAATAGGGGAGGTTGAAGTGCTAGTGGAGGACTCGGGCATTGTTTGAGAAGTAATTTTTGTTTAGCACATTCCCCCTAAACATTGAACACAAACGTGTGAACCCCTGCACAATGCTCTTCGGACATTTAGAACATCACATAACTAGATACATGGTAGCCCAAACCCATTTGATCTTAGAGCAGTTCCTGAAAATTCTATTTCATGGACTTCTTTGATTTTTATCAAAAATGAGGTGAGCAATGGCAAGCAGCCGTGTTCTCCCGATCTGGTGCTTTTGTGTGTGGCATGGGTGGGGTGGGGGCGGGGGCGTGTTTAGACAAAGGGTGCATTCCTACAGATCTCTGGTGCTGAAGGGCCTCAAGTTCCTTTCAGAGACCGCATTTGACACACTTTAAGTCACACAAATGAATGGTATCACATGCAATATTTTAATGCAACAACGGGAGAGGCTCTTTGAAACGGGGTTTTGCATCTTTCTGTAACATTTTGATTTCTCTGGTGCCTTATTCCTACTCAGTGCTGGCACTCACATACCCACGGGGCCTGACACGGGAGTCAGCCTTGGGAGTGAGGACGCATGGGCGATGCTTGAACGTGCAGGCACGTGGGGAGGCCGGTGTCAGTTGGTGGGGAGGGGACGAGGTGGCATCTCTTAGCTGGAGCCAAGCAGGAACTGCACAAATCCATACAAAGTAACAATTCCGACCTGTAAACACACCACAAACTCACCCCTCCTCATCTGAGCTTTCCTTCCTTCTCCCTCTATCTCTGCCTCCTCCTAAAGGTGCTGCTGCTGCTGCTGCTAAGGTGCCCGGAGTCCAGAATGCCCAGTAATCACTCAGGCGCAAGCCTGGCACTGCCACATCAGCCCCTGGCACGACCAAACCCAGGTTTCTCTTGCTTGGGGCTGAGAACCGTCAGATTTTTCTCATTAAAAATGTTTTCCAAGGAATCAGTGGATTACAGTTATTCTGCATTGAAAATGCACTTTAAAAAATAAATAGAAGCTCCATCCTATTTAAAATGGGCAAAGGGAGCCGGGGAAAGATAAACATGTGCTAGTGTCGGAACCCAGTTGAGTTTATCTCCAGTTGAAACAATATACACTATATTATGTATAAATGTATACACGCGTCCTATATATCCATATATACAGTGTATATATTATACATGTATAGATGTGTATATGTGCGTATATATACACATGCACACAACAAATCCAGATGCTCATTACAAATCCAGATGCTCAGTCTAAATCCAGATGCTCATTACAATTGTATCCAGATACTACACAAACAGCAGCAGAGGAAACAAGGTTGGACTCTTGCAACAGATCACAAAAAATAAAAGCAGCTACTTGCAGTGACTTTGGTCATGTCTGTATGTTCACAAGGAATGGATTGTAACAAAGAAAAAAAGGAACAGTGTTAGTGAAAGAGGAAAAATGGGCGAAACCATCTTGATCCAATGGGAATGCAGTAATGTTCTATACCATTTCATCTGTTATTTCTCTTAGTCATGTTGGTTTGATTTCAGTTTTTTACTATCAAATACATTTTTAAACTCAAGTGACCCACAACAAACGGAATAAAATAACTACAGTGAAAGCCCTTTTCAATGGAAGATGTCAGAAATCTCAAAATCATTGACCTGGCTCAGAACTACCATGTGCAAACCAGTACTCTCTTAATGTTTGAAATAAAACCTGAAAGAAAAAAAAAAAAAAAAACTTTTTTGAAGCACCTTAATGTGGCCATCCATTCGAGGAGTGGGCGCCACTTTTTTCTTTGAGCACCTTATTGACGTGTTTTGCTATCTGCTGTCTTTCTGTTACCTGTTGGCTGAATGGCTAGCTGTTAACACTCACATGTGCACAGGCCGGACGTCTGGGCAGGTGTGTTCTCAATGAAGTTTACTGTGGTGACTGCTGAAAGGTGAACCCATTTCCTGATGTTCCCGCCACAGTGTTGTGATAAGATTCGAAGAAACCCTACTTCCTGCACAGAAATGTTTCTTATCACATTGTACCTTCATACGGAAAGGAATATGGTCCCTTTTTCGCAATTGCTACTGTACACACGCACGCGCGCGCGCACACATCCATTCATCCAAGTGGTATTTTCAGTGTCTGTGTGGGTGTCACTGTTTATGCCGTTTCTGTTTCCCAGTGAATTTCGAGGGAAGGG
Source organism: Miniopterus natalensis (assembly GCF_054644295.1). Taxonomy (NCBI): domain Eukaryota; kingdom Metazoa; phylum Chordata; class Mammalia; order Chiroptera; family Miniopteridae; genus Miniopterus; species Miniopterus natalensis. Next base: position 38,097,394 of record NC_142086.1, on the reverse strand, counting down.
CAACTTTTCTAACCAGCTTGTCTTTTCAGACCGAAGACCTGGGAATTGGGGAAGAGTTTGGAAAGAGGGAGAGGCAAGAAAAAGAGAGCTTTAAATAAAAGAATAATTTCCCAAGAGGAAGCTGGGCTCAGTGACTGCAGAGACGATAGCCTCCGATCTCTGCAGGCGGGCGTGGAACACTGCTTGTATCAATCTGTGTACCGTATAAACCATGGAAACACACACACACATCCATTCATCCGTATATACGTGGTTTGGGATGAGCAGGTCAATAGTTTTGAGATGGAGTTTGTTCCTTTTTTTTTTTTTTCTTCATTATACTCTTAAATTGTTGTCAGTTATCAAACAAACAAAAAAGTTGTTTTGAAAAACCTTGCATACGCCTTTTCTATCAAGTGCTTTAAAATATAGACTAAATACACACATCCTGCCAGTTTTTTCTTACAGTGACAGTATCCTTACCTGCCATTTAATATTAGCCTCGTATTTTTCTCACGTATATTTACCTGTGACTTGTATTTGTTATTTAAACAGGAAAAAAAAACATTCAAAAAAAGAAAAATTAACTGTAGCGCTTCATTATACTATTATATTATTATTATTGTGACATTTTGGAATACTGTGAAGTTTTATCTCTTGCATATACTTTATACGGAAGTATTACGCCTTAAAAATACGAAAATAAATTTTACAAGGTTTCTGTTTTGTGTGGAAGAGTAATTGATGTTGCTAAGAATGATGTTTGTTTTTTGGGGTTTTTGTTGTTTTTTTTTAAATGTTACCAGCACTTTTTTTGTAAGTTTCACTTTCCGAGGTATTGTACAAGTTCACACTGTTTGTGAAGTTTGAATATGAAGGAATAATTAAAAAGAAAACTCTTCTCTTGGTTTCCTACTGTGTCTTCTTTATACGGTGACAGTTTTTCTGCTTTAGGCAGTTCTCCACACTCCTCTATATACTGTGATCCAGGTCTAGTCTGAGATCTTCCAAAATGAGAACTATCCCTAAAAAGGCCAGAAAAATTCTCAGTATGTCAGTCCTCTTGGTACAAAAGGTAGGAATTCCAAGATTGGTAACATTGAGGTCACTTTATGGAAATATAATGCAAATTGGGGCATTCTCCTCCTGTCCAAACCTCACAAATGACCACATGGCTCATTGACTATTATCTAAATCATTCACCTTTTTTTCCTTCCTCACGTGCAAATCAGTCTCTATCTGCCTATTGTGGAAATAACCAATCCTTTATAACACTGTGCCCATCTGTCCTGTATCCTTTTACCCAGGGAAAGTTCATGGCTCAGAATGCGCCCCCATTTGGCGACTTTGGAGACCTCTGAGGGACTCGTTTGCTACAAAGACCCTTTCTCAGACGCCACTCTGCCCATGGGGCTCCTTAACCTCATCATTCTTGCAGGAATTGCTGGTGCAATAGAGACTTACATCTGGTTTTTACCTGAGGAAGTCAACCCAACTGAATTAGGTTCACCAAGCCTTCAGTAAAGCGTCTCTATTCCACTTGTGTGTGAAGGACACGGAGCACATTATCTCAGCCGTGGCAAACCTTAAAATCCATCCACTAGAAATAAAGATTCGTATAAAATCAAAACCTAGATTATACCATTCAACTCTCAGTGTCATGGGAGTTTATAAACTAGCAAAGATATATGAACAGGGCAAGTCAAGGAAGGATCCAAGACATAAGCAGTCTAGTTTGGGGATTCTTGGGGACATGCAGACTTTGAGTTGGGGGAGGTGAGCAGGGACAGACATTTCCATCAGTGTGAGGGACACAAAGATACCTGGGCATGGGCTTGGGATGGGAAGAGTCTGAAGGAGAACTCTGGGCTGATAGGTGACCCCTTCGGATTTAAATGTTGACTTCTTGCAGCTCAATCACTGAACCCCTAAGTCAACCTGATAGTCTATGAAATAGAAAACAAAGGGGAAGAAAACATTTTCATGACGCATAATTTGTCCCTATTTATTTCTGTGAACCCTGGCAACATCCTAATGATTCCAGCTGACTCCACCCAGAGCCTTTGACCTCTCTGTGCACAATCCCGAAACTCTTGAGGCCTCCTCTCTGCCTGTTGAAACACTGTGATGTGGCTTACATACAGGCTACAATAATAGTCAGCGGCACATAGGTTATTCACATGGTACTTAACAGTTTACAAAGTTCTCCTACATTTAGTTCATCCATCCTCGCAATTACCCTGTGAAACATTGTGAAGTAGTTACCATTACACCAGTGTATAGAAACACGGGTTCGGAAATATGTGCTTTTCCCAATATAAAATAATTCATAAACTAGCACTTGAAGTTGTTTTTGGAAACCCAGCAACACGTATACCACGCAGTGTTTCTCAAACTGGAGTGATGTATATACCCTGGCAGAAGCAAAAAAAAAAAGATGCTTCTCACAGACCACCCCCCATAGGCGGAATCTGATTATTATAATGTTTAGAAATAAATTAACAATATAGGGCATAATTATTTTTATTATCATCTTTCTTAAATATGCTCAAACATGCAACCAGGTAAGCCTTATATCTGTTACAGAATTATAAAACTAAAATAAAATGAATAAAGGTAAATTTTTTAAAAATTTAAAACACAAGTAAAAAATACTAATAAAGCTATAAAATTGATAGGTTAAAATAACAGCATGGATTTGCTATATTGGATGACGCTTTGCTCCCTGAGTGGGGCACACTGCCTGCCCCGGCGTGCGTCCTGCCTGCAGCAGCCCTACACTGCAGTGGGCAAGGTGAAGACACTTCCACCACTTCCCTAGTCTTTCGACTGCTGCAAAATCTTCTCCTATTCTGCCCACGTGGAGCAAATGAATTATTTATTAATTGAGCCTCCATATCTTGAAGCCAACTTAATTATAAACACAAATATGGGGACTGAAGATAATGACAGAACTCTGTTACAAGAAGGTCATCGATATCCCAGGTCTGTTTGACTTTTTAAAAGATTATCATCTCACAACACAAAAATCTTAAAATACTTAACAAATAACTTGCAGACCCCAAGGACACATCTGCAGTTCTTAGCATTCCTTAAATCCCAGTTTTTAAGAGTTAGATAATTTCAGATACCTTGGTTTGTCCCAACAATTTGGTGCCCCCCTGGGGACCTCTGTGGCATTAGCAGTCCCAGGCACACATGCTTATGGGACATGATAGAATAGTAATATGAATTCAGCATTTTACAGCTTATAAAGAGTCAACCGCCTTATCTTACTGCATCTTCCCACAAACAGTATAAATGAGATGTTATTATTACCATTGTATAAACAAGGAAACATCTGTAATGAGGATCAGGAAGTTCAGGTGCTCATTCCAAAGGCATGCAGTGAAATAGCAGTGCTTAGCACTCGGACCAAGTGCTTTGACTCCCAGCCCACGACACCATAGCTACTTCTCTGTTGATCACTGTAAAATCAGCCAGACTTTTGGCCCCAGAGAAAGTGTTCTTCACAACGTTCATGAAATCAGAATGACCAGGACAAGTCCTGTGCTGCAAGTCTCTTCCTGCACAACACCCCTGAGTTGCAACTTCTTGACAGCCCTGACCCTGTGCACGTTAACTGGACCACTTATCTCCCTCCGGTGTCTTTTGGAAAGAGTCTGAAAGAAATAAATTCACACCCTGCTTTTGGCCTCATGCTTTCTCTTGACCAAAGGAGGGATACAGGACACTAGAAGAGAACTTCCTCGTTTCTTCCTGGTCATAGTTCTTTCAAATGCATAACATCTGTAGAGCCGTCCCGCGGCCTATAAACACACCTCTCTGTGTGTTCTCCATATGCAAGTCAATTACTAGAACTGCAATGTTTAATATACTAGCTACCAGTCACATCTCCCTACTTACATTTGAATTTAAGTTAATTAAAATGAAATACAATTTAAAATTCAATTTCTTTGTCACATTAACCACCTTTCAAGTGCACAGTAGCTGCATGTGGGTAGTGGCTGCCACATTGAACAGCAAAGACACAGAACTTTCATCACAGAAAGTTCTGTTGGATAGTATTGGCCTAGACTCTATTTCATGCAAATTAATTCTCTGAAACATCGAAGTATATATTTCTGACCTCCAGGAACCTCAAGCTCTTGCACACATAGGGCTCCCCTGGGCCTCTTGACAGGTATGCGATGGAGTAGAGATGAGGGATCACTAGTTATAGTGTTGAAGCAGGACTAGAAAGAACCAGAAGGCTGAATGAAACGCATCCCCCTCACTGACAGCCACAGCCGTGCTGCTGGTTCCCTCTTTGTGGGGTGTAGTTTGCCCACCAGAATACTGCCATTCCTGTATGGCAGTGCTCAGCCGCCCTGCCTGTCCAGCTCAATGCTGATGGAACTTGTCTGAACTGACTATGTGGTGATTCATTGTAATTCTGGGGCTCATCAGGTGAGAAGGGACGAGTCATGAAATAAAATTGCATGGTAAGGTCCTGTCCACTGATGAGGATCCTCTACCTCAAAGCTCCATGACTCAGATTTCTTATTCATATTTGTTCAGTATAAGTCTTTGGATTATAGGTCAAACTCTGTATGCGCAGGCTTAGAATGTGGAGTGATAAGGGGTAGGGAATCAGTTAATTTATTTCTCCCTGAACTCTCATCATTCAATGATTCTCCTTCTATTCTCTCCTCCTGTCAAGGAATTCAAGAGGGGATCCAAGACAGCCCAGGGTCTCTCCTGTCTGCACTTAGTGGCCCCGGACCTCACTCTACCCTTGTGATTTTTCCCTACATATTTCTAGAAAGACATAATAAAAGGAAAAAAAGTCTAATCAAACCCTATGTTGAATAAGAGACAGAGACCATCAGTCAGAGATAGGCACCATCCCCCAGGTACCAGCTCGGCTCCGGTTTAGAATCTAGAGCTACAGAGTCCAATAAAAATACAGTGGGAGCCATATACACAATTTCAGGTTTTCCAGTAGTCACATTAAGAGAGTATAAAGAAAGGGGAAATCAGTTTTAATAATATATTTTATTTAACCCAACATATCCAAAATATTATCATTTTGACATGAAATCAATACTATAAGTGACTGATGTGATCATTTACATTCTTATTAGTCTCACTAAGTCTCCACAACCTGATTGTGTATTTTACACTCACAACAATCTCAGTTCAGACTAACCACGTCTCATGCTCGTAGCTGCACGTGGAGAGTGGCTACTGGCCTGGACTTTGCGTGGCCCCAGTAATCTGGCTTTTACGAGATTGGCTCCTCTGTTTCTCCAAGGAAAATCTAGTTTATTGAATTCCACTTTAAAATTTATTATTTATTTTCTGTTGAATTCAATTTCATTTTAGTAACCTGACCCACTTACGACATCTCTGGGTCCTTCTGGGTGGTTTTCTTTTTTTATCAACTCCAAACGGTATTTGTAAATGTTTCCCAGTTACCACAGTCATGTTAAATAACACCCAACTCTCAGTCTACCCTGGCTCAATAGACACCTCCATCAAATCCAAACAACACTCCCTTTTCATCATTACATCTTCATTCATTTCCTGCCCGTGAATTGTGTCCTACTCCCAACAAATTTGCACTAGTTGTGAAAGAAAAATGCTGTGTACTGCCATGGCAAACAACAGCCTTTTCCATGTGTCTCTCTTTCTTCCAAAAAGCTGGGCACTCTGGACAGATTTCAGCTCATTGTTCTGAACTACACACCTGTCTGGTCGAAAAGTGAGAAACATAAAAATAAAAGTCCAAGGAGCAGTAGGAGTTGAATTGTCTTCTTGCTGATTCTTCAACTAGCCTGATTCTTGGGGAGCAGGGCAATGTTTTATTCTAACAGTTGGCAGGAGACAGCTTTGCTTCCCAATCTCTCTTGGTTCCTGTGCCGGTGAAAGAAAATCACTCACCTGTAAACCAATCTCCTTCCTCATTTCTCTAGAGACAAAAGCCTAAATGCCACCTGAACAGAAATGAGCAGCTCCGATGCCACCCCAACCCCAGCACGAAGAGGTCAGGGATGAATTTAAGGGTTCAGAGAAGATAGCTTGGAGTATAAATTTTAAAAATCCTCTACCACTCTTATTTTTTCCCAGGAAGAGTCCTTATTTTAAAAACCTGTGTTTTCATTTTAGTGGGAAACAGATTCTTTCTTCAAAGCTCGGTGGTGGACTGATAAAGAAAAGGTGGGTCATGGTCCAAGGACTAAGACGCAGGCCCCGCGTGGACATGTGCCATTTCCGTGGCTCCCCCAGCGCGTGACGGGAAGAGCTCAGAGTCCTCCACATAGTCCATCGCTACACGCAGCGTATGTCCAACAAGAGGAGGCTTGAATCTCCTGCCCAGAGAGGAGAATCTCAAGTCCTGTTGGTTCCCTTGGTACCAGGGTCTTCCTTGTGGGGCCTTCAGCTCCCGACTTTGGTTTCTGCAAGTTCCTTGGACAAAACTCCTGCTCTCAGCAGCCCAGCCTCTCTGTTCCCTCCTCCTCCTAGGCCACTTCACCACAGGCAGCCTATCCTGACTGTCCCGCACCAAACCGGCTTACCTTCCCAAACACCTGGGCCTTCTAGCTCTACCTCCTTACTACCTTGCCATGGAAATGTTATCTCCCCAGTTAACCTGAAGTTCTCGAAGGCCTGAGGCTCGAGACCGTGGTTTAGCCATGCTTGAACCTCCTCTCAGAAGCTGGGACCAAGCCTTTCTCATAAAATGCCTCGATCCTGGCCGGGCGTGGCTCAGCGGTTGAGCGTCGACCTAGGATCCAAGCAATCAGGGTTCGATTCCTGGTCAGGGCAGATGCCTGGGTTGTGGGCTCGATCCCCAGTCAGGGGCGTGCAGGAGGCAGCCGATCAACGACTCTCGCATCACTGATGTTTCTCTCTCTGTGTCCCTCTCCTTTCCTCTCTCTGAAATCAATAAAGATATATTTAAAAAAAAAAAAAAATGCTTCTAATGTGTGAATGTTGATGGAAACGACAGTGAGAAATGAGATGAGTGTGGCTCTGCAATCACAAGCTCATCACCATCCACCACAAAACCCTGCAACCTGAGCCCCCGCCCAGTACAGTTGGGAGAAATGCATTGCTCAGAGCCACAGAATTGGCTCAAACTACCAGATGCAAAACCAGGTCACACTTTTTTTTAACACTGCATTCAAAATCAAGATTCGAGCTGCTCACCCTCGTCTGCCACAGTAGAGTGGAAGGGAAGGGTAGAGGAAATGCAGGTCAGAAGAGGGTGGCATCCATGCACACCATGTGCGCAGGGGCTCGGTGACGGAGGGTGCAGGCCCCGTGCATCCCTTGGTAATGGCACAGACGGGCTGTGTCTCATGGAAGGTGCCTCCGACCGCTAACCAGTCTCTGCCAGGAAGCTGATGTCCGCGAGGCTTCTGTAACTCAGGACGTTGAAGTAGTCGTGTGGCTCAGCATTGTCCTCTGCCCCCTGCTCTGTGCAGAGGCCCCCAGGCGCAGCCTCCGCCGGGACACGGCTTCCAGGGGACGACGCAACGCTGGGCCTCCGTTCCTCGGGCGCAGGCGGCACTCTCCCCAGGCTGCTGTCTGCAGAGCGGATTCTGAGAAACTTTTTCTAAAAACAAACAACAGAGTATGTAAGGGTGTTATTTCAAAGTTACTCCCCAACATGATACAAAATTATAATGATCTCTCTCTTCCTTTCTTACACACACACACACACACACACACACACACAGAGGCAATGTTGAGTTCTTACCAACACCGTTTCTTGACCCTTAATTTCTCAACTTTGTCACAGCTGGATTTCAGTGCTAACTACTCCACAGAAATAAAACTTTTTACACACGCAGTGCACCTGAACCCATTCCTCCCTATTCTCTAAGCCCAGTGGGGCAGTTTGCACCCAACCTCTCTCTCTCTGCCACCCCCACACTTTTTCAACTGTCCTCCTTTTTCAAATGTCCTCCCTCCCGGCTTCCATGGTATTGGTCCCCCGGTTCTCCTCCTCCCGTGAGCCCCGCCTGCATCGCCAGCCAGCCCTGCTCTTTTCTCTGCTTTCACACCTCCCCTTATAACGGGGTTTCCCCGGGTTCTGCCCTCTGCTTTTTCTCACATTCAGCACTTTCTCGGTGTCACTTCATCTAAATACACATCTACAACCACCCTCTTCCCAGATCTCCATCTTCACCAGCCCACGCTGTGGCCCTGAGCTCCAGACCCAGATGACTACCTGCTGACTGGGCAGGCCACGGGATGCCCCACAGCAAGCTCAGGCTCAGCCTGCCTCAGGGGAGCCCAACACACGCCCTCCTCCACAGACTGCTCCCCCCACAGTTCCAGCCTGGTGCACAGCACCAGCGCAGAGACCTGGAGGCTAATGTCAAACTCCAAGTGGCCGTAAAATCCAGTCCTAGGAAACCTGCTCCCTTTCCTGCCCCCACCTTCATGTCTTATCTCTGCCTGTGCTTCCACACTCACCCGCCTCTAGAGCCCCTCTTACCTCTAGTCCAGCTTCCACGTGGCCACCAGCGGAGTGATCCTTCACAAGCGCAAGCTGGGTCATGCTGCGCCCCTGCCCAAACCCTTTGATGTCCCCCACTGTCTACAGAAGCCATCGGAGGACTTCGAGGGATTTATAAAACCACTTAAGTTATGTAAAAACACCTGGTCTGAGTAGCATTCTCCCAGGAAGTCCATAAATTCACCCACAGGAAGCTTGTGTGATGCCCCCAAAATGTCCCATGTAACTTGGCGCCTTCCCAGCTTCCTGCAGCGCTTGCCCCACCAACACCCCAGCCTCTGGTCCAGGGCCTGATGTCGGAGAGGTGCCGCGAGCAGGGCCTGGGCTCGCTTCTCGCGTAACCTCACCAGCACCCCACTGAAGCCTGTGAATTAGCTCACGGGCACAGGCCGGTGCGGGCACTTGCCCAAGGACAAATCCAATTCTGACTTGGGTTTGTCCGACTCCAGGCTCTTTCTCCTCAACCAAGCTGCCTCTCATCTGCGGCTTCTAGAATGCCAGGCACTGCTTCCCGACTCCCCAGCTTTGCATGTGTTGCACCCATTGTCCATCCTCTGTACTTCCCTCCAGATGCAGCTCCACAGCACGTTGTCTGAGAAGCCTTCTCTGACCCTTCCACGGGAGCCGCACTCTCCCGTGTGCTCGAGTATGGTCCTGGATGTTCTCTGCTGTAACTCTGAATGCTGCCTGGGACCTTCTGTTTACCCCCTGTCTTCTCCAGGCCCCAAACTGTGAGGTCCCTGGGGAAGGGGCTGTGCTGTGTTTCTCTGTGTAATCTCAGAGCCCATGACAGATACTCAGTACATGTTGTAGGACACACACACGCACACACACACATGCACACACACACACGCACACACACACACACACACACATGCGCACACACAGTCTTCTACAGCCACATACCTAAAAGAACCAGATTTTCTGAATCAAAGTAAGGACTCATGGTCAGGCAACCACAGTTGTACCTGTGGGACATAGGCCTGAACAGTGAAATCTGTCTGGGAAAATCGAGATGTGAAGTCAGCCATCATATCCATATGAGGGCGGCACAGGTGAGGGATGTGCTCAGGCAAGGAAATCGGAAGCGGCAGACACAAACAGGATGGCAACAGAAATGCCTAACAGCACCCAGTGCAAAGATGACACCCTCTGGGTCTTACTGGAGACTTCTCTAAAGCAAGCTACCCACCCACAGTGTAGGTCTGAGGGACAGGATCTGAGTCACTAACACACTTGGCAAATCTCAACAAGCAAACTAGATTTCATTCTGCCCACACCCTCTCCCCCTGCACTGCTCACAGGATAGGAAACAGTGGCACCATTACTAGCTAGCGTCAAGCTCACAGCGCAAAATACACGCAGGGGGCTGTGCGGGAAGGTGAACAGGGCTGCATGGATGTTCACCAGAAACAAATACAAAAACTCAGAGTGATGCACAACTGCGGGCCCTGCGGAGTTGGACCTCGAGAGACACCATAGCCTCAGAAGAACACACACAGTCAGGTAGTCTCTCCCCACATAGTGTTTCATTCATTCCTTTTCAGAGAAATGGCTGCCCCTTATCTACCAAAAGTAGGACGAAAAAGCGTAGTTATCAGAGGTCATGCTGATGCTGGGCTGAACAGAAGTGCTGTATACCTTGGTGCAACCCTATCAATTTTTTTTAATTGATTTGTAGAGAGAAAGGAAGGGAGAGGGAGAGAGAAACATCTGTGTAAGACCAGCTGCCTCCTGCATGCCCCTTACTGGGGATCAAGCCCACAACTCAGGCTTGTGCCCGGATCGGGAACTGAATCGACTCTCAGCCAACTGAGCCACACCGGCCAGGGCAACTCTATCCATTTTTGAAACATGGATACCCAACTCGTTCTTAAAGGACTTATGTGACCTTTCATGCTGGTGTGTTCTTGCTCCAATTCTTAGCCTGACCATCTTTGCCTTTGAACCTTAGGGCTCTTCTGGCTTCAAAAAGACCTCTGGGAATGGGAAATATGCCTGAGGTGGGTCTTTCAGCTGTTCCATTTGCATCGCATCCTGTTTGGGGGACTCTGTAATTGTGATCAGTGTAGAAAACAAGTTTGAGATTAAGGCACTGACATCCTAAAGGATCAAAGGCAGCTACTGAGATTGCAGCTGGGTCCTGCAGGACACGCATTGCCCTCTTAGAGGATCTGGGGCTGGTAGTCATGGTCCTGGAGCTAGACACACCCGTCTCTCCTGTCCCTCACAGACAGTCCCCTGGGAGCATTTTTGCTAATAGCTGCTTGGCAAATAATATTCATTCACTTAGTCTAGTTGATCCATGCAATATAAATATTTACTGAGCACCAAGTATTATGAGGTTCTATGATAAATAAAATTTATAATAATTATAATAACATATATTTATAAGAATGATGGTTATTAATGCATTCCAGGAAAAATGCCAAGTGGCTTACTTGAATTATTTGACTTCAATTTTCTCACAACTTTATGAGGGCAGCACCATGATTATTTCTGATTTACAGGCTCAGCAAGGTCAGGTGACATGGCTACTCAAGTGGATCCAAGTCTAGTTCTACCTGATTTAAATAAAATTTTTTTTTAAAGAGAGAAAGAGACAGAACTTCAGAGAAGGCTGGATCTTAAGCTTGGGCAAATCTCCTATACCAGGGCCTTGATCGGTAAACAGGGGTCTCTCATATTTTATTTCTCACCCTGCAGGATTGCTGGGTAGCCCAGCACTACTGAAGGGTTGTTAAAATTAAATGAGCTAGTATACAAAAAATCCCTTTCGCAGAGTAGATGCCCAAGATGCATCACAGTCAAAGCAGCTGAACCAAACTTCCAGAGCACTGCTTAAGGGACAGGCTGGAACTGGAAATCGTAGGTGACAGCAAGAGAGGGAGGAGACAGGTCCAACCTTTCAGAAGCTCCCAGATAAGGGAAGGGACAGAAGAATATAAACAACTTCCCCAAAAGGCAGAACAAGGACCATGAAAAAGGCACAAAGAGCCATGGGGGAGATCCCATCTCCGTCTCTCTCTGGACAGAAAGAGAATCTGGAAGGGCAGGTGATGGGGGTGGAGTGGCAGAGTCTTACCTTTCTGGTCAATGCGACCACCACTGTGACCACTGAGCAGATGACCACCAGCAATATGACTCCAAGCAATAGGATCTTGAACCCAGCACTGTGCTCTGCCCCTAGAGGGACGACAAAATAAAGGAAATGGGCTAAGGCCAGAAGCAAAGGGCAACCATTTCCCCAGGGCGGCCTGAGCATTCGGCACAGAGGTGGGGACTAGCCAGGCCTTTTCCCAACCACAGGACTCGACTACGCAGCCCAGCTGCCTGGACAACAGAGCATCTGCCCGGCAGGATGATCCTGAACCACTGACCCTCACACAGTTGTGTAGCTCACACATTCACATCAGAGTGGACCTTTTTAAATACTCCCTTCCTCAATTCAACACCATCACTTTATTTATTTATTTATTTATTTTGTTAATCTTCACCCCAGAATATGTTTTCCAATAATTTTTAGAGAGTGGAGGGTAGGGAAAAAGAGGGAGGGAGAGAGAAAAAGAGAGAGAAACACTGATGAGAGAGACACATGGATCGCCTGTAGCACACACCCCAGGGGCCAGGGATTGAACCTGTAACCAAGGTATGTGCCCTGACTGGGAATCGAACCCACAACCCTTCAGTACACAAGCTGATGCTCTAACCACTGAGCAACACTAGCCAGAGCAACAGCATCACTTTCGGTAATAATCATGAAATGAAACAAATGATCACATCCAGAAAAAAATGGAAAAGGAATATTTTCTTTCATTAAACTTCATATTTATAATCATAGTAGTAGAAAATATTAACTTAAAAATTAAAATAAAATTAATATTAAGCAATATAAAAGAAAAAAGCACATAACCTTTCACTTTAAGCCTTAACACTAATTTCCCTGGGCCATGAAACCCGGTGGGAACAAGGCTCTAGAGCTGTATCTTTTACTGTTTTCCTTTCATTCATATCACAAACATTTATTTATTTATTTTTAAATATATCTTTATTTCAGAGAGGGAGAAAGAGAGAGATAGAAACATCAATGATGAGAGTCATCATTGATCAGCTGCCTCCTGCACGCCCCCTACCAGGGATCGAGCCCACAACCCGGGCATGTGTCCCTACTTGGAATCGAACCCCGATCTCCTGGATCCTAGGTCGATGCTCAACCTCCGAGCCACGCCCGGCTGGGCTCACGAACATTTATTAAGCACCTGGCACATAGCAGGTGCACCATCAATACTTGCCATATGAATTAGAGCATGAACAAGTGAATTTCTATCCACATAAAATGTAACTGGAAGGATGAAGAGGCAGGAAGGGAATTTTGAAGAGATGAGTGATATTAGATCCCAGGAGAGTGAGAGAAACAGGACAGTTGCCCTCATGGGTGCTGTGCTGTGGCTGGAAGGGTTTCCCTTCATCTCATCTCCACCTCCTTTCCAGGAACAGGGACAGAACCCAGGCGTCCAGGGAGAAAAGAGAAAGATATAGCAGAGGCTGGGCCCCATTCCCTCCAATTAAGGGCTTAGATTGCCCAGAAGGTGGCTAAGGAATGCAATCCCTTAGGACAAGGGCAGTGCCCACAGTCATCACACAGTACCAGGAGGGGTAGGAGAGGGAACCCAAATCCCCAGCACATGTTTCAGTTCCCTGCTTTGGCCGCAGGTGGGAAAAGAGGGCAGATGGGGAGCAAAGAGGTCATGGAGAGGCCAGAGGGGTTGCGGGGGGCTGTCCGTAGAACCAGAAAGGATGCAGGCTCTTGTCCGTGTGCTTCACTGGCCTATGTGGCAGCCAGAGGGGAAGCAGCATTTGAAAAGAAACTTTAAGAAGCCTGAAACACCAATCAGAAAGAGTTTATGCACCCCTATGTTCACAGCAGCACAGTTCACAATAGCTAAGATCTGGAAACAGCTCAAGTGCCCATCGGTAGATGAGTGGATAAAAAAGCTGTGGGATATTTGCACCATGGAATACTACACAGCTATAAATAAGAAGGATCCTGTACCATTTGTGACAGTATGGAAGGACCTGGAGAATATTATGTTAAGCGAAATAAGCCAGGCAGAGAAAGAGAAACATCACATGATCTCGCTTATATGTGGAATCTAAAGAACTTAATAAACTGGTGAACAGAATAGATTCATTGACATGGAAGCATGGGTCAGACTGACTAATCTCAGAGGGATGGAGGAGGGCGGGTGGGTGGAGGGGGAGAGAGTAACCAAAGAACTTATATGCAAATAGGCACAACCCAAGGACACAGACAATGGTGTGGAGAGGGACTGGGGTGGAAGGGGTCACTGGGGAGAAAAGGGGACATCTGTAATATTTTGAACAAAAATAAATAAATAAATAATTTTCAAAAAGAAACTTTAAGGTAACAGTTTCACAGATTTTGCTAACTCATAAAGTTTAATCTCTAACACAATCAGCACATAAAACTTCTGAGGGTGCAGTTTCGGGAACCAGAACACCTGCACTAAAATCAGCTCTAGCGCTCTGAGCGTGTCCACGCCTCAGCTTCCACCTGTGTCAGTCAGATAAGAATTGCATTCACAGCCAAGACTTACTTGGTTCCTGTTCCAGGTGCTGTCCTACAGGCATTTGCTTGTAGTAAGTAACTTAATCCTATGTGAGCACCTCATAAGGTCTTACATCTACCTTCTTTTCACAGATGAGAAAACCGATGCACAGAGCAGCTAAGTAAACTTGTCTGAGGTCAAGAGCGGCACCAGGATTTGGACATGGGCTGTCTGGCATCAGTCTGAGCTTGTAACCACTCCACTACACTGTCTCTCTGATATTATAAGAATCCTTCCCCACCATCCAGACAGCTGGTTGAAGTGTCCAGATGGATAATGAATGTGAGATTATTTTGGAAACTGTGAAGTATGGGGGAACGTAAATTATCATAAAGTAAAACTAGAACTAGCATTGTGAGCCATCAATTCTACTTCCAGGTATTTATCCAAAGAAATCCAAAACACTAATTTGAAAAGATATAAGCACCCTTATGTTCATTGCAGCTTATTTACAATAGCCAAGATATGGAAGCAACCTAAGTGTCCATTGATCGATGAATGCATATAGAAGATGTACATACGCACAGTGGATATTAGTCAGCCATAAAAACGAATGAAGTCTAGCCATTTGTGACAACATGGATGGACCTAGAGAGTATTATGCTAAGTGAAATAAGTCAGAGAAAGACAAATACCATATGATTTCACTTATATGTGGAACCTAAAAACAAAGTAATGACAAAAACAGAACAGAAACAAACTCATAGATACAGAGAACAAACTGATGGTTGCCAGATGGGAGGGTAGTGGGGGGATGGATGAAAAAAGAGAAGGGACTAAAGTGTATGAATCGCCAGATATAAAAACAATCATGGGGATATAAAGTACAGCATAGGGAATATAGTCAATAATACTGCGATAACTATGTATGATGCCTGGTGGCACTAGACTGATCAGGCTGGTCACATTTGTAAGGTATCCAAATGTCTATCAGTATGTTGTTCACCAGAAACCAATATAAAATTGCATGTCAACTGAAATTGAAAAAAATTTTAAATTTTTAAATGTAAATTGTACATTGACACTTAGCGCACAGCTTTGTTTTTAACCAGCTCTAATCCTTTGTAAACATAGGGACTTCTAATTTGCGTGATCCATGTAAACCAATAACTGAGAACATTTTCCAGATGACCTTATCAACTGGCCTTCTTAGTAAATATACATAAAATGTCCTTTTATACCCCAAGTGTGGCTCTCAACCTTGGCTGCACATTCGAATCGCCAGGGTTGCTCGCAGAACTTACCATGTCCTGGCTCTGCTCCTAGAGAATCCGACTGAACTGGTCTGGGATGGGCGCTGCCTTATTTACAACCCCCCAGGTGCTGTGAGTGGGAGCTGGGGTTGGGAGGCCCTGCTCCACTGTGCTTGGCAGGAATGCATTTTCTATCCTAGGGGATGAGGTTCGTCAGCTGCTCTGCTCCAGACGACATACCTGAGCTTTGTAGGACCTCCAGAAAGAGTCTCCCTCTGTAAACGCCTTCAGGGAAGGTGTGATAGACGCAGGAGTACTCCCCTGTGTCGTTCCTGGTCAGCGACTGGAGTGTGAGGCCCAGGTGAGGCCCAGGGACCACTCGCTCCCTGAAGGCTGGGGTTATGTACCACCCCAACTCAGCATTATGAGTGGCCAGATATTGGTGCTGGTGCTCCCAGTCGACCTGAGTCACCATGGTGGTGGTGGAGGAGAGGTGGCATTGTAAGGTGACAGAGCCACCTTCCTCTGCAGAAATGTTCCCCAAGGTTACCACAGCTCCTAGGGAAGGGGGAAAAGTAGGCATCAACAGCTGGCCTTGAACCTCCCCGTAGCAATTCCAACGGGCCCTGCGGCCAGAATTGGTTTTGGGAACGTTAGTGTCCTCGGTCCACCCTGTCACTCCCCCAGGAGGATGAAGCACTTCACCATCTCAGGATATTGGGTTGTCCTATAGTTTCATGACCAGCTCATGGATGGTTTTCATGTGCTTACTTTGTCTCCCTACCTAAAATATCAACCCTGTCAACCACTGCTTCTGTTTCATTGTATCTCCCAGCCCCCCAGTTTGGTTCTGAACGTATTATCCTTTGAAATAAAATCTGTCTGTTTGGTTGGCTGCCCTTTGGGGTGCCTGGAAAACTCTTCAGGAAAGCCATGACCTCCAAACGACAGGCACACTGGAGAGAAACCGGGTCTCCACAGCAAAGCCACCCTTTCAGCACTTACCACCCCTCAAATGGTTCAGAAAGCACCATAAAAACTAATTTATACTGCAGTTTTTAAATATTTGTGTCCCCTATTAATATAGAAGGAAATGGATTTAACATAAATTTAATCTATGATGGTAGAATCTCTAGAATCGTTTTGAAGGAAACGTTTTGATCCACAGAAATCATACAATGTTTTTCTAGAAGTTTCCTCAAGGACAGAAGAAAGGACAACGGAACATGAGTGAACTTCTACAAGCTATTTTATCATTCCTCCTTCTTAGTGCCTGTCTCTCCCCCTGCTTCCTTTCTGGGGTGGCAGTCAGGTTCCCCCAAACCCCGACCCTTCATCTGCCGCCCAGAACAGACCTGCACCTTCTTCTCAGAGGAGAAAAGGGGGGCGCAGGGCTCTGAACACTGTGGTTTCCTTCCTGCAGACACGGGTAGCATTCACTCCCGGCCTCCCCTTTCCCCCCTCTGTTCCCCCTCTTCCTCAGGCTCTAGGCCGGGGTTTTCTGTTCCTACCTGAAGCCAGGAGGGGAGCCTGCCTCAACCCCTGGGCCCAGATCAGGAGGAGACACCACTGCATGCTTCTGCCCGGGGGGCCTCAGGAAGCAGATGTGGCCTCTTCTGCCACGGAAACTGGCCGACTGCAGGTGGCAAGGCGAAACTGAGCCTACGAGGAGAGAGGGTCTCGGAAAAACCGAGTTCAGCAAAACCAGAGACAAACAGAGTTCTCAACACGTACACAAACTGCATAGGGTGAGCCACAAGAAAGACCGTGAAGGAAACACATTAAAAATAAGCATAGATGTGGTTAGAGGTATACTACACTGGTCTTTAGATTACTGTTAGTCAATCTATTGGTTTGAATTCTCTTATTGCCTTTTTTTAAAAAAAAACACACACACCAAAACAGCCTTTATTTAACAAGCTCAGGGCATCTGTGTCATGCCCAAGCTTTATAGAACCTGTTACCAATGGGGTTCCCTGGCTTTCCCTGACTTCATCCTATAGAATGTGTGCAGAGATTAGAGAAAGTGAAGTTTGTGCACTCTGAGGCTAGGATCTGCACTGGAAATCTAATGAGCCAGTGACTAAGGGGCAGTTACTATGGAGACATGACCAGGGTGGGACAAAGTCTTGGACTAACACTGCCACTTTCCCTTGAATGAGGTCTTCTTCTTGACTCTTATATTTTCTGTTTTGTTTATCTGGACTGAGACTTTGTTGAATTCTGGCTTAATCTCTATGACACAGTATCATCAGAGGAGAGCAGAAGAGTAAGTTTTCTTGTGCATGGCAACCCCTTGAAAACTGGGAATGTGGAGAAGGGTGAGCCTCAGTTGCCTAACCCTGGAAAGAGATTGCTTGACCCTTGCTTGAAGCTCCCAGTTCATCATCAGATCCTACTGTTGACTCATCTCCCTTCCTTCATTCATTTAAAAAGCCCATAGTGCCTACAAAGCACCAGACTCAACTGCAGGCTCTGGAGACACCAGGGAAAATAATGAGGGCCCCACCCTCAGACGGTTCACAGGCAGAGCTTGCTCTCTGGTGAAGCCACACTCTGGGGAGAGGAAGTGGAAGATCCACATTCACCTGCGTCCAGGGCTCACCGCTGCTCCCCTGGGCATGCTCCATGGTGTATATGCTAAAAATGCGCAGCTCCACCAGGGGAGCATGTGAAGCCTGGTACTGTGGTCCCTCTATTCCAGCCAAGCACCCTGACCATTCCACACCATCCAGACTCCTGTCACCCATCTCCCCCGATGCTTCATCTCAAACCAGCTTCTTCCCCTCCTTGGGTTCTATTCCCAAGTCTATACCATAAGCCATTCACCTCACCCCTCCTCCAGCTCCTTAGACAATATATGCCTCCCCAGCTTCTCTCTGCCTTTCTGAATTCAACCTGTCCTTCAAGGCTCACATCGAGATATCAACTCCACCCTTTTCAACAATCACAGTCCTTTAGCTAAAGGAGCAATAATAAAGGTGTGTCCAAGGAAAGGTGTTGAGGTTGAACTTGTGGGGTGGTTCCAAACTGGTTGCCAAGCTAAAGGAGCCAGGTGTGGGGAAATCAGGAGCAGCCAGTGGGGATAGAGCACACAGAGAGGTGGATGCTGGGGCTCGGGCTACAGTAAATGTGCAGACTGTGTTTCTGTAGCAGGGGTGGTCGGAAATCATAGAGGCAGGACCTGTCTTATATAAGGAGGAATCCAAAGAAATTTAGAGTGGGTGAAAAAAAATAGTTAAAGAATTGTCTTATTTGTTTCTAAGCAATCGCTCCAAAGAAGAACACAGTCGAGTTCATTCTGATGAATGGTGCTCTTCAGAGACAATTGAGGGTGGTGATTAACAGACTATAGAGTAAGATATACCAGGATCCAAATTCACCCTGGTTTGGTGACCTTGAGAAAGTTACTCGACCTCCTTAAGACTCAGTCTCCTCGTCAGCAACAAGAACAATAATATCCCCTCTCCCCACTCGTCATAAGGTCATTGTGAAGATCCAGTGAACTAATGTTTGGTAAAGTGTTTAGCACAGTGCCTGGAACACAGGAAGGTTCAATACTTTAATGATAGTATTGATAATAATATATATATTTTAATTTTTTAAAATATGCTTTTATTGATTTTATAGAGAGGAAGGGAAAGGGGGAGAGAGATAGAAACATCTATGGGAATCATTGATTGGCTGCCTCCTGCATGCCCACTACTGGAGATGGAGCCCACAACCCAGGCATGTGCCCTGACCTGGAACCAAACTGGTGATCTCTTGGTACATGGGACGAAGCTCAACCAACTGAGCCACACCAGCTGGGCTTATTGATAATTTAATTAAGGAAGTAAAAGGAAAATCAGAGAAGAGTATCTCTCTCTATCTGGGTAATGTATTATTTTGCCAGGAGTAAATCCGTGGTCTCTGGACTCCAAGACTAGGGTGCTACACAACCTCTTCTTTCTGTCATATGCATCTAATATAAGAATCTGAAGATAAAATGTTCCTGCAGAAAAGTGGCCACTGTACCAACCAGACCCTAAGGAGGCCTTTGAGGAAGGTGAATAACAGAAGAGTATCCCCAGGGAAGCTTCCAGAAGTCCCCCTTGGAGCCTCCTACTGGGTGGGACTCCATCTGGAAGCCTTGCTGATGTGGCCACCGCTCAGCAGTGACTGGGCGCACAGCTCTGAGGAGCAGGTCTGCACGGAGAGCTCCTGGCCACTGGGGCCTTTGGGGCCGGTTGGCAGCCTCTGTAGCACAGCATGAACCTCTGTGGTCGGTCAGACACTGACACACGTTTCCATTTTAAAGTTCTGAAACGAGCCACCATA
The DNA here is from genome assembly GCF_054644295.1 of Miniopterus natalensis. NCBI lineage: Eukaryota > Metazoa > Chordata > Mammalia > Chiroptera > Miniopteridae > Miniopterus > Miniopterus natalensis. The sequence goes on along the minus strand of NC_142086.1, from coordinate 38,077,760 downwards.
GTTCTTCTGCCCTCACTTTATATTTTTTAATATATATATTTTTATTGTTGACAGTATTACAGTATTTTCCCCCCTTTATCCCCTCCGCCCAGCCCCTACCGCCCACCCCAGGCTTTCACCACACTATTGTCTATGACCATAGACTGAGATACGTCAGTCTGTCCCATGCATGCCCTCACTCCTGGTTGTGGGCTGAACAGGCCTGGTTAGTCTTGACTCAGCTAGATGGCTGCAGGCACTGAGGGAGGGACTCCATCTGCATGGAAAGCGGACTGCAAGGTAAAACACTCCCAGCCCAAGTCCTTTCACAGCCCAGCCTTCCCCTTGCCCACAACCACTCCACCTGCAGGCCCCACGGAGCCCACAGCCACTCCACTTGCTGCAGTTGGAAACTTGTGGCCAGGCAGGGATCACAGAACTGCGTCAACAGAGCTGAGAGTGGTCACACTTTCTACAAGACCTGTCACTTGTGCACAGGAAACACTACCTAGAGTTCTCTCAGGAAACAGACCACTCTCATCAGTGTCTTTGAGCACCAGCTTCTCCAAAGTCTTCCCGTTGACTCAGCCTTGGCGGGAGCTTTAGGGATATCCCAGCTTTCTCCTACCTCTTTTCCCACCTCTAATAAAGTGCATATTTGCATCAGTCACAGGGCTGGTGACCTCCTCAGCCAAGTGCTCTCAGAGCCCAGCACCTCCTGGCAGCCGGCTGTCTGTGGCCAAGGGGGCAAGGAGGCCCCTGATGCCTGCAGGTCTGCAGAGGGCTGTGGGAGCTGGGAGAAGGGACCTGGAAGGAAAAGAGAACACAGCTTCCCAGGCATCAAGAAGAGCCTGCCCTGTGTCCCCCCCACCCCCATCTACCATTTGTCATAGCAAAGCCACCCCACAGAGCAGCCATCTGAGCAATGGGTGGTTGTTCAGAAGCCCCCTTGTGGAGAAAGCTGCCTCAGAAAATCAAAGACTCAGTGTGAAAGGAATGTCTGTCACCTGAAGCGTTTTAATAAGCCTGTGAGCCTCAGGGTTTGCTGGCTGAAACTGGCTCATAGTGAATGCAAATGGAGAGAATTTGGGGGTGGGAGTGCTGACTGTGAGTCCAAGCTCCCTTGGGTGAGGTGACTCTGAGGACCTCCCTGACAAAGGCTGCCAAGGACTTCAGGGGACTATGGGAAATTTCCTTTGCCTTCCCAGCTGTGAAAACAGGAGAGAGACCCCCCAGGAGAGGTTGGAATGCAGAGTCCAAAGAAAAGTCTCTGAGAAGAAGCAGCTGATCTCTCCTCAACTTAGGCCTCTGCTGTACCTCTTCACAGCCCTTCTACCCACCGACGTCACTCCCTCATATTCCTCCCCCATTGGCGATGTGGTTATACTATCAATCCAGCCCTAGTCCCATCTGCCTTGGGAAAAGTATCCTCTACCCCTGGAAACTTGCTTCCTGATTCCTACTCCCTGAAGCCCTAGGCATTGAGGACAACTAGGATTGGGATGGAAGTTCAAGTGAACATGTCATTCATTCAAAGAACCTCTCAATGATCAAGTGCTCTCCCTCCACCAAGAAGAATGCCAGGCCTAGATGGCTTCACAGGAGGACTTGCATAACTTCAATATTAGTTAAAATATACACACATAAGTCATAAAAGAAAACTTCCAAATTAGTTTTATGAAGTGAATTGCAAAATGATATGAGAATTATTAAGATTGCACACAATAAGAAAAATCAGATTCTAATCTCATTTAAAAATGTTGAGGTGGAAAATTCTAAATAAAATATTGTCACAAGGACCCCAATAGCATATTAAGCAAAATACATAATCACGAGGTAGAATGTATTCCAGGATTGCAAGGATGATTCAATGCTAAGAAATCCATTAATATTAAAAACTGGATCTACAAAGAAAAAGCATATGGTTATTTCCTTTGATGCTGAAAAGAAAATTCAATCCCCATCACTGATTAAATAAAAAACACTCAGTAAAATAAAAATTGATAAATTCTGTCTTAGCATAATTACACACACACACACCAGCCCCAAAGTCAACATCTCTTCTGATGGGAAAACACTGGAGATATACCCATGGAAGTCAGGAATAAGACAAGGACACTCACTATCGCCACAACAAGTTAACATTTCAGAAGTACTGGCCAATTTAGTTAAGTAAGAACAGCAGTTAGAGGCATAAGAACTAAAAATAATGATATAGCCCTGGCCGGGTGGCTCAGCTGGCTGGAGAGCTGTCCCATACACCAAAGGTTTTGGTTTGTTTCCCAGTTAGGGCACATACCTAGGTTTAGGGTTCTATCCCTGGTTGGGGCGCCTATAGGAGGCAAGCGACCAATGTTTCTCTCTCACATCCCTGTCTCTCTCTCTCCCCCCCCTTTCTAAAATTAATAAAAACATATCCTCAGGTAAGGATTAAAAAAATAATAAGGATATAAAACTATTTCTAGTTATTGACGCTTATATGAATGGAAAACCCAAGAGAATCAATGGGGGGGGACTCACACAAAAATAAAATTTTGCAAAATTTGCAGGATATAAAATTAATATAAATAAATAGCCTTCCTATATACAGTCATTACCAGTCAGCAGATATTTTGGAAGAGAATCTCCATTTACAACTGCAGAAATAATAAATAAATAAATAAATAAATAAATAAATAAATAAATAAATAAATAAAATATTTAGGAATAAATTTGACAAGAAATGTGCAAAAGCCATATTAAAAAACAAAACAAAACTATACTCAAATGAATTAACTATCCAAACATACTTTTAAATGAACCCATACAAAAAGTAAAAGAAAACCTAGGTGGCTTCCTTTATAACCTACAAGTAAGAAAGCCTTTTTAACAAGGATTCAAAATCTAGAATTATAAATACAATTTTGTCAGGACTTCGACTACATAAGTTTTTCTTTTTTTAAAAAAAAGCTTTTTGCATTTAAAACAATCAGAAAGGTCTAGAAAAGAATATTTGGAACTTATTTCACAACCAAATGATCTTCTCCTTAACATAAGAGACCCTAGAATTAAAGAAGAAAAAGGCCAAGAACACTGAACTGGTTAAAATACGTGAACTGATAATTCATAGAAAAAGAAATACAAATGTTCTTTAAACATATGGAAAGTTCCTCAATCCCAGTCATAACAGAGAGATATGCAATAAAACTCCCCTGTGAAACCATTTCTCACCCACCAAGTTAGCAAAAATCAAAATTTTTACAATATACTCTACTGGTGAGGCTACAGAGAAACTGGTGATATCATATATTGATATTAAAAATACAAGATGATTCAACTTTTTTTTAATGAGAATTTGTCAATATCTATTCAGATGTCAAGTGTGTTTACCCTTTGACCCAGGAGTCCCACTTTTAGAGATCTATTCTAAGGACATAAGTGCACAAAAATGAAATGACATACGCACAAAGTCACTCATTGAGGAGATATATATATATATGCAAAAAACCATGAAACAACTCAAATGTCCATCAATAGGGACCTGGTTGGATAAATTATGATACCCAGCCCTTACTGAATAAACTCTGTTATGGCCACATAATGAAAAACTGGACAACCAAAGAAAGAGAGCATCTCAATGTGTTGACATGGAGGGAACTCCAGAGACTTTGTTAAATGAAACAGCAAAGTGCCTAAAGTATGCTACCGTAGGCCGCCTTTGTGGAAAAGGGATAAGCGGGAGTAAATACAGGAGTACAAATTTGTTTATATTTATAGTAAGAAACACTGTAAGAATTAATCAGAATTTTTTAATCCTCCCCCAAGGATATGTTTTTATTGATTTTTTTTTAGAGAGAAGGGGAGAGAGAGAGAGAGAGAGAGAGAACCATCAATGTGAGAGAAACATCCATTGGTTGCCTCCTATAGCCACCTAGACTGGGGATCAAACCCACAGCCTAGGGATGTGCCCTGATAGGGAATTGAACCCACAACTTTTTGGTGCACGGGAAGATGCTCCAATCAACTGAGCCACCCAGCCAGGGCCAGAAATTAATTTTTTAAGTTGGTTACCATTAGGTGGGGGGAGGGTGGGTAGGAGGAGGGGATTGGGATGGAAGAGAAACTTATTTGGGTATTGCTTTTAACTTCTAAGATATGTAACAGTTTTACATATTCAAAACATACATATTGTATAAAAATACAAAAGCAACACCATCCTTAAAATTGAAAAGAAAAAAGTAACAAATAAATCTAATGGCCTATAAAATTAATAATCACACAGAGAAAATCATTTCAGCTGAATTTAAAACTTAACCCTTTTATTTTCTTGGTGGGATATATTTTAGGACAAAAAACATATTCTATTCATTCTACTGTATTGTTATTTGAAATACAACAAATAAGTAATAACATTAAATTTGTTTCAAACCAAGCTCTTCAGACTAAGAGAAAATAGAACTGTAAATTCAAATAAATAAAACTCTGTAATGCTAAATTTGAATTTGAACTATCAATACAAAGCCATGATTTAATAAAGTCATATTGTCTAGCTAAGCCCATCGAAAGAACTAAAAATCAACACTATTCCACTAGCAATGGGTATTCCAGGAGTGAGATTACGGTTTCTAAAGCTGCTCTGTGTTTGAGGAACCAGAGCTGAGAGAAGTGGCTGACTCCAGGTTTGGGGCAAGGAATATACGAGGCAAGTGCAGGGCATCTCATTCTCGAAGGAAATAAAGAATCTTTCAAAGATTAATGGGGTCATGTCAAAAAGACCAGACCAATTTGCAGGGGCCACAATTAGGCCAGAGTTGGGCCAATTAAAGTGTGAAAGAGAAAAATGGCTATAAGAATATATTAAAGGCCATAAATCTATAAATGACACTCCCCAAACAGAAAACTCCCTCCAAAAAACCCAAGCCTCATTTGTCACCATTGGAGGTAGTTACTACACCAACTCCTTGTTCTGAAAATCGGTAATTAAAGTTAAAAGCATTTATTTTGTCTTCCCGTTTGGATCTGTATTTAAGGATAATTAAATAGCCCCAGTTGATGAGGGAAACTGCTTCTTTGCAGAATAATTTCAGCTAATAAATATAGAATAAATTTGGTAAATGGGAATGAAATAGTTGATTTAGTTAAGAATCACCAATGGAAACTAAAACCATTGCATAAAATGCGATGGCAAAGTTGAGTTCCAAGGTGCTTAGGCAGCCCTCACAGATCACTTGCTGATCACAAAGGGGGACATGTAACTGCTCAAAAGAGGGATCAAGCTGTCCCCACTTTATCCCAGGGACTAAATCTAACCATCACTGAAATTTAAACAACCAGATACACTATGCTATCTAATGAGACCCAATATGAAGTGTACAGTCTTAGCCACGAAATCTTCCTGCCTAAAATGTTTAACCTGAATCTTTAGGCCTAACTTCTAGTTTATTGGAAATCCCAAACAGCATATAGGTGAACAAGTTAAATCACTACAAAGCAGAGAAAAGGCAAAATGGGGGGCAATTGCTTCAACAAGACAATTGGGGTGGGATGGGGAGAAGAGGTGAGGGGGATTGTTTTAGATTAACATAAATTTAGAAGATATAATAGCCAAATGAAATTCATGGTCCTTGATTGACCTTTGGTTTAAACAAAGACATTTTGGGAACAACTGTAAGAAATCAAATATGGACCGAGCATGAATTATATTAATAAACTATTGTTAGTTTTGTTAAGTGTGTGTTATGACCTGAATTGTGTCCCTCCCCTCCCCAAATTCACATATTGAAGTCTTAATTCTTAGTACCTCAGAATGTAACTGTAATTGGAGATAAGATCTTTGAAGGGGTGATTAAGTTAAAATGAGATCTTTACGGTGGGCCCTAATCCAGTCTGACTGTTGTCCTTATAAGAAGAGGAAATTTGGCCCTGCCGGGCATGGCTCGGTGGTTGAGCATTGTCCTAGGATCCAGGCGATCAGGGTTCGATTCCCGGTCAGGGCACATGCCTGGGTTGTGGGCTAGGCAGCTGATCAATGACTCTCTCATCATTGATGTTTCTATCTCTCTCTCCCTCTCCTTTCCTCTCTCTGAAATCAATAAAAATATATTTTTTTAAAAAAAAAGACGAGGAAATTTGGACACAGAGATATTAACATACGGGCAGAGGGACAAGCAAGTGAAGAGAAAGTGAGAAGCGGCCATCTGCAAGCCAAGGAGAGAGGCCCCAGAAGAAATCAATCCTGCTGACACCTTGATCTTGGACTTCCAACCTCCAGAGATATGAGACAATAAATTCCGGTTATTTAAGCCACCCAGTTTGTGATATTTTGTTACAGTAGCATTAAAAAATTAATACAGTGTGATAATGACAATTTATGTAGGGAATAAATTTTTATAGATTTCTACTGAAGTTTTTAAGTGTAAAGTGTCATAATGTCCATATTTTTTAAATCCTTAAAAAAATAAAGAAGAAAGGGTGGCAAAATGATTGGTAAATTTGGATGATGGGAATGTGAGTATTAATTATCTCTCTACCTCTCTGTAAATTCAAACTTCATAGTAAAAAGCAAAGTTAAATGAAAGGAAATGTTCAAATGCGGCTGGGGGAAGGAGGGCACCAGGCAGGATGCGGGAGCAGGAAGACAGAGGACTCAGCGGGAGGCCCCTGCCTGTTGAAGGATTGCACTTCAGCACCTCTGTCTTTTAACACATCTGAACACGATATAGAGCGATTAGTGTGAGAATGCTCATTGCATCCGAGGAATTGCCAACAGCAAGGCTGTGAGGAGGCAACGATTAAAAATGAGTTTGGTTTGGCGGCAAAACATTACTAATTTCAGTTGCTTACATGAACTACTCAACATTTAAGTATAAATACTGTTTAGCATAATGAAAATTATGCGTGCAACTGAAAAATACAGTTGGAAATATATAATTAATTTGAAATGTTGTAATAATTAAAGGAGCTTTTCTGTATTTAGCCAGATCCCTCGTATTGGGTGTGCAGCTCCTAGCCTGAGCTAAGGCTGCCTGAGTCTCTGTTCTAACAAATCTAACAGCTAACACATTTCTCCATGTCCATCAGTCAACAAATATTGAGCACTTATTTTGCAAAACTGCAATGCGAGGAGTGATGGTTGATATGAAGAAGAAAAAGTTTACCCAAGGAGTTTCCAATCTAATTAGGAAGTTTAATACCCAAACAAAAATACTGTAAAATACCAGCTAGGACGAGCAGAGGAGGATTTGCAGGGTAGTCATTTGTATCAGGTATAAGGTGAAAGAGGTAGCTGTGTGGATGAAGCAAGGATGTCTAATCTCAGAGCAAGGAGACTAGACCTGAACAATATAAGGTCCAGTGTGGAAGCAGTAACAACCTTCAGCACGCAGCCAGTGCGGAGCAGAGCCACAGGGCCAATGCTAACCCACACACCAGATTCAAGGGCCCCTAGGGGACACCTCAGAAACAGGATGGGGCACTCACCTGGATTCCTCTTTCTTTTTTTTTCCCCAAAATATGTTTTATGGATTTTTTTAGAGAGAGGGAGAGAGATAGAAACATCAACGAGAGAGAAACATCAGTCGGCTGCCTCCTGCACACTCCCCACTGGGGATCGAGCCTGCAACTCGGGCATGTGCCCTGACTGGGAATCAAATCAGTGACCTCTTGGTGCCTGGAACGATGCTCAACCCCTGAGCCACACTGGTTGGGCTCCTCTTCCTTTAAGGCTCTGATCTGACCCAGCTTCCCTCCCTTCCTGCATGGCCCATTCCAAACTTTCCCATTCTGCCCTTTAAATCTCATGGATTGTCATCAGCAATATTGCTTTTATCTTCAAACTCTTTTTTAAATCACTGGTTTTCAAAGTGTGGGTCTGGCCCAGCAGCATCACATTGCTGAAAAAGTTGAGAGAAATGCAAATTCCCAGGCCCCATCCCAGACCTACTGAATCCAACTCTGGGGATGGGGCCGGGGGGCGGGGAGAGGGGTGGAGAGGTGGTGTCAGAAGTCTACATTGTAAGGAGCCCCCCAGGTGATCCAGCAGTTGCTGAAGTCCACCTGTAAGGACTCTCCCTCCAGATCTTCGAGGAGCAGCCTGTCAGGGCCTGGTCACTGCAGTGGCCCACCTCCCTTCTTGCATATTAATTAAACTATCCCAACCTGAAACAGCAATGAAGCCACCAGTTTACCCTTTATCTTCACCTCTAATTCTAATGTCACCCTCGACATATACACACACACTACTCTTGATTCACCCTGTCTGAATTTCTTAGAAATAGTTCTCTTTTCTTTTATTCTAAAAACAGTGGTCTCCACATTTTTTCCTTTTTGTTTCATACACACACCATCATTTAAAAAGAATTTAAGCAGTGACCTCCCAAGTGTGTATATTTATATAAAGTATGCACACATATGGCTATAGTTATAGTTTGTACATTATAAAACAAAAACTGAGAATAGGAAAACTTAGAGATTAGGTCAAATATTTAAATAACAAGTGTGAGGTCTTCTTTACCCACCCCAATGACTCATCTTGTGCAGATTACTTTGGAGACATCAGCTTTGAAGAAATGGAGGCACTGCAAGGACCGTGCTTCCACTGCGAGTTTCCAGACCCAGAGACACGTGGGCCCACTGACCAAGAGCACAAGCTAGATTTCTGCAGTTGTTGACAGTAAATAGTTAACAATAGATCTCAAAGGGAAAAAAGGTGCCAAGTTTGTAGCCTTTGTCAATGTCAGTGGCTTAAATATTCCCACCGTGGTGATTTCCAGCTACCAACATGATGTCACTGAACGGGAAGTTTGGGGGTGCACAGTCGTTTCCGGCAAGCCAACACAAGCCAGCTCCAGCCCTGGGTTTTGTGCCCAAAGCTTCTTGGTTAGGTCTATTTTTCAGTTAATTCCCTTTCTTCTCAGGAACTGGTTTCCTAATTAAGCATTTTCTAATTAACTTGCTCCCTTTTAATGTCTCAAAGCCCCTGCTATAACTGGGGTAATTCTTTAGTCCTTCTGGCTTTGGGGGCAGGGGTGGCCTCCAGGTCTGATACAGGAGCTAGATGGTCACCTGGGGTTTGTCCACTTGGGAATGAGAGTAGGGAAAGAGAGAAACTGGGAAAGCCATGCTTTGGAAGTCCCTACCACCTGGCCCTAAGTCAAATATGTGGGTTTATGCAGATTCACCAGCCTACACTAAGGGGTCCGGGGATTTAAACCTCTCCAGGACCCATGCTCCTTAACTCCAATAGCTTCTGCTTCCCTGCTGCCCTCTCTATATGCAAACCCCAAACCTGACAGCAGTGAGTAGGTAGGAGCTCTTGAACTTTTAGAGCCATATGAAAGTAAAAAGTGTTTATTTTTATTTATTTATTTTTTTAAATATATCTTTATTGATTTCAGAGAGAGGAAGGGAGAGGAAGAGAGAGAGAGAAACATCAATGATGAGAGACTCCTCATTGATCGGCTGCCTCCTGCACCCTCCCCGACTGGAGATCAAGCCCACAACCTGGACATGTGCCCTGACCGGGAATCATACCGTGATCTCCTAGATCCTAGGTCGATGCTCAACCACTGAGCCAAGCCCAGCTGGGCTAAAAAGTGTTTATTAATGTGAGTATCACTAATGTGAATGGAGCATGTACTAGGTGCCAGGCACAGTTCTATCTGCTTTATATGGTAGGTACTATTAGCATTCCTATCTTGCAGGTAAGGAAACAGGTTTGGAGAGGTTAGACATACTGCCCAAGGTCACATAGCTAATAAAATTTGAAGTAAAAATAAAATTTGAATAAAATAAGAAGTAAACTATGGATTTGAACCCAACCTGGCTGACCCCAGAGCCCTTGCTTACAGTAACTCATGCTCTCCTGCTGACCTCTAGGGTCTGATGTCTTTACAGTGGCTGGCACAGGAGTGGGCTTTGCGTGGGGTAGAAAACCCAGAGAAGCGTGCCCCGTCCTCAGGATGCTTTCCGAAAACTCACAGGCTCCTTAGGAAAGCAAGACTAATGTAAGTGAAGTAATTAGAAAACCTTAGCAGACAGCCTGTAATTAGCTGCAATGTGATATCCCCCACGGCTAAGCAAAGCGCTTCCTGGTGGGGGCCCGGAGACCTCACCCCTGCCTCCAGAGCTATAATCACTCTTCTAAAAAACCAGAATCTAGGTCAGACCAGGGCCCTTGGCCTGCAATCTGGTTCTGTAATTCTCTCTCCCAAGGAATCCCACCTGGCCAAACACATAGCCATAAAATGGCTACATAAAGCTGCATTATATGCACAGTTTTTTCCAGTTTTCTTAGACTAATGAGAAAACATTTTTAAGCCTCTTTTTGAAAGTTCCTGGTACTCAGGAGCCACAAAAGCCCTGAGCCCTGAGCCCTTCACCCCAGCAGCCTCTCTCTCTGGTAGAATCAATTCTTTGAAGTTGCCCACAGGGACCATCCTAGATGGACATGGTGGATAGAAAATCAGATATCCCTAGAGAAAAAGGAACTTTAGAAGTCCAAGCTTGTTCCTATTCCCATTGCTGTGGAACAAACTACCCCAAAACTCAGTGACTTAGAACAGCAGCCGTTTATTATCTTTCACAATTTGTGTGGGTGACAAATTCTTGGCTGGGTGAGTGTATTAGTTTCCTAGGGCTGCCATAACCAAGGACCACAGACTGGGCGGTTTAAACAACAGAAGCCTGTTGTCTCATAGTTCTGGAAGCTAGAAGTCTAAGACCAAGGTGTTGGCAGGAAGGGTTGATCTCTTCTGAGGGCTGTTAAAGTAATCATATTAGGCCCAAGATGAAGCCACTCATGCTAAGACCCACATCAGCAAAGGAAAACTTAAGTGAGTTTCTATACTCAGCTCTCCTGGGTCAGCTGATCAGGGCTTGACTGCTTAGCACAAGTTACCTGACCTGGCTCCAAGCTTTCCCTTCCCTCCACATAAGCAAAGTCACCCCACTTTAACCTATCAGGAAATGCCCTGTAAAACTTCCTTGTCCTAATTTTGGTCCTTAAAATCCCTCTTGCTTTGTACAACTTTTTGGAGCCCCTTTCTATCTGCTAGATTGGATGCTGCCTGATTCATGCATCAATAAATAAAAACCTACCAGATCAGTAAATTGTCTGTGGAAATTTTTCTTTTACAGGCCTCTCTCCTTGGCTTGTGTATATTCTCCATGAGTCTTCACGTGGTCTTCCCTCTGTGTATGTCCTAATCTCCTCCTCTTGTGAGGACACCAATCATATTGGATTAGGGCCCCACTCATATAACCTCATTTTACCATAATAACCTCTTTAAAAGCTTTATCTCCAAATACAGTCACATTCTGTGGTACTGGGTTGGGGTGGGCATGAGGGGTTTATAATTTCATTATATGCATTTTGAGGGGATAAAATTTAGGCTATACCATTTAGGGTTTTGTTCCTTGTGCATGCATTGTTGTCACTCAGAAGGACTCAGTTGGCAGATGGGCTGATCTGGAGAGTCCAAAATGGCTTCAGTCATGTGTCTGGTGCGTTGATAGGGACAGCTGGAAAGCTGAGCTCTGCTGTGCCTGTTCACAGGGAAGCCTTCACACAGCCTCTCCACCCTGGCTGTCCTGGATGATCAGATATTTTACATGGTGGCTGGTGCCCCAAGAAAACTGGGCAAAACCTTTAAAATCTAGCCTCAAAAGTCACATGGCACCACCTCTGTCATGCTGTTGGTCAAAGCAGTCACAAATCTGCCCCGATTCCAGAGGAAGTAACATGGACCCCCGCCTCTCCATGGAAGGAGTCTCAAAGAATTTGGGGCCATTTTTTTAAAACTGCCACAACTGTTTACAATTCAGCCATATTATCCACAAAATTTCATCTTGTCCCAGATGGAAAGAGCTTGATAAACAGTACAGTTATTCTCAACCCTTGGGGTTCCTCTCTGCTTCTCGAGGACTGGTGGAGGGAGATCTGGTTTATAAGAACCCAATGGTCCCTTTTGGGCCTTGATCTGCCATCTGACCTAATTAATCTTTCAGACTCTTTTCAAGTGGTCCCAACACTAGGATCTGTGGATGCTTCCTCACTAAGTTGGCTGCTATGCCTGGTTCTAGGAAGTCCTGACTTCCCACAGTCTCCACGCCCCCATCTCTTCATCGTGATCCCCTTCATTTTCCTCTTTGAGCTATTTTACTGGGCTCAGACCTCTCACTCCTGCACCTCAGAGCTACCAGTTTGTATCTTGCCTTCCACTTGCTCTCCTTCCATTTTTTATTGTAAAAATTGGAATTTGGGTATATCTGAATTAGATGGGACAGGCCTGCCAGAAACCTACTTGCTCGAGGGACTGGAAAGTACAGGAAGGAAACTTCCCTAAGGAAGGCAGTGCAAGGCACTGACAGACTGACTGAGAAGCAAGGCCTCAGTTCTCAGCATCTCCGCTGTCAGATCCTGTCAGACCCGAATGATATGTGTCTCTCAGATACATCAGAGCTCCCGTGGCTTAGGCACAGTCTGAACCCTGAATCCTGGTTAGAGACAGGGCTTCAGATAAAAACTGAAGGATCTATTCCCCTTCCTACTTTCGGGCCTCCTTGTAACTAGTGTTTCACTGAGAAAGGGGCTATTCTTCCCCTTTTCCAAGGTATCCTGTGAGATGCCTGTTTTCATTGGCATAAAGACTCCATGAGAACCAAAGGGGCATTCCAAGAAGTCACTAGAGGAGGAGGATGTCCCAGGGGCAGGAGGCCTACACCAATAGCTAGGGGCACCAGTGAGTGACACACATGTGTTCCTACAGAGGAGGCCTGGGAAACTCAAGAAGAGAAAATTCATCACTTTGCTCCTTCTCATTGCTTTGCTCCCCTTTCCCATCCCCTGGGTGGGCAGCATCTCTTTTGGTCCAATGGTACTTCCTTGCGTGTCACCAGCAAGCTCCTTCCATGAGGCAAGCCAAGGAGCTGTGGCACAGCCCCTGCCAATTCTACATCTTGTAACCTCATGCACTGGGAGTCGTCTGAATTGTTTCTTCATCTGTAAATTGTGAGTTACACCACCTGCGCACTAACCTCAAAGGGCTGTTTTAAGAACCAAGCTTTTAAAATGAATTGCTATGTAAATGTAAGTATCCTAACTATCCTATGTCTTTGAATATCTCCTTTGTGACTTCAAAGGACAAGAAGCCATTTTAACAGCAACTTCTAGACTTCACCTCCACCTGGGCACATATCTCTTTCCCTACCACACTTCAGACCTTCTGAATGTAGGGACAGTGTGTTATGTATCTTCATGTTCTTAATGCACCAACTGCAGAGCTTAGCAAACCACTGGGACTTAACAAATCATTAATAGCCAACTTAATTTTAAAACCTGCCCACCCCGTTCTTCCTCATCATGAGGCATCTCTATAATTCATAACCAACCACCGTATCTCTTTTCCGGATTAAGGCATAGCATTAATGATCGATTAATTAAATTTCACCATCACCTCTGTGGGACCATGGGGCAGCAATTGTGTCTTTTCCCAGTGACTGCCTTTATTATCAGGGGTTTCAGCATGAATCACATGTTCCTTGCTCCTGTGCACAGAGGAGTTTCCGAAAGGTCTGGGAGCAGAGTTCCTGAGACATTAACTTGAGGTCTGCCCATCTGTAGATCTGGCTGCTGCTCGCTGCCTCTACAGAGAGGCCTCATAATCCAAGTGGATTAAGATTATCTGGATCTTCAGAGAAAGGCACATTGTCAAGTCTGTTTCTGGCTGTCCCAGGTGGTGACAGCAGTGGGGTTTAGGACGTGAGCACAGGTAGAGTGCTACCATTTTCCTTCATTGGCAAAAGTTCCCTTCTTTCTTCAACTCAACTAAAACTAAAACTAGTGTCCTTTCCAGTTCTCATTTTAGACGCCTGCTGTTGCAGCAGTGACTCATTCTTTCCCCCTCCTGGCGGGGCTCCGGGGGTACTGGCGGGGAGAGGTATTCCCATTTGAATGGTCTTAAAAAAAATCCTTACCTCTGTTCAAAGAGCTCAAGTTAAAACAGGAGCTATGTAGTTTACTTTAATCTAATTAAGTGTACTACATAGATACTGGGTGCCCAAGTCTTAAAAAACAACTCTGGGCTCTTAGATGTGTAGTACTATGGAAAGAAAATGACAGAAAGGCCCTGGTTAAACTTGAAAGAAATAACTGCTCTAGTTATGACCATGCACCCCAGACTCATTTGCATGGATGAGTCATTAGGGTGAGTCTGGACCATGTACCCTAGGCTCATTTGCATAAGACAAGGAGTCCCGGGTTGTCAGTGGCATGCTAATTGGATACTAATCTACTTCTTTCACCCTGACAGAGCTCTTCAAACCCGTACAATTGATGATGTGGGGGAAATTCTCTATTTGGGTAACCCACAGACACTTCAAACTCACCATGTTCAAAGCTGAACTCAACATTTCCACCCCCAAACCTGCTCATTCCCTTGAGCTTTCTTTTTCGGTTGGTGGCACCTCATCTACACAGTAATCCAAGTTAGAAACCCCGAGGTTGTTCTTGATACCTAGTTTTTCTCCACTGCCACACCCAACATCCAGTTACCAAGTCCTTAAATTTTTGGAACCTTTCCCCGCTTCCACATCTCCAAAGTCCCTGCCCAAATGGAATCTTTCATCATCTCTCATTTGGAATATTGCAACTGCCTCCCCATGAGCCCTTGGAATGATTCCCCTAAAACACAAATCTGAACCTGTTGTTATTTCCTTAAGTCATGTCTGTAGTTCCCCTAAAGCTGCAAAAGAGAATCCAAAGATTTTTTTTTTAATTTATCTTTACTGTTGAAAGTATTACAGGTGTCCCATTTCCCCCCTCAGTTGACCCCCTCCACCTCACTCCTACCCCCTCCCCAGGCCTTCACCCTGTTATTGTCTGTGTCCATGGGTTATGCATATATGCATGTATCTTCTTTGGTTAATCTCTTCCCATCCTCCTTCCCCCTTCCCTGTTCCCTCTGAAATATGATCATCTGTTGCATGTGTTAAAGTCTCTGGATCTATTTATTTTGTCAGGTTCTTTTGTTCATTAGCTTCTTCTTAGAGAAGGCCCTTCAACATTTCATGTAGTGCTGGTCTGGTGGTGATGAAATTCTTTAGTTTTTCCTTGTCTGAGAGGCTCTTTATCTGACCTTCAATTCTAAATGATAGCTTTGCTGGCTAGAGCAATCTTGGTTGTAGTTCCATGTTTTTCATCACTTTGAATATTTCTTGCCATTCCCTTCTGGCCTGCAAGGTTTCTGTTGAGAAATCAGTCATATGGGTGCTCCCTTGTAGGTAACTAAATGCTTTTCTCCTGCTGCTTTTAAGATTCTCTCTTTGTCCTTAACCTTTGGCATTTTAATTATGATGTATTTTGCTGTGGGCCTCTGGGTTTCTCTTGTTTGGGACGATCTGTGCTTCCTGGACTTGTAAGTCTATTTCTTTCCCCAGATAGGGGAAGTTTTCTGTCATTATTTTCAAATAGGTTTTCAATTTCTTGCTCTCTTTCTTCTCCTTCTGGTACCCCAATAATACAAATGTTGGGCATCTTTAAGTTGTCCCAGAGACTCCTTATACTATCTTCATATTTCTGGATTCCTTTTTCTTTTTGCTCTTCTGGTTGGGTGTTTTTTATTTCCTTATATTCCAAACTGCTGATTTGATTCTCAGCGTTCTCTACTCTACTGTTGGTTCCTTGTAAATTATTCTTTATTTTAGTTCATGTAGCCTTCATTTCTGACTGGTTCTTTATTATGTCACTGATGATCTCACTTGTTTTCATAATAATCTTACTAATATTCTTGAGCATCCTTATAACTATAATTCTGAACTCTGTATCTAGTAGCTTTCTTGGTTCTATTTTGTTTAGTTCCTTTTCTGGAGATTTCTTCTGTTCTTTCCTTTGTGACATGTTTCTTTAACTCCACATTTTGGTTGCTTCCAGGTGTTTGTTTCTATGTATTAGGTAGAGCTGCTATGTCTCCTGGAATTTGTAGAATGGCTTTGTGTAGTAGGTGTCCTATAGGGTCCAGTGGCTCAGCCTCCCCAGTCACCTGAGTTGGGCCTTCTAGGTGTTCCCCTATGTGGGCTGTGTGCACTGTCCTATTGTAGTTGAGCTTTGGTTACTCTTAGCATCATTGAGAGGAACTGACCCCCAGGCCAATTGACTGTGAGGACTAGCTGCAACTACAGCCAGAGAGCTGCTGTGCTGGAGACACCCCTATGGAGCAGGATTCACTTCAGTAGAGCTTTGGTGTTCACCAAGTGCACCCCTTGAATGTGTCACTTGTGGATGTGGTAGGTTTGTAATCCAGCGTGGTTGAGTCTGACCACCAGGTGCACTGTCTCTGGGGCCTCCAAGAGGTTCAAAGTCAGTCTCTGCCAGTGCCTTGCCCAGGGCCACCCAGCATGAGCTACACAGCAAACTGTAGTTGGCTGCTACTTGTGCTGGGTTTGGAGGAGTCCAGGAGAGGCCAAGCTATGAACCAATGGAAGTTGCCACTAGTGCCAGGCCTGGGGCCACTTATCAAGCCATATGGGGCACACTGCTGCTTGTTTGAGAGATTTTAGGAAAGCCACTTGCACAGAAAAGCCACTGGAAATGGATGAGCTTGCAGGTAAGGAGGGGTGGGGTCTCTGGGAATCACCAGAGTGGAGCCAAAGCTGTGGGTCAGGTGCTGGCGATTCAAATATGGTGCCACCCTGCCAGCTGTGTGCAGGGAGGGCTCGCCAAAGGAGCAATGGCCTCTGCCAGCTCTTCTGCCTGGGAGAAAGCTGCCCTTCCACCTCTCGCCCCAATTTCAGGCAGATTAGTTCCTCCCCAAGTGTCCCAGGTCCCTTTCAGGCTGCTGCCCAGTGCTGGGCTCAGAAGGAGCGCGTCCGAGTGAGTCCATGCGCAGGCCCTTTAAGAGGAGCTGCTGGGGCTCCTGGAGCCTCCGTGACCCTCAGCCACAGTCCCAGCTGGTTTCACAGCCTGGAGTTGTGGGGACATCTCTTCCAGGCCCTGGAGCCATGGGCTAGGGGCCTGTTGTGGGGCTGGGACCCCTCACTCCTCCGGGAAACCCCCATCACAGAGATGTCCCTCCCGGGTTTAAACCGTGGCATGGGGTGTGGGCCCACAGCAAGTCTCTGATTCAGCCCTGATCTGCCCGTGTCTCCACCCCTCCTACCTGTCTCAGTGCTTCTTCAGTTCCCTGGTTGTAGGGCTTCTGTTCAGCCAGATTTCAGGGGACTTTGAGTGATGGTGGTTCTGTATGTTAGTTGTAATTTTGATGTGGTTGCGGGAGGCGGTGGGTGCAGCTGTTACCTACACCGCCATCTTGTTTCTCTCCTCGAGAATCCAAAGATTTTTAACAATAGTGTTTCACCTGGAACTCAAGACCCTCCACCTGTATAGGCCCTGCCAACGTCCTCAGTCTTGCCTCTCTTCATCCGCTCTTATACTTTGTATGTCTGTCACCACAAATTGATCATTGCTTTTCCTTTGATATTTGGCTAGAGTATGCCAGGTATTGTCAAAAAGATTTTCTGTTCTCTTTAGGCTACTCTTTTCCTGGTCTTCCACTAGAAAAAGAATTGAAGGGGATGGGCTTTTTCTTGGTCTTTGCCTGGCGGGGTTTCCAGGTTCTCCCGCATCCTGCAATTTGGGATATACAGAAATCAAAAGGAAAACCCAGGGAATTCACCATGGTGTTGTTTCCCAAGTCCTGGGGTTCAAAGCTGTACACCTTTTTGCTTCCACCTATCAGAGTTCCACCTATCAATGTCTGGAAATTTTCTAGTTATAAGAGGGAGGACTACTGAGGAAAGCAGGTATTCTGTCTTGGCCAGAGGCAAAGTCCATCAGTTAAGCTATAATAAATAAATCAAAGGGGCTGTTTGAGAAATACATAAGGACCAGCCCAGCTGGGTAGTTTGAAGGATATATATATACTCCTCTATTATGGAGAATATTGAAGAGGGGCATCCCAAGGAAAGCCCTGCTCTGGGGTTTTGGGATGTACTCTGAATGTAGGAATGGTGAAGGGTTATTCTCTATTAAAGCCTAGAGAGGAATTTATAAGGGTAAAAACCCTATGAAACTGAATACTGTTTTATGAAGAGTCTGGGGAAAGAGAGTGGGCTGGGATAAATCAGACTGTCTAAATAAAGCTAACCAGAGACTGTCACCACAGTAATCAGTCCTACCTCTACTGAAGGTCAATAAACCTCTAGGGCATCCTCAGATGAGCTTCGTTAACTCTCCCTGTGGAAGGGAGACCAAAAGCTCTACATAGAGATGGTTTAAGTTCTCAAAAGTAACAGCCACACATGTCCAGCCACTAATAAAATTCTTCGAATTGGCAGCTTTGGGCAACATTATGCAACAGCCTTTACTTAGACAAGAAAAGAAGAAGAAGCTATGGGCAAGGACTGGGACAGCCCAGGACGGGAAGGCATGGTTTGGGAGACCCCCCACTTGGGTTTCAGTGTGGACTATCTTCAGGATCCTCCCTTCTTCCCTTTGGCCCATGTCCTGTGACTAGGAATGGCTTGCTAGGAAGGATGGAAATGGGAGAAGTTAATGAGTTCTTAGAGGTGGCATAATCACCCATATCCAGACGCTTAAAGACTGCCAAAACTGGACCCAACTCTTTGGCAAGGACTCTGAGAGTTCTGAAGTGGGGGATCCTGAGGTTTATTGAATTAAAATAGAACACAGTGGTCCATCTGATATTGTCCCTTAAATCCCAAATTGGAATTATAAGTGTAATTATGGTTCTATGAATTAACAAATTCTGCTCTGACAGCATTTTCTCTTTCATATTCCCTTTCTACCTTGAGATTTATTAATTTTCCACTCTTGGACTTATGTGACCCATATCCTATATTCTCACTGCAGACAGAGATAGCCTAAAAACAGTTAGGGGCAAATTTGTAGATCTGGATAATTTGGATAATTTTCCAGGTAAAGAAACTGAAGTGTGAATTTCCCAAGGTTGCTTAACAAGTCAGTCTTATCTCAAACGTAGGCCTCCCCACTTTGAATAACCAAACACTCCTAGACCAAGACACAGTGAAACTCTTTGTTTTCTACTCGTGAATCTTTTTAGTGCCATATTACAGTGAGACTCTGACATCTCCTAACAACCTTCTGAAGGATCTGCTGTTGGCCTGGTGATGGGAAACATGCCAAGAAATAAACATTTATTTATTTGTATATGAATAATTGAGGAGTCGGGCAATCTGTCAGCAAATGGTAGACAAGTAGAATAGACAAAAAGCACATGGGAAACCTCCAGTCAGAAAGAATATTTCCTGAGAAAAACAAAAACTCATTCTCCCCACAGCAACCACCATGGGGAGGAACTTCAGAGCCCACTGGGCATCTGAGAGACAGGTGTTGAGCTCATTGCAGCAGCGCCAAGGCCCACAGGTGACTCCCACAAGCAGAAAAAGAAGAACTGGTCCTAAAACTGTGGTAGAAGCGATTTGCTTTTGTGTTCAGAGTGAAGGGGTCTCATGAGGCAGAAACAGAGCTGTCCCCCACAAAAGGCAGTGAGCTCCCCACACAGAGAACCAATGGATAGTTGTTCTGGGTTTGGGGTTTTGGGGTTTTTTGTTTATTATTTGTTAGGCTTTATATTTTTTGTCACACAGTGGTGAGTCTCACCACTTTTTTTTCTAATCCTCACCTGAAGATATTTTTTTTCATTGCTTTTCAGAGAGACTAGAAAGGAGAGAAAGAAAGGGGGAGAGTGAGAGAAACTTCTATGTGAGGGAGACACATCAATCGGTTGCCTCCCGCATGCGCCCTGACCAGAGCCAGGATCAAGCCTGCAACTGAAGTACATGCCTTTGGCCAGAATCAAGCCAGGGACCTTTCGGTCCTCCTGCTGATGCTCTAACCACTAAACAAAACTGGCCAGGGCTGGGCTTTATATTTTTTGAAGCAGTTAGTGGTGGTGAAAGACCTCTACATGGTCAGGTCATTCTCATCTTTGGCCCGCACTTCTCAGTCAGTCAAAAGGGTATAAAACACCTTTTTCTGAGTTATAAGAAGAATCAAATTAGACAGATATGTATTTGCTCATGGACCACATGCAAGGCACAGTGTTTCTCACTCTGGGAGATGTAAAGATGAATTCGACAGGAGCCTAGATCTGGAGAGAGTCAGGCTGCGCACACCATTAGCAGTATCACCAAGCTGTAGGTGAAAGTGATGATATGAGATAAAGGATGAGCGACTAGAGAAATACAAAGGAGAGTTTATTCCTAACATGGACAATGAAGGAGAATCCACGTTTTCAGAAGAAATGACATTTATTTGGGCCTTGGACATTTAGAGAAGGAATAGAACATTCCAGGCAGGGGCAAGGCACAGGCAGAGAGGTAAAAACCCGCAGGCCCACTGAGCCTGGAAGGGATAGAAACTTCAAGAGATTTATTCCACAAGAGAAGAAAGGACATTGAGTTAAACAGTTTCTAGAATCTGGCTGATGACCAGAGTGCCTGGGGAGATTTAATTGTTCCTTTGTTTCCGTTTGCTTTAAATACACCCTTAAGTTCCCATTGGGCTCCACTCCTCCAGGAGCCTGGGATGGGTGGGAGTGGGGTGGGGGCAATCGAAAGACCACCAGCACTTAAAGCAGCTTGAACTCACCTCTAAAAACATTCCAAGACAGAAAATGTGGCAGCATTGAAACATATCACCCATGTCACTATTAAAAGTCACTATTTTGACTTTCATTTTCCTGCCTGCATGTCATGGGGCCCTGTTGCTAAGAGCCCAGGGCCCATCAGATTTTTCAGTTTGTCTTCCACTCTGTCCTTACAGAAGCGTTTAAAGGGCCAGCTTCCCAGTCTTGCTATGGTAGAAGGAGTGGGACTTGCTGCATTCAAGATATCTGTGGGATGTGACTGAGGGCATGAGCGGCTGTCCCACTGGGCAATTGGGTGTAGGCGTTGGCAGCAGCAGAGGGGAATATCTGAGCAGGGCCAGTGTCACCCAGTTCTCTGCCACTTTCCAGACCTGCTCTTGACCCCCCTACTCCCCTCCTCTCAACCAGCACCAATGAAAAAGGGAGAGGAGGGTGCGGCTCCACAATAGGGCCCTGGATGTGCTCACACTGGAAGTTCCCCTTCCTCCTCTGTGCTTTACACAGGTTCACGGTAGATGGAGTCTGTGCTGTGAGGGGAGATCTCTCTGAGCGTTTGTATAGGATAAATTTGGAGAAGGGCTTAGATTTACCAGCACAGATGAATCTTGGAAGGACCCACTGCTGAGTGGGCAAGAAGTCCAAAGGCACCCTGCCATGCTCAGGGATTACCAGGTGGAAATGACCTGCTCCAGGTCTTCTCCGTGACAGAACCGGGATTCTTCACTGCTCTATAGCTGGACTCAGGAACCAGATTCTAAGACATAGTGATGGAAATATTTTGTTTCTACTAACTGACAACAGAATAGATCCAAAAAAAAAAAAAATGCACACTTTTAGGGTAGGTGAAACACAGAGCTCACCGGTTAACCATATTGAAACACTTCCTAAAAGATGTGGAGACCACAGAGAAGTAGAGATAATAGAGCAGCCATGGTACCAAGAAGCTAAGTTTCCTGTGTGATCCTGTGGTCTCTGGGCAGAAAGATCTTCACCTCTCTCAGGGCTGCTGCTAGAAGATCCCCACAGAGCTTATGGAAACACAACCTGGATTACACTGTGGATATCCCATACAATGTGTCATTCAAAACTGAACAAACCAGCCTTTGGAAAAGCTAAAAATAAAGGGGGTAATATATGAATATAAATATTATATAATGTTATGAATAAACATACGTTTTCATATATATGCATATATAAATATAAATGTAGCAAATGCATAAAACATTCAAGAAGGCCTTGGGGGGCTGTGGAGGGGATCAATGGGGGGGAAAAGGGGATATTTGTAATACTTTCAACAATAAAGATAAGTTTAAATAAAATAATAAAATAAAATAATAAAAAATGCTCCACATTCTGGACAGTTAAAAAAATGATAAATATCAAGATCACCTCTAGTAAACAATATAGTTACTTCCAGAAGTGGCATAAGGTTAATTGAATCAGGAAGAAATATACAAGAGGTTTCCATTACATCTGTAGGATTTTCTTTATTAGGCTACATGGCAAGTATATGGGTGGTCATTATATTACTGTCTATATGCTTGAAATGAAATTTTTTTAGAATATGGTTCTCTTAAAATAACTTGAGATATAGTTGCCATACATGAAATTTTCCCATTTAAAGTGTACAATTCAATGGTTCTTAGTATATTCACAGATTTATAACAGATTCCTCCCTCTCAAAGGAAACCACAAACCCACTAGCAGTCAATCACCATCCCTTCCTCCCAGCCCCTACCCTACTTTCTGTCTCCATAAATTTACCTATTCTAGACAAGCCATATAGTTGGCATCATACAACATGTATTCTTTTGTGTCTGGCTTCTTTCACATAGCATGATGGTTTTAAATTTCTTCCAAACCATAGCATGTGTATATCACTCCTTGAGGCTGAATAATATTCCACTGTACAGACACACCACATTTTGCTTACCCTTTTATCAGCTGATGGACATTTAGGTTGTTTCCTCTTTTGTCTATTATGAATAATGCTGTTATAAACACTCATGTACATATCTTTAAGAGTAAACTTTCTGGGCCCAATGTTAATTCCATCTTTAAATTTTTGAGGAACTAACAGATGGCTTTCCACAATGGCTGTACCATTTTACATTCCTGCCAGTGATGAGGTTTCCAGTTTCTTCACATTCTCACCAATACTTGTTATTGTCTTTTTAATTTTAGTCATCTCTGTGGATGTGAAGTGTTATCTCATTGTGGATTTGATTTTCACTCCCCTAATGGCTAATAACATTGAGCATCTTTTCATGTGCCATTGGCCACTTATATATCCTTTATGTAGAAATATATATACAAATCCTTAGCTAATTTTACTTGGGCTTTTTGTCTTTTGATTATTGAGTTGTAAGATTTATTTATATGTTCTGGATACAAATCCTTTTCAAATATATAATTTGCAAATATTTTCCCCTATTCTATGAGTTATCTTTTCACTTCATCAGTGGTGTCCTTTGAAGCACAAACACTTTTAATTTTATTGAAGCCAAACTCATCTATTTTTTCTTTTGTTGCTCATGATTTTAGCGCTATGTCTAAAAAACGATTACCTAACTCAAGAGCACAGAAATTTACTCCTATGATTTCTTCTAAGAGTTTTATAAATTTAGCTCTTACATTTGGGTTTATGACTCATTTTGAGTTAATTTTTGTGTCTAGTGTAAAGTAAGAATCCACCTTTCTTTTGCATGTGGATTCAGTTGTCCTAATACCCTTTATTAAAAATATTATTCTTTTGGGGGGAGAAAAATATCACTTTCCCTCCATAATCATTCTTTTTAATGAAAGGAGCTTTCTTCTTTTTCTGAAACTTTTTTATAAGGACACAGTCATACTAGAGTAGGACCCGCCTTAATGACCTCATTTTAACTTGATCTTCTACAAAGAGTATTTCCAAATACAATCATATTCACAGGTCCTGGAGGTTAGGACTTCAACATATTTGGGGAAGGGGATGTATTTCAACCCATAATAGGAATTTTGTTCTATTGTATCCTAAAGGGATTTACTATTGGAAACATAAGGTTAGGCTAATACTGTATGAATGGGGATGAAGTCTCCACTAAAAGAAGTAGATACCACACCAATCAATCATCCATAAATGTTAAAGATGGGAACAGGAAATGGAAAGACAGGCCTGAGATGGGTTCTTCTCTCTGAACCTTGACTTGGGCCTAGACTCTGGGGAATTGAGGCACGTTTAAGGTATTGCTGGGTGGTAGAGGAAACCTGGCCTCTTCCTTAAGGGGGAAGAATGGGCTCTGAACAGAAAGGCAATCCTATGGAGCTCCCAGGAGGACAGACTGGACACTGAGGGTTCTAAGAACACCCATAGCTCATAGCCAGCTGTAAGTTATTCTGTGTGGAAGTCCCTCTGCAATCCCCAGCCATCAGCAAAGTCTTGTTAAACTAACAGACTGAACTTCTATTAGAGAAAAAGTCTATGTTCACACTTAGACTACATAGCTAAAGGAAGGCAGAGGAATGGTGCTAGACACTCTGCCCGTGAGCATGTCCAAGGACGAAAAGCATTCTATAGCAACCTGCAGTAGCCCAGGTTGACACAGGAGCCCTTGTAAGAAGGCCCCTGAAAACTCCCAGAGAGCAGACTCTGAATAAAAATAGCTATTGATGTAACCTAACTTATGCCAACTTCCTGCTGAGCTATTCAGGTTATTTAAAAGCATTGCTACAGAAAACATTGGTCATTTTGGAAACATATAT
This sequence comes from Miniopterus natalensis, assembly GCF_054644295.1. Classification (NCBI taxonomy): domain Eukaryota; kingdom Metazoa; phylum Chordata; class Mammalia; order Chiroptera; family Miniopteridae; genus Miniopterus; species Miniopterus natalensis. Next base: position 38,053,437 of record NC_142086.1, on the reverse strand, counting down.
CATTAAAACCATATGCTAAAAGATAAATGCATTTAAAAATTAGACTTTTCCAACAAGCACATCTAATTCATTATATAATTGCCCACATTATTATGCCATTGTATACTGATCAGCCTTTCTTGAATTCTTAAAAGTGGATTTGACTGAGACCAAGGACTACACTTAAAGAACCACTGCCAGAGAGAACTTTGTCTAAAATGTGAGGCATCCTGAGACTGATGGGGGCACTTGTCCCAAGTAAGACTGTCCAGTACCTATTCAGACCAGCTCCTGCATAGCTGCCTGAGTCATGACCATCCACTACTGCTTCCCCTCCCTGGGGAGTGTCCTACTGTCCTGAAAACAAAGCTGAGCTCTTTGCCTTGTATCCTGACTGTACTGACAGTCACCAAATCCTTGGGTGAGAAAACTGTCAGATTTTCCCAGGTGATGTGCCTGCTTGGTCTTTCATTTCTCTGACACTAACATTAATATATATTATGAAAGTGATTAAGCAGGTAATAGCAACAAAAATCCCCATACAAAATGCATTCTCAATTATAAAATATTAGGAGAAATTTTTTTACATCAGGAAAGTGAAAAAAGCATTTTCTGCCATACCCTTTCATCAACATTGAAGATGGAGGTTCTGGCCAGAACAGAAGACAGAAAAATAAAACAAAGTTTAAGGTTTCACTGAAAGTCAGCCTGCCGGGCCAGTTCCCTGGGAAACTGGCAACGTCAGCAGCAGCATCTCTTTCCTCCTGAGTTGGTCAGATTCTCAGAGAAGAACATTCTATACAGCTTCCAGGGAGAGCAAAGACAGGCAGAGGTCCCAGCACTCAGGGGGTCAATGACCGTCAGCCCTCTTCTTCCCCCTGCTTCCCAGAACCTTCAGATTTTCCTCTCCTTCTCTAGTCCCAAGACCCTCTCCTCACGTTAATAACCATCTCCAGCTTGCAGTGGATCAGGGTCCTGCTCCAACTGCTGTCCCCACCCTGCACATGATGGTCTCCCTTCCTCACCAGTTCCAGAGGGATTTGGCACTGCTGGGCCCTTAATTCTGGAAGATTCTGCAACATAAATTGTGACATTTCTGATTCCCCCACTATAGCAGTGGGCTAGAGCAGCCTTGGGCTGCTGACTAATGGTCCATCCTGTGGAGAAGTTGCTCACCCATCCTCTTTCCTGGACTCTCCTCTCCCCAGGGGTTTGCTGTGGTGAATATTCTTGTACATGTCTCCTGGGACAATTGTGGGAAAGCTTCTTTTTGGAAAAGACTTTTAGGGAGGCAAGGGCAAATCTTTTCAATATGGTTTTACTAATGACAGGACCATCAGCAATGTAAAAGGGATTCTGAATTTCCATGCCTTCTCCAACACTCAGTAGTTGTACTAGACTGATTTTAACACCCAGCCTCTGGGTACAGTTTGATGTAGGTGGGCAGGTAAAAATAAAGTAGTAAGTAGGGCTCTTTCATATACCCTGCATGACCAAATTCCTTGCATGCATGTTCACATGCACATTCATGTGCATTTTAGGAGGTTCTCACTGACACAACTGGAGTAAACTTCCAAACACATGGGTGAACTTCCTTGCAGGGTAACTGAAAATTTAATTCCCATATATTTAACAAAACAAAAAAAAGTGAAACTGAGGCTTTGGGGACTTGGAGTCCCACTGGTGGCAGTTGAGTGTGATGTTTTCTGGTATCTGTAGTCTCCAGCCCCTCACTCAGCACAGGCAGGCGGAAGCCAGGGCCTTGCGGACCTTTGTGTTGCTGAATTGCAGCGCAGTGGTGTTGGGCATGCCCATGACCTTCAATTGGAAGGAGTTCGAGCAACTGGACCAGGTCCAGAGGTCCCTGTTCTGGGAAGTGACGTTGGATGCCTGCAGATTCCTGGTCTCACTGGGGCTTGTGGTTCCCAAACCAGAGTTGATCAAACAGCCAAAGAATGAGTAAGAGGCAAGGAAGAGAGGCCTTTGCTAAAGCACCTTTCCCAGTGACAGGTAAAACCCGAGACTGCCAGCTGTGTCTTAAGGAGCCTTGCTCCAGGGCAGACTGACTCAGAGAGCCAGAGATCAGGAAAGGTTGTTGGAAATGCAGGGAAGGAACTTGAGGCCAGCTGCCCTCTCCCACAAGGAGACCATCCTTAGGAACATGAGCCTTGGACACAATGGTCCAGGGACAGAGGCTAGCCTGCGCTCGAGGGTTTTACCGAAGCAAGACTCTGCAGGAGATAACTCTCTATGAACGTGACTCACAGGGTAACCAAGTAAAGACACCAAGTAAAATGAACCAAGTAAAGACACCTTGGTTCATGCAAGGAAGACCCTCTGCAAATACAAGGAATACGGGAAAGCGTTTAGCAAGAATTGCCTCCGTGTTCCACATCCCCGGATTCGCACTGGAGTGAAGCCTTGGGAATGCCCGGAGTGTGAGAAAGCCTTTCCCATTTGTGAAAAGGTGGACTTTGTTAGAAACATAAGGATTCACACTGGGGAGAAGCCCTATAAGTGTGTAGAGTATGGAAAGGTCTTTAACTATGGGCCACACGTCACGTGCCACCAGCAGATTCGCACTAGTGAGATGCCCTCTGAGTGCAGTGAATGTGGAAAGACCTTCACTTACCACTTTGTGTTTTTCCGACATGGTATGACCCACACTGCACAAAAGCCCTGTGAGTGGAAAGAACATGGGAAAGGTTTTTGGCACAGCTACTCCCTCCCGAGACACATAAGGAGTCACACTGGAGACAAGCCCTGTGAGTACAGCGAATGTGGGAAGGCCTTTGTCTACCATTCTGCTTTTATCCTACATAATAAGATCCACCCTAGAGAAAAAGACCTTTGAGAGCAAAGAATGTGGGCAAGCCTTTAGGGACAGCTTTTCTTTCCCCTGACGCTTGAGGAGTCACGCTGGAGAGGAGCCCTGTGAACGCAGTGAATACGGGAGAGCCTTCAGCTGCTGCTCATCCCTCACCGGCGTGGAGAGTTAGTGCCGCAGAGAAAGACGGGTGGGAAGGCCTTTTGCAAGTGGGCCTACCTCGGTCAACATTAGGGAACTTATACCGGGAAAACACCTTTTGAATACAACTACTGCAGAAAATCACTCGGCCACGGGAAACATCGTAGCTGGCATCTGAGATTTCATCCAGGAGAGAGACCTCTTGGTTGCTGTGCACTTAGAAAAAACCTCATCACTAAGTCATCTCAGGAATATTGTAAAAAGAACAAGAATGGGAGTGCTGTAGAAGAGAAAAGAGAAAAAAAATTCAGGCACAGCTTCTTTCACACTTTACTGAAGCCAAGCCTATGAAAATTTGAATGTTTCTCCATTTGTGGACATCTGAAAAGCCAAGGGGCCTCGCCCCTTTGATGTCATATATGTATATGTTCACTTCTGTCTAGTGGCAGGAGAGCTGGGCAGTTGAGGGCAGATTTATTGAAAGCACTCTTTGTTCCAAAACATTGTTTCTAATCTTGGGGAGCATAAGTCTTTGTGAAAAATATGCAGGCTTATTGAGTATTAAAAATACTGTAAAATTACTGTCTATTTGGGAGGTAAGGACTCACGTATGAATGGCACTTTCTACCTGCATCATTGAAGACTAAGGCTTAATTTTTTTAAAATCTTTCCTCATGTGGTTTTGAACACCCAGCCCGCGTTTTTTTCTTGACTTCAATGTCCGTGTTTCTTCCGATTCATTTTCTCAGGGACGTTGGCATGGTGGTAGCTGTGTGGCTTTCCCAGGTGAGCCTTAACTCATTTCTCTGAGGTTTCTCAGCTTGTTAGCCCCTCTGTAGAGGGGCTTCTCCAAACCATGTCAGCAGTTACCTAAAGGTTTAACTAGAGCTAAAGCAAACTGAAGAAAATACAACTACCTTAAGCTAATGAAAAACTTGGGAGGCTTTTTAAATTTAAAGAAATGAACACAGCATATTAAAATGTAAAACATTTTACATTCTATGTGTTAATTCAATTTCTAGAAATCTAGCTTAGAGAAATGTTCTCAAAAATGTGCAGAGGTATGTGTACAAAAACAGTCACTTCAATTTTGTTTTTATATATGAAACACTGAAAACGAACAAAATGTCCATTGACAAGAAAATAAATTATGGTACATCTGTTCAATAAAATACTATGAAATAATAAGTGTCTCTGTATGTACTGATGTTAAAACATCTCCCAGATACAGTGTTAGGTAAAAGAGCAAGTTGAATATAATAAATCTAGATCTGGAAAGATGAACATAGCTCTGTCAACAGTGGCTCTCTGTGGGGAATGGGATGGACCAGGATTGCAGGGAATGCTCAGTTTTTACTTTATATACTTCAGTATTATTTGCACTTTTTAAAATAAATAGCATGTATTATTTTGGCAATAAATGTTTCAAACATTTTAATTAAAATGGCACCTTAGAATAAAAGTGACTGCTATTATTTCTTATAAAGCATGAATTTTACAGAATTTTTTAAGTCCTGGTGTTATTATGCCTTAAAAAACTAGATCAAGGATTCAGAGCTATTTAGCCACACTTAATAAATGGTAAGGTAGTTTTAAAAATCACTCAACATACAGATATGTGCAAAAAAGTGAAACCACCTTCTTACACCAAACACATGAATAAACTCAAAATGGATTAAAGACTTAAAAAAGACTGAAAACCATAAAAATCCTAGAAAAAAGCACAGGCAGTAAAATCTCAGACATTTCTCATAGCAATATTTTTTCTGATATATTTTCTTGGGCAAGGGAAACAAAAGAAAAAATAAACAAATGAGATTACATTAACTAAAAAGTTTTTGCACAGCAAAGGAAACTATCAACAAAATGAAAAGATAACCCACTGAATGGGAGAACATATTCACTGATGATACAGTTGATAAAGGGTTTATAACCAAAATTTATAAAGAACTTATACAACTCAACACCAAAAAAAAAAACAATCCAATTAAAAAATGGGCAAAGACCCCAAAAAGACACTTCTCCAAAAAGGACATACAGATGGCCAATAGACATATGAAAAGATACTCAATGTCACTAATCATCAGAGAGATGCAAATTAAAACCACAATGAGGTATCTCCTCACACCTGTCAGAATGGTTCCATCAACAAATCAACAAACAACAAGCCCTGGTGAGGGTGTGGGGAAAGGGGAGCCCTGGGACACTGCTGGTGGGAATGCAGACCGGGGCAGCCACTGTGGAAAATAGTAAGAAGGTTCCTCAAAATATTAAAAATGGAGCTGCCTTATGACCCAGCAATTCCACTTCTGGGAATATATCCTAAGAAACCCAAAACACCAATTCAAAAGAATATGTGCCCCCTATGTTAACTGCAGCGTTACTTACTGTAGCCAAGATTTGGAAGCAGCCCAAGTGCCCATCAGTAGGTGAGTGGATAAAAAGCTGTGGGACATTTACGTACTGCTCAGCCATAAAAAAGGAAGGAAATCTTACCTTTTGCGACAGCTCAGGTGGACCTGGCGAGTATATGCTAAGTAAAATAAGCCAGTCAGAGAAAGACAAACACTATACGATTTCATTTATATGTGGAATCTAGAACAAAATAAACTAACAAACCAAATAGAAACAAACTCACAGGTAGAGAGAACAGACTGACATCTGTCAGAGGGGAGTGGGTTTGGGAAGCTGGATGAAAAAGGTGAAGGGATTAAGCAAAAAAACCAAAAGACCTCATAGACACAGACTACAGTACGGTGATTAACAGAGGGGAAGGGGTGGAGGTAGAAGACAAAGGGGGGATAAGTGGTGATGGAAGGAGACGGCTTTGGGTGGTGAACAAACAATACAATATATAGATGATGTATTACAGAATTGTGCACTTGAAGCCTATATAATTTTATTAACCAATGTCACCCCAGAATTAAAAATAAAAATGAGTCAACATATATGTAGAATGATACATGTAAAAAGTGAGAGTTTAGTATAAACACTCTTTAGTGAAAAATTTATTTTCTTTAAAATCTTAGTAACTTATAAATGTTCATTTGCAAGCGTTTATGTTCTGCGTCAGGTTTTCACCTCCTTGGAATTGATCACAAGGAAAGTACTTTGATAGCTGTTAATGTCAATGTATTGTGTATAAACACACACACACTTGCTGGACACAGCTGATTTGTGAATGTTGGCTGTTGAATGGACGTCGTTGGGTTATACTGGATCTACTTTCAGGCTTCGTAAGATATGTTAGCATTCTGAATAAAGAAAAGCACAGTTGCTTTTTTCCAACATAATATTCATGCTGAGCCATCAGGCGAATTTTCCAGTAAGGGAAAACAAGCTTGACATCCACTGATTATACCTTAGGGTTTGCCTGTGTTCTCCCCCACAGTATTTGTTAACATCATTTCACTCGGAATCATATACCATGAGAAATATTTTCCCTACTCAGAAATAGACAAGGGGTAGGATTTGCACACGAGCAAACCTGGAATCCACAAGTAAAACCCCGTTCAGGCGTTGCAGTGTAGTACTTTGCCGGAGAGAGTTGCCCTTCAAGAGATGGATTCCGTGTGATTCTCCTTTAGAGAGAAGTTGGCAGCTGTGTTGTGATGAAAGTAAATTCTGCCCATTTGGGGTCAGTTCCTGAAAGTGGATTGTGCAAGAGAAATAAGAAGACCTAACTGGCTTTGGAGAATGTCTTAGTTTGGGCAGCTATAAAAAAATACTATAAACTGGGTGGATTATAAATAACAGAAATTTCTTTTTCACAGTTCTGAAGGTGGGAAAAGTCAAGATCAAGGCACTGGCAGGCTCAGCCAGTCTGCTGAGAGCCAAAACTTCATAGATGCCTATCTTCTCGCTGCGACCTCACATGGTGGAAGGGACAAGAGAGCCATGTGGAGTCTCTTTTATAAATAAGGGTATTAATCCCACTCATGAGGGCTCTGTCCTATGGCCTACTCACCTCCCAAAGACTTCACCTCCAGATATCGTCACATTGGAATAAGGGTTCAACATGTAAATCTGGAGAGACACAAACAGTCTATAGCAATGGAGAAAATATCACCTTGAGGTCTCTTTTCTGTGAGATCCACTGAGCAGCCTCCCTGGTCACATAAGTGTAGACAAAGTAGGCTTTGGAGTAAGTGCCCAAGGTTTTTAGACAGTTTAATATAAGGAACATGAGAACTCTCAGAAGAAGATGCTGTTTCAGGATGAGGCATGTAGGGCAAGTGAGCAATCAAGTGGCTAATTGGAAAAATAGAGGGAAATGTCCATATTTAAATTCCAAGTTTGTGGGCCAATTCATTCCAGTTACAGGTGAAAAGGTGTTTCCTTAAAGAGAATAAAATCTCACACTTTTGGAGATGTAATTCTTTATATACTACATTTGGCTTGTTAACTATTTTTCAGTGAAGGACTTTGAATGTGTATCTCTCTTTAATGTCCACTGATGCTATTAAAAAGTCAGCTATCTGCTTATCATTGTCCCTTTATAGGTCATTTTTCTTTTCTCTGCAGCTTCTTTAAAGATCTGTTCATCTTTGATAGTCTATAATTTCTATATGGTGTATCAAGGTGTGGCTTGCTAATTTATCATACTTGGTATTCATAAGGATTTATGACTCTAAGGATTCCTGTGTTTCATCAATTCTGAAAATTGTTCTATTCCTTATAACCTTGGATATGCATCTCCCCTATTATCTATGTGTTATTACTTTCTGTAATTCCAATTAGATGTAAGTTTTATCTTCTCATTTTCTCTTTCTCTTAATTTACCTCCCATATTTTGTCTGTTTCTCTATTACTTTCTGATTATTTCATATCTATCTTTAAATTTTCACGTGTAACTGAAATTTTTAAATGCCAGTGGTTATATTTTCCATTTTTACAACTTCTAATTGGTTCTTTTTAAAAAAATATTATTGTTAATTTCTTATATTTTCAACACTTATTTTATTTTATATTTTGTATTCAATATTTCTAGAATCTGAAGTTTTTAAAATTCCTATTCTGCTTCTTGATGTTTCTCTTGATTTCTTCCCATAACATCTTATTTCCTCATGTATTTTGTGATTTTTAATTATGAGCTAATGTTAATTGGAATTATATCTGTAGGAAATCAAAACCCATGCCTTCAGATAAAATTTACGGGTGTTCCTATCAAGCACCTGGAGGCACAATCTATCTCAAGCTATTTTGAATTCTCAACTTGGGATTTTTCAGCTCATATTAGTAATGGGAATTTCAACCTTTAATCCAATGAGTGACTCATTGTTATGAATTTCTCAGGAGAAATTTATCCTTCCTAGTATCCCAAGCTTAAGATAGGCAGTTGTATTTACTGGGCTTTCTTCAAGGGGCACTTTTCACCCCCTATTTTCTCTTTTCACCAAGGATGTCATCTTTGGGGAGTACTAGCTTTAAGCAAGAGTCTTTTATCCTATTTCCCACCTTGCTCACACCTTGAGATTTGTCTTCTTTCTCCCAAACATAGTTTTCTCTGACTTGTGCTTTCTTGTAATTTTGGGCCTCAAGGAATTTTACTTTCTTGCCAATGCAACTATGCATTTTTTTTAATATATAATTTTTCCAATTTTACATTCCTTTTTAGGTGCATTGCACCAGAAGGATTTTTTAAATATATAGTATTCCATATTGTCAGAAACAGAACTTGTATTTTTTATTTAATTACCTATATCAGGTTTCCCCAGCCTTTAGAATTTAACAAAGAGTAAGCTTTATCCATACATGCAAAAAAGTCGACAGACATAGGCTTGCCAAATTTTTATGGTATAAAACAACATTTTAAAACAACAAACAAACAAATGAAAACCTAACTACCTCCTCCTAACACTATCATTCCATAGTAGAATGCTGGAAAGACAGATGATGACTTCAATTCACTTTATTTTGTACTTTGCTGAGACTGGTGACAACTTCGTCAAACACCATCACCGGTCCAGGGACTAGCATTTGGAAACCACGAAGCTACGTTGCATGCCATCAAGATTAGTCCATCTGAAAGTGTACCCGCTGTAAAATCTATTAACCAGAAATTCCAACTACCAACATCAAGTCAACTGCCAACTGGGCGAATGCCATTAAATTGTTTGTTTGCAATTGTGCAAATAACGCCCAATTTTTACAAGAAAGAAAGCATGCGATGTCAAGTCAAAATCCCGAGTCCCACCTCCACTTGGGAAAGCCACTCAGCCCCTCAGCCTCAGTTTCTCCATCTGTGACAGCAATATATTACCCCTATGGATACTTTGAGGACTAATAGGAGGAGTGTTCATCGGGGTCGTTAACTTCTCTATTATTCCCCTCCCTTACAAAATACAAACGGAATTCCCCCAAAAGGAGTAAGTGCCAAACTCCAAACAATAGGGCTTTCTTTTCAGTATGGATCTAGAACAGGCGATGTGTCCCATTGGCTCCTTCTATTCCTATCATAAGGAAGAAGTGAGGGCCAGCTAAGACTTCCAGGGGAATAAAATTTGCTGGCACCCAAGATAAGCCTGCCAACATTTAAGCTCCGCAGAAGCTGGGACTTTGCTCGTGGCTGCACCCCGGTGCCTGTAACAGTGCTCGGCACGTGATAAATGTTCAATATCTGAATGAGGAATGAGAAAAGCAATCAGAGCCCAACCACAAAATGAGCTGCAACAAAACTCCTGCGAAAATCGCCCAGCAGGAGCGGAAATCCTGAGCTCTACTTCACAGCCCCCCACCCGTCCTTGACGCCCCCACTCCCCACCCGCCCCGCCATGCAGAGCTTCTCCGACACCTTCTGACCGTCCCAGGGGCAGAACCTGGCTGGGAGAGAAAACAGCAAAATTAAAATCAACATGTGGAACCACCTTTGCAGAGTCTTTGCAATCTGGGCACGAGCCTGGCATCCAGCAACTGCTTGTACAGTGCCCAGTGCTGGCTCCGAAGCCCGCTTGAGCATCAATCAACCGCGTAGAGGATGGCTGGAGAAAAGCTATGAGAAATAATACTACTTAACATTCACTGAGCATTTTCATTATGCTAGCCAGGCTCTACACCGGGGGTGGGGAACCTTTTACCTGCCAAGGGCCATTTGGATATTTATAACATCATTCAAGGGCCATATAAAATTATCAACTTATGGAGTCCCACCTGCAGTTGCCTTGGCAGGGCCAGACCAAATGATTTCTCGGCCGAATATGGCTCTGGGGCTGGATGTTTCCCCACTCCTGCTCTATAATAATGGCCTTTTATGGATTATCACATTTAATTCTCAGGGCAGCCCACCCGGTTAGGTATTATTTTTACCCCCATTTTATAGACGCTTACAAAGGTGAAATAGCTAATCCTCTTGTTTGTAAAATTTGTGCTCTTGTGGCACCGTGTATGATAAAGATTTTGTACCACTTCAAAGTCTTTAGCATAGGCTATATATAAGCATATCCATATAGTGATGTGACTTTGCTTGAATAAATCTATTCCCTTTGATTTTCCTACACCAAGATACAAGTTGAAAAGGTAAATATGGGAAAAGAAAACCAAGTCTAAAAGTGAAAATAGGGTTCGAAGTGATGTAGAGAGAAAAGAACAATACTGGTCTCCTTTCTCATATTGTCTTTTTCCTTCCCTAAACGGGTCTGTCCTGTCCCTTTCTTCTTTACCGCCACCCCACCCGCTGTCTGACTTTTGTTATTTCTTACCTCCACCGCTGCTGCAAAGGCTTCCCAACTGCTCTCCCTATATCTACTTTGCCCCTCCCCATCCTAGAGATCCTTCAAGAAAGAAAGAAAGCGTGGGGTGTTTGAAAAATTGTAGAGCAACTTTTTAAAAAAATGTATCTTTATTGTTGAAAATACTACAGATTTCCCCCTTTCCCCCCATTAATCCCCTCCACCCCACTCCCGCCCACCCCCTCAGGCCTTCACCGCGCTATTGTCTGCGCCCATGGGTTATGCATATATGCATATAAATTCTTTGGTTAATCTCTTCCCACCCACCCCTCCCCCTTCTTTCTTTTAAACGCTGGTCTGATTCTGTTGATTCTCCCACCTAAAACCCTTTTCAATGGCTTCCTTTTTCCCTCAGGAGGAGGCAAAAGTCCCTAATGGGGCCCATATGGCCCTGCTTGTCCAGCCCCTCCCCATCCCCAGCCAAACCGCCTCTGGTGACTTCCACCTCAGCCACAGGGCTCCTGCGCTTCCCGTTCTCCCTACAGATTCGCTCTCCCCTCATTTCTCCGTGTCAGGGAGTCGGACTCGCCTTTCAGGCTGCTTGCCCTCATGTCACTATGTGGAGCGCACACGTGCCTGCTGCGGCCAAGTGAGCGAGTAAAGGCATAAATCCATGGCGGTCCACAAACCAGGCCTGTGGGCATCTGGTTTTCATCTTGAATCCTCCTGAACGATGAGGCTGGGGTTCTCTCCCTGCTCGTCTCTGCCATGGTTGATTCGTGGTCTGGATCAGACTGGGCCTGCAGTCTCGTGGCTTAGGTGTGTATGACTTCAGGGGCTGGGAGTATGCTTGAAAGCTCGACCTAGAGCCAGTTCTTCCGGCCCTCAAATAATTTTGTAGCCGCTTAGTATCTGATAATATGTCTGCTTAAATTCATTAGAGTGGTTTCTGCTGTATGAAGCTGAATCCACCAATGTGAGGTTCAAAGAGTGAATTTTCAGTCTCTGGGGCACTGGGCATTAACTTGTTCAGTCTACCTGAAGGCCTGTTCCAGGCCCGGGCCAATTCACATCTGTGAGAGTGGGTCCCTAGGCAGCACCCTTAAGACACCAAATCACACAGCAAACCCATGTCCAGCCCTTAGGGACACAGACTAAAGGATCATTCCCAAGATTTGTAACTCAGAGGTCAGTCCTTACATTGCTGCCCCTAACTGCCTTTTTGCTACCCCTGTTTACTGACTGGCTTCCTCTTTGTCTGTCCCATGAGCCAGTTTATAGACTCTTCCAAAGAACTCCTCATTACCCCTACTTCTTAGGCTATAAAAAAGGCTGAAGCTACTTCTATAAATCACTTCATATGTAAATAGCTACCCCTCTTACTTGCCTCATACACTCTATATGTTATATTTCAGTGTACTTTGTCACACTGTATTAGACTTACCTGTTTACTTTTCCATAACTTCCACTAGACTGTATCTACATCAGAGTGAGGTCAGAGTGAGCCTATTTGTAGATTGGGTAATGAATACATAAATGTCAGATGTAAATGTGGTTTTTCTTGCTAAATCCCAGGGTCTTTCCCCAAATCCTCTGACTAAGCCCTCAGCCAATCAATAAAACACTGCTACAGGGGGAGAGAGAATTGCCAAAAGTCCACTTCTTGAATAAATAGGCTCTTCTAGATTTGGTCAATCACATAAAAATTGCATAATTTCACACTTCCTCTGAGGAATGTCAAAATTCTATAGAGGTAAGTTATTGTGTAAGCTCTGCAAAGCCTCTCCCTCAGGTTACGGTTTTCTTCGTCTTGGAATTGAATATATCTCAATATTGTCTATTAGGGTATAATTGTGATGAAATTTCTGAAATGCAAAATAAAATTCTTTGACCACATTACAATCCTCCTTGGCAGCTCGTTGTCTTAAAGATTGGCATTCACAGATCTGTTATACCCATGATCCTGCTTATAGCGAGCAGCATACAAATGAATAGCAAATGGTGTAAAAAAAAACAATCTTGAACACCTGTGTGTGTTTGCTCTTGGCACTCCATTCAACTGCTTGCTATAAATTAATTCTCCCAGTTAAAATTAATTTCTCCCTCTTCTGTCGCCCAATACTACTTCCTTTATTCTGCAATGATAGCACCTAGCATGTTTTCTCATGTATTGCACAATCGAGTTCCCCAGTGTACTTGTTTAGGAACCACTACACCATATAGTCAAAGACCAGGGAACAACAAACTATCATTTAGACAAGTGTCCTACATGGTTAATTGGCTTCACTCACTAGCTACGTGACTGGTTCTCACACACCAGCCTCAAATCACTTGCATTCAAATTTATACTACAGCAATATTATAAATGATATTTGTTACATTCATATAAGGTATAAGTCTACGACACTGTTACTCAATGAGTGTGTCTCTGACCCTTGAATCAGAATGGTCCATGGTTATAATTAAGGTTGTAATTAATTAATACACACAGATTCCCAGGCTCCACGGTAGAGCTACTGAATCAGAGATCTCACCTGGAAGAGAGAACTCAATAATATAAAATACATGCTTGGACCCCATCTATTTGGGAATCCACTATTTTTCCAATCCCAGGCCTGTACATCATAGGTATTCAATAGATTGCTGTTACTGTTGCTGCTTTTATTTTTTAAAAATATTTAATTGATTTTTAGAGAGAGAAGAAGGAAGAGGGGGAGAGAGAAAGAAACATCGATGTGAGAGCAAAACATGGATTGGTTGCCTCCTGCATGCCCCCTACCAGGGATCAAACCTGCAATCCACGCATGAATCCTCACCGGGAATCGAACCTGCAACCTTTTGTCGCAGAGGATGACAACCAACCAACTGAGCCACACCAGCCAGGGCTTCTGTTGCTTTTAAATCCTTTTGCCCAATGAAGTTTGAGGACTACTGATTAGCTATATAATATACCACAATAGGAGAAATAAGTATAGATAATAAAATCAAATAATAAATCCATTAAATATTAGTAAAATAAAAAGTAAAATAAGAGAGATAAGTATGAACAAAATATTAGGAAAGACCAAGGTAGAGATAGCCAATTCTGCACAGAAGGCTCTAGAAAGAGCAGATTGTTGTTGAACTGAGTCATTCAGAAGGCACTGGAAATAGTCAATCAGAGAAGCAACACAAAATCTCTGTGGATGGGCAAGCGTGAGTTGGTTCAGAGAGGTAAACGTCCTATGTGTCAGAGGTGAACAAGTCTGTCATGATAGCTTAGGGGGCAGAGAGAAGAGATAGGACAAGGGACATTGGTAGAGGTGAGGCTGGCTGTAATGACTGCGAATAGACTGTAAGAACTCTTGGCCATATGTGCTTTCCCCTCCATTCTCAGAGCTGTAAGGAATCTCAAGAGGCAAACTGGCATAGCTGTGGCCTCACCTAGTAAGAGAATGGGTTGCTCTCAGACATGGAGCTTCCACATGCTCAGTTTTTTTGAAGTGTGTAGTTGTCCTTAGATGGCCCCCAGGTGACCATTTTCAGTTACTTAAAGGCCTTTCTGTTACAGTAACCAGTCAAGTCAAAGAGCCAAACACACTGGACTTGTTTGGCTTATGATTTATCTGAAAAGAAGTCCTAAGTGGGACCACAAGTTATTTTCAGCGACCACAGCTATAGAGCCCAACAGTCAATTCTGAGAAACTAATGTCCACTGTGGGAAGAACCCAGTTCCTGGTGTCTGATCATTTGTTCAAGCTTCAGAATGAATCAAGTTGAGGAAAGACTCTGTGGCTGGTTCAGCCTGACTAGAGTTGCTGAGGGGATTACAAATCTTGGAGAAAAGGGCAGGCTCCCTTTGTCCCTGCCTCTCAGTGGAGTAGGGTGGAGGGCAGGCTTTCTACTGAAACATTCAGACTTCATTCCCAGATAATGGGGTAAGAGTGAGGCCTGCAGGAGGGAGGAAAACCTTGCTGGGCCACAAGAAAAGGGGGCAGGAACCCAAACCAAAGAGTTATTCTGGACCTTTCCCCGTGGTTCTACTGAGAGAGGAAAAGCACTCTGGGTGAGGTCCCGCCACTATTCTCTCATCAACCTGTTTCTGCCTCCAGTCGGGTTCTGTCCCTCAGTCCCTGGTAAAGACAGCAAAGCATGGCCCTTTGCTCAGCATCAGCCTGGCTACCTGTGCCCCTGAGCTCACTCTTTGCTGTGCGGAAGACACACTCAAACAGGGATGGCCGAGTTTCCCAAACCTGACCACGCCCTTTACACAAAGGGTCTCACTTCACCCCAGCGCTGCTTAGAGTACAGGCTGTTACTATCTCCCTGCTACAAATGAGGAAACAGTGGCACAGAGAGGTGACGTCACCCCCCCACGGTGGGCATCCACGGCAGGGCAATAGGGCTGGGACATGGACCCAGACATTCCAACTCCAGGCCTATATGCTTGGCCTCGACACCGCACTGCTTCTCAGGCAGAAATGAAGCTTGATCATAAAAGCATCACAGGTTCATTATGGGAAATGTGAAGAAAATACAGAAAAGGCACAAGAAGGAAAAGAAAAATCACCGACAATCCCACCACTACCACCTTTTGGGGAAAGGTATAAAGGAAAAACGGAAAATCCCTTCTTATGTCTAACTTTAGCTCTCAAAGGTTTCCACTGTCCTTCCAGACTTTTTTTCCTTTAATGTTTACACAAATATGTATATATTTGTATACATATACACACACACACACACACACACACACACACACATACAGTGTTTTTCTAAGTAATAATGGCTGTTTGCACATTGCACAATAAGATTACTTCTGTGCATTGTTTTTTCACTTAATATGACATCTATTTTAATGATTGCATACTTACCCACTGTCTGCTGGACCACAATTTATTCGACTGGTGTTACAATAAATATCTTTGTCCATATATCTTTATGTACCCATGCTAGTAGTTCTGTAAGATACATTTCAAGGCCTCGCAGAGCATATGCATTTTTCATTTTGCCAATTGTCCAATTACCCAGTGGGTTGTAACTCTTTACCTTATGATGGCAAAATGGGGAGATGGTGTTGATAATGAATCTACATTATGTAATGAAAATCACACATAACTTATTTAAGCTTAATTGTGTACAACACTGAATAAGTGATATAAAAGGGGTTTCTCACACACATTTCAAACTCTTCCTCCCTAAGGAACTGCAGAAATACCTTCGCTTGTTGTGGGTAAGAACATGTGTCTCTTCCTGGCCCCTCTAGAATTTTCCTCTCTGCTGGGCACTGCTCTTGCTCCCACGTGAGTCCACACTGGGGTGTATCTTTCTTGTATATGTGATTTTGTTTATGATTTTCTGAAAATGTACGTTCTCAGTACCTTTACTACTTCAAAATGTTTTTTTTCCATTCATAAATTTTATATTTTTATTCTTAGGAACAGTGAAAGTGTCTTAGTACACTAGAAACGAGGAACACTGAGCACTATGTTTTACTCTTTTTTAAAAAATACATCCATATACTTTATTAAATAGCACTATTCAGAATGTACTTCAAATACCAGGTCTTTACTGGTATTTGAACTCTCCTCAAATGGCCGCTCCCTCAATACCCTCAGCAAAATGCTTACTGCTGATTTTTCTGTCTGTTTGCCTGGCCCGCGCCTCTGTTCCAGAGCTGGTGTCTGGTCAGTGAGAGGAGGGCAATGTCACTGGTTTTTGTTTGCTGTTTGTTTGTTTGTTTTCTAAAAGACTAACTTCCAGATTGAGTTGGGCCTGGTCAAACTCTTCAACTTCCCTCCTGGCTGCTGCCACCCCACCATTGTTCCTCTTAGCCAGTTCCCACCCACTGCCCTTCCAGACAAATGCCCATCTTTTTAGTGACTCTGCTGTCAGCCAAGCCCAGGACACCCACTTTTGGATCAACACAAACCCCTCTCCTTGACTGGAACACCCTTGTATTAATTACTCTCCCTGCCTGAGAGACAGTGTAGCCAAATGCAGAGCACGGGGACTTTGAGATCAGAAACTTGGGGATTCCAATCCTGACTCTTAACCCCTTTGGCTGTGTGATCTTAGGCAAGGCATTGCACCTCTCTGTACCCCAATTTCCTCAATTGTAAAATGGAGGTAATGAAACAATAAACTCACAGGACTGCTGAGAGAACCTGGTATACAGTGTCTGGTACACACAGACATAATAATTTGTAATTATTCCCAATACTACTCCAGAGCTAAACTTCTCCAAGGAGGTTTTACTGGTCATGTCATATAACATTTTAGGATTGTTTCATATTTTGGTAATTTTATCAAGTTTCTTTCAGACATGAGCTCTGGAAGAGGCTCTGACTCTTCAGCTTCATTGCCTTAGTGTCAGTCCCCCTTGGCTGGTGGCACGCGATGGAGTGGGACATTTACACACGGCAGGAGTAGTATGACTAATACAGGCCTTTCCGAGAGGGTCACATCCCCAAGGAGGGGACAGTCAGGATCTGCAGTCTTTAAATACTTACTCAGGTATGAGAGCTCTCTCTGCCAGCCTCCTCCCTTCAAGACCGGCATCTGGAAGTGATCCAGCTGAGGCCAGCAGGCCAGCCAGCTAGCTGGTAGGCAGACGTATTGTAGGAAGGACATTCCAGACATGTTGCCCCTCATACTGTGAGGCGGTTAAGAAATGTGTGGGATCTTTTTGGTTATTGCAGCACCTGTGAGATGAGAGGCTCTACTGACCTTTAGTGGGCAGGGGCCCCAGGGGCCGTATATCCTGCATTGCTTGGGACAACTCCACCCAGTGAAGAATAGTCTCTCCCAAAATGCCTGTAACACTCCTTCTGAGAACCATCTGTAGGGCTTAGACTTCGATACATCATTAGTATTGTTTCCCATCCTGGGTGAACTGGGCTGGAGCATGGGGTGAGCTGTTGGGCTCCCTTCGCCCCTTTAGCTTGGAGGCCGGGTTACAGTGATAGATGTCCCACTCCATGCCTGCTTCCGTCAGTGCTCACTCGGCTGCCAGCACAGAGGGGGCAGAAGGCAAATGCATATTGTCTAATCAATAAAGCTTTGACTTCAAACCCCTAGGTAGTACCCTTGCTGGTAAAATGCCGTCTGGCTTATGCCCAAAGAAAAGCCAACCCAAGGTAAAAAATCACTCCACTGAACCTTGGGCTTCCCAAGGGGAATATAACCCACTAGCTCCATGGCCCAATAATGGCATTGATTCACCCCCAACTCTACTCCATTCCTAGGGATTAGAGCTTGCCAAATATGGACAGCCTTTAAGTCTTATCAGAAGAACCCAGGAAATGAATGAGCAACACTTTCTGAGTGCTTGCTATATGCTGGCACTGTGCCAAGCACTTTATATACATTATCTCACTTAATACAGAGTGATAAAATACAGCTCACGTGAGAAAAAGGCAATGCCATCCATGCTAATCCAGTCCCTCGGCCTTTGTGGGGGAGTCACTCTTAGCTGGAAGTTTCGCTCTGGGCCTGCTGCACTCCCAGAATCCCTTAGGTGTCTCAGCAGCTCTGGGAGGCAAAGCAGCTAAATTCCTGAGTTAGGGGCCCACACGGGGAGAATTTATCTCTCACAGGCCTTCTGTCATTAACAGAGATAAATCCAGGTATTGTCGTTACGGTAATGGCCTCTGTGACTAAGAGGAGTTAAGTAGACTAGCGAATGTCAAATATCTTGAAAAATCTATTCACCATGAAGTCACCTCTAATGTGTTTGCTGGAAACAATAACATCCATTTTCGCCCCAGACACTACTCTCTGTGGTAAATAATACCATGAGGTGACTCTATCCGGTAAGTCCTCAGAACCTGTTTCTAATTATTGTCAGAGGCACATCAATTACCAATAGAGCCTCCAGGCAGCCCTCGATGTGGCTCTGATTAGAAACATGTTTTACTTCCATTTCTTCTGTCAAGCCCCTCAGCCCTGTACATATTAATTGCTCTGTCTTGGCTGTGGGCCTGCTTTCCTCACCCTCCTCTCTGAACCTCACCTCTTCTGGCTAAGTCGGCTTCTTTGTCTGGTCTGGGCCCTGCACCTCACCCTCTTTGACAAACAACTCAGCACTTGCCAAAGGGCTCACTCTGTCCCTTAAAAAATACCGGGGTGCTGGTAACCCAGATAGCTGATAAAACTGCTTCAATAAAATAAAAAAGTTTTAAAAGGCTGGGCCAGGTGCTACGATAAGCACACTGCATGCACATCTCATTGACTCTTTCTTCCAGGAGGACCCTGTGAGGGAGGTACAATTATTATCTTCATTTTACATTTAGAAAAACTGAGGCACAGGGAGGTTAAATAATTCTCCCAGAGTCACATAACTAACAAAAGGAGAACCTACACCCAAATGGAGCCTGTCTTCACTTCTAATTCTTCTCCAGCCCCTGGGCCCAGGGGTAAGCTGGGCTTCCTCTTTACTGTCCCTCCCCCTTCTTATTACTGACCTCTGTGTTCCTCCCACTCATTCCTTGACAATATTGGCATAGTTAGACTCTTTCCAAAGCTACTTCTATCACAATGCTTGGTTCTTTCAACATCCAACTAGACTTGATGGAGTTGGGCTCCAGGGGGCGCCACCCTTGTCAACTACAACAGGAGGCGTGGCCCCAGAGGTGTAGCTGCCCTACAGAGAAGGGCTCGCTTCCAAGTGCTGGCCCCCAGTCACTGCACTACCTCTCTCTGTTCCGCCCTACCTCAGCTAGCCACGCCATGCTGGCGCCCCTGCCTAGACGTCACCAACAACTACAACTGCAGCTGCAGTGATTCAATGTCTCCCTCTGGGACCATGGCCTCCTCTCTTTGCAGCTCATCTTTTCTAGTCTTCCAGCTCTAACAATTCTTGGGCCACACCAAGACCTATTAACCATTGTTCTTAGTACCTTTTTATTGTCCCTCACCCCTGCTTTGCCTCCTGTCCTCCTTCCCCAACTGAGATTTTTGGGCCTTCACTGTGTTACTCCCTGTGTACACCTTCAGCTGCTTCAGCCCACTCTCCCTTCATTGTACTCAGCTGGAAAAACCCTACGTCTGCTTTAAGCCAGACTCCCCTTACTACATGCCTGTAGCAGAGCAGTTAAGCAAGACTGGAGAAAACACCATGCTGACTAGTCCCACTTCCACGTTATCACAAACCTCACACAGGCCCCAGTGCTGCCTGGCAGCCTATTGTATTTCCCTAGTCCATACACTTTCCCAAGACTGTGTCTCCTGTCCCTCTCTTCAAACCTCCAACACCTCTTCCCTATCAGGAACTCTTAGCTGATAACTTCACTTCCCACTTGACTGAGAAAACTGGAGCAAGTTTCTAGCATCACATCTACCCATCTTTCTGCATTTCTGTCCATGTACTTTACCTTCCTTCCTGTTGCTGTGGACTATCCATCTTCTATCTAAAGCCAACCTCTCCACTTGGCACGAGATCTTATCCCCTCATGCCTACCCAAGAACATTCATTGCTTTAGATCAATTTTCCTCCTCTACTGCATCAGCACATAACCATGATGTTATTTCTCTGATCAGAAACACAACTTCCTTTCACTCCACATCTAAATCAAACTCTTACCCATTTCTGTTTCCCTATCACAAAACTCCTTAAAATGGTTGTTTACTCACTCCATTTTTTTCCGTCCTTCTTTCCTTGAAGCCATCCCAAGAAGACCTTTGTTCCCTCCATTCTACTGAAACAGCTCTTGTTAAAATCACCAATGACCATCCATTGCTAAACATGGTAAATTCTTAGTGGTAAACTTCCAGTACCATTTGACTCAGGTGCTCACACCTTCCTTCTTAAAATGTTTCCTTCCCTTCAGGGACATCACTCTCTGATCAGGTGACCATCTCCATTCCCTTGGTTTGTTCCTCCTCCTTTCCCTCAACATTTAGATGTTGGAATCCCCTAGGGTTTAAGTCTTCAGATTTTTCTCTTCTCTAGCTGCAATCATTCCTTGGGTGACGGTTCCAGCCTAGACCTCCCCTTTGACATCCAGACTCATGTAGTCAACTGGCCTCTTCGCTGTTCCCGGGATCCTCTCCTGTCCCCATGGCTTTATGCCTGTTTCTCTCTCTTCTTTGATTCGATCCCCAAAATAGTTTGTTCCTTTCAGCTCCACTAAACTATCACCTCAGAGGTGAGCTCTTCACTGCATGATTGATCTAACATTAAACCACCACCCCTTCTCCCTATCCCCACCTCAAATGTATTTTTTCCATAGTGTCTATCTCTATCTGGAATATTATAAATATAGTTGTTTATTTATTTACATTTGTCCCCCTTTAGAGGAACCTAAATCACATGAGAGTTTGAACTGCTCCCTTTTCAACATCCAGAATAGTGTTGGGTTCATAGTGGCCACTCATTTTAAGTGTATTTTGAATGAATGGATTTGTGATTTGAACCCATGCAGTCTGACTCCAGTGGCCTTGAGTCAGAATGCTCGAAGAGGGACATCCTTGTCAAGGGGGACTCCAAGAACTACTTGAGAATTTTAAGAATTGGACACCCCACCCAGTAAGGGCAGTGTCAGAAAAACAGAAGTTGTTTATCATAATCTTATTTTTGCCCCCTCTCTAGCAGGCTCAGAAACCCAAGTCACACATCTGTGTTACTATAAGATGCAAAACAGCCTTGTATCCTGAAAACATGTGGTTTGACCTGACATGTAGCCATATCTACAGATCACTGTGGGTATTGTATGAGTCTTCTTTTTTTTTTAACTCATGAACTTCTATTCCATCTGCCATGTTCTCACCCCATCCCCTACCTCTGCCCTGTGATATTTTCCCCATCCAAGCACACCTGTGCCCATTCATGGATAAATCTGTGCTCATGCAGACAGTGCCATCTTGCCTTGCTTAGTTGAGAAATATGTCTATAATCACAACTGCCATCTGAGCAGAGCTGGATGGAATCAGAACGCTCATTGGTCTATTGAAGTAACGTTGGGCTTCCAGCCTGCTCTCTGTATTAACAAAAAGAAAAAAAGCTAATTTTTTGTGTTCACCTAGATATTCATGCCAGGACTCGCATGAGAAAAACACTTCTTTCTGACCCCTGTAGTGATCAACTGATGCTTTGCAGCAGGAAATTTGATTGCCCTCATCTCAGGCTGAGTCTCTGTTTTACCAATCACGAAATGACTCAACCCCTTTGTAAAAGCCAGCTGTGACCGTGGATTCTGTGACCTCCCGTGGCGGTGAATTCAGTTTAAAAAATAATAATGATAAAATAACAAAGGTTATCGAAGCTATTATGCTTCCATTATCAACCCTTTGGAGGCTGGAGAAAATAAAGCAAGTTGGCAGGACCCGAGGAGCCAATGATACACGTTCCCCTCCTTGAGAAACATCTTGCAACACAGGTCCCATACCAGCAGCGCCTTTCCGGGACGGCTTCCTCCCTGCTGTTCCCCATCGGCACGAGCTCGCTGGGACACGCTGGTGAGCAGCACAGAAACTCATTGAGCGTGGCCTTCCTGCTTCCAGTCTCAGAGCCCGTCACCCCCGTGGCCACAGGGCTCTTGCTCACTCACTCACCGCTCACACTGACCTAGAAGATCCAAGAAAAACTCCACTGACTCACCCCTGCCCGGGTTAGCTAGAGGACTGGTCGGGAGTGTGCTTTAAATAGGACCAGATTCGAGTCTATTCTTTTCCCCCAGCTCCCTGACTCACTCACTCGCACTCTCTCTCTCTTCCTTGCTCTCGTCTTTTACAAAAAATAAATAGCTGAATTCTGGGCTGGCTGGAGATTTCAGCACTGTGACTGCTGTGCAGATGGATCCTGCTGAAGCTGGTGCTGGCTCTCTAGGGAGCAGCATGAAATGCTGGTTTTCAAAACCTGAGCAGCGTGCAAATGGCAGCTAAAAAGGAAATGCAGATCGGCGCTGGGTGTTAATTGTCCCTTCCTCCTCTTCACACACTTCAGAGCCCGCGGAGGCAGCGACAGGCGCGGGGCCTGCCCCTCGCGGGGCGGGCTTGCTTCCTTTCAAGCTGGACTGAGGAGCAACACCTAGAGTCCAAGTCAAAACATGGAACGGGATTTTTTGTTTTTCTTTTTTTTTTTTCTTCTCAAGTTCTCATCTGATGAAAGTCAGAGAGGTGGCGCCGAGCTTGTAATGAAAGTAAGATTCTGCGGAGAATGAATCAGTGAGATGTGACACAGAAAGGGGAAGCAGGACGGCTTTGTTTTGAAATGACAGGCGATAAGCTACGGGGGAGGGGGGCGCCTGGTGAGATTTTAGTCCATAACTAGGTAGCAACCTGTCAAGTACAGGCCCCTTCAATGCAGCACGCGAATTCGCACTTGAGATGATTTCGGCTCCAGCTCTGCCTGCGCGAGTGTGCGAGTGTGCGAGTGTGCCAGTGTGCCAGTGTGCGAGTGTGCGAGTGCTCCGAGAGCACACAGAGCCAAATGTCCAGAAGACACCGCCATGTCCTGTGAAGGGCACAACCGTAGTCACACTGGGGCGAGGGCTCGAACTCCTTCCGTTGCCTTCCTTGCTCAGGCAGTGGCAGGCCGTCGGGCCAATCCCAGGCCCCGCGCCATTTACTTTCACCCTGAGGACTCGTGTTAGCTTCCTCCCAAGGAGGCAATCAAGCAGAATCTTGATTGATTGGCTTGTCTTTCTATGTGTTTTGTCTGAATGAAGTGGGGCCATTTGAATTTGTGCAATTTTGAATAAGATGGGGGCCATAAAGAAACAGCTGAGAAAATTGACTATCAGTTGGCAACGAGAAAAGAAGAATCTGGAACTTTTTTTTCATCATAAAATCCTGGTGCCCTGGACCTGTGGGTGCCCCGTTTCTCCACGCATTTATGAAAAGGCTACAGCTCCCTGCTGCTGTCGCTGAGCGCCAGCTCCGTTCTAGCCTGCCAGGTGGAGGCAAAGATGAGCAGTCACAAATGAAAACAAGTTATTGCCTGGATCCATTCTCTCCTTCGTGGCCGGGAATGTGCAGGTGAACTGGTCCCCACCCCTGCACTTCACCAACATGACCAAGAAGAGCGTGTAGTGATACTTTCCAAAGAAAGGGTCCCCTCTGGCTGCTGTCCTCAGCTCAGCTGGGTGGTGTGCTCCTCACTCCAGACTCTCCTCCCTCTTTTCTTGACCATGGCAGAGAGTGATCTCAGCAGAGGATGGGAAAACCATCAACTGATCTTGCTCCAAGTACAAAGTGGACTCACTTGAGCTCCACTTTGTGTGTGTGAAGGAAGGAAGAGGGCAGACAAGGAATGTCCTTTCAAGGAACTGGCAAGAAAGCAGTTGTGGGGTGGGAAGGGGCTCATTTTGGCCGAACCCACCCCTGAAAGAGCTTCCTTGGCTAGAAATGGGGTTCAGGTATGGGAAAAGGTACTGGGCAGCCAGGCCTCTCATTAGAAGCACCTCCTGCGTCTGAGACCAGTCACTTACCTGCCACCTCCTGGTTACAGCCTGGTTTCCCAAATCTTTTTTCCTCCCAAAAAAGGAGTGGTCCCCACATGCAGGTCACCTCGACAGAATGACCACAGAGTCACCACTGATACATGGGAGTAATGGTTGTTGCCGCTGAAGATGGTGATGTTGGCTAATGGGTTTTAAAGTGTGACTTAGTCTTCCCAGCCCTGTGTGCACTGGGAGAGTCTGTCCCTTGAGAGGGATCCCCAGAGCAGATGTCCATGAGCTTAAACCCACTCTCCGCAGAGGTAGGATGGAATGGGGCTGACATTTTTTCTCAGCATTAACTTGATTCCAGTGATATGTTATGTGTAAGCCAACAAGAGCCTCAGGCAAGGTCTCAAAGCTGCTTAAATGTCACTTGCTGCTTAGTGAGTGCAGAAAGGAGCTGTTGTTAGAGACACCACCTCTCTTTAGTCACATAAGCTGGCAGACCTATGGAAGTGCTTCACTTGGAGCCTAGTTTCAAGGTGACTAT
Organism: Miniopterus natalensis; assembly: GCF_054644295.1. NCBI lineage: Eukaryota > Metazoa > Chordata > Mammalia > Chiroptera > Miniopteridae > Miniopterus > Miniopterus natalensis. Next base: position 38,028,915 of record NC_142086.1, on the reverse strand, counting down.
GACAACCACAAGAGATGACACTGTCACTGCTGCCAGCCCAGCCCTTCCCACAGGTAATCAAAATAGAACCATCATAAACCAGTTCTCCAAGCCTATGGGACAGAAATTCAAACTAAGATTATTTAGCCAGAAGAATGTGACGGGAAGAGGTTGATTGAGAAGGGACATATATGATGGAAATATTTCAGAGTGATGGAAATTTTCTATGTCTTGATTGTACGTGGGTTCCGTGAGTGTCTGCATTTGCCCAAACTGATCAAACTGTACACTTTGTGTCTGTGCACGTCACTGCATGTAAATTATACTTTCATTATTAAAAAGCTACTGTATTTCTTCTAGGCCACAAGAGAAGAACTCTGGTAGTCCTCACCTCCAACCTACCTTTCTGGGAAAGAGCAGCCCAGAAGTTCCATTCCTGGTTCCCTATGCCCCACTCTGTACAATAGTAGATCACACCCAGGACTTCGAATTTAGAGCCTGAATCTGAAACCCTGCCTGCCACTCACCAAGTCTGTGACTTTTAGAAAGTCCCTTGATCTCTCTGAGGCTCTGTTTCTACATCTGCCTGCCTTATTAGATCATTGGAGGAAACAAAAAAATAATGTTTTATAAACTGGGAGGAGCTACAGGAATGCAGATTTTACACTGTCTCAAAAAATTGCCACTGTTTAGACTCATGTCAGAAATGGAAAAGCTCCTCAGTATAGTGTTAAATCTTCAATTGGACAAGCTGCTTTGAAAGCCTCCTTAAATAAAATATAACTGGATAATCATAATTAGTGGTATGAATTTTACTCCATAGCACCCAAGTGTGAAATAATGTTATATCTCCTTATTTCTTTAATCATAAAATCTATCCCAAGCTTCCACTGACCTGACAAGTAGAAAGTTCACTTTCAGTCAGTTTGAGGGTACCCTGATCAATATCAAGCATAGGCATTTCTATTGACACCTTCAGGTTAAGCATGTACCATGGGACTGGAAAATACAAGTTCTTTACTCCCTCTGCCACTACTCTTGTGACAGGGATTGTAGAGTCAGACTTTACTATAGTGCTGGCTTCTCTTTATAGGATGGAAAAATTATATGTTAACACTTGTTTTATATTAGATGTTAATATGTAATTATATATATCACAGTATATGTATAAACATAACATTAGCAACATCTCCTTCAGCATCTAGACCCCCCACCTATAAATCACAATATAAACTCATGGAGAAAGGTAGACTCAATGGATGCAACTCATTTCAATAAGCATGTGAGGTAAGGGGAAAAACACTCTCCTTAACTGTGGACAGTTAGATGCTCTTGGTTTGGATGAGCTGAGAGGGGTCAAAAACCTAACATGAACAACTCTTAAAGTAATGCATTGAGAGCTGTCTTCAGTTATTGGAATTGCTGCCAATGTGGGAGAAGAAAGTACCCTCAGATTGTCCTAGGGAGAGACTAAAGACCTATGGGTAGAAGTCACAGAAAACACAGAGAACCTAAAAGTAAAGAAGATATTTTCAACAAAAGTTGTCCAACAATGGAATAGGGTTTTTCCAAGGGTGATAGAAATTCCTCAACACTGAAGAGTTTCAAGAGACTGTGATAAGATAAAATAGATGTTGAGCGAGGGGTCTTCTACATTTAATGCTAATTGTTTATTATTCTGACACCAGAAAAGAGATTAGAATTTGTCAGAGTGTCTTCTTAGAATTAGCAGGTATGTTTAAATTGCCCTGAGAGAGAAAAGAAACAACACAGAGGAGATTCACAAAGACTCTCCTGGCTGGACCAGAGGTCCCATTAAAAGGGTGACTGGCCACCCCAGGCACTGTTTCTTTAGACGTTGTGGCTTCCTTAGGCCCAAAGTGAGCTGCTCTCAGCCCGATAATGATCTGAGAAACAACAGGAGGCTCTAGACATCAAGGTCCCTCTGATCTAAGATTCAAGACAGAGATATAAAGTTATGGCCAGGAGTAGGTATGCTAATTGAAACAAAACAAAACAAATTCAAGCACTGGTTTTTAACTATTTCAGGATCCCTTTGAGAATCTATGAAAGTTATAGCCCCTCATGGCAGAAAAAATATACATTTACACAAACATATACCATCAAGCTTAAAATTTCAAGGGCTTCTTTAAATCCCCTATGGTTTACTTAAGAACTAGAGGCTCATAATACTTAAGCACCATAAACAGTTGGTGGTGATGATGATGATGATGATGGATTGGCTTCCTTATATGAGTCAGTTCTCCCAAAACGTGAACAACTCTGGTAAATAAACACTGTGGTCGAAATCCAACAACTGCTAAAGTAAGAAGAAATCATAACCCATCTATTCCTTTCCCTGGTATCTTTCCACCCAGTGGTAGAACAAAGAGAAGCCAGGGAAGTAGGTAAAGATCTCTCAGAAGATAGCTCTTTTATGATCTTAAGGGAGGCCAGAACGTAGACTGAAACTGAATCATCAAAAAGTTGATACACAAGAATATTTTCAGTGTACTATTCTCAACCACGAAAAGGTTGACTATTCCCACTCCCCAATTTAGCTATTCTTTTAGGCTGCCCCTGGCTGCTGAGCCCAAACAAGTCCAGAGAGAGTATTTACTCCATTATCTTCTTTTAAAGTACCTTTGCCGGGCATCTAAACCAATTTGAGGTTCTTACCAAAAGAGCAGTAAACATGGAGTGTTAATTATAAGTTGCTGTATAACAAATTACCTCAAGATTCAGCAACTTAAAACAGTAAACATTTATTATCTCACAGTTTTTGTGGATCAAGAATCGGCACAGCTCGCCCAGAAGCCTGTATCTCAAGGTCTCTCACAAGGCTACAGTCGAGGTGCTGGCTAGGACTGCAGTCTTGTCCAAAGGCTTGACTGAGGGAGGATCCACTTCTAGCTCTTCACATAGTTGTTGGCAGAAATCAGTTCCTCACTGTCCTCTGGACCAAAGGCCTCACCTCCTCACTGGCTGCTGACCAGAGGCCACCCTCAGATCCTTGCCACATGAGTCTCCACCACATAGCTCACAGCATGGCAACCAGCTTCCCTCAGAGCAAACAAGCTAGAGAACAAAAGAGAGCAAACAATATGGAAGTCACATTTTTTTGCAACCTTCTCAGAAGTGCCATCCCATCCTTTTTGCTATATTCTATTCATTACAAATGAATCATTAACTTTAAGTGAGGGAAGGATTATTTACCTAGTTTCCAGGTATCTGGTGAATAAAATAAACCATTTCTCCATTCAAATACTTAATAGGCATTTATTATGTGAATGGTATTCTATTGTACCGTATTACACAATCTTGCTTCACTCAATTGAAGATGTGGGGGCAGGGAAGGGTGATGTAAATTGGATAATATCCATGGAAGAAGTCACTGTAAGAATTAGATGAAATTCTTAGAGCAATTGGCATCTTTCAGGTAGCTTCTAGTATCCAGATCACCTATGTTACAAATGTTTTTGAAAAGTCAGTGTCACTGTGCTGACATCTTTAAATAAAGCACACTGCTTTCTGAGTATGACTAATTATGAAGACTAAGTCTGTTCTAACCCTCCTTAATAGGAAATAAGACTCATTTTGGTACTGTTTATGATGATTATTTGATAGCTAGGCCAGAAGGCAAAGGAACACCTGTTTGAGTTCAAATTGTGTTACACTCCAACAGACAGCTTTCCTTTAAGAACATAAATTAATAGCAAGAGAAAGATGCAGTGTTGAAGCTATGAACCCTTCTGAGTTCTGGGGGCATGCCGTGAACCATCCCATCCTGGTTCAAATTTTTCCTCCAGGATATTATTTTAAAACAGGTATTGTAATAGCCAGTTTCATATGCTAATTGTTTTTCTTTAACTGACTGTAATCAAATAATTGCTTTTCTTTTAAAATATTTTTATACCCTATCCATGCCTCCTTACATCCAAATATTCTAAACTAAAGATATTAACCATATTTACCCTAGTCTTCAATTCCCACTCTTCAGAATGCAAAAGGTACATTTTTCACACCATGGAGAAGACTCTCTTTTAACTTATTTATGCAATGAGTTCAGTAAATACTTGTTTATGCAACCTTTAGTTGTTGAGTGCCTAATGTGTACCAAGAAGAAAACAATAACATATTCTCCCACTACCCATCATAATAAGAATAGGGGTAATAATAACCAAGTATGAATGACCATCAAGCTTCCACTTGAATGATCCTAGTGATAAGTAACTCACTATTTATGAAGGGTCAGACTCAGTATTGGCAAGCTCTAATTGTTAAAAAGTAATTCATATACTGAGCTGAGTACAGGTGAGGCTTGGTTCCAACATAGCATCTGGCATAGGTTGCCCTGCCAGGCAAAAATTAGGGACACTGCCAAGGCTATTCCATACCAAATACGAGAAGATATCCTTTGGCACAGAGACAAAATTCCCTACAGAGTTTTCTCCTGGCTCCAGCTACCTCTCCACTCCCTTAAGCCTTCAGCATCTCTACATTAGTAACACAGATTTACAAATTAAGTAAACATTCACTTTATAATTTTTTCTTCATTTTTCAACTGAGAGGTTGAGTAACGAACCACCTCGATCTCTTAAAGAACCCATTCTAACTATTATTTTACAGTAAGCTAATAATTGTTGAGCATCACTTGACTTCCTAAAGATGAGGAAGCAGAGGAAAATTGCTGGATCTTTCTGAAGGTTCTGTAATTCAAGAGAAAAAAGTTTGGTTCCTAGTCCAGTAAGGCAAAGTGAGATCCAACTAGACTGATTCTCCTACATATGATAGCTATAAACTGCACAAAATACAAAAAGTAAAAGTAAACTATCTGAAGGTACTGGACAGTGAACAGAAGCAGGTAGATTCTAGAGAAGAGTTGGAACTTGTTAAAAATGAATTAGCACATGGTGAGCTTCCCTTTTTTATTATGGTGTTCATTTTGAAGGCAGGCTGCAGTCAGTAACTGCTCAGAGCACCTAAAACTGCAATAAAACAAAATAGAACCTATCTGGTTGGAAAAACCAGAGAACAGAATTGGAGGAACCACAGCTACTAGAAATTGAGAGGTGAATCCCAGAAGAGAAGGAACCACAGTGGGTGAGCCCCAAAATTCTGTGTGTAGATTCTGCCTAACCCTCTGGTTGACTTCTGAATCACACATCTGTGATGAAGTCTCCAACTAAAGATCAAAGAAATGAATTAATATTTGAGTTGCCACCTAAAAGATAAAGTTTGCATTTTGAGTGCAATAAAGTCAATTGTCTAATAAAGCAACAAAAGCAAAATAAATTATTGGAAGAATATGGCAGAATCCATACCTACAATTCACAATGTCAGGATCAAAAGCAAAATCACTCACTATACAAAGAACCATGAAAATGTGACATTCTCAGGAGAAAAAGAAATTAATGGAGAGCAACTCCAAGATGACTCAAATGTTGGATTAACAGATTGGAAGCTATTATAACTATAATTGATGAGTTAAAAAATTATGCTTTCAGTGAATTAAATAATAGGAAATCTCAGCAGAGAAGTAGAAACTATATTTTAAAAAACAAATGTAAGTTCAAGAACAAAAAAGTTATGCATTTTAAAAAATCACTTCATGGACATACAATGGGATGGAAATGACAAAGGAAAGAATCAGCTAATTTAAGGATAAGTCAATAGAAATTACCCAATCTGCATAAGAGAAAAAGAATTAGAAGAAAAAATGAACAGAGCTTTCAGAGACCAATTGGGACAATATCAAAACATCAAACATACATATAATTAGAGTCTCTGAAGGAGAAAAGTGTGAAAGGGGGGCAAAAAGTATTTGAAAAAATAATGGCCAGACTTTTTCTAATTTTGGTGAAAAACATAAATTTACAGACACAATTTTAGGCAGATTCAATTCCAGGCAAAATAAATAGTAAAAAGCGTTATAGTCAAAGAGTCACAGAATAAACAGCAGCAGCAGAGTCAAACCACTGATTGTCAAAGATAAAGAGAAAATCACTTGAAAGTCCTGAAAGAAAGAAGTCAATCCTGGATTTTATATCCAGAAAAAAATATCCTTCGAAAACTGAGGCAAAATATAGAAAACCAAAGAACTTATTGCCAATAGGCATGCAATATCAGAAAGTATAAAGGAAGTTCTTCGGGCTAAGAGAAAAACGAAACCAAATGGAAATAAAATCTTCAACAAGGAATGAAGAACATCAGAAATGGTTAATTCCTGGTAAATACATAGGACTATTTATCCTGCTAATTTCCTAAAATATATAAAATTATTTAAAGCAAAAACAGTAATGTTACCATGTTGGAGTTTATAATGTATGTGGATGAAATACACACAATAATTATAGCATAAAAGATAGAGGTAGAAATAAATAGACCTTTATTTGTGAGATTTCTACATTTTGTGTAAAGCGGGACAATATTAACTCTGAGAAGCAAATGAAAAGTTAAAGATGCCTATTAGCAACCCTATAGCAACCAATAAAATGTCATACAAATAGATATAGCTAAAAAGACAATAAACAAATTAAAATATAATTCAAAATATATATAATTAATCCTAAAGGAAAGGATCACTCTAACAAAGGAAAAAGTGTCTTCTTCAAAGGAGAAATTTCTCCAAAATACTCTTGTTTCTTTTATAATCCTCAAGAAAGAACATTTTATATATGAAGCTAAAACCAGTAATAAAAAGAGGAAGCAATATAAAAGAAGGAAAGATTTCATGAAGAATTAAAACAAGCAAATCACTGTGATAATTGAAAACACTCATAAAACAAAGAAACAGCAGATTGAATACTGCAAAAAAGTAATAAATAAAATAAACTCCTAAAGAACAAAATTAAAAGGAATTAGAGGAAAAAGGAATGATGTGGCATTTGGGGGAGAAGTATAAGAGGGCAGGTCTAGGAAAACCTACTTAGGAGCAATAAGTGTCATGGAAACAAGAGTGGACAGATGGACAAATTGAACTGTGATGTGTCTCCACTTCTGCTTCCCAGGGAAGACTACCTACAATACCTTATAATCAAAAAGAATTTCTATTCACTGTTCTAAAAATAATAACAATTCCAAGTGTAATTCTTTAGTCAGAAACATGATGAATAGTCTAAATGATAATAATAAAAATAATCTGGATATAAAATCTCTAATTTTATTAATGAAATCTGGGACTTGAGAAAAGAGACAGGAAAGAAGTAAATGAATAATAATTTTTTTACCCAACCCAGAAGTTATCAATATATACTTCTTTCCTTTAAAAATAAAAGCTATGAGGTATCATTTTATTTAACTATGACAGGAAAAAGAAAATAAAAGGAAGCCTTAGCATCACTGAACTTCAGAAAACTATTTCTTCAAAACAAATATTCCATCCAAAAATTTTTCGTCGAGGTAAAAAAAAAAATTAAGAAAAAACGTTAAGAGGGTTAAATGATTATGTGAGAGTTTTTCAATGTTTCTTAATGGGAATCAGTTTAAGTTTCTGAGAAGTAATGCATCGGCCATCTCTCAAGCATCTGAAGCTACCACCAAGGCTAAATGGCAAGAACAAAAAACTGGGTTTTTTTTAATGTAAAAAAAACAACAACTAAAAAACAAAGTTTGAAACTTTGGAGTAAATTAATAAGAACAAGCTGCTCTGAAAGGGAAAATAATCTATAAAAAAGACAAATTAGTTTCAAGAGGGGAAAACTAAATACATCACAGGAATATGATTAAATCTAGTAATTATGACAAGACCAAAGAGACTACACACGAATACAAAATAGTTGGTCCTCTTCGTCTTCCTGAAATGTCTGACATTTTTTTCATTATTTCATTAAATGCTGTTTTTCCATTTCCATCAATTGCTCAAATCATAGAGTGTAATTTTCATCAGTTTCATAACATAACTTTCTCATATGCACTTAGTTTTCTCTGAATTTCTAATTGTATTTCTTTGTTGTTGCTGCTGTTCTAACTTTTCATTCATAGAGATATTTTTTACCTTCCTCTCATCAATAACATACTTGGTACCTCCAGGTTCTTAATGATCAATTCATAATATATATGCCTCTCTTTGAAGACATTTTTCATGGATCTTCTGATTTTATATTATAATTTGGGCTGTTTAATTTTTGGCCTGCTAATCAGTTGTTCAACTAAGAAATCTTTTAATTTCATTCTGGGGTTAGTTTGAATAGTTATTAACTCCTCATAATGAGGGGGGGGAAATCAATCAAAAATAACCCAGAACTGACACAGATATTAAATTTGGCAGCTAAGGATATTAAAACCATCATGACAACTGCATTCTTAATATTCAGAAATTTAAGTTGAGGCATGCAAAATAGAATGAAATGAATTTCTAGACATAAAAACTACAATATGGGAGATGAAATATTGTTAGATGGAATTAATGTCAGGTTAGACATCGCAGAAGAAAAGATTAGTGAAGCTGGCATAAAACGGAAACTATCAAAAATGAAGCAGTAAGAATTTTTAAATATAAGAGGCAGAGAGAGAGAAAAGTCAGCCAAATTGGAAAGAAATAAAACTGTCATTATTTTTAAATGGCATGATCATCTATGTATAAAATCCAAAAGAATCTTTAAAAAAAGCTACTAAAATTAATAAGTGCAAATAAATACCAGAACTAATAAGTACGATGTTGCATGATACCACATCAATATATAAAAAGCAATTGAATTTTTACATACTAGCAACAAACAATTGGAAATTGAAATTATAGAATAATTATGGGATAATATCATTTATAATAGCATTAAGAAAATGAAATCCTTAGAGACATATCTGACAGGAGTGAAAGAACTGTACACTGAAAACTAAAATATTGCTAAGAAAAGCTAAGGAAGACCTAAATAAATGAAGAGATATACCTTTGTCCATTGTTGAAAGATTCAATATTGATTTTCAAGGAAGACCCTAACTTGATCTATAGAATAAATGCAATCCCAACCAAAACCCCTACAGAGCTTTTGGGTAAAAAGGAACAAGCTAATTTTAAAGTTCCCATGGAAATTCAAAGCACCTAGAAGAGCCAACAGCTTTGTGCCAGACCTACCTGATTTCAAGACTTATATAGCTACAGGAATCAAGACTGTGTAGTACTGGTGTCAAGATAAACAGATGAATGGAATGAGAGTCCAGAAATAACCTTACATATATGGACATTCATTTTTGACAAAGGTACAAAGGCAATTGAATGGAAAAAATTAACATTTTAACAAATTGTGGTAGAAAAACTGAATAACCTTAGGTAAAAATATGAATTTCAACCCATGTCTTGTACCATAAACAATTAAGTCAAAATGTATCCTAGATCTAAATATAAAACCTAATACTATGAAATTTCGGGGGGGGGGGGAGACACACAGAAGAAAATCTTTGTGACCTTGGATTAGATCAAAGTTTCTTATATAAGACACCAAAGCACAATCCATTAAAAAGAAAGTACTGATAAATTTGATAAATTAGACTTCACTAAAATTTAAAATCTTTGCTCTTCAAAAGATACTATTAAGAGAATGAAAAGACAGATACAGACTGGAAAAAACATATTCTCAAAGCATGTACCAGATAAAGAGCTTGTATCCAAAATGTGTAATGATCTCTCAAAATTCGATAAGAACAAATACCCAACATAAAATGGGGATAGGATTTGAAGAGACCACCAACACAAAGATATAAAGATGGTAAATAAGCACATTATTCATTAGGGAAACAAAATCACAATGAGATATGGCCTCATATCTATTAGTATGACTAATATTAAAAGGACCAGTTGGTGGTAGGGGGACTAGAACTTTCATACACTGTTGTTGGGAGTGTGAAATACAACCACTTAGGACAAGAGAGGCATGCATATCACACGATCCAGTCATTCCACTTCTCCTAGGTCTTTATCCAAAAGAAAAGCAGCACATGTTCACACAAAGATTTGTGGTGTGTGCTCCTAGATGCTTTATTTGAAATAAGCCAAAACTGGAAATGGATAAACAATGGAATACTACTGAGCATTTGAAAAAATGAACTATTGCCCTGCAGGGCATGGCTCAGCCGTTGAGCGTCAGCCTAGGATCCAGGCGATCGGGGTTCGATTCCCAGTCAGGGCACATGCCCGGGTTGCAGGCTCCATGCCTGGTCCGGGCCATGCAGGAGGCAGCCCATCTATGACTCTGTCATCATTAATGTTTCTATCTCTCTCTCCCTCTCCCTTGCTCTCTCTGAAATCAATAAAGATATATTGAAACAAATAAATAAATAAAAATTCAAAAATGAACTATTGACACACACAACAATGCAAAATAACTATGCCAAGTGAAAGGCAGAAAAGAGTACATGCTGTATGATTCTATTTAAATGAAATTCTTAACAGTGCAAACTAATTTATACTGACAGAAAGCAGAGCAGTGGTTGCCTGGAGATGAGTCAGATACAAAAAGGGAAGGTTGGGAGACAGCACAAACGGGCACAGGGGAACTTTGGGGGGTGATGAATATGTTCACTATCCTGATCATAGTGATGTTTTCAAGGGCGTCAAACTTATGATGAAACTTATCAAATCCCAGCCCTGGCCAGTGTGGCTTAGTGGTTAGAGTGTCAGCCTGCACACCAAAGAGCTGTGGGTTCAATTCCAGGTCAAGGGCATGTACGTGGGTTGCAGGTTCGATTCCCTGCCCAGGTCGGAGTCTCCTCCTGGAGGCAGCCAATCGATGTGTCTTTCTCTTAATGATGTTTCTCTTTCTCTTTCTCTCTTTCTTTCCCACTCTCCCTCCCTCCCTTCCACCCTCTCTAAAAATCAATGGAAAAAATAACCTCAGGTGGGGATTAACAAACAAGTTTTTTTTAAAAAACATCAAATTCCACACTTTAAAACAGGCATGCCTCATTTTATTATGCTTCCCTATATTGTATTTCACAGATTCTGCATTTTGTACGATTTGAAGGGGAGACCCCCCCACCAGCAAAAAGATTATGACACACTTTATGATATGTATTTGCCTTTTTATGATATTCACGTTATTGAGGTGGTCTGGAAATGAACCCACAGTATCTTCGAGGTATACCTATATGTAAAGTTTGTCAATTATTCCCCAATTTTCATTAGAACTTTAGGGTGATTATGAAGCATAGTTTACATAAGAAACACTAGATTAGTTCTCCATCTTGGGTACCAATCCCTCCATCAACGTGGCCATCTGCTCAAAATGTGCTCTTGTTCCACAATGACATTCCAAAGACCTGGAGAGTCTGCAGCACATAGGGAATATCTTCTTCCTGGTAATGGCATTAAAGTGTGATATACTAGCTATCCCTTCCCACTTTGCATTAACTTCAAACTGGAAAATAAAACTATCTAGATTGTTAACCACAAGGCACATTTAAAAGTACTTCATGTCTTAATTGTCCCCCTTTGCCGGTCTCTGTTACTACCGAGTAACAAAGTCCCCTGTGGAACTTAGTTACTTTGCTTAGCTAACTTGTGAATAATTGAAATACTGTATAATGTTAGATTTTATGACTGTGATTGCAGATGTTTAACATGGCTTCATTCCCATGTTCACACTTTTGCAGGGGTGCATTGTCATCCTTGGACATGCCTGGTGAGCCAGCATAAAGTCAGCTTGCATCTCCTAACTAGACCAAGGCTGCACATACTTGGTCTTCATTGTAAGAGATTTCTGAAAGCATTTTCCAGTTGCTGCAAATAAGACAAAAATGAAACTAAAGTAACTTACATGAAATAACAGTCTCCCTTTAGAATTCAGGGTCTTCTTCTAGAAAAGGCTTTGCTGGTATTTAGTAGCAGATTCATAAGCTCCTCCAGCTCCCCCCTTCTCCACCCACCCTTCTCATCTTCCCCCAGCTCCCCACAAGGCCCAAAGCACTTGACAAGCCTCTGTCTGGCTCAGCCTCAAGTGGTTCCTTTTGAAAGAAAATCATTGATGAGTACCTGAGAGCTGATTGGAGATGCCTGCCTGGGGGAATTGCCTAAGTATTGAGCAGCAGACAAGCTTTCCCCGTCTGAGGAAAGTTGCTGCTCCTTCACTGTAGAGGACCAGAGAAGCACGTTTTGCTCTGAAGGTAAGTGACAAGCGACTTGAAAGCAAGAGGAGACTTTGTTTTACTTGAGTGACTTCAAAAGAAAAAAATTCTTTGCAATATGATCCAAGACTCTGTCAGCCTTTCCTATGGAAGAAGGCAAGGTAGGAAATGACTTTTGTGAGAAAAGACAGCATGTTTGCTGTCAAAAGAACAGAGAAAAGCGGGTAGTAAGTCCAAGTTCATCACATGGAAAACTGAAGACAGGATGCAGCGTGGTTTTGTAAGATCAGAAACACTAGCATTCCCGACACATCTGTAGAGATCATGTAGGACAGAAAGTACAATGGATTCAGGATTCCATTCAGGGACCGGCCAGGGTGTGCCTTCTGAAACATAAAAAATTTTTGGCTATGCCATTTTGAGATATCCTTTAGGCTGTGCTTCTCGGTCACTAGGATGAAGAAAGATGGATGCTGATTGACACCTCGACCATATTTTATGAATCAAAAATCAGAACACATGATACAAAGTTACTGTTAGGACAGACTGTTTTAAATTAGAATTGACCAGGAGACTCTCCACCTGTGTGATGGCAAAGGGATAGTACAAGAGGACTTAATTTGTATCTACTCGTCAGACTCCACAGAGAGCTAACTGCGGCAGGTTCACACGATCGAGCGATGTGCACATGCTCATTTATGCCCAGGAACACTGAATAAATAATATTTAAGATGCTTAAGATTTTCTTTTCTAGACTTTGATATTGTGCCCCTCTGTGTCTTTAACCGATGAAGGAAGCCAAGATTTAGAAACACATCATTCCCAATAAGGGGAGGGGAGAGTGTTTGAAAAAAATTCCAGTTAGAATACACGGAAGGTGTGTTCCTCAGCTCCCTCCTCCCCACCCCACTTCTGCCCACCAGGCCAAGAGGCTCTCATATGCAGCAGGGATGCTCTGTGTCAGCAAAGCTTGTAAAACAGAAGCCGGGTATGGACCTCATTGACTTGGGCAACCCTCTGAGAGGTGGGCGGAGGGGGCCTTTCAGGCTGGAAAGCAGCCCTTCTTGCTGTCCTCTTAATTCCTCTTCTCCTTGCAGTTGTTCAAGTGCTGGCTGCTGTGAGGAATCTAGCATCGTACCTGTCAAACCATCTGTTATAAAAGTCCAGGCTTTTTTTATTTATTTATTTACAATCCACACATTGAATTGATGAAATGGGGGGAGGGGAGCCAGTAAGCCTAAAATTTAAATATTAAGTTCAACGGATATAAAATTATTTAGTCACATTACTATAAATGTTTCTCAATGTTTACTCTCAATTTCTTTATTTCTGTTGTCTCGGACCAGTAACAACATTTGCCTGCCAGCACCACTTGGGAAAACACACTTTAAATTCTAGAGAATATTCTTTTGACAATTGGAGTAGGTGGACATAAAGTGTCATTGGGGCCCTGGTTGGGTGGCTCAGTTGGCTGGAGTGTTATCCCGTAAACCAGAAGGCTGCAGGTTTGATCCCCGGGCGGGCGTGCATAGGGGGCAACCGATTGATGTTTCTTTCTCACACCAATGTTTCCTTCTCTCTCTCCACCCCTCTCTCTCAAAAATCAATGAAAACATATCCTCAGGTGAGGATTAATTAAAAAAAAAAAAAAAAAACAACTCAAAAAATGTCATGAGGTAACCCTGGTTCTTAGGATTGAAGCTCAACTAGTATCTTTCATAAAATAGTCACCTCGTGTCAGATGGATGCTAGGCTTATCGGATGACTCCACAAGTTATATAAATGTCTAATCACTATGTTGTACACCTGAAAGTAATATAATATTGTATGTCAATTGTAATTGAAAAGTTTTTTAAATTATTAAATAAATAAAGTGGTCACCTAAGAGAGGTGAGAACTGTATGAGCCATTGAAGGACTGACCGCCTAGTCTCCAAAGGAAAACTGAGGTTGGAGCAGAGACAGACACAGGGAACAATGAAGATATGAGGAGATGTAAACTTACAGGAGCTTGACAAAATATATAGAAATTTATAACCTGCTTTGAAAATAAAAACAAGTATATCAAGACGTTGAGAGACTGAATATACAATCATAAAATGGCCAGGCCAGACCATATGTAAAAATAGAACTTTGTCCTACAATATGCACCAACCTGCCCTGGAATCCAACCCCCCTTATTTATAAATAAACAACCCAGGAAGCCAGCTTGCTATAAGTCAGACTTTCAGAAACAGAGATTGTTGTCTCTAGTGACAGTCAGGAAGCTAAAAAACAACTTACATAACAATCAGCCCCAAATGGCCAGGGCTTGATTAATAACTGACAGCTTCCCTAATTTTTGTCCCCACTTCCAACTCAGGGCCAATTAAAGAAAGCCAGACAAGCACCTCTAACCATCACATAAGAAGCCCCGCTTCTAGCTGGCCCCTCTACAGCGCTCCATGCCAATGGCCTCCAGCTGGGGCCTACCTGAAGCCTTTTTTTCCACCATGGGGCTGCCTGCTCTTGAGCCTCAAGTGACAGTGGCTGACTGCCCTGCTATAGTCAGCTCATTCGGTTTTCTCATTGAGTAGTTCTTTGTTTATTTCCACAATGTGCTTATTTTAGTTTGGAAAGCACAATGCTGTGATAGAGGTTCCATAAGCATTTCAGAAAAACCAGCACATTCTTAATAAATGAGTCCAGTTCTGTCACTATTTTAGCAACTCCGTTTTCTTCATGCCCATATCCAATCTACTGGCAAGTCCTGTCAACTCTATATCCAAAATGTAACCCAAATGTACCCCCTTCCCCCCCACCTCCAGTACCACCACTGGAGTCCAGAAAATCATTGGTGTGCTCCTGGATTGCGACAGTGGCCTCTTTACTGGTCGCTGCTCCCTCGCTCACTCCTGCTGTGATCTAGTCTCCTACAGCAGCCAGAGGGATCCGCATAGCAGATGTAGCATTTCTCTTCTTAAGCCTTCAAATGGCTCCCATCCCACTTAGAATAAAACACAGACTCCTATACCACCTGGCATGTTGCCTCCCCAGTCTCACCTTGTTCCACCTCTCCCGTCATCCACTACATTCCAATGACACCGGCCTTCTCAAATGTGCCAAACATGTTCCCATCTCGGGGAACACGCGCCAGCTGTTCCCTCTGCGGGGAAGGCTCTTCCCCTGACCTTCGCATGGCTCGCTGCTTTTTGTTGTTCAGATATGAGCTTAGCCACCACCTCCTCAGAGACGCAAAGAAAGTGCCTACTCTACCGTTGACACCCAATCACTGTCACGTCACCCAGTTCTGCCTCTCTGCATAACGCTCACCGCCTCAGACTTTCCGTCCTTAGTTGGTTTTACCCTCTAGCTCTTTCTATCAGAGCAGAGACCCGTCTGCCATGATTATACTCTGTATCCTCAGGCCTAAACCAAGCTTGGCATAGAATCGATGCTCAATAAGTATTTGTTGAATGAATGAATGAATGAATGAATGATGAACGAATGAACTGTCTGAGCCTTTGGACTCTGGTAGGGGAACCTGATCTTCCTTACCATACCCTAGCTCAGACCTAACTCCTATGCACTGCAAGGCCCAAATCAATTCCCAGCTTCTCTGGAAAGTCTCCCTGTCCCCTCAGAGGCTGTGCCTTTACCTTCTCCTCACACACAGCTCTGCCTGGGGGGCCCACTTGGATTTGATCATGGCCAACCTTGAAACTATTCCCTTGAAGCCTGCTGCCCAGTCTTGTTAAACTCTTCCCTTGATTCTTAGCTTAACATATGTGCATTTTCCACCCACCCAAGCACACTCCATACCTTCCATAAAACAGTGCAGTAAGCATAGTGGAAACTCAATAACTAGTTGTTGAATAATTTTTAAAATATGTATCAGGTAAAATTAAGGTAGCATGAAGGTTGTGCAGAACAGAGCCCACGTGGAATGAGGCCAAAGCTGAGACCTCAGAGCACTTCCATGTGGATTCCCTGCTGGTGTAAGTGGCTCACGTTTCCCATGGCCCATTCATCGGTTTGCTCTGCACAAAGCCTTTTTCATCTCTTTTTTCCTCTCCAGGATGCCGTCTGTGCTGCAACAGTAATGCTGTGCATGGACTGGGGTAACATTTACTGAGGACAAGCTTGTATGCCCAGTGGGCAGCCAGCCAGGAATTGCAGATTGAATGACATTTTTTTGTTTGGCAAAGAAAGAGCTGCTTCACCACCCCCGAGATAAGCACCAGTTCACCTGGTTGGTGAAGGCTTCTTGCTATTTTATTGAAATTACACTCCTGAAAACTCAGTAGTCACTCCCCTAGAGTCTGGTTTGTGATACTGGCTCTTTCCAAAGTATGTAAAAAAGCTAAAATAATGTTTTCAGGAGTGAATTTTCAAAAAGGATCAGCAATTCCACAGGTTATTCCCGACTTTTTCCCCATCTGCTGTGACAGCAGGTGTGATTTCACAAGCCCACTCCCATCAATCATCCTCTCCAACCTGTCTCTGGTGCCTGACAAGGTGTTTATGTGCATAACAGGGAAACCATCACTAGATCTTGCGAATGTATACGGCTGCTTTTCACAATACTCCGAAAGAAGACTTCCATGGAAACCTGGGTGCTGGGCTCAGGTGAGTGATTCATTTCATTGTCACAGTCTCATCTCCTTCCCAAGGATGCAAACTCAGAGCCCTTCAGGGTCAAAATAGGTATTAGGAAAGTATAAAGGATCCTAGTGTGAAACAACAAAAAGCGGAGAAAACTGTGGCCAAAATGGATAGTGCATGCTCTATCAAAAATGTATTTGCATTCACTTTACATGAAAATGTGCTGGCTAAAGGTGTCTACCACCAGTGTTCAATCTTTGCGCCTCTGTTAAGTGTTCTAGCCTGAGGCCCAAGCACTTATGTTCTTCCAAGGGTCTTAGAATTCACAAAATTGTGGACAGTTGGAGCTGGAAATAATCTTAGAATTTTATTTCAACTTTATCTTTTCCAAGTAAGGAAACCGAGGCCCAAAAGATTGATAAACCAGTCAAGGACACACAACAAGCACGGAGTGAGGGTAACAAAACTCTAGTCTCCAACTCCAACTCTAATGATCTTTCAGCTACTTGCCATCATTTTTCAAACCCTTTAAAGGTTTATTGCAGTGATATTAATAATAAGAAAAGGCCCCTCCAAAACGTCAATAGTGCTGAGACCTAGAAACCTCAGTTTAGAGGGTACCCAATCTTCCTTCACTAATTTTATTCCTCGTACTGAGATTAAAAGCAGTAATTAACACACGGCGGGGGGGGGGGAGGGGAATTCAAATGATAAAGAATGGATTAAAATGTTACATCAACTCAATGAAAGAGAATTTGATTATTAAAGATGATAACAATAATGTTAAGTGTGTACAAATATTATTCACAATTATTTTACATGATAAACATAGACTACAATATTAAGATTTCAACTATGGCCCGGCCGGGCGTGGCTCAGCAGTTGAGCATCAGCCTAGGATCCAGACAATCGGGGTTCAGTTCCCGGTCAGGACACATGCCCGGGTTGCGAGCTCAATCCCCAGTCAGGGGTGTGCAGGAGGCAGTCAATCAATGACTCTCTCATCATTGATGTTTCTGTCTCTGAAATCAATAAAGATATATTTTTAAAAAAAAAGATTTCAACTATGTAAAAGTGTATGCGCATGTGAATAAAGACTAGAGTGAAATTTGTAAAAGGAAGCTAATTCGATTGGCATGATTATTGTTAGTCTTTTTAAAATCATTTTAATATAGTTACAATATTCTTTATAGGATTTTAGATGATTCTCTGTAATATGGGGGTTCATTTTAATTTCAGGGCCAGCTGTTTGCTACTTCCTACCTTTTTCCTGGCTAGCAAAACCCTGTATTTTGTTCAGTTATCCAGGCTTTTCCCTTGAAACTCAGGGAGAATGTCCCAATAAATTGGTCAATACCAGCGTCCCCATTTCCTTTGCTAGTGACTGGCTCAAGCATGGACGTGTGATGTACATTTAGCAAATGAAATATAAAGAGAATTTGCTAAGGGACTACTTGGGAAAAGTTTCCTCAGTTTTAAAAGCAAGTTTCTTTCTCCACCTTCTGGTGTTGCCATGAGAATATGAAGACCTGGAGCTGCTGCAGCCATCTTCTCACCATGAGGCCAGCCTGAGGATAAGGCATATATGCTGAGATTGGCAGAGCAGAAAGATAGAAATGATCCCTAATGAATTAGTATGAAATCATCTACCTCTGGACTTCTTAGACGAGATAACCACCACCTTATCATTTAATTCAGTTGAAAAGACCATTTTCTGTTGTTTGCAAAAGCCCCAGTCAAAACAATAAACTTGATTCTCCCCGTGTTTTGGAAGCACACTCGGGTATCTTTATGAAGAGGGCAGCACACTTTCACATTTTCATTCTCTCTCCTCTTCCTGAGGCATACACAGCATGACTACATTTAAAATCTCAAGTGTCTCATCTCAGGAGTGTGGTTAGGATGGATATAAGCATAATTCATTTGCCTGAACTACGAGTTTTGATTCTACTACATACCCTAATATGACCACAGCCTGATGGCCTTTAGCTCTTTTATATGGCCCCTTTAAAACACAAGAGAGTTAGAACCAGTTTGAGAGAGAACTCATCTCTTAAGAGAAAATAAGATCAGAAAGAGGAGAAAGTAGGCATTTCTAGGAAGAAAGATATCATCCCAATAAATCTGAGTTTTTTAACTCCCCCAAAAGTTCTCGTGACGCCAAATGTCCTTGTTTGGATGCCTTGAGTTTGTCTTTTTTTTCAAACCAGCTCCTCTGTAATAGCCTGTCATTTTTCTTTACTCTGTAAGTGGTCATATTTATTTCGTGGCAGTGCAGTAGGCTATCTGGACAATAATGAAAAGTTTGCAATGAGGCTGTAGAGGAAACAAAAGCTACCAATGACTGCAAGGTTATTGCCATTAACATACAAAGTTCTACAAAGTCTTGTCTGGTGGGGAGAACTGAGGTTTTGAGGATTAGAAAAATGTAACCCATAGAGAACAGACTGAAGATACACTTTATACATGCTGAGTGTCTTGAAAAATCAGATACAGAGATAAAGGGGCTCCTCTGTGCTCTAGGGCAGATCAAACCATAATAAAGACACTTACCCGAGAGAGGCATGGTATGTGGACACTCAAACCCCAAAGTATGGCAACAATAATAATAGTCTATTTTTAATCTTAGAGAATATTTCCTCCTGGGAAATCCTAAAGCATTTTAAAATTATATTTTACAAAATAAACATACATATTTTCATATATATTTAGACATTTGCAAAAATAAAAAAGCACAGCCTAAGCTATAAAAGAATGTTGTCAACTATGAAAAGTTATTATCCCTTCTACCCTCTATTTTATTCCCCATAATGTCCCTAGCCCACTAGAGTAAAATAGTTGAAATATGCCTCACCCATTCTAGAATCTCTAGGTCTCTTTGTGCCCCCAGATCCTCGCTTTCCCAGCCATTTCTACTTCTGTCATAACACTTCTCCATCTCCTTCATCCTCCGGCCCCACACATATTGCCTCTCGATTTCCAGGGGGGCAATAAAAGCAAATGGAAAACAAGAAATTCTTTGTCTAGGGTCTATGGCTGCATCTGTTTTACAGATTTGTTCTTTACACCAGTGCTTCTCAAACTCTAACAAAAAACCTGGGCAAATGGTTAAAATGCAGATTCTGATTTCAGTAAGTCTGGGGTAGGGCCCTAGAGTCTCTATTTCTAACAACATCTAAAGTGAAGCTAATTCTGCTGGTCCTGATCCATAGTCCATACTTTGAGTTGGAAGCTTTTAAAAATATGTAAGACAAAAAGCACCTGAGATTCAAACAAGGCACATGAATTAATCAAATGGAAATTGCTTTAAAATGTGATAGAATTTGATAGAATTTGAGATGTGTTCTTCTGAACGCTAAATATGACAAGTTCTAGAAAAGTTGACTTTCTGTGTATCTATTATCTATAGCTACACAATAAAATTATTGGCTCAAAACAATACAAACATTTATTTTGCTCATAAATCTAAACTTTGGGCAGAGCTTTCAAGAGATAGCTTGTCTCTGTTCTCCACAGCATCAAATGGGACAGCTCAATTGGAAATTGGAGAAGTCACTTTCAACATGACTCATTCTCCTTTTTTATTATTGATATTATTGAGATGACACTGGTTAATAAAGTTATATAGGTTTCAGGTATACAATTCTATAGTCCATCATCTGTATATTGTATTGTGTGTCCACCACCACAAGTCAAGTTTCTACGCCTCCCCTTTTCCTCTTGTAATCATCATTCTGTTGTCTATGAGTTTTCTTTTTTGCTTAATCCCTTCACCTTTTTCACCCAGCATTCCAAACCCCCTCCCCTCTGACAGCTGTCAGTCTGTTCTCTGTGTCTACAAGTCTGTTTCTATTTTGTTTGTTTGTTCATTAGATTCCACATATCAGTGAAATCATATGGTCTTTCTCTGACTGGCTTATTTCACTTAGCATAATATTCTCCAGGTCCATCCATGCTGTCACAAAAGGTAAGATTTCTTGCTGTTTTATGGCTGAGTAGTATTCCATTGTGTAAATGTACCACATTTTTTTATCCACTCATCTGATAATGGGCACTTAGGCCGCTTCCAAATTTTGGCTATTGTAAATAATGTTGCAATAAACATAGGGATGTGTATGCCCTTTGAATTAGTATTTCTGGTTTCTTCAGATATATTCCCAAAAGTGGTATCACTGTGCCATGAGGCAGCTCCATTTTCAATCTTCTGAGGTAACTCCATACCGTTTTCCACAGTGGCTGCACCAATCTGCATTCTCACCGACAGTTCACAAGGGTTCCCTTTTCTCTACACCCTCACCAATGTGTGTTGTTTGTTGATTTAGCCATGGTGAGATGTGTGTGGTGATATCTCATTGTGGTTTTAATTTGCATTTCTTAGATGATTAGTGACATTGAGCATATTTTCATATGTTTATTGGCCATCTGTATGTTCTCTTTGGAGAAGTATCTATTCAAGTCCTTTGCCCATTTTTTAATTGGATTGTTTTGGTTTTTTTGGTGTTGAGTTTTATAAGTTCTTTATAAATTTTGGATATTAACCCCTTATCAGATGTATTATTGTGGAATATGTTCTCCCATTCTGTGGGTTGTCTTTTCATTTTGTTGATGGTTTCCTTTGCTATGCAAAAACTTTTTAGTTTGATGTAGTCCCATTTGTTTATTTTTTTCCTTTGTTTCCCTTGCCCAAGGAAATATATCAGAAAAAATATTGCTATGAGAAATGTCCCAGATTTTACTGCCTATGTTTCCTTCTAGGATTTTTATGGTTCCCAGTCTTACACTTAAGTCTTTAATTCATTTTTAGTTTATTCTTGTTGGTAAGAAGGTGGTCTAGTTTGATTTTTTTTTTGCATGTATCTGCCCAGTTTTCCCAACACCATTTACTGAATTGACTGACTTTACTCCATTGTATGTTCTTGCCTCCTTTGTCAAGCATTAATTGACCATAAAGGTGTGGGTTTATTTCTGAGCTCTCTATTCTGTTTCATTAATTTATATGTCTGTTTTTATGCCATTACCATGCTGTTTTGATTACTATGACCTTGTAGTATAGTTTGGTATCAGGTAGTGTGATTCCTCCAACTTCGATTTTCTTTTTCAAGATTGCCGTGGCTATTTGGGGTCTTTTTTGGTTTCATAAGATTTTTGGTGGAGACGGGCTGGGGGTCTCCATTGACCAACTGCTCCCCGATGTCCTGGGTTGAGCTCTGCAATGACAGTGACCAACTGCTGATCTGGAGGCCTCAAGTTCTGCCTGGCCCCAGTCGATGCTGCTTCTGCCCACTGGACCTTCTGCTCCCCAATCAGGCCCAGCCCTGTGTCTGCACACAGGAGAAATGAGGTTCACATCCAGGGCTTGAGATAAACCTTGTGAAGAGGGGGTTGCCTGAGTGTTTCTCAACAGAAACACTTAAGACAAGAAGGGATTGGCAGGAAATATTCAAAGTGATGAAAAGCAAGAACGTACAATCAGGACTACTCTACCCAGCAAATCTATCCTTTAAAATGGAAGGAGAAATAAAAAGCTTCCAAGACCAGAAAAAACTAAAGAAGTTCATTACCACCCAACCAGTATTACAAGAAATGTTAAAGGGTCTTGGAAGAAACAAAACAGAGAAGCATAAACAATAAAATGGTAATAAATACATACCTATCCATAATCACTCTAAAGGTAAATGGCTTAAAGAAGCAAGACTGGAGCCCAGTACTGGGCAATAATAAATGAATTTAGCTATTCTTTTATTTCAATACATTTTTACAGCAACAGAGTGAATTCAAACATAAAATCTAAGGCCCCCTCAGACAGCTCTCATCTATAGCAAAATCATCCGTGTCGTTGGAGAGTAATGAAGGCTGGTGTTGGGAAGAAGCAACTGTATTGCTTAGTTCACTTACTGCATTTGCCAACTTACATTTATACTCTACACCTTGACGTCTAATTCCAAAGAAAAATACACTGAGGGGCTCTTCTTTAGAGTAGATATAGGTATCCATGCAATTTAAGATCATCCATCTCAATCTACCTATTTACAGTGACAAATGCTTGTTATGGTAAGACATGGGAACAAATGTCCCTCCATTATACAGGGCCCTGCAAACTGGCTGCCCACACTGCTTCAGTTGGTCTCCACACTGTCCTGCTGAGTATGAGCTTTAGAGAGGTGTCCATGTTTGATGCTGATGGCAAGGCTCCTGTGATTAAACCAAAGAACTGCTACCCTGGAATAGCGTTACAAAGACTAGAAAGAAACCTTTTCACCACAAGCTCACACCAATTTACTTTCAAATAAAATCACTGAGCATGCCCATGAATCAGACACCAATACCTCTTAACTCTACCTTTGAACCTTCCACTTCAGTGCTGGCCAGGGTGAGTCAGTGGTTAGAGCATAGGCCGAGGCACCAAAGGGGTCCCGGGTTCAATCCCCAGTCAAGGACACATGCCTGGGTTGCAGGTTCCATCCCAGGGTGTGCGTAGGAAGCAACCAATGGGTGTGCCTTTTTCACATTGATGCCTCTCTCTCTCTGTGTCTTTCTCTCCCCCTCTCTTCACCCCCCGCCCACTACCTTCCTTCCACTCTCTCTAAAAATCAGTGGAAAAAATATCCTCAGGTGACGATTAACAACAACAACAAAAAAAACTCACCTTCCACTTCAGATTCAAAAGATAAAGCCTTCCCTGATGAACGCTGTTGTCTAGTACATGAGAATGTTCCAGCCATGCTATTGAGATGGGTTCCTGGAAGTAAGATGAGGAAAAGAATCTGTATTTTTCTTGATTTCTGCCCAAACATGCCTGTTCTGTAGGAGTCCTGGAGTTCTCAAAATCTTCAGCGCCAATCATGAATAAGAGTTCTGTTTACTTGAAAGAATGAAACTTGCTCAGTGTTGTATGAATAAAATGTGCCAGATTAAAAGAAATAATTGTTGCTCTTTACCTAAACTGGTGTCCTGAAAGAAAGGGCTGCTTGCCTCACCACCCATCACCCAGTCTTAGGGCGTGTTCAATAGAGCTATGCCACATGACAATGCATTTATACCCTATAAATAACGAGCAACCAACCTTCAATGTGGCACCTAAACTCTCTAAGCCTCTGTGTTAGTTTGCTATGGCTGACAACAGAACACCACGGATTGGGTGGCTTAAACAGCATAAATTAATTTTCTCAAAGTTTTGGAGTTTAGAAGTTCAAGATCAACATGTCAGGAGATTTGGTGTCTCCTGAGGTCTCTCTCCTTGGTTTGCAAATGGTTCCCTTCATGCTATGTCCCTACATGTGCATCCCTGGTGTTACTCTCTTCTTATAAAGACACCAGTCAGATCAGAGGAAGGCACACCACAATGGCTCCATTTTAGCTTAATCACCCCCTTTAAAAACATTATCTCCAGATACAGTCACATTCTGAGGTTGAGGCTTCAATAAATAAGTTGGGGGAGGGGGTATAATTAAATCCATAACAGCCTCTGTAAAATTGAGCATCATGAGGATTTATGTAAGATGCAAACAAGAACATGAATTAGAAATTGCTTTATAAATTATGTCACCACACAAATATTGTATTACTGATATCATTTTTGTCATTATAATTATCTCTATGACATAGTGTCAGTCTCTTGGGAAATATAAATTTTCTACCTTGTAAATAATTATTGCACAGTGGATAAGAGAACATGCTCAAGCCCTGGCCCGGTGGCTCAGCTGGTTGGAGTGTCATCCAGTACACGTATAGGCTTTGGGTTCAATCCCCAGTCAGGGCACATACCTAAGTTGCAGTTTCGATCCCAGGTCAGGGCAAGTAGGGGAGGCAACTGGTCAACGTTTCTCTCTCTCTCTCTTCCTCTCTCTCTAAAGTCAATAAAAAACATATGCTCCGGGCGGGGAGGATTTAAAAAGAGAGAACATGCTCCAGAATTAAGACGTCTAGATCCAAATCTTGGCTATCTGTGACCTTCCAAAATCATTTTAACCTCTCTAAACCTCAATTTTCCTGTCTATAAGTTAAGGTTGTAGAAATAATATCCACCTTTGAGGGTTATTGGAACTGTTAAAAGAGGGAATGCATGAAAATGACTAGATAATAGTACATGCTCAATAAGTGATGGTTGCTAGAAGCATTTAGACCTTGCTGCTGCTCCCTCTCTCTCAGCCAGCAGAGGTCTCCGTCGCCGTCAAGCTCAGGCTGGCTTCCCCGTGACAGCCTGCACTGCAGCTGCCAGGCACGTCCACTGTCGGCAGAGAAAGCAGTGGAAGAATTAGCACGCTGTCTGAAGGAAGGAGAAGAAATCAAAACAAGGGAACAGGGAATTGTTAGGATTCCATGGTAAAGTGTTCTGTGAACAGGCGGCAGACCATGAATCAAGGCTGCCTAAGCTCTAGTGCTGCTTCAGAAACAGGGTCTCACCTACGCTGTCCTTAGTTGCATCTTACTTTAGCCAATTCTAAAGTTGAGTTAATAAAAATGATTCATACATACCCCAGAAGAGCAATAAGAATTTATTGAAAAATATTTTTGTAAATTTCTCTGAAAACAATGGGTGCTGCTAAGTGAAACATTTAACATGTCTCACAGTATTAAGTTTATTTCATCTCTATCACCAGTTCTATTCCATGCCTCAGTTTTTCTTCCACTGTAATATATAGCCTTCTTTTCCCACACAGGCTTACACCTCCAAGTTCAATTATTCTGTCAGTTGTGTTTTAAATTATACTCATTTCTATTAACCACTTGTGGTATGAATTTGTTGATCTGTTCCTTCTGCTGAGCCAGTCATCTTCACACCCACCAAAAGCTGGAACAATTAAACTAAGGAAGATGAAGAGATTAAAGCATAGAAGTAAAGACAGTGAGTGGGAAAGTGGGATTAAAAAGAGCACTGAGGGGGAAACACACGTGAGCTAAAAGAGCATTGCACAGAGCAGATCGAAGCAGAGAGGGAAGGGTAGAGCAAGGTAGAAAACGGATCCTGCCTTCATCTGCCTACTACTCCTCTCTTTCAGCACCAAGGACAGAGGCTCTGCAGGGCTGCCCCAAGCAACATTCAGTTTAGGGTCCCTCCCAAATCTCCCACAGAAAACGGATGGGTTCTAAAGCAGCTATGACACATGCAGTAAGGTCTATTAGGGAAGCTGGAAAAGCAGCACACAAGTGATGTCACCTTAGAGGCAAAAATGGGTGATTTTCTTTCTGTTCGTTTCCACAGTTTCCGGGTCTTGGGAAAGGCAAAGTTTGCTTTGCTTGGGCATGTCCACTGTCAGTAAATGGCAACAGGAGTTGAGGTGCCTGAACTTCACAGTCTCCAGAAATCAAAAGAAATTTGCAGGGTAAGTAATTTTTCTTTTTGTTTCTACTTTAATACGCAGTGTTTTCCCCGAAGCTTGTTTAATCAGTTTGGGGTTCTGTGGTTCTCTAAGAATATGCATTGAAACTCCATACCCGCTCTTACTTAAAAATGTGAAATCCTGAAGAAACGATGTTTTGTTTTTTTTTCTTTTAGGGGGGCAATAGAAATCTGGCCTCTTTTCCCTCCTAAAAATTAGATTCTTGTGGGATCTCGTAGCTAAGCAAAGGCAGAATTAAAAGATGGAAAATAAAAAACTGTTATTATCCCTGGGATTTGTATGAAAGTCAATTGTATTCCTCTTAACAGTGTTACTTAATTGTAAGGGTCTGTTATTTTCAACTCCCCCAATTCAGCACCCTGGTAATCCAGGACTGGGGGTTTGGAGAGGCACTGCTTTCAATAGTCTATTTAAAGCAAGGTTGTTTCCAAGTCAGAATTCAATTATTCCCAACAGAGATATGCAGTACTTGAGATGATGATTGTGTATGTTTTCTATAATGATGGCATATAATTTTGGGGGTATTGTTGTTGTTTAATTGTGGGACTTTCATTACTTACTGTAGTTTATTGGGTCAATGAAGTTGTTACAATTAGGCATTTGTTCCAGTTCATGCATTTCATTTAATCAGATACTATTAAAATGCATGCACAAATAATAATGCTGCAACAGCAAAGTGGAACTTAGATTCTAAACTTATTCTGCATACCTGTTTGTACTTTACAGGTAAAACCCTTCGCTTACTAATCTAAAATATCAGTAAGAAGTCCATCCTTGGATAAAAGTAAAGAATCACTGCTTGTCACAGCATTGGTTGGAGCTCTTGTAGCCAAAGAGAAGCAGATACAATATGAGAAAGTCTTACTCAGACACTTGTTTATTTATAGCTGAACATTTTCAAGGGTTTGTGTGGTTAGCAGTGTGCAGGGTTGTTGAACAAGGAAAATACTGACAGTATCCCAATGAATACCTGATATGAAAGCATCGATACAGATGACTGCTATTATGAAATAAGAATTGGAGCAAATACCAAAGATTTTATTCAATATTAAATTCAACTTCTAATGCATTGAAATTTGTCATCAATTAATATTTGCTCATTGATTGACTGATACATTGAGTTCCCCATTTTATCTCTGATTAGAATGATAGGATGTTCAGTCCTTAGAGGTTGTGATGAAAAATGAGGATGTTCTGCTTTACTGAGCAGGTTTAATTAGGGAAAAAAGCATATTACCTTAGCTATGGGATCCCAGTAACCAGCTGTGGTTTTTCTCTGTACATTTGCCAATAATGTAAATGTGCTCACATATGTAAACATGCTATGTATTTCAATGCACCTGTGAATATTCATTAGGAAAATAAAGTAGACTGCAATCTGCAAGAATAAAATGTCATACAAATGCTAAAGACTACCTCTAATAACAATGACAATGTAACTCCCACTGTTGCTATGTGCAGTGCACACCTGCATTGACTTCACTGAGCTGAGTCAGGTGGTATGCACAAGGTACTCTTAAAAAGGAGGTTTTATAACTAGTCCTCATTTCAGATTTGTCTCCCTCACCCCAATTGTGGGGTAGTTAAGAACATGAACTATGGAAACAGGCATATGTTGGTTTGAATCAGCTCCATCATTTACTCGTGTACAACTGCAGAGAGATACTTGACCTTTCTGTTTCTTACTTTCTTTATCTGTGAAAATGGGGGTAATAACAGTACCTACTTTCTTTATCAGGTTGTTGTGTGGTTTAAATATGATAACACTTAGAAATGTTAGCAATAATTATTAATTTTTTCAGGTAATATAGCAAGTCTGCATTGAAGCCCAGAAAATCTCTGGAGACTAGAGGTCAGAATGTAACTGAGGCCCTACCTGGGTAGCTCAGTTGGTTGGCATGTCGTCCCGATGGGCCAAAGTTGGGAGTTCAATCCCCTGTCAGGGCACATACAAGAACCAACCAATGAGTGCATAAGTGGGTGGGACAGCAAATCGATGTTTCTCTCTCTTTCTCTCTCTCTAAAAAAAATAATAAATAAAAAATTTCTTAAGAAAATAATATTACTGAGTAAAAGATTAAAGAAGGCAAAAGACAAGAATCTATGATACAAGTGATTTGGTCATGGGACCCTGCTATCGAAGTGTTTTGTTCCGGGTTTAGGAAAAACCATCTTTACCTGGAAATGACTGCCACACTGACTTCCCTCCCAGCATAAACACATTAAAGAAGTCATAAGTCTGAGATTTAAGGAAACCAAAGATCAAAGGTGGCCTCAACATGGCCCTCTACACATTGAATCGTGTAATCTTGAAAATGTTACAAAACCTCTCTCTTTCTCTCTCTCTGTTTTAATCTATAAAAGGAAGATATCAGTATCTGTCTTCAGGGCTGCTATAAATATTAAAATGTGATAATATGTGTAAAGTACTAGTGTTTGGCGCACAGCAGCAGCCAGAAGTGGTAGTGACTATTGTCTTCAGAAGGAGACTGAGAACTAAAGGTGTTTGTGGGGGACGGGGCTTGTGTTTTTTGCTTAATTCAATATCCTTAAGGAACAAGAAAAAGAATTACAACCCTGTAAAACTTAATAAATATCTTCCTAACAAACTCAAGGGGAGCCTGGTATGGAACCAGGTGCCAAAGAGGCATCCCACACGTGTTCCAGGCAGACTGCAGTTCAGGACTGAGGTGTTGAATATCCGCAAAGCAGGATGTATAGCATAGCTGATGGGGGCCTGACCCCTCTCTGTCTCTCTGTTTTTCAAAATAGATTATGCTCTCACTCTAAAAGATGCTAAAATAAATGATAGAGACCAAGATTAGTCTTGGTCTCTATCATTTGTAAGAAATTCAAAGGCTCATTAAAATTTGTAACTGGTGCTCTATATAAGGGATCTAAAAGAGTAAAACCAGCCCTGGCCAGTGTTGCTCAGTGGTTAGAGCATCGGCCCATGCACTGCAGGGCCATGGGTTCCATTCTCAGTCAAGTTCATGTACCTGGGTTGCAGGTTCGATTCCCAGCCCTGGTTGGGCACATGCAGGAGAGAGAATCGATGTTCCTCTCTCCCCCCTTCTCCCATCCCTCCCTCCCTTTCACCCTCTCTAAAAGTCAATGGAAAAAAATATCCTCAGATGAGGATTAACAAAATAAAAAGTAATAAAAGAGCAAAACCAGTAGTAATCTTCTAGTCCTTGCCTTCTCCACTTTTTCACCTCCCATCCACTCTTAACTGCTAACACTCAGCTGAAGTCATCAGTAGTCTACTACTTTCCAAGTCCATTAGACATTCTGCAATTGTACTTTATTTGATGACCTCTTTACCTATTCCCACTTCCTTTAACAATAAAAGCTGCAACATTTCAAGTGCTACCTGCCAGACATTATGCTAGAGCCGTGATTCTCAATGGGGAGAGCAATTTTGCCCCACAAAAGACAATCGAGAATGTCTGGAGACATTTTTTGGTTGTCACAATTTAGGGGAAGGGGAGTGCTACTGTCATCTACTGGGTAGAAAGATGTCAGGGAAGCTGCTAATCATCCTACGACAGATGCACAGGACAACCCCCCACCACAAACTGTCAATAGTTACAAGCGTTTGCATCTATAATTTTATTTGATTATCATAATAACCCTGTGGAGTGGATATGATTATTCTCATTTTGCTGATGAGGAGACCAGGCTATCATTATGAATTACGTAGAGAGTGATTATTAAGTTAATGAATTCTCTAGTCTCTTCGCTTCTCCTACCTGAGACCAGTTTACTACTATCTGTTAGCATATCAGAGGGAGAAAGAAAGGAGAAAATCCAGGCAAGCTCTGTGTTATATAAGCGATGCTGGTTTAAAAAAAAAAAAAAAAAATCTAAGGAGAGAGGATGTTGAAACAATTAGCAGAGAGATGGGGAGGAATCTAGCATCTCCCTCGTTTTCTGCTTTCATCTCCCACACCGCATCTCATCAGGAACTGCGGGACAGCCAAGGCTTACCCGCACCTGCTGCTGTAAAGAATCAAAGGCCTGCGACAGTACAACGCCAAATAAGTAAATAAATCCGAAATCTATGAAATCGTGGTTCCACCATCAGGCTCAGAATTGATTTCCAGAGTTGAAGGTTTCCCTTCACATAATTAGTCATTGACATTCAGCTGTACTATTTTTAATTAGCTGTCAAACTTCTGCAGAGCAAAATGTCCAGCAAGATGGTAACAAATATCCCAGGGTTTCCTCATCCCTCTTTCCCTGACATGGCCAACTGCAGACCCCCGGAAAGAGTGATTCCCCACCGCTGCTTTCCAAGGTGGCCCCATTGCAGAGGGAAACGACTTCTGGGTCTGAGCCTGCATCAAAGGTGAAAATACTCTCAAACAATCAGCAAGCATTGTGTTTTTCCAAAAGCTCTTGGCGGCAGCAGTGTTATCTCCAGGGTAGCAGCTGCCCTTCTCCAAATAATGAAGAAATTATAATTATTATCAAAAATTATTATTATGCTTTAAAATATATTGAGTGCAAATAGTGTGCCAAGATAAAGAACAATTTCTTTGAACAATTCTCTGAATTCAATCCAAGTCGGTCTCCCCTTATAGTCATTTGTTCATTTTAACACTTACACATTCCAGGCTGAAATGTTTCAAAATAGAGTACGAAATGACAACCATGATTAGGCCAATCTCCTAATCAAAGGAGAGCTGCAGGTATCAGGAGTGAGAGCGAAACCTGGCCACCGAGCCAGCCTTTCCCTCTGCCAGGGCCTGGAATGAGAGTTCCCATGGAGGCCCATGGGCTCCATATCTAAATATTTTAGCCATAACCAACAAACCATTGAATAAAATGTTTAATCCTTTTGCCTTGACAAATAAATCTTCCTACTCTGAAAGGCCAGGTTTGAATTTAGCATTCCTAAGCCCTTAAGAGTTCCATACAAAATGTGAGAGGGCAGGAGAAGCTGCTCCCCAACTCCCATCCTGTCCCAGGGACTTTGTCTTCTTCTCTCCCCACCTCAGGCTACACCCAAGCTATTCATCTGAGCTCCCAAAGAGCTACCAAGTGAGCCCAGTGAGCCCAGTGAGCCCACATACACACGGCACAGTCTAGGCTCAGGTAGACAAATTCAGAACAATATCGATGCTCCCCTAGAAACAGGCTCCAAGCAGTTTGGGCTGAGAATTCTGTGATCTTTGTACCCAGAGCATGTTCTAAAAGGGGAGTGTGAGCTCTTGGTGGGCCTGCTCCTTGGTGCTATGGGAGGGCATGACCTCATCCTATAGGGAGGATATGACCAGATAGGGCCCAGAGTAGTGTCCTTTAAAGCACAAAGCCCAGGGCCGGAGTCACTCATGCCCAGGTCTCAGGGCCATACTATAGGAGGTAGAGCCTTCCCCCAGCACTGGCTGTAATGCACTGTTACCCTTGGCACACAGGCATTGCCACAGTTTTCTTCAGGATATGGTGACTTTTGTCCCCGTCCCCCCCCCCCCCCCCCCGCACACACACACACAAACTTGGCTCTAGTTGCCCACAGTCCTTTCTTCAGAGCTGGCCCCAACAGGCTGGCGTCCTGGGGGCAGCTGATGGGCTCTGCTGTCTTTCCCACTCTAGGTCCAAAGTCCCCACAGTTTGAGGACTGGCTCTTCCCAGTGAGCAGTGACATGACAGTTGTTATGGCTTTCAGAGCCGAGGAGGACATTGGGAGGATCAGAAGGCCCATGTGCTAGTTCTGCCACTAATAAACTGTGTGACAAGACATGCCATTCGTCCTTCCGGGTCTCAGTTTCCCTGTTTGAAAAGTGAGAGCTTTGGACTAGGTCAGAGGGTGCAAACGGGTGGGGTGGGGGTCATGGGCCCAGGGATGTGAGACTGGCGGCCAGGGGAGGACTTCATAGGCCTTAACCATTCCTTTCATTGGTAGCCAATCTTTAAAAATTAGGTTTCAGATGAAATTCCACACGTGGATTTTCCCTAAATATAAAAACCGCTTATCGCCTCTAGACTCTGTCACTCCTGCGACTGTCTCTCCCAACCCTACCACGCCCTGTGTAAGATGCAAGAGAGAATGGGAGGCTGAAGGAAGTTGAGACAGGGAGGCAAAGGAAAGTCCAACGGGTGCAACAGAGGATGGGAGGGAGGGCACAAAGCAGGAGGGGGGGACTCAGAGAAAATGACCAATGGAAGAAAAAGAGATTACGCTTACATAGCTTGCTAGGTGTCAGGTATGGCTTTCAATGTCTCACGTATAAAGCAGCTCATTTAATCCTCACAAAAGCCCCATGGGAAGGGTTCCGTCATGTCCCCCTTTTACAGAGACGGAAAATGAAGCTCAGAGAGGCGAAGTCACTGAGTTAGGCAGTGGCAGAGCTGGGATCCCGATTCTGCACTGGACCCCTCCCCAGCTTACTCAGAGTCCAAGCCTGGCTCTGTCACCAGCCCCGCACCCCTCAGCCCCACGCCCCCCACCCTGCCCCTGCCTCACGTGGCTCCAGCCACACTGACCTCCCGTCCGGCAGCCTCGTTGTCTCTGTAGCCGCTGTCCCTTCTGCTTGGACGACTCTTCCCCAGAAGTCTGCACAGTTAGCTTTCTCAGAACCTCCAGGTCTTGACTCAGTTGTCACCTCCCCCAGGAGGGCTTGATTACTCTAGTTAGAAATTGCCTCAGACACCCTCCTCACACCCCCCCCAATCCTTCCCTCTCCTTACCCCCTTCCCTGATTTATTGTTCTCCAAAATACATATCATCATCAAACATACTATATCTTTTGCGTATCTTGTTTATTAGTCTTCTCTTCCTGAATGGTGGCTTCAAGAAGGCAGTAATTTTTTTTTTTTAACTCCTTACCTGAGGATATATTTTTATTGATTTTTAGAGAGAAAGAAACATCACTGTGAGAGAGAAACACAGACCGGTTGCCTCCCCTACATGCATTGGGGGATCTAACCTATAACCTAGGGATGTGCCCTGACTAAGAATCGAACCTGAAACCTTTTGGTGCACAGGATGATGCTCCAATAAACTGAGCCACCAGCCAGGGCAAGAGGACAGGAATTTTTATTTTCCTTTTGTTCGTTGCTGTATTTCCAGTGCTTAGAACAGTGCTTGTTATATAGAAAGAGCTCAGTACATACGTATTTGTTGAAGCAATAAATCAAAATGTGCATGCAAGCAGCCCAGGTCCAAAGAGGCGCATTTTACCAACGTTGTTTTCTGTCTCCTCCCAGGACACCCATTGGGGTCACTCCTCTCCCTCTGGGCTATGGCGCCACTGAGTCAGCTGAGTGGCCACATCAACTCCACCTGTGGGACAGACAACTCCACGGGGGCCAGCCGGGCCCGCACGCACGCCTACTATGCGCTGTCCTACTGCTCGCTCATCCTGGCCATTGTCTTTGGCAATGGTCTGGTGTGTGTGGCTGTGCTGAGGGAGCGGGCCCTGCAGACCACCACCAACTACCTGGTAGTGAGCCTGGCTGTGGCAGACTTGCTGGTGGCCACCTTGGTGATGCCCTGGGTGGTATACCTGGAGGTGAGTGAGCCCAGGTTCGGGCTGCGCATGTGACTGTTCCTGTCCTTGTGTTCCCTGAGCTCCTGGCCTTCTGGGCTCAAAATGTTCCCTGCTGTGATCTGGGGACTGGAGAAGGAAGGACAGCCCCTGTCCTCCTCCCTTTCATGAGGGACGGGAGGTCTTGAGAGCAGCCACTCCCCAGCATCACTTGCCGACATCAGATCCAGGGAGCTGGGAATGATTCTGTTCCCGGGGCTCCAGTATCCAGGTAACCAGACTTGAGTGATGGGGCTCATCCTGAAAATGCACCAGGTTTACTCTCCGTGACAGGCATGTCTCAAAGACGTGAGCAATTGGGGGAGGCAGTCCAGCAGGCACCTTCATCAGTGTGTCAATGCACATGAGGCTGAGAACGTGCAGGAGGGATTTGGGACAAGGTTGGGGGGAGCAAAAGGGATTATAGAAAAAAATTTAATGAATGAGAGAAAAAGGAGAGAAAGAATAGCCTGTAAACAGATGAGGCTTCTTCAGATGGTTCAGTTGCCCTCAGACTTGGTTCTTTCCTCCTGGATATCAACTCTCCACAGACTGCTCCCAAAGGAACAGACCAAACCTCCAAACTTACATATGTGTATTTCTTTTTTAAAAAATATGATTTTATTGATTTGAGAGAGAGACATCGATGAGAGAGAAACATCAGCTGGCTGCCTCCTGCACGCCCCCTACCAGGGATCAAGTCCTAAACCGGGGCATGTGCCCTGACCAGGAATCGAACCAGTGAGCTTTTGGTGCATGGGACCATGCTCAACCAGCTGAGCCACGCCAGACAGGCCTAAATTTGTATTTTTGATGCCTCCCTTAATAGCACAGAGCCCTCACCAATCAGATAATGCAGCAGGCCCTGCAGAATTCTTTTGGAGAAGAAACATTTCTTAAATATGAAAGTATTTTCATTCAAAAGTGCAAAAGCAGAGTCAGGAGGTGATCAAGACACAACATCCACTTGCTAACAAAGAGATTGGGGTGCCTATACCTGTTCAAGAAACAGATATTCTCACCGGGAAAACATGCAATTTACTAAAGAGTTTTTTAAGGCATCTTGATATACTATTAATATTTCTCCTCTGCACTGTGCATCATTCTAAAGAGGTATCCAATGAAGGATCAAAATGATGCTATGATTAAGAGAAATTAAAATTCATCAAATTAATATCTCAGTTAATATTAATAGTCAAGATGACAGTTAATTAAGTATGACATATCACAGGAGAGCAGAAACTTCGAACATAGACTGCCTAGGCTGGTTTTTGTATTAAAGAATGACTGGAAACTAAAATTAGACTCATGATCTCAATAGGGAGACATAGAAGAAAGAAAATAAAGAAGAAAAGGAAAAGATGGAAAACAAGCGGTGTGATTAGGAATAGATTTAATGGCTAAGGCAGCCACTTTCAACCTCTTTCATCTCATGGCACACATAAACTAATTACTAAAATTCTGCGGCACACCAAAATAAATATATTTTTGCCAATCTGACAAAAAAAAACAGGCATAATTTTGATTTATTTACAAAAAAAATAACCCACCAATATTAAATACCTATCCTTTTTGCTCCAAAGTGACTTTTTTAAAAATCAGGTGCCTATACTTGTATATAAGTATTTCTGGGACCAAGAATTAACCAATCACACACAACTTTATTATGTTATATGACCAATAAGATGTGACCTCTATATTTATGGTTCAAGACAGGACATTCACACCAGATGGCTATTGTTGTGTTGGCTGTTGTCATTTTTTTATTTGGCAATCTAAGGGAAAAGAGTTCAGTGCCCCTGGCTAAATTGGTATTGCATGTTTTAAAATCCTTGCAGCACACCAGCTGAAAATTGCTGGGCTAAGGGAATACTCAGAGGAAAAAATATGCATTTATTCTTTGCAGTTAGGATAATCCTGACGACAAAGGGTCTTGTAATTATCTTGACTTTTCTGTCATCCTAATTAGGCTGAGACAGCCTTGAAGTCAGGAACAATATATTTGTCCTTTTTTTCCTGTAGTCCAAACACGCTAGCTGGCACATAATATGTGCTAAATAAATATTTGCTATATGAATGATTAAATGAACCTGTTTTGCATTGTCTGCATTAGATGGTCAATTCCTGCTTATATCAGTTGCTGCTGTGTCTATTGTAACAATGAACTATTTCTTTTACATTCAATAATAATGAGACTGGAAAGGAGTTAAAAGCATGTGATATCTCTGTTCAAAAGTGAGGCAGACTTTAGGTGCTATAACCTAGTATGGATTAGTCAATAATTCATAATACAACCATCCCCCACCAAGGTGTTTCTGTCCATCCCTATGCCTTACAAGGATTCTTAAGTCTTCCAGAAAGATGAATGTCAGAAACAAATGCAGGAAGAGGACTTTCAGTCTAATAAGCATTTCAATGGCCCCTGAAATAAAACCCAGCTTCCTGTGTCTGTAACAAAGTCGTTCAGGAGCACTCTTTGCCTGTCCATTTGTGATTGCTTCCAGGACTACGGATGGGCCATATTGGAAAATCTCTCTCTATATTGGTATAAGAGATGTACATTGTGACTTTTCCACACTAGATACCATGGCAGCCCCTTATAGCCACACCTGCCAAAAAAGATAATGCCACTTCTACTGCTGAACATGAGGGCAACTGAGGCATGAAATCTTGCCAAAGTCTCAGTGAACACTCTGCAGGTTGGATCTACGTGTTTTCCCCTCTGAGAAGAATTCTGGTGGAGCTCTTGGTCTCCCCCCATAGGAACCAATATGCCTTCTTTCCAATAGGTTATTTGGTATAGGTGTTCAATAATCAAGAGCATGGTCCAATAATCATATAAAGAAGATTTCAGACAGCAGAGACATCTCTCCACTGAGAAATGGGCTTTAGCACCTCAATTTGGTCTTTCCCACTTGCTTCAAGGCTCTACTCAATGCAACTTAATATCTCCGCATTGCTTCCTCCAGCAGCCCACTCAGGGGCCATGTCAATAAAAGATAGAATATAACTTAAAGTAGACATCACTAACAGGTTAATATAGTCGAAGGTTCTAATCCAAAGGACCAGGTCTCCTTATTCCACCCCAGTATATACTTTTTTTAGTCTTAAATACCTGCCTGCTTTCTGCAGCCCTCAGGAGCAGATGCAGTACCTTAACAAGAGAAAAGAGCACTTTGAGCCCTTAAAGGCCTTCTTAACAGCACTGTGAATATATAAATCCATGTGCTCTCACTAACTTGTCCTAATGATCGCTCAGTTTGAGTAGCTGCTCTAGTAATTGCATGATTATACCTAAGAGCTCCCTTGGAAAGAGGAAAGGATGCCATGTGGACCACAGAGACCGCTGTAAGCTTGAGGGGCCCCGATATGATAGGACAGAAATGAGAAGAACACTATGAGGGGAGACCAAATTAGCTGCCCAATTCACAGCTTCCTGTGCTCTGATTTGAATACATCCATCTTCTTTGAAGGGAATACTGGCTCATATTTGCCAGATACCTTCCTTAAAAGAAAAATTGGCTCATTTTGCCAGACATCAGTATGTATGAGTTAGGAATGTTTGGGCTGTAAATATTGAAAATTTTGACTGATTGTGGCTTAAACAAATAAGAGCTACTTTTCTCACATAACCATTCTGGAGGAAGGCAATTGCTGCTGGTTCAGCCCCATGGTATCATCAAGAACCTTCCTGTTTACCATCCGTGGCGAGCTGGCTTACTTCATGCTACTCACAGGATGGCTGCCACAGCCTCAGCATCACAGCCGTATTAAAAAATAAGATAGGTGGGGCTCTGAATGGGTGGCTCAGTTGGTTGAAGTGCTGTCCCATGCACCAAAAGATAGCGAGTTTAATTCCTGGTCAGGGCACATACCAAGGTTTCACGTTTGATCTCCAGTTGGGGTGTGTACTGGAGATCGATGTTTCTCACTTAACATTGATGTTTCTCTCCCATGCTCTCTTGCTCTCTCTCTCTCTCTCTCCCCCTTCCTTTCTCTCTAAAAAATCAACAAAAACATATCCTCAGGTGAGGATTTAAAAAAATAAGAAAGGTGGGACTGCAGAAAAAAAAAGCCATTTCCCTGGTGTCTCGAAACTTCTCCCTAAGGGACTTCACTTAAGTCTAATTGGCCAGAAATGGATCATAAAGCCACTTTTAGCTGAAAGGGACAACAGAGAAAGTGAAAATGTGGATTTCATTTAAAAAGATGTGGAGTCCTGGCCGGTGTTGTTCAGTGGTTAGAGAGTCGGCCCCCACACAGAAGGGTCTCGGGTTCGATTCCCAGCCCCAGTCAGGGCACATGCGGGAGGTAGCTGGTCGATGTGTCTCTCTCACATTGATGTTTCTCTCTCCCTCCCTCTCTCTCTCTCCCTCTCCTTCTCCTCTCTCCCTTCCTCCCTTCCATTCTCTCTAAAAATCAATGGAAAAAATATCCTCAGTTAAGGATTAACAACAAGAAAAAAGAAGTGGAGGTGAGGAATTGCTGTGCAGTAGGCAATAAAATGTCACATATCACATCACATCGTGCTTCTGATGGAATTCACTGGGATGAATGTCATTCTAACACAGTCATGCTTTGAGACAGGCTCAGAAATTGGAGTTAGAAGATGTGGGAATTAAGTGATTAAAATGGAGGTGACAACTATGCTTTTCTTATCTCATAGGATGTGTGTTAGGCTCAACTGTCATCCACTGAGGAAGTGTTTTGATAACTAAAATGTGTAATCTATAAATATCTCAGTTAAGACACTTTTAGTTGTACGTAAAAGGAAATTTAACTCCAATTGACTTAAACAGTAAACAGAATGCTTTGGCTCTCACACCGGGAACTTCTGGTGGGAAGGTGGACTGCAGGCACAGCTGGAACAGGGGCCCATCTCCATTTCTCTACAACTCCCTCAGCTCTGTCTTTTTCCATATATTGGCTTTATCCATAGGCAAAGGGAAAGCTATAAGCCTCCCATCTGCACAACATGAGCAAGAGAGAAAATCTGTGTCCCCGAATTTCTGGTAGATGAATCAATATATACTTTGATTAGACTGGTTTATAGCATGTGATTTTCTCTGAGCTAATTGTTGAATAGAAATTTTGATTTAGCAAAGAAGTGTTCCTTCCATGGAACACGTTGACTGCTCAGGAATCTCATGGATTCCCAGTGGAATCCGAGGGCTATTGGAAAGAGGTAGGAGGACTGTCAGCAAGTACACACTGCATGGTTTCCTTGTTACCATTCTCATCATTAAGGCCCACAGGAGCCAGGGTTCGGGGGGGTATATAAAGGTGAATGAGCAGCAGCCAATCACTGACGCTCCTCAGTTTCTCTGTCCCCAGGCCTAGCAGAGAAGTTTATGATAAAAATCATGCCGAGCCCAGCCGCCTCGGCTCAGCGGATGAGCATCTACCAAGGACCCAGGAGATCACCATTTGATTCCTGGTCAGGGCACGTGCACGGTTTCGGGCTAGATCCCAAGTGGGGGATGTGCAGGAGGCAGCCAGTTAATGATTCTCTCATCGTTGATGTTTCTATCTCTCTCTCTCCCTCTCTCTTCCTCTCTCTGAAATCAATAAAGACATAGTTTAAAAAAACAAAAACCATGCAGGCGACCTCAGCACTGTTATAGTCCAGAGAGCCCTGGCCTGGCTGTCTCTTGAATTCAGTTTGCAGCATTTTCTCACAAACTCTTTTCTGTGCCACACCAAATAGTTCTATCTCGGATTCCCTCTCAAGCTTTTAATTTCCTGCTTTAGAAGCTACAGTCTGTTTGGAGCTGTCCTCTCCAGGCACAACCATCCCATTTTGTTCCACTCAGTTAAGCACCTTTTGTGATGTTTAATGCACTTATATCAGGACAGAAAGGCAACCTAAGCAGCCAGGGGAGCATTTGGAATACTAAACTCAGAGTACTTAGGTCCCAGTGTGGACAGGAGAGAAGACTCGAGGGTTAAGTAATGTAGACAAGCCAAAAAGAGCAGGGTGGGTTCAGGCAGGGAAATGCAGCACAGAGAGAGACTGAGATCAGATGGTGACAACAGGAAAGAACAGCACTGTTTGGGGAGAGAGGAGACTTGGAGCTTTGTAATGATATAGATTATTAGAAATAAAGGAGAATCTGAATTTTAAATGGCCTCCTCCGTGATTTTTATGCACTCCAGGTACAGACTGTTGGGTTTATCCCAGATCTACCAAACTGGAATTTCCAGGGCTGCCTTAGACGTTTATAGCAACTATAACCAGCCCCCCATCCCAGCCCTACTCCCACCCAAGTGATTTGTGTAGCCAGCCAGCCATTTGCTACAAACAAGCATTTAGGAACCACTAATCTGTAAAAAAAAACAAACAAAAAACAAAACAAACAAAAAAAACCACCCCATTTCACAAATAAGGACATTGAAATTCAGAGAAGTAAACCCCCTATCTTACCCCGCAGCAATCCCCTCCTGAAAAAAAAAAAAAAAAAATCCCAAATGTGGCAAGCAAAAATGAAATCAAGAGGCTAATCTGAGAAGTAATTCCATCTTTGCCCCTTGGTTGTCCCCCCAAAGCAACTAAAAATCCATCCCTTAAAGCAAGAATTCTTAATCTAGGGAGTCCATCAACTTGGCTGCAAATAAAATTACCTCCTTATTTTCACTAAGCTGAAATTTAGTACTTCCATCAATTATGAACGTAGGCATCAACCCACGGCAGAAGAAACCCTTAATGTCACCAGTAGAAATCACAGATATTTATATTTCCAAGTCTCATTGTAGTTGTGCACACCTTGAAATACCATTTACATTCGTCAGGACTTTGAAATAAAATTTTATAGGATTTTGGCCCTGCCGCTAGGTCTTGTCATTTAATGCATTATTAAAGAAGCACATATATTTAAAATACTTCGGTAACTATATTTCAGTATAACTGTATCCTTTGCGATCCATTGTACTTTATTGTATGCACATAAAAACATTCTTCTGAGAAGGAAACCATGAGGCCAAAGGGTCCCATGGAACAAAGAATGCTTAAGGAGCCCTGCTTTAGGACAAGCATTTCTAAAGATAATGTAACACACACACACACACACACACCCCAAATATACATACACACACACCCTCCAGACAGGCACTTCCCAAACCTCCGAGCAGGAGGAATCACTGGAGGGATTTATTATTCTGAGTGGGGCCCGAGAATCATTTTAGCTGGAGCCTCGGGTGATTTGGGAAATGCTGCACTGGCTGTGCCTGTTGAAAATCAGTAGCCAGCTGCTGTACCTGAAGACACTTCCTTGCTTACCCCACCTCCTGCATTGCCACAGGGAGACAGTTACATTCATTAGCACGTGAGCGTAACACCTGGCTGCTCTATTATTCTGAAGTGAGTTATTTATTAAAATTTAGGGGAAAGGTAGAGTCATGTCTCTAAAGAGCTTTAAATCAATCAGATTTTTTTTGGCCTTTTTTTTTCCTGCTGTAATTTCAAAAATCACTTTATCTTTTGAGTTCTTCTAACACTTTCTACTTATCTTACTGTCAGCACTTATCACATTGTATTATAGCTATTTTCTTAGTGCCTATCTCCTGGGCCCTCGATGTGCCCACACCTATTCACACATTTCTCCCCTAACATGCACACACTATATTCTGAGGCCCTGGGGACAAAAACAGGTTTCATTCATTTCAGTGCGCCTATCCAAGCACAGCATTAGGCATATAACAGGCACTCAATAAACACTGGGCATATGGGTGGATGGATGAACAAACGCCAGCTCCTCTTCCTCCTATGCGATTAGAATGGAGTGAAATTGTACCCTTCCCAGAAGCAGAGTGTTAAGCTGCTCACCTTGGAGAAGCAAAATAAAGTCATGGTTAATATTGGGGGCTTGAAATGCC
This sequence comes from Miniopterus natalensis, assembly GCF_054644295.1. NCBI lineage: Eukaryota > Metazoa > Chordata > Mammalia > Chiroptera > Miniopteridae > Miniopterus > Miniopterus natalensis. The sequence continues at coordinate 37,987,551 of NC_142086.1, read as the reverse complement.
AGCTCCTTTTATGAGCTATGTATCCTTAGGCACATTACTCAACCCCTCTCAGTTGCCACTTTGACATCTATAATTGGGAATAATATTTACCTCATTGGGTTGCTATGAGAATTACATGTTCTTGACCCTTCACTGCTCTTTATTCATCACTTACTATTATTCGCTTGATGGGGAGGACTCTAGTTAAAAATATATGAATTTCCATTACACACCCCACCAATTAGAGACTCATTTTAATGAGTAAACTCTGGGGAAGGTTCGGTGATGGCACCTTACTTTAATCAGCTAATCAGATTGTTTTCTTCCTGTCTCTTAGCTGAGCCCAAGGAGAGAATGGAAATTTTGGTGGCAGAATTGGAGAAAAAAAGTAAAGAGCCAGAATGGGTGGCACAGTGGGGGGCTGGAAGCCAGAGGACAGCTTGAGGATTTGGGCCCATAGGAGCTAAAGAAACAGGGTACCAAAGAAACCTGCCAGGTGTGAACTTTCTCTGGGCCCTAAAGTCAGCAGCCACCACTGTATCTTGCATTGCTTCTTGCAACCCTGAGAGAGAGGCCATCAGGAGGGTATCTCATTCCCTACAGGGGAGATGATGTAGCCTGTCACCCAGAAATCCTTGATGCGCACACGGTTGTCTCCTTTCCCCTGGTGTGCACCCATTTCCACCCCTTTCCAATAGCTGCCCCCTCCTCACCTGATACTTCCATATAGCAGGGCATGAAGCAGCCCACCCTCCAATGCCGTCTACCCCTGGGAGCTGTGCCACCTCGGGCAAGGTGGTGAGCCTCTCTAAGCTTTCGTCTCTTTCTCTGCGATGAAGATGACAGTAGTCCTCTCTCATAGGATTATAATCGGCAATGGAGACCATGTGTATAAAGTGCTTTGCAGAACATCAAGACTCAGTAAGTCAGAGAAAGACAAGGACCATATGATTTCACTTATATGTGGAATCTAATGAACAAAATAAACTAACAAAACAGAAACAGACTCATAGATGCAGAGAACAGAGGTCATTGTGAGTGCCTAATATTAATACATTCTAACATTTATTGACAATTGTCAGAGGGAGGGGTGTCAAGGGACTGGGTGAAAAAGGTGAAAGGATTAAGCAAAGAAAAAACCTCATAGACACAAACAGTATGGTGATTACCAGAGGGAAAGGGGGGCATGTAAGAAAGGGTCTAAGGGGGATAAATGGCGGAGGAAGGAAATTTGACTTAGGGTGACAAATATACAATACAATATACAGATGAGGTATTATAGAATTGAACACCTGAAACCTATATAATTTTATTAACCAGTGTCACCCCAATAAATTCAATATAAATAGAAAAAATTCAATCCAAAAGCATTCAATAAGTGCTAGCTATTAGTATTAATAAAGACTGTCAGAGACCATTCATCTTTCAGAATAAGCTTGCATACCAGGTACTGCTCTAGGAGCCAGGGATTCAGCAGCTAACAAGTACAAGTCCCTGTTCCTACGGAGTTAAGTAATAGTCACTTAATTTCCTATCAAGTGAGTGTGTACTTTGTCCTCAAAAAGCTGTAGAAGCACATTCAGTAAGAAACAAATTCTGTTTTCAGAATCTGAAGTTTTAAAGCTATAGCAATCCTAGAATGGGCCATGTGGGCCCCTGACCCAATAATAGAGTAAGTTCTCAATAAATGTTAGAATGTATTAATATTAGGCTCTCACGATGACCTCTAGTTATTTTATTTGAGAATGCCTTGCTTCTCCAATAATCTTATAAGGTTTTCAATGACAAGTCCCAAAGTAAATTTTGCAAAGCCTCTTAAAACACATACCATACCCTCCTCCTATGAACTATTAGGAGCTTCACAACTACTTGCTTTTGAATGAATGAATGAATGAATGAATGAATGAATGAATGAATGAGTGAATGAGTGAATGAATGAGTGAATGAATGAATTTCTGTTGTTCTAACATCTACTTTGCCCCTCCAACACACAGACACAAACAGGCACTTGCAATTTGAAGGGAAAGTGTTTTTTCCTCAACTTAAGACAGGAATTACATAGTAGATGTATATTAAAATGAGAGTTCATATACAAAACTCAACTTTTTGGAAGAAGCTTTCACAGCAAACAACCATCCTATGTACTGAGCAAGACCATCTTTTATTCCCCTTGCTCCTTTAATTCACTGTGTTATTATGACTATACATCTCCCTTTTTAAAAGCTTTTCAGGGTGGGTGGGGGTGGAAGAGGGTATAGGAGGGTAAATGGTGATGGAATAAAAATAAAATAAAATAAAATAAAGATTAAAAAGTTTTCTATTCTCAGAATTCCTACAAATTCATATTAGACCTTTATTTATATAGAGACAAATGGTTGAACTAAAAGAAAGTAAGTCTATAGCCAATAAGCAAAAATGATGACATCAGAGCTAGTTTGAACTTCTCATTGTTGCTTTTAAACAAAATATTTTTGGTCAAAGTTTCTCAAAATAGGGTCTGCAGAGGACCACATATAGCTAAAATCAAATGCTATAGCACCATCGTTAAGCCCTATCATTTCCACAATGTCTCTTTGTCCTTAAGAAGCTACTTGAGAGGCAACTGTACCTGTTTCACTCTCCCTTCCTCTTAATTAGCCATTGGGCCTGCCCAGCCAGGATGCCCAGCTACAGCCAGGGACATGAAGCTTCACAGGTTTGTCCTTGAGAACCACGATCCCCAAGAATGGCAGCCCCACAGGCAGGAGGCTGGCAAAGGAACAAAAGCCTGGGGCCCAAGAATGGCTTGTGTGGATGTTCTGACAGTGACAGTCTCCCTGGCTGATCCCTTTGGTACAATAAGGTTATATAAAAATTTTTAATAAAATAGAAATGTGCTAGAATATAAGTTAAATTACCTGTAATCCTGACTTTTTTCAAGTGTTACTGGAAGCTCTGGAGCTTGAAAAGCACGTGTAAATGCATGAGGTCAGAACCATGCTCACTGATTCTGTGAGTGGTAGAGAGGACCTGGGCCCGTTTCCCATGACCTAGACCCTGTCTTTCTCCCCGACTCCTCGTGATCGGGATCTGGTGTTGAAGGCAGGCACCCTGGCACAGACTTATCGCACATAGGTTTTAAGAGATTTTGTTCCAGGATGCTTCCAAGATTTAAAACCAGAAGCTACATAGAATTTCATTTTGGAGGTAGGTTTTATGAAAAACATTTTCTCTGCTTATTTTCTGGGTCCATGGTGAGCTCTCCATTGGATGGAGAGCTCAGGAGAGAGGCAGCTTTGGCACAGTGCACACATCTGGCAGTAACTCAGGCTCATTTACTACCAGCCATGCATTTATGGGCCTATCACTTAGCCACAATGAGCTTTAGTTGCCCCCTGAGTGTGATTGGGGGTGGAGGGGGTATTTCTTTTTAAGTGAAGATTCAGGGGCTCCAGGTCTAAGGCAGGGTTCAGAAATCTTCATCTTTAATGAGTACCCCACTGTGGACCACACTCTGAGAAACACTGAGCTCATTGATTTGAGGATCCCTTCCAGCTGTAACGTTCTAGCATTCTGTGACTTTGTTCTTTTTTTGTGTGACCAGTCTTGGGCAGCCTGTCACTCCCTTGATGTCTGTCTGCCCTTGGTAATTATGATGTACCAACGGGGAGGGCATGCCAGTGTCTATAGGGGGCAACCTAGGGAAAGCATAGAGTTGATTGGATGCTTGTCCCTTTGCTGGGGGGAACAGTAACATCCTTGTCTCTGGTGCTCAGGTGACAGGTGGAGTCTGGAATTTCAGCCGCCTTTGCTGCGATGTTTTCGTCACCCTGGATGTCATGATGTGTACAGCCAGCATCCTGAACCTCTGTGCCATCAGCATCGACAGGTAGGGCTGGGATTCCTCTTCAGGGGTGGCCTAGGCCTGGTGGGGGATCTGCTCTTGCTGTATTTGAGACACAGGCTTTGCATCTGAGGGCACTGGGGTCACAGGGAAGTACAACTTCCCACTGGGACATTCTTTCCTCTTTTTCTTTTAAGCTATGGTTGTGGGTGAAAAGAACCCCCTGTCACAAGAGAGACATGATTGTTCTATAAGCTTCCCTAGCCTTTCCTTTCCCCCAGGTCACCAAAGAGGATTCTGTTTTTGCTTTCCACCATCCTTTGGGGTTTTTGTGACTCCTAATTGGGAGAAGGGGTGGGTCACAAGGATGAAAGGTGAGCTGATTTGGGTCGGGAAGAAAATTTCCTGTTACTATTTTATTTGTTTTTGGTAAAAGGGGGGGCTGAAGGGAAATTGTGACCATGTGATTTCTGGACATTTATTACATAAATATGTTATTTACAGAGGTAACAGGCAGCATCTGGTGTGCTATATCATTGCCTCCACCCCCTAAATTCTTACATTAGTCTTACTGTGTCCATTACAGAGCCTTGAACAAAGAATATTAAACTGAATTCAATGGTCCCTGCCTCAAGGTAGCCAATGCTTAACATCACAAATATAACCTTCAGAAAGGATGTGAGAGAGTGGGAAAAGGTGAGCCTTGGAGGGGGAGGGAAGTGCTGTATAAAGAGAGCTTCTAGAAGAGGCTCTGGGGCAGTCCCTTCCCAGCCTCCTAGTTCCTGACCCTCGTCTCTACCCGGTTGAGAATGTGCGGGTACACTCCATCCACACACATTCACACTCGCGGCTGCGGGGTGAGGCTGCGCAGGCTGTGCCCTGTGCAAGGGTGTGGGCACCGAATCCAGCAGGGCTTCACCTGCCCAGCCTTGAGTCCACCGGGAGAGGGTGCCTTTACTAATCTGCACAGAACACCCTGTCGCTGGCAGCAACCACGCTTAACGCACACTTCTATTTTCACCACTGAAGGCACAACCTACAAGAATAAGCCTTGAACCGGCCTCTGTCCCATACAGGAAAACTCCCAGGATGCAGAGCACTCACCTACCTGAAACCTGAAGGGACAAGCAGTTTATGTCTCAGACCCCAGTGGAGAAACGTGCTCCGTTCTGGGCTTCAACTTCTATATAAACAAATCTCCACCAAGCCTCAAATTGGAGCCTCCTTTCTATTCGAGGAGTGAAAATCAGCCTTCGTTCTGATCAAAAACTATCTCCACTACCCTCCACAGTGGTTTGCGGTACATGGCATTAAATTCTGTTCCTGCGATGCCAAAGAACTGGGGGACTCATTAGAGATGCAGTCATTCATGCAGATCTTTGGTCTCCACACAATGCTAGTCACCAGTCTGACAAACTTGACCAAATGGATTCAGCATTTTTTGGTCATGAAGCCCTGGTCGGTAATAACAGGGGAGTGAGAGATAGGAAAGAAAGGGAAATGATGAAAGGGTTTTTGAAAGCAAGTAATACCATTGTCATTAGGTTCTTAGGCGTAGCTCTGGATGCCTAAGAATTGGATTAAAGCAGCTTTTTCTTCATGACAAAGCTGAGTGGGTGAGCACAAGGCCCCGCCCCCTTGGCGCCTTGCCTCCCCAGGGGGCCACATACTGGGTCAGAACAAACTTGGGGAGAGGGCTGAGAAAGTGTCAGAAGGGGAGAACACGACGAGAGCGGTGAGAATTCAAGGCCTCCTCCAGAAGCCCAGGAATAATGCGACCAAATTCATTCACCGGGGAGCTGTTTAAGTGGCTCTCAAATGGCACCCATCACACAGGCAAGCCTCTGCGTCTTCGAAGGAGCACAATAGGTACCAGATGAGTCACAGGCACCTTGGAGTTTTAGTTTGCATCTAAATAAGCACTTTATATCTGCAAAGGGCTTTCTAATCATTTGCAAGGAGCTTTCTTCTTCAACAATTCCACTAGGGGAGTCCACAGAACTAAAGATTTATTGAGCCCCCTGTCCAATGAAATAAAAGGTGGTGAAAAGCAGCCCTCACAGAGCTCTGGGGCTCATTAAACCCAGGCGTGAGTGAGGCCCTCCCACCCAGCTCAGCCTCTCACCACCCCCATCACCAAGTTCCTCAAGAAGCACCATCCTTGGCTCCCCCACGCACACCTCCCACTCTGGGCAAGGCTTCATTTTAGGTGGAGGTCGAATTCTGCGAGGATCTTGAGACCTTCAGTAGAGTGACAAGCCCACAAACCCCAGTCACAGAATTGAGGCTCGGAAAGGGCATATAGTTTAGCTCATTTGTGCAGAACTGTTACCTGCTTGCACGGAGTCCTGCAGCCTCTTACTCAGGTCTGGGGCTAGAATCTGAGCCCCCCAATTCCCCTGCCAGTACTCTATCTGTTCCACAGACTGGACCTTTCATCGGTGGAGGTGGGGATGGGGCATCCTGGGAGAGGCCTCTGTCCATGCCAGCAGCCAGTTCTATAGGTGCTATTTCCCTGGAGTAAACAAGGCACAATTCCTATGTCCTTAATGCACCAGCTACCTCTGTGCTCATCCTAACTTGCCTGATGATAAAAGCAACAACAATAAAAATAGTTATCATTTATTCAGCTCGTACTATATGCCAGGCACTAAGAGCTCTCCATTATTGCCAACCCTCACAACACTCCGGCCAGGTAGGTATATTATCCCCATTTTCCAATTAATGCTGAGGCTGGACTGTGTAGATAAGCTTGCCCAGATCTCATAGCCGGCAGGTGCAGGACTAGGGGTTCAGTCAGTCTTCTCCTCCACACACTGAGCAGAAGCGCTTAGCCACACTGTGGGGCCCTAGCTCGGGAGCCACACTGCCTGCCTGCAAATCCTCGCTCTACCACTTAATAACAATTCAACGTTGGGCAAGTCAGTTAACCTCTCTGGGCCTCAGTTTTCTTATCTGTTTTAGCATAATAGCAAAAGGGCTGATGTGACGATTAAATGAGTTAATATCTGCAGAGCACTTCACACAGTTGTCTGGCACATAGAATGTGCCATACACTTGCCTGATAAATAAAATGTTCCCTAATAATCAGGAATAAGGGGCAGACACCCATAAATTCACTGATATGAACAATCACAGGTCTCTTGGGCTTGCACAATAATAATGACAATTATAGTAATACTGTTTTTTGAATATTTAATATGTACCAGGCAATGTGCTAAAATAAAATAAAAAATAAAATAAAATAATAATAAAATAAAATAAAATAATAAAGTAAAATAAAGTAAAATAAAATAAAATAAAATAAAATAAAATAAAATAAAATAAAATAAATAAAATAAAAACTTCGGAGAGATGCTCCCAGTCACTATTCATAAAAGCACTATGGGGCTGGATCACCATTGTACAGGTAAGGAAGATGAGTCTCAGAGACGCCAAACCTGTGGCCCACGGCCACACAGTTAAGTGGAAGAACTGGGATTCAGACGCTAGTCGATCTGTTTCTGGTGCCCAGGAACTTACCCTGCTTGCACAATGTCGGTGTTCGGGGGAAGCCAGAAAGAGCCCAGAGAGCAAAGAGCCCAAACACAAGGGGAGAGCGCCTGGCCAGGGAGTGACAGAGGCGACACGCAGTGTCCTCGGGCAGGCTAGGCCATGGAACCCGCCGGGCAGTGAGCACGGTGGACCAGTGTTCAGAGGCGCCCTGGGCTAGCCGCCGGCTCCCTCCCCAGCCCAGCCCTGCCCTAGCCTGCGGTCAGTCATCTGCGATCGATTTGGGAGGAGATCAGCGGCTGAGCGGCCGGTTAGGCGGGAATTCAAGGTCGCTACAGTGTGCTAGGAACAAGGGGCTGAGCTCCGTCTCCCTGCCTCCCACTGGGCCTGGAGAGCCCCCAGGTGAGCAATGAACTTCTCACCCGGAGAACTGGCAGAGTTCTCGCTGCATTATGGTGCCCTCCGATGGCTAATTCGGGAACAGCCTCTATGTCTCAGTCCCTAAGGAAAACCCTGGAGGCAAATTCGGGGGCTTCATTTATTCTAAATGTTTAATCATGTTTTAAAAATAATTAGAAGAGAATGTAATGTAACAATGGTAAATGTAGTCTCATCTCTCACTTCTTACAAGTTAACAAGAAGTTTTGACACAGAAATTTTCCCTAGTGCAGACTTTCTCAAACTCGTCTAATCATAAGATGCACTTGCTTGTTAAAAATACACATGTCTGGGTTTCACTCCAGAAACTATCAAAGTATCCAGGGGTGTGTCCTGAGAATATGTATTTTAACAGAATTCCCCAGGCAAGTAATAGAATCCTGTTAATTGGGGAAACTCAGCTCTGGACATAAGTACAAACCACCCTTCAAGCCACCTTTCTTAAGACACCCTTGTCTCCACAAGGCCTCAGAGACTTGTCGATGCCCTTGAGAGGGAGCGGGGCACCCAGAAGAGACACTGGCCTTGGAGATGGGAGACCTGGCTCTGCAACGACTCGTTGTGGGACCTTGGGTTTATCATGTACCTTCTCTGTGTCTCTGATTCCAACTTTATAAAATGGAGCCAGTGTTCCCTACACTTGCTGGCTTATTAAAAATTAACAGGAGCCTGCACAGAGTTGCTGAACATTAAAGTATATTTAGGGAAGTGTGGGACTGTCAGTGGTGTGCTTGAAACCAGCTGGTGGTGGCTGAGCTAATTGGCCAAATTCTAAGAACTTTTTGAGCCAGTTATTAATCCTTCGGTGTATCTTAAAGTGGACAATGGTGGGAGTATTTGTACCATGGAAATTGAAAAATGGTAAAAACTATGGCTTTCTTTACCCAGAGAGCCAGTTGCTAGCTATTTAACAGCACACCACTGAATGTATGGGATGGTCAGGCTTTTACATCAAAGGACATTATGTAAATGGAAGGCCTGGGCCCAGATCTGGCCAGGAGGAAGTGGGTCATATCTTTCCTTCCCAACCCTGACAGCTGTTTGGCTATGACATCTGCAGGGCCCAAGGCTCAGTCTCTTCTCCAAGGTGCCTCAGGGATCAGTGCTAAGGGCCAGACCCAGGTAGACATATTTGACTTGAAACCACAGCTCACTGCCCCAGCAGGGTCTGAAGTCCTGAGGGGAGTAAAAGGCCTGGAGGAATGCCAGGTGTTACTTGCCCTGCTCCTTCATCATCATTTAGGAATTCAAGGGAACATTTGCAATGTGTGTACATCAGAAGGGAACTGGGTTTGTCCTGGGCCATCCTTAGGGTTAGTGGTGGGCTCTTCATTTGACCTTTTTAAATAAGGGCCTCCATTTCTCCCTCTTGAGAAAGAAGCCACCTCTGTCACACATCGTGGTGCCAAGGTCAAGCCCCGCTGAGTCTGCCTCCATCTCAGCCCTCAGAGCTGACTCTCAAGCTGCCTTTTGGGGAATACAAATATTGACACATGAACTCTAAGGCCAGATGCACAAGAGGCAGGTGATTCAGGCAGAGCTGGCACGTATAGGAGGAGCATCAGGGAGCACCATCCCAGCCCTCCGCCCAGGGGTCTGTCCTTCCCTTCCTCAGCCCCAAGCCTTGAGGTTCACAGAGGGGCTAAGGAGGCTTCTGCTTAGCCCTTCTGTGCACCTCCTGTCTCAATCTTGCCTCCAGGTTCCCTGAGAAAATAAAGGAAAAAATGCATCTATGTAGACCCGGCTATACACATTAGGTCCCTTGCGCCTGGTTAAGATTAGAATTGTTCTCTTATCGAGAAGGAGGCCTTCAGGATCTGTGAGGCAGTCAATCAATAGCTCCTTACTACTCGCTTTGTGCAAGGACCTATGAGGAATATCAAGGCTATAAGATTATTTGAGCCATCAAGTAACTTAAATCATGTGGGGATCGCCAGCCATGAGGCAAGTTCGGTAATAAGGCAAGACAGGAGCATGCAGAGGAGCAACATGACTGATCGGCATAAGAGTGCTCCAAGTTAGAGGTCCCTGCAAGTCAAAGAGGGCTAGGAAGGTTGCTGGGGAGCTGGTCAGGAAGCAGCTCCCCAGGCAAGGAGAAGGGATAATGATTGAACAAAGACACCAGTCTCTTCTGCTGCTGTGGAACAAATGATCACAAATGTAGTGGCTTAAATTATACCTTTTTTTTATCTCACAGTTTCTGTAGGTCAGAAGCCTGTGCATAGCACAGGTAGGTTCTCTGCTTAGGGTCTCACAAGGCTGACACCAAGGTGTAGGCTGGGTTGTGTTCGCATCTGGGACTGGGGTCGCCTTCCAAACTCATTCAGGTTGTCAGTAGAACTCAGCTTCCCTGCAGTTGTAGCTCTGAGGTCCCCACTTTCTTGGTGGTTGTCAACCAAGAGCTGTTCTCAGCTCCTGTAGGTCCTTTGCCATTCCCTGCCAAATGACGTTTTCCAAAATATAACAGTTGGCTCCTTCGCAGCCCGCAGGGTAAGTTCTCCGGCTTTTAGAATCTCTCTGAATTAAGGAAGGGCCCGGTCCTTTTTAAGGACTTACCTGATCAGGCCAGGCCCACCGAGGATAATCTCCCCTTTGACCACTTCAGTCTCTTGATTCATAATCTAATCACAAGAACATACCATATTTACATGTTCAGTCTACATTTAATGAGAGGAGATTCTACAGGGATATCATAATGGGTAAACTTGCAAGACCTTTGTCTTTCTGCTTGAAATGGCTTCTATCTGAAACCATGGCTGAGTCCCTCTTACTCCTCTCATTTTCCTGCCCGGTCTATGTTAATTCACCCCTTCTTTACAGCTGCCATTATCCTCAAACATGTCGCCCATGATACGCTTCATTGTATACTAACATTTTCTTGGCCCATCCACTCCACTCATTTCCAAGTTCTATAAGGACAGGGACAATGTCCCATTTCCACATCTCTATATTTCCAGAATAGGGTCTGGCATATGATAGGAACTCAATAAACATTGAATGAAAGATTAAATGAATGAGTGAGAAAATTATATGGGCAAGTCAAGGGAGAGCCCAAAGGCCTGAGTATTGGGTGTAAATGTCTTGAAGAAGGGCAGGAAGTGGGACCAGATTAAGGAATTCCGAGAGATAGGCAAATCTATTTTAGATAACTTGAGCTTGAGATAACTATGGAACAAATGTCCAGGTAGTTCAACATGCAGCTGGAAATGTGTGTGAGGAGTTGCCACAGAAAAGACAACAATGTCCAACAAGAATAAAGAACTGCTTTGACCATGTAAAAGCAGGTGCTATAGACCGAAAGTTTGTGTCCCCCTCAAATTCATATGTTGAAATCCTAAGCCCCAAAGTGATGGTATTAGGGTGTGGGAGCTTTGGGTGGTGATTAGGTCATGAGGGTACAGACCTCATGACTGATATTAGTGTCCTTATAAAAGAGGCCCCATCAAGCTCCCTCGCCCCTTCCACCACATGAGGACACTGAGGAGACACCTGTCCATGAACCAGGAAGGGGGTGCTCGCCAGATACTGATTCTTCCAGTGCCTTCATCTTGGACTTCCCAGCCTTCTGAGCTGTAAAAAAATAGATTTGTTGTTTAAGCCAACTAGTCTATGGTATTTTTTATATAGCCATTCAAACAGACTAAGTCAGCATGAAAACTGGATTTTACTTCATTGGATAGTACTCATCTCTATTTTCAATATCTCTGTTATTTGGAATAGTTGTCACTGTGAGAGTTAGAATTTATATTAGAATACAAGCTGGGATAAACATCTACTTTGGGCACAGTTCTGCCATTATCTGAAGGACTGTGGGAGAAAATAAAGCACACACCAGCACCCAGAGCGTTCAGGGTTCAGGGTGGTAAATCCAGGACTCGGATATGCTGGGCCATCAGTCAAGACCTGTAAAGCTCTCCAGCGACCCAATGCTGCTATGCTAACTTCTTTATTCTTTCTCCCTTCCTCTGATCACTCCCCTCAGTGAGTTCTTCATCTAGCTTATCTCAACCTTTCCACTATTTTCACCTTTTCTCTCTTTCTCCATCAAAATTATTTTTCTCTGGCCACATTTATCAGCCTGATTATTTCCCTAGAACCTCCTTCAACTGGTCTCTCCTGCCCCTTCTGACCACGGCTATCCTCTCTCTCCTTTCTTTTACAGGTACACTGCAGTGGTCATGCCAGTTCACTACCAACACGGCACGGGACAGAGCTCCTGTCGGCGTGTGGCCCTCATGATCACAGCCGTCTGGGTACTGGCCTTTGCCGTGTCTTGCCCTCTCCTCTTCGGCTTTAACACCACAGGTAAAATAATGGCCCCACTTCCCAAACCCATGTGACTCAGAGCACACGTGAAAGGCTACAAGTGATGCTCAGCCCCTGGTCAGTGTAGTTTGTAATCAAATGAAGATGCTATAGACTGCAACGCTTTGACCTCCTTTGTTGATTATAGTAAAATATAAAGCAAACTTCGTTGATTATTGGCACAGGGATAAAGTTCTGCCCCAATCAATGAAAAATCTGGCTTATTCTTATTTTGAAAGAATTGTCATTGTATTCATTTGAAGAAATGTTCCAGTTAAAAAACTAAACCATATTAATAATTTAGGTGAGATTTGCTAATGAAAAGATTACAATTCATAATTGACTTACAATGCAAAGTAACATATCATTAAGCCTTCAAGTAGGATATACATTTCTAACTTTTTCTCAGGAAGAATCATTTCTAGCATTTGGGAACTAGTATACATTTCTGAGTTATTGGTGGCTGTGTTTCTTATATTTCAACATACAAAAATTCTGGCCATGATGTTTGGCACATGGTACATCTTCTATTGGATGGATGAACAATGTGTATATCTGAGATACTTGGGATTTTAGACATAAGACACCAATCCAATTGCACACCTTATATGGATAAATGCCCTCTGTGTCTGTTCTGTGTCCATCTTTGGGCCTCAGAAATTTCATGTGTTGAATGAAAACTATTATCACATGTAGAAAGTTATCGGTATTGGCAATAAATACTGAGTCTTTGCTAAGAGAGAACTAATGGATTCTTGTTCTAGTGTTAATTTGGATCTCTTGTTTTGTCCATTTGAATTGGTTCATTCAATTTCTACTATGTTCCAAGTTCATGGATTTCTAGTATATATTTACAGTCACATAGCTAGCTGTGTGTTTATGTTACATTACATATAAATACAGACAAATTCTAAATTATGGTCTTCAAAGAGTCATTTGCTGGACGATTTAAAAGTCAAAACACATTTAGGAAGATAGACAGAGGCTGTCAGAACAACCTAGATTCAAACTCCAATTCTACTGCTTACCAGCTGTGTCTCCTGGAATAAGTTACTTAACTTCTCTAAGTTAAGTTTTCTTATTGATAAATTGGGGATAATAATATAGTGGAGCATAAACTTGAGTAAATTCAAATATGTAGATTCAGTCTATATATTCAGTTAGGAAGTTTTCAATATTTGTTTTTATATATGACTCCCTGCAAATAAGCCTGGGAACGTCACTTCTAAAATTACATGTTGCGTTTGAACTCTTTATAATGTTAGACACATTGCTGTATGTATCATTCATCTATTACTCTTCAGAGCTGTAATCAAATATGTATATCTTTATATGTGATTCAGGGGATTTTTCAAAGCAAATTTCAACTCTGTAATTTTTACTTTACTCATTCATTGACTTTAGAATTTAACCCTACATATGATATAATTCCATTTTATCTCCATCATAGACTTTTTTACAATTAAATAAGAATTAAATTGGGATAACATACTTAGACGTGCCAGTACCTGCCAACTGTTCAAGGCCAGGCTTGTTTCTCTGCCACGTTCAAGGTTAAGTAGCCAAGTTATCCAACAAATACTTGGTGGTTAACTCAGGGTATTCCTAAAGTAGGATGTTATTATCATCTTTGCATTACTCTTTACCATGAGTTACTTTGTTATTTTCACTAAGTGACACTTTATACACACATGTATGTATGTACACCCCCCCCCAAAGTAACATTCCCCAACACGATGATAGAGACTTCCTGGCACTAAAGTACCAGTTTTGATGAGTGCTAAGTATGCTTTTGGGGTACGTCTGATAACTAAGCCACCTCCTATATCCTTGTTTCTATACCAAAATGCATTCTAAGTTAGTATTTATAGTATGGGGCACTCACTACCTCTGCTGGACAGAGGCATTGTTTAACCCCCTGCCAGCAGCAAGGCCCCACCAACGTTTGCAGGACTAGGTGGGCCCTCTTTCATAGCCTTGGAGGCTGGCGGAGGGGTCTTACTCTCACACACAGACACACACACTCTGCTAAGAATTCAAACTGTCTCAAAATCTGACATTAGAGGTCCCAGTTAATGTCGACATCTAAAGTGAAGAATGATGAGCTCATTGCAGGGCTGTTGCCGCCAGTGAGATCATTGTTGTTCCAGAAACAAAACTCAGAAAAATCTTTCCACAAGGGTTTTCAAATATAGAATTGAGACGGCAAAGAAGGCCTATGACTTAGTGTGTACACTCTCACTTCTCTAGAAATTTCTCTCTCTCTCCTTTAAGTTTACCAGTAAGACTGTTGGAAAGCCTCCCACTGTTCATATATTGTGTCAAAGTGTCAGGTCCGATAGAAGAGCATAGTAGACATTAGCCAATGGTGGTAGTGGTGTTGTTATTGTTGTTGTTATGTTTTAGGAAAGGTTTCTGTGCCTTAAAATATAACTATGCACCTGCTCCAAGGAAAATCTAAACAGTTGTAGTTCTGCTGGTCATAGAGGAGACCAGTTGTCTCGTCTGAGAACTCAGTTCAGGGATTAATGAGCAGAACTCAAGACGGACAGACCCAGTGTCCTTCTCTGCCTCAGTCTGACCTTCACAGTATCATTATCTTGATAGATGTGGGTTCCTCCAGCATCTCTTCCATCTGTACAGAAGTTCCCAAGTCCATTCAAAAGCACAATATAAATGACTTCTCTCAGCCATGTTTTTCTGTGAAAAACAGAGGAGAAGGGGGCAGGATACCGCCAATAGCATCTGATATTGGAAGTAAATAAACTTTCACTAAGAAGTGCAAAACAAAAGAACATTCTGACAGAGTGGGATTTTTTTTATGAAATGGATTGCCACTGGGATTGTGAATTGTCAGGGAACATGAGATTGTGAAAAGTTGAACCTCAGCTTCAACTTTGGAGTTGCTCTCATTGACTGAGGAAAGGCCACATGTATTTCTGGGTGCACACCTAAGGCAGGGTCTTAGGTCCCAGAGAGTTTCAAGGCTGTGAGGCCTGGCTGCCCAGTGTTGCCCCGGCTCCCAGCAGAAGCCCTGAAGTCTGGCCAAATATCACACTATCAACAGCCCCTAACAGCAGTGGAGCATGGAGTGTTGGTGCTAGAGAAAACCTTAAAGATCCCTGAATGAACAGCCAGTTCTTTTCATTTCACAGATAAGAAAAATAACAAGTATTTCAATTTTTGCTAAATCAGATAGCTATTGTATTATTTAAAAATTCTAGAGTGAATAAGCAATAGCTGGTGACGAAGGTGTAAGAAATCTTCAAGGGAAGAAAAACTTAAAGCTCAGAAAATCCTATCAGCTGCTTAACTTTCCTTCGAAACAAAGAAATGGAGGAGTGCTATTTATTTGATTTTATCAATAGAACACCTCACTGGCCTTCTGAACCCTGGAGCTGGGGGGATCTTGGTTGAGAAGCACAAAGTTAAAAGAATAAGCTCATTCTAAAATCAAATTTATCAGGGTCTCCTGTATTGCCGAACAAGTTGAGGACAAATTCTTCAATGAGCTTGAAATTCATTCTCTCTCGAGTCAACCCGCTTCTGGCCTTGCAGTTCACATCACTGTGGGATCAAGGTGCCAGGCCAGCCCACAAAAGCCTCTTAGGCTCCCTAGCAGAGCTAGTGAGTGTCTTTATCACCCCACACAGTGCCTTGAACACAGTAGGTGCTCCATAAAATTGTGTCGAGTAAGTAGACGAGTCCTCCTCAAATGTTGAGATTAGTTGGGATAAACATCTCAGTCTCAGAGAATGAGTAACTCCCCGGCCTTCCCCATTATCTTTCAATCAGTGACTGTTTATGTGTTTATGTAAAATGCTCATTTGTCTTCTTTGCTCATCTATTCATCATCCATCTATTGTCTCAATAGCTATTGGGCTGACAGCACTGCACCATTTCAGTTAAATAATTAAGACAAGGTACCTTATCTCCTGGGGAAGCCTCTGCTCCTGTGGGGATCTCACTGCCTTCACCTCCTCGGGACTCAGTAGAAAGAAGCTTCCAGAATTGCTGGTGTGGTGGGGTTCACTCTGCCCTGCAAACAGGACATACACCCCGGTCAGACCTAGTGGGGACAGGAGCAGGGCCCCACTCACTGGCCACTTGCCTCCTGTCACTCTGCCGGCTGACAGTCCTCACAGGATTCTGGGAGAGGCTGGAAAATGTGGTGTAAGGACAGGCAGCAATTTCTTAGGGGAGAAATGACAGGATGACAATGTAGGTTCAGTGATTCTATAGAAGGGCCTTCATTGATCAGTGATCCTGAAGTCACCATGTGGTCTCTCTTCGCTCTCTGCTTCTCATACATATGCTTTCAATATTTTTACTGGAAAAATAAGTATTTGCACATGATAAAACATGAGGTGTCATGGGAGACATATACATACTTATATGTCGCTCTCCTCTACCCTGATTGCTAATTCCTCCTTCCCACTCCCTGGAAGCAAACACTAATATTCAAAAATGATGCTTGAAACAAGTACGTACACTGGGGCATGCATGCAGGCACACACGTTTGTGTGTGTGTGTATATCCATTTTTACACAAATAGAAACATACTATACCCACTTTTGCTCCTGGCTTTTTAAAAGTAGTATTTAATATGTAGAATTTAGAGGTCAGCCCCCCAGAACCCAGAGAAGGGTAGAGAAGAATAGGCAGGATAGAAGGCCCTGAAATCACGGCCAGAAGCTGATGACAGGGGAGCTGACTCCAGGGGAGGGTAACCAGCGCCAGCATGGCTACTTAAAGTTTCGGAAAGACCCCCACTGCCACCCTATTCCTACCTCTAACCCCGCCCCCCTCAGGGACCGGAAAATGCCAATTTGTGGCCACTGCTCAAAGCTCTACGGGGCCGTTTCCTGAAGGATGCTGACACTGGCTTTGGTAGGATGATGTTAATTTGACCTGAATTTTATCCCCTCCCCAAGAGAACAAGAGAGTCTTGGAGTAGCTCATGAGGATTCTGGTGGCAGTGCTGTCGTTAAAGTCCTCACAGAGCGCTGAGCACTTTTGTTTTCATTCTTAGCTGTTACAACCTTCCTTCCCCCACAAATATTGTTCCCTGTAAGCCTCTCCCCAAATGTCCATTCCAAATGATATACACCATCCCTTTTCAGTTCAAAAAGCCCAGAGGAGGTAAAAGTTAAATAATAATAGTAAAGAATAGATAATAATAACAGCTGCCATTTATTCTCATTTCCTCGACACGACACGACACGACATTTTTATCCCTTTTTCGTAGATAATGAAACTGAGGCTTGGCCTAGTTAAGTAATTTGCCCAAGATCACACAGTCAATAAACGGCACCCCGGGTCTCAGTCCTCGGGCTGCCTGGCCTCTGCCTCAGAGGCCGAGAAGCAGAATGAGGGGCCTGGTGGCCGCTGCCCTCTCCCCACCGGCTCACACCTGAGTCTACATCTTCTGAGGAGAGATTTTGGGTTGGAAAATCCCCCAACTCTTTATGAAGATTGGTCAGGTGTCCCAACAGCTGTTGCGGACAGTGCTGAACAAAGCACAAATGTGCCACGTCCCACTGGTAGAGGGAGGTGGGGTGTTAAAATGACAGCAAGAACATTGGTTTTGGGGTCAGAGCAGCTGGAGGAACGTATCCGGGCTCCACCCCTTTCAGGCTGTGTGATGTTGGGCCACTTACTAAACTTCCCTGAGCCCTACTTAGTCTGCTCATCTGAGAATAGAGTCAGCAATGGCACCTGTGTCACATAATGTTGCCAGAACGGTCAGGTAGGATAATGTACATAAAGCCCTTGGCATATCCCCTAGAAGATATTAGTTTGCTTCCCGTTTCTCTTTCAAGAGGGACAAGTTACCAGGCCCCCTCCTGGGCATTGGCGGAAACTCAGCATCTGCTAGTGACAAGACACAGCAACAAGGCCCTCCTAAGGAGTGGCAAGAGCACTCCAGGACATAGAGCACGTTGTCTACAATGACAATATCCTTACTGGCCCTCTTCCTATCTCCCCCCGACTGTTGCTTGAATTCCTTGAAAAATCAAATGCCTGTCTCATATTCAGCCACCGCCTGCCCATATCCCGGATTCAGTACGGAGACCTGGCGCTCTCAGCAAAGAAGGTGTCCTCCACCCAGTGCACTCAGCAGCCCTCGCAGGCTCGGCTCAGCGGGCCCCATTGCAGGGCTGCCTCCCCCAGCAAGCCTCCGGCCTGCGCTCAGTGACCCTCGCCCAGCCTCCAGGGCTGCACTCCTCTGCGGCACTTAGCTCAGCATATGGAAGCGGTCATCTGTCTGTCTAGACTGTGAGCTCCTTCAAGGGCAGACGTGGTGTCATGCCTCTTTGCAGCCCCAGTATCTGGCATGTAATCATTAGGAAATTTTCCTTTTTTGTTGTTAATCCTTACCTGAGGATTTTTTTCCCCCCATTGCTTTTCAGAAAGTGTGGAAGGGAAGGAGGGAGGGGGAGAGACAGAGATTGAGAAACACTGATGTGAGAGAGACACATTGACTGGTTGCCTCCTGCATGTGCCCCAACGGGGGGGTGGCAGGGAGGGGAGTGAATCTACAACCCAGGTACTTGCCCTTGACCAGGAATCGAAACCCAGGCCCTTCGCTGCACAGGCCGATGCTCTAACTACTGAGCCATGCTGGCCAGGGCTGGTCAATTCTCTGTTTAAGTGAACTGTGAGCATCACAAAGCTGAATGAGACCTCCTACCCTCAGCGAGCTGACGGTGCAGGTGTCAGATCGCATTCCCCCACCCTCACAACTGAACCATCAGGATGTGTGTGCTAACTGTAAAAAGAGGCAAAAGAAAAGGGCTGCTTCTGAATGAGAAACTCAAACAAGCCTCCATGGATGAGGCAGCCTGTGAACTGGGACACGATGAAGGCGTAGGTGGGACCAGGAATCCTTGCTTCTCAAAGCTCTGTGTGGATTAGACAGTGGAGACATCATGTGTGGTTTCGGACCATATTTTGTGCTCCCCACTGAGGTCTCACATTTGGCAAACTACTTCTCTATCTCCTTTTCTCTCCCTCACAGGAGACCCCAGTGTCTGCTCCATCTCCAACCCTGATTTTGTCATCTACTCTTCAGTGGTGTCCTTCTACCTGCCCTTTGGAGTGACTGTCCTTGTCTATGCCAGGATCTACGTGGTACTGAGGCAGAGGAGACGGAAACGGATTCTCACTCGACAGAACAGTCAGTGCATCAGTGTCAGGCCCAGCTTCCCCCAACAAGTAAGCATGCGGGAGGGGAGGAGGGAAGACCGCACCCCGCCCTGCGGCCTCCCAGCCTTGTGTCCAGCGGTGCATGTTTTTGCCTGAGCTGTCACGTTGGAGACACACACCTAACCCCCACCTTCTAGTCTGCTGGTATTGGCTCTGCTTTAGAGGTAGGAAGTCCAATCCAAAAAGTTCATTGATCGTCTCTCCTAGGGCACATCTTACTTGTCAAGATGATAGGTGGTTCCTGGGCTTGTTCTGCTTCCCTTCAAAGTCTTTCATTGTCCCCAAATGGCCAGAAATTCAGATGTCACAGAGGGTTTAAAGTTTTAATATGAGAATTGTACCATGCACTGCTGGTGGTTTCCCAAGACTAACTTTTTGGCCAGATCATTCATTCCAAGAATCATTGGACCCATCTCTTTTCCTTACTAGATCTGTCCCTGTATCCAGGCATTGATGAGCTGGTAGAATGGGATGCTGATGATGCATTTTTTAGGCTCTGAAAAGGTTGTTGCCTCAGCACTGACCTTCCAGTTTATAGGGCTTTAAATTCTGCTTATTCCAGTGTCCAGTATCACAGTAGTTTACTCACAATGTACTTGAAGCATAAATGGATAAATACCAATCATTTGCAATCTTCTAGGGAAGGGATGGTGGGAATATTATTCAGCCGCTGCCTTCATGGAGCAAATAAAGCACACTTCCACCCGAAGTTAATGAACAGTCCGAAACTGAATGGACGTTTGCCAAATATGAGGTGGAGGCAACTGAGCACCCAGATATTGAATGTGTTTGAGGCTATGAGAAGAGAAAGATCAATATGCTCAGGAAAGGGGTTCAGAGACAAAGTAAGAACTGATTTTGAGCTTGAAGGCATTTGGATGTCTAGATCAATCTGAGTGAGAGTCAAACTCTCAGCATTGAAGTCTTAAGGTTTGGGTAGAACAAGAATATTGGTCCTCATGAAATAAGAGGTCAGGACTAGACTTTGAAGATACGAACATATTGTATTTAATTGTCATGTATATGGCTCAACTGTGTAGAGCTTAACCCAAAACTATTTCTCCTTCAACCCGCCCTAGTCTTCCTGTCTTCGGCTGCAACCCATTCGGCAATTTTCACTAAGGGCCAGATTTCCATCAGATGCCGCAGGGAAAATGGTAAGCAAACCATGTCTTTAATTGTAGGAAAAGAATAAAAGACCTTTTTTCAAAGACGTTGGCCTGACTTGATTCCACTTTCATCCCAAATGGAATCTAGCCCCAGTCCCACTCTTGTATCTAAGATACAGAACAGATCTGAGATCCTGCCTGATTTGAGTTTCAGAACAGGAATCACCAAATGACATTCAGAAAGCATGTGACTATTGGGTGAGATCCCAATGACTGGAGCCAAAATCTTTAGGATGTGGTGTGAGGATGCCATGCAGAGCCACCTGCATTAGAAGGAATGGGCATCCGTGAAATATTCATGAGCAGAGCCAAGAAAGGCAGAGAAGGCAGGGGCTAATGTGAGACTTCAAGTGCCCTATTTGCCATTTAATATGGGGAAAACCAAGACAATTTCATGGTCACCCTGATCCTTGTCCTTCCAATTCAAGCCAGCCCTGCCTCCCTAAGCCAGCCAAGTGCCAAGTGGAGCCTTAGGTGTTAAAGATAAGACCAGTATTCCTCTCCCTGAACTCCACAGCCAATTAAATATGAGGAATAAAGCTTCAAAAACCCATCATGAGGAAGGTCTGAGCCTTGTTCAATCTTTGTATAGTTAATTAACCACTTTTTACACAAGCCTGGTGGAACAGAGGCTCTTGTTGTAAATGATAAAAAAATACCTATATATGTATTTTATAGAGAGAGATAAGAGGTTTAAGTTGCCTATAGCAGATCCAAGGTTGGAGGAGACTCCAAGGCCAAAAGGAGAAAAAGTGGTTATTAGAGTATCCACTTGGTTGCTTGGCTGTAAAATGTGAGGTGAAGACAATTGCGCACCCAAATATTAAATGCCTTTGAGGTTATGAGAAGAGAGGCATCAATATGCTCAGGTAACTTGATTGCTGCACTTCTAAAGAGATATCAGAAAACCAAGAGTCTGGCATTGCCAGGAATGTGCAGAAACGGGTTCTGCCCTGCCATCTGGGGGTAGAGAGCTCTGCCAGCCAGACCCAAAGGAATCCTCGTGTGAGCCTAGGCAGTAGTGATGAGGGTTCGCAGAGCTGAAAAATACACTCACCAATATATCACCTTAAAAGAATCACTTTCCTTCTACAGGACTAACTTTCCACATCTGTAAAATGGAGACAAGGTACCCTAGGTCAGTGTTTTCAAATCTGAGATTCCCTAAACATTTTCAAGAATTTGTTCCCAGCCCCCTAGATTCAGAAATAATGCTTTAGAAGTTAAATATTGTCCCTTTTAGAAGATCACAAGTTGCCAGCACAATCATAAACAAAATCATCCTCATTCAGATAAAATACAATATGCTTGTTTAATTAGTAGAAAACCCCATCAAAATGAAATCCAAAATTTTTAAAAATGTGTTATACTAGAATCCTATGGATACCTCTGTGAAGCACAATTTAAAAATGGTGTACCATCTTGAAGGTCCCTTGCATTGACTCATTCAACAACGCTGCTGAGTGTGTACAGTGTACCAGCACTGTATGTCTGGAGGACTGTGATTCCTTAAACTAAGGAGAGATAATGAAGATTCTTGGTTGCTGACACTAACTTATCTAGAAAAAGGAATTTACTGGAAGGATATCCAGTAGCTCAGACTCAATGAGAAGGCAGAAGAACAGCTTTAGAAGATGCTGTTCATGTCTAAGGAAGAATCTGGGTAGAAGACCTAGGACACTGGGCATTGATGCCACCGCTGCTAAATGAATTCTGAAGTCTCCCTGCTTTAAGAGCTCTAGTTCAAGGTCCTTAGGTGGGAATCTCCAGTTGGCTGGCTTGGTTCATGTTCCAGAGTTCTAGCTGCCAGGTGAGGAGGTGGGGGAGAGTGAATATCTGACTGTTACGTCTTCAGTTATGGGAGTTGAGGGGTTCTGCCTGCTCCTCAAGATTAACAGTGTCTATTTCTTCAAACATGGAAAGCTCAGATGCTGAGCACACACACTTTCTCTCCAAATACCAAGACATCCATATATCTTCAGTTTTCTACTCTGAGTTTACGCATCCCAAAGCCATTTTTCCCAATTTCTTTTCTGTTTTACAAATGAGGCTTAGAGACATTTAATTAACTCGTCCAAAGATACAGCTACTAAGTAGAAAAGCTGAGAAAAAAAATCCTGGGTTTTCCTTTATTTTTTTAACTTTTCATTGTGGAAAATTTCAAAAATAAAAAAGTAGAAAGACAAACAGTAAATCCTTCATTAGCCATCAGCCAGCTTCAATAACTATGAACTCATGGCCAACCTTTTTAAAATATATATATATATATGTCTTTATTGATTTCAGAGAGAGGAAAGGGAGGGAGAGAGAGAGGGAGAGATAGAAACATCAATGTTGAGAGAGTCATTGATCGGCTGCTTCCTGCACGCCCCCCACTGGGGGTCGAGCCCACAACCCAGGCATGTGTCCTGACCGGGACTCAAACCTCAATCTCCTGGATCCTAGATCTGTGTTTAACCGCTGAGCCACGCAGGCCGGGCATGGTCAATCTTATTTCATCTACACTCCCACCTGCATTCACATACACCCACTGGATTGTTATGAAGCAAATCCAAAACATCATAGCATTTCAACCAAAAATATTTCTGTAATACTCTCTAAAGAATATGAACTCTTTTATAAAAGACATAATCACAAAACCATATCAAACAAAATAAATTAATAATGTCCTTATTTCCCTAATATTAAATATTCAACATGCAAATTTTAATTGTCTCATAAATTTTTTACAGTTGGTTTATTTGAATCAAAATTCAAATAAGATCCATATTTTGCAACTGGTAAGTATTATTGTTGTTGCTGTCATTGCAATTTATTTGTTGAAGAAACTGAGTAGTTTTTCTTAAAGGGTTTACCACATTCCAGATTTTGTTGCTTTACATCCAGTGATGTTATTTTACCATGTTCCTTTGACTATCCAATATCTAACTGAGAAAGGCCAAGATATACTCCGGTGCTATCCTCCTCCAGGGATTATTGTGATTCTCAAATGTTATATATGTGGCAGGTACTTTTTAGTGTAAAGTCAGAAGCAGATTTCACTCACCTTAACTTTCCATGGTCCCACCACTCTCAGATGCGCCCTCTGCAGGTTTTACACAATGATGGATTCCCCTTCCTTGGCTGCTTTCTCTTTTCTTTTCAGGAGCATTCAGAAAATAAACAATATTCCCAGAAATGTCAGGACTCTTTCTTGTCACACCCGCAGCCCCTCTCCCCCGGCCGGGCACACATGGGGCTGAGGCGTTACTATAGCATCTGCCAGGATACTGCCTTCGGGCCATCAGGCTTCCAAGAAGGGGAAGAAGAGTTGAAAAAGGAGAGGAGCACTCAGAATTCCCTCAGCCCCACCATGGCACCCAAGCTCAGCTTAGAGGTTCGAAAGCTCAGCAATGGCAGGTTGTCGACATCCCTGAGGCTGGGGCCCTTGCAACCTCGGGGAGTGCCACTTCGGGAGAAGAAGGCGACCCAGATGCTGGCCATTGTGCTGGGTGAGTCGGAATCAGGTTGAGCTGGGCCGGGTTAGGTTGAGTTCAGGGCAGCTGGCAGAGGGTTCAGGTAACCACATTTGAAAGAACTTGGAAATCCAATGACTGTAATATTTATAAGTGTTTATCATACAACTCTAAAGGGTTTGTGTGTAAATGTTAAGTGGTGGAAATCGCAGGACCTAGACTGAAATTTATGAAATATGAAACTCAGCACGTCACCTAGTTGAGCTGCGTTTATCCACTGTGTTTATTGTCTATCACCTGGACTTATTTATAATAACAGATAAATCAAATAATAAATAACATAATGATTAAGTAAAAGTGTGTGACACATGCCAGATATTTAATAAATGCTTACTCTAAAATATTAAGTAAAAAAAATAGGGATGCAAAAAACTACAGTCATGTGGTATGATAACATCTAGATTATTTTAAATACAAAAAAAAAACCCTGAGAATTAATTCACCAAAATGTCAAAAATGATTGGCTTTGAGTGGTGGGAGGTTATTTTCTTCTTTCTACTTTTTTGTATTTATCAAATTTTCCATGATGTATAAAATCAGAGCTAGTTTTTAATAGTAAAAAAATTTAACTTCTTCAACAAATATTAATTTATTTAAATTAAAAAATTGATAGGTTACAGGTACCATACAGAGTTAGTGAAGGTAATTCCTCTTCTTCATTATCACTGACAAACCTCACCTTCTCAGGGGCTTTATGAGAACCCCTAGATGTAATCTTCTCAACAGCAGGAATTACGTCAATTGTATCTTTAGGGTTTTCTTTCCTATCAGTGGCTAGGATCATGTCTTGATGGCTAAACATTACATAAATATTTGTTTTAAACTGAGAAGTAGAAAAAACTAGCATAAAGAACTACCTCAAGATCAAACTAGAAAATTGATTTAGGAACAAAGGCCTAAAATGAATCAAAAGACATTTTGATGTTTCCTCGTCAAAAAAAATAATACTAATAAGTGGTTAATCACACCTACTTCACAGGGTTGGCTTAAAAATTGAATGGGTATGTAAAATTCGGGCCTAGTATCTGGCATAAAGAAAACAAGCATGGATCACTTTCATGTTATAACAAAAAGAGTAAGCAAACCTGTTGCTCAGGTTTCTCTTCCTTTGATACCTAGGGACCTTCATTGTCTGCTGGCTGCCCTTCTTTCTGACCCACGTTCTCAATACCCACTGCCCAGCATGCCACGTGTCTCCAGCGCTTTACAGAGCCACAACGTGGCTGGGCTACGTGAACAGCGCCCTCAACCCTGTGATCTACACCACCTTCAACGTCGAGTTCCGCAAAGCCTTCCTCAAGATCCTGTCTTGTTGAAGGAGAGAAGAGAAGACTTCATGTGTCCACCTTACCTGCCATGCCGTTGGGCCACCGGCCAGCACCTGCTCATAAAGACTGTGCCATGACCTCTGGCATGTGGCGGGGAGAAGATTGCTGGAGCCAGGGTGCCTCTGAGTGGCAGGTGTAACCAACTGCTGCCTCCAAAACAGAATGTTCCTCCTCCCCAGCTAAAATCTGACTTCATCTTGGCAATCTCCAAATGGTTGGAGGGCCCCTGTGTGATAAGCAATAATTCAGAAAGAAGCTGATAAAACATGACTCTACACATACACAAAATCTATCATCAGAAGCATGATTCATTACAGTGAGGGGGAAATGAACAGATCTCATAATTCTCAACTTGCCAGGAGTCCTTGAAATCTCAGCCAGTGAGCCATCTTGCAGAACAGACAGCCTCTCTTCCTTCAAACCTCTAATTAACTGTCAGGCTAAACTTGTACTGATGTGGGCCCACTCCTTTTTGGTTATTTCTTTCATTCATTGTATCCTGAAATATAATGGCAAGGCCAATGCTGCTACCTCTTCATAGAATCTGATTGGCTACATTTGGTGAGGGACATCACTCACCCTGAAGGAGAGACATTGTCCCACATTGGGACCTAGGCTTCTTTTCAAACCTCTCTACCCCTGTGTTTTAACTCTAGCTAAGAAGGTCCTTTGATTCCTGTCTCAACTCCAGAGTAATTCAAGATGGGGGTGTTAAGTGAAAAAAGAATGACAATTCCCACTGTAGTATCACTCTTGAATCTTGTGGTTCAGAACACGCCTTAGATATGCTTTTCATGATGCTATAAGGTTTTCCTCCCAGACATCTCCCTCTCCTGTTTGACAGAGACCCAGTACTTTCAGACCATAAGACTCATTACGTATTTAGTGTCTGCAAAGTTCCTGTCACCTCCCAGGTTCTGGATATATGATTTTGAATAAGACAGATCCTGCCCTCAAGAAGCCCACCACCTTCTCCTATATTTGCCCATTTACTTGTCTAAGGGTGGTAGGGTCTCACCTGGATTGCCAGAGGACCTCAGAACTGAGAGCCCAGGCAAGGTAGCTGTCCAAAGCCATCACATGAACAGTCTTTGTAAAGTCCTGGCACAGATCCTAAACATCCCCGTTCCAACAACTGAAATTAAAAGAATATCGAAATAATGTAAATGTCATTCAAAATTGCACTTAGAAGGAACTTGAATATTTTTATCACTTACCTTTTCACCTTCAGAAGCTATTTCTTATTGATTATAGAATTGGCATACAATTATGGATAATTTATGAAATGTTATCATCCTGGACCTTAATAAACTTACTGTTAGCTGTTAGTGCATTGGCATGGCGTACCTGCTGCAATGCTGTTAAACTCTAAAGTGCACAAGAAATTCACAAGGAATCCAAGGCTTCCCTTTCCCCATTCCTCTAGCCCCTAGGTGTACAATTCATAATATTTACCCCTAGTAAGTCAGTTACCTGTTTCTCCTAAATGCTTTTAATGCCAGCATTTTTTAAATGTTATTATCTTTAACAATGTTTATATTGTAACTTGGTAAGAAATTCTGACTGTCCACTAGGTCTTGTACCTTGTGCCATTTAACTCAGCTGGTTTATGGTGCAAGCAAAACTGGGCACTGAGACAATTAAATATCTGAAGAAGTAAAAGTATATGATTCCTAAGTTTTTCCATGTGAAATCAACAGCAAGCAGGTTGGACAATGGGGTAAAAGATCACTGAATTCCATGTCAAAATCAGAGTTCTAGGATAGAAACATAAACAGCATTAGTATTAACATTTGTGAGGAATGATAGCAAATATTTTTTCTCCTCTTTTTGCATCAAGTCATTCAACCCTAATGATAACCTTAGCAAGATAAATTCCATTTGCAGATGAGAAAACTGAGGCAGAGGGAAGCTAAAAAATTTGCCCCAAGTCACACACAGTAAGTAACAGAGCTGGGATTCAAATATATTTCTATCTAATTCCCAAGACCATGCAATTTATCACTTCCTCCCACCAGAGAGGTAAAGGGGTGGGAAGAAAAAGGTGGGGGGAAAAAGATAGAACAAGATCCCTGGGAAAGCCTCACTTTACTCCACCCACCTTCACCCATAGGCTTTCCTGAGAACCCAGCCCAAAGCATTTCTCTCCCTGTCCTTCCAAGTTCAATTTCTGAAACAGTCACATGGGACATCCATAATCTATTTTTATAGAACCATGGGACAGTCCTTAGAGATTATTTGGTTTTACCCTCTCCTTAATTTTCAGAAAAGGAAACTGAAGCTTAAAACTGTTGTCCCATGTTGGTTAATGACAAACACTCAAATCTGCTGAATCCTATCAGCACTCTTTCCCAAGAGCCCTATAATAACTATGAACTCCATGCAGATAGAAGGAGAAAGTCATATTGTCGTCTCCACCATAGACTGAGAGTTACTTTTTCCCTAGACAATGTCAATCAGGATACAACATTCCCTTCCCAGAATTTCCTTCTCATCCAGGAAGACCCTCTTGGGTTGTCCCAAGCACTCACTTCAGCATCTTTATCCTAGAATTCTGCATTCTACCTCCTCTACCTCTATAGTTCCTACACGATCCAGCAAATTCAGCCTTGGGGCTCACTACTTTTAGAGCCAGCAAGGCCAAAAATCCCAGGAGAGATGTTGGCCTGAATGAAGCAGAGCAGAGTTCTTGGAGCAAACCAAGTCTGGGGCCCAAAGTAGCCTCATATCTACCTATACTATTTAAGTGAAATGCAAATAGTATGGAAATCCAAATAGATTACAACCAACCTTCAATTTGAGATCTTAAGGAAATATTTCCTTCTTTTAGGACATCATGCTCCAAAACTCCATTCATTATTCATTTATTACATCAATTACATATTCAATAAATGTTGATTGATTGCCTTCTATGTGCCAGGCACACTACTTCGTTCTAGAAACATGATTGAAGATGACACAGTTCTTGCCCCCAGAAGCTTGCAGTCCAGAGAGGAGGCAGAATTCATATGTATGGTGATGACCCTCTTGTCTATAGTAAAGAGAATTCATGGTGTTTGGAAGTCTCATATTCAGCCTTGAGAAGGCTTCTCAGACAAGCACTGTCAGGGTTGAGACATCATTAAAAAGCAGGAGGGGCGTTCCAGGTATAGAAAACCTCTGAAGAACTAAAGATAAAACAAGCAAGGAGCACACAAGGACTCTCAAATAAGCCCATCTGGCCATAGAGAAGGGATCTGAAAGATAAGACAGGAAAGGAAAGGGTCTCCTCTTTGGAGACCTCCTCTACCTTTGCTCAGGTGCCAACTGAGCTGGTGGTGTCACCTCTCTAGAAGATTTCTTGATCTTGCTTCCACTTCCTTCCATGTGGACAACACACATCGTAGAACAACTATCACTGACTTACTTAACTACTTCTTTCTGAGCTACAGTGAATTTCAACAAATGCAGAATTCAATTTCAATTCTTTCTTCTTTTCTCTACAAGAGGGGAAATGGCTACTTGAATGAATGTCAAATCATAGATGGTTAAAATTAAGGCAGTTCTGAGAGTTTGGGTCTGAAATCGAGGGAGGTCAGGCAAAGAGATTTGTTTTCCTGAATGTGTGGACCGGAACTAAGCAGAGAGGCAAAAAGTTTAAGAGATTTGCTCAGAACTGGCTCTTTCCCCAAGGTCCTGACTCCCAGGCCTATCCTTTGGTCCTTTAGTCTCTGCTGACATCAGGCAACTGAAAAAGCTTAATTTAAATCAACACACAAAGAGCAGAGAGGGGATGACAGGCAATTAACTTGATTCCTCCTGTCTACCTAATTCTCTTCTCATCAGGAAGGGAGTGAGTTTCCATGACTACCTCCTGACACAGAGACTCAGTTGAGGGTGATGCCCATGTCAGCTCAGCTCTGTATCACACACTGGCAGAAGCGGCACCTGCGAGACTGAACCAAGCCCAAGACCTGGGACCTCTTGCTCCACCCACCCTCACTTCAGTTAATCACCCAGTCTCCGTCATTGCACATCAAGTCCCTGCTCTGTGCAAAGTCTGCTGGGTTCTGGGAGGAGAGGAGACTGTAGGTCTCTGAGGATGGATGTGCCACCAGGAGGGAGCTGAGCTGAACCACCTTATAGGAAATACAATGGACAGAAATAATTCAATGGCTGCTAACACCAGCAAGTGACCTTGAGGGAGTGTTTTAACCTCAATGAACTTCAACTTTCTTATTAGTAAAATGGGAGACCTAAAGGCCTACCTAGCCCTCCTCACTAAATCATTTAAAATTTAGGTAACATCATGTACTAGACATTTTGTCAACCATAAAACTCTAACATGTATAAGAGATTATTATTATAATTGATATTATTATTATTATTATTTTCTCCCTAAGCAGCTGTTTCTATCCTACCTATCTGGTTCACAGCCCACCTTTCTTTCTCTTTGCTGATTCTCTAATTGTCTCAAGTTATTAGGTACAGTCTGTTTAGCCTCCCACATGAAATCTGATTTTTCTCTTATCTTTTGAATAAGGTACTTGGCTGAATGTGTAAGTCAGATCGTTAGGCAAATGGATAGTCCCAACAGGGCACCCTTTCTCTGTTCACATAGTGCCCACTGATCTAACACCAGGCTGATGGCTGATACCTGATTCTAAAAGCAACTTTGGGGCCTCTGTTCCTCTCCTGGCCAGGAAATGAGGAGCGGAACATATCTATTCCTGAAGACCTCCATCTTCGTTTCTCACCATGTCTAAGCCTAACACCCTTTCCTCTTATTCCATCTCTTCCTGCCTGAGAAAAGTCCATTGGATATAGTGTGTGTGTTTCCCAGGTCTGCTGTCATAAACTGCCACAAATTGAGTGGCTTAGAACAAGAGAAACTTATTCTCTCCCGGTTCTGGAAACTAGAAGTACAAAATCAAGGCATTGGCCTGGCCATGCTTTCTCTGAAGACTGTAGGCGAAGGTCCTTCTTTGACCCTTCCTAGCCTCTGGTGGTTGTCGGCAACCCTTGGTGCTCCTTCGCCTGGGGCAGCATAAGTCCAAGCTCTGCCTCCATCATCACATGGTGTGCTCGCCGTGTGTCTGTATCCAAATTTCCATCTTCTTCTAAATCATTGCATTAAGTGCCACCCTAATCCAGCATGACTTCATCTTAACTTGATTACATCTGCAAAGACATTATTTCAAAATAAGGTCACATCCCAGGTTCCAGGGGTTAGGACAATTGAATGCATATTTTTGGGACACACAAGTCAATTCATAAAATGCGGTGAGAGTGGTCCAAAAGAAGAGGCCTTGGAACTTGACGGGTTAGGGAAATGTATAAAAGCTACGTCATTGGGAATATCAGAGGTCAGATTTCAGCCTTGGCAGCCTATAAACTTCCTGGAGCTCAGCTTTCTTATGAGTGATGTCTGGATTCCTACACTGTGATAAGGCAAGCTAAAAATAATTCTAGAAGGATATAAATCATTTTTTTGAGTCCTAAAAACCTACAAACATGCTTATAAAAGTAAAAACTGTAAAGGCAATCTTAGTTGCTTCTCTGTGTCTTAAAAGGGGATGGGGGTGGAATTCAACTGCAAACTCACTGGGGCTGAGGAAAGCTAAGAGGGAATACCATGTAGTTCTCCTACCCCATGTAGCACCACTCTGGGCCGACTAAGGAGGGAGACAGTGTTTTCCCCTTTGAGAAAAACAGATAAAATTGTCTTTCATTATGCTTTGAGCAGATTCCATATTAAAGACCTTTAAAAAGCTTGCAATTTATCACGACTTATAATCACGGGATTTGAGAGCTGAAAGGAACTTGAGCCCAGTCCCTTAGTAGAAATTCTCTCTAACCTCTCTGACCATGGTCACCAGCTGTATTAAGGAGCTGGCTCACTTCTTCCCAAGACATGTGGCGGGTTATCCTTAAAAGAATCCCTCCCTCCTTTAAGCCAAAATCCACCTCCTTATAAAATTCACCATTTGGTCCCTTTTCTCTCCTTCAGCACAGAAACCTCTATTTCATCTTCCCAATGACAGCCTTCGTAGAATTAAAACAGTTCTCTAAGGTTTCAATCCCTATATCTCTACCGAAAGTAACATTTTCTCTCACTGCTTGCTTCCTTTTGGATGTAGCCATATTGTTAGTGTTTCTTTTAAAAATATGAGAATACAGTCATTTAAATGTTGTTTAACCAGTTCAGAGTGCCATGGACTCATTTTTTCACATGATTGGAATATTTGGTGTTCAATGACCCAACACAAATTGCATAGACTCTAGGGGCTTATACTGAAACTCTAAGGAGATTCAAATGCCTAATGGACAAGCTTAATGGAATAGGCCTTAGCGATCAACACCTATACGAGAAGGAAGTGGGATTCAGCAGAGGGAGGCGCTGAACTGTGATGCAGTCACACAAAAAACTCAGCCATCCAACTGGAGTTCTGGAGGGGGCAGGGCCTTTATGACCCTAGCCGGTAACTGGGGGTGGGATACCTCTGGGAAGGAGGTGTGACATAGGCAAGGAGGTTCTCTTCAGTTGAAAAGCTTTTAGCTGTCAACATTCCTAAACAACTGGGAGCAAATTCCTCAATCCTGAAAGGGGGATCTGAGTGGCACACCATGGAGTGTATGGTATAAATACAGATCTATAGATCAATAAAACGAAATTAAAAGTCTGAAAGCAAATTCTTATATTCATTGTCAATTGATTTTTAACAAAGGCAATCTGTTGGGGAAAGGAGAGCCTTTTAAACAAATGGGGCTAGGAAAATTGGATAGTTATATGCAAAAACATGAATTTAGGCCCATATCTCACACCATATCCCAAAATTAACTCAAAATGAATCATATAATTAAATATAAGCATTAAACAAGAAAACCTTTAGAAGAAAACATAGGTGAAAACTTTTTCAACCTTGGGATAGTCAAAGATTTCTTAGCTATGACACGAAAAGTACCATAAAAAAGAAAAAAATGACAAATTGAACCTTCTGAAAACTCAAAACTTTGCAATTCAAAAGACATCATTTAGAAACAGACTGGCTTGCAAAATATTTACAAAACACGTATCTGATAGAGGACTTTTATCCAGAATACACAAAAGACTCTAACAACTCAATAATAAGATGGCAAACAATCCAGTCCAATAAAAAATAGCAAAGTATTTTAGTGGACATTTTATTAAAGAAGATATAAAAATTACTTACAAACACTTTTTTTAAAAGATGCACAACATCATTTGTCATTCGAGATAGACAATGCAAATGTAGAGAGGATGCAGAGAAATGGGAATCCTCATACATTGTTGATGGGAATGTAAAAGGATTCAGTCTCTTTGGAAAATGGTTTGGCAACCTCAGAAAGTTAAACCTAAATTCACGGTATCTACCAGCGATCCTGCTCCTGGGCATTGACCCAAGAGAAATGAAAACAAATACCCACACAAAGACTTGCACACCACTATTCTTTGCAGCATTATCTATAATAGTGCAAAGCTGGAAACACCCCAAATATCCATCAGTCGGTGAATGGGTGGACAAATTACGGTGTATCCATACAGCAAAATATTATCTAACAATGAGAAGTAACAAACTAGAGATAGATGCTAGACAAATCTTGGAAACATTGCCCTAAATGAAAGAAGCAAGCCACAAGAGACTACATGTTGTGTGATTCCAATTAGATAAGATGTCCAGAAAGGGCAAATCTGTAGAGACAGAAAGTAGATTAGTGGTTGCCTGGGGCAGGGCCTGAGAATGGAGAATAACTGTAAATGGGAGTGAGGATCTTATTGAGATGACACAAATGTTTTAAAACTGATTTGTTGTACAACTTGGTAAACTTACTAAAAATTATTGAATTATACACTGGAAGTAGGTGAATTATATGCTATGCAAAGTATGCTTCAATAAAGTTATTTTAAGAAAAAAAAAGAACAAGGGCCTCTAAATCTCCTTAAGTGGGTCAGGGGCACTTCTACTTCTACTTACTTTTTCCCGGATTCTTGTATTCTACTGATTGGGTCAGCAACATATAGCAGGCTTTGATTTAGAGTGTACCCTTGTCTGAAGGCTGGTACTCTGTCATCAGAAGGTATCTCCAAGCTGATGACTCAATTGTGCATCCAACAAGCTGTTACACATTCCATTAGGCTGGAAGCTTCTGGGAGGTGTAATATGTGATAGAAGCAGTGGATCTCATGGTTATGTGCACACGGCCATACCTCCGTTGATATAAACAATTACCTTGGTCTGATGCAATGTTTGGCAATGTTCAACTCCAATGAATCAAATGCTACATAAGCACTGTCTGGCTGAAGTTGTATGAGTAGGAAAAGTAAGTCCATACTGGAAATTCCAGTCAATTCCTATCAAGATGAATCACAAGATGGAAGGGCCCATTATAATAAACTTGTACATTAAGAAGACGATTGGTGGCTTCAAGA
Source organism: Miniopterus natalensis (assembly GCF_054644295.1). Taxonomy (NCBI): domain Eukaryota; kingdom Metazoa; phylum Chordata; class Mammalia; order Chiroptera; family Miniopteridae; genus Miniopterus; species Miniopterus natalensis. The sequence goes on along the minus strand of NC_142086.1, from coordinate 37,953,862 downwards.
ATTGGAGCCAATAAAGAAGAATGAAATCTTACAATTTGTGACAACATGGATGGACCTAGAGTGTATTATGTGAAGTGAAGTAAGTCAGTCAGAGAAAGACAAATATCATATGATTCCACTTATATGTGGAATCTAAAGTACAAAATAAATGAACATACAAAATAGAAACAGACTTATAGATACAGAGAACAGAGGGATGGTTCAGATGGGAGGGGGGCTAGGGGACTGGGTGAAAAAGGTAAAGGGATTAAGAGGTACAAATTGGTAGTTAGAAAATAGTCACGGGGATGTGAAGTACAGCATAGGAAATATAGTCAATAATATTGTAATAACTATGTTATGGCGCCAGGTGGGCAATGGAAATATCAGAGGGAACACTTTGTAAATTATATGACTGTCTAACCACTATGCTGTACACCTGAAACTCATACAAAATAATATTGAACATAAACTGTAATTGAAAAATAAAATTTAAATTAAAAAAATAAAGCTAACACTCATAATATTTAAAAAAAGAGTTGGAGCCATACTGGGAGCTCAGTGCTGGTGTCTGTTGCCGGCAGGCTGGATATTCAACAGTGGCAGTAATTATATCAGACTTAGCAAGTGAGAGTCCATGTTTGGGGTCCATGCATAGCCTCCATCCTTGCCACCATTTCTCAGGCCATGGTTGCTGTACTTGCCCATTACCATCAAAATGGGGTAAGGGAATATTCTTTTCTGCCTCCGTTATTGTAAGAGCAGAACGACCTTCTCCTGATGATCAAGGTCAATTAGCCCTGCTAGGATAGTGACTCCCTTTCCCATCTGCTAGTCCATTAATGTGCCTATCATGCCAGCAGTAATAGAAGTTGACTGACAGTAACTAGCTAAGACATTGTTTCCTAGGTCACGCAGAGTCTATTGGCCAAGCCATTTGCCACTACCCACAAGTGATATATATTCTTACCTTGAAGTACTTCTTTTGACAAGCATACTGCCTGAATCTTTGTCCACTAGGAAGAATTCCCCTCATCCTTAACTTTCAGAGACATTCCTGAGTGGGGCTGCACCCACAAAGTACAGCAATAGTCTATTTTTGGCTTGTAACCACATACTGATCTTATCTATCCATAAACCAAACTCAGCTTTTTGCTCACCCCATGGGCCCATAAGTGTGAGCTAAGGATGAGGCATCAGTGGAAGAATAGTAGATGACATAGAAGTCCGGGCCACCTACTCTGCAGTTCATTTGTGCTCTCTGGTCTGCTCCTGCCTGATCCCAGAGGTACAACTTTTTTTCTTAGGATCGTTGTTGGGGGTCTGACAAAACTGATGATGGGTAATTCTGGCTGTAGGGATATTTGGTATCCCATGGTCAGTGTTCTATTTCTACCAAGAACCAGTAGCACACTTGGGACTGTTTTTCACCAAGTATATATTTCTCTGCTGCAGATTAGCCACCAATACACCACCCCCCGCACCTGGGGGTATTATTGCCTTAGTCCTGAAAGGGGAATCTAAGAAGCAGACAATAGCATCCACTATACAAGCTCAACTAAAGTTCCCAAGTGTTTCCCATTAAAATTCTACTAAGCCAAGTTCACTCATCTTGAACTTCTGGAGTAGATTTTTGGAGCCTGTGCTGGATCCCATATTTGTCATCTATTTGACTTGTTGAATTTTAATTCTCTCTTCTGTATTAGACTTTCTCTGAGATTTAAATTATCTTCAAATGGAACGCTGTCATGTTTTTGATAAAACATTAAGGCTAAGTCCTGGCCAGTGTTTCACAGTTGTTAAGCATCATCCTATCCACTGAAAGGTCACGGGTTCGATTCCCGGTCAGGGCACATACCTGGGTTGTGGGTTCCGTCCTAGTTGGGGCATGTGTGGGAGGCAACAGATCCATGTTTCTCTCTCACATTGATGTTTTTCTCTCTCTCTCTTCCTCTCCCTTCTTCTATCTCTAAAGTCGATAAAAACATATTTTTAAAAAGCCATGAAAGCTTGCATCCTCACAGTCAAACAATATGTGTAGGACTTGCACAGGTTATCACAGCCATCCACAAATAATCTTACAGTTATTATTACCTGGCCCTCAAGTTTACTTTCATATCAAGGACACTATGAAAATATCTGAACTGTTTTTTGAACTCAATATATATCAGTGTATCAGTTAGGATTTCTTTGCCCCAAATATCAGAAAACCCGGACTCAAATTGCCTTAAATTGTGAGCAAGTTTATTATCATCACTTATAAAGCAGTCTTTGGTAGTATGAGCTCCAGGCTGGCAGATCAATGGTTTAGGGGTGCCATCATGGATTCAGACTCTTTCCAGTCCACCTCTCTGATAACCTCAGAATATTGTCTTTCCTCTCAAACTGGCTTCCCACTGGCACCTCCATGAGTACAGGGTAATATGGAGCAGTTCCAAGTCTTATCTGATACAAAATTGTCCAACAGCAGTAGCAGAACCAGTCTTCTCCTCTTGTCATTTCTCTGCCCGGTATCCCCAGCAGACTTCCCCTTGTGTATTATTAACTAGGATTAAGACACTGTAGCATTGCAAAATCCATCCTGGCAAGGGAAATGGAAAACCAGGATTGGCTTAGCCCTAGACGGATCATTTGCTGCGGAAGGGATGTCAGGGCTTACTGATCCATAGTTGGTAGAGTCTAATGTGTTCCCCTTTATGAAAAGCCTTCAGCTTCTAGGCACTTTTCCCATTGCCCGTAATTCTTCGTGGATTACTGATAGAGACCCTGTGAAACCCTCTGCATTGCACATTACTTCAATTTTCTGACATTTAATTTCTCTAGAAACCTAAATCCACTTAGAGAAGTTCCATGTTTTCTTACACTCTCACCTATGTGGGACTTTAATTCTCACTTCACCTTCCTTTGAAAATTAAAGGTGGTATATCCTGTGTCTCTTTCCTCTGGCTCCTGCATCTAGAAGTTGGTTTTCATTTTCCCCATGTCCCATAGAAAACCAAGCTGAGTCCATATTTTATTTCCTTAAGAAATCCATTCACACGAAACAATAAGTTTTGGTGGAATTTACCCTGAGTAGAACGGGAGAGGGAGGAGGGGCGGATCACATCTTCTTGGTTTGTGTCTCTCCTATAGCTACTCCTCACTATCTTTCTCCCCAGTTTGGGCCCGAGGGCTTCCAGGCCTTCTCCTGTCTTTGATGCCCAGACTCTGGGAATGTCCGTTCTTTGCCCAAGTGGGTTAATATTAATATACTCCTTCCATACTATCTAAGAGAAATACAATTTTCTGCATCTTTTTGCATGTTGGAGAAAACAGAAGCAAAATAAACAATAGGAAAAAGTAAGAACTATTTACCTGTTAACATTTCACCACCTTACCTACTCAAAGAGCAAGTCTCTCCAGTTGGTGCTCCTCCTTACCCCAAGCAAAGCCTTTAGGGCTCTTAAAACAGCTGTTAGCACTTCTGGAAAGCTAGGTTTATTCCTGACATTAGCTTCCTTTATTCTGTTCTTGAAGGTTCAAGACAGACTTTTGTGTTCAAGTTTATCTATAACCCCCTTGCTTGTCTTTTGTTCATGTCCTTTAAAACCCTTAGCTCTGCCGAGAGCTCCCTGTACAAGCTCCTCCTGCTTCAGATGTCTTCCCCCTTTATGACTTTATGACGGGATTATTTCCTATTACATTATGATCAGGCTTTTATTGTTTGAATCTCCCACCTCCCCCAAGTCATATTCCTTTCTAAAGTCTCACATCACAGAATCACACCTGCAGTAAACACTCTTTTGAAGTGGAGAGTGAATTTGTAATGCAAATAATTACTTCTTTATTTATCTCATTTTCAAGTAGAAATTTTCATATATCAAATTTTCATAAAGACAGATTGGGGTGAATTATTTCACACATTTTTCCTTCTCTGTTGTTTATCGTCCTCCCCCCTCCCACTTTCCTCCTGTCCCTTTCCCCTCTGGCTGTTTTCTTCCTGCCAGGATCCATGTAAGACCCTTGGGCTTCTCTGCCCCCAGACTCTGCTTTTGTTGAACAAAAAGAGTACTTTCTATTCTTGCTTTGGAACAAACCTGTGTTGTACCAGGCACACTCATCTATCACCCTTCCCCCAAAGAAGTCTATGAGTGGAGCCCAGGGAAGAAAGCTGGGGACTTCCAATTCCTAACTGTCCTGTTCTATCAACATCAATTAAAGTCCACTTCTTCAGTTGACAGATTCTAAGGAGTAAATGTACCTTTGTTTCCTTGGGAGTAAAATGAGGATAATGTCCCATTTACTTTACAGAGTTGTTGAAAAAAATTATGTGTAGGAAAATATAAATTGGAAAGCATGATCTATCTATAAGAATGCTTGCTACTTGTGCTTAATCATAGATATGTTGCCTGAAAATATCAAGAGTGGAATTTCTTAGTGTGAAGTAGAGCAGAAATGTCTTCAGAGAGGATTGTGAACCTGGAACACTGAGCATTGAGTTTTTTAAGTCAAGAATTGTCCTGCCCCCACACACATGGGGTGAGAGGTAAGGCTGAGAAAGTAGGAGTGCTTTATGAGATAAAAATGTTGCTGTCCCCTTAGATGACTTATTTCACTTTTGAAAATACTATAAAGACAAAGCCACCTAGAAGACTGAGCTAGAGGAAGGGGCGTAGAGATGAGGACAGGAATTGCTCAGGACTTGCTAAGGGAGGTAAAGTGAGGGAGGAAAACTGGAATTATAGATTTGTTGGGAGCCTTAAAGTGAGGGCCACTCAATCTGAATTAGTGTGAGCTGATCCAGGCAGCCAGCTAAGAGGCAAACTCAGCTCCCAATTTTGGCCTGCAGTCCTAGTCCTTCAATTATAAATAGTAAAAAAAAAAAAAAAACACAACAACACAAACCTCTAATATTTTTATTTTCTTCATCTATAGATATTGTCATCTAGTGATGTTCCACATTCTCTCATCTCTTAGGACAGATTAATCATCTACTTTTGTGGTTGGCATATGATTTTGATAGATTATATGAGCAAGTGGAAGCTTTCTAACTTTGTAAAATATAATTTTGGAGTTTTCTCCTCATCTGTAAGTTCCAAGAAGGCAGGTGCCCTCTTTGGGATGTTTGTCATTGAATCCCAAGTGTTGAGAGTGCCTAACACTTAGTTGGAAGTGAGTATATTTCTATTGCCTGGATGGATGAATGAATGAATACTAGGTATTTGAAGGAATTGAGATGGTAAGGATGCACAAGACTGAACAATATCCTTCCCCTTTCCTGGTACAAACCAGCAACCCATAAAAAGCAGTGGGGCCCATTATAATTATGGGAGGGGCATAGTTCAGAGAGAAGATTATAAATGGCATAATGCTTTGGAAAGGGCTTGGTCTATATGATCTTTCTGAACTGGGCTTGAGACATTTTTGTCAACTCCCATGATGCCCACAGTCATAATGAGGTCAATGAAGCCTCCAAAAAATGTATCTACAAACAGAATGACATCTGTGTTCAAGAATCACTATTATCCCAGCAGCTGAGAAGGCAATATAGCCACTGCAAGAGTTGTAAAATAATGTCTATTAGAGTTCTCCAGAGAAACAGAACTAATAGGAAGGAGGGAGGGAAGGAAGGAGGGAGGGAGAGAGAGAGAGAAAGAGAGAAAAGGAGATTTCTTACAGGAATTGGCTCACACAATTATGGAGGCCAAGAAGTCCTACAATCTGATCTGCCATCTGCAAGCTGGAGGCCCAGAAGCTGGTCATGTAATTCCAGTTCAAACCCAAAGTCGTGCAAAAACTAAGGTAGCCAATGGTGTAAGCTTTGATTCGAGTCCAAAGCTCAAGAACCAGAAGCACTGATGTTGGGGTGGGGATGGAGGGGAAACAGATGTCCCAGCTCAGGCAAGAGAGCAGCAAATTCATCCTTCCTCTACCTTCTTTTTCTGTCCAGGCCCTCAAAGGACTGGATGAAGCCTTTGCTTTTCATTCATATGTAAATGTATGAGTCTTTGACCAAAACAAAATTACCATCTCTGGGTCACTCCTCAGCCCTGTCATAATTAAAATGCACTTATGGATTTCTGGGACCAAAAAAGGAAAAGAAAACAGTTATTAAGTCATCCTGACTCACCAGCCCTAGCTATCAGGGAGTAATTATGGGAGTGGCCCAGAGGGCAACCAGGAGAGGTGATCCCACAAGCCCCCACCAACCTTTGGCCTTTGTTCTTGAAGGAGAGCAGATGCTCTGTATAAGAAAAGCACAATTTAGGGAGGTCAGGGAGTAAAATGGGAAGATCCTGGGCTTCTGAGTCAAAGTACCTACCTCAAATCCTGGATCTCCTGTTTTTGTATCCTTAAAGAAGTCATTTAACCTCTCTGAGCCTCCATTCCTTCTCTTGTAAATGGTAAACTATCAACTTCAGAGGATTGCCATGAGCAGAAAAGAAGGTAGTGTGCTAAAGTACAGGAAATATTGAACAACTTATAATGAAACAAGGAATGGGCCCAGCCATGTGTTAAAAGGTAGAGGGGCAGAGGTCATACTACAGGCATAATATAGAAACTAGTCACATGTTCCCCTTTAATTATTTCAGTGGACACATATTGCAAGCTGGGGCAGGAGTGGGGATGCAGACAAGGAAACTATTGATGAATTAGCCTTCCCTCACAGAGCCTATAGCTTGTTTGGGAGAGGAGGCTGACAGAATGGGAGGCCTGAGCAAACCAGATGCCCAGAGCACTGGTTGTTGGTGCCTTTATGAACAACAGACGCCAGAATAAAAGCCCCTCCTCTTCTAATTCCGAGAGTCTAGGTTTCTAGAAAAGCCAACTTTTTGTGGAAGATTTGATTCTTGGACTGGAACTTGAGGGATGGTAGGATTAAGATATGACCATTGGGGGAAAAGTGGGAAAGTCCAAAGCGATTGCATGGGGTCAGATTATTCCAGGTCTAGAAATTCATCAGCCAGTTGAGCCTGGCTCTGGATGGCATTGGGGAGCTGTTCGAGGTTTTTAGTAGGGGGTATCCTGATGAAGATAATATCTATGATAGCTAGCCTTGTACAGAACTAAAGGGGGAAGGAAGGAGTGGGAGAGGACAAGAAGGGAGTAAGGGCAGGATGGGTCACAATTGTCCTTGAATTGCCTTAACTGCATCCTCTGATCCGGTCATCAAGTCTTGTTGACCTCTCCTTTGAAATATCTTATCTTCATTGCTTCTACAAATTATCTCATTTATCCAATGAAAAAGCTTTCCAGCTGGAACGACTGGAAGCCTGGTGCCATGGACAGACACAAGGAAGTTGAAGAATTACTTTAATTGAAGATAGATAATAAATTTGTTTTATGACATGTTGAATTTGTGGTGGTAGCTGGATGTTCAAATAGAAGAGTAAAGTTGAACTGACTTTTTCATCATGACTGCAAGAGACTTTAATACTCAAACAACATGAAATTTGAGAGTTTAACCAAAATCAGATACAGGAAAAATTGAACATCCTCTGTCATTCTCTTCTTTTCTCTTTTGATGTGGAATTATTATGTGGGGAACTGAGTATATTTGCATAGGTTGTGTTTTCTTCAGCTGCCATTATGGGGAATAATAAATGGAATTGGGATGGAAATGTTGTATGTTTGTTAAACAAAAATAAAAGAGTAGGGAATGGAAAATGGTGAAAAATATGGATAAATATTTTAGCTTTTTGGAGGTGTGGCTTGAAAAACTCATATCTATTATGTAAGTGGAGTCTATGAAAGGATTTATGACCAACATAAATGATACTGGGGTGGTTCTAAGCAATATTTTAATCATTTGGAAGATGGTCTCCCCTCAGAGGGGAGAGCTTAGCCTCTGAGGGGAGACCACCTCCCATTCCATCCATAAAAATTGGAGGAAAACTTCACTAGGACCACTGGGCTCCTAACGTTCAATCTTGAAGGCTAATCTCGCCTAATTTCTTCATAAAAGAAGAGTCCTAAAGATACTTGCTGTTTCTGAATTATTGGAGTACCCCTCACCCCCTGACCTTTTAGTCTCTCCCCCCTTTTATCTCCCCCCTCTCCTGCCTTATTGACAGCAACTATAAAGAAGTCGTTATAAAATGGTTATGAAGCTTTCACTTGAAGCAGAGATGATTACGTGGCTCAGGCGGGAAGGCGGAAAGGGCTAAATAAAAGAAGGTGAGCCTGAGCCATCACAGAAAGGTGAACATTAATAGCAACATCTTGATTTTGTTAAGAGGCCAGCTGAAGCCATCTGAAACAGGCAGGGAACAAGGTGATAATAAGAGAAAATGTGTTTCGCAGACAAAGGAGCAGACAGCAGGGGACAGCGGTTCAGGGAAAGAGGCGAACATTAGGGAAAGTGTGCAGAGGACGCGCTAATCCGTCTGAATCACGCGGGGAAGCTCGGGCCGTTTGAACTCCTTGGCAACTTCAGGCCGGCCTCAAAGTGGATCGCGAGGAATGGGAACAAAGGAAAAGTTCACTCTGAGTTCCTCCTGTCAGAGCGGGGAAATTGCTTTGAGGCCAGCACTAGAAGATGCTAATGGCAGAAAGCAGAGCCCAGTAAAAGAAGGGAAAAAAATGTCAGGTCATTGGGAGCTCGCCCAGCATAAAGGAAAGAAAACCACCACTGACAAGACATTCAGCCTGGGTCTCACCAAGCACTGCTGTGCGAGTACTTCTAACCAGCGCTCAGCAGGGGAAAATCTGCAGCTAATGCCTCAGCTGCTCGCAGAATTTTCGTTCGCTTGACAAACGTAATTGAGCTCTCACTGTGTCAGTGAGGACTATTGCTACTAATGCTGGAAGGTGCAATGGGAGCTCTTATGCCTTTGTACCAACCGGTTTGGGGAGTCAGAAGGATCACTGGAAAGTGAGTACTGGGAAATCACTGCTGACCCTGGAATGGCAGAGCCTGAAGTGGTAACTGGAAAGAAATGTGTGTCTGTTTAGACTCCCTAAGAGGAGAGAAACAGCAACGGCTAGGGTTTCTTCTCCAGGCCTAACAGTTCCCACCCATAAAGTAGATGATGTGTCCCTCCCCTCTGGGCATGTTAGAGTGGTTCTGGAAGTTGTGTGCGGATGTGCCATGAAGTTGGGAAGGACATGAGAATCTTTGCATGTGGGAATCTGTAATAAGATTGCAGGAGCTAGAAACTCTAGGTCCTTTTTCTGTATATTTTATGAGTCATTGAGAATTTTAAAATGCCTTCCCTCCAGATTCTAACCCAAAGGCTGCAAACTAGGCACACCTAGGTTTTGTTTGGCTAGCAGAATATTTTTTAAAAATTGATCCAGCACTTACAAATGGTGAGAGTTCACCTGAAAAACCAGAGTTTGGGCTTCTCCGAGACCAGAAGGTCTGGCAGCCTTAGATCCACAGCAACAGTTAGCAAGGGGCTAGCAGCTGTCCGATTTGGATGGACACCTGAGCTCTCTTGTTTGGCCATCTCTATCACTCACACTAGGTGGCCATATAACTTGTTGTCCAAACCAGGGCACTTTTGAGAGTGAAAGGGGGTGCTGTTAGTAATTATGCCTGAACCACAGACGTAAACCAGGGTTGTTGTTGATGGTGAGGATGTATGGTGATTCGAATTCACGTAGCTTACACTAAGCTTGCTCTTCTTCTTTGCCCACTGTTATCTGTTTATAAATCAGGGACTCATGAGAAATAAGGGAGAAAATATGTGTAAAATGAGAAAGAGACCTAAAAATTAAAAATAAAAAAAAAATTAAAAAAGGAAAGAAATGAAAAAGAATTTTAAAATGAATGCCAATTACACCAAACCTTCAGGTAAAGGCAAAGCCTTGCTGGCGGCTGGCTCAGCATGTAAGTTTGACCTTCCTGGCTCCCTGCCCTACACAGCACTGTCAGTTTTAATAAGCTGTAATCCCGTAGCTACGAGCGACACTAATCAAACGGCAGAGAGCAGCCTGCTCCTAATCAGGAAGGCACAGGATAAGCATTTAATTCTGTGGTTTCTCAGTGAGCTCCAAGCTGCCTCAACAACAACAGCAAATCCCGAGTAAGATAGTTGCTCATACACTCTAATCTTGACCTTCGAATGGTCTTTGTTTGAAGTTTTTATTAAAATTTTTTAATTACAATAGTATTTGATTTCAAAATGTTTTAGAAGCATCTTTTCCCTTTATTTCCAAGAATAAAAAAATATCCCTCCCCCACGGCACGTAGGTAACCTCCAATTCCTAGTGATTGTCCAAGAGTCCACTTGAACCTATCACAGACCCAAACCCTTTCAACACCATTCAGGGTGGGAGTAGTCCCCAAACTGGGGGTGAGGGATTTGGGGACACAGAATGGCAACTCACACTGACCACTTAAAGAAGCAAAGGTGTGAACATGGTAGTGTGGGCTTCACACGGCAGTGCCAGCTCTTCCCCATTAGAGGAGTGGGCGCAAGGACCAAGCTACTTACCCTATACCTCAAGGCCAGAGGGCCCCTCTATTCAGTCCTTGATTCTCTTAGTCCCTTCAACCCAGGAGCAAGTCACAATTCAGAAGCTATTTAGTGCAATGGTTAACTGTTGAGTTTTAGTCAGATGAAGCCAAAGTCTAACCTGGGAGCTAACTAATGGTAGGAAGACCCTTAGGCAAACTACATAAACTTCCAGAAATTCCTGGTAGGCCTTCGGGCAGGATACTCAACCTTCCTGAAACTCAGCAACATAATAACAACACCTCACAGCCTTGCTCTAAGGGCCAATGAGATATATATGGAAAGCATTTACTGAGGTGCCTGGCACATTAAAAAAGCTCCAAAGATTGTGGTTATTATTATTTTCATTATGTGCTAAGCATGGCCTTAAGGTCCCTCTTTAAAGAGACAGGTGCATCCTTGACCCTCCCTGAATTCTGCATTTAGTGTGAGTGCACTTAAAACAATGACTACAGATGGAATAAATGTAGAAAAGTCCTTTGTATTGGAGAAACATACCTGGTACCATGGAAATTTAATATTGTTTAATAGATTCACTAAGAATTTAGTGAATTCTTAGTGAATCTATTTACAGGAAACAAGACAGTATATATTTTTAATTAAAAATATTTATTGGCTATGGACTTTAACAGATTTACATTAAAGAAACATTTTCCCCCCAAATATGGTAATAAGAAAAAGACCCAGAAAAATGGACAATATTGGGCAGAATTTTCAGTGTTTTGAACATAAATAAAGCTCATACATTTATACGAATTCTGGGATATTTACTAATACTCTTCTAAAAATGGATCTGGATTGAACAGGAATATAAACATATGAACAAGTCACACCCAACGTATTTCAAAACAATCAGATCCTTGAGAACACAGATTCTGTTTCTCATAAGTATCCTTGTCATTCATGGAGGAGAGAGGTCACAGGAATGTCTATGGATTCCAAAATTCGTGAATTCCAAAACAGAATTCATGGACATGCCTATACCACTAATAAAAGAAAACCATATAGGTGGGCATCCAACACATAAAAATATAGTAACCACATAATAATTTTTAGAAAATGTTCAGCAACACCCACTAAAATGAACAGCAAAATATAGCACAATAATATAAAACAAATCTATTTCACTCCTACAAACAGAGCAAAGGCATTTCTTTGGTTCTGTTGTTTTTACAAAAACCATGTGTATACGTGTCTGTGTATGTGTATTCTTATAGAAAGCTTCATAAATGTAGAAAGCACACAAAAAGTTAAAATAAACTGTCACACCATCAACACCAATGTCACTCCTCTGGCAAGAGCAGAAAAAAACTCACAGAATCAGAGATGATCTGGGAAGGTCTTTCCAGCCTCAGAATGTGCTAATGCCTATTCGCAAACCACTTCAAAATCCAGACCAAACCTCTTTTTAGGCTCTCAAACGTCTCTCTACTCTTGCCTAGCTCCTGGAACCGCTGAATTTTCATCAGGCCGATGGTGAGCAATAAACAAGAACAAGTAAGGCTATGACTGTAATCTAAAGCTTTTTGTTCCCCAAATATTAGAGCTAGATGGAACCTTAGAAGTTCATTGAGTCCTATCCACTATGCCTGTTCCCATTTATTCAGGAGGGAACAGGCATGAAGAGAGTAGCAGAGAAACTCAATTCTCTACTCACTAGTCCAATGCTCTGTGCAAGTGAACACATGGTGGAGGAATCTCCCCAAGCAATGGGGCATCAGTTATTATGTGGTCAGACTATTCATGAACCTGAAGGGAAGACAATAATGGATCTGTACAACCAGATACAGGTAAACTTCCAATTAGCTCTGGGGAGACAAATCACAAATAGACCGTGTAGCCAAATGAAGGAGTGTGCACTGAGGCAACAGGTCATAGGAACAATGTGTGAGCCCCACGTTCCATGGAGAGGTGAGCCTGGTTAAATTGCAAGAGCCCTTTCTGATTGACTGTACTGCTGGGGCAGCTTGGAAGGCAAAAAGTGTCCGAAAGAGGCCCCAGAGAATATAAGAATTAAAGAAAACCCTTGAATCAAGCAGATTCCCTCTCCAGTCAACAGGCATGTTTCCACAAGGTCATGCTACTCGTGACCAATCGTCTCCCTTTAAGCTCCAATCCAGCACAGTGAACCCTCAGAATCTCATTATCGCCACTTCACGGACGTCTCTTCACAGCTAAAGCTTTTGTCTTTGACTAAACGAATCTCTATTGACTAAAAGAGTTATTTAGCACAGAAATATTAAAGGTCATGGTTCAATTCTTTCTGATCAATCAGGTCACTTAAGTCTTTAGAAAAAAATCTCTTTAGCCTCATGTGGGAGAGTTTGGAACAGCTGCTCCTTATCCGAGCAGACCTGATTCTCCAACATAAATGATGAACACTAGGATCATCTCTTGTTCTCTTCTTCCCACATGACAGCAGTGATACTGGCTCCATGTGCAGTCAGACTTCCGCGTGCCAGGTCTCAAGACGCTTGCCTGTGGATGAGCTCTTTCAGCTGTGCCAGTCTGTCACTTTTTAGTGCTTCCCGAATAGAGTGGAAAAATCCAAAGTAGTGTTCAAAGTTGTGTATCATAAGCAGGACTCCGGCCAACAGTTCATTGGTCACCAGCAGATGGTGGATGTACGCACGAGTATGATTCTTACAGCAGTAACAGGAACACCCTCTCACCAATGGGTCAAAGTCCTCCTGGTACCTGAGGAAGGAAGTCAGAAGGACATTCCAGAAAGTGAGGATCACAAGAACTCCACAGCCTAGGCTATCTCTTCTGCTGGTGCATAACCAATATAGTTAATAACATACTGGCAAATGTACTGCTGGGTACCTGCTTAAGATAGCAATGTGGTCCAAGTTAACACAGCACAATGAACCAGGGGACTCAGGAGTCCTCTGAGGCTGGATATAACCTCCTAGCCTGAGGCTCACAAAGAAGTAGCAAAGACAGTCCTGTGGTCATTCCCTCAGGCTGAGCACTGTCGGTCACACTGTACAGGGACATAATGTTAGGAAATGCTGTTCTGATGAATGCACATTTCTCCTGTTTGCACCAGAACTAGTATCAGAAGACATGGTTCAACCTTTTACTTGCACAGCTTTTTGCAGTTTACAAAGCACTTTTATATACACTGTCTCATTTAATCTCGTCAACCGCCGATGGAGACAGGCATTTTTTTGTCATTTTACTGATGAAGACGACGAAGGGGTTAAGCTCTGAAGCTACAATGCCTGGGTTTGATTCCTGGCTCAGAGCTCACTTGGGCAAGTCACTAAATCTCCCTCTGTCTTGGTTTTCTAATCTGTAATGGTAATAAGAGAAATAACAGTGCCTACCTTATAGAGTTGTTCCAAGGATTAAATGAGTTAATATACTAAAAGACTTGGACACTGTTGAGCACATACTAAGCACTATATATGTGTTACCTTTCATCAACTACTGAAAAGAAGTCAAATGACTTGGTCAACGTCACATAGGCATGAGCAGTGCTAGGATCCAAACTCCAAGACTCCATAATTTTGAGTCTAGTGCTGATAATAAGAAAACTACAACTTCCAGCTAAATGCATAACGTATAGAGAATTTTAGTAGTAAGTTACAATTTATTTTACCCTAATGCTTAAAAAAATAGGAATGAGTCTCCTCGGTTATTTTTCAAGAAGTTAAATGTGGTAAACATTATTATTTCAGACCTACAATCAGGAAGCCCCTATAGAATAGGTAAGAACCAGGATTTTTATATTCTTTCATAAATTTTCAATTCAGTACTATTACTAAATAGACATCAATAAATCTCAGTCCCTAGAATGTCCCTTCACATAAGACCAAAAACACCCAAGTACTAAAGCGAGTATACCAAACTCACAGATAAACCACTCACTCGTTCACTAATTATTTCCACTCTTGACAAAACATGTACAAAGTTACAAGATATCCTAATTCATTCTCTATAAAGGTAAATATTTTATTTAAGACTTACAATCTATATATAACCAAGATGACTTAAGTTCCTTAAAATTAAAAAAACTTTGTTGTGTTTTATCTTGAACTCTTTATTTTGCTCTCTCATTTTTTAAAGTAATTGGAAGGAGTAAAAAACAGCAAACAATGGATTTGCTCTAACCTTTACGACAGCTCTTCTAAAACAATAGTTATCTAGCTCAGTTTTCTGATGAGACAAAGTACACAAATTCATCTGCAGAAAAAAAGGCTTTCTGGAACTGAATTTGAGAAGGACTAACTAATACCCAACTATAAATATTTTATAAAGTCATAAACTGAAAGGGAACAGTTATGTAAACTTTTAAAACAGACTGAAATTTAAAAGTCAGAAACCAAAATCTAAACTTAAAAAAATTCCTTACTTTTTTTCCTTCAGATTAATTTCAAATGATGTCATTTCTTGGTAGCCACTGGTTGTTTTCATTTTCTTTGTTTGATCCACATATTTTATTTCTTCCTGTGTCCCATTTTGTTGTAATACTGAAGGAGAAACCAATAAAAAGTCTTGAATGAAGATTAGATAAAGAGTGACACTGGGAGAATTTTACTTTAGTTACTATTTCATGCTCTTTGACCCTGTAAGTCCACTCCTGAGAGTTTAGCCTAAAGAAACGACACAAGAAAAATAGCAATATGTACCAGGATGATCACTGACCCACTATCTATAAATCTACAATATCAAAATTTGGAGATTCAACAATGTCAAACAAATTATGGTTACAAGTATATAATATACTCTTACTGTCAAGAAATTATTTTTACAAACTAGTTAGTGTGCATGTGTGAATAAATGTGTGTGTGTGTTGAAGTTATGTCTCATCATAATGCACATGCAAATTAACTGGGCTTTATAACTTCCTATGATCCAAAAAGATTCAAAGTAGAATATGGTTTAAATTTATGTGCTCTGTACGGAGACTCCAGTCCTCCAGGGAACTCAGATTATCCAGAATCAAATGGGGAACTGAATTGTTCCCTTGAACAATTTGCTTTAAGAAAAAACATTCCTGGAATTAATTACATGAGAAGCACCAGTTCCCATGCAAAGAGCCAGCTGCCTTAAACAGGGCGAGTAGATAAGTATTTCTGGGAGAGAATAATAACAATCTCAAGGTTGGCCCAACGAGAATGGGCAGATGGTCCTAGGAAGGTAATTCTGTCCAAGTCAATGGAGAAAGAGCAGTGTGACCTGAGCACTGAGCACAGGGCTATACTTTGCTGCCATGAATTTGCGTGGTGATACAGGAGCCTGCAAAGCCCTGGCTTCTGGGAAATCCTTGTCACTGAGGGAATTGCTGCAACTTACTCCTTTGTAATTTTCACTTTGTAATTGGCAAGGGACTATAATTTACTATACACACATACACAAATGTGATTAATAATAATACTTTAATAAAAATGTTCAAACTATTTCAATTTTCCTTATCATAAAGAAAAAGCTTTCTCTGGCCAAAAAGGAACAATATCAGGTTCTTTTTCAAAGTTTTGCATATTCATGGTATGGGATGACTAATAGCTACCTGTGTCCTGGTGGAAATACTTAAGCTTGTAAATAAAGTCATGAACATTTATAAAGTATTTATAGTATACCTACCCACATGCATTACATTCTGGTCTGTCTAAAGGATGGTAAAACTGACTTCCTATATATAAGAATTTGACTAACCTGATTTAGTTTGTTTCCAGAGTAATTCCATTTAGATTAATGCTTAAGTTGCTTTATAAAAGTGTAACATCTTCTGAATGAAGTTTGGTAACTTATGGAGAATGAAATGAACCTTTAAATGACGTCTCTAGCTCTAGTCAAATTTAAGGGTGACAGCGGCAGAGGAGGAGTTCAAAGGACAGCAGGAAGGGAAAGAAGGCCAGAGGGAACACTGGGCATGCAACGTTCTCCTCAAAAACTGGGTAGATGCTTCAAGAGACCCTGGCCCAAAGTACACGTCCCAATTCCTTTACAACTGCCAGTTAAATGTCAGAATTGAAAATTGGTTTCCCTGACTTCTGAATAACTAAACAATAAAAGAAAATGGCAGTGCTTCAAAGCAGTATTAGCAGAGGAAAACAGCTTCCACATCTCAGTGTGCACACAAAGACAAAAAAGCAAAAGTAACGCTAGGACCAGAGGGGGTGAGACTCCCTGTATTTTAATAGCACAGGATTTGCAAAAAGCAGACAAGAACTCTATTGTGAAAAAATGAATTAACTTTTACCAGGCAGTTCAAAGGTTTTATTTTCTTAGATTTTCATCACTATTCACTCTGAATGGTCTTTTTCAGGCTGTTAATAGAAGAGGTTTTGTTTTCTTTTTTTGCTTCTGCTCATTCCAAAATTACTTTCTAATATTGATGAGCTATGTGTATGGTATTAAGTACCTGGGCCTTGTGGACCAACATGCCAGAGGGTACAGATAAGAAACAAAGACGGAGTTTTATAAAAGGCTGACTTTATAGTATGCACATATTTCTGACTTGAATCATAAGCCAAAAATTGATAGGAAATAGAAGAAACTTAAGGATAACACTGAGATTAACTTCAAAAGACCTACATGTCTCCTCAGGATTTGGCTGGTAATCAAAGCTGAAAGTCAGGGCACATCCGCGCTCTGTCACTTGATAAGGGAAAAAACTCTCAAATAAGTCCACTCCTCTTTCGATACACTCTAGCACCTCATCTGGCCGGCTCACACCACAGATGAGCCTGTGAAAATAAGAACAGTGTGACATGAGGACAATGCCAGGAATCCAGGAGTCTTTCCAGCGGGCATTAAAATAATAATGAAAACCATCAGTCATGGTTAGCATGGCAGGCAGCAAATAATAAGATGTGGTGGAAAGAACCTTTGATTTGGAGGCAGAGAGATCTGGGCTAGAATCCCAGCTCTGCTATTAATTTACTTGCTGTGTTCTTTGGGAAAGTTTCTTAACTTCTCTGAGTTTTAGTTTTCTCATTTTAAAAATAAGAGTATTAATACATACCTCACAGGACTGTTGTGAGAATTAATAAGATATTTGAAAAAGCACATGGTGTAGTTTCTGGCCCCAATGAGAAACTCAATAAAGGCTAGTTTCCTTTCTCCTCTCATCTGTTCTGGACAACCTCCTAGTCTCAGACTGAACTTCATAGCCTACCCATCCGCCACATAGATTTTTTAAGAGTGCAAAGCTGTGTGCTTTATTTCCCCCTCAGATACGTGTATATTTTAACTGTATGTTGCCTATAATTCGTTTTTATAATTGGTTCCAGAAAGACATTTTTATCTACTGTATTGTTCATAGTTTCATTTACAAAGCAACTCCTGCTCTCAGAATTTCAACTCTGCCCATAGAATCTAGGAATCTATTTGGCTTTATTTATGCTGCTTCTTTATATTTTCTCCATTAATAAAACGTCTGCATGGTGGAATGAGGTGGTAATTTTAGAGGTACCGGGCAAGGCGTTCTGAGAATATTAATACTCAACCAGGTTTTGCCACTAAAATACCACGGGGAGATGCACTAGATCAGGGCTGGTTGGCTGCTGTCTTTTATGTTTGTTTTTCTACCCATAGTTCCTTTTATGAACTGGCAGAGAAAAGCTTACAGACTCTCTGATTTCTAAAAGAAGGCCAAAAAAAAAGGCTTATGTAATATTAAACAACCAGAATCCTTAAATATATGCTGGTTTTTCTGACTATAGTTTCCCTCAAGTAACGTAATGTTTCAGATCTCCTCTCCAACTGAAGCTGGCATTTCTACACATGTAGAAAGAAAAAACAATCCCAGCTTTCAAATCCAGTAACAGACATCTGTGAGCACTTAACTCAAGAAGTCCAGAAAATGACTAGAAATACCAGCGCTAAATTGTTGCCTATACCAGAATGAACTGGGAGGGGGAGCAGTGAGCACAGAGAACAGGGTTAAAATTGGGGCAAATGCTGCCTGGAGCAATGAAAAGATCTCATTCCAGCTAGTGTGTACACAGGCATGTACAGGTGTAAAACATCATCACGCTCTACCTAAGACTCATAAGCTTTACTCCAAGGTAAACCTGGATTTTTAAAGAGTAGTAAAATTCCATGTATTAGACACTAGCCAACAGCCCAAGGTGTATAAAACAGCACCCCATAATCAGACCTCTTACTCTATCTGCAGGAAAGAGCATAAATATTAACACCAAGTGGGAAAAAAGACTGGTCTTTAAAAAAAAAAAGGGAGTAGTCTCATAAGACATCAGCTGCATTCAGAAACTTGGGACTTTTAGCTTCGAATCTTGTAGATCATCTCCTCTCACCAGCACACAGTAAAACCTATGATTTATGGAAAGAACCAAACCCACTACTATTGCCAGCCCCCTCAATTTCAAACAATGATACCACTGCCTCAAGTCTAGGAACTTCTTAAAGGTCCTCGTTAGTAGTGTCCATATTCATTCTGCTAGCCATCCCAGATCTGCCCTCAACTTTCCTCAGCGAAGGCCAAAGTGCCCATGGCTTTAAACTGTCCCCAGAAAACATGTTATAATGTATAAAGAAAAGGTTTTGTATTTGGCGCAAGAATGAGGGAAATGGTATGACACTGGCCCTCACTTAGATGAGCATCAAGTAAACGAATTCATACGGCAACTATCCTCAGGTCTACATTCAAGCACAGGACAGCCTTGATGGAAATTCCCCTACGGTGAGCCCCCGAAGACTCAGTCCAGAAAGGACATAATCAAAACATCAAAAGACATGCCCGTGTATAGACTACATAATACACGACCCCTAGCACTCCTGTTCCGGGCGCATGTGGCCTGGCCAGCACCCTCACTCGGCACTGGCCTTGGTTTGTCTTCCGGCAGCTCTGCGGTAACTGATGACAGCAAGTCCAGTCGAGTGTCCAGAGTTGCTGGGTTCCCTTGAAAGCCATCCAGGAGGAAGCCACCTACAGGCCGCTTGGCTGTCTCTCGTGCTGACCTCAGCCTCTCCTCCACCACATCTCCACCTTCAATCACTCCAATGATCGTACTTTTCTGAAGGACCTAAGGTAAGAAAAGACTGAATGTTTTTAATGGTTTCCAGGGGTGGAGACCTGTGTTTAAATGAACCTTACACAGAAGCCCAAAGGACAGACAAGATTTCGGTGAAGCTGTTATAGGTGAGGCATGAAGGGAAATGGTGCTCACTCTACCCTGAGAACGTTTAGGGTTCCAAAGAGCACAATTTGAAGGCCACCCAAATAAGTAAGAAAAGACTGAGGAGAAACTGAGGCAATCAACAAATGCAGCCATGCTTTAGCTTAAATTAAATGCACGCTGAGCAGGTACAAGAGGAAAAAAACAAAGGAACGGTTTCAATTTATTTCAATGACTCTCCAGGCCTGCTTGAAGTCACCCCCAAGCTACTGCACACCATCCTTAAAAGTAAATCTAAATATAAAATATAGTTACACAAGTATTAGAAGAATATATTGAATATTTTTATAATCTTGACATAAGGAAGGCCTTCCTAAGCAACTAAAGCTTGCAGGAAAAGGCTGACATATTTGAGTACAAAAACATTAGAACTTCTCTAGTGAAATATAGTATCACCAAGGGCAAAGGAGAACTTACTTTTTGGAGGAATAGGTAAATATCTACACCATACAAAAGGTCCAAAAATCCTTTAAGGAAGTGACGACCCTCTAGAAATCTAGGCAGATATGTGAACGTGAGCTTCAGAAAAAGAGATGTAAATGCCCTGTACACATATGGAGAAGTTACTAAATAAAACTCATAGGAAGGAAGTGCAAATTGGAAACAATCAGATACCCATTTTTGGCCATCATACTGACAAAAAAGCTCAAAGATAACAACATAGTGGAAGTGAAAGTGATAAATGTACTTATAGACCTTGATAACTAGAGAGTAAAAATTAGTCCAGCCTCATGGGAGTACACGAAACTTATCACAACATCAGTGTTTTCATCTTTATATCCTAAAATTCCACTTCTACAAATTTCTCCTACAAATATATTCACAGGAAAAGAGTATCAAGATATTAAGCAAGAAACAAGGAAATTTATGAACGTATGATCATAATGTTATAAAAACCACATGTAGATATGCACACATGTGTAATAATTATGTGCATGTAACTATAAAAGTGAGGTTTGCAAGGAAATACACAAATCAACAGTGGCTCTCTGGTAGAACAGAGGGGTGAGGAGGGAGTCTGGCAGGCTGTGAAGAGGGATGTTCACTTCTTATTTTAAGCAGGAGGGGCACCATCAGACTATTCCTCCAGGAAGAACACTCCTGGATACTGTGTGGAGAGTGAATTAAGGGGGAGTATGGCTAAAGGATGGGGTACAAGACAACTGTAATAATCCAGGTAAAAGACCAAGAGGACCTGGACTAAGGCAGTGCCCGTGGGGTGAAGAGGAGGGGTGGATTTGAGACCTCATCAGGAGGTATGATCAACACAACTGATTAGTTGTCCAAGGAGAGGGTGAAGATAGTCTGGGATGACTCCTGCCCCGTTTTGGAAGTCCAGGAAGTGCTGAGAAGAGCAGACAGGGAATCCTAAAAAAATAGCGAGGCTGAGGTAAGAAGAATATGCTGTTTTGTGTATTCTGAGTTTGAGGTATCAGAGGGACATGTACATTTAGCAACTGTACAGGCCTAAGGTTGTACACATGATACAAATGCGAGTGCCCAGGCTAGAATGGAAGACACTTGGCACAGGGCGGCCACTCCCCACTCCTGCTTCCATGGCAGACAAGGCTAGCAGACCACTCTTCCTGCCGCACTAGGAACAGCTCCAAGCACCTTGGGACGAAACCCACTTGCCATCCCCGGCCTAGGGAATATATGAAGAAAAGAAGTCCAAAGACAGAACCTTGGGGAGCTTCCAACATTTGAGGGCATTCAGAATAAGAGGATCCAGTGAATAAGAGAAGGGATCACTGGAAAAGGGAAAGATGTATGCAGACATACAAAGCGGGCAGTTACACAGGCTTGCCCTTTACATGACTGACACAGCCCTACCTGGGAAACTCCATTTCATGGGTTTAAGAAGTAGGATGAAACATAATCAGTGTCTGAAATGGAACACATTAAAGACTGCGAGGGGCATTATTAACAATCATATCAAGACAACAGCATATGCATAAGCATAAGGGGTACAGAGAGGAACCCCAGCATTTGATCCACACTGAAATAGTGTGAAATGGCGAGGCTGACTATGACACAGAAGAAAGGCCTGAGGCCCATCTGGCCTTCCTAATATCATGTTCTCATACTTTCTCCTCCTTTCTACTCATCAGACAATATTTGTTCTACAAGGATAATTACTGGCTCAAAACAATGGCTAGTGAGCAACACTAACAATTCAGACCCACACAGTGTCCCAGGCTGAACTTGTACTGCAGATACTGAGAGTTCTCTTCAGAATGACAACTAAGTTTCCTCTAATTATTTCATGTACAGTTAACTTCATTAGTCAAATTATATTTTTATTGATAAACTCAAAATAACAATGTTCCTCAAACTGAATGCACCTGCCATAGTGGGACCTGATCGCTGCTCAGGACGACTCCACATAAATTATCAGGCACTGACTCTCCCCTCTGATCGCTGTCTTCTGATCGTCTCCTCCCTCTGCTCTCTCCTAGTGAATGCATCCTTTTCCAGCATCACTAACTCTGCTATCAGGAGCCCTTATTTACTGCTACAGCTTCTTCCTCACCCATCATAACCATTCACCATCAGCAAGCACTTACTGAGGGCTTACTTTGTGTCAAGAATTTTGCTACATGACGAAGATACAAAACTGACGCACAGAAATTGAGCTTATGGAGGTCAAAGTTTAATAAATCATTGCAATACAATATGATTGGGGCTATACTATAGCTACATACAAATTAAAGGAATGAAAAGAACTTCCTGGAAGGGTCAGGAGCAATTTCCTAAAATGAACAATGGGATTAAATGAGCCAGATCTGGAAGCAAGAGGAGAAATATGGCTGACAATAAAAAAACACACACGAAACAGTCCAGAAGGAAGTCTGCATACAGGCTCAGCGACATGAAACAGGATAAAGCCTCAGGGAACTGCAAGCAACGCAGAAGGGCCAGAGTGCCAATCACAGGAGAAAGTAGGCCACGCTGAGCTGGAGGAATAGGGACAGGCCAGGTTTCTGCAGGCCGGCCATGCCCTGTAAAAGTTGAGGTGCAGAACCACCAAATTCTTTTAGGAAAGTGAGCAAAGGGTTGATATTTGGGCTTTACAGAGATCTCTCGGATAGCAGGGCTGAAAATGGATTGGGTGGAAAGGAGAACAGAGGCAGAAAGAACAATTAAAAGGTAATTGTCTACATAAGAGAATCTGAGGTTATGATGCCTTAAGGTGGTAATAAGGGTGATAACACGGCAGATTCTAGGTATATTTAGGGAGATAGAATCAAAGTGGAGTGAATATTGGAGATTAAATCGGATAGTGAAAGGAGTCTTGAAAGACTCCAACTTCTGGGCTGAGGAACTTGGTGTTTGCCAAAAACTGAGATAGAGTATTGATGGAGAGCAAAAGGAAGAGGTTTGAAGAGAAAATATGGGAGTTTGGTTACCTGAGTTTAAGGTGCACATGAGGGATATTCTAGTGACAGAACCCAGCTAAAGCCCTGTAGTCATATGATTCTGAAGCTAAGCAGAGTGATCTTGATTGTACCTACAATTTTAGAAGTATTCGGCAATAAAAAACTAAGGGAAGCCTACCTAGTGAGAACATATACAGTGGGATGTAAAGAGAACCTTAGACAGAATCCGAGAGAGTAATAATACTTAATGGTTCAGGAAAAAAAATAGGAGAGCATAAAAGAGACCAAGAAGTGAGGAGTGGAGAAGTAGGAGGAAAAGAAAAAGCGGTATCATGGAATGTCAATTAGCAAGAGTTTCAAAGAAAGAGGAGTAGTGTGATGTACAGCTTTACCTCTGACTCTTCCAGTAGCCGCAGACAATGATCCAGGAATAGAAGCGATCGGTCAACAGACTTCCTGGCTCTTTTTATAGAAGTTGTTTCTGCACAAGATGCTTCTCCATCTGAGAGGCACTGGAACCAGTCTGGTTGAAGGGCCTGCTGAATTGCCATGAACTTGGAAGCAGTCATTTCCACTCGTCCTCCAACACCCCACACAGATACAGACTGCCAAGGAACAAGGTGATGGGGAATTAGCAAGAATAAAATGCAAATAAAAAGAAAATAATAAAATGCTAAAGCAATTCTGAATTTAATTCTTCTTTACTAGAGAGATGGTAGCAATTCAACATCCTAGACATGGTAAGAGGTTTACTATACTATACTATACTGTACTGTACTGTACTGTACTATACTTCAAGTTCTCTAACAACCTTGTAGATCAGAGAATCCTTCAATGGCCACACAAGCCAACTTCTGAGCTTGCCCCAAGAATTCTGTCATACTTTTCCAGAAGCACAGTCTTCCAGTCTTCCCCACCTCTCTACCCATGCTGTTCCTGAATACACCACAGACTTGGATTCGTCTGTCTTTGATTATGTTGCTCTTTTTGACTGAAATACCCTTCCCCTACTTCTTTGCCTGGTAAAATACTATGCACCCTTCAAGACAGAGTTCAAATATCACCTCCTCTAATATGCTCCCCAAACTAGCCCTGGCATAATCAATTGCTCACCCTTCTAGGCTCTTTCAGAAATTTGTGCTTATTTCTTCTATAGAAATGAGAGCCCCTGGAATACCATTGTATATTTCTAGAGTATCCCAATTCATGTTTGTGCCCCACAAGCACAGTCTAGGGCCTCACACATCATTAAACATTTACCAAGTTAAGTTACATACAGAATTATGGGCTAAGACATAAATCCCATAGTACTTGAGAACCTCTATGTTTCTTTGGTTACTTCTACAGCACCTCTCTTCTCTGAAGAGACTGACAAGGACATAGGTGGGGAGGCAACATACACTCTTTTATTTTGGCATAAACATTTAAATGAATCCTCTCTCCTTTATAAACAGAGTAGATAACTGATGTCAAAATATTTTCTTTTGAATACAAATTACAAAATAAAAAGAAGTTTAAAGCAGAAGAGTAATTTAAAATAGTAATCTTAGGTAAGAGTGATAAATATTGTTGACCTCAATAAAGTGGGTGCAGGAAAAGGAATTGCATTTGTAAAGTAGCAGTATATACACGGGTAGGCATAAGGAGGTTTGCAGTTGTACATATGGAAAAATATACAAGAATAAATAATAATATAAGAATAAACTGTGTTTTGCATACTCACAAGAATAAACCTCCTTTTGCCCACCCTATACTGAAGCCATGCCAGAATGCTGTCCTCAAGGACAATGCAATGGGGCCGTGTCTCAGGAGAAAACTTTTAATGAAGTCCTTTAGATACTGATCTTCTAGCTAAAAATCTCTGGCTGTGGACCCAGCTTTTCAAATTCTGTTCTAAAAACAAGCAGTATTACACTGAGGTTCTACTATATATAGTTATACATGTGATAACACTCATCAGCAACTTTCCCCACTCTTCCTGAGGTGGTTAAAACTGCAAATAAAGCATGGCATCAAAAGATTACTGTTTTCTACCATCAGCAATTTCTTTTTTGGGGATGTACTTAACCCTTCTCCAGCTCCAAATTTTTGCAACAATGAGAAGCTGAAGATACATTCCTTACCTTAACCTCATCCACAGACAGACCTCCTTTAACTCCCATAAACCACCCCATCCCACTATATTCACAGAAATAAAGAGAAGGCAAAAAGGGGTGAGGAATGGGCCAACATCCCAGGCAGTAGGACCCTAGCATTTGAGGGATACAACAGGCTGACTTCCTGGGACAAAGTTGCAGCACTGGAGGAACTTCTGAGAACACACCTTATTTGTTACATAACCAGCTGGGCAGGGGCTGACTGGATCGTGCAGGGAGCAGTACAGGAGCGATTCTGGCATACCTGTATAGACATAAACAAGAACCCCTGAAAGCACTTACATCAACAATATCACTGCATTGTACCAGAGAGCAGCTGCATGTGTACTACTGGACAAAGCAACACTGAGCACAGTAAACTGCTCATACCTGATCTTATACGACAGAAGGCCTATCAACATGAATGAAAAGATTACTTTGAAACCTCTAATCTAAAGGAAGAATTAACTGTAAAGGTTCATTTCTAATAACATAGTGAGTTGTTACAAAAGGAAGGTATAGCCCGGCTGGGTGTGGCTCAGCGGTTGAGCGTCGACCTAGGATCCAGGCGATCGGGGCTCGATTCCCGGTCAGGGCACATGCCCGGGCTGCGGGCTCGATCAATGACTCTCTCATCATTGATGTTTCTGTCTCTCTCTCTCCCTCTCCCTTCCTCTCTCTGAAATCAATAAAGATATATTAAAAACAAAACAAAAAAACAAACAAACAGAAAAAAACAAAAGGAAGGTATATCTTAAAGTATGAGATACAATGAAAGTGTTTAATGACATGTTGACCTTTGAAGAAGAATTTAGTATCAAGTACGTTCATTCTAGGTACTATGCAAGAGGAACTAGCTCCTGGAAAGATGAAATGATCTAATCAAAAAGTAACCTCATTAGTAATAAAGCTGTCTCACATCATGAGTCCCTAGGGGCAGAATTAAAGGGAAGTTACAGGCCCTAGCTGGTTTGGCTCAGTGGTTAGAGCATCAGCCTTCGGACTAAAGGGTCCAGGATTTGATTCCAGCCAGGGGCATGTACCTCGGTTGCAGGGTCAATCCCGGGCACCAGTTGGGACATGTGTGGGAGGCAACCAATTGAAGTGTCTCTTTCACATCAATGTTTCTCTCTCTCTCTCCCTTCCATTCTCTCTGAAAAGCACTGGAAAAAATATCCTCTGGTGAGGATTAAAAAATAAAATAAAAACTAAAATAAAATAAAATAAAATAAAATGGGAAGCTATAGGATAGTGCAAATGAATCTCATTTTCAGTAAGTTTCATTGACTCAAGATGACAGTTTCTTAAGTTCTTTAGTCAAAAAGATAGTTGTTTATATTAGCTATTTTCACTTAATTATATGCTTGTATACTTTAGAGCTGGTAATTAAAACTGATCTCAGGTAGAGAAAAACGATATTACATAAATTCCTCAACTGAAATATAGGGCCTTGTGACAACAAAGTCACCACGCAGTTTCCCTCAGAAGCAGAGGACTGAATGAAAACGGAAAGAGGATTTTGATTCTCTTGAGTCTTAGATATCGGAAAAAGCTTCAGAAGGTAGTCCACAGAAGAATGTTCTCTAGCTGTCACTGCTAAGCTTTCCCTATAAGTGGACGCACACATCTGCATTTAAAATTCTATTTCTATAACAAAAGATAACATTAACATATCAGAATACAGCAGTCTATAAACTCTCTGTCCTCTGCCTTATGCTTTAGGCTCAAACATGACAAGACTACTTTGGATCTTAGGGATGCCCCATGCAGTGTCTCGCCTCTGGGCCTTTGCTCCATGCCTGTTATATCTGCCCACACCTGTCTGCTACCAGCACCTCCTCACCTGGCTAACTCCCTCTTCCTTGACCCAGCTAAGGTGACCCCTCATTTTCTCTATCAAGAATTCATTCTTTATTCTGACCTCCTTCCACTTGTACCCTATAGCAGGTTATGTGCTTCTCCTCTCGCTCTCATGATACATGTACATATCCCTCATCCTGCAAATGTAGTCACCACTCTCTACTGGAATTACCTGTTTATCTTTATCCTAACTAGGCTCTGGGTTCCATGAGCTGTTTCCTATTCGTCTTTGAATCCCCAATGCCTGGTTCTTAGATGCTGAATAAATGTATGAATGAAAAATCGAAGAATAAACAGCACCTCCAAACTCCAAATTAATATATCGCAAGGCACACACAAATAACTTAATTAAGTTTACCTATAAACTTTCCAACTCCTTCCTTATATTCTATCAAGACTTCGTGATGCTCTGCCCTGTTAGTAAAACAGAAAAATACACGGTATAATGATGAATCAATTCCACACTCTATACAACAACTGAAGCCTTCTTCTCACCCAAACATGCTACGTGACAGTAAGTGTAATCTTCAACAACAAATACACCATTATCAAGAGGCCCAACTCACCAGGCTAGGTTCATTAGCCAGAGTAAAGGCTTTCAATTTGCAAGTGGTTCTGTGAGAAGAAAAACTGGCCAAGGTCAACTGCTCCAGAATATCTGGATTTTCTTGCTTCCCTTGCCCCTTCAAAATCAGTTTATTATTAACACGATACTGCAGAGTCATTTCATCATATAGTAAATTGTTCAATTAAAGATAAAGTCAATATGCCCATTACACAAAACGATCTAACTCCATTAGCTCTGTTTCCATAAGTAGTACATGCAAGTACATATGCAGAGACAGAAATCTTTGAGGCTGGGGCATGAAGGCAGCCTTAGGCTCCAAGTTTAGCTCTCATAGAGCATTCCCTGCCCTGACACCCCTGGGAGCAGAGGCAATGATGGCAGTATGGGACCTTGGGTGCAGAGGAAAAGTGAAACAGCTTTAACATGGAGGTCTGGCCTGTGGCTTCCAGATTAGAGCCAGATGATGTATAACATTTGATATATTTCTTCTGATTTCATTCTAAAAATGTACAAATTTTATACATAAAGTAAAAAAGTCTTTTGCTTTACTGTACCTTATTAAAGTAACTAAGCTGCTGCCAAAGTTGAAACTTGAATGGTTGGATCTACTACTCACAGTGATGACAGTGTAAGCTGAGCCATGGCAGGAACCCCATGGATACTGTGCAGTGTGTGATGGGTCAGGTGTGGGGCAGAGCCAGTCTTGGTGTACAGAAGGCAGCCTGGAATGTCCATGGTGCGGTCCCCTGTTTTGCCTAGGTTTTTTATTTTTCCTAGGCGGCAGCCATTAACTATCTTGGTAAGACTCAGCTTCATCCTGAGGGATTCCTCCAGGTCCTGATAAGAGAATTAAATTCAGAAACTGTTTCATGACATCCAAAGGCTACACATTTTGCAAAGATAGCAACCTACAAAAAAATAAATGATAGCATGTTTATTACTACTTCCAGCCTAGGATTTTTTCAGTATCAGGAATAGGGGAATGGGAAAAGTCACAGAGTCAACAAGATACTTTTCCCAAAGTCCCAGAGCACTATGACGACATCAACTACATTTAAATTCAGTGATGGAATTTTTGTCTGACCTGATGAAATCCAAACAAATGGAAAGACGGAAGTGAAGACTAATCATGGAAGGAGTGCTATGAAGCCAAGGCTTGCTCTCAGCCTTGCAAATGTGTAGGAAAAAGTCAGGCTGCTTAGGAAATACTGGTTATTAATTTGATCTATTTTTTTCTCTAATTTGAGAGAATACTAGGCAACGTAGCAATTTTGTCTAATATAAAGTTAAAAGAAGAAAACAGGTCCCAAAACAGCATTCTGGTGTTTATTAAAATATATGAAAGAATATACATCAAAAGATAAAGAGATTACGTCTGAGGTGAGATTATTTTCCAATTTGTTCTTACCTGGTGTCCAGAGATGAGAAACTGTATGGAGCATACATGTAATTCATAAGCAATTTTACTTTTATAAATGGGAAAGAAAAATATTTGATTAAAAAAATTAAGATATACTTTCTAACTTCTCTAGATACACAGGGAGAAAAAAATCAGAAAACATTATCAATTACTTTGTTGGAAGCTATTAATTAATTATTATTTAGTGAAGCAAATCCTAAACTCCACTTCTTAAAATGTACTAAACTTGGTAATCAGGCACAGCAGATAATGTACAAAATGTCACTGGATATACCAGCATTTTACAAATACCAGCACATCTACAGCAAGTACTATAACCCTCCTGAATTCTTCCCAATGCAGATAGGCCCAGTTTTATTAGTAGATAAGTTACTACAGCTATCTAGAGATTCCAACCTTAGGTCCTGTCCTCTTAAGCATTATACTGGAACACACTCTGAAGGTCAACCATTGTTTAAGATGTTACCAAACAAATAAGCATTATCTATCATTAGTTAAAAAATATTCAGGAATATGACTATTACTTTTTTGGGAGTCATAAATTCTTATATTGAAATTAAATAGCCAATCCTGTCTTTAGAATTTTAGAAATAAGAATAACCACTTTCTGCATGATCCTATAAAAGATATCATGCTGAACATGAATTATTAAAAATAATAACAAAAGTGTTTGAGGAAAGCCTGGTCAATTTTCTATAACTCAAGCTTCATTATTTCAAATTATCACAAAGACATAAAAAGAAGTATCAGTGAAACCCACAGAAACGGAGACTATTAAGGGAAAAAAGTTATGTTTTAACAAAGAGCAACATAAAAGCTATTTTTTTAAAAGCCTGGTTATTACACATTAAAACTGTTAAGAAAATGTTTATATCCAAAAAAATTATACAAATATAAATTATCTTTATATAAATTATAAGAACATACTCTAGAATATATGTCATTAGTTTACACAATCATATTCCTTATTGATTTATCAGATAATGCACATAACCTTCTGATTTCAAGTGATAAAAATATATTTTAAACTAACAGAACTCTAAAGCCATTTGTAGCAAGGTTAAAAACTGCATTTTGCAATCTAAGTAAATTCCAGGGAATTGAATCGGCAGGAAGCAAAAAGATGAGAAATACGCTTTTAAAGTTAATGAATCAATGCCTGTTATTGTGAGTGAACACTGGAATTAACCAAATATAGAACAATACGTTTTGAAACATAAATAAGAACTAATGAAAATTTAAGGGACCGAGATTATTAAATACTGCAATAAGTTACCCTCACAAACATATGAGAATGGAAGAAACTATATAGTCTAGTTTTTCAGAAAGGGCTAGAGACAAGAATTTGGTGGTTCCCCCCCTTACTCTAAAAATTCTGTCTCATCTAACATATTTAAGTTTTGTAAAGAGTTTAAATGTATGCACGAGTTGTATTTTTAAAATTAAATTCATACACACTCTACAAGGTTTGTACATGCACAGAAAAAAGTCAGAAGGACTTCTAAACAATATGCTGCGCTGAGCTAACTCAGAAAGACACAGAGAAGTAACAGACTCTAAAATTCTAGAATGCAGTAACTGAAGATAAGACTATTCCGAGTAGAGTATTCTAAAATTCTTACCCTATCTGGGAGGAAAAAGATAGTGAATAACTTTAAACTTTAAGTATGTGTGTTAAAAGATTTTTAAGTAACCATTTCCAAACCCACTGGGGAGGGGCAGGAGAGGGTAAAGAAAAGTTGGCTAATACAATAAAGGGCAAGAAAAAAGAAAATTGATCAAAAAACACACCAAAAACAGAAAATACAAAACAAGATTGTAGAAGTAAGTCTGAATGTTAATGATCACAATAAAATTTAACAAATTAATTTCACCTATTTAAAGTCATAATGACAATAGTAGCAACTAGTATTTATTGGGCATTTACTATATATCAAGTACTGTTCTTTATATATTAACTCCGCTAATATATATCATCATATATACCTATAAGACAGAAGCTATTATTATATGCATTTTACAGATGAGGAAACTGAGGCTAATAAAGTCACCATTTGGGAAGTGGCAGGGCCAGGACATAAAGAAATCTGGCTTTAGAGGCTGTACTCTTATAGGCTAGTAGTCTATTAGAAGTCCCGAATCTTGTCCATAAACATATGCAATATTTACTTATTAACTCTAATGTTAAGATATAATTTTATAGTTACAGATTCCATTTTGCTATAGCGTTCTTATTATTGTTCCTCTTTTCCCTTATCTTCCTTCTCTGCCTCTACCCATTTTCACAGCCTCTACAGACTCCATTCTCATACAAACATTTAAGCATAGTTGAATATGGGAATGGATGTTTTTTTAATTAAAATAAAAATGGAAACATACTGTAAGCACTTCTCTGTAATTTGCTTTTCTCCCAGGAATAGACAATGGATATCTTTCCTGAAGACGAGACATAAAATATCTACTTCTTTTAAAATAACTACTTCTTGGCATTGCATAGTTTGGATGTAACACAACATTTTTAACTTTTTTTTTTTAATTGATTTATTGATTTTAGAGAAAGAAAGGAAAGGAGGGTGGGACAGAGACATGTCTTTGTTGTTCCACTTAATTATGCATTCACTGGCTGATTCTTGGACGTGCCCTGACCAGGTCCAACCGCAACCTTAGGTCCACGCTCTAACCCACTGAGCCAGGGCGGATGTAACACAATTGAATCAACCGTCACCCTTCTGATGGACACTGAAGACACAGGGCAGGTCCTAACATCGCTGCAAAAGTCTGAGGGCACGGCCTTCCTTATCTCATTTTCAACAATTTCAGGTTAACCTTAGTTTACGTTTCCTGGCAGAGTTCTACACATACAGTGACCTTCGATCGCTATCACCCCCCTTTTGCAGATGGGTTCGAGTTATTAAACAAGTTGCCTGAGATCCTACAGCCACAAAGTATCTGGGTCCAAACCCTGCCCTGTGAACCCCTGTGTTCCAGAGTGCACTGTCCACGGAAACATATATGCTTAGTGAATAAGGGTGGATTTACCGTCGCCCGGTGAGCCACCTCCAGGCTCGCGGAGCGCTGGGCTCAGGGACTCGGGGTCATGCCAACCCTCTCGAGTACCCTGCACGGTCCCGGAAGAAACTTCCGGCTGAGAACGTGTCGCTTAAGCAGAGGACAGTCGAAAGGAGGCCCCTCTCACTCAGAGACGCGGCGAAAGCTCACACGATTTGGGAAAATCTGGATGAAGGAAGTCACACCAGAAGACCCAGAAGAGGAAAGGGGAGACATGGCGGGAGTACAATTACCGTTAGTACAACACAACCAGGAAGCGTCTGGGCGCGACGCGGCTCATCCACCCGTAGCAGTCCCCACACCATCAGGGAGAGGGGACACTCACCTACTCACTTCCCAACTTTTCTTGGCCTGAGACCCCTCAGGCTCCCCACAGTTCACTCCCACGTGTCCGGCTGGCAGAATCCTCGGCCTCCTAAACCACCGCCTCCGCCGCAGAGCCAATCAGGGAGCATTGCGTCATCACCGAGCGCCAGTGAAAGGCAAAGGTAATCTCAAAGCGAACTCCCGCCAGAGCGAGGACCCGCGACGGCTGCCGTTGCCAAGGGTGACTGAGCTAACTCGTTCCGCCTGCGCAAAGCCTCCTGGGAGTGGTGGTTCGTCGGCGCCCCACGAGTGCTTTCCAGGCGGGCGGAGGAACTACAATTCCCAGGGAGCTCCCGTAGCGGTCTGAGCAGAAGAGCGGTTGTTTCAGCTTCGGCCAAGGTCCGGGACTGAACCTGGAGAATGCTGCTGGCGCCCCGGGATGGGTCGTCCTCAAAGAAGAGGACGGGGCGGAATCTCTGGAAACGGTTTACAAGGAAGCCGAGCCCCAAGGTGATCCTTCCCAATCAGGAGTTATGGGGGGCGGAGACCGGCCCCGAGGCCATCAGCGTCCCCGCCGGTGCCTCCTCCCTGTTCCACCGAGAGCGTCCTTACCTGGCCCGCCCCTTCCCCTACCAACTTGGAGCCATCATTGCCCTACGAAGGGGGCCCAGGGACTCGGGGGTGTGGGTACCTGACGTCTTTGGTGGGCAGCATCCTGGAATAACTATTTCCATCTAACGGTTTTTACACACCGGAGAGGTCTGGTAGTCGCCCGTCGGGTTGAAGAGAACTCACGAACTCTTTCGCCCCCTACTTACTACCACTCCCCCAAGTTTAGAGAGCTTCCCGCACATTTATTTTTATTTTTAATGTTTTGCAAGCCATAGGGAACTGATCTTTATTGGAAGGGGAAGATCTTCACGTTAAGTCCTCAACCTCGTAGCCCTACCCCCCTAGTTTTACCCAAAATATCTAGAATGAACTCGGAAATGCAAGTGGATATTGAATATATCAGTACTTGATTCTAAATTTCTAAATTCAACCATCGTTTAAAAAATAAGCCCTCTTTATATTTATTTCCCCCGTTGATGCGTTAGCATCCCATGGAAAACTGATGACCCGTTTTAAGCTTGAAACATATGTAAATGACATGTGCAAAGTCAGTCACACGATGTGTGCTTTCCACAGACTACCTTTTTAACAGTCACAAAAATAAATGTTTTAAATGTAGGTGAGAGTACCAAAATGGAGCTGGCTTCTCGGCTTTCCGCTCCAGAGCAGCTTCACCAGCTGTTTTCACGCTTAAGTTACACTTTCGTAAAAATATGATCTATAGACATGTGGCCTTTCTGAGTGCTCTAGGCAATTGTGCTTACAGTTTATTCTAAATATACCAGCTAAATAACGCACTGGATATATTCCACTTGGTGAGTATCTTGTCCCAGATACTGGGGGGTGCAGACTGGGGCATTGGAGAGTTGGAAACACAGTCTGCTTCTATTGTAATATACCAGTTCCATATGGAAATAGACCTGATGATGAAAGGTAAAAATTTGGGACAATTTCTTAGGACTCCAAAGGAAGGATTTTTGCTGCTAGTGCTCATTGTTACTGCCTAGAGGATGAAAAGGTAAAATCACAAGAGCTCTTCAAAGTTCAGTTGTGTTTTAATAGAATCAGCTCTTTCTTTGTTGCAGAAACAAAATTATTCAACAGCACAGCTGCATTAATTTGCTCTCTGTAAGGTGCTTTGAAGGTGAAGTGTTATGTAAGGGAAAGAGTATTATACCTTTTCCTCTTCCATGTTTATATATTCCCTATTTATTTAAAAACCCACTTGAATTATTAGCAAAGCAAATACCTCTATTCATTAAGTGACTATTAGAGGGAATTCTGCAAGCTTTTGAACGTTACAGAGAGTGACGAAAGGAGGTGTACTACTTATCTGATTAATATGTGACTGACCTTGGTAGAAATTTATGTGATTTCTACTTCATTTTCTGCGCTGTAAAACTGTAGAAGATTGATTATCTCTCACTGCACACACACACGCGCGCACACGCACACACACCAGTTCTTACTGGACCAAACAATATCCCTGCTCTAGGTAAGATAGGAAACCCTCTTGCTATAGGCTACTACTAAAAAAAAAGGGGCCTAAGGAGAAGGGCACACCATTCTCTAAGTAGATTTGCTTCTGTGACACTTGCATAAACCTGTCTAATTAATTAGTGCTTGTTTGGGTTTTTATAAGGAGTATTATACCTAGCATTCCTCTATCTTCGCTCATAACCCAGGAGAGTTTGAAAAAATACTCATGCCTGGGCCCTACCCCAGACCAATTAAATCAGAATCTGGTGGGCTTAGGCAGGAGATAAAAACATTCAGATGATGTCCCAGAGAAGGATCCATGTTTTTCTTCCTACCATCTTCTGTGTTCTTTTGTTGCTGAAGTGTCTAATGAAATGATTTGGGGAAAGAATAGAGGACACTTTCATGTATTTTAGTCAGAAGGATAGATTAAAATGGCAAAGTTGATAATGATATTATGTGTTAATATTCTGTATATATTATCTACAGCCTGCTTTTGACCCTGACAATGTGGAACACTGGATTAGGGTAAGGATATTGCACATGAAGATAGAGAATTAAGAGTCAGACATAATCAGATGGAAAAGGAATACACATAGGTCTCCATTTTGCACATATTTTGCTGTTTTTGATCCTTTGTAACTATATATGTTTCCTTATATATAACATAGCTACTAAGTAATAAACTTTGGAAGGTATTTAGGGTTTTTTAATCACCCTGTATTGCTTTAGAACTGTTTTTGAGTTGTCTGTTGCACATGTGTTATATGAAACAAACCAAGGAAAAGTGAACTCTTTCAGAACAGAAGATTTTAGTTTTGTTTTTCCCTTAATGTTCACTATATAGCTGATAACAGAGCTACCATTCAATAAACTAACATAAGGTATAATTTTTTCAATCGAGGAAATGTTTGTTTCACTGAAATACAACTTAAGATCTTCCTCTCCTGTCTCTTACATGTTTATTTTGAAAAAAAACATGGTAAGGATATAATATTTTAAAACAAGAAAATATAGAGATTATTTCTAATCCTTAGCATCATCTAGTACTTGTCCTGCCAGTCATATGGCTATCCGAGGGAGAGCAGTCAACAGAGGGAAAGTTCAGTGCAAAGGTCCTGAGGTGGGAACATGCTTGGCATAGTTGAGAAAGAATGAACAGGGAGGTCAGTGTGGCTGAAGTCGAGGCAGAGTAGCAGAGGAAGAGGTTGGAGAATTCATTGGGTCTTGATGGTGCAGGGCCTTAAAGCATATTATAAGGATTTAGACTTCTGTTCTGAGTTGAATGAAATAGGGAACCATGGAAGGGTTTGAGGGGAGTACTAACATTATGCCTTTCATTTTGAATGGGTCTCTCTGCCTGCTGTGGTGGGGGCTATTTTGAAAATCTGTCAGGAAATTGTGGTTCCTTGCACCAGGGTAATTGCAGTAGAGGTGACAAGAAGGGTGAGATCCTGGATATATTTTGAAAATAGGTTTCCTGATATATTATATGTGTGTATGTTTGGAGAGAAAGAGAAAGAGCAGATTGAAAAAGGTTTTTGAGGAATGGAAAGAATGGAGTTGTCATTAGCCAAGTTACAAGACTGACAACACAGTCTTGGCATGGAGGAAAGCAGGTTTGTGGGTAGGGAGGAAAACAGGTTTAATTGTAAAACGAGTTCTTTTATACTGTGCAGGTAAGCCAAAGGGCCAAGAGAGTTTGCCCACCTCCGCCAGTCACTCTCCCAACTCCCCAATTTCGCCACTGTTTTACTAGATTCTTACTATTGCGTTAAAATATTCTGAAGACTACAATTCAGTGACTCTGTTCATCCCAATTTTATTGCACCTATAGTTTGCCTGTATGGTGGGAGGTTCCTTACAGGGTAGTAATTCGAAGAAGTATAGCTACTCTGCCTCTGGCTCACATTCATATGCAAATTTTAGTAGCATGGAAAACTAATAAAATATATTTTTTATTTTAAAAAGTATTCAAATGTCAGAGTCCCATAATCAGTGCTCTAAACAAAAGGTATCTAAAGCTTAATTAACATTTTGTTCAAATATAAACATCATGAGTACCTGTTAAGACTTGGTAAAGTACTGTAATTAGTTTCATGTTTATTGAATGAAATTATTTGGGGTGGATGTTAAGCCTCACAGTTCCTTCAAAAATGGACAAATGAAAGTATTTTAGTAGCTGAATTTTTTATTTATTTATTTATTTTTTAATATATCTTTATTGATTTCAGAGGGAAGAAAGGAGAGGGAGCGAGAGATAGAAACATCAATGATGAGAGAGTCATTGATCGAGCCCACAACCCGGGCATGTGCCCCGACCGGGAATCGAACCCCGATTGCCTAGATCCTAGGTCAACGCTCAACTGCTGAGCCACGCCCGGCCGGGCAGTAGCTGGATTTTTTAAAAAAGGGGCAGATTCTTCTTGAGGGTTGGAGAGAAATGTTCTAACCGTGAACAAAGTTGTTGTCATCTTAATGAATTTTTTTTTCTGTTATATTAAAGAGAGTGGAGAAAGCCTCAGAATTTGGAGTTTCGAAAGCATTTTCTGTTGGAAATTCAGATTTATCCAGAAGGCTTTGGGGTCAAATGATAGATTTGGAAACATCTGAGCAAATAGAGGATCATGATGAAATCTATGCAGAAGGTAAGAAAATACATTTTTTTTGCTGCAAGGTTAACAGTTCTTTGGAGCACAGCTTATTAAAGCATAGCCTATAATGAATTTCAGAGTACAGAAAGAAAGCTTTTCTTTCTCTTGTCCTTAATTTCTGTTTATTTTTACTGCCCAGAAGTTAATTTACTCTGGAATCAGCTCCAGTATTACAACTAAGGCTGTTTTTAAGGCCATTTTGTCTTCTGAAATAGACCCGCAGCCAGAGGCAGTTTGGTATAACACGGTGAACTAGTGAGTGTTGGAAGGTCTTAGGCCTGTGGCACCAAGGGCAGCTTGCTAATTTGATCTAGTATCATACAGAATTTGACCACTAGTTTATAAATCAACTTTGTTCCTTACAAAGAGAGTCTAAAACTGATCTAACCTCCCTACCTCCCCAAAGCATTTATTCTTCTGTAATTTAGTATGTTAGTTGCTGATGCCCTGACTCTCCACTGCTTAGGGACTGAGAGATTAGGAGGAGCCAGCAAAGAAGACTGGGAAGGAGAAGCCGGGGAGAGATGAGGAAAGTCAGTACCATGTCCTGGAAGTCAGCTTCCCTCTGGATTATTTATGTCTCCAGTTATTCCATTTACTTCTTTCATTCAACAATATATATTTAAATATTATTCAGTGCCAGTAACTATTTTAGGCACTGGAGGAATAGGTTATGAACAAGGCAGGCAAAGCCTTTGCTTTCATGGAATATACATTCTAGTGTGGGAATAGAGAAAATTCAAAAGAAATTATCAGATAGTGACAAGTCACTCGAGTTTGGACCTGAATGACAAGAAGGAGCCATCTGAGCAGTGACAGGGGATGAGCACCCCAGGCTGAGGGAAAGATGGCATCAAGGGCTAAAGTACAGACAAGCTCAAGGAACTGAAGGATGAGCAGTGTGGCTGGAGCTTCCCAATGGGGATGAGCTAGCAGTGAGCGCTGAAGACATGTCAC
This sequence comes from Miniopterus natalensis, assembly GCF_054644295.1. Taxonomy (NCBI): domain Eukaryota; kingdom Metazoa; phylum Chordata; class Mammalia; order Chiroptera; family Miniopteridae; genus Miniopterus; species Miniopterus natalensis. The sequence goes on along the minus strand of NC_142086.1, from coordinate 37,915,849 downwards.
ACGGGGCCTTATAGACCTGGGGAAAGAATTTAGGTCTTATTCTGAGCATGATGAGACATCATTGAAAGGTTTTAAACAGAGGTGTAATAGGACAATTTTTAAAATGTATGGAAAATGGATCCTATGGGAGAAAAAGAGGGAAAAGGGAGACCAGTGGGAGGGAATCGCAGTGGTCTGGGTAGCAGTAATGGTGCTTGGTCTTGGGTGGTTGGTAGTACTGGAGACAGAGAAAGGAGATTGATTCAGAAAGTGGCAAGGTGGGTCTTTCCCATCCTGCTTTCCATTTCACCAGTAGGAATACACAGTATACTTTAGCCTGTTAAGGTTTCTGAGAAGCCCTGCGCTTTAAAAAAAAAAAAAAGTTTACTTATCCCATTTCCCAAGCTTCCTACACCACGAAACTCTTTTTATCTAGAAATACTGATTACTATCCTGAGAAACTGGTGACGCCGTGAGGCAGCGCTGGTGTGTGGATATAGCGTGGCTTTGAAGGTTTTACCCTTGTCTGTCTGCTCATCAACCATCGATGATACTCCACAAGAACTGGTGTTCTGAGGAGCACCCTTTGAGAAATTCTGCTTTCAAGTAGCCTTCGGTGCGCCTCTTCGATCCAACATGAGCTCCTACAGTTGAACACTCCAAGGGAAGTTCCCATTTGTTCTTTTGGAACACTTCCTACTACAGCAGTCCCCCCTTACTCATGGTTTCACTTTCCGCGGTTCCAGTTACCTGGGGTCAACTGCAGTCCGAAAGTATTAAGTGGAAAATTCCAAAAATAAATCTTAAATTTTAAGTTGCACATCATTTTGAGCAGCATGATGCAATCTCTCGCCTCCTGCTTTGTCAGCGTCAGCCCTTTGTCCAGCTTCCCCGTATTCGCTGCACATCCTGCTACCCTCCCATGAGCCACTTAGTAGCTGTCTCGGTTGTCAGATAGGCTGTCATAGCATCACAGTGCTTGTATTCAAGTAACCTTTATTTTACTTTATAATGGCCCCAAAGTGCAAGAGTATGTGATGCTGACAATTCAGATATGCAAAAGAAGCCGTAAATGCTTCCTTTAAGTGAAAAGGTAAGTGTAGAACACTAAGATATTTTGAGAGAGAACCACATTCACATAACTTACCACAGTATCTTGTTATAACTTTTCTGTCTTATCATTAGTTATTGTTAATCTTTTACTATGCCTAATTTTTTTTTTTTTTTTAATATCTTTATTGATTTCAGAGAAAGGAAGGGAGAAGGAGAGAGAGAGATAGAAACATCAATGATGAGAGAATCGTTGATCGGCTGCAGCCCACAACCCGGGCATGTGCCCTGACCGGGAATCGAACCCTGATCACCTGGATCCTAGGTCGACGCTCAACTGCCGTTGAGCCACGCCCGGCCAGGCACTATGCCTGATTTTAAAATTAAACTTTATTATAAGTATGTATGTATAGGAAAAAACAGTACACATAGGATTTGGTACTATCCACTGTTTCAGGCATCCACAGGGGGTCTTGGAATGTTTTTCCCATTATAAGGGGGTGGGAGACTACTGTAAACCCTTATTTGCCAATGAATGGTGTTTAGTAGATCTGAATTATTCTGTACATAAGTTATTGTACACATAAATATCTGAATTATCATACACAGGTTACTTAATAAATATCTTCTCCCTTTCCCTGCCTTCCCCTGAAAACCGATAATGTTTGTTGCTAGTATACTTTTTTACACTTAGTTTCTACTACCCTGATTCATTTTTTTCCTGTTTTAAATATACATTCCTGTCTATATTAAGTACCTTTTAGCATCATTTAGTATATAGAAACACTCCATTCCCTCAGAGTTTTGCGATAATAATGATAATACTGACACAGACATTTTTCTTCTTTGAAACTCGCATACCTACCCATAAGAACTGTTTGATAATGGTGATAATAATGATGAAGATAGCCCGGCCAGCATGGCTCAGTGGTTGAGCGCTGACCTATGAACCAGGAGGTCACCATTTGATTCCCAGTAAGGGCACATGCCTGGGTTGCGGGCTCAATCTCCAGTAGGGGGATGTACAGGAGGCAGCTGATCAATGGCCCTCATCATTGATGTTTCTCTCTTTCTCTCCTCTTTCTCTCCCTGAAATCAATAAAAACATATTTTTAAAAAATAATGATGAAGATAATGCTAATGTAGACATTTTCTCACCTATATGTTTAAGAAGATTTTCTGGATATCACTAAGAATGAAATCCAGATGGAGTTGGCTCCCAGGATATCACACTCAGGTTTTTTCCCTGTCTCAATGACCACTCCTTCCTAGTTTGCTTCCTGGCCTTGCCTTGTCTTCAGCCTCTAAATACTGGAGTTCCTCAGGCTTAGTCCTTGAACCAGTCTCTATCCACTTTCCTCTTTTTGCCACCTCTTCCACTCTACAGCTTTAAGTACCATCTGGGTGCTAACAACATCCACACTTACTTCTTCAGCTTGGACCCCTCCCCTGGAATACAAAGTGGTATAGCCAGTGCCTATCTGACATCCCTATTTGGATGTCTCATAAGCATCTCAAAACTGAACTAAAATCTAAACCTGAACTCCTGATCTTCCCCCCAAACCTGCTGTTCCCTTGGCCTTCCCTGGTTCAGCGAGTGATATCTCCATCCTTGCAATTACTTAGGCCAAAACTCTGTAGATTTCTTTCTCTTGCATCCCATATCCAGTCCAACAGCAAATCATGTCAACTTTATCTCAAAACATTATTGTTTAGCCCGGCCAGCATGGCTCAGCAGTTGAGCATCGACCTGTGATCCAGGAGATCATAGTTCAATTTCCGGTCAGGGCACATGCCCAGGTTATGGGCTCTGTCCCCAGTGGGGGGCATGCAAGAGGCATTCAATCAATGACTCATCACTGATGTTACGCCTTTCCTCTCTCTGAAATCACTAAAGATACATATATTTTTTAAAACCATTATTTTTTAAAATATGACCATTTTTAATACCTCCACTCCAGGTCCAGGCCACCATCACCCCTCTCCTAGGTCATTGCATCTGTGTCCCAGTTGGTGTGCCCTGCTTCCTTGTGTGTCCCCCTATAGTCTTTTAACATAGTAGTCAGAGTGATCTCTTTGCTCACAACCCTCCTGTGGCTTCCCATTGCATTCAGAGTAAAAGCCAAAGTACCTAGAATAGTGTCAAGACTCTAAAGAAGGGGTTTGCAACCTCAGCACTATGGACATTTTGGGCCAGATAATTTTTGTTGTGGGTGCTGTCATGTGCACTGTAGGATGTTTAGCAGCATCCCTCGACTCTACCTGCTAAATGCCAATGTCATCTCCCCCAATAGTGACAACCAAAAATGGCTTCAGACATTGCCAGATGTCCACTGGAGCACAATTTCATCCTGATCTTGAACCACTGCCTAAACCTGATCCCCACATTTACCTCTACCACCCCATCTCCTGCTGTTTCCCCCAACCCCCTTCACTTCTCTCCAGCCACACTGTCTCCTTACTATTTCTGCAACACACCAGATACTCGCCTGCCTTAGGGCTTTTGCACTTGATTTCCCTCTGCATGGAATAATATTCTCTTACACAGCCACAAGGCTCACTCCCTCACTTCCTTCTCTTCTTTGCTCAAATATCTTCTCAGTGAGGTCTCCTTTGACTATCCAATTTAAAACTATCAACACCTCTCTTCATTTTTCGTACACCATTTCTCTTTCCCTGCTCTGTTTTTCTGACTTACTTGTTTATGATCTCTCTTCCCCATTTAGAATGGCAGTTTCATGGTGGTAGGTTTTATTTTTCCTGTTTTGCACATGATCGGTGCTCATTTAATATTTATTGAATGAATGAAAACAGTGAATGAAGAAAGGTCTCTAAAGTAATTGGGTGTTTTTGTTTTATTGATAGCTCAGGAGCTGGTCAGTGACTGGTTAGACACCAAACTCAAGCAAGAACTAGCAAGTGATGGGGAAGCTGAAGACACCGTGTCAAGTATCCCTCCTGCGTTAGAAGCCAGTGGTCATTTGAAGTATGAAAAGTTTGATGGTAAGAACTGATCTGATTGGTCTAAGCTTTAACATCCAATGAATGTGTGTAAAAAGTCTTTCCAGTTGTTTTGAATAATAAATATGTTTTTGACTTTCCTGTGTTTTGCTTAGTTTTATAATTGGCTTTAATTTTTCTTGATTCAGTTTAAATTATTTATGTATATCCTCAGTAAATTCATGATGTTTTCTAAATTAAAATATTCTATTACTTATAATTCTTATGATTATAGTAGTAAATAATGCTGTTTAGGAGTGCCTCTTCCTATATATTGTTGGATGTCTGTTTACTTTGGAGACTACATTTAAACACTTGTATATCATTTTATATTTACAAAATGCTTCATATACCTTTATAAGGAAAATGATTACTTGTACACAGAGCTAGTGTCAGACAAGTTAAATAGCTAACTTGTGATGATTCAGAGATTTTTCCCCCTGAGCATAATGGTGGGCATAGTGACAGTGGCGGCAGCTCCTCATGCGTTACTCAGACACCCTTGGTGAACTCACTTGGCAGCATTCCCCTTCTTAGGACTCTCCAAAATCCCCAGCGCAGGAATCACAAAGTTGTGAGCTCTTAAAGTTAGAGGAATCCTTCAAGATTACCTGCTCTGATCTATTCTCTTTACCCCCTCAGATGGAGATCCTTCTCCAGTATACCTAACACGGGGTGTATAATCTCTGCCTGAACACCTCCCAGGATAGAGAGCCTGCACTCTGGAGAAGCCCATTCCGCTGTTGTGAGGCTGTAATCTTCATAGCATGCTCTCTTAGTTAGGAGAATTAGAATTTTGTCCTCAGTAACTTTTACCCTTTAGTGCCACAGAAAATAATATTGTGTTTCCTCTTTCACTGATGTTTCTCTCTCTCCCTTTCTCTCTTTCTCCCTTCCTCTCTCTCTCTCAAATCAATAGACATATCCTCGGGTGAAGATTAAAAAAAAAAAGACAGAGATTCAGAGATTGGCAGAGTGAATTAAAAATACGACCTAACTATATACTGTCTTTAAGAGACACAGTTTAGTTTCAAAGATATGAATAGGTTGCCCTGGCCAGCGTTGCTCAGTGGTTAGAGTGTCGGCCTGCACACCAGAGAGTCTCGGGTTCTATTCCCAGTCAAGGGCACATACCTGGGTTGCAGGTTTGATCCCTGACCTCAGTCAGGGAGCATGCGGGACAGAACTAACCTATGTGTCTTTCTCGAATCGATGTTTCTCTCTCTCTCTTCTCTCTCCCCCTTCTCCCTCCCTTCTACTCTCTCTAAAAAAATCAATGGAAAAAAAGTCCTCACTCCTTGGGTGAGGATTAAAAATATATATGTTAATAGATTGAAAGTAAAAAGATATACTATGTAAACAGTAACCAAAAGAAAGCAAGAACAACTTAATAATGTCAGAAAAAAAGAGACTAAGATAAAAAATACCATCGAGACAAAGGCATTTTATAATAATCAAAGAGTCAATCCATCGAGAAAACATAAGTACAAACATATGTATACTTAACAAAAGAACCCAAAAATATGTGAAGCAAAAGCTTAAAAAATTGAAGGGAGAAAGAGGTAATTCACCAATAACAACTGGAGACTTCAATACCCCATTTTTAATAATGTATGGGACTACATGGTGTACTAAACAGAACGTTAACAAGGAAGATGTTCAATATTGTGAGTCATTAGGAAAATGCAAGTTAAAACTACCATGAATTACCACTTACACACCTGTTAAAATGGTTTAAATTAAAAGATTGACCATACTAAGTATTGCTAAGGATGTGAAGGAACTGGAACATTTCTACACTGCTAGTGAGAATGTAAAATCATACGGCCACTTTGGAAAATGGTTTGGCAGTTTTGTAAAAAGTTTCTATTCCCAAGAGAAGAGAAAGTGTATGTTCATACAAAGACTTGTGCACAAATGTTCATAACACTTTATTTGTAATAGCCCAAATCTGGAAATAGCCCAAATATTTATCTACACATGAGTGAATGAATGAATGAACTGTGGTATACCCATACAGTGGAATACTACTTGACAGTAAAAAAGAGATAAACTATTGATGCACCAACATGGATGAATCTCAAAATAATTATGCTGAATAAAAGAAGCCTGACCCAAAAAAAGAGTACATAACATATGATTTAGTTGATACAACATTCTAGAAAATGTAACCTAATCTATAGTGACAGAAAGCAGGTCTGTGGTTGCTTGGGATAGGTCAGAGAACATGGGGAAGAGTGGAAGGAAGAGATTACAAATGAAAATGAGGACCTTTTGGGGAGCTGACAGGTTCATTATCTTGACTGTAGTGATGGTTTATGTATGTGTCAAAACTTATTGAAAAGTTTAAATACTTATTTGTTAATTATGACCACAATTAAGTCATTTTTAAAAAGCAATAGAGTCCTCAAGGATGTTTAGATTAAAGTAATGTCTTTTAAATTTGACAGTGAGGAAATCACTTGAGTAAGGGCAAGTCTTCATGAGTAGAGTTTTTCTCCCTCTTAGTTGTAGTTAATTGCTGAGGACTATACTCACTCAGTTGGCGTTATCAGTTACTATTTATTGAATACTCACAGTATTGTGTTTTTCGAAAATATCTTTTTATTGATTTTAGAGGGAGAGGAAGGGAGAGGGGGAGAGAGAGAGAGAGAGAGAGAAACATTGATGAGAAAGCAAAACATCAATCAACTGCATCCTGCACCCCCTCTACTGTAAATCAAGCCCTCAACCCAGGCAGGTGCCCTGACCAGGAATCAAACTGGCTACGTTCTGGTGCATGGGATGACGCTTAACCAACTGAGCCACATTGGCCAGGGCCACAGTATTGTATTATTATTGTACCAGGATTATTTAAATAAATATGAAAATTGTATTAAAATTTTTAAATTAAAAAATACTTTTTTGTCATTGTTCTGTTTTTCCCAGATTTATGTGGCTATTTGGAGGAAGAAGAGGAAAGTACCACTGTTCAAAAATTTATAGACCATCTGCTCCATAAAGATGTGGTGGATTCTGGGATGTTGGAAGATCTTGAAATGAATGGAAAGAAGCAGCAGAAGGATCCTCGCCTTACCATGGAGATAAGACATAAGCAGGTGGGAGGGAAAAACAAAATTAAAATGGATAACAGGAAGCAATCTTTGTATAATATATTTAATAAGCTTAAATAAAGACTGAAGCTTTATTATGAAAAAGGGTGCCATCTGTGGTTTGGTTAGAAAGAATAAAAATAAAATATAAGAACTTCAGAAGAAAAATAATGCTTATAAACTGAGGATAGGAAACTATTTAAGAAAACCTCAAAAAAGGAATAAATGAATTTGACCAACAGAGTGTTGGACTAAACTTTATTAGTTTGGATGTAGTACTTCCTATTATAAATACGTAGATTGGGTTTTGGTTGAATTTGGTTTTTCAATTGAGACATCAATATATTAATATCATGAATATTCTGTTGAATGTTATAGTGATAATTCTTTTCTAGACAACTGAAAAATTCACTCATTTTGTGATTACAATTTGAAAGGGAGGACAGATCTGAATTAAATCTAGTTCAGCTGTTTTGAATTAGAAAGGCATATGGAAACTTTTTTTTCTCCCAAGTGAATAGTAGGTTACAGGAAAAAAATGCATCTCAACACTTTGTAGAGGAGCTTCAGGAAATCAGAACGCCCAGGCCTTTGTGCCACAAGTCCAAAACTATGACTGAACTAGAACTAATGTCTATACATGTGTGCTATCTTTTTATAACTGATTTCTTTTTTTTCTTTTTTTTTTTAACATATCTTTATGGATTTCAGAGAGAGGAAAAGGGGGAGAGAGATAGAAACATCAATGATTGAGGGAGTCATAGCCCGCAACCCGGGCATGTGCCCTGACTGGGAATTGAACCCCAATCTCCTGGATCCTAGGTCAATGCTCAACCACTGAGCCACGCCTGGCCAGGCAATAACATTTCTGATAACATGTGCCTATCAGTACTGGGATGTTAGAAAAACTGGGTAGAAGTATGTCCTGGTTTAGATTTATGATAAAAAGGAGGAAAGAAGTTCAATAAGAGACAGCCATTATCTAGAAGTCATAACTGGGGTAAGCTAGGGGCAGAGTTAAGTGAAGAAGGAAGGAAAGGACCACTCCTTAATTCATAGCTAGTCAAGCCTCTAAAGAATTAATAAATTTTAAGAAAGTATTGTGCTTATTCAGAAATACCTGTGAAGTTCATGGTTTTGATTTCCAAATATGATCCAGAATCATCAATATGTTTAAATCATGATAGAAATGAATAAAGGGTTGTGGTGTTCCTAAACAATACAGATGATCCTTGACTTATGATGGGGTTACATCTCAATAAACCCATCTTAAGTTGAAAATATCATGAGTCAATGCATTTAATACATCTGAGTTATCACCTAGCCTACCTTAAACATGCTCAGGACACTTACAGTAGCCTACAGGTGAGCAAAATCATCTCACTGCCACTTTCTAGCATCACAATAAAGTGTCATACTACATATCAGTAGCCCAGAAAAAGGTCAAAATTCAGAATTTGAAGTGTGGTTTCTACTGAACACGTATTGTTTTTGCACCATTCTAAAGTTGAAAAATTGCAAATAGAACCATTATAAGTTGGGGACCATCTGTAAGTCACTGTTCTATCCTTCACAATGTAGCCTCCCCAAAATATTCGTTTTAAAATTATAATTAGTATGCAGACATGGCCTAAATAAATAGCAGTAATGTATATTTTGGGAAATCTTATGGGTGGGAAATCATTACTAAATAAGAATCCAGAACTTGGCAGCTGACCCATTAGATTTTGGTGCAGATTATTCCCTATTTGTTTGAGAGTCGTCTTACCCAACTTCATTTAAAATTTCATATTGGCCCTTACCCAGTAAACAAATGAATTCCCTCCATTTTTCTGATAAACGATGGGGTTCTGGAGCAGAATGGGTATATTCTGAACTTCAAAATGTATTCTATGGTTTTGCAAATCCCTTACTACTTGAAAGACTGCATTTGTCCTCGTATTTTCCTTTAAGGTAAAAGAAAATCGTTTAAGACGGGAGAAAGAACTGGAGCGCCAGAGAATTGAAAAGACCCTGAAAAAGTCAGCCTTCTTAGAGGCTCAGTGTCTGGTGCAAGAAGAGAAGAGAAGGAAGGCTCTAGAGGCCAAGAAAGAGGAGGAGGAGATTCAGAGGGAGATGGTGAAGCTGCGGAGGGAGATAATTGAGCGCAGGCGCACTGTGGAAGAGGCGTGGAAAATGTAAGCCAGCTGTGATGAGCAGTATAGAGGGTTTTTTTGTTTAAGCAGTCATTTTGGAAGTACTCTATAAAGTTTTTTTTAAATGCACAAACATTAAAATTACAAAACACAACAGAGAAATGACCCACTATTCCAACATCTTAACAAGTTAACTATTTTCACTTTTCCATGAATATTCCTGGTGTTGGTCCCATTACATATTTAATTGCAACTATAAAGTACATTTAATGTGTTACTCTTTTTTGTTCCACTTTTTTATGCATTCATTGGTTGATTGTTGTATGTGCCCTGACTGGGGGTTGAACCCACAACCTTGGCATATCGGGACAACACTCTAACCAACTGAGCTTCCCAGCCAGGGCCTTAATTTGTTATTCTGGTTGTTGTAATTATCACATTAACTAGAGTCCATTGAGTTCTTATACCATAATTTATGTAATGATCTCCTCTCCTTAGACTGATAAGCATTACAGCTATTTCAGGTTTTTTCACCAATAGTACACTGAGCATCCTTAAGTATAGAACTTTTTTATTCTTTTGAATTACATTCTTAGGAGTGTAATTACTGAGTTAAATGGTACAGGCCTTTTTATGACTCTTGAAACATTGCCAAATTGTTTTCCAAATGGGTTGGACTTATTTATACTATTACTGGCAGTGGGCCAGTTACACGCTTTTCTCACATTGAAGAGTAGCATCATTTTCAATATATTTTGCACTTTGTGTAGGTTTTATATTGGTTAGTTTGCATCTCTTAGGTTACCTGAACATTTTTAAGGTTTAACATGTTTCCCTGTGCATGTTCTCTAATTATGCCAAGTCCGTTGTGAATTGCATCAGTGTTTCATCTTCTGATGGTCATATGGAGAGTCACCATTGCCCTGCTGCCACTGATAAAGAAAAAGAATATCTGACATAAGAGGAAAATCAAAACAGTTCTCATAGGATGTAGTGCTGTTATGTATCCTCATGAAAAAAATGAGTTTCATAAGTGAAATAACTGATGTATTTATTCAGAGAAACAGCATTGATGCATGCACTGCAAAAGCCTTGGAACACCGTGCCTGAAGTGACTGAACACTCAAACTGAGAGGCCAGCAAGACCTATTAGATAATCCCTTCCACCCGCATCAGCCCACACAGCCTTCCCCCTGTGTTCTTGATTGCTCTCATTCTACCCAATTTGAAACAGCTCGGCAGTGGACTTGTGCTTTGCTTTCAAGTGCCAGCCTCAGCCTCCTCCAGAAGCCATTCCTTTTAGAGAGCAATCACCAGTGTTTCAGGGAGTTCTTGCTGAGGTCAACCTTGCTTTTCAGTTTGCTCTTAAGCCCTGAAAAATCTAGGCTGACCTAAAATAAATTGTGAAGCGAGTAACATTTGATGGTAGCAGGAAGCTCTGCTTCAGTGGGCACTCAGCAGATGCTCACTGACCAGTCACTTCTTTTAAAAGTTAAAATCCTATCCCTGGTTCCAGTGAGACAGATACTGTGATATACTTATAGGTGGATGAACTGATTTAAACATTCCAGAAACCAATTTGGCAATAAACAAGAGCCATAAAAATGTTACTATCATGACCTGAGAATTTCCAGTTCTAGGAAAACTGCCTTAAGAAAATGATCAGATATCCAGACAAAGATTTATGCACAAAGATAATTAAAGTAATATTATTTATGATAACAGACATTAATATAGTGGAGAAATTATTAAACAGTGGTTCCACAGTAAAACAGCACTGACATGTTATCAAGTGGTTTTTTTCTAGGTGGAAGTATAGATGGCTTTTATGCCTCTCCAGTTTTTCACAATGAGCAGATAATACTTACACAACAGATACTTATTTTAAAAATCAGATCCATGGCATTAGAACTGTATTTCTTTAAATGCCCACTGTGACTTGCCTATAACCATCTGATATAATGTCGTAGTGACACTGTTAAGTTTGGAAAAATTCAGTAAAATTGTATTGTTGGTAGGGCTTTTAAACTTATTTGTAAGCTATACTAAATCTGCTTCATTGCACAGTTTCAAAGCATCTTCTCCTAGGAGATGTATTAATTACTAAAGGAAAAATAGCAACTTTGTACTGGAGGAGCCACTGTAACCAATAAGATAGTAATAAGATATAACATTGTGTGCCCCCTTGTATGAGACAAGAGCCATAAAAATGAAAGAATTAATGAGAAAATGTCTGCAGACTATTCAGACATCCTGGTCTCAGTCTGAGTTTCCACAAACGTAAAGTGAAGCTGAGAAAGACTAGCTAACTTGCCTGAGTTTTCACAGCTGGTTTGTGGCCAAAGCCCATGAATCCTGATTTGACTCGGTGTTATGTTTACTACATCATTACTAGAATATATACACTATACACATACCTGTGTAGTTTAATATACTCCAATAAGAAAGCAGTGGCTATGGGCTTGCGTGAATGTAAGAGGGGCGATCTGGGCAAGAAAGAATAGATAAGTGGGGGAGAAAGGGGATGACCAGAAAGATGAACAACGAAGTTCCTAACAGACTCTTGTTACTTGCCTGAGGGCCTTTTCCTTATTGTATTAAGTTCTATATTTTCTCTTTTTAGCTCTTCAGAATTAATATAAATTCCATTTTTCCTTACTCAGTAACACCTGATTCTTTCATTATCTTTCTCCCTAGAAACCTTGTAAAAGCCTTATTGTAAAAATCTCATTCCTTTCTTACCCGAGGGTCCTTTTTTGTGCCTCCCTTATAAGAAGAGAGAGAATGTCTATGTTAGAGAATGCCTAGTAGTTGTTAAGTCTCAAATTTTGATCAAAGTATCACTCAATATTAAACTCAATAAAAATGCTAAAATGTCTATAGAGCTTTCTACTTTTCAGAGTACTTATAACGACTTTATTTTATCTATGTTTTATTTTTAAAAGGAATAAACTAAGACAAAAGAAAAAAATCACTCTATTATGTGGCTTTAAAGCCAGATCTAAAAAATCTTTGTCTTCTGATGGAAAATTCAGTATTCATTGCACTATGGTCTGTTGTGATTACTCAACATTAAGTCTATTCATGTATGTATTTTTAAATTGTTATAAATAGAGAGAAGAGAAAGCAAGAAGAAAGTTCTCCAAAACATCCAGAGAAAGGCATGTTTCACAGTGTTCATATTCTCCGGGAGGAAGAAAAAGTGGAGAAAGAAAGAAAAAAGAAACTGAAAGAGTTATTAATCCAAACGTACAAGGAAAATCACCAGGTGGGGACTGTAATGTTTCTTTATTCAGCATTCTGTAGCATAAATGATGAAGGGCTTCATGAGAGATGGGACAAAGTAACACTAAGCCCAACTGAGCAACTTTTTTTAAAAGCTAGACATACTTGATGGTGGCGTTTTGGACTGATGGTCAAGAAGTCATAATTATTCAGATATAAAACAGCAAGAGTTTGGTCAGAGTTTTGGCTTTAGGAACAAAGAGGGAAGTGTAGGATGAAATGTTAAGAATTGAGATTAACATTTTGAGAAAGATTAGCAAAGACTCTTAGATGCTGCGTCCTTCATGAGACTGACGGAGTTAGTGTGTCTTCCTGCAGTAAGAGTCTAGATTTCTGAGAGAAAGTAAGAAGAGAATGAACTCAGGAGCCACCTTAAGAAGGCATAAGGAAAAAGGGCCATGCTATATTACCCAGCCAGTGAGAGATGAATAAAACATGTGTTCCCAAGAAGATTAACTTTTAAATGTTATTGAAGTCCACTGTACAGGAAGAAATCATGTATGTTTTAGATAGAAGTGCTGGGTATGAATTTTAGACACAGAAGAGTTTTACAAATGTAGTACCCTACTAAAACAAATTACCCAATTTAAACAGACCAGCCAGTGTATATAAAAATGAGAGATTATGAATTAATTATCTCTATTTTGTCACAGATTCTGCTTGATTTGAACCTATACTTTATTGTTTTTAAGTTTTTATTTTGAAATTATTTTAGACATACAGAATAGTTTCAAAAATAGTACACAGAGTTCCTGAATACTATTTCCCCAGCTTCCCCCAGTATTAATATCTTACATAAATATAGTATAATTATCAAAACCAGGACATTAACATTCGTACAATACCATTAAATACCATTAACCAAACTATAGCTTTTATTAGACTGTCACCAGTTTTTCCACTAAGGTCCTTTTTCTGTTCCAGGACTCAATCCATAATTTTGTGTTGCATTTAGCTATTATGTCTCCTTAGTCTCTTCCCAGTTCCTGTCTTTCCTTGTCTTTCATGATCTTGACAGTTTTGAAGAGTACTAGTCAGGCATTTAGCAAAATATTTCTCAATTTGAGTTTTCTGATGTTTTCTTCTGCTTAGATTGAGATTATGCATTTTTGGTAAGAATACTACAAGAAGCGACATTGTACTCTTTTCAGTACATCTTATCGGGGGTAGATAACGTTAATATGTCTTATTACTGTTGATGTTAACCTTGATCACTTAAGATTGTGTCTGATGGGTTTCCCCACTGTAAAGTTACTATTTTCCCTTTGTAACTCATAAATGTCTTAGAGGAAATATTGTGAAACTATGCAACTAGCATGCTTATCCTTAAACTTTCACCTATTAATTTTAACATTCATTGGTGGATCTTGCCTGTAACAATTATATAATGTGGTATTTGTCTAAAGATAATTTTGTATTTCCCTCATTTCTTCTCCATTTGTTAATTGAAATTCTCCTAGAAGGAAAAACTGTCCCTTCTCCCCAGGTATTTATGTATTCATTTATTCAATTATTTATTTGCATCACTTTAGGCTCATGGATATTTATTTTATTCTGTGGGTTACACTCTAATATTTTTGTTGTTTACTTTGTTACTCAGATTGTTCTAACTTTGGCATTAGAAAATATTTCAGGTGGACTCTCTTGCTCTTTCAAAATGCTTCCGTACTTTTTTGGGCACTTCCTTTCTTTCTGTTGCCACAAGATGTTTCAGGCTCATCTTGTATTTTCCCTCCCCTAACCCTGGAATCAACCACTTCTACATGGAATCCTGGGTTGTTGTTTTTTGGAGAATAGTATTTAGAAGCTAAGATCTTGGGACTAGGTGTGTTCATTGCTTCTGGACTGGCATTGTTTCTGGGCCCTCTCAGCAGACAGAGTTGGAAAATATATATGTATGTATACTAACCCACACATGCACACACATTACATTTACTTCTGTGTCTGCCTGTCACTATGCATATTAAAATCTGTGAGTTCACACTAATACCTCTGATTCCAGTGCAGCAACACAGGGGTCATGCTATCCCTCCCCCTTCCTTATTTGTAACTTATTTCTGTATCTATATATTAAAATGGTAATCAGTTCATAATGATAACTTCAACCCTAACCCAGCACCACAAGTTTCAGTAGCCTTTCCTTCTTGCTTGTCTAGAACTTCTTTCTCTGACAGTGAGAAACCTGAAGCTTATTATCCAAAATATATTTACGTACTTGTTTAATCTTAATATATTATAAAGCAGTTTCAGAATTCCTAATGCCGTGGTCCAGCCGCAGCGGGAGTCTGGGGTGCTGAAGGTGGGCAAGGCGTCGGCGCTGGGAGATAGCAGACTACACGACTCGGAGGTGGTGTGACACTGTTCCACTTTATTGAGAATCAACATAATCTTTTATACTTACATTTTTGGCTACGATTACATTTTTTCGGTTAGCAAGCAAGAAATATTATTCACAGGTTAAACAATACAAGTTTCGATTTCATCAGAATGGAACAATTTTGACTTTTATTTTTTAGAATAGAGGAGAAAGGAAAAATCAGTGACCTATAGAGTGATAGATGTGGCTTTGTTTGCAGCAGTAATATATTAGTTTGTGAGGCAGAAATTTTATATAATATTTGTCTGTGGTTACTACTTCTTATGGTTATATTTTAACTATGGACCTATTCATAAGCTATTATATTCTTCTTGCCATTTTCTTCTAAGAAAAGAGTGCCTTTTGCCATAGCTATTGATTAACTGCTTAAGAATGCTTTGCTTTTGTTTCTTTGGGAGCGAGCACCGGCGTGGCCGCTGCCTTGCCAAGCGTTTCATGAAGGGCAGGTTCATACTGAACATGCCTTCCATTTACATTAACTATTCTGATACTGTTCTCATTGTAAGCACCTGTATAAAGCTGAGGAGGGTCTGGTAGCCTTTTCATACTGTTAGCCCCTTTTAGGGGGATGCCATAATCTGCCATTTATTCTATGTGCTACCCAGGGTGGTCCTTGTACAGCAGGCGAGGGGCGATGGCCTTTTTCCTGTCCTCAGCTAATCCTGCAGTCATAGGCGGGGCACTTGAGGCTAGGCGGCTGCGTGAGCTCAGCTTTCTCTAGTTCCTCCATAAATTCCTTATTGGGGGCACCAGGGGGAATTTTCCTAGCTTCTTCTAATAACAATTTGTTAAAGCATCCGGCACATATGATAGTGACTGGACTTGGGGAAATCAGGATTTCTTCAGAAGTGAGAACATTGTTTACCATTCCCAGGTTAGTTATTGATTTTACAACCCAAAATCCCCCTCCAAGGAGGAGAAGGGATATTCCCATTAAGCCAATTACTCCCACCCACATGCCACGTCCTCTCCCCAGAAGACGCCTTCCTTGAAGCTTCCTCTCCACGTCTGGATTTTGTCAGACGACATAGTTGGGAGAGGACGCAGCATCCTAACCCTTACAGTTATGGAAACAGATTTACTGACAATTAGAGTAAATATTATATTAGAGTATAATATTTATATAGTTATTTTTGTTTTTAGGCTTATTAGCCAAGATATTGTTTTCCAAAGTTACTTAGGTTAGTTCTTGTCTCCTTCCCCTTCGTTGTGATTATTGTTAGGGAACCTCTAATTTAGATTTCCCCAGTGTGTATGGGCGGACATGAGACATGGGAAAAATCTCCCTGCTACACTTGTCAGGCTTTTACATCGACTTGGCTGGACACAGGATGGTCCTGTGGTAAATGCCACCCGATAGCAGGCCCTCTGGGCTCATTCTCTTAGTCTCAATCCACATTCCTACCCTGGTTCTAAAGGAGCCTGAAGCTGCCCTTGGGTAATGAAACTTGGATACTCAGCAGCCTAAATATGGCCACAAGCTAAAAGGGCGGAAGATGCCTAGCGGCCTTGCAGCAAGGGGCTAAGTAACGGGAAGCTCCTGTCAGCACCCTCAGAATGGGTCACTGGCACAGACCCAGAAGCTGGCTCTACAGAGTGTTCGCAGGAAGACTTTAAAGAATCTGTTTCTAAGAGTTGCTTTAGTTCGCGTTCCTTTAATTCCTGTACTTTTTGTGCTTTGACTCTGGATTGTATTTGCTCCCCAAACAACCTCTTCACATCACATTTGGAGCACATTATTTAATAGAAGACTTTCTGAGAGAAACAGAGCAGGCTCTCATTAAAACACAAGTTCAGGTGCCGCACTATTCACACATCTTTCCTACATACCTCATTTCTAGGTCTCTCTGTTTTATCAAAAAATCTATTTTTTATAGAAATTTTCTACTTCTAGCCTAGCCTGTTTTTTCTTTGATGTTGCAGTGAAATCTCTTGGGGAGACTCGGCAATCCACATGGTATTGCTAATTAGCAGAACCAACAAGGGATTAACTGCGAGGTTCTTACACCATTTGGAAACAGCCTTAGATTTGCGCCACACTCTGAAATACACTCACGTTTTCTTCATTAGCTAAGAAGGCCTATGCTTTTTCCTGCCTGTGAAAGTTGGCAAGAACACTAACCCAAATCTTTATTCTATGAGGCAACTAAACTTGCTTATTTGGTTGGGTTTTTCCGTTAGAGAGTAAGTAATGACGACCCAAAGGAGTCATTGTTAATGTTACATTTGTGGCATTGTACCTTCCAAAAGGCCACCCCAAACTAAACCAAGAGAACATGAATATATATGGAAAAAAAGCCTGGATTTTCTTATCGACAAGGTGGTGGAAACTGTAGTTAAGTACCTCATTTATATAGCATTACTCCTTCCCAAAGATCTTAGTTTTATTAGGACTGCCCACACACTACTGAAGCAAAACCATTTCTAAACTGAAACATAGCAACCATCCTCTCAGCAGCATTGTCTGTTTGGGAAAAGAAATGAAGGAAAAGCCTCTTTGCAAATAAAACTGTGGGAAAGAGAAATGTCAGGCACACATGAAGAATATTGGGATTCCTGTAACTCTGTCCTCTAAGTTTATTGCCGAGGACCACCCGTGGTGTCCATGTTAGGGTTTGACGCATTATCAATGTTACTTCATATTGCCCAGCCTCTGGGCAATTTCCAGGTAAAATTTCAGGATTGGTAAGGAGGTTGTTTGTTTTGTTTTTATACTCTTCTTTACCCCCATCCTACAAGTAACCCAGGTTTCTTATTTTTACAGAAGGGACAGTGAGGGCTAATTTACCAAAACATTGTGCTGGTGTTTTGCTTTTCAAACATAAAGCCTTTTTTGATTGCATGCGTTCATGCATGTATATAAGATTTTTTTCATTTGAAAAAACTAAATCCTGCTTTTAAAAAATTTAAAGAGAACCTTTGGCATAAATAAAGTCCATCCTCTAAACTTGTACAGAGTAGAATATCTTTTCCCCTGAACACTAGACATTTCAGGTGAATATATTTACATGGATCTTGAGAACAGTATGGGTGAAGAACAAATGATATCACAATATTGTCTTACTGTCTGACTACCCTAGAGGTGGATCAAGCATTTGTCTAATATATTCTGAGGGAAGCTGTACTTTTGGTATTGTGTGGCTGGGGGTAGAGGAGAGTGGGCAGGGAGTGGGGATTCACAGAAAGGGGGGAGAAGGTCTAGAAGGGGAAGAAAGGAAAGGTGATGGGGAGCAGTAGGTCTGCCTTCCCCCTTAAAAATACAAGGTCATGAAAACTGGTCCAGGCTATGCTGGAAAGGAGCCCTATGTTGATGAATAGTCAGGCTCTGGCTGTGTTATGGTCATTCTTCTTTAAAGGATCCCAGAGAGATTTACTGGTTAAGAATTTACTTAACTGTATGGCAAGACTAAGCAATTCCTCTCTGAAATTCTTCTTCTAGAATGAAGCAGAATTAGCTCATTACGGCAGTCTTATTGATTGAAACTTCTAAACAAAATTAAGAAGAATTTATAAAATGTCCTTATGTTAGCAATACATATTGATGCTTTTATGGGTGAAATGATATAATGTCTGATGTCTGGGATTTATTTTTAAATACTCCAGGAAAAAAAAAAAAAGGTAGGTGGAGGAGAGGTGAATCAAGGTTAGCAAAACGTTGATAATTCTTTTTTTTTTAATTTATTAAATTATTGGGATGACATTGGTTAATAGGATGATAATTCTTGAAGCTGAGTGAGGGGTTAATTCCTTCTGTTCTACTTTTGGATGTGTTTGTTAAATTTTTGTAATTAGCATGTTTTTAAGTTTAAAAAAGAAAGGAGATAAATTTAAATGTAGAAGTAAAATGAACATCACATCTTCCAGGATATAACAAAAGTAGTCTATAGCCAATAGACATAGGTAGCATTTCACACAGCAATGATTGTCAAAGTTTAGGCCTCTAGTCTTTTCCATGGAACTCAACAGCATGTCAAGTCTTGGCACTGTGTGCTGGGAATGTAATGTCTTTTCCCTAATGTGATTAGTTATCAGAGCATACGTATATGGTTGGGGGTAGAGGGCACAATGTTTTCTTTTGAAAATTATAAAAATCAGGAGTAGGATGGTTAACAAGGTACCACTTTTCAGTGCTGCTCCTTCCCTGGAGCATTTATTTTGCCAGTATAAAGGTTCTCCTCTCCCCCACTCCAGACACTTCACATGGTCTGGGGGTCTTTCACCCAGCTACAGTAGTCTCCAAAAGGAAAAGAAGTTGAGGATTGCTTCCTTATGCAGTGATAGGGTGTCTCTTCCTTTTGGCCTGGGAGCAACAAGGAGTCAGTCAGGGCCCTGGGGAGAGGGTAGCTTGGTTCCTAACATTGGAGCCCGGGCCACCTCCCCTAGACCACTGGTTGCTCCGCACTTAGCTCCAGTTGGCAGAAATAGATTGTAAACTTGTTGACATTTTTGTCCTCTTTACAGTTCATTGTTTATTTTTCCGTGGCAGAGAATTTTGATGCAATTATCACTGAGCTTTCTGACAAAAGGGAACTAGCTAAGGAATTTTGATGAGTTACCCACTTCATTAATCAGAACAAGCATCTCTAGTGACAGGGTTAAAATTACAATGAAGATTAGGTAGCAAATTGCTGTTCCGCCTAACGTCAGTCATCCCGGTGACAGCGGTATGATTACACTTCAGGAGAGAGCTTTCTTGCCAACAGAACGAGGGCAACTCCAGTGCAGGTAATAAATTTGGCAGGGCGAACTGTCATTTCTTCTCTTGAGCAGAATCCTTAATGACTAAATAAATGATGTCTTGTTGGAGATTTTGAGAAGAGAAAAGCATTTCACTTAAGAAGTTTCCAAATTTCATTTTGTAGTGTTTTATTTTCAAAATTATTATAGATATGTACTTAGAAACAGTCCTTCCCACAGGGGTTTTCAGTATTTTATTGACCTATATCAAGCCTTAATTATCACCCCAACTGTAAAGAGATGTGGAAGTTAGTAAAAGAATACATGACTATACAGAGGTGGGCAAAAGTAGTTTTACAGTTTTAAGTATGTAAAGCATGGAGTTTATTCTTATATTATTATTTATTTATTTATTGTATTATTATTATTAATCTACTTTTGCCCACCCCCTGTATTTGACATTCTATCAGAAATAAAAGCATGGTGCAGAAATAACTGAACTAGGTAAGAAATGGAGAGAGGTCAGACTAGTTGTCTGGCTAATTAAAACATTAAGTTCTAGCTTAAACAGAACGTATTCCTCTTCCAACCCAGTCGTGTTTTAAATACTAGTATTGTTTCAGATTGCTAAGAGATAAAGCACTACTATGGTTCCAGCAAGTAGAACTGAAAAGGAGAAACAGGCCTAGGAGCAGCAGGAACTCAGCTGGGCAATAGAAAGGACATAGATCATGACTGTGGACGTGTGCCCTTCTCGCCCCTTCTAAATCCATCAGAGTGCTTGCGTCTCCCAGAGAAGATGGAGACTATTTTCCTCTCCCAAATATGTTCCTCTAAGCACAGTTATGGGATTCCTATTTGCCTGAATAATGCTTGCTGTGAATCAATAACTAAGCAGCTATTCTTAATTCATACTTTTATTTTTTTATTAAAATTTTAATGGGATTGCTTTTTTGAGTAGGCAGGAAAAAACCAATAGCAAGCTGATTTTAAGAAAGCTACCATTTGTGACAACATGGATGGATCTTGAGAATATCATGCTAAGCGAAATAAGTCAGACAGAAAAAGTTAGGAACCATATGATTTCACTCATATGTGGAATATAAAACCGAAAGCAAACAAAAACTCACACAGACAACAGTGTTGGTTACCAGCAGGAAGGGGGTGGGAGGTAGTAAAGGGTAAAGGGGGTCAAATATATGGTGACAGAAGATTTGACTTTGGGTGGTGGGCACACAATGCAGTTGTACACTTTGAAACCTATATAATCTTATTAACCAATGTCACCCAAATGAAATTAATTTTAGAAAAAGAGAGGCAACATTAGCCCTAGGGGGAAAAAAGAAAGCAATTGCCAAATGGGTCTGTCACTTTGCAGGTGTTAACTTCTATGTAGTGAAAGTGAATGATAGATCTTTAAAACTGATCATTTTGCTCTCAAAGTTTAAACTTAAGTATTTATAAGTAAATTGATGGTAGAATTTATAAACTCAAATTTTGCCCTTAAATTCAGATATGTTCTAGCAGTGCTTTTCTAGACATAGTAAATTATATATCAATTATTTCTCTTTCATTAGTAAAAAAAAAGCAAAGAATTTGCCTTCCTTTTGAGGAGAGATTTTTTGCCTAAGAGATTAGGGTCGTCAGGATGCCAGAATGTTTCAGTTTTAGCCTTGGGTGTACCACTAACTTTTTACTTTGTGACTTTAGTCATTGGCCCTTTGCTACATGAAGTTTAGCTTGGAAAGGTAAGTTATAATGATATCTGCAGTCTCCGTTTTGTAATGATGGTCTACAAATTAGTAAAATAGTACATGTAAGGTGCTTTGAACTTTACAGAGAAAAGGAATGTAGAAACCCAAGAAGGACACTATTAATAGTGTTATTGTCAAAGTGGATTATGTTTGTGCTATTTTTTCTTAGAAATATTCCAGGAGTTAAAAATCAGGTCATTCAAGAGAAATCTCTTAAATGAATCTGGTAAATAGAGAATATTTTCTTTTGACTATGGCACACAAGTGAACACTTTTTTTCATGCTGTATTTTGTGGGATAAACAGATGACAATGCAAAAAGCATACCCCCTCCACCTGGCAGCTGTGTCTCTTCCTTGTATGACTGCAGGATATCCTATATTCAGCAAACCTCCCTTCTCTCATTCCTCTCTTCCTCTCTTGTTCCACTATCTCTCCCTCCTTGAATGGAATCTGAGGTAAAGGTCCAGAAAATGTGCCTCGTTTGATATAATAGAAAGGGAACAAGGGCTTTTTAAAGTTTTCTGTGGTTTCTCCTGATGGGAAATGAAGATTTTGTAGTCTGTCTAAATGGGAATATGACTGGTTTCCTACATAGAAAATATTTCTGGCCAAGTGGCCTGTTTCTAAAAATTCTAGCATATACTCCCTTATGTTATTGGTCTTTTAATTTATATATTCTCTCTCCCTATAACACCTCAAAATCTACATCTTAAACAACTTTGCTCAGAGTTCCAAAATTCAAACACAGTGCTTACTAAATGTTTAAATAGTGAAAGATAAGTATTTTTATAAAGAAAGAAGCAGTAAATCAGGCTGACTCTGGGAAAGCTACCAAGTTCTCGATGCTGGTCATCAGGCATCCCTCATCCCTCCCACAAAGGTTGCTTTCCAGTTTAGTGCTCCACACACTTAATAATGCTCCCATATTTGCCATTCGCATTTATGGGCCCCAGGCCCTTCCTTCCAAAGGCTCACAGCCTAGTGGAAATCAGTGAACAGGTGATTATAGTGCAGTATGTTAAGTGTCTTGACTGAAGAAAGCATAGGTTGCTCTGGAACACAGTGGAAAGGCACTGACATTTGGGAAGAGTGGTGAGTAGTAGGAGGGCTCCCTAAGAGAGGTGACTCCTGAAGTAGTCAGGCAGAGAGAGGACAGAAAAGGACAGCGACATTAGGATCACCATAGATAGAAAAGTGAAACAGGATGGTTGATGTAAGGCCAAGAGATGAAAGTAATTTGTTGTACTAGGAACGTACAGTTTGCTGTGAAGATAGAAGATATAGACAAGGACTAGATCTCAGAGGTCTTCTTAGACTAGGGCCATGAGTACCACTCTAGGACATCCTTAGGGTCAGTAGACCTTGTCTGATTTATTGTCACATGTATATAGTGCAAGATTGCAAGCAGCCTGAGTAGTCTCTCTAGGCCTGCTCAACCAAGGCTCCAACGTAGTCAGTGGTAGCCCAGCTGAAGCGACTGTTTTTAGTTGTCTTGTTCCCAGGGACCAGAGAACCCATCCCATCCTTATGGGATCTCCCATCTTCATTTGTGCAGCGGAGTTAGTAATAGGAATGAGTTAAGTGGTTAGTATTTTAAACTCCAAGACAGCCTGGTAGGTGAGATCCTGTTGGAAGCAGGTCTTTTAAGCCTCTCAAACAAGCCCTTTGACTTAGATCTTTGATGTGACTGTAACTCCAGCTCTGCATAGAACTGGTGCCTTACAATGAGGATTAAGTGTTTTAGTTTAAGTCATGAGGCTGAGTGCCTTAGTTGCATGACTTGAATATTTCTTGTCATTATTAGCATAAAGCAATTGCACCTGGCCTCTTTCCCTTCCATTAAGACAACAGTTCCTAGTTTTGTGAGAAAAAGTGTGCGGGGGAAATCTGAGGAGAGGGCTCTATTACCTATTAGAAACACTAGTGCTGATCAGTGATGTTCCAAATGTTTCCATTGTAGTGTCAGAAACGCTATTTCTCTGCCTGGCACAAGCTGATTCTTGACCACAGGATTAAGCTGGGGAAAGCTGGGTCCCTGTCCGACTGGAAGTTTCAACTGAAGGTCCTGAGGGCCTGGAGAGACTACACGAGATCTCAGAGGCTGGAGCGGGAGACACAAGCCATGGAGAATGAGCTCAGGGAAGAAAACAGGTACCATCATTTATACCATGAAAATCCTTCTAGTGTACTTATCTAGGACAGCTTTCCTCCCGAAGAATCCAGAAATGAACTCTCAAAACACTGTTCACTGGAACCATCTCATCTGCTTATAAAATGTGCTAATCACTGTTTTCCTATGTTGCATCCCAAACTAGAAAAATTTAATGGTAAATTATAAGCAAAAAAATTATTTGATTAAAATATTCAAATAATGTCCATGCTTTTCTTTTTAAAGGAAGCGAGTATAGTACATGCTTTTTCCCTTGTCCTCATTGCACTTGGACCATCTCACAATTCAAAACACAGAGCTTGGTTTATATGCCAATAACTCACATTGGTAGAAATCACTCTCTGCACATAGAATATTAATTAGGGACACAGGGAACATCCATCTGGGAGGGCAGACCTGCCAAGAGTGATTCCTCCCATTCCCCATCTTTTGTTCCTCATCTTATGTAGAGGCTTTGACACCTTTATATCAACTCTTACTCTTATGAATGACAGAATTTGTCTTCAAATAAAACTTTCTTTGCTCCATTATCTTAAAATTAAATACATTCTGTTTTTTTCATTTCCAATTTAACTTTGCATTCTTGAACCACAACCATAGATGCAGAAGGGACAATTTGTTTAATTTGGGAGAGGGCAGTTCATGTTTTTATGTTTGCTCACTTCTCTACCAGCAACTCTGGTATTCATTCAGGGTGAAAAACTAAACAAGTGATATATGAAAGCATAGTTATGTAGAAGAGAATGGCACTCCCTGGAGTTGTACAACCGCTTGACAGCATTAGGCCCTGGGGAAGGTACAGTAGGAGACTGACTAGGCCCTGGGGAGGATATGGTAGGAGACTGATGCATGGCTCCTTGTCCTCAAAGAACTCCCAATTTTGTGGGGAATACAAGATCCAGAAATAGTAGGGATACTGAGTAACATTATAAACTGCATAATGCATCCCCTTCTGATGAGACCTTAGCAGAGGGAAGTGTCGTTGTGACTGAGGGGGTTCCTACAGAGTTTTATTAAGAAGATGGGTCTTGCCCGGCCGGGTGTGGCTCAGCGGTTGAGCATCGACCTAGAATCCAAGAGATCAGGGTTCGATTCCCGGTCAGGGCACATGCCCGGGTTGTGGGCTCGGCAGCTGATCAATGACTCTCTCATCATTGATGTTTCTATCTCTCTCTCTCCCTTTCCTTTCCTCTCTCTGAAATCAATAAAGATATGTTTAAAAAAAAAAGAAAAAAAAAGAAGATGGGTCTTGAGCTGGGCTCTGCACAATAACTAGGATGTTTCTCAGTGGAAGTGGGGTGACAAGGTGATGGCATGGAGTGTAGCCATTCCAGATTGGCTAGAGATCATCAAGCGTGTAGTTGTAATATTCATCAACTTGCAAAAGGCCTTGAATGCCAGGACAAGCAGTTTAGATATTCTTTTATAAATAAAGGCAGATTCCTGAAGGTTTTTAAGCAGGAGGGTGACCTCATCGTTTTTACTTTCTAGAGTATGCTGGGGAAAATCTTCAGTCAAAAAAAAAGGTCAACATAACATAGAGAACTCTTCCATAATTCATTTCTAAGCTCTCAGGACCTAGTGAAAGATATAAGGGATTGGGATGATAGTCTAATTGAAAAAGGAATGGCTGAAAAAGGATTTGTTGGATAAAGAAGGGAAGCTGGAGGTGTTATAAAAGGGAAGCAACATGAGTGAGGGCATAAAGGAAGTAGAAACTGAGATGTTAAAGTTAAAAGTGGCCTGTGAAATTTACATGCCAGAAGAAACTTATAGAAGAAAAATCTAAAGAACGTGAGATTCCATTCCAATTAAACTGTTTAAATATAAAAACACTAAATGGGAATTTCATAATAGCATAACGGGCCAATTTTTATTAAGATCTCAGAACTTTCTGTCTCATATCTGTGAATTATTTTCAGGTGTCTATTTTTAAATGTTCAGAATGGGTACTACTTTTTTTTACACTGCAAGAGATGGAAAGTATTTAACTTATAATAATGTTTTACTACAAAATTTTAGAGCAAAAATATCTTAGAGCAGAAAGACACCTCAAGGATTGTCTAATCCAGTCCCTCATTTTACAGATTATAAAAGACCCAGAGAGGGTAAACAACTATCTCTAGGTCATAAAGTTAAGCTAGTCCAGGACTAGATCCTGGTCTTTTTTGTACTGAGTCAGATACTTTATCCTATACCACACAACTCCTATGTTAAGTAGCTTCCAGGTGATGGTTCCCTAAGACCAATCATGTTTTTCAATTATATTGTAATTTACTTTAGATGGTTGCAGATGAAAAATAAGAGCAGTAATTAACAAATGACAAGCCATGCTAGAAACATATGAGAAGAAAGGGTCTATTAGACATATACTGTACTTTGTGCTGCTTTCCTACAAATCCCTGACTCCGCATCTTGTTCTTTGTTCTAGAAATTGGTTAAGGATATTAAGTTGGATGGTTTTGTTTAAAGAAGGTTGGGATGTTAAAGGTGGAGAAAAAAGCTCAAAGGTAGCTGCTGCAAACAGTAACCAAGAAATGTCAGTGGGATTGAAGGTGTGAGGTAGTCCCCATTTCCAGCATTCTTTTTGGGCAGTCATTTATGGAGCCCCTCTATTAATCATGTTACATTGCCCTTCCCTCCATGCTCACCTGGGTACCCAAGTGAGAGGCCAGAAACTGAGTGGCATCTGAAGCTTGTAAAGCTCCTGGTATGTCTGTCAGAGATGCAGGAGGACAGGACTTGCATTATTTGACTCACTTTAAAGCCCTAAAACAGAACTGTTATCTCCCACCTTTTCTCTGGGGGCTACCTGGTGGATTATTGAATACATGAGCTTTTTTCATTCCTATTCCTACTGAAGCTGCTCATTCCAAATGCAGCTGTTTGCATCGTTGCTGTTTTTATGCTCTGCATCAGATCTTGGCATGCAATCAGATCACTAGTATGTGGTTATTTATTTGTCATTTGTCATTTTTCGTTATTTTTTTGATCATCATTTATCCCCCCCCATGCCCTCCTCCACCTTCACCCACCCCCCTTAACCCTCTCAGTCACCACACTGCTGTCCATGTTCATGAGCTCATTCTTTTTTCTCATTTTCTTTTCAAAATTTCAAGACACTCTTTAGATATCTAGAATTGTCCTAAGATAGTGTTATTACCTTAAAGGAAAATTTGTTCTATATGTTCAGGTTCTTTTATTACGTAGATCTTTATTTTTAAAAATTCCTATAGGATAGGTAGTATAGGGCTTTTTTAGGGTGACATCATTTTGAGAAGGAATCTGAAGCTTAAAACTTTCAGTCACTTGCCCAGTGTCCCATATATATAGTGTTCTGACTTCTAGGTTCTATAATACGCACCAACCACTAAGTGTCATTTGAGGTGTTGGTTCTAAGCATCATGGTTCATATTTAAATTCCTATTTAAACCTTTATTTTTATATCCTTAGGTCTTTAGAGATGGCCTTTCTCTGCATGCAGTTATATAATTGTGATGATTGGTTTATATATTCTTGCCAGAAATTCCTTGATTTCAGCTCGGAAACATACTGGGACAGGATGTTTTCCATGCAGGAATTCTCTCCTTCATTCTGTGATTATTTGGGGACTGTGTCTAAAACCATTTCTTTAGCCTAGCATTCCCAAGTAAATCTCATCTGGTTGAGCTTTTTGAGAAATTTAAGTGATTTTTCACTTTCAGAAATATTTATACTTTTAGTGCCATCTTTTTAAAAGAATAGAAATTAGCCTATCTGGAATATTGTTGCTCTGTTGAAGTGAACTGCAAGGACTCCGGGGTAGAACCAGCCTTGTCCCTGGATCTCTAACTTCTGTGTTTCCACCCTTCTACCTCAACCCACAAACACAGACTTCTTAAATAGACCTTCAAGTTGCCTGCACAACTGTTATATATAGTAGGCTCTAAGCACTATAGTGAACATGCATTTTTTGGGTATCTATTTTCTTACTATTTAGTGTTTTTGTTATACTTACAAAAATATTTTTCTCTTTGCCTTCTCATAGTGTCCAAATAATCTCTTCCCTGAGTCAAAACCACAGTGTTGTTTTGGCTGTTAGGCTGTAAAAACATGAAATTAACACATCAGGTAAATTTCACACTCCTTTCTGAGCAGATTGATGTAAATCGAATTTCACATTAATCAGAGCAATGTACATCCTCTCTCCTGTGAAAATTTGTGATTTTCACTTAATTATGTAAAGTGCTATAGGGTTTTTGGAGCTTTTTTTTTTTTTTTTTTTTTTAATATATCTTTATTGATTTCAAAGAGAAGAAAGGAGAGGGAGAGAGAGAGATAGAAACATCAATGATGAAAGAGTCACTGATTGAGCCCACAACCCGGGTATGTGCCCTGACCGGGAATTGAACCCCGATCGCCTGGATCCTAGGTCGACACTCAACCACTGAGCCACGCCCAGCCGGGCCTGGAGCTTTTTTCTTACCTGTGTTGCTACCTGATTTATTCTTATGTCTTCTAAAATTTTTATTTCAAGGTTATTCAGTCTCATAATAGATAATTTATTTTCATCAAAGTAAAATAAAATACAAATATTTATTACCACCTCTATTTTACTTTCATTACAAAAACCATCAGTCAATCACCAAGTATTTATTGAATACCAATTAATTCATTAGGAAGAAGCAATTAAATATAATGAAAAGTGCTGTTAGCAGAGTTACTGTTAATGTTTATCCTGAAATTCATTATTTCAGTTGACTTTGCTCTCACTAGTTGGTTGTTTCACCCAACTCCTCTGACAGAGTCTATGACTCTGGAGTAGTCTTTTTCAAACTAAGTGTTTTAAGGCATTAGTGGGTCCTGAAATCAAGCTCAAGATGAGCTATGTTTTTTAAAGAAATAGAACATATTACAACAGAAACACACGAGTGCATCTCTGGTAATAGGGTAAATATTGCTTAGTGAAACTTTTGTTTCAGTTATATATAGTTTTGTTTCATAAGTGCACACATAAACTTGCATATTGAGTCACAGTGTACCTTTTTTTCTTACTGCAGGTGGCAATCAAAAAGGTTTAAAAATCGCTTAAGTATTTAAGAACTGTAAATATGTTCTCCTGACACATTGACTTAAGAACTTAATGATTTTTTTTTATTATAACCCCTGAAAGTCCATGAGGAGAGTTAAGCATTATGTTTATTTAACAGAAATGGATATGCAAATAGTGTTATTGAGAACTTACTTGATTCTCCTTTACAAGATAAAATCAAATAGGTCTCTAAACAATATTAGCTTTTAAACTTCAAAGCTGACCCCTGATGTGACATAAGTTCCAAGCTCTATACCTCACTTCTTCAGGGGCAGTAATCACCCACTTACAGATAGAGCTCTGAGAACTCATGCCGCTTCCAAAGTGGCTCCTAATGGAGATTCCCGTTGGGAAGGGAATGTAGCTGGCAATTCCTAACTACACTCAGTCACGTCCCCTGACGTTTATGAAGTTTCCAGGAATTGAAAGGAGCTCCTCCTTAGAAGGAGAACAAACCAGAACTCCTACTGGACTGTGAGGGAGTTCCATGAGAGCAAGCCCCTGTCTTTGCCGCTCACACATGTCTAGTGTTTAGCAATTATCTTCACTAGGCCATCCTTCCTTCATTTAGTTTAGGGTTTGTAAATGAGTCCTTTTCAGAAAACCTGTCCCTGACCAAGCCCTCCTTTCCTGAGATCTACCTTCATAGTTTCACATTGACTTTTATAAGTTTTATACTTAATTGTTGACAATTCACTTCAGTTTTGTTTCTTTCCCTTCCTCCCAAACTTCTGTCTTCCTTAGTTTTCCAAGCATAGCTGGATATCTCCCTCATGCATTCATCTTTTTAAAAGTAGTTACTTATATACCTATTCTTTTTGCTCCTTCTCCTCTAAAAGCTCTCAGAAACGATTTTATGGTAATCAAAAAATGTAATATGTCTTTGTGGCATGATAGAACAGAACAGTCCATCTTTCTTCTGTGGTAATGTCTTGAGGTGCCAACGCCCTCTATGAGCAGACCCTTCGCACTGGGATTTTATAAAGCAATTCCATTTAGCTTAAATAAAAGGTAAGCTGGAGCTACTTGGAACATTTCTGGGACTCCTTTCGACTTGTGTTTCGTTTATATCACCAAGTAACAAGCTGTAAATGGCTTCTCTTTTTTTAATGGAAGTGCTTTGTTGCTTAGAAAACAACAACTGGCCACTGAGTATAACCGGAAGCAAGTTCTCCGGCAGCACTTCACAGAATGGCAGCACTGGCGTCGCGCAGAGGTCCTGAAGAGAGAGCTGGCTGTGACAAAGGGGGAAACAAGGAGGAAAATGGATGAGCTGTTGAAAGCGGCGGCACTGGGGAAGCTCAGTGCAGCCGCGTCATCGGGCGTCAGTCTACTTGAGGAGGCAGCAGCCATGGTGGAGCCACCTAAAGGAGAGGTACTTGGCTTTGCTTTTGCTTGGTTTTCCTGCTTATTACTCACTTGCATTTGAGCTTGGCACTTGGGCAGCTTGGGGTATGTTAGCCATTGTTAGGTTGCCTTGCCTAGGCTATCTAAAAGGTGAGAGCTGCTATAATGCACGAAGGTTAGCTTTCAATCGTTCATTTTCTTGAACTGCATCATCTTTTTTATTTTTTATTTTTTTTCTTGTTAATCCTCACCAGAGGATATTTTTCCTTTTTAGAGAGAGTGGAAAGGAGGGAGAGGGAAGAAGGAAGGGAGAAAGGTGGAGACAAACATCAATGTAAGAGAGACACATCGATTGGTTGCCTTCTGCATGTACCCCAGCAGGGGCTGGCTATCAAACCTGCAACCCAGGCAGGTACCCTTGATGAGGAATCGAACCCATGACCCTTCAGTGCGCGACCGATGCTCTAACCACTGAGCAATACCAGCCAGGGCAGAACTGTATCTTCCTTTTATAATCACATGTAAACTTTGGTGTAGCTGAAACTTAGTAGGAACATGAAAAAGGGAATTTAAAATAACTTAGAGGAAGACTCCTTCAGGAACAGATAACATAAAGTCTTGTTTACAACTCTCGAACTCCTCTTATTTGATCATCAGGCATTTCCTTCCTAAATGAGCCTTGTGACTTATAAGAGGGGAATGGTTGAGTTTTTATTTTTCTAGTGAGAAAAATCATATATATTAATTATAGCAATTTTGTAGGAGGAAGTGAGAGAAGAAAGAAAAGTAGCCTATAATTTTATCACTTGGCGATACAGTGGTACCTCGGTTTTCAAACATCTCCATTGACAAACACTTCGGTTGAGGAACGCCATAAATCCAGAAGTAAATGCTTCGGTTTCGAACCCGCCTCGGGAGTTGAACATGCCACATGGCTTCTGCTGAGGGCAAGATCCTGAGGCCTAGCTGTCCGCTCTTGATCCCTCAGTTTTTTAACATTTCAGAACTCAAACAGGCTTCCAGAACGGAGTTCATTCAAAAACCGAGGAACCACTGTAACTACCAGTAACAGATTGAAGTATAGCCATCTAGTCTTTTTTCTATTCAGGTATATGCAAATTTTTCTCTTCAATATTTTATTTAGCTTTACATTTTTCTTTTGTCAAGTCGCTGAGAACATTAGTTTGCCATAACACAGGAAAACGAAGGCCATGTATTTTTCTTAATAATGTAATTTTTCTGTTTTGCTAAAAAAATTATTTTGCATTTTCATAATATAACAAGAATTTTTTATGTCATTAAGTCTTCTACAACAGTAGTTCTCAACTGAGAGTATACTGCAGAATCAGACCACTAAATCAGCATCTCGGAATAGAGCATCTGTATTTTTTAAAATTCCACAGGTGAACCTGATGAATACCCACTGGTTAAGGACTACCATTCCGTGCCATTATATTGTGATGGCTGTGTGATATTCTATCATAAACTCCAAGCTAGAATCTGTCTACTTCCTTCTTTATTGCTGGATATTTGTTTCCAGTTTATCACTATTGCAAACAAAGCTTCAGTGAACATCCTTGTAGCTAAATCTTTGCACAATCCATAATGCTTTGCCTTGGATAAATACCTAAAAATAGAATGCACATTTTAAAGACTATTACCAGATTGCTGTAAGAAGTGCCCGTTTTCTTGCCTGATAACATATTTTTTATTTTTACCAAGTTAACTGGTGAAATATTTTCATCTTATTGCTTCAACATTTGCAGGTCTTTTTTATTACCACTGAGGTTAAACATTTTTTATATTGGCCATTTACACATATCTGTAGTATATGAAAATGGATATCGTAAGATAGATATATAGTGACTTGTCTCTTCATGCCCTTTGTCCATTTTTCTACTTGATTATATATCTTTTTCTTATTTATAGGAGCTCTTTATATTTTTAAGACTATTGATGCTTTTATTATTATATATTTTGCAATTTTTTTTCATTCTGTTCTTTGTCTTTTTGGTTTATTCATGGTGTGTGGTACTATATATAGTTAAATTTTTATAAAGGCAATCCTACCAGTTTTTTTCTTTCATAATTGCACTTAAGTTTTAAAAGCTCTACCCATCCATCTCCACCCCAGGCCCTTCCACCCCTCCACATAATGCTATTAAGTACTTAACTCAGATGTGTGAAATTAAATCGGGCACTAGAGGGTCCCCAGCCTTGTTTTTACCCTGACTACTGCTAGTTGGTTTTAATTTAAGTAGTTGGTTTTAATTTAAGCTTAGTCTCTCAGCAAAGGGGGATCATAAGAATGCTTATTGGGACTTATGTAACATTTTGGTCCCTTCCCCTAGGCAGTTTATCTACCTTTATGTCAGCTAGATAATTTTGTTTTGTTGAGACCCAGCAGAGTCTTCTATCTTAGGAAATAGCTGTGTGGAACCTTTTACCTTACAGAGTCCCACTGTTATTATCTTTAAATTTAAAAAGTCAGCAGAAAGTATTTTTTTCCTGTGTATAACAGAAAAATTACTAAAAATATATAGTTTATATATATAAGGGTCTCCAAATCTCTGAAATAAAAAAACAAAAGAATTTATCAAGAAAGGATAATACTGTAAAAAAAAAAAGAGCAAATGAAAATAAAGGGTTATAATAAGCCCTGTATTACTAGATACACTCTTAATCTTTTCCAGAGTGTAGCAGAGTATAACATGAACAAATGAAAATATAAAATCTTTAGTTAGGTGTTCATTAATTACACAATCATAAGAACTCATGTACCACAAACACATATATTATACTTTGAAATTTTTCAGAATGATCAGTTAGCTAATAGGTGATTTTCTCTAATTAAGCCAGATTGTTCAGTTCTGTTCTATTAAGTACAATCTGTACCAGTAAGCTTTTCTTTCTCTAATTTTCACCTTAAAAAGTTACCATGATAAAAAAAAAATCTTGTCGCTAAACTCAAGGCTTTTATAGCCTTGCTGGGTTAATAATGTATCATTACTACAAAGTTTTAAAAGGGCCTAAAACATGTACCCTGCTTGATGCTAAATTACTTAAGCAGGTGTTCTCATGAATAAATGTCCACTGACATTTCTGAAATAGAAGGTTATTTTTAAAAGTATTTAACATGCCAGAGTTTCCACATACCACATCTTTCACTTCAGCCAAATCTATAGAAAACATTTCCATCTTCATGAAAAATATATTTGAGTACCTAAGTATGGCACCCTGTTAGAGCTAGAAGCTTCTAAGATATATAAGATAGTTCACAGTATTTTTCTCCTTATACCTCTGCAGATGACAGAATCAAAAACTGGTTAGACCTTATACCATGGCATCAAACCATTCTAGAAAAGACATTTTAACTAGGACATTATTTTGACCAAGATAAATTTTTCTGATTAAAAATTCTGTTTCCTTTTCTTTTGACTGGAACTTGTAATTGTGACACCTCGGTCTGTTAAATGAGATTTAAATGATAAAGCTTTGAAAACTATTAAGCCATGTGCTAATATAAAATATTAGGTAACATTATTCTTATGTAATACAGAGATTTATCTGATTATACTGGGTTTGCCAATATTTCCCACAAATAGATTGTTTGGGAATAACTAGAGACTCTAAACTTTAATCCAGTCCTTAATCTTAAAATAAATAAATACCCTGTGATTAATTTACCAGTGGCAAGAGAGGCATTAAAAGAACTTTTATTAAAGAGCTATTATTATTAAAGAGCTATTATAAAGACCTGTTATTGATTTGTAAAGGTATTCTTAGTTTTCAAACATTCTTGAGAAAGAATATATCCTTTGCCACAAAATTTTTAATTTTTTGCAAAATTCAGATTTAATTCATGTAAATGAAAATTCCTATAATATATATCTGGAGTAATCTTGCCTAATTCACAAATGAACTATCCAAATTAGAAATTTATAAGAGCACATTTCTCTGACTACAAAATGCTGTGGCCCATGTCAATGGTTTGTACAGATGTAGCCACTGTCCCCCCACACCCACACCCTGTTTTCCTTGCCAGCAGCAGTGCTCATTCTAAGAGTGGCTCTCAGAGCTAAGGCTGGTGGCCTGTAAGATGGCCAGGCAAGGAGCACAGGGCAACTCTGGCTGGGGTGCAGGGCGGTTGTACCATTGAGCAGAACAATGCTGACTAGATGAAGTTGGATTTCATCAGCACAGTCCTTTAAATAGATGAGCTATATTACCTTTTCCTTCTCTCTCAGGTGACTGCCGTTCCCCTTTTGTGGGAAAAGCCTCCCTCAGGGAGCAATGGTTATATGCCTAGCTCCCACCTAGGAAGACCATCAGAGAGCATCTTGCAAGTTCCCCTCCAGAATGTTCCTCTGAACACATCTGACAATAAGCTGCACAAGACCTTGGATGTTGAGTCCTCCCAACAGCCTGACAGCAGTGAGAAGCTCAGAACCACCAGCCAGAAAGCAAAACCCACTTGCATGGGTCATTTCCACAACCGCCATGTCTTCCAGCAACAGCTGATTGAGAAGCAAAAGAGGAAACTTCAAGAACAGCACAAAACAATTCTGGAGCTGAAGGAAAGCCAGAGGCTGGAGAAGGCCCGGTGGACAGCAGAGCGCAATGCATCTGTCACTGACACACAGAACTTGCCACTTTCAAACCCCAGAGAAGAAGAGCCAAAAAGAACCTACCAGGTGCTTTCAAAGTATGTCCATTGTATCAGAACACTCTTTGGACTCATCATTTGGAATTTTTCACTTTGTGGCAGACAGGCTCCTGAACTTTGCCTAGCTTCCAGCCCGTGATCTCTGCTTTGCTTTTGTTGTGCACTCTCAGACCAAAGAGGCCCATGCATTGTGATTGGTACATGAAACATACAAATAGGTCTTTAAGGCAAGTGGCTGCCTAGAAAGATCCACTTACACAGTTACATTTGTATTGCAGCTATCGTTGTCTAGGAGCTCTGTTATTATACCAGTAAAAGAGAAAAATATGTTAGCTTGATTTATGGGTTTCTGATTATATTTAGTGCTGAGAAGCCAGGTCAGACAATACCAGGTCCAAATGGAGCAGCCTCTGGGGCTGGCCAATTACCTAGCCTAAATTTATAGTTGTTTTGTATAAAAGTAAACATTTTTGGGCCTGGAATAAGAGTCCAAATTTCTTAAAAGCCATTTAAGATGTTTTCAGACATGTTTGAGACATACTCTATCTGTGTGACAAATGGTAGGATAAGAAATAAATGACACCTATTGATTTGAAGCACCAGGGTGAGAGTCAGAGTGCCTGACTCACACTATAGACTCAGCCCAATCACTCAGCCTTTCCATGCCTTATTACACCAATTTATCTAAAGGGTGTAATAATGTGTGGTTATCTCAGAGAAAAAGGATTAAAGTTTTTAAAATTCTTTGAGTTCCTTAGGTGCAAGGGCTTTGAATGAAGCTGGTTATTGGTCTGAATTGGTTTTTTTTCTTTTCCAGTTCCCCTGTTGCTTCCCCTGGGACTACTGAAGGTAGTAAAAGCGACTCCCGAAATGATCTTTCTGGACCCAGAAGGAACCCAAAGAAGCTGATGGCACCCCATCCCATACTTAAAGGCAGGGCTGTCTTGGTTTGTCCTTCATGGTGGTTATCTTCCCTTGTGTAGTAGAGTGTGCTGGGACTGAATTTGGGCTACTCTAGGGTTTTGAGGCTTAGCAGAATCTGGTCAGTCTAAGGTGGGTGGACATGTGAAAAGTGGAACACACCAGAGAGCTCCACAACATTTTCCTGCCTTTTCTGCCACACTTTTGGTCTTTGCAGCCAATACAAAAAAGAAAAATTTCTGAGAGGTGTATAATTTTCCTGTAATTTGAGGTTTGTATTGTGATTAAAAAAATGGGACAAATACACAAATGAGAAAACTCAAAGTAGCTGCTAAGAATAAACATTGATAAAGATCACCTATCATTGTACTTTGTTAACATTAAAATATTCATTAATTTATAGCAACTTAAGTTAGCATATTATTTTATAATGAGTTGTGCCTTGATGAATCATTTTTAGTAATGAAATCTATAAACCACACATTTTAATTTAATATGATTTTTGATAACATAGAACCGGTATTTACACCAAACAATACTGTTGGAAGAGGAACATTCCTTAGAACCCACCTAATAAATCTGCTGATTGTTTTTACTTTATGTGGTGTTAGGCACTTTGACAATTAGATTGTGTTTTGTAAATTAGATTGTGTTTCACCTGTGGCAAGATTGTTGCCCTAACAAGAACTGATGTCATCTGAAGGACACTGTGCCCAAAGTTCCTATTAATTAGCAGTCTTTTGTTGACTATACCAGGACAGCAGTTTATGCCATCTTTATCCACTGAGGATGATCAAAAAATGCCATTTGGTGTGATTATTTTTTTTATTTGATCAAGGAGT
Organism: Miniopterus natalensis; assembly: GCF_054644295.1. Lineage (NCBI taxonomy): Eukaryota > Metazoa > Chordata > Mammalia > Chiroptera > Miniopteridae > Miniopterus > Miniopterus natalensis. Next base: position 37,879,481 of record NC_142086.1, on the reverse strand, counting down.
TAGCATATTTTAACACCCCAGGCTACTTTTCAAGTTGTCTTTAATGACTAGCTCCAGAAGAGATGGGAAAGGGCATATTACCAGAGGCTCTGCTTCTCAGGGTTCTCTCTTTAATTCTCTAGTCTGTTTCTGCCTCCTTATCTGTGGCACCCCCACTATTCTTTTTCCAACAAAGCAGACACTTAATATCTGTGAGACATAGCCTGGTGAGTTTGTTGTTTATTAATTCTTAAAACATGAACTTAAATTTTCTTCCTCTACAACATGGCACAAGGAACTGAAAGTAACCATTGGCTGGCTTGAGTGAGCAGAATTTGGTACTCCTCCCACCCATGCTCCTCTTCCTATGAAAGTCCTGACTAATGACAGTCATATTATCAGACCATCTTGCACATTTGCTTCTTTTGGATTGATATTTAATAGACTGTCAAGAACAGGAGTCTGACACTCAAATTCACTCAGATGCCAGTTCTCCAAATGCTTAGTACAGTTCCATTTCCTGCCCATCTGGATATCCAGGCCTTAAAACTAAATTAAAATGTATTCATCGTGACCCTAAACTTTAGTTTGTGGTGGTGGTGTTACATATACCGACATATGTATGGTGACTTAGGAAAAATTAGTAGACTCAATGGGAGTAATTCTATTCTCAAAGTATTTGTTAGATATAATTAAAGTTTTCTACATTCATTAAAGGAATTATAAAATTAAAATTCTGGTTCCTGGGTTTCATATACTAAAAGCGTCAAGACGCATTATCTTATTTAAGCCAGTAAACAGTTATTCTAATAGAAATATAAATAAAAACATAATCTGCAAATTTTTCATCATTGCTGAGGATGAGATTATGGGCCCTTAATCCATAGGGGATATACATACACAGCTACAATTTATCTATATTTTAAAGAAAGTTTATACATATATTTCTGAGATTATGAACTTAAAAGAAAACCTTAATAACACCAAATTTTACTGTAAAATAGAGACATTTGTTTTTCAGTGTTCCTTATATTTTTGATATTGGAACTCCTACTATTTTCTAGCCATGGAAGAGAGAGCAGCTCAGCGAGCGGAACGTAGGCGGATCTTGGCAGAGAAGAAGCAAAAACAAGAAGAGGAGAAATTGGTAATAAATCAAGAATGCAAACTGAGGCACAAAAATGGATTTGTATAGGTCTTTATTAAAAATTTAAACCTAGCTTGTTAAGCCTATTGAGATAATAGAGTTATACCAACTTTGGAAATGGCTTTTGGCCTACTGGCCTGAACTCTGTAACAGTCTTAGGAAAATAAAGGGGGAAAAATGTCAACATTATTAGACAGCAGGAAATGTTACAGAAGTTGATGGGAACTAGCAAACTGGAAGATTTACACGTAACCAAGGCTAATGTGTTACAGGTAGATGTCCAGCCTGACAGGTTTGCACAGGTGGATGGTTCTTATCTTTTGAAGTTTTGACCTAGACTATCGAGTAAATTTTGTGCCTACTAAGTAAAAATAGGTAGTACTAACAGTTTTGAAGGGTTTTTGATGAAATGGAAAAAAAAATTATCCCATAGTATATATAGTTTGGACTTCATATTTGAAAGATGAAATTAAGAACTAGAAAGTAATCACTTTATGATAAAAAGTTAATGGTCTTATTCATGCTTAGTCTCATTTTCCCAAGGAGAAGAGGATTCTTTGGAGAAACTTTCAAGTTACACAACTGGCCAACTGTTAGTTGGGTTTTCTCCTTTTATCACGAAGTGCAAGCTTCTTCCACAGTCAGGGTGGACACTTTGGTAGATACTTTCCTCCACCTTAACTTAAAAGATTATATTTCCATACAAATTGAGGGTTCTGATTTTTATACATTCTAATCTTGATCAGGCCCAGTTAAAGGCTCAAGAGGAGGAACGTCAGAAGAGGGAGGCAGAAGAAAAGGAGGCTCAACTTGAGAAAAAACGAGAAGAGAAGAGACTGAAGAAAATGGTCAGTAGTGTCTGTGTGGTCAGTTGCCTGTCTCTTGAAGCCTATTGTGTGCAATGCTGTGGCCCTGTGCACTTTCCCCTCCCCAGAACTTCTGTGTAGAACACTTTTCTCACCTCCACCTGTTTTCTCTATTTAGAGAAAACCCACTCATTCTTTAGATCTTAGTTCAATATGACTTCTTCCGAATTAGCCTTTCCTGCCTTGCCCTACCCTCCTTTCCACTCAAGGTTAGATTAGGTGACTCTGTAAGTATATTTTCTTCAAAGCATTATCAGGGTTTTAATTATGCATCTGTTCTGTGATTGTTTTATTCATTTCTGTATCTCCAACTATCCTGTAATCTCCCTAGAATAGAGGGAGCAGTCTGATGTTGCTCACTATTGTATTGGCTGGCAGTCTACTGAGCATATAGTAGGAACTCAGCAAATGTGTTGAATGGTGAATAAATGAACAAACAGATGAACAAATGGAAGAAAATACACACAGAAGAAATAATAGATAAAACTCTTATTATCAAGGTCATTAATTCTAGTTGGAAAGATAAGGCCTTAAAATACATACCTGTCAGAGATGCTCCTTTGTACCTCCCAGACCAAAAGAGATCAAGAGAGTCATGCAAGGCAAGATCCATGAAGATCTGGGTGAAATTAGAGGCATTTTCATAGAAAAGAGATTTGAATTGGAAATTGCAGTAGAGTTCTCCAGAGAAAGAGAACCAATAAGATATATATGAAGGAATTTATTATAAGGAATTGGCTCACATGATTATGGAAGCTGAGATGTCCCACAATCTGCCATCCAGAAGCTGGAGACCCAGGAAAGCCAGTGATATAATCCCAGTCCAAGTTTGAAGTCCTAAAATTTGGGGCGGGGGTGGAGGGTTGCTGATGGTATAAATCCCAGTTCAAGGGCAGGAGAAGACCAGTGTCCCAGCTCAAGCAAGCAGGCAAGAAGCAAAAAGGGACAAATTCCTCCTTCTGCCTTATTGTCTATTCAGGCTCTTTTAAAGGATTGGATGATGTCCACACACATGTGGGAGGTCAATCTGCTTTACTGAGTCCATGGATTCAAATACTAATATCATCCAGAAACACCCTCACAGACACACCCAGAAATAATGTTAAATCTGGGTACCCTGTGGCACAGGCAAGTTGAAACATAAAATTAACCATCCCAAGTTTACCCCATTGTCAACTTGGGTAGCCATCCTCATCTTAAACCAACCTAATCTTCAAATAAAGACAATTACAATATCACAATTCTGCCTAACATGATACAGCTATCCTGCATACAATCAGAAATGCCCTAACCTCTGCCCCAGGAGACAAGGTAAAGTCTTTGAGTGATGTTCACTCTTTTCCTTGATACCTCATATCTTAAATACTATAATGTAAAATGAATAATACTTAAATACTGTGATACAAAGCCAATACATCTTATGTTACATAATAAGAGAATAAGAAAGGGAAAAAAAGATATATATACACATAAATATATTCATAGCAAAATAAAAGAATACTCATCGCAATTACAGTCTTCATTTATGTAACCAGTCAAGTGGGTGTAGCTAGTATTTATAACTACCTTCTTCCACTACCCACTTTTCCTTTTGCCTTCAGTAAGCACCTCTGCTAGTCACAGTTTTTTACCTGGTGAGGTGACCCAGACCTTCATTCCTGAAAGGTCTGGGCCATGAGGAATCCAGTATGGATTGGGTTGTTGTAGTTTTCCTTTGACCTTAATCACAGGACATGGTAATATAATTCTAAGATATAGATCTTCTGTATTCCAGAAAACTTCCTTACCTCCACTGTGGAGTAGCAGTCTAGTTTCTCTTAGTAGTCAGAATTATTCACCCCAGCCATCACTTCCTTCTTTGCCAGTTGATTTAGAGTCATAAGGAGCCCCAAATAACTGAGTAGCATTCTTAACTTTTAGTTCAGTGGAATCATTATTGTATCTCCTAATAGAAGCATTCCCCCATTTGGAACCAAGACCTCTAGACTAACAGAATATAAGTCGTGGGAAAAGGAAACAAATTTTGCTAGTGGGTCACTAGAGGTAATCGTGAGTAGTGCCACTCCCACTTCCACCTCTTGATTCCTGGAGCCTGTGAATCCTGGCTATGGGGGAAACAGTACCATATACTGAATACTGCTTCAGAGCATATACAGCCCTCTGGAGAACCTTACCCCAGAAGTGCAAGGTATTGCCACCTAGCTGGCACTGCAGCTGAGTTTTCAAAAGACCATGCCACCATTCTCTCAGACCAGCTGCTTCAGAGTGGTAGGAGACATAAGGTCCACGGGTATAGGCCCATTACCACACTTCTTTTGTTGTAAAGTGAGTACCGTGATCAGAAGCCATGCTGCGTGGAATACCATGGTGGTGGATAAGTGCCCTGTAAGTCCACAGATGAGACCATGCAAGTCCATGGATAATAGTTTGGGCAGAAGCATTGTGTAGAGGAAAGGCAAATCCATATCCAGAGTAAGTGTCTATTCAAGTAAGAACAAAACTCTGCCCCTTCTATGATGGAAACAGTCTAATATAATCAACGTCCCATCTGATAGCTGGCTGGTCAACCCAGAAAATGATGCCATTTTGGAGACTCTATGTTTGTCTCTGCTGCTGGCTGAGTGGCCACAGCCAGTCACTCTTGGTGAATGGAAGTCTGCGTTGCTGAGCCCTTGTATAACTTTCATTCCTGCCACCATAGCCACTTTGTTTATGAGCCCATTGGGTAATGGTAGGAGTGGCTGGGGAAAGAGGCTGACAATGTCCACAGAATGTGTCATCTTGTCCATGGAGCAAAAAGCATTCACTGTAATTCATCCTTTGCTAAGTCAGCCTAAGAAATCTCTAGAAACAGCCCAGTTACCTCCCTTAAAAAGGACATGAGGCATTCTAAAGTAGCATTTCCCAACATATGTTCCATGTAATTTTAGCGGTTCCTAAGATTAAGTTGTTTCGAATTACCTTTATACCTTTGTCAAAAATCAGTTGACTGTATTTGTGTGGGTCTATTTCTAGGCTCTCTGTTCTGTTCTATTGATCTTTATGTATATGCCTTCAATAGTACCACATTATCTTTGATTACTGTAGCTTTACAATAAATCTTGACTGTAGAAAATGTGAATTCTCCCATTTTATTCTTTTCTTTCTTTCTTTTTTGTTAAATTCTCACCCAAGGATATTTTTTCCATTGCTTTTCAGAGAGAGTGGAATGGAGAGAGAGAAAGAGACAAAGAGAGAGAGAGAAAAACATCGATATGAGAGAGACACATAAATTGGTTGCCTCCCACACCCCCCCCCCCCCCGACCAGGACTGGGGATGGAGCCTGCAACCAAGGTACCTGCCCTTGGCTGGAATCGAACCCAGGACCCTTCAGTCCACAGGCTCTAACTACTGAACAGAACCGGCTAGAGCTCCCACTTTATTCTTTTTCAGTGTTTTGGCTATTCTAGTTCTTTTGCCAGTCTATATAAATTTTAGACTAATCTTGTTAATATGTACAAATACTCTTGCTAAAATTTTGTTTGTGATCATATTGAATTATAGATCAAATTGGAAGAATAGATATCTTAACAACATTGAATCTTTATGAACATGTCCATTTACTTAGATCTTTGATTTATTTCATGAGTGTTTTTATAGCTTTCCACAGATCTTATACATATTTTGTTAGATTTATACCTAAATACTTCTTTTTGTGGTACTATTGTAAATGATGTCTTTTTTAAATTTCAGATTGTATTTATTCATTACTAGTATGTAGAAACACAATTTATTTGTCTATGTTGATCCTGTATCCTGCAACCTTGCTAAACCTCAATTATTATTTCTAGGAGGTTTTCATGTATTCTTTGGAATTTCTACATAGGCAACCATGTTGTCTGCTAATAAAGACAGTTTTATTTCCCCCATCCAATCTGTATGACTTTTATTTTTCTTGCCATATTGCACTAGCTAGGTATTGCAGTGCAAGGTTGAGTAAGAGTAGTGAGAGAAGACATCCTTGCCTTGCAGTCTCTCACCATTATTGTCATATATTTTATGTATTTTACATATATACACACAATGCCTTGTTAGTTTTATTGCTTTAAATAGTTATATTTTAGTTAATTAAAAATAAGCCAAAGATTACATTTATTTCTTCATTTCTTCCATTTCTGATGCTCTCTATTTCTTTGTGTAGATCTAAGATTTTAATCTATATCATCTTTCTTCTGCCTGAAGAACTTCCTTTAACATTTCTTGTAGGGTAAGTCTGTTGGTAGTGAATTCCCTTTTGTTTTTGTTCAGCTGAGAGCATCTTTATTTCTCCTTCATTTTTAAAGAGTGTTTTTGCTGGATATAGAATTCTGGGTTGACAGTTTTTTCTTTCAACACTTTAAAGATGTTATTTCATTGTCTTCTTGCTTGCCTGGTTTCTGACAAGAAAACCAAGAATTTTGCTTTAATTTTTAGCTTTGATCTTTGCAGGTGTCAGTTTGTTCAGGCTGACATAACAGAATACCACAGAGTGGGTATTCTGTGGTATTGGGCCCTAATTTTACCTTAATTACTTTCTTTTGTGATATTAGGACCTCATTTTACCTTAATGACTTCCTTAGAGGCCCCATGGTCAAATACAACCACACTGGGGGTGTTGGGCTTCAATATATCAATCTGGGTGGAACACAAACATTCACTCCATAACAATAGGCAAGGTGGGTCAAGTGTTCCTTCCCCCCGCTGTCTTGAAGAATTTTTCTGTCTTTGGCTTTCAGCAGTTTGAATATGATATGTCTAGGTGTGGTTGGTTTGTTTTTCCCTACTTGGTGGTCTCTAAGTTTCTTAGATATGTGGTCAGTTATTTTAAAATATCTTTACTCATTGTTTCTTCAAATATTTCACCTACCCCATTCCTTTTCTTCTCCTCCTGAGATTCCAATTATGCTTGTGTTACATTGCTTGGTATTGTCACTCTGCTCTTGGATGCTCTGTTGTGTTTTTTGGTCTTTTTCCTCTTTGCCTTTCAGTTTGTATAATTTTATTGCCCTAACTTCAGGTTATCTGGTTCATTTCTCTCTTCATTTCTGTTACCCTGTTTTTAACTTCTGGTGTTTTCATTTCACTATTATATGTTTCCATGTCTCTGCTAAAATTACCTATCTGATCTTGAATGATGACTACCTTTTCCATTAGAGCCTTTATTGTTATCATAAATTATTTAAAACTTTCTGATATTTCCAACATCTCTGTCATATCTGAGTCTTCTTGTGATGATTGCTTTGTCTTTTCTGGCTTTATTTTTTGTCTTTTGGTATGTTGTGTGTATATATATATATATATATATATTTAACATACCAAAATATTTATATACTTACAAACCGAACATGTACAATACAATAGAAACTGAGATAAACAGGCCTTTAGTGTGGAGATGTATGTTAATCTAGCCAGGAGTTGGGCTATGTTTGAAGTGTGTTAATTGATTACCATTGTTGAGGTTTGTTGTTACTATGGGCACCGAAGACTTCAGTTTCCTCTAGTGACTTTGTTTTGTATCCTCTTTTGGTCTTCTCTTCGTACTATTCCCCAGAGACAAGCTATCTCTTAGCAGCTCTTTCAGCTGTACTCCATTGTATTACTGAAGGTTTGTTAGCATGCTGGTAGGGTGTGTAGATAAGGGTAGCATTCTCTAATGTTCTGAGTAAGTCTCACTCTTTGGAGTGCACAATATTGGGCATTCAGGAGAATTTCTGCTCCTACTTTAGGACTAGAGCTTTTCCCTACCCTTCTATTACCTTCTTTAAGTATCCACTGTACAGTCTCTGACCTGAAAGCCCTTCCTGTTATGAGGTTCCTCCTCCACTTTGATGAGGTAGGGGTTGTGGTCTAGACAGAGTCCCATTCCCCCAGCTGCAGTGGTATCCCACTAGTGCCCTCAGGTGGTGCCACTTGCAGATGAAGTCTTTTGTTTCCTAAGTGAAAATGGTCTGGGTAGATTTTGCAGTGGTTGATTTTTCTGTGTGTCAGCCACTATGGTGGGAACTTATCTGGGCTCTCCTTGATCCTCTCTTTGAGAGCCTGGTGGAGTTCCTAGAACAAAGGCCTGCAAAAAGGGAGGAACCTCCCTATAACTGTGACCCCCAGGAGATTCACCTTCCTCATGCTGGCCTATCCTTGGCCTACAGCAATTCACCAAAATTTCTAGTTTAATCGTCTTACTGGCTCATATGGTATATGGTGGTTTCTCCCTCAGATAAGCAAAGGCTTGAGTCCTGTGTCTTCCTAAAGGTGCCTGTCTCTCCAGATTTGCAATGGCTTAAATTCTCTGATTGGTTCATAAAAGGTCACTAATTTGCTCTCTGTCCAGCATTCTCTTGCTGGAAGATTATAGCTTAGGTAGAGCAAGAAGGATGAGAAATGAATTATTGACCAATAGGGGTTATTTTATTTCTCTCACTATACCAAACCAAAATCTTTCTATTTTAGGAAAGGTAAAATGTAGTTTCAGTCCCCAGCAATAGACAAAAAGATGTCACATAGACTAGTTTCTATTTAATAAATCAACTATTTGTAGCTGTTTCAGCTGAGATGATGCATTTACAGACTGGCTGTGTTTGAGCTTTCTTTGAGAGTAGCTTTAGATCTAAAATGCACTTAGCATTTGTCTCCTTTTGCTTCTGGCATAGATGCTCTACACAGTGTGTTTCTCCACCCAGTTTATCGTATCTGATCTTATTCCTTTGACATGTCATATTCTGCACAGGTGATTCTTTACCTCCTTGTATACTTTATAGAGCCATTCACAGTAAACAACTTCCAAGGCCATGGCAGTGTTATTCCTCTGGACATCAAAAAGATAATGACATTTCTGAACCGGTGCCTGCTGTGACTTCTCAGTCGCATCCTGGATGTGTTTGATGGAAGCCTACTTCACCTTTAGTTGGACACTTTTTTGCTCAAGTTTATCAGCAAATTGTTCAACAATGGTACCATATTTTCTAATTACACAGATAAGCAACCCTACTGTTGATAGGGTAGAGAAGGTCTCTAAGGCACTCAGGTATATTTCTTTGGATAGAAAACACAAAATAAGTACTATGATAGCAGTTTTAGAATAAAGGAACTGGAAGAATTTCTCAGGAAAAAGCTCATGACTTATTTGTCTTCCTCCTCCATAGTCATGAAAAAGTGGTTCAGGATCAAGACTTGGCTATTTTCTCTGAAAGATCCTTGTTACCTGCAATTCCCCTGACCTAGATGTTCTTCATTCTTCAGAGAGGGATCCACTGTAGTGATGGCAGGAAGTGCCACCTGGGACAGCATGGTCAGTGATGGTCCAAGTGGTGACTTAGTGTCCTTTAGTGTCAGGTGCAGCAGTAACATGGCCACTCACAGGTCTCACACAATGACCTTTTAATAAAAATCTAAACTCTTAACATCTCATTGCTCATTTTTGTTAAAAGCTTACATTCTAGTAATACTTATCAGGCAATGACTTTTATGGCTGTATAAATATGCTTTTGATTGATAGACAGTTAATGAAGTTTGTGGTTGAAAAGATAAATTTATCAGAGAAGACCAGGTAAGATTTGAAGTCTTACATAATTGCTTAACAAGCATGTTTGTTCATTTAACAAGTATCTTTAGAGCATCTACTATGTGCTAGGCATTGTTCTAGGTATTAAAATAGAGCAGTAGAGAAAACAAACAAGAGCTCTGCCCTCAAAAACATACGTGCTAGCTGGGGGAAACAGGTAGCACATAACAGCTGAAGAAGTAGGGAGGGAAAGGTATAATGGGGGAAGCAAGATGGGAAAGGCCTCTCTGAGGAGGATATTTGAGCTGCTGGATGCTGAGGAGGCCTCTGCAAGATCCACTTAGGGGCATGTTAAATGTGAGATGCCTATTAGACATCCAGATAAATATGTCAGACAGGCAGGTAAATATATAAGCCTGGGCATCAAAATTGCAGTAAGGACTCTGGGAGTCAAAAACATGTCAATGCTTTTGATGCTGTAGAAATGAATGAAATCAACTTGGGAGATTGGTCAGAAAAGATGCTTGATATGATTTTAATCTTCTTAAATTGATCATGCCTTGTTTTGTGGCCTAATATATGATCTATCCTGGAGAATGTTTCATGTGCACTTGAGAAAATGTGTATTCTGCTGTAATGTTCTGTATATGTCTGTTAGGTTCATCTGGTTTAACATGTAGTTTAAGTCCAATGTTTCCTATTGATTTTTCTGTCTGGATAATCTATCTGTTGGTTAAAGTGTGTTATCGAAGTTCCCTGCTGTTAATGTATTGTTGTCTATTTCTCCATTCAGTATCTCGGTATTTGCTTTCTATATTTAGGTGCTCTATGTTGAGTGCATAAATATTTACAATTGTAATAGCCTCTTGATGAGTTGACCCCTTTATCATGGTATAATAACCTTCTTTGTCTCTTGTTAAGTTTTTGGCTTAATGTCTGTTTTGTCAGATATAAGTATAGCTACCCCTCTCTCTCTTAGTTTCCATTTGCATGGAATATCTTTTTCCATCCCTTCAGTTTCAGTCTGTGTGTGTCCTTAAAGCTGAAGTATGCTCTCATAGGCAGCATACAGTTGGGTCTTGTTTTTTAAACATTCAGCCATTCTATGTTTTTGATTGGAAAATTTACATTTAAGTAATTATTGATAGGTATCATTTTGTTAACTGTTTTCTTGCTGTTTTGTAGTTCTTTGTTCTTCCCTTTCTTCCTTTGATTTGATTATTCATTTAGTGGTTATACTTTGATTCCTTTCTCTCTTTTTTTGTGGGTATCTGCTATAGGTTTATATTTTGTGATTACCATGAGGCTTACATAAAATGTCTTGTAGCTATGACAGTCTATTTTAAACTGATAACTTTGAATGCATACAAAAGCTCTATTTTTACATTCCTGCCTCTCCAGTTTATGTATTTGATGTCGTAATATACATCTTTTTATATTGCTAATCTACTAACAAATTATTATAGTTATAGTTATTTTTAACACTTTGTCATAAGTGTTATAAGTGATAGAGTTATAAGTGATTCGCTCATTACCATTTACAATATTAGAGTGTTTTGAATTTAACTATATATTTGCCTTTACCAAGAGTTTTATATTTTCATGTTACTAATTAGCATCCTTTTGTTTCAACTTGAAGAAATCCCTTTAGCATCTCTTATAAGGCTGGTCTAATGGTGATGAACTCTTTCAGCTTTTGTTTGTCTGGGAAACTCTATCCTTCAATTCTGAAGTACACCTTTGCTGGGTAGAGCATTCCTGGTTGGCAGTGTTGGTTTTTTTCCAGCACTTTGAATGTATCACTCCACTCCCTTTGGTGTTCAGGTTTTCTACTGAAAAATCCACTTGTAGTCTTAGGGGAGAGGGAAGGAGAGTGGTGCTCTTATACTCGTTTAAAAATTGCTTCTGTATTTGCTGTAGTCCTGTGGGTCTGTGAATGTACACTCCATTGACTATCAGAGCCAGGTGATCCAGGGGTCCGTCTCTCAGATGGCAGTCGCAAAAATTGGGGTGCCAGATGTGTATACAAACTTCTTCTAGAGATGCTGGCAACCTGATTTTATTGTTGGAGAAAACTGAAGAAGGAAGGTGGCGTAAGTGCCCACTGCTCCCTCAGGCTCAGGGGAAGATCATAGCCAGCCCTATATGCGTGCTAAATTAGAAGCCAGACCCTCAAGCAGCAGCTTGTAAAATATGCAGTCAAACCCCTTTCAGGGAAGGATTAGGAGATGGGCATTTTTGCCTGCTCCCTCAGGGCTGAACTGTAGGAGAATAGCCACAGTGAGATGTCATCCATCAAGTTTTGCTATAGTTTTGTACGTCTCATGGACATGAGTTCCATTGTTTTTCAGAGCTAGGTGTTTTGGGGAGCCCATCCCTTGGATTGAGGTTCCAAAAATTGGGGTTATAGCTCTGGCCAGTGTAACTCAGTTGGTTGAGCATTGCCCCATGCATTTAAGGGTTGGTGGTTCGATTTCAGTCAAGGCACATGTCCAGGTTGTGGGTTTGATTTCCGGTCAGGGTGCAGGAGGCAGCCCATCAATGTCTCTCTCTCTCTCTTTCTCTCTCTGAAGTCAATGAAAACATAGTTTTTAAAAATTGGGGTTCTAGATGTGCAGTCCAAACCCTTTGCTTCTGAGGGAGAAGCTGGGAGTTGGAAGTTCCCTCCCTATTGTATGGTGCTGTGCCAGCAATGAGTTTATGGAGAGAATGTGTCTCAGCCTTTTCTACCCATTTCAACGTATTCCAGAAACTCAACTAGTTTATGGATTTCTTCCAAAGAGAATTGCTCTGTGTGTTGCTGTGTATTCAGTGTATCTGAAGGAAGAAGGAAATTTAGGAGCCTCCTATGTTGCCATCTTCATCCCTCCTCAGCATTTTTATTTCTTTATATTTTTCAGAAAGAACTAGAGAAGCAGAAGAGAATTAAGAGGAACCAGCAGCTGGAAGCAATAGCCAAAGATCATTATGAAAGGGTGTTGCTAAGGAAAAAAGGCCTAGAGCCTTGGAAGAGATTGAGAATGCAAAGCAAGCAAAACATCCAGGTATAGTGTCACACTCTTACCCCTCAAAATTAGAAAATGGACTTTTCAAATAGGATAAACACCAAATTAAGTTTTGGGTGGTGTTTGGTGATTTAAAAGCCAGATAGATAAATGAATGAATAGATATTTGCTTTGGATAAGAGTTTAGATTTGGTCTTCCAAGATAGAGAAAGATTTCTGTAAATGAACAGGTTGAAATAAGCTAGAGTAAATTGTTATTATAGACCTCCAAGGTAAGACAAAGAGGCCTCTCTCACTATTAACAGTGTTTAATAAAGAGAAAAATAATTACCATAAGGTCTGTTAGTAAGATTTCTCCTGCAGTAAAGCTGCATAACAAACAGCCCCCAAATATCAGTGGCATATATATAATTCAAGCATTTATTTCTCACTCACATGTCTGTGGACCAGTTGTGGATTGGGGTCAGACCTTTCCACAGCCTCTCTTTCTGGCTCCAGCAGTTATTCAGGCCGTGATTTTCACCTGGCAAATGTCTGAGGTACAAAGGCCAAACCCTGTTATGTAAACCCATATGAAACCTCTGCTTATATCATGTTTACTAACATTCTTTTGGCCAAAGCAAGTCATAGGGCTAAACTAGAAGTCATTAAAGGGTGAAAGAGGCTCATCTACTCCATTGGGAGGCACTACGAAATCATACGCAAAGAATATTGGTATGTAATCCTGTTATAAGGAATAGCAGTCCACTCTGCCACACAAAGATATATGAAATCAAGTACCATTGAAGTTCAAATTTATCTAGTGTATAGATCATTCAACTAAAGGATCATGAAGCTCAAAATGCATTAAGTGTTACCTTTAGAATTCTAGTTAATAATAAGCCCAGTAATGTGTGCCAGTGTGACCACTCTTGTTTATACATTTGGCCAGGTTAATACTGAAAAATAAGACTAGTCTTTTTGGTTGTGAAAAACAGGATTAAAGATGAACAGTAATCCTTCATATCATACACTGAATTGAGTAATGCTGCAGGTGAATGTGACCTGTGAGCGTGACCTGACATAGGCTGCTTTTTATCCTGCCCAGCCTGTCTAGTCACCCTTCACTCTCTTTGTTCTCTTCCTAATTTCACACTTTCTTGTCCTTTTTATCTTCCCTACATGCCCTTCCCACTATCTTTCCTCTGTACCTGACTCCTTTTGTACTCAGTCTCCTTACCAGTGGTTCTGGAACTATCGAGTACAGCATTCCAGAACAGCTGCGAGTGCCCATTTGTAGTAGTCAGGCCTGAGGGTGGGAGGATCCATCCTGTTTGGAGGCCTGGACCATCTGTGCCCCCCCACCCCCCCACCCCCCATTGCTATGTGGCTTTGGCTTTTTCCTAGAAATGAGATGGGCAGACCGACTCCTCACTCTTCTCAGTGAATGAATCTGGAAATGAAACCTAAAATTTGAATTGCATTTTGCTTCTTATATTACCATAAAGATTGGTCATATCAGATAGTTTGCTATCCAGTTTAGTGCTCCTAGTTTTATCTGGCTTTTATCTATTTCTTCATTGTTAATACACACAGGAAAGTCAGACAGGATTAGCTCTTCTTTTTTGGTCCTTGTTTTTGATTGAGTAAAATCAAGAAAGGTATGAAATTTGGAAACAGAATCTATGAGTGAATAATCAAATTAAATTTTTAAAAATTTATTCAAAAGAATGTAAAAATAGGAACAGGAGTTTGAGCTCAAAATAACAATTATAGGCTTTAAATATAGAGAAACCCAATTAAAATACAGGAATCACATATTTGAAAACAGCATTTCCAAAATTTCTTGTTCATAAAACCATGTAGAAGACTTTTAAAAATGCACATTCCTGGTCCCACCTTCAAGTATTTTCAGTAAGTCTGGGTTGTTGGCTGGGGCAGGGGGTGGAGAAGGGGGCCAGGTATCAAGGAATGTGCATTTTTAAAAAGTAGCACAGGGGATTTTGATGTAAGTGGTCTGAACACCATATTTTGAGAATCACTTCTCTAGTTGACGCAAGTGTATTTGTTTCCTACTGCTATTATAACAAATTACTACATTAGTGGCTTAAAACAACACAAATTTATTATCCTAAAATTCTGGAGATCAGAAGTCCAAAATCAGATTTACTAGGCTGATGTCAAACTGTGAGCAGGGCAAGTTCCTTCTGGAAGTTCCAAGGATCTGTTTCCTTGCCTTTTTTAGCTTCTAACAGCCACCTGTGTTCCATTTCTCAGAGCCTCTTCCTCAAATCACTCTAATCTCTTCCTGATCCTCCTGTCTCCCTCTTATGAGGCCCCTTGTGATTACATTTAGGACTCTCCCATACAGTCCAGAATAATCTCCCCATTTTAAGATCCTTCATTTTAATCACATTTGCAAAATCCCTTTTACCATGTAAGGTCACTTATTTACAGGTTCCAGGGATCAGGGCAAGGCCATCCCAGAGGGGCCACTCTTCAGCCTGTCACAGCAAGATAATAGAATTTGAGAACATTCATAATCCTATCCATCTCATTCACTTTGTAGATAGGGAACTGAGCACTAGAGAAGAGAACTGACCGGCTCCACGTCACACAGTGCATTGGTTACAAAGCTAGAGTGGAGCTCAGCACCATCTCCTCCTAAACTCCTGCCCAGTTCGGGCATGCTGTTGTGCTGTGTAAGAATCAGAGGTGCATGTAGGTGCCAAGCACCAATTGAATGTAAAAAAATAAAAAGTAAAATGAAAAGTTATGGAGGGCAGTAAGAGGATAGGATAGCTTCTTCACCCATCAGAGTTGGCTTCTAGGAAGGAATAGAAAAAATTAAGAAAGAAGCAGCGTCCAGTTACACAATTCCTGCTTTGTTTATAAACTTTCTTTAGAAAGGTATTTAGCATATTCCCTCAAACTCACATGTGCTTGTTAAACAAACAAAATTAACTTCCATGACTGAACTCTCTTTTTAAGTAAGGATTTATTGGTCCAAAATACTAGCCAAAAGAAGACAGGTCTTGGGACATAGACTCTAAATCACCAGGAACATGTCTGGGTAGAAAAGACAGTGTCCACAGTCCCAGAGTTTTGCAAGCATTTTTGGACATCAAGTGCGGAGACGGGGAAGAAAGTGGTAGTCTGAAAGAGTTGTCACTAGCTATAGGCAAAGGGGTGGGAGAAAGTAAAGCGTGACCGACATGAAGAATGCTCGCTCCTGTGGATTGGCTGTGGGCAACAGTCTGGAAAGCCCATGTGCAAACAAGCTGAGGCTCCTGGAGTTAGATGGTGCCTGTGAAATAACCTGTGGAAATAGCCACCTGAAGTTAACCCGAAGTTCCTACAGGCCATAGAGGGAATGTGAGCAGTCATTAACAGGCTAGCAGTTCTCTTGCTCTCACTTTCCAGCCTCTGTAATTTAATTTAGAACATCTCAGAATTTTTTCCTTCTCATGCTGTATTCCATTTATTCCAACAACCATTTTCTGAATTTTAAGGAACCGTCTGAGAATCTTTTTCCTTCTGGTTCTCTGTTTTCCCAGAGAATGAAGAGAAGGGAGGGGAGGAGGCTAAGCAACTTGGCTGCCCTAGCCTTTTGGCTGCCGGACTGGGAGGTCTCAGGTGCCACAGAGACCTCCTGTGATGGCCATTTTGACCAAGCAGTATGACTGCCAAGAGATTCGCTTGGGTCAGTCACATTCACAGTGCTGGGTGCCTAGACAAGGCTTAGGAAAATGTGAAGTTGGAGAGGACAGAGAGGGAAGGGTTTTTTCCTCCTAGCTCTTGAAAAAGTATGACACTTCCTTTTTAAAGTCTGTAACTCTGAGTTGTATGTTTATTTTGATAGAATGATGCTTGAGCCTTTTAAGTTGGTAAGACATTAAGTTCTTCATCACGTCATTTTTCTATCAGATGGTTTTGTGGTTTATTGATAATGTCTAAATTTCAGTGCTGGGCACAGCTCATTCTACAAAACTAATTGAAAGGGCTGGCATTTCCTCAATTAGACAGTGGTTAAGTACATACAAAAAGAGGGTTTGTTATGGAGTTGCTGTCTGAGCTCCAGCAGAACAAACTGAGAATGTTGCCAGCCACCCACTTCAGAACTCAGTGCAAGTGAAGTAATGGCTTGGAGGCTGTTTATTCCATTTTCCTGATAGCCAGCCAGTCACTGGTCTTCAGGGAGTCAGGACTGAAAGGCTATGCGTGAGATGAATATAAAACCCCATATAAGAGAGTCAGTAGTCAAAGCTTTGGAGATGTAGGCTGAATGTCCTTGAGGTTATTCTCTCTAGGAACTGCCACCATGTGGTTTGCAGCATCATTTGCCAAGGGAATGTGTGTTTGCTTAAATGATTTAAGATATAAGAAATAATTTCCTCTTCTTATTTAAAAATGGTCCAGGTGGCCGAAGAACATCACTCTTTGGCCCTACAGAGGAAGTGCATGCTGACCTGGTTCCAGTGTAGTCAGGAGAGCCTGGCTAGGAAGACGGCCCAGGCTGATCAATGTTATTCCCAGGCATTGCTTAGGAGAGTCATCCGGAGCTGGCTGCGGGTAAGGCCACAGGGAAGGGAGCTTTAAATACGTGTCTCTACTCAATCCTGAGTAAGAAAATTAGGTGCAATCCAGAATGTCCAGTCATCATGGTTTTTCAAGAACAAAAGAGTCAGTCTAATTCATTGCTTTGAACTGAATGTGAAAATATCAAGTCAGCTTTTTGTTAGTATAAATGTTAAGCATGTTTCTGTTCACAGTGTTCACCTCTATAAATTATAATGTCTCATTGTAATAGGTGGTTTTGTGTGTGTGGTTTTTAATCCTCTCCCGAGGATATTTTGTCCACTGCTTTTCAGAGAGTTAAAGGGCGAGAGAGAGAAACATGGATGTGAGAGACATCAATCGGTTGCCTCCCAAACACACCCCAACCGGGGCTGGGGATAGAGTCTGCAACTGAGGTGCATGCCCTTGGCTGGAGTTGAACCCAGGACCCTTCAGTCTGCTCTAACCCCTAAGCCAAACCGGCTGGGGCTCAGCTTTTGATTTTATACTCGTTTCTTATCCCATAATTGCTCAAGGGATTTTATTAGAAACCTACCCCCTCAATCTTGTAACTGTTTCTATCCCTCCGGTTCCACTGTTATTTCCTTAATACGGTACAGAGGCTATTTTCCTGGCTGCCCTGTTTTCTCTTTATGCCTCCAGTGTCCTTTGCTCCTTTGTCTTATGTGTGTTTCAATTCTCTTTTGTACTGTTGACTTGCTCTCTGATTCTTTGTGACATTATTGGACTTATTTCTGTTCCTTTCCTCATCCCCAGTACCAGACTGACCTGGAGGAAGAAGTACAAAAACTGTGTATACATTTTCTTCAAAGGAAGATTTTCAGGGCCTGGTTTAACATGGTCAGGGAGGCCCAGATCGATTCTCAGAGCAAGCACAGGACTGCAGTGGAGCATAATGACAGGTGAGGCTTTGATCTCTGAGGAAAGTCACTCACTGACTACACAATTGCCCTGCAATATACTCTGTGCCTGGAACATGTCCGGAAAGATGAGGTGGAGGCTAGGAGGGCCGGGCGTTCAGTGATTCCAGGCAGAGGTGAGGGTTCCACCTCGCCCACTGCCTGTGTGGGTGAAAGCAAGATTAAACCCCCTAGAACTCCAGGGTCCCCGTCTTTAAAATGCGGAGGATGCCTGCCTTCTCTGCCTCACAGGGACTGGCAGGAGAGTAAGATTATGAGAAACACATGAAACACACTTGTGCAAATTTATGTATTCTTTATGTCACGTAGATTTGTAAGTTCAATTTTTTAACGTTATTGTGAACTATAACCATGCAAGTACAGCTTAACGAGTTACTATAAAGGGAACACCCATGTCACCACCACTGAGGCCAAGGAGTAGGACATTGCTGGCCCCCCGGCGTGCTTACTGGCTTATTCCCAAAGGCCCAGCCCTTCCCTGCTAAAGGTAAACTACCTTGAGGTTTATAAGGAGCATTTCCTTGCTGTTTTTTTTTCCTTCACTTTTGCCTTCTAAGCATGCAGCCTTCAAGTCTATAGTTTGGTTTAGCCTGGTTTGAAACTTTATATAAGTCAAATCATACCGTAAGCCATATTAATACTTATACTACAGTGACGTCTTATTTAATAATACTGCTTGGGGAATAAGGTACTCGATATGTTTCCTTTTTTGGTGCCTGGGTGTCTGTCACTCCCTGTGAGCACAGTGTGGGCGGCGCCTCCAGGTCCCGCCCTGTGGGGACCACTGGGTAGGCATCGCAGTGCCACCTTCTCAGAGGCTCGCCTGCCCGCCCAAGGGGGAGTAGAAAGAACTGGCGGTCACTCCCATCCACTTTTCCTGCTTTATTTTCTTTACAGCATTTCTTAGTCTGAATGCCAGTTGTGATTTCTATACCTTTTTAAATGTGTTTTTCTCACGTAAGGATTATTCTTACAGTTTTGATTGTACTTCGGGTGGAAAGTATTTCACGTTTTTCCTTTTTATTCTTAAAGGAGGATTCTCCGGGTCATGTTGCAGACGTGGAAGGAGTTTGCAGAGTGTATGAAAGAGGAGAGAGGAAGAGAAGAAAGGCGAGAGCAGCTCCGCAGGAAGGTAGCTGAGATCCTTCCAGACTTCCAGGTGCTGGCTCCACCGTGACTCCCGCTTGTCGCTGCGGTCAGGTACCTGGCTTCTGTCAGGTAAGGGGCCGTGGTGTGCAGCGAACCAAGCCAGCGCCGTGCCTAGGAGGGGAATGTCCGTGGTCCATAAGATGTGTTATCGCCACCTGCCCACATGTACCTGCCTCTACCTGGCTGCGTTCTGTCAGGTACTTCTTGGATCAAAGGACTTATTTTTGAGTTTGTACTTCCTCCTTTTATTTCTCTTGGATTGCTAATCAGTTCACTAAAGCATTTATCACAGCAGGATCATCCACAGGAACTGTTCCTGTTCTACTGCTCAAATGCATCGTATATATTTTTAGCATCATAAACTTTAAAAAGGACGTGTTTGCTTGTCTGAGCTTGTGGAGGAAAATGTGTCCTTATAGCTCAACGTGATTTGTTGACAACTGTAACTTTAATCAAATATAAATTAAAAGTAGTGAGCACTTAGAAAAGGAGTCATACGTGGCCAGGCATCAGCAACAGGCATTCTGCCAGACCCGTCCTTTTTGCCTGCCCCTAATGGAAAACCACAGAATCACAAGGTATTCTTTGCAGCTGCCATAAAGGGTAACAGCATATCCTAATTTCAGAGAAATTGGGGCACCAAAGATACTTTTCTTTAGTGTACCTTGATAAGCAGGACTGGAAGTCCAGCAATTTGTTAAAATGTCTGTTCATACTCCCAGTTGCAGCTTCTAAATAACACTTGATCTGGCTCCTAGACCTCAGCTCAGTTTGATCTATACATCAAGATATTTATCTTGAATTCAAAGAATGTTTTAATTTTAGGGTACTAAAGACTATAAAGACGGTCCCTTCCATGAACTGAATTATCTGCTAGATATTTTTTCATTACAAAGCACGTTTATACAACAAATTCTAGTAGTAGATAAATGCACATAGTAAAATGAGAAAGCCCCTTGCAGCCCTAAGGTAACTGTTGTTTGGTAAATTGAAAATATTGAGCTGGTTAAGTGAAATTCTTTGTGTTCAATAAATTCTGTTATCGTGTCTTCTTCCTAGAAGGGACATCTAGCTCGAGCCGTACCACCTGCAAGTGACTTCTGTACTTTTCTATGGAAGATGTGATTTACTCAACTATGACAAAACACCCTAAATTGAACTTTATTTCTTCTACAGTATCTCTGTCCCCACAATTACCTGAAAACTTTTTAAGACTAATGGCCACTAAATAAAATGGGACTAGAAGTAATTCATATATAAATCTCTTTCCATATAAATCACTGTTTATTCTTAACTGTAGTAGTTATAGAATGTTGGCTGATATTAGCACCCAGAAATCAAATACCGATTTTATTTGAATACCAAGCCTGTACGTAAGGGTGAATCTCTTAAGTAAACATTCCAGGGGCCTGAATAAACCCAGAGAGCTTAAGTTTTCTCTCTTAAGCTTTCTTTTATTTTTATTTCACCTCAAGCATTATTTAGAAATTGAGTCGTTAGCAGCCCATATTCTGATTGAGCCAGCAAGAACTTTTTACCTACTTATTATAGAATCTTCTAAGGAAAAAACTTAGTAAATGAGCTACATCTCTTGCTGGGCTTTTTTTTTTTTTAATCCAAGGGCATGTTTTATTGATTTTAGAGAGAGAGGAAGGGAGAGGGAGAAAGACTGAAACATCGACATGAGAAACATCGATCAGTTGCCTCCCGTACACACCCCAACTGGGGATAGAACCCAAAACCTGGGTATGTGCCCTGACCAGGAATCAAACCTGCAACCTTTTGGTGTGTGGAATGACAATCCAACCAACTGAGCCACACCGGCCAGGGGCTTGCTGGGCTACCTTAAAGATATGATTTGCAATTTTACTGCTAACAAAATGCCCAATAAGCAGTACCCCTGGCCTACAAAACTGGAAAAGTAACTACCAAGAATATGATAGTTTAAGGTCCAGAGGCTGGGGACATCTAGGTCACCAGAGACACCCAGCTACAATGCAGGCTTTTCTTAAAAGCAAAAAGTTCAGGAGACACACCAAGAAACACCAACTAGTTTCCTTAAATAAAGCACTTTATTTTCCATTTAAATAGCTTGGTCACAGTACATTATTTTACATAAATGGCAGTAATTTTTAAAATCTCCATTTGAAAGGCCTTGTGTCTGGCTGAGTCTGAGGTGATAAGAAGATATGAATACAAGTATGAAAACAGTGCAAAATGTTTAGCCCACAGCTTCCAGAGTTGGCCTCAGAAATCCTTTAATGTTGCTGGGCCAGTTACATTAAATATTCAGTTTAATATTAAATAAACATTCCTGGGTTTCCTTTAGTCAATAACATCAGACCCAGAAACGTAATCAAATGAAAAGGCTCAAAAACCCTAACAACTCAAACCATCAAATCACCCAGACCACAGGCTCACAAGTTGAGCTTCGTGCAAATTCTAGAACATGACATCTTGTCAGTGACGCCACCTGAAAAAATAGGGATTTTAGTCGCATCAATGACTCAAGCAGATCTGGTTTTCAAGCTCTGCCTTTAAAGCATGAATTTCCTAGAAGTGGAAGGTGCCATTGGGAAGGCTAGAGTAGTAATAAGTCACAAGCCCAAATCGGAAACAGCCACAACCTCTAGGAAATCTGTCTTCATTCAGCCTTCAGTCTTTGGCCTGCTGCTGATACTAGAGTGAGACACTCATTGCCCAGGTAGTAGGGCTACCTGTCCATTAGCAACAGGATCATATTTACCTGATTGTACAGAAAGTTTGTATTAGTCACAGCAAACATTTACAGGAACATGCTGAATTTTCCTCAGCACTAAGTCAAGCACAGCTCTCCTCACCCTGCATCACCTCTACAATGTTTAATATAAAATAGCACGCTTGTCAAGCTGACAAGAAAACCAGACGCCAAGCAGGTGCCTCAAGCAAAAGTGTCATCCATTGCTTATTTGAGGAAATTCTTTTAAAATGCAGGGCATCCAAATATGGCTAAAATAAAGTTAAGTCATATAAACCTGTTTATCTAGGTTAAAGAGATCCTTAAACCTGACAAAACATTCATTTTTAAACATCCTGGTTAAAACTGGGCTTCTGTGTTACATTTTCGCTTACATTAGTTGAGTTTTATAGTAAAAATCTAATGGAAATATAGTCTATTAAGCAGATGGTCAGTATTACAGAGAACCTTGGTTTTTCTGGCAGTGGAAGATTCTAGTATAGAAAATTTTCTCCTGCTAAAAATATTCAAAGTACCAAGGACTATTGCATAAGAGAAAGTTTGTAGCAGTCTTTCTGCTAGGCAGATGGTGCAGTGGAAGACGATGATTACTTCATTCACCGAAGGAAAACACTGCTTGGATAGCACAGGTTGCCGTCTGCTCCACACAGATGCACAGGTGGCTCAGGTGGGACAAGCAGCAGTGTCCCCAAACACACTCAGGCTTCAGAGAGACCTGCCCAAGAGGCATTAAAGGTCATTTCATTCCAGGTGGGCCCAGCTGTAACCACAGAGTACTCTGGGGTGGCGTAAGAAACATTTTAGATACTGAAGGATTTTCTCCTTTCATGCAATTCTTATCCTTAACTATTTCTCCACTGAATCTCTCAAATGGGCCCATTTCTCTTCCCCAGGAATAGTACTCCTGGCATGACAGTAATACTGATTGGAATACAACAGATCATTTATTAAGCTCCACATCGAGTATGTTTATTAACAGAGGCTGAGGATGTGGGGGGAGAAGAGGGGACCCACTTTGTTGGGGGGTGACTTACTCCTATGGCCAAGAGACTGCTGGTATGCAGGTTTGCAGGGCAGTACCCCATGGCCACCACCACGAATGTTTTCTCTGGGGCTCAAAGAGGCTTTGCCCTTTAAGGCGCAAAATCCCTTCAATAGTTTCAGAGTGTAAAAGTCTAGGCATGTAGGCCAAGGATGTCCCAAAGCCCACAGAGCACTGCTCATGGAGAGCTGCTTGGTTGCCCTCCTTTTGGTATAGATACTACAGTAGACTTTTACCTCCCACGAAACCACTGAGCTTTTCAAAGGTTTGGGCTTTCTTCTGTAAACTGCCAATCATGAAGTTCTCAAGGAACCTGAAACAAGCCTCTTAATTCCAATAAGCCAGAACAATATACGAGGAGTCCTTTTCCAAGTGAGGGACACTGAGTTGCCCCATCCAGGTGACGCTACTAGGGTTATGTGTTTATAAAGTTGGGGGTCATTGCTAATTCTCCCAAATAACTGGCCTTTTCGGTGCAACTCATCTTCATCATTTCATTTTGACTGATTTTACTGATTTCAGAGAGAGGAAGGGAAAGAGAGAGAAACATCAATAATGAGTCATTGATCAGCTGCCTCCTGCACACACCCCTACTGGGGATCGAGCCCACAATCCGGGCATGTGCCCTGACCGGGAACTGCACCTTGACCTCCTGGGTCCACTGAGACACACTGGCCCGGCATATTTTGATTGTTTTTAAAGATATGGCAAGAGGCTAAAATTACTAACTATACTAACTTTTCTATGAATGTTATTATCAGTTGCTGGACAATCAGAGTTGGCTATCCATCTGGCATTCAAAAGACTGCAACTAGAGACTTCTGGCCTCATGTGCTGTCCTTGACATTACTACTGTCTCTTATCTCAAACCTACACAGAAGGAATTAGTTATATCAGATCCAGTGATAATTCCAA
Organism: Miniopterus natalensis; assembly: GCF_054644295.1. Lineage (NCBI taxonomy): Eukaryota > Metazoa > Chordata > Mammalia > Chiroptera > Miniopteridae > Miniopterus > Miniopterus natalensis. The sequence goes on along the minus strand of NC_142086.1, from coordinate 37,855,647 downwards.
ATGAATGCTTGACTCTGCCCAGGGAGAATGCATCACTGTAGAAACCACAGCCTCTGCTAACATCCCCAGACTTGCTGTTTGGCTCGTCCCAGGGGAATATGGAGCCATCATTTGTTAACCTGCCTCTGGGGAGAGCGAGGACAAGCTAAGGACAGCCTCGATCCATGGCAGGACCAGGGGCGGTGCTAGCTGCGCAGGGCAGAGTCGCAGGAAGTAGCCCTATTTCCTCTCAACATTTATAAACCTCTTGTTACAGCAGCATGCACAGAAAGACTGAACAACCTAGCAGTATCTTCCCTATATTGAGCTATAAGCTAAGGTGAATTTAAGGAATCATGAATTACTTTTGGGATTGAAAAAGGAAAAAAAAAACTTGACTTGGGGTGGTGAACACACAATATGCTATACAGATGATGTATTATAGAGTTGTACACCTGAAACCTATATATTTTATTAAGCAATGTCACCCCAATAAATTCAATTTAAAAATTACAGGTACAAAACCAAATATTTCAAGATTTTTTTTCCCCATCTGAAATTGCCTCATCTTAGTTCTGTGGAAGAATAGACCCATTATACATACATATTTAATTCTTTATACATTTTCAGTTTTGAGATATCATTAAAGAAACAACTTGGTATTTTAGGAAGAACAAGGAAAGAACAGTAGTCCATTAATTAGTGGAAACCACATATACCCTGTTTTTCTCTCCTGGTGAGATACTGTTATCTAAGGAAAGATGAATGACAAGTAATGTGCAAGTTAAGAGGAAGATGTCAGTCAACCCTCAAAAAGAGTCTGTGCCAGAATAATGTGAATGCTGGAAGACGGATTATTGCAACTTAGTGCTAAAGCTGACAGCATTCGAATCACACAAACAAAAAATCGAGCCCTTGATATTAACCAGCCACCCTACCCAGGAAGAGGGTAAAGCGTTCCCTGTAGGCTTGTCTGTCTGCCTCTTCCAGCCATCGTCACAGCGTGGCTAGCACCTTGCCAGGTGAGACGTGGAAAGAGGAAGAAACACTAATGCCTACTGGAGTTATTTAGAGTAAATCTAAACAATAAATACCTAAGAAATAAGATACACATAGGAACTCATCACCCAAACTCACAACCACTGTACATTACACCAGCGATAATTATCTTCATAACTGGTATCAACTCTCCTTTCAAGACCAGGTGACACTGTAAATCCACCTGGTCATTGACTACCCCATCTGAGTAGTTACTGTCTAATGCTTCCAAAAGAGAAATTCCCGTAACTGTACAGCACGGCATTTGGGATCTTCTTTTGCACTCTGAAATGCCTAAAAAGAGATTAATAATATTGGCTTCAATATTCTGACCTACAAACATTTCTTTCAGCCTGGGATTTTCCTAGTAATACTTCATGCCTCCCTGATGCTTTAATTTCCAGTGCTTTTCACACACCTCACCCCTCGGGTGACCCGCACGGTCGCTCTGTGAGGAATCCAGGGCAGGCGTCGGGACCCCACCTTACAGATGAACCTGAGACTCGGGGAAGTGACTCGACGAGGGGTCACATGGCTATTGGGAATCAAAAGAGGGACTAGAAACTATCCTAACCCAGACTCTTCCTCCCACACTAAGGGATGGGGATTGCTTCTATCAATTTGTGCATTAGCAATCCACATGCTTTTCAACTTTTGGTGACTGAGTCAGTTCACACAGTGACTGGAAAGGATTGGCTCTACTTTTACTGCTTCGATATAAAAACCTCTTAAGTTGTGAAGTCAGAAAAATTCATTTCTCCAGTCCAGTCTCTAAACCTGAGCATAGCCCTATAATGCCTTTAAGAAAATCGGGATAAAAGCAAACACCCCGCATGGACACCGGAGTGTAGGATGGAGGGAAGCAGAGGGAGGCGCCGCCCCTCGCGGATCCGCATGGAAGGCACTTCAGACAATGTCCTCGGCGGGGTGCTGGAACGGGGCAGTGCCCAGGGTGGAGAACTGGTGCCAGTTCCGCAGGAAGCCCCTATTGTACTGGCCTGTGTCCACGATGAGCCCACAGAGGAGCCGGCGCCCCGTCTTCTGTCGAAGGGCCTGCTGCACTTCCCTCTCGGTCACGTTGTAGCTGATGTTTATCAGCTGGATCAGGAAGATGTAGGCCATGCCCGCTGTGATGATCACAGAGTACCACACGCACGTGAAGGACAGAGCCGAGCTGGGGAAGGGAATGGGCGGGTCAGGGCTGCCAGTTTTTCACATTCAGAAAGCTGTCCCTGTTTTCACATTTTACACATGTAGTACTTATTACCAAGGGCTTGGGCACCTTCCTCAGTCATCCCACTGGAAGATACTCTTCTATCCTCAGAACGCCAATAACTGCTTAAATGATGACTATTAATGGACATGTTCTGTTTCAGTTTTTAATTATCAGTGCCCCTTTTTCCAGCATTTTACTAGAATAGCAAGGACTGTTTTCTGCATTTTGTATCCCCCACACAACCAACACAGTGCCTGACATAATAAGGCTCAAAATCTGTTTGTTGAATGAATAACTCCTAACTTGTTCTTAACTCAAGAGAAACGGAAGGCACCACAAGATGGCTATAAACACCCTCAAGGAAGCTGTGGGTGGGAAGGTTCTTAATTTCCATTCTTTTCCAGTCCAATGCTGCTGAACAAATACAGAGACAATGCCCAACACCAGCACACTTCAAATTCTGCTTTCTAAAGCCAAACAGCAACACAGGACGAGAAAGCTTTCAGCACATTAATAAAACTGTGAGGAGAGGCTACCATCAATGTCTGCCAACCGATTATTTTCATTCAAACATCTGCAAATGAGTTAGGTGGATTCTCCTGTACAGAGCAGGGAGGGCCAATGGCAGGACTATTTTATTTAAGTGGCTCCCAGAAAATCGACAGAACTCGTGCTTTGTAACATACAAACATGCTCTGCTTTAGGACATTTGTCACACCTACTATGAATAGTTTACTGAAGAATTTCACAACCTACTAAGACTCTCAACAAGGGGGAAAAAGGAACTTATTACCCCCCGAGGAGGATGACAAATCTGTTCTAATAAAGCCCATAAATATCTAGACCTATAATGGCAATGGGGAGGTGTGTCCATGGACTAATATAAACAAACACCTGCACAGGGGCACTATGTAGATAAAGCAGGGATTGTTCTGAAAACAAAGAACATTGGGCGGTGGGGGGGAGCCTGTGTCTTTCAGGGGAGGGAGTGGCTCGGGCCAAAGCTGAAAAATCTCAGCTTCTTCCAAAGCCTGGAAATCTTTATAATCTAGAAATGTGCCCAAATGAACAAAGCTGAAGGAAATTTTGACCTAGATACCTCAGTGATCGTGAGCAGTAATTCAAAAAAAAAAAAAAAGTAGAACAGGATAAACCAACAGAGGTTAAACAGAAAAGGAAGGTCCTAGAGACTAGGCACACTACAAAAGGACGCAAGGCAGCAAATTAAGACTGGGCTAAAAAGCACCAGAAAGCGGCAATAAATGAATTCGCTGACTGTGACAAAGTGGACCACAGACATACCCTGGGACTGCTAGTTAGTTTGTTCTAGTTTCATTGTCACTTGCTTGGGGATGTGAGCAGTCATTTGACCCTGGAAGTCCCTGATTAAGCAGGTTGGCCCTACTTATACAGTATTAGTTCCTCACTTTTTAAGGGCCAATGATCCTTTTGATATCACCCTAGAAAAGTGTACCCGCCCACTGCACAATTTTGTTGGCAATTTCAGGGATGCCCAAAAGCCCCATAACCTGTCCTAACCTAGTAGCAAATCACAGCCCCTTATAGTAATGGCAACATCCCTTCCCTCCTCCTGGTATCCGCATCTCACCTGTAATCTGCATAAACTCCAGGACAATAGAAGAGGGCTGTGAAGACACTTCTATCTCTACAAATGGTGTCCAAGGTCAGCGTGATCCCATACACCGAGGTGAGCAAGAAGACGGACAGGGCAAGTATAAATGCTTGATGATTTGATTCTCCGACACAGCTATTTATCCTCAAAACAGCAAAAGCAAACACATTTTAAAAAGTTCTCTATATAACTCAGATAGTAAACAAAAAAGTTTTAAAAACAGGAATACTGTGAATTTCAGTGATTAAAAAGTTTTATTTTTCATTTTTAGGGAATTAAAAACTTGTCCACTGAGAGATGTGGACAAGTCTCTGCTCTTTACAAAATGAAATTATATCATTAGTTTAAGCAAAACCTAGCTAACAAATCTTTCTAAATATTAGTAATTGAAGTGTTTACCCAACTATGAAGAGAGTTAATACTGTAATCACCACGATTCGGAAAGGGTGATAGCAGTTATGAAAACTTAAACACGCTGCATCAGAAGTGTTCCACAGGCCCAGGCCGGGTAGCTCAGTTGGTTGGCGTGTTGTCACCGATGCACCGAGGTTGTGGGTTTGATCCCCAGTCGGCACATACAAGAACCAACCAATGAATGCATAAATCAGTGGGACAACAAATCAATGTTTCTCTCTCCCCTTCTCTCGAAAAAAAAAAAAAAAATCAAGAAATGTTACACAGCATCCAAAAATATATGTTAAAAAATATATTAAGAAGAAGATATGATTAGAAACATGGTGTGGGATGGAGAATAACTCGGTGATATGCAAATTACTTGTCAGGTAAAAAGAGTTCGCATCACAGCCATTTGAAGAACATATAGGGCAGGATGTACAGGGACACTGGGATGCCCCAGTAGGTAGGATCTTCTTTTGGGTGAGACTGTCAGGCCTTCTGCAAACAAGCACTTATAAATGGGCCATGCACTCAGAGAGAGAGAGAAAGAGAGAATGGGGGGGGGGGATGACAAAGAGAAGTGGAAAATCTAAAAATGAAAATACCTGCTTACTCCTAAAGACAAAGCCCCAGAAAAGAGCCATCCCTGTACTTGGGCCCTGCACTCGTCCACCCCAATGCCCTCCTGGCCTTTCTGCACTCACCCTCTCTGACATTCCCTTCTGGAGGAGGTAGGCCATGTAACCAGAATCTTAGTCCTAAAAAGCATAATTCACTGCCCTCGACTGCCTTAAGAGCAATCAAGTTGCAAACATGCTAGTCATAGCAGTCACATCTGACTTAATTACACCCCCGTTAAAGATTTACTCCGTAAAGCTGCAACATTAACTTTAACAGCTGCACTTTACATCTTATAGGCCTTATGTGTCCTCAGGTGTCACTGGCCAGTGGGTAGGTACCCCAAAAGCCCATCTCTCCACCAATAACCAAATAGAGAGTTACCTGGCAAGACCTTCCCTCAATAACATAGACTAGAAACCATCAGTAGCATCGAAATGACGAAGGATGTACGGTGGCAGGACAAACGAGCCACCTAAAAACATGGGGACACTTGCTTGAACTGTGCTCAAAAGGAAATGAGCCCATACTGATTTTGATAAATTCTTTTAAAAAGTTTTAAAAATCATTCAACTGTAGATGCTTCTCTTTTAGAAAGAAGATAAATGAGGGGCAGCTCAAAAGAGAATAGCAAAAAAGGAAAAAGAAAAAACACCTTCAGGAAATGACTGTGAAAGAACTAAATCTGTGAAACTCGGAAAAACTGATGACTAAGTGGGAACATCCTAACAGCCCACAGACATCTACAAGATGTAAGGCTGGGAAGGAGAGATTTTAGGATGATACAAAGGAAGATCAAACACGGCTAGAGTCTCACGTGAATTTACACTTTGCAAGCCTCCAATTTCTCCCCCACATACCAGACACAGTGATGATCCATTCTCCTCACACAGATGCCACATATCCGGCAATGCCACGCCCGGGCGGGTCGCACCAGCTGGCACTGGGCACACCAGTCCTCCTTCACCTTGGGGGGGCTTCCGGCCAAGAGCCTGGACGAGCCCTTCTGGTCATCCCTCAGCGTGCGGTTGTTGAGAACGGCCGACGGATCTGCGCTGAGGAGGCCTCTGGGCTTCTGCCCTTTTCTGTCCGGGCACTGGGTTCGGCTCCTGCCTAGAGATGCGTCCTCGCTGCCTGGATTTCTGAGGTAGCCTGGATTCTTCTTGGCTCTATACAAGGCTACGAGGATCAGAAACAACCCGCAGGTAAGAAGAGCCAGCTGGGTGGGCCCCACACGCCCTTTGGGGACCACCTCCTGCAGGAACACGTAGTACATGTAGCCCAGAGAGAAGAGCCCAAGGCTCAGGAAGAACAGCGTGGGCTCCTTCCTCCTGTGCGTGAGGTAGTAGTACCACAGGCCCAGCGCCGGGAGGGAGGCCAGGACCCCCGCCCCCAGGAGGACATGCCAGGAGGCCACTCGGAGGAAGACGGGCAGGAGGACGAGCGGGGGAATGATGCTAATGTTAACTTTTTTGGCTCCTCGAAGCCAAGGAATTCGGAGGCGATCAGAGATTGTATCCATGATTCTTTCACAGGTCTCCGGCTGTGCGGATTTACAGGTAATCCATCTACTCAGAAAGAGCACAAAGAGAGGGCGCTGAATTAAAAAACGATGGACACTGTAAGCCAAAGAGCAGGATAAATGATAAAAAGAGGTGTCAAGTATTCTGTCTACTGCCTGACTACTAAACATGCTGTTTTCAAATTCGTGTATCATTTTTGAATATGAACCTGAAGATGTTCTTTAGTGAACAGTTAACTCCTTCTCCATGAAACAAATACATATAAATACACACATTCCATACAAATACTATCTAGACTTGGGTGGGTGTAGAGACATAAACATCTCAAAAAAATTCACAATACAGTTGTGAAGACAAGACGACATGAGAACTCAAGAATTATTAGGTAAGTGACAAAGCAGCAAAACCACCCAGTGAACTATTACAGCCGAACATCGTGAGGAGAGCACAAAGGACAGTGACACTTGTGGGTGGAGACATCAGAGGGGTCTCTGTGGAAAAGGTGGGATCTGTGCTCGACCTTGACAGCTGGCTAGCATTTGTACATGTGGAGAGGAATGGTGGGAGGCGTTCCAGTGGACAGATATGTGTGCGGCACACAGCCTGTACTGGGCCCAGGGAGTGAACCAGGTCCGCAGGGGCAGGGGTCTGCATGCGGCACAATGCAGGTCAAACAAGCATGAGTCAAATGACCCAGCTTTGAGGACACATGGTATTGTTGACCTTTTTTGCATACTTAGGCTGGTAAGGAAGGGAACAGTTTAAGGAATCACAATGATTTTAGACAATTTTTAAAAAGCAGGGCTGGAACTTGGAAGTGGAGTCATAAAGAGCAGAGGGAGAGTGGAAATGCAGGGAGCCTCTCTCCAGAGAAGTGCATAGAGAGAACGGAGGGGAGAACTCAGGGACAGCACAGGTCTCAAGGGCTGGGGGGGGAAGAGTTAGAAGGTTAATGGAAGAGATGCGGTCTTGAGTGATGGAGATTATGGAAGCAGCATCATTTCTCCATTCATTAGCACAAAGTGCTCCATTTTCTCACAGATTTTAGACTGTCTAAAGAAACTATGTTTAAAGACACCTATAAAAAAGATTATAGACACTGTCAAGTAAGAATTACAAAGGCGTCATGGTGTATTCAGGTGTCAAGGTTGGTACTAGACCAAAGTGGTTCCCACGGATGCTTTCCAGGCTACATTAATGCACCAAGCTCTAAATCAGCAATCTGCCATTGCAATGACTTTTTAAGCAGAAGTAGTTATTAATGAGAAAAGCAAGTTTCCAACATCTTTATTCTTCCCACATTATGCTTTCCATATGGCAAGAATGTTTAAATATATTACTTAGAAAATGGATAAAAGCCAGGTTATTACTGCTTGATACAAAAAATGTTCAGTGATGTTAAAAATTATCTTTCTGAATAGTAATTTCCATCACTGGGATTAACAGTGAAAATAAAAGCCAAATATAATAGCATCGAACAAAAGTGTTGCCACTCATGTTGAAAACAACCAGTGCAGGAGAGGGACATGTTTTCTAACTGGATTTCCTCCCCAAAAACAAGGTGTGAGGCCAGTTCCAACAGCAGGAAAATGATCTTTCAACACTTTTAAGGCCCTTTGTGGCCAGGCACAGTCCAGTCCCAGGTAGTCAGCCTCTAAATGCCGAGATCACTGAGAACGTAGGGTCTTTCTGGTACTGTGTTCATTTTAAAATTACAGATTCTGCCAGGCTGCATTTTACTTTTTTACATTTAATTTGCCTACTATCCCTTCATCTGCCTGTTCTCTCCATATTATCCCTTTAAATGAAAAATAAGGACCTAGTAAACTGAGCTGACCAGACAGTTGTGCAGAATTGAGTAATTCATCTTTATAAAACCCTTACCCTTGACATAGAAGACAACGCTCAATTTCAGATCCTCGGAAACAGAATCAAGAGCAAATTCTAGTGTTCTGAGTGGCTAAGCTGAAAGTATACACGGCAGTTCTCAAAAGGGCCAGTGGAATCAGTATCAAGAAACACTGGGCTCTCACCTCTCACACCCTTCATCCAGATCTTGGCAATCACATAAAAAAGCGGCCACGTGGTTCTTCTCCCCATTTCGATCTATGTATTCGCAGCAGCACAGGGGCTCCAATTCAGGTTCTTCCGCCTTGTTTTTCTTCACCGACTTCAAACTGCCCTTCTGTGTCATGATTCCCACCTGTCACCATGAGGTGCAAGGAGCCCTCAGAAGGTAAAGGAGGAAAGAACACAACTCACATCCTGTAAACACATTCATTCCTCTGTCTGATCAACCGCCAACGCCTGAGAAATGAAAAACGAGAAGGGAGGGAAGGTTCCCGTTTTCATCAGGTTTTTCTGACCCGGGTTGGACAGGCAGGGCGCACTGGGGCTCTAGGGCTCCGCGCCTCCTCCACCGCCCCATCCCCTCCAGGGCCGGCTCCCGGGCCCCGGCGTTCCCATGGCGACAGCCGACCACGCCGCCCGGGACGGCCGGGACGCGGGTGGCTGCGCGCCCCTGCGGGTGCGGGCTGAGTAGGGCTGCGCGGTCCCCGCCCGAACCTGGGCGCGGATGGAAACTCGCCCTCGGGGCTGCGGGGAGAGACGCAGCGTGTAACCGCTGCAGCCGCCCGGCTGCGGGGGCCGACCGCCCGCCTCTGGAGACGCCGGGTGGCGCTGGGGGTCGCAATCCAGCCCCGCTCCTGCGGCCCCTCGCGGGGCTCGCCTCTCCCGCCCCCACCAACGGTGAGGACGCGGGCGCGCCGCAAGCACCGCCCCGCCAGAAGAATGACCTTGGAGGGGAAGTTACCTGCGCTCCGGGGCGGAGGTGCGGCTGCAGCCGAGGCGGCGGAAGGGTCGGCTCCTGAGGCGGCGCCGACGCGTCCCCCCGTCCGTGCTTTGCAGGGCTCCCGGCGCGAGAGCTGGAGTCCCGGGGACTCCGCGCCGCCCACCTGTGACCGCGGCCCGCCGCGGCCCGGGCGGCGCGCCCACCTCCCCACGCCGTCCCCGGCGCTCCCGGGACGGCCGGGCTCGGCGCCGGGAGTCCGCGCGCGCTTCCGGGTGCCCCGCCCCCGGCGCCGGGGATCCCGCCCGCCGCCCGCCCGCACGTGCGCCGCCCACCGTCCCGCGGAGCCGACCCGCGAGGCCCCGCCCTCTGCCCGAGGCTGTGGCACCCGGACGGCCAAGGGGCGGAGGGCTGGCTTCCGAGAGCGCGTCCGGACGGCCCGCAGCGGGGCTGGCCCGCACCTCCGCCCCGCCCCGCCCCGGAGGCCGCCGCGGAGACCCTGCCGGTGCCTGCGGGCGGCGCGTGGGCGGGGCGGCCTCCGGAGCCCTGGCCGGGGGAGGGGCGGAGATGGAAACCTGGGAAACCCGAGAACCCCAGGGATCCCCAAAGTGCGCGAAAGCCGTGGGTCCGCTCGCGCTCGTTCAGACGCCCGCAACAGGCGCCGGGGAGCGCTCCGCCGCCGGAGGCCGCCGAGGTACCGCTCCAAATTCGCGAGCCTCCCTTAAAGGCCCGTAGCCGCCCTTGATCTGGTCATTTCTCAACTTGTTCGTTTGTTTTTATTTCTGTTGAGCAAGTCTCCGCGTTAGATCCGCAGGTCTAGTGTTTTTGTTCCAGCAGTATGCACTTTTAAAATGAAATTGATCTTAGAGTCCTCTTTGGTTTTTACACAAAATTGTAAAAATAGTGAAACCATGCACGTGTTTTCACTACTTTTTTGGTGTTTGTTTTTTTCAAACAGAAAAGGAAGAAAAACGACAATTCAGATTTTGGGTTTTATTGATATTCAATTTATAGTACACTCAAATACAAGTGATTGAATTCTGCATACATACATATTTAGTCGTAATTTATAAAGCAACTTTGGTCGTTTTCTTTGAGGTATGCAATGAAGGACAAGTTTTACAGAAACATCTCAAAAATATTCAGCTTGTCACTGGTCGTTTTTGTGAATTTGAGAGGACAAGGTTTCAAGTTTATAATCCAGTCACTCTTGCTCACAACCAGACACTTCATAAATCCTTACAAAAACAAAAAACCCAGGTAGGTACACTGGTTCCACAGAGTAGGTGAGTTGGGACTCCCTCAAGGAAACCCATTTTCCCTCTAATGGAGTCAATACTTTAATTCTCTACAGGCATCTCAAAAATGACTAGCTATCCCTTGTGGCTGTGGTGACTGGGGGGATTTAAAGGCAACAGTTGTTGAAACAGTACGAATACAAATTATTCTGCACTGTCTTTCTCTTGTTCCAGAGACATCGCTTGTATTGAGACATACATGCCTAAAATCTTTTTCTGAAAGAGCCAATGCTTGTATCTGACTTAGTTCAGTCACTACACTTGTATTGGGAGATAATGTACCCAGAGGTTTTATTAAAGAGGTGAAGTTTCCGTCTTACAACTAAAACAAGCCACACACATGAAGGAATAAATGAAGCTATAGGTGGCTATTGAAAACTAATCCACAAATTAGATGGCTAAGCTGAAGCCAAGCTTAGTTCAAGTATTTATTTGATCACTAAATGCCCAGATTTTAACGTAACCTTCTGGTTTTTAAAACTCAGAGCATGATTCTTCATTTTGAATGTTGGTATCCTACATATTTCCTTTTCTGAAACTGACTCTTCACTTGATGTATGAAGAGGCAAGATAATCTCACCTCTGATAGCTACCTGAGGAAGAAACTTTACTTCATGAAGATACAACATGGCTGAAGAACTTTTCAGATAATTATCAATATGCAGTGTCAAAAAGCCTACTGAATTTGCATGCTGAATAAATGAAGACATTGTAATATTTACAGTATGCGAACCTAGAAATGTAATATGCCTGAAAACTAATCCTTCAAAATTTGTAATGGTTTAGAGGTTTCTTCTTCTATTGATTGTCTTTAGCCTCTTGAATGTATCTCAACTGTGAAAGCAGCCAATTGGACACATACTGATTGTGCGCTAACAGATAAAGTATCAAACTTCAAACCTCCCTGTAAAAACGAGGCCAAGGCATCTCATTTTCTTTCGCATCACAGAAATTCAGTTCCACAATGTAGTTCATGCTTCACTGGAGAAATTCACAGCTTAGAATTATGTATAAGAAGCAAAAGGATGGATTCTTAAGGCCACTGGAGACTAATCATGAAATAAGTGTTATTTAAAAGAATGTCCATATTAGAAGTACCAATAATGAGAAAATATGGAAAAGCTCCTGTAAGGATTAAAATTCTTCATCCGCCCTCTGGTTTTCTCCTGTATGTTTTCTTCTAGTCCCAAGTATCTCTCCAATTTCAGTCCTTAAGATCACCGGCTCTCCACAGCCATGCCGGTCTTATTTTTATTTAGTAGGTCGAAGGTTCTCTGAAGCATAATGAGTGAGCTCTTCAACTGCAAACAAAATGATTTTCAAAATAAATTGTTAAAATTTTTCTGATCATTCTTATGCCAAAGTTCACATTTAGCATAATTTTGTTTATACAAATGCCCAAATAAAAGACTGAGTATAAAACACTTGATTCCTTAGGGTATCTGTCAGTGCGATTGCTACAAAGTTCTTCCCATTTGCTGTAGGATTGCTGTGTATTCTCTCTCCCAATAGGTCCATAATCAAATTATCCAAAGGGAAAGGCTGGCTTGTTTCCTTAAACAGCTTCTGAAATTGCAGTGGTCTCAGGATCTCCTGAACAGCTCAGGTTTCACTTCAGGCCTGTGCTTGCTATTATGCTCACGCTTGTCTTCACCCATCTAAAACTGACCCATCCCCACTGTCTCCATGTAGTTTTCCCTAATCATCCTGCCTCTTAACTCCCAAAGCATTACTACTTACTTTGACACTTCTTTTATAGTCTTTAGCAATACACCTGGATGTTTGAGTTCTCTAACAAAACTGTAGGTAACTTAAAACCAAGAATTACATTTTATTCTTCTTTGTATTCATTCGTTCATTCAAATATTTGTTGCTTATCTATTACATGCACTGTGCTAAGTACTGGATATTCAATGGTGAACAAAGAGCCACTGCCTCTGTCTTCATGGAGCTTACAGACCTGTAAGCAATACAGAACTAAAAAGTATACTCACATAAATACATACTTACACACTGTATTAAGTTATTTATTTAAGCAACAGGAGGATGGTAGTATCATTTTCTAAAATTAGGTCAACTAGAGAATTGGGTTTGGCTCAGGACGAAAACGGAATTCTGTTTTGGACATAATCAGTGTGGGATGCCTGTTGTCATCCAGGTGAAGATGCCAAGTTGGCAAGTGACTGTAGGAGACTGGAGCTCAGGGAGGAGGTCAAGGTGAGAGAGATGGATGTGGGAGTCACTGGCATGTGGTATTCCAAGTCAGGGGAGTGGAGGAGAAGGGAAGAGAATCTAACAGAGCTTGGAGCACTGGGCCAGGAAGAGATCAGGTACAGGAGATGGTTTTAAAGCAGAAAGTTTCCCATTATGCTAAGTGAAAGAAGACAGTCAAAAAAGATTCCATTTATAGAAAATGTCCAAAATAGGCAAATTTATAGAACTAGAAGTGATTAGTGATTGCCAGGAGCAGAGAGAGAGGGATGGGAGTGACTGCTGAGGTTAGGGCAGAAGAAAATGAGGCAGGGGTGAGCTGAACAGTGGGGGAGTGGATTAAATACATGCATCCAGTGTTGCTCCCTCCTGAAACCCCACTAGGGGATTTTTTTAAAAAAAAAAAGACATAAACCACAAAGGCAGGAAGAACAGAAGTGACAATAGCAACACAACTTGGGGAACTGGAAAGCAGATGGATGACTTCGCAGGCCTGAAAAAGCTGAATCCTAAGCTAACAGTAGAGAAAGCTGAGAACCAATCAAATTTACCCCAAAGAATCTTCAAAAGCCTCAGGAATTGATGGCCAGGAATCTCTGGAAGTGGGAATTAAGAGGAAGGGGCTAAGATCCTATTGGATGAAACTTTGGCATCTGGCCTCTCTTGCTACCTCAGCACAAGTCGAAAACTTGATTTTCGGGGAGGGCCTCTGGCTGTCTGGCTTGGGGGACACCAAGACACTGCTGAGGATGGTGGAACCACACCGGAAACAGGGATTATATGAGAAAGTGTATACTGAATGTTGAGACCATCCCCTCTGCAGTGACCTCCCATCCCTCTCTCACTCAGCTCCTCAAATCCTTCAGATAGGAGATTGGAAGAGTTGTCTTTGTCGAAACTGGCCCATCCTAGAGGAAACACCTAGAAATACTGAGATCAGGATTTTTCAACCAACAGTTCAGCCATATCTACAGAGAAGTTCAGGGTAGACCAGCCTGACCCACATGTTAAGACCTTCTGATCCACACAAGCAGACAATCAAGGACTATAGACATCTACAGAAATTCTCTAACACTAAGGATATAAATCAAAACAGAAGGGAAATGATTTTGAAGGAAAGGGAGTATGCAAGAAGAAAAAATTTTCATCAATATTATGGTCAGAGAGATAAAGATATAGCTATTTAAAAAGATAACAATGCCATAAAAATTTTCAGAGGAATAATAGTTCTTTGAAATTAAAAACTTGTTAGCAAAAACTGAAAAACTTAATAGGAGAATTTAAAGATTAAGTTGAAGAAATTGCTGAGGAAGCAGAAAAACAACAGAAAAAAGCAAAGAGATGGGAGCCAGAAAAAAAAAACCACAGTTAAGATTAGACAACCTGTCCAATTAATTGAAAGCCAACATCTGAATTTTAGGAGCTATAGAAAGTGGAAGGAAGAAAACCATCAATTATATAACTCAATACTTCCCAGAACTAAAGGGCATGGTTTTCCACATTAAAGGATTAAGAATGATAACATCCTCAAGAATTCTCAATAAGTAACACTGGAAGCCAAAAGACAATGGAGCAATGACTGAAACATTCTGAAGAAACATTATTTCCAAGTTAAAATTCTACCCCCAGCCAAACTATTAATGAAAGGACGGGCCCTAGCTGGTTTGGCTTAGTGGTTAGAGTGTCAGCCTGTGGACTGAAGGGTCCCAGGTTCAATTCCAGCTAAGGGAACATACCTCGGTTGCAGGCTTGATCCCATTCCCCAGTCAGGGTGGGTGTGGGAGGCAACCAATCAATGTGTCTCTCTTACATCGATGTTTCTCTTTCTCTCCCACTCTCTCTGAAAAGCAATGGAAAAAATACCCTTGGGTAAAGATTAAAAAAAAAAAAATTTCAGGTGGGTGAAATCTTAAAATATTTACCTCTACACTCTTTCTTAGGAGGCTACTGAAGGATATGCTCCATTAAAAAAAGGAAGTAAATCAAGAAAGGAGAAAACATGAGATCTAGGAAAGAAAGGAGATGGGCAACAGGAAACCCCTGGATGACAGCTGTGCACCCACACAGAGGGCCACCAGACCTGACTAGAGCCAGTCAGAGACTCCACTGATGGAATGCCTGAGGTGAATGAAGATTATAAGAGATTTATTTATACAACAGACGGGATCAAATACTTATAAATAATATTGATAAACTAGTCAACCATAATGAAATTCAGGGAAAAGGAAAAGCACAGAAAAGAAAAAGTCATGGTTTATTCTATGGCACAACTCAGAATAGCAAACTTGGTCAAAACAAAGCTAACACTAAATAAATGTGGATCTAACCAAAATTTTAACTTCATTTGGGAGAAGTGGGGACTTAGAAATGGGGGCAAGATGAGGTAAAAGGAAAGAAAACAAACCCCTGTTTTCTTTTTGACTTGCCTATTAGGAAAGTCAAATGGTAATGTCTAAAACTGACATACCAACACATGCTTGTTTATAAATGTGGACGCACACACCAACAGAATCAACTGCAAGTCAAAGATCATTGTCTTTAGGAAAGAAATGCAGAAGAGGGCGCTGGGATTGCTATTTTCTCAACAAACCTTGTAAAACAACTCTTTAAACTATGTATAGAGTGAGTGGTTTTGGAGAAAATAAAAACTTAAACTTAAGTGAATGGGTTATGAAGAATAAAGTAGTGACAGCCAGAGTAGGCAACTCTGAAAGAACTCAACTGTGAAAGGGAGTTGGGAGATGGTGAGTAGATAGAGAAGGATGTGTGTGGATGGTGTAGGTTTTTTAACGTAGGAGATAACAGAGCAGGGTCATGTGCTGATCGTCAAGCCCCAACTGAATGAGGGAGACAAAACGGGGAAGTCAGAAGGGAGATGCATGGAGTCTCCTGCTGGGACTCGCCTCCCATAGACTGAGGAGTGTGTCTAACAGGAGTGGAGAAGATGGGTGCAGCAATAGGAGGGTGTCTTAGACCTGATTACAGGAGAGGGAAAGTCTCCTACATAGTCATAGGTTGAAAGTGACGGGGATATGGGCAGATGAGGAGGAGAAAAGTGAGAATGTCATCTACTCCTCACTGAGAGTAGGAGGAGAAAGTTACTAAGGAATGGCAGACACTGCATCTGAAGAGTGCCTAGCTGAAGTTGTAACCTTCAGTGCCCCACATGATATCCTAAGAAATGCTCAGTAGCTGAGTCTTCTAAAAAATCTGCATAGAAGAAAATGATGAAAGGAAATAAAGTATTCACAGTGATTATGTCTGAATGCTAGAACCACAGGTTTTCTTCTATTCTCTATTTTTCAGTTTTGAAAAGTAAGCATATAATAATGGAAATATTAATCTTTATTTTTCAAAGGGAATTAAGTTTTGATTCATGGAACTAAGTGGCACATATTGATAATACTGTGTTCACGAAATAATGTTTATAGCAAAACACTGAAATAACCTAAATGTTCACTCTTCAGAGGAAAGCTGGTAAAAATAATTAGGGCACATTTATGTAGTTGACTTACGCAGCTCTTAAAAGAAGAGGAAGCACTTTATATACTGATATGGAAGTACCTCCAAGTCATATGGTGAACAGATAAAAACAAAATAATGAACAGTGTATACAGTATCTATTAACCAAGAGTTAACATTAAGCATAAATTTTCATATAAATGGATCAATAAAAATAAAATAGAAGGGATTGAGCAAAAAGGAAACGAGAGAGAACTCACAGACAACAGTGTGGTGACTTAGGGGGAAGGAGGGAAGTGGAAGAGGGCATAGAGAGGATAAATGGTGATGGAAAAAACAAAAAAAGTTTTTAAAAAGGAGGTAGATGTATATATGATGACATGGAAGCATCTTCAAAATATATCACTAATTGAAAAAAGATATGCAATGGTATGTGTAGTAGGCTCCCATTTAATTTTTTTAAAAAGTACAAGTGACTCATACATAATATGCATAATACAGAAACTGGCAAGGGCACTGCATCTAGGAGGGGGTTTCTTCAAGTAATAGTGTACAAAATATTCTCTCACAACCAGAGGAGCACCTGATTCAGTCTGTGAGCATGCAGAGAGCTGCCTACCTCTTCAAGCATCACGATGGAGTCTCGGAGCACTCCTTTTAAACGATGAGCCTGATCTTTATGCTTTTGACTGTTTTCTGCTCTTGACACCATATCAGAGGCTAAACTGAAAGAAAAATACCAGCTTAAAAATCGGGAATAGTTGCTAATCTTTTATTTCTAGAAATCACCAGTGCTCCATAAATTTACACACAAAACAAAAAATTAAGAAACAAAAAAAAGTGTGACTACAGAATAGTTAGCACACCAAAGTTTTCTGCATAAGGAATTATTGAAAAAAATAACAGTTCAGAGGGGATAAAAGACTTACTTTAAAGATTTCTCTTCTTGGAGGTGGAGACGGTAAAAGGACTGAGCAGCATATTCTATCTTTGACAGCTTCAGAAACAGTGTCACATTCAACAAAACTAGCAACAGCAAGCTGGGCAGAGCAAAGCATAACTGGTTAATCCACTCTTATCCAGACCTAGAGCACTGCTGATGCAGAATACACATGCAAAACCCTCAAAGATGTGTATTATCCATCCAGTGTTGATATGTGACCTCCAGCTTAGACCTGTACCAGGCAAGCTTTCAATATCCCTTTTTGGGTGCTTTTTTGGCTTAAGCAGTTAAAAACCCATAATGCTGTACTTCAAACAGAAAATGAAGATCAATATGGACTAATCTTAGGTAGATCGTGCTGTACCTGTGATTCCCAGTGGAAGCCAAAGAAATTTTTTAAAATGAGCATTCAGCAAAAATTTCTTCAGGTTCAACTTGGACAAAGAAAGTATGAAATCCCAAATGTATGTTAATAGTATATATAAAATGTTACATGCTAAATGGTCTTACTCTGTTGGTTCTCACAGCAGCCTTTCAAGTGAATGGGTATATTTCTTATTACACATAAATGCAAATATATAGGTAGCATCATATCTCATTTTTTTCCTGTTAAAATACTGACTTGCCCTTAAAAATACACATTATTCCCCTTTATCCATCCAAAAGAGGATATTTTTAAAAATGAAAACTAATGTAGTAGCAAGTAAGTCAAATCTATGACATTATTATGGCTCTGAAATGGTATATAGATGAACATTTCAACATTTGAGTATAAACTTTCTCCAAAGTAATGCAGAAGACTGCTGATAATATTTACTATTCAAAATTGTCATAACAAACCAACTTAATAAGAATATGAAAACCTTTTTATAAAACTCAAAGACACAACATTTTCAATGTTCTGAAATCTGTAATTAGAAAAAAAAGCTGATACAAGAACTTCATTCCAAAAAAATTCCAGAGCATATCACCCAGTCAGAACCAATTCAATGGAATGGAATGGACTACCTCAAGATTCACATATAGCCATGTAGATAACAGCAGTCTCAGCATGACTGGCTAAATGGATTCCTATAGACTACTATGAGATTCAGGCTAATTGCCACAGTATTTCTCTTCATGTGATCCTCAGATCACTTTCATCAGAATAACCTGCACCGTGTTTTAAAATACTGATTCCTGATCCCTACCCAAGACCTACTGGCACAATCTCTGGAATTGGGGCCGAGAAATTTGCATTTTAGCAAGTGATTCTTATGCACAGTAAAGGGTAAGGCTACTGGTCTAATCAAAAAGTAAAATAGCATTATTGGGATTTCACTAGTCTGCATATATAAATATTCACTTTATGGAACATCCCATAAAAACCTAGGATAAAAGAAATTAGTCATATCAGTTTAAAAAATAAAAACATTTCTTGAATGTGTACCTGGTATTCCCTCAAATTTAATAATTCTTCTGAAAATCAATACATCAAAAACTATCAGACTAAAGAATATATAAGTACTGTTTTTGGAGGCCCAAACTGGTCAAATAGTGGCAAGTTCTACACAATAACATACAAATTCTTTCAAATCCTTTTGGAAACTGTTAAAAGTAAAAACACAAGCTAAATAAGCATTCAAATACTTACAAAATACTCATCACCACAATAAGAGCGGTGTTATAGCTTTCCATTTCTTTTTTCTTTCCTACAGATCACACAAAAAAAGGCTGCATTAAAATCAGGATTATGATTACAACCAATAAAATTTTAATTTCATTTGAAAAGAACTAGAAAAGAAATTTTTTCAATTATTTATAAAGACAAAGTGATTTACGGTGAATTCCCTGCACCTTTTTAAGGTTTCTGATATCCTGAGTAATATGAAACAAATCTACAAAAATAAAACTTACATCAGTCCTTCAAATTTGGCTATTTTACAAATTAATTTACATCATGTATGATCTCTAGCTAAGTTCCATTTCTGCAAACAATATTTGAGGTAGGTTTATGTATAATAACTCCCTCCTTAAAAAAATTTTTTTAAAGTCTTCACCCGTTCTCTACTGCCCATACATTTAAATTCCGAAATTAGAGCCATTAGCTTAAACATATTTGCACTAAGAAATAAGAAGGCCAACGGAGGGGGAGGCAGGGGTGGGTGGATGTGGGCAAAAAGTGGGGGAAAGGAGGACACCTGCAATAATGTCAAGATTAAAAAGTTGAATTTTGAAAAAAGCCTTAGAATGTGATAATGTGGAAGAATGAGAAGGTATTACAGCTTTATAGTTCTGAGAGGGAGGGAATAACAGTTGGTGGAGGCAGGATGCCTTCAAAATTGAGAGTGAGGAT
Organism: Miniopterus natalensis; assembly: GCF_054644295.1. Classification (NCBI taxonomy): domain Eukaryota; kingdom Metazoa; phylum Chordata; class Mammalia; order Chiroptera; family Miniopteridae; genus Miniopterus; species Miniopterus natalensis. Next base: position 37,836,207 of record NC_142086.1, on the reverse strand, counting down.
AATAAAAGTCAAATTTCATCTTTGCAATTTTGCTGGACTGGCCCTGACAGTACATAAAGATTAAAAACATAATCAGCTCAGTGGTTAGAGGGTTGGCCCACACACCAAAGAGCCTTGGGTTCAATTCCCAGGCAAGGGCACATACCTAGGTGGCAGATTCAATCCCCGGGCTGGGTCGGGGCACCTGTGGGAGACCACCAATCGATGTGTCTCTCTCACGTAGATGTTTCTCTCTCTCTTTCCCCCTCTCTCCCTCCCTCCTTCCACTCTCTCTAAAAAAAAAAATCCTCAGGTGAGGATTAACAAAAAAAAAACACAAAAATATGCTGTATAGTCATTGTAGTACATTCAAGGGTAGAAACTAAATGTCTGTAAATGCTAGGCAGGAAATTAATGAGCGAAGTGTCCAGCAGCGGGAAAAATCATGGGGACTGGTGACCTGGGGGTGTGGTCTATGGGGCAGTTACTATTAAGCCCCACCTGACTGCTGCTATAAAAGGATTTGGGTCCAGGGCTGTCAGATCTGAGTTTTTACACAAAAACATCCCATTTTAAAAATACCACATGGCCCAATCAAATACTTCTATTGGCCATACGCCTGCCATTTTGCAACTGCTCAACAGCCATATTCTGCTTCATATAAGTAAACTAAAATCTTTCATCTCTGTTTACCACATAACAGCTACCTGCAGTATCCCCTTTGGCATCTAAACCCCCATTTCCAGAAGAACGCTGAGAAGAAAGCTTAGGAACTGTTTCTGCTGTGCGGTTGAATGTTCGCCTTCTCCTTCGCAGGCCACTAGGTTTTCCAGGGTCTTCAATGGACTGACTTAACATAGATTCTTCCATTAACAAGTCTGATTCTAGGAAGGAAAAAAAATCTTTAAGTGTTGGAGAAAGCTTCTCAACTGTAAGATACAGGAGTTCTGGTGGTTTTGTGTTCCGTTTGTATTTTCAAGCCTTGGAAACTTTCTCTAACAATTACTTAGGTTCTTATGGCCTAGATTCAAACCTTACTCTTAATGAAAAGTTTTGGAGAGTACAGTGATCCCATAATAAGGCTTCATTATTCTAGGAAGAATGAACTGTATTAATAAATGATGGGATCATCAGAGCAAATTTGCCATGTGCTACATTAAATATTAATGTAATGATTTCAGTTATAGAAACAACAGGCCACCCACTTATATTAGATCATTAGAAAGATTTCCAAGATAGATTAAGGTACTTGATGGTCAATTTCAAAGGAAGGAGTAGCATATAATAGTTCTAATTCACAATAAAAGTTTGCAGGGGAAAAAAAAGGAAGCCCTAATAAAAAAAATCTGTAAACAACCTAAAAACCTCATTTTTGTCAATTGTTTCAACCAGATTTTTTCATTGGAAGCTCATTATCCAGTGGCCAAACTAATTTTTGAGTTTCATTTTCTTTGCTCCTGATTAAGAGTTTATAATGAAATAACCAAAGAGAGAAAAGCAAGGAAATAAAATAATCAACAATCTACAGGATGATAAATTACCTGAGTTGACTGACCACCAGCTTTTCTTTAACTAAAATTAATTATGCTCATTTAGGTATATATTTTTTCTCATGTATATTTTAAGGACTATCCAAACAGAACTACTGTATTACTTCCCCCAGTCCAGTACCCACCTCCACAAAATTCATACAGGCACACGATACCATTGCTTAGGGGCCTGCATAAACCCAGAAAAGCTGCATGGGTGAGGCAGGTGCGGGCTGAGGACTGCCCAGCTGTTAGCAAGCACAGGTGCATATTTATGATCCAGAGCATGTAGGCCCTCACTGCAGCTGGCTTCCTTGGCTCCCTGCAGTCAGGCAAGTGTGACATCTCCTAACTGGGATCTTGGGCAAATCATTTAACCTCTTTCTCTGTGTTTCAGTATTTCTTGTTCAGTAAAATGGAATAAATAAAAAAATAGTACCTACCTCACAAGGCTGTAATGAATTGATATTCATAAAGCACACAGAACAATGCCTGGCTTACAGTAAGAATTACAGAAGTGTTTGTTAGACCAATGAAAATTAAGTGTGAAATTCCACGTGGGGTAGTCATAACCACACTTCAGTAGTCATTACAACATCATCTACCAGTTTCTCTTATGAATCCAGATGAATAATTAGTCCGTTTTGTTAATAAATGCTATCTTTACAAACTAGATAAATTAAGACATTTACGAACCAAGCTGTTTGAAATAGTCCTCCAGTGAACTCCAGGAATTCTTCTCAATTACAGATCTGATAATGGCCCAGGGTTGTTTTCTATATTTCAAATCTGTGGAAACTCTAATAGCATAAGGATAATATTTAAAGGACAGAATTCAGTTATATCAACATTGCAATTAAATATAAAATTGTATTCAGTGGGAAGCCAAAAGGATTCAAAGTCATTTACATTATAAAAGGAAATTTGTTCCCTGATAATGACTTCTTTCAAAAATTACTGTGTGCTCCTAATAACTTCATCAAATTTTCCTTCTAGGTACTTGGCATTTTATTTCTTTCTCTAGTCCTTAATTTTCTTTACTTAAATAGCAGAAAAGGCTCAAAATAAATTCTAAATTTTCTAAATGCCTTGCATAAAAATCTCCAGTGGTCATAAATTATTTGAAAATAACTACATTAACTACTAGGCCGAGCATATGATGGCCCATCACTAACTTTTGAAAATACCAACATTTCTTATTTCCCATTGTAACAGAGTCCTTTACTACTCACCACATGCTCCTCAAGAACTCCCAGCCCCTGGCCATTAAACAGGGTCCGGTGACTAGTTCTGGCCACTGGACTGTGAGCACAATCCTACAGCTCTCTCCTCCTCTAGCAACTGAAACAACACATATATTGGATTGTGTAGCTCCAGGATTTCAAAGCCTTCATGGGCTTGGGCCTTGAGGGAGGGGCCCCATCTCTCTGCTGACCAATGGTGGACGTGTAATTTGAACAAAAAATAAAGCTTTGTTGTGTAAAGCTACCACTGAGATCTAAGGATTACTACTATGTTACCAGAGCATAATCTAGCCTACCTGTCCTGACTAGAACACACTCATCTACAGTAGCTCACCTCAGCCGGCACTTCTGCTTTGAAGATGGGATGATGTAGTATCTGTTCAGGGTATAGAAGTAGTCATGGTAGGGAACATCATGCGTCAGCACTTCTGAATCTACCAAGTAAAACTGTGCTTCCCGACTTTCTTTATACAGTGTCTGCCAAAATAAGATAATTTTTTTGCATGTACATGTTTAATATATCAAATTCCTTGCCCATTCAGAACATATATATTAGAATTCCCTCTCAGAAGTTACAAAAGACATGGGAAGCCTATGTACAAAGCCAGGAGAGTCTCCACGCTGGCTGTGCTGTCTATGAACTGAGAAGAAGGAACTTGCAGAAATGGTATTCGCTGCCTCTCTGTCATTTCATAGTATAATTATTTTTCTTTCTTTTAGGCATGAGGAGGAGAAAGCAATCATATAATCTCTTCTGTGTGTTATTAGTTTATAAAGAATTTCAAATGTTAGGAAACAATTCAAAAATTGCTGAACAAATGAAGGACCCCACCCCAAAATTCATCAAAGTTTCATAAAACCACCCTTCACCAAAAAAGTGAAGGAAGCAGGCAACCAAACAAAACACTGCTTTTCCTAAAGAGGATTTGAAGTGGTTGCTGGCCAAACCTTTCTCATGGTAATCATACCTTTTATACCTATCCTCTAAGGTTATCAAAGAATCTCATGCCAAAATACCAAACTTTTCTTATCGTCTGAAAGCTTTTTATTATTATTATTTTATTTTTGTTTAAAATATTACAGATGTCCCTTTTTCTCCCCATGACCCATTCCACCCTGTCCCCCTCCCTCCCTAGATCCCTTCCCCACCATTGTCCGTGCCCTTGGGTTGTGCATATATGCATATAAATTCTTTGGTTACTCTCTCCCCTTCCACCCACCTGCCCTCCTCCATCCCTCTGACATTCATCAGTCTCATCTATGCTTCCATGTCATTGAATCTATTCTGTTCATCAGTTTCAAACATCACATGATCTCACATGTGGAATCTAAAGAAGTTAATAAACTGAAAAGCTTTTGAAAAAAAAATTAAGTCCTTTTTAACACTGATAAACAAAACTATAATAGCATAATTAGTTCAGATGTTAACAGATGTTTTCAAACTATTTGCACAACAGATACACTATACTTCAACAGAAATTGGCCAAACACAAACTCCCATATAAACTGCCGCACTGGCACAGAGGAGGGTGTTAAATATCTTATCACCTCTTCCCCATAAGTCACAGCAGCCATCTAGTTATTTGACCCCTAACCCTTGACATGATTCTGCAAAGCAAATTCCAACAGCATTTTTATTTTTTTATTATTATTTTAATCCTCACCTGAGGACATGCTGAGAGAGAGAGAGAGAGACAGAGAGAGAAACATCGATGTGAGACAGAAACATCAGTCGGTTGCCTCCCATATGCACCCTGACCACGGATGGAACCCACAACCCAGGCATGTGTCCTGACCGGGAATCAAACTGGCAACTCTTTGGTGCACAGGACAACACTCAACCAACTGAGCCACTCCAGCCAACCCAATAGTGTTTTTTAAAACTATTATTTTTAAAAAAGGTTCAAACATACACAAGAGCAGAAATGAAGTATAATGAACCCTCATAAGCTCATCAACCAGCTTCAACATTAGCTCCTGCCTAGTCTGTTTCATTTGTACCCCATTCCCACAATCCTCCCCCATCCTCTGCCCTGCTAGATTACTTGTAAAGGACATCCCAGAAATCAATAGCATTTCATCCATAAACACGAAAGTGTATCTCTTTATAAATTCTTCAGTATGTCTCTTTAAAAGACAAATATTCTTTTCTTTAAAATATAGCTACAATACCATTACACACACACAAAAAAAATTAATTCCTTTAATCTCATGAATACCTTTTTTACAGTAGGTTTGTTTGAATTAGGATTGGGTTGATACAGTTGGTATGCCTCTTAAATCTCTTTTAACCTGTAACAGTTTCTCTTCCCTTTTTTTCTTGCCATTTATTTGTTGAAACTGTTTTGTAAATTGGTGCCTGGGACAGACATCTTCTCTCTTCCCAAAAGCATGATTCTTCTGGAATACTGACCTGCTTCTCAGTGGCTGCAGTGCATTTCCCAGTGAGCGGATTATTAAGAATTATAGTGTAGGTCATGGTTCTCAGTTGATCACCTCCAGGTTCCACACTCCAAGGAGTAGATACTACATCTAATCACAGAAAACATAAAATGAGTTAGTTCCAGAAATTTGAAGGGTATGACTGGAAATGGAATCAAAGAGGTAGTTTTTGAATTATTTAAATTTTAATTTTTGACCAGTCCAAAAGTAAAATTAAATGTTAGGCAGTCTTCTTGTATGTGACATATACCCCATCTCTGACCTATTTACTTCTAAATTGTTGTCTATTAATACACTTTTCATTTTTCTTTAGGAGATAAAAGTAAAAGTCAGTTCATCTGTAGGCTTCTTTTTAAAGTCCCCAGTACTTACAAAGAGAAGTAACAGCACCAGCTTTATCAAACAGAGACCGAACAACACATCAGCATTCCCATCATTGAGGACAAAGCCTTGAAAGACATTTGTCATTATGCAACAATGTGGCCTCGATCCCAACTTGTGCAGAAATCGTGTCAATGAGACATCATGTAATGTTAATGGCTTATCTGCTGAAATCTTTAATTAAGGAGGGGATGATGGAATATAAATTACTATGTAACCTATATAGATAGCACAAGCTATAGGATAATGTCTCTGTATTTATAGCAAGACCTTGGTCAAAATTCTCTTCTATATTCTTAGCAACAACACAGTGATTAAAAGCACACTTTGAACAAAAATATATCTTTAGAACATGGCAATATACAGCAAATATCATCCTCTAAGCCAAAGACTAGGAAAGTATAGGTAACAGCATCATGGACTCTATTCCAAGATCTGACTCAATCATCTGATGCTGTTAGCCACATGGACTTGGGTAATTATGTCCGGCTGCTATTCATCAACATCCTAAAATATATAGGAGCCTTTATCTCACCCATTACCTATCATTAAAGGAATGAAGCCAGGCATTATGATCTATCCAATTTTACTCCATTTCTTTCATATAGGTAGGCCTAGGGATTTACCGAGGGATCCTGAAGCTGCCTTTTGAGTATATGGAAAAATCTTACAACTAAATTTAAAAAGCAACATCACAAACCATGTAATGTATCATCCAGAATTTGCTATACAAATTATTTACATGAAAAACATAAAATTCTAAAATACTATTCAAAGGTTACTTTGGTTATATGTCAGCCTGTTTCAGAAAAATTATGCAAATAATCCATTGTGAATCAGCAATAGAATTTAAAGATATTGTTGAATTCTGCTGTTAAAACTGCACACTGTTCAGCAAAGCAGCCATCATCAAGGATAAAAGAAAAGTGCCTTCCACTTGTATTTTCACCAATGTTACCAACAAGCCTACTGAATATCATGTGCCATAACGTCATCTAATTAACAACTTTTAAAGTTTTAAAATTGGTGAATCTTCACACCCATTAGGATGGCTATTATCATAAAAAAATGAAAGTAACAAGTTGGCAAGGATGTGGAGAAACTGGAACCTTCATGCATTGCTGGTGGGAATGTAAAATGATGTCGCCACTATAGAAAACAGTATGGCAGTTCCTCAGAAAGTTAAAGAATAGAATTACCTTTATGACTCAGCAATTCCACTTTTAGATATGTACCCAAAGGGAGGGACAGCAAGGACTCAAACAGGTATTTGTACATCAGTGTTCACAGCAGCATCATTCACAATAACCAAAAAGTGAAAACAACTCAAAACTCCACCAATGTATGAATGGATAAACAAAATGCGATACATACATACAATGGAATATTATTCAGCCTTAAAAAGAAATGAAATTCTGACACATGCTAAAGCTTGGATAAACCTTGAAGACATTATGGTAAGTGAAATAAGCCAGTCACAAAGGGACAAATATAGTATGATTCCACTTATAGGAGGTACCTAGAGTAGTCAAATTAAAAGACAGACAGTAGACAGTGACCATCAGGAGTTGGGAGGAGGGGATATGGGTAGTTATGGTTTGGGAAGATGAAAAAGTCCTGGAGCTGGATGGTGGTGATAGCTGCACAACGATGTGAGTGTACTTAATACCACTAAATCGTATACTTTAAAATGGTTAAAATGGTATGTCTTATCTTCTATACATTTTATCACAATAAAAACAATGGTGAATCTAGGTAATAGGTATATGCATTTTATTACACTATTCATGCAACTTTTCTGAAGATTTACATTTTTTCAAAGTTAAAAACTTGAAAAGACAAAACTGAGCTTTGAAATACAGAAGCAGTCATACAACTGTAAACAAATGAAAAGAATACCTATTTAAGAGCTCCTTAATTAAAAAAATAATAATAGATCCAATTGTAAACATTTTAGTGCTGAATTAGATTAAATCTACAAATAATTGACTGAAATATTTTCCTTAAATTCATAATATTTTTTAAAAGCAGCCTTTGAAACCCATTATCAAGAAGTCTAACTGATGACCATGTAACAAGTTCAGAAAACTGCATAATGGTATACAATCATAAGCACATTCTCTCTCTTGGAGAAAGCCTTCCGAGTAATGCTAGGTCTAAATAGCAATATGCCTATAACAGTTTAGATTTAGAATTAGCCAGAAGCCTATGCTTCCCAAAGCCACCTACAACACCAGATAGCACATATATTCAACCATACTGAAGCCAGTTGTGATATCAGACACTAATGCAGTTGTGATTCAAAAAACAAATTTCATTTAGGAATAACATGCTAGCTCCTCGTGGACCTTTTCAACCATAAACTAGTGCAGTATCAACAAGCTTCATCTCAGAAAAGGAAGAGAAATAATATATCCAACTCTTCAGAAATATCACGTACTCCGGGTAGACATGAATAGCAAGAAAACAAAATAGATTCAGAACAGACATAATAAAAGATTTTTTTAAACTCTGAAATTCTTAATATAATCAATCACAAGACTAATAGCTATCAGTTAGAAAGCTCTTTGCTACTCTCCTATGAATAATAAACCATTATTCTTTGTACCCAGTACAGTGGATATTTGGGCTTGAGTTTGGGGGCATTATAAGTGATGATGCTATGAATAACAGTACACGTCCTTCAGAGTACACAGGTACCCATTGCTGAAGGATATATGCCAGGGGGTAGAATTGCTGAGCCAGAGACAATGCATAGGATAAGCTGTAGTACATTCTGCCAAACCATACTGTAAAGTGATTGTACCAATTTACACTCTACCAGCATCCAGCTGTTCCACAATGCACCCCTTTAAAATGGGTTCAAGCCAAATGAACTGCTACATCAATAAATAAATGAAGTTTTAGTTTTCAAAGGGTCTGAACTGAATCGTAGGTAGGATCTGACTAACTGGACAACTATATTGTTTACATGTGAATTTAACCAAAACACTTAAATACTAGTTTATATATCACCCAGTAAAATCAGAACCTGTCTAATTCCCCACCCTTCTGACAACATAAATGAATTTATATAGGTCAACTCCCTAAAGATAATAAATCCTCCCAAATTTGTCATTAGATAAGAACACAAGAACCAACCTATTATATTTCTAGAATTGGCAAATCTCTGCATAAAGCATGAGCTGGTGAACAGCAATTCAAACATTTTCTCAGCACTGATGTGAAAAACACGGTTGATGTAAAGTCTTCCATGAAGATCTTTCTCAGGAATATTTTCTGGGGGAGAAAAAACAAACACAGAACCAAAAGAGAAGAAACCAAGAAAAGGTCATTTCAATGTTTTGTTTTGTATGTTTGTTTTTGGTACAAAATAGTTTTTAAATGTGATTACAGTGATCAGCACATTCAGGGCACTAGTAAAACTCTAAATTGGTGCTATATACATATAAACAATGTGTAACTATACATAAAAGTATATAGTTAATTAAACTATAATGAGCAATATTTCTGTTGTCAATATCCAAAAGATAGAGAAATATTTAATTTGAAGGATATCAAACTCTCATAATGTATCGCTCAAAAGAATATTTCCAGGGTGACAAGGGCAAGACTGAGATGCACAGAGTGGTATCTACCACAGCACTTAGCAGGACCTGTTCCTGAATGCTAAAGCACTCCGTAAACAGGAAGTCACGAATCGGTTTAATGATTTCAGGACTGGGGTTACTTGTTATTTCAAGGATTATGCTCCATCAATACAGAATGGAAACTGTGACAAAAAGCTCCCCATATTTCAGAAATCAACTCTTAGAATTATCTGTGTAGAGCATCTGTCAATATTACACCATGGGAAGCAGTCCAGGAAAGTAAAAGACTGCTCTAAGAATCAGAAACCTCTTCTAGCTCTGCCTTCATCCCTATTGCTTTTTCTCCTTCATTAAATGATTTCTGTCTCTCTACTTTGCTACAGATGCACAGGTCTTAGAGATATTAAGTAAATATTGATTTGCCTTCTTCCTGTAACAATACTGTATGCAGGAAAAGCTATTCACCGCCAATTTCAAATAATGGCTCCTTCAGCACAGAAATGAATCATGGAAACTAGGCAATCTGCTAAAGTTTTGTGAGGCAACTTCCCAATTAGGCTTGATAAATAGCTTTTCTGACATAGAAGTAATAATATATGTTCACTGTAAAAATAATTCAGATGTTCACAAAGAAATCAAACAAGTACAGGTGATTCTATTGATCCTGCTCATTTCTTCACAGGACTTATCCCAACTTGCAATGATATCTTTGTTGGCTTATTGACTTGTTTACTGTCTCTCTTCTGCATTGAACTCCTAAGTTCCATGTGAGTAGGGATCATGCTGACTTTAAACACCGATGTAAGTTATGTGCTTGGCACACGGTAAGTATTAAATAACTACATTTTTGTTGATGTTAACCCTCACCCGAGGATATTTTTTCCATTGACTTTCAGAGAGAGTGGAAGGGAGGGTGGGGGGGGAGAGGGAGACAGAATCATCAATGTGAGAGAGACACATCGATTGGTTGCCTCCTACACACACCCAGTTTAACTGGAGCCCAGATAGGGAAAGCCGGGAATCTGCTGTGACTGGCTTCTTTTTTAATGCTCTTACTCTACAACAGGCAGTTTAGGTCCCACCAAGAGTGGGAATATCCCTTTTCAGGGATATTTCTGTACTTCCCGAAGTGGGTTCTGGGCTTCCAGCTGCTGAACAAAATGCTAAGCAGTGCATTTTAATCTGTTAAACCATATTACTAACTTAAAACTTCAATATGTAATAATTCACAGAAAAAGCCAAGGACAGAACCTGCAACCCAGGTACATACCCTCAATCAGAAATCGAACCCGAGGCCTCTTGGTCCAAGGGCCGACACTCCAACCACTAAGCCAAATCGGCCAAGACTAAATAACTACTTTTGATTAAATAACTGGTTATTGAAAACACTACAAATATCTATTTTTATTTATAGAACTTTGAGTTTGCAACCATACCTTTTAACATTTTATTTCTAAGTAATTTTAGACGTGCAATTAACTAAACTAGGCTTCAATCCTTCCCCCCTGAGTAACGTCCTTTACTGCACTAGGATCCAACCCAAAATACCATGTTGCACTTAGTTGTTGTATCTCATTAGTCTCCTCTGATCTATGACAATCCCTCCTTATTTCCTGTTTTTTCTTTAATGGCCTTAACGCATTTGAAGAGCACTGGTCTGATATGTTATAGAATGTCACTCAATCTGGGTTCATCTGAGGTTTGTTTCGTGATTAGACTGGGGTTGTGGATTTGGGGGAAGAACACCACAGAGGAGAAGTGCCCTTCACATCTAACTTGGGGTACACACGTCAACATGATTTTCGATGATGCTAACCTTGATCACTTAGTTCAGGTGGTGTCTGGCAGGTTTCTCCATGCAGAGTTCCTATTCTCCCCCTTCCATATTCTATTTGTTAGAAATGAGTCACTAAGTTCAGCCCATACTCAAGGACAGGAGAATTAAGCTCCACCTCCTGGAAGGAGGAGATCCACACACATTATTTGGAGCTCAGTGAGGAAGAATTGTGCATTCTCCTTCATTATGTATTTATTCAGTCACTGTATCAGTATGAACTCAGGAATAGTTATTTTATTCTCTGGGTTATAATCCAGTACTATAATTACTTATTTTGTTGCTCAAACTTTTTCATTTGGCCATCAGGAGCTCTTTCAGGTAGACTCCTGTGTCCTTTCGTCAAGCCTCCCATTTATTTTAAGTTCTTTATTTTCTGGCATTACAAGACCCTCCAGGCTCATTTTGTATATTCCCCATCCCAGCCCTAGAACTGAGAGCCCTAGAACTATAATTTTTCAAAAGTAAATTTCTTGTTCACATTTAAGAAGAAAACAAATCCCACTCATGTAAGTATTTCAGTATAATATTTTCATATTTCATTTAAACTCTCTGAGTTAAACTGTTCTGTACTATAACTGATAAAAATAGAGTATGTGGTATCACTAAAGGAAATTAACAATAATACCTTTTTGTATGTAAATTTGTTCAAAGAAATAAGGACATGAAATAAACTATTTCTACCTGGGATTATTTATGTATGAAATTCATGATATTTTAAAGCCTCCTATCCAGGTAACATCACCAATAGCATTGCTGTAGCATATTAGGCTAGCAGCTGGTATTTAAATGGGGAAAGGAACACTGCTCAACATAGTAGCAGGTTACCATTTCCAACAAAGAAGAAATACCATTTCAAACATATCAGTTTGAAAGTGGCCAATGGAAATGGTGGGAAAAGTGAGACAGATAACTCTGAAAAGGACATGGACATGAATAAAACTGAAACATATATTGACAGTGTTTAGAAGGTGCATGAAAAATGTACTAGGTATTCAAGAAAAGCAGATGATTTGCAGTTTAACTGAGTGACTGAGAGCACAGTTTGTTATATCTTCTTCCATTTTCTAAAAATTGGTGACCTGCTGTTTTCTTGACTCAGATTGAGGGCTTTCTTTACACCTGAAAAACCATGTTAAATTTGAGAGTGTTGTTCAAAAACCTGACTCAGGTAACAGTGTCAGGGTTACCTCTGATAAACTATTTCGCGGCTTTTTCGCTGGCTTTCCCCAGACATCTACTTGTCCTCACCTTTATTAATTAACAAGCACCATCTGATATCTGATTCCTGTTTCTCTTTGCATGGTGTTGCCTCTAATCCATCTTGTTCTGTCAGCTGTAGATCATAGATTCCAGTTTTGCTATTTTTATGCACTCCTCCCCCCACTTAATCTTTGCCTTAGTTTCCATTCTTAGCATAAGTCACTTTGGTTAGGGAACTCAAAGCTATACTAAACTAAATTTAACTTCTATCATGACACAGCCCAGGTGTCTCAGGCCATGAGCTAGTTTGTCAGCTTCCACTGAAGGCTCTACCGCCTAGGGCAAATGGTTCACAGACTACCCATGGCATGACAGAGTGGGGCAGGTGGAAGAAGTAAATCCTGAGAACAACAGAAATATTAGATCCTTGAAAACACAACCATAATTTCCTGGTACTTGTTTGTGGATGTGGATACATTGTGTCAGCTCATCTTCATTTGCTAGGAAACTCCCAGCATCTTCTCAGATGCTCTGAACTCCTCCCCAAAAGTTGGCAAATAGTGAACTGAGGAAAGTCTATCAGTAACAACCCTCTGGACTAAAGAAAAAAAGTTTTGTAGCTTTTTCTGTGAATTATTACATATTGAAGTTTTAAGTTAGTAATATGGTTTAACAGATTAAAATGCACTGCTTAGCATTTTGTTCAGCAGCTGGAAGCCCAGAACCCACTTCAGGAAGTACAGAAACATCCCTGAAAAGGGTACCCTTCACTCTTGGTGGGACCTAAACTGCCTGTTGTAGAGTAAGAGCATTAAAAAAGAAGCCAGTCACAGCAGATTCCCGGCTTTCCCTATCTGGGCTCCAGTTACACTCCACACAGAGGGGACTATGCAGGAAGTTATCTCAGGCCCCTCCATGAGGTAGTTCATGATGCTCTGCTTTGTTGATTTACATGGGTCTAGAAGGAGTCTCTGTCAAGTTTACATGGTTCTAGAAGGAGTCTATCAAAATAGCCCAGTACCTCCCTCCACGGATTATAGGCTACAATGTGGTAAAAAAGAAATCCTCTCATATTCTCACTCAACCTGCTTACAATAGTAAATCAAAAAACTATCATTTTGCCTGGCCAGGCATGGCTCAGCGGTTGAGCATCTACCTGGGATCCAGGCGATCAGGGTTCGATTCCTGGTCAGGGCACATGCCCGGGTTGCAGGTTCTATCAATGACTCTCTCATCATTGATGTTTCTATCTCTCTCTCTCCCTCTCCTTTCCTCTCTCTGAAATCAATAAAGATATATTTTAAAAAACAACAACAAACTATCATTTTAAATAAAGTGAGGCTTGGTTTAAAGTAATCTACCTAGCTCCCTCTAAATCCCCACACGTTTCCAAATTTCTTGGGATAGTTTACTCTTTTGACCTTTCCCATTGTCTCCCTAGTTCATGGACTTCCAGCGTCTTCATAATTTCACAACTTTAAGAAACAAAAAAATAGGCTCATTATAAAACCCACTTAATATGTTTGATAAGCCCCAGATTTTGGAATCTGCTTAGGGAAAGCAATAGAAGGACTTGATTAGTTATCAAATGACAACCTAATTTTTAAAAAGTCATTCCATACACCTTAAAGAAAACCTGCACAGACAGAAGGCTGAGTGTTGTATGGAAGGTCTTACTGCTGAAAGCCCAATGGTATCTTTACAGGGGAGCCAGCAAGGAGCAAAATGTAATCGGGGCTCACATGCAATACAGCAACTATGCCACTGTTATTCTTTCTTTATTTCTAGATATGAACACAGCTTATATGAGCATAATGTTATCCTTTATGTGACCTATCATTAATGTTAATTTTATAGGAACTCAATACGGAAACTACTTTTGAGGCACTATTGTCATCTAATAGGTGAGAAAGAGATGGAAAGAATCCTTGTTTTGGTGTCACTTACCTATCTGGCCACTGGGTGCCAGAGTAGATCTTCCTAAAGTCAGAGATTCAGCCAGGCAGGGGATAACTAATTCATACCTGCTGTCTACCAAAGCATGAATGGTGAGAACACCAGGAGTCTAGTCGTTTACGGGGCTCACTCCATTTAAAATACTTCCTCTCAACAATCTTTTCAAAAGAACTCAACAACTGTCTTCTTAACGCAGCCTGTGACTTCTAGGAAATAGTGGGTTTTTATTTAGCATGGAGTTAGTTTTATTAAGGACACTTTAAGGTTCCCAAACTAAGGTCTAACCTGATTCGGATTGGGTTTTCATGGACTTGTCTTGGTTCAGTTGAATTTGGATTTGATTTTAGATTTGGAATTGATTTGGATTGGATTTAGATTTGACTGGGATTTCATTTGGATTTTCATGGATCTGTTTCACATGCTAGTAAAAGATTTCAGGGGTTCTCAAACCAGGTCTAACCTGAACAGCAACTAGACTAGCACGTACATCATGTCCTACAGATCCAAACTACTGTAATGTCCCCAGTACTATTCTGTGCGAGCACTGCTCATGGGAAAGTAGGTATGGAAAAAACCCAGACATTGTTCCCATTCTTGATCTTGAAAGTTGTCTCTACCCAGAATCTTTCCCATCGTCTCCCTACTCTGCTGGCTTCAATGTAGTAATCTTACAGTTTTTAAAAAAAATTTCCTTAAAATAAGTATGACAACCCCAGATCATTACTAACTTAGAGAAAGTACTAACTTAGAGAAAGTAGAGAGAACATAATTTGCTATAGCTCCTTTAAGCAACTGCTTTTTTAAAATATTTACTTATTTATTTACTTACTTACTTACTTATTTATTTTGGGGGGGAGTTAATCCTCACTTGAGGATATTTTTTCTATTGATTTTTAGAACGAGTGGGAGGGAGAGAGAGAAACATCGATATGAGAAAGACACATAGATTGGTTACCTCCCACACACGCCTCGACCAGGTCCAGGGAGCGAACCTGCAAGCCAGGTACGTGCCTTTGACCTGGAGTCGAACCAGTGACCGTTCAGCGCAAGGGCCAACACTCTAACCACTGGGCAACACTGGCCAGGGCTCCTTTTAATTTTTATTCTCTACCTTCACATCGCTCTCTCTTATTTTTGGTGGTTAAAGAAAGTATAATTATAATGTAACAGATTTTTATCAGCATTTGCTTTTCCATTGCTGCTCCATCTCCATTGACGTAAGGCTTGGAATTTAAAAAGCTAAATGTGATGGAGATTTTCAAATTCCAGGCTTCTGGAAAGTGGAGACGAAGTGAGATTTAGCAGCCTCTTCCCCCTACATTCTATTAACTTTCACCCTTTTTTGGTTCTTTATAGAGTGAGACTGTATCTAATGCAACTAAATTCTCAATCTGCACACAACTATTATAAAGATTAACATTAAAAGACATAACTAAAATTTTATTAAAATTTATAAGAAATTCTTTACCTTCATCAACAGAATCTGAAGTGCTGCTTTTGTCCAGAGAAAGATACTCATTTTTATTCAAGTCCAGTGACTTTGATGGCATTCTACTTAACCTCTTCTCTGAAGTTAGTGAAGGGCTCTTTTTGACCTGTTTCTCACTTTGGGCTTCCTCTTTCCCTAACTCCTAAAAGGAAAACAATCCAGTTTTTTTTAAAAAAACAAAAAAAACAAAAAACAGATTATAGGCTTAGATTTTACAGTGAGATTTTTAATAATAAAGACACTTTGAAATACTGCTCTTTGAAAATGTGTTTGTTATGTTTGCATCTCATTTCCAATTCAGTGCATAAAACACTGGTAAATAATATATATCATTCTAAAGTTATCTTCTTAAACAGTAATGAACAATAAACTTACGAAGAACATCATATAAAAAACTCACAGAGAGTTAACATCATGTGACCCACTTAAGCAGACGGGAAGGGGACAGAGGACACAGTAATGGAACACTTGGTTCGCTGGGGTGGGCGAGGGAGAGGAGCGAGACCCAGTCAGTTTCCCCAGGCAATATCCGCCCATCATCTTAAAGAAGAAAACTCACCCACCTCTCAAGACCAGTAACTAAAGGGGAAAGAGAAAGAAAATAGATAAAAGTCACATAAGAGTACAGAGGGGGAGAGAGGATTAAAAGGGAAATTAATTTCACTGAAAACTCATAACACAGTTGTCTTTGCTGTTAAGGGACTAAGGGACCTGGCATTAAAATATATTCAACACATGATGCTATCTATACTTTCTGGGAATGGTTTAATCAAGATATGTCATTTCTCAGGCTGGAAGTATATGGAAATGCCAAGGGGACTTGGAAGGGAGAAGAGAGAAAAAAAGGAGAGAATGGAATTAAGCATATTTGTAATGCTATGCACTCAATTAAAAAAAAAAAAAAAAAAAAAAAAAGATACTTGTAGGTGAATGTGGTCTAAAGATATAAATTTCCAGTTATAAATAAATGTCATGGGAATGTACTGTACAGCATGGTCAATAATACTGTGCTGCATATTTGAAAGTGGCTAAGAGAGCAGATCTTAAAAGTTATCATCACAATAAAAAAAAGTTGCAGAAATGGTAGTATGTGTAGTGATACATGTTAGCTGAACTTACTGTGGTGATCATTTTGCAATATATGCAAACATCAAACCATTATGTTGTATACATGAAACTAATATAATGTTATATGGAAATTATATCTCCATTAAAAAAACACTGAGATACTTATAAAAAAAATTAAAATTAAAATTAAAATTAAAAAAAGATATGTCATTTCTTTAAAAATTTTAATATTAGCAATTACAGTATGAATGCTATTGCTATGTTAGTATTCAAGTAGAACAGCATTATAATTAGGCTTATAGAACAGTATAAAAAAAATAAACTATATAGCAAAGTACTTTCTTGCACTGTCTGTGTGTAAGCAGGTGAAAGAGAGCAAAACACATAGACACAATCCTTACACTTCCTGCCCATGAGATCTTTGAGCAGCACTGAGCAGCAGAAGCACCAGGGCGGGCACAGGTTTCCATTGGCCACTCAGAAAGCAGAATAACAACTGGGACCCAGGACACAATTTATTAAAGGATTAGACTGATTAGACTATCCTAGTCAGGGGACTGATTCTTCAAGCAGAGGTCACTGCTAAAATCAAGGCTTGATTTATTTGGGAGTTCCGCACTGCAAAGCAACATGCTTATTTAGCTGACCCAGGGTGTCTGTAACAAATGCTAAGTAGAGTAAATTTCCACACATATTTCTTCTGTTGTTACTAATTAGGATACAGCTCCTATTATAAAGAATATAAATAGATGCTTCTAGGAAAAGTAACAGTCACTATCTTTGAATGGTTAGCATCTGTACAGTTTTAATGTCTTTGTATAGTTTTCTGATTTCCTGAATTTTTACAGAGTGTTAATTTTGCCCTGGCCTAGTGGCTCAGTTGGCTGGAGCGTCGTCCCACACACCAAAAAGTTGCAGGTTTGATTCCCAGTCAGGGCACATATCCAGGTTGCAGGTTCAATCCCCAGTCGGGGCACGTGCAGGAAGCAACTGATCAATGTCTCTTTCTCATATCAATGCTTCTCTCTCTCTCTCTCCTTCTCCCTTCCTCTCTCTTTCTCTCCCCCTTCCTCTCTCTCTAAAATCAATAAAAAGATATCCTTGGGTGAGGATTAAAGGAAAAAGTGTTAATTTTATAATAAGAAAAATCTACTTTCATCTTGGGAAAATGTTATTTCTGACTTTTTGTTATTTCTAATTTTGTTGGAAGTGAAAATGAAATAAAGTGACATGGTATTTGTTGACCTCTGAGAATTCCACCATACTGCTGTTGAATGCAAAAGGTAAAAAAGACCGAACTTCTGTATTACTCATATTCCATAACCTGAAAGCTAAACATCAATGAATGTATAATCAATCTTAAAGCATTAAATTATTCCTCTGCATCCCATTCCCTTTCCTTAGAGAAAATACGACTTCCTTTAGGGACAAAACAAGAAGCAAGAACCAACGGGTTAACTATTCCAAGAGCAGGCACAGAAGACACTGTTAAGGAGGGTGTAGGAAAGACTCAAGTAAGGTGAGTAGTTCTGAGAACCCAGTCCTCAAAGTCGGACTTTTGTAGAAGGATGAGGAAACTACAAGAGATCCCCTGTCCTGTTACCTCCCAAAAATTGAGGTGTTTTATCTTCTCACTGAACACACACAAAGAAAGCAGCATCCCAAATCACCTCTCTTGTACCAACAGGAAGTTCCTCAGGGTCTCCAGATGGATCCATTTTGCAAGAAACCCACAACACAAATCAGACCAAGATAGATACATGATAGATGCCTGAAACAAGTTGATAACATGGTGGGCTTTCACATAAATACAGTCTGTTTCAATGTTTTCCCAACATTTATCCACAGGAGATGCTGGGAGCTCCATGGGAGAAGGCAGAAAAGATCCATTGCTGGCCACACACACATGTGCCTTTGATTATCACATCTTATGGCTACTGAACACTTAATGAGTGCTAGGGACTGTTCAAAGCACTGTCACATATATTCATTCATTCAGTCCTTCTAAGTAGCCCTATGGGATATTATTGTCCTCATCTTCTAGGAGTTGAGAAAACAAAAGCAAAGAAAACAAAACAAAATGAAAGTAATTAAGTTAACTTATTTAAGGTCATACAGCAAGTAGCAGAGGTAGGATTCGAAGCCAATGCACTATTCTAAACCAAGAAATTTGGCTTTAGCCCCAAACTTGCATCCCCAATCAAAGCAAAAGCTCTACAGTAGGTACAATCTTAGCACTCAGAATGTGGTCTCTAAACAATTCACTAAGAGCCATGGCTCATTAGGAAAATGCCTGAAACTAAGTCTGGGACAGAAAGTATACAAAAGATGCCTGGGACATGTTCTTGTACCAGAAAGAAAGGAAGCCATCAGAAAGTATGGATCAATTCAAAAGGACAAAGGAGCCAATTTGAAGAGATTCAGAAGGGACAAGCAGTATTAAAAAAAAAAAAAAAAAAAGACCCCAAATGATAGAAACTCATGGGAAAATCAATGGGTTTATAACAATATTTGAAAAAATAAAGGAACTAACTCTGAAAGCCAGTGATTAACTGGATATGCCTGCTTTTTTAGTAGTCAGCTTAAGAAGCGTCTCCTGTTACTCAAGCATACTGCTCAGGGTTCTCAACCCCCTGCAAAACACACTCTACCACACACACCACCTACTCTGGGGAAAATTCTACTAACTATGACTTTCTCCATCTTATTACATTTGTAGTGATGTCTTCCCCCTTATAGACTGGTGCTCTGTCTGGCAGCACTGCACCATATCCAGCTCTGAACAGAGCCGCATACATACATAACCTCTGCTACTTACACACGTAACATTCTTCTCCTAAAATACAGGAGCCGTCTGACATCTTATGTTTTAAACATTTGGTATACTGTACTTTTATTTGCTCTTATGTTATGGTTGACACATGGCAGCATCAAATATATTTTTAAAAGGGTATCACACACTAACCGCTTTTGGTAGATTTCCATCGGTTGACTCTGTTTCTGAAGCCCGATTAATTGATTCACGGGTAAAACTGATGGACTTGGATGATTTTTCATCTCTCTCCCCACAGTCATCCAGGCTGCTTCTTTCTGGACTTCTGTAAGAAACACATCATTATGAAAATATAAACAAGGTCACTGCCACACAAGTATGTGATGAGTCTCCTCACTGCGGGTTTTTCTGTTTATTATAGAGCACTTTGACAACAAACAGGCTTTTTTTTTTTTTGTAATGTAGCAAATAAGCCTCTACTTATAACACAGCTATCTTCTTAAATCACATGGCTTTATTTCTGAAACTAAGATAATACTCACATGAGATTTTATAAATTTCAGAAACCATTAAAAAAATTAACCAAGTACAAGTGGCTATAACAGCAACTAATGAAATGAATGTTGCTTGTTTAAATTTCAGGTGTGGATAACCACAAAGCTTCAAAAGGTACAGGGTGGATGTTTGAGTTGGATACCAGTCAGCACCAGAAAGCAGTTTAAGATCTCCTTCCTTCTGATTCAGTCCCAGCTGAGATGGCGAATCCTCCCCACAAGTGGCAGCTCCTGATGTCTGACCATGGAGCCCATCAATCAATCCAGGCCCCCTTCTTGATTTTCTTATTCCTAAGAACAAGGTTTAAGGTACGGGTTTCAAATGATCATTGGGACAAGATGACAATAAATGTCCTGGGACCTGCTCTTCCTCTCTCAGGGAGCAAAGAAAAAGGAAAGTATATTACATATAAACGGAGCACAACTGATCTAATTTCCAGTGCTCGACCTTACGGAGAAATTATTACTCCCATGTAATCACTGCAACATATAGACATAAAGCTCTTCTAAAATAAAGTAGCAGCCTAACATCTTAAGTCATATTATCCTGAGGAACAGAAACGCCAAAGGGCCTTTCAACTCCTTTCTCCTCCATCCAAATAACACTTAGGTCTGCCACCAAGTCACTTTTGTCCAGGAGAATGGCAGGGCTCTGAGGGAACCAAACAAGAAAAATGGCTCCTTTAGACTAGCCCACAGCCTGAGTGTCTGAACTTGAGGGCTTTAAGGATGGAGTTGAGATGTGGAGAAATAAAGTAAAAAGGAAGAGGGAGAGTGAAGGAAAGATTGAAAATGAAGAGAAAGCAGATGGCAAAGCTGAGGAAATAAAGGTGTGAGACAGACATGCTTCCTTCAGAGACTGAAGAATGGCAAAAGGCATAGGAGAGAGATGAGGGTCCTGCCACACCTTCCTTAGAAAGCGCACAATCCCAAGAAAACAGCAGCTTTTCTGGTGACCTCAAGAACTTGCTCCTTAGAGTGTATAAAGCAACTGGTCAAAAATGTTTATTCTTCCTTTCTTCAAAGACTAGAAACTTTTTGAGTTGGCAGGAACCTTGGAGATCATCTAGTTTTCTCATCTCATCACAGGTGAAAAAATTGAAGATCAGAAAATCTAAGTGATTGAGGTTGCTCAGCTCTTGGTGGTAGAGTCCAGACTAGAATCCAGATGCCCTTTACCACCATCCAAGGCTCTTTGCATTGTTATTAGTTGCTTTTCTGCCCAACTCCAGTACCTGAAAGAAGCTAATGCACTTGACAATGAGAGCAGTATAATGGAAATTTTTAAGTTTATAGAAAACTAATAAAATATGCATGTGTAACCATGTAAAAAAGACTGTAAAATATTGATGCTTAACTGAAACACTATAAATAGGATCAGCATAACTAGAAGACTAGATAGAGTAAAAATCAAGATTGTTGAAAGATTTCCATTTTAAGATTTGCTATAGAATTTTTAATAAGTTTTATTAAGTTTAATACACATACCATAAAATTCACCCCATTTAAAGTATACAATATAGTTTTTACAGAGTTATGCAACCATTGCCACTATCTAGTTTTATTTTGAAACCTTTCTTTTTTTAAATCCTTACCCGAGGATATTTTTTCCATTGCTTTTTCAGAGAGAGTGGAAGGGAGGGAAGGAGGGAAGGAGGGAGGGAGGGAGAGGGAGAGAAACATCAATGTGAGAGAGACACATCGATTGGCTGCCTCCCACACATGCCCTGACCAGGGCTGGGGATGGAGCCTGCAACTGAGGTACCTGCCCTTGGCCGGAATCAAACCTGAGACCCTTCAGTCTGTGGGCCTATGCTCTAACCACTGAGCAAAACTGGCCAGGGGGGCCACTATCTAACTTTAGAACATTTTCATTACCCCAAATAGAAACCCCATTCTCTCTTCCTTCCAGCCCCTTGCAACTACTAATCTACTTTCTCTCTATGGATTTCATGATTCTAGACTCCATTTCATATAAATGGAATTATACAATATGATCATTTGTGACTGGTTTCTTTCACTTAGCATAATGTTTGCTTTAGAATTTTAATGTATTATCCTAAGTTGTTTTTATTGCTATGACCTCAATTATCATTACACAAAATGCACTTTCACTTGTACAGGTTAATAAAAATGTCCACTCTTCAAATGAATTCCCATCAGTCAAAAATAACCTCTCTCTGAATTTCTTTCTCACACTATCTATTGCTTCTTTTGGCCCTTATCATTTTCAACCTTGTATTATAATTATTTGCATTCCCTAGATTACTGTAAGCTCCCTTCACTAATGCATTCTGTATCTGGTGAGCGCCAACTACCTCCCAAGCACTACACTAGAGTATCCTTGAGGAAAAGTTGTAATATCTTTATATTTCTCAAAATACCTACCAGGTAATTTACTTTCCTGTTACCTATTAGCACAGAGATTTCATTAAGTATTTCTCTAGATCCTTCATAAGAAAGCTTACTAAAACCACACTTTAAGCAAATCCTAGGTGACACAGTTACAAAGGCATGTTTCCTTATATGTTTTGTATTTGCTTACCAATTTAGCAAACTATTCACTGTCCTCACCACTCACTCTATTCCACTACAGTGAACGGAGGCAAATTTTACCCAAGGATGAGTAAATAGAAATTCTAAATTAGTAAAGTTTAAAATAATTGTGCTTTGATTAATGATTAAAAAATCTTGACATTTCAAAACACTGCTGTACCTTGGCAGCACATTATCTTCAATCGACACAGAAAAGTTTTCCATCTCTTCAGCATTTAAGCCTAGCTCAGCGCCATAGTTCTGCTGGAGCAACTGCCAGAATTCCTGTCTGGTCAAGCTCTAAAATGACAGAAAAATTACACTGAGTATTGGAAAATGTAGATAGTGTAACACAGTGATTCAAACATGAACTCTGAATTCAAAATGACCTGTTGTGCAGCTACCAGATATGACTTTGATAGTTATTTGACCTTTATAGACATCAATTTTCTGTATCTATAAAAATATGGGTTAATGTAACTTATCTGGCAGAGTTGATACTGGGAACAAACAAAATAATCACTTTAAAGTATGTAATATAATAACTACTGTAGATGGAAGGAAAGATGTTTAAAATTTCCTTTTATAAAATAATGTGTTCATGGTCTCTGGCAATTACTAATCTACAATTTAAATTCTTCAATCTGACTAGTCTACCATGACCACTGGATCACCAGAGTTCTAATAATCAAACAGAACCCATCCTCTTAATCCATAATATATCTGAATATTTCAACCATTTTAAAAACCTTACATAGCCTTAAACTTTAAATTATATTTTCCTAAAATATAAAATGCAAGAGGTTGGAATTCAGAATATTTTCTTTGATTTATTTTTAATAAAGCTCAGCTTGTTCTTTCTTTATAGGTATCATATCAGAGTTAAAATTATCTAATACAAAAAACTCACATTACATAGCAAAACAAAAACTAATAGTGTGATAACCAATGGTCTTGTTTCTAGAAACATTACTGATGGTTAATCACAAGGTAGAAGGAGGCAGGATGACACTTGAAGCAACTGTTGGCAAGATTCTTTTTCTCTCATTCGTTCAACAGATATTTACTTAGAACCTATCAAATGTACCACTGCACTAAATGCTGAGGACAATACAACGCTCTCAAACAACTTACAGCATAGTTGAAGAAACACAGGAGGCTTTTAAGTAAATTACATATGACAAGCTATAATATTATTATGCACTAAGTACCAGTGGAATCAACATTGTAATAAGAAATACTGCTGTGGGTTAGGGTGATCAGATACGGCTTCCCACTGGAGAAGGGTCTTCAGCTAAGCTGAGAAAAGGACATGACCAGGGGAAATGGAGAAATGAGAAAATTTGGGGAAAGGAAAACCAACATACAAATATAGAACTAATAATACATGAAGAACCTAAGTAATATTTGTTTTGAAGTCAATTAATAGTTTATCAGCAAAACTGGAGTGAAAATTTTAAGTTGGGACATAGTAGGAATAAATGTATACAGATTTAATGGGGCCAAAACACACAGATGCCTTGAACTACTCCCTGACATTCCCTATGACAAACACCACTTCCTTTTTTCTTTTTCCTTGTTTCTTCTCTCTGCCTAGTAGCTATGGTATCTTTGTTACATTACACTTGATGACCTTCATTATATTTCATGGAACTTCAAAGAGATTAAGAACAAAATTTCTGCACTTTAGGCCGCTAGTTCCCTATTTGCCATGCCCAGGCTACTAGGATTCCACAAGAATAGCTGACGAAAATTCAGATAATATTGTCTGTCTTTCTGAAGTCTAAAATATCCAAACAGTTACCTACAATAAAGTTATTCAAGCTAAGTAAAATGTCAGGCCTCTTTGTTTGGGGCTGAATTATATTAACCAAGAGTGGTTATGTCAGACTAATAAATTCTCATTGGAAATAATGTACTACTAATAAACAATAATGTTCTAACATTTTATTATTTAATACACACCATTTATTTGGTGGACAAAAAGTCTTTTGAAGCTCAGTGTCCACAGGAAAAAAAACTAAAAGGATCACTAGAGAAAGTTAAGGAACCACTGTCCTTAATCCTAAAGGTACCCCACACTTTTTTTTTTTACTTCCACTCCAGAAGAGCCATTTTTAACTTTTTTTTCACAATAGCAGGTAGCTCATACTAATAATTAACTCACTTTTCTAAAGACATTATCTTTGAAATGCTTTTACTGTCATAAATGGATGGTTAACATTATAAAGAGAAACAAGCAGTATTTCAACGTGCTTGTGAAATATTAACCTCTTATAAAACTCTTCTGACAGATATTAAACTACACCAAAACAGACTGAAGCAAGTAGATAAACAAATGAGAAATATTCAG
The DNA here is from genome assembly GCF_054644295.1 of Miniopterus natalensis. Taxonomy (NCBI): domain Eukaryota; kingdom Metazoa; phylum Chordata; class Mammalia; order Chiroptera; family Miniopteridae; genus Miniopterus; species Miniopterus natalensis. The sequence continues at coordinate 37,811,277 of NC_142086.1, read as the reverse complement.
ACAGCTTCCTAAGAGTGAAATAAATGAAACTTACAAGTAAATTATTAACAACAAAAATTCAATTTGATTACATAAATAAGTGATTTAAATATATTATCAAATACTATGAGGAAGTTAATAACAGGGTAATTTCAATATATTTTTGATCTATTAGCTTTAAAAATATGTATATATAAAAGGTTAATGGAAAACAAAATAGAACTCACAACTCACCAGCTTATAGACTTGCTAATTTGTTAAAAATGACATTTTCTTCAAAGATGGCCAGAAGTCACAAAAATGTGGTTATTGACAGTCATACTGGGCATTCCAACATTCAAACATACATCCAGACTGATATTCATTGTTCTTTCAGAATCAGGGTTAAGTAACCTTAAAAAACAACCTCAATTTTAAACAAAGGCTCACCACCTACCTGCAAACAATGGAGAGTCTCCCCGTTTCAGCCTGCAGAGTACTTTAACAAAATAGAGATGAACCAAGCCGTAATCAGATAAGTAAGGCTCACAAGTCAGAAGATCAATTTCTGGCCCAGAAAGCTTTGTACTCTAAGTATGCAAAGTCTTTATCCCACAGCAGAGTTCCAAATATTTAATGACAACCATGTAAAATCACCACTTCAGTCTTCTAGTTTTGTTACGAGAAGCTTTTCCTTACAAAAGACTAGATGTATTGTAGTTTAAAGCACATTATTTTTCACTTCCTGTTTGTAGTATCAGCATTCTTCCCGAGGTGGCAGGTCAGAATGCAGAATTGGAAGTTATACCTCACTCTACAGGTTCCTAAGCCACGCCTACTAGAAGGGATAGGTAAACAGGGTTTCATTAAAGGGACAGTTCCCAATTTTTTCTGATTTGAAACAATAAAATGCAAATGAAACTATCTTGCTTATGCTCAATTATGTAAAATGCCTGTTGCCATATTATTTTAATATTATTTTTAAAATTGAATATATTAAGGGTTAAATTTTCTTCTCCATGCTAATACTTTCTATTCGATTCTGGCAATGTCATTATTACTTCTTCATATACCACTTCTTCAGTACTGATGTAGTGGCCCCATCAGACTCCTGCATTAACCCTTTACAGTTACTAAAGATTGAAGCTCCTGAGCATCATAAATGGAATGTCAGGAAATAGAGGAAGAGTGAGCTATTCAAATGGAGCAATTCTAATAAGCACACAGCACATCTTTCATCACTGAAAAGTTTACATCTTGATTACTCAACAATTCTTTCCTTTAAAAATATTTTTTACTTTATTCAGGACAATTTCCTGTCAGGGACCTGGACTATAATAAACACTGTAGAGAGACTCATCTAGTAATTCTAATTTATTTCCCAGAAGAAAAATTTTCTGCTAAATGAAAAATCAGAGCTTGCCCTAATTTCTACCTAGTTGCTCCATTTAATTTAATAAGGTGTGTAGACATGACAAATGCTACTTGATTAACCAAAATGATCAACCTTTTTTGAGGGTTGCTAAAATCTAATCATTTTATACAATAGCAGAATGAGGGACCAGACAGACAGTGGAGAACAGCGCTCACCCAAACTGAAGAAAGCACACGAGGGGAGGAGGCAAGGGAGGCTAGCTTCCACGGTATGAAAACTAGTGCTTCTGACATATTATGGTAGTTCTCATTGACTGAAACTGTAGATAGATGTCCTTATTCTACTATGGTAACCAAACTAGGAGAAAATGTACATTAACTATACTGTAAATAATTTTATATACTTTTGCTAAATATGAAAATTCTTATAGTAAATCACTGGTATATAGAGCAGAGCTAAATAAAGTAATCTTAAGAGGGGAAATAAAACCTAAGGCTGAGCCTCAAGAAAGTCTGGCATGCAAAGGCTGAGTAGAAGAGGAGTGGTCAGCAAAAAGGAATGAAGGAAATACCAGACAGATAAGGGGGCGTTCCAGAAGGAATGTCATGGAAATCAAGGAAAGAAGGTGTTGCAAAATAGAGGGCATGTGCAATGGTGTGAGATGCTGCTGAAAGATCGAGTAAGATAAACACATGTATGGCATGCAGAGGAGTGCAGCAGCCTGGCAAGCCAGCTCACCATGACTAACACTGGTGATGGGGAAGGAGAGGAAAGGAGAAAAGAGTCAGTAGGGAAGGGGGAAGCAGCCACATCATGAAGAGCTTCCTACGCCATGCTAAAGAGTACGGAGTTTACACTGTCAAAATATAAAAAGCCACTCACTAGTTTCACATAGAAAAGTAACAAGTTCAGAATTGTGTTTTTAAAAGATACACTTTTTATGGGTATTTATCCAAAGAATATAAAAACACTAATCCAAAAAGATATATGTACCCCTGTATTCATTGCAGCATTATTTACAATAGCCAAGAGATGGAAGTGACCTAAGTGTCCATCGGCAGATGAACAGATAAAGACATGATATATATAGGAATACTGCTCTGCCATAAAAAAAGATGAAATACATTTCAAAGTCAGAGAGTGTGATACTGCCGGCTTTGTTCTTTTTTCTCAGAAGTGCTTTGAGTATTCATGGTCTTTTGTGGCTCCATACAAATCTGATTACTTTTTCTTCTATTTCTTTAGAAAACGCCACTAGGATTTTGAAGGGGATTGCATTAAACCTCTGTATTGTTTTGGGTAATATGGCCATTTTAACTATATTGATTCTTCCAATCCATGAACATGGAATACCTTTCCATTTCTTTGTGTCTTCTTTAATTTCTTTTAATGATGTCTTGTAGTTTTCAATTTATAGGTCTTTCACATCCTTTGTTAAGTTTATTCCTAGGTATTTTATTCTTTTTGTTGCAACTGCAAATAGAATTGTTCTTTTCATTTATTTTTCTGAAGTTTCATTGTTAGTATATAGGAACCAGTGAATTTTACACATTAATTTTGTATCCTGCAACTTTACTGTATTTGTTTTATATGTTTTTAACAGCTTAGGCTTTTTTTTGGTAGAGTATTTAGGGTTTTCTATATAAAAAATCATTTGCAACAGCATGGATGGATCTTGAGAGGACCATATTAAGTGAAATAAGATAGATGGAAAAGGACAATGGATGGATGATCTCACTCACATGTGGAATATAAAACAAAAAAAGTAACAAACTAACATCACAGAATAAACTCATAGCTACAGACAACAGAATGGTGGCTACCAGAGGGAAAGTGGGGTGGGGGGTGGAAAAATGGGTAAAGGGGGTCAAACATATAGTAACAGAAAACGACTTTTAGCAGTGAGCATACAATACAGTATACAGATACAAAATTGTAATGTTGTATGCCTCAAATTTATATAATGTTTTTGACCAATGTCATTCAGTGAAATAAAGATACACTTTTAAAACCGCTACTACCTGGTAACAACTTGAAAGGACAGATGAGAGTGTTAAAAACAGGTAGGAAACTATTTTAATGGTTCAAGCTAAAAATGATGAGGGCTTTGATGACCAATATGATACGGTTGGCAAGCAAGAGGTAAGAAACAAGGATACATCCAGGTTTCTGGCTTGGGTGACTAGGTAGGAGGCATACTTCACTGACAAAGGGAAAAGAGGTAGAAGAGTTCTGCAAACCAAAAAAGTAAGAAAGAGGGAACAATACAAAAATACAAAACTTTCTACATTGCCAGGTTATTATATAGAAAATGTGACTAAAATAGCAATTTAACATTTCCTCCCCCCCAGGTAGGTTTGAATGTCGCACTTACTAGATTTATAGCACTACTGGAAAACTTCTAGATTTTCAAGTAACTCCCAAAGAAGTGATCACTGGAGAGGGTCATAAGGAAGAATAAAGGGATTTGATAAGGCTGAGGAGTCCACAGGAGAAAGGTGGATGACACCCTTCCAAAAGGTGTCCAAAGGTGACATTACCTTTGCAAAGTGACCACTATTTGGAGAATGGCCTCAGTACTGTCAGTGTCCTAGAAGTGCACTCAGAGCATCTGACTTAAGCCACTCTCATAAACTGACTCAGGTGTAAAGACACTATCGCATGGTAAAGAAACAGTCCTTTCTAGTCATGAGAAATCTTTCATTCCACGTCACTAGTCCAGGGCACCTGAATATCTTGGAAGTCAGAGATTAGTAATCAGAACTTGGCAAGATAAGCATGGAACCAGAGTAAAGGTAGACAGTTTTAAGGGACAATTACTTTGACATTGGTGGGGCCCGATGATTCACCTCTGTACATTTTTCCAGTGATCAAAGTCTGCCTCGTTTATTCTTCTTTTCTGTCCTAAATCCTAAATTCTTGGCCTAAGTATGGCCAAGTCCCCTCAGACATTCTTTATACTAATAAAATCAAGCAACTGTTTAAATTCTTCTTTTCTCCAACACACCTGAGGAATGCTAGCAATTCCCCAAACAGAAGCTGGAGTGACATGTATCAGAACTGAAGAAGGTGGGTCTGTATACAATGAAAGGGCTCCTCTTATAACCTCATCCGTAGCTCTGACACATGCCTCCTCCTTCTCTCCTTAGGGAGTAAGTCTGAAAGCCATTCTGTCCCTTTTAGGTCTTAGAATTAAAAACGAGTGCTTATGTCTGCTCTGTTAGGCCCTAGATTTAAATACTCATTCTCAAAATGTACTCTCAAATTTCCAGAAAAAGCTAGCTTTCCAGTAGCCCTCATGTACTGGCAAGAGAGATCACTATTATCTGAGAAAAAAATAGTGCAAAAAGAACATTTTGATTCTGTACACATCCTGCCTATATTATTAGTATCAGTAACCCCAAATCCAATAACAGTATCTCTAGGAACATGAAAGAAGTAATATTAAGGATTGAGCTTTAACCAAAAAAACTTTTAAGTTTTAAGCCTTGTTGAAACTAATAACCTTATATTATATACACATCCTATTTTCTTAGTAATTCAAGTATGTAGAAAATAAGATTTCTTTGGCAACTGGGGATAGTTTAGTGTTTCAATATAATCATTTGTTCTCAGGGCACACAGTTTAAGAAATTGAGTTAAATGAACAATGAACTTAGGGCATACCCTCAATGTTGTTTCTGCAACTAAATTCCTGTCCCCATACTTTGCCTTTTTCTTGAGCAGAGAAATGAAAATTTCTTAAGTGGAATGATCTGGAATCTAAATCACTGAGATTCCACTATGCTGAGTCACTCAAAAACTATTTATTGAGCATCGGCTCAATAATATATGTGTGTAATATAACCCTATAACTTATTGTCCAAACTGGCATACTTCTGAGAATAATGGGAACACTACTGATATTTACATTGACAGAGGCTTAAATCCAGACAGTTCCAAACTGTAATGGGTGAACCAAGATGTGTGCCAAACCAGCTATGCAGTAAACACTGAGCTTGTCACTGGACATACACAGACACGGTCCATACCCTCGAGGTGTTTGTCATGAAGCAAGAAGAAAGAAATAGGACAAAGAATTATAATTGTAGTAAATGTTATAAAGGAGAAGTGCAAGATGTTATAGGAAGGTGAAAGAATGGGCCTGACTTCAGTTTTATCAATGAATTTCAGTTAGAGATTGGGGTAGAAAAGAACAAGACAGAAAGACTGCGTTTGAACACATAGTGCGGGGGGGAGGGGGAAGAAAAGAAAAAAAAGGCAGAAAATTTAAAAACAGGGAAGGTGCATTGAGATGAGGCTGGAGTGGTGGGCTGGTCCCTATACAAGATTTTAGATTTTTATTCCAAGGGAAATGGGTATTAAGCAGGAAGCTAGTATTAGCAGGTATACATTTTTTAAAAGAGAAAAATTTGGCTGTTGTATCGTTCAGAGGTCAAAAACCTGTTTCTATAAAAGGCCATATAGTGAATATTTTCGGCTTTGTGGGCTACTGGGTCTCTGTTGCAACTCTTCAGCTCTACTGTTGTAGTGTGAAAGAAGCCATAGACAATACATAAACAAAGGAGAGAGGCTGTGTTCCAATGAAATTTTATTATTGGACACTGAAAGTTGAATTTAATTATGTCATAAAATGTTATCCTTCCTTTGATTTTTTAAAAACTCATTAAAAATGTAAAGCCATTCCTACTTGGCAAACCATACAAAAACAGGTGGCCAGACTGTTTGGCTCTGGTCTAGAACGTAGAAGTGCGGTGGGGCTTACACTAAACAAAATAGCTGAGGGGGTTAGGGTGGGGAAGGGCCTAGAGCCTTCTCTTAAACCACTGTTGCACAGTTCTTTATAAAAGACAGAAAATATCCATTGTTTGTATCAAAGAATGGAGCTGCCACTATCCTGTGGCCTCACAAATCCCAGGTACCCAATGTCCAGAAAAAGGGTGCTAAACTTAAAGGTTGTGAACTAAGCTTAAGTGCTATAATTTACTGCTTGAATGACCACAGTGACAGTTTAAACCCATCTACACATTGAGGACGTATATTAAGCTAAGTCAGATATCTGAAATAAACTCTCCTTTCTGAAGTAATGCTTCAGAGGAACTTCATAAATGAAAAAAAGATATCTTTAAAAGCATTCTTTCTCAAAGGACCATATTTGCCTCCAGCTTTTTCCTGCTATTGTGGATTACTTTATTGGAGAAACAAACATACACACACACGCACACATCCATTTTTTTAAATCATTTTGTTGTATTTACCTAATTGAATAATCTTTTTCTATATTAATTTGCTTTGTTTTTAAGGCCTTCTCATGAAAGAAGTGTACTAAGACATATTTATTTTTACTCTCAGATTCCCTAATTACAAGTAAACATGAATATAATATTCTGAACTTAAATTCTCTAAAAATATTGACTATATGTAAAATGTATTATTCAAATTACTTATGTTGTTTTATATAATTTTGTAGTTATGTTGTGTATTTTACAGGTTTTGCTTTCTTTTTTAAATAATAGTATTTAAAAAGTTCAAGAAATCTAACCCAATGTGGCTTTATCGCTTTAAAAGCTAGAAGGCAATTGCAGCTTGTAAAATTATAGCCAATACTAAAACTATACCAAGCTCCTAAAACTGCCTAGCACCTAATAACTAATAAGTGGGAGTTGCTATTACTATTATAAATATTAGTATGTTTTTAAAAAATGTTCAAGAATCACTAGGAGAATATAGGAAGGGTAGTTTTGGTTTTGTTTTCTAGTTCCTTTTCTGGGTGAATTCTACAACGTTTAAAATTCCAACTGGCACAGTTTGAAAAGAGATTTCACCTTTAATTTTCATTAAGTTCCGTATAGTAGTTAACATACTGGTTTTTGGCTTAGTATAGAGCAAAAACGGTCACCAGTCTGTTTATTAAAACAAGAGTATAGTGTCCCCTTAAAATAGTTGCATGTTTAATGTTCAAGATAACCAAATTCCCCAAAGATCTGAAAGGTGTAACTACAGTAAAGATGGTGGTACTCCGCGGGTGCACATCAAGAACACAGGAGTCAGGACCTTTTCAGAGAGCCTTAGATTTTACTCCCAGCCAGTCCATGTAGGATTGCTCAGCTATGGTGCCCTCAGAAGTATCCTGGAATTCCCTTTCTTTCTCCCATTTCAACGAACTTGTAACTTTTTACATTAAAGTTCAGATCGCAGTTTCTCCCGTGGCTCATCTGTAAACCTGAACTTTATGACTTCCCTGGAGGTATTTTTTCATAAGGATATATCCCAACTTACTCGAATCGATTACTGCAAATCTGGTTTTGGGAGTACATAACCAAATGTAGGTTGGTGCAGCAGTCTTTGGTTCCTTATTAGAACGAGGGAACGCACCTGGGGGATTCCCAGAGCATTCAGGAAAAAACTTGACATTTGGGGACAGGGTTAGCCAGGAGCCTGGGGCAACACTGTTGCTCTCACCCCGTGGCGTACCGACAGCCACCACCGTAATTATGACAAAGCATCTGAACGCGGCGGGCCTGTCCTGGGGTACGAAGCCACCCGCAACACTATCTGGAAGTGCTGAGTGAAGTTGCGCGGCCGCACGACCTCTGCGCGGCAACTCCAGGCTCTCGCAGGTGGCTGCCCCGCACCGGCCGTTCCCGCAGCCGCGAGCCCGCAGCCGCGAGCCCCGCCCAGGGTGGAGCCCGAGCGCGGGCCTCCGGGGAGGCGGGGCCCCGGGGGGTCGGGGCGCCCGAACGCCAAGGCTCACGGGGGTGGGGAGAGTTTGGATGTGGGTTCCCCTTGCAGCCCCGTCTGCTCCCTCAGAGCGAGAAGACAGGCAGGGTTCGGCAAGCTCCCCGCCTCCACCCGCGTCTCTCCGCGCTCCCCTCCATCTCCGCACGTCCCGGCCAATCCTCTGCGTTCCCCGCACTCCTGGGTTGTGAAAGCATTTGCGTAGGGAAAGACCTTGTCCTCAGCCGCCCCCAGAAAGTTCGAAAGCCGTTCAACCCAAGAGCCCCGGAGCCAAAACCGGTCCACTCCACAGAGGGACTTAGCCGGGGAGTGGGGCAGGGAGGAGGGAAAGCCCAGTCCTCTCATACTCATCTCCGGCTGCAAAGGAAGAGGAGCCTTTTTTATCAGCTGGAAATCTCTCCTCTTCCTCCCCCAACCCCAGGCCATGTGTTTTTTTTTTAATAACAGCTGTACTGAGCTACAATTCACATATCCTAAAATTCAGAAGGTTTTAACATATCCAGAGTTTAGCGTATACAACTATCCCCACTAATTTTAGAGCATTTTCATCAACCCAAAAGATCCCCAGATCCATTAGCAGTTACTCCTCACTCCTCCCTCCCCCCAGCAACAATTTTTTCCCCCAATTTCTATGACTTTGCCTATTCTGGACATTTCATAAAAATAGAATCATACAGTGTTTTCTTTGGGGCAGGCTTTTTTCACATAGCATAATGTTTCAAGGTTCACCTCTGTTGTACCGTATCGGCACTTGGCTCCTTTTTATAGCTGAATGGTACTTCATTGTATGAATATACATTTTGTTTATTCATCAGTTGGTGAACATTTCGGATGTTTCCACTTTTTGGCTATTATAAATAATGAGTGTAAGTTTCTGGTGAACATATGTTTTCAATTCTCTTGCACACAAACCCAGAAGTGGAATTGTGGAGTCATATAGTAACTCTACGTTTAACATTGTGAATAACTGCCAAACTGTTTCTCATAGTTCTCAAAGTTTAACAATTCCCCCAGCAATGTATGAGGACCCCAGTCTCTCCACATCCTCAACATTTCTTAATGTCTGTCTTTTTATTTTAGCCATCCCCAGTGAGTATGAAGTGGTAGCTCACTGTGATTTTGATTTGTCTACCTACTGGCTAATGACATTGAGCGTCTTAGCTTGAGCTTATTGACCATTTATTCTTTGGAGGAACGACTATTCAAATCCTTTGCCCATTTTTTAATGGGTTGTCTTTTTCTTGTTGAGTTGTAAGAATTCTTTATATATTCTGAATACGAATACCTTATTAGATATGTAACTTGTAAATATTTTCTTCCAATCCATGAGTTGTCTTTTCAGTTTCTTGATGAACTCTTTCAAGCATAAAAGTTTTTTTAAAATTTTGATTAAATCCAATTTATTTTTCTTTTGTCACTTGAGCTTTTGGTGTCATATCCCAGAAACTACTGTCTAATCCTAACATCATGATGATTTATACCTACAGTTTCTTCTGAGTGTTTCATACTTTAAGATCTTACATTTAGGTCTATGATCCAATTTGAGTAATATTTTGTATGGTACAAAGTACGAGTCAGAATTCATTCTTCTGAATGTGGATATCTAATTGCTCTAGCACCAATTGGTGAAACAATTCCCCTAGGAATTGTTTTGGCACCCTTGTCAGGTCAGTAAGTGTTAAGATTTTATTTCTGGACTCTCAATTCTATTCCATTAATCTGTATGTCTGGACTTACACCAGTAAGTCTATGCCTTGACTATTGAAGCTTTGTAATAAACATTGGAATCAAGAAACGCAAGTCCTCCAATGTAATGGACTGAACTGTATCCCCCAAAATTCATACATTGAAACCCTAACCCCCAATGTGACTGTATTTAGAGATAGGGACTTTAAGGAGGAAATTAAGGTTAAATGAGGTTGCCACAGACTGAACTGTGTCCCCCAAATTTCATATGTTGAAGCCCTGTTTCCCAATGTGATGGTATTTGGGAGATGATTAGGTTTAGGTGAGGTAATGAGGGTGGGGCTTCATGATGGGATTAGTGTCATAAATAAAAAGACACCGGAGAGTTTGTTCTCTCCTCTCAATTTCCCCACATCAAATGATGGAGAGAAGGCAGCCATCTACAAGTCAGAAAGTGTTCTCTCACTGGAACTCAACCATACTGGCATCCTAACCTTAGACTTCCAGACTCAGGAACTGAGAAAATAAATTTCTGATATCTAAGCCAATCCGTTTATGGTGTTCTGTTATGACAGCCTGAGCTGACCAAGACAGAGGTCTTAAGGGTGAGGCCCTAGTGTCATCGGGCTGGTGTCCACATAAAAAGAGGAAGAGACACTGACGCTGGGAGTGCACATGAACAGAGGAAAAGCCATGTGAGGACACAGTGAGAAGGCTGCATGGCAACAAGAGGTCACAACAGAAATTCACCCTGCTGGCACCATAATCTTGGACTTCCAACCTCCAGAACTGTGAGAAGATAAATTTCTGTTGTTTAAAACACCCAGTCAAGTCTGTGGTATTTTGTTACGGCAGCCCTAACAGACTCATTCAACTTTATTCTTTTGCAAGATGATTTTGGCTATTCTGGATACCTTGCATTTCCACATGAATTTTAGGATCTACTTGTCAATTTCTAAAAAATTGCCAGTTGGGATTTTGATAGTGACTGCATTGAATTCGAAAATCAACGGGGATGGTGGGGTGGGGAGAGTATTACCATCTTAACAATAGTAAGTCGCCTTATCCATGAACATGAGGTTCTTTTCATTTACTTTAGTCTTCTTGAATTTCTTTCAACAATGTTTATTAACTTTCAGTATGCATGTCTTATAGTTCTTAAAGTTATTCCCAAGTATTTTATTCTTTTTGATGATACATAAACTTTTTTTATTGTTCATTGTGGATGTCATCTGCCAATGGAGATAGTTTTATTTCTTCATTTTTAATCTGGATGTGTTACCTTTATTTTTCTTACCTAATTCCCCTGGCTAGAACCTGCTGAAAATAAGTGGCCAGAAAGGGAATCCTCGTCTTATTCTGGACCTTAGGAAGAAAGCATTAACTTTTCACCATTAAATATATTAGCTGTTAACTTTATCAGGTCAAAGAAATTCCCTGCTAGTCCTAGTTTGTTTTGTTTTTTTATCAGGAAAGAATGTTGGACTTTGTCATTTTCTGTATTGAGATGATTATGTACCTTTTGCCTTCTATTCTACCAATACAGTGCATTACATTGATGATTTTCATATGTTGAATAAGCCTTGTATCAATCCCACTTAGTTCTAGCATATAATCTTTTCTGGTGCTGCTGGATTTGGTTTGCTAGCATTTTGTTGAGGATTTCTGTTTCTATATTCATAGACATAATGAATATAAACATTGTCTTGTGATGTTCTGTCTGATTTTGATACCAAGGTAATACTGGCCTCATAGAGTGTGTTGGGAAGTGTTCCCTCCTCTTCTATTTTTGGAATACTTTTCGAAGGACTGGTGTCAATTCTAACGTAAACATTTGGCAGAATTCACCAATGAAGCTATCTGGGCCTGGGCTTTTCTTTGTAGGTAGATTTATTATTAATTCAGTCTCTTTCCTGCTGTTGGCCTATTAAGATTTTCTATTTCTACTTGAGTCAGTTTCAATAGTTTGTAACTTTCTAGGTTTTTGTCTATTTCATTTAGGTTAACTAATTTGTTGGTCAATTTAGCTAAAGGTTTGTCCATTTTGTTGATCTTTTCAAAGGAAGGACTTTTGCTTCTATTAATTGTTTCTATTTTTCTGTTCTCTATTTCATTCATTTCTGTTCTAATTTTTGTTATTTCCTTGCTTCTATTTACTTTGAGTTTCGTTTGCTCTCCTTTTTCTCTTTTTTGATTTTAGGGAGAGGAATGGGAAGAGAGAAAGGGGAACATCAATCAGTTGTCTCCAGCACACGCCCAGACCAGGTCTCAAAGCAGCAACTTAGGTGTGTGCCCTGACTGGGAATCGAAACCACCACCTTTTGGTGCATGGGACCATGCTCCAACTAACTGAGCCATACTGGCCAGAGCTCCTTTTTCGTTCTCAAGGTGGAAAGTTAGGCTATTTATTTGAGATCATTCTTCTTTTTAATATAGGTTTTTTAAAAACACTTTTTATTGATTTGAGAGAGAAGGGAGGAGAGACAGAGAGAGAGACATAGAGAGACATCAATTCGTTGCTCCACCTATCCATGAATTCACTGCTTGCTTCCCTTGTTGCCCTGACTGGGGATAAAACCCGCAACCTTATCATGCTCTAACCAACTGAACTACCCAGCCAGGGCTTAATATAGGTGTTTATAGTAATAAATCCCCTCTAAGCACTACTTTAGCTATATCTCGTAAGTTTTGGTATGTGTGTTTCTGTTTTCATTTAACTCAAAATATTTTCTAATTTCCCTTAAGATTTTTTTCTTTCACCCATTGGTTATTTAGGAGTGTTCTGTTTAATATCTACTCTTTGTGAATTTCTCAAATTTCCTTCTGTTATTGATTTCTAATTTCATTCCACTGTGGTCAGAGAGCATATTTTGTACTATTTCAGTTCTTTTGAATATATTAAACCGTGTTTTATGGTCTGTTCTGGAGAATGTTCCATGTATACTTGAGAAGGATGTGTATTCTGTTTTGAGTGGAGTGTCCCATAGATGTCATTTATCAGTTCTAGATAGCTTACAGCTTTGTTCAGGTCTTCTATTTCCTTGTTGATCTTCTGTTTGGTTCTTTTATCCATCACTGAAAGTGAAGTATTGAAAGCTCCAGCTATTACTGTTGAGTTACCTATTTCTCCATTCAATTCTGACAGTTTTTGTTTCGTGTATTTTAGGGCTCAGTTATTAGGTGCATATAAATCTATAATTGTTATAAATTCAAGACAGATTTATCCTTTTATTATTATAAAGCATTTTTCCTTATCTCTGTTACTTTTTGTCTTAAAGTCTATTTTGTCTGATATTATTATAGTCTAGCTCTCTTTTGATTAATTGTCTGTATGGTATATATTTTTCCATCCTTTTACACTTTATCTGTTTAGGCCTTTAAATCTAATGTGTCTCTTATATACAGCATATAGTTAGATGATGTTTGTTTCATTCATTCTGCCTCTCTCTGTCTTCTATTGAAGTGTTTCATCCATTTAACAATTTAATGTAACATCTGCAATTTTGCTATTTTTTCTATGTGTCATGTCATTTTCGCTCTTCTGTTCCTCCATTACTGCCTTCTTATGTGTACCATTTAAATTCCTTTAATGTTTCTTTTATTATATTTCTAAAGTTATTTTTTTGGTGGGTACCATAGGGATTATAATTAATATCTTACCTCATAACTATGGATTTTGTCTTGCTTTAGGTTTCTTCTTGGAGTTTAAATAGTCTAGTCAAAATTAACTCCAGAAAAATAAAAAGGAGCTTTTCAACTCACAAACACTGTTTAGGTACACACTAGGTGGTTGCTATTATAACAAGTACTGGCCTCTGGTATGAACACTTACCTTGTCTAATAGTGCGTTCTGCCACAATCTAAAGATACTGAGGTAACTTCTATCCCTGGCACCAAAAGAAGTAAAGAAAAACTGAAAAGAAAAATAGTAGGATAATTTTAGTGTCACTTTTAAAAAGGGAAAAGTATCTGTCATGAAGGTCTGTTGGCACTTGCTATAGTCAAAGCAAACGCTAGTAGGTCACACTGCCTACTTTATATACCATTTTTTTAACAAAAAACAGGTAATTGGTGCATAAACAAGGTGTCTTTCAAATTGTATCTTACAGAAAATACAATTTTATTAATATTTACTAGGGAAAAGAGTTTGAAATAGGTAGCTATTTATGTTCATCATAGTTTAACTATGAAAATCAATCTAAGTAAATTTATGAAAAAAATTAAAATTTTATTTATTCTAAACTTTGCAAAGAGATGTGATGTGGTAGCCATTTGAGACAAGTCTAAACAATAAGAAAAACTACAGTGGATTTCAGAGATAAATTTATTTGAAGGATCTTAACATTATCATCTTTCATAGTCTTCTCAAATATCTAGAAATACCTAATCTCTGCTAATTACAAATATAAAACACCCATATTCACAATAAACTTTGCTTTGAATTTTGTAGAAGAAAAATAGCATGTTTCAATCTATAATTCTATGTTTGCATTTAGCCCTGTTTCTTCCTATGCATTTAAGTGGATTTTTGCAAAGTCACATTTTAAAATAGGCTCTTATGAGAAAATCTGACATGTGGCAGCACTAAATACAGTTTATCAGTGTATCATCTCTTCCGATTCCCTAGTTAGTGACTTTTTATGATTAAATGTTTATTTCTAGGAATAAGAAAGCTCAGTCCTACGTTTGATTTATTAAATAAAATATCAAGCTAATACTATTTCAGGTGTTTACATTTTTTGTACAGAGATGTTAAAGTGTAATTTTCCAATTAATACATTGAAACCTTGCTATACAATAGTCTCCATAAAGCAAAACCTTTTATAACAAGGATATAGCCTGAACTCTTCCAAATAGGACTGCATACGTAATATTTGACCTACTGTCACACACAGAGCCCTAATCAATTTTCCAGGTGGACATAGAGAGATTCCTTATATATTTCCACTAAGAAATGGCAGATATTATAGGTGGATAATAAAAATGATGGCAGTTAAAGATAACTGCCATCTTAAAAAATATTATAATGAATATGTGTTTACTTGCATGCTACCCAAACCTCTGTTCACCAGAATCATGTTTTTATTGGTTGCTACTGTGCATAAAAAACAATTATAGAATTACTAAGGCATTAGAAATAATAAGGATGTTTTGCTAATATCCTATCTACTTCTTATAATGAAGAAATGATAAAGAGGGAGAAAGTTCTCTTTAAACTATAAATGTTACAAAATGTTACAAATGTACAAAAAAAGTTAGCAGTCATTTAATCATCAATAAGTATTTAAGAATACAGAAATCTAGCATGAAATTCAGTGCATCTAGATTAGATATTCCTAACTCCAAGAACTGCTTACATTCTCAACACTGATGATCAGTATGAGGCAGATTTTCTCCACATTACGTAATAAGGCAAAGACAGAAAAGTTTTTCACCTTTTCACCCTCTGTAGCAATCTGGATAGCATTTGGGATGAGTCGAGCAGTTTTCTCCTTGGTCATGAAGGTTATATTCTTTAAAGCAATAGAAATCTAAATACACAAAAGAATGAAAAACTGAAAAATGGATTTTTTTTCATAATACATATAACACAAAATACCAAGCATTACATCAATCTAATCCAACTAGAAAAACCTAAAGGAGTTAATATTAATTACATGCTTGCTTTCTCTGAGAAAATAGGGTAAGCAGTCAGACATTCTTCCTTTCAATAATTTCCCTCATCAACTCCTATCTCTAACATTAGGATAAAGTGTGAAAAGGCATGTGGGTGCTTATGTTCTACATTAAAACACACACACACTTCAGAATGTGGTAAGACATGATTTTGGCAGTCAAAAGGATGTATACTCAAGATTTTTTCACTCTGGAATCTTTCTCCGACTGTATTACACATGTACAAATGGAGCTCAATATATTAAGAAAGATACATTGCATGCTTCTACAACACATGTACTGTGTTTACATATATACAAGTATATACAAATACATACAAATTTACTTTAGAATCTAAAATACATTGCTTTTAGGGGGACTGTATACATTTTTATCTGTGCAATTATGTGTATCACCAAATCAAATCAAAATATATCTTACTGTAGTTTCCCATCTAAAGATGTTGCTATGGAAACATAGCCAGTTTTCTGAAAGGTATAGTCGTCCCTGAAGCAAAATGTCTCTCTGAAGAGCACAAGCATAATCTACATACACAAAAATAAGGAACAGCTTAGTCACAAAAATATGTCAACTTAATAAATCTTATACTACTTTAATACACGGAAAATCGTCACTCTTCGTTCACTAGTTCATTCGTTCATTCATTCGTTCGTATTCTTTGTGCACATACACTCGGTTACCAGAAGAGGACCCTGCCCTCATGGAACACAGTCTAGAGGGGAAGGCATACAATAAACAAATAAATTTATATAATGATCAAAGTGTGGAGAAAGTTGTGAGAGAATATAACAAGGGATACATAGGTATGGGGGATGGGCAGGGAGAAACTATATCAGGAAAAGTTTTCCAGAAAAAGTAATCTTTAAACTGAGATCCAAAGATCAATAAAGGGTCAGCTGGACCATGAGGGACCATGTGCAAAGGCCCCGTGGTAGAAAGAAACACGGCCCATTTAAGCAAGCATACAAAGATTGATCTCTGGCCTAGAGAAGTGACATCATGTAAGGTGTCTCAGGCCATAGTAAGCTGTGGAAATGATGAAAAGCCATTGATGATTTTTAAGTGGAAGGGATGTGATCAGTTGTATCTTATTAAAGACCACTTTATTCACACTGTGAGAATTGGTTTAGGTAAATCAGTTGGAAATCCAGGGGAAAACTGATGGTGGCTCAGACCAGGAGGTAAAAGTATTAAGAGAAAAAAGTAGTTAGATTCAAAGATATTAAGAGGTAATACTGATGGGGCACTGGTGATGGAGCGAACAAGGATAATAACTGCAAAAATTGTGTGTGTGTATTAGTTTGTTTTAAAGTTGATCCTCTCCACCTCAGCACTAAAATCCAGCAAAATCAAGACTGCGCTGGTAAATACTGCCTATATAACAAGTTAATACCATGCTTCTAAGATTAAGATCTGTCTCTTTGGCTAATGTAAATAGTATTGCTAAATTATCAACAATACAAGATATAAAGGGCTGCTGTGAAGAAATTTAGTTAAACTGATAGATTTTAAAGCTATATATCCAGTGATTAGCAATTTTAGCAAACAGCTGTGGAGGTTATAAACCTCAAAATATTTAAATTTAGTTATTAAAAGTCTAAGCAAATACTGAAAATTGAGCAAAGTAATGCACTCTTTCAAAATGCTTCCTTCAGCGAAACAAAACTGAGATGCCACCAAACAAAAAACCCTAGCAAATAATTAAGCAGATTAAGTTACTCATTTACTGGCAGGCATCTCAAAAAACAGCGATTGGGCTAAAGGTCACCTTGAAATGTCCTGAAATTTTTATCTAAACCACTGAAACATTTTATTAGTTTAATGCTTCTCAATTTTCACATCAGAAATAGCACACTTATTAAAACACAGATTGCTAGGCCCCTCCCCCAGAGTTTCTGATTAAATGACTGGGCTGGGATGAAGAGTTTGCATGTAAAGAAGCCCCCAGGTGATGCCAGCATTGCAGGTCTGTGGACCCCACTATGAGGACCACTGCATTATTTTACATTGACTATGTTCAAACCTACCGTAACCAACTGGATTATTTTAAATGAAGATCATTTAATATAGATTGACATATTTTTCAGTGGTTTTAAAAATGGTTTCCCCAAAACAGGTGTATTTTATTTAATAAACTTGTACCTCAATCAAATTTAATTTTTATAAAATACCTTTCTAGCAATATATCCTGTGCAAGAAATGATCAACATTTTTAAAAGCAAAGAAATTTTACTTTTTTTTGCTCCCAATTTTCCTACTGCTAAACAAACACGTAATTATCAGCATTTCAGGTAGAAAGCAATATTCTACCTGATTTGAGTCATGTTAACAATCTGATTCATATAAAATGGAATAAGAAAGTAATGTTTATCAAAAATCATTTTATGGATTTTATAACTTTATAACTGGTTACTAGAAAGTTAGAATAAAATTAAGTAAATTCTACAAGCAACAGAGGTCAATTTGATAAGTGTGTTACACCAACTTACTAATATATGATCAATTTCAGCAAAATAGAATGGCTCCAACACAAAGATTATTTTAATAACTATAATATAACAATGGATATAGTGGAAATATGTACAAAGTGTTATGGGAATACCAATGGGGACCCATATATTTCTAGAGTAAGCTTGCACAGTAAGTAGTATGCACCTATTAAATAAACAAGATGCACTATTTAGTTTTACCAAAGAACGTAGGCATATCTATCCATAAGAGAGATGACAGTGAATTAAAAGAATCTGTTTAGCGTACTGCCCTTCTAATTCAAAGGTTCTGGGTTCAAGTCCCGATGGAGTCATAGTCTTTGAATTCTGTAGCTGAAACCTGTATAACCTTGCTAATCATTGTCACCCCAATAAAAAAATTTAAAAAGTGAATGTGTTTTTAAAATAATCATTCACAAACTACATATCCAAAAGTATTCTTTCCTAGCAGCAATCATTTTTGGGAGCCCAATAACACGAACATTGCTTTAAAAAGACCTTGGAACAACATTTTTAGTATTGTTTTCAGATTTAGTATTTAAATTACAAAAGATAACCATTCTCATGTTTTATATTTTACATTTTTCATGTTATTTTGTTTTCTTTTTACCTGAGTAGACTATAAGGGTAAATACAGATTGAAAAAGAAAAAAATGAATTTTCCCTGGTGCAAAAAGGAAAAAGGACCCATGTCCTTGTCTTAAAGCATTTTCTTTAGAAAACTTGTAAATACTTCTCAGCTCCTTTGAGATGTGTGTGAAGCTTTTTAAAAGCAAAATAACCATCTTGCACCATTCATTGAAAAGACTATTCTCCACTGAATGTGCACCTTTGTCAAAAATCAGTTCACAATATTTGTATGAATTTTTATGTGGGTTTTTCTTTCTGCTCCATTAATCTAAGTATCTATCCTATGGCAAATCTCATACTGTCTTGATTACACTAGCTTCATAATGTCTTGAAATCAACTAGTATGTATCCTCCAGCTTTGTTCCTCTTTTTCAAGAATTGTTTGACTATTCTAATTCTTTTTTTTTTTCTTTTTCATATAAATTTTAGAATCAGCTTGTTAATATCTATGAAAACGCTCGCTGGGATTTTCATTTGAGGGAACTGAGCTCTTAACAATATTGAGTCTTCCAGTCTATAAACATTTAATGGATCTTCTTTTGTCAATGTTTTATAGTTGTCAGCATAGAGAGCCTGAACAATTGTTAGATTTATACCTAAGTACTTCATTATTGGGAGGTTCTGCATGTAAATGGTATTTGTAAAATTCCAATTCCAATTGTTCATCGTCAGTATATATTAATATGATTCTTTTACCTTCAATTAATTTTCAATCCTGTGACCTTACTAGCCTTACTCATTAAATGTAGATTACCTGAAATTTAATAAGGTTATCTGAGATTTTCTACATGAAAAGCAAATATATACAGTGGAAAAATATCTACAAAGCTATCCACAAAATATAAACCAAAATTACCTATAGGTGGTAGGATTCCCCAATGATTGAATACTTTCTTTATTCTCTTCTGTAAAGCTTTAGTGTTTTATACATCACTGTGTCATCAGATTAACTTCTCTCAATAAAGCAATGATACACTTATAAAGGTTTCCATGAAAAGTATTTGATTTCAAGTGACAAACTGGCAAGAAACATTTGGAACACACATGGAAAATACCTAATTTTTTTAAACATCTAACAAGCTACTTCAAATTAAGAAAAAGACAAATAACCACCAGTAAAATAAGCAAAGTTTATGAAGAGAAAGCTTCACAGAAAAAGAAATACAAATGGTTTACACACATATAAATAGATCCTCAACCTCCTCCATAATTAAAGAAATGCATATTTAAACAATGATTATGTACCATTTCTAGCTACCAAATTTTGCTAAAGCCAAGTTGCTCAGGTATGGCAAAACAGGTACTTCCAAACACTGTTGATGAGAATAAAAACTGGACAATTCTTTTGGAGGATAACTTTGCAAGAGTAAACATTTTAAATGCTCATTACCTTTGCGCCACAATTCCACTTCATGGAATTTATCCTATAATGTGTGCACATGTGTGATAAAACAAATGTACAAGAAGATTCAATATAACATTAGTGGAAATAGTAAAAGACAGGAAACAATCAAAATGTCCATCAATAGAGGATTTGTTAAATAAATTATGGTACAAAATTCATTCAATATATTAAGCAACCATTAAAAGAATGAAGCAGATCCATAAGCAGTGCTAATAGAAAGAGCTCTAAACAAGATTCACACAGTAAGTACAGTGTGCTCCCCTTTAAGTTCTCTTAGGAACATATGTATATTCCCCTTGAAATATAAACAGAAAATTTCTGAAAATATACATGAGAAATTACTAAAAGTGGTTATTATCCAGGAAGAATGTTGGAGTGATCTTCATTGGAAGGGCCACTCACTTTTCACTATATGCCCTCTTGTAGTGTTTGAACAGCTTATCATGAGAATGTATTACTTTTAAATGTTCTTAAAAGTTGTTTTAATTCATTATTATGATTTTTAAATACTGGGCTTTTAAAGTACTTAGCTATCTAGAAATTCAGTTACATTGTATTGACAACTGCCCTACAGTATCAGAAATCTGAGAAATTTCTATGAATAAATGGTTTAAATAAAAATATATACTAAAACTAAAACATAGTTCTATATTATGATTGTAAAGTATCTATATTAAACTTATATTAAAAATAAAACACTTTTATAAGAAAGATGACTAAATTTTTCCCTTAATATCTGTTTCCAAAAAAATCTACCTGAAAGATTACATGAATAATGTAATAAATTCAGGTAAAATGAGGTAGTAAAGTGGTTTTCTGCAACTTTCTGCTTTTCTTACCTGCTATCAGCTTCTCTGTATCAGGTAGATGTGTGAACTGTCTTCTGTATTCCTCATTCCTGTCTTTATAGGTGGAACTTGAAATCTTTAACAATGGAAAGATTAAAATTTTGTTTAATTATAGTCTTCATTAAATGAACTAAAATGTAGCATCTTAAAAATAAATTTAAAATGGACTTTAAAATAATATGCTTTTTATGCAATAGTTTGTATGTCTCTGTATGAAAAACCACATAAATAAACATTTCAAAAAACACCAAAAGGAAGCAAAAGAAGCTACCAGCATGATGGAATGAGGAGTTTGGCAAATCCTCTCGGCAAAAGCAAAATTAAAGCTGGGGAAAAAACCTGTATAAACAATCACCTCAGCCCTGGCCAGTGTGGCTCAGTTGGTTGGAACATCATCCTGTGCACCAAAGGGTTGCAGATTCAGTTCCTGGTGAGGGCACCGAATCAGGTTGCGCGCTCAATCCCCAGTCGGTCCTGCGGGAGGAAACCGACTGATGTCTCTCTCACATTGATGTCTCTCTCTCTCTCCCTCTCCCTTCTTCTCTAAAAATCAATGTCAACATATCCTCGGGAGAGGATTTTAAAAAAAACACAATCACTTCAAATTATTGGAAGTTGGCCAAAGGCATACAATAAACTGAAAAATACTTGTTCATGAAAATCTACTGAACTTGAAAATAGCAAAAGTCTACAGCACTGTTTCCTTAGCCAGCTCCCATTACTCTTCCTACCCTATCAGTTAAGTCAGTGTGGTAGTTCTCTGAGGGTGGAACAGGCCATGAAAACTAGCAGCTTCGCTGAGAGAAAGGGCTGAGTTCATTCTGAGTAAAGAGCAGAAAACCTGTGCCCAGAAGTACAAAGGGAAATTCTGAAGCTATGAAGTGAATGTGAGATTATAGTCCCCATGAGGGCAAGAAACAAGCAGACGGGATTTAATAGATTAGCAGGGGATTTAACAGAGATCTGGATGAGAGACGGCCATAGATAGGCTTGATAAACATTCAGTGTATTTCTGGCTGAACAGAGAGTGCATGCATATGTAGCAGAGACTAGAGAGATCCCAAACTATCCACACATTCCTGGCTAGAGACACAATAAGTCTCAGGGGAACATAAAAACTGAGACAAACTTGAAAATAATCTGAACTTTGAATGTATTCCCCAATCTACACACAGATCTGTCAGCAGGAAAGCAAAAGACTTACTAGCTCTATGTATTTGAGCACAATTTTTGACCAGTCATTGGCTGACATAAAGTGTGACCACTGGGAAGCCATCCTTAAAAATAAAAACAATGATAATAAATAGAGCGGAGATATTTGTTCCCATGTGCCACAGGACAAACTGACTTCACAGATTTATTCTGGGCAAGGTATTAAACAAAAATTAGCAATAACAAGCTTTAGAGGCAGAGAGGATGCAATCAGAATCCACAGTTGCTACAATATATTATCTAAACTGTACAATTATCAAAAAATTATAAAACATACAAAAAAAACCCAGAAAAATGTGACTCATAATAAGGAAAGAAAAAAGCAGGCAACAGACTCTTTCAGGGTCCCCAAGTAATAGATTTAGCAGACGAAGACATCAAAGCAGTTATTATAAATATGTTTAAAGAATGAAAGAGAACCATGCTTAAAGAATAAAAGGAAAGAATGACAACAATGACTCAGCAGTAGGGAATTTCAACAAATAGACTTTTTTTTACATTAACAATAAAAAGAACATTCTGGAATGGAAAACTATAATCACTGAAATAAAAAACTTCACTACAGGGATTCAACAAAATATTCAAAATGACAAAGAAAAAATCAGTGAACTTAAAAATTGATTAGTAAAAACTATCCATTTTAAAGAACAGACAAAAAAATTGCAGAAAATGAAAAGACAGGGACCTGTGGGACAACATTATGTAACTGAAAATACATGGAATGGGAGCATCAGAAGGAAAAATAAAGAGGCAGAAAAACATTTGAAGAAATGATCAAAGCTTTCAAAATTTGACAAAAAAAATTAACCTATAGATCAAGGAAGCTCAATGAACCTCAAATAGGATAAAGAAAAGAGATTCACACTTAAACATATCACAGTTAAATTGTTTAAAGATAACAGAGAACTTGAAAGCAGCAATAGAAACACAGCAAAAAATAAACAAATGGGAGTACATCAAACTAAAAAGCTTCTGCACAGCAAAAAAAGAAAAAATCAACAAAATGAAAATGGAACCCATTGTATGGGAGAGCATACTCACCAATGATACATCTGGTAAGGAGTTAATTTCCAAAATATATAAAGAACTTTTACAACTCAATTAAAAATGGGCAAAGGACCTAAATAGACACTTCTCCAAAGAGGACATACAGATGGCCAATAGACATATGAAAAAATGTTCAACGTCACCAGTCATCAAGAGGCAAATTAAATCCCATTTACTACTGCAACAAAAAAAATTTAGATACTTAATAATAAACTTAACCAAGAAAGTAAAAGACCTGTACTCAGAAAACTATAGGATGTTGCAAAAAGATAGAGAAATATATAAACAAGTGGAAGAATATACTGTGTTCATGGATTGGAAGAATTAATATCATTAAAATGTCCATACTACCCAAAGCAATCTATAAATTCAATGCAATCCCTATTAAAATACCAATAGCATATTTCACAGATCTAGAACAAACACTTCAAAAATTTATATGGAACCAAAAAGCACCCCAAATAGCCACGGCAATTTTGAGAAAGAACAGGGTTGGAGGGATCACAATACCAGATATCAAGTTATACTACAAAGCCACTGTAATCAAAACAGCCTGGTACTGGCACAAGAACAGACACATAGATCAGTGGAACAGAACAGAGATCCCAGAAATCCACCCACACCATTATGGTCAATTAATATTTGACAGAGGAGGCAAGAACATACAATGGAGTAAAGACAGTCTCATCAATAAATGGTGTGGGGAAATTGGACAGATACATGCAAAAAAATGAAACTAGACCACCAACTTACATCATACACAAAAATAAACTTAAAATGGATAAAAGACTTAAATGTAAGTCATGAAACCATAAAAATCCTAGAAAATGTAGGCAGCAAAATCTCAGACATCTCTCGTAGCAATATGTTTGCTGATGCAACTCCTAGGGCAAGAGAAACAAAGGAAAAAATAAACAAACAGGACTACATCAAACTAAAAAGCTTCTGCATAGCAAAAGAAACCATCAACAAACCGAAAAGGGAGCCCACTCTATGGGAGAACATATTTGCCAATGACACATCTGATAAAGGGCTAATATCCAAAATATATAAGGAACTCATACAATTTAACAAAAGAAAGACAAACAATCCAATTAAAAAATGGGCAAAAGACCTAAATAGACACTTCTCCAAAGAAGACATACAGATCGCCAAGAGACATATGAAAAAATACTCAGAGTCACTAATCATCAGAGAGATGCAAATGAAAACCACAATGAGGTATCACTTCACACTTGTCAGAATGGCTGTGGAGAAAAGGGAATTCTAGTACACTGCTGGTGGGAATGCAGACTGGTGCAGCCACTATGGAAAACAGTATGGAGTTTCCTCAAAAAATTAACAATTGAACTCCATTTGACCCAGTGATCCCACTTCTAGAATTATATCCTAAGAAACTCGAAACATCAATCAGAGAGAACTTATGCACCTCTATGTTCATAGCAGCACAACTTACAATAGCTAAGATCTGGAAACAGCCCAAGTGCCCATCAGTAGATGAGTGAATAAAAAAGCTGCGGTACATTCACATCATGGAATACTATGCAGCTATAAAAAAGAAGGATCTCTTATCCTTTGGGACACCATGGAGGGAACTGGAGAGTATTATGCTAAGCGAAATAAGCCAGTCAAGAGAAAGACAAGTACCACATGATCTCACTCGTATGTGGAATGTAATAAGCAAAATAAACTGATGAACAAAATAGATCCAGAGATATAGAAGCATGGAACAGACTAAGGGATCTCAGAGGGAAGGTGGGGATGGGGGAGTGGGTGGGGAGAGACTAACCAAAGAACTTATATGTTTATAAGCATAACCCATGGACAAAGACATTGGTATGGAGAAGGCCTGGGGGTGGGGTGGATACAGGGTGGAGGGGATCAATGGGGGGAAAAAAGGGGACATCTGTAATACTTTCAACAATAAAGATTTTTTAAAATTTAAATTTAAAAAAAAATGCAAATTAAAACTACAAAGAGATATCACCTCTCACCTGCCAGAATGGCTACCATCAATAAATCAACAAACAAGTGCCAGCAAGGATTTGGAGAAAAGGGAACCCTAATGCACTGTTGGTGGGAATGCAGACTGGTGCAGCCACTATGGAAAACAGTATGGAGTTTCCTCAAAAAATTAAAAATGGAACTGCCGTTTGACACAGTAATCCCACTTCTGGGTATATACCCTAAGAATCCTGAAACACCAATCAGAAAGAATATATGCACCCTTATGTTCACAGCAGTATTATTTACAATAGCCAAGATCTGGAAACAGCTCAAGTGCCTATCAGTAGATGAGTGGATAAAAAACGGTGGTACATTTACACAACAGAATACTACACAGCCATAAAAAAGAAGGAAGTCTTACCTTTTGCAACAACATGGATGGACTTGGAGATTATTATGCTAAGTGAAATAAGCCAGTCAGTAAAAAACAAGCCCCATATGATCTCACTTATACATGAAATCTAATGAACAAAATAAACTGATGAACAAAATAGAAACAGAAGCATGGATGCATGGAACAGACTGATAGCTGTCAAAGGGTAGTGTGGGGAGACTGGATAAAAGAAGGTGAAGGGATAAGCCAAAGAACATATATACATAACACACTGATGCAGACAACAGTGGTTATGGCCAGAGGGAAGGGGGTACAGGGCTGGGTGAGGGCAGGCAAAGGGGGGGGATCTGTAATAGTATTAACAATATAAATAAAGTTATTTCAGCAAAGCCAGGTAAAAATAGAAGAGATGATAGTAAAATAATTTCTGGAAGAGATGATAAAAACTTGAGCACCACAAGTGGTTCCATTTAGTTTAAATGTAAATGTAATCATTTAAAACAAACATTACTCTGAGTTGTATAATTTCTTTTTCTTTTTTCTTTTTTTTTTTTTTTTGGTATGTAACAAAACACATTTCAGGTTGTATTGAATTTAAATATTTGTAAATAAGAGCAAAAGTCTGAACGTGGCATGGCTCACATTTAAATATTGTTGGCTCATATTGATTATGGTGCCTAAAATATAAGTAAGTAGGTAGGTAGGTAGGTAGATAGATATTATAGATTGATGATAGATAGACAGGTAGGTAGGTAGGTAGATAGATAGACAGACAGACAGACAGACAGACAGACAGATAGATGATAGATAGATAGATAGATAGATAGATAGATAGATAGATAGATAGATAGATAGATAGACAGATAGATGGTAGATGGTGTCCCCCAAAAAATGTATACACACTTTGAATAATTATTAATTCCAATGGGTTAAATCTGAAAAGAAAGAAACATCAATTGAGCTATCAGCTGTTAAGTGCATATACATTTTGGGGGGACACCGTGTATATAAAGTTAAAAAGTAAAGAAATGAAAAAGGTATATTTAACTTTGCCACTTCTTTTACAACAATGTCTCTGCTCATTTTTTCTTTTAATTTATCCTGTGATTCACTGTACTTCCAGATTTTAAAGTCTTTCATCAAAAGTAGAAAGTTTTCATGCATATTCTCTTTGAATATTGCCTCTTGCTCATTTTCTATTGTTCATCTTCTGAAACTCATATTCGATTCATAACAAACTTTTCTCCTTGTATCTTAAACCATTCTCTTTCAAATATTCTATCTTTATCTCTCAGTGGTACAATCTCAATAATTTCCTCATATATATCAGTTTACTGATTTTCTCTTTAGCTATTTCCCATATCCACTGAATTTTTAAATTATTTTTTCAACAACCATATTATTCATTTCTAGAAATCGTTATTAGGTGGTTTTCCAAATCTGCCTAGTATTTTTGAAAATGTCTTATCCATTTATATTTTTAATTCCTTCTATTAAGTCTTTAATAAATCAAATTATTGTTTTATAGTCTTTATCTGATAGTTTTATCTGAAGTTTTGGGGGGGAGGGTCTAATGAGCTATTTATTTAATTCCCTTCTGCTTGCTCATAAAGTATTAAATTCAAGTCCCAAACCTTCGTGAGAGATGAACTACAGTTATGTACTTCCAGGAAGACTTCCCTCCCCCTGCTACCCCAAGCCCAAGTCCAAGTTTAGACAGATAAGCTTCCTTGTCTTCAACCTGCATAAGGTGGATTTTTTTTCCTAGTCTACCTTTCATAGAGAGTATAACTCTTTGAGTCTTGCTCTATAAACACTTCTCAGTTCCAATTCATGCAAGTCCAAGGCACCATCTCCTATCCCAGTGTGGCCATTAAAGCTTTAGTTACTGAGGCTAATAAACTCCTCAGGGCTGCCTCAACATTAAACTTATGTGCTTGCATCTTTGTAATCAGTTCCCTCTTCTTTTTTTGCCCTTAGGTATTTCCCTTGCTATTTTGTGAGCCCAGACATGCATTTCAAGAAGATGTTTACAACATTTCATCCAACATTTCTAAGGACTGTAGCAGAAGAGCTTTTAAGTTAAATAATCCTATCTCCACATTTCTAAAAATGTACCTATTCCTCTCTAATTAAATCTGAAAGTATTAAAAGATATCTAGGCTTTCAAACAATATTTATCTAGAACTAAAATTTTTTAATTGGATAGAATGTTTTTTTAATCCAACAGACATTGGAAAATGAGTTTATTCTTTTTAATCAGTTACCAAAGTAAAAATGTGAAATATCTTCTTTAGGTTGAATAAATCCAAGATATGTTGTGGAGGACAGCATATGATTATAGAAAGCCTCTTCTCCAAAGTTGCCAAAGCATGTTACAAATATACTAATTAATTCTCTTGGGCTATTTTTTAATATTTTTAATATATATATTTTTAAATACGTCTTTATTGATTTCAGAGAGAGGAAGGAAGAGGGAAAGAGATAGAAACATCAGTGATGAGAGGGAATCATTGATCGACTGCCTCCTGCACGCCCCCTGCTGGGGTCCCAGGAGCAACCCGGGCATGTACCCTGACAGGAAATCTGAACCAGGACCTCCTGGATCATAGGTTGATGCTCAACCCCTGAGCCACACCAGCCGGGCTATTTTTTAATTTAACAGTGCAACATGAATTAATCCTCATGATGTACCTCTAAATCAGGTCTGTGGCAAGTTTTATGCCCCACCTATAAGTATAAAAGCTACCTGCGAATAGCATGACTATGATCAAGTTACGAGTGAATGAGAAAGTACAGAATCAAGGCTTCTGATTTCCTGTACAACCTAGAAAAATTTAACTCTAAATATTTTCTATTAAAACATAAATATACTAGTTATTATCTGTACATATATAGAAATGTTTCAAAATCTAGTCTTGTTTTATTTTTTACCATGTTTTAGAACAAATATATAAAAGAAATGACAAATATGAACTCTAACCTCTTTTAAAATTCTCCTACTCCATCTTTCTTTTTTCCTATTTCTCTTCCTAAGTCAAAGGCCTGAGGGAGCTGAGATTTCATATCTTCTTTACTCTATGTGTATTTGTGAATATTTTCTTTTCTTTTTTTTTTTTTTAATATATCTTTATTGATTTCAGAGAAAGGAAAGGAGAGGGAGATAGAAACATCAATGATGAGAGAGTCATTGATCGCGCCCGCAACCCGGGCATGTGCCCTGACCAGGAATCGAACCTCGATCGCCTGGATCCTAGGTCGATGCTCAACCACTGAGCCACGCCCGGCCGGGCTGTGAATATTTTCAAATACACAATTATTCAAAAACACAAACACCCTAAACACATTTAATTTTAGTTGCACAATCAGAAAATTTTATAAATCCCTCCATTTTTTAAATGTAATCATCAAGTAAATCACTATTAAGGAGAAAAGTATAAATAAATGACAAATATTTTTAATGGAAAATTATTAATAATGAAGTACC
The DNA here is from genome assembly GCF_054644295.1 of Miniopterus natalensis. Taxonomy (NCBI): domain Eukaryota; kingdom Metazoa; phylum Chordata; class Mammalia; order Chiroptera; family Miniopteridae; genus Miniopterus; species Miniopterus natalensis. The sequence goes on along the minus strand of NC_142086.1, from coordinate 37,782,385 downwards.
AAGTTATAAATAAATACTTCATATTAAGTACCTGATCCAAAGCACTTTATTTTTATGAAATATACAGGTAAGTATGTCATCTTCTAAACATACAAAACAGAAAATCTCAAAGGCTTTTTCTCCTCCCAACAGTTGCTAGTTCCACATCACTAAGAGAGTTGCATTAAACAAATGTATCTGCTGCAGATCTCTGTATGCTTCTCCTCTGGGACCTTAATCCACTAGGAATATACCATTACTTTAATCAGGAAAACAAAAGTTTTTTGTTTGGCATTGTGTTTTTTTTTTCCTTTTGTAATGTATTTTTACTAACAGTTAAAGGGCAGGGCAAAAGTATGAATATTTATTTGCCATTAACTTCATTTTAAATTTTATTTCTTCGTTTCACATAATTTTTATTGTGACATTAGGCTTTAAAAGTTAATAATGAAACTCATTTCCCATACACTAGAATTAAATATTTTCATTTTTAAATAAAAAATAAAACAAATATAACAATATTCCTATCTTTATATTACAGGGTTGAAATAGAAAATCTGCAGCTGTTGAACTCACTATCAATTGCTAAAGTGATTTAATCATATTCCTTTAAAATAAAGTCCTACTGTCAGAAAGACACTAGCCAATCTGTTAAATAGCACAAGATTAAATGGATAGGGTCTAAAAGAAATCAACCTCAGCAAAAAACAACAAAACTTTGATAAACTTTGGTTCAATTTCTTGTATCCTTTTAAGTTTTCATAATTTTTTAATTATGGGGAATCATCAAAATACATTTTCCAATATTACAAATAAGAGGTCTTCTTACCCAACACTTGTCAACCTTTTTATCACTGGGACAGTCTTAAGGAAAGGAGTTCCCCGTGTAACATATTCCTGTTGAGTATGACCAGAGTTTCTTATGACTGATATATAGCTACCAAGACCATAAATTATGAGCACTTGCTAGTCATAACCCCCCTTTTTTCCTGCTATTGATTCAAGACAAACCAACTTTGCAATACCATGGCCCAATCTCTAATTTCATAAGTCACCTGAAGCCAAACAGGTTAAACAACATATTGAAGAGCACCACAAGATGAAATCACCAGGGACAGAGCATATACTTTATTCCAGATGTTTTCTTCCCGATCTCCAATTTGTTCAATTATATTATGCTGCCCTCTGAATTCACTGCTGAGGAGCCCTGGCCAGTGTGCTCAGTGGTTATAGTGTCAGCCCTCCCACCAAACAGTCGCAGGTTTGATTTCAGGTGAAGGTTGCAGCTTTGATCCCCACCTGGTCGAGGCTTGTGCAAGAAGCAACCAATTGTTGTCTCTTTCCTTCTCACATCAATGTTTCTCCCTCCCTCCCTCCCTCCCTCCCTCCCTCCCTCCCTCCCTCCCTCCCTCCCTTTCTCTCTAAAACTCAATGTAAAAAACATCCTTGGGTGAGGAATAAACAGATGATAGATAGATAGATGATAGGTGATAGACAGATGATAGATGATAGATAGATAGATAGATAGATAGATAGATAGATAGATAGATAGATAGATAGATAGATAGATATAAATAGGTGATAAATAAATAAATAGATGATAGATAAATAGATATAGATAGATAGATAAATGAATAAATAAATAAATTCACTACTGTGGAATAACTGAGTTCACCAAGCCAGAATATATGTTATTCTACATTAACGAATTTTCCAGGTCCCTACAGCTTAACTCTTTAAATACCAAAACTTTGCAAAGTTATCAATCCTTTTTGGTAGAAACCTTCCAAAAGGGAAAAGGCACAAATCCAGATTATTTGAATGTTCCAGTGAAATAGTTCTGACATTCTTATCATTCTTTGCTTAAGGACCAGGTCACGTGCCTCATGAATATTTTCCCGTTAATACTACTGGTCTTCCTTGAACACAAGGAATTTTAGATCCCTCAGTGAACTCCACCATTTTACTGTACTCCTTCAATTCCTACTTTTTTGCCAGGAGAACATGGAAATAGTGACACTGTAGAGTCATTGGTAGGATTAAAATGGCAGAGAAGAGAAAGAAATAAAATGGCAGAGAAGAAGTGCATTATTTTCCAGACTTCTTAGCCATCATTTATCCCAGTTAGAGTGGTACTACATTAGAGCTGACTTATCTACAGAGACCTTTGGCCTCCACATTAAGAGGCCAAGCTTGCTACATTTTTTGAGCTTCTGCTGTCATTTCTTGCTACTGTCTATGTGTCATCACCAAGTAATTCACTTATCTCCAACATTCTATTGAACTAAAAAATGGAAACCAACTTATTTATTAAGCTTATAAAAATGTATCAAAAACATATTAAAGAGCCCGGCCGGAGTGGCTCAGTTGGTTGAATGTCATCCTGTGCACCAAAGGGCTGCAGGTTCGATTCCTGGTCACATACCTGGGTTCAGATTTGATCCCCGGTTGGGGCACATATAAAAGGCAGCCAGTCGATGTCTCTCTCCCGCTCTCTCCCCTCCCCCCCCCTCTCTAAACATGTCCTTAGGTGAGGATTAAAATATATATATAAAGAAATTCCAAATGAAGACTTTAAGAATTCTCCTCTTACAATATATACCGGTATGAACTTTGATTTAGCTATTCGGGTTCTTTTTTGGTTTTGTTCACTTCTGAGTTCTAATGTTCTGGTTTCTGGGTAAGTGACCTCTGAAAAAAACAGTAAAATTTCTGAGATGTCGTATTTGTCTTTAAGTCTATTTCATATGAATCGATATAAAAATTCCTGAAAATAAAGTGTTTACTATTTAGCATAGAGACCTAAAACTGAGCCAAAACATACCTTCAACACTCTAAACCAGTGCTTTTCAAACTTGGATGTGCATACACATCCCTTGGAAATCTTATGAAAATGAAGATTCTGACTCAGTAGGTTTGAGGTTGGGCCCAGGATTCTTCACTTTTAATGAACTGACATGTGATGCTGAATCTTCTAGCTCCACAATCTACTCTTTGAGTCGCAAAGCTATACAACACATAACTCTTTTTTTTCTCCATCCTTCTATGCCTAAATCCTGATTCCCCTGCTTTTCCTTTTCTTGCTTTACCCTTTTTCTTCCATCAAGTCTGCCAACAGTAACCACAGTAACTCTCTAGCCCTGTACATAGCCCTTGGAACTACAAAGTTTCTCGATCTATAATATAAACTATAAAAATCAGAATGTAGAAGGGTCAAAACACTACAATAGTCAAACTTTCTCTAAATGTGTCTGAAAATAATATAATCAAATATAGATGATATAATTTTTAGGGTGTGTAGTTTTTTTGATATATTTCTTAGCAATAAAATATTTTCCCTCTTAATAGGAAGAACCTGTTATTCATCTGGAGATTCAATAACATTCAATAACTGAGCTGCTAATTATGAACAGAATGATGGCATTTGTACTAATTCTTATAACCTGTTAATGTCTTTTTTTTGGTCTACTCTAAAATTATTAGAAACTCTGCTATCAAGTATACTTAATCCTCAAGAGATCAGCTTCCTAATGAATTAATATTGGAACTATATATGCCCTATAATCTTATATAAGTTTCACTTATAGTTGCATTATTCTATCAAATGGCTCATAATTCTCATAGGAATTGTTAGAATGAGCCCTTTAATATAATAAATGTTAGCATTCCTATGGCAACAGGAATGTTCTTACCAAAAGGCTCTATGCACCTAATCAACAAGCAGTAGTCTCATTTTACAGTGGGGAAACCTGAAACATATCCAGGTTATGCAACCAAGTGAGCACAGTGCAAACAGACTATGAAATGCCTAGCTTTAAAACCTATCTTACAATCATTATACACTGCAGGTCAAACATAAACTTCCTTTCAGGTATAGGAACTAATTCTTTAAATCAAAATTATGTAAAATAGCTGGTTTCTCAGTAATATTTAGAAACTACTATTTGTTAGGTAGTTTCTGTATAATGTTAGGCTCTTGCCAATACAGTGAACAACAATGTAAGTGGAATTCAATTCTGTGGTGTAGTTTTCTCCCAGGAAAATTGAAGCAGATAATTCCACTCCATCGAACCAGACAAACCAGACAACAGTGCATTCTAGTGGCCAAAGGAGAGCATAATCAGAAATGTCTTTGGGACTCTGGACTAAAACAAATACCTAAAATCTAGAAACTAACAAGAAATATTATAAATAATATATGAATTGCTGTAGACTTACAAAAATTTGCACTTAAGATTAAAGTGAAGATATAAGAAAAAAGATATTACCCAAAAGCTCCAGTCACCACTCCAGTTATGTGGTCCCTGTTTTTTAGCTGACACTATATTCTCATCCACAACTGGACTAGGATTTTCTTCTAATTCTTCCTGTGACTCAGTGGCAAAGCTTGACTCTGCTTCATTTACTACCTGGAAACAAGTATCATTCAATTTAAATTACTTATTGAGAAATACCCATTTTAAAACGAAGAGAGTTAATGTTCAAAATATGTCAATTCGCTTGAAAAGGACAATATTTAAGCTTTTAGAAAAAAGTAATTAATACATTTCTGCTTCCATAGTTCATACATTTACATATGCAACAAATATTTTCCAACTACTATTTGTTAGGTAGTTTAGTTGGCACCAGGGATTCAAAAGTGAATAGAATAAAGTCCTTAGTCTCCTGAAGTTCAGTCACCTAGAGGAAAAGTTAAACAGTTAAAAAAAGTAATGAGAATGACAATTGGTTCAACCTCTTGGGAGAATAATGTTCAATGCCTAGTAGAGCCTAAGATGGGTATATCCTACAACCCAGCAATTTAATGTGTGCAAGGAGTCCACGATATTTGTAATACTGAAAAAGTGCAAATAACCTTACTGTCCATTGATAGGGAAACTGGTAATTAATTCTGGTTTATTCAAACAATGGAGTTAAAATAAATGAATCAGATGACTCAACAAGGCACTGGCCCCCAATCTATACAGTGTTCAGGGGAAAGGTTACCCCCTATGCAAGATATGGGCCAATCAAGTGGTCGACACATGAAAGAGCAATCATCATGAAGGGAGAAAAGAAGAGAGAAAGGGAAAGTGTGGAGGGGGAGGGGGAGCAGCCATTATAAGAGCACGTAGCTCTTTAACCCCGCTGCTGCAGCTGCTGCTGCCACCTATGCCTCTGTTTAACAAAAATCCTGATCCTCAGGGTTACAGGGAAAAGCTACCATGGCACCAGTGTGGCATAGCAAAAGGTTAATTCAAATTCAACTTAATCTTAGGGTTCTTAATATAAAGTAACCACTGGCATGGGGAAGCAACTAACTCATAATGTCCATAAGTTGTCCTCAGGCTTCTGATACAAGAAACTATCTCCTCAGCCCCATGCAATATGCCATTAGAGCAGCAATTACTGCCAGCATACTGGACTCTCCGGAAATAGAGCCTGTGACTCTCCATCCCCAGCTGCCAGTTATGCCTCAGGTTCTGGAAGAAACGCCCTGCAAGCTCAGCCCAGCCACAAAGCCTCCTTTCTATAGACTAGAACCAAATCTTGGCCCTCTGGCATATCTCACCTGTAAGAGCACATGGCTTCCCCTGTCCTTACCCCTTTATCAGGTGTCATGGTGTTGGAAGAGGTCACCTCTCTTCTGAATCCCTTGAATACCTGGAGAGCAACTTGAGTTCGACTGAGTAGACAGCAATAGCAGTTTGTACTTTTCAAACTCCCATTTGAAGTTTGATGGACAGCATCACCACCACTGCACATAATGAAGCTCACTGGAGACCTACTGCTTTTTATTCCTTAACCAGGATGTCCCTGGTGAAGGACCGACCCACAGATCAACACAACTGGCTAACTTCCCACAGCCATCTTAACAGTGAATACTCTACTCTGGTCAACAACTGGAACCATCTGTACATTTTTACAGACTCTGGGGCCATTACCTAAGAGTTGTGCCCTTTAGGGTAAAGAACTCTGGAAGTCTCCTGCTTCCCATATGCTCAAAATATAAATCAAGGTCACACATGTCTCTACATATACCAAAGCCATAATAAAAGCCTTGCCAAGACACTCCTTATCCCCATCAGAGGTCCAAACATTACTCGTAGTGACCAAGGCACTCATTTTATTTCTCAAAACACACACCATTGGGATCTTGAACAAGGCATTCAGTCGAACTTTTGTCTTCCTTACCAGCTTCAGGCTGCAGGCCACACAGAGAGCCATGACGGCTTAGATAAACAAGTTCAAAATTCAACTAAGTGAAAACTGGTACAGTTCTGTCATCAAACATCGGGGATGAATTATAATAAGGGGTCCATGCCATTTTTTGTTTATGTTCACCTGCTGACAGTTTTTAAGCCTCACCCCTCCTTCTTCCTCTTCTGTCCCTCAAATGGGCACGCTGCTAAGAAAGCCCAGGTGCTCATTCCTTTGGTATGGGTAGGAGAGTCAAACCCAGCCAGCCCTGTCCACCCACAGAAACCCTCACGTTGCCCCGGTGCCCTCACCACAATAAAAACCTGGAGCCTTTGCCCTTTTGCACCATTTCGGATCTGCTTAACAAGACTGCCCTGTTCTCTTTTCATTACTTGAGTATGTAAGTAACAAGTCTTTATATATAAGGAATAAACCTCTCCATACCTTCAGGGGGTGGGTGGGTGGGTGGGTGTGTGGGTGTGTGTGTGTGTGTGTGTGTGTGTGTGTGTGTGGCATCATCCCTTTCTATATCCAAATCCAATTTTGGGGTGGGTGTCCACTCTGGCTTTGTGGAGTGGCTACCACGGAATCCTCTCTCTCTAACTTATTTAGCTGCGTGGTCACTGGCTATCACTCTAAGCCTCTTTTCTCCACTCTACAGTAGGAGTGATCATTCTCTCTACTCTAGACAAAAGCTCATGGAGAGCAGGTCTTGCGTGCTCCTGACTCACCATCTTACCCCAAAGGCCCAGCGTCAGAGACATACAGGCGCTGGCAAGAGCAGGTTTACAGCTGTGGGCGGGTGCACAAAGCACACAGTTTATTCTTGTTTTATTAATTACTGTATTCTTTATATTACTTGTCTTATTGTTGTTAATTATTTCATATCTTTACCTGTGACTTATCTTTTAGGTAACGGTGGCTGGTAACTTACATCTACTTGGCCCGCCCCCAGAGCTGAGTGAGTGACTAGGTTCATGGACATCTGTCCTGCCCATTTCCCAGCAGTGTGCCGAGAATCGACTGGGACAGCAGCCGGCCTCTGTTCACGCAACAATTCCCTGAGTGCACCCACCGTCTTGTAAACTGTAAACTGCGCAAAGGGTCCGCTGGCAATTCTCTAACCGTAAAACGTACACACAAAACCCATGTAAACGCGGCGAGGGCGGGCTCGGACGCCGCGGACTCCTGCAGCCCAGGCAGCTTCGCTCCGAAGGCGGATCAACAAGTTCCGCCGTTTACCTGAGAAGGCACCCAACAGAACTAGTGGGAACGGAACACGCGGTTGGCAGCGTGACGGCCTGAGCTCCAGTCGGAGCCCCTCCATCCGAGAGCTGAGAGTGAAGTGGGCGAGACGGGGTCATGGTGACGGCGGGTCACAATTTTATGACAATGGAGCCCGAGTCCGGGGAGCCCGAGGCTGGGACGTGTGGCTGAGGCCGGCTCAGGCCCAAATTCCTGCGCTCCAGGCCCCCCGAGAGGCCGCCCGCCCTCCCCGCCGCGACCCCGAGGGCACGGGCTCGCAGGAAACCGTCGCCTCCCTCACAACTTTCCACTGTACTCCAAAAACCACCACGCAAGGGAAGGGAGGAATTAACTATTATAACGTGAGAGGGGTCAGACGACCACCGCGAAGAAAACGGGGAAACCGCCGCTTGGGAGCCGGACACCGCGAGGCGCCACTTACCTGGCGGACAGGCGGAGGACCCTCCATCGCGGCTCCCCCCGCCGCCCGCCGCGGCACCGCGCACGCGCGCCCCGCCGCGGGGAGGGGGCGCCGGAGCGCGCGCCCCGCCTCGGAGCGCCGCCGAGGGTCCCGCCGGCGCCTCGCGCCCCCTGGCGGCAGGTGAGGGCCCCCGCCTGTGGCCGGCTCCGGGAGCCGTCACTGATTTGTTAGCCTGCGAGTCAGTCTCGGCGGGGTTTGGGGTGAGCCTGGCCCGACCTGCCTGCCAACCTCCAGCTCCGGAACCCCCGGCGGGAAGCCTCGCGGCCCGGGCCGCTCCTCGCCGAGCCCCGCCTCTGCCCCAGCTCTCACCCCGCGCCCACGTGCGCGAAAGTAAACGGCAGGGCCAAGGCTTGTTCCTTCCAGTAAGGGGTCGAAGATCCTGGTTCCCCGAAAGGCGGCTATAAAAGGCCTTGTAGAACAGTTGAGGAAGACTGGATATGAGTGTATGTCAGAATTGGCTTTATGGAATAATTAGTGATGTGTGGGTAAATGTATTGATATTCGTTTATGGACAATTAATACTTTGTGGTTATGTTGGGTAATATATTTATTATTAGAAGATTTGTGCTCAAGTATTTAAGAGTGAAGTGTTACGATTTTTGCAACTTGATTTCAAATGCTTCAACGAAGATAGATGCCGTAGACTGAATGTGCACCCTCCCCACCCCCACAGGAATTCGCATGTTGACACATAATCCCCTTTCTCCCTATGAGGAAACAGTGAGAAGACTGTATTCTAGGAATAGCAAGTGAGCTCTCACCAGACACCGAATCTGCTGGCGTCTTGATCTCAGACTTCCAGACTCCAGAGAAATAAATGTTTGTTGCTTAAGCCACCGAATCTATGGTATTTTAGTATAGCAGCCCGAATAGACTAAAACAGAGAGCAAAATATTAACAATTATTGCATCTATGTAGAGCGTATACCACTCACTCATTGTTCAAGGATTCTTTTTCTATTTTTGTATTTTTGAAAATGATCATAATGTAAAGCTGGGGAGGGGGAAAAGTTAAATCCAGTTCCATAAAATGTCAGATATGGAGTGTATTTTTTAAATGTATATTACATGCTAAAGGACAAATTACCTAATAAGATATTCAAGAAAGGAAAAAATATTCAAGGCTGGAAAAAAACGACTGCCTTTTCTTTGAACTGGAAGCCACGCCAAGAATTCTACCTTGGATCAAAAGAGTTCGATATCGCCAGTATCCTTTCAATGGTTCAATATGAATGTGGTCATTATGTAAAGTATTTGAAAAAATATTTCAAAAATAATTTTTGTAATTTGAAACAAACTCAAACTTACAGAAAAGGTGCAGATATGTTACAATAATCTTTTCCCTGAAACATTTGAGAGCAAACGATATCAACATCGTCCCCTACCAACTCCAGATACTTTAGTGAATAATTTCCTACATACAAAGATGTTCCCCTAATATGTAAATAAATTTTAAAATATTAAAAAAACAATATGACCAACAAAATGGGTAAATTAACATTGGATCCCTACCTTCTAATTCTCACACCCTGTTAAAGTTCCACCAATTACCCCAATAATGTCCTTTATAGCAAGAGGATCTAGCCCCAAATCACATTACAATTAGTTGCCATATCTTCTTCAGTGTGTTATATTAAGTGCTGTCCCCTTCACAGACGCCCTCGCTCCTCATCTATCCCACCTTAACACGCCCTGCCGAGCCATCACAGTCCTCCTCACTCGGCTCAGGTTCTCAAACCCCTCTGAGTGCCACCCCTACCGAGACAAGGAGGTTATACACTGAGGGATGAGTGAGTTTAAAGGTCTCTGGGATGGCAGGGTGCCTGGTCTGCTTGAAAGGCAACAAGGGAGCCAGTGAGGACAGAGACACGTAAGCAAGGGGAAGAGCAGGGTAAATTAGATGAGCCAGGCAAGACAGATGAGGACAGGTCGGAGACTTTTAGGTATTGCAGACTCTGTTTTTTCCTCTGCATGAGATGGAAGCCAGGGGAGGTTTTTGAGAACTTGAGTGACATTATTTACATTATCAAAAGAAACTCTGGCTACTGTATTCTCCTGACTGATCGCCTTGCTTCTGTCTTTTCCCCTCACAGATAGTCAAAAGGGAGTCTGACCTGACATCCAGATAAGAAAGTCCCCTGCCTTGAGCTATTTTCGAGGCCTCCACTCTGGGCCTTCTCTGGCCACAACTTCCCTTTTTAGATCACACTCCAGATAGTCAGAACCCTGGAATTCCTAGCCCACACTTCCTCAAGTCCATTCCCAGGAACTTCAAAGTCTTCTTCCATGGCTTGGTTCTTCCAAGAGTGGGTAACATCGCTGGTGTGCACACCCTCAGCCTGTGGTGTTACCAACAGATGGCTGTCTGTGATGGGTGAGGACAGAGCTTGGACATGTAGACTGGGGTGTGCACAGGCATGAACACAGTGCTCCTGCAATGGGGAATGGAGCCAGAACAGGGAATAGAAGAAGAGGAGGTTGCAGGCTCAGTGGCTAGGAAAGCTATCTCCACATCACTTCCTTCCTGGCATAGAACTCTGAGGGGTCCAAGAATTCTAAAGTTGTACTGGTCTCTCATTTCTTTGTAGAGATATATTTGTCAAGACAAGAAAGTAAAAGACATTTAAGTTTTTGATTTACAATTTTTAAAAATGCATACAAATATGGGCATCCACTTGTATTCTTGGTCCAAGCTCCACAAATGCGAGAAGCGGGGCTTATAAAGGGGGAATAATAAAATCACAAAGAGCGATTCAAAGGCTGCTGCAGTAACTCAGATGAGATGATGATTTGGACCAGTGTGGTAGTGACAGTAGTGCTGAGAGATAGTCAGGCTCTGCATATACAGTATTTTGAAGGAAGAGTTAAAATGATTTTGTGGGTTGGATGTGTAGTAGTAAAGTTAAAGATAACTCTAAAGCTATTGGCCCGAACAACTGGAAGGATGAAGCTGAGATAAGAAAGCTTCAGGGAACAATTTGGAGAGCTATGAGTTTTAAAAATGTTAAGTTGGAGATGCCAATTAGACACCCAAGTGGAAATGGGGAGTGGGAAGTTATGTATATAAGCCTGAAGTTCAGAGGACATAAATTTGGGAATTATCAGAATAACAATGGTTTTTAAAGCTATGAAAATGGGTGAGATCACCAGGTGAGTAAATGTAGATAGTAAAAATATCCAATGACTTGTTCCTGGAACACTCCAAGATCTAGAAGTTGAGCAGATGAAGAGGAAACAGCAAAGACACTGAGAAGGAATGGTCAGTAAGACAGAGGGCTTCACCCTGAAGCCAAAGACAGTATTTCAAGGAGGGTGGAAAATCAAAGATGCCAAGTATTGCTGATCAGATAAGATGAGAAATGAGAATAGTTCCATGTTAGTCTGCATTTAGCAATCTGGATGTCCTTAGTGACCCTGAAATAACAATTTCAGTAGAGAGCAGATTCAAGAAAAAGGAAAAGAAATATAAGTCTGCATGTAGAAACAGCTAGTTGTAAATTTTGCTCTAAATGAGGCAGTGAATAGGAGGGTAGCTAGAGGGGGGGAGTAGCATCAAAAGAGGGTTTGCTGTTTTGCTTTGTTTTAAAATTTTTTGGTGTTTTTTTAAGATGGAAACAATAATAATAGCATGTTTGAATACTCATGGGGAACACTCGTGAGAGGTAAAATTACTGGTGTAGGAAAGGTAGGGAGTGAAGACCTTGAATGGGAAAAGGGGAAGGATCTAGTATGCAATTGGGTGAGCTGGCCTTGGAAAGGAACCTGAATTGTTCATTCTTAGTATCAAGAAACAAAATAGAGGCACAACTGCAGGTTGCAGGTACTTGAATAGATGTGATGAGGCAAGTCTCTTTTCTTCTCAGAAGTTCTCTTCTGGTTGCTTCAAAGCAGCCCCTGGCAGCCAGGAGGTGGCCTGGCACTCATAGCCAGGCCATGGTGTTCTGTTGAACATAAAAAATTTACGCCTGGCTGGCATGGCTCAGCGGCTGAGCACCAACCTATGATCCAGGGGATTGCGGTTTGATTCCTGGTCAGGGCACATGCCTGGGTTGTGGGGTTGATCCCCTGTAGGGGGCGTGCAGGAGGCAGCCGATCAATGACTCATCATTGATGTTTCTATCTCTCTCCCTCTCCCTTCCTCTCTCTGAAATCAGTAAAGACTTTTTTTTTAATTTCACATACCACCAAAGTTAAAAAAAAACAAAACTGCCACTCTGTGACCATGATAGAGCCAGACAAAAACCAAGGCCACACCATAATCATGTCTAAACAGAGACAAAAATATGGACATAGTTTAAACCATAAAAGTGACCTCATACCCCGTCCTGGCTAATGTGTGTGACTTCTGCTTCCTTCCCAACCACAACTTTAGCATCACTTTGCTCCTCCTACCTTCTAAATAAGATTAATTTATTAACACGCCCAATCTTAGAATCACTGCAGCCTTTGACAACATATAATCCAGGAGAAAGCCCCATTTCTTGAATCTTCTTCCCAAAATCAGCTAACACAAACCCCAATTCAATAGTAAATCCTTTCTCACACCCTTTAACTGAGACATCCCCGTGGTTCTCTGTGGTGTGCTTTCACCCTCGTTGCAACGAGTTAATAAATCTAACATTGTTCAACTACAGGTGTGTTTCTGATGGTCTTGGCTGAAGGGCATTGATATTTCTTAGTGAAATAGAATACAGCCTGAAAGTGAATATGTAGAAGTAGTTGGAAGTTCGAGGAGAAATTATGAAATACCATAGGAAAATGGATGGACAAATGTATTAGGGAAACAGTAGGATTGCTGGGCAACACCAGTTCCTAACTGAGATTCATGACATGTATTTGAAGTGAGAACACATTAATATATAAAGAGCTCCTAGATACTGATATGGAAAAACCACAATCAAGTAAAAAATTGATAAAGTATGTGTCAGAGAGTTCACAGAAAATGAAATACAAATGTCTCTTTAAAAAATATAAAAAGATGCTCAATTTTACTCTGAATATAGTAAATAGAAATTAAAACCATACTTAAGTGAAGCTAGCCTGCACAGTTATGTGTTTTTCTGTAGTTGCACAAGTGCAAGCAGACTGGGCAGCATTGGAAAGATAAAAAGGGGTCTAAGATAAAAGGTAACATTTCCTGGGAGAACAGGACGAGATCCAGTGAACAGAACAACTTTAGAGACTCGTACAAGCTAAGGATACATGTGAAGCAGAAGCTGGTGATGGGGTAAAGAGAGGTGCAAGCTGAGAGAGTTCCTACGTCTTTTACTAAAGGTATTGGGTTTCTAGATTTCATTAAACTGTGAATTATTTAAATCCACCTTGAGCCAATTTCTGAAATGCAATGCCTTATATTATCTAATGTAGCACTATAACCTATGGTGTTAAATAAATAAATATATCCAAATTGGACCCCTCCCCATCTCTTTGCCTTAACGATATCTATTAACCTCACAATGTGAGAATTGCTATTTTAAATAGAAATGCTTTGCTTTTACAAAGATATAAGCCAATGTTTGCTAGTAGATTGTTGATAGTGTAATTAAATTCAGAGGTCATCAAACATGTTAAGACAATGTTTTGCTTTATATAATATTCCTCCTGGAAATTAGACATATTTAGAAACTAATCTATTTTATTGAATCTAAAAGGCACAGGAGTATTTTTTTTTAATTTCTAGTAAGATCATTTTATAATTTAGCAATTATAATTCATGGATAAGTGCTTTAATTCTGCCTTCTAAAGATAAGAATAGAAATTGTGCTCATGGTGAGTAGAATCCAATGGTAAATAAATATAAATTGTAAACTATGTAGTATTTTTAATGTAGCTCTTTGTTGGAAACGGAGAAGAGAATACTAATGTCAGTGAGTATCTAGTGTGGACCCCACAATGGTGCATTTAAAACAAAGTACAACCCCTGGAAAATGGCTTCTCATGTGATTCAGATCCTAGAACTGAAGAAAGGCATAGAAGAAGATGTGGAATTTTCAAATCTCTCAAAATGAAGGTACAACTTGAAGGCCTTCTTTTAGTGAAAACTTCTCAGAACAAGATGCTTGTCTGAGCATATTCAACATGGCTGGAACAGCCAGAGTAGTTATTTCTGCTCAGTGAGTTTCTGTGGAAGAGAACATGGTGCAGGGGGAGGAGGTGGGTGGTAATGCTTCAGTCCCCTAGATGAGCCTGAGAAAGAGATTCCTGTGAAAGTGATTTATTGAGAGGTTCGGGTGAAACTTACAAGGGAGTGAGGGAAGGAGGAAGCACTGATGCGGATGCAGCTGAAGTCTGTCCTCAGCCTGATTCCACCGGGACCTCTAGAGCATGAAAGTCATTACATGCTTGTCTCACCTTGAGGCAGGAGGACTGGTCATCGATACCCTCATGGTGTCTTGGGACCACTGACAGGTGTGGGGGCAAAGAGCACTTAACCTTCCAGGCATTGCCAGATGTGGCACCTCCTATTGGTTTAGGACAACTTTCTGTGCGAATGTGCTGCGATGAGCTCTTAGCAGCACTCAACCTGAGGATGGATGAACTAGACAGGTAAGGGGCTATAGGCAGTTCACCAACAGGATCAAATACAGGTAATGTTTTTATTTGTGATCTTTTTAAATTTTATCCTAACACCTCACCATTTACTTCAATTGCATATTTTTAAATTGAATTTATTGAGGTGATACTGGTTAACTTCAATTGCGTATTTTAACTCCAAAATATTTTTCGTAGTCATTAAAAATTAAACTGCATTCTAATATTTAAACGCCTTTTTATTTAGCATCTGGGTTCCTTGTTACCTAATGATTTAGAAAAGCAAAATAAAAAGGTTAAATTGCTTTTCATAAAAGTCTTCCATTTAAATAAGGCATATAATTGGGTAGTTAAGGGGAAAGGCTTTTAGTAAAATAGATTTAAAGTCTGGCTCCAGGGTTCACCAGCTATATGATTGTTTGCAAGTTTCTTTTATGCTTCTCATCTGCTTCTTTACCTGGAAAAAAGAGGAATAATAACAAAAGTAACTCTTTCTTAGAGATGTTGCCAGGTTTAAAGAATACATGATAGGTTTCCATTTCCAGTTCTGGTAGTAAGGTGGGCCACATAACTGGATGAACCTTCCTACTAAGTATAACTCAAAAAGCATATTTTTCAAAAATCTTCTGTAAATCATCAGACAGCTAACAAGATAGTAAGAATTACCAGGCCAATGTCTAAGGAACCCAGAAAAAAATGAAGTAGTGAAGCTGTTTTTGCTCTGAATCTGGCCAAACCCTAAGGTTTTATTTTCAAGGTCTGGTGAGGAGAATGACAAGACAAAATCCCAATGGGAAAGTCTAATGGGAAACCACCTTCCCGTTAAGCTGGTAGTGAACTTGAAGAAAACCCATCCCACAGTCTCACCTGCAAGAGATTAGAAGGTGGGTTGAGGAGCACATACCTGAAAAATTGTAATTATAAATCAATCATACTTCTTTGCGGACCATACTCACACTACCTAGGGGTTCCAAAGACACTTCAAGCTACGAATTTAAAGCCATCCTGGAAGTCCTTTTTATAGAAGAATCCTCACTAATAAATACAGAAGAAATGAAAACACCCAATTAGAGCAACAAAAAGAGAAAAGAATTTTTAAAAATGAGGATAGTTGAAAGGACTTTTGGGACAACATGAAACGTAACAACATCCGCATCATAGGAGAACCAGGAGGAGAGCGCGAGCAGGGGATTGAGAACCTATTTGAAGAAATGACTGAAAACTTCCCTAACCTGGTGAAGGAAAAAGACACGGAAGTACAAACAAGAGCTCAAACAGAACCCACACCAAGACTCATCATAATTAAATCTGCAACAGTTAAAGACAAAGTGAGGATATTAAAAGCAGCAAGAGAAAGACCGTTAGTTACCAACAATGGAGCTTCCATAAGACTGTCTATTGACTTCTCAACAGAAACATTTCAGCCCAGAAGGAATTGGCACAAAATTCAACGTGATGAAAAGCAAGGACCTAGAACCAAGACTACTTTCCCTGACAAGGCTACCATTTAAAATTCACAGATATTACAATTGCAAAAGGAATTTTTATTTTCCCATTTCTTGCACCCCTATGCTCATTACAGCATTATTCAGTTGTCAAGACATGGAAACCACAGAAGTGTCCTTTGACAGATGATTGGATAAAGCAGCACATGTAGGGGGCGTGCAGGAGGCAGCCGGTCAATGACTCTCTCATCATTGATGCTTCTCTCTCTCTCCCTCTCCCTGCCTCTCTCTGAAAACATTACCAAACCAGTATTACAAGAAATGTTATAAACAATAAAATGGCAATAAATATGTACCTATCAATAATCACTTTAGCCCTGGCTGGGTGGATCAGTTGGTTGGAGTGCTGTCCAGTACACCAAAAAGGTTGTGGGTTCAATTTCCAGTCAAGGCACATACCTAGGTTGCCGGTTCCGTACCAGGTAGGGGCGTGTACAGGAGGCAACTGGGGTGTGTAACAGGAGGCAACTGATTGATGTTTCTCTCTCACATCAATGTTTCTCTCTCTCCCCGTTCCTCTCTAAAACAATAAAAACATATTTTTTAAATCTCTTTAAAAAGAGATGCTCTTAAAAAAAACAAAAAACTATTTTCAAACAATGTCCTGATCCTTTTAGAGGGTGCTTCCTTATTTTGCACAATGGCTTTTCAGTTACTAATTGAATGATGTCTCCCCACCCCTCACCCGTCTTTGCTTCTTAAGGAGCCTGAAGCACTTGCTAGTAGCACCCTGTATAAATCACCTTGGCTGTGACTACCATCTCAGTGCACACCAGTTTGCACCCATTTGCAGAGGGTTTTCTGTAGCTACCAGTGCCTGACCTACTTATGTGCATGTGCTGGGCATTGATTCTCCTTGTCTTTGTGGGGACAGCCTTCCATGGATGATTGACAGGAGCTGGCTGTCAATGACTGATGGAAGTACTCTAGCTCCCTTGCACCCCAGGTGGGATAACTAAGGTGCATATTCTTCACTTGCTCCTAGAACTCCATGGCAGGATTGTACTCAATAGTCCAAAGTACTGACTTGCTTGATAATGAACACTTTTATTGGCTTCCTTCAATTCTGTTGTAATTCTCCCCTACTCTACTGGTATTTCCTATGGTCACCTCCCAAATAAACCGCCTGCACTCAAATACTTACTGTTTTAGAGTCAACTTCTGGGGAAACTCAAACTACGAGGGAGCCCTTAGAATAACTTCAGAGGCATTTTATCACACCCCACTTGGGGAAGTTGGCTCCCTTCTTTGTGCTTATATTGTAGCAATACATTAAAACTAAGAAGATATTGGGATATTACCAAATGGACTAAAAATTACCCAAACATTCTGTAATAAGCTTTCCCATGAATTTTAAAATATTTTTCTACATGAACTTGGCATTCAATAGTAATAGAATTGTTCATTCCACACTTCATTTCCTTGGAAATTGTTAAAGATACATGTAAGAAAATAAAATATGTGCCAAGTAACATGTTGCTAGACTGAATTGTAATTTGGGTTGCAAAATCTGAATTACAAGGCTTTAGTTCACTTTACCAAAAACGAGTACCACTGATCTCTTTTAATTTACAAGTGTACTTTTACAAACCATTTACTTGTTCAATTTAAAACAATATTCAGAATGGTATAAGATTCTGTGTACTACATTTCCAAATCATAGTGTATGATTATAGGACTTTTTGCAATCTATAGTGAGGGCCCCAATTCGATAAGAGAGAAATAAAAAATTAAAAGTCATACTGAAAACGTCAAGTCAAAATATAAGGTGGCATGTTTTCTAGCAGATCTTGCCCCCCCCACACATACATTAAAAAATGTTAATTTAAATCCACTTTTTATTCTTTCATAGATTTTAACAATTATACACAACTTTTCACATAAAGAGAGTGAAATCTCAAGGATGAGAAGGCAATATATATGTTCTCTTCTATGCATTCTTTAGGATGGAAGGAAATTTCCAAAGGGTACAATTTGTGAGACTTAACACTGGAAAAACACATATGAAACTTATTTAACTGGCTCCACTTAGGACCAGGCACAGCACAATAAATACAGAATTGCATCATTTTTAAAAAACTGTTGCAAGTTTAAGGAAATATGATCAGTGACCAATCTGAAATTCTGTAACATATAGGTGAAGGGACACTTAAAATAAATATCTGAGCATAGTTTCTCTAGCATTTTTACACCCATACATCAACATTCTTAAAAAGGAGTATTTAGAACTACAAAAAACAAACTTGGTCAATCTTTCTTCATCATACCATTCATAACCATCACAATCCTGGTTTGCTGGTAAATTTAAAGTAGAAATAGAAAGCTTTTGAAATTCTTTTAATTTCCACTGGTCGTAGGGCTTCTGGGTAGGAGGCCACATTGGAAGCCAACTGATTAAGCAGCACCATTAAGTCCACATCTCAACAAATCATTGCAAAATTTTTATGTTTCAGTATTCTGAAAGGTTACAAAAAGTTGTATGGAAGAATACCTCTCCTGAACTGTTAAGAACTGCAATCTGCAAGGATTTAAACAAACTACAGCTGAATTCTCTACTGACTACACCTTTCCGTATCAGACCAGAAGAAATACATTACCTAAAAATTTAAATAACATATTAAGGCATAAAATAAATACTTTATTTATGCTTATTACATCTGGGTATTTGAGACTGTTAGACATGTTCACATGCCCTTTCCTCTCCTAAAGAGAAAGCAATGGTGCCAGCACTATTGGTCAGAGTTAATGGGAAACTGTTGCTCTCAGAGCTGTTCTGTGGTGTGCCTTATTGTACAAAAACAGAAACCATTATTTTATAACAAATACTTAAAAGACAGGAAGAAATGATCTTTTTCACATGACCTAGATTCTGCTATCGGCAGATATGAAAACCAATTTCATCCCTATTAAACTGAATGGAAATTATTATGCTGCTATGGCTATAGATATTCTGAGAACTCTTTTGAGCTAATGAATCAAAACTCACACGAAAGAATTATTTTCTATAATTAGTAAACTGTTCAAAACTTCAATAAGCAAACAAACATGCAAACACGTGACATGTCATTTTCTTATAAAAACATAATGCCACTCTGGTCCCAAGAATCACTACAGCCCAGCTGGTCCTTAAATGTGCAAACAGCCTTTAACTACTACTACATATCTTCTTTGTGACATTTTACTGCCCATCACACTGCCACATGATTCTTAGCAGCTCAGCCTTCTAAGATATTTGAGGAAAAGAAAGAGGGTGTGATATGGATCAAGTTCTCAGTGATTGTTCTAAATGTGATTTTAAAAAGAATTTTCTAGTAATGCAGAATAGTTCTTGATACTAAATTTTTCCTAGTGAAACCAAATAAGCTTTAACAAAACGATGTTAATCTCAATTTGACCATCTGGCTCCTTCTTCGCTTTTTAGAGGGTACTGATTCATATATTATGCTGAAGCCCTACAAGTGCCTATTTTAAAAACAGTATAGTTCCCAACAGTTTCCCACAAATATTCCTGATTTATGCTGGGGAAGCAATGCATAATTGAAACATTAATCATTCATATGTTATTAAAAAAGCAAGTATTTCCAGCAAAGAAGTTATTTAGCAAAATGCTAAGCTACAAATAACCTTGCCATGTAGATAGATATCAAGTCATTTCACAAAGTACCTGTCAAATGTATAGAAATCTGGCCTTTCATCCCAAATCCACTGCAAAGACAGCACATGCAGTAGTCCTATTTAAATTTAATGGTAATGAGGAAAGGGCAAACCTAGGACAAGGAGAGACGTCAGCCTACATACAAATATACAGTAGTGTAGCCATTGTATATCATAGTTACTACATTCACCACTTTGGAGAAAGGATCAGGGAGGTCTTTTGAACACTGGAACAAAGGAATGTTTGTTTTGTATAATACCTACCAAATAAACAGGGAAACAACACGCATAGGCACTAGTCTCAAAGCCGCACAATAAAGAAGCAAGGGGTTTGAGATGGGAAATTTAGGAAAATATACACATATGAGAGCTTGCTGAGAAAAAGGAGGGAAGATATCACAGTTCTAATCTTCAAGGCTACGGAATGCATTCTGCATGTCTTCAAGAAGTTGTGCATAGTCAGCCTTGATCTTTGCCTCACCGTCTTTCACTGGATCCTGTAAAGAGACATTACAGAATTCAATTTACCTTTGGAAAATAATTTTTAGAACATGTAGTAAGTTACTTATGTTTAATGTATTTTTAGTATTAAATTAATTGAAGTACACTGGTAAACAACAGGAAGGAGTGAAAATTATCTTTATTTCCCTTTTTTCCTTTAAGGGTAGAAATGTATAAATGGTGTGATACCTGAACCAAACAGAAAGACAAAATTTCAATATTGTATTTGACCTACTAACTATATTCAATGACCAATGGCTTTACCCTCAACAGAAGGCAAAATACTGGAAAATTATGCAGCATCACATATTAGATACATTTCACTGCATGTATATGATAGTTGGATTAACTAAGTCAAATTAGAATTTACTATTCAACATCTGAGAGTATCACATTGAGACAGGAAAGTAAAATTTCTAAAATAATCTTCAAATGCACCACATTAAAATCCCTATGGAAAGCAACTTAATTGAGGAACATGTATAAAAGACACCTTAAAATGTTTAAGCTCTCTGACACAATCATTCCACTCCTGGGAATCTATACTAGGAAAATTAACAAAACCAACTATATGGACAAAGCTGTCCATACCACAACTGGAAATTTCCTAAGTGCCTAAAAACAGTAATTACTCTCCAGCAACAAAACAATGCTTCAGAAGGCATTTAATGATATTAAAAAACAACTGTGAGCCCCCTGTGATGTGGCCCTGGCTGGTGGGGCTCAGTTGGCTGGGCAGTATGCCATACACCGAAAAGGTCACTGGTTCAATTCCTGGTCAGGGCACATGCCCAGGCTGAGGTTCAGTCTCTGGTCAGGGTGCATACGGAAGGCAACCGACCGATGTTTCTCTCGCTCTCCCTTCCTCTCTCTCTAAAAATCAAAAACATATATTTTTTTTAAAAAGCAACTGTGATGTCAATTTGATACAATATGCATGTAAACAGAAAAAAGATATCACCTTTAATCACACTACCAGAAATCACTGCTATTACATATTTTTTATCCTATTCCTAAAAATATTTTGAAAGTAAAAATTGAATCCAATTACATATAGAATTTCTTTACAACCTGATTTCCCCCCTCATTATACCATAAGCATTTCCCCATGTCTTTGAATATTCTTGGGGAAAAAGCTATTAATGCCTTCATAATATTCTTGTCATGATGCATACACCATGTTGTACTATTCACTCTTTGGTGACATTTAAGAAGTTTAACAAACAACCTTTACAAACACTGCCTTTACAATTATTCAAAGTGTGTGTATACTTTTTTGGGATACCCTGTATACATAAAACACACATTCAGAGAACCATCAATTTTTTAATAGGTGATTAGTAAATATACTTGAATATTATGACTTAGAAATAAATAAATATAATCCAACTAAAAAAAATATTTAAAAACAATATTGAGTCTCTACTGATAATTTCATTTAATTATCTATTTATGTCTGTGTACTTCCAAAGGAATTACAGTCCACTTGAAAGTTTAAAATATTATGTAATAGGACACTTAAAAGAAGTAAACAGCAGGAGTCATTTCAAATGAGCATAAGGGTTGGATGTTAATAGGCAGGTGAGGTAAGGTAATTGCTGCTCAGCAATTTTAGCACTAAATTGCCTGGCAGTTAAGACAAACGGGAGATGTACTGGCATTTATTTTAGACATGACAGTATAATTTTTAGCACTAGAATTCCTATTTGAACGTAACTTTGAGGTCTGTCCTGGTTTTCCATAACCTGAGCATGTGTGAAAATACTAAATGTAAGTTTCATACACCAAGTTTGGGACCCAAATAGTTAAAAAATTAAAAAGAAACATTTCCTTCTAAAAAAAGTTACAGCAGAAACTAAATATACCTTAAATTTCATGGAGGAAAGTTTATAGAGGATCTCCCCCATGTGCTCACGGATAATGGACCATGTGATTTTACTGTCACTCTGGGCAGTGGTTTCAACAGCTCTACGGGCCATATCATAAAATGCAATCATGTTGGACAGCATCCCTACTGTCTTATAGAAGGGGCAGAACCTAGGGTAAAAAAAGCCAAAACAATTAACAAAAACAAAATCCAAGGCAGGGTCATACTTAATATAAAACTTTATAAAATATGACAGCATTAGCTTCTTTATTTAAATATGCAGACTACTTGTATTTATTGGATGATATATAAGGAATGAAAAAAGAATAGTGGAAAAGACCAGTTTTTCGACAAAGATGTCTCAGAATATGGAATGGATAGTAGATGAAGAAATATATTCTTTTCTTATATTAAGGGTGATGTTTATTTTTCAAGAACAATAAAACAGTACTACTATAATCTAATCTCTTTGAGGATCTGGTTTTGTACAGTGCCGTTAAAAGGGTAACCCAAACGGTAAAATAACTGAGTTGTAAAGATTCCCTGGTGATAGAGAGCAGGTTCAAGTACAATGAATAAGAGAACAGGAAACAGCAATTTCCTGAAGTTAATACTAAGCCCTTTTCCACATTAAGGAGTTCATTTTCATTTACCCACATGCTGTAATATGAAGATATGCAAGCAAATATTCAACTGTGTTCACACATATTCTTATCAACTTTCTGACACATTAAAACACATTGGCATATATAATTTCATGCATACTCTCCACCACACTCTTTCCAAAGAGTTTCCCCCTTGTTGAGTTATCTTTGTGTGGATAATTGCTTAAGTTTCTGCTATACAGTAGATTGTTGAGCCTTACAGATTATATTGTCACATTTTCTGCTTGTCCTACATTTTGGAAATCCTTCTATTTGTTCAGTTCCCTCTCCAGTCTTATATAAGGCCAAATATAATTTGAGGGGGAAAAGCCAGCCTATGGTGAATGGACCAAATTATCAAAGTTTAAAGAAAATGGAAACTTTAAATAAGCCATGTTAATAGCAGATACAAAAATTTTTAAAAAAAGCACCGAGAAGTAGTACCAGGGGCTGGCAGGGCACCTATCAGGGACTTTGGTAGAAAGAAAAGAATAGACTCTTGTGAAATAAGGCAGGAAAGTAGAACATTCTTTAGGAAAAGAGTGGAGGAGACATGGGCAGTGCTAAGATGTAGTGGGAAAAGTTTCTGAAAGAGGCAATGATCCTCAGGATCTGCATACTAAGCTACAACTTAATCTAATTAAAGATGGTTAGGTAATGAGTTTTTTGCTTACTTGTTATAACTGGACAAGTGAGCAAAATCCAGACAAGGGGACATATTAGATTATTAGATGTCTGTCATGAAAATAAAAATGATTTTTAATGTACGCAGCTCCTCCTTCAAAACTCAATAGAGCCCTGCCAAGGTTGCAGGCTCGATCCCCAGTCAGGGCACACACAAGAATCAACCAATGAATGCATAAATAAGTGGAACAACAAATTGATGTTTCTCTTTCTTTCTCTCTCAAATCAATAAATAAAATTAAAAAAAAAAAATCAAAATTAAAACTTTTTTAAAAACCTCGATAGAAAATCCTCAAATAAAAAAGCAATAGCGGTACAGCATAGGGAATACAGTCAATATTATTGTACTAATTATGTATGGTGTCAGATGGGTACTAGAATTATCAAGGTGATCACTTTGTAAGCCATAAAAATGTCTAATCACTGGCTGTATATTTGAAGCTAATATAATATTGTATGTCAACCGTAATTGAAAAATAAAAAATAATTTAATAAAAAGGAATAGCAGGATAGGTTACCTGTCATAAGGAGTATATCCATTTTGTTGTAGGAAATCATCTTTGATAAGTTTGGCTACCTCCAAAGTGATTTTATCTGTTTCTGCTAGAGAAGCCTAGAAGAAAAAAATATACATAATTTTAGAAATTTACTTCCATAATGTGGGACCACGGTAGTAATCAACAAGCAAGCAGAAGTTATCTAACACACACAATCACCCACCATTTATAAATTCACTTCATAACTATTTTTTGATTGATGTTCTTTTTTATTGTAGTAAAAAACATAATGTAAACTTTATCATCACCATTTTTAAGTGTAGTTCAGTGGCATTGTGAAACAGATTTTCTTAACTTTTCACCTTGCAAATCCGAAACTCTACACCCATTAAACAACAACTCTCTCTTTTTCCTCCCCCCGCAGCCTCCGGTAACCACCATTCTACTTTCTTCTTGCTACAAATTTCACTACTTTAGATACCTTATATAAGCGGAATCATTCAGTATGTCTTTTTGTGACAAATACTTGTGTATAAAAAGGGGATATGTACATGCTCAGTGATCAAAAGTAACCTCACAGGGTAATCTGATAATAGATTTCTATGGGCAGGTCATGGTGGGTAGAATCCAATCCTCTTAGCCTTAGTGCTCCTGAAAAAATGTATTTTAATAGATCCTACCTCTACCCCCTCTAATTTGGTTGGTGACAGGTACAGTCTATTTCAAGAAATAAAAGTAAAATCAAGCCCTGGCCGGGTGGCTCAGGTGGCTGTAGTATTGTCACGCACACCAAAAGGTTGTGGTTCAATTCCCAGTCAGGGCATATATCTAAGTTGCAGGTTAAATCCCTGGTTGGGGAGCATATGGGAGGGAAGCAATCAATGCTTCTCCCTCAAATCAATAAACATATCCTTGGGAAGGATTAAAAAAAAAAAGTAAATCAAGAGTTTCTTTCTCACCTACAGTAAAGCCAGGACCATATTAAGTGGTTGAAAAGAATATAAAGGCCCTAACAATTTAGTTACTTCTTTTAACTGACCACTCTGAAGTGAATATGGGCAAGCTCTGTAACTACTCTGACCAAAGCAATAAGACAGAAATGATATTATACTAGTTTTGGGGCCCTGGCTTAAGAGGCTGGTGGCTTCTACTTTCTTTCTTTTTTTTATACTCATTTTGAGAGCCCTGAACTGCCATGTGGACATGCCACATAGAGGGAGAAATGCCCAGCCAACTCTTAGCTGTTCCAGCCATCCCAGACCAGGTACCAGACATGTGAAGGAAGAAACTTTCAAATAACTCCAGTCTAAGCCATTATATGACTGCAACTGTAGGTGGATCCCAAACAAGAATGCCCAACTGAGCCCATCAAACCCAAAACCATGAGCACTAAAACACTTTTAAGCCACTGTCAGTGATTTGCTAGTCAATAGAAAATAAAAACAATAATCACCTTTTTACCTTTCACAACATAAAATAGGTCTCTCAAATATCTGCTAGATAAAGAAATAACTTATAATTCTATTAGTTTAAATATATTTAATAAGTACACATTTTGTTTGGCAGAATCTGCATATCCAAGGTTCTATTTGTCCTACAACACTCCAGTGGGATTTTACAACTCACCTTTCCCACAAGCTGTACAATTTCTGCCAGATCTTCTTCCTCTTGCAGAATCTCCTTAGCTTTGGTCCTCAGAGGAACAAACTCTGTGAAGTGTTTGTCATAGTACTCGTCCAAGGCACGCATATACTTGCTGTAGCTGATTAGCCAGTTGACAGAGGGGAAATGTTTACGTTGAGCTAGTTTCTTATCTAAGCCCCAGAACACCTGATTTTAAAACAAAACAAAGAAACAAGCAAACAACAATAATTTTTCTTTAAAAATAAAAATTTTTTAAAAGTATCAAGGTATATTTGTTGTCCTAAATACGCAACTCTATATATTTTTTTGGTCAAATAATATATCTTTTTAGTACATACCAAGTATAACTGAAATAGAATAAAACTTGCAATTAAAAAATATATTCCTCCCTGCCAGTGTTGCTCAGTGGTTGAGCACTGACTTAGGAACCAAGAAGTCACGATTCAATTCCTGGTCAGAGCACATGCCTGGGTTGCAGGCTCAATCCCCAGTAGGGGGTGTGCAGGAGGCAGCCGATCGATGATGTTTCTCATCAATGTTTCTATTTCTCCATCCCTCTCCTTTCCTCTCTCTCTAAAAATCAATAAAAACATTATATATATGTGTGTATATATATATATCTATATCTATCTATATATATTTCTTTCAATTTCAGGATAGACAGTATCTACAAATCAAATTCAAAATTTATCTGAATTTCCTTGTGTGTCAAATTGGATAGCAAAAAGAAAAATTGTTTTGAAGATTATTATGGTACAATACAAACAGAAGAAACAGAAAATGCCTACTGAGAGAGAATAGACACTTAATTTTGATTTTTAAAAAATCCTCTAAATGTTCTGACTAAATTCAGTTCCCTATCACAAAGGTCTAATCCAGTAAGACCTGACAGTTATTTTTCTGAGGCTAAACATTCACATTTTATATATCCCTAACTTTACCCCCTTTTTCCTACAATTTAAAACTCAAAGTTTTAGCAAAAGTTAAAGACCTTGAGAGTTATACATTTAGCCTCTGCCATTTCTTTCAATATGATGCTGACAAAAACATAAGCAAATGTTTTCCCCCCACATGAATACATATACTTATTAATGTATCTATTTTTTATTTTATTCTTTTTACCATAGTCCTATTTGTACACATCTTTCATTTAGGCTTCTTTTAATGGCTAAGTTGGCTAGCTATCCACTAACATTCAAGTCTTGTCACTAGGAAGCAGCTGCCTAGGCAGAAACTACATTTTTCCAGCTCTGCTTTCATCTGATTTGGCCAACAGAATGAGTGGAGTACAGGGTCTGAGCCAAAGGTTTAGAAAGTAGGTGTGCCTTCTCCAGTTTCCCTTTGTGCCAGCCAGATGCAGGCTAGGAGGCAGCAGAGCCACAAGATGAAAGGAGGCATGAATTACTACTGGATGGAAAAGAGCTGCCCTCTGATAGGATCATCTGCCTTGGACCAAACCATGAGGAGAAAAAAACTGCTACTGAGTTTTAATCATTACACATCTTTGGGCCCATTTGTTTCTACACCTGAAGTTACTCTAACTTTAAGGGTACTATTACTCTAATAAAACTTTGCTACCCCAGATATATTTCCTACTTATAGATACTGTTTATTATAAACCTCAGGTAAAGAGCTAAGAAAGAACAAATAGCATTAAAGGCTCTCAGTGATAAGAATGTTCATAAAACACTAAAACAGACTTTATCATTCCCTACTCTTTATAACTAAATTAAATACTTCATGATGGATTTGGATAACATTAGAACAGGTGGGGATGAGGGGAAGGTGGCAAACTCCGAAGTTGGCTACACTAGAAAAGATATACCTGAACAATACCAAGAGTAGCAGATGTAACTGGGTCAGAAAAATCACCACCAGGTGGAGAAACACTAAAATTAAAAGATAAAAATAGTTGTTAGAAATGCTTTAAAAAAAGAAATGCTTATAAAAAATAACTTGTATATGAAAGTCAATTTTAATGTGAATGACTTTTTAATATAACTTTAGTAATGGCCTTTGGAAAGAAAATTTTACATAAAAATCTTAAATAGAAACCAGGACTAATTATCAAATAAGAATGATAACAATTAAATACCTTCTAGTATGAGAAATGAGACAGACATTTATTATAAGCAGTTTCAGTAATCAAACAGATTAAGCAGGAAGGAAAGAAAAGGTCTGAGAACAAAGTATGGCTTTATGTAGTGATCATGAATCTGCACATTGTTTTTATCATGATAAAACCTTACCTTAAGGTGCTATAATTTTCTAAGTTATTCCTAGGATATTGTGACTTAAATGTAAAAAAATCAGTCAAGTCACATTTGTGGAACCAGAACATACAGAAATGACCTAAAGAGCTCCTTGGGTGACTCTGATGTGCAACTTGGGTAAGAATCACTGCCCTCAGAGGGGACTAAATATTTTCTCTTTAAAATACATGACCCCTTTTCCCTTGAAAAGTAAACAATTTAGGTGCTTACGCTCCTACAATGCTGACACTCCCTTCTCTTTCAGGATTTCCAAGACATTTCACCCTGCCTGCTCGCTCATAGAAAGAGGCCAGACGGGCACCAAGATATGCAGGATATCCACTATCTGAAAAATGAAAAAAAATGAAAAAAGAGGTTCTAGGGCAGCCCCCCAAAATCTATCAGTTTTGTTTACATAATAAGTAGTATAAAGACTTACCTGCAGGCATTTCAGCTAAGCGACCAGAGATTTCTCTAAGGGCCTCAGCCCATCTAGAGGTAGAGTCAGCCATCATACTGACATTGTAGCCCATGTCACGGAAATATTCTGACAGTGTAATTCCTAAATTGGGAAGAATACTATAAGTTATAATGCTATAGTGTATAACCCTGATTTTTTCACCCTTGAGAAAACTTTAAAGCAATAAGTACATGAGACAGACTGCTGTTTCACCAAAATCTGTTCTTTTGGGCACACAGCTGAATTCTATTTCCTAGCTTCCTCTGCATTTAGATATGGCCATGTAACTGACCTCTAGCTAATGAAATATAAGTCAAAGTAATGTGTTCCACTGCTAGGCAAGCCATACAACCTTCCATGTTCTCTCTTTTTTCTGGCTTACCAAGAGGGAGAGGGCTCTCAGGAGATCTGGAGGGCATGTGCTGAAATGAAAGTTATTTTCAGCCTCGGTCCACCCAGAGTGACAGAGTAAAGAGTCCCCTGACCACCTTAAATAAACATCTATTATTACTGAGTAACTGTATTTGGATTTATTTGTTGCCATAGCCTAGTCTACCTTAATATGATACACATTCTAAAGGGTAGAAAAAGCCCAGCTGGTGTGGCTCAGAGGTTAAGCATTGACCTATGATCCAAGAAACCGAGATTTGATTCCTAGTCAGGGCACATGCTCAGGTTGCGGGCTCTACCCCTAGCAGGGGGTATGCAGGAGGCAGGCAATCAATGACTCTCATCATTGATGTTTCTCTCTCTTCCTTCCTTTCTCTGAAATCAATAAAAACATATTTTTTAAAAAATAAAATAAAGGGTAGAAAAAGACTTTTTTCTCTGTTCTTACCCCTATTAATATAATTAAGTTTGAAATTAATTTCCAATATAGCTTTTGTCTATATATTACACACATATGCACCAAAAAAACCCTCAACAAATTAGCTTGTTTGGTTATTTTTCAAAAGTAGCATATGTTATTAACATGAGTAATGTCTTAATTATCCAGATCATTCTGCTACGCAGATCAAGTCCTGGCCCACCAATAAAATCACATATATAGTAAACCACTTAGAAGAAGCTAATATACAGAAAAGTGCTGGATTCTAGTTCCTGTACTGTCATTAACCTTAGCTAAGTAACTTCATTTCCCAGTGAAGTTTCCTAACATGTTAAAATAATAAAACTCTTGCCCTATCTACCTATATGCACTAGATTAAGTGACACACATAAATACCCTCTGAAAAGTACAAAGAACTATGGAACTCTAAGATATTAGAAATGTACCATTGTTGCTACATTATAAGAGTCTCAAAATCTATGGCTCTAATTCCTTTATTTTACTAGGAAAAAAACCAGAGATTTATAGTAGGTAAAACAAAATAGTTGCTGGAAAATTCAGCACTTAACTATTATCATAGTACTTATTTCAGAATAAAAAGTACTGATTTCCAAAAAATAGTTCCATTAACTAAATCTTTAAGAAATATTACTTATCATTATTAAGGCTTAAAAAACACAATAATTATTACATATTTCAATCTGATGATAGGATCAAATTCTGTCTTATACAAGCATGGCTATGTTTATGTTTCCATGATGGCATTCATTAACACTTGTGTGTATATATTAGAAAGACTTGGTAGAAGAGACAGATAAACATGAGTAAACCTCAAAGAAGTTTCGTAGACCTAAAGATCAGTGCCTACACGAGGAAAAAAAAAGAAAAACCTCATACAAAGCCAAAAAATGAACAAACTGGGAAAACATTTGCAACTCATGACAGATAAGACTAACTTCAAAGAGCTTTTACAAATCAGTCTGAAAAACAACTACTATCCAAAAGGAAAAGAGACAGAAGGTGGTTTTCAAATGATTAATATACACAGGAAGGGCAACAGATAATTCACCGTTAAGAAAAACCGACTAAATAGGCATTTAATAAAGCAATTTCATTTTCTAATCTACGTGTGCTGGGTACATGGGTGTTCACTGTAAGATTCTTTCAACTTTTCTATATGTTTGATAACTGTTATAAGAAAACACTGAAAAATTAGCATTGGTGAGATGTGGTGAAACAGAACTCTGGTCCATTGTTACTCCTTTTTGAAGGGCTATCAGAATCTAAAATCTGCATTAACAGTTGTATTTTAGCAATTTTGCTCCTAAGAACTTACCTTACAAAATGTACCAAGAAATGCACACACAAAACATGCAAAGAAATGTTGTAAAAAATATGCGTAAGAATGTTTTAGTGAGAGCATTTAAGATCTTACTTCCTGACATTGTCATCAATTTGGCTCAAATAAAGTCTTACATAAGTTTAACAAAAAGAAAAAAAGAAAAAGAATGTTTTAGTGATGTAAATTTTGTGATAGCAAAATAAATAAATAAAATAAAAAACTACCAATAATCCAAGAATCTACCAAAACGATGCTGGTTAAATAGATTCTGATATATCCATACAAAGGGATACTGTGGAGCCATGTATAGACTTCTTGTCTTAAAATAATAGATGAATGTCACTTTCTCCTTCTTCTCATAAAAGTAACCACTAAACAAGAACAAGGATATAGAAAAACAAACTC
Organism: Miniopterus natalensis; assembly: GCF_054644295.1. Taxonomy (NCBI): domain Eukaryota; kingdom Metazoa; phylum Chordata; class Mammalia; order Chiroptera; family Miniopteridae; genus Miniopterus; species Miniopterus natalensis. The sequence goes on along the minus strand of NC_142086.1, from coordinate 37,751,686 downwards.
CATCATCAAAAATTAGGGGTCATATTTAGCTCCACACCAAAATAATGAGGAAAGCCATCTAATGAGGTAAAGAAACAAAAAAAAGATGTGGGAAGACACAAAGAATTTACCTGAGGCTGCACATCTCAGATTAAATTTCTGCAAACCAAGAGAGACCTCCTGAGGGGCAAAACCAAGAATCCTTTGTCTGAGACACTGCAAAAGGGATTAAGGAGTAGTGGTAGGTGTTCCTTGGACCCAACAGGCATCAAGGAGAAGGAAGATGGGGACAATGAAACACAGGTAGGCACTCCTACTTTTCAGTAAGTAAAAGGTGGGTGTGAGCAGGGTTGAAAGGAAAGAAATCACTGTAAGTGACCTTGTAGCTGCAAACTTCATTGGAAGGAGAGGAAAAGAGAAAAATAACTTAAACAATTCCATGCTATAACAAACTTCACAGATTACCATAAGGAATTCCTGCTATCTAGACCATAGCAAAAGCCACCCCCTCCCATCTCCTGCAAAGATAAATAATAGTATTAATAAACATCAGTATAAGAATCCCCTCCCAAAAAAATACAAGAAGAAAATAGAAGAGCAAAATACAATGATGGCAAAGGAACAGTTTTTAAACTGTGACTGCAATTAATTAATGAAAGAGAATCTTTTTTTTTTTAAAAATATATCTTTATTGATTTCAGAGAGAGGAATAGAGAGGGAGAGAGAGAGATACAAACATCAATGATGAGAGAAAGTCGTTGACTGGCTGCCTCCTGCATGCCCCAACTGGGGATTGAGCCTGCAACCCAGGCATGTGCCCTGACCAGGAATCGAACCCCGATTGCCTGGATCCTAGGTTGACGCTCAACCACTGAGCCACGCCTGGCCAGGCTAAAAGAAAATCTTAACGCATCCTGCCGCAAAGTAAAATCTCAAGGAATATATAGTAAGATCAGAAAAGATGTTTCATAAACCAGCAGAACTCAACAAAGAGGTGGAAGAAAACGAAGGTTTCATTAGAAGCAACATAAAAAATAAATGCCATTACCTTGTGAACTTATGGACAAAAGGCTAAATAAAAAGGATTGGAGAGGAAATGATACACGTGGAAAGAGATAAAGGAGATTCAGTATGTCTAGTTTGAAGAAGATAACCATAATGGAAGAGAAGTTTCAGAAACAATTCTCAAAAATTTACCAAAATTAAAAACATATTCATAGATGAAAAGGTATACTCTCTCAGGAAAAATTTATCCCAAAATTTTATACTCAAACAAACTATTGTTAAAATATAAAGACAGCAGAAAAAAAAAACAACTTATAAAGAAACGAGAATTCAGGAAATATACTTTCCATAGCCTTTCTTGAAGCAACTTCCAAAAATTTTAGCCAACCACAAAACAGATGAAGAAATTATAGCCAAAGGACTGCAGTGAACACTGACTCCATTTTGCTATAGGTCTAAGATTAATACAGATATTGGATTTATGGTCACAGAATAGAAGGTAAATATTATAAATCCTGAAAATGTAGAAATAAAAGTCCCAAAAGCTGGGATAGAAGTGGGAGCAAAGATCGAAGGTATTATATAAACACACTGATATTCTTATCTTTCATATCCAGGAGTAAAAATATAATAATTCAAAGCTGATGATTCAAATTTTAGAGATAAAGGCATATTCAGAAACAGATTGATGGTCAAAAGTATAAGGAAAAAGCACAGTAATAGAACATACATAATTTTATAGTCATTAAAAAGGTTGGGGCAGCTTATAAAAATGTCTTATACTGACATATTCTCAAGATGTAATAAGTTGCCCGGCTGGTGCTGCTCAGTGGTTAAGCATCCACCCATGCACTAAGAAGACGCTGTTTCGACTCCCAGGCAGGGCACATGGCCAAGTTGTAGGCCCCATCCCGTAGGGGGTGTGCAGGAGGCAGCCAATTGATGTGATGTTTCTCTCTCTCCCTCTCCCTTCCTCTCTCTAAAATCAGTAAGAACATTTTTTTTTTTTAAAGTTGGAAAAAAAGATATAATAAATAAAATATTTTTTTAAAAATTAGGGATATGGTTATAGGTACAGAGTATTTTAGAATGAAAGAAAAGTTCTTGGGAAAAGAAAAAGTTTGGTGCTAGTTCTAAACTGAAGAACCAATTTTAATTGCTTTTATTCCAATTCAATATACTCACCAGTATAAATAGAGGCTTCTCTGGCAGCTACAGGCATGTTGGAGGTATTGGCTACCAAAGCTGTCCTCTTCATAATTGATTCTACCTTACCATCAACTTCCATTGTAAGCTAGAGGTAAAACAATCTATTAGTGATCCTCTTCATTTCTAAATAGAACATTTGTCTCTTTTTTACAACCTGTCTATATTTAATCTCTCTTTTAATCAGTGTTGCCAAAGTAATACTCCTCATCATTCCAACCTCATCTCCCTGTCCCAACTGTGCCATAAAAATGATAGCCATTATTTCCATTTCAAAAGTGAAATCCACTATTTTATGGAAAAAGGAATATTACTACAGTAACCTAGAAAATCACATAAAGCCTATTGTCTACTTTACATTTCTCGCAATAACTGAAAACCACCAGACCACAAAAAGAAACTTTCAAGTGTCTGGCTGAGCAATTCAAATTCCTTTCTTTAAATATACAGATTGAATCATATGTATAATTAGAAAGCTCCTTAAAAGATCCTTGACAAATGAGAGCAATGCTCCAGATCTAACACAAAGCTTTATTAACTGCTAGTGAAAGTTGATTAGTATTTTCTCTAAAATATTATTTGAAACTTTATAGATACAGACCTCTGGGAAGTCACGGAGGACTTCAGACATCTCATTTCCTCTTTCACCACATCCTACATAGATGATTACATCGCTGTTGGAATACTTAGACAGAGACTGGGATATCACTGTCTTTCCACAGCCAAAAGCCCCAGGGATTGCAGTAGTTCCTCCCTGTACACATCTAAACAAGGAAAACAAAGTGTGAATTACTTTACTTGCTAATAAATACTAGTAAGTAAAATAGGTGTGAGTTAAAAAAAGCACTTTGAAATATTTTCATGTGATCTATGTACACACACACAAAGATAGACATAATTGACTGCTTCCCTAGTTTGTACTTATAATAATGTTGTTTTTTAAATCATTGATCATCTCTATCATCTTTAATAGCTAAAAAGTGAAAGTATATTCCACAAGGTACCTTAGGAAAAGGGATACACACACAAAAAAGATAAACAAAACAGAACTAATGATATTCTGAATACTTATCAAAATTAATTCATGAAAGGACAATATGTGAATTAAAGCTAAAATAAAAACATAAACAACTTTTGAAAGTTGTCTCCTGAGGCAAAAAATAAGACCTTAAATTCCTATCTTGCTGTCAACGAACAGAGACTTTTGCTAAGGTGCTAAGTCAATCTTGGATAAAACATCCAAGAACTATTTACAAAGTACTTCCTAGGCATTAATAACTGTGCTTGGAGATGCTAGAAAGACAACAGTAAATAAGATAACCATGTCTGCCCTGGCTGGGTGGCTCAGTTGGTTGAAGCATCATTCCATACACCAAAATGTTGTGGGTCCGATTTCTGTTCAGGGCACATAACTAAATTGTAGGTTCAATCCACGTTTGGGGGTGCATATGGGAGGCAACCAATCGATGTTTCTCTCTCACATTGATGTTTCTCTCTCTTCCTTCCCCTGTCTTTAAAAATCAATAAAAAACATATCCTTAGATGAAGATTAAAAAAAAAAGATAACCATGTTTCTGTATTCAGAGTGCTCACATTCAGCGGGGTTAACTGCAGTCATTTGGTGATTACAGTACTATTTAGCAGTCACTTTCAAACTTTCCCTAAAATGTGGCAGTGGAGAGTGAAATAATCTTAAGGGCAGAGGAAAGTGAATGCTGCGGTACGTGTGTGTGTGCTCACACACTGAATGTGGGTATGGGGTGGGAGGGTCTAGGCAGGAGAAATGAGATGTAACACTAAAGGAAATTTCTTTGTAATAAAATTCACTAAAACATTGCATCCTTAAAAATAATGGACCTTTTTTTCAACATAAAACTAACATGTATTAAAATCTTTCCTCTTCCAAACCTTCCAGTGACTGATAAATTCAGAAAGCATGCCCATTTTTCCTATGGCTTTATATACATCTTTCAAATCACTATTAACCTGGGGAGGCTGGCTGGGTGTGCCCCAGTTTGCAACCCAATGTGAAAAGTGCTATCACAGAAAACAACCAAGGCTTGTGGGAGTAGACAGGAAGGGGTGACAAAGTTAATGTTGGGTTGGAGTAGGGTTAGGAAAGTCTCCCTGAAAGAAGTTAAGACCTGAAAGGAAACAGAAATTAGCCAGATAAAGGAAGTAACATTTTCAGCAGAGGGAACAGCATGGCTAACGATCCAAGAGGGAGCACTGTAAGAAATTAACAGTCCTTGGTATGCCTGGAAGGTGGTATATAAGGAAGCAGTTGGGCAGTTAAGTGGCTGAGACAATACTGAAAGGTAAGCAATGGCCAGATCATGGGTGGATCTGTAAGGAGTTAAGGAGTGTGTATTTATTTTAAAAGCAATGAAGAGCACTGAAGGGTTTAAATGGATCACTATGTAATATGGACAACCATTTTGAAAGAAGGCAAGACTGGAGAGAGCAAGTCTGATTAAGTGAGGTTATTGCAGGAATTAGGGTTAAGAGCCTTAATTAGGGTCATGGAGTAGGGATGAAAGATGTAGATAAGAAATATATAGGAAAAAGAATAAAAGCACTTGTTCAGTAATGAGATGTGGTAGGGTAAGAATAATCCTTGAGAGAAGTAACAGATTTTAGATTAGGCATTCACTGGATGGACAATGATGACATTTGTTGAGAGAAGTAACAAAGAAAAATGAGAAAGTTTTAAAGGAAGTGGTAATTAAGATGATTACTTTAGCCCAGTCAGCGTGGCTCAGCGGTTGAGCATTGACCTATGATCAAGGAGATTGCAGTTCAATTCCCAGTCATGGCACATGCCCAGGTTGTGGGCTCAATCCCCAGTGGGGGCGTGCAGGAGGCAGTCAATCGATGATTCTCATCATTGTTCTATCTCTCTCTCCCTCTCCTTTCCTCTCTCTGAAGTCAATAAAAATATATTTTAAAAATAATAATAAAATAAAATAAAAAATTAAAAAAGAGGTGATTACTTTAGTTTTGAACATACTGACTTTGAGGCACCTGTAGGACATTCAAAAGGAGAGGTATATAAGCCTGGAACTCAGAAGAAATTTTGGATGAAGAAACAGATTTTGGAGTGTGTGTGTGTGTGTGTGTGTGTATGTGTGTGTATGAATATTTAAGTCATGAGAGTGGATGAGGTCATCCAGAGGGCAAGATATATAATGATGAGAAAAAAGGTCCTAGAAGAAGAAAAACTCTAAGAAACATCAAAATTTAGGGAAAATAAACCTGCAATGGAGAATAAGAACTTGTGGAGAGAAGCTAATAGGAAGAACAAAGAAAGAAGGTATTTCAAAGAGGAAGAACTGGATAGAAATATCTAAAGTTATAGGAATTAAGAAAATACGGTGGTACCTTGGTTTTTTAATGTAATCTGTTCCAGAAGACCGTTTGAGTTCTGAAAAGTTTGAAAAACTGAGGGATCAACAGCTGAGAGCTAGGCCTCAGGATCTTGCCCTCAGCAGAAGCCATGTGGCATGTTCGACTTTCTGAAGCGTGTTTGAAAACCGAAGCATTTACTTCTGGGTTTAGGCATTTGAAAATCGAAATGTTCTCGTCAACGGAGACGTTTGAAAACGGAGGTACCATTGTACTAAAACTGATCGATTGAATTATTGGTACGGGAGTTACTGATTATGTTAGTGAGACTAGTTTCCGCCGAGTGTTGGAGCCAAGGGCAGAGTAGTATGGTGAATTAGAGTGGGAAAAGTGGAAACAACTATACATTCTTTCCAGAGGTGTGGCTGTGAAAATGAGAACAGTGGAGGGTAGAAAGGGGAAAAGAGTAAGATGGCAGATGTTTTTTTCATTAGATGAGAGATAAAGGAAAGATAACTGATAGAGGGAGGTCTCAGAGGAAACAGGAGGTGGGATAAGCTCCAGAAAGAGAAAAAGAAGGGATAAACAGGAATGTCTGTTAGGTCAGCCTACTGGCAGGAAACTGAAGGAATTCCAAATCTGATGGCCTCTAACTTCTCTGTGAAGGATCTAGTACGGTCATTTGTTTAGAATGAAGGAGAAAGAAGAGTGGAACTGAAGATCTGAGGCAAGTGGAGAGGTTTCAAACAGGGGAGCAGGGGAATGATGATTAGGGAACTGCAGAAGGATTGCTACACAGTAATGAGAGACCAACTTGCACTGATTATTTTATTTTCTTAGCAGCCTGTGTGCAGACTTAGGAGGAGATAATTGAACTGATTCATGGTTGGAATTTTGCCAGGTAGGTGTGACAGAAGACAAAGGAACAAGAACATTTAGTATACTAGCAAATATTTGTAGAAGTGAAAGGCTATTAAATTTAAGCTGAATAGTGAAGGATGTAGAAATAGGAGGTGCTGACTAATAAGAATGAGAGAATTATAGAACAATTCCAAGAGCAGGTTTGAGTAAGAGGTTGAAGGGTAAGTGGGTCGTATATAGGTTTGGTGCTCAGGGGTTGAGGGAGTTACTCTATCACAGCTTGTCTTGTCTGTGAATTAAATGAAATCATTTGTTGAAAGTAAAGCAAGGTATGGTAAAGGCTGAGATTCAATGAGAAAGGAGATTTTTGTTTTTTTAAATAATTTTTTCATTAACCCATCCCCTTCCCTCTGGCAACCACCACACTGCTGTTTGTGTCCACGAGTTCCAGTTTTATATCCCACATATGAGTGAAGTCATATGGTTCTTTAGCTTTTTTTGACTGATTTACTTCACTTAGCATATTCTCAAGGTCCATCCATGTTGTTGCAAATGGCAGTATTTCATCCAGAAAGGAGTTTTTTGAGTAGTTGATTAAGAAAATGGCAAAGAGCAGACTACAAATTAAGAAAGATTGCTGGGGAGCATAGAGAGGCCAGTTTATTTTGGAAATCATCAATTTATAGTGATACCAATCTACTAATTTTAGGATAACTCAAAAAAAAAAAATAGTTATATTGTTTTGGCAAAGATTTTCTTCTGGTAATTTTTTCCCCCTGGAAGTTTTAGAAATAATGTTTTTCTTTTGCAACTGTAGAAAAAAAAGGTTGTCTTCAATGGTTTAATTCTGTAATAAACATTGGAACTATATGAACATACTTAATTAGTTCACTATTATATCTCAGGATAAAATTTATAGGATTAGCACGTAAAATCTTTATTTATGAAATGTGAAACAATAAGCACATATAATAACTCTGAGAGAAAACTGTGACACAGCTCAAACTTACGGAAAAAGGGCATCAAGGACTCTCTGGCCAGTCAACAAAGGATGATTAGCTGGCAACTTCTCAGTGACAGGCCGAACTTGACGTACAGGCCATACCTGGACCATGCTGAACTTCTCCTTTATCCCTTCAAATTCAAGCTCCAAGACAACATCCTATAAAAATACATCAGGATTTGAAGTACAAATTTATGAACATTTATTCCTATGAAATCAAAATAATCCCAGATTCTTCTTGGGGGTAGGGAGGTGTTCTGTGGAAGTGGGGAGGGAGGTTTATACTTTTTATTATAAATCTTTATATTCAGTTCTAATTTTGAAAATCAGGTGTGCTTATTATTGTTTTTATGATTTAAAAATAGCTTAGGAGTTTTTGAGAAAGAGATTATCTCAAGTAATAGAGGAATGGTTAAATGAATATGGATATACATAGGGAGAAGTCTTGAAGGATACAGAAGATACTCCTGGGACTGAGGGAGAGGAAAAATCGATGTTTCATAAATTGCTTTCCATTCTTTTTTTTATTTACTTTATTATAATGCTCCTATATTGCTTTAATGAAAAACACATCTATTAAAGAACCCTAAAATATTTAATAAGGTTAAATATTTTAAAACATTTACGAAAGCAAAAAAATGAGTAATACTCTAACATTTATGAATGAATATTGACATGATTCAGCTATTCACAAACAATCCCAAAGTCCATAGATCTATAGAAATCCATAATTCTGTTGATACATGAACCACTTCAGGGTGGTTCTTCCACATAAGAGTGAATGAGTAGCTAAGCTAGTGAGTTAAGGCTGGCTGAGTGCCCAAAATCCCAACCTTAACTCTTGTTCTCTACATCACAGATTTATTCTTGTGAAATAATTAGAAATTTATCTTTTATCACATTTGATTAGGGAAAATATGGTATGTTACAATGGTCCTCTCAACAGTTATTTTCATACCAAAAAAGACTATGGATCTAATGTATTTGATATGACGCGACTACGAAGAACATTAAAGTACTAAGGTTTATTTTGTTTTTTTAAAAATATATCTTTATTGATTTCAGAGACAGGAAAGGAGAGGGAGAGAGACAGAAACATCAGTGATGAGAGAGTCATTGATCAGCTGCCTCCTGCACGCCCCCAAAGGGGGATCGAGCCCGCAACCTGGGCATGTGCCCTGACTAGGAATCAAACCCTGATCGCCTGGATCCCAGGTCGACGCTCAACCGCTGAGCCACACCGGGCCAGGCTAAAGTACTAAGTTTTAAATGGATGACCCAAGAATTCATATAATCCATTATGTGACTATAGATTGACAATTAAAATCAAAGTTTAATCTATGTCTAAAGAATCAGGGCTTTAAATAATGTAGCATAAGTTAACAAGGTAGGGAAATGTTATACTGGATATTTCTCTCTCCAAAAAAACACTATATTCTCTTATTACCTTCACCTAATAAGCACCTGATGTAACATACAGCACAGGGAATATATCAATAAAATAATTTTGCACAATGGCAGACAATTACTAGGCTTACTGTGGTGATCACATCATAAAGTACATAAATGTCAAATCACTATGTTGTTCACCTGAACCTCATATAATACTGTATGCCAACTATACTTTAACAAAAATTTTTTTAAAAACTTAGTTTTGTATTCCCAAGCCCAAGTGAAAAAAATTTAAAAATTCAATTAAAAATTTATTATGGGAATTACTTAAACCTACACATTAAATAACAATTCTATAACTGTTTAGGGCACTAAAACTGGGCAACTCGCATATGTAAGTAGGGTCACTCTGTGAGATCAAGTTTATATAATACTTACAGAGGTATCATAATTTCCAGGTGGAGCGATGTAAGTTACAGTTCCTCTGTTTCGTGGGGGTAACATGATTTTGTGTTTGATGAGTGAATTCTCATTGACAATTCCATAAATATCTCCACCAGTGATGTGACTACCAACCTAGAGAACAAATACATTTCCTGTTTAATGTTCAAATAAACATCCAAGTAGACTCACCCTTGTTGTTATTTAAATCATTTGTCTTACTTGTCAATAAAACAAATTAGTTCTATAATCCTAGTGGATTTAAAGAAAAATGAAATCTGTGCTTCTGTGGTCTATTTTTATTTGAACTAAGAGCACAAAATATTTCACTAAATATCCATTTCACATTCTTTCACCAACTTTACAAATCCTGGTTTCAAAGACATACCCGTAGGTTTTTGCAAGGCGTAAAATCCCATTTGATGTCTCTGCTAAGAGCGGACACATTTACTCCTCGAGGAATGTAGATACTTTGGGTCTGAGTGCTGATATCCGACAAAGGTCTTTGAATACCATCAAAAATGGCTCCCATAATGCCAGGACCAAGCTCTACAGAGAGGGGTTTACCAGTGCGGAGTACAGGATCTCCAACGGACACACCAGCTAGAAACAGTAGTTAAGGAAAACTCACTATGAAAGTTTAGAAATACTATAAAAAGGAAATACCACAGTTTAACAGGAAATGATACTTAGCTAAAACAGGCTCAACCTTTCTGTTTACAACACCCTTAGTGTTTTAGTAACCTTTTCACAGAGACCTATGATAAAACTCGTATCTCGTAATTCCATTTATTAAATAGCTATGTCCAAACAACTTAATAAATATATATGTCCAAACAACTTAGTAGCACTTTGAAAGAAAAATATACATAAATAGGAAAAAATATATTTTAATTTCATTCTTAAATAACCTCAGTTCTTACAAATGGGATACATGTGCCTATCAGGCATTTTACAATTTTCAAACCTTGGAATCAGAACTGAATACCTGACCCATATTCATCTGCATGTAATACTTGCTTTTTAGCTCAGCAATCACCAAAAACTCAGCTTCGTGAATACATGACATCATCAACAAGAATATAGTGCAGCCAAGTAATGAAACTGTTTAATCCCAAGCTACTAGGTCACATGGTGTCTGACAAGATAACATTCTTATGTTAACCTCAAACATTTAAAATATCCAGGAACACCACATGGGTTTGTTAGAGTCGCCCAGAGTGCCTTGGTGCAGTTTGAGAAACCGAAGAACTAAGAACAGAGAAAAAAGCCTCTCCTTAATACACTGTTTCAACTATACTACTGAAGAACATTAGTCCCTTAAAAAGGAATTAGTACCTAACAAAAAATTAAAATCTTAAGAATTAAGTGGTTTTAAAAAGGAAAGGAATAAAATCTGCAAATAAGCACACTGACTCCTCCTTGCTCTCATTTACTTGTTCATAGGCGTAAAATAAGTATGGCTTTTATTGACAGCAATTCAGCAATATCTATCAAAATTAAAATGCATAAACCTTGACTCCCAAATGTATAGTTGCATTGTATATAATACTGTTTATAACAGTAAATAACTAGAAACAACTATGATAAAATTCTATGTAGCTGTAAAAAAGGAATAGGAGCTTCTATGAATTGCTCTAGAAAGATCTCCAAAATATATTTTCATTTCTAATATCTGACTATGAAAAATTTTAAACCTATATAGCAAGTTGAATTTTACAGTGAATTCCATCCACTATCTCTACCGGCTAGATTCTACCATTAACATTTTACTATATTCACCCTATATCTATCTATCTTACACAATACATTTATTTTTAAATGCATATAATATGCTATCTTTTAGTAAAAAAAAAGGGAAGAAAAATACATATTTACATTGGTTCATATATGCAATTAACAAACTAGAAGGAAATACAATAATAAAAGGAACTAATAAAAATGGCTACATGCAGTCTGGCCGGGCATGGCTCAGCGGTTGAGAGTCGACCTGGGATCCAGGCGATCAGTGTTCGATTCCGCGTCAGGGCACATGCCCGGGTTGCAGGCTTGATCAATGACTCGCTCATCATTGATGTTTCTATCTCTCTTTCTCCCTCTCCTTTCCTCTCTCTGAAATCAATAAAGATATATTTAAAAAAAAAAAAAAATGGCTACATGCATGTGTGTGTCTGTGTGTTCTGAAAACTTAGCCAGATACAGATTACAAAAGTGGGGAGAACTGTCATCATATACATGTTCATTTGTTTATTTTAAATCTGCAAACTATGTAAAATTGTAAATAAAAGATAATGGTAACAACAGAAAAAATCATTTGAATAGTCATGATTTCATAGCTACAAAGATTTCTCATTTTATTTAAAATTTTCAGATAACTTTGAATTAACACTCTAGTACTCACACAGACAGAATAGTAACTGGCAAGTATGTATTTTAGCATGGCAAAAGAGTTATACCAAATAAATCTTAACAGCCAAAGAATTAATGCTGATCCTGAGAACCAGTCTAAGTAAAATACACAAATGAAGCAAAAAAAAAAAAGAGAGAGAAAGAAAAAATGGTTTCTCTTCACAAGGCTTAACCCTTTATCTCTTTATTTTTTATAGAAAATTAAAAATAAATTCTATGTTTAAAAGCCAAAATTATGGTAACCAATAGTAAAGATTCCCCAGTGCTAAAGCTATAATGTAACACATCACCCAACACTATTTATTAGAATAAAGATAGAGTGGTGACTGATTTATTTATGGATTTACCATTACCAACAGAAATGATTGGAAAATTTTAACCATATAAATTGATGATGTTATTCTGTTTATGGTTTCTTCTACAATATGTCTCCCTCTAATTGACTCCCCCTAAAGTTTGTGAACTATTGAAATGTTAAGAGTAATCAAAGTTCAGAAGATAACACTATAACACTAATTTCTTAAGAAGAGCACTAATACCTAGTACCTTTCTTCAATATACTCCTGTATAAATCAGATTTCTAACACCAACATTTCATACTTCTGACACCACTGTTGCTGCTTCTACCTTTGCAATAAATCCTTAAAATATGACTTGTAGAAAGTGGCAAGAAACTGAACCAAAAAGGATACAGGTTTCTTCATACACCTGGATAGTAGCCATGTCACCTTCCAATCGGATAATCTCTCCAACCAACTCGCTGTGGCCCACTCTCACCAGCTCATACATGGCTGCACCTGCCATGTCACAGGCTGTAACCACTGAAAAGAACAAATGAATATTTTGATGACTTAAGACTCTGTGAATAGTTATAATTAAAATATCCAGTAAATCCAATAAGACAACTTTCTCATATATTCATAAAAGAAATAAAACATCCACTATGGAACATAAAAGAGTTTCACAAAAGGATGCATTTTTAGCATATGACATAGAGAAAAACAAAATAAATTTGTTAGGCTAAAGATTATCCATTTACATAATATACTCATAAAAATCCACAATAACCCATAATATAAATATAGGTTTTGATCAACCCAGTTGCTATAATACAAGAAATGATGGGTTTGGGGACAATAAAAAAAAAAACTATAGAACTAAAATTGTTATAGGAGTTTTAGCTAGTAGCAATGGTGTGAGAATGCCACACAATTATCAGTTTGCTGTGCTGTCACCATTCCTTTGAAAGATAATATCTGAAACAGCACCTTTACTCTCAAACACTTAATACCAGTGGTTCTTAAAACTTTTCTGGGACACAGACCCTTTTCATAAACGAATGATAGCTCATATACGCATCTACAAATTTTTTTTCATAGACCGCAGGGATGTTTTTAATCAGTTACCAACAGTGGGTAAAGCCCTGACTAGGAATTTCTAATTCTTATAAATACTGAACCAGAATTTGTACTTACTATTTTGAGTACAAAATAGTTTTGTTGTCTAGTAAGCAAAAATTACTTTTCTGGCAGGTTGGGAAGGTTGTACATTTTCGTAGGTATAAGAATCAATCTATTTTAACATTTAGCCTTCTGATAAAATTGGTAAGATCTATGAATTAGGGGATATTCAAGTAAAAACTATTAAAGTATTAAAATTTCATTAACTTTGTTAGAACAATGAAGATTTACTAATGTCATAAATATTTATCTCTGTAGCTACTATATAAGAATTAAGGTGCATTGAAATACCACAGATAACTAAAATTTGTAATATTTCATAAACTAAATGTATGCTATTTTCTTTATCTTATTAAGTACTTAAGAATTATAAACAGGATGACGCTCAACCAAGTGAGCCAATTGCAGGAATTTACTACAAGTTTCAGAAAAATATTTTTACCTAAACTGTTTTGATGATATTCTTTTGTCTTTTCCCTAAAAGTTCTTGTGTGTAAGACTGTCTTTCCTAAAAACCCTTATGATCATCAAGGGGAAACTGTTTCTCTGAATAGCAAAAGAGGCTGAAAACAGTGAAATTTGATTGTCTGCCAGTGAGTTAAAGCTCAAACACCAAGTGCCAGTGAGTTAAAGCTTCAACCACCAAGTGACTGAAGCTTCCTAGGAAAAAATAAGAGGCACAGTGATGGACAGTCTTTATTTGCATAAACAACAAAAAACATCATCACCTCCATTATTAGAACAACAAAAAGGCTATAGGATAAGGTTTACAAAAAGATACAAGAAAAAATGGATTTATAATCCATTAAGGATTATAAATCAATGACCAGGTTTACCTATGGAAACTGGGAATCATGGTTTGCAGCAGGGGTGTGGAATAGCAAAGTGAATACTACAATGAGATTAAAATACAGCAGTACCCCAAGTTTTGGCAAAATGAGCATAAACTTTAAAACTGCTTTCTAGCCCGGCTGGCATAGCTCAGTGGTTGAGCATTGACCTATGACCCAGGAGATCATGGTTTGATTCCTGGTCAGGGCATATGCCAGGACTGTGGGCTCAATCCCTGGGGGGGGGGGCAGGAGGCAGCTGATCAATGACTCTCTCTCTCTCTCTCTCATCATTGATGTTTCTCTCTCTCTCTCCCTCTCCCTTCCTCTTTCTGAAATCAATAAAAATATATTTAAAAAAAAACAAAATTGCTTTCCATTATCAGTGTCATGGCATAAGACTTTTTTTTTCACAGCTATCTGGTTATGTGATATCTGAAACACCCATTCAGAAGGATTTATATATGTAAAGAGCTAAGGTTGATATTGCTGAGAAATGCTCTGAAAACATTATTAAAGCTCAAACCAAATTAACGTATTTACTGAATGCTTATAATTTGCAAGTATTACATACTAAAAGCCATAAACTTTATAGCTTTTTAACCTCAGATTTAACCAAAAAAAATAGATAAAACTCTGAACAGTGATTATACATTCACACAATAAACATGACATCACAAATTAGTACCTCAATAATTATCAAATTTAGATAATGAATGCTAAATGAGCCTTTATCATGAAGGTATTACCTCAGTCTTACAGCAGTTATAAAATCTTTTGACGACAAAATTTATGTAGGTGAAGAGAAACTTGTGTGGTTTCTATCTAAAACACCTTGAAAAGACATTAATTGAAGTTGGGAATCTTGACCATTGAGATTATTATGTATTACTTACCAGGTCCTGAGACCCCATGCACATAACCAAATGAGCTTTCTTTATCTTCATCGAGTATTTTTGGTAGCTTCGAGAAATCCATGATGTTAATTTACCTATGGTAAAAAATTAAGTTATAATTACAAACCCTAAAGCAAAAGAACCAATATAGACAGTCAACTCTCATCTTTGGTGTCTTTTTTATTACCACTTCTTCGAAGTAAAATATAAAATGTGATTAAAAGTACCTCATTCCTGGATGTTCTATAATTATTAAAATTCAGAATTATATAGCCCTATGAAAAGTTTTCCATAAAAAAATACTAAGGAGTATAACAATGTGAAGTCTTCCCAATGACTTATCCAGTCCTACATCTTGCCTTCTCCCCCATTACCTTTCTGACCTTATCTCCAATTACTTATCCCCTTAATCATTCTGCATATACAAGGGTTGGCAAAATTAGGTTTACAGTTGTAATACAAATAAATAATACAATAATTAATAAATAATACAATAATAAACTCTGTATTTTGTGTACTCACAACTGTAAACCTATTTTTTGCCTACCCCTGTATACAGTGAACTCTGCCATTTCTCAAAAATACATACACATTCTGCTTCAGGGTCTTTGTAAACATGTTGTTCCCTCTGCCTGGAGTACTCTTCTCCCAGATATCTCCTATACCTCCTTCAGGTCTTTACTCAACTGTCCCCTACTCCGAGAGGCTTCTCTGCCCATCTTTTAAATCACAACATACCTCCTTTATTTTTCACCATCTAACAAATTATATCTTACATTTAATTTTTTAAATGTATTATCCATCTTTAAAATTTTTCTGAAAGCATTTTTCCTTTTCTTTTTTTTAGAACACAGAACAGTTTAAGCAACTCAGTTCAACCTCTTTTCTTTATAGATGTGCAAACTGAAAAACCTAAAGAATGAACTATCCAAATAGAAAATTGGTGGCAGATCTGAAAGTAGAAAGTTTATTTTTATTTACTTATTTGTTTGTTTTTTGAGAGAAACATCGATGTGACAGAGAAACATCAATCAGTTGCCTTCTGTATGCTCTTCGACTGGGGATCAAACCCACAACCCAGGTATGTGCCCTGACCGGAAATCGAACTGGCAACGTTTTGACGCACAGGGTGATGCTCAACCAAGTGAGCCACTCTGGCCAGGCAGAGAAAGTTTATTTTTGATCACTGGTCTAACTTAATAATTACTGATGTTTAATAATGGAGATAAAATCATGTACATATAAAAAGCTAAATAATGTCCCCCAAACAACCATAAAATAAGGGTCACAGATCAGTAAGTAATAAAGTGTCGAATAATATAACTTATCTACTAAAAGTTCAAAGTTCTGAATGTTTGGGGAACACATGTTGAAGGTCAGGTAGAATTTGGATAAAACAGAAAAAAAGGGTAGCAAAAGCATTCCGGTTGGGGAAATAACAAGAACAAAAGAATGGAGAGAAAATCTACAAGAAGTTAACAGATCGGCCTGACCAGAATGAAAGGATTATATTAGGGCAACAGTGAAAAATGAAGATGCAAAGATAGAGAGACTTATTTGTGGGTCTTGAAATGAATGCCAAGTAGACTTGATCCTACAAACAATAGGAAATAACCTAACCGCAGATTGAGGGAAAACTTTTATGGGGAAAATGATGTTTAGGGAAAATTAAAAAGCTCTAGAAATAGTTTCAACTTGAGTGTCAATGTAATTCAATTTAATAAATGTTTATTGAGCTCCTACCAAGAAAAAGGAACTGTGTTAAATGTAGGGAATAAAGATTGTGAATAAAAGGAGGCTTCACTGGCTTTAAACAACTATACATACAAATCACAGTGACTTAAGTGGTCAAAATGACCACACACTGAAAGCCGAGGAAAAACTGAATTGGATGTGGGAGAAGTGTTAACCAATGTGGATAAAGCAGTGGGAACAGGTAGCTGAAAAGTAAGTTTTGAGGCTGACTGAGTTGAGTCCAGATACAAAGAATACAAATGAGAGGAAAACCAAACTCTGAGCCTTGAGGATTAATTCCAGTGGAATGAGGATTGTTTTTCAGTCTTCCGAGAGCTACTGAAGGATCATCAGGAGAACCATATATTCCAGGGAACACAATTTGTAATCCATTAATCAAGATATCAAGGAATTGGTGAGGAAAGTAAAACAATGAAGTCATTAACAGAGGAGTTACAGTTTGATATACTAGTGTCATCAGGAGGTAGGTGGTGGACAGGGCTAGAATGGAGTGACTGAAGAAATAGGCAAGAGTGAAAACAAAGATTAAAACATATAGAGATATGGGAGACATTACTAGTGAGTTAGATATGACCTAAGGAGCAGGAAAAGTACCAAGAACTTGAAAATGACACTGATGATAAAACAGACTATCATCAAGTTGGTAGTTTACCGATAAAGATGAAGGCAGGGTGTAAGTAATCAGAAATAATGGAATTGAACTAGAAAGAAAAAATAAACCAGATATTACAGACACAAATATCACAATAAAGGTCACAAGGATTTGGGGGTTGGCAGTAGGAAAATTAACTGGAAGAAGGGCATTTGAGGGTGGAAATAAGGAAAAGGGAAACTGGTTTACCAGGATTCTCAGCTTCCTAAAGAAGGGGCTATTGATTAAGCAGGTATGGGACTGCAAAGACTGGAATATAAAGAGATGGTACAAGTTTTTCTAGAAACTACTTAGATAATGGGGGGGAAAACAAAGTTTACGGACAAACACTTACTTGGGTAATGGGTTGGGCAAAGTTTTCAAATAAGTAGTGAACAGGCAAATGAGGTCAAATTTTAAAATCAAAGATTTTCAAAGTAAAAGGAGAACTTGATAATCATAGTTTAACTTCCTCCCCAAACACGGGTTTTCCTCCAAGGCATTCATGATTCATAGTCATCTGTCTATTAAAGTGGAAATGGCACATCTTGAATTAGCGGACTCAGGACACAGGCTGATTCGGCCAGTGACATGCTACAAATCAAAATCTCTTAATATGTTCATTTGTAAAATAGGAATAATGCTACCACCCACCCCAAAGTTGCAAGTAAATTACAAATTGTTAAAGTGTTCCTTATGAAATGTAAAATGCTTATAAAAATTTCATTATTAATACTACTAATTAAACAGGGCCTCAATTTTGGGGGAAAACACACACCATTCTGTTTTTAGAAATCTCCTTTTAGAGAACTGTCTTGTATCTAATCTAAATCACCTTCCCCAGAACTTCTATCCTCTGACCCTGTTTCTTCCAAGTACTGTAACCACAGAGTAAATATGTTCTATCGCCAAGCAAATTCTCTTTAGTGCCTTCAACTGTTCCTCAAACGATAATCTTTTTTTCAGATCTTTACTCCCAAGGCTATCCTTTTCTGAAAGTATTTCATGATGTTAATGATTCTTTTAAATCAGAGCAAAGAAAATAAAAACAGTATTCTAGATGTTGTATGAGTAAGTACTGAAAAGTACCACTTCATTTGTTCTGGATGCTTCTTTATATTGAGAAACAGAGACCAAGGCTTTGAATCAGACAGACTTGAGTTTGAATTTAAAAGTTGTGTCCTTGGTCAATCAAATTTTTTCAACTTTATGAGCCTCAGTTTCACCTGTAAAATCTAATGGGGTTGTTGTTAGGCACATAACAGTAAGTCTAGTAGAAAAGTAATACTGATGAACACTAACGTTATTCTGTTAATGCAAACTAATATTGCCTAATTTCTAAAAAGTTCCTAATGTAGTCTTATCATCTTGTTATTTGAACCAAATCTAATCGTGTGGCTATTTTTTTCTTAGTTATCATGTATATTTTTACCATAACTTTATTTTCTAAAACTAAGTACATTTTTTAAAGCAGCAATGATATGCCAGGTGCTATATTATAGGCTGAAAATATAATGAAGTAAGACAATCTCACCCAAAGAACTTCTGGCCTGGTGGGCTAAAAAGACAAACATGGTAGTTACAATAAGGTGACATATGTGCTCTCATAGGAGCAGTGCAGGCTGCTTTAGAAGAGCATAAAGCAGAGGCATCTAACCCAGACTTAGGCAGGACAGGAGTGACTTAGAGGAGGCTAAGCTGAGACTTGCAAGACAAACAAGAAGGTAGTAGAGTATACAGTAGAGCTTCCTTACAAATGGTTCAAATCTCCTAGGGTTCATAAATGTGCTAGAGGGTTCATGAGGCAACAATGTTGTCTTTTCTGTTTTTTAATATAAGTATTTACATACCTTCCTTTTAAACCAACAGTGAGTACCTTCAAATGTATGAGCAATAGTTAGCAATGAGCAATGGAAATCAAATGGGTTTGTTCAGGATTCAGCTGCCTTGTGGGTTTATCACCAGCTGGATTATCCTAGTCATCATGGAAACTTATGATTCTAAAGTTTTTAACTTTTTGTTTTTAGGAATATATTGTTTAATTTATGTCAAAGACAGCAGGCATTAGGAACAGTGACATCAAACTAATAAGAGAATCAAGAACTTAAGTGATAATTCTACAGATTTAGAACTTAGAGATACTTTTCATCAGATCCACAAATTTGCATTTATCTGATTAATATACAGTTGACACTTGAACAACATGAGATGTCAGGCCCCCACACAGTTGAATATCTACATATAACTTTTGACTCCCCCAAAACTTAACTACTACTAGCCTACTACTGCCTGGAAGTATTACCGATAACATAGTCTATTAACACATATTTTGTATATTATACATAGTACATACTATTTTCTTACAATAAAGTAAGCTACAGAAAAGAAAATATTAAGAAAATCATAAGGAAGAGAAAATACATTCATATTACCTATATGTTTACTGAAAAAAATCCACATATAAATGGATGCACAGTTCAAACCTGTTCTGTTCCAGGGTCAAATGCATAAGTATATTTAATTAATGCCGAACAATTACTGTCTGTATTGCTCCATAGAATTTAAGTTTCATGAGGTGCAAAGAAAACAAGTACTCAGTGAACAGTTACTGAATAACTTCGGTTGTCCCTAAAACACTTCCGTTTAACAAACAGGGAACCTATAAGAATGGCAATTTAGGTAACCTGAACCAAGATCACAAAAGTAGCAAGCAGAAAAGGTGGGATTTGAACCCAGGCAGTCTGACTCCAGAGTCTGTAACTAGGCTGCTTTCTCTTCTCTGTACCTAAACAATTCCATAAAATACAGGGGATAACAGTCTCTGCCTCAAGGCAGAAGTTTTATCAGATTAGACATGGAGATACAGCATCCATATTCCCAGTCCTGGAAGGAAAAGGAACTATGGTCACAGGATAGCCAAGGTCAGCTGTCAGCCCTTCAGAGTAGGCTTCAGAGGCAAAGAGCTGCCTAGCCTATATTCGTACCCTTCAGAGGGCAACCTGCACCTGGTGACTGAGCAAAGTGAAGGTATAAAGGCCCAGTCATGTCAGCCCGATGTGGTATACCGTCGCAAGCAACACTTCATTCCAGGTTTCCCTACCAGTTTGGCTGAGGTTCTGTTGGACTTACATTGCATTTCAACTTTTTCCTCTGCCAACTCTGCTTTCATATAGGTTGATCCTTAACAAATATCTTATACGTCAAATTCTTTCTTGCCATATGCTTCCAGAGAACCCAAAATACTCAAATAATAAAATACTAAACAATTACTCCCAGGACAAGTGAAACTTAAGACTTACACTTAAACCACTACAATTTTTGGCCTGTTTTCTGTCTTATCTTGTAGTAATTAGTTATTTTGTAAAATGGGAAAAGAAATACAGAAGTGGGTTTAGAAAGCAAGGCATTTAGGGCGATGTTCAGGCTAAATCAAACAACTGACACAGAGGTTAAGCCTCAAAAACCAAAGCCACAGTTTCTACAAGGAACTTGCTCCTAGTCCTTCAATTCTTAGATGGAGCCTCATCACCATTAGTTACAGGAAAAGAAGTCCCAACTCATAAGAGTTTATTAAACTTCTGAAGTACTATATTCTGATAGAATTGGGAACTATGTTTTCCTAGGTCCAGCAGTTTCAGGCTACAACCTCTTAACAGTTAAAAACACTTAGAAAACAGCCCAAGGATTGGTCCTATTACAGGCCCTCAGAATATTAAAACCTGCAATTGCCACAGCACTAAAATAAGGGTTCCTATTGTACTTCTAAAGCTTTTTCACCAAAGCACCCCAATTACAGAAAATCAAGTAAGCACTGAAATGAATAAATAAACTCTCTCTACCTTTTTCCTCCCCAGAATCTTGACTGAGAATAGGATGTCATAGCAGTCTACTGTACGCAGGGAAATTTCTTTGTATGCTCTTGCATTTTTTTTTAAAGCAAAATGTAAATTTTAGTAAGTACTAGCTTTTTCTCCTACTGCCAGTGTTTCAACAGCATTCCACTGAACAAGCATTGCTTTTGGTATGTTTTGTGCTTGCCTGCATATGCTCCACTTCATCATATAATGCCTGCTTTACAAGAAAAATATGAAAGTGCCTCCTCCCCACAAATAAAATAAAAACTATTCATATTATGCTGACTTCACTACTGAATTGGGCTAAGCATACAGCAGTTTGATAAGCATAGTCATACCACATAAAAGTGAAAATAAAAATAACCCACTAAAATCTTCTGCTTCACTCTTAAATGCTTATGCCTCTATGTCAGCGATTTTCAACCTTTTCCATCTCATGGCACACATAAGCTAATTACTAAAATTCTGTAGCACACCAAAAAATATACTTTTTGCTGATCTGACAAAAAAAATAGGTATTATAATTTTGATTAATTCACACTGGACAGGTATTGTTTTTGGCTGTTGTCATTTTTTTATTTGACAAGCTAAGGGAAAAGAGGTCAGTGCCCCTGACTAAGTAGTCAGGTATTGTATGTTTTAAAATTCTAGCAGCACAACAGTTAAACATCGCTGCTGTATGTGAAAAAGCAAAGGCTTTGAAAGATATTAAGGAAGTAATTCCCAAAACATTTTAACTTGCAATGAGCAAATTATACTGGTTAGATAACATCGAAAGTTAATCTTATCCTAAATCTCCATAAGGTCTAAACTATCATGATATGATTTAATGCTAAAGTTTTACATACTATTTAATTATTCCTTCCCAATGTAATACTCAGCTATTCTTGTTGCTCTCAATCATTTAAAAAAATACAAGCATGATACCTACTTTAAAAACAGTTGCTTTCATGAAAACAGTGGGGAATACTATACTCATAGAGAAATCAACTCAATGATTACATAAAAAAAATCTGCCTTAGTTGGATTCTTACTTTGATAAAAAGTAATTCTAATTTACAACTAAGATTCCTACAGTCACAAATTGTAGGGTTCTCACCCTCATATTTGTGAAAGATTAAAAAAACACAAAAAACCCTACTGTAGAAGGGGGGAAATCCAGAAGGTTAGCACAGGCAACCATCTGATCTAATGAGTCATCAGTCTCCCCCCACACACTGCAGAACACTGCAGAACACTGCAGTGGCAAATCACAACACCACAGGCCCACTTTTATTCCTTCCATTTTACAAGGTTCACTCCAAATTGCTATTGGTTAATGCACTATACCTGGTAATCTCATCCCAGAAATAATTCTTTTTAATACCACTCTTGGACGATACGGCTGTTGGGGGCAAGAGTGAGGGTTTATATAAAAGCTAAATACCAAGGTTCTACGACAAAATTTATTTACATGCAAATTCCTGGGCACTTCATTGACACTGAAGTACTGTTTTAAGGTAACACTTGAAAAAGTACATTCTGTCCAATTGATTAAGGACTACTTTTGGAAAGAATAGCTAAAATATGAAGAAAAATCTAGTTATTACAATCAAATACTTATTTGCATACACAGTTTACCTTCTTAGAGAAAGGCATTATGAATCTGTTTAATATTCTTATGCTTGGTCAAAAAGTTATAGAATAAGTAGAATTCCAGCTAATAACATTATCGTATATATACAGAGTATAGTATTAAATCATTTTGTGAAGCACTTTTCTACTCATTTCATTTTACCTACCTACCTAAGTAACCCCATTAGACAGGTTTATGTGGCAGATTACTGACTATACAGAACTAGTTCTCCATTTTTTCCTTGTCAACAAAACCCTAACTTGGTTCAATTTTGATAAGCCCATTAAAGTAATTCCAATTCCCTTGCCAATGATTAGTCTGGAAATGAGAATAACGTTTAGACCAATAAGAGGTAAGGCAAAGTCTGTTGGGGAGCTTCTGGAAATGGTTTCTTTGCTCTCGTAAAAGATATAGGCCATGAGAAACACTCTTTCTCCCTTCAATATGGTCACCTGCATGGGATATGCAGCTATCTTGGAAGGAGCCAATCTAAGCAGACAGGTCACCTTGCTAAAGACGGCAAAACAGAAAGGAAGCATCTAGATTCCCCTGTTGCCTTTATTGGTCCACTGGATTGACCAACATAACACGAAAGGAGAGTGTTTCAAGAATAAATATTTTTATATGTATACATATTTCATACTGCTATTAAAAAAAGAATGAGCCCTGGCCAGGTGGCTCAGTTGGTTGGAGCACCACACTGTACACCAAAAAGTCATGGGTTTAATTCCCAGTCAGGGCACATACCTAGATTTTGGGTTCAATCCCCAGAGTAACCAAATACTGTATGCAGGGTAAAAGTTCTACATTATGAATTTATAGGCTAGGAGCCTGCGAGCAACGGTAAAACTGTTACATGTACAGATTCCAGTCCTCTGCCTTCAAGAAGCATATTTATCATTTTCTTAGCCCCTCGACATAGCATAGTGCTTTGCACAAGCAGTAACTCAATAAAATGTTCTAAATTAAAAATAAATAATATCAACTACTATCTGTTAAGCACATAACACACTCCAGGCATTATGTAAAAAAATAGACATATTCAATTTAACCCTTAACAAAAGTCCTATGAGGTAGATGTTGTTTGATTAGGAAAAGGTTTTGAGACTTAAGCAGCCCACTCATGACAGAGCTACACAGTGATGAAGTCCAGATTTAGTCTTATTTTAACATGTAGGTATTTAATAACAAATAATTCAAAAGACCCTATTTTAGTCAGAAGCTTTAATCTTTAATCTTTATTATCCCCTTTTAAAACAAATAAACAAACAAACAAACAACAAAGCAAGGGATGCCTCTTTTCCATTATTAACTGACTCAATGCTAGAATGACAAAGGACACTGTGTAGGCAAAAGAGAGGAGATAAAAAAAAAAAAAAGGGTGACATAACAGATCACTCACAAACTAAAGAGTAAGTAGTGGAACAACCAAGAGTTGACTATTTCTGACATAGCCACCTCCTAAAGAACTAAGACTTTTAAAGAACAATGAATAATGCTGTATTTTATTAATGCACAAACATAAATTATTATAATAAAAAAAGAAAAGAGAAATGTCAATGTAACTGCAAAGTAAATGGACATGTTTGGAACTAATACGAATATTAATGAAAACAGACCCAATACAATTTTGCTACAGGAAATAATATTGGAAAATTTCTGGCTAATAGACTGAAAAATTTGGAACAATGAAGCTACCTAAAACAGTGCCTGAATGAGAAATTCCTCTTATTTTTCTTATTCCTTAGATAAAACAATAAACTTAAGAGTAAACGTTATAGTAAAGCTAACATTAATAACCTACAAGACTTCTGAGTGAATTTTTAGAATATTTTCTTGATGTCAGGTTATAAAGAAAAAATGAGTCACTGATTTATATCTTAACTTACAAGGATATAAATAGTCAAAAAGATAGCCAAAAGATACAAACAGTAAAGAAAATAAGTATTTGTTACATACTTTTTCTTAAAATTTATTTTCAGAAGGAATATGCTTGTAATTTTAAAATACCCAAAGGAAAGTTTCACCACTTCAATATTACCGACTGTTATTATTTCCTCACAACCTATTTTTTTACATAGTTGCAACTGATAACTATAACTTATACATATTTTTTCTCATATGCATCTCCTTCAACTGTAAAATATTCCATTAATTGGATAACATTTAATAACTTTCTTTACTGGACACCTAGATGGCTTCCCATTTTTTTACACTTTGCTAGTGTACCTTTCATTCATTTTAAGTTACTGACTAGATAAAGCCAAGGTAAGGCAAACAACTAAGGAGCTATAAGGATACTCTATGCTGATGTTTCACAAGAGCAACACTTACACACATGCACACATGCACACACACACACACACACTTACTTGTACCTAGAATACCATATTTCACCTAATCTAAGATACCATCAATTATAACATACTCCTTTAATTGATGTACTACTAAGGAAAAAACCCCAAGGAATTAAACTACTGCACTCCAGAAACTGCAGGACAAACACTAATTTCAAAGCTGTTAAAATGTGAAAAAAAGTATGTCCTAGAAACAATAACATATGCTATTAGAACTAAATATAGCACAATAATTTATACACAAGTACTTATTAACCTTCATTAGAATAAAGACTTAATTAAATAAAAGAAAGAAGAAAACAAAAGATCTCTGACCCAATGAAATGATAGTCGCAGAGTTTGTGCACATTGTCAGAGACCTTTATATAGTCTTATTGACTCAAGTTGTGCACAATTAAACATTATTATCTAATATTTTAGAACATTGCAGATTTAAAGCAACAAGTCATTAGAGAGCTTATACTCTAAGAATAAACAGAAATTAAAGAAAGTGGTTATGAATTGATCAATGGTCATAAGAATGACCTATAAATTATCAAGGAAAGGTCAATTTGGGTTTATTATTTTGTAAAAAACATGGGAAGCAATTTAGCAATACACAACAAGGTCCTTAAAAATGTTCAAACCCTTTGACCTGTAAATTGTACTTCTGAAAATGAATGCTTAAGTCCAAAGACTTTTATATGGATGTTCATAACGCCTTTAGTCATAATAGCCAAAGAGTGGAAACACAACCCCAATATCCATCAACAAGTAAATGGATAAACAAATCATGGTATATCCATACAATGGAATAATACTCAGTAATAAAAATAAATCATTGAAACATGTAACAACCTGGAGTCATCTCAAAATTATTATGCTAAGTAAAAAGCAGACTGAAAAAAAAAGGTTCCATTTACATAAAATTCTAGAAAATGCAAACTAACCTGTAGTGATGAAAAACAAATCAGTGGTTGCTTGGGGATGGCCAGTGGGATGGTATGGAAGGGATTACAAAGAGGCACAAGGAAACTTCTTTTGGGGTGATGGATATGTTCACTAAATTGATTGTAGCAATGGTTTCACAGGTGTATACATATATCAAAACATCAAACTGTACACTTTAAATACGTGCATGTTAATTATACCTCAATAAACCTTTTCTGAAAAAGTGCAAAATACTGACAATACGATTCCTGAAGGGGCATAATGCTTACACAAAATACATCATATTCACTTTTGTTTTTACTTGTCAACTAACAGTTACAAGACTACATAGCTTATGAGGCTGATAAAAAGAAACTCAACCCTAGAATCATCATAGGGGAAACAGTCGAAAACAACCAAATGAGTTTGTCTGTCCAGAATGAATTTATGTGTGTTTTTTTTTAAAATCCTCATCTGAGGATATTTTTTCATTGCTTTTCAGAGAGAGTGGAAGGGTGAGAGAAACATCGATGTGAGAGAGAGACATCTATTGGTTGCTTCCCACACCTGCCCTGACCAGAGCCAGGATAAAGTTTGCAACCTAGGTATGTGCCCTTGGCTACAATTGAACCCAGGACCACTGAACTAAACCGGCTAGGGCAATTTATGTGGCTCTTGATAAGGTTATGTGGGTAACTTCTTGTCCAGTCAAGTTCAGCAAGTCCTGGGAATTTCCACAGTCCCTTAACAGCTCCAGAGTGTATGAGTCAGATATGCATTTAAAGTACTTACTCATCTATGTTTTCACAACAGGCTTAATGGCAATATCCTGGCTGAGGATTTAGGAAAACCTTAACCCTATCTTGAATAAACTTTTGAGCAACAAGGCATAGAAGAGTTTGTCTTCCAAGACTCAGGCTAATATTTTGGATATCGAAGTTGGAGTTCAATGATTCGTTTGGAGGGTGGAGGTAGTGTGAGAGTTATTATCTGCTGTTGTATATATACTGCTTTAATTTTGAGGTAGAAATAGTTCACAATAAAGCATTGATAGTCTGTTTATCTCTGCCTATTCATAGGTACTTTCTCCACCCTCCTTACTCAACAATATCTCTGGATAAGGATGAGATCATATTTAAAACATACACATACCCCACTGAACAATAGCAGGTACTATCGATCTACATTCAAGAGCTGTAGGTACACCAAGCTGGGATCTGAGCAAATTTCTGTATTTTAAGTGTCTGCTTTGGATCACATTAAAGAGGTTGGTATCAATCAGCCTGCTTTGTGGTTTAACAATAAGATATATTTTTTTCCTTTCTTCAAACAAATGAAATAGAGGACACTGAACAGAAAAACGTTATATTCAAAGGAATTTGTGGACATTATAACTCATCTGAATAAAGCCCCTCGCTGTCTAATTCTGTATTACCTAAGACTAGGACCTAGAGATGACTGAAAACCCATTTATCACAAGAAAAGATACAGTTATGCCTACATTTAGCTAGTTATCACACTCTCAATGTTTATAGTAATTGGCAATCTGATTCCCTACTTAACTGTTTAAAAGGTCTTACATAATTGTTTTGGTACATAAAATCAACAACTTTCACAATTACTAACAATTGTAGCATTTTACTCTTAATAATATACATGCATTCAAACTTCAATGGATAGAACACTTCAATGTATAAATCACAGAAAGAGCATTTCAAGTCATATAAAGAATGCTTGCCATTATTTGAAAGTAACAAGAACAAGATCTTGTTCTTATACTGACATTGTTACACTGATTAGATATGATGGTAGATCACACATAATATAGGGGTGCTAGAAATGTTAAAGGCATTCAGCTATTCGGCTTCCCAATGACTCAAGCTAAATGACAGATTTCAGCAAAACACTGGGGACAAACCTGAACCTCAGGGCATCTATAAATTAAAGAGTAATTTGGCAATATCCACCAAAATTCAAAATGTACATATCCTTTGCCCCGTACTTCCACTGGAATTTACTTTATGTGTACAAAATGTCCTCTTAATATTTATTATAGAACTGTTTCTTATAGCAAAAGACTGGAATGTCCATTAATATGGAGGCTAGTTAAATAACTTGTGGCAATATGAGAGGCTATATGCTTAGTAGCATTAAGATAGCAATTCTCTGGAAAGAGACTACCTGGGTTCAAATCCCAAAGTCCTATTACTAAATGAGCTGTGTGACTTTGTTGGACATTTAACCAACCCATGCCTAATTTGCCTCATTTGTTAAATGGAAATAAAAATAATATCTATCTCATAAGGTTGTTGCGAGGCTTCCATAAGTTAACACAACTAAAGTATTAAGCAAAGTGCCTGAATCTTTCAATAAACTCTCAATAAATGTTACATATGATGATGACAGCGCATTAGTACAACTGAATACTCAACTATTATTAAAAAGAATAAAGCATGCAGCTTTAACTGCATCAATGTGGAAAGATCTCCAAGATAACGCTGGTAAGTGAAAAATGTAAGGTCCACAACAATAGGAAGAGGTGCTACCTTTGTGAACAAATTCCCAGTGGGGCAGGGGAAAGGATAGAGAGGGAGGGAGAAAACATACATGTGTAAATATATAATTTTTACTGTATTTCTATATTATCCATTCAAATTAATTAAAAATATTGTCGAATGGTTCAATGAGTGCTAAAATAATTAAGCCAAGTAATAAAACTACTATATATACCTAGTTAACCGAGCAAAGAGCATCATAACTAAATAATGGCAAATATTTAAATAGCTCTTATGTGTGTCAGTTAATATTCTAACCACTTTTCTTGTATGATTCACTTAAACTTCACAACACTTAATGAAGTAAATACTCTTATTATACTTATTTTAAAGATGAGAAAAATGAAATACAGAAAGAAAAGTGACTTTGCCAAAGTCAAACTGCTAGGAAGTGGCAGAGCCAGGATTTGATCCAGATAGTCTGACTCCACTACTTTTGCCCTAAACCTCCTTGTTATTTTGCCTCTCAATATCCCTCTAAAATTACTTTTTATCTACATATATCCCAACTCTTTCCAAAAAGAATTTGTACAGTTTACAATAAAGAAAAAATATATAAGTTAATAAAATTGGTAGTGAAAAGGGGAAAACAAAAAATATGAACATGAGGAACAAATACAGATGCTTGAAATATGCAACAAGTCTAGCTCTAAAGCATCTGCCATTTTCTATTATGGCTTTGACTGATGTATTAACTTCAGACTCTTAAAAGGACTGAAAGCAAGTATTAAATAATTATAAACTTAATCTTGCTTCTTAACATTTTTATTTGAAGCTTTCTCAAGGAAAGTTAATCTTCTTACAGCAATTTATTTTTGTTAATCGAAACCCAAATGTGAACTTTTCCTTATAAAGTACTTTCTGTGATATGATTGTCAGGTGACAGACCCCAAACAGCATATTGTGCAATATGCTCTGTATCTCCAAGAAAGAAAGAAGTCCCAGAGGATTTAACATCCATACCAAAATAAAATGTATATTTGTAACTTTATCTGGTAATGTCTATAATTCTCCTGTATATTTTTAATGACAAATTCTTATTGGGTGCTCAAAGGTTATCATATACACAAAATTAAGGAGAATTTATGGAGTTAGGATAATTTATACACTTTCTTCTCATATACCTGAGTAACTGGGACAAAATAATTCAGACAATTGCCATTCCCGACCATTTCAAATGGTATTTTTCCTTTTGTTAATTCCTTTTTTGCCCTATCTTATTTTTTTTAAATGTAAATAGTTTGCTTTATTACAGAAACACTACATGTTGACTGTAAAAATAAAGACATGTAATATAGGACAGAGAAAAGAAGAAAGTAAAAAATTACCTATCATGCCCATCCAACCTCTCTGAGATAACCAGTAAACATTTTGGTGACTATCCTTTCCTGAAACACATTTTGTACATATGTAGTTTTACATTCATGCTATTGCAAATACCCTGCAACAACATGGATGAACCTAGAGTGAAATTAGTCAGACAGAGAAAAACAAATGTCATATAATTTCACTTACATGTGGACTCTAACAAACAAAATAAACGAAAAAGCAGAATAGAAACAGAGAACATAAAGATATAGAGAACACTTTGATGGTTGCCAGATGAATGGGGATTGAGAGGATGGGTGAAAAAGGTGAAGGGATTAAGAAATACAAATTGGTAATTAGAGAATAATCATAGGGATGTAATGTACAGCATAAGGAATATAGCCAATAGTAATGTAATAACTATGTTTGGTGTGAGATGGGTACTAGACTTATCGGGGTGAACACTTCATAAGTTATATAATGTCTAATCACTGGGTTGTACACCTGAAACTAATCTAATATTGTATGCCAACTGTAATTGAAAAATAAAAAATTATTTTTAAAAAAAGAACACATCACTGTCTATGGCACACTCTTGCCAAAAACTAGAACCTGAATATGATCAAGTCTCTAGATCAAACTATCAGTTTTGAAGACTATAGAGAACCAAGGAATGTGTTAAATGACACCTAAGGGGTGCAATTAATAAAATCCAAATTGTAAAAAACCCCATAGAACAAATTATCTGATTTAATAAATAAATTGAAACAAATTATGAGACAATCAGAGAAATGTGAACTGACTGGATGAATATTTGATAATTTTAAGGAATTATTAAAATTTTGATGTTTCTGTATAATGACAAAAACATTCCTTTATATGCTGGAGTTTATTTCTGCTTTTTAAAATTCTGCTGCACTTGCATAAACCTAAAAATATATCTGCATCTATAAAATTAAAAAACTTATTTAGTTATCTGGATAAGTCAACACATTTTCACTTAAGATATCCACGTAATTAAGAAGAAATCTTTATGTAAATGTCCTAATTTTCCATATCAAATTAAAGTTTTTCTTCTGCCCAAAGCAATGACTATTGAAGGTAGAAAATCAAATATATGCAAGGTATAGTAATAAATTTTGAATTTTTTAAATTTCCTAATCTAGAGATAATTCCTGATTTTGATGCATTTCCTTCCATCTTTTTCAATGTGTATATATACTGGATCGTAGGTCAATGCTCAACCACTGAGCTACACCCGGCTGGGCTCCATTTTACTTTTAAATAAACTCTTAAAAAAGTTAAACTAAGGAGTAACTAAAACAAAGAGTGTTTGCTTTTCATTGTTAAAGCACATCTTCTGCATCACACCATGCACTACCTATTGTATTTTCAATTAAGTAAGTTTAATTATTTTTCAGAAATGGAGCGAACCGTGGCATATTGTAGGTGTAATTTTTAAAAAGGTTTACCACCAAAAAAACAACGGTTAAGATTCAAAAGTGAAAATGTGATTGTAGTAAGCTAGGTAAATATTGATACAAAAAAACAGCAACAAAAAATATCATAGGTTAAATCTGAAAATACCTATGAAATACCATCGATTTTTAAAACTAATGGCAACTGTGAAATTAAATAGAGCAGACTTATTAAATTTGAACAAATATAAAGGGGAGTGTCAAATCAATTAAAGTAATCATTCAGTAATTTTATTCACAATAGTGACTAATTTTAAAGATGGCTTTAATAGTTTCTGGTAAAAAAGATTACCATGAAAATATACATCTACTTCAGCTATCTTTATAAATATACATGATATATATGTTTACTATGTCCAAAATATATCTGCTGTATATGTAAGAGAATACACTTATTAAACCAAAGTCACTTTCATTTCACAATATAAAAAAAAAATAGTAAAACTTTAAAAGTTTTACTAATAATCTTTTAATGAAATTTTTCCTGAAAACAAATGAGTAATGATATTTTTCAGGAGTAAAGTGAAACATAAACTCATGATAGCTATACTTCAATTATTGTTTAATTTACTGATATTTTCCAATACAAAACGACTAATCCCTGTGAATCATTTCAAGCTAGGAAGGGAAAAATTTGATTCTAGTTCATGTCTCCATTCTAGTTCAAGCTAGGAAGGGAAAAATTTGATTCTAGTTCATGTCTCCATTATGTTCTCTACATGCCTATGTCTACTTCATATGAGGATAAAGATAAGATTTAAAATAAAAGGCAAAAATTTTAATTAACATAAGCATGAAATCAAAAGTTCCTGTTCTATAGGTCTGTAAAATTTTAATGTATTTCTATAATCCGCTGTAGGGATAATAATTTAGAAATAGAAGAACTACCTCCTTAAATTGATTCCAGATACTAATGATCATATGCTTTGGAAAATCTTTTTATAGAAAATATTGCTCGACCAACTATGATCCAGGAGATCAGCATTTCGATTCCTGGTCAGGGCACATGCCTGGGCTTTGGGCTCCATCCCCAGCAGGGGGCGTGCAGAACGCAGTTGATCAATGACTCTCATCAATGTTTCTCTCCTCCCTTCCTCTCTCTGAAATCAATCAAAACATATTTTTTTAAAAGAAAAGAAAATATTAAGTCACTGGAGTTGCCAAAATAATGGGCTTTATGTTATATTTCTCAGCTCCTATTAATAAATCTGCTTTAGAATATTTGCTAAAACTACATTTTTTTCTCCTCTATTTCTTTGAATAGCCTCATTACAAATTCTAGTTTTCCTCAATACTGCCAACCTCATTTCAAATTCTACTCCTTTCTCCATACCTCAAACCTGTCACTCAATTTTATAAAATGTCTTAAGTCTTCTTTACAAAGTCTAGGGTGGGGCAAAAGTAGGTTTACAGTTATTCATATGGAAATTAATACAATCATTAATAAATAATACAAGAATAAACTGTTTCCCATACTTACAACTGTAAGTTTCCCCGAACCCTGTATGTACTGTGCCCTCTGCATTCATTATCTAATTTAATAGTACCTATGGGATAGATTTACACATGAGGAAATTTAAGCTTAGATTAAGTAAACTGTCCAAGGTCACAAAGCTTAAGTAGGGGATATAACTTGAACCCAGGTCTATGACTGGGAAATCTATTCAAGTCTGTACTATATTGCTTTATATTTAAATACCAATTAGGCATTTAATACTTTCACATAGGTTAACTACAGTTTAATCTCACTTAAACTCACAGTAACCTTGACGGGAAGGTTCCTAAGTATAAAAACCTTAATCCACCACCCCCTCCGATTTTACTTAAAAGAGCATGTAACTGAAGGGGCAGAGCTGGATGACGATCCTCTGATTTCTAGTCTACTGCTATATGATTTGTTGCCTGTACAAGCCAGTTTTTCATTAAGTACAACTCACTCCTCTTCCTTTCAACTATTATCCAAATGTGTCGGGAAAATAAACTGGTCACTGCATTAATAAAGTCCACCTGAGGTTTGTCTCTATTGTATTAACCATGACTCAGATGGTTATTATTACCGATTTATATTTGAAAGCTAATAGTGCACAACCTTATAAGGAGCTATGATCTGCAAGAGCTTTCAAAGTAGTTTAATTTCCTCATCCAGTTGTCAAACACTCATTCAATAAACAATTTACTGAGTACCTACCAGGTATATCAGCATCCTGGTGCTGAAGACACAACAATAGAGACACTGTCCTTCAACTGCTAGGAGCTTTATGGCTTACTAAGTAACAGCCCAGAAAATAGTACTTACACAATGTGCTAGAAGTGAAAATAGAGGAATAGAAAATATTGTGTAGTAGTATGTAGTTTATAGGCTCTCTGTCCACAGGGAAAGAAGCATTCTTGATGGTGGTGATAATCTATAAAAGCAATGAAATATAAAACCTCAGAGTAAGCACACAAGAGGTATCAGGGACCCTAACACAAAAATCCTTGTGTGCCATTTAATACTAGACTACAACACAATTCCCTAATACTGTATATGTTAAGATTTCTACATGTAATATTCATAAACTGATAAAGCTAATGACTTCAAAGCTTCAAATTACCTGTTTGTGTGCGTGAACTGTGTATTAAATCAAAGGTCTTTTTAAAATTCTACTTTAATAGCAATTTAGTTACTAATTCCTGCTGCTAGTTTTTCAGATTTCATTAGTGGTCTAAGTTAATTGCTTTCATAAGTTCCCTAAAATTGGGGGAATTGTGAAGTAAAACTGCAGAGTCATTCAACCTAGTACTCATTGCTTTTTAGCTGGTTTTCTCTTTCCCATTTTGGTCTTACCCAGACAGGACTGGTTTGAACCTCTAGGACACAAGGAATTTATCTAATTTGGTGGAATGTCACTGCAGGAGGGGAAGTCTTGTTAAATTGCTATTACTCTAGAATTTAACTTTTTGTTTTCCTTTACAAAATAAGACCAGTTAATTGTCAAGAATTTGTAAGATACAAAAAAAAGTAATGTCAGTCACACCCACCCCTCAACAGATGATTCCATCTTTCTCATTTTTCAGCTCTTTTTAATGGATTCTTCAATTATATTGGTTAGAAAACTAAAAGGTTTAACTGCGAATATGATTTTTCAGATTAAAAATTTACATTTTAAAATCAAAATTGTAATTTCTGTCAGGCGCTTCAACTGAAAAGAACCATGGGACTTTCTAAGTTTGCAGTATAAACAAAAGAGTTTAAACCCCAAACTGAAAAACACTCTTCCCTAAAGCACACTGTTTGAGGCCAAAACACTGGCAACTACATTGCAAATGAAATGGGAGTACACCGGGTTGGTCAAAAACCTAAGCAAAATAATTTCTGTATTTTCACAAAATACTATTCATCAAAACCTGAAGAGGTCACCTGGAGTTTTACAATGGGGAAAGCTAAGGAGGGGCACAAGTGCTACTTAAAATGAGTTTACTGCTGGTCAAGGAATTGGGAGTGGGAAGTAAGTGCGATTATTAGGGAGAAATGGCAAAAGAAAATGTCAAAGGCATAAAATACGAAGTCAGCAATATCTCGACTTAACCTTTTCTTTAAGTTTACGGGGAAAACACATTTGGTTCAATTATATTCCAGCCCAATTCGTTTCTGAAGAATTAGTTCCCTTTTAATGAAACCTAATCACTTTCCCATAAGCTAGCCAGTCTCCGCAGATCACTACACCGAAACACCATCTCTCAACGCCTCCCCATTCAATCGAGACTGTCGTATTTACCTCTCCTGTTCTGAAGCTAGCACATCTTTATTCTTGCAACTATCCTCTCCCTACTGCACCATAAAATCACAGAACAGAAAGGTAAAAGGCTTGCTGTTACCCTTCCAGTCCCATGCAAAGCATATGAACACCTATAGAACGCCTCTTGCAAGGCTATCAGCTAAAAACAGAATTACTGAGAAAGCACGTTCAGAAGCAGGCTTTACAGTCACTCCGCAGTGAGGGCCACATCAGTGTCATTCCCTCCCAAGCCAGTCTCACCGGAGACGCCTCTGCCTCCAGGGTTTTTCTTACTTCCCCGCTCCCCAGCCGCAGGTTGAAGGTAAAGACCGTGCAGGGCCTCTGACAAATAAATGGGCTTTGGGGATTGGAACCTAGAGGCTACTGCAGAGCCCCCGAGAGTGGCTGAACCAATCCCACTACCCGAAGCCCCAAAGACTCCGAATAGGGAACCATAATATTAGGCCGCACTCACTCCCAACGCCGAGAAAACTGGACGTCTCAACCCCTAGGTTACGGGGGCGAAAACAGTGGAGGAGCGGGGTCAGGAGAACTGGAGAAAGGAGCTGCTCGCCGGTGCAGGATGACAGCGGGAAGGAAGCCCCGAACAGCGGAGGTCGCCGTTCACACTCTCCCTTCCCTTCTTCCTCCCACCCCTTCTCCGAACCCCATCTGCTGCCGGTTACACGTAGCCGCTCACCTGACTGGGCGCGAGGTGCAGAAGCAGCACAGACCGCGGACCCAAAGGCTCGGTCACTGAGAGAGGGGAAGTCTCCAGCTGCAGAGGGTGGGGAGTAGGGGTGGGGGGGCCGGGTCTAGACAGTCACGTGACCTGAGCTCCGCCCTGCCGCCGCCTGCCGGGTGCCTTACATCCTAGGGACCTGTATTTTTTAAAGATTGTTTGAACATTAATTTTGCGATTACATTTTAAGAAAGGTCTAAAAACTTTCATAAAGATTATGCTGTAAAGTTCAACGTAGAAGGCGCGGGTGGAATGAGTGAAAGCCCATTGCTAAGGAAGTGACGTTAGCGTCAGGATCTACAGCCCGGAAATGGCGATGGAGTTCCGTCTCTGGGGCGCCTGACTGCAAAATCCCAGGCTCGAGAGTTAGGGCAGTCACGTGGTCTCAAAGCTTGAAACGTGCTGGACGGAAGCCAAGTTATCCGATCAATTGTTAATTACTTTTATTTGCCTATAAAAAAAACCCTCATTATACTTGAGTTTCCCACACACTTCTTTACATTTAGAAGAAACTATGAAATATTACGAGAAAGCGTTTGAAGGTCATCAGGGAGACTACCAACTGGGAAGAACAGGATGGGGGAAGACCGAGCTTACTGAAGTGGGAAAAATGAAGGTGGGGCGGAAAAATCCGGATTTTACCGCCAGGGCTCACGGGGCAAGCCTCACAGGTCGTGTCGCAAGGGATGGGAGGAGGAAGCTGACGCCGGAGGGCACAGCCCACTAGGAAGATGGAGGTCCTAAAGTGGAGGGGGAAGGGTACCCGAAGGCCAGCAGTGCGGCTGCGCGGGAGGCGGCCTACGCGCCGACGCGCCGAGGGGGCGGGGTGAAAGGTCACAACGCGGCGGCGGGTCTCGCTGGCGGCGGCGGCGGCGGGCGGGAGCTGAGCGCCCTGTGTGCACGTGTGGAGAAGCGGCGGCACCAGTGCGGTGGCGGGAGGCACTCCGCCCCCTCCCGGGACGCAGGGCTGTGCTCCACTCTCGTGGCCTCCGTCACCCGCTCAGCTCCCTGCCCTGGGCGGGGAGGCCGGCTTGTGGGGTTGAGTGGCCCGAGCTGAGGGCGCTGGGAGCTCAGGTCGGCGACGACGACGGCGTTGATATCGGTGGTAACAACGGCCTCAGCAGGCGGGGAAGATGAAAGGGTGAGGAAGGGGAGCCCGGCAGGGCTGGGCAGGCGGGGGAGGATTGCGAAGGAGAGGAGAGACTAGGCGAAGACCCGGCGGAGGGAGATTTCTCGGCCGGTCTGCTTACGGAGGGGGCGGAGGCTCGGCTCGGCTGGGCTCGGGCTGTTGGCGCGCTGAAGGGCCAACAGAGGCGAGACGCGCGCAGCCCAGGATTCCGGCCCAGAGGACGAGTGTGTTAACTGGAGAATAGCTACTGAGTGTGGGTGGTAACAGGGTAAAGCTCTCGTGAGGTGCCTGGGGTCTCCTCCCCGGAAACGGAGGGCCGAGACTCCCCCAGCCCGCCACTCCAAGTGGAGTGGTCTGGTTGTCCTCTTCGTACCTAGGCTCCACACCGGGAACCTTGGTGTTTGTCATCGTTCAGTTTTATTCGCACTTCAGAGCTTTGCGGGACCTTCTGGAGGAAGAAGGAATTGGAATAAAGAGCAGCGAGATGAGTATTAAGAGCTAGTGACTCAACTGGATTTGGGTTGGGTCAGACCGGGTGGAGGAGGGGGGAGAGAGCGTGAGCACTGTTGACTTGGGGTGCCAAAATGTTTAAGGAAGTGTTGTTGACCAGTAGGTGGAGCTGTTGCTCCAGTAGTTTAGTACTGCCCCTGTACTGTGGGGGTCCTTAGTTACTACGAAGCTTTCTTCAGGTAATTTGCAAAGTTAGTATTCTTTCATAGTTTTCCTCTTGGATAAAATTAGGGATTATTTTGGTACGACTATTTCCAAATTTAGATAAGGTGTCACCTTACTATTAAATTACATACTGTTAAAATTTTAATTACATAACACGGTGTTTTAAAATATTGGCCATTTGAGAGCTTGCCTTTACCCTCCTCAGAGGAAAAAATGGAATCTTACCAATGTTAAAAGCATTCTGAGATACCTGAGTTTTTTCTTTCTTTTTCATTAATGATTCTTTAAAAGCATAATTTTTATTGGTGTAATTTTTCTATTAATTAGAAAAATTATTTTTCTATTAATAGTTTCTATACATCAAACTATTTTCAATTTATTTAATCATGACTTTGTTATTGGACATGTGGATAGTTTTCCAGATATTCACTATATTCTTGTAAATGTATCTAAATATGTCTCTAATGATTTTCTTTTTTAACTTCAATTTTTTATTGACACTATTGCAGATGTCCCCCATTCCCCCCTACACCCTTAGCCCTCCTCCACCCCGGCCGGGGCTCGGCCCCCCCGCCACACTATTGTCTATATCCAATTCTCGCCACCCTAGCCCCTTAGACAGCTTTCGGTCAGTTCCATGTATCCCGTTCCTGGGTTTATTTTGTTCATTAGATTCCACATATTAGTGAGATCATAGGGTATTTGTCTTTCTCTGACTGGCATAATGATTGATCTCCAGGTCCATCTATGCTGTTGCAAAGGGTAAGAGTTCCTTCTTTTTCACTGCCTGAGTTTTTTCTATTATAGCAAGTCAGTTAAAGAATTGTAGCTATGTTTTTAGTTAGTGAAACCTTTCCAACTATTCAGCAACCCTTTTGAGGGTGAACGAAAAGTCAGTCTTCTAAGTAATCTCATACTGCCAAAAACAAG
This sequence comes from Miniopterus natalensis, assembly GCF_054644295.1. Lineage (NCBI taxonomy): Eukaryota > Metazoa > Chordata > Mammalia > Chiroptera > Miniopteridae > Miniopterus > Miniopterus natalensis. The sequence continues at coordinate 37,713,163 of NC_142086.1, read as the reverse complement.
GGTCTAAATACTATCTTGTGTTTATGTATTTGAGGTCACAGAAGAGGTCCAAAAGTTTAATTTGGCTTCAGCTCTGTAACTTGATTCCTTACTCCGATTTTGCTTTTAATATTAGAGATTCTTTCTAATGTTAAATCGTATGTCTTGTAATTAAAATTTTGAAGTCATGAAGAAATTTTTGCTTTATTTCACATGAGATTCTAAAGAGTTCCAAATAGGATACCAATCAACTATGAGAAGTATTTGCTGTACTTTCGAATTATAATCTAGGAGGTTTGGCTATTTTATATATAATCACGTGTAATTCGGCAAGATTTTTCTTTTTTCTTGAGCATAGGTGCTGTTTTTTTAATTTATTTTTGTATTCTCTTGGGCATTCAATACCTATGTGTCTTGTTCTGTTAAAGTAATAAAAATGATGCTAAAGAAGATTTGCCATTGTTGAGACTGTGCATGGGTTTATAAAGGAGGGCCTCCAGGAAATTCTATATTTTTGGATCCAAAATCTTTGGTTTAGTACAGTCTCACTAGGGTGTAATGTTCTGGTACCTAACTTGGCAATAGAAATGGGTCAAACAGTGGTATTAAATCACAGCCTACCTTCAGTTAATATACTTACGAGGCAGTGATCTCTTACGTGTATCAACCTGATGGAGGCAAATCCCCAGAAATGAGTAAAACTTAGAGGAACTGGCTAAATTTAGAGGAAATTTTTAGTTATTGAGTCTGTACCTTATACCATCACCTATGCCTGAAATGTAGAGTCCTTAAGTCTAGTTCCTATTACTTATGATTGCTAGCTTAAAATTGTGTTCTTAAAGGTAAAGTTTTAAGATGATTTCAGCCCTAGCCAGTTTGGCTCAGTGGTTAGAGCATCGGGTGCATGGACTGAAGGGTCTGGGTTCAGTTCCTGGTCAAGGGCAGGTACCTCGGTTGCAGGCTCCATCACCAGGAGGCAACCAATCGATGTATCTCTCTCATATCGATGTTTCTATTTCTGTGTCTGTCCTCTTCCCTTCCACACTCTCTAAGAAACCAATGGGAAAAAGATGGTTTCATAGGAATAGTCCCTTTAAGTTCACACATGAACTAACTCCCAGGTAAGATGGGACTTTACTTTTTTTTCCCATTTCTGAGTCTTGTATTTAAGACACTGAACAAAGAAAGGCAGTAGACATTATTTAAAAGATATTAAGGTTCTTGAGTTCAAAGACTTCTGTCAACATGCACAATGTGATTAGTGTTAAAAGGCCTGTGATGGTTCTTGTATGAAGTTTTATTTGCTTAACTGTTTTATTGTATACTGAAGCTAGCTGATCCATAAGTTGAATAGAAATATCTAAAACTAGAAACAAATGCAGAACTTCTACTCTTAAGTCAACCTACTATTTAAATATTTTACATCATTGCCTATATTGCCTATCATTTTAAAACTTTTTAGTTACTATTTTACCTGCTTTTTCTTCCTATTTTACTTAGTTTTTATTATTAGCAGGACATTCCATTATATTGGCATGTGTTTATCTTTTATCCATAGTAGATAAATTTGCAATTAATTACTGCATTTATTTATTTAAATATTTTTTTTTTATTATTGCTATTTGGAGAGAAACATCGACGTTAGAGCAAAACATCGATTAGCTGCCTCCTGCACACCCCCTGTGGGAGATAGAACCTACAACCCAGGCATGTGTCCTAGCTGGTGTGGCTCAGTTTGTTGAGCATTGTCTTGTGAACCAAAGGGTTTATACTCTGGTTTCTCTTCAGATCTATAAATCTTTCACCTTCTACTGCCTGTATTTATATATATAGTCTAGAAATTTGAAGTATGTTAGATGCCACTTTCTTTTGTACTGAGGTTGCTTATTGTTATGAACCAGGAATGTGGTATATTGAATTCGTGGTTGGTAAGCTGATTTTTTTTTTTAATCTGTTGTTCCTCTTAGGGAAGGTGATATTCAAGCATGAAGGTATGCCATGCACAGCCATGACTGAGATGCCAATGTAATTAGTCAACATAATAGAAAATAAAACGGAATCATTTTATCTTTTATTTGTAGTAAAGAGTTGTAGTAAAAATTAGTTCTAATAAAAATGTCTAACAAGATGTGGCCCAGCTGGGCATGGCTCAGTGGTTGAGCATCTACCTGGGATCCGTGAGATCTCACTCAGTTTGATTTCCGGTCAGGGGCATGCAGGAGGCAGCCAGCTGATCGATGACCACTCTCCCATCATTGATGTTTCTGTCTCTCCCCCTCTCCCTTCCTCTATCTGAAATCAATAAAGATATATTTTTTAAAAAGAAAAGATGTGAATACATGTGCACAAAGTAAACATGGAAAAGTAAACAGCAATAATGTAAATATATATAGAACAGTGTAGCTTACTAATTGAAATGTTGAAATATAAGATTCTGAAGTCAGAAACAAATCTGTGTTGAAGAACTCAGTATAATGGTTACCTCTGTCAGCTTATTGGCTGGGAAGGGGCACGATGGAGTTTTTGAAGAGCTATAAATATTCTGTATCTTTACCTTGGATGTTATTACATAGGTATATACATACATAAAAACAGATCGGTAAGCAATAAATAAGATATACTTCAATAAAACAGTTTTTGAAAGGTTTTATTGATAATTTTGTGAGAGAAAAACACAAAGTCAGCCAGGCTGAAGTAGAATTCAGGAACTTTTATAAACGTGCAATTCATATTTCTTGCTTCTATGAAGCTGATAATTTGTGGACTGTTGATTGAGATAATTGGATTTTAACAAATACTTTGTGATATCCCCTTGCTATGTAGAAATAAATTCATATAAAATATAATCACCTGTACCACAATTTTTTTAAGTCAGTATAACGTCCTAACTAATATAAAGTGAAAGTGAACTATATTTCCATCTAAATGATCAGGTACAAGTATACCATAAATCATAAAATCAGATGTTTGCATCTGTCTGTAAATAGAATCATTGTGTAATTTGCAAAGTATATCTGCTACCAGTATAGATGTGTACATTGGTGACGGATGCTGTTTTCTTGACAGTGTTACGGTTTCTTTCCAAAATTGTAGACAACTGTTGATAAAGTTCTGAATAATCAAAATTTTCATGTTGGATTTTTTTTTTTTTAATCCTCACTGGAGGATATTTTCCCATTGGTTTTTAGAGAGAAGAGAAGAGAGAGAGGGAAACATTGATGTGAGAGACACATCAATTGGTTGCCTCCTGTACACGCCCCAATTGGGGCTGGGGATAGAGCCTGCAACCAAGGTTTGTGCCCTTGACTGGGAATCAAACCTGCAACCCTTTGGTGCCCCAGCTGACGCTCTAACCACTGAACAATACCAACAAGGGATGGAAAATATTTTTGATAGCCATTCATATGAAGCATTATTTTTCAAAGCTAGTGCTTTTGCCAGACCAAACTAATATCTATATTAAATTTCACTTTGCTGCATCCTCTATATTGATTGGCCTGTTGGAAATCCTTCTGACTCCTCATTTTCTCTCCCAGGTATGAGCTATGGCTTTCAGCTTTGTACCATCTGAAAGATACACCTTCTCAATTATATATATATTTTTAAAGCACAGCCTACAGAAACCATTAGAATACTAGTAGAGACCAACAGAAACTTCCTTTCCATCATAACAATGAGAATTGTATGGATTATAGTTTAATAACTACAAAATTATATAATTGCTCTGTCATGGAACACTGCTTTCTCTTGCTTGACCTGTTCTCTTCCATCATCTATTTACATTCACTCGGTGCGTAACTTATTGGCACAATGTTAGTCCTCTCCTGTGCAATACAGTAGTGACTAGTTATAATTGAGCAGTTGAAATGTGGCTTCTGTTACTGAGAAACTGGATTTTAAGTTTTAATAACTGATACTCAAAGTTGATTGTTGGGCAATTTTTAAGTATGTTTGAAACAACTTGGATATGTGGATCTACTGTAAATTTTGTGAAATGTAAATACAGATCAACTATTTCCAATGAAAATTAACGTGTGAATTGAGAGGAGCTAGAAATGAAATAGCTATTGGATTTTAAGACTTGTATGGAAAAAAGATTTAAGAAAACGTAAAATAGTCATTAATAATTGTTATTTTGATTACATGTTGAAATGATTTCACCTTTGTCTTTTTAGTTAATGTAGAACTAGTAAATTATAAATTATATATGAGACTCAAATTATATTTCTATTGGACAGTACTGTGCTAGACTCTGAAAAACAAATTTGTGTGAAACATGATCTCTTCCCTTAGGATCTAGTTCCCAGATGGTAAATGTTTCTAAATATTTCCACTGTGGGCCAAAAGATAGTATGTGGCTGTTTATACCTCTGTGGTGAAGGATTCTGAGGCCATTCCTGGTTTTAGATTAAAATATTGTCAGCCAGTCACTTTCTCTGTTGTGGATGGGGAAAGGATAATGGAAATATGTATTTGTCTTTCCTGATCTAGTAAAACCTATATTTCTGCCTCTGTCGTTGCTGAAGCTAATCTTGGGGAGGAGAGGCAGAGGGGTGGAAGAACAGCCCTGTTTTCAAAGTCCAAAGGCTTCTCAGTTCTCAGTAGTCCTCGATAGTGGTGAAGTGAATGCTTGTTTTTAAAACTGCTTGACACACATCCTTAATTATTTCTTTTGGATAATTCCCTGGAAATGAATTTTTTGGATCAAAAGGTGCTGGCATTTTTAAATTTCTGATATTTGTTGCCAAGTTAACTTCAGAAAGATAGTAGCAATTTATACTGCCAGAATGTATGAGAGTGCCCTTCTCTTAAGAGCTGATGGAGAAGTTGAGAGATACTTGGAAAAACAAAGACATGGAGGAAGACATTGTGGCTGCCATTTCAGCCATGGGTGGTATAAAATACCCTTATCTGGGATGAGTGGCATACATTGAGCATTTTTAAAATAATAGAAATAACTTTTTTTACTAATAGTTTCTTTACAAGTTGGTTTTGAGGACATATTCACATAAAGCCTTAACTCTAGTTTTGCTTTGCTGTTTAGGTGATAAATGTTATGTATGCATGCATGTATGTCTCGTTAAGTTGGACATTTCCCACTCGTACTCGCCATTTTTTTACCTTTTCGACTTGCCTGTTACTTGTAGAACTTAACCAGTTTTTAATTTGGATATTGATTGCTTTTTTACATCAAATTACAAAACAGAGATAATGTTCTTAAGAAAATGGGTTGAGATGTTCAAATTAGTAAATATTGTCAGAGTGGTGCCAGTTTATGACCCAGATCATTAGAAAGAAAGTTTTTTGAAAAAAATTTATTATTGAAAGTATTACAGGTGTCCCCTTCCACCCTGCTCCCGCCTCCTCCCCACACTACTTGTCCACGGGCTTTGCAAATATGCATATAAGTTCATTGGTTAATCTCTTCCTGTCTCCACCCCTTTCCCTCTGAAATACATCAGTCTGTTTCATGCTTTAGTGTCTAAATCTTTTTCGTTCGTTCATTTTTATTTTGTTCATTAGATTCCATATAAGTGAGACCTTGTGATACTTTTATTTCTCTGACTGGCTTATTTCGCTTAGCATAATACTCTCCAGGTCCCTCCATGCTGTCTCAAAGAGTAAGAGATTTTCTTTTTTTTCTTTTTTCCTTTTTTAACAGCTGCATAGTATTCCATTGTGTAAATGTACCATAGTTTTTTAACCCATTCATCTACTGATGGGCACTTGAGCTGTTTCCAGGTCTTAGCTATTGTAAATAATGCCACTCGGAACATAGGAGTGTATATAGTCAGAAAAAAAATTTTTTACAGGTAAGCAAGAAAAATATTTTGTACTTAGGAGCATTTTAAACATTAATTATTTCTCTTTCCAGAAAACTAAAGTATACTTAAAGATATATTTAGAGCCCTGGCTGGTGTGGCTCAGTTGGTTGGAGCGTCGTCCCATGCACCAAGAGGTGCACCAAGAGGTTTCCGGTTGGATTCCTGGTCAGAGCACATGCCTGGGTTGTGGGTTTGATCCCCAGCATGGGGCATGCAGAAGGCAGCTAATTGTTCTCATCCATGTTTCTCTCTCCCTTCCTCTTTCTCTCTCTTTAAAAAAAATCAATAAAAAACTTTTAAGTAACTGAAAAATATATATATATATATATATTTGGATTTTCTCCTCTCTAGTCTGTATAGTTTATTACTTGTAGCATCATTTATTTTCATAAAGGAGACTTACTATAATGCAAAAAGCATTAAACTAAAAGTAACCACATTTTGTAGTTCAATGTGGCACTAATCACTAATGATAGTTCACAGTGGGGTCACTAGTAAGTTTTTTGACCTTGACCTTGGTTTCTTTGTCTTTAAAGAGAGTAGTTTGAACCTGAACAAGAATGGCCAAACATTCTATTTCATGTGATAGTTCTAATCTATTGGTAGTATCTTATCAGCATTTAATATGTCAGTAGCTTTGATAAGTTCTCACATTGCCCCCACCAAAAAGTGATATTATTAATAACTACTGTGACTGCTGTGACATGTATGTCACGTGTTTGCCATCCCTGGTCTCTCATCTCTAACTTTCTATGATACCAAGAAACAGAACTTTGGAATCATATTTGAATTGTTATTTTTTAAGCTGCTTTCTTTATCTTGCTCATGTCTTTTTGAGATATGTTCTCCCATACCTCCCCCTCGTGGCACTTTTCCTTTTTTTAAATTGATTTTTAGAGAGAAAGAAACATCAGTTTGTTGTTCCACTCATCCATGCACCTGTTGATTCTTGTATGTGCCTTGACCAGGGATAGAACATGAAACCGTGGTGTATTGGGACAGTGCTCCAACCAACTGAGCTACTCGGCCAGGGTCATAGCTGTTGAAAATTTTTAAGCAGAGAAGTAAAGTGATTGGATTTGTGTTTTAGAAAGATGATTCTGACTGCTTGTGATGGCTTTGTCTCCTAGCCTCTAGTCTTATTCCCCTTCATTAGGCTGTAGATTTTAGATTCAAATCATGGCCTGACCCATACTGCTAAAAAGGTGTAGGAAAGGGTTATGAAGATATTTGGCAAGCAGAATTAACAGATTAAAATGGGACATAGCAGTACATCTAAAACTAAATTTTTGTATTTGATGAATGGTGGGGCTATTAATAAAGATAGCAAATAAAGGTAGGTGTTTTAATTTCCTATAGAGAGGTAGATGTTTTAATTTCCTGTAGAGAATGATGCATTCAGTTTTCAATGTGTTGAATTTGAGATTCTATAGAGATTCCTGGTAAGCAGTTAGAAATATGTTTGGATTCAGATTTCGAATTAAAAATATCATCATTCAGGTAGTAATAAGGAAAAAGAGCTGGTAAGGAGCTCTCCTAATTGAACATATGGATAGCCATGGAAATTTTTCAAAGAATTTTATTCTTTTTAGGTTATAACCTTAAGTAGATTGTGTCCTTGTGTGTTTTAGCACTTTTAGTACCCAGCCAAATAATTGCTAGTTTTACACCCTGATATAGTCACACAGCTTGGAGAGTTGATGCCTGCTAAACCTCTCTAGAACAGTGACTCTCAAGCAGGGGCACACCTCCTACTCCACCCCAGAAATCTGGGTGGTGTCTGGAGACGTTTTTTGGTTGTCACAGTGTGGTGGGATGGATAGAGGCTAGAGATGCTGCTTAATATCCTACAGTGCTCTGGAAAGCCCCTCACCCTCACAATAAAGAATTATCCAGCCCAAAATATCAATAGTACCAAGATTGGGAAGCTGCTGGTTCACATGAGCAAGAGCCCATCAGTTTTATTATGGGTCTAAGGAGTAAAGATCACTCCTCTGAGGGAAGTCATATGGTGTAGCTGACCTTGCACTATAGTGGGAATTTGTAGACATAGGCTGATCAAACACTTTGCACAAGAAGTGACCAGTTAAAATTTTGTGCCAAGGAGCCGTTAATACCTATCTAAAATATAAACAGTTAGGCTTTAACAGCTTTCTTTGTATTTCATTTTCTCTTTTTGCTATGTTACTTTAAAAGTCAGAATTTGTAGAGAAGGGCCCACATTTGTGTAGTCATATCTCCATCTTGTGGCTTTGCAGGATATTGCCGCTGAATTCTGTTTTTACAGTTATGGGCATAATTGGCATTACCTTTAATAAAAGCTAAAATTTTGAATGCTTATTATCTGATGTTGGTGTACTAAATACTTAACATGAATTATCTCATTTTATCACACTGCTCTTTTATAAGCCGAGAGTATAATCCTCCTACTACCATATTCTAAGCTCAAAGATTATATATTTGACTGAATAACAGACTTATCTTGTGCTGGCACAAAATAATACTTAATTAGTTCTATAAAGTAGGAGGCAAGTAGCTGTGTTTTCCAGATCTAAGTACTTGGTACAGAATTCTCTTTTTTTTAATCCTCACTTGAGGATATGTTTTTATTGAGTTAAGAGAGAGAGGAACATCGGTGTGAGAAACATTGATCAGTTGCCTCCTGTATGTTCCCTGATCAGGGATCGAGCCCGAAACCCGAGCATGTGCCCTGACTGGGAATCAAACTTTAGATCCTTCAGTGTATGGGACTACGCTCCAACCAGCTGAGCCATACTGACCAGGGCTTGATACACATTTCTGTGAGCACTTCTGTTGCATCAGTCTGTCTTCCCTTTTAGATCCTTAGTCTAAAAACGTTGGTATGAAAATGCATTGGGGTTTGTTAATGAATTTGAAAAACAAAAAAATGTCCTATAAATTTACTTGAGCTAAGAGAATAATTTTGTGTCTTTAATAACTACTGTCCTCAGGTTTTTATAGTTATGGTTATAAACTCTAATGCCAACAGGAACCCAGGACTGGACAGATAAGGTAAATGAGTAAAACAAGAGAAGAAATGTAAGCTTTGTATAAAATCTTATGATTTATATATTAGCTAACCAACTTAATTTTTTTTTTTTAAATGTTGAGTCAATTAGATATGACCACATGGCTGATTTAACTTTTAGGCCAAGAATTAACAGGGTTGCCTACAGCATAGAGGTCTTAAACTGATAAAATAGTCAACATTATTAAATTATATTGAAATCGTTTTCTGAAGTAAGCAGTCAGTACAGTGATTAACCTAGGTTTTGAGTCGTGGTGGTTTGAGTTTGAGTCACAGCTCCAATACTAGCCATGTCACACACATTAAAGTTATAGTATAACATACTATACTACTAATAGAGGAAATGATTAACACTTTATGTGAAATCCATTCTAATATAGCGTATTTTTTCCAATGACCTACTCCACTTCTCCATCTAAGTTTAATTATGAAAGTAAAGATTCTAAGGTGGGATGTGAGAATCTGAAGTTTTAACTGGCAGGGTGATTCTGGTGTATAGTTGGGTTTGGAATCCATTCTTAGATTTTGTGACACTGCTTCTCCAGATACTTCCCTACTCTTGTGAAAATTATTTCTCAGATATATTTATAGGTTCCCGTTCTTTTTACTCCTGAAATACAAGTGTTCCTTTTGGTAATTCTGTGTTTAGATTTTCTTCTCACTATAGACATTTCTTGGTAATATGATCTTTTCCCATAATAAGAGGATATATATTATGCATTTTTCATATTCCAGGAAAAAACTCTTAAAGTGATGGGTTACAAAAGGGAATTCTTTTCTAATGAATTAAATTAATGTAAAAGTCTAGGTACATTTCTTCAACTATCTAATTGTTTTTATGTATTTTACATTCACGTTGCTTCCAACATTAGGTAGCATTTAAAAGTCAGGACATTTAGCCATTTACACCAAAGGCAAACAGTAGGCTATCGTGAAACTGCTGAATTTAGAAGGGGAGGTCTGTACCAGAATGGAAGGCTCGTTCTCATCCAGCTCTCATTCACCTCTTCTACAAACTGAGGGTTTGGTACAGCTGGAAATTGAGAAGATGTGGTGGTTTGTTAAAGGTTTGAAGTTGTCACATCCTTTTACTTTTTCAAATAGTGAAGAATAAATGAGGCATCAGGTATTATCTACCATGAGTTTTACTACCAAAAATAACATCTTTGTTCTTTCCTAGCCAAAGTTGCTGTAAAAGTTAACATAACTTCAAAATACTCCAGCTTGTAGCGCCTTATGTAATGAGTAATATTTGCTTGTTTTGCTTTTTGTTATGAAAATTTTTAAAGATATAGAAAAGTAAATTACAGTGAGCCCCTTCATGCATCTAATTCTAGTAAGACTTCCCATGTTATTTTATCTTTGCCTGACCCATTTGTTTCTGTTTTCCCTTTTTGCTGGAGTACCTCTAAGGAAATCTTTGATATTCAGGCATACTTGGTTTTACTGTGCTTCGCAGATACTGCATTTTTACAAATTAAAGGGTTATTGCATTTTTACAAATTAAAGGTTGTGGCAACCGTGGTTGAGCAAGTCCATCAGTGCCATTTTTCCAATAGCACGTGCCCACTTTGTGTCTCTGAGTCAAATTTTTTCATTGTTATATTTGTTATGCTTTATCAGTGATCTTTTATGTTACTATTGTAATTGTTTTCGGGTGCCCTGAACTACACCACTGTAAGATGGCGAATCTAATGTTATATGCTCTGACTGCTCCACTGACTTGCCAGCCCTGTCTCTCCCCTTCTTCTCCCGCTTCCCTATTTCTTGAGACACAATATTGAAAGTAGGCTAGTGAATAACCCTACAAGGTCCTGTAAGTGTTCAAGTGAAAGGAAGATTGCATGTCTCACTCTAAATCAAAAGCTAGAAATGATTAAGCTTAGTGAGGAAGGCATGTCAAAAGCCGAGATAGGACAAAAGTTAGGCCTCTTGCACCAAGCAATTAGCCAAGTTGTGAATGAATGCAAAGGAAAAGTTCTAGAAAGAAATTAAAAGTGCTATTCTACTGAACACAGGATAAGAAAGCGGAACAGCCTTATTGCTGATAAGGGAAAATTTTAGTGATCTGGATTAAAAGAAGAGCCACAACATTTCCTTAAGCCAAAGCCTAATCCAGAGCAAGGCACTAACTCTTTAATTGTATGAAGGCTGAGAGAGGTGAGGAAGTTGCAGAAGGAAAGTTTTAAGCTAGCAGAGGTTGGTTCATGCAGTTTAAGAAAAGAAACCTCCATAACATAAAAGTGCAAAGTGAAACAGCAAATTATCCAGAAGTTCTAGTTAAGATAATAAATGAAGGTGGCTACACTGTAAACAGATTTTCAATGTAGATGAAAAAGCCTTATATTGAAAGAAGATACCATACTTTCATAGCTAGAGAGAAGTCAATTCCTGACTTCAAAGGACAGGCTGACTCTTGTTAGATGACTTGCAGTTGATGCCAGTGCTCATCTGCTATTCTGAAAACCTTAGGGCCCTTAAGAATTTTGCTAAATCTAGCCTGCCTATGCTCTATAAATGGAACAACAAAACCTGGATGACAGCACATCTGTTTGCAACATGCTTTACTGAATATTTTAAGCCCACTGTTGAGACCTACTGCTCAAAGATTTTTAAAATACTGTTCATGGACAATGCACCTGGTCACCCAAGAGCTCTGGTGGAGATGTACAACAAGATTAATGTTTTTATGCCTGCTAACACTATCCATTCTGCAGCCTGTTGATCAAGGAGTAATTTGGACATTTGAGTCTTACTATTTAAGAAATACATTTCGTAAGGCTATAGCTGCCATATAGTGATTTCTCTGATAAATCTGGGCAAAGTAAATTGAAAACCTTCTGGAAAGAATTCACCATTCTAGATGTCATTAAGAACATTTGTGATTCATGGGAATAGGTCCAAAAAAATCAACATTAACAGGAGTTTGGGGGAAGTTGATTCCAACCCTCATGGGTGACTTTGAGGGACTCAAAGACTTTTCAGTAGAGGAAGTAACTGCAGATGTGATGGAAATAGCAAGAGAACTTTGCTTATGGTTAAGCAAAGAAAGTGGTTTCTTGAGATGGAATCTATTTCTGGTTAAAATGCTGTGAAGATTTTTGTTGAAAAACAACATAGGATTTAGATTATTACATAAACTCAGTTGAGAAAGCAGCTGAAGAGTTTGAGAGAATTGACTCCAATTTTGAAAGAAGTACTACTATGTGTAAAATCCTATTGTACAGCATTGCATGCTACAAAGTAATAGTGAAAGGAAAAGTCATTCAATGCAGCAAACTTCATTGTCTCGAGAAATTGCCACAGCAACCCCGACCTTCAGCAACCACCATCCTGATCATTCAGCCACCATTAACATCAAGGCAAGACCCTCCACCAGCAAAAATCATATGTCTCAGCTCTCTGAAGGCTCAGATGATAGTTTGCATTTTTAGTAGTACTTTTTAATTCGCATATGTACATTTTTTAAGACATAACGTTATTACACACTTACTAGACTACTTATAGTGGAAACTAATATGGGAACTGTACCTCCTCCTCTAAAAACAAAACAAAACACAGGAAAAACTTTAGGATGGTTTTAAATTTAGTTTTAGAATAGTTTTAGTTACAGTTTTAGATTTACATTTGTGAAGATGATACAGAGAGGTCCCAATTTTCCCTATTAGTAAGAGCTTACATTAGTATGGTATACTGTTAAGAAAATGAAAGGCCACAAGTTAGGAGAAAGTAGTTACAGATTATACATATAAAAGTTAAATTACATGTATCCAGAATATATAAAGAATTCTTACAACTCAGTAAGAAACAATCTAATTTTAAAATGGGAATTATTTTCTTATGAATTAATGTAAAAATTACAGGTTTGTTTACAGGCCTAGACCATGGACAAAAGATTTAAATAGCCATTTCACCAGATAAAATGTACAAATGGTGAATAACCATACACAAAAATACTTGGCATCATTAAATCATTAGAGAAATGCAAATCTAATGAGATTATGACTTCACACCAGTTTTTTAGCCATAAGCAAAAAGACATTAAAAAGTGTTGGAAAGGATGTGCGGAAACTGGATTCCTAATATGTTACACATGGAAATACACCACAATTTTTTATCTAGTCATCTGATCGGCATTTGGGCTGTTTCCAGATCTTAGCTATTGTAAATAATGCTGCTATGAACATAGGGATGCATATATTCTTTCTGATTGGTGTTTGGAGATTCTTAGGATATATTCCCAGAAGTAGAATCACTGGCTCAAAGGGCAATTCCATTTTTAATTTTTTGAGGAACGTCCATATTGTTTTCCACAATGCCTGCACCAGTCTGCGTTTGCATCAGCAGTGTATTGGGGTTCTGTTTTCTCCACATCTTCACCAGCACTTGTTTGTTGATTTATTGATGGTATACATTCGGCAGGTGTAAGGTGATACCTCATTGTAGTTTTTCTTTGCATCTCTGATGATTAGTGCTGTGGAGCATTTTTTCGTATGTCTCTTGGCCATCTGTATGTCCTCTATGGAGAAGTATCTACTCAGGTCCTTTGCCCATTTTTTTTTTTTTTTTAATATATTTTTATTGATTTCAGAGAGAGGAGGGAGAGGGAGATAGAAACATCAGTGATGAGAGAGTCATTGATCAGCTGCCTCCTGTTGGGGATTGAGTCCGCAACCTGGGCATGTGCCCTGACTGGGAATTGAACGGCGATCTCCTAGATCATAGGTTGATGCTCAACTGCTGACCCACACCGGCTGGACCTTTGCCCATTTTTAGCTGGATTTTTTGTCTTCCTGTGTTGAGTTGTATTACTTCTGTAAATTTTTTTGGAAATTAACTCCTTATCAGATGTATCATTGGCAAATAAGCTCTCCCATACAGTGGGCTCCCTTTTAACTTTGTTGGTGGTTTATTTTGCAGTGTAGAAGATTTTTGGTTTGATGTAGTCCCATTTGTTTATTTTTCCTTTGTTTCTCTTGCCCTAGGAGATGTATCTGCAAAAATACCATTATGTGAGATTTCTGGGATTTTACTGCCTATGTTTTATTCTAGAATTTTTGTGGGTTTGCATCTTACCTTTAAGCCTTTTATCCATTTTGAGTTTATTCTTGTATATGGTGTAAGTTGGTGGTCTACTTTCTTTGGGGGGGCATGTACCTGTCCAATTTGCCCAACACCATTTATTGAAGAGAGTGTCTTTATTCCATTGTATGCTGTTACTTTCTTTGTCAAATAATTATTTGACTATAATGGTGTGGGTTGATTTCTGAGGTCTCCGTGTTGGTCTATATGCCTGTTCTTGTGCCACTTTCAGGCTGTTTTGATGACAATGGCTTTGTAGTATAGTTTGCTGTTTAGTATTGTGGTCCCTCCAACTTTGTTCTTCTTAAGATTTCTGAGGCTATTCGAGGTCTTCTTTGGTTCTGTATAAATTTTTGGAATAGTTGTTTTAGATCTGTGAAGTATGCCATTGGTATTTTAATAGGGAATGCATTACATTTATAGATTGCTTTGGTTAGTATGAACATTTTAATGATGTCAATCCTTCCAATCCATGAACATGGTATATACTTCCTGTTTATATTTTCCTCTGTTTCCTTTTTCAGTGTCCTATAGTTTTCTGAGTACAGATCTCACTTTCTTGGTTAAGTTTATTCCTAGGCGTCTTATTTTTGTTGTTGCAGTGGTAAATGGGACTATTTTTTTAATTTCTCTTTCTGAGAGTTCATTATTGGTGTATAAAAGTGCCATCGATTTCTGGATACTAATTATGTGTCCTGCTATTTTGCCAAATTCATTGATTAAATCTAGCAGTTTTTTGGTAGAGTCTTTAGGGGTTTTTTTATGTACAGTGTCATGTCATCTGCAAATAATGGCACTTTTTCTTCCTTCTTTCCAATTTGGATACACTAACTGAAAGAATAATTTACAGGGAATCATCAGTAGAGTAGATGAAGCCAAGAATCAGTACAGCAATTTGGAATATAAGGATGCAAAAACCACCCAATTAAAACTGCAAAAAAAAAAAAAAATGGAACCAAAAAAATGAAGATTGTGTATGGAGCCTTTGGGACACCTTCAGGTATACCAGCATTCTTGTCCTAGGGATGCCAGGAGAAGAGAGAGAGCACAAAATTTGAAAACTATTTTAAAAAATAATGACAGAAAACTTCCCTAACCTGTTGAAGGAAATAGATGTACAAGTTCAGGAAGCACAGAGAATCTCAAAGAAGATGAACCCAGACCAGCCGGCGTGGCTTAGTGGTTGAGCATTGACCTATTATCCAGGAGATTGAGGTTCTATTCCCGGTCAGGGCACATACCTGGGTTGTGGGCTCCAGTCCCAGTGGGGGGCATGCAGGAGGCAGCCGATCAATGACTCTCATCATTGGTGTCTCTATCTCTCCCTTCCTCTCTCTGAAATCAATAAGAACTTATTTAAAAAAAAAAAAAAAAAAAGATGAACCCATAGAGACCCACACCAAGACACAGCATAATTAAACTGCAAAAGGTTACAGCAAAGAGAGAACCTTAAAAGCAGCAAGAAAAAAGCAGTTAGTTACCTACAAGGGAGCTCCCATTAGACCGTCAGCTGATTTTCTCAACAGAAGCTTTGTAGGCCAGAAGGGATTGACAAGAAATACTGAAAATGATGAATAGCAGGGACCTATAACCAAGATTACCCAGCAAAGCTATCATTTAGACTGGAAGGACAAAAAAAGCTAAAGGATTTCATCACCACCAAACCTGTATTACATGAAAAATGAAAGGGTCTTCTTTAAGAAGAAAAAAATCTGAACAGTAAAATGGCAATAACTATATATCTGTCAACAATTTAATCTAAAAAAACAAAAGGAATAAGTACCAAAACAGACTCATAGATACAGAGAACGTTTTGATGTTGCCAGATGGGAGGGGAGTTGGGGTGTGTGTGAAAAGGTAAAGGGATTAAAATGTACAAATTGGTAGTAATAGGGATGTAAAGTACATCATAGGGAATATAGTCAGTAATAATTTAATAACTATATATGGTGTCAGATGGGTGTGAGATCAGGATGGTCATTTAGTAAGTTATAAGGACTAATACAGCAAAAAGTTATAAAATGATAAAAGTATCAACTTATAACAATTCTAATATTTATGCTTTTAATAACTTGAAAATACATGAAGCAAACACTGTCAGAACTAAAGAGCAAAAAGAAACACTTCTAAACTTTCTTTGAGGTAAACATAACCCTGATTGATAAGAAAGCCTATCAAGACTATTATAAGGATAGAAAAACAGGTGTGTCAGAGTATCCTTTCCTGAGTTATCATTTGAACAAAAAGACTTGAGGTTAAGGGAGTAACCTACAGCCAAGGATGCAGAGGCCTGGTAGGGAAAGCTGCAGGTCAGACATATTTCGGGGAAAGGTCAAATCTAGTTTTGCATATATTTTATGTAAGGTGTCTACTAGAGATGCTTTGGAGCTTAGGAGTTTTCTTCTAGGCTAGGGACAGAAATATTAAAATTGGCAGCATTAAAGCCATAACGCTATGAGATTGAGATCAAGATAAGTATAAATAGAAAAGACAACCAAGTACTATCTCCCCCTCCCCCAAGTACTAGCTTACAAAATTACAAAAGTATTAGCTTACAGGATTACAAAAGTATTCCATGTGCAAGGCCCTCATAAATTGGTTCTCCTTCTTCTCCAACCCATATCCACATTTATACAAAGCACACTTTGTCTTACCGTATTACATTGCTATAGTTCTGGGAATTCATTGCTATTTTGTTCATGTTCTACCCTCTCCTTAGAATGCATTTCTTGCCCTCCCACTAAACAAATTCCTAGGCATCCTTCATAACCTTTCCCAGGATCAATTCTATTTAATATTATTTTCGTACTTTGTGAGCATATGCTATTACTAGCACATGTTTGTATATACCTGTATTTCCTACTAAGTTTAAATTCCTTTGCATTCTAGGTATTAGCACATAGGTGTTTGTATATTGAAATAATTGCTTTATGCTTTGAATGAGCAACTTTGATGTTCGTGAGAACTCTAAAAAATTTTAGATCCACAAGTAGAATACTTTAAAACTCTATTCTTCAGTTTTGTAATGGAGATAGAGTTTTTTAACTTTTAATTTAGAAGTTCTTTTAACTTCTAAAAGCTTTTTGATTGTTTACAGTCAAGTGATTTCTACGTAGCCCTCTTATGTTTATGCCTTTGATACTACATGTACTTTGCTAAATCATGTTTAAAAGTTGATGATATTACTCTGATATATTTAGAATATCCACTTCTTAAAATAATTCAGAGCTAAGTGATCAGGATTCCAAAAGTATTCCATTTCAGTCAGACATGTAATGTTCACCGAGAGTTAAACTATTTGAAGGTCAATTTTGCTGGTAGTTACATTTAATAGCCACTTTAAAATTCTGTTTATAGCATATCCTGACAATCTATTAATAATCGAACTTGCTTAATTCCTTTCTTAAATAGCGATCAAACAATTTTATAGTATCCCAATTCTGGAATTTAAAATGTGTAGGTGTCTGTCTGTTTGTCCATAGAAAAATATTGAAAGATTCTGTATATCAAAGTTATTTCTGGGTGTAGTCTTAAAGGATATTTTCACTTCCTAAGTCATTTCTATGGTGATGGACTAGGTTTTTTTTCTGTTTTTGTTTTTTAATCAAGACATGTATATTTTAAAATTTTGCAAGGAAAGACTAACTTGCCTATTTCCTAATGATTCAGTATTGTGTTCTATAGTTAGACTTGATCTGTCTACCCTAATGTAAACTTTTTTTAGTAGTTAATTTCTAATAGATTCAGTCTAGCACCCTGCACTATAATCACCTTTTCCTTCTGTGTGAAGGTAAGAAATACCTGGTTTTTATCATTTTAAAAATTTTAAATATACTTGAATCCTGATAATTACCTAGAAATTATTCTTAAAATTTTTTAAATTCAAGTTCACTCACTTATAATTTAGAAGCTTGACTTCTGAGTTTTTAAGTTTTTCTTTGTTGTTGTTTAGTATTAGACTTCATAATATAATTTTTCAATCACTCTTGTGTTGTTGATCCTCACCTGAGGATATTTTTTCATTGATTTTTAGAGAAAGTGGAAGGGAAGGAGGGGTGGGAAAAGAGAGAGAAAGAAAAACATCAATGTGAGAGAGAGAGACATTGATTGGTTGCCTCCCCCACATGGCCCAGTCAGTATTGAGCATGCAACCCAGGTACATGGATTGACACTCTAAGCACTGAACCACACCGGCCAGGGCTCAGTCACTTTTAAAATACAGAGACTAACTTTTTTTTTTTTAATCCTCACCCAAGGATATGTTTTTATTGATTTTTAGAGAGAGAGGGAGGGAGGGAAATATTGATCGGTTACCTCCTGTACGCACACTGACTGAGGATTGAACCTGCCACCTATTGATGTATGGGACAATGCTCCAACCAATTGAGCCACTGGCCAGGGCCAGAGACCAAATTTTTTTTAAGTGCAATGGAGTGATTTTTAGGTAATTTGCTCTAAATATAATTAATAAAACTATATTATAAAAAAGAAATTAGTGCACCCAGTTTGTGGTGCTATACTAAGTTAAAGAGTAGCATTATGTTGCATGGTATCACTTACATATGGAATCTTAAGAAAAATCTCAGAAATAATAGAAAAGTGGTTGCCAGGGTGGGGAAATAGGGAGAGATTGGTAAAAGGGCACAAACTTTCAACTTCAAAATGAATACGGTCTGAGGCTCTAAGGTAGAAAACACTGTATTATATAACTGAAATTTGCTAAGAGAGGAGAACTTAAATGTTCCCACACACCAAGAACGGTAATTACATGAGGTGATGGGTGTGTTAATTAAATGGGAGGAATTCTTTAAAAAAATAATAGATATTTATGTAAGATGGGATCCTGTATTTTAAGGGATCCTGTATTTTATAGCTTAACAATCAGTATCTGCCAATAGAAAACCTATGAGTGATAAATGGTGGGTATGTGATGAGCCCACTAAATTTTAATCATGAAAAGGTTTTGGATAAAATGTTCAGATTTTAAGAAGACATACAAAATGTTCAAGGGTAGTTGGTCACAATTAAATAATAAAAAACAGTAGCATAAAAATGAAATAATTGAGGCAGGAAGGCTAAAGTTCCAAATGAACATAACTGTCTGTAATGGGGTGGGGGGTGTTTTTTAAGAGCTGTGATACATTCTGTTGTTTTCCAGTACCTAAATTTTAACATTTCAGAGGATACCGTTTTAAAAATTACCTACAATTTTGACCACATTCTTTAGAATATGCTTTTAATTTTTTTAATTTATTGATTGATATTAGGAAGAGAGAGAAATATCTATTTTTTCTACTTGTCTATGTATTCATTAGTTGCTGCTTGTATGTGCCTGGAGATCGAACCTGAAACCTTGGCTTGTCAGGATGATGCTCTAACCTATTGAGCTACCTAGCCAGGGCCTTTTGGAATATGCTTTTAAACGATTTTTGTATGTAATAACAGAAGTTGAATCATAATTTTTATATATATATGTAGTTGGAATATGCTTTCCGCCCCACAAAACAATATATCAACACTGCTTTTCTGTGCTAATATATATAAATATATCATGCTTTATTTAATTAGTTCCTTCTTGGTGGACACTCGGACTTTTTTCTCTTTTTTGCAGTTATAAAAGTATGTTGATTAACATTCTTGTTTAGCCATTTCTTTAACAGTTTTAAAAACCGATGTGCCTAGGCTCTGGCCAGGTAGCTCAGTTGGTTAGAATGTCGTCCTGATACGCCAGGGTTGCAGGTTCCATCCCTGGTCAGGGCACATACAAGAATCAACCAATGAATGTATAAATCAGTGCAACAACAAATCAGTATTCTCTCTCTCCCTCTCATCAATGAATAAAAATTAAAAAAAAACACACACCTGTGTTCCTATATTGCAAATGACTAATTAGGGTGTATTGTTCGTATTTCCTGCTGTTAACCAATGCCATTGTGATCTGGAACTAGCACTGAAAGAGTAGGACTTACTCTTTGTAGCTGTTTTGTTGGCATCAGATTGTTTCATTTTTGAACTCATTTTTATTTGATGTTTTCTTTTAATGTTTTTATCACCTGCTATACCCCATTGTTAAGATTTTTAAGAAGACAGTGTATAGTCCTAGCCAGTTTGGCTCAGTGGCAGAGCATGGGCCTGAGGACCGAAGGGTCTCTGGTTCAGTTCCAGCCAAGGGCATGTACCTCAGTTATAGGCTCAGTCCCCAGCTCCGATGAGGGTGCATGCAGGAGGCAGCCTGTGTGTGTCTCTCACATCAGTGTTCCTCTCTCCCTCCCCTTCCACTCTCTCTGAAAAGCAATGGAAAAAATATCTTCCAGTGAGGATTGAAAAAAAGGCAATGTATATAAGCAGCTCAACTAATGATAGTGCTATAGTGATAGTAGGCAGAAAAGATTATGTAGATGCTATTCAGATTTGTCATATTTAATCAGCCTTTATGGTAGTAAAATTGATGAGCTATTAAAAAATTTTTTTTGTTGACAGCTCTGTTGGCAAAATAGCTTTGTTACTATGAATCTGAAACTTTTTAGCTTTAATCCCTTTTCCCATGGAACAGTAGTTTTAATTACATACAGTTTCTTAGCAGGTAGTTTTCAAACTGAGGTATTTTGTTTATTTCAAAATGCGGGTTCTCTTGTTCCATTTCCAGAGATTCTGCTTCTGAAGGTGTGGGGTGGGGTCCAGGAATCTAGGTTTTGAATACCACCCCATGTGACTCTGTAGGTGGCTCCTGGCTCAATGAATAGAATTTGCATAATTTTGCATATTTGGATTATATTCTTAGAATAAATCTCTAGAGTAGAATTACTTGGACAAAGGAAATGCACTTTTTAGGCTTTTTGATACATGGTTCTAGATTGTCTTCTAAAGATACATCCATTGACATTCCCACCAGCAGAGTGTAAGGATCCCATTTGCTACCGCCTTACAAGTATAAGTATCATCATTTGTTTTGATCAATAAGAGATGTTTTTAAATTTTTTGAACTGTAGATGACAAGGAAAATGTTGGCATTTATATAGCATGTATTATTCTGGACTTCTTAGTAATTGTTTACTGTATTTATCTCTAAATGTATACAAGTCTGGGTGTAATGACTGGCAAAATCTGCTTATGAATAGATAGTAATCTTCATAAGGATATGAAGTTACTGTGGAAAGATAGGATTTTTTAATCATGTAAAAAAGATTTGGTACTCTTTCAATATGTTCATTTTAACAAATGCAGCTAATTATATTTTATTGAGTACATTTTGGTTTGTTCCAGTAGCCGGATCGAGCTGGGAGATGTAACACCACACAATATTAAGCAGCTGAAGAGATTAAACCAGGTCATCTTTCCTGTCAGCTACAATGACAAGTTCTACAAGGATGTGCTGGAGGTTGGCGAGCTAGCAAAACTTGGTATAATATGTTGTTTTTCTTCATTTGTTCATGTTCTTGACCCCTAGTTTTTAATAGTAGAACAGAAAGAGTTAACCAGTTTAATCTCCTTATTTTACAAGTGAAGAAATGGGGACGATCCAGGTTCTGAGAAAAATCTCAGAGAAATTAAGACAAAATATTTGAAATTTAAAAGGAAATGCTGCAACTTTTATTTATTGTTATGCCTGTGTGTTTTCACATATTTAGCTTTAATCTAGATGAGAATTAAATTTCTAAGAAAGTGTAGGAGGTTTTTAAAGCTGTCAGAATTCAGAGTAGCTGATAAAATTTAATACTGAAAGCAAGTTTAATCATCATAGATGGTGTTGGAAAGATTTAATGAAATGTGTTATTCTGACTGTTGAATGTTACATCTTTATGTTTTCCATGGCAGCCTATTTCAATGACATTGCAGTCGGTGCCGTATGCTGTAGGGTGGATCATTCACAGAATCAGAAGAGACTTTACATCATGACACTAGGATGTCTGGCACCATACCGAAGGCTAGGAATAGGTAAAATTATTTGTGTGTTCTTTATTTCTTCAGAGACGCATAAACACATTGTTATTGTTCCTGACCCAGTAAGTCAAAGTGTTTCTTTTAGGAATACTGGAGAATGGTTACTGAATTATATGAGATAAGGTGAAAACTACTTATTTATTAGCATAATTCAATTGGAAGTCCTATATAGATTTGTTATCCATGTCCCTTTTGCTTTTTCTGTTTTCCTTCTACCTGGAATGTTTTGTATATAAAGGTTGCTTTTCTGCTAGCATTTTTACACATGAATAGTATAGAGAGAGAACAAATATTTGGAAAATCAGGAGTTCTAGTATTTGCTTCAAATTCTGTAAGGACTCATTAAGTGTTAGGATGGTCATTAGATGTGTAATTTAAAGGTTGATCTTTATGAGATTACTAATTTGTTTGTCTTATTAATAGGAACTAAAATGTTAAATCATGTCTTAAACATCTGTGAAAAAGATGGCACTTTTGACAACATCTATCTGTAAGTAAAATTGTATTTAATACAGTTATCTAAAGAGTTTAGTAAATTGGCAATAGAAATCTTTATAGAAACTTTAAAATCTGATCACTTATTTCATTGTCTTTTTTAAAAATATATATTTCTATTGATTTCACAGATAGTAGGAAGAGAGAGGGAGAGCGAGGTAGAAACATCAATGATGAGAGAGTCATTGATTGGCTGCTTCCTCTAGGCCCTGTCCTGGGGATTGAGCCCACAATCCAGGCATGTGCCCTGACTGGGAATCGAACTGTGACCTCCTGGTTCATACGTCCACACTCAACCACTGAGCCATGCCAACTGGGCTCATTGTCTTTTGGAAACACCATGGTCGAGGGTGGTTATTAATAGTACTTTTCTTTGCCCTCAGTTTGCACTCTGCGTTTTGTTCAAGTGTCTTCCTTATGTGCTCATTAGTAGTAGTGTTTAATTATCAAAATCAGAGAGTACCTGGCAGGTATTATACTTGGATCATAAGACACCTCGGATTAAGAGCCAAGGATAGGTCGTAACAATGGATTGTTTATGATATAGATTTTATTCTCATTTTTACTTTGACAGTGGGAGAGATTAAGTTATATAATGCTATTTGAGGAGTAATTAAGAAAGCTCAAATAATTTATTTTCAAAATATAGCATGTTTTTATATCAATCACAAAGAGGATATATTCAGGCATTTGAGACTCTGGTTTTTAAATTTTTTTTTCCTGCATGTGTTAATATGGTCTTTGAATCATGCCTATGATTACTTACCCATTATTAATTACAGGAATCTTTTCTCTCCTTGCAATAGAAAATGTTATGATAGCTAGCCCTTTGTTGATTTTAAGAATAAACACTATTCCTTGTGTTGCCTAATCTTAGCCAACTGCCTTGTAAATGTAAAAGTTAGGTTAAAAGTGTAAATCTGTCATCAGAAGGTATTCTGAAATGAATACTTAATCTTTGTTTATTACTAATAATTGTAAAGAAAATCTTTAACAGATGTCTGCAGTATTCCACCTTCAACCAATTTGAAGCTATCTGTGGGAACACGTAAAAGCTAATGAGATCTTAATTTTTTTATTTTTTTTTTCCCTGATACCCTGTTTTATATCTCAGGCATGTCCAGATCAGCAATGAGTCAGCAATTGACTTCTACAGGAAGTTTGGCTTTGAGATAATTGAGACCAAGAAGAACTACTACAAGAGAATAGAGCCCGCAGATGCTCATGTGCTGCAGAAAAACCTCAAAGTCCCTTCTGGCCAGAATGCAGATGTGCAAAAGACAGACAACTGAACAAATTACACATGAACTTTCTTGCACTTGCTTGTCGCCAAATAAAAGAAAGGCCCATTGATTTTTTTCCCCCTTTTCTTTTAAGACTTTTCCCACTCCTTGTTCTTGTTTTTCCTCCTTTCTTTCCTTCCCTTTCCTCTAAAAGTTTTAATACTTTCAAAATTAATCATGTTTGGGTTGTTTTTGTTTTCTTATTTTGTGAGGTGAGGTGATTGTAGTAAGGAGAGGTATAGATCTGTTTATTTCACAGTTACGATATATGGTCCCGAAAATTTGGATGTCAGTTTCAATTTAGTTTTAGCTTTTTTTATGTCCTGCTTTCACATTGAAGGGCAGAGCCTACAAAATATTATATATTTCAAAAGACAAAGAAGCAGCAGCAATATCTTGTTCTCTAAATAGACAAGTTTAGTGTGTTTGTGGTACTTTGGGTTTTTCAAGACTGTTTGTGGGATACTAATCCCTAGACATTGCCTTCAACTCCACCTTTATACTTCTAAGTACTATCTCAGGAGTTGGACCATTGTTATCCTTGTAAAAAATACTAAGCTTATTTTGTTATTTTAAGCAATTGTTTCTTCCTTCCTCATTGGTGGCTGAGGGTGGGTGGGATAGTTTGGGTAGGTAGTGTTAGACTTGGGTCTCAATATTTGAGTTAAACTGCTTTTTAATAATGAGTTGGTTGGTTGTTAGCAGGTATATTTTTCCTGCTGTTGATTGTTATTAGTGGCATTAACTTTTAGAGTGTGAGCTGGTGAGATTGATTTTTTTAAAATATCCCAGCTAGAGATATGGCCTTTAACACTGACCTAAAGAGGTTTGTTGTGATTTTTTTTTTTCCCCTCCCTTTTCTTTGGTAAACTCACAGTAGTTAGTCTAACCTTCAAAATGGAGTTGATGTCCTTATAGGTCAATACCCCTAAAGAATCCTGAAGCAGGTGTTGTCTCTTGGACATACTAAAACATACCTAAAAGTAAGTTTAGATGGACTTGTGGCACAATAAATGCATTGAATGTCAGCTAATGCAGGCTGTTAAAAGTGTGGCCACTGAGCATTTGATTATATAGGAAAGAATATCTAGACAGTATTTTTGAGAACGACGTAGCTGTGCTATTGCTTATCTGTTGGAGAACATCCCAGATTTGCTTACATTCTGTGCCTATGATACTGAGTTTAAGGATTTGGGGGAGGGAGAATTGTTAAACATTGCTTCTATTCTTGGAAAAGTAAAAGTCTAGAAGTGTCACTAATGCAAATGTCACTGTGACCTCCTCTACTGACAGGACTGGTTTATGCCAGATCATTTTCTGGTGTATAAGGAATGGTTTTGACGGGTTGATAACTTTTTGTAAGATAGGAGACATCTGAAATTTCTTGTTTTCCTCCATAGACCCATCTCCAATATTTAAATTTTTATGATTGCCAGTATTGGTGGCCCAACAAATGATCTCATTAGACTTTAAAACAGTGCACAGAGTTTGAAGATTCTGTCGTTTGACTTTCAAAGGAAGGTTGGTTCACAATATTTATCCTCTTATGTAAATTCTGCTATGAAAGTCTCATCTCTCCAAATATGTTACATGACAAAATTATTTTACACAATGTTTATGCACACTTTATAATCTTAAGTTCTTATTTGAGAATGTGAAAGTACAGAGTACAATAGACTTCAGCAGTCTTAACTGAGTGCCAAGAATAATACAGAAAAGGAAGATAGTTGATGGATGAGTTTATATATGGTTCTAATCTTAAGATAGTAAAAATGTAGAAAGACACCATGCTTGTTTCTTGAGTATCAGTTACTTCAGCAGTCGAAATCTAAGCTTAGAATAAAAGTTTAGCATTAAGCACCTTTACCTTCATGGATAAGCTTCTGCTTGCTCTTGCCAAGAGAAGAGTGCTTGAGTTACAGAAGGCATAATTAGTTTGAAGAATTCAGCCTTTTTGTAAACTTCCAGATATCAAAATAGATTTTGATATATAAATGAGTTTTCTGAGATGACACTGCCTCTATTTCTATAACCATTTCACCTGGACTATCTAATCAGTCCTATGAATGTATCCCTAAATGTGGTTATTGAAAACCGAATAGCTGCCTCATGACAAGTACATGTTATTTAAGGAGGAAAAAATATTAAATTTTGAATTGAGTGTGTAGGCTCCCTATCATTATAGTGTTTCTTTTCCACACTAGTCCGTGACTTTACCCTAAATTGTAAATGTTTGTAAAGGGTTAATTGTCCTACATCAGACTTGTGTTAAATAATTCCATCCACTTGCGGAGGAGGACACAGGAGAGGTGGAAGCTGGGCGCTAGTTCTTACGCTTATGAGTCAGTAAAAACAAAATAATGCCCCCTGTTGAGTCGGTTATTTTGAAATGTGATGAAAACTATTATTGAAGTAAAACAATTCTATTAACTGGACAGGTGGTTTTTACTGTGGGGCAAATAGGTAAAAATTATACTGTATGGCAGTTGCATTTGGGTTCTAAAGAAAAGAATCTGCAGAGAAATCTATGCAATATATAATTTGTCCAGATTAGTTTTTATATGGGGAAAGAAGTTCTGAAATATCCCCAAAGCAGTTTACTCATCAATTGAAAGTCCTCCAAAAACAGAACTATTGGGAAACCGTGGTATGTGGGATGGAAAAG
Organism: Miniopterus natalensis; assembly: GCF_054644295.1. Taxonomy (NCBI): domain Eukaryota; kingdom Metazoa; phylum Chordata; class Mammalia; order Chiroptera; family Miniopteridae; genus Miniopterus; species Miniopterus natalensis. Next base: position 37,686,844 of record NC_142086.1, on the reverse strand, counting down.
AAAAGCTCCCTCAGTTTTTTGGAGGGAATAACTTTAAAAATACTTAAATGGCTAAGTTTACTTGGTGCAGTTAAGAATTAAACTTGTTGATTTTACATTGCTGTTACATCTGAAATAAACTTATGTGATGTTCTGGTAGTAATCTGTGACGTGTTATAAATGTCAACAAAAAATCTTTGTTTTAAATTCTGAGATCAGATATAAGTAGTTATTGTTCACTGTTGCCCAGTTTGATTTTCAAATACTTTTACATATCTTTAAGATCTTACTTAAAACTAATTAAAACAGCCAAAGTCTAATCAAGAGCCTCCTAATTCAGACCTTTTGGAACTTGCTAGAAACGTTACCCAGTATCTGCAGTTCAGTCTCAATGAGAGAAAAAGATGTAAGGAGTCTTTTTCTGCTGTTATGTTTTGAATGTAATTGTTAAAGACACCTCACACTTTAGGTGTAAGATCCCACCTTACACTGTGATCTCATTAGCGGTGTGTGTTCACTATAGGTAATGTATAATGTATTCAGTTTTGCTTTGTTTTGTTAGCTGTGAGAAAGGCGTGAGTTGGGAATTGCTTTTTAAGTATTTTTACTATCAAATATGGGTTTAAATTTTTCTCTTTAACAAAATTAACTCGGTATTTAATATCTTAGTCGAAAGTGTTAGAATTTTGCTTATTCCATTCAGGAAACTGGGTGATCTTTGCCTAATGTCTTAGTTATCACTGTGTAGCACACTACCCTGCAGTTTAGCAGTTTAAAACTTGTATTATCACCCACAATTTTTGAGTCAGGAATCCAGGAGCAGCTCAGCTGGGTGGTTCTGGCTTGAGGTCACAATGAAACTGTCAGCCAGGGTGGCATCATCTTGAAAGCTTGACAGGCTGGAGGAACCATTTCAAAGATGGCTCACACATTCACTTGGCTGTTGGAGGGATTTAGTTTCTTCCTATGCTGGTGTCTCCACAAGGCTGCCTGAGCGCCAAGTGGCATCTGGCTTTCCCCAGAGCAAGTGATCCAAGAAAGCAGGAGCCATACTATCTTTAGAAGTGATACACTAGTTAACTTTGCCGTATTCCACTGGTCACAGAGACCAACCATTGTATCAACTTGGTACGATGGAGAATACACAAGGATATTAATACTGGGAGGTGGAGATCAGTGGATGTGGCTCCATACTGTGCATGGAGAAAATGTTAGGCTTTGTTGACAACCAAGGCAGGATTGGAAAGATTCTGTGACCTTTTGGAGGAGTTAGTTTCCAACATGAGGGTTAGAAAGCACTGCACTTTGTTATTCAGAGTGTAAAAGAAGTAGGGAGTGGGTCTAAAAGTTTTGTTCTTAAGAGTTTTTTGCCTGGGTGGGGATATATAGTAATCTCTCTCCCAAATAGGTGCATTTCTAGTTGTGTGAACTGAATATTCCTGGGACATTGGGTACTGTAGTAAGTATGAGTGGTGACCCTAATAATTTTTCAGGGAATAAATCATGGCAGAGGGTCCCAAATTGGATTTCCCTTATAAGGCTGTACCACAGGAATTTAGTCCTAGTTGATGATACAACCAAATAACATTGCCATATGAAAAAGAGGACTTGAGTCAGATTTTTAAATGTAGATATAGTTATCTTGATAGAACATCAAGAAATGTGAAGTCACTTTCAACAATACAGATAAAAATATATCCAAAAAAAATGTGAAGTCAGAATAATCTATTACTGGGGCAGAAATTCTCAACCTTTCCAATTCTAAATTTAGAACACTTGATTTCTTAGGTAAAATTGTTTATCTAGAATCAAAGTCTGCTCCAGAAATAGTTGGGAGCATAAAGTTAATATAAAGCAATTACTACTTAGCCTACAATTTAAAGCTCTTGAATTATGGCTTGTTTTATAATTGTGATGAAAGCTTAAATCCAGCATTTGGGAAGGTATCCTATTGGGGAATATTTTGGAATTTTTGAACTTTGAATTAGATATTTCTGATATGCTGCATAGCTGAATTTCATCTGTTTTACTCTATTTACTGTCCTGGAAACACTCAAGACATCTGCATTTATAAAGGACCTAAGTAGTATAAATTAAATCCACATGTTAAATGGCTGCAGCTTCAACAGAATATCTGACTATAAGGTTTTTCTTTGTTTCCTTGACCAAACTTCTGGAACTAATCTTAGTTCATCTTTTAGAAGTTGTATTGGCAATATCAAAAGTTCTCTATAAAGATTTGAACAATCTTAAATTCTGTTTGTCACTAGCAATCTCTTACACCAGTGATTTTCAACCGGAGTGCCGTGGTACAGTTGTGTGCCACAAGAATTTTTAAAATATGCAAGACCTGACCAGTCAGGGACAGTGACCTCTTTTCCCTTAGAATGTCAAATTAAAAATGACAACAGCAACACAATAGACGTCCCACGTGACTGAATCAAAATAAACATTTATGTTTATTTTTTTAATCCTCACCCAAGGATATTTTTTCCATTGCCTTTCAGAGTGGAAGAGAGAGAAACATCAATGTGAGAGAGACATTGCCTCCCTCACGCGCCCCAACTGGGGCCTGGGGATGGACCCTGCAACCAAGGTACATGCCCTTGTCTGGAATCGCACCCAGAACCCTTCAGTCCTTGGGCTGATGCGTTTACCACTGGTTTGAGCACCTACTGTTCATGAGCTCTAAGGATATGTCATCTAGGCAAATGTGAAACGTGGCCTTGTTTTTAAATGTGTTTTTTTTTATTTTTAGGGGGGGAGAGAGACATCAATGTGAGAATGAAACATCCATCAGCTGCCTCCTACAGGCCCTCTACTGGGGATCAAGCCTGAAATCCAGGCATGTGCCCTGACGGAACTGGCAACCTTTTGGTACACGGGACAACGCCCAACCAACTGAGCCACACCAAGCCAGGGCAATCATGACCTCTAAAGGGAAGTAAAATTCTAATTTACATAGAATGAATTCATGTCTAAGTAGAAGCCTGCTGCTTTACTAAAATAACAGCCAGAGCCTCCAAGAAACTTTAAAAATATTTTTGTGGCCTGGCCAGCGTGGCTCGGTGGTTGAGCATCAACTTATGATCCAGGAGGTTGCGGTTTGGTTCCAGGACAGAGCACATGTCCAGGTTGTGGCTCCATCCCCAGTAGGGGGTGTACAGGAAGCAGCTGATCAATGACTCATCATTGATGTTTCTCTCTCTCTCCCTCTCCCCTCCCTCTCTGAAACCAATAAAAATATATTTAAGAAATTTATTTTTTAGAGAGGAAGGGAAAGGGAGACACTGATGCAAGAGCACAAGATGGATCGGCTGCCTCCTGCATGCCCCCTACTAAGGATCAAGCCTGCAGCCTGGGCATGTGCCCTGCCGGAATCAGCCAGCATCCTTTCAGTGCAGAGAATGACAACCACCAGCTGAGCCACACCGGCCAGGGCGAGCCTCCAGGAATTTGGACTTTACTTTGGAAGGGACTTGGTGGAGAAGAATATTCTCTACACTGACTGGCTTTCTCTTAACTGGCATTTTAGCTGAAGATCATACTATCAGCCAAATTAGGAGTGACTTTCCATACAATTTGACCTTTTGCATCAGAATCCAAAGAGTATGCCTGTCTACCTCCCTAGATCTTTTCTTTCATCATTTAGTTTCTGATCTCTGACACATACTTCTTCCCCAGGTGACTGATGCTAGAAATGACCACCTGTTAGGTACTTGATTCAGTTCATTTATTTTACATAAAAGGAAATCTGTATGACCTTTGCTTACACTTATCTGTGCAGTCTTCCTCATACTTTGTCTTAATTACTTGGTTGTGGTTAAAACACTGTTAACTCCTGAAATTGTAACTAACACATTACCCCATACTAACTTCTCCTCCTCTTATCACACCCTCTCCCTACATAAAATTGTCTAGGGTCTCTTAACTTCAAACCGAAATTCACCTAATACTAAGTAACCTGGAACGGATTTAGAGTGTGATTCCTGCTTAATTGTCAGTCCTTAAAGTTAAAAAAAGAAGTGTTCCTTGTAACCTGTAGGTACACTGCCTTATATGAGATTTGGTCAAGGAGTATGCCCACGATGGGACTGGCACTAACAATACAGCAGTGAAAAAAATGGGCATGGTCTCCCCCTGATGATCCTTAACAGCCTGGTAGGAAACATTACTTCAGTTGCCATGAGGTACCATGTTGGAATGGGAGGCATAATAAATTTTACAGAATTTTGGAGAAAACATTTAAATCAATTTTAACTTTGGTTATGAATACAAAGTGAATAATTACTGTTAATATTGTGTTTCTAAAAATATTTTATTGATTTTAGAGAGAGGAAGGGAAAGGAAGAGAAACAGTGCGAGAGAAACATCAATCGGTTGCCCCCCCCCCCCCCCCAACCAGGGATCAAACCCACAACTCAGGCATGTGCCCTGACTGGGAATGAAAACAGTGGCCTCTCTTCGGTGCACAGGATGACACTCAACCAACTGAGCCACTCTAGCCAGGACAATATTGTTCTTTTTATACCTAATTGTGAAAATATGGGAGAGAATTACTAATAAGACCTTAAAATTGAAAAACCCAAGATACATCAGCAGTATTTCGATACAGAACCAAATAAGTTTCATAAAAGCTAGATACAAGTTATCAGGAACATTATGTCAGCACTCACCAGCTGGAAAATGGAAAACTAACCCATTCACACATTCTAAAGGAGGGAGTAATTTATTGAAAGAATGAGTATGCAAAGTAGCAAGTTCTTTCGGAACTTGGTGAATTAACAGAGCTAGTGATATACCACATTCATGAATGTAAAGAATATTAAATTTCTATAAAAATGTCTACAAAACTGAAATTTGACAATTCAAACATACATCCTCCAGGAAAGTTGTAAAAATCAAAAAGTTTTTAAAAGGTCTGATTTAACAAAATTAAAAATATATCTTAAAAGGGACTTCAAAAATTTTGCATTAAGAACTTAAAGCTACTCTTAAAGAGCTCATATCTAAGGGAAACAATGAAGTCTTTTGATAATTAAAGGAAAAAAATCACAAAAAAACAATGATGGGGAAAACTCTAATAAGTAGGCAATTTATAAAACTGGCTTTATTTTTGCCTAATGAGAATTTGAAAATATAAATTGAATTTTTCAATTGAAAAATTGAAAGTTTACCCCCTGTGTCAGGTACTGTGGTAGATGCTCTATACAAGTTATTTAATTCCCACAACAATCTCGTGGTAGGAACTTTGATTAGTTCTATTTTAGTTTCAGAAACAGGCTTAAAGAATGTTTCTCAAGGTCACAACTACTTAAAAGGCAGAGTTGGGACTGGTATACATGTTCTGTGACTCCAGTGCCCAAACTATAACCACTAACTACTTTGGTTTGGAAAAACAAATCCTACTAATATAATCCAAGTTGGGGAAGCCACTTATACTGTTCATAATAAATAACTGGAAGCAACCAAATGCAGAATAATGAGGGGGAGCTTAAAATACAGTGTCAATATTACCCAACTTTATTATTGTTGACAGTATTACAGATGTCTCCCATTTTCTCCCTTTTTGCCCCCCTCCCAATCCCCTCACACCAGACCTTCCCCAGCTTTCAAAAATAAACAATATAGCCCAGCCGGTTGTGGCTTAGCAGTTGAGCATAGACCTAGGATCCAGGAGATCGAGGTTCAATTCCTGGTCAGGACACATGCCGGTGTTTCAAGCTCGGTCCCTAGCAGGGGGCGTGCAGGAGGCAACTGATCAGTGACGACTCTCATCATTGATGTTCCTCCCTCTCTCTCCCCTCTCTCTGAAATCAATAAAGATATATTTTTTAAATTAAATTAAAAATAAACTAAAGTGAAAGAGGCAAGATACAAAATTGTATATAGTATATAGTAAAGGATAGATGGGACAAATAAAACACAAACAGCAAGATAGAACCTTGTCTACCATACTGATCATAAAGTTGATAGTCTAAACACACCAATTAAAAGGCAGAGGTTTTTCATACTGGATATTTTAAAGCATGCTACCTCTAAGAAACCCACCTTATGTGTAAGTGAATCAGTAGTTAAAAGAAGAAGAGTGGAAAAGAAATGCATCAAAGGAAAGCTTAATAGTCAATTCACCAAGAGAACAATCTTAAATGTATATGAATCTAATAACAGCTTCAAAATACATAAAGTGAAAACTGACAGGAGAAACAGACAATTCCACAATTGGGTGTTTTAAATTATTGGTAAATGGTAAGTAGGTAGAAAATAAGTAAGGGTATAGAAGATACAACATTTTTTTGGCCTAATAAACATGTAGAACATATCACCCACCAACATAAGACATTCTTTTCAAGTGTGTGAAGATTATTCTCCAGAGTAAACCATATCTTGGGCCGTAAATAAGTCACAATAATGTTTAAGAGAACTGATACCATGCAAATCATGTTTTTCAATCACACCAGAGCTAAATAAATTAAAACTATATAGAAAATCCCCCAAATATTTGGAAATTTAAAAACATGCTTCTAAATAACACATGTCTAAGAAGAAATCACAAGAGAAATTAGAAAAAATTGTTCTTAATTGTTTCTTAATTAGGAAAAGAACAATGTATCAGCTGTTTCTTAATTAGGAAAAGAACAATGTATCAGCTGTGGAATTAAACTGAAGTGCTTAAAGTATAGTTTATAGCATTAAATGGACACATGAGAAAAATTTTTGAATCAAGTATCTAACCTTAAGAAATTACAGAAGAGTCCATTAAACCTAAAGGAAGCTTAAAAGAAGGAAATAATAGAGCAAAATCCATAAAGTTGAAAACAATAAAAAAATCAACCAAAAGCTACTTTTGGGAAAGAATAAAATCGATAAAGCTCTCAGACCAAAAAACACATACCCCCATAAAACCACATAAACACAACAAAAAATACAAATTACCAATATCACTAATGAAAGGTGACATCACTACAGAACTTAGAATAAAATGATAATAAGGGAGTATTGCAAAAAACTTTATTCAATATTTCAACAACAGATGACATGGACACATTTTTGAAAGACAAGTCACTCAAGTTACTCAAGAAGAAATAGTCTGGCAGTTCTGCAAAAGGTTAAACCCAGTCACCTCAGACTCAGTAATTCCACTTCTAGGTATTTAGTCAAGAGAATTGAAAACACAAAAACTTATATATGAATGTTCACAGCAGTGTTATTATTCAAAAGGTGGGTATAACCCAAATGTCCATTAACTGATGAATAGATACACAAAATGTTTCATATCCATACAGTGCAATATTATTCAGCCATAACGGGTGAACTGTATGCTGTTAACCTAAAAATCGAACGCCAAAGTGAGAGGCAATAGTGTTTTGAGGGGAATCAAAAAGAATTGCAATGCAGATAACACAGATTTCAAGCAGAAACCCAAGTATTGTGCCCATTACAGGATGAGGGCAAGGGGTTTTGTTTTGTTTTATGAGAAAAGGAAGGAAATACATGAATAGAAGAAAGAAGTTTCTATTTGTTAAGCTGACTTTATATATGTCTGGTTACTGATTCTGTCTTCAGAAAGAGAGTCATAATCATCAGGCCTTGTGGCCAGGAAGTCTGCTTTCTTGTTAGTTTTGCGAACAGCTGTTCATAAGGCAGTGTTGGTTTGAGCCAGTCCAAAGGCTGTTTTGCCCAGTTCAAATATTACAAGGAGCAAGATGTACAAGGCAGTTCCTCTGGAATGGCAGCTCTATCTCCATTTTTAAATGGCTCCAGTTATGTCAACTTTTCACAATGGTATGTGAATTATATCTCAATAAAACAGCTACCCCCCCAAAAAAATCAAATATTGAAAATAAAGAATAGGTAACTTGAACAGCCTTATATTATGAAAGATATTGAATCTGTAGTTAAAATCCTTCCCATAAAGAAAATTGCAAGCCCAAATGGAAATAATAACCAATTCTATATTCTTCAAGAAAATAGTAAAGAATATTGCCTAAGTTACTTAAATGAGAATAGCGTTATACTGATACCAAAATGAGACAAAAACATTGCAAGAAAACTATAAACTGATAGCTCTCACAAAGAGAGGAAAATCCTTAAGAAAGTATTAGCAATTCAAATCCAGAAAATTTATTAAAAGGGTATATCATGCCCTGGCTGGGTGGCTCAGATTGTTGGAGTGTCGTCCTGTACACCGAAAAGGTGGTGAGTTCCATTCAGGATCAGGGCACATACCTAGTTTGCGGGTTCAATCCCTGGTCAGGGCACGTATGGGAAGCGACCGATCAATGCACTCGCTCGCTCTCTCTCTCTCTCTCTCTCCTTCCCCCCCTCCTCTCTAAAATAAATTAAAAATAACAAACATATCCTCGGGTGAGGATTTTTAAAAAAAAGAGATATATCAAGATAAAATGGGATTAGCCCCAGGATTAAAAAGTTAAATTAACCATTGAAAATTAGTTTATGGCTTGGTTGGAGCATCGGCCATGCACCAAAGGGTCTGCGGTTCATCTCCAGTCCCCACGCGTACCTAGGTTGTGGGTTGGTCCCCGGTGGTCAGAGCATGTGGGAGAGGCAGCTGATGGATGTTTCTCACATCAATGTTTCTCACTCTCCCTTCCTCTCTCTAGGATCAATAAATATGTCCTCGGTTAAGGATTAAAAAAGGGGAAAAGAAGAAACAAATCAGTTTGTGGAATTCATCATACTAGCAACAAAAGCTAATTATTAGTACACACAAAAAAGTGGATGAATATAAAAAATATATATATGCTGGATGAAATAAGATAGACCAAAAATTTTAAAAAGTACTGTATATACTGAAATATTTCATTTATATAAAATTCTAGAAAATGAAAATGAAAGTGTAGTGAAAGCAGATTAGTGGTTGCCTGGAGAACAGAATGAAGGCAGGAGGAAGGAATTAATAAGGAGCATCTGGAAATCTGAGGGCAGGATGGACATGTTCATTTTTTATTGTAGAGTATGATTTCACAGGTGTATACATATGTCAAAACTTACCACGTACATTTCAAGTATGTTCACTTTATCGTAGGTCAATCATACCTCAGGAAAGCTATTTTGATTTTGTTTTTTGACGATACAGACTGGGTGAAAACGTTTGCACAGCATATATGCGAGAAAGACCTTTTATGACTCAGTAAGACAAGCATCCTAATTTTATTTTATTTTTTAAAAATATTTTTTTATTGATTTCAGAGAGGAGAGGGAGAGAGAGAGGAACATCAATGATGAGAATCACCCATCAGCCGCCTCCTGCACGCCCCCTGCTGGGGATGGGGCCTGCGACTGGGCTTGTGTGCCGTCGGGAATCCACCCGCGACCTCCTGGTTCATGGGCCCAGGCTCAACCAAGAGCCACACCTCCAGGGGAACATTCTGATTTTAAAATGGCCAGAGATTAGGACAAACTTTACCAAAGAAGCTATGCAACTGGCCAATAAACATATGAAAATATGCTCAACACCGCTAGTAATTAGAGAAATGAAAATTACGAGATCCACTTCACACCCACTAGAAGGGCTAGAACGAAAAACACTGACAACATCAAGTTCTGACGATGATGTGGAGTATCTGGCATCCACAGATACCGCTGTGGAAAATGCGAGACATCACAACTACTTTGGAAAACTGGGAAGTTTCTCCGAGGGAGATATGTAGATTTTCAAAACGTGATCATTCGCTCGTATCGCTTCCATTCATTTCTGAAAGCTTCTAAAACCAAAACGCACTGCTGCGCCCCGCGCTCATCTTGGGGCCGGGGCTCTGTTCCGGGCCTGGCACCAGGGGGCGCGGGGCGCCCAGACGTCGGGCAGGAGCGGGGCGCCCGCAGCGCCCGCGCTCCCACCTACCTCACCAGGTTCCCTCGCACTGGTCCGCACGGAGGAGGCGTACTTTGCACAACCCTGGCCTCTAGGAGCAGGGAGCGGGTAGGTGGAGCAGAGCCCAGAGCTGCCCCACTGGTGCCATCCCCGCAACCCCGGGCCCCAGCCCAGCCCCCTTTTGTTAGCAGCTCCCCCGTCCTTGTTACCCACCCCCAGAAGAAGGAAAAAAGAGATGTCACGAAATGAAACTGGGGGTGCAAGCAAGGGGCTTGTAAGTTACGGAAAGAGTCTTTTAGAGCCATTGAAGGGTCTTAAGTATGTGAGTGACAATCAGATTCACTAGAGCCCGTGAAAAATGGACTTGGCCTGGAGGCAAGGAGACAGGTTTCACTTGGCCACCGTATTTTATCATCAGTATAAGCAGGCGCCAGTTAGCGCGAAAATGGGCCTGCAGCGATTATTGGCTGTCATCCTCTCAGATCTGTGATGCAGTTGAATGGGCATTGGGATTTGGGCTTCAGTCAGAAATGAGCATTAACGAGCTAACATTCAAACCTTTCATCAAATAAAATTTGTCTTATTCAACACTTCTAAATTGTGCCAGAAAGGTACTAATGCGTATTTAAGGGTGGTCCAAAGAAACGTTCAAGCGCTAGCCGGTTTTCTCAGTGGTTAGAGCTCCTCTCTGCAGACTGAATGGTCTCCAGGTTCCGTTCCAACCAAGGGTGCGCCTGGGTTGCAGGCTCTGCCCCATGCCCTGGTGGGGGCGCTGTGCGTGCTGGAGACAACTAATTGATGTGGGGTGTTTGTCTCTCTCTCTTTCCCTTCCACGCGCTCTCTCCGAAAAGTAATGGAAAAAACATCTTTGGGTATGGATTTAAAGAAAAAAAATCTTAAATAATCTTTTCTGAGTCATCAAAACTACTTGTGTTATTTTACTTCAGATTCCACAGAACGCAGTTGCTTAGAAAATCATTCATGACCCTAGATATGGTATTTATTAACCAGAATAGCTTTAAAACTAGAATACCTTATATTTTGATCACAATGGAATTTATTTCCTACAACTGGTCATACTATGTACTATACAATTTCTTGGAGGTGCTATTAGCATTACTATTAGACTCTGAATCCTAGGGTCTTACTCATCTGCAGCTTTGATTTGGATGTGCCAAGTTCATTCAGAGGCTAATTAGAACTTCATATGTCGAGATGCAAGAGTTAAAGAAAATTTCCAGACTGTTTATAGTGCCATAATTTATAAGCATCTTTGCAGGCCTCTGTTTTATCATAGCTTTTCATTTTTAAAAATTGATTTTAGAGAGAGCAAGAGAAACAACCACTTGTTGTTCCACTTATGCATTCATTGATTGATTCTTTTATGTGCCCTAAATTTATTAACTTCATATGGAAATGAGAGACTGCTTAAACCTATGTGTGGAATCCCACTTACAGGGATTGAACCTGCAACCTTGGCGTTATCAGGTAGGTGCTCTAACCAACGGAGCTACCCACAAGGGCTTATCGAAGCTTTTAAACTGCTGTACACACATATGGTGTGGTTACTGTTTAACTTGACACTTTTTCTCAATATAAAGTCAGCTTCCTCTGTACACAGGCTTAAGTAATTCCCTTATGCTATGCCCTGTGCGCACCTTCTGGAAGTTACCTGGTCTAGCCCATGGCCATCTAAGATCTGGGAGATTCCAAACCCGGTTGTGGAAGCACTTGGAACTCCCTGACCACCACCACCAGGCGGAGGACACCTGTTTCAGGAGGCGAGGGGTTATGAAATAAGAAGTGAAACCAGGAAACTGGTTGCGACCAAGGTTCCAGGGCTTCAAACCCATTTTGGAATTAGGAGACCTTCAGATCTTCGTTTCTATCACCCGCGGCTCTGCACCTCCTATATCTAGGTCTCTAGGACCCCAAGCTTGAGGTTCCAAACCCCATCCCCCAACGCCACACATTCGCTTCTCCCAGCACGACCCCCCCCCCCCGCGACATTTCTGAACTCGGTCGTCTCCAGTTCGCAGGAATCTGTGCTTTGTTGCAAATGAAGGATGACACGACCGCAGCCGACAGATTCGAGCAGCGTCAGGTCCGCAATGATCTTCCTGGGAAAGGGCGGGCGGTCGGAGACGTCCGGGTTCTCTTCCTTCTTTCTCACCTCCTGTTTCAGAGGTATCACCCTTCCTTCCTACCCTCTAGGCTAAGAGGAGCTCTCTAATCATTCTTGAAGCCTTCCAGGCCCTCTTACTTTTCAGTTTTTCCACTTACAAACTCCTATAGAAAGACGTGGAAAGTATAGCAGAGAACAGGATACAAAGAAGTTTCTTAAAACACCTTCTTTTAGAGGTTCTCAAGGCGGCCCCTTTAAGGAAGCAGGCCCACCTCTTTCCCATTCATCTAATGGCTTTCCTTCCTGCCCATCACTCTACCTTTAAGAATATTTCCTGTTCCTTCAACCCAACTTGCACACCTCCGCCCCACGGCCTTCCTCATTGGGCCGCCTGAGGCCCGTTCGCTCTTCGGTTTTCCCTTCACCTCCTCCCGCCCTCTACCCTAGCACAACGGCGTCCGGGGTCCTGATTGGCTAGCTTGGCAGCCTCCCCGGGGCCGGATTGGTGGGATGAGGGGCAGGGGCGGGAGAGCGGCGCACCCAGGGTAGGCTGTTTGCGTGCTGAGCGGCGGCCGCGGAGGGGCGGGGAGGGGCGCGGGGAGGGGCGGGGGGGAGGGGGGGTTGGGAAAGTTGAGGCCGCGCTCCCGCCGGGTCTCCTGCCTTGAGGGCTCGGGCTCGCGGCGGCTGCGGTGGCCGCAAGAAGAGGCGGCGGGGGCGGGGGGAGAGGAGGGCCTGGGCCCGCGCTCCCCCAGCCCCAGAGGAGCAGGCGGCGGCCGGGGAGGGAGAGATTCGCCGGGGCGGTCGGACATCCCTGCCCTACCCGCCTGGGATCATGACCCAGGCGGGGGTAGCCGCTGCCGCCGCCGCCGCGGCCGAGACCGCGCAGCCCGCTGGTGAGTGAGTGCGGGAGGGGGCCGCTGACAGCCGGAGCGGGGGGCGGGGGCCGGGGCTGCGAGGGCGGCTCCGGGGGGCGGCTCCGGGCTCTGCTCCACCCACCCCCTCCCCGTTCCCGGAGGCGAGGGCTGCGCAAAGTCTGCCTCTTTCGTGGGGACCCCTGCTCGCGGAGCCTAGTGGGGTGCGAGCGCCGGCGGTGCTCTCACCCCTCTTCTGCCCGACCTCCGGGCGCCCCGCGCCCCCTGGTGCCAGGCCCGTGGGGGGCTCCCGCTGCTCCCGGGCCTCCAGATGCGCGCGGGGTGAGAGGGGCTCCACGCTGCCCTGGGCGCATAAAGAGCTGGGCATCCAGGTCCACACCGGATGGCCTTTGCCCGCCTGCTGTACCTTTTCCTGTCTCTTTCATTCCCTCTTCTTCCCTTGCTCTCTGAATTTCCTTGGGACCCGCTGGTCAGACTCACGTGACTTGCTTTTTAACTCTCACCCCGATGTCGGAGAGTTAGGCGTGCGTGTTCTTTTCAGAAGCCATTCTTTTCCTTTCTGAGAAGGAGCGATCGATGCTAATGGCCAACTCCTGGAATCTTGTTCCATATTTCCGGAAAAATATTTCAGGACTCTTGTTCATGTTTAACATTGTGATTGTTGGGTTCTCCCATACTTACTGCCCCCTTTCCACTTTTCCCACTTACCCCCTAAGGTTGTACCGGGGGTATGGTCCCTTGAATTTATTAACTTCATATGGAAATGAGAGACTGCTTAAACCTATGTGTGGAATCCCACTTATAGGCTTCCAACTTACGTTCTCATACCATTTTTACCATTCAGTAGATATAGCGACCTAACCATACAAAACAAGACAGTTGTGGCTAACTTAAGTTTGCGTAAAGACGACAGTTGCTTACCTGTAAACAAAGTATTCTTAAATAAGCCCTTCAGTGAATAACATGGAACCTGAAGCATATTCATATCTAAGCTTTTTATTAAAAACAAACAACCCCTCCCCCCCAACCAAACAAACCAACCTGCTTTTTGAGGGTTCAACAGGCTGTCATATCTCTAATCACCTTGACGACTTTTTCCTCCCACACAGGACACTTGTTTAATGTAGTACAGAGTTGCTGTATGGGATACATTTGTTGTTTCCCTTTTTTTGTGAAGTACCCTGAAAGTAGTTGTTGCAAAATACTTTGTAATTATTGCACTGCTGAAACCAGGAACAGTGCAGTATACTGTCTCCAGGTACTACAAGAATGAATACTCAATCTTACATTTTGCTTTAGTCCAAGCAGTGTGACTTTTGTATACATAGATATAACATTCTCTCTATATTTAAAAGAGCAGTTTTATAAAATCCCAACATGGATGCAGCCTAGGACATTCTTTAATATAAAAGCACTTCATTGCAGGGATCTAAGGGCATTTTAGGATTGAAATAATTATTTTCTAAGTTAGTTGTCTATGGGACATCATGGAAATAAAATTCAAAAGTTGCAGACTGTGCAGTCAGTGAAACAGTCATGTAAGAGAAATTCATAGGTTATTTTTCTGTTTTCAGAGCTTAGCATTGTCAACAAGGAAAAAGACTCTAAAACTGAGGTCATTTTACTCAGGTTAGAAGATAAGCTTCACCCGATAACTCAAAATTGTTGCTTATAAACAGGGACTGAAATCAAGCTTGGATCTTAATCGTACCTGTCATGCATTACCTACCTACCCTTTCTATAGCCCAGTGGTTCTCAATTCAGACTACATTAGAATTAACCTGTGTACTTTTACATTTCAATGCTCAGGCCATGCCTCCCCCCCCATTCTCCTACTTTTGATATGGGGTGAGTCTCACCCATAGGTATATGTTTAAAGCTTCCCAAGTGTTTCTATTCAACAGTCAGGGTTGAAAACTACTGTGAGTCTAGAACAGTGATTTTTAACCTCTCTCACCTCTTGGCACATATAAACTAATTACTGAAATTCTACAGCATGCCAAAAAATATATTGTTGGCTGATCTGACCAAAAAAAGGTATAATTTTGATTCATTCACACCAGATGGCTATTGTTGTGTTGGCTGTTGTTTTTTAAATATTTTATTTTGCTCTTTTCCATAACTATGTTGTCATTTTTTAATTTGTTAATCTAAGGGAAAAGAGGTCAGTGCTCCTGACTAAATAGTCAGGTGTTGCATGTTTTAAAAATTCTTGCAGAACACCAGTGTGCCTCTTGTGGGACACCAGTTGAAAATCCCTGGTCTAGAGCAGTGTTCAATCTGATAGGCTTGTGTTCCAGGCTCTTCTGAATCAGACCTTCACTCATGTGTCCAACTTGCCCCCCAGTGCTTCCCAACAGGAATCTTAGGACCTCCTGTGGTCCCACAGATAGGCAGTTCAGATCCCTGCTTTTCTTAACAACATTGGTCTTTCTCAGCATACCAGCGCCCCTCCTTCTGCTCCCTCTCCCTACCAGTACTTCTAACTCTTCTTTTATGAAGGTTTTCCTGACAGCTCTCTAACTCCTAGTGATTGGCTGGCTCTCTTTGAACTTTGATGCCACCTATTGTTTAAAAGACAATATGCTTCTACCTCACGGTAGTTTAGATTCTTTTGAATATGTGTTTCATTATTCTCAAACTTAACAGCAAGGATTACTTTATTTTATTTTATTTTGGGGCCCTTCTGCAACAGTTTGCTTTGAGTTGATTGGTTTGCTTTGGAACCCTACCAACTCTGCTTACAACCATAGTTTTAGGTTTGATTCCATCCCAGATGGTTCTGTCTTGGTAGCTTCCTCACACCTTAACTCGCATCAGATTCATGTATGGATGTCAGCTTCTTTCATATCTTTTCCTGATTTCTTTAGTAGGTTGACTGTTTTCCCTTTTTTTCTTTATTGTTGAAAGTATTACAGATGTCCCGCTTTCCTCCCCATTGAGCCCCTCCACCAGGCATCCATCGCATCTGGTGTGGCCCCATAACAGCTTGTACTTATTATTTCTGTGTTAACACTGATCACACTACCTGCAGTATGTGTTTATTCACCTTCTGCATCAGAGTGCTAGCCCCATAGCATACATGTTGAGCAACTCCAGGAGATATGATTTACATTGTATCCTTAAATACTGTTGCAAATGGGAGAGCTAGAACCCCACCAACATAGGAACTGTGTTGTCTTCATCTTTGTTTTCCTGGGCCCTAATAGCACTTGTCATTAGTAGGCTCTTAATGTTTGTTGTATGAGTAAACAACTGTTGTGTTATATATTGTGCAAAGATAACCATATACATCTTTAAGATAGACTAATTTGGTGTTAATTAATTTTGCTATTAAATATTCTTATGGCTTTTACTCCTATTATGGATTTGTTAAAGGTTAGTGGAATTTAAGTAATTATGGTTGTGACAGACCCTGTAAACATGTCATCTTCCTTGCAATATGCACAGGGATGTATACCTTGAGTTTTTTCCTCTGAGCTCAAGAGGTTGACTCTTTTATCTTTAAAATATTTGTGGAATTCTTGCTAAGAGAAAAGCTGTTATCTGTCCAATTGGATACTTTTTCTTTTTCTCATTAAATTTTCCGTATGGGTACAATTGCACTACTTTAGAAGGCCAGATCTTTTAATTAGATCGGTAGGGCATGATAAGTTGCTCCTATTAATGTGCTAATACTGTGTTTTTAATTCAGTTCATCAAGTATTTATTGAGTACTTACCATGTGCCTAACACTATTAGGTGCTAAAGAGAATACAGAACTAGTAAATGGTGTGGACTCAGCTCTTAAGATTTTAGACTTATTGGGAGAATTGGGAAACACCATATCAGATAATTAAGGAACTGGACACAGTATTTATTAGATGCTAATTTAAACATAAGTACCCCAAATCTAGGATGCATTGGCCAATACCACAGAAAATTAAGAAAGACCAGATATTCTTTCAGTAGACATTTCTTACTCCCATACTGAGTACTAATTGTTGAGGATACAAATATGAAAGTTATAGTTTGTACCATTTAGAAGCTTATAGTCTCTTGGGAAAAACCAGTAAGTATATAGAGTGTATTTCATGTTAAGACATTGTAAAGTATTATGTCAGGATATTTGGGACCAGCCTCTAGGGATCAGAGAAAGTTTTAAAGAGGATAATTAGGCGTTCCGAGTTGGAAAGTTGAGAAGTAGCATTCCAGACAAAGTAACAGATACAAGGGCAGGGAAATGAGAGAGGGAATTTCTTGATTAAGGAGCTGCAAGCAGATTGATATTAGTAGAAAGTAGTATGTTAAAGAGCATGAACTCTGGACCCAGACACATGTGGTTTGCTGACTTTTATTCCTGAGAGGTCTGAGATTTTGCAGATTTTGCCTGTGTAGGGTAGCAGTAGCCTACTGGTAACTTCCCATCTAGTGTTAATACAAAGAGGTGCTCCAGGAGCCTCGCAATTCCCATCTGTGCTTCTTGTAACTTCTCTTTTATCTGTTGTCTGGTTGCGTGAGGAGCCCCTGATAGTCATACCTTCCAATTAATTAATTCATTATCGGGTCCCCCGGCAAAAGCATTCTCCCCTTAGCCACTGTAATTTCTTAAACAGCAGAAGCTACAGTAAAGGGGACAGGGAGAAGAAATTTGTAGTGTAACCATGAGAGCTATCACTTCTATCTCTACTTGCAGGACCTATTTCTCTTTGGTTATAAGCAACAGAAACTGTCTTTGGCAAATTTAAGCAGAAAAGGGGGATTTACAGATAGATGCTGGGTAAGCTTGTAGAAGCAAAGGAAGATAAAGAGTAATGAAGCCTTGGGAAGACCAGGGCACAGCAGCTTCTAGGATCACATGGGTCCATAAGACTAAATTAGTCTCAGCCAGTTTTCCTTCTTGGGCAGAGTCTTATTGGTCAGCCCTTTGCCCACCCCAGAGGTGAAGCCATGTTTTATGGTCCCATCAAACTTCTAGAATGAGGCAGAGAAGCTCCAAAGAACAAGTGAGGTGGTGTTGCCAGAAGCCCAAACACAAGATATTTCCTACAAAGTACATTGGATTTGGCAGTGTGGAGATCTTTTGGTGAGTTTGATGTAAGCAGTTTTAGGAATAAAAACTAGGTAACAGCGAGATGAAGAGGGAATGGGAAGTGAGACAGATAGGACAGTGAAGGAGCCTGATGGTTGGGAGGGAGAAAGAATGGAAACATCTAGAAGCTGTGGCAAGGTGAGAGAGAAAACATTTTTGCCTTTTTAATGGAAACAAAATAAGGATATATTTAATAGAAAAGCATTAATAGGGAAGGAGAGATTAATAATACATGAGAGAAAAATATATTTTGTAACAAGATTACTGAGAAGTAGGAGAGCTAGAGTCCAGAACAAAGGTAAAGGGTATATAGTGTTAGCTAGAAATATTAAGGAAGGTTTTATAGAGGAAGACAGACTTGCACTGGGCTTTAAAAAGTAAGTAGGATTTAGATAAGCAGAGCAGCGGGGAAAGGTCATTACAGTGAAAAAGTAGCATAGATTTTAGCCCAAAAAATGCACTAGCTGATAAGTAGCCCAGGGAAGAGCCTGTCTGAATCCGAGAGGAGGACGGAGTAGGTGACATGATTCGTTACATTACCCTGTTCCTTTGTGTATTGTACTAGGTGTAAGTGGATGGGTGAGACTGGCCAGTGAAGAAGGCAGTGTTAGGTAGAGCCATGAAAGGTAGGACCTAAAACTTTGGGTTTGAAACAATCGACGTTGGAAAACAGTACTGTGGAGTTTGGAGCAGAAGAGGTGCATGATAAAGCACAGTAAATTGGCTACATTTCTGAGACGTAGGAATATAAAACCATTGAAGAATAGGGAAAAGACTGGGAACAAAAGAGTATTAAGAGCCAGACGGGTAAGATGGGGCCTAATCTAAGGTGGTAGTGAGGAGCAGGAGAAAAAGATTGTGAAAATAACTGATAGGATTTGGTGAGAAGATTTGATTATTTTGGGGTTTAGAGCTAGGTGAAAGTTTTGATGTTATTGATAAAATGGAGAAAATATAAGTAGGGCTCTTAAGAAGCAAGGCAGATTAACATGTTGCAAACAGATTTGTTAACTGGCTTTGAAATGAAATGTTCTGAAGAGAGCTTTGCCTAACCAAAGATTTGGAGCAAGATCAGTGTTGAAAGGTAGCTTTATTTTAAAAACATAATGACTTTTACACAGAAACAATTTGAAACTTTGTTGGGAGAAAGCAAACAGAAAAAAGCATTGAGTTTGGAAGTAAACGGGAGAGAAAGACAAGGGTTCATGTTAGAGAAAGATGATGCATAATTGGGAAGAGAGAAAGACAACCTGGGAGAGAGAACTTCCAGAAAAGGGAGAGTTCAGCAGCCTCAAGTTTTGCAGAGAGAAGGAAGACCAAAGAAAAGCCCTTTGATTTGGTGAAAAATAGTCCCTGACCTCTTAGAAAGCAGTTTCTGTTGGCAGAACAAACAGAAGGCATGCTGCCATGGGCTTAGGAGGGACTGGCCAATGAAAGAAAGGCGAGAAGTTTCACAGGAATAGTAGGAGAGGAACGAATGATAGACAGAAAAAGCAGTAAATTCTTGCTTAATATGAGGAAACTTTTTATATTTTGGAAACAAAAGAAGTGGTTAAGGAGGAAATAAAGAGCTAAAGAGGAAAGAATCAAGTGGAGAGTCCCTCTCCTCCGATGGTGGAGTTAGTTTTAGGATGTTCGGGTGGGCTGAAGGGTATGGTAAATGTAGGATCCAGTGAAGGAACTCGTACCAGGTGACCTCCATTTTCCCAGTGACTTTGGGGGGAAATGGAAAAAGACGACTACGTTCATTGAACTCTTGCTATGTACCAGACACTTTGCTTGATCCATTAAATGTATTATCATGTGGCCCTGGCAGATGTGGCTCAGCAGTTAGAGCATCGGCTCGGTGCGCCAAACGGTTGCAGGTTCGATTCCCTGTCGGGCAGATACCTGGGTTGCTGGTTCATCCCTGGCCCCAGTCAAGGCTAATGCAGGAGGCAACCAATTTTTGTGTCTCTCTCACATCGATGTTTCTCCCCCCCAACTCTCTCTCTAAAAAAAGAAATGGAAACAATATCCTCCAGTGAGGGTTCACAACAACAAAAAAATGTATTATCATGTAAACTCATAACAGTCCTCTGAAGGGCTGGTGATAATCTCCCAATTTCTAAATGTGAGGATGCCAAGACTTAAAGGAATACTTATTTTTAAACCAAGTAGCTAGTAAATGTCAGCTTTGAGATTTGACCTTAGGTCTGATATCAAAGGCTGTTCCCATTCCACCACACCACTAACTCATTAATGTGAGGAAGGGATATGTAGGGACTTGAGAGGCTCTGTCAGTGATTACAGTGGCTGTGCTTCACAATCGCTATAGGAGCTTTCAAAGAATCTTGCACCCTACCCCAGTCATTCATTCCTTCATCAGCATCCTCACTGGTTCCTCACTGCGTTAGTCAGGGTTCTTCAGAAACAGCCAATAGGATATATATCACAAGATGGGCCTGGAGCATCTTATAGGGCCAAAAAGTAAGAAAGTACAAAAAAACGGGTGGGAAGGAGAAGTGGGGCCATGTCAAAAGGACAGGGAGCTAACCTGAAAGAGTGTCCAGTAGCCAAAGCTTGAACAGTTTGAATAATAAAGTAACTATAGCATTAAATCTTGACCCCAAGAATAAAATAAATATACATGAGTCCATACCAATAGAAATAAGTGATTAAATAAATGGGAAGAAGAGACAAATCTTTAAGAATTCTAAAAACTATATTTAGATATGCTCTTCTCCAAGAGATGGAGATTAATTCTTCTTGAGTGTGACCCAGACTTCCTTATCATTTACAAAGAATAGAGTATGAAATTGTAATAGCAGTAGTTATTTGAGTAGAGTTAACAGCAAATTTGAGAAAGAAAATTGGTGGGGAAGACTACTTTTTTTACAGCTTAAATCCTTCTGCATGAGCTGAGTTGTTTAATGTAAGAATGTTTATTTGTTTAATGAGAAAAACCTAGTTAAGGAACAAAAAAATAGGAAAATAACACATTTTTATTAGTGTTGAAAAGCTGGGAAGGGTGTCATTAAAAGATAAAAAACATTGAGGAACCTATGAAAAGTGCAAAGTGTATGGGGTCAAATTGATGATAAAACCTACAGTGTGGAGAAAACTGCAACCCTCAATACAGGCTTAAAGGGAAGATGCTAGTTTTTCTAACACAATTCTGAAAACCCCAAAGCTCAGAGACTTTGAAAAGTAGGAAGAGGTTGAGGTTGGCGCCTTAGTCCGTTTGGGCCACTGTAACTAAATAGCATTGACTGGGTGGCTTATAAACCACAGAAGTTTATTTCTTACAGTCTAGAAGCTGGAAGTCCAAGGTGCTAGCATGCTTGGATTCTGATGAAGACCACCCCCTGGGTTTGCAGGCTGCCAACCTCTTGTATCCTTACATGGTGGAAGGGGCAAGCAAGCAAGCTCTCTGAGCCCTTTTTTTATAATAGCACTAATCTCATTCAGATCCTAGCAATGGTCAAAAGGTAATTAATTACTAGACTTCAGAACAACTGTTCCAGGACCATTTAGAATAGCTCACAGGATAAGCTGCTAGAACATATTTATATAAGTTGGAGGTATCTCTATCATGGGCTTTAGGGCCAGAATGAGAATCAGGGTGATCATGTATTTGACCCCCTTTACCCTTTAAAGCATGGAGTTCTCTTTGAATTTAGTTATACTATCTGAGCCAGAGTATTTATAATTGGCACTGGAGAGAGCAAGGAAAAGGTCTCACAAATGCCAAACTGTTCACAGTGATTATTCCTGAAGAGTGTAGTTGAAAAGCTAAGGAACTTTTCCATTTAAATTTAAATATTTCTGTAGTTTTCAAAAATATATTTAAAATAATACTGTACTGTATATTTGAAAGTTACTAAAGAAAGTAGATGTTAAAAGTTTTCATTATAGGAAAAAAAAACTGTGCCCTGGCCACTTTTGCTCAGTGGTTAGAGCGTCGGCCTGTAGACTGAAAGGTCCCGGTTTCAGTTCCAGCCAAGGGCGAGTACCTCGGTTGCAGGCTCTATCCCCAGCCCTGGTCAGGGTGGGTGTGGGAGGCAGCCAGTCGATGTGTCTCTCTCACATTGATGTTTCTCTCTCTCTCTCTCTCCTCCTCCCTCCTGCCCCTCCCTTCCCCCTTCCCCTCCCTCTCCCCCTCCCTCTCCCTTCCACGCTCTCTGAAAAGTAATGGAAAAAATATCCTTGGGTGAGGATTAAAAAAAAACAAAACAAAAAAATTGTAGCTGTGTGGTGACGGGTGTTTAACTAGACTTTGTGGTGATCCTTTCACAGTATGTACAAATATCGAATCATTATGTTGTGCACCTGAAACTAATATAATGTATGTCAATTATGTCTCAAAAATAATTTTTTATACAAACAGGTTACTTATGTAGTTTAAAAATAAAAATTTTAACTGTATTCAGGAAATTATGCTTTTGGCTTATTTCCTATTCTTGAGATATAGTTAGACTCAGCTTCATAGTGGAAGCTCCGGTAGCAGGATTTCATTATTTCATATTCTTACATGTGTCATAGTATTTGACGGTTGGCATTACGAACCTCCATGACATTGTGCCAAGCATAAAAGGTGACATATTGACAGGAAGGAACCAACAGACATTGTTAAAGGATGTAAGATTTCTTTAATGGCAAAAGAGATTAGAACTGATAGCAGTTACACAAAATAGAACTGACAGCACAGCGTGCTCATAATCAACTCCTCAGGTTCCCACCAAGGTGGAAAGCAGCTGCTGAAACCACATACACAGAGGAAGGATTCCTTTGGGTGCTAAAAGCACCCCATGCCATCCCTGCATTATAGTACAGGTATGTCAAGATTTAATGAGTTGAACCTGGTAGGCCAGGTAATAGGACATTCTAGGTAGAGGATTATTAACTTAAAATGCTGGAGAAGAAAATGCAAATAACAGCTCCTATATCAAAATACAGAGAGCAAAGATGCCTAAAGCACGAAATAAGATGATAGAAATTAGTATATATATAGATCTGTGTATATATGTGATATTAAAACATAAATGCTGTAATCACAGTTTTGAATATTTAATGACATGGAGAAATGCACACCTTTAGTAAAAAGCAAAATACAATGCTGCTTATGGTCTAACATTTGTAAAAAATCAGGTGTGTGTAGAAAAAAATCCACAAGGAAATCCATAAAAATGTTAACATTGATTCTTGTGTACTCTAGTGCAGTGGTATGATTGAAAGTAGTTTTCATTTTTTCTTTATGCCTTCCTTTGTTTTCTAGGCCTATGTTACTTTTATTGTAAGGAAAAAACTGTTAAAGCAAGGTGATCAAAATAAGTAGAGATCTTTTTGTTACAGAGTGTAAAATGGACTGGTGGTATATCTGTAACCCAGACCAGGGATTTAAGCTTAGTTGTGTTATAATGACTGTGGACCATATTCTAGTTTAGTAGGTAAATCATTTTGATTGGAGAGGACTAAGGCTTTACTAGGGACCTCATATAAAGAGAGAGAACACATTCAAAAACTGGTCAGCGTGGCTCAGTTGGTTGAGTGTCGTCCCATGCACTTAAAGGTCAGTGGTTCAATTCCCTGTCAGGGCACATACCCAGGTTGCAGGGTCCATCCCCCGTTAGGGTGTGTGCAGGAGGCAGCCGATCAATGTTTCTCTCTCACATTGATGTTTCTCTTCCTGTTCCTTCCTCCCTTTTGTAGTCATTTCATAGAACATTTATTTATTTATTTATTTTTTTAATTTTATTTTTGATTAAAATATCACAGATGTCCCTTTTTCTCCCCAGTGACTCATTCCATCCCATCCCACCCCCGTCCCCAGTCCCTCTCCCCACCATTGTCCGTGTCCTTGGGTTGTGCATATATGCATATAAATTCTTTGGTTACTCTCATAGAACATTTTAAATAATTGTAAAATACATTGGAATATATTAAACAGCAGCCAAATAGAATTAAATATAGAGGTTGAAAAGATCTTCCTCAAACCATGGACAAAAAGTTTCTTAAGCAATGTGTCAAAAAATATTTTCAATTAAGATACTTTAATTCGCCCGGCCGGGCGTGGCTCAGTGGTTGTCGACCTAGGATCCAGGTGATCAGGGTTCGATTCCCAGTCAGGGCACATGCCCAGGTTGCAGGCTCGATCAATGACTCCCTCATCATTGATGTCTCTCTCTTTCTCTCTCCCCCTCCTTTCCTCTCTCTGAAATCAATAAAGATATGTTAAAAAAAAAAAAGATACTTTAATTCTAACTTGAAAATTTTATGATAAGGTTTAGGTTTTTCATTGTATCTAAAGATACTATTTAAATTAACCTTTACCACTAATATGCTTCCTGGTGAGAAGAAAACACAATTTACCACTGAGCAGTTAGTGTTTTACCCTAAATAAATGCCAGTGCTTATTTTTGGTGGCTTCACATTTTCTCTGTATTAGGGAAATTGGGGATGGTTGGTAACTAAATAAAAATTTGAAATTGTATGCTGAAAGAAAGCAGATGTGTAAACCGATGAAAACATGAGTGAGTAGAGAATTTCAGCTTACCCACTGAGACTTCTATCAAAGGTTTCTGTGGGCTTTTTTTAGCAGCCTGTTTGAGATATAATTCATAAACCATAATGTTTACCCATTTAAAATGTAAATCAGTGGTTTTTAGTATATTTGGGGAGTTGTGCCACCATCATCATAATCTAATTTTAGAATATTTCATCATCCCCCAAAGAACTACATGCTCTCTTCCCCACCATTAGCAGTCAGTCCCCATTCTCCTCAGCCCCAGGTAACCACTAACCTACTTTCTGCCTCTATGGATTAGCCTGTTCTAGACATTTCATATAAATGGAATAATATAATATGTGACCTTTTGTGTCAGGCTTCTTTCACTTAGCATAATATTTCCAAGGATTATCCATTCTGTGGCATGTAGCAGTATTTCATTTCTTCTTATTGCTGAATAGTATTCCATTGTGTGGATATACCACATTTTATTTTTCATTCATCATTGGATAGAAATTTGGCTTGCTTCAACTCTCTGGCTATTATTATTGATGTTACAAACACTCACATACAAGTTTTCATGTAAACATGTGTTTTCAGTTATCTTGGGTGTATATCTAGGTGGAACTGCTGGATCATAATAACTCTGTTTAACATTTTGAGGAACTGCCGAACTGTTTTCCAAAGTGACACAGCATTTTCCATTCCTCCCAGCCGTGTATGATGTAGTCACATGCTTTTGAATAGTACATATTTTTTCCAGCTATATTGAGGTATGATTGACAAATAAAAATTGTATATATTTGCCCTAGCTGGTTTGGCTCAGTGTTGGGCCGTGGACTGAAGAGTCCCAGGTTCAGTTCTGGCCAACCGCATGTGCCTCGGTTGCAGGCTGAATCTGGCCCCATCAGGGCTCATGTGGGAGGCAACCAGTTGATTGATGTGTCTCTCTCACATTGATGTTTCTCCCCCCCCCCCCCCCCCCCACTCTCTGAAAAACAATGGAAAAAATATCCTTGGGTGAGGATTTAAGAAAAAAAAATTGAATATGTTTAAGGTTACAACATGATGATTTAATATAAGTATATATGGTGAAATGCTTACCACAATCAATCTAATTAACTCATCCATCACTTCACACAATTACCTTCTATGGTGAGAACACTTAAGATCTCTCTTAGCAAGTTTCAAATATACAATACCTTATTATTATCTGTAGTCACCATGTTCTAATTAGATCTTCAGCACTTATCTTATAACCGAACATTTGTACCCTTTGGCCAGCCTTGTCCCATTCCTCCCAGTCCCTATCCCTGGTAACCACCATTCCAACCTCTGTTGCTATGAGCTTGAATTTTTCATTTTCCAAATACAGTATAAGCGAGATCATAAAGTATTTGTTTTTCTGCATTCTGACTTTGTCACTGAGCATCATGTCCTCTAGCCTGATCCATATTGTCACAAATTCCTTTTTTTTTAAAACAACAACATATCTTTATTGATTTCAGAGAGAGGACAGGAGAGGGAGAGAGAGAGAGAGAGAAACACCAATTACGAGAGTCATTGATCGAGCCTGCAACCCAGGCATGTGCCCTGACCAGGAATCGAACCCCGATTGCCTGGATCCTAGGTCGACGCTCAACTGCTGAGCCACACCTAGCAGGGCACAAATTCCTTTTTTTTTTTAATCCTCGCCAGAGGATATGTTTTCCATTGCTTTTCAGAGAAAGTGGAAGGGAGAGAGAGAGTGACATCGATGTGAGAGAGACATGTAGACTGGTTGCTTCCCACACACACCCCGACCAGGGCCGGGGATCAAGCCTGCAACTGAGGTATGGGCCCTTGAGAGGAACTGAACCTGGGACCCTTCAGTCCACAGGCCGACATTCTACTGAGCCAAACTGGCCAGGGCACAATTTCCTTTTTTAAAAGGCTTAATAATATCTCATATTTTTATCCACTTATGTAGAATATATTTTTTTATCCATATATCTGTCAATGGACACTTAGGTTATTTCTATATCTTGGCTACTGTGAATAATGCTGCAATGATGGGAGTACAGATATCTCTTTGAGATAGTGATTTTATTTCCTTTGGGTATATACCCAGAAGTGTGATTGCTAGATCATATGGTAGTTCTATTTTTTAAAATTAATTAATCAAAAAATATCTTTATTGATTTCAGAGAGAGGAAGGGAGAGGGAGAGAGAAACATCAATGATGAGAGAGTCATCATTGATCTGCTGCCTTCTGCATACACCCTGCTGGGGATTGAGCCCATATCCTGGGCATGTGCCCTGACCCAGAATCGAACTGTGACCTCCTGGATCCTAGGTCAGTGCTCAACCCCTGAGCTACACCTGACCGAGCACTGGTGACATCTTATATAGCTGTAGGACAGTATCAAAACCAGGAAGCTGGCATTCATGAACTAATTTTTTAATTCATTTTTTACTTATTTTTTCCATTCCCGTGCTCTCTAATACAGCAGCCACATGTATCAATTTAATTTAAATTACTTAAAATTATATAAAATTAAAAATTTAATTACATGGCCTCACTAGCCACATTTCAAGCACTTAAATATTACTAGTGGTGACCATGTGGATAGAACAGATACAGAGTATTTCCATTTCTCCAAGTTCCTTTGTATCGCCCTGATCTAGACTGCATTCTTCTTGAGGGCAGACCTGCCTTATTTATCTTTAGTTTTTCATCTTTTCTTTTGTTTAAAATATGTCTTTATTGTTTTTTAGAGGAAGAGGGGGAGGAGAGGGAGAGAGAGAGACATCTATGTGAGAGAGGAACTTTGATTGGTTACCTCCTGCATGCAGCCCTGGGCATGTGCCCTGACCGGGAATCAAACTGGTGACCTTTTGGTACACAGGATGGTGACACTCAGCCAACTGAGCCACACTGACTAGGACTGCCTTATTCATCTTTATATTTACCTTTCCTGGGCAGTGTGGGTACTCAATCCATGCTTGAATGATTGACTAGTCCTACTTCCTTGTTTTACATGTGCTAAAACTTAGACCCTAAGTTATAGTAAATAAAATATCTAGCTATTGAGTAGTGAAGCTAGAAAAAGAGCTCAGGTTTTTTAATTCCAAGTTCACTGCTCTGATATGGACCTTAATTTTGTGAACTCATCAATTTGTGTCAGTTTTAGAAGAAGGAGTATTAAACTAATAATACCTTTCAAACTTTAGGGTCATATGAATCAACTAGGAAGCCTGTTAGAACTTCATATTCCTGGACCTTTCCCTCCCATGAATCTTACTCAGTAGGTCTGCGGTGGGGTGTAGGAATCTATATTTTAAATATATACTTAATCAAGACTGTGTGGTAGTAGTGTAAGGATAGATCAAAAGAGAGCAACAGAATAGTGAATCTAGAAATGGAACCACACTTATGGCCATTTGATTTTACACAAAGATGCTATTAAGGAAAGGAAATCTTTTCAACCATTGGTGTTGGAACAACTAAATATCCATATGGGAAAAAAAGTACTCTGACTCCTACCTCACACCATAAGTAATATGGATTATTGACCTAAATATGATAATTATTAATTAATTATACACTTTCTAGAATATCTTTCATAGGAGAATGTCTTGGGCATGGGTAAGGTTTTTTGGATAGGACACCAAAGGGAATAATAAGAGAAAAAATTGATGTTAAGCTTTATCAAGAACTTTTGCTCACTAAAAGACACAATTAAGAAAATGCATAGGCAGGCCATATAATTGGAGAAAATATTTGCAAAATATATTTGAGACAAAGGATAGGAATCCAGAAGATATAAATAACTCAATATATAAAGACTTTCTGTAAATCAACAATAAAAAGATGAGCAATCTAATTTAAAAATTGACAAAAGTTATGAGCGGACAAAAGAAGATCTACAAATGGACTTAATAAGCACATAAAAATGTAGTATTATTAGTCATCAAGAAATTAAAATTAAACTGTACATTATATACCCACCAGAATGGCTAAAATTAATAGTCTGACAAAACCCAGTGTTAATGAGGCTATGGAGCAAACAGAAATCTACATTGTGGGTGGGAGTGTGTGTTAAATGTTCTTGTATAAGTCTTTTTGTGGATATAGTCTTTCATTTCTCTTGGGTAAATACCAAGGGGTGGAACTGCAGGGCGTGTGATAAGCAATTCTACTCCCAGATATTTGGCCAAGAGAAGTGAAAGACTATATCCACAAAAAGACTTATACAAGAATGTTCATGGATAGTAGCTTCCTTCAGAATAGCCAAAACATGGAAATAGTACATCAACAGAAAAATGCATAAACAAACTTTTAAGTTCACACAATGTTACATATTCCTACTCAGCAATAAGAAAGTTACAAACTATCAGGTGAATTTTAAAAATGTTATGCCCAGTGAGACCTTGACAAAATACAATTTTCAATTAATACATTCTGAAGTTCTACGTTTAAAAAAAGCAATGAGAACACTGGTTACCTCTGTGGGAGGAGGGGAAGGAAAGGATTAGGAAGTCATGAGAGAACTTTTCTCTGGTGATATACTTTGATAGGGTTGGATTACACAGGTGTGTGCATTTGTCAGAACACTTTAGATTTATGCATTTTATTATGTGTAAGCTTTACCTCAAGAGGAAAAAAAGTTTTAAAGATGTGATTTTAGGCCCTGGCTGGGTAGCTCAGTTGGTTAGAGCGTTGTCCTGGTATGCCAAGGTTTCAGGTTGTATCCTGGGTAGGGCATATACAAGAAACAAACTATGAATGCATAAATAAATGGAAAAACAAAATTGTCCCCCCCCCCCTTCTCCCTCTCCCTCTTCCTTCCTCCCTCCCCCTCACTCTCTCTAAAATAAATAAAATAAAGACCACACTTTGAGAACCATTGGGTATGACTAATTTTCAGAAATAATCCTTTCTTACCATGAAAAAGAATTCATGGATTACTAATGTAACATTTTGAAGTCTTTCTTTAAAAATTCATGACACTGTCAATGTAAGAATGTCCAAACCTGCAGAGAATTTTTATGAGGTCATTTGATCCACACTGAGGACATGCCAGGAAGCAAGATCACAAACACTGGATATTGATAGTTTTGCAGTTTCTTTTATATATTTGGGATTAAGGAGGGAACATCAGAACATTATGTGAAGGTGGGAAAAAGCAAGGCAGGGAACCTCTGATAAGATTACTTTATAGTGAACAGATTATGTGCTCCCTTTAGGGTGGTTACTTTTCAGAGGGGTCTGGAAGAGAGGATTGCTCATGGCATTCCCAAGGTGTGTTACTCTAGATTCCCAAGAGCAACGGACAGGCTTTGTTTAAGGCAAAGGTAAACCTTTTATAGGCCTGGGCTGTGATTGCCCACATGACCTGCACAGTTAGGAATTTATAATGAGATCACCCTGTGAAGTTCCTTTTTGTTGATTGAGTACAGAGCCCCCCCTTTGTCCACAGCACTTTAAATATTAAAAAAGAATTTTTTTTTTAATCTTTACTGGAGAATATTTTTTCCATTGCTTTTCAGAAAGAGTAGAAGGGAGAGAGAGACAGACATCCATGTGAGAGAGACACATTGATTGGTTGCCTCCCGCACACCCCTGAAAGGGGGAAGGCAGGATTGAGCCAGCAACCAAGGTACGTGCCCTTGACTGGAATTGAACCCAAGACACTTCAGTCTGTGGGCTGACTCTCTAACCACTGAGCAAAACTAGGTAGGGCTTTACCTATTTTAAAGGATATATTTTTATATAGTTATATAAATACTGTATGAAAAGTGTCACTTCCTTATTAGAAGATTAATAAGTGGACAAAGGTTTGTGACAATATTATATAGTTCCTTATGCCAACAAGTATTTTTTGCTTTTTTAAGGTGAAAGATTTATACGATCTGAAGAGAAACCAGAGTATTTTTTTTTTTTTTAAATATATCTTTATTGATTTCAGAGAGAGGAAGGGAGGGAGAGAGAGAGATAGAAACATC
The DNA here is from genome assembly GCF_054644295.1 of Miniopterus natalensis. Taxonomy (NCBI): domain Eukaryota; kingdom Metazoa; phylum Chordata; class Mammalia; order Chiroptera; family Miniopteridae; genus Miniopterus; species Miniopterus natalensis. The sequence goes on along the minus strand of NC_142086.1, from coordinate 37,656,487 downwards.
AATGATGAGAGAGTCATTGATCAGCTGCCTCCTGCACTGCCCGGACTGGGAATCGAACTTTGATCTCCTGGATCCCAGGTCAATGCTCAACCGCTGAGCCATGCCCGGCTGGGCCAAATGTTCTTATTTAACGTCAGGAATCCAATTTTAATATCAGTAGGATTTGGACTTGGAAATTAGTTTGTATTGAATGAGATGTAATTGAATTGGTTAAAATATTGGTTCGAGATGGATATTTATAGTAATGTTTAGTAAACTGGATGTTTTTAATTTGCAGTTATATACCTTTTTCAGCTGAGCTGCTGGCTTTCACCATAGTGCAATGAATGCGTTTAACTTATATGATAGGCCTTTAGTGTCATTTGCGTTAAATGACACTAGGTGTTTAGAAAATTAGAACTTGTACTTCATGTTTCTTAATTGTAGCATGAATCTGCAAATTTTTAAAAATGCTACTGGAGAGCAACTGGAACTTGATACTAATGATTAAATGTTGACTCACGGGTATGAGGCAAATCTGACCTTACTGGTTTGTAGATAAAATTACGTGGTCAGCTGTCGGGCCGCATTCCAAATAATCTCTCCTACAATAGGATATTAGTCAGATGCCTGAAATTTCACCAATTAAAAATATTTGCCTGTTTCTAAGTTTTATTGATGAGAATCATTTGGAGCACTTATTAAATTTTGGGAACCCCCCTCTTAGAGATTGGAATTCTTGCTTACAGACTGGTTCAGTGGGTCTGGGATGGGCTGAGAATTTATTTGTATTTTTAATGAGTACCTTCTGATAATTCTTATCAAGAATGTTTAGGAAGCATTGCCCTAGAGCTAAGTTTCTCAAACATTTTTGTTTAAAAAAAAAAATGAAGGGGCTGGGGGGAAGGAAAAAAAGAAAAAGAAAAACCACCTAGAGACCTGGTTGAAAATACAGATTCTTGGGCTCTACTCAGTGCTTCTCATTCATCTGGGATGAGCCCCCAAATCGACACGTTTTTAGAGTCGTGTTTCCTGAGAGGAAAGGTTATGTGATATGAACCTCGAGAAGGGATTGATCTGCTGAGATGGACTCCCCAGTGTCTACTGAGGGCCCAGATTTTATGAAAATAAGAGTCTAATAGCCATGAGTGAGACCTGCCCTGTTCAATCAGAACTGCACAATTTGGATACTTCATTTACATAAAATGGACCTAATGGAAACCTGGGTGGGAACTTTCGCTATAAAAAAAAACACCACGGCCTTTCCTTTATATTGGTGGTCACAATTTAGGTTGCTACCTGAATCTGTCTTCTGGGTGGCAGCTCTTTTTGCTTAAATAAATGCTTGTAATTATTTATTACAGCCCAAAATTAATTTTGGTTTACAGAGCTCATGCAATGCACAGGTCTGAGTGTGGTCTTGCTGTCTTCCTGTCTTCCTAGTGTCACTCCCTTAGTGGAAGGTCCTTGAGTAAATTTTGAGTCACTCTGACCAGAGAGAAGGGGGGATTGAAGGAAAGATAATTAAGGACAGGCCTTAGTGTAAGAGCTAGGTGGAGGACAAGGAGAACCTGGGGGATAGTGAGCATGCCTACGGGAAAGGAGAGAATCACCTGGGCTCCCACCGTCCAGTAGCTGCAGTACTACCCTCTCTGTGTGGGTGGAGCATGGGTAAGCCATAGGAAAGTGACTTTTGAAAGCAACTACATTTATTACCTTGCAAGTGAAAATCTGCCTGCATGCCATAGATCGCCAGTTCTTGTTTTACGTGCTGCTATAAACATTTATTGATTTTTCTCTTGTGTAGTAAGAAGAAAACATAACTTATAGACCATCTTCTGGCAGAAGATGATAGATTTGGATCATAAACGGGAGGCGTTAGAAGCCAGGAATCAAAAGTGAAGAAATTCTGCAAGCCCTTGCATGAGAAAGGTGACGGATTTATTTTCTCACGTGTCCCACATTATCATTATATGGTCATCTAATGTGAGTGTGTTGCTTTTAGGCGGATATGTACCTTCACAAGTGTTACGGAGAGGTGGAATAAGCTGCTGAAAGTGGGTCTTAAGCACACATTTCTCCCCATACTGCTTCTGTCAGCATTCCTGTCATCACCTTCTCTGCATTTACTTCTGCTTATTTCCCAGGACCCTTCGCCTCCTTCCCGGGCTAAGGCCTTCACCTGAAATACCTCATTAATGTTCATAGCTAACATTTATTGAATTCTTACTGCTAGGCACCTGTGCTGTTGTCCTCTCCCTGCATTCTTTCCTTCCTTTCTTGAAATGACCCAGTGATCTAGATACTGTGATTATGATCCATTTTGTAGATGAAACATGTCGAGATTACAAGAGGTTATATAACTTGCTTAGGACCCCACAGCTAGGAAATGGCAGAACCAGATTTTATGGTTGTGCTGACTTCTGAGTCCATACTTGCTGCCTTCTTTCTCTCTTAGAAAACTGGTGAACCACGCTTGTGTGTTCTCCAGTGTCCCAGAACAGGTAGGCCAACATGACAGACGACCTCTTTTGAAAGGTTGTCCATTCCTGAGATTTAAAAGCAGTTAGGTTTTCATTACAGAATATTTGAAAATCAGAAAAGAGAGAGAAATCACCTCATATTGCTGGCCTTATATGACTATGATTAATATTTTAATGTATTTGCTTTCAGGCTTTTTTTGGCACATGTGTATATTTTCTTACAGTATATACATTCTTTACTATCTTGACATTTTAAATATAAATAGAATTTTCATATTCATACTCAGAGTTTAGTGACTCTCAAATGATAACATAAGACTTCTAGTGGTTTGAAATGAAAGAAGCCTAGTAAATGAGTGAATGAATGCTTGCTTCCATGTATGGAATATTACATGCTTATCTGCTTGTCACTTTGTTTATTCTGTGTTCAGAGAGGGGGGGGGTCCATTGTTCTAGTTTAAATTTTGTGTCACAAACAAACAGTATCGTGAACAAAGAACATACTCTCCTAACTCAAGTATATTTTACCTGTCTTTCTAGGTCTTGCTCAAATCCACATCCCCTTTAAGCTTTTCTTGATTTCCAGGCCCTTAGTGGTATTTCTCTCTGCCAGACTTCTCGAGCACTTTCTGGCTACACCTCACATTTGATGTTCATCTTATTCTCTATCTGCTAGATATGATATCTTTGTCCCTTTTTCTATCCCCAACACTTAAACCAGTGCTTTTTTCATGATGTCATTTATTTTTTTAGCATTTGGTATTTGAGCCAAGTTGCTATATATATATATATTTTTTTAATATGTCTTTATTGATTTTAGAGAGAGGAAGGGAGAGAGATAGATAGAAACGTCAACAATGAGTTATTGATCGCCTGCCTCCCACATGCCCCCCACTGGGGATCAAGCCCACAACCTGGGCATGTGCCCTGACCAGGAATTATACCGCGGTCTTCTGGATCATAGGTCGATGCTCAGCCACTGAGCCATGCCAGCCGGGCTGAACCAAGTTGCTATTAATCAGTTTCCCTGAGATACTAGAATGATTTTAAACTTACTGTGTCTTTCCATGCCTTGTAGGCTCCTGTCATTGTAACCATGCCAGAAATGACAGAGAATGAGACTCCTACAAAACGGCAGCACAGGTATGTAGCCACAGTTCAAAAATAATATAGTTTCAGAAGATAAGCAGAATTAGTCCCCGCTTTGTTAAATAAGTAGTCATTACTCTTCTAAAATATGTGGATAAATAGAAAAAGGTTTATGGAAAGGGGTACATAGTTAAAATTTACCTGCCCTCATTCTATCAGCAGTGTGAAAAGTATAATACCAAATCTATTCTAAATGTTTAATTTCTCCTGAAAATTTTACTTCTATACAGGATTAGTCTTTGTAGATCCTGAGTTCACTGAGGCTGAAGTCAGTCTGAATACACAGTTTGTGACATTAGAAACCATTAATGCCAATATGCATAGCAGTTCAATATTATTTCTAGTTCTTTATATACCCCCCTTCTGGATTTCTAGCATTTTGTCCAGTGTTTCTGCTTGGAATTACATGGTCAATGCTTCCATTAGTATTAAAATCACAATTATCTTTTCTTATCCAGTAACTGTTAGAGAATGTTAATGTATTGAGAAATGGTACCTGAAAGGGAAAATCAGTGTTTTTAGTAGATTAGGTTTTAAGAAAATTTAAGCAAAAGATGACTGAAATGCCAATTGTCAGTGCAGTTGCTGGTGGCTGCCATACTTCCCTCGCTGGGGATTTCCTGGCTCCTCTCTACTGTTGCTTTACACACTCACCTCAACCTCAGCCTGGGTGCCAGGGCAAGAAGTCACCTACTTGGCACATCACTTTGAGAGTTGACTAGCTCCTTAATTACATTTTTCAAATAATTTTCAGTGATTTATTTACTTCCTGACCAGTGGCTTGTGGGTATGGAAGAATAAAGAATGGTAGTTACTTAAAAAAATTGTGGGTTCTAAATTTATATTGATGTATCTGCAGTTAAGTTTTCATACCGTAATACAGTGATACCTCAGTTTTCAAATGTCTCTGTTGACAAACATTTCAGTTTACGAACACCATAAACCTGGAAGTAAGTGCTTCGGTTTTCAAACACACCTCGGAAGTCGAACATGTCACACAGCTTCCGCTGAGTGCAAGATCTGAGGTCTAGCTGTCGGCTGTTGACCCCTCGGTTTTCCAATGTTTCAGAACTCGAATGGTCTTCTGGAACGGATTGCATTAGAAAACCGAGGTACCACTGTATATATTAAGAAAATTTTTCTTCAGATAGTTCTTATTGATACAACAAATGCAAATTCATAAAATTTATTTTTATGGTTCTCAAAATATAAATTGGTGAAAATGTTTTTCTATTATTTTCATGTTCCTTTTATCTCCACTTTTTGTTTCAGAAAGAAAAACCGGGAGACACACAATGCAGGTAGAAACAATTTAAATTTTATTTGTTAAAATTTTTGCATTCAAAATGAGATTATATTGCAGTTTATTATAATATTTTATGCTATAAGTATAAAATCATTATTCATTCATTGTAGGAAAGTATTTCTGTATTGATTGTAATTGACCAAACACCCCTGCAGCTCATGAAGATGGCTTATCATCTTCTGATTTATTGTCTATTTAGATAATTTAAGGATTACTATACCCCTGGAGCCAGTGTTTTAAGTGATTTCACTCACTCAGTGATTTTAGTATTTTGAGTGATTCTAGATATACTTTTCCCAAATAGAACAGAGAGTGTATGACTTTGCAGAAATTCCAGAGGGTCCTGGCTGCCTAGAGGAACGGGGAAGAGATGAGCAGCAGGCAGTAGATCTTAAAGCTATTTGAAATGTGAACAGTCTTTTTTTTTTTTAAATATATCTTTATTGATTTCAGAGAGAGGAAAGGAGAGAGAGAGAGAGATAGAAACATCAATGATGAGAGAGTCATTGATCGGCTGCAGCCCATAACCCGGGCATGTGCCCTGACCGGGAATCGAACCCTAATCGCCTGGATCCTAGGTCGATGCTCAACCGCTGAGCCACGCCCAGCCTGGCTGAAATGTGAACAGTCTTAAGTCAAGTTGTGGAGTCCTCAATTATAGGAAGAAGTGTAGAAAATAAATATTAAATTTTATCTCAAACATTAAAATTATAGGCCAAAGCCAGATAAACATTTATAGAAGAAATTGTGCATATATGTATAATTTTGTACATCTTATAACATTTATTTTCCATCATGGACTTCACTGAGATCTAAGAAGAATTTTTAAGTTAATCTCTATTACCTATATTATAAATGATATATTCCTTTCCTTAAGGACCCTGGGGAAAATTTTATCTATGGAGAGATGTGTTGAAAACTGGTGGAATATTGCAGTTCCCCATAAGGAAGTTGACCACCTTTGAATTCCCCTTTATCACTGTGGATAGAGTCTTACTGTTTTGGGTTTTTTTTTTACCTCTACGCATTAAAAATTCCACTCCTAGGTAACAAAAAATACTATTGTTAGAGAATTCAGAAGAAAGGTGAACTATACTTTATTGCTTTGTTTTTTGTGGGCTTTTTTTTTTTGGCCATATGAATTAAATCTAATCTGTTTTGGCTATCTGACCTAAATGTTTTAGTGGAGTTAGCTGTCACATGGTACTATAAATATGTTCTGATAGCAGTTTATTGAGAGTGATAAGATGTCATTGAAAAGGGTGTCCTTATAGTTAGATTATGAAGCAAAAAGTATATATTTTTCAAAACAAGACCTACCTATGCTACAATCTGAAAGATCATTCTTTTAGAAGCACTGGAATCTTTTGTTAGACAGGAAGGTTTTAGAAAACTTTCTAACAGTAAGTAAGCCAGACTAATGTTTCTACTAATAGTATCTTAAAGATCATCTCTTGTATCCTCTTGACCTTTCTATACAACTTTTAAAGTTGTAGCACATAAACCTGGAACATTTCTTAGTTCATTGAGAAGTTGTCAGTTACTAAGTCTCTTGGATGGGAATAATCTTATGGGCCAAAGTGAACAGCCCAGACCCCATAGAAAAGACCAAACCATTGCCATTTCTTGTCTATTTTAAGTTATAACTAATAGCTCTTTTTGTTCCACAGATGTCGTCTAGTCATCCTAAAAGGTGTTTTAAGGTTCTTTAATCTGTTTAGGAAGGTTTCATTTGTCCATCTGCTATAAAGAGGCAACTTTCTAGTAATGTAGCTTATTAGTGGTTTCTTGAAATTTGGTTATGAAAATCTCTAGTAATTACCTGAAATACAATACGATAATTGCCTAACAGTAATGTAATATTAGCAATTTCTGTTTATAATTTGAATTTAGTTATTATAGATTTCATTCTTTAAAGTGCTAATAAAAGTATTGCCTATATCAGTTTTCATAACACTAGACTTAATATATGACATTCTTAGAAATCTTATTATAGTTAGTCTCAGTAGATACTATTTGATAATATTTTCTTAGGTTTTTCTTTGCCTAAAATTTCTTTACCTAGGGAGAATGAAGCAATTTGGCTGTAGGTTTGATAAATGGATTTTTTCCCCTCTCTAGTGGAGAGGCATAGGAAGAAAAAAATCAATGCTGGGATTAACAGAATAGGAGAGCTGATCCCATGTTCCCCTGCGCTGAAGCAGGTAAGAAGTCCACTCATTTTTATTCATAACTTGTGAACAGATAATTCCCTGTTGTTTCTGTGCTCACAATGATTATTTTTGTTGCCTGTCATGAATAGTTTTTTGGAGTTAATAATTGCCTCATAATTTTTAATTTGCTTTTTTTCTGTATAGCTATGCTTAATTCTTCCCATACTCCCAACAGTCTTCTGGTATAGTTTTCTATATGATCAAATGGATCATATCATTTCTGGAGCTTTAGGATCTCAAATTACTCAGTCCCATGATTACATTTATATGTGTGCAGCTGTATTTACAAGGCATTTATTTTCTGCCAATCATGTTCTTTACTATCTTAAATTCTTACTTAGAATCTTCTAAGGATCTCTTCTTTATTTTGTTCTCAACGTCCTATCAACCTCCACTTAAATCTCAGTTTACTAAAACTGACAGTTTTCCCTAAGGAAGATAGTTTTTTGTTTCTTCTGGTAATGAGCATAAAGTATGCTCGCTGAAAACAAAACAAATTAATAGAAATGGAAACAATATGGAAAGCATAAAAAAGTTTAAAAAATAAATTGACATCCCACTCCCAAAGTTATAATCACTATTAAAAGTGTTGTTCTACACCTTTTTAGACATTGCTTTGTGAATATATCTGTGTAGCTTTATAACCTGCTTTGTATTTTCACTCAGTGGTACACAGTAGACTTGGTTGTAGATACCTCCTCATGTGTTCTCCTAACATTTTAATAGTTATATAGTATTGAAACCAGACATAGTGGGTCCGGGCTGCCTATCGCTACTTCAGCCAGTTAAGTAGAGACAAGGTTGAATCATTTGAGCATTTATTCCAATATTGCCTGCAAAATGGGAGAGCAGAGGGATTCGTTCACATAAAATCTGCTCTACCCTCCTTCCCCCATGAGCCAATTCCTTATATTGGGTAGAAGGGCAAAGATTACATGGGGAAGTGGGCAAAAAGGAGTAAGAATGGATATAATGGTTAACAAGTTATAGGAAATGCAGGCTGGAGGTTACAAAAGGTTGGGGCGCCTGCAGGTGGAGGCGATGCAGGCTGGGGGTGTGCAAAAATGGTGGAGCACCTCTGGGACCCCTATATTTCTGCAACAAGGTTGTTAATCTTTCCATAATGATAGGCAGTTAAGGAGAATGGATCACATTCCAAATGATTAATATTTCTTATAACTATAGCTAACAGTCATGATCAACGGAGCATGATCAACATTTCTGCCCCCAACAGTATTCCATTGTAATGGGATATCATAATTTGTGTTAGCCTTGTTTTTAATCTTTATTTTTATTATTGACACTATTACAGATGTCCCCGTTCCCTCCTCCCAGCCCTGTGTTAATGTTTTTTAATTTTAAAAAAAAATATATCTTGCCAGGCTGGGCGTGGCTCAGCGGTTGAGCATTGACCTAGGATCCAGGAGGTCAGGGTTCGATTCCGGGTCAGGGCACATGCCCGGGTTGTAGGCTCGATCCCCAGTCCAGGGCGTGCCGGAGGCAGCCAGTCAATGACTCTCATCACTGATGTTTCTATCTCTTTCTCTCTCCCTTCCTCTCTCTGAAATCAATAAAGAGATATTTAAAATAAAAATAAAAAATATATCTTTATTGATTTCGGAGAGAGGAGGGGAGAGGGAGAGAGAGACAGAAACATCAATGACAAGAGAGTCATCGACTGGCTGCCTCCTGCATGCCCCCCCGCTGGGAATCGAGCCCACAGCCCAGGCATGTGCCCTGATTGGGAGCCAAACCTTGACCTCCTGGATCATAGATCGATGCTCAACCACTGAGCCATGCTGTCTGGGGCCGTGTTATTAATCTTTTTAAGTTAATTTTTTTTGGTATTGCAGTATCTCATGGTTTTTATTAGCATTTCCCTGAATCTAAAGATGTTTGAAACTAGTTTGAAAAACCATTATTGTTTTATGTGTTAATTAAGTATTTTTATGTTCCCTTTTCATGTAGTACCTAGTTTTTGACCCATTTTTCTAGTGAGTTTTCTTTCTTAAAAAAATTTTTTATTGAATTTATTGGGGTGACATTGGTTAATACAATTGTATTTTTAATCAAATTGATATATGCAAAAATTAATATATACACACAGCAAATAGCACTAAAAAGCTGAAAACAACAAACATTAGTCTCCTGTCTACTGCTTCTCAATTCTAATGTAGCTCCTTAGAGACAATTATTCTCAGCTGCTTCTGGTATTTACCTTTCTATTTCAAAATAACAAGCTTATATTATTATATCTTATTTTCTGTTTTACATATATCTATTGATTTCCTATTATGCTTCTCCTTTGGCTCCCCCTTCTCTAATCCTCCCAATATAATTCTGCAGCTTTTTTTAATCTTTACCCGATGATAGGTGTATTGATTTGAGAGAGAGAGAGAGAGAAACATGGATGTGAGAGAGAAACATAGATCAGTTGCCTCCTGTACACACCCCGACCTGGGATGGACTCTGAAACCTAGGTATATGACCTGACCTGGAATGGAACCTGAAACCTTTTGGTGTGAGATGACACTCTAATCAACTAAGCCACCCAGCCAGGGCTCTACTACTACTTTTGATTAAATTGGCATTCATTTTTTATATTATTAAGATCATCTAAGTATTGTTTATAGTTGAGCCAAGAAGTGCACTATATTATGTTTCATTTTATATGTAACTTTTGTTTTTTTGGAGTCAATAATTGCCTCATTGTTTTACATTTGCTTAATTTTCTATATACCTCTCTTTAATTTTTTCCACACTACTAACAGTCTCTTAGTACAGTTTCTACATGGTCAAATGTACCATATAGTTTCCATTTTCCCTTTTTTTCCTTTGAAACACTACTTCTGGAACCCTCTCCCCTTCCTTTTCAATTTCAATTGGTGGTCTCCTCCAACTTTTCTGTTTTTAATTTCAGCTCTCATATTTTTAATTTCCAACAGTCTTTTTTCTTACTCTCTTTGCTTCTTTTCATGCCACATGTTTCATGGAGGCAATTTCATCTGATCTCTGAGAATGTTACAGGATTTTTTTAAAAAGTTTTCTTCTGTGTTCTGTGTTGATTTTTTCTTCTGATCTGCACCCCCCCCCCCCCGCCCCTTTGTCTTGATGTTTTGTCTTTTTGGAGACTTTCCTGAAATGTTTAGTAATCCTTAGTTGTTTTTCATATTTGAGAATGAGACATTAAAAAGCTGATCTACTAGGCTTGTCTGTTGGTGGCCCTGATTGTTGAGTGATTAGTTGGTGAACTAGTGTTGTTGTGAAACTCAAAAATATCAGTATTTGTAGCTTTTTTTTGTTTTGGGGGTAGCTATTAATTTTTTCATTTCCCAGAGCAGAATCCTTTAGCCCTATACCTAGATGTGGGAAGAGTATGAGGCTAGTTGCCATTGTTCTGGAAGCTGGGTCAGGGAAGTGAACCATCGAGGGTCCATGCTTTAGGAGGCAGAGTTTTACTTTACCCCCATTTTCACTCAGGAGCCTCATCGTGTTCACTTCCGTGCCAAGTATCCCTGTGGCTGAAATTCTCTGGTTACATATCACAGAAAACAAACTTGTCTCCTGTGGTTGAGGCAGAAAGAGAAGTCATCCAGCTGCATAGAATGCATGGGGGTTGGTTCTTTCTGCTGCATAAGAAGAATCTTCCCACCAGTCCCCTCATTTTTAACCTCATACCTCTCACCCCACCTCCTGTGGCAGCTGAAGAGCTTCCCAGTCCTGAACCTTCCGAGGCTTTCGGAGGCAGGGCCAGATCAACTTGCTCGCTTCTCAACACTGCCTCCCTTGGGAAGTCTTACACTTCAGTTTCTTTTCATTCTCCCCTACAACGTGGTACTTAGTCTTGCATAAATGTTTTTTAGACTTTTTAAAAGAGTACATTCTGTTTCTTTAACACAATAGCAAGCTTAAGGGCAGATACTATGTCCTCTGACTGTTTTCTTCCTCCGTATCTTAATGTACAGTAGCTGCTCAGTAAATATTTGTGTTTGCCTAGTAAAATCTTATTTTCCTGCTCTTGGCTTTCATTCCTATGAGTATCTCTGAAAGGAAACCATAATCCTTTTGCTTCCTTGGTGTCTTAGAATGTGCAATGGAAGTCAGTATTTGACTCCCAGAAGCTGAATAGATTAAGATTTTCTTTACTATTGCTACACATCCCCACCCGCATCTGTAGTAGAGAGGCAGTAAGTGGGCACAGTCAAGTTCTGCCTTTGTCTCGACTCTTGAGTTAAGAAAGGACAATATCAGTTTTCTCTCTCTAAAGTGTTTACTAGGTTACTTTGGGTCTTTTTTGCGACTCAGTCTAAGGAACCCAGAATTGTAACTTGGTGAACCAAAGCCCTAAGTCACTGGTTCCTGCGTGAAAATAATTTATGGCCTGGCCAGGTGTGGTTCAGTGGTTGAGCATCGATCTAGGATCCAGGAGATCGAGGTTCGATTCCCAGTCAGGGCACATGCCTGGGTTGTGGACTTGATCCCCAGTAGGGAGCATGCAGGAGGCAGCCAATCAATGACTCTCTCATCATTGATGCTTCTCTGTCTCTCCTTCCCTTTCCCTTTCTCTCTCTGAAATCAATAAAGACATATTTTTAAAAATATATAATTTATGTTTTTCAATTGCAGTTGGCACTGCAACATTTAGAAAAAAATTTTTTTTTAAATATATCTTGATTGATTTCAGAGAGAGGAAAGGAGAGGGAGAGAGAGATAGAAACATCAATGATGAGAGAGTCATTGATCGAGCCTGCAACCCAAGCATGTGCCCTGACCGGGAATCGAACCCCGATTGCCTGGATCCCAGGTTGACTCTAAACCACTGAGCCACGCCCAGCTGGGCAAGCAGTGCAACATTTTTAATAGCCGAAGAATAAAAAACCAAAATGCCTCTTATACAGCTTAAATGTTTATCAGTAATAGGTAAATAAAATAAATACAGCCTTTAGAAGATATGACATAGATAAAGATATCTAAACGCTGTATAGAAGTATCTCCAAGATATATTTTTTTAAAAACAGTAACTTACTTTTTATAGTATCCTATCTGGATTTAAAAGATACACACATTGGCATAGAATATTCTGGAAGGGCACACAGGTAACTTTACATTGGTTGCCTCTGGAAAGGGGTCTGGAAGGTTAAAGCCCAAAGGAATATTAGTTTTCATTATATATCCCTTCAGATTATTTATTCTTTTGCCATATGCATATATTATGTTTTCAATTTTTAAAATTATTAATTAAGAATAAAGAATAAAACAACACTTTGACATAAAATACAATCTTTTTGAAAAGCCTAGGAATGACATATACTGGGAGCATGACATGTTTTCTCAACCAATTCTTTGGAATAATTTGTAGTTTGGTTGACAGAGTAAAGAATAATACTAAAATCTAAAATCTTTAAATGGTCTTGAAGACCCTCACTGTGCCTCTTCTTTTACCTCTTCTCTTATATAATTTAGTCAGCTCACCCCCTTACTTTCCTCCAACAAGCCAAACAGGGCCCTGCCTGAGGGCCTTTACTCTTGCTGATTCTGCTACCTGAACCTTCTTCCTCCAGGTGGATACCTCCAAGGCATATACACTTCTTTGTAACTCCTTCAGGGTTGTGCATAAATGTTGCCTTACAGAGAGGCCTTCCTCAGTATCCCTAAACAAAATAGATTATAACAGAGTGTCTTAGAAATTTTGGGCTGCTATAAGACAAATAGCATAGACTGGGTGGTTTAAACAACCAAAGTTTATTTCTCACAGTTCTGGAGGCTGGGAAGTCCAAGGTCAAGGTGCTAGCCAGTTCATTTCCTGGTGTGGCCTCTCTTCCTGGTTATGTCCTCACATAACAGCGAGAGAGAGCAGTCACCTCTCTCATGTCTTTTCTTCTAAGGGCAACTCAGTTATGAGGGATCTACCCTCATGACCTAAGTATCTCCCAAAATCCCAACCTCCAGATACTATCATAGCAGGGATTAGAGTTTCAACATGAATTGTAGGGGGATACAAACATTCAGTCTATACACAAAGTAACTTCTGCCATCTCTCTGGCCCCTCCTTACTCTTCTTTATTTTTCTTCACAGTACTTACCACTTGCTTATTTACATATATATATAAAATTCCTCAAGGTCAGGAACTTTTCCTGTTTTATTATATCCCTAGTGCCTAGGACAGAGCCTGACACATAGTAGATGCTCAGTAAATACTCAGCAAATGAAAGATGAACAGTAGAAGCATTTGAATATGGTGCATTTAAAAATATTTTAAAGATACGTATCACATATGTATGATAAAACCAACACTTTAAGTTTCTTCTGACAGGTTCTTACCTTTTAGCGAAACTTTTAAATGGTTAATTTTCTTTGGCAGAGCAAGAATATGATCCTGGACCAAGCCTTTAAATATATAACAGAATTAAAAAGGCAAAACGATGAACTCCTGCTTAATGGAGGAAACAATGAACAAGGTAAATACTTTATCTTACTTTTTTTTATTTGTTGTTTTTCCCCCCCCAATGTTCAGGCCTTTGTGTCACAATGCAACTGACATTAAGATACAGAAGGCTTTTTTTCCTCCAAACATTAAGGCCATGTATTCTGTGGGTCCGGGAGAATAGTGCTGCAGATAAATTAATCTTAGTTTACCTCTTTCCCCCTTCTGTGAGCAATTCTAATCTTGCAGGCATGCATAACTTTGACTTTGGACTTTTGTGTTTTTCATGTTTGCCTAACTCATGATATAAATAATGCTGGGTCTCCTTTATTCTACATGAGGGGGGGGGATTCTGCTTAGTGTAACCTAAAAACAAGATAAAGATATGCCTTTGCCAAGACTTAACTGTGAATTTACTCAAAGGCCAAACACTCAGTTCATGAGTGTTTATATTACATGTAATATGTGCATCGGACTGCCTGATCATTTAATGATATTTGATCTTTAGATAGAGGTGAGTCTTTTTATGTTATCAAATGAGTTCCCTTTTTCCATTTGCACTGGACAATGGGTTTCCTTATAACAGCTGAAAAGAAAAATATCACAGGCAAGTATAAAGCTCAGAGTGGTAGGCCAGTGTGAATTGTCCTTTACTTGTGGCTCTGACAAGAGCAGAGAGAGAAGTTCCTGTGACAACTCAGAAGGTCACACTGCCTGGAGAGAAACAAAGGCAGAATTTGTGGAGGTGGAAACAATGCTGGGCTGTGCTTATAAGAAGCGGGAAGGATATTGGGAAGCATATCGGAAGGTCAGCCTTCAGAATTTCAGTTAGATAACAACTTATCCCCTCACCTAGGTCAGTTGTCTTTTATGGTCCAGGCCCTGTTTATGATGCTGTCAGGTAGTTAGATACGTAATGCATGTTTGGTAACCATTTTGAGGCACCCCATAAAAGGGATTCTAAGACTAGAATGATGTGTAGATTCTTCTAGTGGGAGCTTCTTTGGTTTCACAGCCAAGAGGCTGAGGCAGTCAAGTTACCTTAGGGAAAAGGGACAATATTGAAAAAAATACAAGTTGCATGGGGCTCAGGAAAAGCCGAACAACCAGGCCAGGGGTCGGAGCAGCAAAGGAGGCAGCTTCAGTGTGACTACGTGGTCATCTCTGTCAACATCCTTTCTTTGGTTCTTTTTTGTGCATTTGCTCTCTTCATTTCCCAAAAGTTTCCTCCGCATACTCACCTTCCATGTGATGGTCTAGAACAGTGGTCAGAGCAATGGCCTTGGGAGTTTGTGTCTTGGCTTCATTTATCACTCAGTACCTCTTGCCAGTTACTTCATCTCTCCAAGTCTCAGTTTCCTTGTCTTTAAGTGAGGATAATCACAGCATCTATCTGGTTGACTTTAGACAAATTATATAACTACTTTGAGCCTGTTTCTCACATCTGAAAATGGCAATGACAATAGGTAGTTCCCATCTCATGGTTGTTATGAAGATTAAAAGAGAGAACTCTGGTAAAGCACTTAAAGTCTTGGACATAGTAAATGTTTGGTAAATGTCTGTTATGATTATTGTTATTATTAAATGAGATAATGAATAAAAAGTTCCAGGCATATAGTAAGTGTACAATAAGCGAGAACAACCATTATTATTTGGTCCATAATTATTTTTAAATTTCTGATGTCCATGGCACGTTGGCATCTTTTTTCTGTGTCTCTTAGTTTAAATATCTGAGGAAGATAATCTGCAAGTCTCAGTTCATCCTTGTCAGAACAGAACTTTTCGTTTCAGGCTACCTCTTAGGGCACTGCCTTGAGGATTGACTATCTTTGGCAGAGGAAGTAGGGAGAGCACCTACCCCTATGGCAAGGCAGGTAGGGATGTATGGGGTCTCAGAGCATAAACAGCAGTAGCCCAGACTGCCCCATTAGTAGGATCCATGGGTGAGGCTGTCTCCCTTAGAAAGGAATAGAGGTGTGACAGATGTCTTCATTACTCAGTAGCATGCATACATTGGCCCTGCCAAAGAAAATGCAAGTTCCCTTGTTGATGCTTTCCTCCCTCCTCTACCACTTAACATGCTTTACTTGGTCTCTGTAGTTTCAAAGGGTAAATTAGAAACTAGGTTAAGGCCATTTATGAAAGAGACTGTCTATTACCACCATAAGTAATGTTAGCTGTTGTAGCATTTAAGTTCTGTTATATTGATAGTCAATGTTATTTTCCTAGCATGTTACCATGATATCAGTATGTCTCCCCTTGCTTTACCTTTGTAGCCACCCTATTGGGAGATTTGGAATTGGGGATATTAAGGTTTCCACATGATGAGTAATTTTTGATCTTTGAATTGTTGTTGACCTTTAAAGGTATATAGTTTTAAAATATGGGATAGAGGTTTGAGACATCATTCTAAAAAGAAGAACTTGTATTAGGAAATAGCTGAAGATTCTCAATTGAGGTATTTAGAATGCTAGAATTAGCATTTCAATAGTTTATTTATTTATTTATTTATTTATTTATTTATTTATTTTTAAAATATATCTTTATTGATTTCAGAAAGGGGAAGGGAGAGGGAGAGATAGAAACATTAGTGATGAGACAGCCATTGATAGGTTGCCTCATGCATGCCCCCCGCTGGGGGTCGAGCGCGCAACAGAGGCATGTGCCCTGACCAGGAATCAAACATCTCCTGGATCATAGGTCAATGCTCAACCACTGAGCCACACTGGCTGGGCTAGATTTTCAGTAGATTTAGTAGTTTAGTTCTTTCTTAAGTCATTGTAAATACTGATGTTTATAGGTAACTTTTTCATTTTTATTTTTAATATTTTAGCTGAAGAAATTAAGAAGCTACGTAAACAACTGGAAGAAATTCAAAAAGAAAATGGCCGATATATTGAATTACTGAAAGCGAACGACATATGCTTATATGATGATCCCACAATCCACTGGAAAGGAAATCTTAAAAACTCAAAGGTCTCTGTGGTTATTCCCAGTGACCAGGTTCAAAAAAATATTATTGTTTATTCCAATGGGAGTCAGACTGGTGGCAACAGCCAGGGAACAGCTGTTCAGGGGATAACCTTTAACGTTGGCCATAATTTACAAAAGCAAACGGCCAATGTGGTGCCAGTCCAGAGGACTTGCAATCTTGTGACTCCTGTGTCTATTTCTGGAGTTTACCCTTCTGAAAACAAGCCATGGCATCAGACCACAGTCTCGGCTCTGGCTGCCAACCAGCCTGTTCCTCTTTGTCTTCCCGCTACCATTCCTGCTCAAAATATTCTCGAGCTTGCCACCTCCGAAAGCGAACCAAGTGTTCTTGGTGCCACTAGTGGCTCCCTGGTTGCTGTTCCCATTGGGCCTGAGCCTCACCAACATCGTCCCTTGCACACAAGCCTAAATGATCCAAATTCTTCTGAAAATAAGAATGGGCAAGAGAACCCCAAATTATTGAAGAAAACGGTCCCTTGTGCCACAAGCGTGCCCTCCAGCTCTTCAGCAACTGCCACTAAAGTGAACCATGGAGGCAAGTCCTGCCCGAGCACACAGGATTTCAGAAGTGATTTTCAAACCACCTTTGTTGTTTCAGTTACCACCGCGGTCTGCTCCCAGCCTCCCAGATCTGCAGGTGATTCTTGTCCAGTGAGCATTAGCAAGGGTGCAGACTCAACAAGTGCGACTGCAGTGGTGGCCCCACCTGCCCCCGGAGGAGGGAAGACCACCACTCCTGTAAGCAGTCTTTCTGCAAACCCTGTGGATAATGGTTGGACTCTTTCTTGTTCTTTGCCTTCTTCAGCTGTTAGTGCTTCAGATTTGAAAAACATTAATAGCCTTACCCGAATTTCTGCAGCTGGAAACACGCAGACAACATGGACTACTTTGCAACTGGCAGGGAACACTATCCAGCCCTTAAGCCAGACACCATCTTCTGCTGCGACTCCAGTGTTAAGTGAGTCTGGTACCGGTCCCAGCACAACCAAGCACAGTAGACACGTGGCTACAGGCATCAACTTGAATAGTTCCTTTCCAGCAGATGGGCAGCCAGTTGAGCAAGTAGTTGTAACCTTGCCTTCTTGTCCATCATTACCTATGCAGCCACTAATTGCCCAGCCACAAGTTAAATCTCAGCCCCCCCAAAATATCCTTCCATTGAATTCAGCAATGCAAGTGATTCAGATGGCTCAGCCAGTTGGGACAGCTGTTAATGCAGCTCCAGCTAATCAAAATGTTATCATTCTTCAGCCACCCAGCACCACTCCATGCCCAACAGTGGTGAGGGCAGAGGTTCCCAACCAAACTGTAGGTCAACAGATAGTAATCATACAGGCAGCTAATCAGAATCCTTTGCCACTCCTCTCGGCTCCACCTCCTGGTTCTGTTCGACTCCCTGTCAATGGCGCTAGTGCTATAATAGGGTCTAATTCAGTGCAAAATGTTTCCACCCCACAAACTTTTGGTGGAAAGCATCTTGTCCACATATTACCAAGACCTTCGTCTTTATCAACATCTAATTCGACACAGACTTTTTCTGTTACCATGTCGAACCAACAACAGCCTCAAACCATTTCTTTAAATGGACAGCTCTTTGCTTTGCAGCCTGTGATGTCTTCATCAGGAACTACAAACCAAAACCCTATGCAAATTATTCAACCCACCACCAGCGAAGATCCAAATACCAATGTTGCCCTGAATACATTTGGCGCTTTGGCCAGCCTCAATCAAAGCATATCACAGATGGCTGGGCAAAGCTGTGTACAATTGTCTATTAGCCAGCCTGCCAATCCTCAAACTGCTGCAAATAGTCAAACCACCCCAGCTAACTGTGTTTCATTAACAGCAACTGTAGCATCTCCCATGACAACAGATAATTCAGCCACACTACCCAGTATTTATAATCTAGTGACTACGCCTTCAGTGAACACTGTAGCTTGTTTGCCTAACGTGAAGTCAAAAAGGTTGAGTAAGAAGCCAAGTGTCAAAAAACACGTAGCAGCTAACAAGTCAGCATGCCCCCTGAATCCAGTCAGGGAGGTGAATAAGGTGAACTGCCCCAGCACCGAAGGTGTAGCAGAGCCACTGTGTAATGATGGACTGCTGGAAAGCCCCCCTCTTGTGTTGCCATCTGTCGCTACTTCCCAGGCAAACAGTACTGTGAGTTTTTCTGGTTCACATTCTTTGGATGTTCTGAATTCAGAATCAGTGATACCTGAGACGGTACCCAAATCTAAGTCAGCAGAAGAGTCTAACTCACCCTCGCAGGAATCTGTAACAAGTGAACATTTTGCAATGGCCCCAGCAAAATCCAAAGATTCTGCCCCCGTGGTGCAACGAGAG
The DNA here is from genome assembly GCF_054644295.1 of Miniopterus natalensis. Taxonomy (NCBI): domain Eukaryota; kingdom Metazoa; phylum Chordata; class Mammalia; order Chiroptera; family Miniopteridae; genus Miniopterus; species Miniopterus natalensis. Next base: position 37,637,595 of record NC_142086.1, on the reverse strand, counting down.
ACATCTCAGGATAAGCCACCAACTGTTTTGGCATTGTCAGATGCTGCCAAGTCCTGTACTTCAGCCAACGTGTTGATTCCATCTCCAAATGATCCCCACATCTTGGTTTCTCAGGTTTCTGGTTTGTCATCTACTGCGAGCACTACAAGTACTGACTGTGTTTCCGAGGTAGAAATCATTGCTGATCCTTGCAGAGTTGAGCAAGATTCATCAGATAGAATGCAAACCACAGGTCTCTTAAAGGAGCAAGGTTTAACTGCATTGCTGTCTGGGCTTGCTAAAGAAAAAGACCCCCAGAAATCATCTCTTTCAGTCCAGGTGGACCATCCTGACTTTCCTTCAGAAAATTCTAAAGTAGTTGATTCAAGTGTAGATTTACATCCCAAACAAGAGCTGTTACTGATGAACAGTGATGATAGAGATTCAGGACAGCATCATTCCTGCATCCCTGACCAGGAGGTTATTCATGGTTCTCTGCTCACCAGTAGGCAGGCTGACTCTCCCATGTCAACCAGCTCTGGCAGTAGTCGTAGTTTCTCAGTTGCATCCATGCTTCCTGAAACAACTAGAGAGGATGTCACCAGCAATGTAACAGCTAATACGTGTGACAGCTGTACCTTTGTAGAGCAAACTGATATAGTTGCTCTTGCAGCAAGAGCTATTTTTGACCAGGAGAACCTTGAGAAGGCAAGAGCTGGCACCCAGGGTGATATAAGGGAAGTCACTTCAAAGCCTTCCGAAGCATCGTCTCTAGAGGGAGACCAACCTTTCAAAACACAGATCTCTAAAGAGAATGGCCCAGGTCAGGCAGAAGCAACACCAAATGAATTTCATTCTCAGGATTCGGTCGAAACAACTGTGGATAGGCCGCTTGAAAAACCAAGTTGTTCTGTAGGAATTAAAACATCAACTGCCTCTTTGCAGGTTTCGACTTCTCAGCCACCAAGCATTACCAGTTTAAGTGTGAATAATCTTATCCATCAGAGCAGCATCAGCCATCCTCTTGTCAGCTGTGCTGGATTATCCCAAACTTCAGAGACAACAACTGTTTCTGCTACAGTTAATCTGACTGTTTCATCTAGTTCCTATGGCAGTCAGCCTCCTGGACCATCTCTGATGACTGAATATTCCCAAGAACAACTGAACACTATGACTGGTACTATACCAACTCCACAGATTCAAGAGCCACTCTTAAAGCCAAGTCACGAAAGCCGTAAAGACTCTGCTAAGCGTGCTGTCCAAGACGACCTTCTGCTGTCTTCAGCTAAACGTCAAAAGCATTGTCAGCCAGCCCCTGTCAGGCTCGATGGTATGTCCCTGATGAGCCAAACTCCAGACAGCATTTCTGATCAAACTCAAATGATGGTTAGTCAGATCCCTCCCAACTCTTCAAACTCAGTTGTGCCTATTAGCAACCCAGTACATGGAGATGGCCTTACGCGATTATTTCCACCTAGTAACAACTTTGTGGCCCCAACATTGAGGCAAACTGAAGTTCAGTGTAGTTCTCAGCCTTCAGTTGCTGAGCAGCAGCAAACCCAGGCCAGTCAACATCTGCAGGCCCTGCAACAGCATGTTCCAGCTCAAGGGGTATCTCACCTGCATAGTAACCATCTCTACTTAAAGCAGCAGCAGCAGCAAGCAGGACAGTTAAGAGAGAGACATCACTTATATCAACTGCAGCATCACATACCTCATGCAGAGAGCTCGGTCCACCCTCAGCCCCATAATGTCCATCAACAGAGAACTCTGCAACAGGAAGTTCAGATGCAGAAAAAGAGGAATCTTGTTCAGGGCACTCAGGCCTCTCAGCTTTCCTTACAACCGAAGCACCATGGGACTGACCAATCCCGACCCAAAAGTGGTCAGCCGCATCCCCACCATCAGCAGATACAGCAACAGATGCAGCAACACTTTGGAAGCTCCCAGTCAGAGAAGAGTTGTGAAAACCCTTCTACCAGCCGGAACCACCATAACCATCCCCAGAACCATCTCAATCAAGATATCATGCACCAGCAGCAGGAGGTTGGAAGCAGGCAGCAAGGCTCAGGGGTATCTTCTGAACATGTGTCTGGGCATAACCCAATGCAGAGGCTCTTGACATCAAGAGGCATAGAGCAACAGATGGTATCCCAACCAAGTATTGTGACTAGACCTTCAGACATGACCTGTACTCCTCACAGACCAGAGAGAAATAGAGTTTCAAGTTATTCTGCCGAGGCACTCATTGGAAAGACATCCTCTAACTCAGAGCAGAGAATGGGTATATCAATTCAGGGTTCTAGAGTCTCAGATCAGCTTGAAATGAGAAGTTATCTCGATGTGCCCAGAAATAAGATTTTGGCCATTCATAATATGCAGGGTCGCGTGGACCATACTGTTGCCTCAGATATCCGCCTTTCTGATTGTCAGACATTTAAACCAACTGGAACTATTCAACAGCCTCAGAGTAATTTTGAAGTACAGTCTTCAAGAAATAATGAAATAGGTAACTCTGTATCATCATTAAGGAGTATGCAGTCTCAGGCTTTTCGAATTAGTCAAAACCCTGGTCCACCACCAATTGACCGCCAAAAGAGATTACCTTATCCACCAGTTCAGAGCATCCCAACAGGAAATGCTATCCCACCAAGGGACAGTGAAAATACATGTCATCAGAGTTTCATGCAGAGTTTGCTTGCCCCTCACCTTAGTGATCAGGTCATTGGGAGCCAGAGATCACTCTCAGAACATCAGAGGAATACACAGTGTGGTCCATCCCCTGCAATTGAATACAATTGTCCCCCAACTCATGAAAGTGTCCATATTAGAAGAGAGAATGAAAATCAGAATAGGGAAAGTTGTGACATGTCCCTAGGTGCAATTAACTCCAGGAACAGCACCTTGAATATTCCTTTTTCGAGTTCTTCTTCCTCAGGAGATATTCAAGGTCGAAACACAAGTCCCAATGTTTCTGTACAGAAGTCCAACCCTATGAGGATTACTGATAGTCATGGGACCAAGGGCCACATGAACCCTCCGGTCACAACCAATATGCACGGGGTTGCAAGGCCAGCTTTGCCACATCCACCTGTGTCTCACGGAAATGCTGATCCAGGGCCTCCTGTACGTCAAACTAATTCTTCAGTTCCCCAGCGATCAAGGCACCCCTTGCAAGATGGCAGTTCCAAAATTCGTCAGCCCGAACGGAATCGTTCTGGAAACCAAAGGCATAGTAATGTCTTTGATCCAAGTCTTCCCCATCTTCCTCTGTCTGCTAGTGGCAGTATGATTCTTGGACGCCAACAACCTGCTACAGAGAAGAGAGGAAGTATTGTTCGTTTCATGCCTGATAGCCCGCAAGTACCTAATGATAATTCAGCACCTGACCAGCATACACTATCACAAAATTTTGGGTTTCCCTTTATTCCTGAGGGTGGCATGAACCCACCAATAAATGCTAATACTTCTTTCATTCCACAGGTTACTCAGCCTAGTGCCACTCGAACTCCAGCTCTCATCCCTGTAGATCCCCAAAATACTCTACCTTCCTTCTATCCCCCGTACTCTCCTGCTCACCCTACACTGTCCAATGATATCTCAATCCCCTATTTTTCAAATCAAATGTTCTCAAATCCTAGCACAGAGAAGGTAAATAGTGGAAGTTTAAATAACCGGTTTGGATCAATTTTATCTCCTCCAAGACCTGTTGGTTTTGCTCAACCAAGTTTTCCTCTTCTCCCTGATATGCCACCAATGCACATGACCAACTCGCACTTATCCAATTTTAATATGACATCTTTGTTTCCAGAAATAGCTACAGCCCTTCCTGATGGCTCAGCAATGTCACCTTTACTTACAATTGCAAACTCCGCTGCCTCTGACTCTTCCAAGCAGCCCTCAAACCGACCTGCCCACAACATAAGCCATATTTTAGGTCATGACTGCAGTTCAGCTGTTTAAATGCTGGTAGACTAAACGTAAATGTAACAGGTGAGATTACAAGTGTTTTTGTGTGTGCATGCACACATACTTGCACACGAAGAGAGAGTTTGCGCGTGTGTGTGTCTGTATAATCAACCTTCAGTTTTCTTCTGAAGATAGGGAAGCTGTGTCAGAGATGATGCAGATACCAGGTTGTCAAAAAACAAATTACTTTTCATTTTTAATTGCATGATGTGCTTTTTAAATTTTCCCAGCAGATTTGCATTTTCAAGTTTGATTTGTAATATTAATCAGCTGGAAGTTGGGGAAGATCATCTTGGCATGTGTTGGGTAGTAGGAAAGAATCTAGATTTTGAACTTGATTGTTGGAAATTCATAAATTAGTTGAAATAGTTGAGTTCTCCAAAAGTACAGACAGTTGACTATGACACAATGGCTCATAACCAAATGCTGGTTGACGTCAGCATCTAGAACAGTTTCTTACCCATGGCAGGTGTTGAATTAATATAGAATGAATGTCCACGGTTGAAGTCAAGCAGTTAGCAAACAAATGAGTTGTGGATCAGCCTTTATTCCCAAGATTTGGTTTAGGTAGAGGCTTCTTTCTTAATTATAACAATTAATAAATTATCTGAATTTCCTGTTCTTCAAATTGGGGAGCCATGTTACCCTTTAACATGCCACAATCCTTTAAAGCAAAGGTCTTCCTTAAACAGTGAGCCTTAAAATGGAAAGCTACAAAGAAAAGTACAGAGATAGTCTCCACTCTGTACTTGCATTTTTCGTCAGACCCTAAGGATAAGAGCAGCTGTATTGTGGAGTTTTGCATGTGTTCGGTTAAAGAGCGTTGTTCCATCGGTTGAGTTTTGCTTTCATGTTCTCTCTCCAATTTATTTATTGACCTTGAAATAAATTCTTTTACATTTGTTTACTCAGTAGGGACTGATCAGTAAATGGTCCATTTGGAATCTACACAATTATTTGAGCCTTACTTTTTAAATACTTCTTTGCAAAGTCTTAAGCTCTGTCCTTTTTTTCACTGACTGACATTTATATTTAAAATATAACATTGTATATTGCATTATTACCCTTCATAGTAGAATTATAAGAAGATGATGAATTTGTTTGTTATTTTTCCCAATGGTCGCTGTGAAATGGTGCTTCAAAAATTGTCTTTATATATGTCCATGTGTATGTGTGAGTATGTGTGTACACATAGATTTAAAAATATTAATTGGTCATTTAAAAATAGGACTGCCATCTGAAAATGGGAAATTGAGACCCAAGACCTGCTGAAGTATAGAAAAACTTGATGTAGGGGTTTGAAAAAGCCCCACTGAAGTGAGTAATAAATCAAAAAAATATATATGTATATACTCGTATATTGAATTTGAAACTCAAGCTAAGTCAACAACAATATATGCTCATATTCTCAAACTCACTACTTTCTCTTGTTATATTCTGCCAAAAATGGGATGGAGTGGGAGAGATGCATATAAGTTCTGTCTGCTCTGTTAACAAAGTGAACCCGAGGACCAGCATTCTTTTTTTCCTCCTTAAAAAAGCCTTCCAGGGCTTGGTTAGAGCAGTGAACTCCAGTGAATACCTCTTCTAAAGACTCAGCAAAAGGGTCAGCTGTGCCTCTTCAACTTTCTTACCAAACTTTCCCGTCCACTCCTGCTGCCAACTGAAGCAGCCTCCTGGGGGCAAGGAATATTGTAAAGGAGAAAAGCTTTTGTATTTTCTCTCTTCAAGATTGTCTGGGAGGAATAAGAGAGCTTCATGAATAAGTTATTCAACAATTCCACATATAAACTTAGTAGTTAAAACTGTTCATTGAGAAAAAATGTGAGATCTATGACTTTTTTTTTATCTTAACTGAGTTTTAAGCTTTAACATTCAAGTCTTTCTTTGTACTTGAAAGGCCCAATCTGCCAGTTTCAAGGAGGACAGTTTTCACTGTTTGTCTATTTATTCTCTGTCTCTGTCTCTCTGTCTCACACACACACACACACACACACACACACACTGGCTAGTGAGTTCTGAAGAACTGGGGACTCTGAGATATAATTGGAACTAAGGTAACAAGCTAAGGAGAAACTCAGTTTGAACGTTGCAATGGAGAGGCCTCAAAGCCAGGAACTTTCAGATACTTCTCAGTTGCATTGATTGTATTTTCCTGCTCAGCTCTGTTCAGAGGTAGCATTTACATTTCTCAGCTTTCATTCCAGGCATGTATCACTTTGATCCCGAATGAGTCTTTACCCCTAAGTGAGGCTTAATTGACAACCTGAAGAAGGATGTGGCCATCTGCAAGTAATCTGGGTCTTGCTTACATGTAGCTCTAATTATCTTACAGAAATGTGCATATGTATGTAAGAGGTCATTTTACATATAAACTCAGTTCTGAAAGTGTTCAGAGCATAGTAATCTTACTTGATCTAAAAGCACAAGTGTATGTGATTTACCAGCAGTATTAAGTATTTGATAATTAGAGCTACATGATTTTGGGGTGGAATTTATTTTAATATCTAGTGATCTCTGGATGTAATTTTTGCCAAAGGATTGGCAGGGAACAGTCAATTTTGGTTATTGTAAATTTAATGTTATTCTTGGCTTGCTTAATATATGACTATAGAATATAAAACCATTTCCACAAACAAATTTTTAAAAATATATATCTTTGTTGATTTTGGAGAGAGGAAGGGAGAGGGAGAGAGAGAGATAGAAACATCAATGATACGAGAGTTGTCATTGATCGGCTGCCTCCTGCACACCCCCCTGACGGGATCGAGCCCGCAACCCGGGCATGTGCCCTGACTGGGAATCGAACCACGATCTCTTGGATCCTAGATCAATGCTCAACCTGAGCCATGCCTGGCTGGGTACAAACAATTTTTTTAAAATGTTTTTATTGATTTCAGAAGAGAGGACGGAGAGGAAGAGAGGGATAGAAACATCAATCATGAGAAAGAATCGTCAGTCGGCTGCATCCTGCACGCCCTCTACTGGAGATCGAGCCCATAACCCAGGCATGTGGGGATCGAACCGTGACCTCCTGGTTCATGGGTTGACACTCAACCACTGAGCCATACTGGCCAGGCCAATTTTTTAATTTCTGGAAATATACAAACTTAATGTATGAGTTGTGATTGAGTCATTGATTAAATCATTTTTTTTCTTTTAGTGTTACTAATCACATGGAATTGGTTACAGAAAGTGGTTGATTCCTCTAAACATTTAACACAGTAATTTCTAATGAGGTGAAAAATTTTAGATTTCTAATCTTGTATAAACTTTTAATGTGTCAATCGTGGATAAAACAAATCAAGTTTGATGTAACTTTTTTTTCTCTTTTAGTACGAACAGGTTGTTTTGAGATGTTTTATACCTCTTCAGGAAATTTTTGTTTTTATTGTAAGACCCTTTGTGGGTACCGGAGATGGCCTCCCTTTTTCTAAGTAAGGACTGAGAATTCCAGAGTGATCATGCTGTATAAAATTCTACATATCAGAACTGTGGCGAGAGAAAAATGAGGGAATGTTCTTTTGCAGCAGTTTCAGTCAAGTGTTGGCGAACTTCAGTGAGGGTCAACTTTTAAAATCAGCCTTTTAAAATACAAAATTATTTAAAATTATTTTAAAGATAATTAATTTGCCTTGCTCTTTCCTTCCAACATTAGCCATTTCCTGGAGAGGCTGAAAGTTATACTCCAAAAAAATGCAGGAAGACATTTTAACGAGAATAAAGTTTTAAAAATTTGAGAAAGGGTCAAGCCTTACAGATATGCATCTTCTTAGCTGTATCCTTCCTTTGAGACATAGGCATTTAGGCTCTTATTTTCTTCCATCTGCTCCATGTCAGACCGGTGGCAGGGAATCTGGTCATTTTCCTTAGCACAATGATTACTCCTTTGCCTTGAAACATTTATTGGCACACCATCTATTGGGTAGTGCATGTGACAGGAGGTCACACTCCCAAATCAGTGATTCCCAGTTCCTGGTTTGGGAACCAGTGTCTCCCACTGTATTAAGTGACAATAAGAATTTCTTGAAACGAAAGTAAATCAGATTTGATGTAAAATATTTAATGTGCCATATAGCTCTGTTCCTTGTTTTAATGAGCTTCCCCTCCTCACCCCCTAGCCCAACCCCCCGCAATGAGGAGTGAAGAAAGGGCAGAGTTCCCAAAAGACAGCTTTGGGCTCCTGTCCTTAGGAGCCGGGAAGTCACTGTAATTCTGTTGTCTGTGTGAGCCCTGCCCTTGCCTGGAGATAATGGCCTTGCCTGTACACCCAGAGGGCAGTAGGAATAGCCAGGGAAACTAGTGTGATGTTCATCTGTCAGTGATGATTTTATGATACCTATGTGCACATTAAAGGCCAGAAAATAGTTTTTTGAGATACTTTTTGGGCTACCGCTTCTCCTTCAACAGAGTTCAACAGAAAAAGGTCCTTTTTTGGACTTAACCATATTTTCCCCTGCATTCTAGGCTTCCTGTGTGAGCCTGAGAGCGTTTCTGTAGAGCCTGGGGGGCATCAGGTGTAGAGTGAGGCAGCCCAGATGTGCCCGTGAGAAGTGTTGAGGACCCTCTTGGACACAGTTGATTTCTAGTTCCGCTCACATGCCTCTTCCCTGGCACTGCACTTTACCTGAAACTGTGCCTCTGGTCCCAGGACCAGCCATTGGAACATGTTACTCACCCGCTGCTCTGTTACAGCAAAGGACCAGCCAGGTTGGCACATGTCAACTAATCAGACGCCTGGAAGACAAGTACAGCTGATGTTTCTCACTGTTGCCTTATCATTCTCTGAGCCATCTTTGATTCCAATCTTGTAAAAACCTTACTAGGTAGAAGCAAAACTCCTTTTAAACTCAGAGCTTGTATGTGATGGTCATCCAACATCCTTATTTCTAGATTTGTGCTAACCCTATCAACCGTAATCTTTTTTTGTCTCATGTGTGTATTCAGATGCTACATAAACCTGAGCCACTTGCATTGAAAATATTGGGCATAATATCCAAATTGGTATTATTTTGGATGACTGCATAATATTCATTAGAGATTTCATGAGAAATAGAGATAACTCTTTGTTTGCAAATAAACCTTTAAAAATATTTTGGGGGGCTCAGTTGTGTGTTCGGTTATACGTCACACTGTGTCATAGGAACTTAATGTTTACTCCATCTAGACCCCCCTCTTCACTTTTCTGGATCTCTGTTCCCCATCCCCTAAGTCTTAAATCCATTTTTCACCTGTGAGGTCATTGAGGCACTGGACTTGACTATATTGGTAACCTTTAAGGGGAGTCGAACTGTTGATCTTCCAAGGAGAAAGGGACCAGACAGTGTTGCTTAAAATGCTGCAGTTGTGTTACTGTGAAGAAAAGATTTGCTTCCACTTTTAGCAGGCCATATATATATTCATTTTGGTAAAAGTAGGTGGAAAAATCTGAGAACACAATTACCTTCACAAATTATTTATAGATACACTGGCGAGAAGCTTACTGTAGGGCAGTCACCAGAAAAAAACCTAACTAGTGCTTTCAATAGTGTAATATTTGTATCTATTTCCATGCCAGCAACGTCCGCTGTGCACTGTGTCCTATTACTGTAAATCACCTGGTTTATAATTCTAATGGGAGCTAACTTGTTTTGTAATGGAATCCAGAGCAGATATGTATAATATAATCAGGATTGTCCTACAGTTGTAAATAAGAATAGGTCCTGTTTATTTTGACATCTTTTTACAAATGCATTGTATTAGGGTGTGAATATTCTGAACCATGCTCTTGTTTAAAGTTTTGAAATTTTTATTGGTAAATGTAACATTTTAATGGTTGTAATAATTATTTGTATAGATATGAATATAGTATTTTATTTAAGAAAATAAACTTTGCATTTTTGCATTGTGAATTCTTTCTTTTCTGATCATTCCATGTGCCTCTTCAAGCCTGGTGTCAAAATGCCTTCTCTTGCAAACTAAAGTCTTATATTCAAGTAATCTTTAAATTTTGCCCAAGTGTCTGAAAATGTGACACATTTCCCCTGGGGAGTATGTTCCTAATCAAAGAGTCAACTTCAGATAAATCATAATTATGATCAGCACTACATCCTTAGAGCAAACTGTACACCTCTGTGCTTATTGTACAATGTAAAATTAGAATTTCAGATCTGGAAGAATATTGAGAGATGACTCAGTTTACATTCTCCTCCTTGCCTGTAGTGGAGGGAACTGAAGCCCAGCACTTTGGGATAAGAGTTGGGTCTTCATTACAGCCGCACCTGCTTGGTCCCATCTCACCAGCATCAAGTTTGAGGGGAAAACATGCTGCAGAGGAACTTGTACAGGATAAAGCTATATAAAGCTGAAATGCCTGTAAATCAAACTATTGTTTTCAGGGATAGCCTACAGATGTGGTAAAAAATTATAACTTAAGGAAATGATAAAGTTCAGGAGGACAGATACTTCTTAGGAGGGGGGGAGATAGTATCAAGGAGGGTACTTCAAGAATGTTGGTAAGTTCTATTCAGTTGGATAGCAGATACTTGGGTGTTCATTTCATTTACACCTGAAGTTTTTGTCTTATGAATGTATAAAATATATCCCAAAATTAAAACAGGTAAAACAAGGACCTTAGGGATCATTTATTCTCACATGTGCTACAGGAAATTAATACAGTATTTTCCTTTTCCCAGCTTCTTGGGACATTAAAACTAGGTATTCTGACTATCAAGTATTTAGCGTTTTTTCTATTGCACACTGCCTCTCATACAGAGGTCGTGGATGTATTATATATTTTGATGACATGGGGAACCCTAATGTGCCCTTAAAGGGTATACAACCCATAAAAATGCAACCACTATGCATATATTCAACCTCCCTAAGATGAATGTGCAAGTTACAACAGCTACATAAAGTTTTGTTGGCTTCCAGTTTAGTTAAATGTTTGAGGGAAAATGATTTTAGTTACATATCTCTTTAAAAAGCCATGTAGGGGATTTTCACTGTTAGGCAGGATGTAGGAGGAGCTAGTGGCAGATCATCAGTCCCACTGCAACAACTAGAACAAAAAGGTAAGTTAGAATAATCATATTTTAGGAGATACTAAAACCCATCAACTATAGGCTAGACCAATGGATTTTAACATGACGAAACATGAAAAGTTCACTGATGTATCAAATTCCACATTGCAGCCTCGGAAACTGTCACTTGTTGAGTTCTGATATAGTATCAAGCAAGAATAGCTACTATTATCTGGAAAGTCTACTCCCTTTTCCAACTACATATCTCTATAAGGCTAGATTTTCTTCATATACTTCAAGCAAAATGCATACTGCAGCAGAGTGAAGGCAGAAACTGATCTGAAAATCCAGCTGTCTTCTATTAAGCCAGATGTTAAATAGATTTACAAAAATGTAAAACACTGCCACTGTTCTCACAATTATTTTGTTTGGAGAGATACAATTTACATAAAAAAAATCTTTGAGGTTCTCAGTAATATTTAGGAGTATAAGTGGATCCTGAGATCAAACAATTTGAGAACTAGTGTTCTAGAAAATACTACCTTAGCATAACCATAAAAGAAGAAATTGTTATATTAGACTTCATTAAAATTAAGAATCTCTTTTCAAGTCACAGACTGGCAAAGATTAAATATATCAAACAGAAAAAGACTCATAAGCTGATTTTTTAAAAACAGGCAAAGAACTTGAAAAAAATTCTTTATATAAATGGCCAAGAAGTCTATGAAAAGGTGCTCAACATCAGTAGTTGTCAGAGGAAGGCAAAATAAAATGAAATAAGATACTGTTACACTCTCACCCAGAAAGGCTAAAATGGGAACTGACAGGTGCCAAGTGTTGTCAAAGATGTGGAATGACTAGAACTCTCCTCGGTGATTGTGGAAACTTTGGAAACTTGTTGGCAGTTTCTTTAAAAAAGACTTGCACCCGGCCAGGCCTGGCTCAGCGCTTGAGCATCGACCTAAGAGCCAGGGGATCGAGGTTCGATCCTGGGTCCGGGCACATGCCCGGGTTGCGGGCTTGGTCCCCGGCGGGGGCGTGCAGGAGGCGGCCGGTGGATGACGATTCTCTCATCACTGATGTTTCTCTCTCTCCCTCTCCCTTCCGCTCTCTGAAATCAAGAAAAAGATATATTTAAAAAACAATAAAACAACAACAAAACCCCTAAAGACTTGCCCTGGCTGGCTTGGCTCAGTGGTTAGAGCATTGGCCCATGGACGTCCGGGTCCCGGGTTCGATTCTGGCCAAGGGCACATATCTGCGTGGCAGGCTCAGTCCCGGGGCCGGGTGTGTGCTCGAGCGGGAGGCAGCCGATCGACGTGTCTCACATGGATGTTCCTATCTCTCCCTCTCCCTCTTCCCCTCCCGCTCTCTCTGAAAAGCTATGGAAAAAGTATCCTCCGGTGAGAATTCAAAAAGGAAACAATTTTAAAACCGAAGACTTACCTACCCTGTAACTGAGCAATTCCTTAGGGCACCGTGTTTTACCCAGGAAAGGATGTTTGTATAAGTTCACTGAAAGATATGTGTCAGAATGTTCCTAGGAGCTTTCCTTACAGTAGCCCCGCACTGGGGCCACCCAAACATCAGCAGGAGAGTAAAGGAAAGGCCACACTCGCAAGACGAGGCTGCTGACGCGCACACAGGTGACTCTCGCAGACACCTCCCCAGTGAAAGGTGCCAGACAAGGAGTGCACCCTGTGAGTCCATGTGTGTGAAGGTCAAGAGCAGGCCAAGTTCATCGGAGGAGAAAAGTCGGAATAGTGGTGACCGTGGGCCAGGGGTTACCGTGGAACCGACACCAGGATGCTAGACATGTTTGTCTCTTAACGCGCGAGGGGGTTAAATTCACCAATCTATATAAACTGAAGTTAGTGCACATGCTGTACATTACTGAGTATATTTTATACTTAAGTAAAAAGGTTAAGAAAAACTATCTATGGAAGCCTGAACTGATGTTGGCTTTCTCTTGATACTTTATTTATTTTTAAATATATCTTTATTGATTTCAGAGAGAGGAAGGGAAAAGCAGAGAGAGATATAGAAACATCAATGATGAGAGAGTCTTTGATCGGCTGCAGCCCGCAACCCAGGCATGTGCCCTGACCGGGAATCGAACCCCGATCGCCTGGTTCCTAGGTCGATGCTCAACCGCTGAGCCATGCCCGGCCGGGCGATACTTTTTTTGTTGTTTAATCTCACCCAAGGATATTTTTTCCATTGATTTTTAGAGAGAGTGGAGGGAAAGGAGAGAGAGAGAGAGAGAAACATCGATGTGAGAGGGGCACATGGACTGGTTGCCTCCTGAATGCACCCTGACCGGGACTGGGGATTGAACCTGCAACCCAGGTACGTGCCCTTGACCAGGAATCGAACCCGAGACCCTTCAGTGCAAGGGGTGACGCTCTAATCACTGAGCCACAGTGGCCAGGGCGATCCATTCCTGAGGCAGCCAGATCTCAAAGTTATTTTGCCGTCACTCTGAGAAGAAGAAAGAGCCCGGCATCCTCTGTGCCAGGCTGCGTGGCTTGGCTGCGAGCGCGCAGGCCGCGTAACTTCTTTGCATCTCAGTCTCTCGGTTGGTACATTCTCTGTCCTTGCTCCCTTACAGGGTCGTTATGAAGGACAAAGAGGTTTTACATCGGAAGTGTTTTCACACAGCTGCAAGGGAATATTGAAATGTCAGGCGGCAATTCTTTCCCACCGCCCCACGTGAGGCTGAAAGGCAGGGCTCCGCTGGGACACCGTCTGTTGGTCGGCGTCAGCAGCTCCTCTGACCCACTTTTCTTCCTGTGAGAAACTAAGGGGATAACTGTTAATTCGCTGCCTACGTAAGTTCAGAAGTGGGGAGGTTGGTTACTGGTATTGACGTGCCGCCTGATTTTTCACAGGGGCAAGTAAGCTACGGAGCTTGGGGGCGATATGAACCCCGGCTCTTGGCTACGCCTGTGCGGCGCCCTTCTCGCTTGGTGGGGTTTTCTTACGAGGTTTAATCACATTCAGAGCTGTGGTTTGGAAAGAGGCTGGAGCCAAATTGTAGCGGCGGAGGACTGACCGCCTCAGGGAAGTTTTCTGGGAATTCACGATCCAATTAGGTTAAATCCCATTTTTTAAAATGTTGCTGAGTGGTGAACTGGCAAATTCACGTTAAATATTTTTTAAAAAGCATTAGAGACAGCTAAGGAGAAGAAAACTGGTTAGTACGTTACTGTTTCAAGCCAAGTCACATTGATTTTTTGTGTTACCTCTGGACAAATTTAGACACACTTATCACCATTATTATTGTGCCCAAATGAAGAATGATGACCTCCCAGTTCAGCGCAGGCCAGTTTCTCTGCCTCAGTTTGGCGGATGAAGCCACTCCTTCATCGGAGGGGAGGCCTGGGCCCAGCCCCATGAACAGAAGTGGGTCAGCCACCAATTGGAGGCGCAGATTCTGCCTGATCCATGGGGTCAGCGTGAATTAGTTTGGAGGCAGCTTTGGAGGACTTTTTAATCCTTGACAGTTTTTTGGTTTTTTTTTGGGTTTTTTTGGTCTCTGAATGTTTTGTAGGAAGAAAATACCCCTGCATTCCTGTGCTTTCGCTCCATTGTTAATTTTCTTTCGGAACCAACGGGTTCTCAGTGGAAACCTGACACCTTATGCAACATGTATTTTAATTTAAAATGAATCTTTGGATCTACAGCCCTTTGCCAAGTGCAATCATTGAATTTATATAAAGGACTTTGGTCTTAGCTTTACAAGCCTAGAAATTGAAGCAGCAGTCCTCATATGCATCCAGCTGTTCCAGTTTGGAGAGCCGAAATGATCCAAAGCCGTAGTTTCATCGGTTGGCTCTCCTAAAAGAGCAGTAGGTTTCCCTGTTACTCAGGTTTATATAACAGACACATATCTTCTGAATTTTGGAGAAACCTTCTCTTTTTGTTAATATGTTCAATAGTTATGTAATTTTAGGCTGTGTGTTTTACATATATAGATACATGCACAGATAGAAGTTGAATCATCACTGGACCACAATCTGTCTTTCTTTTCTCTGGTCTCGATACTTAAGCTACTAATTTTGGACTGCTAACTAGTCCAGGTTTCTGCACTATTTGCTTCATCTAGGGAACAGTGACTTTCTCTAAGTTTCAGTTTCTCCACCTGGGAAATGGGGATACTAGTAATAATACCGACTTCATGGGGGAGGTGTTTCAGGATTACACGTGGTAATGTATGTAAAACCCTTGGCAGCAGGCCTGGTGACAGGTATTGACTGTTTTAGTGATCAGTTCTGCCAACTTGAATCTTCTAGGGGTTGGAGACAGGAACTGAGGGCAACAATTTTCTACAGTAAGATTCCACTAAAAGGGCAGACCCAGCGCCTCGGTGCCACGCGTGCCCTCCAGCAGTGAGTGTGTGGGGGGGGAAGGGGAGGTTTGCAATTCCTCAGAATTAGGGAGATGGAGCCATTCTCTTCTTGCAGCTCTTTGCCCATTTGTAATGAACAAATTATAATGATTTGTTTCATGTACATCTTTCTTTTGGCCAGTAGACCCCATGATGGAAGAAACTGTGTTTTTCCCATTGCTGTGTCCAGCTCCTTACAGGGCCTGCCCAAATATTTCTTGATTGACAATTGACCGAAGCAGTATTTCTGATTCCATGTAAGTGAACATAGAAGGAGCAAGGAAGGACAGAGGGAACACAGACTCCCTAAAGAGCAGGTTACCTTACACAGTTTCCATGTTAAAAGAGCAGCCAGTGGACCCCAAGCCTGGATTTGTCCTGTTACCTGAAGGGGCCTAACCTAGAACCAGGTAGTGAGCCTTGTGAAGGCTCAGATAAGCAACGTAATAAAAATCATAAAAAGCAAATCAACTGTTTTCTCTGATGGCAATGTTATAGCACCCTAAAATATAAAGCTTTTGAATTATTTTGGATAATCTCCCATTTAAAGGACGTAAGAGTCCTTAAAAAATGCCAAGAGTTAGAGGAAATTAGGGGCCCAGGAGCTAGGCATCATGGGATTGTATGTCAGATTTCTCCCGTCCTCAGGGAGAAATCTTTCAGTGTTTAAGCCTCTTGTTTTCTAAATCATAACTACAGCGCAAGGATAAGAGATGGGACACCCAGACTTTATTTAGCACTTACTGAAATGTGATAGGACTTAAAGGCCATTCTGTGTTAAAATACGGTGATCAGCTATTCTTGATCTCCAGTGACAGGGAATTTGAGGCAATAACAAAGCAAAACAAAACAAAAAAATGTAGACTAGAGCCAAGGAATTTTTAAAAATTTAGTTTGGGGATAATTATGAAATCTAACCTAGAGATAGGTAGGAAGAGGGCAGAGCTCCATTTCCCTAGGATTTGGGGGAGTAAAGGATAATTCTATTCTGTGTGAATGATGGGAACCACGTAGTCTTCTTTGTATTTCCGTAAGAATAGAAAACCATACGAGGAGTTCCAGCCCCTTCTTGGAGCTCAGAGTAGAGGCCCCTTTGCAGGGGAGCCCTGTCCAAGTGAAAACTCTATCCCTATGGCCCTTTAGACACTCGGTGGTGAAGGCTGACCCGTGACTCCTGCCAAGCTTATTAGAATTCATTTGTGTTAAGACCTAAGGTTTAGCAGGTGTTTAACGTTGCTGACAGGGGTGCCTTAATATAGGGGAGATACTAAAACTGAGCCACACTGGTATATCTTCTCCAAACCGCATTAAAAACAAACAAAACACACACCCTACTTTTAACCGGGCAGAATTGTGGTAAGCAAGGGTTTATATCGGTCCAGGCAGGGGCAAACGGTATCTCACTTATGCTTTTCCTAATTTTCACCAGGGGACGCCAGAGTCATTTCAGAACACGAGTGACCTCCCCATGCTTCCTCTTTCTGGGACCTGTTGCCCGCAGGCTGGAGCCCTCCTTCACACAGCTGGGCACCCCGGCTTCCCCTACAGGGCGGGAAGGGCGGGGGACGTGCCCAGGCCACTCCCTGAACCTCAGCGGCAGAGAGGGTCTCTCCTCCTAGCTACCGGAGAGAGATCCAGGGAGAGGAGGCCGCGGTGAAGTGAGACGTCACGCCCAGCCCGACCTCCTACTTTTCACTTGAGTTGGAATAAGAACACTGAGGGCCAGAGGCAGTAAAATGCAGCGATCAGGGGCAAGGAGGGGGCCGGGGCTGGGAGGGTGGGGAGCTCTGGGCAGGATCTCTGAAGGTGAGGCGGCCTCGCACCCACTGCGGGCCTCCTGGAACTGAGGCCCGGGAGCAGAACAGCTGGCTGGGTGGAGGCCCCTGCAGGAGGGATCCGCTCTGGCCCTGCCTCCCGGCGCTTTGGAGCGAGGTGGTTCTGTGTCCACACTGCTCCCGTGCTCTGCCCACCTCCACCTTCGTCACCCACAGGTGGTGCCACGCAGATGGGGAAGGTGAGAGTCAGAGAGTTCCAGCAACTCGCCAAAGGTCACAGGGCGAACATATCTGGACTAAAGTCCGACTCAAGAATCCTGCCCCGACTCCTGCTCATTTATTTTTGTTTCTCCCTTTCCCCCAAGTTTTACAGGGAGACAGCTCCCAGAATGAGAAACATTTGGGCATTGTCGGATTCACTGACACATGCATTTTGCGGCCCCACGTAACATCCTGGGGGCCGCGTGGAGCTCCCGAAGCAGCAGCTGCCACTTGCTCTGCCCCAGGAGGCGGCTCGGTGACGCTCGGGCACGGAAATCCCTCAGGTAGCCTCCGCTTTCCCACCGGCGCCCGCTGCGGCGAAAGTAACCCGGCCTGAGCCCGCAACCATC
This sequence comes from Miniopterus natalensis, assembly GCF_054644295.1. Taxonomy (NCBI): domain Eukaryota; kingdom Metazoa; phylum Chordata; class Mammalia; order Chiroptera; family Miniopteridae; genus Miniopterus; species Miniopterus natalensis. Next base: position 37,619,870 of record NC_142086.1, on the reverse strand, counting down.
CTGCACCAGCAGGCGGGGTGGCCTCGGCGGCCGTGGGAGGCGTGACGAGCTGCTTTTTCATGTGCAGTTTTGCCCCCGGCCGCCCCATCGCAGTCCTGCCCCAGCGGGGCCCTCCGCCAAGGGCCTCCTCGCAGTGGCTGTTTTTCTCCAGTTACCCTGCTGAACGCGGCCCTCCCTTCCCTTTGTAAGAGCGGAGTCGGGGAGCACAGACATCGACACGTACATGGCCCAGGGCCTCGGCGCGGAAAGGCTCCGGCGGCCCCTCGCCCGCCCGCCCGAGCACCAAGGGCCCTGAGAACAAACTGATGGAGCGGCGGCTGGGAGTTTAATCCTGCTGAGGGCAACTGCCCTCAGCACGTGAGTTTATCCACGAGGCAGGCATCAGAACACGGTCAGAAACACAGCAGCACAATGCATCCGTTTCCACAGGGCCCTCCCCGTGGCCATGGACATGCTTCCTGAGCAGCTACTGCACAGGTCACAGGTCTTACAGCTTATTCACCGCAGGCACAGGGCTGCCTGAATAGGCTTTGTTCACATTTTCCTAGTGGATCTTTTTTTGGATTTCAAACCATTAGTGCCTTAACAGAATTAGTTTGAATCAGCCATCCGATTTGATGTTAGACTAACACAACCATTTAATAGGTGGCCTTCACGTGGCCTATGGCAGCCAACAATATATATATTTTTACATTTGCACATGAGTTTTTATTGTATAGGACACTGTCACCAGTATTAACTTATTTGATCACAGCACGATCATGTCAATGAGGCAAGGATTTTGTATTCAGGGTGGGATGCCAACAATTTTTAAGGAATAAAGAGTAATAGAAGACCAGTTACAAAATGGGGGCATTTTTTTGGGGGGGGGAGTCACAAAATATTAAAAGCATCTTTGTGTTTTTAAAACCAGGGAAAGTCTGCTATTCAAACGTCCAAAAACAAGATGTTTTTGAACATTTTGCAGATATTTTAGAGAAAGGAAAATAGGTGTGTGTGTTTTTAAAGAATAGCTGATCCATTTTTTTAATGAATGATCAGGAAAGCAGAGATGAGAGGTGACTTCAGTTTCACAGGCAAATATATTTATGTGTGCACATGCGTGTGCATATTTTCTGATTACATCATACTGAGGTAACAAGGAGCCTGGTCAAAATAGGACTTTCATGGGAAGAGCTGCTGTGTGGAGGGAAGTGGGATCCTGAGCTTTCAACACCTTACCAGGGAGACAATGAGAATCAGGTGCCACCAAGGCAATCCTAAACCACCTGCGCTCTTAGCAACTGAGAGCGAGAGTAAAATGCATTCGCTCTGAGAGCTACTCCTAGAGAACTCCAGGGAGAAAGTCTGCAGGCCTTGACCTGCATAAAGTGACAGATAAGGGGCTGGGCAGTGGTAGAGGACCCTGGTGCAGTGTCCCTGGTTAAACACAGATTTCTTCCCCAAAAGTGATGTGACCACAGAATTGCACTGTTTGAACCGGAGGCACGAGGAGGTCTTTTGCCTTGACTGAATTTGCTCCAGGAGCCCAAGTCCGAAGGGTGACGACTGTTTTCTTGATGCTGATGTCACCTGTCTCTTAGCACTGTCAGTCATTTCTCTTACTCTTCTCCTGCTAGGAAAGTTTTGTCCTTTCCCCTTCCACCTGGGAGCTGGTCTGTGGACTAACGGGGCCTTCTCAAGAAGGCAGAGCCTGAGTTATGGGGTCAGCACACAGCAGTGAGATGCAGACACTGAGGAATAGGGAAGCACCCAAGCCCTGGTCCCAGGGAACTGATAGGAGGAGTGAGTGACCAGGCCCGATCCAGAGTCTCTCTAAGGAGGCCAGGAACCTGGGAAAACATACAGCATTCCTTCTGAGGAGGTGACCAGCTGGTGCTGATAAAACGTCCATCCCAGAGGTGTAGGGCATTGGGTGCACCCCTCTACCAGACTCTGAGGAGCCACGTCACTCCAGCACCTGGAGAAGCGAGCAGCAGACGCTGCAGAAGTGCAAAGGGGGCCCACCTAAAGTTTCTGGGTGTGGGGTCCACGCTGCTGGTGGGCATGGAGGCAGCTGGAGGGAAGAGTGCAACATCATTCTGCAAGTCCCAGGTGAGGGTGGGAGGGCTCTCAAGAGTTGCAACATAAGCGGGTGCAGCCTTCTCCACTCCTCAGGGCTTGCCCCTGTCCACAGCTGTGGGTCCCCTTCGGCCTCCCTTCTTGCAGGTTGGAATCTCCCCAGCTCCTCTCCTCCCCGTGTGAATGTGTACAGAGCTGACGCCACAGCCGGTGAGTGGAGCATTTGGCAGTGGTTACTTTGCTGCAGGCCCTGTATTTTTCATGGAACAGCACCAAGATCGATCACTCCCCCTCTCCCCTCTTAATGCTGGAGGCTCAGAAGACAGGGATCTTGTCCCTCGGAACCACATCCAGGTCATCATCCAGCGTTAACAAAACCTGAAAGGAGAGGGGCAGAGAAATGAAATGAACGCACAGTCACAGCACAGTAAGACATTATTTTCTCTCTGAGACTCATGCAGACCGAAACTACAAGTGCCCTTACTCGTACTCGTTTTCATGTCTTCTGCAGCTTTCTACAAGGCTGTGCTCTTAACAGGCACTTAATATAATTACACAGCTCATTTATTAATTAGTTCAAATATTTTTCAAGGCTCTATCATGTGCTTGCTAATCCAGGTGCAGGAGAGACAGCTTGCAATGACAGAGACAAAAAATCCCTACCCTCCTAGAGCTTACGTTCGAGAGAGGGCTTTGGACATGAAGCAAATACATGAGTGAAATATACATAGTATGTGAGAGAGAAATGTGTGCTAAGCATAGTATGCTAGATGGTAATATGTACTAAGGATAAAAAGTAAACTATGGAGAGAACATGGGAAGTACGGAGTGGGGAGAGGTAAAATAATATTTTGAGAGGGTGGCTGGGGAAGTCATTACTTAGAAGAGACCATTTAGGTCAAGACCTAAAGGAAATGAAGTCTTATTGCATAAAGTGTTACTATACAGAAAGTGTACCCTCCTCCTCCATATTTAGGTCCCTCTACCATCGCTCTCTCCACATGGAACCCTTCACTACACTTTTGTTGTCTCCCCCTTTCTAATGAAAGTGGGGTCAATGGGGAAAGGGGGGGCATATGTAATACTTTCAACAATAAAGATAAATTAAAAAAATAGAAGTAAAAGCCTAAGTAAGAATGATTATGCAGATTAAATTTCTGAAACTGGCCACTAGGGGGTAGCCCTGCTCCACTCGCCGGCAGAGACTTCTTAAAGCGGGCAGTGTTGGGAATCCTGGAGACCTTCTCCTATTATTTGTCAAATGAACCTGTATAGATTCCATGGACTTTTAATTTAATTTGGAAAGTCAAAATTAATATGAAAGGATGCCAGGAGTTATCATCTAAGGCTGTTATAATACACCTGGCTTCCGGAAAGGTGTTTGAGTAAAATGTGGAGGGACTACATGAAAGATCTGGATGGAACCCACTGGTTAGAAGGCAACAGAGGCCCGGATGCTATCCTGAGCTACTCCAGGAATTTGTAAATGATTTAAAAATATATATATATATCTTTATTGATTTTAGAGAGAAGAAAGAAGAGGGAGAGAGAGAGATAGAAACATTAATGATGAGTCATTGATCGAGCCCGCAACCTGGGCATGTGCCCTGACTGGGAACCGAACCCTGATCGCCTGGATCCCAGGTCGATGCTCAACCGCTGAGCCACGCTCGGCCGGGCTGTAAATGATTTTTAAGCTCTTCACTGAGACTGAAATAAGAGGAGGAATGTGAGTATAGCATAAGGAGGAATAACCTAATGCTATCAAAATTTTAGTGGATGCTAAAAGCGGTGCCTGGGGGGATTCTGGGCCTGTGAGTTCTGATAACCAATTCAGTCCAAACGTTGTGCAGCTTAAGGAAAATCATTTTGCCACTCTGTATCTTAAAATATTGAAGAGCAAATAAAAATAAAAATAAAACTCTAACCAAAAGATACAATGTGAAAAAAAAAAGAGACAATCTGTACATTGAATTACAATGAGGAACTGGAAAAGGAAATTAGAGAATACAAAAGAGGGTGAAGGAAGAGGGGGTGAGGGAAAAAGAGAGTACAGGAAGAGAGGAGAAATTAACAAAAAGGTGTTATAAACTCACCAAGAATGAGAAAAACAGGGCAGTGGCAGACAGGAAGTGCCAGATGTCATGTTCATCAAAGAAATCCAGCAGGACACATTCCCGGTTCTTCTCCCGGGACTTGGCCGGGGTTTCCTGGAGGAAGGTGAGGCAGACGTGGGCGAGCAGTCCCACAGTTCACCGGTTTAGAGCGGTTTGTGTAGCATTCAGAAAGCTACACAAATGCTACCAGATGCCAGGCTCAAAAAGTTAGCTTCCAAGAAAACATATGTTCACAAAAAAGCTTGTATATAAATGTTCACAGCAGCATCATTTGAAAGAACCCCAAAGTGGAAACAACGCAAAAGTCCACCAACTGATGAGTGACTAGATAAAATGTAGTATATCCACACAACGGAATATTATTCAGCAATAAAAGGACCTGAAGTACTGATACATGCCATAGCGTGGGTGAACCTAGGAAACATTATGCTGAGCGAAGGAAGTCAGACTCAAAAGCCACACAGTATATGATTTCACTTCTGTGAAATGTCCAGAATGCGCAGATCTATAGAGACGAAAGAGATTAGTGGCTGCCCAGGGCTAAGGGTTCAGGAGAAACGGGGAGTTTATTTCTGGAGTGATAAAATGTTCTAAAACTGACTGTGAAGATGGAGAGTGGAGACCTCCCTGTTCTGTGCGTCAGCAATACGTATTACTAATTCCCTAGGCCTCAGCTTTCCAATCTACGAAATGGATTTATAAACATCTGAGCCTGGATATTTGTTTATGGATGATGATTATGATGAGAAAGGAGGAAAAGATACACTAACCAAGGTTTCTGATTCACATTAAACATTCATTAGGAACAGGACCGGAACACAATACACAAGGAAGGTAAACGTGCAGGGTCTGGAGGGCTTACGCATTTATGAGTGCTACTCTGACAATGAGGACAACTGGACGTTCAGCGAGCATTTGTGTGTGGATATTAAAAGTTTTAGAGAAAGCTTTTGTTTTAGAGAATATATATATGTATATATATATATATATATACACACACATACATATATACATATATATACACACACATATAAACAGCAACTAGCACAGGGAGAGAGGGAGGCAGGAAGGTCAAAAGGCAGGATGGAGGGAGACGAACACCTTGGAAAAGAAAGCTGTTCTCTTACCTCCCAGCTGCTGAGATTCTGGAAGAAAAAATACAGCGAGGCAACCCACATCACAGCGGTGGCGACGATGCAGAAGAGCGGGATGGGGAGGACCCTCTCGGCGCTGCGGAGCTGCGGGTGAGAGGCGGAGGCTGCCGGGCTGCCTGCCCGCCGCCCCGAGGGCCCAGGGCCGACGGCGGGGGGCGGGGGGCGGGGGGCCGAGGCTGTGCAGCTCGGGGCGCCCCCCTTACCTTCATGATGATGTAAAAGGCCAGGTAGAGCAGCAGGTTGCCTATGAAGATGCCCAGCATGTAGGAGGCGAAGTCCCTGGGTCGGTAGATGAGCCCGAAGAGGGCGCTGAGCACATGGGGAGGAATTAGTTTCCAGCCTCGAAGGTGGATTTGTGACATTACTGACTTTTTCACTTCCTCACTCCCATGTTTGCAAGGAGGGGAATTTTAAAAATCCTCTTTAACATATTACAAGTAACTTTTAACTGGTATCTCCTTCAGCATATTCATTTTTAATGTTTGTGAGGTTCCCACAAGTGGCTGCACCGTAAAGAATCAATTTTCCTCTCTGGTTGAAATGAAGAGTTTTCCCTTCGCCCTTCAGCTTTTCACAGTTACTGAGGACGCCGCAACGAACGAGTGAATCCCTTCGGACACACTGTGCTCTTTTTCACTGAAGACTAAGTCATTAGACTAGGTTACTAGAAGTAGGATTATCTCAACAATTGGTTTGACATACATGGTCCATTTTGGATAGCTGTCTATGGTTTTAAAATTAATAATCAAATTTATTACCCTGTCTTCCAGAGTCACCAGGTCTCTGGGGTCTGCCCTAAAAGGGGGGCCCAAGAGAGCACTGCCGGCGAACACTGCCAAGAATCGCCCATCTCGACTTGCCCCCATGTAAAGCAGGGCCCTTCACGGCTATGAACCTTAACCTGAGGTCATCCCTGGGTGACAACGCTATGGGGAGTTTCTTCCAGAAGCATGTGGCACCCCAAGAAGATTCAAATTATCTTGAGTAGATTTGTCTTCCCTTGAAGATTCTTCTCTTTCTTCATTCCTTTTTTGTCTTAAAGGGCAGCAGAAGTAGAGACTCATCTTTCTATCAAAGGTCACTGCCCCAGAGGTGCTCATCAGCTAAGAACCGCAGCTAAACTTACCTATTTTTGAGGGATTAAAAATATCTCACTCATTCACATATTTTTAAAATCCTCATCTGAGGGTATGTTTGTATTGATTTTAGAGAGGGGGATGGGGTGGGAAACATCGATGTGAGAGAGAGAAACATCGACTGGTTGCCTCTGGTATGCTCCCCGACTGGGGATCAAACCCCCAATCTAGGGGATGTGCCCTGACCGGGGAATTGAACCTGCAACCCTTTTGGTGTACAGGACGACACTCCAATCAACTGAGCCACCCGGCCAGGGCTCATTCACATTGTTGAGAATAGGTTGCATAAAATAGTTACAGCTAGAAAAAATATAGGATGTCCCCTCAAAATGTACACACACACTTCAAATAATTATAAAGGCAGTGCTTATTGAAATACATTACATTTTCAAAATTGAGCTATCCGCTATTGAAGTGTGTCTACATTTTTTCAAGACACCCTGTATTCCTCTGTTGTACTGTTCTATTTTGAGGTCATTTGAGGAAAAGAAGGCCAAGGTGATAATAAGGGGAACAAAGAAGAATGGTATAGGTGGAGTAGGAAGAATGAGACCTAGAAGGAAAAAAATAAATAGGAAAGAGACGTTTACACACACACACACACACACACCCTACTGGGTAGCCTTTATGGAAAGTTCTACAAAGAAATTGAAAACTATGTTGCATTTTTGCAACTAAAGGCATAATTATCTATCTACCTATCATCCATCCATCATCTATTATTATCTATCACCTATCTATCTATCTATCTATCTATCTATCTATCTATCTATCTATCTATCATCTATCTATCTATCAACATCTATCATCTATCATCTATCGATCATCTATCTAACCTATCCAATTCGATGTTTGTCTTGTTGAGCAAATGAACTCAGTGCATTGAACTCAACGACTTAAGAGGATCCACTGTTGGTACACAAGAGCTTCCTGGTGCATTCATTGCAGGAGAAAAAATTCCTTTCTCTCAAGTCTCTAGGATGAGCTTAGTCCTACGCTCTACTTAACTTCAGATTTCTTTGTAAAAATGTTAGCCAAGGAAAGCTAAACCACAGTGTTACAGACATTAATAAAGAGAAAAAAGTGTCTTCCTAAGGTTACTTACAAGAACCAGTTAACCAGATTCCCCACGATGAGCAACACCATTCTGTCCTGAAGAGGAGGAAAGAAAACATTGAAAAACCCTCAGTTCCAATTCCCTCAATTTTCAGTGCCTACTGATCCTGTCCAAGCTCGAGGAGGCTAAGAGGTTCCCACATTCCTTTTTGTAAAAAACCCTTCTGCTTACAAACCATTAGCAGGTGCTTAGTGAGCTCCTGGGTGCCCGGCCCAAACAGCATCACTAGTCTGACCACCGCTCCGTGTAAAGGCTCAGGGGAGGTGTGTAGCTTTCTCAAGGTCACCGGCCAGTGAGCCAAGACATAGCTATGACCAGGGCTCTGATTCCTCTGCTCAGGGTAGAAATGTATAACATACCAAAAACTAAAATGGAGAAATTTTTAAAGTTGTAGTTCAACCATTAAGCAATAACCACAGTTTTGAAAAAATATCCTTGTTTATGGTAAAACAACAACAACAATGTATAAAAATCAAACAAACGTAGAATGTGGACAGTCTAAGTTCCTAATGAAAGTGATTGGAGTGGCCACAGGTCCCAGTTTGCTTGGGACAGTCTGGTTTATGCCTGCCGTCTTGGTGCAGTTATTAATTGTGCCTCCTTTCATGCAGGCAAGTGAAATAATCTTACTTCCCTCGATGATTATTTATAGGGACACTCCCACAGCAATGATCACTGTTTAAGAGTTTTATACACACACACACACACACACACACACACACACACACACACACACACTTTCTTCATATACTACAGTCTTTCATGTACAAAAATGGGACCACCCCAGCTCGTTTTTTATGAACAAGAAGAACATGTAACATGCTTCTTCCCCTTGCCTGGACCTCGGCCACCCGGGCCACGTGGCCTCTGGGCTGGAGGCTGAGGGGCCGCGGGCCTGCCCCGGCCGCTCCCCCGGGAGGCCAGGGGGTGCGGGCGCGCACGTACCATGTACAGAGGCCGGCTGCACTGCCGGATGAAGTCCGTGTAGAGCACCATCGCGGCCCGCCGGAAAATCCCCAGATCTGCCGGTGACACAGCGACGGGAGGGGCTCAGTCAGGGACAATGCAAAAGGCTCCCTTAGGGCCCAAGCTTTTGGGGCCAGGGCGATGATGCCTTCACCTCATAAAAACGGTGCTTTGTGCCTAATAGGTGCGCGATGAACGTTTGCTTTAAACAATGGCACCCTCACCGCCTGTGCTTTCATGGACGGTGTGACACATCCGTGGGTCATACTGCGGACAGGCGAGGGAGATGGACACGCGGAACCAGCAATCACAAATAACATGGGTGTCTGGCCAGTCCTGCTATGGTCTCCTTCAGCTAAGTTTCCCTTTGTTTACAATTTACTCCAGTGGTGTTTCCTTTATAGCAGAGGCTAAGGGGCCCCTCAAACCCCCCTTAAAACATCTGTTCTCGCTAGAGCAGGGGTGGGGAACATCCAGCCCACAAAATCATTTGGTCTGGCCCTGCCAAGGCAACCGCAGGGGGACTCGAAATTCAATAAATCTAGGAGATTTTTTTCATAACTAATTTTTAAGTTGATAATTTTGCATGGCCCACAAATAATGTTATAAATATCCAAATGGCCCTTGGCAGAAAAAAGGTTCCCCACCTCTGCTCTAGAAGATGGGAAATCTTAGCTTGTCAAAGTTCTAATCTGTACTTCTCAATGTGGTTATGAGTCAGTAAGAATTGAACCAAGGGATACTGGAGCTTACTGAGAGCATGCAGAAAGCCTAAACCTGTACTGAAATAATCATCAAAGGAATTTAGTTAGGATGGAGAGAAAAAGACAGGAAAGATTTTAAAAAATGCAATCCTTCAAAAGGATGGTACGAAACACAGTGAGTGTGTGCATGTTATAACTGTTACAGGAACAGAGTCGGGGTCACAGGTGGGCTGTCTTTTTCTGAGCCGTCCGCACTGTAGACATCACATGCAAGGCTGGGCAAGCATTCAGTGAGGGTGGGTCCCAGCTCTGTTGTGAATGCTACCCCTGGGGTCAATTCAACCAGCCTTGGCTGGACTCTTAGACCCACAGAAGGAGGAAGGGGACCAGGGCATATCCATGCAATAGCCCAGAAGAGGTGTGCAGGCTGGGCTGGAGTGGCCCTTGCCTCTGAGCCTCTCTCTGGCTCCCCCTCCCACCGAGCCTGCTCAACCTGGAAGGAGGTGTTCAGGGAGCAGAGCTGGCAGGACAACCAGGAGGGTGGCTTTGTTAGGAAAAGAATCTAGAACCCTGCAAAGGGCTGCTGAACATTACCTGTGTCAGACACATCTGAATCAGTGGAAAGCAGAGCAGAAATGAGGGAAAAAAAAAGATTTGTAAGAAGGTAGCCAAACAGGTAAATTACTGGTCATTTTATTTTTCCCTCTAAATGGATGACTTGAAAGTTATTTTCTGATTATAAAAGTAATGTTTGCTCATCATAAAGAACAGAGTTTTGCTGCCTGTCTCAAGCACTCAGAAGCTCACTATTCCTCCAGGAGGGAATCAGACTTCTCTGTCTGTCTCCTGTGCACCGCTTACAATTTGTAATCCACCCCCCCTCACGATCTGCGGCTCCGGCGGCACGTTGGAGGGATGCTGGCTGTGCCAATGCCAGGGCTAAATCTACTGGCCACGCCCAACGGGAGGCCTAAACTGCCAAAATAAGAAAACGTGTTTTAAAATTGATTTTATTTTAGAGAGAGAGGAAGGGAGAGGGATAGAGAGATAGAAACATTGATGAGAGAGAAAGGTCATTGATCAGGATCGAGATTGAAACCCAGGCATGTGCCCTGACCAGGAATCGATGCTCAACCACTGAGCCACACCAGCCTGACAAGAAATGTTTTATTCGGTTTTCTCTTAAATAAGCCACTTGTTTATGTAGAATTACTCCTAGACCTGGGCAAGAGAGGGTCTCCTGTTTTAGAGGCCCTCGTTCCCCACTGAGTGCGAGCCTGCAGGGCAAGGGGACTCCTCCTTCTAGACCACATTCTGAATTCCTGAACCCCAGAATTCCCTGCCCAGATGGCCTTGAGCCTGCTCTTGGAGTCTGCAGAGCCCCATTGCCTGGTCTATCTTCCTGAGGGCGGATGGCACCATTACTTTTAGGGGCAAGGAGTGGACGTTTGGACATTGAACGAGGGTGTCCATATGCATACCTGTGAGACCCCTTAAGATGAAGGACAGAGACAGAGGTGGGGAGAAAAGAGAGGCAGGGCCTGGGGACAGCTCTCCTATGTTCTGAGGAACCGAGAATTCTAAATTTGAACCTGGACCATCTAGGTTATAATGAAGGCATATTCTATTTATCAGTTTGTTGGTCTTCCTGTTTTCCTTTCCTTTCCTTCCTTCCATGTATTTAATGGTTTTTTAGTGTGCTTTATCACTTTAAAATCTTTATACGTATGGGCTTTTATTTGCAATCTTTGCCTTGGGCTCTGCAAATATTTGGAGTGGTCCTATGTTTATATATAATGTTTTTTCTTGACATGGACAAAAGAATATTTAAGTCTGACTTCATGGACCTTAAAAAGGCTGGTGAAATTTAAATGCTCTAAGATGAGTCGAATCTGCTCCCATCTGTGATGACTGACCAACAGCAGACCAGAAGCTGATTTCTCTGGAACACTTAAGTGCTCTATGTTCACATTGTCAGAGGGAGTCCAGTAGGTGTCCCACCGCTAAGATTGGCAAGCTGGTCTCAAAAAGTTCCAGTCCCAGAATTTGAAAATAATATATAATTCATTCTTGATAACCACTTATCGTGCATGGTTAAAGAAATGCTCCTTTGCCCTGGTCAGGGGATTCGGTCGGAGCATCGTCCCGTACACCAAAAGGCTGCAGGTTTGATTCCTGGTCAGGGCACATCCCTAGGTTGTGGGTTTGATCCTTGGTCGGGGAGCTTAAGGGAGGCAACTGATCAATATGTCTCTCTTATATCGGTGTTCCATTCTCTCTCTCTCTCCCATCCTCTCTCTCTCTCTAAAACCAATAAAAACATATACTCGGGTGAGGATTTAAAAAAAGAAAAGAAATGCTCCTTTTAAATGCTACAAACCGAAAATCATCCCCTGCGTAGAACTAGTGGTATGACACTCATACTGTTCTGTGAATGCACTTTCAAAGTTTGGTGGATTGCAAAGTGTGTGGGACCTGGAGCTGGAGGTACGCCTGAGCTCTCAGGTATGGCAAAGTTAGTTTCTCAGGACTAGAACTAGTGATGATAGTTCACTGCAACCCAGTAAAGGAGAGGAAGCATTGGAGAGAATATATGATATTAAACACAACACAGAATTCAGAGCACGTATTCACGTGAGCAGCAACACTTCCATTTAGAATCAGTGAAAACAATGTTTTCTCAGTGTGTTCAGTAAAGGGTAAGAGACGACTCACCTATCTTGAAACGACCCATGTAGTAGATCTGGGTGCTGAGGGCCAGAGAGGCCAGTATGTGGATCGCAGAGAAGATGACCCAGAACCACACATAATTTTCCCCAAACACCTAGAAATAGATAGAAGTTACCTTCATCTGGGATTTCCCCAGAGAACTTTCTAAAATCAGCGCTCTCTCATATCTGCATAAGGAACCCAAAACCGAGCTGTGCACGCACTTCGGTTTTTTCCCGCTTCTCTGACCTCACAGGGGTCCGTCTTACTACACTCAGGGCAGGAAAAAGAATGGCTACCTGGCCAAATGAAAACGGGTGAGGGAGGAATGGGCGAGGCAGCTGAACGGCAACGGTGAAGTGGTGATAGGTTTAAAGTTGAGCTCCTGCCCTTCAAATACCTGCAGACAGCTAAGGCCTGTCCACGCACAGTTAGGAAGTGGTGTCTAAGGGTTTCTGAGTGTCTCCAGTCTTGTACATCCCTGTTTCAGTCTCACAGGACTCAAGCCCCAGCTTTCTGAGGGGGGCCGAAGGCTGCGGGGAGGGGCTCACCACTCCGAGGACGGTGAGCGAGATGACCAAGGCGAAGGAGGCGTAGGCGGCGTAGGCGCTGGCGTTGATGTCCGGGTGCCGGGTCTGATAGAGCTTCAGCATGCAGAGGCCGGCGATCATGTACATGAAGGAGGTGTCTGAGGGCGCAGAGGAGCCGAGGCCGTCAGGATCCAGCAGGGAACAGATTTCTCCTGCGCCCAGGAAAGCCCCCTCCCCTCGGCCTGTGTGGAGACCTCCAGCATGCCCGCCTCCAGGCACGTTCTCCGGGCAAGCCACACATACTCCACTTCTGAGCCCCTTCAGAGCCGTTTCAAGTTCACAAGACTATCCGATGATATGGTAAATCATTGACTATTCCTGCTTGCAGGGGTATTTGGGTTTAAATGCTGGTGTTCAACAACAATAAAAAAGCAGCCCTAATGGTGACAGTTAAGGCACTGTGACAATAAACTGAATCCTAGGTGGACGTGGGAGGTCTTCCTCAGCATGCTGAGGAAGCTGAGGATTTGGAAAGCAGTTCAGAAAAGGACTTCAACTTTACACAATATTTTATTTCTTAAAAAGTAGATTTAAGGCAAATATTTTAAATATTGGCATTTGTTCATTCTGAGTGGTGAATGATATTGTTCTCTATAGCCACACTGATGACTGCCCCTGTTTAGCTTTATAGCCTAGAGGTGGAAAACAGCTAGAAATTAAATGTGGCTTAGCTGCATAAGAGTTATGGAAATGCATATTAAAACAATAATGCAGTATTCTGTGTTACTCAAAAACCTAATAAAGAATTTAACTATCTGACAATAACACACTAGCTAGTGATGATGTGGGGGAAATGGGAACTCTCACACTGCTAGCAGGAGTGGGAATTAACGCTCTGGAGAGAAACTTGGCAGTTTTTGGTAAAACGGAAGATGCATATCGTTTATTGCAGGTGACCCCAAAATTCTACTTCTGGGTACCCCAGAGAACCTCTCTCACATGTACACAGAGCTGAACATAGGGGTGTTCATTGTAGCACTGTCTATAACAGCAAAACACTGGTAACCTCTGAAGGTTGTTTGATAGAGGAATTGATAAATGTGGTACATTTTTAGTGCAGAATATGACAATCCTTAAAAATGAAAGAACTAGTTATCCTTGATTCAATATTGATAGATCTTGAAAACATATTGTTGGATGAAAAAAGAGGGCTGCAGAACAATGTGTGGTAAATTAATGTCAATTTACTATAAATGTAGTAAAACTATAAAAACCAACTGGAAGAATAACTACCAGAGTATCACAGTTGTTGCCTCTGGGGAAGGAAAGAGGAGGATTTGGAAAGCAGTTCAGAAAAGGACTTCAACTTTACACAATATTTTATTTCTTAAAAAGTAGATTTAAGGCAAATATTTTAAATATTGGCATTTGTTCATTCTGAGTGGTGAATGATATTGTTCTCTATCGTTTACCCTCCTAAAAATGTTTTCTAATTTTAAAAAATGAAAATGTGACAGAATTTCTGTGGTGTTCTAAGTTAACAGCCAGAAGCTGGAGCACAAACATAAAAACGACTGCTTTAAAAATCCTTACTCTTGAGTGTGGATGACATTGTTAATTGCATCAGCTCTTCCCTCCTCCTTCCTGGCTGCATCTCAGTTCTCACTCATTTTTCTTAGACCCATTTTCAATTCAAAAATGCGTACCCTTCCAGCCAATTTGCTTCAGAAAGGCTAACCCCACCCCTGCTCCCAGGGTCGGGCCTCCTTTGCCGTGGTGATTAGTGTGGCAACCCAGGCATGAGCTAACCAGCACTTAGAGAACGATCCTGGAATGGGCTCATGACTCTCTAAGCTATTGAGGTGTGAGAGGGCGTTATCTGGGGGGTTTTAGAAAGGAAGTTTCCTTGCTCTTAAATGTAGGCTCCTGAAGCCAGCTTGCTGTACCCTCCAGATATCGTGGGGTGGAGACAGGAAGCCAGAACCTGCTGTAGTTACATTTGCCACTATGAGTTCCCTGATAGATTGAGAATAAAAGCAACCTGTGAGAAGTGGAGCCAGAGCCATTAGCCCTCTCCACGTTTGGAGTTTCAAATGGTGACTGATAAATGTCTTTATTATTCAACTCAATTTGAATTGGCTTTTCTATTACGTTCACCCCAAAGCAGCCTAACTGCTAAATTAGGCCAAGTTAGACTGAAGGACCTTTCCAGACACTTGTTGGTGAGTTCTACCTGACCTGCTGCCTAATGCTTAGCCCACTCCCCACCTGCAGATCTGGCCATGGGATCAACATTCAGTGCTGAGAGTTTTCTAGTCTAAAAGGTGGTCAGAGAGAAAAAAATGGTACAATATGTGGAAACCATGCCCTGTGGTGAGGTGCCCTCAGAACATTTTAGCTCATGTGAAATGTCATTTAATGCTTGCAAGTTTGGGGAGGGTCCCAGGATAAGATTCCAATAACTCAAATCTGTGTAGTTATGTAAATTCTAATTACCAAATTGGAAGTTGGAGTAATTAGGGCAGATGTGGTAACAAGCACTGAGCACTCCTTCCATCATCAATGCGATGCCCATAGCATAGAAGAGACCAAAGTGTTTGGGAATCCCATACTCCTGAAAACGGAGAAAGATACCAGTGAGTGACATAGCCATAGGATCTGGAAGCCCGAGGTTCTGGCCTCAAGCATCAGAATCCATCATCACCACCCAGTCAGATGTCCTTCCTCTTTGCAGATCCTGTTTGAAATCATAACCCTTCTTGGCTCCCACTTCCGATGTACCCACCCTCTTCTCACCATGGCAAAAATGTCCTTGGCTTCCAGGGCTTTTCGATGGAGAACGTCCCGGCGCAAGACTATCAGCAGGAAGAGGAAGCCCAGGAGCACATGCCCCAAGTTACTGAGAATATTGTTGAAGGCACTAAAGGGATGAGAGAGAAACCGTGAGAGAGTCAGGCAATCAAAGAGACTTAGAGAAGGAATGCAAGAATTAGCCAGGGAACTCGGCATTCGTGTTTTCCACCGCTAACCCTTCCATAACATTCCAGGACTGGAAAATCATCAGAGATCATCTTTAACTTTTTATTTTAGGATGCTTAGCCTGTAAAATATGTCCGTTTTTTTGTGTTTTTTTTTTCAGGGGTGCCCACTCTGCTTTCCTCACACCTTCCCAATCCTCTCTGGTCCCAATGTCATTGGTATGGAATGAATCCTGGGAAAGAGAGATGCTCCAAAGGTGGACAGCCTGGCCAAGTGTTTTGGCTGCACTGTAAGAGGGAATTCTCATAGATGGACCCACGTTATGTGTCAACTCCCAGCTCTGTAGATGTGAATTTCAGGATAAGTGTTAGTTGGTCACAACTAGTGGCTTTAATTCAGAAAACTGAGGCTAGCTCTCAATTCCCAGGTTTAGTCTCTTTCCACTTCTGGATGCTACAGCATGGTCTTGGAGGCAGCAAGTGTGGGTTCAAGCTCCTATATCACTAACAGCTAAGGGGCCTTCAGCAAGTCTTTACCTTTCTAAGCCTTAGCACCTTCATCTAAAAAGGATGATGATGATACTAACACGGTCTTTCTCATGAGGTTCTTTAATGCATTGAATGTACTAGCAGCTCATGCCCATGGAAGTGTGTCATCACAGCTAGGGACCTGATGTCTTCAAAAACATCCCTGCCCTGGCCTCAGCAGATCATTCTTAAGAATGTTTCCTGAGGCCTCATACAGGAATAAGAGAAGCATATTGGTCTCAACTTCTTTATTTCATTCTTCTTTATCCATGACTGGGGGTAGTTTTCTGCAGATGTTTTTAGTACTTTTATTTTTATTTATTTATTTTTTAATCCTCACCAGAGGATATTTTTTCCATTGCTTTTCAGAGAGAGTGGAAGGGAGGGAGAGAGAGAAGCATCGATGTGAGAGAGAGACATCAATTGGTTGCCTCCCACCCCAACCAGGGCTGGAGATTGAGCCTGCAACAGAGGTATGTGCACTTGGCTGGAATTGAACCCGGGACTCTTAAGTCCGTGGGCCAATGCTCTAACCACTGAGCCAAACTGTTCAGGGCTGTTTTTAGTATTTCTAAAAACTGAGATCACAACATTACATAGAAAGGCATTTCTGAAAACCTCATGGGCAACCAGTGGACTGGGCTTACCTCAGGAAACCCAAAGGGTGAGCACAGAGGAAGTTGTAGTAACAGATGTCCTGGTTTCCAGTGATATTTACCACCTGCAAAATCAAGAGCGAGAAGAGGAGATGCAGTTTTTCTGGGTCCCCCGAGCCAAGCCTGAAATCACAAAAAGCAGGCTCTGCTCACAGTGATGCACTTTCAGTGACTCGAAGTGTAACCAGTGCTCCTTCTCATCAGGGCTGGGTCATGATCTGCCACCTTTACATCTTTATACAGCACAGGCACGTTTCCTTTAAATGCTACCATCTTACTTGGAATTAGTAAAATTTCCTGTCTTCCCCATTATACGGCCTCAAGGTGGAATTCAACTGAGTATGCTTCCTTTGTTCTCATGATAAAAGGAGTATTAAAGGAGGCTAACATTGGGACACTCCTATGAGGACTGCCATGGTACATCCTAGTTTCTAGAGGAACGCTGGGAGGATACGAAGCTGTCCCATCCCCTGAAAATAACCACACTGCAGGTAGACGTGAGGACATGGATGTTGGGTTTTCCATATTTATCACTATCGCTATCATCAAGAACCTTCCCAGACCACAGCACATCTGTCTTCTAAACAGGGCCCCAAAGTATTCAGAGAATATTTAGTTTATAAACTGTGGTATTCAAACCTCATAAAGTCCTTGTCCTCATCATGTAGTAAGTACAAAATCGGCTAAATATCATTAGACCATTGGCTCTCAAAACACACTGGCATCACTGGGAGTTTAATCAATGCTGATGCCTAGTTCCACCTTGAGAGACTCTAATCAAATTGCTGTGGGATACAGCTTGGACACGAGGATGTTTAAAAGTTCCCCAGAGGATTTTAATACACAACAAAAGTTTGAGAGCCATTGTGTTAGAAACACGTTCAGCCTCATGCTATTCTGAACAGCCTTTCTCATGTAGAATAAATCCTAGAGAAGATCATTCAAGTGACCTGGACCCTTGGGTTTTATGAAGGAGTGGTAGGGATTCTCAAGTTTTAATTATTATTTTAGTTTTTATTTTGTTTTCTTTTAATATTTTATTAGTTTGATGAAGCTGTTTTTACTTTTACAAAAAAAAAAAAAAAAAAATTCCCCTTAGTGAGAGGGCACAGGCTAAATGGAGACATCAGGTTTCTCTGTTTTGGTCTGGAACTTTATTCACTCATTATTTCATGATGGTCAAAAGTTCAGACTGGTAAATCATAGACACAATTGATAGACACTGTGACTAAATGAGTGCAAGGTAATAACTGCGGATTGGTAGACAAAATAATACAAGTGGTCCCAGGTCCCCTGTGATAAAACAATTGGGAATTAGATTTAAAGGCCAGTCAAAGATGAAGCATTGGAGAAGTCCAATTAGAACCCTAATGGGAAATTAAGTTTTGGACTGATCCCAAGTTAAACCTTTCTCTGTATATCACAGCAAAGCTCCCTCCCTGCAGTATGAAAGCTTGGGTTCCAGGGTTCAGGACAGCACTTACTGTCTGGTAGGTGACGACCAGCTGGATCACAGGTAGTACATAGAACACAGCGATAGTGACGATATTCCTATGCGGGCAGAAAGAACCGGAAATAGCTACTTCCAAATTAACAATGGAATCTTTGTTCAATTTTTTTTAAAAAGAATGCTTTCACCCCATAACTCCCTAGTCAACTCACAAAAGCAATTAGAAACTGATAATGTGGCTCTCATTTCTCCAGTCATTTGTAAAACTGTAAATAATACTTGCTTCTGGTTTTACCAAATTACTAAGGTGAACCTCTCTCTCAAGGATGTTGTTAGAGGGCAAGTGGTCAGAATGTAAGTCATGGGAGATGGATCACACGAAGGGATGTGGCCCTCTTAGATTCCTCTTAGTTCCAAAATGAAAGTCCCACTATATGAAATTCCATGTGGCTCCCATTGTCCTTTGTTTTCCTCTAATATCTGTATACAATTAAAGGGAAAATAATTGGGAAGGAAAGGAATGGGAAGATCCGTCACAGTGTCAGCCTGGGGTTTCTGAGGGGAGGAGTCCCTGCCAGGCAGCTCAGCCTCTCATCTTGGGAGGCTGCATCTGTGTGTTTGGCCATCACAGAGCTAGTTTTCCTTGGCTGGTATCATCTCCTCCCAGGGTAGTTTCCAGCTACTCTGAGATGCTCTAGGCATCTAGTCCCTGAAACCCTTGGTTCATCCAAGAGCAAGGCCTGGTGAAAAGAAGGGATGGCTGCAGCTTAGCATGTCTCATGCAAGGTAGTGACATTAATGTTAGTGTTACATCAGCCTTCTCGAAGAGGATTTAGTGTGCTCCCTACACATATGGGAATCTACTACCATTCTTATTTTTCCTTTGTATTTATTTAATTTAGGGCTGGTTGCCTTTTGTAGTTTATTTTTGTTTTTTTCTTGTGGAATGTGGCATGGATCCTCGAAACACTTGTATCTGTGCCCCATTAAACCTGTGATATAAGTGACTGTACCTTATACAAAGAAAACTTAAATTTTAGTAAAGGTAACGATGGTCCTCCTGGTCATCTACTCACCAAAAATAAATCTTATATTTTTTGCTGATGATTCTCCGGTCCTTCCTGGACAGATCTGACAGGTAAAGGAACATCTGGGAAGCCAAATAAAAAGAGAACACATTACTGTACTTGTTTTTTTGTGTGTTTTTTTTTTGCACAAGATACAATGTAGAGCTTTACAAATTTCAGTTCAATTCTTTACTAGGGACTTCAAATGATCTAACAAGATTTTTCTTTTAATTTTGTTTATACCAGAATACCTTGATAAAAATCATAGTTTTTCTCCTGGAATATTAAGAATTGGCTGATGTGGGAAAACTATTGGGAGTCAAATGTTTCTTATATCTCAAGAATTGATTTCCCAGTTTTCCGAGATTTTCAGTGTGGTCCTTGAATTGTAGGATTGAAACTGTGCAATTCATCTTCATATCCCTTCCTGGATACAACACAATATAATAAATATATACCAGAGGGAAGTGAGCGTTACTCCTGGAGGATGATATGTACAGAACCAGGGAGTTTCCAGCTACACCCCTCAATGAACCTGCTCTTCCATCTGGTTTGGTCCCTTCTTCCTTTATCTCCCACAAGTTGTCCTTCAGACCCTGGGGGTGTTTTAATGCTCTATTCTCTTTAATGTTCTCATTTCCTTCCTCCAGAAAGAAGTGCTAATTAGAGTATTGCTTTTAATCTATAGTTACATTTTATCTAAAAAGCCCTCTGGGAAATTTGATTTCTCCTGAAAGGGAAAAATAAAGGAAACTAAGGCATTGCTGAAGTTGTACTCAATTGCTCTCTCAGAGAGGACAGCCAGGCAGAGGTACCTTGGTCCGGATGACGTTCTTATCACTCTCAATGTCTGGCATGGTGTCAAAGTCGCTTTCCTCCACGGAGCTGTCCGAGTCTGAGTGGCATGGCTGTGGGCCATCAGAGGAGGACTCCTGCCTGTGGGGACTGGAGCTGGACTCATCTGAAACAGAGAGTGCTCACCTGCCTTCCAAAGCCCAGAACCACCCAGGGAGCCCATTCTCTGCAGAAAGCACAGTGCTGACTCATTCTTGAAAATGTTAGTCAAAACTAACACCTTACCCATGACACATGATCTTTCCTTTCAATTCCTTTTCAACGAATTTTTAATTTTCCTCTTTTCCTATTTTTATGTTTAAATTGTCTATTTCTAGGGTTGAATACATATTAAGAGTATAAAGACATCTGCTCTTTTAACTACTGGATGCAAAGTTAATATGCTACATTTCATGTTTCATATTTAAAATATGAACATAAATATATAAACATACACATGCACAGTTATGTGTAGCATCTACCACTCACATGTGAGCACACACATATCCAGCAGCTATACATGGCTTGCGCATCAAGTATTTGCACACAGGCCCCCACGTGCCGCATCTAGGGTTACATAACCTAAACAACGTTCTCAGGGAGAAGAATCCTTGTGTCCCTGTGCGCGTTTCCCAGAGCAGATGGGAATTTGTGCAGCTTGATGAACACATGAGCCGAGCAGCCTACCTTCTGCTTTATTTTTTCTGTTCAGATGGTTAAAAAAAGCCTGTTCCGGCAGAGCCAGAAATAAGTTGCCTGTGCTGAGCCCACACGCTTCTCAAAGTTACAGAACAATAGGGCAGGAATGCAGGATCCCAGTCTCTCCACACTGACATTTGCACCATTCATAGGCCCATGAGAGTCATGGAAGTGCATGGAAGCACTGAAGCACTCCTACTCCAAGACAGGGCTAGGGACTCTGTTTCTTTCAGGCCACTTAATGAACACTGGGGGTTGCCATGTAAATGACTGGGTGACAGTGAGCAGGTTTAGTTATGAAGTTAGCCTAAATGAAAGACTTAGGCTTCAGCCATGTTCACCTACAGCTCAGCCTTAGTCTTCTGATCACCCTTCCTCCACTGAAACCTGAGAATGAAACAACTGGTCAGTTGAGGTCGGGCTCCCTAATGTCAGACTCTGATCTTTCAAGTCTTAAAGTCAGACTGGGTATGAAAAATTCCTCATGGGGGCCTTGGGAGTTGATGGCAACCATTGTAGGGAATTCTGCTCAAGTGTGGCTAGCAGATCTAAGAACCAGAATAATAGAACTGGAGAAAGAACTGGAGGGAACCTTCCAGATCATCCAACCACTTCATCTTATAAAGACAATACAGTTTTATGGGATGACTGCATTTGACACTCTCATAGTCATTAGTGGCTGGAGGACCTTTGGAGAGTTAGGAAACACTTTCATGAGTGGACTAGAAGGAAATACCTATTGCCCCATAGTTGCTCCCTTCTGGGGTGCTGGCAGCAATGGGATGTGACACCGCCATACTTCCAGAGCCTATTAAAAAGAAAAGCAAAGAGGCAAACACTTTATGTCCAGTTGCTAAAACAAAAGGACATGACACAATTCTAAATAGTCTGAATTCTCAGGACACAATATTTGATATTCTTTTCACGCTAATACAGGAGTCACCAAACTATGGCCTGCAGGCCAAATCTAGCCTGCCACCTGTTTTTGTATGGCTCTTGAGCTAAGAATGATTTTTAAATTACTGGAGGGAAACATCAAAAGAAAAATAATATTTCATGACAAGTAAAAATTTTAGGAAATTAAAATTTCAGTATTCATATATAAAGTTTAATTGAGATATAGTCACACTCATTTGGGTATGTCCGTGGCTGGTTTTGGCTACAATGGCAGAGTTGAGCAGTTGCGACAGAGGCTATGTGGCTGGCCAAACTGAAAATAGCTACTATTTGGTGCTTTACAGAAAAGTTGCTGATTATCGCCTGACTATTGCAGAATCACAAGGACAAAGGAACGTGGGTCCTGAAATCACTGTGAGGAAGGCCAAAAACATCAGGAATAAACATCTGTGATTAAGGCACTGTGTTTGGAGGTTTCCTTGTTATAGCGGTTAGCGGTACCCTCGCGATAGGCAGAAAAAGCCCAGATAGGAAAAGAAATTGCTGCATTCCTTGGAGCAGTAAACGATGGCAACATGAACTAAGGATGTGGCTGAACATCAGTTATTTTGAGGGATATTTAGGAGGTAGAATGGGCATATCTATTGCCAAGTGGTTGTTGTCAGTGAGAGAAAAATAAATAAATGCTTCTTGAACTTTTCCAGTAAAGTACTTCTTGCAAGAAGGAAAGTGAACTCACTTCTCTGAGTGTCGATGGTCATCTGGAGCCATCTCACCCCAAGCATCTGAGAAAAATATCTCCCAACTTTTGCGTTGGTTATTAGGCAAGATACTATCCCACTGAGTTTACCAGAGTTAGTTGGAGCTGAACAAAGAATAGAAACTGTATCTAAGCAGCTATCTTGGCAGTTTCTGACTCTGACTTAGTGCCCCGACGTTTCCAGGAGTCACACTCATCTGTGGAGATGCATAAGAATGTTTCTTCCCTGCCTCCCGAGCTTTGCCAAGGCTCTGGGATATTGTCAGGCTGGTGGGGATTTCTTACTGAAATCTCCTTTTTGAGAGATCAGATTGCTTGTGTCACAATACAGGCAAAGGAGTCTCTGGGTAACTTGTTAGTCTCTTGTATTATTCAAGGGAAATATATTTTCAGTGCAGACAAGTGAGAATATTCTTTCATATCCTCACTGTAAATACATTTCCATTTCTTCATTGAAAACATGGTTCATTATAGTTTACATTAATGCTACAGAGTGTAACACATGTAAAAGGACCAAAAGCTTCAAATAATTCATCATCATTTGTCATAGTCAACTCTTCATGCAGCTCTCAAACTTCATTTCCACGGGTAGGCAGGAAAAATAGTTTTGTAAGCCAATTTGGTAGGCTTTAAACTTTTTTTACTCTGTGTGTGCCCATTCATTTCCTCCATGAAGAAAAACAATTAAATCCCAAGTTCAAAATATTTAGCCAGATTGATGAGAGACAAATCTGATGGCCTTGGACACCCAATTTCCTTCCTCACTCTGATGGCTCAGCAGCCAGACAGCAACATCTTGGGGCTAATGCAGCATTCCTGCAGGCAAGGCTGTTCCCAGGGCCCCCAGAATGCAGACTCCCTGGCACTCTTCCTGGGCTTGGCGGTCCCTTGATATATTATGATTTAAAGAAAGATGTTTCCTGGCCTTTCTTGGGCTTACCCATAATACCATGGTATCAACACCATCTCTACTTTTCATCCAACTTCAAGGCACTGAAACAGGTTACTTTCAGACTCTTAAGTATGAGAGATTAAATCTTTTGAGCACACTAACAGGTATGGGAAGATGGTGTCTATAATTTGACTGGCTTTTTTTGACCTAGGACAGATTTGGTCCTAGTGATAGCATAAAGCTCTGCTGCTGTTTCTGCTGCTGCTACTACTGACTCTAACAAGTACTAATATTATTACCACCACCACTGCTACTACACTAATGCTTCTGTTACTATGACTACTGCTGCGGTGCAGCTGCTGCTACTACTAGCACTGCTACTGGCCAATGGCTATTGAAAACTTACTGTGTGTCAGACACTCTTTTGATTTCTTTACAAGAATTTTAATTTTTCAACAACCCTAGGAGGTGGGCACTATTGTTATCACTATTTTAAAGACAACAAAAGGGAGGTGGTGAGATATCAAGTAATTTTCCCAGAGCCACTCAGATATTGGATGGATACTGGTTTATCATAGTGGTCTCAGTTAAAATTTATCATCTTAATTTAAAAAACACACAAAGGTTTTCCTTCAAAATATGAATAACTGGCAGTAAGTATATTACTTTGGTGGAGTGCTCAAGAATATCTTTCAAAAGAGACAAGGAGGTTGAGACTCATATACATCTCCACTACCATAAACTCATATTTTAAAGAAGTATCCCAGCACAATCTTTGCTCTTTAGATTGGCTGCTGGCTTGCTAATGATTCCCTATTGGGCCATGCTCGTGTCTTCTTTCTGTCTAGTTCATTGTGGGAAGTCTCACAAAAATCACTGTATTGATCTTATCCCTAGGTGCTATATATGGTCTTTCACATTTCTATTTCCCTCGGTCTCTTTCACATATTTTTTCTTTTCAAGCTTAAGCTCCCTATTTTTAACCATTAACGTCCGTCTATCATTCGAGATTTAATTTTTAAAAATTTCAAATGTACAAACAGTAAGTAAAGAATGACATTAAAATAATAAAACCCAGAATTTTGGGCATTTTGGTGTTACCAGGAAGCCCTCTGATGAGTTAAGTAGAAGTG
This sequence comes from Miniopterus natalensis, assembly GCF_054644295.1. NCBI lineage: Eukaryota > Metazoa > Chordata > Mammalia > Chiroptera > Miniopteridae > Miniopterus > Miniopterus natalensis. Next base: position 37,595,482 of record NC_142086.1, on the reverse strand, counting down.
TGCATAGGAAAATGCTTGGGGTCAGTTGTGACAGGAGGTTGAAATGGTTTGTGGGAGCCAATGGTTTGTGTGTGTGTGTGTGTGTAATCAAAAGAGAAAAACACACACACAAAAACTAAAATCAAAGCAAAGAGAGAGCAAAACAACCCCTGTTTTGTGAGGTGGCAACTTCATTAAAAAGGAAAAGCCAGCTATGTAGGTCTGCTCAGACTTGGATGTATCCCTGATGTCTGCACTCTGCTCTGGCTCATAACTGAGCCTGGTCTGGTTTCGATGTAGCCACCAGCCCTATTCATTCTGAGCCAGCACCAGGGGTTCTGTGAGATTAAGAGTATCAAGATTTTCACGTTCAATACAATTGACAGCACATGAAATGTTTTAACTCTGTGGGTTTTTATAGGCACAATTTAAATATAAGGTTGGCCAACATCAGATAATTTTTCTTATGTCTGAGACTTCCTGAATACAAAACCCAAAGCATTTCCTCACAAATTCCAAGTATGATCAATGATCCCAGGTAGCAAGCTATCTTCATACTTAACTGTACAGTATTGAGAAAGCAGAATTAAATAAAAAAATATTAGTTCATAAGACAGACCAAGATGTTCTGGCTAGAAATAAGCAAACATGTAAGGTTGTGAATGAGCTTATCTAATTGAGGAAACTTGTTCTGCTGTGTTTTTCTCTGAGCACAAACCCCCTGCCATCTGTCTACTTTCTACTTAACATAGAAAAGGATATGCTTGCATGCTTGCTTTTTATGTTGAATGCTCCGTGTGAGGGGAAAAACTTCATTTCATTTTGAGTATATTTGGAACTTTCAGGAACTTCATATTTATAACTGACCTGCCTCTTTCTTTCTATTTCTGTTGGAAGCGGAAGAGGGAGTCAGAAATGATGTGAACTAGCTGCCATGAAATTCCATTTTTATGCCAACTGGCTATCAACCCCAACTAATTTCATGTTTTGTTTCAAAAGTTGAGGAGAAAATGAAGAAAACCACTAATCTCTGCAGAGGGATATAAAAGTCCTCTTATAGAAAAAAACCAGCAAGAAAAGTTAAGGAAATCTGGAAAAAGAAGAGTAGAGAGTCACGACGAGTGGTTGGAGACCCATTGCCCCAGAGTCTGGTGATGGCCTGTGCTCCTTGACTCTTCCAGACTCAACACACTGCTTGTCGAATTCCCCCTGGACCCTGCTGTTTGCTCAGAGGCTGATTCAATAATGGCTCTATCCACAGAAGGATTTGATTGGCCATGTGGTTCTTAAATCTACTAACCTGGCAGGTTTGTTAAGCTCTCTCACTTGAAAAGGTGACCTTCTCTTATGCTGTACCCCAGGTTCATGGTGACAGCTCAGATGGCCCCTAGGCCTATGAGGTATGCTTCATTCATCTCTCTTCCCAGCTGGTAACTGAATTTCTGTACAGACTCTCTAACCCAGTGAAAATGTGGGTTTCTCCACTGATAGAGTCAGTGGAGGAAATTTTTTTAGAGCACAGAGCCTTTTCTAATACTCCTCAGATTACCACACAGGACCCTGTTTCATTTTGTTTTTGTTAATCCTCACTGGTTTTTCCCATTGATTTTTAGACAGTGTGGAAAGGAGGGAGAGAGGATGAGAGGGAGAGAAACTTTGATGTGAGAAAGGCACATTGATTGGTTGCCTCCTGCACGTGCCCCTCTGGGGGGCCAGGGATTGAACCTGCAACCCAGCTACCTGCCCTTGACCGAGAATCAAACCCAAGACCCTTTGGTCTCCAGCTAATGCTCTAACCACCGAGCCAAACCAGCCAGAGCACAGAAGACCCTGTTTTCAGTACTTAATGATGAATGGAGAATACACTGCCCATCCATTCATACCACAGGGAAACTGTTCCGTCAAGGACGCTCTTTCCACTTCACCTGGCTCTAGGGTCTCATCCCCTTGTTCATCCCATGATGTATGAAGTAAATTCTTTCTCTTTTTAGTATAATTGGAACCATTCTTGACATTTTTCTAATAATGCAACTTAAAGAACTGCAGACAAATCAAACACAAATGCAGAGGAGTTGACAGGTTTTCCAAATGCAGCCTTCCTGTCGTGACCTAACCGAAACAGAGCTGCTGCCAGTCCCAAGGCATTTCCTGTACCTCTGGGCTCCATGAACTACCCACAGCCCCACAGGCACACTGCTCTTGGCCCCTGGGAGAGACAGACATTTCTGAATCCTGGTCCTCTCCAAAGGCTCCTCCCTAAAGTGAGTGTTTCACTTTAGCTTTCAGATAAGGTCCCTCACTCAGGATGGCTTATCGGTGCTCTGTTTGATAGGCTTAAAAGAGTCACTAACTGGTTTTTCTCTTGGGTGAAGCTTGTCTTCTCTGCTCTTGTTTTAAAACACCAAAGTCTTGTCTCACTAGCGGTCATCTGACTTCTGAGTTGTGTTACCTTTTATCTTTCCCTGGCAGCCTCTCTGCTACAAAGATTCTTTATTTCCTCCCTATTTCAAAGCCCTTCATCATGGACTTTCTTAGTCTCTACTTCCTAACTGAGCTGGGATTTTGTTCAGGTGTCCTCACCTGGGCCTGGCAGCCCATGTGTTTAAGTCAGTGATTCTCAACTGGGGTGGGGGAACTGTTTGGCCCCCAAGATGACATTTGGCAATGTCTGGAGACATTTTAGTTGTCACAGGGACGAAGTGTACTACTGGATTCTAGTTGCTAGAGGTGAGGGATGCAGTTAAATGTTGAATGCCCTGCAACACGCAGGACAGTCCCCAACAGCAAAGAATTATCTGGCCTGTGTCAATTTATGTTGAATTTGAGAAACCCTGGTCTTAGTGAAAGATGACCTCACCCTAATTCTATAAGTAGGCTTGATGGATCTGTGGGTAAATATATTTCTTTGTAGTGGCTGGTTTAACAAGAAGTATACAATTCACTCTAGGCCAATAAAATGGAAATAAGTTGCCGGGTGCTTCTGAAAAAGTCCTTCCCTCTGGACATTGTCAGGTGAGGCTACAAACCCAATCCATTTCACCACCAGCACTGTGAGCAAAGCAGAGCCAAGGCAATGGCAGGGAGAGGACCAGAGCCACCTGACTCAGCCAGTCCTGAAGCCCACCCTTCTCTTCAACTTCCAGGGAGAGGAGCTTCATTATGGTTTAGGCATGTTTGAGATATATTTTTGTGTTACTTGCAGCCACATAAAACCTAACTGATGCATCTTTATCCTTTCCTTTTCTTTTGATCACTCATTCATTTCTTCTTGCCGTTTGAAGGGCACCTCTAGCTCTTAGCTAATTTTCAGAGCCTTCTTGATCTTGGACAATCATCGGGATCAAGTCCCAGCTCTGTCCACCTATGTTTCACTGTGCCCGAGAGTCTTCTGAACATGGCGTTCCTTTAACTAGCATTATAATAATAACATAACTTCACTCATCCGATAAAAAGAACAGAGTATCCATTCACAGAGCACCCAATGGGATCCAACCAATCAGTAAAATAAAAGCAAAACCTGCAGAGCACTGGAGAGAAAAAGGTGAGATCCAAAGAGAAGACAAATTTACTTAAACATCTTATGAGTAAAAGGACAAGTAGTATTTAGCATTTTAATGACAGTAGAGCAGGTGTTCTTTCACAGTCTTTTATATTGGCTGTTGAATGTTATTAAAACAAATTGCCTGGCTGGCTGGAAAAATAGACACGCTGACAGTAAGGAAGACAAAAGTCAAAGGAAGGCAAGAGAAGCAGTAGGGAGTTCAAGTCCCTTCTTAGGGGAGGCGGGGGAATAAATGTGTGTCTTTCTAAGATTCTGTGGGTTCATTTAAGTGTTGAAAACACGAAACTAAACATCTGCTGCTTGTGACTTAAAAATCAAGTCTCACTTCATCATTTGTTTTCCAAATAATCACTCTCTGCCAATGGCTTATGAGCGCCGCGTAACTTACGATGATTTAGGCTTTTCAAAAATAAGGACTTATGCAAAAGGGAAAGACTTCCAGTTATAATAAGTGCTGAGGATGTAATTAATGTACAGCATGGTGACTATACTTAATAATACTGTATTATATCTTTGAAAGTTTCTGAGAGAGTAGATCTTAAAAGTTCTCATCACAAGAAAAAAATGTGTATGTGTGGTAACTAACACTAACAAGCCTTACTGCGGTGATCATTTTACACAACATACAAATATTGAATCATTACGCTGTATACCTGAAACTTATACGTTATATATTTCAATTTAAAAAAATGAAGACATTTAGTTTTTTAAAAAAGTTTTGATTAAAAGATCAGGCAATTTAATTCCTTTGTTCAAATTCTCAAAGTGGAGGAAAGGGCATATTGCGATGGTTGGGTAATCAATCACTCTGGATTTCTCAAAGTTGTTATACTTATAATATTTGTTAGTCTCAAATATTTCAGTTTCCTAGGTACTTGAACAAGAAAGCCTCTATCTCAATTTGGGGAAAGTAAACACTGTATTAGAGTTAACACAATAAAATTTTAATATTGTTCACAAACCAACTTTGGTATAAGATACGTATAAACAATTTATATCCTAGAAAAGATTAAGGTTTTTAAAAAGAGGAATGGCTGACACAGGGACTGTGGATAATTACAAGGGACACTCCAAGCAACGGCTTTCAGTGTGAGTCCATGTCTCAGCAATTATGAACTATAAAAATTGATTCTCACTGAGTTCCATTTTCTGTAGAAAGGCTGCAGATCATACTACTCTGTGGGTTAGGAATCAAGGGAGGGTCTGGAAATTACAAAGGACAGAGGGACAAAAGAAGTACCAAATGGGAGCGTTATCATATACATGACATCAATTGGATTTGAAACCAGGGATTTTTCTTACCATCATCGGAACCAAGGCTTCCACCAGTGGAGTTTCTCTGATACCTGCAAAAAAAAAGCACACATACACATACGCCTAAGGCAGCAAAAATCTCAGCATTTCACATTTGTCCCCTATAGACTTTATTGCTGAGGCAAGAGCCCTTCTTCACACTGTCGGTATTTTCTAATAACTCCTTTCCCTAATGTGTGCCTGTTTTAGTAACTTTGTTGAATTCACTGGATATATATCTGCAGGTATTTAAGCTGTTCCTCCTTCCCTCCATCTTTTTCTTTATCAATAGGGATTCACGAATTTCTGTTTTCCCAGTGATTTATAATTCATTATTTTCCTTAATTGTTTTGGTGCTGAGATTGTTCCAGGTATGACCAGTGATAATCCCAGGGTTTTGGAAGTCAGTTTAACTGAAAAGCTTCAAAAAGGTCACAAAAAGGTCTTTTCAGTCAGAGATAGGCCTGTATCACTGAGATGATTGTATCACTGTAGTAGCTATGTGGTTTTTCTATAGATGGGAGTTTGCCCAATAATCTGAAAACTCTGTGCTGGTTTTATCTTCTTTACACGTTTGAGAGGAGAAAGAACATTTGTTTAATGTAAACCTCCTGCTATTCTTTTGTAGTTGTTTCAGAGACCACAGCAACTACGGAATTCTCAAGGTTCAGGCCTGCTAAGGAGGCAAGGAAAGACCAGAGCTCCTCGTTTTATTATGGGCTCCAAACTCTTTGAAAGGGCGTTTCCTTGGTCAAATTATAGCACAGTTATCTCCTTTTTTCTTTCTCTCTCTCTTAAGGTACATTTTACTAGAAAATTGATGCTGCCACAGTAAGAAAGCATGTGGCAATGTAATCAAAGCATATTACCCCTGCTATTAATAATTAACTCCCGCTAAAATAACGCTTTACCAGCACTTACTCTGTTCAGAACATTGACATCAACACTGCAGTTACACTATTCTCTGAAGTAAATCATTATCTCATTTTACGGATGAGGAAAGTGAAATACAGAGAGGTTAAGTAACTTGTTCAAGGTCACAGTTAGTGGCTGAGGTAGATCTAAATCCAGTCAATATGGCTCTAAAGCCTCAGGCTCTCATTACTAAGCAGAGACAGGCAACGGGATTAACATTTCTTGAAGCTCTTGACCTACCTTAAATGATGAAAACACGCAATCAGCAGACATACCAAATAGAAGGAGAAGAAGCTGAGGGAGCTGAAAAGAATGGATTTCACAAACACGGATTCTGAGGGAAGAGAAACAACTTTAGTTAGGAGAAAAGAGGACAGTGTTTGGGACAGAGCAGCTTCAAAGGCCTGTCTTCGTCATATTCATTCTTCAGTCCTGAAAGGCCCCCATTGAAAGCAGCGAAGCTACTGGAGGGCACCCAGGCATTAGCCGCAAGCGGCTGCCTTTCAGGGCGATGACTCCCAGTGGGGGCTGTGAGGGACTTCCTGCCCACACCTTCCTAATCGAGTTCCCTTTCTTTCTGGAAGGAATTTAACAAAATGCTTTGATTCTCTCTTCTAAGGTAAACATTAGCTTTCTTATAATGGTTCCCTGGAAGGATGATGTCAGCACTATATGACCAGAATTATATGATCGACAGGAATCTGTCCACTGAACCCTAGAGCCAATTCTGACCTTTAACAGAAGGAACAATGGTCACTTTAAGGTTCTTTGCTCGTTGTAGATTCCAGGTATGGTTCTCCTTTTCTGGTAAAAAAAAGAACAAGGCAAAATGGATCAGATACTAGGCTCTTGGCCTCTTCTCGGAACAGTTGTTAAAAAACCGCCCAAAATTAACTCGCTGAATTTTCTCTTAGCCAGAGCTAAAGGAAAACCTAACTTCCAAACCTTCAAACCACCTAATATCCCTTTTGGTTAAACTTTCAATTTGGCCTTTGCTTGGGGGCATTTGGTAGCACTAACTGATGCAGATGAGACTTCAGCCTCCCTGCTTGAATGGAGAAGGTGAGACGCCTTTCCTGATATCGAGGTGGCTCAACATGCTACAGACATATGAAGAAAATAGCTACAAAAATAGGAAGCTACCTATCTTTTGGTTTGCATTTTCTAGCCAGTGAGAACTAGTTTTTTCTTATATAGTCATCAAAAGCTTGTAGTTTAACAAAGAACAGTATACATTAGCAAAACTCTATAGAGCTATGTAATTAGGAGATTAAAGAATACAGGAACAGAAATTTCACCTAAATACCGAGGGAACCATGTTACACTCAACAGTAAACACCCTCTGTATGGATCACATATCACATCAGCTGCTGGGGGACCTGTGTTTTCAATCAACAGCCTGTTCCCTTCCCACGGTGGTTACTGGGTAACTGGATAGTTATCCATAACCATTTGTACTGTACCTCAGAGCTCACAGAACCCCTGTCATTGGGACAAGTGTCCCATGTTGCTATCTTGCAAGGTACAATTTTGGCAACTGAAATTGAGAACTCAATTTTCCTTGCACATCCTTGTGGAAATGATGACTACTGAATAATATAAGTGGCTCCATTACTGCTAGCTACCAAACTGATTTTAGAAAATAGACCTTGGTCTGCAGCATGCAAATCATTACTTCCTAGTAGCAAATATTTGTTGAGTGAAGAGCCAACTTCACGTGGTCTAAGGGATCACAGGATTTTGAAATGATGCAATGCACTAAGTGACATTTTGTAACATCACTAATACCTTTAGATCTATCACTTTCTTCCCTTTATTTTTTCTCAAGTATCTCTCAGACTGCTTTACCAAGTCACTGCTGATGGCCCTAATTTAGAGGGAACTAGAATTGGTTGTAAAAGGCCAAAGTGAGCTTTTGACCTCCCTTCCACTCTCCTCGGTCGGGTTTTTCTAAGTAGTCAGGTCAGGTATTCCTCTCTGTCTCTTACCCTGGATGAAGAAAGATCCTCCGCAAGCATAATCTTCAGGCTTTATCACAAATACCACGAAGAACTGCCCGCCTGGAAAATCCTTCTTCTGCATAAGACATAACAATCTCAGGATGTGTTCTTGTGATAAGAAAGATAGAAGGGACAAAGTCCATGGCAGTGGGGTGGGGACAGAAAGAAAGAGGAAAAGGAAGACAAAGTTCCCCCTCGCCTCCTAACTTCTTAGAAAGGGCATTCACATATCCATGATCTACTCCAGTTTATCCACAGTAAAGTAATTGCTACATCCAAGAAATTAAGGTAAGCAGATGCACTACTCTAGTTTCAATCTATCTTGTGCCCACTTGAGTGTTTAAAACTACAATCGGCACCATATAAATAATACATCAATAGTCTATGTTTAATAATTAATACTTGCGTATTATTTTAAAAATTAACAAACTTTATTTTTAAAGCAGTTTTAAATTCACTATATTAAGTCATTATTATTTTAAAATATAATGATAAATGACTTTCCTAAAAGTCATACAGTTAGCAGTTAAATAAATGGTTTAGTTTAGGGGAGCCAACACAATCCAGGATCCCCGACTTAGTCCTGGCTTTGACTTTCTCTGAGTGTGCCTCTTTCTGTCCCAGTTTCCTTACCCATGAGTGAAGCATGGTTGGCAAGATGACCTATTCTATTTCTACAGCTCCGTTTTCTTTTAACATCCTCAAATTTCTGGTATCAAGTTTTCTGGTGTCACTGAGAAAATGGCCCAAGATGGAATCATGGGCCCAAAAGAGAAGTAACAATTTATTGCCAAATATATTCAAAGTAAAGATGTACTGGTATGCTGTGTACTTCTTTAATTTAGTGTCCTGCCTGATGTAAAATATGAGTTCCCTACTATGGTTATTTTTCTGTCCTTTTATATTTGGGACCATACAATGCTGGGATGCTAAGGAAGAAATAGATGTTAAAAACAAGAGCAGATATTTGGGATATCAAATCTGAGGCACTAGAAAATTGAAGCCGGACTGATAGGAATTTTTAGGTTTAATTAACCTCTCTTCATTCTTTGCTGTTACTCAACAAACAGCATCACCTTACTGCAGAGAACAGATGAAGTTACAGATCCCTCAGGTAATTACCACCCCAAAGTCAGGAACAGAATCTCTAAGAAAAAATACTGGCATGTGTGTATATTTTTGCTATACAATTACCATTAAAATAAAAATTTAATTACAAATGCCAAAAGGGCAAACTGCTGCACAAATATGGTCTATATTCCTTTTTAAAATATTTTAAAATTTAAATTTATTGGAGTGACATTGGGTAATATGATCATATAGGTTTCAAGTGTACATTTCTTTTTTTTTTTAAATTTAAATTTTATTTTATTTTAAATATATCTTTATTGATTTCAGAGAGAGGAAAGGAGAGGGAGAGAGAGACAGACAGAAACATCAATGATGAGAGTCATTGGAGATGCAGCCCGCAGCCCGGGCATGTGCCCTGACCGGGAATAGAACCTCGATCTCCTGGATCCCAGGTCAACCCTCAACCACTGAGCCACGCCCGGCCGGGCTTCAAGTGTACATTTCTATGATACATGATCTGTATATTGCATTGTGTGCCTACCACCCAAAGTCAAATCATCTGTCACAAAATATTTGGCCTTCTTTACCCCCCACCATCCCATCCCATATTCCTTGAAGCTGTCCATTCTGTCCAGAGTTGAAGCTCTCTTTTGCTTACTATTACTGGTACAAATTATTATTCAACTATGTTTAATTGCTTTAAATGGATGAGATAAATTGTACCCTAAATTGGCATCCCCCATTGAGTAGATTGAAATATTCTGCTTTTACCTTTCTGAGCAATCTGTCAGATATGTACCACTGTATCATGGGTTCACAAGATCCCCCAGGAGGAATAAGGCACCTGACAGAGTAGCATTGCCCACCATTGCCCAAGCTTTGATTTCAGGCACATCAATCTTTCTTTTTAAAACCAATCATAAAGGGAAGAGATCCAAGGCACACAGTGAATGGCAATCCCTTCTGGATGCTGCTCCAGTAGGTAAACTGACACACTGTCATTAACGATAGTGACCACAGAAGCGATGTCTCACCTGTAACGTGATGGCAGCTTTCTTGGTCATGGACTGAAAGACACCATTAAATTCCACATTGTGGTCAAGATCATACACTGGGCACTGTAATGCACATGAGAGATAAAAAAAAAAAGCATCGCTAATGTCACATAGTGTTGTGCTGTTGCAGGAGGTTTCTTACCAAGCCATAAACCATACAAAGTTTTCCCCCAGAACAGTCATGAAACAGTCTCCTAAAACTTGGTGCCTTGTTCTCTAAAGTCAAGGTCATTTTACATCAAAAAGAATTGAAAGGTTGTCCTAAGATTTATAATACCTTTCCTTTTTTTTTTTTTTAACACTCTAAGAGACAGAAAGGGCCTAATGGTACAATAAAAAAAAATTAAATTATATTTATTGAGGTAACATTGGTTAAAAACATTGTATAAATTTCAGGTGTACAACATTATAATTTGCTGTCTGCATACTCTATAGTATGCTCACCGTCAAAAGTCTAGTTCTTTCGTTAGCATATAGTAGACCCTCTTTCCCCAATTCACCCTTTTCCCCACCCCCCTTCCCATTCTGTTGTCTGTATCTATGAATTTGCTTTTATTTTGTTTTGTTAGTTTGTTACCTTTTTGTTTTCTATCCACGTATGAGTGAAATCATACCGTTTTTGTCATTTTGAAAACTTAGAACAAGTGGCAGGTTTCTATATTTCCTCCTGGAGGCCGCAACTTCACCTTCTTTGTACTTCGTCATGATCACCCCTCCCTCCCTGCCTCCTTCCCTTCATTTATTCTGGTGAGGAGTCAACTATTTTCTGTTGCCCCAAACCAATGTCTCCAAACACTGACTGCCCAAGACATTGTTCTTAGTACTCGGCAGTGTCGCAGGAGATACCTAGACATGTTCTCCACCCTTCTCTTTCACTTGAACTGGGAAAGATAATGCTCCATATGGGACGGTGGACAAGTTACTGACTCACCATGATGTTCTGGACGGAAACAACAGAACATGGATAAGCCACTTCAGACACAACTTTAATGATTACTGAGTCCACATCTTCAGGAAATTTGTATAGAAAATACTGAGAATAAGAAAAAGAAAGACATGATTGTTAATATTCAGAAACGCTTACAATCATGAATTCAAACTATTTTCACATGAGTAGGATCATTTTCTCTAATATTAGGCACAAAGTTCAGGTGCACATCTCAGTAAACCTCCATAAATTCATTCAGCCATTCATCTCATGGGTGCTGAGCAACTGCTCTCGTGAGGGCTCTTTGCCAGACATTAGCATTTTATCAGTGAGTAAAACAAAGCAGCCATTTCATACAATATTGGCATCTAATTTTCTATGGTTTTTCTTTCTCACCTATACTTGGCTACACTTCCTTTCAGTTTTTACTTAAGAAGATCCCTGCAACCTTTGAATTAGGGATATGTGGGATGTAATAGGAGAAAATATTTACTTCTGTATGGGCATTTTGAAATATGAAGTTCCATTTTGAAAAGCAGATAAGCCTGTTCTTCAAGAATCTTAACCGCCTTTCTCTAGGCAAGAATTAGCACAAGACCCACCCTTCTCCTAGACTTTTTGCTAAATAATTTATTTCCTAGCTGGAATACAGTGAGATGACATTTAGATTCAAAGACCAAACTTTACATCTAGGCCCCTGAAATATATGCTCACAATTTGGGTCAAGTTAAGATATCTCTAAAAGTATTTCTCATATATCATCAGAATCAGGAAACATAACAGAAAGAGGTCATACTATTTACCTACTTAGATTATAAATCCCCTGGGAAAAAAATTATTAACTCTATAACTTTTAAAGACATTGCTAACAATAAAGAAAGGGATTTCTGCCCAATAATTATAAATATGGTAACTGGTTGAGAAACTTGACACAAAATACATGATTAAGATTTTGAGGGAACCAACCAAAACAACTCCCATATTTTAGGACTGTAATAAATCTATCACTTTAATGGAGAGGAAAAACATGTCAAAACTTAACTTTGCATTCCAACATCCTCTTTATTAACCTTATTCTGAGAACCAGAGCAATAAAAATAGAACGCTTTTCAATAATCCAAAGCCTTCTGATGGGAGGGAAAATCTCAAGATTAAGGATTGTCATTAACACTGCTATTCGGAAGTCTGTTCACGCTTTGAAACAGATGGCAACGTTCCCGAGAACCCACCTCATTTTGTGCTTTCATTTTGGAGCTTGATTCAAATTTATATAATACAGGGTTCTTCCAAAGGCAAATGCTCTAGAATTACCAAGAGGTGCTCTTAGTTCTTAGGGAAACTAACCTTTGTAACTCACAAACATTACTATGATTAATGTTAGCAATAATGAGCAGCATATATACCTATATATTACAGGAGTTTGTTTTGTGCAGGTAGTAGACACCTACTGAAGTGTTATCTATATGCCAAAATACTATCAATTTTCTTTATCTCTAAATCACCATAAACTCTATATAAATGTTTTTGACCCTTGCCTTGATAACCTACTTTTTATCAGAAATAAGCAAATAACAAGAACCCAAAGCAATGGCTGGAATTTAGGCCAGAAATCATTCTCTTGGGTCCTGAATACCTGCCCAGTTTCTGTAACTTGCTTCTGTCTACAAGAACAGAGCCAGACAGTGATGATGAAGGCTGTCTGAGAATGTGTAATAGTTTGAGTGAGTTTATAGGAATGGAAAATCTTTTCTACAGTTGAAGGGGATATAAAATTCAGGCCCAAATGGGAACAATTAACAATAAAGTAAGGCTTTTATAGATATCAAAGAGTTTCTATTTTGTTTTATCAGTTTGTTTTGAGCACATTTTATTCTAATTTGGGGTTTATAGACAAACTACTTAGGCTTTAGTATTTACATACCTTTTTAAAAGTAAAGGAAGCCATAATATATAACCATCACTGATTTTCAGTCTACAAACTCAAAGTGTGTTACAACATTCATATATCGTATTTACCGAGGCTCTGAACAGGACTATGAGACCCTACTCCTTCTGCAGTTGAGGTGCAGGTTTTCCCCTCCCTTTCTAGATATCACCCATTGCACCTGGCAACAAGTGCTTTCAAATATTTCATAAGTTAACTAGCCAATAAATGTCGAGAGCAGTGGTTTGAGAGCCTGTAGTCTTCTTCTATCACTGGGTGGCAGTATATAGGCACTGTGGAGGCTTTCACCGCAGAGAAATTGATAAAAAAATGTGTGGGAGCTGGCTCATACAGATTTGGGGAGCTGACTGTACACATCTCTTCCCAACCCTGTGTTCAATGACATCACGTTGGTTGCTGGAAATTGACCATGGCGTAGGTATTTATGCTACAGAAATGGGCAAATGCTACAAATTAGGGTTTTCTCTCTGAAAACTAGTTGCTAAATAAATATTTATTATCACACAAGTGGTTGTAATAGATTTACAACAGTTTCCATATAACATGTTAATCCCAGTTTTAGTATATACAAAACAAAAATTAAGTAGCCGTTTATAACCAAAACTGTATTACAACCTGCAGATTTACAATAAATATCAGGATATTAAATCTCTTTTAAACTACTGCATAAACTTTACTCTTTCAAAAGCCATAAAAGAAAAATAGGAAGGTAGCTAGAAGTGTCACCAGAAGCACAGCCTGAATAATGAAAGTTTTCACCTATTTATTCTGTATATGAAAATGGCTTAATGGAGAGCAGAGCACAAATATCTAATTCTTATTATAAATTTTTTCAACATCCCTGTTCTCTTTCTACACAGGAGAAACTCATTTTATTCCATCCACAACACTATAGAAATTAAAATCTGTTTAATTTTATTGTATCTCCAGGTCAGTTAAGTATTTGTGTATCTGTTTAGTGTTGGCCTTCCACTTCCTGTCCCCTCACTCCCATCGTGATTATAAAGGGTCCATGAGGACAGGAGTTGCATCTTTCCCTCCTTCATTCTACTATTCCCAGCACCCAGTACAGTCTAACACTGCTTGGTATATAGTAGGCACATGATTTGCTGAATGACAGTTGAGCCAAGAAACCTACAAACAAATATCAAGCTTCCCACTCCACACCAATTCAAGTGTTAAAATTAAATGTTGTGTCCAAAATTGTAGTAACATGAATAACATTCCAAAAATACAAATATATCTTAAGTTGTGAAAATACGAAGGGCAACACCACATACTGATTCTACGTGTTACCATAGTTTCTTTGGGTAACATTAATAGTAGAATCATAACCTTGACACCCTTCACTTACCTGAGGTTGAGAGGGGCTGGCAGTGAAGTGAAAGGCAACATTTGTCCTGAAAATGTGAGTGGGAGAAGGGAAAGTGAGAAGAAAAAAAAAAGTTAGCATGCAAAAATTATTTATTTAAAAGAAAACCATCTTAAACTAGCTGCAAGGAAAGTCTTAGCCTTTGTAAAGCGAAGTCTGTTCTCATCAAACTTACAAAGTAAACTGCATGGAAATGTGCTGATTTCAGCTCTCAGGAATGACCACATTGGGGAGGGAGTCAACTTTATGTCTTTAAATACCCATGCAGTCATACCTATACAAGTAAGTACTTTTGTAGACACTTTAGCCTTTGGATTCTCTTAAGATTTTATAATCAAGCACAGGGTTTAGGTGTTGGAAGTGGGCTGAAAGAGGAAAGGAAGATTCGATGTCCTTCTGAACAATGAAGATAGCACCTCAAAATAATTTTGACTATCCATGGCAGAAGATCACTTTAAAAAAAAAAAGTGGTGAATAGCTAATCACAATGGGAAAGGAGTATGCTCTTCCTGCCCCTAAGCACTTCCCCAACTGTCTGCCTCGCTGGCTGAAATTCTCCAAGATTTCATCCTACTTGGGTTAAGCCTTGCCTTCAGGATCTCTTTTACTATTGATTATAAAATCTTAAGAGAACCCCAAGGCACAAGTGTCTATGAAAGTAAATAAATAGCACCAAAAGGATATAATGGAGTTATTTTCTCTCCAGTTAGTAATTTACTGGGAATTATTTTATTAGGTGCTTTCACTCTTCTGTGAAAGACAGCAACGGTCCAGCGCTGCGGGAAGGAGAGGCTGAGGAGCGCGCGGGAAGCAGACATTTGTAGCACAGAGAGCTGCCTGGAATGAACGTATGTGAAACAGTCCAAGAGGCTAGAAAATGCAGAGATGAGTTTGGTCCTCACTACAGTTTTGTAACGGCTGGTTTAGCCTTTTATTCTTTCTGGGCTTCGCCTCGTCTTCAGACATGAAGATCACTCATACAAACTCACTGCACACTCTCAACGTCCACTCCTGGGGAACGACATGCCCCCACCCCAGCAAGGCGGCCTGTATTTCTGGGGATCTGAACCCGAACTTCTGGGAATTTTAACCTGAACTTCTTCTGGGGTCTCTCCCCAGATTCATAGCCTTTTGCTGTCTAAAGAATCTTTCTCGCCACACCTAATTTTCGTTTTATAAGAATTCGTTTAAACAATTTTATTAAAGATTCCTTTAGAAAAGGCACATGGGAACATTTAAGTAAGAAGTATATCATTGGAAGTGGTGTTTAAAAGTCATAAAGTTTGAGCACTATTTCTAGAGGTAACGACCAACGATTTAGGTTGTTGGCAGACTGGGCTCAGAATTTAGCAATGGATGCAATTTTTATATATCTACTCTCAACAGAAATCATCTTCAGTGTCAAGGATTGGTTCTGCTGAAGCACGGTTGATAGGCTTGTGGCCTTAAGTCACCTAAAAAAGAGCCAAAGGCAGTGTCAAATACAGTGGTGTATGTGCTCCTGAGATGCTCCAGGCCAGGGTGAGAACCTGCAGTGCTGCGTGTGGCTAGGTAGCGCTCTCTTAGTGTGGGGAGTGCCACCTGCTGTTACCAGGGCAACAATTCTGCTTATTACCAGGTCAGGGGAACAAAAAAGACCCTGCTTTTCTTAGCTAGCAACAGACAGCATGAGATTTCCAGCAGCACCCAGTTTTCTTTGGCCAGAAGTTTGTTTATTTTTAATTCTCCCCTATCACTTGAATTCCAGTTGTAACGGAATGAATGGACATCAATATGAATTTTCTGAGTTTTTTTCCTGAGTTATTTATTTTTCTTTACTAGTACAGCACATACAAACACTTAAAGACACAATGTTGTCTTTAAGACTGTCACATTTAAGTCCTCTCTTTCTCATGGAGTCAACAGCGTGTGCAAAATAAACATCGTGTCTCTTACACACGAGAAGTTCTGCTTCCTTACCCACAGGCCCTGACAGAGGTGCGGAAGGTTTATTTGATCAAGGGCCATTAACCAACAGAACAAAGCCAGCTGAGACTCAAGTGCACCTTTAATTTTAGAGAGAGAAATAGAAAACTTCATCTTATTTGTTTTAAACCCAGGAAACAAATGTTTATTCAATAAATATAAGAAAAACTGACGTAGTTTCCTTGTGTTGGCTAGTTTGAGGAGGAGGGGAAGAGAAAAGGAACAGACGGAGTGGCGAGAGATGGGCGTGCAGATAAGACAGGGGGAAGACAGAATTATATACAGGAGAGTAATCAAACGGAAGAAAAGGGGGGGGTGTGGGGAAAAAGGCAAGTGGAAAGAGAGGCAAGGACGAAAGCTAAGTGGGCTTTGAGGTAAGGACCAGAGAGGACCGTGAGATTCGCGGCATATGATCCACCTTATGATAGCAAGCCCCTATCACAGGGCAGAGAGGGCCGCTCAACTCCCACGTCGTTGAAGGAAATGACACCCTATCATTCACTTGAACTCTGGACTTCAGCATCTCTTCCTGTTGCCGACTGACTGCCATCTGTCACGAGCTCCCTGCGCTCCCCCGGGTCCCTCCCAGGCTCTGCTCCTCGGGAACCCGCCCGGCGCTCTGGTCTAGGTGCAGCCTCTGCAAGCCCTCTGCAAGCCTGGCTGATCCTGCCCCTTCTTCCCTTCTTGGGGCTTGGCTTCTGCGAAATCCAGCTCTCCTATACATTTTACCTGCCTTTCTACCCCTCGGTTTATAAATATACTCTAGCCTCAACCACTTTCAAAATAAATAACAAACAAAAACGCCCCAACAAATGTCCTCCCTTTTCCCTGAATTTCCCTCCTTCAATGTCATTCTATACCCTCCCTCTCCCTCACAAACCAGCTCCTAAGAGCGGTCTGCTCTCACCTTCCATTCATTCTTTCCTCTTCCCACTGCTGCCAGGATCCTTTTCTGCCTTAAAACATATCAGAATCCTTTTCTCACCATTTCCCTGAAGCTGCCTTTGCTCGGGGTAACAGTCACCTCCTAACTGCTAAATCCAGTGACTTCACCTGTGACATCTGACACTGACAACCACTCCCTGTCCTGAAACTCTTTCCTGCCTTGGGTTGTGTGACACCTGCTTTCCTGGGTTTTCTTCCACACATCTGGCTGTGCCTCCTCAGCTCCTTTCCATAATACCTGTTTCTCAGACAATCCCTTACATGAGAATGCTATCCACAGTCCTGTTTTTATCTCCTTATTTGCCTTAGCCACATACATTTTCACATATACAGGGTGTCCCAAAAAATGTATATACACCTTAACAGCTGATAGTTCAATTTTGAAAATAAAATGTATTTTAATAAGCACTGCCGTTATAATTATTCAAAGTGTGTGTATACATTTTTGGGGGATACCCCAAATATATTTATTTTTATTCTGCCACATATATTTGTTAAATTTGTGAATTATCCCCATATATATTACTTGATTCTTTTTTCCCTTTTAAAACATTGTTGCTGCCATAATATGTTCAGGCTCTAATAATTTTTTATTCTTATTTATTTATTCCTCCCCTTTTTTTCTGCGAAGTTTCTTCTCTATTTAAATAACTTTTCAATGTCCTATTTGCCTCTATCCCCTCCTCTCTCCAGGTCATCTTCCACTCTGACACTACAATCATTTCTAAAATCTGATCTGTTCATATTATTCTGTTGCTTAAAATACTTTAGTGGCTTCCATAAGCTGAAAGGTGAAGTCTAAACTCCCTAATGCTTCAGACAAGACCTCAAACACCAAGGACTGGGTTCTGCCTGTGTGTCCAGCCCTGATTCCTGTAACTCCGCGGGAGGCCTCGTGTGGTGGTTCTACTCAGTGCGCTCTCTGTAACTCAGACCTCTCTCCTGAGCATCATGATGGTGTCCTCAACACTCTGCTGGACACCTATACTTCAAGTTTAACATGTACCAAAGTGAACTTGCCATCAATTCCTTCCCACCTCAAAATCCTCATTTTCTCAGCGGCACCACCATCTACAAGTTAGAAGGTCATCTTTGACTCCCCCATTTCACTTACTCTTAATATCCAATAAAGCTTTGTCAATTTTACCTGCAAATTCTTCAGTTCATCTTTTTATAATTTATTTATCTTGATCACTGCATCTGTGTTCTAATTTTTCTGCATCCAGTCTTGTTCTCTTCAAATCCATTTTCTAAACAACCATCACAATTTAGACAACTGCTTAAATTCCTTACCACGCCTTCCAATCTCCTCCCACCACAGGATCAGGTGCCTGCCTGCTCCTACAGCCTCCTTCTGCTGGTCCCTGTCTGCAGCTTCACACTCAGCAATGCACCAGGGCACTAGAGTTTGAGAAAATGAGTGGTGGCAAAGCTGTGTGGATGTGTCTGTGTAGAAGTGGGTGGGGGATAGTTAGATGGCAGGGAGTAATGGTTTCAGGCAGAATTTTACTTTTAAAGGTGGTTTTAAATAAATGAATGTTTCGTGGACTTGAGAAACATATTTAGGGTAACATAAAAATTGTGCAGATAGTTTTAAACAGAAAGTAGAAATAGAATGTTATAGTGGGAAGAGCTTAGAAGTAGAATCTAGTATTGATTTTGCCTTTCTTAGCTTATATGAATTTGGATAAGTCACTTAACCTCTCTGAGCATCAGTTTGCTCATCTGTAAAAATGAAGTGAGTAGATTAGATCCCCCAAAGTTCTTCCATTTTTAAAACTTATGATTCTGGAAAAACAAAATCCTGGAATGTGTTTCATATACCTTTTAGTCTGCCACTCAAAAACATACAACAGAAATTACAATGTTAGAAAATTTGAGTTAATTCTTCAGTGTTTCTCTCAATACCTAGAGTCCAGATCTCACCACAATCCTCAGCTCTTGCCCTTTACCATTACCTCCTGGGTTTCTAGGTCAGCAGCAAGGTTTGTGTGGGACAATACAGAACCAGGGAGGAAGAGACACACATATCTCAGTTACCATCTCTTCTTGGGTTTACCTTATTCTCATAAAAGCCCTAGCAACTGTGTGCATTTTGAAATGGTCTGAACATCTGATTCCTGAGGTCAAGTCACATTACAAGAGGTGGAAGCAGAAAACAAAGTGGGGGAATAGATTTGCGGTTTTGCGAGCATGCATATCATTCGTTAACACTTGCACAGAGCTGTGATCTTATGACTTCAGTTTCACAGAATTCAGTTCTCCAAATGGTCTAATTAACCTCACAGAAAACTGGCCCCAGAATTTAAGTACACTGCCTCCAGGTGACAGTGACAGGTCAAAGACACAGAAACCAATTAGTAAAGGCAAGGCTGAAAGTTGGAACGGAGCTTTGTTCAAGTAATATGCTGCCACCTCCTTCAAATGTATAACCATGAATTCTCATGTTGTTTAACATCATAAATAGGTTTAATTATTAAAAGCAATTAAACATAAGCGCAATATTTAAAAATTGCTTCAAGGTAGTGGTTCTCACTTCCAGCTGCACATTAGAATCACCTAGGAAACTAAGAAAATATATACTAATGCTCAAACCTCCCTCATAGAGACTCTGAGTTAACTGATCTGGGTGGATCTTATCCAACAGAAAATCTTTTCTTGTCTTTTTTGGGGTGGTGGTGGGTAGGAGGGTAGTTCTTTGCTCTTGAATTATCATGTCGTCTTTTTCTTTGCCAAAATAAATGGAGGACTTGGAAAAAATGCTATGACTAATTCTCCACCCTTCTGACCATTCATTCATCCATCTGTTCATCTGTCTCTCTGGGTATATACTGTTAAGGGGTATAGAGAAGACCAAAATAAACATTTGATTCCTCTTAGCACCTCTGTGGGCTACAGACTTCTTTATAAATTGCTTTCAAAAATTTATACAAAAGGAGCACTTTGTAATAATAGAACAAAATATTCTGATCAGAGAATAAGCTGCAAAAAAGTAGTATATACTATGTTTAAATATTCTGATTTTAAAAATGCATTGAAGTATAACACACATAGGAAAGTGCACAAATCATAAGCATATATCTGAATGAATTATCACCAGGCGAACATAACCATGCACTTCCTCTTTCCTTCCTAGAGATATCACTCTCTTGGCTTCTAAATTACAGGATAGCTTTGCCTGTTTTTACATTTTATATAAAAGGAATCAACAGTATGGATTCCTTTTGTCTGGCTTCTTTAGCTCAACACTGTTTGTGAGATTTTTTTCCATGTTGGTGGGTATAGCAATGGTTTGTTCATTTTTATTGCTGTGTGATATTCTAGTAAATAAATACCACAATCATATATCTAGGAGTTGGGTATATTACTAGGAGTAGAACTGCATTGTCAATCCTTTCAAATTATAGCAATTTGGTAGCTGTAGTGAAATCTTGCTATCATTTTAATTTGTATTGCTGATAGCTAATGAGGTTGTGTTTTTGGATCATTTGAATAGCTTCTTTGGTTAAGTATCTATTCAACTCTATTGCTAAATTTTTTTTAATGGGCTTGCCTGTCATTTTTATTTATTAAAAAACAGGTATAAAAAATACTAGCCATTTCAAATAATTGACTTGTGGTTTGGTTCATTTTGTCCATGGTGGATTTATTTTCGATTTCATTTTTTGTGCTTTTATTTTATCACTTCCTTTTATTTTATTTGAGTTTTATTTTCAGTTCCTTTTCCAACTTTGTGAAATGAATACTTAACACACTGATTTTCAGCCATTTTTCTTTTCTAACATATACATTTGAAGCTATATATTTTCCTCAAGCAATGATTAGTTGCATCCCAGAAGTTTAAATATCTCATATTTTCATTATTATTTGTTCATAATATTTTCTAATTTTCATTGTGATTTCTTCTTTGACTCATAAGTTATTTAGAAGTAGACTACTTAATTTCTAAACATTTGTGATTTTTTATATGTCATCTTGTGGTTTATTTCTCTCTCAATTCCATATAAAGGATTTCAGTCCTTTGAAATTTATCAAGATATGCATTATAGAACTTGGCAATTTTGGTAAATGTTGCACGTGCACGTGAAAAGGTTTAGGCATTCTGCCATTTTGGGATGCAGTTCTCTAAAAACATTACTTAATTCAAATTTGTTAATCATGTGTCTGTTCTTTTATATTAGGAGTTGGCAAACTTTTTCTTAAAGGTCAGAGAGCAAATATTTTAGGCTTGCAGGCCATAATGTCCCTGTCCCAGCTACTCAGCTTTGCCATTATAGCATGAAAGCAACCATAGACAATATGTAAATGAATGGACAGGGCTGTGTTCTAGTAAAACTTTATTTACAAAAACCAGCGGCCAGCCTGTGAGCCATAGCTTGCCAATGCCTGTTCCATCTAATTACTGTATATATGTATATACAAATTATATATATATATATTTAACATTTTTGTTCTGCTTATTTTGTCAGCTGTAGACAAGTCTCCCACAAAGAATGTGCATTTGTCCAGCTCTTTTTATTCTGTAATTTTTGTTTTGTATATTGAACTTATGTTACTGGATGCATACAAATATAGAGTTTAAATTTAAGTCTTCCTAGTGAATTATTCTTTTAGAAATATGAAATGTCCCTCTATTTCTAATAATGTTTCTTGCATTAAGAACTATCTTGTATAATATTGATATACTACACTAACTTTCTTTTGGTTAGTGTCAGTGTGGTGGTTTCTTTTTCTTTCTGTTTTTTTTATCTACAACATTTATATGTTTTTTAATTTAAGGTTATACTTCTGTAAGCAACAAATATTTAGTTTCTTGTTTTAGAAAAAATCCCACTTGGCATTCTATTCCTTTCTTGGCATATTTGAGTCCATTTATATTATACATACGTATCCCCCCCACTGGGTAATTATAAACACTGATTATCCTTCTGAGACTCTTCTTTCTCTAGGTCACGGAATTGTTTTCTCAAGTATAGTTTCTGCTCCTGAGATCACCTCATTTTTGCCTAAGAAAACCTATTTGTTCCAGTGAAGCTGAGTCTGAGACCTGTGTCTGACATACACCCAGAGCAGTGTCCAGACTCATAGGCTCCAAGGTTCTTGCCTACTAGCAGCCAGAACCACAGAAAGGTAGGTGGTAAATGGGTACAGCAGCCAGGAGTTGGCCTGTTTTTTCTTATTGATTTGTAGGGATTCTTTATATATTCTGCATATGAGCTCTTTGTCATTATGCGTGTTGGAAATATATTCTCCTAGTCTGTGGCTTATCTTTTTGTTCTCCTAATGATGCTTTAGATGAGTACAAATTCTAAGTTTTATATAACCAATTTAACAATACAGGGTGGGGCAAAATTAGGTTTGCAGTGCTTATGGAAAGTAATACAACAATTAACATATAATACAAGAATAAAGTCTGTGTTTCATGTACTTACAAATATAAACCTACTTTTGCCCCACCCTGTATTTTCATTTAAAACTTATTTTAAAACCTATGTACATTCCTAACCTGGAAGGAAAAAACTGGAATAGCAATAAAGATAGAAAAAAATAATTTAAGGTCTTCCTTAAAACAAAAACAAAATTTCCTTCAGGAGAGTGGCGCTGGTGAGTAATACCCAGTCACCAGTGACTCCTGCCTGGACTGCAGACAGGACAGGGCCCTCACCCAGACCCCAAGAACAGACATCTATGATGTCAGCCACCCTTCCTCCTGCACCAGTCTCCTACTGCCTCCCTATTGCACAGAACACATAAGGCTCTGCTGCCCAGCTGTGAGCAGGAGAGGTCAAGAAGCGCTAAGATAATATGCCAATGACATAATTTCTTTCTAGAGAGGGGATCTGTAAGGCAGGAAGCTGGACGGAGCATGCACACGCACAGGAAGAACAGATGAGTGAACAGAGAAAGGCCTCAGAGAGTCTGCTTACTGTAGCTGGAAGTGCTTGATCTTGGTAACAAGCAGTTTGTACTGGGCACCCAGGGGTGCCATTGATGCTATATCTACAAATATCAGTTGCTTCAGCGGTCCTGTTTCATTGGTGGCTTCTGAGGGACATAAGGTGCGGCTCACTTCCTGGTAGTTGTAGGTCCTCTGGTATCTGTAGCGGCCAATGGAGGGAAAAACCAGCCAGAATGAGAGAGAGACTAAATGAACAAGCAGGGAAAGAATCTTACTACAATTCACTTCTCCCCGAATTTGTTTCAAGCCCTTATATTTTAAATTTCAGACCGGACCTATTGACAGTGATTTTAGAAGCAGTGTTTTTGTGTAGGGCTCTGACATAGTAACAGGGATGTAGGTCTGCTTAGTGCCGACCTGTTCACTCAGGCAGTGCCTACATTGTACTAAACCATCCTCCTAATTCAATGAAGAAAAATTTCAAATTATAAAAGGGAAACTGTCCGATAAAACAACCAGGTGATTCCATTTTCCATCCTTCAAGCTTTTGCTAAATGGAACATAAAGAAAGCCCCAGAGCCCAAGTCAGTATTTTAATTCTCAAATTTCTAACTTTTACAAACAATTTAACACACACTCCATGTCCATCTGTGAGTGGCCTCTGGTTTTTTTCTTATAGTCCTATAGTGCCTGTGAAAATATAAACCCATAAAGGCAGGGAACTTTGTTGTTTTCCCCCACCCCACCCCCATTGTATCTCCAGCACCCATCACCTAATTGTGCTCAATAAATATTATGGAATGAAGAGTGCACACTCGGGGGGCATTTTGAAAGATGAAAGAAGGCCCGGCTGGGCGTGGCTCAGCGGTTGAGCGTCGACCTGGGACCCAGGCGATCGGGGTTCGATTCCTGGTCAGGGCACATGCCCGGTTGCGGGCTCGATCAATGACTCTCTCATCATTGATGTTTCTACCTCTCTCTCTCCCTCTCCTTTCCTCTCTCGAAAATCAATAAAGATATATTTTAAAAAAAAAAGAAAGAAAGATGAAAGAAGTGCCTCTCACTGAAGTTGACTGCTGGGCCTAGCCCTGTCCTCAGAGGATGACCCACTAACCAATCAAGAGCTATAGAACATTTATTTAATTCTGAATAGAATTACAATGGTAAATGTTCTTCCAGGTGCTACACATCTAGGCAGAGTCCTTGTGTGAACTTCAACGGGAATGGACATTGACCAGAGTTGAACACAACAGGGTATGCACCACGACTGGCATTTGCACTGAGCATGCATAATATGTCAACACTGCAAATGTCAGTTCTCATTTCACTAGGGCAAAGACCAATAAGATCTAGGCCACTGAAAGAAACTGATGTAGTGAAGCTGTCTGGGGAAAACCCCACTTACAGTCCTTGGAAGAGCAGAGGCACCTGCCAGGACAGCACCTCTTTCTGCTGGCGAACCACAACCAGGACCGGGTAGTCGAGGTTCTCTGAAGAGCTGTTCACGTACACCCGCACGGCACTGACCTGCAGCCGGGCAGAGAGAAGTAAGGCACATCCCTCAGGCACATACACGCACACACACGCATCCTCGCTGCCACCCGAAGCTCTGAAAAACTCTAGTCTCACATTTACTTCTGACCATGGATAATCCACACTCCTCAGCTGTATTTTCCCCACTTATATTGTAACCACAGTGGATCTCAACATCAATTGCAGAGCTCGTATGTGAACTTTAAAGGGGAAGGTTTTTTAAAGAACTGATGCCTGGGTCCGATCTGTCCAAATTCTGATCTAAGTAGTCTTGGGTGAAGCTAAATTATGGAGGCTTCATAGGGCAAGCTGAGGAGTTTGAATTGGGCAGTCAACACAAGATTTTGAGAATAAGCCCAGAGCAGAAAAAGAAAGATATTAATGTCCTTTACTTTTTATTTGAATATAAATGCTAAAGATAAAAATATATTAAAAAAAAAAAAAGACCTGCAAGAGCCTCAGTTGCTGACAAACTTTATTTTCACTTTGGAAAATCATTCTGTGCTTCAAACCAAAATGTTATTGTCATCTTTTATTAGAGCCTGGCAGATGGCCTGATGCTTCCCCAGCAACAAATGCCATAGGGGCTGAGTTTTCTTCTCTTTGTCCTGCTCCAAGGCATAAATCAATCCCTGACACAAACTGCTTTTTTGTATCAGTGGCTCCGTGGCTCCTTCTGACAAGAATTTACCGCTATCATGGCTGTTTTAAAGACAGGAAATTGAACTGCGGCCCTAGAGACCTAGATGGTTTGGGTGTTTTTCTTTAGTTTTTATAATATCATAGTCAACATGGAAAGAGCAAAATAGAAGAAAGGCAAGGTAAAAAAGCAAAAGCACAATTTGATCTTTCACATGAGACCCCCTCCACTGTATTAAAGCCTGTATTCTCTTGAAAACTCATTATTGGGGGAGAGAAAGTGAAACAAGACAATCCTGCAATTAAACCTTCAAGATCTGTCACATACTCAAAATGGAAATTGAGAGGAAACAGAATAGCCTGGATGTCATATACTACTATTTGGTTTTTTTATATTTTTCTTCTTGATTAAGCCACTTTGATTTTTTGATGTTTAAACAGTCCAATAGTAATTTATTAATTTGATAAGTGCTTGCACATGAAGGGAGCATTTTCTTGTGCCTACACTTTACATGTTTCCATGGAAATTATGTTGCAGCTGATAACTGCCAAAAACCCATCTCCAGTGCAGGCCTCTTTCCTGAGCTCTTATATTCCATAGGCACCTCAAATGCAACTGTCAGAAATCAAATCTATCACTCCTTTTACCCTTAACTTTAATCCCTTCTGAATTCCTTTGCTTGGTGAATGGCCCCACCATGCAGCCATCTAAGCCTGAAACCTGAGAGTCATTCCTGATTCCCATTTATTTAGCTTTCTCAACCAATAGGTCAAGTTATACTGTTCTCTTTCACACTGTCCATATCCAGGCCCTCCCCTCCACCCCCAAGGACACTTTCAGAGTTTAGTCCTTTGACGCTGTTAACCTCCCTGGCAGCACCCTATATAGTCTTCTTAGTCCCAGGGCTACACCTCCTCAGGTGCCAATTTTATCTTGGCATTCTCCTGCCAAAAAGGGCTCAGTGGTTCTGGGAATTTTCAGATTTACCCCAAAGTGACCAGAATAGTATAATAAATCTTCACATACTTGTCATGTACTGGCTTTAATAATTATTAAGAAATGTGCCATTTTATTTCATTTATACCTCCTATTTGCCCCCCCCACATACCCTTACTGCATTATTTTAAAGTAGATTCCAAAGATCTGACCATTTCATCTGTAAAAAGTTCTATCTTTCTCTCTAAGAGACAGGGCCTCTTCTTTTTAACATAAACATATTTCCATTATTGCACTTAATAAAATTAATAATTCTTTAAAATTATCCAATATCCACACAGGGTTTGAATTTCTTCATTTGTTTTAAAAATTGCTTTTTAAAGTTTTTTTTTTTTTAATTGGGTACAAATAAGATCCACATATTGCATTTGGTTGATGTGTCTGTCCTTCGAGTCTCTTTTAATCTAAAAGTACCCCTTCCTCCTTTGGGGTACCTTTGGAGGGAGAGAGTGTAGGGTGGGGCATTTATTTGTTAAAGAAAGCTGGTCACAAAGCAGTAGAACAAATCTGAGGTAACCACATTCTAGATTTGCTGATTGTACCCTGTGGTGCCTGTTGTTGAACAGATTCCTTTATCTCCTATATTTCCTGTAAGCTGATTGTTAAAACTAGAGGCTTGACTAAATGCCAACAGCCAAATTTCTTGATCTTCCTTGGAAGAAGATTTTTACCACTCCAGGTTACTGAGGCCTATATTTTCTTCTAGTATTTTATGGTTTCATTTTTGTAAATAATAGTATATAATATCAAAAGTGATTTCAATTTTATCTTTTTTCATATGGACTTCAGTCAAACCAACACCACTTATTAACAAGTCCACCTTTTCTGCACTGATTTGCAACCAAGATACGTGCCCTTGGTCTCAATTGAACCCGGGACCCTTCGGATAGCAGGCCGGCGATCTAACCACTGGGCAAAACCAGCTGGGGCAAGCATCTTTTGTTCTAATATTTGAACTTTGACTCTGGTTCTTGACAGACCTCCTAAATCCCTTGGAATTTCCTGGCTGATAGCAGTCTCTTTTGTTCTAAGGAGGACTCTTGGTGGGCTCCTGGATAGCTTCGGGATGAGAGCTGGTCACCAGAAAGACAAACCGAGGCATGATTATTAGGAGGTTGGAACTTTTAGCTCCACTCCCCAATCCTCCAAGAAGTGGAGGGGGCTGGAGATTGAATTAATGATTGATCATGCCCATGTGATGAAACTTCCATAAAATTTCTCAAAACACAGGGTTTGGAGAACTCCTGGGTAGTGAACATATCCACGTGCCCGGAGGGTGGTGCACTAAACTCAACAGCGACAGAAGCTACTACACTTGGGACCCTTCTGGACCTCACCCTGTGCATCTCTTTCCTATGGCTGTTCCTCAGTTATATCCTTTTATAATGGACCAGTAATCTGGTAAATAAACTGTTTTCTTGAGTTCTGTGAGCTGCTCTAGCAAATAATTGCACCTGAGAAAGGGGGTCATGGGAACCCCTGATTTATAGCTAGTTGGTCAGAAGTGACAGTGACAACCTGGACTTACCACAGTTGACATTCTAAAGTGGGGAACAGGCTTGTGGGACTGAATCTTAAACCTATGCGATATTATGCTAACATCATGTAGTTAGAGTCAGAACTGAACTGAATTATAGAACACTCAGCTGGTGTCACAGAATTGCTTGACGTGGTGTCAGAAGTGTTATGAGTGTGAGTAGAAGAGAACAGAAGTGAGTTTTTCCTATAAGTAATCACAACGCATTTTTTTTTTTTTTTTTATGTAGTCAAATTTACTACTTTTTTCTTGGACATTTCTTTCACCATTTTTTCAAATTGAGATATAATTCACACATACACAACTCACTCTTAAAGTGTACAATTCAGTAGTTTTAGTATAGTCACAGAACTGTGCAATCTATCTAATTCCACTACTAATTCCAGAATATTTTCATCACCTCCAAAAGGAGCCCTGGTAACTACTAATATAATTTCTGTCTCTATGGACTTGACTATTCTGAATGTTTCATATAAATGGAATAATATAGATGTTCTTTGGTACCTGGCTTATTTCACCTAGCATAATGTTTTCAGGGTTCTTCCATGTTGTAGCATGTATCAATACTTCATTTACTTTTATTGCTAAATAATAGTCCATTATATGAATATACCATATTTGTTTACCTATTCTTCAATTGATGGACATTTTGGTTGTTTCTACTTTTTGGCTATTACAATGTTGCTATCAACATTTGTGTACAAGTTTTATGTGAAGATGTGTTTTCAATTCTTTTGAGTGTATACCTAGGAGTAGAATTGCTGGATGACATAGTAACTCTATGTTTAACTTTCTGAGGAACTGCCAAAATGTGTTCCAAAGAGGTGCAGCATTTTACATTCCAGCAATTTACATTACCAGCAATGTATAAGAGTTCCAAGTTCTCCACATCCTTGCCAACACTTGTTATTGTCTGTCTTTATTATAACCATCCTAGCAGGGAGTCAAGTGGTATCTCACTGTGGACCCTCCGTATGTTGACTCTTAGTTTACCTGCCTGGCTCGTTTAGGAAGCTGCAGGCTTCATCTTTGGCATCCCTGGCACTGACAGAATTGACTTAGAAGCAGTCTCACTTTTGAGGTTTGTAACACAGTCACCAGTATTATGCAGCACATGTTTGTAGAGCACACTTTAGTCTGGCTTAAATCCACACTAGTCAGAACTGTGGTAAAACCTAAGGCAAGCTGTGAACGAGGCAAGCTCGCTTACTTCCTTTTTCTTTACCAAGAATTCAGACTCCTTCTTCCTTCTTAGATACTTGGTGCCAGAAGGGATTTCCCTCCATTTTTTTCACACATTACTCGAAGGCAGTGATTCTCAAATTTTAATGTGCTTTTTAGCATTCAGATCCCTCAAGCCCACAGCCAGCATTTAGGATTTAGCCGATCTTAACAGAACTTTAAACTATGCATTTTCAATAAGCATGCGGGGGATTCTGATGTAAATGGATTGGAGCCCACACTTTGGGAAGTAGTGTTTCAAAGAAACCATGCAGTGGATGTGCCCCCATCCGTCAGCAACACATCAACATGTGCGAGCGGGTGCCTGGTAGGACTGCGTCTGGGCCGCAGGAAGGAGACCTGCTGGGGGAAGAGCGGGACAGACGTATCCCTGCCACGCTTACGCCAAACCCACTGCTCGTCTCCACCCCCTAATCTTATTCCTGGTCTGGCTCTGGTAACCACTTACTTTTTTATTATTATTTAATAGTGATCTTACTAATTATAATTAAACACAAACTCAGAGAGATACTATTACAATAACTGCAAAAAGAGTATATTAAAGTAAGAGACGGAAGGCACTGGTTAGTTTTTCAAGATGAACAGATAAGGCACTACCCCCAGGAAAGGATACAGAGCCCTGTTCAAAATCTGCTCTGCCTTTCCAGAAGCTTATGTGCAACTGAGAAAACTGGATTACATCGTACAGTGAAGTAAGCTGCGTAAAGACAGAACTAAATGAAGACCAGCTTACTGACCATGCACAATGGACCCTGACACCTTGCAACACACCATTCCCAAGAGCCGAGATTTCCCTTCTGGTGCTTCTTCCTGTTGTCATGACAACAGACCACTTTTATTACGTAGATTTTGTTTCCTTCCTATGTTTATTCCAAGCACAGAATTATGTTACAGCTGAGGGAGGAGAATTATTTAAGTACTCTCATCCCTGGTGTTATATAGATCATGATGATGAAAGGTCTTAATGCTCAGAGGCTCCCTTTTTAATCTTTGAAAACATGTCAGTAGGGGAAAGTTCAGAATTATAAGTAACACAGTTCTATTGAATAAAAAGAATGAAAATAAGTTTAATTCCAAATCTAGTTTGGTTTTGTTAGAGTAACGAGTTTGTAGGCTCTATTAATTGAAACATCAGATTATGAATCAGAGGTTATTGGTTTCTATTATTAAGCAGCCCACTGTGTTTTCCCGTGTGATTGTGAAAAACTGACTCCACTTATAAAATAGCTACAATAGTATTTGCAAATGGTTCCTTTTCCTAATGTATAATTGTTTTAGTAACTCTGTTCTATTCACTGGGTGTATACCTCGGGGGGTGTTTAGGTTCTCTGGTCCTTCCTTCCTTCCTTCCTTCCTTCCTTCCTTCCTTCCTTCCTTCCTTCCTTCCTTCCTTCCTTCCTTCCTTCCTTCCTTCCTCCTTCCCTCTTTCTATACTTTCTTCTAATCCTCCCATGCTCCCTCTATCATACATCAAACATTTCACTGAGTCAGGGGCTATGGGAGGCTCTGGGGATATAGTAAAGGCAGCCCTGTCCTTGAGGAGCTCATGACCCAGTCAGAGAGACAAGTGGTGTTATCACCAACAGTACAATGTGTTGATAGCACAGTAGCAACGTGAGCAGGCACCGTGGGCACATGGAGAACAAAGTGGCTACCATGTGGGGGAGTCAGGGAAAAACAACACAGAAGCTGGTCAGTCACTTTCCAAGTTGTAGTGAAGTTGGGCTCACCCACATGGGTCCTGCTGTTGCCTGCCTGGTGCATGGGACCTTGACGCAGTGATAGAGAACCTTAAATCTGGGGAAATACTCAGGGAGATCATCTAGTCCAACAGTTTCATTTAAGGAGAGGTGATATGACTTTCCCAAGGATATTCAGCTGTGGATGAATCATGTCTACAACCCAGGCTGCTTGTGTCACAGCCTCCACGTGATGCTTGGTCAGATCATGCTATCATCGCTGTTTTGAATCCCTGGCTTCACTGTTGATACTACAATTCCACTGTGAAGTCTTTAAACTTCTCCTGCTATCCTGCTGTGAAGCTATATATATAAACTCCATACATGAAGGGAAGAGACAAGCCACAGACTAGGAGATGTTATTTCTACAAATATAAAAACGAAAATATCAGTATCTTAAATATTTAAAGAACATTTTATGCTCATAATATAAACAAACAACCAATAGAAACATATGTAAAGGATATAAACAGCAACTGAAGAGAAAAATGACGAAAGAACATGTGAAAAGATGTCCAGCACTTTATAAGCATTAGAAAGATAAAGCCTCAAACATATGACAATACCACGTTTGGAGAATGTAGAGAAACAGGAACTCTTGCATACTGTTTATGAAAATGTTATTTGATACAACCTCCTCAGAGAGCAAGTTGGCAATATCCACTAAAGCTGAAGACAAGTTCACATTACGTTCCAGCATTCCCACTTCTGAGTTTATACACATGAAATTCTCTCTTACATATGCACAAGGAATCATGAACTAGAATGTTTATTTTGCAATAACAAAATTCGGAAACAACTTAGATAGCAACAAAAGTAAGCTAAATAACAAGTGTATGAATAAATAAATTTTATTCATACAATAAAATGCTATGCGGTGGTTAAAAAAATGAATGAACAAAAATATGAATCAGTATGGATCACTCAAGAAGATGAAGTGAGAGAAAGAGCAGGTCGCAGAAGGATGCATACTGCATGATTCCATTTATGTAAACTTTGTAAACAAGCAAAACAATACTATATTTTTATATAAACATCTTTAGTAAAATTTACAACATGGAAATGATAAACATTAAATTTAAAAGAATGGTTTTCAAAAATCTTTGAAGGATCTGAGAATTTACCCCCCTTGCCATAGTTCCATCAATACTGAGAGAAGAAACAGACTTCTGGGTTGGAGACAAAGGGCTCTATTACTCTTGTTACAGTAACCACCATGAGCATCATCATATCTCAGAAGTTCCTCTTGCCCCCAACTACCATGAAGTTGATGTGAATGGGACCAGATGGATGCCTACACACATGCAGTGGGTTGCACTATAGGAGAGAAACCATGAGCTTAGGGAACCTGTATCTTTTATAATGGGCAGTAAGCCTGCCAGACCTTTGCTCCAGAGAGGGACACTGTCTCTGTCTTCTGAAGCTGTTTGCTATACTAATATCCTTGAAATGACAGTATAGAAAACATTCCAGTCAGTGCCTTCCTGTAAGATATGCAGAAATCAAAATACCTACGGAGAATTCTCTCCCCCAGATGGTTACTTTTGGGAATGAAGGAAGAGGAGAGGTGGGAGTAAACAGGGAATTCTAATTGTCCTTTTGTTTCTTAAGTTGAGTTGTGGGTACATAGGTGTTTGTTACATTATTTTCTATACTTGTTTATATGTCTAAAATATTTCATAATAATAATAAAAAGGAAGCCATGATGTGGCCTTTGTGTTTGCTCAATTCTGTGTGTCAATCCTCATTTTATAAAGGCTGTCTATTATTTGAGGATGTGACAAACACTCAGTCCCCAAACCCATCTTATTGTTTTTTGGGAAAGAAAAATTGCCAGGGGACCCAGGTCTAGATTTTGTGTTACAAGATATATTTGTTTCCTAGGTTTGCCGTAACAAAGTACCATAAATCGGGTAGCTTAAAACAACAGACATTTATTATTTCACAGCTCTGGAGGCTAGCAGTCTGAAATCAAGGTGTCATCAGGGCCACATTCTCTGAGAGGCTCTGGGGAGAATCCTTTCTTGTCTCTTCCTAGCTTCTGGTGGTGGCTGTCAATCCCTGGAGCTCCCTGGCTTGTAGCTGCAGCACCCCCATCTCTGCCTCTCTGGTCACATGGTATTCTGCGTGCCTCTGTCTTCACATGCTGTTTTCCTCTGTGCATGTCTGTGTTCAAATTTCCCACTTCTTACAAGGGTTTCAGTCACATTGGATTAGGGCCCACTTAAAAAATTGTTGTTGTTGTTGTTGTTTACTGATTTTAGAGAGAGCAAGAGTAAATGAGAGTGAGAGATTTGTTGTTTCACTTACTGATTTTAGAGAGAGAGAGGGAGTGAGATTGAGGGAGAGATTTGTTGTTCCACCTATTTATGCGTTCATTGATTGATTCTTGTATGAGCCCTGACGGAGGATCGAAACCTCAACCTTGGTGTATAGGGATGACACTTTAACCAACAGAACTACCCGGCCAGGGCAGATTAAGGTCCACTTTAATGACCTCATCTTAATTGATTAGATCAACAGAAATGCATAAGGTCACAGTCACAGGTCCCAGTGGTTAGGACTTCAACATATATTTGGGGGGGATGTAAATCAACCCATAACAATATATTTGTAGGATTTTAAAGCCATAAAGTCATTCTCTAAGACTCTGTGCCTTTCCCTGACCACCAGCTTATCCTCAGTTTGTACCCACATGCCAAGGCCCTTCATGCAGAGTGAAGGCGGGCCTGCTAGGAGAGTCCATTACGTGGCTGTTGTATGAAAACAGCTGCCCTTGAGCAAAGTGGCATTGCTGTTCTGAATCCCTTTCTTATCAGATGTTATAAAGTCCCATTAAATGAAGCATTCCATCCCAAGCTTTTCATAACTACTGTAGGGAACTATGCTGCTACAGTCACAGGTTATACTTTTTTTTTTAAATGTAAAAAAGATAAACATTAAAGTAATTGCTATAGTTAGTGATGTGACTGTTTAAAATTCCTCCTACCTGATTCAGCCTTGGAAAATCATCTTTGTAAACTTAGGCTGTAATGAAGAAAGATACGTAGACCTGGATTTTATTTCTGGCACTCACATCTACTATCTGGGTGACCTTGGAGAAATCACTTAACCTCTCTGGGCCTCAGTTTACTCAACTATAGAATGGGAACAGTAACACTCAGACTATTCACCTCCCTAGCCTGTGAGTGACAGTGTTCTGTGACCTGCAGAGCAGCAGGCAGAGCAGAAGGCAGAGCTGTCCCATCTGGGCCTTGGAGCTGTCCACTCCCAAACATTCATCAATCAGTCAGTATTGACTGTATGTTTTCCATGTGTGGAAACACACTTGGAGGCCCAATTGCCCCAGGCAAAGAAAAGGTTATACTGTCCATCTCAGGTAGGGTATTAATTTTCTTTCACAACTTGGCTTCCAGCTTTCCTGGAACAGCTCATCCATCTCATTGAAAAGAGCAGTTTATCTCTTGGGAGCTATTTATTCACTATACTTTTAGATTCTCAGCATTTTGTATTCAGAGAGCTTTTCTAAGAAGCATACTTTGCAGAACTCATCTTACCAATTTTATTATGACAATAACAAAGATACAAATATATTTACATAAGCTTTCCTCTTTGGGTTTATGATTTAAATTTTATATTGAAAATTCCAATTCCAATAAAAACATGGGAAATATTGAAGGGAGATATAATAACTGGCAGGCCATGAATACATAATGATATCCAGTCTAGATTCTAGGTACTTTAGGATGAACTTTGTTCATTCAACAAATATTTGTCTGCCCCTCCTATGCCAGGCATTGTTCTGGGCACAGGAGATGTGTCACCAGGCAGTGTAGACATAGGCACTGCCCTCACTGAGGTCACAGGTTTGCACATGGAATGCCAAGTAAACAAGCCACTGCATTAACATTCGAGTTCCCGTGGAAGTGCAAGGCATAGACTTTCAGGAGGACTATTTTCCTAAAGTATAAATAGGAATTAACCCCCTAAAAATGTGGGACAGAGAAACAGAAATGTCCAAACAAAGGGAACAGTGTAGTAGACGTAAGGAAGGAGGGAGGGAGGAGAAGAGAGAGGAGGAGGAGGGAGGGGAGAAGACAGAGAAAAAGCTGAGGAATATTTGAAGGATTAAGGGAAAAGCAGTCTGTCTGGAGCATGAGGTGCGTGAAGGGCCATTATAGTCTTGAAGAGTCTTATAAGTCACACTAGGGAGGTTGTGGTTTACTCTAAGGGCAATAGGAAGCCTCTGGAAGGTTTAAGGTGCTGCCACCTCATTGCCATGGCCATCCCTGGAAACCAATGTTGCCTCTGTTGCTGCTGAACAGTTGCTCCCCTGCATCATTGGGTCCCCAAGTCAATTTTCCCCACATCTGGGGAGAGCAAATGTGATTGGCAGTGCTGAGACCACACACCCGCCTGAGCTTGGGCTTTGGGGTGGGGAGAGGGTAAGAAAACAGATGCTGCTTCGCTTCATAGTGGAAGTGGCTCTACCTCCAGTGGGGACCCATGAAATGGGGAATTCCCCCAAACACGGAAGAATGGGGTTCCTCTACACATGGAAGGGCTACATGTGGAGCCCCTTTACCTGCAACACCAAGACTATCCTACACAACAAGTGTTCCATGGAACACACTTTGGGAAATGCTGTCTTAAGACAGTTTTCACAAGAACTGATGCAAAGTCAGGCATGTCCTGAAGACACTAAGTCACCCTGACCTTACCACTTTATACTCATAAAACTTATGGACTGTGCAACCCAACTTAGCACTCAATGACATATTTTCATGATTTGTGATACTTGCTAATTGTTCCATATATTTGTTTTGTCTCTCATTGAGGGTTTTATCTGTGACATATTTGAAATCAAGCATGTATTGAACACTTAATACATACACCACAAAATTTACTGTTTCTCTATGAGTGGAGGTAGTCCAGCTAAATTTGTAGCTTTCAACAAGTCCTAACAAACACCCCCAAGATGTCAGGGAAGTGGCTGTTCTGAATTCTTCAGCATTATTTCTACAAAAACTTTTCTCTCTCTTCATTTGTTTTCTTCTTATGGGACCCGTTTTATGTAGATGTTAACACTCCTCCTTCAGCCCTCCCAATTTCTTAGTTTTTTGTTTCTATTCTACATCTTTTTAGGTAGATCCTCTAGTTCCCTAATCTGTTGTTTGTGCTAATGTTCAACCCTCTGCTGAGGTCTTTACGTAAACAGTATTATTTTTTAAATCTGGGATTTCCTGTAGTTCATCTTTATAACTGTAGCCTGCTTCATTTAAACAATGTCCTTCTGCCCCGCCAGGCGTGGCTCAGTGGTTGAGCGATGACCTAGGATCCAGGCGATCGGGGTTCGATTCTCGGTCAGGGCACATGCCTGGGTTGCGGGCTCGATCCCCAGCTGGGGGCGTGCAGGAGGCAGCCGATCAATGACTCTCATCATTGATGTTTCTATCTCTCCCTCTCCTTTCCTCTCTCTGAAATCAACAAAGGCATATTTAAAAAAACACACAAAACAATGTCCTTCTAGCCATATCTCCTTGAGGATACTCTGCTTATTTTAAAGTCTTACTCTTTCTGTTTATTAATTCTGCTACATCTGGTAAAGGTCATTCAGTTGGACATCCCTCATATAGCTTCCTTCTGCAGATCTGTTGCTATTTCTTCCTGTGAGCTCTGGGGGTGTCAGCGATCTAGGGTAGTACTGAGAAGCCCCAAGGAGAGGGGCTCAAGGTGAGGAGAGTTCAGGGTAGAAGGGAGGTTAGAACAGAAACCCCCATAGGATAGAGGGCCTCTGAGTTGGCGAAGCCATTTTCAGCCCCTTCAGCAGCTCAGTGTGCCTCCTCCCATCTAATTTAACCCATACCTCACCCCCTCCCTGCTTCCGTTGTTATCTCCTGGCCCTGACTCCTCAAGGGACGGTGGGGATGATGGGGAAGGACAGAATGCTCGGGGTCTGCAAGTCAGCGCACAGCGGTCATCCTTCTGCACTCCAGCAGCCCTCCGCAGACCTTACCCCGCGGAGCCCAGCAGCCCCGCACAGCAGTGATGAAGCAGGGCCGGTGGCATCCACCTAGGCCCAACTGGGGGAGGCAAAAAAGCACAGAGGGAAAGCTCTCACCCAGCCGAGTTCTTCCCCATGACTTCTCAAATTACGGGCTGCCGTTTGCCTCGCTCCAATGGCTAACCATCTTCTGGGGAGCCAGAGGTCCTTAGTTTTGCATTGGTCCCTCCGTGCCACTGACTCCCGCAGTCTTTAGGCCTCTCCAGGCGTGGTTCCTGGGAGAGAGCCAGGGGCCGGTGCTGAGTCTCCTATGTGTGATTTCTTTTCTCCTCTTTACCTTTCCTGTCCTTTTCTATCTCCTACTTACACTTTTTCTCCCATGGAAGGGTTGAAGAAAGAAAAATAATTATTTTGTGGTTTGAGGCAGAAGTGAGGATCCACTCCCTGGATTTTATTTATATGCTGAGTGATTGCTTCAGGCACATCTCTTTCAGAGCCATTCTGAGGCCTCCTTAATTAAGGAGCTGAAGACGGAAGAGCACTAGAAAATTACTGTTATGACTGTTAGAGTTGTGATCTGACACTTATCAACTATTTATTTCTGCAATGGTATTTATTGCCAGACTGGTGCCACTTATAATTTCAAGTATTTGTCAGGATACAAATATTACCTAAAGGAAACTGCTTTCTAAACGAGTCAAAACATTGTCTGCAAACATCTTCCTTTTCAAAATCTTCAAGAAAAATTCTTGAGACAGCAGGAGAGACCTCGGGTAAAGTCATGTTTACAGACGAAACCATTACTAATCACGGAGTGAACATTGAGGCAGAGATGACATATATTATTTTAATTCTTTTCTCACGCTCAGATTGGATGCTCCTTTTTTTTTTTTTTTTTTTTTAATGTACTATACTTAGCTAAATTTTTTTCAAGTACAATCTACTTCCAATATTATTTTTATTGTTTTCAGGTGTGCACCATAGGGAATAGACAATCATATGCTTTGCAAAGTATTCCCCCCAACATTTCCAGTACATACCCGGCACCATATTTATTGCAATATTATTGACTATTCCATATGTTGTACTTACATCCCTGTGACTATTTTGTAACTTCCAATTTGTACTTAATCCCTTCACCTTTTTTACCTAGCCACATAACCCTTCTCTCCCTTGGCAACCACCAGTCCGTTCTCTGTGTCTATGAGTGTTTCAATATTGTTTGTTCCTTTATTTTGTCTTTTAGATTCCACATGTAAGTGAAATTATATGGTATTTTTCTTTATAACTGAATTATTTCACTTCACATAATACCCTCTGGGTCCAGACATGGTGTCACAAATGGTAAATTTTCATTCTTTTTTATGGCTGAGTAATATTCCTATGTACTGCCACTTTTTTGTTCAGCTGTATATTGATGGGCATATGGGACCCTTCCATAGCTTGGCTATTGTAAATAACACTGCAATGAACATAGAGGTGCATTTATTCTTTTGAATTAGTGTTTTGGGTTTCTTTGGATAAATACCCAGAAGTGAAATCCCTGAGTTATAGGGCTGTTCCTTTTTTTTTGTGTTTTGTTTTGTTAATATGTCTTTATTGATTTCAGAGAGAGGAAAGGAGAGGGAGAGAGAGAAAGAGATAGAAACATCAATGATGAGAGAGTTGCTGATGGGCTGCCTCCTGCACGCCCCCGACTGGGAATCGAGCCTGCAACCCAGGCATGTGTCCTGACTGGGAATCAAACCCCGATTGCCTGGATCCTAGGTCGATGCTCAACCGCTGAGCTATGCCCGGCTGGGCTGGGCTGTTCCATTTTTAAATTTTTTAGGAACCTCCATACTGTTTCCCATTGTGGCTACACCACAATGATCTGCATTCCTACCAACAATGCACAAGGGGGGTTCCCTTTTCTCTACATTCTCACCAACACTTTTCATTTGTGGATTTACTGATGATAGCCATTCTGACAGTGTGAGGTGATATCTCATTGTGATTGCAATTTGCATTTTTCATTTATCAGTTCTAGTAGTTTTTTGGTGGAATTTGTAGGGTTCTCTATATACAGTATCATGTCATTTGCAAATAATGATAGTTTTACTTCCTCCTTTCCAATTCGGATGCCTTTTGTTTCTTCTTGTCTGATCGCTGTGGCTAGGACTTCTCTGTTGAATAAGAGGGAAAATGAACATCCTTGTCTTGTTCCTAATCTTAAGAGAAACACTTTTAGTTTTTCCTAATTGATTATAGTGTTGGCTATGGGTTTGTAATATATGACCTTTATTATGTTGAGGTATGTTTGCTCTGTTCTCACTTTGCTGAGAGTTTTTATCACAAATGGGTTCCGAATTTTGTCAAATGCTTTTTGGGTATCTATTGGTATCATATGATTTTTATCCTATATTTTGTTTATGTGGTGTATCATGTTAATTGATTTGCAGATACTGTACCAACCTTGAATCACAGGAATAAATCCCACTTAATTATGGTGTATGATCTGTTTAATGTATTGCTGGATTTGGTTTGCCAATACTCTGCTGAAGATTTTAGCATCTATGTTCATCAGGTATATTGACCTACAATTTTCTTTCTTTGCAGTGTCTTTATCTGGTTTTGGAATTAAGATAATGCTGGCCTCATAAAAAGAGCTTGGAAGTTTTCCTTCCTCTTGAATTTTTTGGAATCGTTTGAGGAAGATAGGTGTTAGTTCTTTGAATGTTTGGTAAAATTCGCTTGTGAAGCCATCTGATCCAGGACTTTTGCTTCTGGGAGTTTTTGTTTTTTTAAATACTGCTTTGATTTCACTAGCTGTAATCAGTCTGTTCAGATTTCCTTTTTCTTCTTTATTCATTTTGGGAAGATTGTATGTTTCTAGGAATTTATCCATTTCTTCCAGATTGTCCAATTGGCTGGCATATAGTTTTTTGTAAAATATTCTTATAATCCTTTGTATTTTTGTGGTGTCAGTTGTCACTGCTTTTTTGTTTCTGATATTATTTTAGGTCTTCTCTCTTTTTTTCTTGATGAGCCTGGTTAAAGGTTTACCCATCTTGTTTATTTTTTCTAAGAACCAACTCTTGGTTTCAATGATATTTTGTACTTTTCTTAGACTTGATTTCATTCATTTCCACTCTGATCTTTATTATTTCCTTACTTCTACTCGCTTTGGGCTTTTGTTGTTGTGCTTTTCTAGTTCCTTTATGTGTAAGCTTAATTTTTTATTTGAATTTTTTTTTGCTTCTTAAGATAGGCCTGTATTGCTATGAATTTCCTTCTTACGACTGCTTTTGCTGTGTCCCATTGATTTTGGGTAGTTGTGTGTTCATTTTCCATTTGCCTCTAGGTAACTATTGATGTCTTCCTTGAGCTCATTGTTAACCTACTCATTGTTCAGTAAGATGTTATTTAGCCTCCGCTTGTCCGTGTGTCTTTCAGTTTGTGTGTTTGTGTGTGTTCATGTGTTATTGTTACGAGTTTCATACCATTGTGGTCAGAGAAGATGCTTGATATTATTTCAATCTTCTTGAATTTATTGAGACTTGTGTCTTAACATGGTTCCATGCTCACTTGAAAATAACGTATATTCTTCTGCTTTGGGGTGAAATGCTCTGAAAATATCAGTTAAATCTATGTGATCTAGTGTGTAAATTTAAGGCCACTGTTTCCTTGTTGATTTTCTGTTTGAAAAATCTATCTATTGATGTCAATGGGGGTGTTTAAATCCCCTACTATGACTGTATTACTGTTGATCTCCCCCTTTATGTTCGTTAGGATTTGCTTTATATATTAGGTGCTCCTATGCTAGGTGCATAAATGTTTACAAGGGTTATATCCTCTTGCTGGATTGCTCCCTTTATCATCATGTAATGTCCTTCTTTGTCTCTTATAGCCTTTGTTTTAAAGTTTATTTTGTCTGATATAAGTATTGTTACTCCAGCTTTTTTTGGTTTCCATTTGCATGAAATATCTTTTTACAACCTTTTACTTTCAGTCTGTGTATAACTTTTGTTCTAAAGTGGGTTTCTTTAGACAGCATATATAGCATATATACAAGTCTTTTTTCCCCTTATCCATTCTAAACTTTTGATTGGAGCACTTAAGCCATTTACATTTAAATTGATTATTGATGGGTACATATTTATTGCCATTTTCTTTCTTTCTTTTTTTAAAAAAATATATCTTTATTGATTTTAGAGAGAGGAAAGGAGGGAGAGAGAGAGAGATAGAAACATCAATGATGAGAGAGTCATTGATCGGCTGCCCAGTCCGCAACCCGGGCATGTGCCCTGATGGGGAATTGAACCCCGATCACCTGGATCTTAAGTGATGCTCAACCGCTGAGCCACGCCTGGCCGGGCGCCATTTTATTTCTTATAACTATGTTCCACTTTTCTTTCTTTCTTCTTCTTAAAGAAGACCCTTTAACATTTCTTGTAATACTTGTTTGGGTGGTAATGAACTCCTTTACCTTTTCTTGTCTGGGAAGCTCTTTATTTCTCCTTCAATAAATGATAGCTTTGTTGGGTAAACTAGTCTTGGTTACAGGTGTTTGCTTTTCATCACTTTGAATATTTCGTGCCAGTGCCTTCTGGCCTGCAAAGTTTCTGTTGAGAAATCAGCTGACTGTCTTATGGGAACTCCCTTGTATGAGATTACCCTTTGATTCCTTTTTATTGCTGAATGATATTCCATTGTACATTCACATACCACATTTTTATCCATTCATCTGTTGATGAACACATAGGCTGCTTACATATCTTGGCTATTGCAAATAATGCTGCAATGAATACAGGGGTGCATTATCTTTTTAAATTAGTGTTTTTGTTTTCTTTGGATAAATACCCAGAAGTGGTATTGCTGGGTATTATGGCAGCTCTATTTTTAATTTTGAGGACTCTCCATACCGTTTCCCAACTGTTGCTATAATTCCCTGCAGTTTAGTTTCCCTTGGTTCTCAATTGTAGTCTGAGCCTGGTAACTCAGATTTGTGCGATACTTAAATCCTACTAATAAATTACTCTTCTGCTTCAATTAGTCTGTTGATTTCTGTTACTTGCAGCTAAAGATCTTGCCAGACCTCACATTGTCTTTTCTTCTCTGTCTACTTCACTCATCTCACAGCTGTCCATAGATCTCTTCAAACCAGCTCTGAACACCCAGACTTCATCTGCTGCCTCCCTCCTTATCCTCACTTCTTATCTCTTTATTACCCAGGTAAACATTGTCTTTCTCTTAGAAAGCTGTAATTCCTCCATTCTGGTCAAGGTGGCATAGAGAGATGTGTGTGTGTGTGTGTGTGTGGTGGGCGACAAATACGGGATTCATTTTTGCAAATATTGGAGGGGTTAAGATAAAACTGTGGGCATTTACATGTTAATTTTTTGGGAGCATAACACATGCTTCCAGTTAGATTAATTAAAAACGTGTGAGTCACTTTGTCCACAAAGGCAGTTAAATATAGAGGGAGAGAAAGTCAGTTATTCCTGTTTGTGATGGCTTATCTTCATGAATGTTTAGTGGGGATCTAGAAATACCAGTTCTCAGGATTAATACTGTCCTGGAGTAACATATAGGCTAGCTGCTGGGGTCTCCAAGCTGCCCTGTGTCTGGCACAAAGAAGGAACCCAGCATTGATGAAAACAAGGCACAAAAGAGATGAAGATTGACATTTTTCATCCACAGGGAGTCAGACTAAGATCATGGTTGGTGGGTGGCTGTGAATCCGCGAAACACTGAAGAAAATCGGCCAGCTTCTCAGTTTTACTTAAGTGTTAACCCTGCTTGCCTGACTTGTGCAGACAAATGGAGTCCTGGGCAATTCATGAGGGAAAACGGAAATGAAAAACCTCTTGCTTCAATTTTCAGTAATTGTAGGGAGTCATATATGAATCTCTTAAATGACCTGGCTGGGAAAGTATGACTATGAGATTTTAAAATTATTTTTATTGTTGTTGATTAAAAGAGGTGCTCGGTGGGAGGCAGAATGGTTTAGTAGAAATACCCTGAGGAAACATCCTCAGGAGCTTGAGTTAGGTTCCTGGCTTTGCTTCAAACTAGATACATAATTTTGGAGAAGTAGTTTATTTCACTGGTTCTCAGTTTTCCCTCCTGTTAAGTGAGAAGAGATTGGGTGATTTAACAGATCCTGTTGGCTCTTAAATTTAAATACAGTCCCCTTTCTTGTGGTTTCGAGGGATAGTTTAAATGTTTCTTTTAGTGATGGAAAAACAACAGGAAAAGGCTCAGATGCAGGCCCGGTCACACTCTTTAGCTAAGCAGACTTGACAAACAACATCCTTCATCTCCCATCATTGGTATTATTAAGATTCGGCACCAAAACCTTGAAAATAGGGAGACTAGATCCCTAGTAACTGAGATTACCCAGCGCGGCTCTGAATCGGGCAGTAAGGAACGAAACATACCACCCGAGATGCAGAAGAAGGGATGTCTGCCAGGAGCAAAGCCTCAAGCAACCTGAGGAGACCAACTAGAGAAGAGAAAGAACCCTGATGGGCTGGCAGTGTTCCTGAAAGATGTGAAAGACAAAAAGGATGGGAGAAGCAGAGACGTAAGGTTCACGGACAAAAAGGGCAACAAGAGAATGCTCGAAGTTAGAGGCGGCGGCCGCAGCGGGGAAGGCTGAGGACAACGGGCCCCAGGTAAGAAGCTGCTTCAAACTCTTCGGTTCAATCAGTCTATAAATGCACACACGATACTGTAATACTAAAAATATAGGGTGACCTTTTCAACAGATGGTGCTGGAACAATTGGACATCATAACGCCAAAACAAACATCTAGACAGAGACCTTATACCTTTCACAAAAATTAACCCCAAATGGATCATAAACCTTAATGTAAAATTCAAACCTATAAAACTTCCAGAAGATAACACAGGGGGAAATCTAGGTGACCTTAGATTTGTTGGCAGCTTTTTAGATACAGTATCAAAGGCATGCTCCATGAAAAAAATCTTAAGTGGTACTTCATTAAATTTTAAAATGTCTCCTTGTGGGGGGAACACTATTAAGAAAATGAAAAGACAAACCACGACAAATAAACCAGGAGAAAATATTTGCAAAACTTGTACCTGATAAAGGGCTGATATCCAAAATCTATAAAGAACTCTTAAAACTCAACAATAAGGAAACAAACAACGCAATTTAAAAATGTACAAAAAATCTGAACAGACGCCTCACCAAAGAAGCAAATAAGCACAAGAAAAGATGCTCAACGGCATATGCCATCAGGAAATTGCAGACTAAAACAATGAGCTATCACTCTACACCTATCAGAATGGCTAAAATCTAAAGCACTGACAATACCAGATGCGGAGCAACAGGGACACTCATTCACTGCTGGTGAGAATGCAAATGGTCCAGTCAATCTGGAAGAGAAGTTTGACAGTTCTTTATAAAACTAAACATACTCTTACCGTATGACCCAGGAATTAAGCTCCTTGGTATTTACCCAAATGAATTGAAAACTTAAATCCACATAAAAATCTGCACACGTTTATAGCAGCTTTATCTCCATTCTTTCTGCCTATCCAAGTTCTGCTTATCTGTTATTACCTTTTCAAACCTCATTACCTCCAATGAAGCTATCTGTGGGATGAATGACTTCTCTAAAGTCTTGTAGTACCTGGAGAAGTGCTGTCTAATAAAAATATAATATGAGCCAGGCAGATGTTTTTAAATTTTCTAGTAGCTAAATTAAAAAAGTAAAAGAAACAGGTGAACTTTATTAAATATTTATTTAACCTAACATATCCATTATATAATACATCAATAAAAAAATTAATGATACATTTTATGTTATTTTTTTCATACTGTCTTAAAAATTAAGTGTGTTTTCTACACTGACAGTACACCTCATTGAGACTAGCCACATTT
This sequence comes from Miniopterus natalensis, assembly GCF_054644295.1. NCBI lineage: Eukaryota > Metazoa > Chordata > Mammalia > Chiroptera > Miniopteridae > Miniopterus > Miniopterus natalensis. Next base: position 37,550,969 of record NC_142086.1, on the reverse strand, counting down.
CAAGTGCTCCACAGCAACATGTGGACAGTGGCTACCGTATTCGACAGCACATACTTACAGAAGCAATTACGCAATTCAGCACAAGATTATCAGGTCTAGACAGGCAGAAGATGGGTCCTCCATAAAAATCAGACCCATAAGTGGAGAATGGTCAGCCCTTGACATCCCTATGACATCCATGCTCCATTTTCAGAGCCACAGAGAAAAATGTGGGAGGTGACTGCTATGAACTGAATGTTTGTATTCCCCTCACCCTAGTTCATAAATTGAAGCCTAATCCCCAGTGTGACAGTATTTGGAGACAGGGCCTTTGGAAGGTAATGAGATCAAAAGGTTGGAGCACTCATGATGGGATTAGTGCCCTAATAAGAAGAAACAGAAGAGAGCTTGCTTCTGTTCTCTGTGGGCCAAGTGTGGACACAGATAGAAGGCACTGTCTATAAGCCAGGAAGCCAGTTCTCACCAGATGCCAAATCTGCTGACACTTTGATCTTGGACTTCCCAGCATCTAGAACTGTGAGAAATATTTTTTAAGGCACCCAGACTATATGGTATTCTGTTATCGCAGCCTGAGCTGGCAGAGACAGTAACCAGTCACCCAGGTAATGTGCTAATGAGATGATTCTCTCCTCACAAACAAGAGCCAGTCAGTTCAGTGAGAGGACAGCAGAGGAGGCTTCTCTGTCTTAGTACAGAGAGAACACAGGGAGAGTGCACACGAGAACGGGACAGCTGACGCTAGCACATCAAAGTCTTAAATTAGGCATAACTAGTCATGTACGGAGCTAGAAGTTACCATTGTTCATGAGAACTGGATAGGATTTTTGAATCTGGATCCAAGAGACTGGTATAACTGGTATAACATAATGCTGGTTGATCATACTAAGCCAAGGATTGTTCCTTGGATATAGAAAAGTGTATGTCATTAAAAGACAAATGCCTCAGTTTAGTAAACAAAATAATTATTTCCAGGGAAACATTTCAAATTCAAAAATCTATGGCAAGCAGTGAATTCTGTCACTGAAAGTCTCAGAAAAGACTTACATTTGCATGGTGGGTAGATTTTTACTTAAAAGCGCCTTATCACCCTCTAGCTCAAATATAAACATCTGGTTATTGCCGCCACCTGTCTGTACAAAATATTCTCATTTCCAATAAACCTGCTTTTGTGCCCTCTGTTCTAGTCAAACATATCCCTGGTGACTTTCTCAACAAGGTGATTTCCTGCCAGTTTTGCACCAGCCCTGTGGCTTTAGAACACCTTGTGTGCCACAGTGAAACCCTACTCCTCTGAAAAGGGAAAGGAAATGAGCCATGATCTTGCTTAACCTGCATCTTCAATCATTATATTTCATCTTCTTTAAACCAATCCCTCCATTCTTTCAGTGATACTTTTTTTTTTTTTTTTAATGAGAACTTCTTATTTACATTACTCTCTGCCTGGAAGGCATGTGAGACTTGGTGCTGAGCTCAGCTAATTAGCATGACACGCTTGGCTAAACAGTTCTCCAGAAAAGCAGCTTGGCTATGGGAGATGCAGAGGCTGACAGGGAAGATTAGGAGGGAAGGCTCCCATGGTAGCTTCCTCTCTTTACCAAAGCTTAAATTTGGAATAGCCTTTCTCCTCCAAGCTTAGGGGAACAATAATGGCAAATACAATAATGTTTCAAAAGGAAAAAAAGATTGAAACTCAAAAAATTAGAATTTCTTTTTCTAAACCCAATTCTTCGCTGCATTGAAGAGGGGCAGGTGGGAAATGACCCCTTCAGGGGAGGGAGCCCTGACCAGGGCTTGCTGGGGTTAAAGGAAACTGGTCACAGCCAAGCTTCTACTCTTGGGTTCATAGACTTTTACTTAGCAGAGCCCTTTAGTGAGTTTGGGTTTGGAGACCGAGGCAAAGCTGTTTGATATGAGACAGTAACAAAGATGTAGAGAGCAGGAAGCTAGCATTTGGGGTGGGGGGTGGCCAAGAAGATGGTGATAAGCCAGGGCCCCCAAAATAGGGCCACCATCTTGAAATTTCCCCTGGCAGGGGGAGGGGAATAGCTGGTAAATTGTCATGACAATGTTGCCTGGATTTCTGATTTAATCTATCACCTATCCTACGGTGTCCTGCAATTTCCTTATGTTATTCCACATCTTCAGTGAAATTCTGCTACATCCAACAGCATCTTATTTATGGTATTGGAAGGAGGGGCTGCTAGTATTCAACGTGGGGCAAAAGGGACCAAGAAGAGAGGAGGCTACCAGTAGAAACTGAGTAATGGTTTGGATGAATAGATCAGAAAAATGCCATCACTGAAGAAATCAACAGAAGTACTGACTGGAGGGAGAGGAGGGGAACTTCCCAAAGTAAGTGGGTTGAGAGTTCCACTGTCTTATTTGGATATTAAAGAGAGGTCTCAGAAAACTGTAAGATTTGAGAACATCTGGTTCCCATAATTGCTTGCCGGCATTAAAATACTTCAGTAATCTATCAGTTCCATGGTCTCCAACTGTATTTCTCGGAGTAGTAAAATTGTAGGGACTGCTGGGATAACCACCCTTTTATTGTACTATGCAGAGATTTTAACAACCAATCTTCCCATTGTTTCATATAATAAATGATATTTTAACACACACATAGGCAAAATGGAAAGGGTATAATCTCTGAAATTTAAAAAAAAAATTTTGTTTTTTATAAAAATTTTTTCATGAAAAAGTTTAGTTTTTATCTGAAATAATCTCATACTTTCGACCTAGTAGAACTATGTAGTTTACTTTATTTAGCATCAGCTTATAGAGTCCTTAAATCTTTCTTCACTTATTCATTCCCCCCACACCCCCAAACATTGGTAAACCTCTATGGGCCAAGCACCGTGCTAGACACTGGGGTACAGAGATGAACATGACTCTGCCCTTATCCTCAATATCTCGTGGTTTTCTAGCAAAGTCAAGCAGATTATCCCAGCTGCAAACAGCATAACCTGCGCTGCAGTGCAGTAGAGGAACTGGCATTATACTAAGGGCAGAAAGGCCAAAACAGTAGTTAAAACGCAGTCAGCCTAGCTCTAAGCAGAAGTGCAAGACACACTAAAGCCTGACGATAGGACTGACTTTGCACAGGTTGCTTGTTCTCTTATCAATAACTTAGGAGGAAATTGACAGTACACCCCAGAGGTCGTGGAGTTTTTTAGACTTTTATTTGTTCTGAGTCAGTCGCAGGGCTGGGAACACACCTCATATGTGACAGGTCAGCTGGTCCATACCACACGTTGGGCAGAAAGAGGTCCCTTAGATGGGGTTGGGAGAATAAAAACTGCCCCCTGCCGCTTGTCTATAATGGGGTGGCTCTGCACACAGACACTCCGCTCACTTCAGGACACAGGGCCTGAAAGTCATAGGACAGGACAGGGTGAGCGCTGTGCGGCCATGGCCACAGCCCCTTAGGATGCAGTGCCAGGGTGGAGATGGAGCACCTGCTCAGTACAGAGCTGGGAGATGTCTGGGAGGGCGGTAGGCACATGGGTCCCTCCAGCTCAGTACTGCCCCAAGATGCCAGGTCTCTGAGTTCCGATCCTCAGTGAGAGTAAGAGAGGGAGGCATATCATGGCACCCCAACGACCTGTTCCTGAAGCTCCGGGGAGCAGGGAACCCTGGCGCAGCCGTACATACACACACGTTCATACGGGAAGTCGAACCCGAGACAGGTACAGTGGTGAGTTTTCTCTTTTCTCTGTGCCCCAGAGGGAACCATATGAAAGGGAAAAAATCGAACTATGTTTTTCTCGCATTATATAATCACAGAGTATAGGTGTCAAAGGGATAGTTGCTGGAAGTCAGTCCCCCCCCTTGCCTCACCTCACTTCTTGTCAGAAGTAGGTCTAAAATTGTCACACGGTTATCCATCCTAACTTAAAATCAACATCTCAATAGATGAGGGGGTGGCCGCCGCTCCAACGTCTTTGGCCAGGTCTTCTGGCTGCTCGGGAGCACAGACGTGTGACAGGGGCACAGACACGCAGGAAGCGGCTGTGAACGCGGAGGACCCGCAGCCCGCGGCGCCCGCACACCTTCCCGCGTCCGCTCCCCCGCCGCGCCCCCCTCCCGGCGCGCTGCGGCGCTGGAGGCTCCGCCGGGTCCCAACGAAATGTGTCCTTCCCCGCAGCGGGTTAGCAACAGAGTTGCGGTCCTTGCCCTCCGTGACCCTAGAAATCACGACTTTCCTCGACAGAGGCCCAGGAGGTGGCCAGGACGCGCAGACCGCGCGGGGAGCCAGCGCCTCGGGAAAGCCCAGAAAGGCCGGCAGCCGGGCGCGGGGAGGCGCGGGATGGAGTCGGAGCGCTTCCCAAGACGGGCTGCGGACGACGCGGCGCTCGGGCTGCGCGGGGATCGCTCGCAACCAGAAGCGGAGCCAGGGGCCCCCGGCGCCTGAGGTCTCCCGAGGCCGACCGCCAAACGACCCAAAGCCGCCGCGGGGCCCGGAGACCCGGCAAGTTCCCGGGAGCCGAGGGGGCGAGCGCGTGTCTTACCTGGCCGGGCTGGCTGGTGTAGGTGAAGGAGTAGATGTCCTCGGTGCCCACGTCCACCACCCCGCTGTAGACGCGATCGAAATCGGCGTCCCTGGCAGGGTGCTGGGGGTCGGGGGGCTGCGCGGGGCTGCGGGGGGCCGCCGCCCGCAGGAGCCAGGGCAGCGCGCAGAGCAGCGCGAGCCGCGGGCCGCCGCGCATGGTGGGCGCGCGGCCGGGCGCGCAGCCGGCGCTTCCGAAGCCCCCCGCGGGCGGGCGGGCGGGCGCGGGCTTCAGCGCGGGGCGGGCGATGCCGGGCAAGCCCCGCGGGCCAGAGCCCCGAGCGTGACCGGTTTCCGAAAGGTCGATCAAACACTGCTGCGGCGCCGGAGGGTCTCCCTGGGAGGTCGCGGGCGGGGGCCAGGGGAGCCGGGGGTGCGGCGGCCCGGAGCTGCAGCTTCGCTCTCGGGCTTCTAAGTCCGTTTCCTTCCCCCTCCCCGTCTCATTTCTCAGAAGCTCCCCCTCACCTAGCCAGAGCGCTTCCCCTTCAGCCTCAAAAAAAAAAAAAAAAAGGCGTTGGAGACATTAAAAAGAAATACCCACTAGTCTCGAAGAGTCTACCTGACGAGCCATTGAGCAGGAAACTCAATCCGTTTCCAATAAACGTGCACCCCGGCTGCAAGAGAGGAAACAGAAAGCGGCGGAGCCCAGCCCGGAGAGGGCGCGCGGGCCGCCCGCAGCCGGCTACCTGCGGCGCTCCCCCCGCGGGCGGCTGCGGGCCGCGCGTCCCCGTCCGGGCGCCCGCCCTGCCTCCGCGCCACCTCCCGTTCTCCAGGGACAGCCTCTCCTCCTCACCTCTCTCTCTAACCATCTGTGTATGCAAATATGTACAGTCATTAAAAAAAATAAATAGGTCTGGGTAAGCGGCCGATTTCGACACCGCCGCAGCCGGTCCGGAAGTCGTCTAAGGGGCGGGAGTGCCGGGTTCGTGCGGGAGGCACGTCTTTTCGCCCAGTCCCTGGGCTGTTTTTACACCCGGGAACGACTTATCGGGTTCTGAAAGATTCCCTAGGATTCTGTATTTATTTATTTATTCCCCCCCCCCCCAAAAGAGAGAAACCCAGCCTACCATGAAAAGAATGCTTTTCTGGCAAAAAATAGGGGATTCCATGGAAGCAGTTACAAAGCCAGGTAAAGGGCGTGGTGAAAAGAGCATCGCTTGAAAATCCTTGGAGAACATGGAACAGTCAGAGTTCAGGTGTGGAAGAGAACTCTCTGTTTTATTTCAGTTTTAAGTTATTTGTAAACTAGAAAAGTTATAGTTGCGCCCAACCTGAAGGAATATTTAAAAAGCCACCGAGAAGAAATAGGTCTTTTTCAAACAGTGAAGATTAGAGGTTAAAATCCTAGCACTTACCATTCAAAGGCAGGATTTTTTTGTTGTTTGTTTTTTTGGTTTTTGGTGTTTTTTTTTTTTTTTACTTCGTTGGATTCCTACAATTTATTAAAACTTCAAAAATTAGTGCAATACATCTGGTATAAAGTTTTATAACTGCACAGTCAGAAAACAATGCTGATGGAACATGGAGTTCGACAACTTCTTATTAGGATAATTTTTACTTTTTAAAAAATGTTCTTGAAAATATGTGGCATAAAGACAAAAATCACTAATTCAATGAAGAGTCGAGTGGTAAAGGTTAAAATAGAGCTCACTGATTTTAAAAAACATAACATTGTAACTTCATTCAGAATTTGAATAATTTCAAAGTGCTGTATTTAAAATGTCTATGTCTCCTTTTAGAATTTAACAAAATGTCATAAACTTGAAGTCTACGACGCCCTTCAAGGTCAGCTGGCCTGGCCAGTTCAAGCACTCACTTGAGTGGCAGTATGCTGGAGTCTTACTCAACACTAGGAGAGATGAGCAACGGGCTCTTTCACAAGGCGACCCCTTCTTTTGGGAACAAATGTCTCATTAGAAAGAAATTGTCACATTCTAATTGAAATGTGCCTCTCTTTCACTTACAGGCATGAGTTCTGCCCACTGGAGCCATAGGAATAAAGCTAATCCTTCTTCCACATAACAGCCTCAGTAGATATTTGAAGAGAGCTGTGACCCTCAAGGCTGGGAGAGGCAGCTGGGCTTTGGAGGAAATAAATGCCAGACGTGACAAACTGAAAATAGACCGTGGAGGTGGAAGGCTCCTATGTGAACGGAAAGATTCAGAGCCCCTCCAGGATGTGGTCTAACTGGTGACATAACACATAGGTTAAGGAACCTCATAACTTAAAGATACCTTCTTTTTTGAGAGAAGGAAGGGGTGACTTGCTCTTTGCCTAGGGGTGTTCCAGAGTAGGGGTATAAATCCTCCGAACTCCCAAATATTGGCCGAGTTGCCTGCTCAGGTTCCATCTGAGTGTATTGCTTTCCTACAAATTAATCATAGCCTGCTTTTGCTATTATTGGTTGTCTCTTGTTTGAATTCATTCCTGCAAGCAACACAAAAAACTGAGAGTGCATCGTACTGTCTCTGGCCAGGGGTTGTCTCTGGCCAGAGACCCCTTGACCATTCCTACAAGCAAGACAAGAACTGGGAGTGCAGTACTGTCTCTGGCCAGAGACCCCCTGACACTACCTTTAAACAATGAAATTAGAAGCAATTGGAATAGATTATCACAGCACAGAACCCAAAATATTTATTTTAAAGCCATTATAGAGGATATCTATACCAGACAATTTGAGTGCTATATTACAAATCATTCTATACTATGATATAATCCTAATTCTAGTTCAAATCCACTGAATAACTTTAGGTAATTAACCTCCCAGGATCACAAGATTGCTGTAAGGATAAAAGAGGGAAAGGATGCACCGGAAAGTGTATTAGTTTAAAATGTTACACAACTAAATATTATTATTGTAGGACTCCTAGTTCAATAGCTAAAGAGTAAAATATGATCTGTCAGCCAGGTCTCTAAAATATCCACAATGCAAAGCTTCCACTGTGAGAGACCATATATGACAATAGACCTTTGATTCACCTCATGAGGAAATGGCCCAGAACAGTTAGGACTTGATCAGTGACTGCCAACTTCCCCAATTTTTGCCCCTACTTTCAACTCAAGATAAATCAGAGAAAGCCAAATATGCTCCCCAAACCATACAATACCCTGCTTCAAGTTAGCAGGTCTCCTGCTTCCCATGTCACCAAGATCTAATCAGAGCATTTCTGATACCTTCGCTTTCCCCCCACTACTTCTCAAATGGAACTGTATTATTCAATGCATACCAGAGGGACTATTTCTTCATGTGTGGGCCAATGCTCCAACCACTGAACCACACTGACCGTGGCTAAATTTAACTTTATTGTTGAGAGTATTACAGATGTCCCGCATTTTTCCCCACATTGGCCTCCTCTACCCAGCTCCCGCCCCACCACAGGCCTTCACTGCACTATTGTCTGTGTCCACGAGCTACACATATGTACCTTATAAGTTCTTTGGCTAATCTCTTCTCACTCCTCTCTCCCCCCTTCCCTCTGAGATTCGTCTGTTCCATGCTTCCATGTCTCTGGACCCAATTTGTTCGTCAATTTATTTTGTTCATTAGATTCTGCAGATAAGTGAGATCATGGGATATTTGTCTTTCTCTGACTGGCTTATTTCGCGTAGCATAATATTCTCCAGGTCCCTCCATGCTCTCTCAAAGGGTAAGACAGCCTTCTTTTTTATAGCTGTATAGTATTCCATTGTGTAAATGTACCGCATCTTCTTTATCCACTCATCTACTGATGGGCACTTGGGCTGCTTCCAGATCTTAGCTATTGTAAATTGTGCTGTTATGAACATAGGGGTGCATAAGTTCTTTGTGATTGGTGTTTCAGGATTCCTAGGATATATTCCTAGAAGTGGGATCACTGGGTCAAATGGCAGCTCCATTTTTAATTTTTTGAGGAAACTCCACACTGTTTTCCATAGTGGCTGCACCAGTCTGCACTCCCACTAGGGTTCCTTTTTCTCCACACCCTGGCCAGCGCTTGTTGTTTGTTGATGGAGCCATTCTGACAGGTGTGAAGTGATACCTCATTGTAGTTTTAATTTGCATCTCTCTGATGATTAGTGACATTGAGCATTTTTTCATATGTCTTTTGGCCATCTGTATGTCCTCTTTGGAGAAGTGTGTATTTAGGTCCTTTGTCCATTTTTTAATTGGATTGTTTGTCTTCCTGGTGTTGAGTCGTATGAGTTCTTTATATATTTTGAAAATTAACCCCTTACCAGATATATCATTGTCAAATATGTTCTTCCATATAGTGGGTTCTCTTTTCATTTTGAGGATGGTTTCTTTTGCTGTGCAGATTTTTAGTTTGAAGTCCCATTTGTTTATTTTCTCCTTTGTTTCTCTTGCGCTACAAGATGTATCTATGAAAATTCTGCTACATAAGATGTCTGAGATTTTGCTGCCTATGTTTTCTTCTAAGACTTTTATGGTTTCATGACTTACATTTAAATCTTTTATCCATTTTGAGTTTATTCTTGTGTATGGCGTAAGTTGGTGGCCTAGTTTCATTTTTTGCATATACTTGTCCAATTTTCCAAACACCGCTTATTGAAGAGACGGTCTTTGCTCCATTGTATGCTCTTGCCTCCTCTGTCAAATATTAATTGAGTGTAGTGGCTTGGGTCAATTTCTGGGTTCTCTGTTCTGTTACATTGATCTATATGCCTGTTCTGTGCCAGTACCAGGCTGTTTTGATTACAGTGGCTTTGTAGTATAATTTGATATCTGGTATTGTTATCCCTCCAACTTTGTTCTACTTTCTCAAGATTTCTGTGGCTATTTGGGGTCTCTTTTGGTTCCATATAAATATTTGGAGGATTTGTTCTAGATCTGTAAAATATGGTGTTGGTATCAAGGCCTTTTTTTAAAAAAAGCACAATTTCTATTTATTTTTTTCCAGAGAACTTTTCTTCAGTCCTTAAGGACTTCGCTCCTTACATGGGCTTTGGTGGAGGTCATGGGACAGCACCTGCAGGTCTAAATCGGGGTGCGGGTGTTCAGTCCTTCTAGGCTTCACAAGAATGATTCCTGTCTACCTTGCTGTGAATGGCACAGCTCACACAGTGATGTAGTTTCACATACAGCTTGGGAAGCATATAGGCATCAAAGACACTCGCTTCAGAAATGTTCCTAACCGCTGAGGTCTCAACTATATTTCGAATAACAAACTTCTTAATGGCCTTGTCCTTGGGCACACATTGGGCGCAGTTGGTACAACGAATAGGCTGCACATGGCTGTGGCCTTTTTTGGCACAACAATTGCTCCTTCTTTTCTTGGTCATCTTGGAAGCGAGGGCCAGAGAGAGAGTATACCAAGGCCATTTCATAACCTACACTAACCCTTATAATATTCCTGCCTTGCCAGTAAAGAAACCAAATTGACAAGAATATTGATTTGTTCAAGATCTCAGGGACATCAATACAATTTTTATTCCTCCCTTTCCATTAGGATCTAATACTAAACACTGTCCTGTCAACAGTTCTTCCCCAAACCACCTGCTTCACTGCAGTGGATTATTGCTCTGCCTTTCTCTGAGTGTCCCTACAGCAGAATAATTCAACATCTTTTTGCCTCATTGGAGAGGACAATACCCTACATGGACACCTAAGCCCAAAGGGTTCACTGAAGCCCCTCCTGTTTTCTTAGGTTTGTAATCAAGAATTAAAGGGTCCAAATTTCCCTTGTGATCCAGTGGCGTTTTTTTTGTTGTTGTTGTTCAAAATGTTACAGATGTCCCTTTTTCTCCCCAATGACCCATTTCACCCCGTTCCACCCCCCTCCCCAGTCCCTCTCCACACCATTGTTCGTGTCATTGGGCTGTGCATATATGCATATAAGTTTTTTGGTTAACCTCTCTCCCTCCACCCACCTGCCCCCCTCCATCCCTCTGAGATTCCTCAGTCTGATCCATGCTTCTATGTCACTGGATCTATTTTGTTCATAAGTTTATTTTGTTCTTTAGATTCCACATATAAGTGAGATCATGTGATGTTTGTCTTTCTCTGCCTGGATTATTTCGCTTAGCATAATATTCTCCAGGTCCCTCCATGTTGTCCCAAAGGGTACGAGATCCTTCTTCCTTACAGCTGCGTAGTATTCCATAGTATAAATGTCCCACACCTTTTTCTATTCACTTATCTATTGATTCAGCTTTTATATAAAATATAGATGATTTCCTACTTTATTCAGAGAAGCCTGGAAAAAGGATTCCACTTACTTGTTCTCAGCCTCAGCAGGAAAGGAAAATATAATTTCAAAAAAGGTGAATTAAAATTTTGCCAAAATACAGTCCATAATTTATTATTTATTTTAAAAAAAATATATCTTTATTGATTTCAGAGAGAGGAAAGGAGAGGGAGAGAGAGAGATAGAAACATCAATGATGAGAAAGTCATTGATCAAGCCCACAACCTGGGCATGTGCCCTGACCGGGAATCGAACCCTGATTACCTGGATCCCAGGTCGACGCTCAACCGCTGAGCCACGCCCAGCCAGGCTACAGTCCATAATTTAAGGCATGGCCTATTTAAGGAGTGGAAAACGTTCTCTCATGACAGGCTAGAGACTATTCAGACTTACCCTAGACTCCTTGCAAAACTACGAATTGAGATAATGTCTTGGGCTAAGTGAACAGCTCAGAAAGTGGGTGCAAATTTTTCTGAGATTGTGATATCGTTTTATGAAATGGCTGTCTTCAGTAAGAACCACTCTCTTTGGGGAGCCCAAGTATTAAACAAACCTTCTATAATCCAAAGAAGGTCTGCAATAGTGTGCTTCCTTAGACATCCCCTAACAACAACAAAAACCCGTTTGTCTATTTGAATGTTCTTGGCAAACCTTGGGGTTTTAATTCAACTTCATGGGAACCATCAAAAACCCATCACTATTGTAGCCTCATCCTCAATCCAGTTGCAAAGGCTGACACCCCTCGTCTTAGGGCAATCCTGCCACTGCAAAACATGCCAATGCTTCTGCTGAATTTATTCTAGGCTCCCTACTTGACCTTATGGTTCCTTAGGCAGATTTTACTACTGACTGAAAACACACAGCTCTTCAGTCAGTTGATTGACCTCTTATGGATTTCTGTTGCTCTTTCCCTCTCACATTTCTGTTAATTGCTGCAAGACCCTGTACCCTGCTACTCTCCTGCCCTTACTATAAGAAGGGGAAACCTCACGATTATCTTACTTCAGTTAGGGAAGTTTCTGTACCTGCTCAGCTTTATTAGAGACTCCCACTGAGAATTCTGGCCTAATGTTTGTTGATGGGTCATACTTCAAAATGGAAACTGGAGATTATCAAGCTACCACTAACACTATCACTAACCTAAACTCTCCTTTAAAAGATAGTCCTCTACCTACGGTAAAATCAGTCCAGATAGATGGTAGAATTTACCATACCATAGCTTGTCAACTAGCCAAAGACCAGAGACCAAAGACCAAACACGCAGGTATGCTCTGGAGTAGTACATGATGCTTTGGAAACAAAAAGGTTTTCTCACCTCTGCAGGAACCCCCATCAAAAGCGGACAACAAGTTCAGGAATTTTTAGATGCACTGCTACTTCCCAGTGAGATGGCTGTTATAAAGACTGGGGCGCATGCTAACAGAGATAATGTGGAAGCTAAAGGAAATGCTGTGCCAGGTCGTTTTGCCAAGCAAGCAGCCTCCACCAAGGTTTTGATACTAACCAGCGTCCAGAGGATGAATCTCTGGACTGAGTCAAGGAGGCTATTATTAAATATCCACACTTAGCCCTTGATCTGGAGAAGGAGGAATGGGGAAAAACGTGGTGTATCCTTCACTCAGGTGATCCTTGGCCATTTGGTGGCACCAGATGATTTCAAGTGGATGTTAGCTGAATTTCTCCACGAAACTACTTGTCACGGCAAAGACAAATTGCTTACTGTCCTTTAAAAAGACTTTTATTGAATTTATCGGGGTGGCATTGGTTAATGGGTTTCAAGTGTACAGTTCTATAATATGTCATCTGTATATTGTATTGTGTGCTCACCAGCCAAGGTCAAGTCTCCTTCAAATTTTCTACATAGTTAATCATGTCATCTGCAAGTAAAGACAGTTTAATTTCTTTATTTTTTAATTGAATTCATTGGGGGTGACATTGGTTAATAAAATTACATAGGTTTCAGGTGTACAATTCTATAATACATCAGCTGTATATTGTAGTGTGCTCACCACCCCGAGTTGTCTTCTTCCATCATCATTTATCCCCCTTGTGCCCTCTTCTAGCTCCCCCACCCTCTTTCCCCTCTGGTAATCACCATGCTGTTGTCTGTCTGAGGTTTTTGTGGTTTTGTTTTTGCTTAATCCCTTCACCAATCACCCAGCCCCACGACTCCCCTCCCCTCTGACAGCTGTCAGTCTGTTCTCGATGAGTCTGTTTCTATTTTGTTTGTTTATTTTGTTCATTAGATTCCACATATGAGTGAAATCATATGGAACTTGAAAGACAAATTGCTTACCAGCTTAAATCAACATTGGTGGGGAAACTTTAAAAATACAGCTGAGATTATTTTGGGGTCATGTATTACTTTTGAACAACATAATCCTGGAAAAACTAAAGATGAGGCATGGACAGGAACAAAAGCCTCAAGGACCCTTTGGACACCTTCAGGTAGATTTTTCAAAAATCCTCACCTGAGGATATGTTTTAGAGAGAGAAAAAAAAAGGAACATTGATGTGAGAGAAACATTGATCAGTTGCCTCCCATATGTGCCCCAACCGAGGATCGAACCTGCAACCTAAGTATGTTCCCTGACTGGGAATGGAACCCATAACCTTTTGTTGTACGAGACAACCCTCCAACCACCTGAGCCGCCTGGCCAGGCCTTCAGGTGGATTTATCCAGCTCCCACTCTCTGTGGGTTGTGTTTATTTTCAGGATGGGTTAAAGTACTTCTTTGCTGAAAATCTTCTTTGCTGAAAATTCTTTTCAGTCTCTAAAAAAACTGCTTGATGTTGTGTTTCCAACCTGGGGTATACCAACTTTTACATCAATTGACTAAGGCACACAATTTACAAGAACTACCAAAATAGAACTTTGTAAAACACTATCACTTCTCAAAAACTTGTGGGTGATGCTTCCCTTCTCACCCACAAACTTCTAGAAAGATCAAAGTAACTAACGGCTTTCTTAACTAAAATTATAAAAACTTTTAGGAATTGCCCTAGTTGGTTTGGTTGAGTGGTTAGCACTCTGGCCTGTGGACCAGGTTCCATTCTGGTCAAGGGCACATACCTTGGTTGTAGGTTCGATCCCTGGCCCCGGTCGGGCACATGCAGGATGTAACCAATCGATGTGTCTCTTTCACATTGATGTTTCTCTCTCTCCCTCTCACCACCCTCCACTCTCCCTGAAAAGCAATGGCAAAAATATCCTTGGGTGAGGATTTAAAAAACAACAAAACAAAACAAAACTTCCAGAAATCCTTGAACTCCAGTGGCTAGAGGCGCTCGCTCTAGCCCGCATGGCAATTTGATGCTTTGTCTCAGAGACACATTGGCTATAGCCTTAGGAACTGTTAACAGGAAGACCCATACATTTAGAAAATTTACCCCTGATATTAGACTCTCTTTTGCTGCATGCAGGTGTGGCAAAATATTGCAAGGGAGTCATGTACTATACCCAGTCCCATCATGAACAAGTTCAGGTCAGCTTCCCCAAAACACTTCTTAAATAGGCGCTTCATAATCATCAACCAGGAAATTTCATCTGTTGGAAGAGATGTTGGATAAAAAAAATACTCTTTAAACTCACTGGAAGGTACCTTATCAGGTACAATTAACAAGAAATACATTAGTGAAACTTCAGAAAGTCAATCTTTGATTTCATATTTCACAACTGAAGAAACAACTCCGGATTGTGTACGACTGGAAGGCTACTCCGATATGGTACTTCAAGCTGAGGATTCTCGGAGATCCTCTAGAAGCAGCCTACCTTTGGAAGTAGCCAGTGACCCAAGACCTCAGATAATGGGCCGCTCCCACGTAAGACTTTAGGCCAAGACCCCTGTCAGATTTCTGTTTTGTTTTTGACCTGCTTATTGATAATCATTATCCTTCTCATTGACTACAGACCACTAGTGTTTTCCACCCAAAAGGGCTTATTTTTCTCCCCTCCACCTCTTTATTATAGATGTTAGATCAGAACATGCTCATTCTTACACCATTCACAGGTTATCCCGAATAGTAGCCTCTACTCTCAATCTTACTATTGGCTGTGTCACCCATCATTGGACCTTCATTATATAAATCTCTAGACTATTCCAGTCTCATCAATTTAAGTCACAGAGAATTACAACCAATGGTGGTTCCACTTGAACCTACATGGACAAATGACCTTAAACACATTAACCTATGATTTTGTTCATTTTCCTTCGCCCAGAAAAAAATTATTACGGTCTATTTATCAGACCCCAGATAATTCTAAACTTGAATTCAACAAACTTTGTAGGTGAAGGGCCAAATCGTCGCCACCTGGAACAGACTAATAGAGATCCAACTATGTAAGGCTTTGGTGCTGACTTCATGTTGTGATCATCTGTTTAGTGGATCTCTATGTGCCCCTATAGGTTACTACTTCCCTTGCAGCCATGACACATGGTCTTGTTTCCCTCAGACTAACACTTCATGCATTTCAGTAATAGTCTTCCAAGACTTGTTTATACCTAGCGACTCTAATTCTATAAGCCAGCAAGGATGGACTTTCTGACTGAGACACAAGCTTCGAAAGGAGGCCACCCTTGATTGTTCAGGCGCTCTACCTGGAGGAATTACTGACTCTGTTTATTCTAATAATCACAGCAGTCTTCCCAATAGTGAAAATTATACAAATAGAAAAGGCTGTAAGGAATGTATCATTAAATTTGGCAGGAGTTATTAATGATACCCCCTCAGCTCTAGGTGGAATACAGATGAGTCTTAACTCATTGCCCTGGGCAGTGGTAGACGATTACATCGCTCTTCCTTTCTTGTTTGCTAGTCATGGCGGTGTCTGTGCCACGGCCAGTACTTCTTGGATTAATTAAACAGGCGTAAAATAAGCTGCACGGTGTCTCAAGGATAAGGCTACTGGACTCTCTAAATTTGATCTCCATGACCTATGAATTTATTCTCTTGGCTTGGGTTGGGCAATTGGGGTTCCTGATTCTGAAGCATCTTATAGGGACTATTAGTTGTTATTGTTTTCATTATAATGGCCATGATGTTGTCCATTGCATTCTATCCAGAATCTTAAGTGTTTTTGTGCACCTGTTCTCTTGTCGTATGATTGTCATGAAAATGCAACAATAAAAAGGTCAAGAAGATCTCACACTACAGTTGACTATGGAGACAACTGGATAATCCCAAATGGTGAAGATGTGGATCTCTAGCTTTCCTTGAATTGATAAAATTCTTGTAATTGAGAAAATGACCAAAAGGAGGGACTGAGAGACTGAATATTCAAATAGACAATGGCCAGACCATATATAAGAAAAGAACTTGACCCACAGTCTCTGCAGCAATCAGTCCAGGAAGCCAAACCATAATCTCTGCAAAAATCAGCCCAGAATGGTCATGATTTGGTCATGACTGGCAGATTCCCTATTTTTTGTTTCTTACAACTGACCAGAGATCCATATGATTTATATCCAAGTTTAGGTATTTTTACATTTTAAAAATCAGAAAATACAAAAAGAATGATTCATCTCATAGTAGTACTCAAGGCAAATCTTCCCAATATTAAAAAAATCAATGTCATAAAAATATAAGTAGTTGTGGCAACTAAAACGACTAACATGAGAATAAATAGAGACTATTTATTCAGAGCTTTATGTAAGAAGGGTTTCAGCCATCACACTTGCATTTGGCAGAGACTCAAACACAGGAGAAATGTGGAAAAGATTTATAGTAAAATAAAGGGAAGACTTCAAAAATACTCTTATTAGAAGTTAGAATGGGGAAGATGAAGCAGCAGGAAATTTACGTTTTGGAGAGCATATCTAGCTCATGTTTGAACACTCTGAGAAGGCGAAATAAACAGCTTTCCTGAGGCATAACTGACACATAACAAACCCCACGTATTTAAAACACACGTATCACCTGTGTCATATATATATACCATGAAACCATTACCTGTGTACCCATTACCCTCTAAAGTTCCCTTCCTGCTTTAACTCTCTCTCTCACTTCCTCCCTGCGTCCTTTCCAGTCCCAAGCAACCACTGGTCTGTTTTCTGTCATTATATTAGTTTTCATTTTCTAGAGTGTTACATAAACGGACTCACACAGTATCTCTCTCTCCTCTCTCTCTGGCTTCTTCCACTCAACATAAGTATTTTGGTAGGTGAATTTTGTTGAAATTTTGCTAAGAATTTTTGCATCTATATTCATGTGAGCTATTGCTCTGTAGTTTTCTTTGTTGGCAAAGCCTCTCTCTGGTTGATCTGTCAGGGTGACTTTGGCCTCATAGGGTGAGTTGAGAAGTATTCCCTCTCCTTCAATTTTTAAAGTGTTTGTGTAGAATTGGTGATCTTTCCTCCCCAAATGTTTGGTACAATTCACCAGTGAAGTCATCTGGGTCTCTAGTTTTTGTTTTTTAACTGCAATTTTAATTTCTTTAATAGATACAGGGCTATTCAGGTTATCTTTTTTTTTTTTTTTAAGAGAGAGAGTTTGGTAATTTATGTCTTTCAAGAAATTTGTCCATTTTATCTATGTTGTCAAGTTTATTGACATACAGTTGTTTAAAATATTTTATTATTCTTTTGGTACCTCTTGAATCTGTCACCTGTTATTTCTGATATTGGTAATTTATATGCAATTTTCTCCTGATCAATTTGTTTAGAAGTTTATCAATTTAATTAATGCTCTCAGAGTTCAGCTATTAGTTTTATAGTTTCTCTCTATTATTTTTTTCTTTTCTATTTTATTGATTCAGCTTTAATCTTCATTAATTCTTTTTTCCTTCTTGCCTGGGATTTAACTTGCTCTTCTTTATCTAATTTCTAAAAGTAGAAACTGAGGTCATTGCCTTAAGGCCTTTTCTGATTAGCTGTTTAGTACTATAAGTTTCTCTTGGAGTATTATTCTCAGTTACATTCCACACATTTTGATATACTGTATTTCATTTTCATTCAGGTCAAAATATATTCTTCTTTCCGTTTTGATCTCTATTTTGATTAATGGCTTATTTAGAAGTGTATAATTTCCCCCCAAAATTTGAGGTCTTTGCCAAGAATCATTATGCTATTGATTTCTAACTTAATTTCACTGTGGTCAGAGAACATATGTAGTATGAATTGAATCCTTTTGAATTCAATTCCTGATGCCCGCAATGTCCTGACTTCAGCAACCCTGCTCAGCTCCTGTAGACTCATGCCTATGGCTTCTTTTATGGAGTCAATCCATCTCATATTTGGTCTCCCTCTTTTCCCGCTGCCTTCTAGATTATTATATACCTTGATGTAATGTTCTTCATGTTTCTTGTGTTTGGATTTTGTTGAGCTTCTAGAAGGCAGGTTTGTGGGTAAAGATGCTGTTAGGAGGATTGAATTAGTGATGGGAGCTTATGGAACTTCTCTTCCCATTGCTTCAGTGCTGTCAGTGAAGTAGGAAGCAGGGTCACTGGCTGAGACTGAATACAGAGGAAGAGATTTGGGGCATGAGAAAAGGTAGAGAGCTGTCATTTAGGAGGTTAGGAGAATCAATGGAGCAGGGAACTGTAATATAGTCTTCAGGCATCTTTAAGGGCCGAACTAAAATTAATGACCCTATACATAAAGTAGGCTTGGTCAGTTGTTTTTTTCTTTCCAGTTTCAGATGCAAGGGTGCAGGCACTTAGTAAGTACAGTGCTGGGAGGGCTAAGGTTGTGGCTTTGCCAAGTGTTAACAGCAGCTCAGAGAGGGCAAGGAGTTGAGGATATATGCAGGGAATGATTATATTGATTGATCACTGGATATATCCACATCAAACTTCCTTAATTAGAGTGGAAGCTATTAGAAGGCAGGTGTTTTGTTGTTGTTTTGTTTTGCATCTGGGTGCTGAATATGTATTTGCTGATCCATGTATGGGTGTGTCTTAGTGGAAAACCAGGGGCTAAAGGAAGTTGCCTTATTGGAGCCACTTAACTGTTTTTGATGACTGCTGTGTAAAATCCTTCACATGCCCACGCAGCCTCCCTCACGCCGGGCTCCCACTGCTCCCGGAGCTCCAAGCGTCCTGGACTTTCCCATCCTTGGCACTTGCCACATGTTCGCATATATGGCTCCCTTTGCTTTCCAGCTTTCTGAGTAGTTAAAATATTCCTAGAAGCTTAGTACCTATTTAGTAGCCTACTTCTCAGCACTCAGCAGCTTTACTTTTACATTTGTGTCCTTGACAGCTGCTTCCGACTCTGCTGTGAGCGTCCTGTGGACAGGAACCGAGGCCGTTTTCAGACCCGCTGAACCGAGCATAGTCTCTGGCACATCGGTAATAAATACTTATAAATAAATAGCGGTGAGAGCAAGTGAGTGTGAAATGTGAATCTTTTGGAGAATTCACAAGAAACTGGCTAACGCCACGCGCCAACCTCCAAAGCTCTGCGCGGAGCCCTGCGGAGGGTCCGCGGCGCGACAGCGGGACACGCCGGGACGCTGCGACCCACAGTCCGCGCCGGGCTGCGGGGGGCGCCTGCGCACTGGCCTCGCCGGATATGCGCAAGGGAGTGGGGGCGGGGCTCCCGTAACCTAGGCAACATCCCGGAAGCGACGGGCCGCATTTACCCGCGGGTGGCCGGGCGGTTCTGGCGCCTGAAGTTGTTGCTCGTGGAAAGCTGCGGTCGGGACACGGCCAGGCAGGTTGTGAGGACGGGGCGGCCTCCTGCAGCTTCAGCCCCACCGAGCCTCAGGGCCCGGCTACAGGGCGGCGGCGGCGGTGGCGTCTTTCAGAGCCCCGGGGACCCAGGCCCCTGGGTAGAGGATCCTGACCACGGAAAGCGCCCCCGCGCCTCCGCGTGTTTTGAGAGTGCGTGTGCGCCCCGGGGTGCGTGTCTGGGAGTGTTTGTGTGTAGCGCGCGCCCTCTTAGAGCACCCTGGGTGTTCGCGTGCTCGCCGCTCTCGCTGGGCCTTTTTGCACAGACCTAGAAATTGGGGGGACCCTGTTGTAGCTTTCAAGGAGTTTGCAGTCTAGCAGGAGAAACAGTACCCAGCGTTTCGGGGCCCCGGAGGGTTATTGAAGTCGACTGGATGGTCAGGAAAGGGTTTTTCAGGAGGGGCCCCTTGAATGGGTTTTGAGGAGTGAGTAGGAGTTAACCCCCTGGAGAAGGGAGTGAAAGTCTGCAGGGTGTTCCAAACAGCGTAAAGAACGGTTAGAACTTTATGTGAAAGCGAGAGCTTTGTTTTAGGTTGTGTGGGAGATTTGAGGGAAAAAAACACACAACAAAAACTAGAAAGGTCAGCCTGGCCACACGAGGAGGAAGGGACAGGGGTAGGGGAGAGGATCTGAGCGTCAAGCCGAGTTGGATTCCTCTTTGCAGGGGGGGAGCCACTAAAATATTTTGAGATGCACCCTGTAGTCCTTTATCTGGGTAGTATCGATTGAGGGAGGGGACAGTGTTTGGAAAGAAGTCTTGTTTCCCATGGATCAGTTTTCCACCATCCAGAGTGGATTTGCTAAATCCCATCATAACTGCTAAAAATCCTTAAGTGGCTTAATGTAGGTCATTAGGACAGAGCTCGAGCGTCTCACAAGTCTGTGGTCTTGTCTCTCAGCCTTTCACTCTCCTTGTAGCCTTTCATCATCGGAAATCTTTGTTAGCCAAACTGAACTCCTCACAGCCTTTGTAAATGCCCTCCCCCCACTCCCTCTAGCACACTTTCTTTCTCCCTCTTCTAACTTATATTCATATTTTGGCTTTCAGTTTAAACATTTTGGGGGGAATTCCAGGCTTTTCTTATTGTGTAGAGTGAGGTATTTCCATGACACTAAATTTACTTCATACATTTTTATTGCAATTACTCATTTAATTGTGGTCCAATGAACTCTAAGCTCTGTGAGGGTGCAGACCACTCTACTTTCCTGCTGTATCTGGTGCCTGGCTCTTGGCATGTGCTTTCAAAATATTTGTTGAAATAACATGTGGATGATGAAGTGAGTGAGGGAATGAGCGAAAGGAAGGTCAATTAGGAGAAATAGAGCAGGGACAAAAACATTTGTGGTAGAGATGATGAGGAGGGGACAAATAAGGTAGATATTTCAGGGAAAGAATAAATCCTGGTGTCTGATTGACTGTGATACAAGAAAGAAGAGAAGGTGATGCTAAGGTTTTAAACTGGAGCAACTAGAAGGATGGGAATTCTGTAGGTTGAGCTGAATTCAGCAGACATTTACTGAGCAAGTCACTCATATCAAAAACTAGAGGCTGGCAGTGAGGGGGGCGTGGGGAATAAGTTGTATTTTGACTCTTGTATTGAGCTATTTGGGAGATGTGCACAGAAGGCGGTTGTAAATGAACATTTGATGTTTTAAGGAAAGGTGTAAATTCTTGATTTGTGACTTTTCATTTCACAGTTTGTTTGTGTGCCCGATGCATTCATAACTCTGCTGAAGGGAGTGGGTGAGATCAGTTAGGGAAGATGTGAACTCTCCCTTGGTGATCTAGAAACTAAGCTCCATGGGGGCTGGCACCATATTAGACTTGTTTACTTTTGTATCTTCAGTGTCTAGCCAGTATCTGGTATGTGGTAGACTCACAAAAACATTTACAGGTTGAAGAGAGATGGGCTCCAGTGGGAAGTTAAGAGGACTGGGATAGCCCGGCTGGGCGTGGCTCAGCGGTTGAGCATCGACCTAGGATCCAGGTGATCGGGGTTCGATTCCCGGGTTGCGGGATGCAGCCGATCAATGACTGTCTCATTATTGATGTTTCTATCTCTCCCGCTCCTTTCCTCTCTCTGAAATCAATAAAGATATATATATATTTAAAAAAAAAAAGAGGACTGGGATAGAACTGGGTGAAGATCTTGATTATGTGGTATGTGAGGAGGGGCCAACAGAGCCTGCAAAGAAATGGAGAAAATAGGAGAGAAACCAGGAGAAAGTGTGGAAGCCAAGGAAGGGAAGACTTCCACAAGTGGGAGTCTGTAGAGCTGGAAAGGCCTGGGAAATAAGAAGGGACCAATTTTCAGTAATTAGGAGGCTATTGGTATTTTAGATTTTCTAGGCTGTGCTAATTATTTTACTCCTTAGCACTGTAAAACATCAGAGTATCTCCACAGTCTCACATGTCAGCATGTAAACTATAGCTCTTTTATGATACCTGGTTTCAGTAAGTGGCACAAAACCCCTTTGTTAGAAGACCACAGAGTCTGATCTTTGGTTAAGAAAATGTGGTTGCCATTTATTAGTGATGTTCAAGAGGACACTTTTCAGTGCAAATATATGGTCCCTGTGTTGCAAAAGTTTGAAGTGTAACTGGGGCCTAGTAAATAGAAGTGCTGAAATATGCCTCTCTTTCATGAAGGTTGGTGAGAGGAAATCCAGAGGGTGGACAGCAGCTTGGTTACACACACCTTTGTGATTTTACCATACGCAGGCTGGAATTTAGAGTTGGCCAGTTTATTAGTTTCCTATGCTATATAACAAATGACCACAAACTTAGTGGCTTAAAACAGTATTTATTTTTTAAATATGTTTTTATTGACTTTAGAGGGAAGAAGGGAGAGGGAGAGATAGAAACATTGATGAGAGAGAAACATTGATTGTCTGCCTCCTGCACACCCCTCACCAGGGATCGATCCCTCAACCTGGGAATGTGCCCTGACCAGGAATGGTGCACAGGAGGACACCCAACTAACTGGGCCACACACACCAGGCAACAGTATTCATTTATTATCACACAACTTCTGTGGGTCAGGAGTTTGGACCTGGATTAACTGGAGACTGTGTCAGGTGTCACACAGTTGTGATTAAAGTGTTGGTGGTCTGCATTCTCCTCTGGAAGCTCAAATTGGGAAAAACCTGCTGCCAGGTTCATGTCCCTCAGGTTGTTGGCAGAATTCATTTCCCTGTGGCTGTATGACCCAGGGGTCTTGGCTTCTTACTGACTTTGTGCTGGAAGCTGCCCACAGTTCTTTGAGTTTCCTGCCACGTGGCCCTTTTCATAGGCAGTCACAACATGGCAGTTTGAGTTTTCAAGGCCAGCAGGAAAGAATCTTTTGCTCTTTTTCTTAAGACAGAGTATGTAATACATATGGGAATTCCAGTTTCTCTACATTCTTGCCAATGCTTGTTATTTCCATCTTTTTGGAAACCATTTTATAACCATTCTACTGGGTGTGAGGTCTCGTTATGGTTCTGATTTCCATTTTCCTAATGACTAACTATGTTGAGCATCTTTTCACATGCATAGTGACCATTTGAAATATCATTTTTGGAGAAATGTCTATTCAGATCCCTTAGCCATTTAAAAAATGGATTATTTATGTTTTTATTGTTGAGTTTTAAGAGTTCTTTATATATTCTGGGTACATGTTCTTTTGGTTGTCTTTTCACTCCCTTGATGATGTCCTTTGAAGCACAAAAGTGTTTGATTTTTTAAAAATGTTTTTATTGACTTCAGAGAGAGGGAGACATAGAAACATCAATAATGAGTCATTGATTGGCTTCCTCCTGCATGCCCCCTACTGAGGATTGAGCCCTTAACCTGGCATGTACCTTGACCAGAAATAGAACTGTGACCTCCTGGTTCATAGGTCCATGCTCAATCACTGAGCCACGCCAGGCGGGCCAAAAATTTTTAATTTTGATGTAGTCCAATTTATTTTTTTCTTGGTTGCTTGTGCTTTTAGTGTCAAATCTAAGAAACCATCCTGTAACCCAAGGTTCATGAAGATATGCACTTACGTTTTCTTCTAGGTGTTTTGTACTTTTAGCTCTGACATTTAAGTCTGTGGTGCATTTAAGTAATTTTTATATATGTTGTGAGGTATGAATCCTACTTCATTTTGTTTTCATAAAGATATCCAGTTGTTCCAGCACTGTTTATTAAAAAGACTGCTCTTTCCCCAGTGGATTGTTTCTTGGCACCCTTGTTGAATATAAACTGATAATAAATGTTTTATGGGTTTGTTTGGACTTCTGTTTCATTCAGTATCTTTTTAAATGGTATCTTTTTAAATGGTATTTATGGCTCTGGCACTTATCATGTCACCTTCATAGTTGGTTAACTCTTTGTCCCTTAGTTTTCTCATCTTTAAAATGAGTGATAAATAGTAAATACTTCATGGGATTATTGTGGGAAGAGCTTAGAACAGTACCTATTTGTAGAAAGCACTCAATATGTGTTAGCTCTTGCCAGCATTACTGCCATCACTGTCAACATGATCACCATCATCACCATCATCACTAGCGCCATCATAAAACTTAAATGTTATTTTTTAAGTTGTATGTGATTTACCTCTTTTGCTGGATTGTAAATGCTGAAATTAGATACCATGTTCAAAGAGTGAATGTGATTGATAAGAGTGAGATAGGACAGAGAGCTAAGAGGACTGAAGGCAAACTCTTGAGAAATACTTGCGTTTAGTTATCTTTATTACAGTGGACTAAGTGATTTTAAAAAAATGTACTTAAGGAAAATACTAGAGTCTTTGTTTTAGGATAGTTTTGGAGTAATGAGTCAGGTGGGAAGTTATGTAATTATTTAGGTTTATAAAGAAGTTCTAGAATAGGAGCCAAGTGTATGTGTTATATATAAATCCTAGTGTTCAGGAACTATGAGTCTTAAAAATTTTGTATAATGTTTAGTCCAGTGCCGCTAGCACTTGCTATTTTAAGAGTGCTGAACAAATGTTGGCCATTTCCAAATTCTACTTTAGTAATACCCTCATTTAGTATTATGGAGAAAATATACTAGAAATGGTATCAGAACTCATTTGTTCTCTAAAATTTCACCACCTTTATTTACAGTAAGTACACATGTAACCAATAGTGAGCGTTAGAGTGCTTGAAAAAGAACGCCCTCTCTCTTTTGCCCCTTCCTCTTGCATTCATACTGTTAGCATGTGACTGACATTTTCTATTTTAACTGTGAATTTATGTAACTGATGACAACCCTTATGACTACTGTCCTAGCCCTCTACTTTAGGTGATAATATATGCATTCCTACAGTTTTTTATTAAGCAAATATACATAATTTATTACCTTGAAACCCCTTTTATCATAGTTCTCAGTTAACTATCACAATTTTCTATTAATTGTGAAGTGAAAGAACCGAGTATTTTGGGAGTTTGTTCCTTTCATTATGCTTAAAGTTTTCTTCTGATTTTTTAAAATTTATTTTCCTAGATCTGTTTTCCTCTTTCTGGTGATGCCTAATGACTAGTTTTCTTATATTTTAAAATTTCGATGTGATTCTTACTCCTAGATGTCGTTTGTCAGAGTGAACCGTTACAGCCCCCGAGGAGGAGGAAGGAAAGCACTGAAAGTCAAGAAGAAAGCGGCAGTGAGGCAAGACTGGGATGTAAGTGTGGGTGGGAGGAGCAGGAGCCCATGTGCTGAGGCCCCTGCCGCTCTGAACTGCGCTCCTAACAGGGTGGGCTGGGTTTCCCGGCGTGGTGCATCCTCGGTCTCAGAGGGAAGAGCAGAATCCTTTAGGGAGGTTTCGGTTGTTTTTTTTTTAAAGAATGCAGGAGTCGAGGCTATACCCTCTACTTCTTTTGAAGAACTGGAATCTTAAGGAGTTGGCGAGTGTGTTTTTACAAGGTTCCCCCACCTCCACTTAAAGAATTCACTCTTTTAAGGCCACTCTAGCTAACCTGTGTCACTAACGTCTGAATTTTTGGGGTCGGTTTTTAGATTTCCCCATAGCAACCAGTGATGCCGTAATCACACGAGTGGCATTTTTGGCTGAAAAAGTGGGTGATCCGTGCTCTCTTATGCCTCCAATTGTTTGTTGCTCACCTCCTGAGGTGGGTCACTTGCAGTACAAAGGTTCTCTTAAGATAAAAGACAAGTTTCAAGTACCTGGGACATGATCCATGGTTCTTACCCTGAATACTGGCTGGTGTTACCATGGGGATTTTTATCTTTTGCAGCCTGGTACTTGGATTTGGACCGTGAGACTTCAGGTGCCTTTGCTTTCTGTAGTGGAGAGTAGCTAGTCAGGGACTAGTTTGGAACTCAGATTCTTTTAGACTAGGCATCTTCTGGGTTGTGACCAACCATCTTAGCCAGTTATCCTGGGCAAACTGACAGCCTTTGGAAGTGGGACAGAGGGATCTCTGTGTTTACATTGCTTTGTTGCCATCTGGTTGGCTGTAAAATACTTTTTATAAGGGTGTGACTCTAAGGTAGTGAAACTGATGAGAAGGGGGAAAAAGCATACTTTAACATAAATATTGTCCTCTTTGGGGTGGTTACTTTGAAAAGTTCAATTTTTATTTTGATATGCTGCTATTGCTAAAAACATAATTGAAACCCATCATTTGAAATTGCATCAGAACCTTTCTCATTTGCTGTTTATTATCTCCAGTGCTGGAAAAATACGTTTTTTGAAGGTAGACTGAACTTGAAAGTAGTTATAAGTCATTTGGAGTAAATGTTAAATGAAGGAGGAGAGATAAATTGAATAAACGGTTTTGATAAAAACAGATGTTTTTTGAAATGCCTTAGAGATTAGATTTAAAGGCAGTTTTAGAAGAAAATTGTTTTAAACAGCAGTAGTATTAATGAAATTATATTTTCTCCCATGAGTACTAATTCCAAGCATATCACTTACTTATGTGCCTGAATTCTATTATGATTATTAAAAATAATTTTTATGATTTTTTAAAAAAAATCTTCACCCAAGGATATTTTTTTCATTGCTTTTCAGAGAGAGTGGGAGGGAGGAGGGGAGAGAAACACTGATATGAGAGAGACGCATCAACTGGTTGCCTCACATGCACCCCAACTGGGGCGAATTGAACCTGGGACCCCTCAGTCTGCAACTCTAACCACTAAGCCGAACTGGCTAGGGCAATTTTTATGATCTTATAGTTGTATCTTGTACTTTTCTAAGTCAATATGAAAGGAATAATAGTTTTAGCATAGAAAAACCTTGAGCTAAATATAAACTACAGCTGAAAAGTTAAGCCTTTGAATACATTAACAGCTACGTCACGAGACTCCGTTGTCTCTATGTCTCTTAGGAGTAAAACTCTAACTTGTTGGTTTCCTGCCTTGCCAAGTCTGTGTAACAAGATGCTGAAGCCACGTTGGAAAGGCCACATTGCAGGACTGCTGTTCAGAGCTGTCCAGGCTGTGCACTGCGCAGTTCCGCGGGGGTGCTGTGTGCATGGGCTAGGGTGTTAAGTTCCTCCCCGAGCTGAGCCCTGCCATATTGGTTTTGTGCCTTTTTACTTAAGTGACTATTTTCACATTTTATGAAATTATGCAAAGTTCGTCTTTTATTATGATAGATTCCATGCTTGTGGTATTTGCATGGTCACAAATTGAACCTCTCTATGGAGATCACAATTTATCTTTCAGGAATTTTTACAAGTGCCTCATTCTGTGAAATACAGTTTGAAAACTACAGCTTTAGCTTATACTTATTTGAATTATATACTACCCTGTTTTATTTATTATTTTAGTATAATGTATACCTGCTTGGTGAGTTTAGTCATCATTTTCTGTAAGACACTTGATAGTCTGTTACTTTCTACAAAACACCTAAAAGTTATCCATATTAATATTTAAGCTGAGAATACTGGTTCCTGGAAAGAAAGACTTTTTGGTCCCAGGAATTTGAATTTGTTTTCAGCCATTAAAATTCAGTACATACTCACATCTAAAGACATACAAACGAACAGTATCTATTAATAGGTATGCTATAACTTTCTGAAGAATGCGAAAAAAAAATATGATAAGGAGCTTGAATAACAAAACTAGCATTTTATTTAAATTTAAAATAAAAATTTTATCTTGCTAAAATGTGATGATGAAACCCCTTGACTCTTCAAAGAAAGGTTTCTTGGGGAGTAGCATGCTTAATTAAATACAGTCTTTTAACTGAGATCCATGTGGCATGTAAAAGGAAAAAAGGAAGATCAATGTCATAAAAAATAAACTAAAACTGATTTCAAATAGTTTTTTAACCTAATCTAAAGATAATTTTTCCTGTAAGAAAATTGCCCAAAGACAGTGAATAAACTTTAAAATCCTATTTTTAAAAATTCAGTATTTTGTAAGAAACCTTTTATTTTCTTTAAAGAAAGTTCATCTTTTTTTGCAGAATACTGTGAATGATCTAACAGTTCATCGGGCAACTCCTGAAGATCTGGTAAGTTTAATATCAAAAGTTAAGATTTGTTCAGTGTTTTATTTGATATTTAATTTCTAACCTTCAGAATGGAAGCCAGAGGTACTTCCTGGAAGTTGTAATATTTAATCTTGCTTATGTCTATATAAAATCAAAAAGCTTATCTCCTTGACTTCCTGATTTTACCTAAGAATATCAATTCGCATGTATTAGAATTTCACTAGATAGGTTTGATTTATGGTTCAAATTTCTCTAGTCCAGTATTGCCCTGTATACATCTATCATCTTTTCCCATCTATAAATATCTTCAGCATTATTTACTATTTCATGTACAAACATACTGGTCTCGTCAGTGCAGTAATTTATCCCTCGAACAGGCCATGTATATTTCCATATTTGAGCCCCAATTCTATTTTCCTCACTTGGAACAGTTTCCCTACTTTTTCTCTACCTGTCCAAATCTTACTTTGCTTCTTTACTCTAATTCAAGTCTCACTTTTTAAAAGTTTCTACTATATATATGTATATAGTTTTAGAAAAATAAACAGCTTTATTGAGATATAATTCACATTCCATAAAATCCAACCTCTTAAAATATATAGTTTATTGATTTTATAGTATATTCATACAGTTATGCAACCATTACTACTTTTTGAAGAAAAAATTTATCTTTACTGTTGAAAGTATTACAGATATCCCCCGTTCACCCCCTTTCCTCCTTCCCCCCTCCCATCCCCTCCCCCAGACTTCACCACACTATTACTTTCTAATTATAGAACATTTTTATCACCCACCCAAAGAAACTCTGTACCCATTAACAGTCATTTGCTGTGTGTCCCCGACCCCTTCTCGCCAAATCCCTGGCAACAATTAATCTACTTTATGTCTCTATGAATTTCACTATTCTGGACATTCGGGTTGTTTCCACTTTTTGACTTATGAATAATGCTGCTATGAACATTTGTGTACAAGTTTTTGTGTGAAAATATGTTCTCAGTTTTCTTGGGTTTATATACCTGGGAGTGGAATTCTGTGTCCTATGGTATCTCTATTACTTTACTTCCTGAGGAACTGCCAAACTTTTCCAAAGTGGCTGTAACATTTACATTCTTACTAGCATATGTGAAGGTTCCAATTTCTTTACTTCATTTGTCAACACTTGTTATTGTCATCTTTTTGGTTTTAGTTCTACTAGTGGGTATAAAGTAGAATCTCATTGTGGTTTTGATTTGCATTTCCCTTATGATTAATGATGTCAAACAGTTGAACATCTTTTCATGTGCTTATTGGTCATTATTGGCCATAGTGTCTTCTTTGGAGGAATGGCTATTCAAATCTTTTAGTCATTTAAAAATGGAATTATTTGTGTTTTTATTGTTGAATTGTAAGAGTTTGTTTTTTTTTTAATATATTCTGGATACAAGTTCCTTCGGAGATAAATGATTTCAAATTTTTTTTTCACTCTTTTTGTTATCTTTTCACTTTCTTCATGATGTCCTTTCAAGCACAAAAGTTTTTAATTTTAATGGAGTGTAGTTTATCTAATTTTTCTTTTGTTACTTATGCTTTTAGTGTCATATCTAAGAAACCTATCTAACCCAAAGTTCACAAAGATTTATTCCTCTATTTTTTAAAAATTTTTATTGAATTTATTGGGGTGACATTTGTTAATAAAAGTATATGGGTTTCAAGTTTACAATTCTGTAACACACCATCTGTATATCGTATGGTGTGTTCACCATCCAAAGTTGTCTCTTTTCATCACCATTTATCCCCCCTTTACCCTCTTCTACCTGCCCCTGGTAATTATCACTGTTTTTTTTAAGAGTTTTATAGTTTTAGCTGTTATGTTAGGTGTTTGATCCATTTTGAGTTACATTTTGTATATAGTGTGAGGCAGAGGTCCAGCTTCATTCTTTTGCAAATGGATCTCCAGTTTTCTAAGCACCGTTGGTTAAAAAGACTGCTTTCTCCTCATTGAATTTTCTTGGCACCCTTTTTGATAATCAGTCCATAATATAAGGGCTTAGTTTGGACACCCAATTCTATTTCAGTGATCTATATGTCTGTCTTTATGCCAGTACTACACTCTCTTGATTATTACAGCTTTGTAGTGAGTTTGAAGTCCTAATTTTGAAGCTGCCCAACATTTGATATCTCTTCTGAACTATTGTACTTACTACCTTCATAAGGCATTGAGTGTATTCCAGCTAATGCATATCATTGATCTTTGTAACCAGTTTCCCTGGGCAGATAATTAGTGCTTTTGAGAGATAGGAACCATATCTTCCGCATCTTTCTGGATGTAGGAATCTTAATCCTGGTAGCTCATTAAATGCTTATTGAGGATAGGAATGATGCTCAACTGACTAAAATTTTTTTAATTATGAAAAATTTCAAACTCATGTGAAAGTGCAGACAAAATCATAAAGAACTGCCATCTACTGTTCACCCAGATATAATGTTATTAAAATTTTACATCATGGCTTCATTTATCATACCCTTTTCTAACTATGCCGAAGCATTTCAAAGCAAGTCTCAGAGAACATGTCACGTTGTGCCTAATGCATTTAGTTTGTATTTTAAAACATAAAGACATTTGCTTACATAACCACAATGCCATTTTCACACCTAATAATATTTTTTTGGCATTACCTAATTCCCAGTCCACATACAAATTTCCTTGGTTGTCTTAAAAATGGCATCTTCATTTGGTTTTTTGAGAATCAGAATCCCAACGTAGTATTTGGTTGTTAGCCTCTTAGAGAACTGATTTCTTATTTACAATGTGAAAACTCAGCAGTACATTTTATCAGATGCCATACAGGTTTTGTTCATATTTATAGTCCTAAATACTAGAGTAATTGTCATCAATACCTGCTTTTATTCCTTAGCCCCCTCAGTGAACACCTCCCTTCTAACTCTTAAGCTTTGGCTCAATATCTCTGATTCCACTTCAGGAATTCCACTTCCCTGGAGTCCTGCATTTCCAGTGACCCACTCCACATGCAGCCATCTCAGGGCTATAAAAACACTGCATTCTTAGTTCTTGGTAGTGACGTATGAGTATCATGAAATGGATGTGTCTTTGCCAAAGATGACTCAGTGGGTTTAAGCCTTTTATGTTGTGCTCAGTATGTGTGTATGTGTGTGTGTGTAATTATACATGTACACACGTATGTAACTGAAAAATTTAATAAAACAGGTCTTTATTATGTGCGATGTGTCTTAATATTTTCTATTCTGTATTCTATTTTATTTTAAATATGTTGGTTTTGACCCATTAATTTATTTTTACCGCCCATAAAATGAGTCCTAGCATGCAGTTTGAAAAACACTAGTTTGTTGGATAGTTCTGTACAAAGGAAGTAGAAATTAATAAACCTTTTGTTTTGTCCTTTTAGGTAGATCTAGTAGTTCTAGTTACAGAAGACTGAAAATTTTAGTTGTGAATATGTATGAATATACATATGCTGAATCAGAAAAAATTAAAAAAGATGAAATATATTAGGTAGTCGACTTCTTTGTTCCTGAAACATTCCTTTATATGCTTTTTTCTATATAGATACGTCGCCATGAAATACACAAATCGAAGAATAGAGCGTTAGTACACTGGGAGCTCCAAGAAAAAGCTTTGAAGAAAAAATGGAAGAAGCAAAAACCAGAAATTTCTAATCTTGAGAAAAGGAGATTGTCTATCATGAAGGAGGTAATGCTAAACTGCAAGGGCTTAGATTTAGAAAGAGAAGAAAGAAGTAGATGGGTTTCTCTCTTTCCCCTCAAATTTGATTCACATTGGAGAGACCCTAGTAATTACTGTGTGGACTTTGAAGAAAGCTGCAGTGACCGTTCTGGCTCTATAACTTAGACTCTCAGTGTGAATCACAGTTAGCACATTATTAACTTCTGAGCCTAAATTTTCTCATCTTTAAAATGGGAATAGCACTACTTGTCTGATTGTATTGTTATGAGATTTCTATAGTGGTCAGCACTGTCCTTGGCAAATAATTAGTGCCTTATAGTATATATAAGCTGCTATAATTATTTTTCTCGGTTCATATGCAGAGCTGCTGGATTGCTTTGCAAAAAATGTGTGCTTGTCCAACAAGTTAGTTAGTAAGCCACTTGTCTTTGGCTTAATTTTTTTGTCAGATGTAGGGTGTTTGGATAAGTAATCAGATGTGTCAGAATAAACAGTATGAGAAATAAGAGGAAACTACAGCAAAAAATCCTTCTTTTACTTGGGCTGAAATCATTGTAAAAGGAATGTGCTTTGTCTATAGTGTTGCCTCTTGTTCGGTGTTGAAGCTTATGGCGCTTGGCTCTCTGGGTGACCTTTCACTGTAGCTTTAAACCACACTCTGTCTTTTGAGGAATTCATTCATTAGGCTTCTTAGCAAAATATGAAAGTATTGATTTTATAAATCATCAGGAAGAATTATATCTCCCAAGTAAATTCTTACATGAGTTTGTAAAAAGAACAGTAGGTTAAGACAGACTGGTTTCTAAGTATCTTTTGGTGATGTTAGACAGGTCATGTACATTTAAATGTTGTGTGGTAGTTCTAAGTGAGAGGCCTAAGGACACACATTGGGCCAGGAAAAAGGGCAGCCCCTTTGCGGTGACTCTAGGCTTTTGTTTCTCCTCCATAGTTGCTCCTGCTTATTTCCTGAATTTATTTTCTTTTTTTTTAATACAGGGCGTCCCAAAAAATGTATATACACTTTAACAGCTGATAGCTCAATTTTGAAAATGAAATGTATTTTAATAAACACTGCCTTTATAATTATTTAAAGTGTGTGTATACATTTGTTGGGACACCCTATAGATGTGGTAGAAGTAGGGGTTGAAAGAAGAATGGTGAGAGAGGATGAGTGAAGTTTCTCTGCCTCTTTCTGTAGTGCTGTGTCCTCAGGCTCTAGTCTGGTGTTTCTCAACCCTGACTCACATTAGAAGCAGTCAGGGTTGAGAACTTCCATTTAAAAAATAACTATATCTGGACCCAGATATATCTATACTCAGATATTATAATACCATGTAGGTATTTTTTAGACAGTTTCTGTATAATTTTAATATGTTGCAAGGGTTGAGAACTTCTGCAGTTAGTGGGATTTAGGTATTATGCCTTGGAGGTTATTCCGTGTCGGTACTGAGAAATCTACCTTTTGTTTTTCATGGCCAGCTAGTATACAGATGTACCACAATTTATTTACCCAGTGCTTTATTGGTGGAAATTTAGGTTGTGTGTTAGAGTATACTTATTTTAAGCTTCTGGAAAAACAAAAGACCCAAAAATAGAGTGGTTTAAACAAAATAGAAATCTGTTTCTCTCATTAAACTATTCAGAGGTGAATGGTGGTTTGGGAGGGGGCTCTGCCTGCATTTTACATGTCCTTCATCTCATGACTTCCATCTCTGAGTACAGAGTGGCTGTTCGAGTTTCCTTCAGCTGTATCTCAGCCAGTAGGAAGCAGGAAAGAGGGTGCATGCTACTCCTTTCACATACTAGCCAGAAGTTCTGGCTTATACACCATTGGCCAGAAATTCATCACATGATCATTCCCACCTACAAGAATGATTGGGAAATCTAGCTATGTACTAAGCTAAAACTTGGGAGTTCTGCCATTAAAGGGAAAATGGAAAGAAAGAATATTAATACATAAGTAGCAGTGCCTACCACCTGTAGATTGTTTCCAGTCTTGCCAGTATAAATAATATAATGAATATCCTTGAATATGTTTTTGGGTTCATAAATTCTTAAAAATAGAATTGCTGGGTCAAAAGATATGCTCATCCATTATTTCAGTGTCAAGTTTGTAACGTCTCTGTTATGGGATGTGATGGGACCAAAGGAAGAAGCCTCCGTGGGCATGTCCACCAAGGCTTAATCATTATGTATTAGAGCTACCAGGACCCATCCTCTAGAAGCTGGGCTCCTAGATTAATTTAAATTCAGAGAAAAGCTCTTTGGCCAATATAGTCTTAGATTCATTCTCTGTGTGATACACTCATGTCATGGGAATCAAGAAGATAATGTTTCAAATCCAAATCAGAGGGAGGGAGGCTTTGATAGAGACTTTATAAATTCCAAAGGTATAAGAAATTCCCAAGCCTCTTTGTAATTTCCCAATTCCGTCTGTTTTTTATTACCAGAGAACAAAAGTGCTAGGATGAGAGGTTTCCGATAATGTTTTTGAAGGGATCTTGACTGATCCTTTGAAAATGCAAGACATGTACCACTACTCATAAGTTTGGCTTTGTGATCTGCAAACCTATCTGGGGAAGTAATATACACAGGTGGGCAAAAGTAGGTTTATAGTTGTTAATATGGAAAATAATACAATAATTAATAAATAATAATACAAGAATAAACTGTTTTGTGTACTTAAAACTGTAAACCTACTTTTGCCCACTCCTGTATATACAGATGGGCTCTCAGAGATTGGTTTACCTATCAAGAGGATGAATTTTATCAGGGAGAGTGATAAAGAAATCTAGAAAGAGCAAAGGAAAGCCAGTACATTGATCCCTGGCCACTCAGCCCTTCTGCCCCAAGGAGCCTGGGCAGGAACTAGCAGAGGGCAGCAGGGTGATGGCTTTACTGGAGACCTCATTATAATTGATGTCAGGTCTTGATATGATAAAATTATTCCTTCACAATCTGCTTCTGTCAATTATATCTCTTTATTTTAATAAGAGGTCAAAATGTTTTTTTAAAAATAGTAAATTCTTAAAACTGCCATTAGAAAATATTCTTTGTGTAATTTTTCTAGTATATGTGATACATTATAATGTTCCATTTACTCCCTTTCCTAAGCTCTAAATGCACATACTTGCAAGATGGCTAATTAAGGATAGAAATTTAGTGCATGGGATAATATAATTTAAGTTGTAGCCACATTCTCAAATATTTTTAGCATGGTATGCAGGCCTGGAGCAGGTCTGCCTCAGGCCGGCCTGTAGTGTGTGGGTTCTTGACTTCATGCAGGAAAGATTTCACGATACAAGTCCAGGTGATTTTGAGAGAACATTTATTAAAGCTGGGGACAGTGAAACAAAGGCAGTACTTAGGTTAGAAGATGCAACAGGAGAGAGCCTAGGCAGTGCTGTGCTTTAGCTCCCTAGAAACATTATAGGAAAGAAGTGAGCCAAAGCTGGGCTGCTGTTAGCTCACTGGAAAGTCAAAGAAAAAGGGGGTCTTGGAGACAGGTTCAGGGGGTAAGCCCAGGACGACCTGCCGCTGCCAGCTGCTCCCATGGTTGCAAGTCTTGTGGGGACCCTAGAGTTTAGAAGAAAGTAAGTAAAAAGTTCATGCCTGTGCCTGGCCAGGCTTGACTTAGCGGTTGATCATCGACCTAGGATCCAGGAGGTCGTGGTTCGATTCCCAGTCAGGGCACATGCCCGGGTTGCAAGCTCGACCCCCAGTCTGGGGTGTGTGGGAGGCAGCTGATCAATGATGACTCTCTCATCATTGATGTTTCTCTCTCTTTCTCTCTCTCTCTTCCTCTGTATGAAATCAATAAAGGTATATTAAAAAAAAAGTTCATGCCTGTGATCAGGCATGGGTGGGCCCTAGAGAGAGCCCCTGCTGGTATCCTTTGTTGTGAGGGTTTTGTCTCTCTTTTGTGGTCGAGAATCTTAGGGGAGGGTTTCAGCAGACTATTCATTGTCTTTTCAGGTGCATTTTTAATATATTGATGCATCAAAAATGTGCGTATAGGGGAATTTGGGATTACTCTTTGGTTGGCTTCACTGTTTTACTTTTATCTTAGGTCTGTCTGGCTTTAATGGGGTTTTTGTTATTTGTTCCCCTGACTTCATGCATCCTTGGGCTTGACTGGCACAAATCACATTAATTGGGTCTCTGTCCTCTATCTCCCTGCCCAGGGTGATTTATTCTCTGGTTAGGGAGGAGAAGTATAAACCATTTGCTTTCAGATGTCCTTGGTTAGGGAAGATAAGAGTTTGGGATTCACTACCTGGCTGTAAGTTGTTCAAATTGTTTGGCCTTGTTTAATTATCTTGTCTCAGTTTCCTCGTTGCACTTGCCCAGGAATTTTCCTCGCTTCTTACTATCCTGCCTCAATATCTTCATTGACACATCAAGAAACTAAGGTTAAAGAGGTCAGCTTTTGCTTAGTATCTTTTGACCAGGGTCCCAGTCTCCTGGTTCAAAATATGCTGTTTGTCTTATACCATTGCAAGGCTTACTCTTGTGGAAAGAACAAATTCAGTACTTTGTTTTCACCAACTGAGCCAGCCGACCTGCTTGGCCATAGCAAGGGAAGAAGGGAAAAAAGAAAGAATGTCTCTTGTGTTATTTTTCTCTGTGTCCTCAAATAGTAACTGAGGTCATAGTATATACTTGTGTTCATGGTCTAGAGAAATTCCAGTAAGAGCATTTTTTACTAGAGTCCTATTGATTTGAGCCAGTGTTGGAAACTGGACAGTTTCCAATTTTGACACTCCTTTTAACTTAAGAATGCCCTCTAATGGTTATGGGTCAAGTTGACTTGCTTTTACTCTAGCCTGTGTCCTCGCTTATAATTATATGGAAAGTGCATAATTAGAGGCATTACTTTAAGGATATTTTTAAAGTTCTCACCTCTCCAGGATGAAAACCTGAATTGTTAAAATAGAGAAAGAAGGACATATTTGTTTAATGCTTCAAAACTCATATTTTACATCATGTTTTTTAAGTTATGGGTTTTGAAATCACGTTATTGGTTGAACCTCTGAGTTTATGGTTCAGAGATTCACACCTTTAAGATTATGGCTCAAAGATTTCAAACTGTGGATTACAACTTGTTAATAGATTATGAAATCAAATTAGTGGATTATAACCATCATTTAAAAAAGTTAGAACAGAGACTACAAAGAAAATATCAAATTGGTTTCCAAAGACTAAGGTTTAATAAAACTTTTGTTATATATTTACATTTACATTGATGTGTGCGTATTGGGTTACAGTTTAATAGTGTATTTCTCAGGATTTCAGCCAAGCATTTGAAATCCACTAATTATTGCAGTAGCCCCATCTACTGGTACTTAAGGATAGTGCCACTGGAAGATTTTAGTAAGGTAGTGACCTGTGGTCATTTTTATGCTTCATGCCTTTATATGGCCTTCCCCTTTGTGATTTGATAAGTATATATATTTTTTCTGAATAATAATATTTATTATTAACACATGTGTAGATTCTTTCTGATCAATACCAGATGCAGGATGCATTGGAAAAATCTGATCATTTGATGGCTGCAGCCAAAGATCTCTTTGTTGATTTTCCTCGTAGGCGCACAGGTAAAGTGTTCATTTCAAACAAAAGCTCCTTTTTCTTATTAACCATAGCCACAGATAGCTATTTGGAAGAATTTAAAGTATTTTTCCAGGCATTATATTGTTTATATCATAAGTATTCTAGAGCAGATAGCGCATGAGCGTTGTTGGGCATACGTTCATTATAATTTGTTCGCTTTACACTGAGAGTCTTAACTATTACAGGTTACTCAGTTAAGGAAAGGTAAAGTGTTATTATCTACTAAAATATTTTATGCCTGGCCAGGCGTGACTCAGCGGTTGAGCTTCGACCTAGGATCCAGGCGATCGGGGTTCGATTCCCGGTCAGGGCACATGCCCGGGTTGTGGGCTCAACCAATGACTCTCTCATCATTGGTGTTTCTATCTCTCTCTCTCCCTCTCCCTTCCTCTCTCTGAAACCAATAAAGATATATTTAAAAAATAAAAAAATAAAAATAAATAAAATATTTTATGGTGCAGTGTATAAGATTTTATAATTTAAAATATGACTTGATTATTAGTTTATTAATATTAAATTACCATATGATTGAAGTATCTGTTTATTGAGTAAAGCATAATTTGAAATCTAAAGCAACTTAAATTTTTCTCCAAAAGGAACTTCCCTCCTTCTCAGATACACAATATTGTTCATAATGTATATATAATCCATTATTTTAATCCCTAAAAAGAGACCATTAGTTTTTTAGCTTAAGGTGTGAATCCTGGCTTAGCTACTTATCAGTGCGACTCTGGGCCAGTTGCTTCAGGTCTCTGAGTTTCAGTTTACTGATCTGTAAAATAATAATAGTATAACAACATCATAGGATTTTGTCAGGGTAAATAACTTAATATATGTAAAAGCATTTAGAACTGTGCCTGGCATGTAGTAAGTACTGTATAAGTGTGAGCTGTTATTATCATTAAAGATTTTCATGTGATGGTACAAACTTATGGCAGTGTATAGTGCTTGCAAAATCACTTTAATGAAATGAAACAAAATCATGATGACATTTTCCTTCTGCAGGGTTTCCGAATGTAACAGTGGCTCCTGATTCCTCTCAAGGTCCCATTGTGGTAAATCAAGACCCAGTCACCCAGGCCGTCCTCGGTGAATCTATCTTGGAACCTCAGGTAATGTGCTCTGCTTACAGCCAAAATGCTCACGCTGAAATTAAGTTTAAGGTGATATAGGCATTGTGGTAAACATTTCAAACGCTTAAATATCAACAGATACCAAGTTGTGGTTGCTAGAATTCTTCTTAATCATATTGCACTTTCTGTGAGTAGTGTTTGTACTAAACAAGATATGACTGGATAATAACTGACACATATTGAGTACTTACCTAGGAGATAGGCACTATTATCCTCATTTAGCAGATAAAAAATGAGACTCAGAAAATTTAAGTGACTTGCGCAGGATCATATAGCTAGTTAGTATCAGATGATATTCAAATCTAGGCTGCCTGGCTCCATAAGGCTGCTCCCACCATCTGCCAGTATGGAAACAGAAGGAGTCTTTCCACTTCTACTTTGGAGTCAGGTGGATCTGCATTCATATTCTGATATTTACTAGGTATTTGATCTTGAGTTGATTTCTTAAGGTATCTGAGTTGGCTCAGAGTGATTTTTGTTAAACGAGAATAGAACATACCTGCTATGGTGGTCGTGAGGATCTGCTGAGATGTGTTATATAAATTGCCTAGCATAATACCAGG
The DNA here is from genome assembly GCF_054644295.1 of Miniopterus natalensis. Lineage (NCBI taxonomy): Eukaryota > Metazoa > Chordata > Mammalia > Chiroptera > Miniopteridae > Miniopterus > Miniopterus natalensis. The sequence goes on along the minus strand of NC_142086.1, from coordinate 37,512,122 downwards.
TAGTAGTTCTTCATTAAATGTTAGTTTCTTCTAATGTATTAGTATGTTTAAAAAGTAGCCCCCAGGAGATTGGGCATTTATTGACTAGTTACATGGGAAAATTCTATTATAGCAGTAAAACATTAACTGGCTATACACCAATCTAATTAGAACTCTTAATTAATCAACAAGTTTAGAATTTTGAGATAGTAAACATTTTTTGAAAGCCCTTGAAGAACTTAATACTAAAATAAAACTTCTTATGAATGATTGGGACTCAGTACCTGTTTAATGCAATTTCCTAGTTATTTATGTCTTCTATGAAAAAAGAAGAATCATCAATTAGAGGGATGATCCTAGGGAATTACAAGGTCCAGAATAATTAAGGACTTATAAAGTATACTGTTTTCTTACAAAGGCAATTAAGTAGAATGTTACATGTATTTTAAATAGCCAAAACCCATTAGTTATATCCCTAGGTAAAAAACTACTGATGTTTTGGCACTTATTAAAATGGTAGCTCTCAGATAATGATGGTCTCTGTTGTGGGGATGGGGAAATGACAAGAGCTGAGGTTAGAGAGACAGGGAGGAGCTAGGTTATGAAAGGCGAAGGAAGTGGGAAGTCAAAGTAGAGCCACTAAAGGATTTTGAGAACCGAGCCATGATGAAATTGACTGTAGTGTGGAAGATGGATTAAGAGGGACAAGACTGGTGAGAGGATCTGGTTAGAAGACTTAGATTGGGATCTTCGAAGTGATGAGGACCTGATCCAGTGCAGGGGCAGCAGGGAAGGAGATGGAGAAGAGGGAGAGATTGAGAGACTAAAAAGGGGTAGAACTGACAGGATTGGGTAGTTGGTTGGATGTGACAGATGAGAAAGAAAAACAATTCCCAGGTGCTTGCTTCACCATCTGAGCAGATGGTGATGCTGTTTATGGTTTTAACTAATAGAGCAGGAATGATAGGAGAGGCTTAGGAGGATGATCAGTTTTGGATACTTTGAGTATGTGTGTGTAGGATGTTTTGCCACGGACATCTTTCAGGCAGTTAGGCAGTTGGATGTAAATGTCTAGGGCTCAAGAAAGATCTGGGTGAAGATAGAGATTTGGAAATTAATAGCATTTGCCTTGTAATTGCAGCTTTGAAATTAAATAGTTATTCAGAAAGTGAGTCAGATGAAAGGAGAAAAAAGGTCCAAAGGAAGGACCTTGAGTCCTATCAGATATAAGGAAGGGGTAGAAAAAGAAGACCAATACAGGAGACTGGGAGGGAGCAGCCAGAAGAATAGGAGAAAATACAGTATAATGGAAGTTAAAAGGAAGAGTGTCAAGAAGATTTTGAAGGAAGAAATGAGTGGTTATTGATATATGATGAGTCAGAGAACTAAGGGAAGGCAAAGACTGAAAAATCCCCATTAGATTTAGGAACTAGCCTGTTGGTGTTGACCTTGTAGAGAGCAGTCTGAGTGGAGTGGTAGAGCTGAAGCAAATGGCAGGGCATAGATGGCGAATGAGAAGTAGGGGACAGCTCCTCCGAGAAGTTTGGTGGCGAAAGAGAGAAGATAGGTAGTAGCTTGAGGAGGGGATATAGGGTCAGGATGAGATGGGAGAGACCTGCTCCTATTTAAATGTGGCTGAGCCGAAGCCAATACAGAGAGAGGTTGAAGGTGCCGGTGAGAGAAAGGGCGATCGATGGGGTAGAGGAGGTGAGAGGGTTTGGGTTTAAAACACATGGAGGGACCTTACAAAGAGGGACCTCTCTCCTGTTATGACAGAAGGAAAGGAAGGATAAGTGTGTATATAACCAACTTGTATTGTTTTTCTTGTTTTTGTGTTGAGGAAGGCTCTTAATGAAGTAAATGATGATGAGGAAGAAACTGTTAACAGCCAGTCAGAGGAAAGTGAGAATGAGTTGGATAACTCTCTAAGCTCCCGGTCTAACATGAATGCAGAGAAGTACGTGTATATGGCATAAATATCTACAACGCTTTTCTTTTCTCCAAGGACATTTTTTTTCAGCTTTATTGAGATGTCACTGACATGTAATATTGTGTAAGTTTAAGGTGCACAACCTGTTAATTTGATACATTTATGTATGCAAACTGATCACTATAGCATTATCTAATACCTCCATCACATCTCGTAATTACCATCTCTTTTTAAAAATTATTTATTTTTATTTTTAAATACACATTTGGTTTATTTTAAAGTTAGTTAACAAATACTTATTTTAAAATTTTGTTAGTTTTTACTTATTTTCTTTTAAAAATTTATCTTTATTGTTGAAAGTATTACAGATTAATTACCATTTCTTTTTTGTGGTGAGAACATTTAAGATCTAGACACTTAGCAGCTTTGAAGTGTATAATACAACATTATTAGCTATAATCACTATGCTGCGCATTAGTTCTCTACAAGTTATTCATCTTGTTACTGGAGGTCTTTATCCTTTTATTATCTCCCAATTTCCCCTACCCCCTGCCCCTGTTAACCACCATTCTACTTTGTTTCTGTGAATTCACATTGTCACAAATGATTGGATTTCCTTTTTTCTCATGACTGGATAATATTTCACTATATGTGTGTGTGTATCTATCTGTCTATCTATCTAACCATCCATCCGTCCATCTCACATCTTTATTCATTCATTTGTTGACAGACGCTTAGGTTGTTTCCATATCTTGGCAATTGTGAACAATGCTGCAGTCAACATGGGAATGCAGATATCTCTTTGGGGTCCCGTTTTCATTTCCTTTGGCTATATCCTCAGAAGTGGGCTTGCTGGATCATATGATAGTTCCATTTTTAACTTTTTGAGGAACCACTGTACTGCTTTTCATAGTGGCTGTACCAATTTATATTCCCATCAACAGTGTATGAGGGTTCCCTTTTCTCCACATCCTCCCCAACACTTATTATCTTTTGACTTTTTTATAGCCATTCTAATGAGTATGAAGTGATATCTCACTGTGGTTTTGATTTGCATTTACCTGATGATTAGTGACGTTAAGTACCTTTTATGTACCTATTGGCTATTTGTATATATTTGGAAAAATGTCTGCTTAGTTCTTCTTCCTTTTTTTTTTTTTTTTTGCAGGAAACTGAATTGTTTCATTTATTCCAGGGCAAAGGGGTTCTTGTGTTTTGTGTTTCAGTAAATCCCAGCACATTTAAAAAAAATTTATCTTTATTGTTGAAAGTATTACAGATGTCCCCCATTACCCCCCTATTGACCTCTTCCACCCCACTCTTGCCCCCTCCCCCGGCCTTCCCCGAACTGTCTGTCCATGGGCTGTGCATATATGCACATAAGTGCATTGGTTAATGTGCCCCCATCCCCCCCAGCACATTATTAACAACAACAACAAAAAACCTAAAACAAAAAACAGAACCCAACCTGGGGGTGTGGGGACCATGCTTGTGGACACAGTGCTGACAGCATAATTTTGGTGGTTGATATTTTTCAGAACATTTCTTTTTTCATTTCCAAAGATCATTGTTAGCAAAGTCCTTTGGGATTCTACAGAGTTCTTATGTGTTGTTCTTTAATGTGTAATACTATGCTTGATAAATAAAGGGTGCATCTGCGTATTTTTTAAATTGGATTTTTTTTTTGCTATTGTTGTATGAGTTCTTTATATATTGTGGATATTAACTGCTTATCAGATATATGATTTACAAATATTTTCTCCCATTCTGTAAGTTGCCTTTTCATTTTGTTGACTGTTTCTTTTGCTATGCAGAAGCTTTTTGGTTTGATGTAGTCCCACATTCATTTTTGCTTTTGTTGCGTATGTTTTTGGTGTCATATACAAAAAATTGTTACCAGACTAATGTCAAGGAGCTTTTACCTATTTTTTTTCCTAGGAATTCTACCATTTCAGGTCTTATATTTAAGTCTTTAATCCATTTCAAGTTCATTTTTGTGAGTGGTATAAGATAGGGGTCCAATTTTATTCTTCTGTACTTGTTTATCCAGTTTTCCCAATACTGTTTATTGAAGACCCAATACTGTTTATTGAAGAAACTATCCTTCCCACTTGTCAAAGATTAGTTGACTGCTTATGTGAGGGTTTTTTCCTGGCTCTTGATTCTGTTCTATTGGTGTCCGTGTCTGTTTTTATTCTAGTCTATTTTTTGCTGATAACAAATTAATTTTGATTGTATACTCTCTATCCTTCTATCCCTTTTTATACTTTGTATCCATGAACAGTGTGTTGTAGCTATAGCTATTTTAATACCTTTGTTCTTTAACATTTATCTTAGAGTTAAGTAGTTAACATATCATCATGTTACAGTATTAGGGTAGTCTGAATCTGACTGTATTCTTATTTTTACCAGTGTGTTGTATATTTTCAAATGCTTTCATGTTACTAATTAGTGCCCTTTCATTTCAACTTGAAAAACTATCAGCATTTTTTGTCAGGCAGGTTTAGTGGTGATGAATTCCCTTAGCTTCTATTTACTAGGGAAAGTCTTGCCTTCATTTCTGAAGGACAGCTTTGCTGGGCAAAGTGTTCCTGGTTGGCAGTTTCTTTCTTTTTGCACTTTGAATATATTATTCCATTTTCTTCTTGCCTGCAAGTCCTCTGTTGAGAAATTCAAGGCCATTTACTATATTTTATATCATCTTTTTTTATTAGTTGAAAGTATATTCTTAATTTAAGAAAGTTTCTATTTTGATATAATTTGAAAAAAACATTGTAAGAATGGTAAAAAAATTCCTGTATACTTTTCACCTAGATTCACTAATTGTTAAACATTGCCTGTATTTGCTCTATCGTTTTTCTCTCTGTATTTATACATACATCTTAGACACACATATTTGGAAATGAGTTTCATATTTCATGTTCTTTTGTCCTTCAATATGTGAGGAGATATTTCCTAAGAACAAAATCATTCATTTACACAGTCTCAGTACAGTGATCCCAATGGATAGATTACATTAATTCAATACTGTTATCTAATCCATAGATCTTATTTAGGTGTCTTCAATTGCCCCTTTAGTATTACTTATGGTCACTCTTTTTTAGTACTTTCAGAACCAATCATGATCACTTATTACATTTAGTTTTCATGTTTCTTTCATCTCCTTTAATCTGGAAACTTCTTTAAGTGTTTCCTTCTCTTTCATAACATTTACAGTTTTGAAGACGTACAGGTCAGTTATTTTATAGAATGTCCTCTAATTTGACTTTGATATTTCTTTGTGATTGGACTCAGGTTATACATTTTGCACAGGAATACTTTTGAAGTGATGCTAAGTCCTTAGTGCATTACATCATGACGCAGTGACATTGGTTCCATTATTGGTGCTATTAACTTTTTTTTTTTTTAAATATATATTTATTGATTTCAGACAGAGGGAAGGAGAGGGAGAGAGAGAGACAGAAACATCAATGATGAGAGAGTCATCGATTGGCTGCCTCCTGCACGCCCCCGACTGGGGATCGAGCCCGCAACCCAGGCATGTGCCCCGACCGGGAATCGAACCCCGACCGCCTGGATCCGAGGTTGATGCTAAACCACTGAGCCATGACCGGCGGCACAAGTGCTATTAACTGATTACTTTGTTAAAGTGATGTCTGCTACATTTCTACAGTGGATTATAATTTATTCCTTCTATTTATTTTGATGTTCATTTGCCATAGATTTGGCCAATAGGAGCTTCTTTAAGTCATTCCCATGTCCTTTTGACTTATCCCCATCATTTTTTTAAGCACTTAATTGTGACAGTATAATGTTACAGACTAATACTGTTCTTTTTCTGCCCTTGCCCTGGAATCAGTCACTTATTCAAAAAGCCCTTCCTTATTTTTATTGAAGAGTATTTAGAAACTAAGGTCTAGTTATTAATGTGCTCAATCCTCTGGACATGTCATTGCTTTTAAACCTTTCAGCATACACACACACACACACACACACACTTATAGTTGTATCCATATCCATATTAATATCTATTTACCTATAAGTCATGACCTTACACTGATATCTCAGAGTTTAATTGAACACTATTGGATTTTTCTTAGCCTTTGCCCATATCATATTTGTAGCTCTCTTTAATACTGAAAAACATCTCTCGAAACATTACACGATATATTTGATCATAAGAAATTCTGCAAACATAGAAGGTAGCTTTGGAATTGCTGCTTTCATACCACCACAGAAGTAAACCTAAGTGGAGTTCAGGATTATTTGCAGATGTTTTAAAGGTTATTCTTTTCATTTGGAATAAACTAGGTTTATTTGTTTCTATTTGTATTTAATTTTACTTTTTCCACTCTATCATTTTGAAAAAACTACACAAAAAGATAGTAACCCAGGTTAGTGTTACCCATTCCCTATCCCTTACTTTGTAGGTAATCAATTTTATTAGTTTCTTTTTCTTTTTGAAATTGTAAGCCAATACATATATATTCTGTTATTTTCAATTTTTTTCTTATAAAAGAGATAGTGTACCATATTTACTTTTATAACTTAAAAATATATCCTGGAAATCACCCCTAAGCAGTTTATAAGTTCTTAGAGATCTCTTCTTTTCCCTCCTTCCCCTTCTCCCTCCCCTCCCCTTCTCCCTCCCCTCCCCTCCCCTCCCCTCCCCTCCCCTCCCCTCCCCTCCCCTCCCCTCCCCTCCCCTCCCCTCCCCTCCCCTCCCCTCCCCTCCCCTCCCCTCCCCTCCCCTCCTCCCCCTTCCCCTCTCCCTCCACCTTCTTTTAATAGCTGCATATTACTAAATTGTGTGAATGTACCATGGTTTATTTGGCCACTCTCTTATACATATGTGAGCATTTAGGTTGTTTCCAATTCTTAGATTGTTTCAGTGACAAAAATGCTCCAGTAAATAACTTGTGAATATGCATTTTTGTATTATTGGAGGCCCATATTTAGAGTAAATTGCTAGAAGTGGGATTTTGGGGTTAAAGGTAAATGCTATGTAATTTTGTTTAAAAATTACTGAATTCTGCTTTATGAGGGTTGTAGCATTTTGCATTCCCACTGGCAATAATATGAGTGCCTGCACCAGAGTGTGTTGTCAGACTTTGTTATTCCCTGATTTTGTAGGTGAGAAATGGTATCATAGTATAGTTTTACCTTCTCCTCTGAGTAAAATAGAAGATATTTTTGTATATATAAGGAACATTACAGTGAGTTGTCTGTTAAGGTCTTTTGCTCATTTTTTCTTTAAGGATATTGGTCCTTTTTTAAAATTAGTAATCATTTTTTTACATATTGAGGATATTAGTATTTTACCAGTGTAATAATATATATATGTGTGTGTGTGTGTGTGTGTGTGTGTGTGTGTATATGTATATATATATATATATAGTTTAAATTTATTTATTTTTTTGCATGTGAATCTTGAATCATACTCTGAAATTCTTTCCTAAAACTGGTTTTAGAGGAATTCACTTATGTTTTCTTCTAATACTTGTATGGTTTTATTTTTTACATTTAGATCTCTGATCCATTTATAGTTGATTTTGGTATATAATGTGAGGTATGGATCCAAGTTTTATCTTCTTTTAAATGGGTATTCAATGGTCCCAACTCCATTTATTAAAACCACTTCCTTTGCCCCAGGGATTTGAGATGCTACATGTACACGTAAATTACTGTATGTACTTGGATCTGTTTCTGACTTTCTAGTCTACTGGCTTTGTTTCTCTAGTTGTGCTTCGATACTATAGTGTTTTAAGTAGATAGAGTTGTTAGTGTTTTAATAGGCATTCCTTATAGCCTTATTCAGGGTTTTCTTAATGATTCTAATATGTTTATTTTTTCATATGAACTGTAGTATCAACTTATGTAGTTTCATAAAAAAGGTTATTTATATTAAATACTATTAATATAGTATTTATATTAAGTACTAATATAAATAATAGTATTTTTTATATTAATAAATTAACTAGAGAGAACGGGCATCTTTATTATGTTGCTTTATTATTCAAGAACAAAGAATGTTTTTCCATTTGTTAGTCTACTTTTTTGTTTTTGAAGAGTATTTTAATGAATTTTTCTCATAGGTTTTGCTCATTTCTTGTTAAGTTCATTCCTAGGTATCTTATGATTTTTTTTGTTACTCTTAAATGGGGCTTTGTCTTCCATTATACTTTCTGACTAGTTATTGTGTTTGTTTACAAAAGCTATTGATTTCAGTGTATTTGATATTCTGCTATCCTATTGACTCTTGGTTGAGTTAGGTTTGCAGTGATTTTCTAGGTTTCTTTTCTTTAGGTATTGTATCAAGGCATCTGCAGATGACATAGTTTTACTTGTTTCCTAAGTCTTATGCCTCTAGTTGACTTTCTTTTTTATATTGCAGTAGCAATATACAAATAATAGTGGAGATAGTAGGCATTCTTGTGTTGTTCCTGATCTGTGAAAATGACTATTGTTTCCTTTTAAGTGAGATGCTGGCTTCAACACTGAGTTGTTGGGTGTTTTTTTAAAACAATGCTAAGGAAATATCTATCAATTCCTGTTTTCTTGAATATTATTTTTAAAAATCAAGATTGAGCACTGAATTTTGTAAAAGACTTTTCAACATTTATAGAGATAATCATATGATTTTTCTGCTTAGATCTATTAATATGATACATTATATTATGGCTTTCCTAATGTTGAACTATCCTTGCTTTCCTGAAATAAATTACACTTGGCCATGATGTATTATTTTCATTATTGTGGTATTGGATGTTGTTTGTTAATATTTTATTTAGTATTTTTTGCATTAATATTCGTAAGTGATATTGTCTATAATTTTTGAAATATAGAATATCAGATTGAAGTAACAGTGTTATACTTGATTTCATAAGAAGCATCTAGAAGGTTCTAATTTTTAAGTACTAGAGCAGTTTATGTAGCATTAGGACTATCCTTTGAAGATCTGGTAGAATTCCTCTGTGATACTATTTGAGCCTGGTGCTTTTGGTGTGAAAATGCCATAACAACTTTATTTCTTCTATGGAGATGGGATTATTTAAACTTTGTATTTCTACTCAAATCAATTTTGGTAAATTACATTTTCTTAGGAACGAATCCATTTTATTTAGGTTTATCAATATATCACCATAGAGGCGTGCAAATCTCTATACTGCTAAAAATATTTTTTGTTCAGTGCTTATCTCTCCCTCATCATTTCTTCTCTTTCTCACCGCCCCTCCCCCCTTTTAAAATTAGTTAGTGGTTTGTCTACTTTGTTAAATTTTCAAAGAACCAGAATTTTGATTTATTAATTAGAGCTACTATTTTTCTGATTTCTTTCTTACCAGTTTTTGCTTTTGTCTTTATTTTCTTTCTTGCCCTTTTTTTTTGTTTACTTTTTTTCCTGGTATTTTTAGTTGGGAATTGATTTTCATTCTTTTATCCTAATTGACAAACATATTTCAGGTTCTGAATTTTCCTCTGATCACTGCTTTAAACGTGTAGCGTAAATTCTGATATATAGTGTTTTGTTATTTTAGAAATTTGGTAATTTAAGTTTATATTTTCCCCCTTTACCTAAGGGTTGTTTAATAGGTTTTAAAAAATGTTTCCAGATAGAAGAGGCTCTTTGTTTTTTGTTTTATTAGTTCTAGTTTTATTTGATTACATTCAGAGTGTGGTTTGTAATATTTTTACGTGTGGAACTTAATGATGTTTTCTTTGTGACCTAATATAGATCAAATTTTTATGAATGTTCCATGTGTGTTCTTGAGAAGAAGGTATATTCTCTATTTACAAGGTATAAAGTTCTAAATGTACATCCACAAGATCTGCCTCATTTATTATGTCGTTAACTTCTTCTGTATCCCTATTTATTTTTACTCTATCTTATATTGAGAGTAATGGATTAAAGTCCCTTGCTGTTTATTATTGTGTTTCTATTTTTCTTTGTAGTTGATGTTTATATTTCTTTTTTGAGTCAAATACCTCCATCCTTATAAAGGTGCTTGTTGTGTGTTTTGGTACATGGATATCCATAAATATTGTATCTTCTTTGTGAATTATGGGTTTTAGCATTAAAAAGTGTCCTTTGTCACACTGAATGCTTTTGGGCTTCAATTCTACTTTGTTTGATATCAGGAATTAAACCTCTGCCTTCTTATTTCTAAATTGCCTGGTTCATCTTTGCTCATCCTCTTATTTTAGCCTTTATGAATTATTGTGCACTAGGTGTGTCTCTTGTATTCAACATAGAATTGGGCCTTGTCTTGTTAGCCAGTATGACAATCTTTATTTTTTTTAAATTGGTGAAGTGACCTGTAACATTTATTGATACAGTTATGTTTGATGTCAACTTTGTCATACTATTTTAGAGTACTATGTGTTATACTGTAATTATAGTTTTCCTTCTCTATGTTTTTTTAAAAATTTCTGTTGGTATTTAGAAAGTTTGTAATTTTGTTCTAGTTGGTTGTCTTTGCGTATGCACCTTTTATATAGCCTTTAGTCCCCTGTTTTCTTATTTAACATTTCGCTGTCAGGTGTGTTGGCTTTAAGTGGTGTTTTTTGCGTCAGCCATTGCCTATTCGACAAATGGGTTATTCTGATTCCTGTTATTCTCCTTCTTTTCTCTTCATCTGTCTCTCCGTTTGTAGATGCTTTTTTTGCTTTCACAAACATAGAGCACTTACATATTATTCTTCCTAGTATATTTCCATTTTGGTTTTAATCTGAGAGCTACAATAAAATATGTTAAATGCCCATCTTAGTCTTTTTATATTTCTCTAGTTAACTCTTGGTTGGATCTCTCGGATAAAGTTTATTATAGAGTTTTTTTGTTTTTTTTAAATTTTATTTATTTATTATTTATTTATTTTTAAATATACCTTTATTGATTTCAGAGAGAGGAAAGGAAAGGGATAGAGAGATAGAAACATCAATGATGAGAGTCATTGATCAGCTACCTCCTGCCCGCCCCCGACTGGGGACCGACTAGGGATGGAGCCTGTAGCCCGGGCATGTGCCCTGACCAGGAATCGAACCCTGATCGCCTGGATCCTGGGTCGACGCTCAACTGCTGAGCCACGCCAGGCTGGGCTATTATAGAGTTGTTGAATATAGTATTCCCTGAGTTCTTGAAAGCTTAAACATTTTTCCATAGCGCTGATATTTGATAGGCAATTTAGCTGGATATAAAATCTTTGGTTCATATGTTTTTTCCCCCCTTAACTTTCTTGAAAATGCTACTCTACTCTTGGTTTGCTTTGAGTGTTCCCTTTGAGAAGTCTGATGCTAGGATAATTTTCTTGCCCTTTTAAATAATTTGACACTTTTGTATAGTGACTTGACATTTAAATTTATATATATTTAATTTTTTTAGCATTTATATTTTATTGTTTTATATTTAAATTTAAATTTTATTTCCTTTATCTTTAAAATTTAAATATTGCTAAGTTATGTCTTGGAGCTTACCTTTCCAGGTCAATTTTTCCTTATTCAGGACAATTAGCCCTTTCATGTATGGATTCAGTTTTTTTTTAAAGTTTTGGGTTATAGTTTTAAATTAGTTCTATATCACTGGTTTTTCTTCTTCAGAGACTCCATATATATAGTCTTTCATGTCTTCCATTTCAAGTACTTTCTCTCTAACCATTTTCATTTTTCTTAATCTTATTTTTAATCTTTTTGTTGTTTTCCTGTAATTCTTCAATGTTCCTTATTAAATGTTTATTTAACAGTTCTTCATTGAACACATTATAATTTAATCTTTATTTCTGAGGTAGTTTTCTTTTTCTTGGATTTATTTCCTGAGTTCAGTCAATTCTTGTTTTATTTCTTCCTGGTTTTTATCCATTTTAGGTCTTAGTTTTGGATTTTCTGGTTCAAGATTTATATATAGAGAGCTCCAAACATATTTCATTTTGTTTAAATATATTTTATTTCACTTAAATGTTGTGTTATAGTTTTTTTGTTTGTTTGTTTGGTGGGGATGGATTTTCATGAGCTAAAATCTTTCAATTTAAATTTTCTGTTTCTACTCAAGTCAGTTTTGGTAAATTATATTTCCTTAGGAACTTACCCATTTAACTTAGGCTTATCAACATATTGCCTTTGTTTTGTCTTTGTATGGAGGTACACAACTGCTCAGTCCCTTTTTAGATAGGATAACACAGGCTCCAGGGATTAGGTTGTAGTAACTTTGGGGGATTATCCTTAAGCCTGCTATGGATAGTATTATACTTTTTTTCTTGTTATCATTTTACATAACCTTACTCTTAAAAGTATAAACATTAAAGATAGAAATGTGAGTTCATACTGGTTTGGATTTTCCCAATTTGTACAGAAATCTCATTCCAACTTTTTCTTAGGATTTGTCCTAAATTTAGACTTAGAGCTAGCACTGTCTTACAGAGGAGTCTTTCTGATGCTTTGATAACTAACGCCCTGTGAATAGACTATATTACAGACCTTTTACTTAGTATACTTTATAGCAACTAATGTTCAGTGTACTGCCCATAGTTTTCTTGAAAGCGACTCCATTAGGTTGAGGTTTGTGGAGCCACTAAAGAAGATTTTACTTTTCCTGGTTTGTTTGTTTTTTGGTAAAGCCTTTATTTATTTATAGTTCACACACCATACAGTCCACCCATTTAAAGTGTAATATTTGATGATTTTTAGTATATTCACAGATGTGTACAATTTACAATCAATTTTAAAACATTTGCATTACCCCTGAAAGAAACCCCATACTCTTTAACCCCAAACTCTTGAGCCTTATCTAATCTATTAGTTTAGCCTATTTTCTATCCCTGTAGATTTGCCATTTTGGTACATTTTGTATATATAGAATCATGCAATCAATATGTGGTCTTTTGTGTCTGGTGTCTTTTACTTAGTATGTTTTCAAGATTCATCCATGTTGTAGATATATCAGTTCTTTGTTCATTTTTATGGCTTCATAATGTTCCATTGTGTGGATATATCACATCCATCAGCTAGTGGATGTTTGGGTTGTTTCTGCTTTTGGCCCCCTAGCTCTTTTAAGTCTCAGTCCAATTCAGAAATAGACAACTGGAGATTAAAATATCAGCTTTATCAATGATGAAGATGATTACAGTAAAACGCTTAGCTCTCTAATTTTTTACACTACATCTCTTCTTCCCAGCTCCTCACCACACAGGGCAGAGACTGCCCAGGCAATAGTCACTTGACTTCTGAGATGAGCAGAGGGCAGGCTTCTTAGGAGAGAGAAATCAAAAGGGACCAAGTTGTGTACTTTCTCTAGAGAAAGAGAGAGGAGGATGGAACCATACCATAAAACTTCAGAAAGGGCAAAATGGCCCTGCTTTAGGAGCCAACATAGTCTGGACACTGGAAAAGAGATGGAATGATTCCTTCTAAAACTAAGAAGACTGGCATTTTAGCTCTCTGTCTTATAAGTTAAAGCAAAACATATTTTTTTCTTTGATTATGATTTATGAAAAGTTCCTTCAAGTCAAACATGTAAACAGTTAAATAGTGTAAATAATAGCACTTATTAATTGTAATATAACTTGTCCATAATTTATAGGTTTCTTCACCAACTAAAGGAAGATAATTCTGAGTTAATTAATAAACTGTGGACTGATATTCAGCAAAAAATAGCAACACAGTCACAAATAAGTCCTTCAGGAACTCCATCATCTTCCTCTCCATCAGAGGAAAAGAAAGGTTTGTTTTCTCATTGTATTATTTCTCACAGAGTAATCTTTGTTTTATTATGTTCTTTCTTGAATGCAGTAATTTTTAAAGGAGTTACTTGAGTTTTGACTATCTTAGCCTAATTGAATAGAATACTGATTGATCTGTCAGTTGAAATGCTTTAAACAGTTTTTCCCCCCACCTGAGATACTTTTGGAAATATTCTTTGTTTTAGCTGCTCTGAATGCTACCAATGCTGTCAAGAGAATCCACACCAGGCTTCAGCCTGAAGAATCTTCTGAGTCTCTAGACTCGAGCTATGTTGTGAGACAAGTGCTGAACTCAAGGAAGCAAAAGCAGCTGCTAAATAAAGGTTCAGTCCCTTAATTTACAAAGATGAATTATTAAATGTGTAACTTGATACAGCTATCTTAATGTCTTAGTAAATGTTTTTTCCTTTAAACTCATTCAGTTGGATCTAGCTAAGTAAGAATTTACTGAGTGGTAGCTAAGAAATGCCTCCTTTTATCCCATGTAACTCTGTAGAGAGATGGTTCTAGTACATTCCTTATAGATTGTAAACCTGGTTTAAACTGAATAGATTTTTGTGAGAAAATGGTGATAACTTCTATAAAAACCTTTTATAAATTGTGAACAACAGCCAAAGGTTTTTCTAGTAATTTTCTAGTGTTATTTTCCTGATCTTAAAATAGAATGATTTCTGTCATTATCAGTGAAAAGAAAACCAGAGTTGGGTGCTCCTTCCAAGCAGAAGAAAAACATGTTGTCAAGTAGCACAGCCTCCACAGACTTATCAAGTAGCACCAATCCCAGCCTGGATGTCCTCAAACACATGATGCATGAGGTGGAACATGAAATGGAAGAGTATGAGCGGTCGACAGGACGCGAGGTCAAGGAACCGCAGAGCAGTCAGGGCCTTACGGGCTTCACCCTGTCGCTGGTGAGCTCCCTCTGCCGCCTGGTTCGGTACCTTAAAGAGGTAAGAGTGTGGGGTTATTAGAGTCTCCTTTTCAGAGTGCTGGCGGAAAGGTTGTGGGTTTCTTCCTCTACACTTAATTGGTTGCAACTTCCAAATAAAGTGTAGTCAAGTTTGAATAGCTTTGTTTAAAATACCTCAGTTTTAGATTATCTGCAGTGAAGGTTTACCCTCTTAATATCCCTCTACGTGCTGATTCGTTTATCATCGAGCATGTTGATACATGCTCAAGTAAGTGGTATTGATTTTAATATGAGCCTTAGTGAAATATAATTAGGAAAGTAAATCTGCTATAAGGAAAGTGTCTTGTGCTAATATTGAATGTTACTGTTTGGCAGTTAAAGAGTAAATAGAACTAGTAATATGTCCTCATGCTACTGCATTCGTCCTCTTCCTGTTCCCACTTCAGTTCAGTTTGGAGAGTCATAAAATCCCTCATTTTATCTGCGTGACTGTTAACCTGGGCTTTGCTTCAGCATCTTTGTGGCAGATATTTTATTGTTGTGAAGTCATTTATAACACAAGCAAGAATTGTTTCTTTAGTTCATTTGTGAATAATAACCAGTCCTCAGAATGCTGAGGAATTAGAGTTTGCTATGAAGTTCATCTTTTAAAAAAATCTATTTAAACTATTTTTATGTATTTAAATTTGCTGAACATAAACTATGATAAAATATTTGAGGAAATTTTATTATTAAAGAAGTTGATTCACCTCTCTAATTCAGAGGTTTCAATTTCTCCAGAGCTGTCTTCATAAAATTGCTTTTTAGTGCAAGATTTATTGTAGTGTCAGACTTATGAAAGTCTTAACATTCTTTCACCTTCATGTCAGGAATCTCTAGGACTGTAGTTTCGGCTCTGAAAGTGTTATAGGCTTAGAAGCATGTACTTTTTAGCTAATCACTTGCTTTATAAAGCTCAGTTATTGAAACCTGTTGTCATTTATTTTAAATTGTATTTTAATAGACTTAATTTTCAAATTCGTGATATATTCACAAGCTATGAAATTCAAAGACACAGAAGGGTGTATGATGAAAAATCTAATTCTCACCCTTTATTTCCATTTAACCTGTTTGCTTCCTTGTAGCCAACTCTCATTACCAGACACCAGTGTATCCTAGAGGTGGTCAAGCAATATGTATATGTACTTCCCTCCACTTTCTTCTACAGAATTGTAGCTATTTAGTTCTTTATACCATTCTGTTTATTGTGTTCTAGTTAAAGAAGGGAAGAGAATAAAGCAGCATATTTTAATGAAATGTAAACCTTTTAATAAAAATATTTAACTCTCATTACTGTCACATAATATATACTTTGTAAGTATTCTTTTCTCTTTGACAGTTTTGAGCAGAAACTTTTAGTTTTCAAAGTGTGATGCTATGGATGGGGTTTATTTATTTGTTTATTGTTGTAGAGTGAACTCCAACTGCGTAAAGAAGTAGAGACAAGACAGAAACTGGAACAGGTATTAGGTGATCATCGAGAGCTCATTGATGCTCTGACAGCTGAAATTCTGCTTCTTAGAGAAGAAAATACTGCTACCCAGGTACTCAGATGAGATCCAAACTTCCGTGTTTACTAGTATAAAACATCTTTAAGAATGTATGAGATTCCTACTAGTTACCTTTGGTTTAGTTGTGCCGATGTTATTACTTATGCTTCTTTATTATCATCAGTGGTAATTTTTATTGAACATCTATTATACTGGAGGTACTGTTGGAGAAACTTGGACAATAACTAGTGCATAGAGTAAGTCTACTGTCTTTCAGAAACTTACTAAATAATGGGGAAGACAGAATCTACATTTAAATATTACTACCAATATTATAGTAGTTTTTTAAAATGTTTGATGAGTGTTATGATAGCTACTTTAAAAAAATTATCTTTATTGTTGAAAATATTATAGATATCCCTCTTTTTCCTCCATTGATCCCCTTCACCCTGCATCTGGCCCCCCCCCCCCAGGCCTTCACCACACTATTGTCTGTGTTTGTGGGGTATGCATATAAGTTCTTTGATTAATCTCTCCTCACCTACTCCCCAACCCCCGCCTTCCTACTGAGATCCATCAGTCTGTTCCATGCTTCTATGTCTCTGGATCTATTTTGTTCTTCAGTCTGTTTTGTTCATTAGAGTCCACATATGAGTGAGATCATGTAAAACTGAATCAGGAAAAATCAGAAAACCTGAATAGGCTACTAACAACTGATAAAGTTGAAGCAGCAATGAAAACACTCAGATAGTTTACTAAAAATTTTTTCTTGCTTTTTGAGGTATGCCTGCAGTGCTATGAACTTCGCCCTTAGGACTGCTTTTGCTGTGTCCCATAGATTTTGGGTTGTTGTGTGTTTGTTTTCATTTGTTTCCAGGAAGGTTTTGATTTCTTTCTTGATCTTATTGGTAACCCATTCATTGTTTAATAACATGCTATGTAGCCTCCATGTGTTTGAATGTTTTTGAGTGTTTTTACTATAGTTGATTTCTAATTTCATGCCATTGTGATCTGAGATGATGACAGCTACTTTTAATTTCAAAACAGTAGAGGATACCATTGGAGGAACCCTCCTGCAATCATATGTCCTTTAAGTTGTTTATAGTACCTTCATGTTTATTAGATGAGTCCTCTTTGCACTTGTTTGGCCAATCACTCTGTTTTTAAAAGACATACAGTATTTTTTCTAGAAAACCTTGCCTTCATGCTGCATTAAATATGCTTCCTTTGTGCACTTTTGTTTTGTTAATCCTCACCTTTGTTTTCCATTGATTTTTTAGAGAGAGTGGAAGGGAGGGATATGGGGGGAAACAGAGAGAGAAACATCGATGTGAGAGAGGCACATTGATTGGTTGCATTCCGCATGTGCCGCTGACAGGGACCAGGGATTGAATCTGCAACCCAGGTAACATGCCCTTGACTGGGAATCGAACCCACAACGCTTTGGTGCGTGGGCTGGTGCTCTAACCACCGAACCACGCTGGCCAGGGCCCTCTGTGCACTTTTGCTACTCTGGATATTGCTCTCGTATTTAACAAATTGTGTTACACATACATGTGTACCTGTCATCAATACTGGGAGCTACCTGAGGACAGAGACATTTTTATTCATCTGTTTGTTCTCAAATGGTGGTTATTACAACTTTTATTTATCAGCCAAAAGAGACTAGAAAAGCAATAGTTAGTAGATAAGTTGTGATTGTGTAAATGGACAGTAGACATAAATCATGAAATTTTTTTAATTGATGTATATAGTTCACACACTATTTAATTCACCCTTTTAAAGTGTACAGTTTGGTGGGTTTTAGTATATTCACAGAGTTGTGCACCATTGTAAAATTTCAGAACATTTTTATCACTCCAAAGAGGAACCCCAATGGCAGTCACCCTCTGTTTTTTCCTTCCTTCAGCCCCTGGCAACCACAGGTCCACTTTATGCTTCTATAGATTTACCTAATTGAGATATTTCATATAAATAGAATCATGCAATATGTGGTCTTTTGTGTCTGCCTTCTTTCACTTAGCATAATGTTTTCAAGGTTCATCTATGTTGTAGCATGTGTCAGTATTTCTTTTCTTTTTATCACCCAATAATATATATATATTTTTAATCCTTACCCAAGGATATATTTTTATTGATTTTAGAGAAAGAGTACGTGTGGGGAGAGAGAGAAACATCAGTGTGAGAGAGAAACATTGATCGGTTGCCTTCCATATGTGCCCTGATGGGGGCTTGGACCTGTGACCTTTTGGTATACGGGACTGCTCCCAACCAGCTGAGCCACACTGGCCAGGGCCAATAATATTCTATTATATGATGATACCATATTTTGCTTATTCATCTTTCAGTTAATGGACATTTGAATTGTTTCCACTTTTTGTGTATTATGAATGAATAATTTTGCTATGAACATTCACGGACAAGTATTTGAGTGTACATATGTTTTCAATTCTCCTGGAAAGGTAGGAAGTTTTAAAATGTACTAATTTGTCCAACAAATTCTTATTGAGTACCTACTGTAGGCCTGGCACTGTTCTAGGTACAAGAAATACAGTAGTGAACAAAAAAGAAATTTTTGCCTTCATGGAGCTTATGTTCTAAATAAATCTTAAAAAACAAGAAAAAGTGAAGGATATTGTAAGTTAAATGGTGATGGTGATATGTACTATAAAGAAAAAGCAGGTAAGAGGCATAGGAAGTGTCTCTGAGGGGAAGTTGTAAATGGGATGGGCCATGCCTACCTGAGGAGGTGAGGGAGCGAGCATGCAGGTAGCTGAGAGATGAGCTGTCGAGCAGAGGAACAACAACTGCAGAGGTCTGAGGTAGGAGTGTGGCTGTTGAGCTCAGAAACATCAAGGAGACCAGTGTGGTAGAAATAGAATGTGGGAAAGAGAGAGTAAGTAGTAGGAGACAAGAGCAGATAAGCCTAATCATGCGGGGCATTTTAGGCTGGGTAAGGACTTGGGATGTTATGCTGAGTGAGATGAGAGACCACTGAAGGGTTTTGAGTAGAGAAGAGACATGGTCTTATGTAGGTTTTAAGAGGATCATTTTGGGCTAGTATGAGAGATCATACTAGATCAGAGATTACCGCTCTTTCTTGGTTTATGGTGCCCTTTGTGTCTCAAGACACCCCTAGGCCAAAAGAAATACCCAACAGTTTCATATATTAAGTGTTAGGTTCAAACAACTTAATTAGTATTTATATCTCAATAACTTAGATGCTGTTTGGAAAAAAATGATACATGGAAATTGATAGAAAAAGTCATATTTTTATTCATGATTAAATAACCACAATTATTTACTGATGGAATATGTATACTGTTGGGCACTGAACAGCTTCTGAAAGCTTGGAATTGTATTGGACACCATAACTCTTATTTTCTGTTCTACAATAATTTTTATGCAGTATTGCTTTTTAGCATAGCAACCACTAAAACCCAGCTTTGTGAAGATGCGACATCGTCAAAGGGAATATATCTTCATCTAATGTGGAATCTGTGAGCTGCCTCAAGCTAGTAGTTCACTGGTACCTGACAGATGTTGAACATTTGTGTTTCCCTTGAAAATTTAAAATGTCCTGTGGTGCCCCTGTGAGTTCACTCTGTTGCCCCAAGGTGCCTCAGCCTTGTTCGGGAACAGTATAGGACTAGACTATAGGTGGTTAAATACAGAAGCACTGTATTACAGAAAGGAGTTCTTGGAAAAATTCAGGTGCGACATGGCAGCATTGTCTAGGTTGGAAGTGGAATAGGTTGTGAAAAGTGACCAAATTCTGAATATATTTTGAAGGCAACCAGTAGGATTTGCTGATGGCTTGGATATGGAATAAAGGGCAAGATGTAAGAGAAGAAGAGCTCAGGGTGATTCCAAAGTTTGACCTGGGCAATCAGATGTTATTGATGAGGTGGGAATGTTCATGAGGAGTTTGGTTTTGTACATTTTAAGATTGAGGAGCCTCTGTCAGTTCTAGATGGAGATGTTAAGTAGGCCATTGGATATATGAGTGGAATCTGGAAAAATTTAGACTGATATAAAAATGTTTAATATACTTCATTCAGTAGTCCTATTAATAGTATTTTTGATTTCTGATCACATTTGATTTTTATCAAATGTCTATACATCTTGGAGATATATATATGTAAATTTTTTCTCCTAACATTATTTTCTATATATGACCATAAATGTTTATGGTGCTCGTGTTTATCACTTTAAATGCCTGTGTAATATTCTGTTTAGTTTTCCCCATCTGATACAACTGTCTCTTGGGGTAGCTTGAGAGTCTGTCAATATCATCTATATAAAAGGTTCTGTAAGTTGAAAGCCTTATAAAAAAGTTAATTTCTATTGTTGTAACAGTGTATTTATCAACTAATAATAATAGTCCATGATTTATTTAACAATTCCTCTATCATGAGACTTTAAAAATATTTATAATTATATATTCTTTTTAAAAATATATATATCTTTATTGATTTCAGAGAGAGGAAGAGAGAGGGAAAGAGAGAGAGAGAAATATCATTGATGAGAGAGTTGTCATTGATCAGCTGCCTCCTGCCCACCCCCTACTGGGGATCGAACCTGCAACCTGGGTATGTGCCCTAACTGGGAATCGAACCTCCATCTCCTGGATTATAAGTTGATGCTCAACTGCTGAGCCACTCCTGGCCGGGCTAATTATGTATTCTTATGAATGTATTGTTTTATTATTTGAATGAAAGTCAGAAATTCCTAGAATATGTAAAATGATAATATAGTTATACAAATCTAGGTGATGCTTTGATGTCTGATATGTTAATGATGTTATTTCATACTTTTTCCTCTAGGCGAGACTTCAGCAGTATATGGTCACAACAGATGAGCAACTTATATCACTCACACATGCCATTAAGAGCTGTCCTGTGATAAATAACAACAAAGAAAGTCTGGCAGCAGAAAGGGGAGCCACGAGTAGTAGAATTATGGACAATCCAGGTGAGTGGGTCTTATTATCCCAGATTGACGTTAAAATATTTGTAAACAAAGGAACAAAACCGTAAACTTCTATGGGGTTATTGGCTGTTTATGCATATACAGCATTGTCACTGCTATAATTGCTGCTAATATTTATTGGATACCTGTTCTATGCCAGATGCTTTAAAAGTTTTTTACATGTGTTATCTCATTTAATCCTCATAATAGTCTTATGAGGTAGATGTTATTGTTATCCCCATTTTTTAGATGAGAAAACTAAGGCTTAGCGAGGGTTGGTAACTTAGCAAAGTCATACAAATAGAAAGTAGCAGAACTAGGTTCCTAGGCTCGTGGGAAGTACTTAATGGCAGTACTTTTAATCATGGTGCCTTAGGCTCAGGCTGAGAAGAAATAGCCTTGGAAAGGAAAAAAACAAACCACTGAGCTTTAGAAATTCATAACTTTTGTTTATTTTGGATAATGTTTTGAAAGCCTTTTTCACCTCCTGTGCCATAGGTTGAGTAGAACATTTAGACTTTTTCATTTTTTAATTTCCGAGTAATACTTTGATGAGTATCTCTGTGTGGAAAGTGTTTTATGTATTTAGGAGTGTTTTCTAGGGAAGGATTCTAAGACGTGGCTGACTCAGATTTAACTTCCATGAGATGAACTCCATGGCTAGGATGGGTCTTGAGGGCTAGAGGTCGTCAGCACCTTCTCAAAACCAGCTACTTCTTCCCAGCGCTGGCCCCACAGGAACCTTGCCTGTGAGTTTCTGCTAAGGAGGATGTGGCCTGAAGGCTGAAGGCTCTAGAGGCCATGTGATTTTGCCCTCTACAGAAGTACACTTAGTATATATACCTGAAATGTGCCCATAGCTCCTTTAAGTACTAATAGCCTCTCCTCTTCTTCAGAGGGTTCGGTTGTAAATGCTAATGTCTCCGTGCCATTGATGTTCAGAGGGGAAGAAGTGCTTGAATTCCCACAGGAAGACTTGCCTGTTAAGCTGACACAGGTGCCAAACCCCCCAGACAGTGTGAAGCTGGCCAACAATTTTCCAGCACACATATTTGAGCCAGCTGTGTTGTTAACACCACCCAGGCAGAAGAGCAACTCAGAATTCTCTCCTCTGCAGGATGGTAAGCAGGCTTCTTCTAAAGTTATATGCTAGTTGTTTTTTATGCTTCATATATGTAATCTACTGTGTCCATCATTACCTGATAAACAGAATTAAAAAGATACTGATTACCATACATAACCTTCAAGCCAAAGGAAGATTGGGTGGTTTACATCATGTATGTTATACCTGCGGTGAAATGTGACATTGAATTCCATTAGAAAGTATAAATATTAAGCTCAAATCAAGGGATCAGAGCCCTCAGCATTAAAACATGGAGCAAGGGGAATCCCATTTGTCCCTATGGTCCAGGGCATAGAGGGGAGTAAGAAACAAGAGGAGACGATTCTCTAAAGAGTAATGAAAGTTAACCAAGGAAAAGTGAGAACTGTGACCTTAAGGATTTTGTAAGTCAGATCTCTACTTTCCTTTAATGCCACACTTGAAAGACTAGTATAAATATGCTGTTTTCATTTTCTCTCTAGATAATCTCACTCATTCCCATGGCACTTTCAGTACTTTCTATATGCCAGAGACTTCCAGTTTTGGATTACAGTCTAGATGTCTCTCAAGTTTCCAACCCATACATCCTTCTGCTTGGATAGATATATGGATGAGTCATAAGGCACCTTAAACTTAGCATGTTCAGAACTGAATTCTTGATAATCAGCCGTCCCCCAAATATGTTCTTATTACCTTCTCCATCTCTGGGAATGGCGTCACCATCCATTCAGTTGTGCATGCTGTCTTGATCTGTGTGTTTCTCTTACTCCCCACTTCCAGTTCATCATTTCAGTTCTATTGCCAAAATACTTCTCAAATTTATCTACTTTTCTCCATCTTTGTAGCAACATACCTTAGACCTACCATCATCTTTTTTCTAGATTACCACAGTTGCTTACTGGTCTCTTCCATTCCTGGACCTTACAATTATCCACAACATTTAAGAAATGTAAATTCAGTCATTACCAAACCTCCTCTAGGTCTTACTGCTCTTGGATTAAATTGGAAAATTCTAAACATGGCTTAAAAAGCTCAGCAAGAAATGGCCTCAGCACACCTCTCCAGTCTCGTATTGTCCCACCGTTGCTGTGCTATAGCTACAGCGGCCTCCTCTTTGCTCTTTCTTACTTTGAGGCCTTCACATATGTTGTTCTCTGCCTGTAATGCTCTACTTTCTGACACATATGTAATTATTTTAAAATTTTACTTCTTTAGAGATGCCTTTTCTGACCATCCTCAGTTTACATTATTATTTATACTGCCCCCACCCCCAAGATTCCCAGATATGAGTTAATATACATGTTAAAATGTGAACTTGGAGATGGTTTTTCACAAGCATACTGGTAAAGCTTTAAGGTATATCAGAGTCTTTGTACTTGATTGTCAGAGGTGGCGTTGCAGGTATATTTTCTGCTAAAATGATTTAGACCTTCAGAAGCCAAATTCTTCTGTTGAAAGACTTCTCTAACTACCATGATGAACTGGTGAGATGATTATAGTGCCAATGTATGGCTAAATAATACATGTTTGTCGCTTTTAAATTTTATTCACAGCATTGAGGAGGACTGTTCAAACTCGCCCTGCTCCACGAATTCCTCCAACTGTGGAAGTAATTGAGAAGGAACAAAATTGGGAAAAGAAGACCTTACCAACTAGCACAGACATTCAGAATTCAAGTGAAGAGAGTCATCTCTTCACTCAGAGGTGGAGGGTCTCTCACATGGGAGAAGATTTGGAGACCAAAACCCAGGCTCCTTTTGTTAACCTGTCACAGCCCCTGTGTAATTCCCTCTCAAACACTCACCAAACCAGAAACCCCACATTCTCAGAAGAGTCCCCAGTATTGGGGGATGGGCAACAGCTCAGAACAAATGAGCCATTAGTACAAAGAAAGGACATCCTGGCTCGAATTGCTGAGTTGACACTGCAGAATTCAGCTATCAAGGCTCATCTGAATAATATTATTGGGCCAGGAGGAGAACAAGGGGATGGACTTTGGGAGTTAAACAAACAGGAGACAAGTCATACGAGCAACATGTCTGCTGTGAGTACCAGTTAAGGACTCACTACGAACATATGAGAATTTGGGTGCATTGCTGGAGCATCCTAAGGGACTTCTTTCCAGAAGTGATCCTGGATATCTCTGAGGTTACTTCCAGATGCTTATTTTTTGTCATGTCCTCATCACAAAACAAGTATAAGTTATTTGTCAGTTTATATCTCACATACAGTAAGAGAGGACAACATAAAATAAAAAAGAGGAATAAATGAGGAAAATAGGATAAAGGTAAAAGTTGTAACAAAGCTAAAATTAAGCTAGGAATGAAGTTTTAAATATAACATGCAGGATTAATGTGACTTAAAAATTTGCCATACAACTACATTTTAATTGAGAGCATTTTTACTCTTTAAGGGGCTCATAAAAAATTATGTGTAGTTGGCCCTCAACTCATGAGTAGTTAATTTTTTGGGACACAGAATGTATTTTGCTATAGAAATGGTTTTAAGGTCAGACTTTAATGATACATATGAATCGATTGGGGATCTTGTTCAAATGCTTTTTCTGATTGAGTAGGTCTGAGGCAGTCCCCGTGCATTCCTAGTAGGTTCCTAAATGGTGCTGGTCCAAGAATTACACTTTGAGTAGCAAAAATCTGCATATTATAGTGCAGGAATTTTGTAAGTTAAATAAACCATGGGCTAACCTGGTAACTTAAACTTTCATTTCCTTCTTCATGGGGAGAAAAGGGGTCCTAAGTTCCAACTTAGGGGAGTTTATAACCTACATCCTCATGCTGGTCCCAGTGATGGGAGAGGCTTCCTTATACTTCTTTATAAGCCAGAGTGGCTCCTGTCAGGCTTCTGATAGGGACAGGACAGTGTTTGAGCAGTTGGAAGGAGCAGGCACACATCATGGATTAGGGGTTCCAGGGGGTGATTGCTTCCATAAGGACTTTACCAGTGGTGGTAGATGCTTCCATGAGGAAGGTTAGGAGATGGGAGATAGTATAGTTAGGGGATAAGGGCCACGTCGGTCAGCACTGGCTCGTGGACAGTCAGGGGGGTAAGATGGCTATTGAGTCACAGAAATAGGAGTCAGAAGGGAGTGGCAGAAGGAGCCAGGAAGGAGTACTAGGAGTGGGCAGGAGCCTCGGTACAGGTGTATAAGTGTGAACCGCCTCAAATCTTGAGTCATGGAGACATTTCTATGTTTGTAGAGTTTTGAAGGTTATTTGAATCGGCCAACTTTTTAGTTTAAAAAAGGCAGCAGAGTTAAAAATTGAGTTTGCCTCTTTTTGTAATTAGTATATAGATCAGGCTAGAGAGGACAATTTATTACTGCCCTTTTTGTTAGAATCACAGAATGATCTTTAAAAAGAAAATATATTTATATATATATTATGATTTCAGAGAGGAAGGGAGAGGGAGAAAGAGATAGAAACATCAGTGATGAGAGAGAATCATTGATCGGCTGCCTCCTGCATATGCCCTGACCAGGAATCAAACCATGACCTCCTGCTTCGTGGGTTGACACTCAAACACTGAGCCACACCTGCTGGGCTCAGAATTATCTTTAATTCATCTATTTTGCTTATCTCTTTTTAAACTAATGCGCATAGGCTACAAATTACTGATTTCTATTAGGGATTATTTTTCCCCCAAAGGGACATAGTTAGCTAAATGAAATAATTAAGAATGACACATGTATTTCAGGAATTTTCAAGTTAAATTTATGTTATATTCCTTGGGTGACTTTTTATTTTATTTTTATGTTTTATATTTCTTTCCAGTCGCCAACTGTCTTGAGTGAGATATCTTGGGCCAAAAGATGCCTGGGGAGGCTGACAGATGGTCAGAAGGAGTAATAAGGGTCCTAGAAATCTGCCAAATAATTCATGGTACATGAATGAAGATTATGATTATAGAATCCCCTCTTTCAGCTACAGCAGATCCTTTTGTATATTGTGATTCAGACTCCAGATCTGGCATTCATATGTGTGTTACTTAGAAGACAGATCTCTAGAAATAGTCTTTGCTTGTGTGATCTTCTGTGCAGTTCAGCAAACACTGAGGGATGTAGGAAAGCTTAGTCTCACAGACACTCTCCATGGACAGAGGGACTAGAGGGCTTACGTGGCATCAGCATTGGAAGGCTTAGTATCCCTTTGTTTTAGCCCTCACTTTTCAGTTAAGCGACTTGTAAATTCTATTGTTCGTTCACTATTCAAGTTTGCACATAGCAAGGGCTATGTATTTTTACAAAAATCAAAATTGTTTGGATTATTTTTAATATGGAATTTGTGCCTCTGTTCTTTAAAGACTTTTCCAGGAGCACGGCCTCTAACCCCAGGTAGCATGGAGGAGCGGATTGCAGAACTAAACCGGCAGAGTCTGGAGGCTCGCGGAAAACTCTTGCGGCTAATAGAGCAGCAGAAGCTCGTTGGTATGAATCTTTCCCCGCCACCGGTGTCGCCTCTTCAGTCGCCTTTCAGACCTTGGGCTGATTGGTCACAAATTCCTGATTTAAAAGGTAGACAGTTTAAAAGCTAGAAAGTTTTCACTTTCTTGATTTTGCTAGTATATATTGAACTGAAAGAAATCTTGGAGAGCATATATTTCACTGCCTTCAATTTTATGTAGAAAGAAACAGACTAAGTCACAGAGAAAGTAACAGAGAGAAGTGGAAGGCCAGTCTCCCGTTAGAAAATCGTCCCACAGTGCCTGCAGTAACCTTGGGTGTCTGGGTTACTAGGTTGCTCTGCATGGAAATGGGACTCATTACAGCATATGATTTACTTAGGACATATAATGTAACTAATTATAAAACACAAGCATCAAAATTATAATTTAGAATTTCATCAGCAAGAAATTACAAGTTATTCTGTTGAAATCATGAAAACATTTTAATTTGTAAATTAAACTTTTAAATCTGTTTTTACATTTAGGAATGTGAAAAGCTAGAGGGGATTCTAAATATTAGGGCAGTAACTGGAAAATTAGTTGTCATAATATTCACATTCAGAAAGGTACTCAGGTTCCTCTGAGCCACAAATTGAATTACTCAGATCCTCAAGGGGTAGAGAGCTACACGAAGGCTATAAAGAGACTGATTTTGGCTCAGTATAGGAGAGGGTTCTAATTGTTAGGGATAGAAAAAGCTCTGCATCAGTGAGTAGTGTATCCCCTCAGGTGTCTAGGCATTTGGGTTTTAGAAAGATTCATGTGTCCTCTGGCTGATCGCAGTAGGTTTCCTTTAAGGTATCTGCCAATAAGACTTTTTCTCTCTGAAGTTACTCCCTTTTTGAAACTACATGCCCAGAAAGCAGATTTTTTTAGAAATTACTGGAAAATGGTGGATAATGCATTTCCCCTGGGCCCTTCCTCCTTATTTTAATTCTTCAGATTACAACTTTGTCTGCTGTTCTTCATAGTCACGAAGTCTAAATGCAACTACTAATAAGAATAAATAAATTAAACTATTCGATATGTATGAACACCTGCTACGTGCCTGCCATGTTCTGGACACTGGGGATACCACATTGAACAGGACAAGTCCCTGCCCAACTTGACTGCTTTAGTAGTCAAGTTGGGGAGCAGGACATAAACAAATAAGCAAATAAATAAACGAGATAATGTCAGTTCTAAGTACAATGAAGAAAAATAAAGCAGATTACTCTTAAGAATGACTTTGTGATTAAATAAGACATCTTCTGTTTCAGTAGTTCTTTAAGGTAAAAATATTTTCATTTATGTTATCTCATTTAGTCCCCAGCACACCTTGAGAGTAGACAGAGCCGTTACCGTACTTGTTTGATAAATAAGTAAACTGAGGTGTAAACAGGTTATGCGATTTGTCTGAAGTGCTGAAGCAGATTGGTAGATACGCACCTGTATTCTTGACATTCCAGTGATTATATCTCTTAAGATACTCTTTTCTTAAGTAAAATTCTTGGTTTCACAGGAACCATTGTGGGTTGTAATGATAGAATAAAAATAAGCTGTATGCCATAGAACCTCTTGTTTTCTAGGGTAACCGAGGATTATGTAAATAGGGTTTCATTACCCCCTAAAGCCCAGAGATCATTGGTTTTAAGCAGTGATTCATAGGAGCCTTTGTGAAACGACTGGGATGGACATAAAGTCTTTCATTAGTAGATACTGAGTAATACCTGTTGACTGACAACCTACTTCTGAAATATTGAAAATGTACATAATTATTGCCATTGGCCATGTGAACTCTTCAGACAACTTTCCCCACCGATTTAAAGTTTTCAGTGACAGTAATGTAATAGGTTTAAAAGATTTAAAGTTTTACTGAATGACTTCAAAAAATTCTTTTCTTTTTTTGAAAACTTTAGGTAAGCTGCTTTTGACAAAAATCTCAAGGGCTAGCTCTTAACTTTTTCACTTGTCTGAAGATTCTAGCTCTATGACTGGCATGCTACTGAATGACACTAGTAACTAAAGTTTTTGTCTCACAGTTGATTGTTTTAAAAATCCTTCCAGTGTATCTGTGGACCACAATGATAAAAATATAGGAAAAACTCCCAAATTTATAATGTGAAATTTGCAGTAAGATGAATCAGGTTAGATTTAAAAATTTTTTTATTTTAATGAAAGGTAATGAACTAATACTTATTTTTGTATTTTAGAAGGAGGAAAGAGGACAATTGAGGTATCTGTTCCAGGAGCAGAAGCCCCAGAAGACTCAAAATGCAGTACTGTCTCTCCTACCAGTGGAATAAATACAAGAAGGTAGAGTTACAATGTGAATAATTACTTAAAAAAGAAAAGAAAAATCAAGAATATGGTATGTGTTTTATTCTGTTTATGAAAAAAGGAAGTGTATCATATCTGATTTAGGTTCAGGCAGACTCACTTTTGTAAAGAAAATAAAGTAGTCAGGAAAATTTTGGGGGGAAAAGAAGAGGTGTGAGGAACAGTCCTTTATTAAGTAGAAAGCATGGGTTGACTATTGAAAACAAAAACGGGATAACAGCACGTATATAGAATGCTTTATGGGTTACAAAATTAGGAGGTAAAATACGACAGGGTGGGTAAATAGACCACTAGTATTTTCCTC
This sequence comes from Miniopterus natalensis, assembly GCF_054644295.1. Taxonomy (NCBI): domain Eukaryota; kingdom Metazoa; phylum Chordata; class Mammalia; order Chiroptera; family Miniopteridae; genus Miniopterus; species Miniopterus natalensis. The sequence continues at coordinate 37,482,891 of NC_142086.1, read as the reverse complement.
CTTTCTAATAATGAAACTGAAGTTCAGAGCTAATTGTGCAGTTTGCTCGTATGGGTCATATGTTGGTAAATGGTGACACTGGGCGTGTCCTTGCCGGGCTTTCTGTCTCCAGTGCATGCCTGCTATTGCACGGCACTCTCCAGGTCTTGTTACTCTTCCACTACCTGGGCCTTCTTCACTCCTGCACATTCTTTTCTCCCCTTTAACATTAAAAACTTATTAGGTGTGACACTGTAGCAGTGGGTACATGTCATTATACATTTGTCAAAACCTATAGAATGTATAACAGTACAGTGCAGGTACCCTATGCAAACAGTAGGTTTAGTTAATAATAATGTGTCAATATTATCCCATCAGTTATAACAAATGTAGCACACTGATACGAGGTGTTAATACAGAGGAAACTGGGAGGGGGAGGAGGGGTTGAGGAGTATATTGGAACTCTTGGTGCTTTACACTTAATCTTTGTGTAAATCTAAAATAACTCTAAAAAAAGGAAAGCCTATTAATTTAAAAAAAAAAAAAAAGACAGGTTGGTGAAAATATGTTGCCAATAACTTACCTTATTTGGACCTAAGTCAGTCATACTTTTTCAAGCTTTTGCCAGTCTTGAGAATTGTCAGTCTTTCATACCCTTTGAAGGTTAATAATGATAGATTACTCTCTCTCTTTTATTCCTCACAAATAGATCTTCAGGGGCTACTAGTAATTCTTGTTCTTCATTAAATGCCACCTCAGGAAGTGGGCGATTCACACCTGTTAATTCAAGAGCAAAGGTATATGATAAAATGTAATTGTGAAATGTGTATAGGGGCAGGAGGATGAGGTGGGAGGTGCCTGTTTCAGTGAATTCCATTCTTAATTTTTATTTCTGTTATCTTAAAGATGATACAAAATTTTCAGATGGAAAGATATGTTAATTTACCTTCATTAGAAAACAAATAAACCATATACTTCTTTTGTTTTTTAGGGTAACTAAGGAATAAGATAAAATTCAATGGGATTTTAACAATCTTTAAAGACTAAAAATTACTAGTTTTAGGCAGAGCTTCCCAAATAGTGTGGCAGGACACGGAGGTGTGCTATAAATGTGTTGTAGGTATACTGAGATACTGGTCTGCCCAGTCCTTGCTGTGGCTGGTGGGTGGGGCTTGGGATAGTGAGAGCCCTGGGGCCAGTCGCTTTCCATGTCATTTTACCACAGTGTTCCATATCTGAGGTGCCACTGGTTATAGAGTTATGGCACAAAGAGTAAAAAAATGTCTTACACTTATTTTTAAAAGTTGTACCTATGATTTGCATAAAATACTGGATTTATTTATTTTTTTAAAATATGTTTGTATTGATTTCAGAGACAGGAGGGGAAAGGGAGAGAGAGACAGAAACATCAGTGATGAGGGAGAGTCATTGATCAGCTGCCTCCTGCACGCCCCACACTGGGGATCGAGCCAGGCATGCGCCCTGACCGGGAAACGAACCACGATCTCCTGGATCATAGGTCGATGCTCAACCACTGAGCCATGCTGGTCGGGCTGGATTTATCATTTTTTTAAAAATTAGGTCTCCTGAATCAACAAGGATACCTGTTGACCAGGGCATCAGTTATTTGGGAGTATCTCTGTTAGAGAATAAATGCCAGTAGCAATTTAATTGTCAGTACCATTCAGTGGCATAGGATAACTTTGATTCTATGTACTGAATAGTCTCATGTTTATGATTCCTTTCTAAATTCTTTTTGCATCTTTGTTCAACAGATTGAGAAACAAAATGAAGAAGGCTGGTTTGCTCTTTCTACCCATGTGTCATAAGTGAAGCCAGGTTTTACAGTTTGTTCTCAGTGGTATATTCTTGAGCTTCCATTTCCCTTTCCCTGCTCCTGCTTTCAAGTTTTTGTCGTTTCAGATAAGGCCTACAAAGATCTTGGGACTTAGTACTAATAGAACAGAGAAATAAAGTTATTTTATTTTTGACCTTTCAAATAGATTTCCAGCAACGAACCAACCTGCAGCCTCCTGTAAATAAAAATTTGACTATAGGGAAATTAAAGTTTCATATTCTAATAATTTCATAAGTATTTCAAGGTTTTTTTGAGTAATATATTATTACCTTTATCATCTTTATTCAGTTTTTTTTGTCTAGTATATTTTAAATGTTGATGTATTTTATTTTTATTTTCTGAAGAACTTAGTTGCTTTGCATATTACTTACAATAAAATGTCTTTGTGTGATTAAAGTCTGGCTTTCAGAAAAATTTAACACCCCCTTGGTTTTTTATTTTGGGAAGTCACTGTGGTCTATTACTTTTTCCATCAAGTAGAACATACAGCTTTAGAAAGTAGGTGTGGAAGTATTTGTGTATATTTGCTTCAGCAGGTAAGAGTGGCCATATATATTGTGAAATTCTTATGTAGTCTTTAAGTGTAAGAGTGTCACCAATAATGGTAATGTACATAAAACAAGAAATGATCATAGAGCTCAAATGTCTAAATGCAGTAACATTGATTGATTGGTATATTTAGTGTTTGAAACAGAATTGATACAAAAAGTTGCTATCAATTTTCCCAGCCCTGAATCTGCTAAGCATTCTGGGAAAGGCTTTCTTCAAGGCACCTGTTTGCTTCTCAGACATTGGTTTCTATTTTAAACTTGGTATTTGAATTACCTCTGCCCCTTGACTGTATAATAGGAATTGTCAACCTAAGTGAGGTGGCTGTGGGGAGGGGGGGGGAGCACACTGAGACTGTGTACTTGGGAAGCTTTCTCAGATAGCACCTTCCCTTCTGCAGTTGCAGTCACTGTTCGAGGAAGGGTCCTATGTAGCTTTTGTTTGGACCTCTTCATTGTTGTGGTGGCCAAAAATAATATTAGTTTCTTCTGGTGTCACTGATTTTATTTATGTAACGTTACCTGTGTTCATTTGCATTACTACAGATTCTTCCATCCGTATTGCACTTCTTGAACTTGGTATTTAATAAGTACTATCCCTGTCTGGGATACAAACCATTTTAGTGTTATTCCATATATTACTGAAATGTCAAATTACCTGCTTGGTTTGTGAATGCATTTTTTAAAAAATTTATCTTTATTGTTGAAAGTATTCCAGATGTCCCCGTTTTTTCCCCCATTGACCCCCTTCCCCTAGGCCTTCACCACACTATTTCTGTGTCCATGGGTTATGCATATAAGCATATAAGTTCTTAGGTTAATCTCTCCCCACCTGCTCAGCCCTGCCTTCCCTCTGAGATCCCTCAGTCTGTTCCTTGCTTCTGTATCTCTGGATCTATTTTGTTCACCAGTGTATTTTGTTCAGTGAGTGCATTCTTCTGATGTGTATTTTCCTTACTGTTCTCTAGCTGGTTGGCTCTTTATTTTCCCCCCACTTATATTCCCATAAACCTCAAAAGCCATGATTCTCAACTTTGGGAGCATTTAAAAAATGCCAAATTGACCACCCGAGGGTCTTGTTGAGGCCTTGGCATGCTGTTTCTAAAAGCTCAAAGTGATTTAACATGAAGCCAGAGTTGAGAATGACTGCAGAAAACCTTTACCACTAGCTCACGGGCAACCCCTGGGGCTGACATTTCAGCATCCATCTTGTTAATGTTTGTTTTTGCTGCAAAAGTAGATTGAAAATGCTCCAAGAATACTAGGTGCAGAGAAAAGAGCCTTTCTTTTTTTGGCCTTCTAAAGCTGTGCTTCTCAGCTTGGACTGCCATTAGCATCATTGGGGACCTTCTAAAATCCTAATGCCCAAGTCTTGATTCATAGCAAGTAAGTTAGAATCTTTGGGAGCACGACACAAACATCAGTATTTTTTAAAACCTCCTAAGATGATTCCAGTGTGCAGCCAAGTTTGGGAAACATCATTACAGAGATATTTATTGTCCCCTAATCCTGAATTGATGCATGCTTGGTTTTAATTAACAGTTAAATTACTGAAAAGTCCTCTTTATTAGTTTTCCAAGCCAATTGCATCAGTGGATCTCAAAGTCTGAACCCCAATCAGCAGCATCAGTATCACCTGGGGTACTTGTTAGACATGAAAACTCTTGGGCCCTACTCTCCTGATAAGAAACTCTGGTGTCTGTTTTAATAAGCGCTTTCTGTGATTCTGATACATGCTCACATTTGGGAACCACTGGTCTATAGCATCGCAGAGCAGTGAACTCTGCTATATTTGACTGTGATGTACATTTGTATTTACTTTTAAGATTCCAAACTCAGATTATTTGTGTTTCTTGTATCCAGGTTTTGGATAACATATGACTTCTCCAATATGCAATAGAAAGCTGCTAATCACTTGCCAAACTTTAATAAAATGTATAGTTCTCCAAATTATAGCTTGAGAGAAAAACCAGATCGATAATGAAATCCACAGCTGTGATATAATCATTCCTACACTGTATAGTGAAATAATTTGGGTTAGCAGAATTTAATAATAATTTACTATTTACTGAGTGCCAGACACTGTTTTAGTCACGTTACATGACTTCATGACACCTTTATGAAGATAGGTACTGTTATCCTCATTTTGCAGATAAGGTACAAGGAGGTAAGTATTCTCTGAAGGTCACGCAGCTAGGGGATGGGGGCACTAGAATGGGAACATGGGCAGTCTTTCTCCAAAGCCTGGGCTGTGTTACCATCCTACACAAAAAAATAAAAATAAAAAACAGTGTGTGGTATGGAAGCACCATAATAATACTATCCTTATTAAGCCGTTACTGTGGCAGGCATTGTGCTGAGCTGCAGTATCACATTATTTCTTTTAAATCTTACAGCAAACCTATGACTTAGACGTTAGATGCCACTCACACCCTTTATACATGAGGAAATTGAGCCCTAGGGGTGCAGTAAGTTGCCTCATGTCAGAGAGCTTGTACGAAGTAAAGCCGGGACTTGTGGGTGGGAAGAGATGAATCACAGAACTTGCATGTTTATAGGCATAACCCATGGACACGGACATTGGTATGGGGGAAGCCTGGGGGTGGGATGCATGCGGGGTGGAGGGATCAATGGGGATAAAAAGGGGACATCTGTAACATCTTCCACAATAAAGATAAAGAAACTTAAAAAACAAAACAAAAAGTAAATAAAAATAAAAAACAGTTTGAAATTGTCAAAATTTGATCATCCAATGAATCCTGCAGAGCGGAGGGACAAATGGGGTGTCTGCAATAGGAGACTCTAATGTTGAGATGAGAGATGTGGTGAATGAGACAGAATTATGAAATAAAGATTCTGATGGAAAGAAGGAACTAGGAAACAAAATGGATACAAATGAGAACAGTGAAGAGGGCAAGACCTCACGGAAGGCTCAGAGAAGAGAAACATAATCATGATCTGGGAAACCCTGCGAGGAAACAGACACCACCAGAAAATGAGGGATTTGTTGTCCTTATTTATGCGTTCATTGGGTGCTGCTTGTATGAGCCCTGCTGGGGATGGAACCCACAACTTTGGCTTCTGGGGAGGGCGCTCTAACTCACCGAGCTACCGGGCAGGGCTAATAACATCAGGTGTTTAAAAATCAGTTCCTCCCTGGCCTGCGGCTCAGTTGGTTAGAGCACCATCTAGATTCGCCAAGGCTCAGGGTTGACTTCCCGTCAGGGCACATGCAAGAAAGCAACTAATAAATGCATAAATAAGTGGAGCAACAAATCGACATTTCTCTCTCTCCCTCTCAAATCAATAAAAATGAAAATCAGTTCGATTGAAGAACAAACTGCTAAACGGAGAAATCTGTCAAGTTCCTTCTACGCTCCTCCCAGTGTCCTGCGTGCTACCAAGGAGCCCACAACAAAATCTTATTTACTCTTAGAGACCAACAGAGCCTGGCCGGGCGTGGCTCAGAGGTTGAGCATTGACCTAGGATCCAGGAGATCGGGGTTCGAATGCCGGTCAGGGCACATGCCCGGGTTGTGGGCTAGGCAGCCGATCAATGACTCTCTCGTCATTGATGTTTCTGCCTCTCTCTCTACCCCTTCCTTTCTCTGAAATCAATAAAGATATGTTAAAAAAAAAAAAAAAAAGATTTAAAGACCAACAGAGTTAACATAGTGTAGAATAAATAGCTAAATAAATAAAACAGACAAGCCTCCCGAAGTCTATTTGCTGATGACAGTGCACCGTCAGGGATCTTTTGGGCTATTTGGTATTAGGCAGGTAGCTTCGAAAGTATTCAAAAGTCATTTTGTTTAACAATATGACATCCTTAGGATAACTGTAATTATTATGTAACCTGGATATAAAAATTAAACTGGGATAATAAACTGGTAGCATGCTGAGCTCTTCTGTTTGGCTCTGAGCCCGAGTCACCGGCGAGGAAGCAGCAGGGGCCAGAAGGAGCGAGGCGGGTCCGGGGGGCCTCCGCGGGGTGCGGGGGGGGCCTCCGCGGGGTGCGGGGGGGGCCTCCGCGGGGTGCGGGGGGACGCGGGAGGGACGCGCCTGGGCCGCGTTCGCGCCTCGCGGCCGCGGGTCTCCGCCCTCCGGAGGCGGGGTGGCGTCGCCGCGGCAACTGCGGTAAACGGAGACCTGGGGCAGACGCTGTGGCTGACGGCGCGGCGGTCGGCGCCGCGGGTAAGTGCGGGCCCCGGCAGCCGGGCAGGTCCCACAACCGCCCCCTTAAATCTGCTGGCGAGTCGGGGCGCAGGGAGCCCCGCCTGGACTTCCCCTAGGCCGAACCGGTGTCCTCCCGACGTTCCCTCGCCCTCCCGGCGGACCAGTTCAACAAACATTTGAAGTGATGCTTTCGCAGGAGCAGGCAGGCCGGTGGGAAGGTGCCTGGGGTCCCAGGTCCAGCAAGCCGCCGCACCCCACCCCACCCCACCCCACCCGTGGCTGTGTGACCCTTGGCAAGCTGAGCCCTCGCACTTCAGTTTCCTCGTCTCTAAATAGGAAGATGGTAACGCCAACTTCATGGGGTTCTTGTTAGAATCAAATAGGATAATGCGGGTAAAGTATGTAGCGCACGAGTGACACACAGTAGGTGCACAATAAATACTTGTTGCTTACAAGTAGATACAGCAGCATGCAAGTAGTCAGAGTGTCCGATCAATTGTGAGTTGTCCCAGGTGGCTACCGACTAAAACTTTTGAGAAGGAGAAGGGCCTGAGGAGAAACGAGGGAGGGGGGAGTGATGAGAGATGAGCTACCTGCAGACCCTAACCTAAGATGAACGACCCTTGTGCCACGCCAAGGAATCTGAGTTCTTATTCTGTGGCAGTGAGGCGTCATTAAAGGCTTTATACAGGAAGAGTGGCACCCTAAGAGCTGTGTTTTAGAAATACAAGGGGCAGTGTAGAGAATGGACTGGAGATGAGAGAGACAGGCATGAGGCTGTGGTAGGGCAGAGCTGATACAGGATGAGGACGAACTAGGGTGGGGATGCGCTCGGAAGCCTTAAGGACTGCACACCTGCAGCAGGACTCGCAAACCAAGTGCATGCGCTGGCTGAGAGGGAGGGATTCAAAGGGTAACAGCTTCACTTTTTCATCTTAAAATGCAGAGTCATTTTGAGAAATATATGAACAGTATGTATAAAATCCTTACAACTATGCTTGACACATGGAAAACATGGGGGAAAAAAAGCTACTCTCTTTGCATTTGTATTTCCCCCTGTAAACAGCGTTTGTGTTTATGCAACAATCTCTGTTCATCTTAACACGAGCAGCTCTGGCGCACTGCTCAAGTGGAGTGTTTGCGCTTGTGAGAGTGAGGACTGGGCCTGAACTCTAGTGAGCGAATGCAAGTAATGTCACCTCGGGGAGCCTTTGTCTGGCTTCCAGATAACCTTCTAGCAGCACAGCACCGCGGGACAACACTGAGGCAGCGGGACGCTTAGCGTGGAAAGCGAGGGGCTTGGAACATCCGTGGGTGTTTTCACGTGAAGAGCTGCAACAGAGAGAAGACGAGACAACCTGTTGTGTCACCCTTCCCCCCTTAAAAACCCTTCATTAGCTTTCAGTTTACATAGAGATACGTCCTCGATTCCTTAGCAAAGCTTAGATCTGCCCCCTGCCTCCCCTTCAGGGCCCCTTTCGCTGTCCTGCTCTAGCCGCAGACTCCTTTCCGCCCTTTGCGGGCACAACCCGCCCTCTCGAGTCCCCCCTGCCTAGTCTCCCTCCCACTCTGCCCGGCCAGCCCCCTCACCACGCGTCTCAAACACCTCTCCTTGCTGCACAGGCCCACAACGCCCTCTTCCTCCCTTTTTGTAGCACTCATGTATTTAGTTGCCTATTTCATATCTATCTTTCGAAACAACAAGCTCCACAAAGTTAGGGATCCGTCTTGCTAATTCAGTGCTATGATTTAGTGCCTAACGTAAGACTCGACACACAGTAGGTGCCCTCAAGAAACATTTGTAAGTTGAAATTGCTGAGTAACGCCAGGGTAATTCCATGGCGGGAAGAGGCAGAGGCAGAGGGTTCATTTGAACGGTGGAACATTTAGGGCAAAGACGGACTTGGGTGGTGCTTCACTGCGGGCCCCCGGGAGACCAGAGGGCACCCCGGTGACAGGTTCGCCCGGAGAAAGGGAGTCTCTGACTAGGGTTTGCTGCTCTGCAGAGGTCTCTGATGGCGGCTGTAACCTCCTGCTGCTGATGTCATCTGGGACACTAAGGAAAAATACGATTACCATCAACATACCTGGTGTTTGGTGCCTGTGGAATTTGTTAGGAGAAAGAACTGTTAATGATTTCTATTTCAGAGCATTGTCCCTTTCCCTGTCTCAGTTTTGCGCTTACAGGGGAAATGAAGGAGCCCGATGACCAGGATGCCGATGGGGGGAAATCAGATAGGTCAAAGAGCAGTGCAGATCCGTCTCAGGGGTCCTCGCAAACTACATCAAGATGTAAGTAGACGTTATACTATACATTTGTTTTTTTTATTATTAAATTTAGCTAAAATAATGTTTAGAGAGTACATACCTAAGTTTATACAGCGGAAATGGTTTACTTGCTTAACTCCCTTACTAAACTCTTACATCCTCGAGGAGCAGAGTCCGTTTTAATCATTTTATCTCCAACACCTGGCACACTGACAACTCTGTGTTGATAATGACCCACCTGCACATCGGGCCTTGTTCCCTCCTGTGAGGTCTACAAAGTCTTTGGTGGACGTTTCTAACGCAGTGTGGTGGGAAGAGAGCTGGACTTTGGTTTTGAGTCCTGCGTCTGCCACTTAGAGATGCTTGATCTTGGGTAAATGTTAGAACCTCAGTGTTCTCATCATTAAAATGATCATTGTGAGCTGTTTCAAAATTAAATTGGGTAATATGTGGGAGGATATCATAGGCTGCAAATAGAAGGGAAGGAGAAGAATTTTGTGAGGGTTTTTAAAAGATGGCTGGCTCTTTCTGAGTGGGCACCGTGATGTTAGGTATCTTAGTAGAATCTTGACATTTTTTGTTGTAATCCTAAATAAAGTTTCAGGAATTAATTTTGACTGTTCACCTAGAGGAGATCCATTCCTGGGGAAATCAACTCATCTGCAGAATTTACATTAAAGCCTTTCAATCATGTCTCGTAAATCATGATTTCTCCATACCGTGTTTTATTTGAGATGTTTATCTCCTCTTGCTTGGATTCTTACAGCAGGGATTTCCACTCAAGTCTTCCTGTTCAAGTCTCCCTCAGTGCCACCACTAATTTCTTTCTAGGAAATTAGATTATTTCACTCTCCTCAAAAACTTTAGTTTGCTTCTCTCTTGTTTTTGTTTTTGTTTTTAAATATATCTTTATTCATTTCAGAGAGAGGAAAGGAGAGGGAGAGAGAGAGATAGAAACATCAATGATGAGCGAATCATTGATCGAGCCCACAACCCGGGCATGTGCCCTGACTGGGAATCGAACCCCGATCGCCTGGATCCTAGGTCGACGCTCAACCGCTGAGCCATGCCCTGCCGGGCTCTCTTGTTTTTTATTTTCCACTTTTCTCCACTCCATACATTTCTGACACAGAAAGGTCTGCTTTTTGGTTTCCAGTCCTTTGCAGCATTTTCCTGGATGGCTGGATTGAGTGATAATGACCGTTTGTCTGTCACTGCCTCAGCATCTCCCTTTCCTGTGTGAGACCCTCTTAGAGGCAGGCCTTATCAAGTGGGCCTGGCCCTGTGCTCAGCTCATAAAACAGTTTACACATCATGGGTTTTTGGATCCAAAATGATAAAGTGAAAGAATTTGCTCGCACCTGGGAACCCTCTACCTTGGTGCTGTTAGAAGAGGTCTCACTGCCAGGCCGGTGTGGCTCGGTGGTTGAGCGTCGACCCATGCACTGAGGTTGCCAGTTCGATTCCCAGTCAGGGCTGTTTCTATTTCTCTCTCCCTCTCCCTCCCTCTCTCTCTAAAAATCAATAAAAACATTTTTTTTTTTTTAAAAAAGAGGTCTCTGTCCAGATTCAGCCACATACCTGATAGCTGTCTCCCTCAACCCCTGGAGACCTTGCCTTGTTCTCAGTCTTGCTGAAATATCTGAGCAACTCCTTGCCCTTTAGGATTCTCATGCAGAGTGCATTCCTGGGTTTCCACTTCAGCATAGATTAGAACAGGCTCTTCCCCAGACTCAACAATGGGTTGATAGTTTGGTACCAGCCAAACCATCCAGCATTTCTTATAAGGGTGGAGGGACCATTAGTTACTAAGACTTGAATTTCTGATTCTTATTAAAGGACTAAATTTTTACTGCCTCATATAGTAAATTGGGAAGTATTTTGGTCTCTTCTATTTTTAGAAATATTTTGTGTAAAATTGGTATTAATCCTTCCTTAAATGTTTGGTAGATTTTACCAGTAAAGTATCTGGGCCTATAATTTTCTTAGTGGGAAAATACTAAACTATGAATTCAATTTCTGTAATAAATAGAGGATTGACTATTTGTTTAGTAAGTGATGTAAGTTTGTATCTTTTATAGAATTTATATATCTTTTCTAAATTGTAAAATTTGTTGGCATAGCTCTGTAGAATTTATTTTTATTCCTGATATTGGAGATTTGTATTGCCTCTTATTTCTTGATTGGTCTAGCTAGGCGTTTATCTACTTTGTTGATGTTTTTAAAGAATAAGATTTGGGTTTTGCTAATTTTTTTTATGGTTTGGCTTTTTATTCCATTAATTCTTGCTCTCATTTTCATTATTTTTATTATTTCCTTCATTATACTTTTTCCCCCCCTTTTCTTTCTAGGGTAGAACTTTAGGTCATTAATTCTTGATGTTTCTTCTTTTCTTACATGTACTGAAAGCTATAAATTTCCCTCTTAGCACTACCTTAGCTACACTTCACACATTTTGATATATTTTAATTACTATTTAGATGGAAGTATTTTTAATTTTTTGTTGATTTCTCCTTGACCTATAAGTTATTTTTAAGTATGCTATTTAATTTCCAAATATTTGTAGGTTTTTCAGATAACTTACTGTAATTTATGTTTAATATACTTCTCTTATGATCAGAAAATACACATATTCTGTGTTATTTTAATCCTTTTAAATCTATTGAAACTCATGTCCCAGTAAGTGATCTATCTTGGTGAATGGCCCATGTACACTCAAATGTGTACCTTATATTGGTAGATGTAGTGTTTTATAAATATCAGGCCAGCATGTTTCGTAGTGGTGTTCAGGTCATCTATGTCTTTACTGAATTATTGACTAGTTTTTATATTGATAAAAGACTTGTATGTAGCTCGGTGTGGCTCGGTGGGTTGGAGCATTGTCCCATACACTGAAGGGTGGTGGGTTCAATTCCTGGTCGGGGCACATACCTAGGTTGTGGGTTCGATCTCCAGTCGGAGCTTGCGCGGGAGGCAACCTATCGATGTTTTTTCCCCTCTCTCTTTCCCTTCCTCTCTAGAATCAATATAAGAACAAACAAGACATATATGTATTATAATAATAAATAAGTAAACTGTGAAAACTTGTGGATATATATAATTCCTGAAACAACTATATATTAATAAATGCTGATAAAACTGAATTGAATCAACGATAGCCCACTAACCAATCTTTTAAAAAATCTTTTACTTTCTTGTAAGTATGCTATGATAGGAAATAGACTGGAAATGAAGTGAAAATGGAAATTAACTCACAGGAAAGGTTTTTTTTTTTAAGTTACAAGAATGACCAAATAAAATTATTTTTCTAGGAGGTGTTGAGTATTAAAATTTGTTCGCTTTAGAGCACAAAGTGGAAGTAGTAGCCACGTTGGAAATAAGAAAATGTTTAATTCAAAATTTAGAAATTATTTAAACAAATTATTTTTAAAAGCAGCTATCAAAGTGGCGGACACAGACGAAACCCTTACTGAAGGGGAAGAATCCTATTTAGAGGATGATGATTCCTATGAGGAAGATTTGGAAGGAAGTTACAGTTCCTTTCAAGATGATGCTTACGGTAGAGGTAAGTATTATTAGTTTTCTATCAGTAATTGTCACTGTTTTAAAGATAAATTGCCCAAACTGAACTGTTGTGAATCCATAGGAAGAAAAACCTGCAGGATGTTGTGAGAGTGGTAAAAGGAAGAGTGTGGACCGTACACAGTGCGGTGGTTCAGTGGCTCTGGGGCAGTTTCCTCCGTTTCTGAGGCGCGTACAGAGCTCTCAAGCTGTCTCCTGGGGAGTGGGGTGGTGTGACCAGGCCTCTACCCTAGGTTAGCGACAGTCACTCTCCCGTGCAGCTGATTGCGGCTGCGCTTTGGGACTGCAGAGCCATGACCCAGGCTCAGCGCACACAGTGCACACAGGCCTGTTGGCTCTTCCTCCCGTCTCACTGGTGGGTGGCAGCCTGTGTTTGGGCAGTGGTGGTACTTAACTGCTGGAGTATTGCAGGCTGGGATTCACCAGACACTCTTCTTAGCTAAAATATTTTAATTTTTTAGACCCTAGGTATATGGAAATCCATGGCTCAGCTGCAGAAGAGAGAGAGGAGGAAGTTAAGAGGAGAATATCAGAGAACTTCTATTACGATTATTTGGAGTTGGCTTCCATACCTTATGTGTCTCTGGGTTCGAACATACCACTGGATCTTCTCACGCTTGTGTATCCACTCCAGTTACATATGAATAATATTGGCATTTCTGCTCCTTAGGTCAGGGGTCTGCAGACTACAGCCCATGGGCCAAATCTGGCCTCCTGCCTGTTTTCCTAAATAAAGTTTTATTGGAACATAGCCACACTCATTCATTTACATTCTGTCTATGGCTCCCATCACACTGTAAGGGCAGAATTAGATGGTTACAGCAGAGCCCATCTGGCCCACAAAGCCTAAAGTATTTTCTACCTGGCCCTTTACAGAAAAAGTTCGTCAATCCCTATCTTAGGTACCTTTTAAGAAGCTTGGCCCTTAAGGAAGTTGAGATAGAAATGCATGATCTTAATTTAAACTAAGCTTTTGTTTGATGCCAAGTAACCGTAAAGAGAAATGGTGCTTTTCTGGCTGTCCCTTCGTGAGACATCAGGTGAAGGGGAGCAGAAGGCCCTTATCCCTGTTTGCCTCTTCTACCAGCTTGGCATCCCTTTTTCGATGCCTGTCAAGTTAAAATCATTGAGTTCCTTTCCTGAAGCACTGACATGGTCATCGTCAGGCATTAGGGCTTTCACGTTATTCATCAGATGAGTTTTCCAAGAAGACAACCCTGAAAAAGTGGGGCACAAAATAACAAGTTTTAATTGGTTTGGGTCACAAGAGTCTGAAGAAATGTAAGGGTGGGGATGACTGAAAAGGGGGTTTGGTGTTTGCCGTCTCTTTATGGTGTTAGGAGACGATTTCCATTAAGGCCCTTGGCTATCAATTTAGGACGCTTACCTTCAGAAGGGCCATGTTCTGACCACCTGGCCACCGGCTGGCCTCTTATGAAAGGTGTGCTTATGGAGGTAAGGTGGTGCGCTTCCTGACCCAGCTGTGCTTTTTATGCAGAAATAGAACATGTTGTTATAGTTTCTAGCTCTGTTTTGATCCCAGGTGTAACTAAAACTAATTCACCTTGAGTTTTGTTACCTGGAGTTTTCTCTTGAGTGCTTGTTTTTCTTTTTTTTGTTTGTTTAGTTTTTGTCTTTGGACAAGTTACTGACAAAAGTTATGCTCTTAGCTTTCTTCTGGCCTATTTTTTCAAACGGGTTGGTAAACTTTCCGAAATACACGTGTTCTGATAACTTCCTGTGCAGAGGGCCTTGGGCTTATGCACTTTGACAAAGCTTCCCATGTGGTATCCCTAAGAAATTTAGAATATTATCTAAATCAGAGTTGGAGGATTTTCCACATAATTAAAGAACAAAATTGTAAAAATTCTGAGTTTCTGAGTAAAATTCAGCTACTTCAACCCTGAATCTTTACCCAAGAGTATGGATTTTAAAAATATATTTATTTCACGTTACTTTTCCTGTCTCTAGGATGGTTACGTTGTTTCACTTCCTTTCCTTAGCAATTTTTCCTCAGACATTCCTTTGGTTATGACTGCAAAAAGCGGGCCAACCTGCAACTCCTGGACGGCAGCACCATCATGTACATAGCTGGGAACCAGCTGATCCTTGTGAATTTGAAAACCAAGGAACAGATCTACCTGCGAAGTAGCGGTGGTACAGGCATTGGTGTCATTGGGGTATGCCTTTAGTAACTTAGAGAAAAAAAAAAATCCATCTTCTTAGATTGTTTGCTCTGGGGAGCAGCCAGGGAGGTGCTGACGCCCTGCGCAGCACTGTGGGGTCACGGGAGGTGCGCGGAGTCTTTATTCCAAGGTATCCTCAGTTCAGTGAGTCCAGCCGCAGCATTCACTGGCATTACCCCTGTGCAGTGTGGCGTCTTATATTAATAGTATCACCCCATTTTTCAGAGGAGGAACCTGGGGCTTATGGAAGTTAAGTGACCTCTGCACTATCGTGCAGGCCTTTCACGTTAGCTCACTCTGTTGCTGTTCTGTGAAAATAGGGAAATGAGTAGTACAAGTGATAATTCAAATAACAAACAGAGACAAACGCCAGATAAGACGTAAGTATCTAATTGAACATTTGGAGATGAAGTATGGACGTAGCTTCAGTGGTTTCAAGCAGAGACGGGAGGGTTTGTGTGTGATTTGGGGCCCGCCTCTTTCCGCTCAGCTGTCTGTCACCATCAGTCCTCTTTGCTGCATCATCAGCCTCTGCTCCCGAGGCCCCTCACCCTCAGCATGAAAGCATTCCAGGGCCACTAGTCCTCACTTTGCAAGGCCCCCCTCTTCCCGCGCATTCTCTTTGCCCGCTTTGTTTTGGTCTTTTCTTGAAAGACCAACTTCTGCTGTCTGGTTTGCCATCACCTGAGGGAAGCTGCCTTCGCCGGGGGCGCGATGGCCCTCGGGTGGACCGGGCTGGAGAACACCTTTCTGACTGTACCTCACCTGACCTCTTCGTAGCAGCGGGCCCCCCATGAGGAAACCTTTCCCTTGGTCGCTTTTCTACTCTGTGCTCCTTAGAAGCAGGTGTCCCTACCTGCTCTCATCAGTAACAAACAGCCCGAGGGGCGCTTCTTGGTGTCCTTCGCCTCTTGGGAGGGGCGCCTGTTCAGGTTATGCTGTGTGAGACGGTGAGGAAACGGACAGGGTTTGGGGCTCGTACAAACAGCACTTCTAAATGAGATGCTCAAGAGGGTTTCTAGAAAGACTGAGATGCAAATACCATCTGCCCTGCCCTTGCCCTGTCTGCCAGGGGTGAGTGGACCAGATGGAACTGGAAGGTGCTGGGCCCACTTTACAGCACCTGCTGGGGCAGAGAGAGGGCTCCCAGCAGGAGGGGCTGAGGCTGGGCCGAGCCAGCAGGGAGGAGATGAGACCCCATAGGACATGTGGGTTATAAGTGGATGTGAGTGCAGAGCTTTAGAAGATTCTTTTTAAAAAATACATATTTTTAATTTTTAAATTACCATTGATGTACAATATTATATTAGTTTCAGGTATACAACCCTGTGATTAGACATTTATATAACTTACTAAGCGATCACTCTGATCTAGTACCTGTCTGACATTATCCATAGTTATTACAATATTACTGACTATATTCCCTGTGCTGTACTTCACATCCCCATGACTACTCTGTAACTGCCAATCTGTACTTCTCAATCCCTTCCCCTTTTTCACCCAGACCCCCAACCCCCTTCCCATTGACCTGAGGAGTCAGTGCCATGACCAGGGACATGGCAGTGGGAATGGAGAAGGTGAGGAAAACCCGAGGCCCACAAATAGAACAAATAAGCTATCTTTCATAAAAGATGGGGTGACTCTATATGTCTATGTAAATAACTGATTTACTAGTTTCGGGTCTCCACTAAAAATGAAGCAGAACAGCAAAACCCAACCCCACAGTAGCTTCCTACCTGAAAGGGCAGAAACTTTTCAGTTTCTGTAGATAAGACCCAGAAGGGTAAAAGACATACCTGGATCCCCATTCTGATTTCTGAGACCACATATTCTACATGATATTTATTTGTAAGTGGGAATCAAGGAAGATATAATCTAAACCCACATCTTCCTAAGTCCTTGGAATCTACCTTTTTGTTGTTGTTCCACTTGCTGCTTGGCTCCTACATCTGGCTTCAATCCTGTCTCTCATGTTTACGAGCTATAAAACTTCAAGCAAGTTACTTAATCTCTCCGTGCCTCAGTTTCCTCATCAATAACATTGGAATGATAATGGTATCTAAGCTCACAAGGTTAAGGTGAAATTTAAGGACATTAACCCATATAAGACAGATGAGTGTCTGGCACGTAGTAAGCCCTCGATAAATGTTAGTAGTTTTCAGTGTTAGAATTATTCTACCGAGTGTCCATCCTATAAACAAGACTTGCTTCAAGCTGAAGTGATAGGAATTTCCTTGAATGGAAGAAGCAACTTGCCAGCAGGAAGACAGCCTATCCGAGGTGTTATCACCCATGTGTGGAGGAAAGAAAAAGAGCTGCAACATCATCCTGGGTACCAGAGCCTCCAGGGCGGCCTGTATCAGGCCGAGCTGCTGGTCTCTGGGCACATAATCAGGAGTGGCAAGACAGTAACTGAAAATAGAAATGTATAAGGGCAGCTTATTCTTATAACAACCTATTTTTATTTTTATTTTTTTGGCTACCCATTTACTCCTCCTGCACATTGGCTTCCCCATGAACAAACGCAACAGAAATGAGCATATGATTCTCTCCCATTTGTATGGCTATCATCTGAAATGCTGGCACAAATAATTTATCCAGGGCATGTTCACTATATTTTCCTCTGTGTCTGGCTTGGAAATATTGTGACTTACTCACTTCTAATAAGTTTACATTCATCTGTGGTAAGTTTGGCCAAGGCAAAAATTTTAAAAGTTGGAAAGTAAACTATTCTGGAAACATGCTTTAGGTTGATTTATATGAAGGGTAAGCGATTCATCTCAATTAGTGGTTCTCAAAGAGTGGTTTTCAGACCGCAGCATCAACATCACCTGGGAACATGTTAGAAACGTAAATCCACATTCTTGGGTCCCAGCCCTGATTTACTGAATCAGAAACGCTGGTGGTGGGGCTTGCAATCTGCGATTTCATAAGCCTTCCCTGGGGTTCCGATGCACTCTAAAGATTGAGAAGCACTGTTCTAGCTCTTTTGAAAACACCTTGGAAGTTTTTAGAGTTGAATCTTTCTCTGTTAATGAAAGTAAAACTTAAAATGAGTCTTCTAGTTCTCAGTTAAATCAGATCTGTCATCGAGTATTTATCTATTAGAGTGGATCCTAATAAACAAATTATGAAATAACAGTTGCTAAACACTGCATTACTAGGACTATTTATATGAAAATTTTTGTTTTATTATTTTAGTGAGATTTTATTTTTTGTAGGTTCACCCTGATAAAACTTACTTTGCAATAGCTGAAAAAGGAGTTTGCCCAAAGATCATCATCTATGAATATCCTTCTCTGAGGCCCTACAGAATCCTTCAAGGTGAGTCCAGTAGAATCTTTAAAACGCCCGTGTTCAAGGTTAACAACATTCTGAAGAGCATGTAACATTATTACGTCTGTCACAGTCCTCCAGAGAACCAAAACTAGTAGAAGATTGGAGATATAGTCTCAACCCATTTCCCCCTAAGTCCTTGGAATCTACTATTTTCCCCCCTTTATTTAAAGGAATTAGCTTATGCAGTTGTGGGGTCTGGCAAGTCTGAAGTTTTAGGACATGCCTGTTAGGTCTGTCCAATTCTGAGAGACAGGTGTCGAAGTCTCCAAATATAATAGTAGATTCATCTGCTTCTTCTTGAAGTTTTTGTCTCAGGTAGTTTGACACTCTGTTGTCAGGGGCATACATGTTAAGAACAATTATGTCTTCTTGAAGAACTGAAACCCTTTGTCCTTATGTAAAGCCCTTCTTTATCTCTGATAATATTGCTTGCTTTGAAGTCTGCTCTGTCTGAAATTAATATAGCCACTCCTGATTTATTTTGATTAGGGTTAGCAGGTATATTTTTCTCCATCCATTTACTTTTAATCTACATGACTCTTTATTTTTAATGTATAGCTGGGTCATGTTTTTTGATTCTATGACAACCTTTGTCTTTTAATTGGTACATTTAGACCACTGATATTCGAAGTGATTATTTACATAGTTGGATTAACAACTGTACTTGTTAGTTTTCTATTTGTTGTCCTAGTTCTCTGTTCTTATTTTTCCCTTCCACCTTTTTTCTGCCTTTTGTGATTTTAATCGAGCATTTTATATATTCCATATTCTTTCCTTTCTTAGCATGTTATACTTCTTTTTTTAAACTTTTTTTAGTGATTGCCCTAGAGCTTGCAATATGCATTTACAATTAATCCAGGTCTACTTTCAAATAATATTATACTATTTCACAGGTAGTGTGAGTACCTTATAATAACAAAATAATCATAATTCTTCCCTGCAGTCCTTTATATCATTGCTGCCATTTATTTCACCTAAATATAATCTTATATTCATTTCACTTATCTATAAGCATACCTATGTACATAAGCATACATAAGTCAAATACGTTGTTGCTATTATTATTTTGAACAAACTCTTATCTGTTACAACAATTAAGAATAAAAAAATTATAAGTTTTCATTTTACCTTCACTTATTCCTTCTTTGATGCTCCTCCTTTCCCTGTGTATATCTGAATTTCTGACCTATAGTATTTTCTTTCTCTCTAAAGAACTTCTCAACATTTCTTGCAAGGCAGGTCTACTGGAAACAAATTTCCTCTATGTTTGTTTATCTGAGAAAGTTTTTATTTGTCATTTCTGAAGGATAATTCACTGGGTATAAAATTGGTGTTTCTCTTGTCTCAACACTTTAAATGTTTCACTCCACTCTCTCCTGGCTTGCATGGATTTGAGGAGTTGGATTAATTATTATCTTTGTTCTTCTTATGTAAGGTGTTTTTTTTCCCTCTAGCTTCTTTTAAGATTTTTTCTTTATCTTTCGCTTTCTGTGGTTTGGGGAGCATTTATTCCCGGTTGGTGTTCTCTGAGCTTTCTGGATCCATGGTTCAGTGTCTGATGTTAACTTGGGGGAAATTCTCAGTCATTATTGTTTCAAATATTTCTTCTGTTCCTTTCTTTCGTCTCCTTCTGGAATTCCCATTACACAGACGTTACACCTTTTGTAGTTGTCCCACAGCCCTTGACTGTTCTGTTCTGCTTTTGCCAGCCTTTGTTCTCTTTGCTTTTCAGTTTTGGAAGTTTCTGTTGGCATAGCTTCTAACTCAGAGATTCTTCCCTCAGCTGTGTCCAGTCGACTAATGTGCCCATCAAAGGCATTCTTCATTTCTGTTACAGTGTTTTTGATCTCTAGCATTTCTTTTTTTGGTTCTATATTAGGAGTTCCATCTCTCTGCTGACATTGGCCACCTGTTCTTACGTGTTGTCTGTGTTATCCATTAAAGCCCTCGGCATATCAGTCACAGTTGTTTTAAATTCCTGATCTGGTAATTCCAACATCCGCGCGATGTCTGGCTCTGATGCTTGCTCTGTCTCTTCAAACTGTGCTTTATGGCTTTGGTGTGCTGTGTAACTTTTTCTTGAGAGCCAGAGGTGATTTACTGGGTAAAAAGAACTTTAAATAGGCGTTTTGATGCGGTGGTAAGGTGTTGGGGGGAGGGAAAGCCTTATTTAGTCCTATGATTAGGTCTCAATTTTTAGTGAGCCTCTGCTTCTGAAATGTGAACTTTATAAATGTTTCTCAGTATTTTTCTACCCCCTTAGGTGAAACAGGATGGCTAGAGTGGGCTGGAGTTGGGACAGGCACACTTTGGGGATATTGCAGGCTTAGTCCCATAACACTGCAGTCCAGCAAATGTTGCGACAACGTGAGTTGTATTCATTTTGTTGATGTAGGGTTTATCTTCAATTTGTAAAAAGCGCAACATCTGTGAAGCCATTAAGGGAAGTGCAGTAAACACGTTTGCCTGTGTTTCAGCTACACTCTCATAACACCCCAGCGCTGTAGGGGCGGGTTTATTGGTTTCTCCTGAGGGCCAGCAGGCCTTATTAGCAACTGTGCTCTGGGGCATTTCCAAAGGCTCCTTTTCTCCTCCCCCCTGACGGAAGCCGGAGGGGATTTTTCTAGATGTTTACTGTGGGAAAGCGGAGGTAAATCTCACAGTATTGTTGGGGCCACCATATGCTGGGCTCCCCTTGGAGTTTTAACTCTCAGACTTGTCCACACTGAGCTTCCAGCAACTCATCAGTTACAGTTCAGGTTTTATTGCCCGGACACTGGTTCCCTCTCTGTTTTGGCTCTTTCTACCCCAGTCTCTGCTCTGGTAAGTTGCAAATCCCTATATTCACCTGCCAGTCTCTCCAGTCTTGAGGGTAACGGTTTGCACTGTGTCCTTCCCTGTCTTGTGGACCCAAGAAGAGTTGTTGATTTTTTTTTCAGTTCGTTCAGCTTTATGCTTGTTGGTAGGACAGAGTCGTGACTTCCTAGCTCCTTACATGGAAACCTGAAGTCATCAACTTTTATTTTGTAGTGTTTTTCTTCAGTGGCAAATTTAAAATTATAGATTGAGTTCTTCCTGCTAAAGAAATGCTTTTGTGACCCCCTCCCCCACTGCATAAAATGGAATATTTTCTCAAATTGTTTTTCTCATGCAAAATGTGATTAAGATTTATTTACCCACCCACCTCATATTATGTGAAACTTTCTAGAGCCAAGGGTGATGAATGATTTTAGTTATTTATTTAGGGGATTCTTGGCATTCTTCCATCAATACACTTCACCGGAGCGCACTCTCTGTCTCTCTCTCTCTCTCTCTCTCTCTCTCTCTCTCTGTCTCTCTCTCTGTTGTTCTGTCTTTATCTCTCTTGTGTGTGTGTTGTTGTTTTTTTAATAATACCCTTTTGAAAATGAAATAAATGTTGCACCTGTTCATCACTCACCTTCATCCTTTCAGATGGGACTGACCTGGCCTATGCGTATGTGGACTTTAACTACAGCGGTTCCTTGCTGGCCTCTGTTGGTGGCAACCCTGATCACACATTGACCATCTGGAATTGGAGACAGGAACAGCCCATACTGAGGACAAAAGCTTTTTCCCAGGAAGTTTTTAAGGTCACTTTCAATCCTGAAGATGATCAGCAGCTTACTACCGCAGGAACAGGCCACATCAAGTATGTTGCGTGACTAATACAGGTGCTAGTAGATTGTAATTAGAGTATTTTTCTAAGAGGATCGACCAGCTGGAGACATTTTTGCTGATGTTGTTAACATTAGGGTACTTTTTAAATGTGTTCTTTTTAAAGCTAACTAATTCAATATGGGGATGTATTACTGCAGACAGCACAGATACAAGAAGGCTATTTAAATTTAGCCTGCTGCCTTCCTGGAGGCTTTACCTCCTTTACTGCGGGAGCTCCAACCCTGGGAGTGCCATGCTGTTCTTTATCAGTCCCAGAAAACCACGAGGAGGGCCAGAGGGAAGGACAGAGCCTTTATTACTTACGCAGTAGGGAAGCCCAGATGGCGGGTGGTTGAGTTTCCCCAGTGGCTGGCTAGGGCCTAGCAAGGGATTCTCTAGCAGCTAGCGGGGGGGGGGGGGGGGGGGGGGGGGGGGGGGGGGGCATGCTGGGAGTGGCCTGCGTGCGAGTCTGGTGAAGCTTGTTAGCCGCCAAGGATGTGGGAAACACTCGGATCTGGGCTTCTCTGCTCCTTGTGGCCGCTGGCCAGGTGGACACCTTTCCACTGACTGGGATGGGGAATTGGGCTATGTCCTCGCTTTACACTACATCTCCTAAAATGGTTTGTATATTTTCTTCCTAATGTTGGCGTGGTATTTCCAAATTCATACTAAACTTTCAGATTTACTATTAAATTTGTTGCTCGTAGCAATCTTGTATGACGGAGAAGTCATTTTGACATCTCTGAACTCAGTCTTCATCTGTTGTAACAAAAATTACAACACGTTCATTCCCGACACAGGCCCCTTAATACTAAAGGGGAGCAGAGCCTACTCTTGGTCTCAGGTCTTTGGCTCTAAATTCCGTATCTTTTTCACTGTGTTATACCCTGGTCTATTTCCAGGGTGGAATGAGTTTGTTCTCCTTTTTCGTTCCACCCAGTCTCATGCGTTTATGTAACAATCTTCTACCGCCACCCTCAAACTGCCCGTAACGTGATTCCAGTGTCTCTTTATGCAAGATGTTTTTATCTGTCCTAAATTCTTCTTCTTCCAATGAAACCTGGTCTTCTTACTCATTCGTTAGAAATACAGAATAATTGAACAGGTTTTTAATTGCAATTTTTTGGGGGAGTTCTCCAGTAACCCTCTGCTAGCAATAAGGCTGAAAATTTCCATTGGCTTACATTTCCCCATCATTTAATAAAGTGCATGTTTTCTGTGCACCACATCTTCGGGGAAAGATAGACATTGAACAGCATCATGTGTGAAGTGCTGTGAAAGAAACACGTACTACATGGGAACAAATGATCAGGGGACCTACCATAGCCTCTGAGAAGGATGTCGGTCACTTAGGCTTCGGCTTCATGTTATTGGCTTGTCGATACCTTTCCTTATCTATTTTATGCCCAGTTGGTAGGCCAGATTCTTTTTCTGCATGGTTTTATCATTCTGACTGTACATTTGTTTAGACTATTAATAGGAAAATGATAGTATTAACTAACATTGATTGATTGCTTTTATGTGCTAGGCACTCTGATAGTTTTTAACAGTTTTATAAGGTAGGTGCTACTAATATTCCCATTGTATGCATGAGAAAATTAAGGCGCACTGTGGCCAAGAGAGTCACTTAAAGTTACACAGCAAGTAAACTTGTGAAATTTTGGGGAAAACTTGTACACCTTCTAAAACATTATTATTCAAAGGAACTCTGCCCAGGGTAGAAATGTTCTGTGCTGTCCAGTTCAATGGACACTGGCCACATGGAGCTACTGGTCACCTGCAACTGGCTGGTCTGACTGAAACAATGATTTTTAAATTTTACTTGATTACTTTAAATCTCAGTTAGTCCAACTTGGCCAATGACTATGGCATAGGATAGCACAGCTCTAAAATATAAGACCTGTAAAGGCAAGGAATTTTGTTCTGTTTTATTTTGCTCAATGCTGAATTCATGTCACCTAGAACTTTGCCTGACAGGTAGTAGATACTTAATATGTATTAATCAGATGAATGAATAAATGTAAGAATATAAACGCTTGGGTCATATTAAAATTTACAGAAACTTCTTTGAGACAGGTACATTCAGTCTCTCTCTTGTCTGCAGATTCTGGGAAATGGCTCTAACATTCACTGGTCTCAAGCTTCAGGGTTCACTAGGTCGGTTTGGCAAAACAGCCACTACTGATATAGAAGGCTACATGCAGCTCCCAGATGGGAAGGTGAGTATAGTCTCAATTCTACAGTGATAAAGCTATGTTTTCAAGTGACATACACATATGAAGGCATGTTATACATTCTAAAAAGCACGGCCGATATTAGCAGTAACAGATACTATAATTTTGAACATAATGAACATTTAATTTTGCCTCTTCAGATGATCAATTTTAATTAATATATTTCCATGAAATTGTCATAACCCACATGTACCTATCACTTGCTCTTTTGTTTTTACTAAATATTATACAATATAAAGTGTGCATTTTCATATATTAATATAGTGACATACTTGTCACTTTTAATTATGTCACGGAGTTGCAGTGTTTATAATGTTTCTCTCTCCCCCCTTCTTTGTCACGATGCTTCAAGATGATTTACTGACCAGCACAACCCTTGGTAAAAACATGGTGTGAGATATATCTTTAACCCTTTGCAGTCGTATTAAATTTGGACATGGGTGTCATACTGGTTGGAATTAAGAGCTTTCAGAGAAATTATGAACTGATACATGAATGAATAGAGTTAAGATTCATACGGTTTCTTGCTGTGGTGGCTGAGAGCAGACATACGACCGGAACGGTAAAAGAGCTTTGGTGGCTGAGAGTAGACAAACGACCGCAAAGGGTTAATATCTCTAGATATTAAAGTTTGTGTAGGTGTAGGGGAGAAAATAAGTATTTTAAAATAAGAGAGCCACAAAAGGAAATGTTTAGCATTAGGAATAAATATCAGATATTAGAGGGCCAATGAGAATAAAGTATTCGCGCTAGGAAAGTGTGGGGAATTAGATTGAGAAGTGCGGTTAGGTCCTAGTGTATGAGGAGTTGAACAACCAGGCAGAACTATTATATTTTGGAAGAGTAGAGTTGCAAATGAAAAAAGTTATAGATAAATTTAGCCATATAATGCCCAGTGAATTAGAGCAAGGGAAATCTGGAGTCAAGGAGATCACCTAGGAAGGAAGATGTTGCTTTCCTCTAAGAAGAGGTGGTAAGGGAGGGCCTAGACTTTTCTCAGGACCAATGCAAAAGGAAAGCTAGACATGAATGACATTTCAGAAAGGAATGCCTTATAGGCTTTGGTGACTTTTGGTGGCTTTAGTCACTGGACAGAAGAAACCAAGTCTAAAGACTCTACCACAAGTGGGCTGAAGCAATATAGATACAAATAGGTAGGCAAAGTGGTAGAAAAGATTGAGTGAGGTCATAAGTTACTCTGCCCTGGCTGAGAGGGACGTGGGGATGCAGAATCCTAGAGCAGCAGGCAGGAATTAGATCAGAGTTTCCCAAAGGGCGTCCCATGGAAGGTTGGTCTGCACAGCAGATGAAAATAAGACTTTCTCTTCAGATTCCTTCATAACAAAAAATCCCTCTTGGTGATTCCCAGTGAATACTTTGTGTTAAAGTGCCCAAGGAGTCCTAGGGAAAAGAAGTTTGTTTGGCTTTGTTTATCCTAGCATCTGCCTTCTGAGGCGGTAGGTGGAACAGGAGCTTTTGAGCCACCGTGCCTGGTTGAGAATCCTGACTCCTCTGAGTAATTTTGGGCAAAATACTTAAATGTTCTGTGCTTCAATTTTTCCCCTTTGTAAAATGGGGATAATAACAGTCAGGGCTTCCCATGCCCCATATGGTTTTGTGTGAAGAGAAAAACTGTCTCTCCTGGGAAAATAAAGTGCCTGACTTGTACACTATACATGTTATCCCCAGTAAATGTACCTAGTTCATATGGTTTTAGGATTAAATACATTTATATATGTAAAATGCTCAAGCAGTTCTTGGCACAGAATCAATACTCCATTAGTATTTTTTTTTTTCTCAGTCCCCACCTGAGGACATTTTTCCATTACTTTTCAGAGGGGGGGGTGGGGGGAGAGAAACATTGATGTGAGAGAGAGACATCGATTGGTTGCCTCCTTCATGCACCCTGAGTGGGGCGGGGGGTCGAGCCTGCAACTGAGGTACCTGCCCTTGACCGGAACTGAACCCGGGACCCTTCAGTCCTCGGGCCGACGCTCTAACCACTGAGCCAACCGGCTACAGCAGTATTACTTTTTAGGTAACACGTGTTAAATGCCCTAAGAACTAGAGTTTGGTGGTATGTACTGTGGGAAGTGCTGGGTTAAATGGATTAATATGAGGTGGTTCCAGATGACTCTCCTTCTTTGAAACTGGATGCTGCTATGCTGTAATCTTCTGGGTCCAGTAATGCCCTCACAACTTATCAAACATCATATAACAGTTGATATTATCATACTTAAAAAGTAGAGTCTCATCTGTCAAGAACTTTAAACATGCCTCTAACTTTTGACCCAGTAATTCCACACCTGGATTATGTCCTTAAGAGAGGTACAAAGAAAGATATAGTAGGTATATTTGAAAAATTACCAGTAGCATGCAGCCTAATCACAGTAATGAAAATGATGGGCAACCCTCGGAGGAAATACATCAAAATGTGGTTAGTAGGTCTTCCTGGAGCAGTGAGTTTTCATTTCTATATTTTTAAATTTTTTTCTATATTTAAAATTTTTACTTTCATAATCAAGAAAAAATATTTTAAATTGTTTTTTCCTGCTATTGGAGGCATAAATATACACATTTATCTGTCTTAATGCACATTCCTTCCTTTCTGCACACCTTCCAGGTGCTGTCAGGATCAGAATGGGGCAACATGCTGGTTTGGGAAGCTGGCCTCATCAAAGTTGAACTCTGTCGAGCTGCACGTAAGTCTTGTCACCAGGGTCCCATCAACCAGATAATGCTGGACGAGGGTGAAGTTATCACTATCGGGTCAGATGGATGCGTAAGGGTAAGATTTCTTGATACGTGGACTGTAGCACCCACATTTAAGCCTTGCAGATCACCCAGTTGGCTCTATCAGTTTTTTATTTCTCGCAAAGGACATTTTATGAAGGAGACCAGTGGTCATTTACCCCCAGGGCCAACTCATTTTAAATAATGCTGCTTTTATGGTAAATATTTGATTTCTAGTCAAAATTAATTTACAGCATCTTAGCACTGAAATTTTCTGAGGAGGTCTTTTGTTATTTTGATTGTTGTTGAAATAGTAGCTTCATAAAATGAAAGCCCGTGTTAGCACAATATAAAGAGTGGACACAGATGTTCTTCCTAAATGCTTGGTATGAATGGATCATTTTCCAGGGACAAAAGTGCCAAACATTTGTTGCTTATTTTTGTTTTTTTTAATCCATGCCTGAGGAGATGTTTACACACACACACACACACACACATATATTTTTTAAGGAAGGGGGAGAGACAGAGAGAAACATTGATTGGTTCCCTCTGGTGCATGTCCGGATCAAATCCTCAACCTAATGTGTGCCCTGACCTGGAATTGAACCCAAGTGTACGGAATGATGCCCCAACTGACCGAGCTGCCTGGCCAGGGCTTGCTGATTATTTTTATGGAGGTTACTAATCGGGAATATACTCAGAGGTGAGATGAGAGAGTTTGGCTGTGGATGCTCCCCGCTCCTGGCGCCTGACACTAGTGAACTCATTCTCCCCTGTGGACACTTTTTCCTTCTGGTTGTGGTCACACCTCTGTGTTTACCCTGCTGTTGCCGACAAACCTGGAGCCTCCTGATTTGTCCTGTGGTCCTTTTGTTACTGACTCCTTCTGGGGCCTTTCATAAGGAAGTGGTAGTGTTCTTTGTATATTCTTTAGAACGTATTATTATCAAAAATAGGACTATATTTTTAAGTCTGATCATTGTTGACACCTATGGAACTTATGCCTAATGTATTGTTTACGCCGTATCTTCTACAGTCTGCCCTCTTACCATTGGCTTTTTGAACCCAAGCATACATTTTTTACATTTACCATATTAAATTTAATCTTGTAAGATTTTACTCATTACTCTGAGAATAGTTTATGTCCTTCGCTATGTCATAAAATATATTCACTGCTTCCAAGATATGTCAACTCAAAATGTCAAGATAGCAAATGGAAGAAATCCTCAAGAGCAAAGTTAAATATTTCACAAAGGATCTCTTCAGTCCTGTTAGAAAAGACTTACCCCACCTCCCAGGCATTAGTCTGGCCCTAGGACCTGGGCCTCCGGCCATGAGGCTCATCTATGGGACAACACCAAGCCTCCCTGAAGTTACCTTGCCAGAGTCTGAGTTACTGAGTTCAGGACGTGGCAGGGTGTGCCAACAGGACCATCCAGAGTGGGCTTTGGCACTTCACAGAGGAAGTCCTTCTAAGTCTCTCTACCACATGGGGTGAAAGTGTGAATTGTGCTCCCCCATCCTTCCTGTAGCATTCTGGTCTCCTACCCCAAGAACAACAGTCCTTATCTGTACAATACAGTCTAAATCGATGATAGGGAAGGGAAACACTTTCTAATGAACACATCATCTACATTCATTTTCTCTGCTTATAATGAAGACAGTGTTCGAATTATTAGGCGAGAAGGTCTATTTCCCCTTTCCAGGGGCCTACTGGTGAATATGAAACAGGACTTGTGATGGTTTGCTGAACAAGCGAACCATTTACTCCTCATGGCCACTCCATGTGCAGACAGACCTTTCAGAAACTTTGAAATACACATCATTTTGGACAAGTTAGAATTCTTAATCAGAGCTGTACTTTCTCATAAATGTCTATAAATACAAAGGAATTTCTTTTGTATTTCTTTTCTGGCTTAGAAAATATAAATTCAGGAACTACTGTGTGATTAAAGTATTTTCTTATTAATTTTATGAGATATGGGATTTTGAGACCATAGACACTGCTGATTCTATAAATGAGACTGGACTGCTAGAGATTGAGCCCATCAATGAACTTCTAGTAGACAAGAATGTCAAACTCTTCTCCATGATAAAAATGAATGAAGCTGGAAATAACTTTTGGTTGGCTCAGGTAAGTTGCATTCTTCTCTCTTGGCTCTTTTAAAGTTACCTGGACATAAAATTAGAATAGTATTATAATTTAATGTCACTTTAAGTCCGTGTTACTATTAAGACTAATTATTGATACCTGAAAGAAGAGTTTCTGAATTTTGGTATTTTAATTGACCTATATTTTATACACAGAAAACCTGTTAGGAGCATTTCTATTTTGTTAAACTAAGTATAACAAGATTGCTTTGTTGTGTGGTTGTGTTCTAAGATATATAGAAGTTGATTTAAATTTCAGTCACACTTTAAAATATATGTAAACTTTTAGTAGTATTGTTCGTCCTTTAAATCATAGGAAGAAAATTATTTTAATCTGGCAAAAGTTCAAAAGTATAAGACAAAATGTTATCAGGTATTTAATTTTTTAGGATTCCAGTGGCGCCATATGGAAGCTTGACCTTAGCTTTTCAAATATTGTAAGTTGCCTATTTTCTTATTTTTCTAATTTTTATAATAATAAATCTTTGCTATTCTTCCTTAAAAGGTACTTTATCTTTCTCCACGTTTCTTCATTGTTTCCATCAAAAACTTGGTCAAGCTGTCTGATTCCTGAGAATTCATATTGTTTCTTTCTCTCTCTTCTTTTGGTATTATTGTATATTTAAAAAGGTCTGTCTCATAGCAAAAGTTACCAGAAAAGTGGCAATGACAATGGTTAATGTACAGTGCTTTGCAGTTTTCATAAACATAAGCTATCTGCATTTATTTTATCTCATGTTATCCTCACCACCATTCTATTTAGTGGGCAAGCAGTTGCTATCAGCTCATTTTACTGATGAAGAAATGGGAACTGTCATCCGAAGTGGCTTGTGCAGAATCACACAGCCATCAAGGGCATGGCCAGTACTCTATTTCCCCTAGTTCCAAAGTCCAGCATTCTTTCCAACCTATTATGCTTTTCCTTATTTCTATTCAGGTAAAATCACACATGTAATTACAGGGTGCTATTTGTATTTCTTTAAACTTGACCTTAATTCTATGTTAAGCTGTCGTTGAGATCTAATAGAATTTCTGTCTTAATGATCAGACACAAGATCCAGAATGCCTCTTCTCCTTCCATTCGGGACCCATTGAGGCCTTGGCCGTGTCTCCTCTCACTTATCTGATGGCCACTACTGCCTTGGACTGTAAGTAGGAACTCTCAGTGAAAATATAGTTGGCCTTTTTGTTTTGTTTTCATACAATCTTTTGTATGTGTTTGATTAAAAGCATTTCAGAATTTTTCCAAAAGGAGAGCCTCTTAATTCAAGTAAGGTGAGTTTTTGTGGAGGAAAGGGCACGAAATGCAGCAGCCATAGTTATTGTGAGATTAAGATGAGTGCACAATCAGTAAATGACTCATGAAAATGCTATTCATTTTGGTTTTTATCTACATTTGTGCTGCTGTATTCCTTTCCATCTCCTTTCTTCTTGACTTATGGAGAATCTTTGTGGACTGTGCAAAGTGAAATTAATCTACCAATCATCAGTTGTCTTTTTTTTTCTTTTACTTTAAATAATTTATTTTTCAATTAAAGTTGACAGACGTTATTATATTAATTTCAGGTGTACAACACAGTGATTTGATACTATATAACTTACTAAGTGATCACCCCAATAAATCTAGTACCCATCTGACACTCTACATAATTCTTACAATATTATTGACTATATTCCCTATGCTGTACTTTAAGATCCCTGTGACTATTCTTTAACTACCAACTTGTACTTCTTAATCCCTTCACCTTTTTCACTCAGCTTCCCAATTCCACTTGCATCTGTCAACCATCAAAATGTTCTCTGTATCTATGAGTCTGTTTCTGTTCTGCTTGTTTATTTTGTTTTTAGATTCCACATATAAGTGAAATCATATGGTACCTCTGTCTGACTTAGCACAATATCCTCTAGGTCCATCCATGTTGTTGTAGATGGAAAGATTTCATTCTTTTTTATGACTGAGTCATATTCCATTGTATATATGCATCACTTTATCCATTCATCTACTGATGGACACTTAGGTTGTTTCCATATCTGGGCTATCGTAAATAATGTTGCAATGAACATATGGATGTATAAATCTTTTCAGTTTAGTGTTTTGGGTTTCTTCAGATAAATACCCAGAATTGGAATTGTTGGGCCCTTCTTTGTCTCTTGTTATATAGCCTTTGCTTTAAAGTATATTTTGTCTGGTATAACTATTGCTACTCCAGCTTTTTTTTTTTTTTCCTGCTTCCATTTTCATGAAATATCTTTTTCCATCTCTTTAATTTTAGTCTGTATGTGTCTTTTGATCTGAAGTGAATTTCTTGTAAACAGCATATGTAAGGGTCTTGTTTTGTTATCCACTCAGCCTCCATATGTCTTTTGATTGGAGCATTAAATCCACTTTCCTTTAAAGTAATTGTTGATAGATATGTATTTATTGCCATTTTGTTATTCATATTTTTCCTCTTTTTTTCCTCTTTTTTAACATTTCTTGTAATACCAGTTGGGTGGTGATGAACTCTTTTAACTTTTTCTTCTCTAGAAAGCTCTTTATCTGTCCTAAGATTCTAAAGTATAGCTTTGCTGGGTAGTGTAATCTTGGTTGTAGGTTCTTGCTTTTTATCACTTTGCATATTTTGCCAGTCCCTTATGGCCTGCATAGTTTCTATTGAGAAATCAGCTGAGCTCCCTTGTAGATAATTAACTGCTTATCACTTGCTGCTTTTAAGATTCTCTCTTTGTCTTTAATCTTTGGCATTTTAATTATGATGTATCTTGGTGTAGGCCTCTTTGGGTTCATCTTGTTAGGGATTCTCTGTGCTTTCTAGACTTGTATGTCTATTTCCTTCACCAGGTTAGAGAAGTTTTCTGTCATTATTTTTTCAAATAGGTTTTCAACTCTTTGCTCTCTCTCCTCTCCTTCTGGCATCCTCATGATGCAAATGTTAGTAGGCTTGAAGTTGTCCCAGAGGCTCCTTAAACTCTCCTCATTTTTTTTTGGATTCTTTTTTTGGGGGAAGGGGGTATTTTCTGCTTCCTTATCTTTCAAATCTGATTTGATCCTCTGCTTCATCTACTCCACTGTTGATTTTCTATAATATATTCTTCATTTCAGTTAGTGTATTATTCATTTCTGACTGGTTCTTTTTTATTTCTTATTTTTAATTTTTATTTTTTTATCTCTGTTTTTATGTTTTCTGCCTCTTTGTTGAAGTTATCACCAAGTTCATCTACTTATTGAGCATCATTATAACCAGTGTTTTGAACTTTGTATTTAGTAGATTGCTTATCTCCACTTTGTTTAGATCTTTTTCTGGAGTTTTGTTCTGTGCTTTCATTTGGGACATGTTTCTTTGTCTCCTCATTTTGGCTGCCTCCCTGTTTTTGTTTTTGTTTTTTCTCTCCTGTGTTTGTATTTATGTATCAGGTAGAACTGCTAGTCTCCTGGGCTTGGTAGAGTGGCCTTATGTAGTAGGTGTCCTGCAGGGTCCAGTGGCACAGCCTCCTCATTCACTTGAGCTGGACACTCCAGTTTTGCCCCCTGTGTGGGCTGTGTGCACCTTCCTGTTGTAGTTGAGCCTGTATTGCTGTTGGCAAGTCAATGGGAGGAATTTACCCCAGGCCATTTGGCTGTGAGGACCGGCTTCCGTCACTGTGGAGGATCAGCTGTACAGGGACTGACACCACAGAACAGGACTTACTTCAGCAGGACTCTGTAGTCCACCTCTTGAGTGTGTTCTTGTGGAGGAGGTTGGGTGGTGCTTTGATGTAGTCTCAAGCTGTCCACAAGGTGTGGTGGCTTTGGGGCCTCCTGGGGGATGCAGGTCAAGGTCATCCCCCACCTCTGTACAGCCCAGGGCCACCTGGCATGAGCTACACAATAACCTGCAGTTGGCTGCTACTTGTGCTGGGTTTAGAGGTGCCCAGGAGAGGCCAAGCTGTGAACCAAGGCCAGCTGCTACTAGTGCTGGGTCTGGGGCCTCTTAGCAAGACAGCAAGGGCAAGGCCAGATGTTGCTTGTTTGAGAGATTTTAAGAAAGTCTGAAGCATGAGCCAAGATAGGCCACTTATATGGAAAAGCCACTGGAAATGGCTTGGCTTGGGTTGGGTTGGGTTCGGTCTGCAAGTTGGGTGGGGTCTTAGGGAATCACCAGGGCAGGGCAATGGTAACAAGTTGATGGAGACTCAAATATGGTGCTCACCTGCCACCTCTGTGGGAGCAGGCCTCAGAAAAAAAAAACAATGGCCTCTGCCAGCACTTTTGTCTGAGAGAAACGTTCTGCTCCAGTTCTCACCTCGATGCCAGGCAGCTCGGTTCCTCCCTATATGTCCCTGGTGCCCCAACGCTGGAGCTCAGAGTGAGTGAGTCTGAGTAAGTCTGTGAGTGGGCCCTTGAAGAGGAATGCCTGGGTCTCTAGGAACCCTCTATCTCACTCAGCCACAATGTGAGCTGGTTTTTACAGCCAGAAGTTATGAGGACTTCTCTTCCTGGCACTGGAATCCTGGGCTGGAAGGCCTGGCGTGGGACTGGGACTCCTTGTTCCTTAGGGGGTTCTCCACAGCCAAGATATCCCTCCTGATTTTTATCTGCCACGGGGGTGTGGAACCAGACCCTTCTAATTCTCTGCCTCTCCTACCAGTTTTGATGTGGCTGCTGCTTTATGTTCATAATTGTAGGACTTCTGTTCAGCTTGATTTCAGGCAGTTCTGAATGGTGGTGGTTCTGTAGTTTAGTTGTAATTCTAACATGGCTGTGAGAGGATTTGAGTGCTGCATTTACCTATGCCCCTATCTTAACCGGACTCTCAGTTTTCTTCTTTATTATTCATGTTTATAAATTACCCAATTGAGGGTATACATAGAAATTTTTGACTAAAGAAAGGTTATTAGATTATCAGTTGATGTTGTTATTTAGGAAATTTCTTGTTATAATGCTCAACATGGGAAGTGAGTCAAGGTTATTTTAAAAGGGATTATATGTATGCATTTGTTTTTTTAAAACTGTCTTCCTATAGGCTCTGTTCGAATCTATGATTTTGCTAGCAAAACTCCTTTGACTTCTGTGAAATACAAACAAGGAGGCACTGCCCTTGCTTGGGTACCTCGACTGGTAAGTTTATTATAATGAACTTCTACCAGATTTTATTAATAAATGTAGTATAACAATGCTATTTCTTGGAAATACAGATATTTTCTGACTCTGGATTTCAGAGAAGAGTAAAAATGTTAAGTTTATTCACTTAGAACATGATAGAAATCATATCATGACCTTGCTATTATTGTGATTTTGGTCCTGTTTTTATGCCACCTTCAGATTAGTAGTAGTTCCATGTTACAAAGTAATTACCCAACAGAACTTTTTGTATATATCCTCTCTCTGCCTCGCCCTGTTTTATTCAGTCTGTTTACTTGTCCAGCATGCCTACTAGGTCCTGGGCCTTGTTCTGGATTCTGGGATTATAGCAATGAACAAAGACAAAAATACTTGCCCTTGTTGTACCTTACCCTGTAGTGGGAGACGGGCAGAGACAGGGTCAGAGACAGATGACAAGCAAATAAGTAAAATGTGATATGTAAGATAATGATAAGAGCTACAAGAGAAAATTAGCAGAGACAGGGAGTTGTTCGAGTTATCTATTACTGTGTAACAAGCTACCACAAAATGTAGTGGTATAAAACAGCAATTATTTTATTTTGCTCATATACTCTGTAGATTGGGAATTCAGCAGGGATGGGTTATCTCTGCTTCGTGGTATCTGGGACCTCAGCTGGGAAGACTTAAATGATTGGGTCCTGGAATTATCTAAAGGCTTCTGTATTAAAAGTCTGGCACCTGGGGTGAGGCTGGGCTAAGCTGGGATATCGGCAGGAGCGCTTATCTAATAGCCCCTCCATATGGCTTGGGCTTCATCACAGCATGGTAGCCTCACGGCAGTCACACACTTCTTCCATAGCAGCTTAGGGCTCCAAGATCTCGTGTCCCAACAAACAAGGCAGAAGCTGCTGGCCTTCCCAGCCTCGGAGGTAACACAAGTTACCCAACAGAACTTTTTGTATATATCCTGTCTCTGCCTGGCCCTGTTTCATTCTTACTTCTACCAAACTCCAGTGGGTGAAGCGGTCGCAAGCTCCACCCAGATTCAAGGGGGAGGGACTTAAACCATATCTGTCCATGGGAGGCATGTCGAAGAATTTGTAGCCGTGTTTTTAAAATGTTATGGGAGTATTTTGGGAATGTTTCAACTTTACTGTTTTGGGTTGAAATAAAAAAAAGAAAATGTTCCAGTCTCAAAGTAGATGTGGAGATGACTGGAATGGAGGGGAATTTCATGATGGGATCAAAATTAGAAGGAGAATTTAGGCAGAACAATGATTACGCTAGAACAAGTAGAAACCACAGTATATTTGGATTACCAAACTTGGCTCTTTTATTCTAATCTATTTACATTCTTAGTGAAGTCTTTAAAAGACAGCCCAAATAATTGAATCATTTGTTCAGATGTGATGTCCCTAGAATGTTTCCCATTTTAGCCTTACATCCAAGTAACGATCATATGGATGTTATACTAGAATCAAAATGCCCCTTCTCCATACTCGCTTGCCTTCTGAAAAACTCCACACCATTCTTGACAGCTCAGCTCAGGTCAAACATCATCTCCTTCCCATAGCCCTTTGTGACTCCACCTTCAAATACAGTTAAGTGTACCTTCCTCTGTTGTTTTGTTTGTTGGTTAAGGATTGTGTATATACTTCTCTGACAGCACTTAGCACAACATACTAAGATTATTTGCTTTACTGTCTGCCCTTCCCACAAGACTGTATGTTCTTCATGGTGACAACCATACCTATTCTTTGCCACTATGGCAAAGTAGTGCCACTACGGTTACTGGTACATTTAGACACTTAGTCAATGTTTGTTGAATTAACAACATACAACTGGAGTTGAATAGAATACAGTTTTCTTATTCCCAATATTCTCCTAATTGCTCGGCCTCGGGGATGATCACTGTCTCTAAAGAATACCAGGGCTATCGTCGTCCTCCTGAATACCTTTAAGACAACAGATTTAGAACATTCCGACATTGCTGGATTTATATCTCCAGCCCAGACTTCTCCCCTAAGCTGAAGACTGTATGTCACCTCTATATTGAGGTCTCCAGGGGACCTCAAACTCAACATGTCCAAGACGAAATTAACGATTTTCTACTTGCTCCCAGCTATCCCTCCCTCCAAAACGATAGCAGCAATGAACCACACACACACCTGGCTCCCTTCCAGTGTTTCCTGACTCAGGATATGTCTTATTTGATCTTGACACCTCCCTCTGCCTCATTCCCCATATCCAGTCATTACCAATAGGGCCATTATATTTCTTATTATAAAATATGTCTATACCCCTCCTCTCCACTACATCACCTCAGACTAAGTGACCACAGTCGCCGTCCTAGAGTACGGCAGCTACCTCTCCAAAGGACTCCCAGAAGGTCTCTGTGCATCCCATCAGGCCATCTCAGAACTATCTTCCACACAGCAGTGGGGATGACTTTTCTGAAATAGCTAACATGGCCATGTCACTTCCCACCCCTAGCCCCTAACTAAAAACTTTTTGATGATTTCCCACTACTCTTGGGATGAAGACTACACCTCATGTGACATGTAAGGCACTTTGTGATGTGGTGCCTGCTTATCTCCCTCTCCCGCCTCTTGTGGAAGCCCTGCTCCCTCACTCAGTCTGCTCTAGTCAAATTACAACGTTTTTCCTGAGTTACTTTCTTTACTGCCACAGGACCTTTGCACAAGCTATATCCTCTCCCCAGAGTGCTTCTCCCACCTTCCTGTTCGTTAATCCCTGGGCCTATTTCTGATCTCGGCTCCACCATCTCTTCCTTCAGGAAGTCCTTGTGTAGGTCAGCTTTCTTTGTTGTGTGCTGTCAGAAAATATGTTTCTTTCCTTTAGCACTTAGTTCATAATTCCTTACTCATTTGTGTGATTGATTAATGTCTGTCCTACCCACTAGACCATAAATTCTGTGAAACCAGGGGATGAGACTATGCTCACTCTTGAGTTGCTGGTGCTAGGTGCCTGACGTGTAGTAGACAGACACTCCACCAACATTTGCTCATTGAGTGTTTAAATTGCCATTGTTTACCCGTCTCATAGTTAGCAGTGATAGGATTGTCCTAGAAGAAATGGAGGTTAGCAGAAAGTGGTAGAAGGAGTTACCAATGGGAAGTCATTGTTAAATGACTCAAGTCTAAATAAATTCAGAGGTAACAGTACAACTTTCCTAATCAACTAATTTCAGATTTCTTGTGTTTAATTTTTGTCTAAGATAAGCTTCACCGGAGCACAGATCGTTGTAGGATTTGAAGATGGAGTTGTTCGAGTACTTGAACTTTATGACCCAAAAGGGCTCACAATTTTTGCAGGACGGAAGAAATACTTGGATGCAGATCTTCATCTGAAACATGTTTTCAAACCCCATACGGATCATGTAACTGCTTTAGCTTTTGAACGCGACGGGGAAATTCTGGCTACCGGGGTGAGGAGTAGATTTGTTTGTTTCCTAGTGAACTTTGATGGTGAACCTTGCCTGTTAGTCTTCCTACCTAACGATGCCTTATTAGGTGACACTCATTTCTGAGAACGTATCCACATTTTGCTTTCTTCATATTCATGTTCTTTCAGTTTGGTCCGTGGGTGGCATTTTAAAATATTCTCACAAATTGAGTTCTAATGCTTATTTTAAATTAATAGAAAATTTCAGCTGGGAATCATGCAAGATGTTTTATGTATAATCAGCATTTTATAACATAGGTATAGTCTTATATAGAACTGCCATAAGTGAAGAGAATGACTGTGTAAATCCTGTGTGGATTAGAAGGTGAGCATTGATTGGCACAGGGGAGTTTTTTTCTGAGTTAATCTTATGTACAGTATGATTATTTTTCCAAAACCATGCACTGGAACACATGGTCTGTCAAGAGTTTTCATGGGGAAAATGAAGGAAATATTTGAAATAAGAATTTTTCCCCAAATAATCTGGGATATGTGATCATCATAGGTATAAGTGTACTTGTAGGTACAAGTGTACAGTGGATATTAAATGCTCCTTTGTACGCTATGGAAT
This sequence comes from Miniopterus natalensis, assembly GCF_054644295.1. Lineage (NCBI taxonomy): Eukaryota > Metazoa > Chordata > Mammalia > Chiroptera > Miniopteridae > Miniopterus > Miniopterus natalensis. The sequence goes on along the minus strand of NC_142086.1, from coordinate 37,445,043 downwards.
ACATTTTGTAATAATATATATTTGGCTGATATTTCTCATTTTCTTAGAGTAAAGATAAAACTGTGTTCTTCTTTGAAGTGGAAAAAGATTATAAACCAATTGGTTATGTTACTACTCCTGGGCCTGTTTGCCAGTTAGCATGGTCTCCGCTCTCTCATGTAAGTAATTATTATTTGTCTTCATGCTTAAGTCCTAGTTGCTGCATACAGAAGCGATCTGACAGGTGGAGAACAGCAGGTGCAATTTTAGCCCCACCTCTGGGTCCTACATTGAGGGACCAGGATGCTGCTCAGCTGGGTATCAGGACAACCTCGGGAGCGGCACGCTGTCTCACTGCTTCCTCTCGCTTCCATGCTCCACAGCTCGTTGGCCCCGGTCCCCCCAGGAAACGCTGGTTTCTATCCGGCTTTGCTTCAATGCTGGTGTCTTAGCTAGATACGCAGTATGTCAGAGCATGGCGACTTGGGTCTGTCAGTCCTTCTGACATTCAGAAGTTCTGTTCCAAGGCCTGACTGTACTTCTTTCTCATCTTTATCTCTTCTCTTCTGCCCCCATTCTGCCTCCATTTCCTTTTCTGATCTGAAGGGAGTCTCTTGAGAACAGCCTGTTAGGGTCTTGTTTTGTTATCCTTTCAACCTCCATAGGTCTTTCAATTGGAGGATTTTATCCATTTGCCTTTAAAATAATTGTTGATAGATATGTATTGGCCATTTTGTTATTCATATTTTTTAAATCTTTTTTATTTTCTTTTTCTAGAAAACCCTTTAACATTTCTTGTAATACTGGTTGGCAGGTGATGAACTCTAGCTCTTTCTTCTCTGGAAAGCTCTTTATCTGTCCTTTGGTTCTAAATGATACTTTTGCTGGGTGGAGTAACCTTGGTTGTAGGTTCTTGCTTTTCATCACTTTGAATATTTTTGTGCTAATCCCTTCTGGCCTGCAGAGTTTCTGTTGAGAAATCAACTGACAGTCATGACTGTTTTTTTTAATCTTCATCCAAGGATATGTTTTTATTGATTTTAGAGAAAAAAGAAGGGGGGGAGAGAGAGAGAGAGAATGAGTGAGGGAAGGAGGGAGAGAGAAACATCGATGTAAGATGAGTTGGAAAATGCTCCTTTTTCTATTCTCTTAAAGAGTTTGTGTTATATTAGAATTCTGAATGTTTGACAAAGTAGTGGAACCGTCTGAGGATGGGGTAGTTTTTTAGATGATTTTGAGGAATTGATGATTCAGTGTCGACAGTGAATATAGTGATATTCAGATCTGGTTCTTTTAAATTTTTTGTTGAAATATAATTGACATTCAGCATTATATTAGTTGTATTATATTGTACAGGTGTACAACTAACAATTCATTATTTGTATACATTATGAAATGATTACCATAATAAGTCTAGTTAACATCTGTCATCATATGTATTTACAATTTTTTTCTTTGGATGAGAACTTTTAAAATCATCTCTCTTAGCAACTTTCAAATATGCAGCATGCTAATATTAACTATAGTCACCATGCTGCACATTACATCCCCATGACTTACTTATTTTATAACTGGAAGTTTGTACCTTTTGACCCCTCTTCACCCATTTTGCCCTCCCCCATGTCTGACAATTACCGATCTGTTTTCTGTATCTATGGGCTTGTTTTTGTTGTTGTTGTTTTATGATTCCACATATAAGTAAGAGCATACAGTATTTGTCTTTCTCTGTATGACTTATTTCACTTAGCATATGTCCTCAAGGTTCACCGATGTTTTTGAAAATGGGAAGATTTTAATTTTTTATGCCTACATAAAATTACATTGTGTGTATGTGTGTGTGTATGTGCAACATTTTCTTTATCTATTACGGACACTTATCTTATAGTTTACATATCTTGGCTATTGTAAATAATATTTCAAATTACGTTTCTTTTTTTTCTTTTGAAAAATACCCAGGAGTGGATTGCTGGATTATATAGTAGTTTTCTTGTTAATCTGTGGAACCTCTATATTATTCTTCAGAGTGGCTGCACCAATTTCTGTTCCCACCAACAGCACCCAGCGGTTCCCTCTTGTCCACGTCCTAGCCGGCATTTCTTGTCTTTTTGATAGTAGCCATTCTTACAGGTGTGAGGCAATAGCTTATTGCGGTTTTGATTTGCATTTCCCTGATGATTAGTGATGTTGAGCATATTTTTATGTACCAACTTATTTCTTTTGAATTTTCAAACGTATTGTCTGTAATTTCATAATATCCTTAATGTCACAGGATCTGTAGGGATGTCCTCTTTTCCCTTATATTGGTTATTTGATCTTTCCCTTCCTCCCTTCCTTCTTTCTGCCCTCTTTTTTGCTTAATCAATCTTGCTAGAGGTTTTTCAATTTTATTAGTGCGTTCAAGGAACTTTCACTTCATTAGTTCTATGTTTTTTATTTTATTAATTTATGAACTTTTATTATGCTCCGGCATCTACTTTCTTAAGGTTTAGTTTTTTTGTTGTTTTCCAAATTTCATGTAATGGGTATTTATATTGTATTAATCATTAATCTTCTTCATATGCAACTTTTGTGTATATAGGCTTTAGTTATAGGCTTTAGCTGCATCCCATACATTTTGATTATGTAGTATTTTCATTATCATTTAAAATCAAAATATTTTCTTAGTTTCAATTTGATTTCTTCTTTGACCTATGGGCTATTTAGGAGTATTTTTAAAATTTACAAACATGGAACTTCTAGTTATTTTTATTGATTTCTAGTTTAATTACATTTTAGAGAATAAACTCTATATTATTTTAACCCTTTGAAATGGATTGAGGCAAGTTTTAGAAATAGTCTTTATGTGCTTGGAAAGAATATAGATTCTTAAAACTCTGTGCAATTTCTATTAGTGCATATGTCTATTAAAGTTTTTAAATGTATAACTAAATTGTCTATATCATTTCGATTTTCTATTTGCTTTTTACTGAGAGAGATGTTTTAAAAATCTTTTGTTTTTATTGGATATTTTCCCCTTGTAGTTCTGTTACATTTTGCTTTATATATTTTTAAGCCATGCTATTAGGCATATACAAATTTAAATTGTCAAATTCCTGGTGAACAAAACCTTTTATTATTATGAAGTGACCTTTTTATCTCTAGTAATATTTGTGTTTTGTAAACACTTGGATTTTAAAAAATGCCCAAACTGATGATTTGTCTTTTACCTGAAGCATTTAATTCATTTATAAGTAATATAAGTACCTGTATAATTTGGATTAAATCTAACATCTTATTTTGTGCCTTTTTTTGGCTGTGAAGTAATTTTTTAATATTTCATTAACACTTTTTTCTCCTTTTTATTGAATACATTGGTTAATAAGATCATATAGGTTTCAAGTGTACATTTCTATTTAAATATCTCACATTCTGACCTCAGCCTCTCCCTTCCCGCCTGTTCAGTCAGCTACTCCTGCTCTACTTGTTCTCTAGTGTCACAGGAACCTTTTGTTCATTCACCATTTGCTTTCTCTAACCCATTAGTTCATTCTCGTCTTAACTTCCTTCCATGTCCAACTCAAATTTCATGATTATTCATCTCAGTAAGGATAAATAACATTCTTCCAAAGCTTTGATTTTCCTGTTTATCTGTCTTTTCTTCATACCTATTTATCTCTCAATGCCCCCAACTGATTTATATTTATCTGCAGTGACCAGCCAAGGACATGCATCAGGGAAGAATAGGTCCTTCATAATTTAGTGATTAAAGTAGCCTTGAAACAGTCCCTGGGATGGTTCAGAAATCCTATAACATTGTTCTTACCAACTTCATTTCTCACCCACAATGACCATTTTAAAACTTCTCAAAGCTTCAAGCCTCCCACTATCACTCTCATTCTCAGCATCCCCTATTTCAGAGAAAAACTGGGAGCCCTCCCATAGGAGCTCCATCACCTTCCCAACTACCGAAAGTAAAATCCCGTTACCTCTGCACTCGCCTGTTCCCCTTCCCTCTTTTACCACAGATTCGCTATATTCCTTCCTATTCCACCTCTGCCTCTAGACCTTGGATTCTTCTCTCTCACCTTTTCTCAAGATTTCACACTATCTTTCTCTTCTCTGTCATATATTTAACCTCACCCATTTATTAGATAATTTCGGTCAGTTTTTAAATATGTTCAAGTCTCTCCCACTTACAAAAAATAAATTCCCTGGCATCATGTTCTCCTCCAAATACTACTCCATCTGTCTTCTCCCGGTTTTCTCAAGAGGATTAATTATTCCCACAAACTATTTCTTACACCCCACTGTCTCCGTTACACTCTTACCAGTCTCTAGTCTCATTATTCCACCAAATCAACTCTTCTAAAGACACCAGTGAGATCCACTTAACATTTTTATTTCTTTTCTTTTTTGATCTCTTCATTTTCTCCTGTTGACCCATATTTCCTTCTTGAAATACCATCCCCCTTTGACTTTTGTGACCTTTTGCTCTCGTGGCTCTCTCTCCCGCATCTTGTAGTTATTCCCTCTCAGCCTCTGTGACCAGCCACTGAGTGCTGTTTCCTTAAGGCCCAGCCCCAGTCTCTCCTCTCACTCTGTTCCCTTGACCTCGGTGATGCCATCCAAGGCCACAGCTTCCTTATGAGGCCAGCGTGCTTCAGGATATTTGCACATGGCATTTCCTTTACATAGCGTGTTTCCTCAGACCCTCCCCTAATTCATTGTGTAATTATTTTCTACTCATCCTTCACCTGAAGCAAAGGCGTCACCCGCTCTCTTGGCACCTCTGCAACACTTGTTGCAGTTATAATTTACATTCATTTATGTGACTTGTGAAATGATGGGCTCTCCCATTGGAGGCAAGCTCTGTAATGGCAGAGACTGTACCTTTTTTCCTCATTGTAATTTTACCCCTAGCACTTTACAAAAGTCTGAGTACATGGTAGGTGTATAATAATTGTAGAATAAAATAACTAAACGAATAAACATTTTGAATAAAGTGTCTATGGAAAATCGAGATGGGGATTTGCCATGTGTGGTTAAATACATGATTTGGGATCTCAAGAGAGAGGGCAGGGCTAGAGAGAAAAATTTGGAATTGAATTACATGTCAGTGGTAATGAAGCCTTGAGTTGGCTGTAAGATTTCCCAGGGAATGTTTATGAAAAGAGAGGAAAAGAGGGAAGAGTACAAAAACCTTGGGAATATTCACAACAAACTTGTGTTCACAGAGAATGATTCATCAAAGGACCTAAGAGTGTACATATGTCATCTGCATGCTGCAGATTTTTCCTTGGCAATTCTAATTTTAATATTCTGCCCTTTAGATTAACATGTTTCACAACCACATTTTTCACTCAAAAAATATGTACAACATCTACAAGGAAAACAAATCTAAATCTAATTTTAACACTTAGCTTATTAATTATAATGTAATAATTAGTATTAATAATTATGTATAGTGAGTAATAAGACTGGCTTATTATAATATCTGCAACAAGGAATTAAGTATCCTTAGAAATGATTAGTATACACAGCAATTATATTTTCCCTGGTTTGTAATCTTTTTGAACTGTGCTTCTAGAAATTTGCCTAAATGTAAATGATATGTTTAATATTTATTTACTTATTTTTTAGCCTGAAAGTACTTTATTGATTATCTGTGAGAATGGCTATGTCCTTGAAGCTCCACTTCCAACCATAAAGGAGGAAGCGGTGGATCACGATGTAGTTTCCTACGAAATCAAAGACATGCACATAAAATGTTTCCATTTTTCAAGCGTCAAATCTAAGATTATGGTATGAGATATCCTTGAAGCATTATCTTCTAATATTTTTTTCTTTCTTAGAATATAAAACATCCTGTGTTAAGTGCTGGGAAAATGCAAAGAAAAATAAGACACAGACCCCGTATTTGAAGGCAATAATGAATAGATATTAAAATCGCAGTGCAAAGAATTTGAGGGGAATGCAGAGAAAAGAATATGTGATTCTTTAAAAAAATTTTTTTAAATATTTTTTATTGATTTCAGAAAGAGGAAGGGAGAGGGAGAGAGAGAGACAAGCATCAATGATATGAGACAGTCATTGATCAGCTGCCTCCTGCACGCCCCCTACTGGGATCAAGCCCACAACCCGGGCATGTGGCCTGATGGGGAATTGAACTGTGACCTCCTGGTTCATAGGTCGAAGCTCAACCACTGAGCCACGCTGTCCGGGCTGATGGGAGGGTGAAAGGAGGCCAAGGATGACTTTATGGAGGTGATGTTCAGTACTTAAGGAATGAGAAGAGTTTTGAAAGGTTGAAAATGAGGAGGAAGGCAGTAAAAGCTGGGAGAAAAAGCCTGAGGGAAGGTGGACTTGGGTTTGGTGTTTAGGGGAAATGAAGAAGGGACTGATGAAACAGAGGGATGCTGTTTGTGGCTGGATGTGGCAAGACTGTGACAAGACTGTGACCAACATATACGACTCCTTAAATACTAGTCGAGATGTTTCAACTTATTTCTTGGACCATTGGGATCCATTGTGAGTTTTTGACGAGGGGATTGATGCAATGAGATCATGTAAATTAGGAAGATAATTCTGGGAGGTAAACAGAATAAAGAGGTAACAGATGGGAGGCAGGGGTGCTGGAGTTAGGAGCCTTTTGCCGTACATAGCCAGTTGGTAGATGCTGAGGGCCCGAATCACATTTTTACTAAAAGTGTAAACAACTTCCCTCATAGACTATTTCAGCCTGTTACCAGAAAGGGGACCTGGCCCTTAGCAGGTCTGCGTAGGGCTGGCCGGTAGTATGTGGATTCCCGACTTCCTGTAGGAAAAATTTCACAGCATGAGTCCAGGTGAATTTTAGAGGATGTTTATTAAAATTGGGGACAGTGAAGCAAGAAAGGGCTGAGGAAATGAGCCTAGGCTGGTCTTCTTTGGCTCACTAAGAAGTCAGAAAAAGGGGGCCTTGGGGACAGGTTCAGGGGTTGCCCAAGAAGAACTGTTGCTGCCCATTGCTGCCCTGGTGGTCCCTTAGAGTTTAGGAGACGTGTGCCTGGGGGGGGGGGGGGAAAGGTGTGGGCATTCTCCCTGGAAGGGGAGCTCCCTGGGACCTTAGCTTTGAGGGCTTTTAAAGCCTGGGCATTTAGGGGAGGCCTGAGGGGAGGATCTCAACAGAGTATTCACCAGCTTTACCCTGATGTGTCAAAATGAGATTGATTCCCTTAACCTCATCCGTCCTTGGGTGTGGTTGGCAAATGGCATTAATTGGGTTTCTGCTATCTGTCTCCCTGAATGGGGCCATTTAAACTATTTGCCCACTGATTGGGGAGGAGAAATGCAAACCATTTACCCTTAAGTGTCTTTGGTTTAGGGAGGATATGATTTACTAGATGGCTGCAAGCTCCCGTCTAGCTATCCGTCTCAGTTTCCCCATTCCACTCGCCAGGGAATTTTCCTGTCTCCTTACTCTCCTGCCTCAAGCCCACCTAATTTATGGTCTGCGAGGGATAGACTATGAGAGAAACTATTCAGCTTCTTTATTGGGGGGGGAAAAAAAAGATGAAATAATTTCTGTAAAACCAGGATCGATGGGGGTAATACAGAAATAAAGTTATCCCAAAGATTTGAAAAACTTAGTGATAAAAATATATCCTCCCCTCGACGTGCATCGAGTGCGCGGGGCCTGCGCTCCCTCTGCGTCCCCAGCAGTGTGCATGGCCCAGCGGGCGAGAGCGGTCCTCACGTCTCCTTAATCTCTTTCTGCAAGAGATTTATAGAAATTGAAAAGCGAAAGAAACGCAAGGAGCTGAAGGAGAGGGAAAAGGAAGAGAGGAGGAAGCGCCTGGAGGAGGCGGGAGAAGACGAAGACAAGGACTCGCAGGAGGAGGGGGAGGAGCCGGAGGAGCCACTGCCCGAGATCTTCGTCCCCGACGGCCCCTGTCACATCCTCTGTGGCTTTTACTCCGCGCCAGGGAAGTTCTGGGTTTCTTTGGTGAGTAATAATGTAGTAAATGACTGTTACGCCGCCTCTAACCCGGTATATTCTGCAGTTCATTATTTTCCAGTACATGTTTACTTTCTCACCCTGACGGGAAGGCTTCATCTATTAATTACCATTAACGATGTGGAGTTTGAGGGCTGAATGTGAGTTATTTTTATGTCATCTTAACGTACCTGTCATATGTCTATTGTTGTGTCTGTCATCACCTATGACAAGCATTCTCCATGGTCCGGGAGGTCAACGGGGGGAAGAACCGGAGGTAGAAGGGCAGGGCTACGGGGTTTTCCAGCTGAGTCTGTTGTTTATAAATTTTGAAAATAATTAGCATCTTGAAAATCACGGCAGTGCTGTCCAGCAGGCTTTTGCTTACATTTTGTTATCTGCGACTATGCTGTGCGAACATGTGGACGTCTGGGAAGGTGACTGTTTTTGGATGGGCACAGTGCCACCCTGAACAAAACTGGAACCTGGCTAATAAAGAAGAATAGGAAAATGGGGGTTGGGGAGACGGGTACCAGGGACTGTCACAGTGATGTGACGATGACATCCTCTCATACATTCTATTTTTATAAAACATTTCCTTGATCTATTGCAAAGCAAGATTTCCTTCATTTTAAATTTGTCACAGATTTCAATTCTGTTCATCAAAAAAGTAAAAACTGACATAACAGTGTATGTGGAGGGTTATCACTAATTCCTAACTGGCCCAGGTCTCTGGCAAGGTAAGGACCATTTCTGCAAGGAGTGACGATGCTTAACCTCTCCCGTCTTCAACTTGTCCTAGAAATATATGTTGGATAGCAACTTGTGAGGGGGCAAGTAGGACAAAAAGTAGTGATGGAAGCACCTTAGAACTTCATCTATTAGTGCCTTTGCCCTTTGTCTGTCTTCGTTTTTATGAAACAATTAAACTTTGGCGGGTGGGGTAGGGGTGGTTCAAGGGGTAAAGGGATAAGTAAGACATGGTTCCTGCCCTCCAGTAAGTTTCCTCATAATCATGTAGGAGAGAGGCATAGAAACAACTGGAGTGTAATGTAATAGAATTCTAGTGTCCTTGAAACATACATGCAAAAGTTGTAATTTAACCAGTATATTTAGTGCTTACTCTTAGGGCTGCCAAATAAATATTACATGGGACGTGCTTACACTAAAAAATTCTCTGTTCATCTGAAATTCAAATTTAACTGGGCATCCTGTATTTAAAAATCTCCCCCACCCCCATTTTATTGAAATATAATTTGACATACAGCACTGTGTAAGTTTACAGTGTACATACAGCATAGTGCTTTGATTTACATATATGTTGAAATGATTACCACAGTAAGTTAACATCCATCCTGTATTTTTATTTGCTAATTATGGAAACTTATCTTGTACCAGATACCGTTCTGAGTGATCTTCCCAACTACCCTGTAAAATAATTGCTCTTATTTGCATTTTACATAAAAAGAAACCAAGGCATAGAGAGGTTAAGTAACTTACCCAAAGTCACATGTGAGAAGTAGAACTGTTCCAGGCAGCAGGAACAGCATCAGGTTTTAGACCCATGAGGTCAGACGGGACCTGGGTTCAATAACCTCAGTACTTGAGTTCTGGCTAGGAAAGACTCAGACTAACAGAACATATGTTTATAAAATCACAGAGGTGGAAGAAGTAATTCCTAGAAGAAATGGGTTTAGGAAGCAAGTTATAGAGGCAAAGGAAGGACCCTTGGAGCTTAGAATTGAGGAAGGTGATGGTAACCTACCTGAGGGGGTGAGGAGGGGGAGACAAGGGCATGCTCCTTGGGGGGAGAGTGAGCTGGGTCCTTCATCCTAAGGGTTTTAGGGGTGGAGATCTTAGGGGAGGTCCCAGGGGAAGATCTCGGTAGAATATTCAGCAGCTTTCCAGGTGTGTCCTTTCAGGGTTGTGGTCTCCACTGATGGATTGGTTGGTGCCAGGGCAGGGGGTCATTAGTCAATGCAGCTGGTCCTGAGGTCAGCCATGGTGTTGCTTGTCTGAGTCAGGGTCTAAAGTCCATGCTCTTACCCATGAAAATACACCGACGTGTAAGGTTGTTATAGTTCACAGAGGCAGTGACAGTAATTCTTCTTGATCCAGCTGTTTGCCAACTGTGCCTACATGAAAGCAGATGCTGTAGAAAACCAGTCTTCTTTTGAAGTCATGACCACAGTGTTCAAATCAGTACTCAAACTGCAGGCTGGTTCTACTGTCCAGCCATGTTCACTTTCCCACTTTCCAAATTTTGTTTTAATTCATTCTTCTCTCAAACATTTTGCACCTTCTCTCACTTTCCATTGATAACCTCATCTCACATTTCACTGAGAAAATAAAAGCAGTCAGATGGAATTTCCTTATCTTGTCTCAATAGGGATCCATACAAGTTTTATCTGCTTTGCCTGTTGCTACAAACCTTGAATGATCCCCTACAACTTCCCAAGGACCCTGCTCTAGATGGCCTCTTGATCCCACCTCCTCTTAGTTTCTTAAAGATTTTGCCCCTGAAATAGGCCACCATCTTACTTACTGTTTCTATTTATCACACCAATTCTGTGTTCCCCTTTTCACCTATTGGATGATTAAGGCCTTTACCCCCCATTTTTCTCTTCTTTTAGGTTACTAGTTATACGTTCTTTTACTGTTCTTTTAGAGGTGATCCTAAAGATCATGATATGCACCCTTAACTTAATACAATTTGATATAAATTTATTCTTTTACTAGTCCTAGAGAAAAAAGATCTTACAGCACTTCATTCTATGTATCTTCCCTCATTGTCACATATTTTATTGTTATATATGTATTTGTGTCCCCAAAGGGCATTTTACTATTTTATATTCTCAGTATCATTTTGGTTTATCCATTTTTTTTGCCATTGGTCTCTTTCTCTATCTTTGGCATTACATCTTCTGCCTGAAAAATAACCTTTAATATTTTCTTTAGTGTAGGGTGTGGTAGTGACACATTCCCTAGGATTCGTCATGACATATATAATTCTGTTATTAAATACTGCTTATTCAGGATAATACTTGAAATATAATGGGATTCAGTAGGTAGTCAGAGGTGAGAACTCTTCTATTGACTTAAAGTGGAAACAAATCATCATAAGGTGTTTTATTATTATAATTGTATAGTTGCATATAAATGGACAGCGGAGATGCTTTGTAAAACCTATCTATAATTTTAGAAATCATATAAAGTAGATGTTTTAAGACACCTGTATTCTTTAAAATTTGAAATAATCAAAAACTTTTCATGTTGTCAGATGTGTCTTATATTGAAGTACCACCTTCTTTGTTATTTATCCCTTTTCCAGGGCGGCTATAATTCTGGCTTTCTATATCATTGCGAGTTCCCTCCATATGACAAAAGTAGTGATATCACAAAAAGGAAAGATGAACCTTTTGATTTCCGTTTTCTTGAGGATACAGAAGATAATCCCATCAAAACCATCATTTTCAGGTGAACAGAATTTCAGAAAGCTTTTTTTAAAAAAAATAACCCATTGTTGCCTGTGTTTTTGTCCATTGTGAATATTGTCAGTTTTTAAAGGTCTGTCCAAATGGAGGGGCACTCAAACAAATAAATAAAAAGACTAAATAGAATCAAAGCTAATCTTTTTTTTTTTAAATATAGCTTTATTGATTTCAGAGAGAGGAAGGGAGAGGGAGAGAGAGAGACAGAAACATCAATGATGAGAGAGTCATTGATCGAGCCCACAACCCCGGGCATGTGCCCTGACCGGGAATCGAACCCCAATCGCCTGGATCCCAGGTCGACGCTCAACCGCTGAGCCACGCCCGGCCGGGCCAAAGCTTAATCTTAAAACTGTATTTCAATCCATCCTATCAAATTTCCTGTCAAATGCTGTTTATCACACAATTGAATTGTATGGATTTACTCTCTGTTATTTAGGAGGATTCTACCTTATGGTCAGATAATATAGGTTCAGGGTTATGATTCTGGAGAAATCACAAATGAATTATTACTCCTTTCATAATTATGAATTAAGCTTATATGCCAGTCATCCTTTTGGAGACCAAATGCAATAGCTCCAACTTTCAAATGGGCTTTTTTCCCCTCTACCCTTTTGTATTAGTTCACTTGGGCTTCCATGGTTTGCTAGGGCTTCAACATGTGAATTTTGAGGGTGACATAATTTAGTCCATAATGCCTTTGTTACTAAAAATTTAGTCATATGAAGAACAATTTGCTTTCTTTTTGTTTCATAGTATTAACCAAGATATTATGTTTTGTGGAATGCAAGATGGAGCAATTCGACTCTATATCCTAAGTCCGAATGACTCTTCATTGACCACTATGGAACACTACTGGCACTTTAATGTGCATGACAATACTTATGGATGTGTTAAAAGCATTTCTACTAGCTTTGATGACCGTTTTTTTGTGACTATTGGAGCAGATAGTAATATCTTTGTTTTCAACATTTTTTCTGTTTATGAGTTAAAAAGTATGAAAGCCAAAGTGCCGTCTCCCAGGGTATGTATATAACTAACAAACCAACCAACCAACTAACAACAAAACCCTTTATTTTAAAATAGTGATGCTAAAATTGTTCATATTCTTTAAAAATTGAAAACTACTTAGACACATTTACTTTATAGGCTTTCTATTAGTATTATAATCTTGACTTTCTGGTGTCTTTTTCAAGATTAAAGATGTTGAATTCCTCTGATTACTAAAGGTATAGAATTCCCCAAATTAAAAAGACTGTGTTAGTTTCTCTGTAGTAATCACTAGATCAAAGTTTATTTTCAAAATGCACATTTATTTTCCAGATATGTATTTTGATTTTTATTCATTCACTCACCGAAGGGGCATATATGAAATGTACACCATAATTTGTGCCTTTGAAAGGGGTTGTAAAAATATTAGTGCCTGTGGCACTAATTAGAATATGACAGTGTGGATCAGGATTGGAGATTCAGTTAAATTATTCTATTCTTAAACAGAATGCAGATTGAGGGTTTAGATCCCCAAATTATATCCTTTGCCCTGTCACAGGACCTGAATTTTCTGTTATCAAAGTGGTTCCTTTAGATAAATTATTAATAACTGTTGGAATTGCTCTGGGAATAAGGAATTGTATTAGAAAAACCAGAGTTAAAATTCCTATGAACACATTGGCTTCCCACTTAACAGGTAGCCAACTTCCAAAGAACATACAAAGAACATAGGGAAGATTTGAGCACATAAATTTGGAGAATGGACTGTTGTCTAAAGAGGTCAGCTCAGGAAGAGGAATTATAGAATGGGAAAGTATATGAACAAGATGAAGATCTTTATCATTCTACCTAGTGTCAGCTCTCTCTGGAAACCCGTATTGGAGAGAAAAAAATACATTCCACATTTGTATAATAGTGTCCTTTTATTTATGACTGCAGTCAATATTTCTTAAATCACTGAAGCAGACTCTCCTCTTAAGAACGCACAATCAGAAAGAATTTAATAAACAAACAAAAAACTAAGCTCTGCCTAGGCCTGAGGCTCTTACTTTATTGTACAGTACCTTAGAATCAGCTAGGGAACCCTTAAAAGTACAGAGGCCTGAGCCCTACCCAAGAACAATTAAATCAGAACCTCTGAAGGCGAGGCCCAGGCATCCATACCTCTCCCTTTCCCGCCTCTGTGATTTTAATGTGTAGCCAGGACTGAGAGCAACTGGCATACATATTGGAACTGTTGGGAGCACCTTTGTTTCAACTCAAACTTATCCTAAGCAGCTGAGGCCAGGAGATCCTGGAAATCAAACTACTTTGGAGAACTAAGGGGCTTATCTCTGGGTAGTAAAAGAATAAAAATAACTAAAATTCAGTCAAGTTATGTCCTAAGTGATTAACGGTAACTGTGGTGTATTGGCCATCACCGTCTCACACTGGTCATGATTTATGACTTCACCTTTACTAAAGTCATAGACCTGTCTTACGTAAAAATATGTAGACTCACGTTTCATGCATATAAAGACCATAACCAAACAACTTGATCAAAAGAGAGCCTTTGTGCCTTTACAATGAATGACAGCGAAGCAGAGACCTGTCTGTTATGAAGGAGAACAGAGAATAAACAAGTTGGATTTTGCCTACGAGCTGATTCGCTAGCGCACTAAGCCTCTGTGTCTGGCTCACGGGCTCTGACTCCTCTGCGCTGCACCGAAGCGGGTTTCGGCCGGGCTCCTGAGTAAACTGCTGAGTGACTTCCTCACGGGACCCCTTCCTTTAAACTGGCCACCTTTCTCAGAGGAGACTCCTAGGTCTGATCTCATGTCTTCCTCAAAGAGGGGGGGTATATTATTCTGTGCATTTCCCACTGTATGCCTTGTTATAGTAAGGTCCAGTGAAATGCTTACTAAAGATTAAGAATATGTTTAAAAATCTGTCTAGTGTACACATCTGAGGTATTTGGGGGGAATTATGTATGCATAAAAGGGGTATGCTAATAAAAGACTTTTAAAATCAATGAGAAAAATTTTGTTTGTATTCTTTGCTAATAACACATGAATATTAGTAACTTACATTTTGGAGGGGCAATATGGTGATATTAACATTTCGTGTATGTGTGATTAAGTTTCAAGACTTTCTCTACCTACCCTTTTGATGAAGCAGAAACATAAGTTTAGTCAACTGCAATATTCTCCCTAGTTGTTGTTTTAATCCTGACCCAAGGAGTGAGGATATTTTTTCCATTGATTTTAGAGAGAGTGGAAGGGAGAGGGAGAGGCAAGGAGAGAGAGAGGAACATCTATGTGACAGACACATCGACTGGTTGCCTCCCACATGCGCCCCAACCAGGATCAGACCTGCAACCCGGGTACAAACCCTTGACCAGGAAGCAAACCCACTACCCTTTGGTGCTCAGGCCAATGCTCTGGGGCCACGCCGGCCAGGGCACTCTTATTTATTTTTTGCTAAAATACTTTTCAGGCCTACAGTTGCTAGAATGTGGCAGGGGAAAACCCCTCAATTTATGATTAGATATTTTAAGGAAAATACGCAATTTAAAAGGACTAACATTTTATTCCTCTTCCTACAGTTTGGAATTGAAACAGAGCCAATTCCAGACGATATTGAAGATCCCAAAGCTTTCAGGTATGGGAATTTTTTATGAATACCTACTAGACCTGAGCTTTTACAAAACAAACCAACATTTTGCAGAAGTTGACTAAGCTAAATAAATTTCCAAATATTTTAATACTAATTTTCTCTCTGCTGTTTCTGTATCCTAACTTGTTGTCCTTTTGAATTTCTGTTTCCAGCATAGAGGATGCCAGAAGAAAAAGAGAACATGACAAGTTAATGAAAGAAGTGGCAGAAATAAAGGCCAAGAAGAGAGAACAACTTGGAGCTTTGAGGAATGAATATCAGAAACTATTAGAAATGAATGACCAATTACCAAAGCACATGCAGTTTAAACGGACAGTAAGCAAAAAATAAATTTGATTTTAGTTTTAACATGCGATTTCTGGTTTGAAATAAGTAGGAACGCTTAAAATCATCTTTAAGCTTCCATTTATCTGGCCTGTCAGTGTGTTGGCAGCAACTAAACCACTGTAGAACTTGTCTTACAACTTAGTTTGGATGTAGAGGAACCTCTTAATACAAAGTTTACTTCTGGATTTAGCTACCTTAGCTTTTTTGATAAGATAAGGTACAAATATAGATTTGAATCTGGTTATTGACTCTTAGTCATATGTAGTCAAGATATCTAACTATTGAATAGGTAGGTACATACAGGGTGTCCCCCAAAAGTATATACATATTTTGAATGATTATAAAGTCAGTGTTTTTAGCATACTGCTTATTTTCAAAATTTAAAAGAATCTACAGAAATGAATAATTGTTTTGGTCAATGCCTGTTTTCAAAATGATGACTGTTCTGGTCCAGGCACTGCTGATAATGCAAAGCAATGGAATTACAAACATCAAGAATCATTTCGTTCAGTATTTGTGTGCTCGCAATTTGTCAGCTGTTGCTGGTTTTGTACCGTAAACTTTCTCTCTTAGGTATCCCCATAAAAAAAGTCTAGTGGCACCTTAGGATAAATTTTCTTTGTTCAAAGCTTAGTCTGGCTTCATTCATTATTTCAAATCAGTTAAACCTGAAAAGAAATGAAAATTAAATGAGTTATCAACTGTTAAAGTGTGTATGCATTTTGGGGGGATACCCTGTATATACAAAATTTGATTCTGGGTGGTCCATTTCTATAATTAATCAGATCTGTTGAAAAGATGATACCTGATTTACCCACAAAGTTTCTGAAAGATAACTTAGTATATTTGTAGCTATGGGGGTGATCACTTAATTGTTTAAACAAATTTTACATTAATTTTTTTTCTTTTGTGACTTATTGCAAAGCCCCATCTACCTGTTAGGGATTTTTTTTTTTTTTCATTTTGTACTTCTTCCTAAATGGAACTACTGTCAAGAGCCTAATAAAATGAAAACCTAGAATTCATCATCCTGACTATATCCATGGTTTACCCAGTCCTATCATTCTAGAGGCACCTAGGCAATTTCAAATAAAAAAATGCTTTGGTGAAGCCCTAATAGTTAACTCATATCGGTTAAAAGATGTTAAGCTCTTTTACTAAGAAAAAGGTAGACCCTGGCAGAATATGGGTAACATGATTCAAATTAAAGAGGAACTGAGGCCAGTTCTGTGGTTAAGCACTTTACGCACATCATTACTTAAAACACCCGCACCTCTGGAAAGAATAATTACTACTCCCAATTCAGTGTGAATGAAGCCCTGGCATTTACAGGAGTGAAAGTGAAAAAAAACATGAAGCCCCTTAAGTATCCTTATGGGGAAAATAGCACCCTTGGTAAAGGACATTCAACCAGAACTTGGTGATGTTAAGAAGATGCCAGACTTTGCCGTCTTTCCTGGGTAGGGTCACGTGGGGGTGAAGGGAATATAGTTTTTAAAACTTTGCAAGGGGAGTATTTTTTTAAGCTTTGTGTAGTCTTTAAATATTCTGTTAGCATTCATTATTTTTATTGTGAGAAAAATCGTTGAGAACTTCATTTGCATTATTGTTAATTATTTCTGAGAACTGTTTTTTCCATTTTTTGTGGAAGCAAGATCAAAAGTATGTAATTTCCTTCTAGAATGGAGAGAGTTTATGATATTTGGTAGAGAGTAATGATGCTGCATGAAATTGAGGATGAAACTTAAAAACGTGTATGATATAGAATTGATAAAGCACACTGATAAAAGTACCCATTTTGATGAACAAATCTACCTATCTGCAGGATTTTGATATAGATTCCAAAATTCGTACGGACATTAACAGAAGAACAGCTTTTAAAATTCAACAAGTGGAAAAGGAATTAGCTTGGGAAAAAGAGAAATATCAACTTGGCCTAACGAAGCTGCGGCATAGGTAGGATTCATATTTCTTGCAACTTAAGATGTGTGAGAGAATATATTAGAATAAGATAGTTTATAATGGCTTAATCGAAGTGGTCAGATAAGAGGTCTCCTGAAATACACATTCACTCTTGAAATCTCAAGGAATCTTTTCTTATCAGTCCTACTAGTATCTTCCTGAGCTTTCTGCTCACTCCTTTCTAGTTTAAATCTGAGAAATTTGTTTAACAATTAGATTTTTTACAAACCAAATTATGTAATACGTATTTGCTTTCTGTTTTGGAGAAATTATTTTTTATCCAATTGATAAAACAGCATGTAAATATTAAAAAAACAAACTAAAATAGAATCAAAGAACTTAAAATGAAAAACATGTAGGAGATGATGCTCCAGCCAGCTGAGCCACCTGGCCAGGGCTAAAATGCAAAATCTTAATTTAACAGATTGATAAATTTTTACAGATATATAAACACATATATTTGATACCCAGATTAAAAACATAACACTCCAGAAAGTTCCCTCATGATCCCTTCCAATAAAAATTTACTCTCCAAAACTGAAAACCACCATAGATTAGTTTTTTCTGAACTTCATCTAAATAAAATATTGTAGTATGAACTCTTTGGTATCTGGCTTCTTGGTAACACGCCTAAGGTTATCCATGTTGTTGCAGGTTGCAGTAGCCCATTCTTTTTCATTGCTTTGTAATATTCCATTAAACGACTATACCACCATTTATTTATGCATTTAACTGTTGATAAATAGTTGAGTGGTCTCTCCATTTTTTGGCTACTATGAGTAATGGGGCTATGGACATTCTTGTGCATGTTTTTTTGATGGATGTAAGCACTTCTGTTTGCTATTTAAACAGGAGTGGAACTGCTGGGTCCTAAGTTATATGCATGTTTAACTTTATTAGACACTACCGAACAGCTTTATAAAATGGTTCAACCAGTTTATACGCTGATCATCACAGTATGAGAATTTGAGTTGATCCCCATTGTATTTGTTTCCTAGGACTTCCATGACAAAGTACCACAGACTGGTTGGCTTAAAATAACAGACATTTACTGTCTGATCATTTTGGGCGCTGGAAGTCTAAGATCAAAGTGTTGGCTAAGTTGTTTTTTACTGAGAGCTGGGAAGGAGACTCTTTTCCAGGTCGGGTCTCTGGACTACTGGTGGTTTGCCAGCGATTAGTGGTGTAGATGCATCACTCCATGCCGTCTGCCTTCACATGGTTACGCTCTGTGTCTCTTCATATAACCTTTCCTCTGTGTGTGTCCACATTGCCTCTTTAAAAAAAAAAAAAATTATATATATATATATTTCAGAGAGAGGAAAGAGAGGAAGGGAGAGGGGGAGAGAGCTAGAAACATCAATGATGAGAGTCATTGACAGGCTGCCACCTGCACGCCCCCTACTGGGGATCCAGCCTGCAACCCGGGCATGTGCCCCAACTGGGAATCAAACCATGACCTCGTGGTTCACAGGTCAACACTCAACCACTGAGCCATGCCGGCCGGGCTCCACATTGCCTCTTTTTATAAGGACACCAGTCATGTTAGAACCCATTTTAATGATCTCATTTCAACTTGAATACCTCTGTCAGGACCCTATTCCAAATAGTCATATTCTGAGGTACTGGGGGTTAGTACTTCAACATTTCCTTTGAAGGACACAATTCAACCCGTAACACTCATGCTTTTCATCACTTGGTACTTACTGTCCGTTCCTGAAATCCTAGGCATTGGCATTTCCCTGATGAGTAATGATTTTCATCTCTTTCCTGTACTTATCGGTTATTTGTATCATCTCTTTTGTTACGTGTTTGTTCAAGTCTTCAAGAAATAAGAGTTAAAACGGTTGAAAGGATTGAGTTAGAAAAACAGTAAGAAAAGCAAACAAGCTAGAAATAATTGCTATATAGATAAATGAGTTAAACTTGAAAATTTAAACATGGGGGAATAATTATGAACTAGGACCAAAAATAGCAACAATTTAATTGATGAACTTTTAAAAGATAAATCTCTCTGGCTATATGAGAAAAGTGAACTAAAAAGTAGTATGAATTCCTGAGCTTAATGTTTTTTATAGAGGCAAATAGGGTAATAGGATATATATGAGATATCTGATAGATATCCATCTCACTATTATTTATAATATATGATATATATATAATGAGAGAGATGTATATATAATAGGAGTTAATAGATAGGGAAATAGGTTACATTTTCTCTGTTTGATATAATCCATTTACCATTAAACTGAAGTTAGCTTGAAAATTTTTTATTTTCTTCAAACAATTAGCAAAACAGTGATATTATACTGATTAATAATGGGTTGTTCAGTACTTTCATTAGAAAGAAAATTCTACTTCTTTAACCAAGTCTTATCCAGCTTCCGTCACATCCTTGTTGGTATGTGCATGGTTAAATTTTGGATCCAGTGTGCTATAATGGATTATTTATAAGTACAGTGCTTTGCAGTCTTATTTTATTACCTAATAATCCTGTAGAATGATTAAAATGGTGACTGCCGCAGGTGCTTGTTTTCTTTTTCAGGTTCCGCGACTCCCTGGAAGGCGATGTCATTGTGGTTCGCGCCATACAGAGCGACCACAAGGTGTCCTCCTACCGGCTCGTGAAGCCCTCCAAGTACTCCAAATCCAAACGGCCCAGCCACTTCGACAGAAGAGCGAGCAAGATGGAGAGGTTTGAGAAAGAGGGAGCTGGGAGGAAGGAGAGCCAGCGAGATACAGGTAACGAGAAGCCTTTTATGCCCTCCCTTGTTAAGATTCCGAAGCCGAGCTGTTTCGGTAGGTGCAACCCTGGAGTGCTCCCCGGGGCCTCGAGCTCAGCCTCTTGCCTCCCCCTTTATTCCTTTAGAGTAAGTAACCAAAGGAACTTGGTGCGGCTCCCGCAAACGCTCCACGCCAGCTTTCCTATTTGACACAGGCTGCTGAAGAAAAGCCACCCTGGCCTTGTGACTGAGAGGACACGAGCACTCCATGCTTCCCGTAGCCACCTGCTCTTAAATCCAGGACTGCCCCAGATGCTAGTTTCCGGGCATTGTTTCTTCCCAGATCCCTGGGCTCCACCTCGGAGTGTGGGGCGAGAACACGGCATTTCAAACTGATTTCCAAGAGCATGTGCTTTAAGCAGACCTATGAGCTGAGAGTACAGACGTGAAAATAGTCCCTGTCATTCCTGCGACCTGCCTCTTGTCGCCACCCACAGGGTGACTGCAGACGACTGGAAGGAAGACAGGGATTCGGGGAATGGCCTGGAGGGCCCAGTCAAGAGCAAATAAGGGGCTGTGTAGCCTGGCCAGGTGTGGACCAGTGCCGGGGACATGGTCCTGACCTTGAAGCTGGCTTACCCTCTTCATGGAGGGGCCTTGAACGGCTCTCTTCTGCCTCTAGGATAAGCTCTGAAACCATTATCCCAGTATTGTGTGTCCCTAGTCTCTTTCCTGTTCATGGTGTGGGTGTGTTCTCATACCGTTCAACTTGTATTTTTAGCTCATTGTCCTGCTTGCTGCTCCCTAATTATGCCTGATGCTTCCATATGCAGGCTCCGTCTAGAGTGACCAATTCACTCTTCTCTCTGAGTTTTACCAGTTCATGGGGACCCAGACTGAATTACACTTCTTTATATAAAGCTTTTCCATGGCCATCCAGACCACACTAAACTCTTCCTTTCCCATACTGTTATATATTTGAAATGTGACATGGCGAGTTAGAACTATGTGACCATCTCATGAACTTTTTTCATGTATCTCTAAAGTATATCCCTATGTAGCTTGAACACAAATTGAGTAATTCCCCTGGTAGATACTTATTAGTTGATAAAGCCAATAACTCCCACCCCTTTCCCCAGAGGAAGTAACTTTCATTGGTGTTATCTCCGGAAACTAGAAAGACCATATATCCACTTTCAGTCACCCCCCTATCCCTGCAGAGGAAGGGATATAAATTGCCTTTTGCTTTTCTAAAGCCCTAGTCTTTCCTCTCCCTCTGTAGCCTTAGAAATTCAGTAGCAATATTGGTTTTTTTGTTGTTTTCAGCAATGCCTGCTGCAGCTACATAGTAGCCACGGGTGAAGGAGTGTGAGGGAAGTAGTTGGATGAAGAAGAGGGATGCACAGGGAACAGGAAGGCAGCCTGTCAAAGGGCCGTCTGTCCAGCCTTCAGTGGTTGCATTTCTCCTTATGCTGAATCACGTCCAGGATTTCCACCGCCAGCTATGGACCCAGCCCCAGAGCCGGGAGATGAGCTAGTCTCATGGGCACGTTCTGGTCCTCAGAGGCTGACGGCGATCAGTCAGACATATTTTGCCGCCCTTATATGTATCTTTGCTGTTTTTCCATCCAGGTCGGGGACTGCAGTTTCTGGAGCAGTCGTGGGATATGGGATAGGAATGCCAAACTCATTTGAGGAGATCATGAATGCACCAGCATTTTCCATCCCACCCAGTCCCTTCCTTGTTGTACTTCCCTGGTTGGTTCGGTGGGAACCAGTCATTGTCGTTCTTGTTGTTTTCCACACACTCGACAAGAGACTGATATTCCTCCTTGAGCCACTGCACCCACAGCTCCTGATCTCCTGATCTCCTGATCTCAAGTCCGGCATTATTTTCAGCACCAGGATCTCAGACACGACATGCTGGGTGGCCTTGTCTGTCATCTTGAACGAGGGCCTAAATCCAATAACTTTAAAATTATAGATTGGATTGTATGTTTCTGACCAGTTTTTAAATTGACCACAGATCCCTGCAGTTGGGATCTCAAATTATACATCTCAAATAGGACTCACTTGCTTTCTTTTTCCCTTACTATTATATCACAAACAGTCCTGCTCAGCTTCCCAACGTACAGGGTGCTCCCCCGAAATGTACACACACTTTAATGGCTGATAGCTCAATATTGAAAATGGAATGTATTTTAATAAACACTGCCTTTATAATTATTCAAAGTGTGTGTATACATTCTTGGGGGACACCCTGTATATGTCAGTGGCCCATTGTTATTTATCTCTCTGTCTGATTGTTTAATACATATGTTTTATCTTGCCAACTTTTCAATAAGTTCCTTCAAAGCAAATATTCTTAGATCTCTTTATTTTGGTATTCTAAAATACTTATTATGGGGTTGAATTTATGGTAGTTGCTTAATAAATACTGTGATTTACAGGTTCATTACATTACCTGGAATTTTAAAAAATGTGATAGGTTGAAAACAATATTTGTGAATTTAATTTTGATGTTTCAAAAAGATTGAAAAAATTGTTGACTCTCTGTACCAGGTGGGAGCATTAGTGTCCCAGAAGAATCAATTGTAGAAAAAGGGAAGGAATTTCGGCCTAAGACCCTAAGTCAAATTATGGTGGACAATCAAATTGAGAAAACGAGGAAACTTATATTAAAAGCCGAAAGGGCCCAGCAAAAGATTCATCAGCGAAAAAAAGAATGGGATGAACTGTAAGTTTTTTATGTAAACTCTTTTATTTTAATATGAATCTCAAGATATCCTTAATAGTGTCAATAAATATAAAAATTTTTAATTTAAATAAGTGAAAAAAATAGAAACAGAGATGGAATTATTGAAGACAGGTCAGCCGGATCTTTCAGGGTTGTGATACTTTGGTGGAACTGCTATGAAAATAAGAGTTTCAGGTCTAGGAATTCCATGTTATTAATATACTCAGCAATTTTTAAGGATTAAGAAATTCTTTTTATCCTAACATGAAGAAGACGTTCTCCTGATGTTCTTCTAACATCTTAGAGTTTTGGCTTTCACCTGGAGGTCTCTAAGCATCTTAAATCAACTTTTTAAAAAATCTAGTGTGAGGTATTTTTATTTAAGCAGCACATCTTTTCATTTGTTTGCCACCTTTTGATTTGTTTATTTGGTGAAATGTCTCTTCATGTCTTTTGCCCATGTTCAAATAAGATTGTTAGCAGTTTAAGGGTTGCTTTTTGAGAGTTCTTAAAAATATATCCTATAGACTAGTCCTGTGTCAGATATGTTGTTTTCAAATATTTTCTCCTTACTTGTAGCTTATCTTTTCCTTCCCTTAACAGGGTCATCTGCACAGCAAAATATTTTTGTTTTGTTGAATCCGGCTTATCAATTTTTCCTTCTATGAACCTTAGTTTTAGTGTCAAGTCTAAGAATTCTGCCTAACACTAGATCCCAAAGATTTTCATCTATTTTTATAAAAGTTTTGTAGTTTTACATTGTGTATTTAAGTCTGTGATCCATTTGGTGTTCATTTTTGTATAAGGTATGAGATTTATGTTTAAGTTTATTTATTTTTTGCCTGTGGATGTCCAGTTGCTCCGGCACCATTTGTTGAAAAGCCTCTAGTTTCTCCATTGAATTGCCTTTGCACTTTTGTCAAAAACCATCTGGGCATATATGTGTGGGCCTGTTTCCCAGTTCACTTTCTGATCCAGTGATTTACGTGTTTGTCCCTTTGCCAGTAGATGCCGTCTGGATTACTGTAGCTGTGTAATAGGTCTTGAAGTTGGGTAGACTGATTTCTGTCACGTGATTCTTTTTCAAAATTGTTTTTAGCTATTCTAATTACTTTGCTTTTCCATATAAATTTTAGAATAACCTTGTCTGTGTTTACAAAAAAATCTTGCTGAAATTATGATAGGCGTTATGTTAAACCTTGTGTTAGTATGTCGAGTCTCTTAATCCATGGACATGGTATGACTCTCCATTTATTTAGATCTTTGATTTCTTTCATCTTTTTTGTTGTTTTTCAATATAAAAGTACTATGTATATTTTGTTGGATATACACATACATATTTCACTTTGTCATTTGTGAATGGTAGTGTGCTTTTAATTTTGGTGTCTCTGTGTTCATGTTCATTACTAGTATAGACGTACAATTGATTTTTGCGTTTACCTGGGTACTGTGACCTTGCTGCACTGAGAGGGTTTTTTTGGAGGATGGTGGGGATAGATTGCTTGGGATTTTCTGTGTAGACTGTCGGGTCACTTGTAAATAGGGACAGTTTTATTTCTCTTTATTTGATCTGTTTGCCTCTTATTTCCTTTTCTTTTCCTATTGCATTGGCTAGAACTTCCAGTACTATATTGAGATAGAATAAAGAGAGCTGGCATCCACATCTGTTCCTAATTTTAGCAGGAAAGCATTCAGTTTTCAAACAGTAAAATAGTTTTCATCTGTTTACTTCAACCTACCAATATTGCCATATTTGAAGTTAATGTCTTATTGACAGCATATAGTTGAGTAATGTTTTTTAATTCACTCTGTCTCATTTCTTCAGTTGGTAATTTAATGTAATTATTGATATTTGAAGCTAATATCCGCTATTTTATATTTTGTTTTATATATATTCTATTTTTTGTTTTTCTGTTTTTTTCCTGCTGCCTGTGGTTTACTTGAATATTTTAGAGTTCCAGCATGATTAATCTATAGTGTTATTTTGAGTATATAGCTTTTTTAGTATTTGCTCTAGGTATTACATTATCTATACACAATTTATCAGTGTTACTGGTGTTGACATTTTATCAATTTGAATGAAGTGTAGAAAATTCACCTGTTTTTATGTCCCTTTGCCCCTCCCATTTCCCCTGTTCATAATATTGTATAAATATTTCCTCTACATACATTTCAAACAGCAGTGTTATAGTTTTTCTTCAGTCATTAAACATAACAATACAAGCATAACAGAAATAGAATTAAAATGTATTTGCCCATATTTTTACTGTTAACATTTTAATTTCTTCCTTTTTGCTGTTCCTAGGTGTCTTTTATTATTTCATGTTTATTTAGAGAACTTCCTTTAGCTATTCTTTTATGGCAAATATACTGGTGACAAATTCTGTTAGTTTTTTGTCATCTAAGAATGGTTCGATTTTTCCCTTCATTCCTGAAGAACATTCTTACTACACATAGAATTCTGTATTAATGGTTCTTATTTTCAGCATGTAAAAAAATATTGTGCTTCCCGCTGGACTCCATGGTTTCTTATGATTTGTCTGCTGCCATTGAAATTGTTTGCCTCCTATATGTAAGATATTATTTTTCTCTTGCTTCTTTTAAGACATTTTCTCCCTTGTCTTTAGTTTTCAAGAGTTTGATTATGATGTGTCTTGGTATAGAGTTTTTAAAATTTATTCTTTGCTGGATTCATTAAACTTCTTGAATCTGTATTCTTTTGTCTCCTGCCAAAAAAAGACTTTGGGGAAGTCGTCATCCATTATTTATTATAGTTCTTTAGAAGTCCTTTTCTCTTTTTCCTCTCCTTCTGGGACTCCACTGACACAATTATTAGATCCCTAAAGCTATGTGTGATTTGTTGATACTGTTATCTGTTTGTTATTTATTTCTAGTGTCTTTTCTTTCTGTTGTTCAGATTGGGTAATTACTATGTTCCATCTTCAAGTTCACTGATTCCTTCCTCTGCTTTTTCCATTCTGGTGTTGAGCCCAACCGTTGAGTTTTATTTTGGTTATTTTATTTTTTAGTTCTAAGTTTCTATTTGGTTCTTTCTTATATCTTACATTTCTTTCTGAGACTTTTTTTTTTCTCATTTGTTTTGAGCACCTTTCCAATTATTTGTTGAAGCACTTTATGATGGCTGCTTTAAAATCCTTGTTAGATTATTTTAATGTTCTCATCTTGGGTTTGGCATCTGGTAATTGTCTTTTCTCATTTAAGTTAAGGTCATTCTGATTATTGGTATGACAAATGATTTTTTTATTAAAATCTGGACATTTTGGGTATTATGAGACTCTGGATCTTATTTATACATTGTTTTAGCTGGCTTTCACTGATTTCAGCAGTATAGGAAGGAGTGCCATGTCATTATGAATATAGAAGTCTAGGTTACCCAGTCTTCTCCAATTGACACCTGAGGCAGGAAGAGGCTACTTGGTCGACAAGAGTTGGAGTTCCAGATCCCATTAGGCCCTCATTAATACTACTTTGCTTTTCAGTTGGCCTCCGCTGTTACTGTGGAGGGCGGTGAAAGTCATCACTCTCCACTAGGCCTCCTCAAACACTATCTCAGCAAGGAGGGGTGGATCATCTTCTTACTGCTATGGGTGGTAAGTTCAAGCTATCCTATGGGGTCCCCACTGTGGCTTGTTATTTCACTATGGTGATAAAAGTCCAAGTTCTCAGGACTCACCTTCTCTAACACCAACCCCTAGAGGGGTCGTTTTACCTTGTTAAAGCTTGATGATGGTAGAAATCTGGACTCCCCGTTTTGCCTTTGCTGGCATGGGAGGAGGTGTGGCCATAGTTTTTTTCGATTGTGTTTGGCTCTAATAGAACACTTATTGTCTAGAAATTTTCTGTCTTGCCATTGTGTTCTTTTTCTCATCATTTAAGTAGAGAAAGAAGGATTTTGTTGAGTTTTTGTTGTCTAAACCTATTGGTATTTCTGAGTTGCTGTTTTCTTTTTTAAAAAAATTATAGTTGAGATATAATATTATATTAGTCTCAGGCATATAACATAGTGATCTGACATTTATATATCTTACAAAGTGATCATCACAAGTCTTGTAACCTTCCATCACAGCACAGTTATTACGATATTATTGACTATATTTCCTATGCTATCCATTAGGTCCATATGATTTATTTGTTTTATAACTGGAAATTTGTACCTCTTAATTCCCTTCACCTTATTCACCCATCCCCTGCTTCCCTCCCATCTTGAGTTGCTCTTTTCTTTAGCTCTAAGTCTGAGATATGTGACTCAAAAAGAAAACCCAGAAAACTTACCATCGTATTCTCCCTTGGGTTTCAAGGTTCTCTGTGATTGGCCTTCTTCTTTCCACATTTCTGAATCTTATGTTTGTTTTTTATATAATGTGCAACCTTTTTAGTTGTACTTACCAGGAACAATAGTAAAATGTAGACCTATGCTATCTTCCTGGAAGTGGAAGTTCTCTCAATTGATTTTTTAATTTATATTTACCTTTAACCCAGCCATTTTCTAAGCTCACTTTTTTTGTTTTGTAGGTTCTTTACAGTATTTTAAGAATATGATAATGTTGTATGGAGGAAAGACACTCTTTCCAATCTCTGTGTCTTATATTTCTTTTCTTGACTCATTGTACTGTCTAGGATATGTGCTACAATGGCAAATAAAAATGGTTACAGTGAATATTCTTGTCTTGTTCCCAACTAAGGAATATGCATTAAGTTTTTTATTATCAAATGCGATAGCCTTTTAGAAGCAGTTTACATGAAATTCCCTTTTATTTCTACTTTGTTGAAATAATTTTTAATTTTTTTTATTAAGGATGGGTATTGAATTTTAGCACATGATTCCTATATGCATATTGAGATGATCATATTTTTAATTTTATTCGTAACTATTGTGGGTCACAGTGATTAATTTCAAGTGTTAAATCAGCATTCCTAGGATAAATTTCACTTGATCATTGTGTATTATCCTTTTAAAAATATTGCTGGAATTTTCTTTTCTTGTAGTGTCCTTGTCTGGTTTTGGTATCAGGGTAATGCTGGTTTCATAAAATGACTTTGGAAGTGTTTCCTTCTCTTCTTTTTTTAACAGTTTGAGCAGATTGTTATTAATTCTTTAAATGTTTTGTAAATTCATGAGTGAAGCCTTCTGGTCTTGAACTTCTGCTTGTTGGGAGGTGTTTGATTACTGAATCAATATCCTTAACTAGTAATGGGTCTGTTTAGTTTTTTATAATTTCTTCATGTTTCAGTCTTGGTAAATTGTATATTTCTAGAAACTTATCTGTCTCTTCTACATTGTCCAATTTGTTGGTGTACAATTATTATAGTAGTTTATTATGATCCTTTGTATTTCTGTGCTATCATTTGTAATGCCTATTTGATTTTTGATTTTGAGTTGTCTCTCTTTCTTGGCGAGTCTAGCTAAAGGTTTGTAAATTTTGATTATCTTTTCAAAAAAAGCTCTTAGTTTCATTAATCTTTTTTACTTTTAAAAAGTTTGTGATGTATAATTGACATATAACATTATATTAGTTTCAAGTGTACAACATAATGATTTGATATTTGTATGTATTATAAATTATAACCAATGTAAGTCTCGTTAACATTCATCACTATGCACAGTTACAGGATTTTTTTTCTTGGATTTCAGAGAAAGGAAGGGAGAGGGAGAGAGAGATAGAAACATCAGTGATGAGGGAGTTGCATTGATTGGCTGCCTCCTACATGCCCCCTACTGGGGATCGAGCCTGAAACCTGGACATTTGTCCTGACTAGGAATCGAACTGTGACCTCCTGGTTCATAGGTTGATGCTCAACCATGAGCCACGCCAGCTGGGCATGATGAGAACTTTTAAGATATATGCTCTTAGCAGTTTTCAAATATGCAATAAAGTATTATAGTCACCAAGCTGTACATTACATCTCCATGACTTACTTGTTTTACACTAGAAGTTTGTACCTTTGATACCCATTTTACCCACCCTCATTTCCTATCTCTGGCAACCACTAATCTATTCTCTGAATCTATGAGCTTGTTTTTTTCCTTAATATTTCATTTGTAAGTGTGATCATATGTACTTGCCTACCTCTGATTTCATGTAGCGTAATGTGCTCAAGGTCTATCCATGTTGCAAATAACAAAATTACATTCTTTTTATTGCTGAATAATAATACTGTGTGTGTGTGTGTGTGTGTGTGTGTGTGTGTGTATCTCACATATTCTTTATCCATTCATCCATTGAAGGACACTTAGATTGTTTCCATATCTTGGTTATTGTAAGTAATGCTGCAGTGGACATGGGAGTGCATATATCTTTTGAGTGTTTTCACTTTTTTTCGATAAATACCCACAAGTGGATGGCTGGATTATATGGTAGTTCTAGTTTGAATTTTTGAGGAGCCTTCGTACTGTTTTCCCTAGTGGCTGCATCAACTTACATTCCCACAAGGTTTCCCTTTTCTCCACATCCTTGCCAGCATTTATCTCTTGTCTTTTTTATAATTACCATTCTAAGAGGTGTGAGGTGATATCTCATTGTGGTTTTAATTTGCATTTTCCTGATGGTTAATGATTCTTAGCTCCTTTTCATGTACCTGTTGGCTATCTGTATGTCTTCTTTGGGGAAAAAAATGTCTGTTAAGATCCTCTGTCCATATTTTAATTAGATTTTTTTGGGCTATTGTGTTATATGAGTTTTTAAAATATATTTTGGATATTAATCCCTTATCAGATACATGATTTCCAAATATTTTCTCCCACTCAGCAGGTTCATTTTGTTGATTTTTTTTCTTTCTGTGCACAAACCTTTAGTTTGATGTAGTCCTACTTGTTTATTTTTGCTTTTGTTGCTTGTGCTTCTGGTGTTAAATCCAAAACATCATCACTGAGACCAGTGTCAAGGCCCTTACCCCCTATGCTTTCTTCTAGGAGTTCTATGGTTTCAGGTTTAATTCACTTTGAGTTGATTTTTGTGTATGGTGTGAGATAGTAATCCAGTTTTATTGTCTTGCATGTGACTGCCTACTTTTCCCAGCACCTTTAACTGAAACACTGTCCTTTACCCCATTGTATATTCACAGCTTCTTTGGATTTATGTAAATTAATTGTCCATACCTGTGTGGGTTTGTTTCTGGACTCTATTCTGCTCCATTGATATATTGTCTGTTTTTAATGCCAATACCATACTGTTTTGATTATGATAGTTTTGTAATGCATTTGAAATCAGGAAACATTATGCCTTCAGCTTTGTTGTTCTTTCTCAAGATTGCTTTGGCTGTTTAGGGTCTTTTATGGTTCCATGCAGTTTGTAGGGTTGTTTGTTCTATTTCTGTGAAAAATGTAATTGGAGTTTTGAGAGGGATTGCACTGCATCTATAGATTGCTTTGCATAATATGGACATTTAAGCAATATTAATTCTTCCAATCCCTGAGCACAGAATATATTTCCATTTCTTTGTGTCTTCTTCAATTTCTTTCATCAGTGTCTTATATATTTTAGTGTACACGTTTTTCACCTCCTTAGTTAAATTTATTCCTAGATATTTTATTCTTTTGTATTCTTCGACTTTACTGAATTTGTTTATTAGTTCCGATAGTATTTTAGTGGAGTTTTTAGGATTTTCTATATATAATATCATGTCATCTGCAAATACTGCAAATTTCTTTTTTCTTGCCTAGCTGCTCTAGGACTTCCACTACTGTGTTGAATAGAAGTGGTGAGAGTGTGTGTCCTTCTCTTGTTCTTGATCTTAGAGGAATACTGCCTATCATTCAATATTTGAAAATAGTTGTGTCATATATTTTTGTTAAATTTCCTAGTTATTTATACTATGAGAATAATTATGAGCCTTCTTTCTCTAACATGACCAGAACAGAAGCATACTCTCTCCCTTGTGTGCGTGCTCTCTCTCTCTCCTTTTCCTTTCCTTTCTTTTAAAATTTTTAATTCTTCCTTTTAGCATTGTTATATACTAGTGAAGTATTGTCAATTAATACTTTATGTCATGCATTGTTTCTATTTTATGTTTTTTTCCTAAAGGGCTGACTGCAAGATATGTACATGTTTATGTTGATTGATGGGTTTCACTTTAAATAATTAGGTAGGTTAGGGTTTCTCAATGAAGTCCCCTACAGTGGGGTGCCAGCCCATATCCCAGACTCCTTAGTACTTCCTAAGCAGATAACTCAGTTTCTGCAAAGACAGTTATGTAGAAATTAGTTCTTCGTTTTCAAAATAGTTGTAAATGTTTTGTATGTGTGGAGATGGGGAAGTTGGGAGGGCCAACTGGTTCAGGCATTCCTTTTCAATCCTTAGATTTATTTTGCCAAATAATGTCTAGCATTCCATTCTCTGCTCCATACTTGCCCCATCTGTGCTTGGAGCCTCCTAGGAACTTTACCAAGAAGATCATATTTATCTTTGTATAGTCTTTTCCTAGAAGCATTCTGGGCTACAGTTTCCTCTGGTTTGATTTATCCGTTAATATAATTTCATCTTCTGTCTTTTAGAAATGTATCATTATTAGTCTTTGCTCATGGCTATATATCCCATTCTCAGCTTTTCTAATGACTTATTCCTTTTAGTATCTCTATCATTTCCATAGAGTTTGGGGAGAGAGGGGAATGCAAAATACATATGTCCATGCTATCATTTTGAATTGGATGCCTCTTTGGAAAATGCTATGACAAATTTTGTGACAATCACTACATTATTAAAAATTTCAATTAACTTTTTAGTGAATAAAAAACCTTACCAAATCTTCAAGCCTTAATTTCTATTGGGGGAATAAATAACAATGTTGATGCAAATTGCTTAGAAATGAACCAAGGCCAATGAATGATTCAGATTATTTAAGCACCATTTGGTGAATGAGTCTGTTTGCTTGTTTAATATTTTGCTTCGGATGCTTTAAAATCAACTTTAAAAAAATGCTTGAACTCTATAGACAAAAGTAAGATCACAGACTAAGAATTATACTTTTACTTCACGATTGAATTTGATTATATACCTATAGTAAAGTAGACAAATTAGAGTTTATTGTTATATTTGTGGCTGTGTTATCAATTTTTCTCATAGATACAAGAGTAAACCTGCTGATGACTATGAAGACCCCAAAGATGTTCAAGCCATCAAAGAGGCTCAGGTGTATATGGGAGATTTCAATCTGAAGACAGCCCCAGACTATAAGATACCTGAGCACATGAGAATAAATGCTGCCAAGAAAGAAGAAGAACTGGGACATCTAGACACTATGGTACTTACCCACAGCTTGTACAACAGTGAGAGGCACCTGGGTTTTTAATTGAATTCTGCTAAACCCCCATTTCACTATCAGGTCCATAATGATATGTAGTTATAGAAATTTAGAACTGTAAAAGACCTTCATGTTTATATAGGCCTCAGTTCCCTCATTTGTAGAAAGGGGGCATTTTTCTAGGTAATCATGAAAAATATTGTTGGAAGTTTCCTCACCCTAGGATATTTTCCCATTGCTTTTCAGAGAGAGTGGAAGGGGAGGGAGAGAGAGAGAGAGAGAGAGATATCTAGATACATTGATGGGAGAGAGACACATCCATTGGTTGCCCCCCACATGTGCCCTGACTAGGGCAGGGGATCAAGCCTGCAACCGAGGTATGTGACCCTGGCCGGAATCAAACCCAGGACCCTTCAGTCTGCAGGCTGACCCTTTAACCACTGAGCCAAACTGGCTAGGGCTACTTTTCCTTATCAGATAAGTTACTTATCTACATTTCATAAAGGTGTGTGTGTGTTTTCTGGGCCTTAACTTGCTTTTTCATTTGGAACATATGCTCTATTTCCTTATTTTGCTTGCCTCTCTGTGTTTCTGTGTATTAGGCAAACCACTACCTCTCCCGGGCTCAAAGGATTGGCTTTGTATAAGCAGTGTACTTAGTGTTCAACCTTGCCCGACCTCTTCGCTGTCTCTCAAACCTTGTGATTGTCTAAGTAGCCTGATTTATTCCTGATGGGTCCCAGTTGTCGATATGTCCCAGGTAGTAAATATACAGGTTTAAGTTTTGTGTGCCTTTTGTCTTTTATTTTTTTTAATCTGTGTGTATTTATGCAAAGTAAATCTTAATAGTCTTTGGGCCATCTAATTGCCTAACTGCACACAGGAGCAGGGTTGCATGGACCCATAGGTTCTGGTAAGGGCATTTGGGAAACATAGACAAGGGAAAAAGCTGGTAATGAGGGAGACATGGTCCTATATTGCACCCATGGGTGGAGGCAGGGAGCACAGGTTGGCTCAGATAAATGGAGAAAGAAATAAGGAAGAATCCTGGAATCTCTTGGTGTGATATGATACTGAAATTCAGGATCATTACCCTGCCTGCACAAGGAGTAACATGTGGCCAAAATACAGAATGTAAATAGGTGAAATTATAGTTTGGCCCTAGGTAGGCAATCCTAAGTGAGTCTAAGCCAATGATATTTCAGTTTCCACCAGAAAAGGACAGTTATTTGTGTTTTTCTGACCAAAGAATGACCTTCCCCTTCCTGGGACCTGGCTGAGTACAAGCCGTCAGGAAGAACTTCCATTGAGGGGTGGGAGGGGAGAACAAGGGAACTCAGCCCTGTGAGCCAACTGAGGGTTACCACAGGTTATACCCAGAAAGTCTCCCCCTTTTGGAGAGGCTAAATGGGGGAAAGCCTAAAAGCTAGAGAAAAGAGTAATTTAGTAGCGATCAAGAATGGTCGGATGAATTTTCATCTCGAATATCTGTTAGACATGCCAGTCAAGGGACAAAAGCAAATCCTCTTTGAAACTGTCCTTTGTGAGTGGGTTGTCATTTTGCTTCCTTTCTGTTCTTTTTATCAGACCCATTCAAAGAAAATGCACTTGAACAGGAGCGTCGTCTCTCTTCGAGACCTTAAGGTGGCTGTCATCGAGGAGATCCAGTGCCTGGTGCAAGAACTGAAGAACATCCAGGCAACCCTTCCCCTCTCCAAGCGCATCCCCATCCCGGAGGTCCCGCAGATTCACCCGGAGGAGGTTCCCGAAAAGAGATTTCACTACGACGAGGAGATTCTCCTCGCTTTCAAGCAACAGCAGGTGAAAACTAAGGGTAAAGAGGCCCATTCAGTGGAGCAGACAGAGTCTACAAGCGCAGGCGCAGGCGGAGAATTCCTCAGGCCCCCTTACGGGAAGGGCGGGGACTTGACAACACGAGATTCATTGGCTAGATCGTCAAAGGCGTCGGCATTCGGGATAGATGTCCCAAAGTTCATGGAATTTGAAAAAGCAGAACCCATCGATGTAGAGGTGGAGATTATGAAGAGAAATGAGATTAAAAACGTCTACATGCAGCAGTATTTGACCAACAGGGTAAGGGTTGAGACTGTGCCTATTTAAAGCTGAAAGAGAACGGAGCAGGGAAGTCGATCTGGTTTCTTTCTTTATTCAAGAATTTTCTACATTAACCTTCCCCAGCCCCTGCCCAGCCCACAACTCACTAATGGGTTGGCTTCCTTCCCCACCCCTGTTTTTCTGAAAATCCATGTGTCCTGCCCAGAACTTTGGAGCTTTGTAACTCCTTCCTTTTTGGAAAGCTGACCGAGCGTTGGGGGGAAACCCATGTTAGTCGGCCTCTAACAGAAGCCATGGTAAAGGCGAAGTGACGGAGCAGCTTTCTCAGGGTGCACGGGACATAATAAACCCTTCCAGAGAAAATGGGCCACCCTCTACCTTCTGTGCTCTCCCCTTTCTCTAACACGCGACTTGCTCCAGTAGGGGGTGTTCGTGGCGATGAAAGGCTTCAAAATAGTTCTGGAGCTAGAATGCCAACTATTTTTATTTCTAGGAAAATTAGGACCAGACTGGGACAAGTGGTGCAGGAGGTGCTCTGAATATAGAAGGCAAAGGACCTTTCCTGGGTCGATAGCTCCCTGCCAGCAGCTGTGCAGGGCCCTTTTCCTCGCTGTGTCTTTTCCAGCCGGGCACCCCTGTAGCTTTCCAGCCTCCTTCACCCATCATCTCTCCCTCAGCCATCATCTCTCCCTCACCCATCATCTCTCCCTCAGCCAGCCCAGTATCCGCGCGCTCCCGCTGCCTCCCAGTCCCGAGTTTCACACCTGGGCTTTTTCCTTTGCCGCTTCCTTCTGCCTGCAGTGACTTCCCCCAGAGTTGTCATCGTTCAGAACGCGGCCCGGTTCCAAACCGCTTCCGAGTCTTCTGTCCACGTCACATACTCTCTCTTTTTAAAAAACTTCAGTTGCACCTGTTATCAGCACATCCTGTTTTGTACTTAGTTTGTTTGCTGTTTTGTGTGTGTGTGTGTGTGTGTGTGTGTGTTGTCTTGCAAATTAGGTTACACAGTTCTTTAGGGAAGGTACATAAGCTTCTTCTGATTCCCCTGTAGTGTCTGGGACAGTGCCAGACATGTAGTGTAGATATTCAGTAAAACATTTTGATTTAATTGACTAATTTACTTCATTGATTAAAAAATATTTCTTGGACATTCTGTGAGTTCGGACAGCGCTTGCTGGGTAGCAGCGATGTGCCGGTACTCGGGTCAGACGCCTTCTCTGTCCTCATAAAGCTTGTGTAGGCTGTCGGGGGAGGAGAGGCTAGAACAAGTGAGGAAACCCTCACAGACTCGGACACCTATGTGGTAAGTTTCAGAATGCTGTTGTAGGAAAAATATATAGTCCTGCCTCCAAACAGATTTTAAAATAATTCAAATTTGTCGAACAAACTTTTTTGGGGGGAACCTACTTAGTCTGTAGCCCTATATAAAGTTTACTTTTTTTGGTTTCCTTGGTTTTCTTTCATTTGTTTTTAAGTGATGGGAAATTCTCCAGCAGTCTTATTGCCCCAAACCCACAGCTCTCTCTGCCTTTCCCAGCACCAGTCTGGGCCCTCACGCATGATAGGCATTTGAGAGTTGAGGCCCCACCATGTATGGCCTACTGATGTCTTGGTGGAATGGCTTGTCTTCTTCCTATTGCACAAGTTTCCTCAGGAGAATCGGCCCCTGAGGCTCTCTCCTGATCTCTTCATCTCCTTTGGGGTTGGGTGGGGGAGAAGCTGTGCCAAAATCAGAGGAAAACAGGATTTCAAATCTTTAGGACTTCAGATGAGTAAGGTCTAGACCAGGACTTGGGATTCTTATTCCAGCTCTGTGACAAATTAGATCTCAGGAAAATCACCGTTAGCCTCAATTTCTTCATTTCCACAGTAAGAAGATTGGAACAGGTTTCTTGTGGGTCCATGATTATCTTTATTTGAAAATATTTACTGTTCAGTAGGTTTGAAAATTTTCAAAATAAGTTGAGGTAAATATTTATGTAAAAATACCATGGGAGTATGATGGAGGAGGATAAAACACTACCCACAAAGAGCTCATGGTCTCTGATATATACCAGTCAGTACAGCAAGAAGGATATCCTTGATTAATGGCTTTTTCGATAGTAGAGAAATAGCTGGAAGAACTGTGGTTACAGAATTTCTACCACTTAATGAATAAGTTAATTTATGTACATTTAAGATCACTGATGAATGATTTATATGACTAGACACTAACCCACACACCCACATAATTCTCCATAACAAGGGCATAATGAGAAAATGCTTTTACCCGCACAAATTCGTATTGCCAGGTAGTTTGAAAAATACACTGATCTGTTCTTAACTGCTAACATACCCTCAAATCTTTTTCCACCTCAGATCAAAGAACTGATTGTCACGTTTGATGCAGAACTCCGCATCCTGAGACATCAGAAACTGAAACTAGATATCCAGATGAAATTATCTGACCTGAACCATGTCACATTATTTCAAGAAATGCTTCTCCTCAAGAATTTTGAAAAACAGGAGAACATACTTCAAGAGAGTGTGAATTCCTTAGACAAAGAGGAGCAGGACATGCAAGTATGAAAGGGCAGGAAGATGCCAGCTGGGTGCACCCTTAGTTATGGAGGGAACTCGGTTCTTTTCTTTTTTTTTCTTTTCCTTTTCTCTTTTCTTTTCTTTTCTTTTCTTTTCTTTTCTTTTCTTTTCTTTTCTTTTCTTTTCTTTTCTTTTCTTTTCCTCTTCTCTTCTCTTCTCTTCTCTTCTCTTCTCTTCTCTTCTCTTCTCTTCTCTTCTTTTCTCTTTTCTCTTTTCTCTTTTCTCTTTTCTTTTCTCTTTTCTCTTTTCTCTTTTCTTCTCCTCAACTTAATTTTCCCTCTCGTTCTAGTCTTCACCTCTTTCTTGTCTCCTCTCCCTTCTCTTTCCCCCCATTACTCAGACTTGCTCTCCGTTTTTGGTATCCTTGGCCAGAGAGAAGTGAGTCAGATTTTTTAGTGAATTTGATCTGATATTTTGTAAGGTGGAGTAACGTTTTCAAAAGTGAGGCTCATATTTAGTTTATCCATAGATTTCAAAAGTTTATATTTTTGTTGTTACTACCCACCAAGTGAAGTTGAGTTTTGGTTATATGCTACCGTTAGAATATAACTGGAAAAGAAATTGGTGAATTTCCTTAATATGATAGCTAGGTTCAGAGTAATATATAATTAAACAGTACAGGAAATTGTTTCTCTATTTTTATATATACGTTAAATTTTAAAAAGGTAAATTATACCATCTCTCTTTGTCTTAAAGGAAGAAAGATTCTATTAAATAGATACTACATACTGAGTAGAGACATCAGTTTTTAGATAATTCAGCTTCACTAAGATATGATGTATCTTTTTTTTTTTTTTTAAGTTGTCCTACAGGGCGGGCAAAAGTAGGTTTATAGTTGTAATATAAAACAATACAGTAATAACAATACAAAAATAAACTCTGTCTTTTGCATTCTTGCAACTGTAAACCTGCTTTTGCCCACCCCATATATAGATATGAAAAGAATTTTGCTTGTGAGACCACACATGCAAATATATTAGTTGACATCCACATATCAGTAAAAATTTCAATTTACTTAATTTAGACTTTTTTGAGTAAACTAAACATTAAAAAGCTGATCTTATTTGATTATGAATGTAACTTTTTTTTTTTTACAAAAGAATTATAACATTTTAAATAAATAGATGGCTCTGCAAACATCAGAAGTGCAAACTTCTATTAAGAAGCTTTAAAAACGTGCGCAGACTGTAACCTCCCGTGGCGATGTGCGTTGTCCCTGTGCCCTTTTTATCGGAAATGTTTTCATTTGTTCTTGTTCCTGCCGCTTAGTGGCGAATCAGTGAAACTCTGAAGGAGATGGAAGAGAAAAAGAACGAAGTCAGCAGGCTCCAGGAGCAAGAAAAGGCGCTCTATGCCGGCTTCCAGGCGGCCCTGGGCGAAAACAACAAGTTCGCCAACTTCCTCACCAAGGTGCTGAAGAAGAGGGTGAAGCGGGTGAAGAGAAAGGAGGCCGAGGGCGATGCCGGTTCGTATTTCTTCCCTACATGTGGTTTTTGCCTCCTGAACATAGATGGAGAGAAAGAGATGGTCTGTGTCACCCCAACAGTGTAGAGGCCCTGTGGGGCTTAAGGAGGGGGGGATGTAAACCTTTTGGGTCCGTACAGGGGAAGTACCACTTTTTCTTCACCAGACTGTGTTTTTTGTGTATATATATATGTATAATCAACTTGGGAAGAAAAGGAAGGAAAAGGTACGTCGTGCAAATATTAAAACAGGAGTGGCTAAGGTAAAATTGGATAAAGTCAATTTCAGGGCAAAGAAAATTACTGGACACAGAAAAACCCTGAACAATGATAAAAATGTCAGTCTACCCAGAAGACAGAGCAATCTTAAATGTGTGCGTAAAACAACAGAGTCGCAAAATATGTGAGGCAAAAACTGGTAGGAATGAAAGGGAAAATAGACAAACCCATGATTATATTTGGAGACCTCAAACCCCCCTCTCAACATTTGATAGAACAACTATACTGAAAATCAATAAAAGGATATAAAAGACCTGAACAGCACCATCAACCAAAAGGATCTAATTGACAGTAATAGAACACTTCACCCAAAACAGCAGAAGATACACACTTTGCAAGTGCCCACAGAACATATACTAAGATAAACCCTATGTTAGACTATGAACAAATCTCAACAACTATAAAAGAATTGAAATCATACAGGATGTATTCTCTGACCACAGTGAAATCAAACTAGAAGTCAATAACAGAAAGATAACAGAAAAATCTCGAAACACTCAGACCTAAACAACATGCTTCTATATAATCCATGGGACCCAGAGACATCTCATTGTAAAATTTAAAACTACATTGACCTAAATGAAAATGAAAATGCAACTTATTAAAATTTGTGGAATACAGCTAAAGCAGTCTTGAGAGAGAAATTTATAGTACTAAATTAGAATAGAGGACAAGTCTCAATCCAATAATTTAAGCTCCCACCTCAAGACTGAAGTGCAAAATGAACCCAAAGTGAGCAAGCAGAAGGAAGGTAATAGTAAAGATAAAAGCAGAAATCAATAAAATTGAAGGCAGAAAACCAATAAAGAAAAATCACTTATTAAGAGCTGTTTTGTTCTCGAGAAGATCAATTGATTGGCAAACCTCTAGCAAGAGTTAAAAAATCAAAAGAGAGCAGAGTACCAATATCAAGAATGTAAGAGGTGATATCATTACAGACCCACATTGCAAATATTAAAAGATAACAAGGAAATACATTGAACACTTCTATGCACATAACTTTTTGGGAAATAGGCCAATTCCACAAAAAAGTACTACCCCGACTCATTCAACATGAACGAAATAGATAATTTGATAACTATTAAGCACATTGAGTGGGGGTCGGTGGATGAAAAATTCCTAAACTGACCTAACACGACCTTGGCTGAAGGCAGGCCCGAGTGATAAGGTA
Organism: Miniopterus natalensis; assembly: GCF_054644295.1. Classification (NCBI taxonomy): domain Eukaryota; kingdom Metazoa; phylum Chordata; class Mammalia; order Chiroptera; family Miniopteridae; genus Miniopterus; species Miniopterus natalensis. The sequence continues at coordinate 37,405,398 of NC_142086.1, read as the reverse complement.
CAGGGGGCAGGGAATAGGCATTTGGTCAGATATCAAGGGTGGGGGGCTTTTACTAAACTGACTTGGCAGGATTCTTCCTAAAACTGGACTAAATGGGCCAATGACAGAGCCCCAGGTCAAGGACTAGTCAGAAAGAAGACTCAGAGGGGCTGGCTCCAGTTTGGTTAAAGGAGAGAGCCTTTGCCAGCTAACCCCCGGCAGGGTTTGCTGCAGGTTCTCCAAGTTAAACCTCTCCGTGTTTGTGCAGCAACACAGGACCATTCGCCCTGAGTGGGTTAAACAGAGATGATAAAGAGCATTACTTGAGTTCAGATAAGTTGTGAAAATCTTCTCTGCTTCCAGGGAGGGCACTGTGGTGTAGGAATTGTGGACCTAGATAACCAGTGTGTGCTGGGTGGGTCACAGCATAAGCGATTTGGCAACGTGGCCTCAACCCTCTGCGACTCGATGGGTTGAAATTAATTGCACAACCTTGCGCAGGCATTTGAGTTTGTGGCCGCTATGTCTTTAACCATCTTAAGCTCTTCTAAAAACACTGAGTAATTTCCTGCTTTTGCTCTGTTATTTTCCTGGTGACTAACTCATTGAAAAATACCTTATTTTAAAAATCTGGGATTTAGCTTAACACAGGAACTTCCACTTAGTAACACTGTTTTACTCCCTCCTTAGAAGATGATGAGGACAGTGATGAATCAAGTGAGGAAGAATCCAGCTTGGAGAGTGATGAAGACGAGTCTGGATCTGAAGATGAGGTTTTTGATGATTCTATCTGCCCATCACGTAAGCTGGGTAGAACCATGTGTTCTCTGTGAAATGTGACTGTGGATTGACCATACCAGGAAGGTCTTCTTTCTTTCTTTTCTGTCCCTTCCTTCCTTCCTTCCTCCCTCCCCTTCCCTTGCCTTCCCTTCTTCCTTCCTCCCCTCCCTTCCTTCTCAAGTGTGTCATAATAACATTTAAGGAAAGGGTGGTTTAAGATATATAAAGTATATTCTAATGTATACTTTTGGGGGCTCTCTGGATGGTTGGTTTTCTCTTTCGGCGGCCATGTATGAGTGACAAATAAAATGATCTGCAGATGATTTGTAGTTGATTGAGGGTCATTAGTTATGCAAGTTTAATTTTATAGAGAAATAAGATTGTTACATATTTTTAAAATATTTTTCTTTTACAAAGGTCTCCCTTTTTGACAAACCCATTAACATTTTCATATTTCAAATCTGTTTTGTAAGTGCAATTTATACCAGTTTCCTGGAGATGCTTGGCAATTTGTATTCACTGTTTTCACTGATGAAATCAGTCTGAGGCATCCAGACCCAATTTTCTTACAGTTTCAATAGGTAAATGATTCAGTAGAAAAAAACATTTCTATTTGGTCTGAAATTTACTTTTCTAGTCGTTTCATATAAATTATTCATCAAACTTTAAAGTTTAATTCCAAATAAATTTTAAATCCTGTTTTGATTTTCAAAGTAAGAGTTTTCTCAAAGTCATTTATGAGTAGATGAGAGCTGAAAATTTTTCTAGTGCAGCTTCTTATTTTATCCCAGGACTCAATGGCTTGCACAGTCCCAGAGCTAGGTTAGTGGTAGAACTTGGGCAAGAGCTGAGGTTCCTGAATTCCACTGTGGTACTCTATTATATGTTTACGTTATCTGTTACTTTGTGGATAAAAGTCGCTGTTAGTGTGATACAGTGGAAACTAATATAGAGATACTTACTGTACTTGGGTCCCATTCTGTCACATATCAGCCATGTGACCCCTCAGAGACTTAGGGTCCTCACCTATACAAATGGAAACGGTCGTTTCTACCTTGCAGGGCCTCTGCGCCTTGAATGAGATCATGGACGTAAAGGGCCCAGGACAAAGCCTGGCTCAGGGTACTGCTCAGGACATCAACACTAGTACCATAATTACTGTCATGATTATTAATAGTTTCCCCTGGAACCATGGAGCCCTAAGTGTAACGACACCTTGCTAGAACAGATCCACAAACGGGCACTAATGATTCTGAGGCTCCCGAGTCCACGCTTGCAGTCGTACCACACCCCATAACAGATGGGGCTTCTCTTTTATTCCCACTCTTTTCAGATTGCGACATGAGTCTTTTCGAACTGGCGCTTCAACTTCGGGAGAAAAGGCTGGACATTGAGGAGGCCTTAGTCGAAGAGAAGAAAATTATCGATAACCTCAAAAAGGAATATGATACATTGTCCAAAAAAGTACGGTGCTTTGCCTTTTTCAGGTCTACTTATCCCCTCCCAATATGCTGCACGTTCTCCCAGCTATAATATTGCCATTTCATAACAATGACATAATGTAGGACTTCTCCAAAGAAAAGAAACATTTCAAATGTGACATCCTGGTTTTCTTCTTCCAGCACAGTCGTGGCGTGGTGGGGGCCATTGGACTTTCTTGACCTAACTCATTGATTCCCAAACTTTTATGATTAGATACTTCTATATGTAAAAAAATAATAAATTACGAAGTGTGTATCCACACAATAAATGTTTTTAAAAGTTATTTATTTATAACTCGTATTTATGAACGATTGTATTAACATACAGTTGAGTCTTAAACAACACAGGTTTAAACTGCACAGGTCCACTTACAATGCAGATTTTTTCCAGTGAATTTCGTAGCCCCAGGTTTTGCATCCGTAGATTCAACCAACCACTGATTGAAAACAGTATTTTCTATTTTTGGTTGGGAACCCATGGAAGTAGAGGGCCGACTTAAGCTATATGTGGATTTTTGGCTGTGCAGGGTCGGCACCCCTAACCCCCCGCATTGTTCAAGGGTCAGCTATATTCTGTATATTATGAAACATTGACAAAAAAGAGAAATTAATTATATTGATTAATTTCTGCCTTATCTGCTCATTTTCTCTCTTAGGCATCTTTTCTAGATCAACATCACTTAACTTGATTCATGTTCAGAAGTATTTTCAATATATTGAGTCTCCTCTTTCAAGTAGGAAATGATTTGAATAACCTTCAAGTTTTTTAGGAGGTGAAGAATGAGCTTCAGAAACACTGTAGTTAGTAGTTTCATCACTTGAAAGGCTTTTTCCTTTAATTTATTGAGCCCATTATGACCAAACAAGATTCAAAACATTCTGACAAAAACGTTCTGTACCGAGAGCAACTTTCCGTGCAGAAAATAGAAGGGAGATGAGGACATGTCTTCTTTTTCTTTTTCTTTTTTTAAAAATATCTTTATGATTTCAGAGAGAGAGAGAGAGAGAAACATCAATGATGAGAGTCATTGATCGGCTGCCTCCTATACGCCCCCGACTGGGGATCGAGCCCGCAACCCAGGCATGTGCCCTGACCGGGAATCGAACCCCAATTGCCTGGATCCTAGGTCGATGCTCAGCTGCTGAGCCACGCCCGGCCAGGCGAGGACATGTCTTCTGAGCTCACATTCGCCAAACCTTTACAGCTCTGGGGACATAGGAGCGATTGAAAAAGTGGTGTAATCATGACTTAGCAGGATGAAACAACGTGCATTTTTGGGCTGCAAACTGGGATCATCCATTTAATCACAGCCCAGCAGAGCGGATCCTGCTCATGCTTTTACTCCCTATCAAGATGCCCTCATTGACCACCTTGGGGGTGTGCTTGCTGCATCTTGTCAACATTTCACTCCCGGGCTCCCCACAGGTCAAAGTTGTGGCGGCTAACCTGAACGCAGCGGAGGAGGACCTGGAGGCCTATCAGCGAGAGAAGCAGCAGCAGCTGAATGAACTTCTGGTTGTGGTTCCTCTCAAGCTTCACCAGGTGATGGGGCCAGCGAGGTTGCCCCTCCCTGTCTGAGCAGAGTCACCTCACCTAGGCCTTTCCAAGGAATGATTTATGGGTCACTGGTGGGGAGAAGAGCCGTCCTTTGCTGAGAATTCTCCCTGTAGGATGACACCCCGTAACATCATGTGTATTTCCCTGTGGCCTGTTACTCAGCTTTGGAAGCTGAATTTCAGGCCTGGAGAATGAGGAACCTGTGACGTAGGAGTGGGATGGCTTGGAGGTTGAAATCTTGGATCTTGCACATATATCACTTTTCACATCATCTTTAAATAGACATGAACTAATGCTGCAAGACTTGTCTTCACTTAATCTCTACTTTGTTCAAGACAGAAGTCAAGACAAAAGGAAAATATTCTTTTCTCCCCTTTTTTGCTCACCTCCACACTCCACTTGAATTACAACATATTAAAATATATAGAGAGAAAAGACCCATTACATTCTGTTTTGTCAGGTAAAGAGAAAACACTGTATTTTAGAAGAAAAACCCAAGACCAGCCTTACATACCCTGCGTGTGTGATGTGCTGTTGAGTTGGCTCTGACGCTGGGTGACCCCAGGAAGGAGCGATGTCCTCAACAGCCCTGCTTAGCACCTGCAGGCTCATCCCTATGGCTTCTCTTACGGGGTCAATCCGTCTCATATTTGGTCTCCTCTTTTCCTGCCACCTTCTATTTTCCCAGCATTATTGTTTTTTCCAAAGAACCTTGCCTTCTCATGATGTGCCCTAAGTACCAGTTTCAGTTTTGTCATTTTTGCCTCCAGCAATGTTTCAGGTGTAATTTGCTCTGTGTAACCTGACCCAAACTGGATTAGCTGTCTGGAGCAATCTCCCTAATATGCCAACCCTGAAACATTAGTTCCATCATTGTGCCGTAGATAGTAGCCATGATCTTTGTTCTGATTTAGGTTTTGTTTTGTTTTTGTTAGATAGAGCATGTGGTGTTTGGAGAAATACCTAGTGATCTCTCTGGAACTTTGGTCTTTTCTAACGGCTCCCTGGGAAGACTGCAAGAACGAATCGTGCAGCTCCAGGAAGAGAATTCCAAGCAGTATAAACTTAACAAAGAGTGGCGGGAGAGACGGAAACAGCTCATTCGAGAGAAGAGAGAGATGGCAAAAACTATAAACAGTGAGTCGCTAACCCCACGGGTTATCTAGTACTATTTATTGACGTTTACTGATAAGTAACATTTATTGATAAGAGGGAACTGTCAAGTGACTGTTTCCAACTTTGAAAATAGTAAGTAATCAAAAGGAAACAAGAACACCTCAAGCTGCCCAATTTAAAAGGGACAAATCTTTTATCATAGAAATTATTTCTCTGAGTTGTAAAAAGTTTCATGTACAATGAAATATAGAATAGTATAATAATAATCCATCTACCACTCAAGCTTAAGAAACTATTCTGCTATCTCTTTCCCCAGGATCAAGTACCAGGTGAGTACACATATATGTGTATGTGTCCACGCACAATATGTGAAGCTACTTGCATACTTTTAACTGTAATACTGTATTATTCATATAATTTTGCAGTTCACTTTATTATTATTTTTAAATATATATTGATTTCAGAGAGAGGAAAGGAGAGGGAGAGAGGGATAGAAACATCAGCGATGAGAGAGTCAGTGATCAGCTGCAGCCCGCAACCCAGGCATGTGCCCTGACCGGGAATCGAACCCTGATCGCCTGGATCCTAGGTCAATGCTCAACCGCTGAGCCACGCCCAGCCGGGCTCACTTTATTATTTTTTAAAAATATTTATTGATTTTGGAGAGAGAGAGAGATAGAAACATCAGTGATGAAAGAGCGTCATTGAATGGCTGCCTCCTGCACGCCCCCTACTGGGGACTGAGCCCGGAAACCCCAGGGCATGTGCCCCGACCAGGAATGGAACCGTGACCTCCTGGTTCATGGGTTGACGGTCAACCCACGAACCCACTGAGCCACACTGGCCGGGGTTTAATAAAGTAGCTCAGTTCACTTTATTAAACGCATTTTAGTTATTCATATTGCTACAGTAATTATTTATTTTAACTGCTATTACAGCGATTTTCAACCGGCTGCCCCAAGAATGTTTAAAACGTGCAGTACCTGACTCTTTACTCAGGGGCACTGACCTCTTTTCCCTTAGGTTGTCAAATAAAAAATGACAAGAGCCAACACAATAGTCATCCAGTGGGACTAAATCAAAATTATACCTATTTTTTTGTCAGATGGGCAAAAAATGTAATACATTTTTTAGTGTGCTGCAGAATTTGAGTAATTAGTCCTTGAGTGCCACGAGATGAAAAAGGTTGACAATTGCTGTGCTATTACAATATTCCACTGAGGACTGTAAAATAACTTATTCCTTCAGTCACCTGTTGATATTTCGGGTACTCCTAATTTTTCATGGTTACAGACAGTGTTACAGTAAACCTTCGTGTACAGGCCTCCCTGTGCGCGTGTGAGGAGGTGACTCCCAGGACAGGGCCTCTAGGCAACAGGGCCTGTGCACACTGCCAGCTCTCTGCGATAAGGCCACCTTGCCCCCTGGCCGGCGTGACGATTGCCCAGGCTTCGTATTTTCATCAGCGCTTGATGCGGTCAGGCTTCAATTTTGCCGATCTGGCAGATGTTAAATAGTATTTCACTGCGGTTTCTATTCCTATTTCTTTGATTCTGGCGAGGTTGAACGTCTTCACATACCTCTGTTTGTGTTTCCTTTTCTGTAACTGCCATATTCTTTACCCATTTTTTACTTCTGTTTTTTTGTTTTCTTATTAATTTCAGGGAGTTCTTTATATATTCTTTCTTTGTCCATTAAACACACTTTAAGTCTCTCCTTGTTTGTGGCTTCCCTTTTACTTTTTTTAGTGTATCTTTTGGGGATCTAGACATTTTAAATCTTAATGTAGTTAACTTTATCAGTGTATTTATTTGTGGTTTGTGCATGGGGTGTGTGTGCGTGTGTGTTGTTTAAGAAATCCTTTTCTACTTTGAGGTCATAAATATTTTTTTATAGTTTTATCTTTTCATAGTGTTCTTCACACTTGCATTTTTAACCCATCTGGAATCAAGGTAGATGGTGTAAGGTGCAGTGTAAAGATTATCATCTTTTAAAATTCTTTTTATAATATTTGCTATATGGAATATATGTGTAAGAGATGAAGTATTCCAGCTTTAATAAAAATAATATTACCAATACCGGAGCATATACCTTAATGCCACAGAACTGTACACTTTAAAATGTATCATTTTAATTTTTTTTTTTTTTTTTTTTTTGCTATGTGTATTTTGCTACAATTAAGTAATTTTTTTAAAAGAAAATTTGAAAAAGGGAAGAACACAGTGTGGTCAGTTAATCCAAGTTGCTCAGGTTTGCAGAGGCCAGTTTCCATAGAGTGCTGATGGCTCTGCCCGCCAGGTGGCTGGATTATAAAATCTTACAAAATGCATGTTAGTGCTCCAGGTTTGCGTAACACTTATTTGAGACACAGTTTTCTCAGGTGTAAGCCTTGAGGTCAGTGTTCCTCACGTACTTCACATTCCTTTGGCTTCTGTAGCCTGTGAATGTTGGTTATATCTGGAATCCTATTCATGAAACCAGGGCATTGACTAGTTTGAAGATGAGGAACCTTGTTTCAATCTAGGTAAACTCAGGCTGGGAAAATGGGTGAAGAAAATGAAATGAAGTATCACGTTTTTGGAGTGTTTGTTAAAATAAAAAATAGTTCCATGTACTGGGAGTTTTATTCAGTGACTTTCAGCTCTTCTCTCACCTCCAGCCCATTTTCTGAAAGCAAGTTGTGCATCTGGTCAAAGACCGATTTCCTAATTCTGAGTGTGAAACTGGGAGTGAGTTCCTTGCCTGTAACCCAGAGAAAAAAGCTGACCGGTGATGAGAAACGCCAGTTATCTTCTGGTTGCCTTCCTCCATCCCTACATCCAGTGGGGGAGAAGAGGAGAGTAGAGCGTGGGAGTGAGAAGGGTCAAGTTTGCTCCATTCCGAGGAGGGCACAGCTCACAGCCATGGGGAAGGTGGGTGGTGAGTGTTCCAGAAACCTTGACATTCCCAGTGAAAATCGGCTGGGCTGTGGAGTCGGGAAGGGCACAGGCTGGCTCCACGGGGGGAATGGCAAGGTGGCAAGGACCGGAGTTGACGTTATAGTCCATTGCCGTGGGCAAGGCCTCCGTAGGGGGGCTGGCCAGGGGGGAGTCCCGATTCTTACTAAGAAAGACAAAGGGGCAGCCGTAGCCCAGCTGCACTGTGCCAGTAATTCAACCGTTTCATTTGCATCACTGGTTGCCGTGGCCACCACATTACACAAGTAGGTGGTGTCACTGCTCACTCGGAATAGAAATAAACAGCTCCTCCCTGGTTTGTGCACAATGCAGCCCGGCCATTTACACTAGGACAATTCAACCATGACAATGGTTCCTTACTACAGTTCCTGCGCTGTAGCAGAATTGGATCGTGTCACACCATAGGGCCTTCAGACTTCACGTGAAGATAATCTGTGACTGAGAAAGTCTTGTTAATAAGATTACATTTTCCTGAGGCGCTCAGCCCCCACAAGTGGAATTTTGCCCACGTGTTCCAGCGTGCTCACACTGGGGAAAGACAGTAAGCAGAAGTGACATGGATCACATGTCAGTTGGAGATAATTGTTAAAAAGAAACATTAAAAAGACTGGGGAAGTCAGGGCTGAGAGCCACAGGGGGATGGGAAGAGCTCTCTGTCGAGGTGACCGGCCTGGTAAGATGCGGCCCCTCCCAGTTAGAGGACGAGGACCTGATGTTAGTTACGCCTCGGGAAACAGCCTTCCAGACGGTGGGAACGGAGATGGGAGTGAGCCTGGAGTATCTGGGATGCAGAAAGGAGTCCGGCGGGAATGGTGTCAGTGAAGAGCAAGGGATGGGAGCGGGGGCGGAGGGGTACCGCGGGCAGGGCAGGGCAGGGCAGACCACGCAGGGCTGCGTGAAACACCACAAGGACTTAAATTTCTACCTGGAGTAAGATGGAAACTTTTGTTAAATGCCTGCTCTATTCTTAACACTGATGCTACAGAGATCAATAATAAAAGAATTACAAATGGAAGAGTTCCTAATCTGGTTGGAGTCCATTAACAGTCCGAGGAGGGGCGGGTCAGGTTGTGTAAGCCAGTTGGGGAAGACAAGGTTCTTAAGCAGCTGGAAAGATAATACAGGAATGGGCATTTTAAGTGAAGAAAACAGCTGAAAAGTTAGAGGAAAAATCATCTGGAAGCATAAAATCTTTTTCCATCTTCTGACGAAAGCCCTTCCTTAGAGTGTCCTTGTTATGGGTGGTGGTCATGTCATAACAGTGGGAGCCGTGGAGCAGCCTGATGGTGACTGTCCTCTTTCAGGAATGGAGGAAACAGTCCGCGACTTGATGATCAGCAAGTTCGGCCGCGTGATAGACCTGGCAGCTCTTCAGACACTTTCCGTGAATGTAACGCTTGAGGAGCTCAAGATTAAGAAACTCCGAAAGGAGCTGCTGAATGCAAGGGAAATAAAGAAGTGGGAGGTGAGGGTGAGAGGGCACCTGACCTACTTTGGTTCAATCTAGGTGGAGGCAAGAAATGCTGGTGAGCTGTGTGTGGTTCCTGCAAGGCATCTGTTGTACAGCTGGAGACGGGTCTGGGAGCCCCACTTCCCCGCCGCTGCCCCCCCCAACCGTGAGCTGCTGACCGTAAGCCTGTCTCGGCTTCCTTACCACTCACTTCGTTGGAGGGGCTAGTCTACCTTGGGATGAGAGCACCAGCACTGGGGTTTAGGGGCCTGGTGCATGTAAATATGACAGTAAAACGGCATGGAAGATTAGAGGTTTTATTTTGAGGTGTGCGTTAACGTGTAAATGCTCTGACAGTGCTAGAAATGGGACTGCTGTCCTCTGAGGGTCCTAATTGTATAAGTCTGTATAGCTTTTATGTGCTGTTACAACCTGGAAATTAGAAAACATCTCTGAGTAATACACTTTATAACAAGGCGTGGACCGTGTAGCTGGCAGGGTCTCAGGAGATGTTCGTGCCTGTGTTGATCCTGAGCGTGAGGTGAGGCCGTGCAGGTACGGCCTGAGTAACGACAGGCGCTGTTACAGAGATTCTGCAAGCCTCCAAGCCATCACCGCTTCTCTAGGTTACTGTCATGTCTCAGCAGTAGATAGGCAAGCTGGAGAGGTTCCTAGTTCTTTATTTTTAATTGATTTTAGAGAGGGAGGAAGGGAGAGGGAGAGAAACATCGATGTGAGAGAGGAACAGCCATCGGCTGCCTGCTGCTCGCCCCCTACTGGGAACTGAGCCTGTATCCCTGGCACACTCCCTGCCTGGGAATCCAACCAGTGACCCTTCGGGATGACACTCAGCCAACCAAGCCACACCAGCCAGGGCACTTAGTGCTATCTTGTCTCATCTTTTTTTATCCAAGATTTGCCACTGTGCTGTGAGAAGTAAATTACTTACGTGTTCATGTCATTGGGACTGGTCCTTATCAGGGGAATGCTGCACATAATATGTGCAATCTAAAATAATTTGTGGGAGCAATAAGAGTACAAAGGAAAGCCACTAGCAGATGTACGGCCATTCAAGGACTTGGGGGATCCTGGGCCAAGCCTGGGAAAAGAGCAGTATGTGAAAGTTTCTTGCTTAAATTACCATTCTCCCTTTCAATTAGTGAACACCAACGCTCAGTCTGCATACTAATTCCAGTCCTCAACAATGGAGTGATGTCAATACCGGTCTTATTTTTACCTACTTTTATCTTTGATAAGATTCTTCTTATCTTTTCTCTAGTCAAATCAGACCCGATGCAGCTGCTTCTGGTTGCATTTTCATACTGACTTCTGATTCTATTTTTCTATATGCATATCACTCTGTTTGCCTGATGGTTCTGATCAAATCTGGACATTCGTTTTTCTCCGTTTCCTCTCATTCACATCATGCGTTCTGCGTCTTCCTGCCCTGGTAGGAGAAGATTGCTCAGGTGCGGTGGGAGCTGATGATGAAGACAAAAGAACACACCAAAAAGCTCCACCAGATGAATGACTTATGTATTGAAAAGAAGAAACTGGACTCTCAGTTGAATACACTACAGAACCAGCAGGTATGCTTCTTCGCTTCAGATCCTTTGTTGAATCGGGGAAGTTCTGTAACGGTGGCTGTTCACAGGAATATCAAGTGCTGGCATTTCAACAAATCTGGATCTCAGACTGCTGCTTACCCCACCAGGGTCACTGAGAACACCAAGTTGATATTGGCCCCACTGCAGTAAGCTTGGGTGACTAGCTTCACTGTACACCTCTTGGGTGCCACAAACTTACATAAGTGCTTATCTCTGGGGTTTGCCTTGGCCCTGGAGATGTAAGGTTATTTAGGTATAAATAATACTAATATCCTACCTGAATTTGGTGTCAAACATCCATTTCCAGTATTTTCTCATTTCATTTGACCTAAAGTGGGCATCTTGACTTGTGGAATCCTGCATGTTAACAGCCTTACTAAAACACTTGCTGCTACTTAGGGCTTTCAACTTGCTCTATATCATATTTTTTGAGCCTAACATAGTGCTACTTAACATGTGGTGGATGCTACTTATTTAATAGATTCACCCTACTCAAGCGTTGCCCTCTAAGAACCTAACACGTGTTCTGAACTATATTTCATAGTATTACAATAGCTTCTGCAAAAGTGCCCGGTGTCTCTCTCGGTTTTTTTCATGAAGCACCCTGGAAGTGGTTTAAGTTAGTTCTCAGAGTGTGGCCCCCCAAAGAAAGTGTCAGTATCACCCGGGGAAAATTGTTAGAAATAACCCAGATCTACTGAGTCAGAAGCGGGGGGCTGGGAGGAGACGTGGCATGAAGCCACATCAACAAGCCTTCAGGGTGAGTCCGCCGCATGCCCGAGTTTAAAGTCACTGGTCTAAGCAAGAGCGCAGAAGGGGGAAAAGTTTGGTTTATTCCATGGAGAACGAATAAGAGGATTTGGGAAACTTGTAAGTGGACATGAGATATGAGAGGAAGCTTAGAACAAGAACATCGAGGGCCCTTTCCCTACTAAACAATTTTTGAGTAGAGAACCAAGGCAGGCTCAAGGTCGATGCCTGAGCGAGCTCTCCAGTGGGAGCCGCCAGTCAGCACGGACTCCAGGCGCTCGGCCCGTCCGGATACACTGGGCGGAGTCGGCGGTAGGACAAGGGTCGAATGGGAAAACTAACAGCGATGTACGGGAGGTGCGTTTCTAAAATGAGGCCTGTCTGCCTCCAAAGCTGACTCCATTGCTGTGATTCTTACAACTGTCCAGGCATGAATTGGGATGTAGATGGCAAGAAGCTAGTGTCCAAAGAAATGTCAAAATGAGAATACCCAAAATTCGTTTGGATATGGTAAGAATGAGGGAAAATTAAGGAGCCTTTAAAAAGACTGATCGGAATGGCTGGGGGCGAGTTGGCACATGTATTTAGCCGCAGGGAACCGAAAGGCCCATTGGAAGCAGCTTAAACAAATAGGCTCATTTTTCTCACTGAACAAGACGTCTAGAGGGGACGACTTAAGGGGGTTTGATTTAGTGGGTCCATGATGTCAGGGGCCAGCATCTCTGTGATTCTGGTTCTTTGATGTTTTCCTCAGAGTCACTAGACGGCTGCCTCGGCTCCATGTTTCACATCCACATGCCGGCCTCTTCTGTGCCTTTATTAAGAAAGCATGTTTTCTGCTTAGATTCACTCAGCCACCCCTAGCTGGAAGAGAAACTGGGCGATGTTAGTGTTTAGCTTTCACAGCCTCGAAAGTGAAGGCGGGCAAGGGAGAAGCTATGGGGTAACGACAGCCCCTGCTTTCTCTGAAGGTCTGCCATCGTGAGGGTAATGGACAAATCATAGACTTTTGGCTTCAGGTAACCTGGTTGTAACCCTGCTTCCAGCCCTTAATAATATAGTCACTTGGGCCAGTTTATGAATCTGTCTCGGTCCCTGTAAAATTGGAAAAACCCCACCTAGTTCACAGAGTAGTTGTGAGGAATAAATGAGGCAGTGTATGTAAGCACCTGGTAGAGAGTGTACCAGCTGAGTGCTATGTCCCTTCCTTTAGCATGCGTTCAAATTTTATTGAGCATCTACTTAGGTAACAAGCCCCAGAGTGAGTGCTGGGTACAGTGGTGAGATCCAGGATCTCAAAAGAAAGCTATCAAACATTTAGGTTGAATCATAACAAATCACCACTTTGTTTAGGTTAAAAAATGGTCAAATGTCATAAATTTCAAGTGGTTCACTCTGATGATTCCAGTGGCACACAGTGGCTGTTTTGATAGAACAGAGCAGGAAATCCTAGCCTAGTCCATGGGGCAAAGGTCTCTCTAAAGTGATGTCTGAAGCAGGAGCAGGCATTGGCTGGACAGGGGATGAAATCAGATAAGGAAATAGATTATTTCCCTTTTGGAAAACAAAATATGAGTTATATAGTAAAAGGAGGTACCTTGTCTTTTGTGATTCCAGTGATAAGCCCTCTAAAGTGTGAGCGGCAGCTAGCTTAATGAGTTACCCATTTAAAGGATATTTGCATTTTAAGAGTTGTTAGCCCAAAGGGCCACATTCCTAATGGTGGGATTTCAGTGCAAGAATGAAGGGCCCTTAAAATTAGGAGCAATGGCTATTTAAATTGACTGTAAGGCAGGCACTCCTAACCCATATGTAAGGACAGAGAAGTTTTCACATCTGAAATGATGCTTAAAGTAGGGAGGTGTTTTCTTTCCACAGGGCAATGCCTTCCAGGGCCCTCGGAAAGCAGATACAGTGGCAAGAGAGAAGGTCACCGAGTTGATCCAATTCCAGGCTGAAAGAATTTTGAACTTAAAGAGGGAGATTGCTCATTTGCGTAAGAAAGGAGGCATTATCCTCCCACCCATTCAGCCCAGACCATAGAACAGATGAAGCCCCTGGGCCTTTTCAGTTTGCTTTTTCTCTCAAATCCATCCAAGATTTCTGACATAAAATCCACCAGAAGTTGCCTCCTTGTCTCCTGCAACAATCCTGTTATTTTAAAATGAACCTTATCTAAAAGTCTAAACTCAGATCCAGCTGTGGAACACCCAACATCTGTTACTGAGCTGAGACATTTTAGATTTGTTTAGAGCCAACTGGATTGAATATGAAGTCTCAGAAGGCTGTAAGAAAGCATCTTTAATATGTCCTGTTTTAGGAAAACTTATTTGTATTTTTAACCATTGGCAAAAAAAGCTAGCATTAACAGCATTAGCTGGTCCCTTTTTGTTGTTTAAAACCAGTGAACTAGAAGGTGAGTTACAGCCTGGACCTGAGGGCCTCTTGGAAGTGATCCAGGCCGTCAGCCAGTTTGTATTTCTCTTATCTGCTCTACTTCTCCTTTCCTATCATTTGCATGTTACTTACAGCCCTTCATTTATTTCTTAAAATATATTTAAAATACCGCTTTCCTGAAAATCACTGCATCTTGATGAATTCTTCCAATTTAACTTTGGATAGAAAAAAGATCTAACAATCTACCAGCTAGCACTCTATTTCTTCTGGCCAGCAGAGGGCACACTTGTCCTAGATGACCAGTCAGTCCTGGGGCTTTCCTAGGATCTTGCTTATCAAATTCGTGACAAGAATGAGAAGCCAGGGTCTGGCACAAGGTCTCGTAAGTGTCTGAAGTGGCATTTCACCTGTAATTCAACTCTACTGAAACTGGGAATATACATCGAAAGCTTCAGTCTCCATCCAGTCCCAGGTATAAAGGATGAACCTGTGGTAGGACAGCAAGCAGTAAGTACATGTCGATTTTAACTAACCAGTGAGTCAGCTCCTCTGGCAAGGTTGGTGTAGCTTTGGAAAGAAGGGGAATGAATTTTACCAGGCACCACATGTTCATGTGTAGTATAACGATTAACTAAATGGAGAAAATACTTGGTCTTTAACACACACACCTATATAGAAGTGATTAGTTTCATTCCTTGGATATGACCAAAGTTTTACCTTAAGCCCAGTCTCATCAGTAAGAGAACTGAATCTGCTCCTCCCTGCCTCCTGCACAGTCCCCCTCTTGGGCGAAACAGTTACTGATGCATTCCACAGAATAAAAGCACAACCGACGTTCCAAGTATTTGCAAAGATGAAAAATCAGAAACATCTGCTACCTTTTCCAGATCTCATCTCTCGATCTGAAAACATCACAAGTGGGTTTCTCCAGATACTCAAAGACTGAATCCTAACGTGTAAGGAAAATGCTGACTCATATATGACTAAGCTGAAGGTTACAGGGAAGACTAAACATTTATTTAGAAGTTACAGTGTTTGTTTTTACAGAGCTATGTTGCCACAGATTATTGATTCTGGAAGGTTTGTTAATGCTTATGGTACTGTACACATCTGAGTCTGTTCTCACGGGCATCTTCTGGACACGCTGCCTGCATCACCAGGTCGGGCAGTCTCACAGGTGTCTGCAGCCTGTGCGACTGTGGCCTCGGCATCACATGCGTGGGCATCGCGAACAGTGAGTCTTCCCTTCAGCAGCTGCTCCGGGGGCTCCTGCAGCCTCCCTGTCATGGGCACAGGTTCTGAGTTCCTCCTGTTATGTTGTGGCTTCTGTTTTACCTCTCATACCTCCATGGGTAAGAGTCC
Source organism: Miniopterus natalensis (assembly GCF_054644295.1). Taxonomy (NCBI): domain Eukaryota; kingdom Metazoa; phylum Chordata; class Mammalia; order Chiroptera; family Miniopteridae; genus Miniopterus; species Miniopterus natalensis. The sequence continues at coordinate 37,389,961 of NC_142086.1, read as the reverse complement.
CATGTCTTTCCAGAATTATAAAAACACATGTACATTTATTTACAAGTGCATAAATATATAAATATGGCTATTATAGAAAAATAAATACCAATTTCCTCTGTCTCTTTAAAAATGATAATATAGAGTCTTTCTGGAATACTGGCTTCTGCCTAAATTATGGGGGGCGGTGTTTCAAAAGATACGTGCACTGGTGGGCTGGGGGAGAGCTGCCTCCCAAGCTCCTGTCCTCCATAGGTCCCCGTGGGGTGCTGGGGACACCACTCTCCACCCATTTGGCAAGAGTCAGTGCTGTCCACTTCTTCAACTGGTGCAAGGCCCAAGCAGCACGGGGGCCCTGTGGGGAGAGAAAATGGGAAACATTAAAATCCAGACTGGCCAGGAAGCAGTGCTCAGAGGTGCTGGTCACACTGATCCTAAAGGAGAGAGAGAACCTACAGCCATGACAAGGTCATTAATGCTCTCAGACACGGGCTGGTCCATCTGCACATGGAGACTCTCAAGCACTTGGCCTGTGCCCTAGGGCAGATGAAGTCAGCTCAGCCCATAAAATGTGGAAGACAGCCCTGGTCCATCCTACTGGTATAATTTCTGGCCATGATCACCCCACACACAGTTGATTCTCCCAGGTGCTGGATTTGGCTCTAGGAGGCGAGTTTCACTTCCCAGAGGCAAGGGTGAGGTTCTGCACATGGACCTACATCCATACCATGGAGGCTAAGAAATGCTATCCAAGCCTCTGCAGCATCCTGTATCCAACTAAGTATCTACTGAAGACACTGGAACAGGAAGACAGTGGGATGGAGCTGGTGTGCACTGAGCCCCTTGGAGAAGAAAGTTCTGTTGAAGCACAGAGTTACGATGTTTGTGAGAAGTTGGCTCCTTAACGACTGATGTAACCTTAGTCCTTAATTAAGAGACAAGACCCAACAAAGAAAGGTATTTTGGAGTGATTAGAGAACGCCTCTTATGATGAGAGACAGTAGGAATTTGTGAATGGCCTTGAAATGCAGAAGCCAAGAAACTCTAAAATGGCCAAGAATCCTTTTCCTTAGCCTTTGAGGGCAAAGCTTGATGTACTGGAGAAGGAACCCACTGGTATATCTGCTAGGCCTTCAGGCAGGAAGGAGGGTGGCCAGCCACCTTTCCCCCTCTCTCCCGATTAAAGCTGTGGACAGCTCCACCTTCAGTGACTTCTCTCCCTCTCCAAGTCACTCCTGGGCTGTGGGTGACTACCTCATGTCATCTGCAGCCTCTTTAATTTCCTGCCCTGCCTCTGGCACGGACCTGCATGAAAAAGAGGGTCCCACGTCGCTTCCAGCCCAGGACTCTGGGGTCCATTCCTCATTCCCAACTGACTGACTGTAGCAGGCTGCTCCTGGAGGTGGTGGCAGTCCTGGTGGGTCTGGAGCAGCTGGTGAGTTGAGTCATCAGGCAGTGTGTATAAGAAAGAGACCTTGTCTGGGTTGGCCTTGGTTCCCCTGCATGCACAAGACCAAATGAGGAGGTCAGGTATGGACAGAGTGGGCTCCTATCCCCACCGCCCGGCTGCTCCCATCAGAGCACCAGAGGGGGAAAGAGCTCAGATGGGCAGGGATTGCTCCCCTCTGAACATCAAGAAGTGCCACACCATTTCCATGGGTAATTCTAGTCTGTCGCCATTGTATTCCATGCAAGTCCTAGAATGTATTAGAAAATGTGGAATCAGGTGTCCAGGGGCCTCTGGGCAAAGCCAGCTGGGCTACTCTGACTGGCCAAGTGGGGGGAGGATTCTGAGGCCAACCCAGGCTCCCGCCCTGCGGAGAGGCCTCCTTGCCTCCCCAGGCTCCTTCCCCTTGCTTATTGGTTGAGAGTCCAGTGGAGAGGCTGTCAGACGTGGGGATCCCTAACTGAAGCACTGGGGCTCGCCTCTCAGTGACTGTAGAGGGAAAGGTGGGATAGGGAGGGGCCTGGTTACCTGGGAATGTGGTGGCTGTGGACATCATATCCATTGCCAAGAACAGTCTGCCTCAGGAGGCCATTGGTGTCATCCTGCTGCTCAAAAAGAGAATAATGACAAGGTCATGTCAGAGTCCAGGACACTTTCCTGCTCATTCTTTAACAGGATGAACTGAAGAAAGCCTGGCCAGCAGCCCAGACCTAGGGGCTGGAAGGGAGGCGGCCTCAGGAGGCAGCCCAACCACTCCCTCTGTGGGTGCCTGTACCTGCTCGCCCATACCCAAGACCGCGTTACCTGCTGGAGCTCCCCTGGGCAGTGCTGCGGAGGTTTCACGCCTGGGTAGCCCATGGCTGTCGCAGGGCAGCCCCTGTTCACGTGTACCCCACTGGCACAGGCCCGTCCATCGGTGCTGCTGAGGTAGGGCTGCCCATTGGCCCGGTGGCCTGGAAGTCCTCCCAGTGGTACCATAGTGTACTGGCAGGAGGACAGAAGGGCACCTCGAGGAAAACCCAGGTCTGTTGTATGTTCTGGAATGACAGAGGAGAGAGAGCTGCTTAGGCCAAGGAGGCCTGGGCAGCTTGAAAAAGTCCCCTGTGAATCTCAGAAAACTCCTGACCACAGGGTCACGTGAGGTAGGCAGGGAGTTGGGGCTGTCCCGGAGACGGGAATAGCCTCCCTCAGTATCTATGTTACCCTGTCTGCCCAACATCTGGACTTTTTTTTTTCCAGTGGCGATATGGGTGAGGAGATGTAGGGGCAGGTGTTCAGGAGAAGGAGATGGTGAGCGAACAGGAGGAGCAATACTTGGTGAGGTAAGATGGACTAGGTGTGTCGTCATGAGGCAGACGTTAGTGGGTAAGAGATTAGCTCAGGATAAGGGGGAAAGCTCACAGCAGCCCCAGACCCCAAGAAGAGGGAGGAAGTGTTTGGAGAAGAGGCAGGTAAGTGTGAACATGCGGTCAGAGCAGCAGCTTTGGACACTAAAAGGAATTGGAGCCAGCTAAGTCCGAGCTCCCGAGATGCAGAAACAACAAACTCTGACTTCTTCCTACTCTCCTCCACCTGCCATGGTCCGTGAGCTGGGAGGAAAGGGCTCAGTTTTAGGTATTCTCTGGCTCTCTGGGGGTCCCAGGAGCTTGAGCTCTGGTGACTGGGAAGCAGGGCACCTCTGCTCCCGCCCTGCGGAGAGGCCTCCTTGCCTCCCCAGGCTCCTTCCCCTTGGCGCAGAAGAGGGCCCCTCACTCACTCTGCTTAGACCAGGCCCTCCACAAGCAGAAGGGGATGAAGGCGACGATGAGGAGGACGACAGAGCCCAGGACGACCCCGACGATCAGGTAGGGCAGGTCGCTGGAGCGTGCCACCATGGCCCCCGTGCCCACTGGCCGCTCTATGGTTTCAGGGGGTGGTGGCTGAGGTGAAGCCGGAGTCGGGGGTGGGAGTCCACCAGGCTGACCAGACTTGCGAGCTGTAATTGTGAACAAAACTCACATCAGCATCTAATTTTTTGATATTTCTTTCACAACAATAACAAATATCCTGATTCCGTGGTTGTGGGAAATGGGGTCAAACTCATAAGACAGGGCCTCAAAACCCTTTAATAGATGAGTGTGGTATCCAGGCTCAGCATGACCTTGGCATCTAACGTGAAACTTGGTATTACTGAGAGAACTGAACCTTATATTGCAAAACACAATCAGATATTTGTGAGCCAAACACTGGAGTCAGACTGGGTCCTCTGAGTGGAAGTGGTGTGGGGATTTCCTGAAAGGAGAGCTGGTGAACTTTAGGAAGAAAATATTTTTAAATGCATGAAATCAGCAAAAGGACCGGGAATGGAAAAATTCACCCATGAATTTGTGCCTCCTGGCAGATTGAGAGACGTGGAGTACTAGGCATGAGCCCGAGCTGCAGAGCAGGGGGATAGGTGTATTGGGTGGGACTCCCTGGGACAGACAGTGACTGTGAAGTGCTAATTCCAAGGTGTCCAGGTAAGATGGTGAACTACTCACTGGGCTTTTGCTATTATCAAGGTGTATCTGACATTGTTAACTCCTCTTGACAGCCGTCTTCCCCCTGACTTTCTGATACTGCAGGTTTCTGATGTACCCCCCGGCCTCTCTGATGCTGCTCCTGGCATTTCTCTTTTCCTGCTCTCTCTGGCTTCTCAGACACTGGAGGTCTTCCTGACCCCTCTCAGTGGACACTGTCTCTATGGATTCTTATCTGTTCCCGACTGCCACATCCCCACCCCCATGGCCCTCCCCCAGGCAGGAGGCCTGCTTCTCAGGGAACACTCATATTTCAACATCTCAGAAGAATCAGACTCAGTGGGTCTCCAAGGGGTTTCACCTTGTTCCTCTCACTGGATCTGGTTCTCACCCAGCCTTCCCCACTTCAATAAATGGCAACATCACCTGTGTGGTCCCTCAAGCTAGAAACTTCAAGGCTTACTCTGAGCTCCTTTCACTTTCTCCCAGCCCCAACATGCTGTCAGTCCCTGGCCCAACGCACGCTTCCTCAGAAAAAGAGACCCTTCTCTTTACCTTTACTCCACACCCCCGTGCTCTCCCCGCAGCCCATTCCTGCATAGTCACCAGTGACCCTGCTCAACAAACAAACCCACCAATGACCCTCCTCCACCCCAGCCCATAGGGTCCTCTCTTGTTCTCCTTCAGGTCCCATGTACTTCAACCATCTGGAGATACTTGCAGGTCTATCCGGTCCCCCAGGACACTCCCTCCTCAGTCCACCTGAAGATTCAGTCCTTCCAGGAGACCAGTGTGAAGCCCTTGTAAACTCTGTTCTTTGCCCTGAGCACTCTGTGTGTCTCCTGCTACAGGACTTGATTGTGGATGTATGTGCCCCTCACTTCGCTGTTTGTTACAGAAGAGCGCAGAAGTGCACATGGCAGGCGCTCTGTATTTGCTGAGTGAGAAAGCAGTGCAAAGCCAGAGAGTGTTGCCAATGAGAAGAAAATGGATTTTCTTGTCTCTGTCTCTATGGTTTGGTGATCTCCTGATTTTGTTCTTTGCAATACAAATGGAGATCATATCCATCCACTTGACCAATGTGAAAATATAAACAAGTTATCATGTGAATACGTTTAACATGTTTTAATGCAGAGTGTCTAGGCTTGCAATTAGACGAACTTCGTCCGAAGTGTGCTCTACCGCTAGCGGTCTGCATGACCTTGGTCAAGGTATATCATTTCCTTTCCCGTCTCATGGGGTTGCAGTCAAATTAAGAAAACCAACTAATGTAAGCATCCAATGTTATCATAGGAATAGAGTGTTTATAGAACGTTTCCAACCTAAGAATGGGTTCCACTCCATGAGTTCATGTATGAGTTAGTTCCCAAGTTCCTTGTAGCTGCCATGTAGCAAGTTGTTCATACTTAACCCTTTGCGGTATTAAATTTGGACATGGGTGTCATACTGGTCGGAATTAAGAGCTTTCAGAGAAATTATGAACTGATACATGAATGAATAGAGTTAAGATTCATACGGTTCCTTGCTGTGGTGGCTGAGAGCAGACATACAACAGGAACGGTAAAAGAGCTTTGGTGGCTGAGAGTAGACAAACGACCACAAACGTTTAATAAGGCACAAGCAAATGAATGGTTAAAAATGACAGAAGTAAGGAGTACTTGGAAAATAAGGAGTCTTCCTGGGAAAGAGATACCCAGCAAAGCACATGAAACAGTGAATTTGCCCTTATTTGCTGAAAAGAGCAAGAGGAGAACAGAGAACCTGAAGAGCCTCACCTTTGGTTTCACAGATCATCACGTTGCTGAACTCGCTCTCCCCTCCTTCATTAAAGCACTGCATCTTAATGTCATAGGAGGTCTCTGGCTGCAGGTGGTTGATCGAGTGCCAATATCTATCCCCTGGGAAAGAGAGTAAGAGTCACATATGGGGAGGTGCATCTGGTTTGCTTGGCCTCCAATGGCAGTCAGACTCAGGGCTGTGTGCTGGGTCTGGTGCCACTGAATGGCACACAGCCAGGTTGGGGAGGAAATGTTCTTGATTCCCACTCAAGTTCCTGTTGTCCCATCACCATGGGAAGGAACCATGTGGGGTGAGGAACTTGGTGACCTCAAGTGTGTCATGAAAGAGCCAATGATATGGGGCACAGATGCTGTGTGTCACACCAGCCCAGGTTTTATATTTTCACCAACACCAAGACCCCCTTGCCAAGAGAGGAAACTAAAAGTATTTCTCACCTTCCACCATATCCTTCTTGTAGTCACTGTCATTGTCACTGTCTGTGGGTCGATAATAGATATAGAAGCCATGGATTGGGGTGTTGTTGTTACTTGCTGGAATATACTGTAGGGAATGGAGGAGAAACACATTGAGAGTGGAACAGAGAAATCAGGTGGGCACAACCACTGGGGGATGGAAATTTTACCCCAGCCTAGAATTAAAAAAATACATATATATATCAATTTTTAGAGAGAGAGGAAGGAGGAGAGAGAGGGAAACATCCATGTGAGAGCAAAACATTGATTGGTGCCTCCTCCTACCAAGAATGGTGCCTGCAACCTGGGCATATGCCTTGACCAGGAATCAAATCCTCAACCTTTTGGTGCATGTGACAATGCCCTACCAACTGAGCCACATTGGCCGGGGCTACCCCAGCCTAGAATTTGAAATCCACTGGGGATATTTCTGATAATATCAGATATTTCTGATAATATCCCCAAGGCTCTGCAGAGAATACAGTGGAGATCACTCATTGTATTCTGCCTAGAGGTCCCCCAACCTTTGGAGACAAGAAACAAACTGCCATTTCTTTGGAAAGTCAAGTCCCCTCTGACTCTGCCTGCAGGGCTGATGAAACAGACGCTTAAAGGAGGGAGCTTAGAAGAAAGGCTGGGGAAAAAGAGTGGTTCCTTCCCGCCCAACACGAGGCTCAGCCCACCTCCCACTGCAGTCTCTGCAAGGCCACTCACCATCCACTTGAGCATGATGGTGGTCTCGTTGACGGCGTCGGTGAAGGTGATGTAGGGGCCCGCCACGGGCCTCTCGTAGATGCGGCCGCTGTAGCCTGACACCACGTATGGCTGGGAGGGGGCGCTGGGCTCGCTCTCCCCCAGCATGTTCAGAGCCCGGACTCGGAACTTATAGGAGGTGCCTGGTGAGAGACCCTCACTGAGCCCAGGAGCTGGGAAACACCTTCCGACTTTCTCACAGCTCATTCAGGCCCTGGACCTGGAGGGATCTTCTGGGCAGACCTTCCCCAAAACCAAATCCCGAAGGAATCACGAGAATTCCCACCCTCATCAGAAAGGAAGAGAGAGAGAAGGGCTTGTGGGACTGAAGTAACACCACTAAGAGCATTCACAGGAGCCTAGTGGCAGGTGGAACATGAGAAGTGAGAACCTCCAGGGCACAGCATTGGGGTGGGGGGGAGGGGGAAAGGGAATAGGAACAGTAGGTAAGGGGCCAGGCCCCTACCTTTCTCTAGGCCTGTGATCTCCACTGAGAGCCGGGAGGGAGGGATGGCACTGGTGGCCAGAATCCAGTCCCCCACTTTCTTCAGCTTCTTATACTCCACACGAAAGGACTGGATTGGGAAGCCACCATTTCCACGGGGAATCCAGGTCACAAACACGGATGTCTCAGAGGCCATGGAGATAGTGGGCCTGTCTGGAGCTTCTGGGGCTGGTGGGAACCACACACGAGGGAAGAAAGAAACAAGACGACAAGATGAGAAGATGGTTGTATGGCACCTGGACTTGGCCTCTTCTGGTTGGGGCCTGCTCCTCCCCACAGCCCTTCACCCCTGGGGCTGCACTGGGTCTTCCTAGGGTCACCTGGATGGCCTGCTCCAGGGAGGAGCTCTTGAGCTAAGACCCCTGAAAGCTATCTTTCTGCAGTGTTAGAGTATGGAGGAGTCAACGGCCACCCGCTCTCCCCTCCACTGCCTCTGGACCCACAGGGTCAGCAACCCCAGTACTGGACTTCAGTGTTTTATTTGAAAAGTTCCAAACTATATTTCTTCATTGTGGTTAACTGGGGAGGTACCAGGAAAATGTCATAAGGATTCCTGGACCCAAAAGCCCATTCATCCTTCAGCAATGAGCCCGGGGCAGTGGACCTGGTTCTAGTTACGACGATCATCACTCCTACCCCTGTGGGGGGCTTACGGGAGAGGCGGCTGTGGTCTGGCTGGCTGCTGCTCTGAGGGCTGGCTCCAGGGTCATCTCTCTGGATCTGTTGCTCCTTGTTGGCCATGATTTCAGGTTTGGGCCTCCGTCCTGGGTAGAAATGGATTGAGATCAGCAAGGGAGGGACATACATTATTAATTATTAGGTATCCCTTTCCACAGAGTCCTTTCTGCCAGAAGGTCTGATGAGGAGATGCCAATAATACAGGGTAGTGAAAGTGTGACCTGATTCTCAGCTCTGCCTCAGTGTCATGGGATTGCATTTGGCCCTGAGTGAAAGGGGGACAAAGGGACACTAGAGGCTGGCTGGTGGCTCTCCTGCTGAGGGGTGGGACCTTAGGCTGGGCACACAAGCCACAGGGAGGCAAGAGCTGGAAAGAAGGTGAATAGTTGGGAAAGGTGAGCAAGGCTTCCCATCTGGGCCTGGTAGGATTTTCTCAGGCCCATGGAAACCCCAAGCTGGGGTCAATGATCGACCCTTACCAGTCCGGAAGGTGACCATGGCTGTCTGGCCTTCGCCTGCACAGTTGAAAGCTGCCATCTCCACTTCATACAAGCTCCCGGGGTCTAGCCTGGTGAGGGTCAGGCGGTGCTGGTTGGCAGGAATGCCAGAGATGGTCCAATCATCAGAGGAGTTTGTGACCTGCTGGAAAAGGTGGCTGGTTATAGGACCAGCATCGTTGGCCTGGAGCTGTAGATGGGCTGTGGTTTGCAAGGGAAGCAGGCCTGAGCCCTGGAGGGCCGCAGGAGGAGGGGTGGGAGGAGAATGGGCAGGTTGGGGGATGGTGCTGCTGCGGGGTGCAGACTGGTCCTCTGGTCCTGGGACAGTGAAGTCAGGCTCCCTGACCTCTCATCTAATGATCCCATCAAAGAAAACCCAGTGGGGAAGGTCAAAGGGCCTGACTGGTCTTGCTGAGAATTTCTCCAAAGACCTACTTTGTCCTTCTGAAAACCTCCATATTTTTTTCTCCTTGCTCTATTTAAACCAGGCGCAGTTCCTTCAGTTTACATTCTAATAAGATGATGAGAATGATGATAAAAGTAGCAGCACCAGTAGAAATGGCCACATTGTCGAGCGTTTACTATGTGGAGCTGAGCACTTTAAATGTACTATTAAGTGCTTTCGTGAAAACAGCCCAAGGGAGGGATGAGCAATTTGCCAAAGGCCACCCTGCCCAGTGAGCGCAGAAACCAAGAGCACATGCTCATAGTCTTAATCTGGGAGCCAGAAAATCTTGGGTTTGATCCTGGTTGTGTCTCTTACTAGCTATATCACATAAGCAAAGCTTTTCATTTGTAAAATGAGGCAAATAAAGTCTCTCAGGTTATTCTAAAGATTAATTAGGTGATTTATGTCACGTGTCGAGCTTTGGACTGGGCGTACAGTAGGCTCCCACCAAATGCCTGGCCACTCTCCTGACTGCCCCACATCCTCCACGTAGTGAGGTCTCTGCCACCTCAGTCCTTGCTCAGAACTTAAAAACTGTGGATGAATTCTAACGATTATGTATCCATATTAATGGCTTCACATTCCTAGCTCTTTAAAGAAAAAAACATACAGGAGCTCCAGGCTCCTCAGCAGGTGATGCTGAAAGGCTTTTTGTTCTCACCCACCCCACCTTTCAGGACAAAAGACTTAACTGCCAACCACACACATCTCTGAGCCTGCTGGAACCTGAGGCTGGGGTTTGCTGAAGGAATTAAGCAGCTGGTAGGACAGCTCTCAGTTCCAAGCAGAATATTCCAAAGTAGAACAAAACCTGCTATTCAAGGGACAGGGATGGTCTGGGCTCATTAATGTCAGGCTTCCAGGGTTGGTTCCAGGGGGAGAAGATTTTACAAACTGAGAATCCCTGGTGGTGCTGCAAACCCAAACACAGTAGCCCGGGGTCTGCAGATGCACCAGGAAATGAAACTGCTTTGCCGCGTGAGAAAGGGAAACGAGCTGAATGCTTCCCAGACTCCAGCAAAAGAAGGGGCTGAAGAAACAGCCCAAACGCTGTTTTTTTAAATTTTTTATTTCCAAATTCTTTCTGATGTGATGATCTTGAAGGCATTAGTCCCTGAAGAAAGGAACTGCTTTACGAGCATCATTTCTGCCTTGGCAATGCCCTCCTAACAGCTCCCCGTGCTCCCTAGGCTGGGCCTGATGGAAGCCAGGCCCAGGGGGGCACTGTCCGCTCACTTCCCCTGTGCCCCTTCTCCCTGGCCCTCCCAGCTCTGGCCTTACACGTCCACTGGGATCAGAAATGAAAATAAGAACTAGAACGGTAATTAGTCACTGTCACACACATAGAGAGGGTGAATGAATAAGGTCTCAGCCTGGCATTTCCGGATCACCACGCAGGGCTTCTGCCAGCCTGCCTCTTGGAGAGGCAGTTTCATGGCCACCTCTTGGCCTGAAAAATATTATTCTTGCTCTCATGCTGGTTCTTATCTCCCGGGGACCGTGAACGTTTGGCCTGCCCTGATCTTTGTCTCGGAGGTGTCCGGTTACACGGGGAAATAAGGATTAGGACCAGTCCTGCCACGTAACCTGGGCTGAACAATGCTGCTTTTTGTTAAAAACATATTCATCCCCTTTGCTGGCTGGCAATAAAAAGACCAGCAGGCCAGCGTTAATAAGAAACTGCCCTGCCTTGGCCCCCACCTAGGAGGCAGCTTTGCCCTAGGTGTCTTTCTGACAACCTCAGTGTCTCCGGGGACTTGTCCTGAGCCAAGGTCTCCTGGCAGAGCGTGTGGAGGGAGAGAACAGAACGGGAGGGGCCGCCAGGGGCCAGAGCAGGGAAACGGCCTCTGGACAGTCAGACTTTTCACCGTGCAGGGCTGGTCTTGTTTTTGTTTGTTTTTGGAAGGGGAAGAGGAGTTGATAAACACTTTTAGTTCCATATTCAAATATTTTCCAAATTTTTCTTCCAAATACACATAGCACCTTTATAAGCAAAAAAATTATGAATGCGTAAGAAAGTCTAGCAATACATTACTACTTATCAAATAAGATTTTTAAAAATCCATTTGAGAATAACTGTCTACTGTCTAATGACCTTAGAAAGAGACAGCCTGCACCTGGGGCGAGCAGAAATAGATTTCAAGGGCATTTTCCTAAAAGGAATTTCAGGGTAATAGCAAGTGAGAATGAAGCCCTGAGCAAGGATAACAGCCTGGGGGCCCCTTCCTGCTTCACAGGACAAAATGTCCAGGAGGGTGGGCTGGCACGACTCTGTCCCGAACCCTGTCAGTGCCAGAATCTTTCCCTGACAGCTCCCAAAACATCAACGGGACAGACTCCCCTCTGTCAAGGTCTGAACAACGCGATATGCTTCAGCTCAAACGCGTGCCAATCAAACCCGAGCCACGATGAGTCCTGAGAACTGAGGGGTGTTTACAGGCCTTTGAGAAAATACTGCTCACAAATGTTTGTTTTCCTGGCTCTAGAGCTAGCTCACCATGCCAGAATTCCTGCAGGTATGTACCCACCAGAGCTTGCTTGGTGCAAAAACAAAACAAAACATCGACAACAAATGACAGAGGAAAGAAGGGAGGATGGGTGATGGTTAACAGCAACTGTTAGCTCTCCTCTGGGACTAAAAGCTTCCGGGAAGCCTGGGGATGAAGCTCAGACCTGGAGGCAAACACACGACTTTTTCCTGGGCCTCACAGGGTCCTAAGTGCCCAGCACAACCCTCTTCCTGGGAGGTGGTAGGAAAGTACACTGGGGGAGACGGGAGGTCGTGATCAGCAGCAGGGATTGGGGTTCAGGCTGCAGGAGGGCAAGGGGAGAGAGCTAGCAGACAGAGACCTCCACCCAGCCTAAAGGAGGTGGGCACAACGCCAGGCACCATACCTTTCGGTGTTTCACCTCATAGTAGAGGATTGGTGCCCGGCTGCCACCCTCGTGCCGAGGCCGCCACACGAGCTCGTAAGAGTCAGTCTTAGAAGTCCGGGGTGAGCTGAGGATGACGGGCGCCTCGGCTGGAGCCACCTGCCCCTTCTCTCCAGGGCACTGTGAGGACGCTGGCTGCACTGACGCTGGAGGCCTCGGGAGCGCTGGGTGCCCTCTCAGCATCTGGTCAGGGCTTCTGGGTCTGGAGGGTGGCACGGGAGGTGTGGCAGTGTCCAGCTTAGCATCCCGCCATGGCCTCAGGGTTGTGCCTGGAGGACCGAGCAGGAAAGAGGAGGGAGGGGAGAGGGTGTTAGTCCCCCTGACCACCTGCTGAGCTGTTGCGGGGAGAGAAAAGTCAGAGAAAAGACCTGCTGGGGCAGGAAGAGCCCTCAGCTCAGGCCCTGACATGACCATCAGTCCACTCAGCAGGCTCTGTGAGAAGAGGGGGTCATGCCCCTGCCCTGCAGTAGGGAAAGGCAGTGTGCTGCCCCATGTCCCAGCTTCTTGCCATGGCCCAGGTGTGGCAGGCAAGCATCTCTGCAACCTGCTTGTGTTCCTGAGCCCGTATGCTAGCCTAGTCTCAAGTGAACCATTTCGATTTGCTCCTGAGATGCAGGCACCCTGCACCCTCTTTCTCATGTCTAACACTACGAATGGGGGGGCCCAAGGCACAACTGGGCCTTTTCCTTCTCCGCTGCACTGACCTGGAAATGTGAGATGTAAAGCCAACTGTAAATGCCCCCGAGAATCCGAGAAGCCAGGAACGGCAACACTCCCTTCAGGAAGCGTCCAGACTCTGCCAACACTTGCTTTCCCTCTACCCGACCTGCACCACGGGAGGTTGGTATCAATGATGTTGATTCAGAATTTCATCATCTGTCATTGTATTTTTTTCTCAAATTCTTTCCTTGGTAAATTTTCTCCTCCATGAAAAAATTCTTGAGGCTGAGTTCTGTGTTATGTTACTCTGCATTCCCCAGGTTACCCAGCCCCATGCTGAACACACAGTGACTGCTCAGTCACTATAGGTGTCAGTTGAAATGAATCAAGCTAAAGACACACTTGCTTTCCTTTACGCTACAGCAGTGGTTGTCAGACTGGGTTCCAGGGAACCCTATGAATCCACAGATTCTACAAAATAGTTAAAAGGTGTTTTTAAATTATAATACAACAGTTAAATAGGTCATTTTCACTAGTGAAAATCTGCACTTCTGACTTTTTAATAAGTTAATATAAATTTAAACTTCCAACTAAAAGCCACTTTTATTTGCTTTAAATATTAGGGTTCTATTTTGGATTTCATTTGCGAGAAGGGCTCTGAATATTCAGCTCCTCCAGTCCCTGTGCTGCACTCACCTGGCCTGGCGGTCCTCAGCTGGACCACAGCGTGGGCACTCCCGACTTCGTTCTCGGCCATGCACTGGTAGACGCCTTCATCCTCAGGCCCCACGCTGACCACCCGCAGGGCCCTGCGGGATAGTCGGAGGCGCTGGCTGGAGGTGAGGGGCACGGCGTTCCTCAACCACAGCACCGAGGGCGGGGGGTTCCCACGCACCTCACAGGTGAGTTTGGCACTCTGGCCCCATGGGATGACCAGCTGGGACAGCTCCACAGTGACCTCAGGGGGCTCTGCCGGGAAACCAGAGCAGGGGTTAGAGAGGCTGAGTCTCCCTGTCCATGGCCAGGCAGGCTGGGGAGGGGACTGCAGTCACAAAAAACTACCTCCTTCCCTGAAGCTGTTGATAGAGGAAAGGAAAGGTCTCACGTCTCCTTCATCAGAGCCACAACAGGAAAGGGCATAAAGAGGGCTGCCAGGCCCCCCTACCCTAGTGCCTGGGATCCTAGGATCCCCACCTCTCTCAGGACTGTCACCAGGCACATGACCTCTCAGAAGGCACATGACCCTAAGCCTGGGGTTGTGAGCTTCAAAAAGGCCCAGCAGGCCAAAGAGGTCAAGGAGGAGACGGTTTGCTGGAGACACTCACCAAACACCTGGACGTTGTAGAGGATGACTGCTGCCCCTGGCTCTCCGACCCCATTGTCGGCCATGCAGCGGTAGGTTCCCGAGTCCTCCTCGCTGGTGGTGTCGATAAGGAGGTTGCTCAGTAGGAAGCGCGTCTTGTTATAGCCCGAAACACTGGACCCATCCTTGGCCCAGGTGACCCGCGGGGGTGGGATCCCACTGGCCACACACTCAAGGATGAGACTGTGTCCTTTCGTGACGATGATGGTCTGGGCCTCCGGGGGATAGATGATGCGGGCAGCCTCGGCAGTGGAGCCTGGAGAGGCAAGGAGGGGGAGGACAGTGTGTGGGACCCAGGCTCAGTGTGGAGAATCCCTCCTGTGCCACCTTGGGTGGCCCAGACCCAGGAGGTAGTCCCCGAGATCGTGGATTTGGAATTAAACAGCCTTCAGGGGCTTATGATTTACATACAGTGGGACAAGTTACTTAATTCCCTTGGGCTTTGGTTTTCTTACGAGAAACAAGGACTTCCTGCAGGAGCTTTTATAATAAGAAATGGGACAGCAGTGGAGTAGAATCATGGACAAAGCATACGTATGGGTAACTGTGTGTTGGCAGAGACAAAGAGGAGGGGGTGGGCAGAGGAACAACTTAAATGGTGCCGGTGATTTTTCCTGCTTTCACTCAGTAAGTGAACTCGAAAACTGAAGAGATGGGATACAAGGATCAATGGTGTCCCCCAAACTCCACTCAAGGGTCTCAGTACCTAAGTGTCTCCCACAGTGCGAGCATCTCACAGTGAGCAGGATCTATGGTTTAAATATATGCATTTCTCATATTGTGAGGTCTCCTAAAGCTAATCAACAACTTCATTAGGTTCTCAGCTGAGGAAGCGGCCACCTTTTTTCAACACTGGGGGAGAGACTGGGTAGAACGTATTAAAAGGCATGTTGCTCTCCTTCCTCGGGGACCTTCAAGTAGCATGCTGACCATGTGCGATTTTGCTTTATGTACCAACCAGGGACAGATAAGGTTTTACAGGACCTGAAACTCATACAGCTAGGGAGACCCTCTCTAGAAAATGAACACAAAATTACAGACAAACATCAGTTGAGTAAGGTACCACTGAAACTTTGCTTCATTAACCTCACACTAAATCCGCCTCTGTGCTGACTCTAAAACCTAACTCCACGTTAAGACGTCCCTCCACTGAATACACAGGGAGTCTAGAAAAGAGCCTGGCACGTAGAACGTGCTCAGCAAAGGGAGCTGTTTTCATATACACGGGAGTGTGTGGCCCTCCATGGATTTTCACCAGTGGGAGGTGTTGGGGAAACTTCAGCTGTGCAGACTGGTGGCCTCAACATGGGCCCAAGGCTCCATCATCTTTCGCACGCATGTGCCCTCAGCTGCTGAGCGCCAGACTGTCCCACCCCAGCCCACATATCCCAACTGATCCCCATCCTCTGAAAGCTACACAGGCAATCAAGCTCTGAACAGGCAGGAGTAAGGGGGTGTCTGCACAGTGCTCTGATGTGAGTGATCAGGAGGCGCAGCCTCTCCCGCCCCCCCCCGGAGCCAAGCCCGAGAGGGCCATGGGCTGTGAGAGCCTGGCGTTTGGGCTGGGGGAGGCACCTGCACCCCGGCTGAGTCCTGGGTGCCTCACGAGCTGGAGCCCCACAACACTCATGCCCACCTCGGGAAGCACAAAGCTGGAGCCCGGACTGTGGCACCCCAGGCCCCTCCCTGCACCTGGGAGACCCGGTCCTTACGGCGCACACGCAGCCTGTCACTGGAGCCCGAGGTCTTCACTTCCTGCGTCACCGGGTTGTAGGCGGCGCACTTGTACATCCCCTCGTCCTCCTGGCTGGCGTTCACTATCTGCAGGTTCCCCGATGGCATGATCAGGTAGTTACCTGAGGAAAGAACAGGGGAAGGGAGCATGGGGTGAGTTTGGGCCTAAAATACTATACCCAACAGCTCCCCCAAAGGCGGGGTGGCGGGGAGCAGGAGCTGGGAGCTGTGCACCTGAGTCTTAACCAGCCCACGTGGGAAATGCTCTTCTCCCCATAAAACCTCGCACCGGTGGGACACAGTGCCAGGAAGTGAAACAACTAAAGCGCTGGCTAACTAGCTGGCTACCTTCCCCCAGATTAGTACACAGGTTTGTGGAAGAGCTGGGCTAGGGTGAAAGGCAGCAGGATTTGGCATCGGCCAGACCTGGACTCAAGCTTTGGACCTGCCTGTACTAACCGTGTGATCTTGGCCAAGGTAATAGCCTCACAGATTTTGTTTCCTTGTTTCTAAAATCGCCCGTGTGCTGCCTCAGCCACTGTTAGAGTTGAGGGCCTTGCTGTGGACATGGGAGATGGGATGGCCATTCCCACAAGTCCACAGGAGGGAGGGAGACTTTAGGCCTTCCCATCTGTCTCTGGCACAGCACAGCTTTGAGCCACCTCACTACTGAGTTTCTGCAACCTGGCAAAAATATTCTGACTCCCAACCACGACACTTTCCATGAATACCACTAAAGCCCTTCCCTCTGTGTCTGGGGCCTACCAGGCCGGGTCTGCTTCTGGGACAGGGGTGCCTGGGGGTGGGGCCCCAGGCTGTGTTCAGCCTCTTTCAGCAGGAGATAGACTCACGCTGCTGGGCACACCAGTGACTGAATGGAGTTGATCCTGGCAGGTGGATCACTGGCCCTCAGCTCCGAGCTCTCTGGTGGCCTGCCCTGGGAGTCATGGTGTCCCTGTACCCTGGGCTCACTGAGCCTGGTGTGGGCCTGCCCCATGGGTGTGAGCTACTTAGGGAGATGTCAGACAGAATGGGGAGAAGCCCTTGACCTTTGTGGGCTTGGCAGGCCTCCTGCTGGGGATGGTAGAGATCAATGCTCTTCTCTTGGTCTCCAGGTATTTCTGAGGAGCAGGATTAGGGCTTTTACCCTTTCAAAAAAATTGTTTTCTATATTTTCTATAGTGAACATATACTTCTTTCATAACCAAAAAGTTAATAAAAATATTTTAAAACTTATAGGATATTTTAAAAGGTATCCATTTTGAGCTGTGGTGTGCAGTCAGCAGAGTCTGCTTGGCCTTGGATACAGGGTCAGTTGTGGCTGAAACATCCTGTCTCCCCACTGGCATTCTGTGGCTCAAAGCTTGGCCTCCTCTGAGATGGCTGCATTACCAGGAAAATGGGGAGAGGGAAAAACTCAGACCCACTAAGAAGATTGCTCTGTTGTGTGGGGAAGAGCTCCACCTCCCACCCTGCAGCTGCAGGAATGGCTGGGTCTGTTGGGCAGCCTTTCTGTGTTTGCCTGGTGGCCGGGAGCTCACACTGGGAGGAAATCTGGAACCCTGTGCTGACATCCCTGATCAAATGGCGGGAGCTCAGCAACATCTTCCAGGGCCTCAAAGACAAAGAAATTTCTCACAATAGGGCAGAAGATCTCCGTAATAAAAGCCAATCCCTAAATATCAAGGTTGAAGACAGTTGGCCAGCATGAGGAGAGGGTGTTGGGTGTTGATGGGGGTTGGGAGGCAGTGCTCAGGAGTGGCCAGCTTCCCCACCTGGCCTTGGCCTCTGGGCTCCTGCTTGCTTACCTCTGGATGCCTCCAGCCACTCTTGTTTGACACTGTACCGGACCTGGGCTTTTGGGTGGCTCTCAGGAAGGTGGCAGGCAATGACTGCTGTGTTCCCCTCATCTACTTCAATCACATGTTGCACGTCTAACTTGAAGTCCTGGAGATCTGTGGAGAGAAGGGAAGGTGCTGGTTAGACTTTCATGGAGGAGACATGCAATGTTTCAGGGTGGCTTGTGTCTGGGTGCCTTTAGTCATAAAAAACAGCTGCCAAACCTCACACTGGAGCTTTCTGAGGGATCTCCGAGCCCTTCCTCTAGCCTTTTGTTGTCTATGGGAGTTTAAAGAATGGAATGTGTGGCCCTTGTCACTGTATAGGAGTGCAACTTGGTATGTATAAGCTGCAGGTTGGGGATGGACGTAGATAATTCCATCAGGAGGTGCCTGTGATGCAGACCAGCCTCTTTTGTTACACAGACATGGGGGCAAGTTGATCAGGCCCATTGGTCCTACTAAACCCAGTCAGGGTCAAGGCACAAATGCTCAGCTAATGGAGAGCTCAGCTAATGGAGACAGAAGGGAGCAATAAAAGAGAATGCTTATGTCTTCTCTAGTTCAATCAAGAACAGCCTTACCTGGTTCTTCTCAGACATCCACGGTGAAAAGTGACAGGCCCAAGATTTTGCTCAGTGACCAACATGGTTGTAACCAGAGGTGGTTCCTGGTACCCAGGATATATACTCTACAACTCAGGGCTGGGGTGGGGAGCTGTGGATGCCCTAAGGGTTTTCTAAGGCAAAGAAGGATCTCCCTGGTGTGGCTTACTGGCAGGGGAATATGGGGGAGCTGAGGGTCCCGACACCAGGCTGCAGTCCCTGACAGCATAGTGGCCGTGTCTCCTGGCTTGGCACAGTGGCAAGAAGACTGAGATCTAAACAGAGAGGATGGAGATCTAGCTGGAACAAGAGCCGGATGCTTCCCACGCAATCCAATAGTCCAAACTACAAAACTGTCTTTGTAGGAGCTGAATCACTGATATTGCTGAACAGAATGGGTCATTTATGTAACAAAACCACACTCCAAATTTGGTTTTCAGAACTGTAGCTGAATTTAACATAAGAGAGGGAATAAAACAAATGGAGAGTACGATAAGAGAGATGAAAATGTTTACCCAGATATTCTCTTTATAATGGTACTTAGAAAAGGCCCTAGAGGCACCCTCACTGAATGCTGATGACACCACATTCTGCCACCACATTCTGCTCCACTCCTGAGAACTGATACCATCAGAGCTCACCACAGCTCCACTGCAAGACCCCACCTGTCTGTGTTGTTTCCACTGAAGACCAGAGAAGGCAACAGTAGTGGGGGAGGGAGGGTGAATCAGGTTTCTCACAGAGGAGATAATTACTAAAAACAAGCTACAGTCACCAAAGGAGAGTCCAGTGATTGAGGCATTTAGTGAGCTCAGAAGGTTCCCACTTAATGGAACTTTCCAGAAGGGCAGGAGAGCCCTTTTGTTTCTGTGAAAGGATCACTGTCCCTTTAATTACTATATCAGATTGTGGATCATTTAGGGGCAGGGACTAAGTCTTCTTCATACATATGTTTTCTGAACCTAACCCAGGCCTGGCCCAAGCAGATGTCCAGTAGATGCTGAATGATTGAGTAAATGACTGTTTTGGAGCTGGCCCCTCCATCAGGTACAAGAAGCCCACTTATGTTGCCTGTGAACTCAAATTTCCTAATCGAGTTGGTCTACATTGTGAGCTCAAAGAGAAGAGCCTAGCACAGCAAATTTTCTATGAGCCTTTTATCCAAGTGTGGCTATTTTAAAAATAGAATGTTCCTTGAGAGGTAACTTCTGGGATCACAGGAAAGAGGTAAAATAGGTCCAGTAAATGTGAAGACATACATGCTGTTCATGGATTGGTGTGGCCAAAACAATGACAGACTGCCTAATTCATCTCTATTGCTCCATTTCACTCTCCAGGCTGACCTAGTGATGCCTGTGGATCAAGGTGGGATTCATGGATTCCTTCCTTTGAGTGGGTGAGCTTCCTTCCTGGCCACAGAACTTTGTGCTTTCTGATAAAGCCCATATTAGTTTAGGGCCTTCTGGGCTTTTACAGAATTATTTCATCATCATTTAATTGTGTGTGCATGCTATCTGACCCTAACTAAAGTGTAAATTCTTAGTGGGAAGTCTGTTCTGTACTCCACACCACCAACCCCAAAACCCACTGCAGTGTTCAGGATACAGCCAATGCTCTGTGAATCCTTGAGTACACGGGAAGGCTAAGCCCAAGGCCAGCTTCATGGGTATGCAACCTGTCCAGTTGCACAGGGCCCTGGGCTTGGAAGGGGCTAATCCCTAGTGTAATGCTCTGCTGTCACCATCTTGAAGTTCTTAATAATGTTTGAATAAAGGACACCACATTTCATTTTTCACTGGGTCCCACAAGCTACACAGCCCAGAACCGGGTGAGCTGCTCAGCCAAGACGTCAGATGTGTTTTCTCTCGGAGGAGGAAGCTATGGACTATGGGAAAGGGTAGATCGCCTATGCTCAGTGTGTTTTAGGTAAACGTTGCTAACCGCTTTCCGAAGCAATGCACTTCAACAGTGCCCAGGGCTAATCCTTCTCAGCACAGTGCATATGTACCTGCCAAGCCAGAAGGCACCCCACAAAGTGAGCTGTGAGCATTGTGAGCTTAGGGGCATCTGGAAAATTCCTCTGTCACTGAGAAGCACTCTCTTCAATGGTCTAATAAATCTAAAAATACTCCACTAGGAGTTTTTGAGTTTTTTCTACCCTCCCCCTTCTCTTTACCTCATTCCAAGGAAATCTGCCTCGAGCAAGAATATATTTAAACCTAACAGATCATTTTGCAAGAAAGATGTGAGCAACTGAAAGGAGTTTGGCACCAGAATGCCATCTCCATCTTAATGGCCTTGGGCTCCTGCCCCATTGTAATTGCAGGCTTATCCAGGCAGGGAGCTGTACTCCTCCACGCATCCACCCCACCCACCCAGCCCTAGAAACACCATGCCCCCCTTAAGTCCCTCTTGGCTCCTTCTGCACCCTCTGACAACTGCTGGGCTGGAGACAGAAGGCTGTGCGGGGAGGGGAGCACAACACTGGGCACCGGTCAGCCATGTGGCCAGACAGCCCCTCTGTTCTGATGCCAACATGTGCACAACAACCCATGCAGGCAGGGCTGAGGACACCCCAGCTGGGCACCCAGCTCCCCATGAGGGCCAACCAGCAGGCAAGCCTTCCCAGCTTCAAAACAAATAAGCAGAAGTTTAGCCCTTGGCCCTGTCCTCCCCTTGCGCCTCCTAAACTTAAGCCTTAGCTGTTGCTTCACTAGACAAACTCCCAATTTGGCTGCTGGAGCAAGAGTTGAGTTTCACTAAGGGATCAAAGGGAAAGTAATGAAGTGATGACCGATTCAAAAATCAGAGAACCCCTCTTCTAGTGTTTTTTGGGCAGGAAGGAGGACAGGGATGGATGGAAGCTTCAGGAACAATGTCAGCCTCATCAGCTGCCAGGCGAGGCTGATGCAGAGAGATCCAGTTGGCTGCACGTGAAGGAAAGCAGCCTGTTCCTAGGCCCCTTTGTCTGCAGAGCTGGTTTCCTGGCCAGTCTCTGGGCTGCTCAGGGAGCCTCACTGGGAATTAGGGGCAGGCCCTTCAGTTATAAATGAGGTGAGCAGGCCCTGAGTCAGAAGGATGGATCAGGTTTCACAGGGAAATGGTTTGACAGGACACCTGTCCTTGCCTGTTGGCTGGTGTGCTTGAGAAATCCATTAACGGAATGTTTTTGCAGCTTTAATCCTTTTACCTTCCCTCAGATCCCGCTTTTGCATCCTCTTTGTGTATTCTTCCAGCTATTTTAGTAACTTGTCTGCATTAATCAAATGCCAATAGGCCCACTCTTGTTTCTCAGCTCTCAGCACGTCAGAAGCCCTGGTCACTGGAGCCATCTGGGAGTTTACTGATTTTCCTTACTTTCCACAGAACTCTGTGCTTCCTGAGAAAGCCCATGTTAATTTAGGTTCCAGACAGAACCCTGCTCACTCCCCTGCCTTCTAAGTGCTCAGTGTCTTAAGGGAACATGTATCTTCTGATCTGTCGCGTCCATAGGACCTTGGATACACAGACAACAGGGATTTGTTCAAACACAAATCATGTGATGTGCTCTGTGTTTCCTCTTCACATTTATAGAGTACATCAGACATGCTGGCCAGGGTGAGAAAAGGCAAATAAGACACTTAGAGGCACGTGGGTGTGGCTGCCATCACCAGGATCACCAGAGAAACCACAACTGACAAGTTTTATCTTGAGCCCCTTTTGAATTTCTTTCTCACAACCTTCTAGATTCAACCCTTCCTTTATGTAACAAAAGGCTCAGTAGATCTATGAATTAAACTACAATATTTCGTGTATGTTCATACATTCTCATAGCGCAAAAAATGTCAAATCTTAACTGTAGGCTCAGTTCCCCGATTTTCATGGAATTCACACACCCAGTGACAGGTGCACTGAACCTCAGCAGGATGCCTTAAACTCAACAATCACATTCAGGGAGGTTCCTCACTCCATTCCCTTCTCCCTGAGCCCTCACTCAGGCTGCAAATCAAAGCTCAATCTGTTTAAGGAGTCAGGTAACATGGTGCCCTTGGCTGGAGGCTGCGTGGTTACCAACGCCCCCATCTCCACGAGCTCACTTTAAAAACCTGGCTTTCTACCCACCCAGGCATTTCTCACGTACAGTCAGGCCTTTCCTCCCTCCTGCCTGTTCTCAGGATTCATAAGACAAGCCTGCACTCATCTGCTGAGGTTTGGATGGGATCCACCAGGTTGCAGGGGTACCTCAGCAGGCTCCCTCCTTTGGCAATGCTGCCAGGACAGCTCAGTAACCTCGTGGCCATCGGCAAGTTTCTGGGCCGACTGCTAATTCTACTCCCCACCTCTCGTGGCTTCCAGGCCTCAACTTGTCCCTGTGGTGGCTTGTTGCATCTGTGGCCAATGTTACACAGCACAGAAAGTTCTGCTCTAACAGAGTACTTCCCAGTGGCATGCTTACCCCATGGCTCCTCCCTGCACCCGAGTCCCTTCTTGAAGATGGAAAAGCGCAAGGGAAGTGCAAAGCTCCTAAGAGCTTTCTCTGGCAGACAGACTTGGAGGTGGGGTCTGAGAAGTGAAGAGTGCTGGGCACTGCTTCCCCGTGTGGCCTCTGACAACACAGAGGCTCTCCAGCGCCTCAGGCTGTTTCACCAAGGGGCAGGGAATCACTACAATGCTCTCCACCTCCAGGTCACCTGAGGAACCATGGCTTGGCGTGATCCTAAGATCAGTCCCCTGAAATAGAAGTGCTTTGCTTGTGAATCAACCACAGAAGCAGAGTAGAAACTGGAGCCCGACAGTGCTTTCCTTGGGTCTGAAAGCGTAGCTCCTGGTGAATCACTGGTTTGCTGTGGGACAGGCAAGCATCTCAGAAACCATGCATCCTGAGTAGTGACTAAGCCTTTTGCCAGTTGGTTGCCCTGGCACACAGACCACTGAAACCAAACCCACTGTAACCCACAAGGCTGAACAAAATCAGGATATTCTGTAGTCAGCACTCGGCACAATACCACCCCTCTCTCCAGGCATTACTGACACAGTCATTTGGCCAGACGGGAGCTAGAGATGATCTATTACGCGAGGCACTGCAGAAGATACCAAGAGGACAAAGACACAGTTCCTAATCGTGAGGAGCTTTACTCTAATAGATGAGACATCAAAATAGCTTGCAAGGCAGGACCCAACAAGTCGCCAGAGAGCTGTCCCCAAGCGTAGTCCCACCTCCACCAGCCCTCCAGCCTAGGTCAGGCCACTTGGCTCTCCTGAGAAGGTTTAGAAAGGAGGTTGGCAGAGTGAGTACAACTCCCCTCTTTGCAGGCAGAGTGAGTGGATAAATATGTTTGCTCTCTTTGGGATTTTTTCTGCCTGTTCAATTGCACAAATAATTTTGGCTCCAGAGAGTTCTCCTGACAGCCACGGAAACATGACATAAAACTTCTCAAACACACTTTCTGATGAAAACAAGACACGCTCTCTTTTATTTAAATAAAAAACAGTTTCCATGGGGGGAAAAAAACCTTTGCAGATGCCAAACACATTCGCTGTTAAATCTTGTGTTTTTTCTCCTTTGAGTTGTGGTGGGGTTTGCACCCAGATTTGAGGGAAAGCTGAGGATGGAGAAGAGATTAAAGGGCCAGGGGGTGAGGGCAGAAGATCAAAGTCATGACAGGAGGTGGGCAGGAGAGGACAGGGCATAAAGGGAGGAGTGTGAGAGGAAAAATAAAAATAAAAAGAACCCAGTTTGCAATGTCATTAAATGATTTGCAATAAATTGGCCTAATGCTTCAGGAATTTCTTGGCTTGAACCAATTAAAAATATATTTTTTTAAAAAGACATAAGAAGAGAATGAGAAATGTGATTAATCCCTGAAGACAAGTCAAGGGTGGGAGCCATGTCTCCACCGAGTCTGGCAGCCAGATGAAGGGAGATGTCTGCAGACCATCTCGTTTATCTGACTCCAGTGCTGCAATGAAGCAGGGCTGGTTAGCAGAACTGGGGAGTTTCTTTTGGACCTGATGAAGGAATGAAATGGTTTGAAAAAATACACTGAAGAAAGAGAAGGAAAAAAAGACTGACTTGCCAGCAACCCACATCACACATATTTCTCTGATCAACTCAATATAAACTATAAACTTTAGCAGTGGGAAAATTAATGTGAATCCTGGTGGTCTGGGCTCATCAGAGCCAGAGCTAGATCCCAGATCCTGGCACGGTCTTTGGCAGACAGGCAGCCTGCACAGGAAGAGGGAGAGGAGTGGAAAGGGAGGCCAAGGCACTCAGGAAGAATGAAGATGAACAGAAGAATAAAAGCAGAATTCCAGGTAGGAGAGGCAGGGACGCCCTCCTAGGGCCAGTGACGCCCACAGACGTTCCCACCTCAGCCCCCACACCTGGGAACTACATATTCCCACAGAAGTGGTGGCTTCCGATGCCATCCCCCACCACCTCCGACAGTGGGACATGGAGCCACATTCACTGGCATCTCCCCTCAAAGGTTCCAAAGCTTCCTCCAAACATCTCAATTTATTTTAAACAGCCTTTTACATTTCTCGTATCCATCAGTCTTTCTAAACCCTTCCTGAATTTCTTTGTATCTTCAACCTGTTTGTATCCTGAGTTCTCACTTCAGCCTTTCTTTCTTACTCCCTTATAACTATCAGGTTTTGGTGACGAAGCCTTCGTTCACTTTCTGCGTGCCCTTTCTGATCTCCCAGACTTCAAACACATTTTATCTAGAGTCTGCCTCTTCCTGAAGGCCTACTGTGTTCCAGGCCCCATGCAGAGCAGTGTGGTCACACAGATGAATGGCAACATTCCTGCCCTCCAGACAATGAGACCACGGCTAGAGAGGGCTAGGGAAACCAACCAGGGTGGTGAGGAAGCTGGGGAGGCCCTGCTCCAGACACCTGGGAAGTTGAGGGGGTTAAGAAAAGATTCCTAGAGGAAAAGATAGTCGAGTCTTGAAAACTGAGAAGGAATTCATTAAACCAAGGGAGGTAGGAACTTTCCAGGGAAGGGAATGGAAAGGAAAATGCTGCAGGCAGATGGAGCTTCATCTAAAACCAAGGGGAAGTGCCAGGCGAGCTGAGGAAATGGCAGTTTCCTGGGTCTGGGAAGGTGGGGTTCAGAGAGGGGCTTACGTGTACCATGCTACCACCCAAGTCCTAGTCTGTGATTCCTGGGATTGTCAAATGTTTCTGAGTAGAAGGGCAGTCACTCAAAATTAAGCACAATTTTCCCCATAGGGGAAAAAAAGCCGTTTTTTTCCTCAGCAAGGTTTTTTTTTTTTTTTTCATTTTGCTTACATTTTTTTCTCACTGATAAGAGTCCTTTATCCTAGATGTGAACATTTGTTTCATTTGCAGGACAGACTCACTGTCCTTTAGTTCTCAGGGTTATTACCAGACTCTAAAAACGATTGAAAGTCTAAAAACAAGATCAAAGTAGAAATCCCAAGACTTCTCCACACACAGAAAAGGAAGAGCCAAGGGACTCCTTGTTCTCGATTCTTTTTCATTTTAAAGCAGGGGTGGGGAACGTCCAGCCAGCAGGCCACGTACAGCCTGTGAAATCATTTGGTCTGGCCCTGCCAAGGCAACCACAGGTGGGACTCAAAATTCAATTAAGTCTAGGAGCTTTTTTCATAGCTAATTTTTAAGTTGATCATTTTGTATGGCCCACGAATGATGTTATAAATATCCAAACGGCCCTTGGCAGAAAAAAGGTTCCCCACCCCTGGTTTAAAGGAATTGTCTTGCATCATGTTTCCTAAAGGAGTCCAGTGATTTCAAGCACATAATGACATTTTGGTAGACAGCAGACTGCGTATGACACTGGTCCCATAAGATTATAATGGAGCCGAAAAATTCCTATTGCCTGGTGACAATGTAGCTGTCATGATGTCACGGCACAACGCATTACTCACGTCTATGGTAAACAGACCTACTGCGCTGCCAGTTGTATAAAAGTACGGCCCATGCAATTACATACAATGCGTAATACTTGATGGTAATAATAATAATGAATGACTGTTACAGGTTTATGTATTTACTATACTTTTTATTTTAGAGTGTACTCTTTCTACTCATAAAAAAGTTTGCTGTAAACAGCACGCAGTGCTGTGCCAGCAGCACCTCAGACATCTCGTGTTTATCCCAATTCTGTTGCACCATTTCCTCTTGCGCTTGGTTTACTCTCCTGTTGTTTTGTACAGTAACACGCTCTGCAGCTTTGTAGCCCTGGAGCAGTCAGCTATACCATATAGCCTTGCTGTGCAGTAGGCCACGCCATTAGGTCTGTGTGAGTAGAGTCTGCGACGTTTGCACAATGATGAACTTGGCTAACATTTCTCAGGATGCATCCCTGTCGCTAAAGGGCGCGCGACTGTACGTACATAGTTATAAAAGCTGAATTTACAAATTAGGCACACTAAGAAACGAACAATAACTACTAATAAAATAGAACAACTGTAACAATAGGCTGTGACAGAAGTTATGTAAACGTGGTATTATTAAGTAAAATAAGGGTTACTTGAACACAGCACTGCAACACTGCCACAGTCGATCTGATAACCGAGATGGGCACTAAGTGACTCCAGCGTGGAGATGCTGGAGAAAGGGATGATTCACGCTGTGGGCAGGGCGAGGAAGGATGGTGTGAGATTTCATCACACTACTCTGAACTGCACACCTGAAAACTCATGAATTGTTCCGGAAATTTTCCCATTTAATATTTTCAGACTGGAGTTGACTGTGGGTAACTGAAACTATGGAAAGTGAAATCACCGATAAGGGGGCACTGCTGTAATCCTTCCTTCAGCTTCCTGTGCAGAAGGCTTCTCAAAGTGCTCTGGCTCCTTGAATCTATAATTCTACTCAACACACTATGTGATCCTCTCCTTGGCTTAGAAAATGGACCTGGGGTTTTATTTAAGTATGTAGCTGTGTATGCAAAGAATAGATTGAGGAAAGTACGATCCACTGAGGTCTGAGTATGTCGTTGGTAGATGCTCCAGGGTCTTGAGGTCGTCTTTTGGTAAATATTGACCATCACTAAATAGAGAATTGAAACTCTGGCTGTTTAAGGCAGGCAGTTGTTGCCCAGATGCCCTGAGCAGAGCTTATACCACACATTTGCCCAGGCACTTGTGCCAGGTCTGATGGGATTAGTATTGCCAACGCCATCTGAATGTCGGGAACCTTCTTTTGAGTTGTGAATTTCTGCTTGTATCCAGTGGAAAACGGAGTTAATATGACTTTGGCCTAGAACTATAAGGTACTTCCTAATCACTTCCTATTTACATTTCAGGTTGCTTAGCACCTTTTGGGTCTAAGCTGTGTGGGTAATTTTCTTGTCCAACTGGCAAAGTACAAAGCAGCTACATTTTAAGCTCAAGCTAGTTCTCCTTTTCCAACTATGTACCCCCATATGGAGCTGTTTGTCTCTCCCAGCCAAGTAGACTCCCATCAGCCTGGTGGGTAGGTTCAGCCCCAGCTTTCAGATCCAGACTCCCTTCCCCCTTCTGGGCAGCTCAGGAAGCCACCTGTGGTTTTTTCCCCCACCCCAACACATCTTCATACCGCAGCCAACCCTTCATCCCAAAGCAAAGGGCTTGCATGGAGCTCTCTGAGACATCCAAGCCAACAACAAATGTTTTTCCAACTTGCAACGAAGGGTTCCTTCTTGTTCTGTGAAGCAATCATTGGCTGGCTGAACCAGACAGGGAGAGAGGTGGTGCTGGAAAAAACACTCTAAGTTTGTTTGTTTGTTTTTCTTAATCACAAAATGTATATTTCCAAAGGGAGAAGAGACGAGAAACAATGAGAAATGGGAGCCGGGGTGGAGTGGGGAACAGGATGGGGTAGCAAGAAAGAGACAATCACCTGTGATTAGATTTGGGTCCTGAGTGAATGCACCATGGAAATTGTGCACTGGAAATTAAACTCACTATGGAAGTATCCGCCCCGGCCTGGAAATTGCACTGGGCTGAAGTCTAAGTGCACCATACTGATAGTTGACTTTAGTTGTTGAACGTCAGAGGAAGGTATGTAAGGACTCAAAAAATTAGAGATAAAGGTCGTCTCCCACACATTCTTCAAGCTCAACTCTGAGTCTTCCTCGATCCCCCAAATTGAATCACTGCTTGCCTGAGCTCCCTTTAAAATCTGTTTACATCTCTGTGAGGCCAACTCATGGATCTGGCTGGCTTTATGGCTCACATGTTTCTGCAGCCCATCTTCCCCTTTAGACTGAGAGGTCTTCAATGGTCGGGACTACATCTCACTGTGCCCTGTTGGGAAGTCTAAACACTCCAATTCTCGGGACACCAATATCTAAAACATCCAAATACTGAAGCCAGCGTTGGAGAACAGATGGTTTGCTGTTTCCCAAGCGGGACTCGAGTCCCTAGGGATTTTGGACTTACCAGCCTTCAGAATCATGGGAGCCAATTTTTTAAAATGAATCTCTTTTTCTGCCCCCTCTCTTATATACATGTGAAATTGGTTCTGCTTCTCTGTAGGAACCCTGACTAAAACAGGGATGAAGGAAGCTAGAAATACAGTACTTTAAGAAATAAATGTCTACAGTGGTCCTTAATGTCCTGCTCTAGTTCAGTGTCAGAGCCTAGACCTTAAAGAAGTGTCTGATAGGAATCAGAGTTGGGGGGAGCTTGGCAAAAGAAGACAAGGCATCAGATTGTGGAATTCACCAGTCTGAGGGCCCGGGTCAGCCAAGGCTGCCCAAGCAAACCAAGGACTGTGTGGCTGGAAGACTGAGCAGCCGTGTACCGACAGAGGCCTACGTGGGCAGCCCTGTGGGCTACAGCGACCACAGTGTGGTGACACCGCGGGCTACTCTGAAAGGAGCTGGGAGGTGGAGTTCTGGGCTGGAGAGCAGGTGTATATAGGGAGTAAAGAAATTCACAGGAAGTGGGTTAGTTTTCTCTCTCTTCCTAACAAGCCAGTCCTCTCTCTTGGTTCTGGCTGCAGTTGGAAGCTTTGCTACCCCCTGGACTCTGTTCCGAAGGGCTGTTCCCAGAATGCAGTTGGGCAGCTGAGGGTTGGACTCTGGCCCAGAGGCTCCCTCAAGAAAACACTCCACAAATGTTTGTTGACCAAACTGGTGAATGAATAAAGCCTGGAATTTATAAAATGCTTCAAAATATTACTATCACATATTCTCTCATTTGGTCCTCAAATAAAAATAAGCCATGAGAGTGATGATGTACTATTACTGTGCTCATTTCATAGCTGTGGCAATCAGAGATTAAGGAACTTGCTCAAAGTCATATTAATTCAAAGTATAGAGTTAAAACTTAAACCCAGTATCTTTTGTTTTTTCTTTGTTTCTTGTTTTTCCCCGTAACACCAGTGTGACTCTTCATTGTAATCATGACTTACGTTATGGTAACAAAGAGCCTTGTCACCTTCTGACCTTCCTTTAAGTCATAGAGTCCTGGAGACAGCTGCCTAAGGAGAACACCTTCCTTTCCTGCCAGTCACCTCACCTTTTTTTTTTTTAAAAATATGTCTTTGTTGATTCAGAGAGAGGAAGGGAGAGGGAGAAAGAGATAGAAACATGAATGATGAGAGAGAGTCATTGATCAGCTGCCTCCTGCATGCCCCCTACTAGGGATTGAGCCCGCAACCCCGGCATGTACCCTGACCCGGCATCAAACCACGATCTCCTGGATCCTAGGTCGATGCTCAACCGCTGAGCCACGCCCAGCCGGGCCTGCCTCACCTTCTGATCCCTGATGCCAGAGAGATGATAATTCGGGAGCATGTGCCTGGTATACATGCTTAAAGGCCTTGATGGAGCAGTTACAGATCCACTCTCAATTACACCAGCATCAGCCCAAGACCTCACATTAGCTTGAGAACTAAAATTCCCAGGTACAGAATTCCTACCCAGTAACCACCTATTTTATTTCCAACCTCGACTGGAACCTAGGGATTACAGGATAATTGGGAGAATTAAATAAAAACTAGAAAAAAGTTTAAAATGAAGACTTATGTAGGGGTAATTACTTGAACAGTAGATTATTAGAGGTAAGGGAGAGAAAACAGCTTTGACATTGCTTCCAGCCCTGGCGAACTGGTTATGAGCACTTGCTCTGCTGCGTGAGAACACTCCTAAGTCCGGATCGGGGTCCTGGAAGGAGGACTACAAGTCCACTGGCAACGTCTGCTGTTGGTTCAGGTGTGCAGAATGTGAACATTTAAGCCATGTCAACTGTCCGGCCTCCTGGTATAAAGCTTGTGAAAAGAAAGGTAAAAGGAATGAAGGAGATCAAACTCAAATGCATTTCAAGGTGGTCTGAAGTGGGGCATTAGCAGCAAGAGAGATTTACCACAAATAACATTTAGGCTCAACAGGAAAAGCAATCCTCTACAGAGGAGACTGGGCTGGGCACCTCCACATAGAGAAGACAGTCATTATCCACTGGGCCAGGACAACCTAGAGTCGAGGGTAGGAGTGCACAGGTGAGACTCTTCAGGTGGTGCAATTTTACCTGAAGACCAGAAGCTGAAGTCACTAGGTCAGGATGAAGTCCAAGTACAACCCCCATCCCCCAGCATCAGGGTAAAAGAGGTGTGGACCAGGAAGGTTCTGCTGGAGGCATCTTCCATACCCCAAATCCCCAAGCCAGGCCTTAGCCCCCATCATCAAAAGCTCCCGTGATCTCTAGAAGCTCACTGAGACGCAGGAGGCAGAGTCTTGCCAGGTAGGCCACACAGCAAATGCTCTGAGGACGAACATCTGCACACACACAGAAGAGGCCCGAGGAAAGGAAGTCTCCAGTGCTGGGTGTGTGCGTGCGTGCGTGCACACCGGCACGCTGCTGCCCCGCCTCGCCTCTAAATGCAGACTAGGCCTTTGGTAATCCCTTCTCCTGCTCAGCCTCCCTCATACACCAGCCAACCAGCAAAACACAGCCCCCATTCTGCTCAGGAATGTGCTTTCGGAAACTTAATCTAACTGCTGAGTCTGGGCCAAATGCCCCATGGCATTAACCCAAAGACAGCACCCCCTTTTCCCGCCTCTCCCGCCTTCCTGCTGCCTCCTCCAAGTTTGGGAGGCTGCAGTCCCACTCCACTGACTCCCTGTTCTCCATGACACAACCCCCTCCACGCCTGCTCGCTCTCCCGATTTCCAGAACCTCTCCGTCCCAAGTCAGGCCCAAACATTTCACTTCTGATTCATGTCTAAATGACAAGCCAATAGTTCTTGGCTTTCAAACAAGACTCGGTTGGCTTCGGCACAAGCCCCTTCTTCTCTCACTGTGCCTTTTTGGGCTGCGACCAAACCCTTCCCTTTGTCCTCACTGCCAAATGCAGATCCCTTTAAGCATTAGAGAAAGAAGTGGCCAGGAATTTTTTAAAAATAAAGCTATAAATTGTCTTTCCACACACAGATACACCTTGAAGTAAAAGGAGGGCTCCAAAATAAATCTTCTACTCTCCAACTCTCCCTTCCTCCAAACAATAAAAGGTTCAGCCTGGCTTCTAATTAGGCCAAATGAATGGTTATGGAGTGTGAGCCTTCACAGACATGCGCTGACCATTTGCAGATGAACTCTCCCTCTGCGATGAGCAGCGTTATCCTCCAAAGGCTCAAGTGTTGCTAAAAAGCACATCTTATTTGAAATAATGAACAACTGGAGCAACCTGATTGTCTGGCGATAGAAAAAAAGATTCAGTGCCTTACGGTGGAGACACTCAGGATGTTCTAGGGCCGTGAGTGATGATCCTGCTCTGGTGGGGGTGGGGGCAGATGACGTAGGAAGGGGCACGAGGGAACCTGCTGGAGTGATGGTTACGCGGTGTATACACATGAAAAATGCGTCAGGTTGCTCACTTAACATTAGTGCACTTTGTGTGCTCTACTGGATGCATTTTATATTCAATAAAAAAGAAAAGTAAAAACGGTCATATGGCCAATGAAAAATGCTTATCATCCAATGTTGAGGAGAAGAGAAGGGTGGAGACTATATATCCAACAGCATCATTACAACAGTGTAAAAATACGGGTCTGGAAGAACACTGGGAGGGTGCACTCCAAAAGGATAACAGTGGTTGAGTGACGGTGGGCTAAGGAGAAACACTGTTTTCTATACATTCTAAATGTTCTATAATGTAATTTGAATTACAGTTGAAAAATATAATAGAAGAATATGATGGAAGCTTAGCTCTGACCTCAACCTTTCTTTTTACGAAGAGATAGCTCCTTTGCACCCTCCCCTATCCTCACCCAAGTCTCCTGCATCCTCAAATCACCCCACAAGCACAGCTGGAGGGGAGGGCTCAGCTGTTAGCCCAGGCCGGCCCCCCTCACCGAGTACATGCAGCCTGCTCCCCAGAGGCTCGGCACACAGATTCAAAGGGTGCTCCTACCACAAAGTGGCTCTCATGCGGGATGGGGGGGTGGCTCCAAGATGCAGCCCAGGCTGGTGAGCCTGGCCCCCTAGGGAAATGGGAACCCACCCTGCCTTCCTCCCTTCTGAGAAAAGGGCTGCTTCACTGTTCCTGTGGAGTGCAGTCCCTCAGGGATCTGGGAACCAGAGGGAGAGAAGGGTCTTTTCTCCCCCACTCTTCTACTCCCCATGTCGCCTCACTCTCCTCCCAAGACCCACCTCGCAAAGCCTAGGGCCCCCAGCCGACTGTGATGGAGGAGCATTTCAGAAGTTTGCTGCCTTAGGCATGCCCCACAACCTCAAGACCACCAACCTCCTGGACCCATCTCACCCAGCAAGGTGGCAATGGTGGTGACATGGAAGCCCAAGGTAGGGCTGTCAGAGAGAGGGGGGCACTGCCCAGTCATAGGGGAACAAGTTCTGAAGATCTCAGTTTAAATCCATGAAAGTTTCAACGAGTTTTCCTATGCCCTACACTCCAGGATCCAGGAAAGGGGAGGTAATTCTAAACGTTGCCCAGCTCTAGACCTGGCATGTAAGAGTGGGGTTAGGGGCTGCTCTTCAGCCTTTGGAAGTTTATTTAATCAATCAAGTCTCATTTGCCACATTTACAGTGGGTAGAAAACCAGATAATGTGTATGTGGTTCCTGGGTCATAGTTGACCCAAGTGATGATTATAGTAAGCGCAGCACGAAGTCCTCTGGCAGCGTCCTTGGACCAAACTATCACCTAATCTCCTCTTTTCTCTGCTCTTTAGCCCTTTGTCACACAGTTTCCTTTCCATTGTGTTCTGCTGTTTATATTCCAGGCATTTGTAATATGCGTGCCCCTCACTGAGAGGCAGGTGGCCAAGTGTGGGATGGTCAGGCTCTGTTCAGACCACACAGAGCCCTCCCTCCCTGTAAGTGCTCCAACTGCAACCGCTGTGAGGATGTAGCACGGAGGACAGAGGGGACAGTGAGCAGTTGGCAAGACCACCTAAAGCCACAGAGTGACCAAGGGGAAAGGCATGGCCCAGTTCCGGGGCCCACAGGAACAGCTCAGCCACGTCAAGTTCCCTCTTTCTAGACACTCACCCCAGACACTCCATGTCTTGGACTCAAAGTGGCTGCACCAGAGCACACAGCCCCTGCCGCTGGGATTGCTGGGCAGCTACCACACTCAGATTTAACATTTCAATGAGCAAGACCCCTTTTATGGTAAGATTAATGACGGGGGATATGAACGGTGGGTGGGGGGGGGAGAACAGGAAAGAGGAAGAGCCTGCACCGTGGCACAGGGCAAAGCAACAGCACTCACTGGCTAGTGTCACAGTGGCTGGCACGCTGGCCACGGCCCCCACAGGCATCCGGGCCACACACTGGTACCGTCCCACGGTGCGGTTGTTGAGGGCGGTGATGACGAGTGTCCCGCGGGTGATCAGCATGCCCAGGGCATCATCCGAGCCGTTCAGCTCCTTCCCGTTCAGGCGCCAGGTGGTGCTCACCCCCGGGGGTTCCACCACGCAGCCCAGGATCACTGTGCCCCCAAGCTTCTGGACAGTGGAGGGGGGCTGCACAGTGACCTGAGGGACCTCGTCTGCAAGAAGAACAGGGACGCAGTATAAAGTGACAATCTCAAGAATCCAACAGCATGACGTTTTAGAAGCACAGAGCCCCGGCAGCCTTTCAGAGCTGAACAAGCCAGAGGAGCTGATCTTTCTCTGAAGACTCTACTGTGCGTAGGTCCATTTCCCAGCCTGTCCTGGTCCCAGGAAGGCAGAAAGGAGTGTCAGCGCGGTGCAAAGGCGAGCGATTAGGCTCTGGAGTTGGACAGACCTGAGTCTGAATCCCAGTCCCACAGCTTCTGAGCCACGTGACTTTGGCCTTTTGAGGTCTCAGTTCCTTATCTGTAAAATGGGGCTAATACTTGTCTCACAGGGCTGTTGTAAAGCTTATAACAATGTAAACTGCCTGCCCTAATTTCAAATCATAAGTGCTCAGTACAAGGGGGTTATTATTGGTATTCCTCCTCCTCTGGTATGTATCAGAAATGATTAAAATACCCAACTATAACTCTAACCCATGTGATGCTGCTGAAATCACTTCTCATCTTGTATTATCGAGCGTGTCCCTGAAGGCTAGTGGGAATGCAGTGTTCTTTGAAATTCTGGAAGAGGAGGGGCTTTGGAAAGGGTTATGGGAGGATGGGCAACGCTTCCATTTGACATGGCGGGAGGGGGCAAAGTGTTCTGCCGAGAAGCAGGCTGAGAAAAGGGAGGGACAGCACTCACTCAGGTCCGCAAGGCAGCCCGCTGTGGCCAGGAGGAGGCAGGCGAGCGTGACCTCGGGCCTCCTTCCTCTCTGAGTCGTCATCATCCCACGCAGCAAGGTGTATGACAAGGGTCCGAAGCCAACGTCCCATAAGCCACCAGAGTCACTCAAAAAGATTCTGCAATCCTCTGCAACACTGTTGAGAGAGAGCGAGAGAGGTGGCCATGGTGAGAAGGCCTGGAATGCCATGTGGTGGCCACAGAGCCTGGCGTGTCCCCTCACCCCAGCTTCCATCAGACATGCTGGCACACTTAGAGTGCGACCGGGCTGTGCTGCTGGAAGACCCGAGAACACACTTGTGCCATTTCTCATTAAAAAGAAGCTCCTTCTAAGTTACCCTCACCCCATCCTGAGCTAGAAGGTGGCTGTAAGAATGCTGCAGCCTTGGATGGGGAGCAGCAAGGACGGGGAGCCCAGGATGCAGGGGTAGAGAATACCTAGCACAGGTGCTAGAAAGGATGAGCACTCGTGACCATTTGTTTGCGGGAGGCCAGGTGTCTACAGCCACATGCTGCTAGCACAGACCACTATGGACAGCACTGCCATCCCTACAGTGCATCTGAACCCCTTGTTTAGGGGATGTTACCAATTAACAAGTCCTAAAGTCTCAGAGAATCCAAGATCTCGATTCTCCCCAACCCTATATTTGTATCTCTATGAACTTTTTTTAATTCTTGAAATCAACCTACCCTCCTCAGCTTGTCTCTAACCTCTAGTCCCACAAACACAGACAAATGTCACACATCAGCCAAGGCCCCCACCTTCTACAAAACGTGCACTCCTGACGACTGACTGACCATGGTGCCTCTCCAGCCCAGAACAACACTCCTTTGGGGCCCTAGATTTCACTGCACCTCCAGCCGCCTGATGACCCATCTCAGCTATCAGCCTAGAACTTGAACTCCTCCCCCTCCACAGTATTATTTCTTTAAGCCTCCCTTAAGCTACAGTCCTTGAAAGACTCATCAGAATCAGAGAAGCGAGTGTGTATGCTCACACACACTTCAGTTACATCCTAAACCAAGATCTTGCTTCCATGCTTTTTGCTGCTGCACCTATAGAACATAAGGCCAACAAGGAAGGTGTGTCACCACCCTTATTTAGCAGGGGGGCAGTGGAATGGGCTTCAGATAACAGTGCAGGCAACATGCCAATGGTCTGGACAGTAGATGCATCGTCCTGAATCATTTCACAGTGGGAAATATTAGTAGTAATTTCCAGGAGGGTGACATATATTCAAAACATTAACTCTTCTGGACCAGACGACTCTTTCAAAGACTTACAGTCACCACTGAAAACTCAGGGAAAGTGGTTACACTGCTCAGCTGAGCGATGCATTGTGCTCACCAGTCACTAGAGCTCTGGCTGTCTACACACTCGGCTGCAAGAGCCGGTCCGGTCCTCAGCTCTTCAACCACCATAGCTCCTGACACGGGGATGAGGCCTGAGCTTCCGGGCTCTTGCTCTGTGTGAGCGGTTTGCCTAAACCTTTCCCTTCTCCAGGCTCCTTTGGCTATTGACCTGGCTACTGGGAGACAAGAGGGCCACATTCGCTCTGCCCAGCAAGCACCCCTCCAAACCAGATGGAGGGCCAGCCCCACACTGATGTCCTGAATGTTCTCCAAGAAAGAGTTCTTTCCCTTTGACTTTTAATCCCTCTCTTTGCCTTGTGTCTTCAACATCAGAGACTCCTCCATCACTCTGGGAAAGGACATTTTCTATAAAAGGTTTGAAAGAAAAATTTTAAAAAAGCTTTTCAAACAATCCAGTAAATCAAAGGGCCAGGTTATTAGCAAAGTGAAATTCAGAAAATCTGCAAAGGATGTGAGGGTCGCTGGGGATGGGTGTGAGGGGGTAGGAGGTGAGGGTGGGGCAGGCCTGCTACCTCTACAGGTTCCTTGCTAAGCTCTTAAGAGGGAGGTATTCTTTTAATCTTCATAAACCCCTATAAGGTAGGGACTGTCATCCCCCTCTTACAGGTAAGAACAATGAGTTCCAGAGGCTAAGTAACTTGCTCTAGGTCACATACTGCAGGCCTGGAATAAAACCCAGCTCTGTGCTTTTAACCACAATAATAGCCTTTTCACATATTTTCTATTAGTGATCTGCACCCAGTGGGAGTTGGAATATGGGTGATGTAGAATGGTGAGGAACTTTAACCGTAATTTCTAGAGAAAAAGTTCATTAACATGCTTACAAACCAATACAAAAAGCAAGCTTCTGGTGTCCTGTTTTCCACATACTTGTTTTAATTGTCTACTTTCTCCCAAAAGAGATAACATATTTATCTAGAACTCTGCATGAATTATCAATGATAGGGATTTAGGGAACCTGATTGTTCATGACACCCTACAGCTTCCCCCACTCCTTAAGGAATTTGTGGACACCTGTTCCTGGCCTGCCGGAAGGAAGGAAGGAAGGAAGGAAGGAAGGAAGGAAGGAAGGAAGGAAGGAAGGAAGGAAGGAAGGAAGGAAGGAAGGAAGCTGGGAGACAGAGAGGCAGGGAGACAGAAAATGAATACAAAGTAATAAAGAACAAAAAAGAAGACCAACAGACAAACAGGGGCAGGAGGGCTGGTTCTGATCTGAGCACAGGGTAGCTGCGGAGGTGTCTGGGTTGTAAAATCCACAAAGGTTTTACTGAGGAAATTCAGCTCCGACCCCCTCCTGCTTAACAAGGACCAGGCAAACAATTCCTGTTACTTCTGCACCCTCGGTAATTTATAAGGTTCGAAATGGAAACAGACCCCACTGCTGCTGCTGGCCACCATCCTGCTTTTAAAAGCAACAAGGAGAAAAGAATGTAGCTGGGGAGGGAGCCAGGGAGGGTGAGAGGAAGCAGGTACCCAGAGGAGGAAGAGTTAACTCGTTAATCCCCACGACAAACTTAGGAGCAGGTAGCATTTAATGACCCCAAAGCAGGACACTGTGAGGTTTCCTTCATGTAAAAGCAGGATCGTGACTAACATATGGGACCAGGCAGGGTGTCACTGTCACCACGATGCATCTTCCTAAATAGCTGGGAAACTGGGTTACCTTCTGGACCAAGTCACCAGTAAGTTTGGTCTGGAAAGAGAATTCCAAAGACACAGATTTCTGAGCACTTTGCTTTAATGAGTTTAAAAAAAAAAAAAAAAAAAGGCAAGTAAGGTTTAACTGGAGTACCATTTGCAGTGTAACTGCCCCACTGTGAAGTGATCAAGGTACAATTTCAAAGTCAGGTGAAGGCAGCCATAAGGCCTGTTCTCTTTCTCGGCAACATGAAGTCTGTCTAGGTCCTTCTTTTCTATGCATTTTCTCAAAAAAAGAGGAGAGATCAAGAAAAGAATCAAAACGCAGAGAGAAGGGAAACTGAATTCTTGACATGAATTCCTCACTGAGGCATAGGTACTTGCTTTTTAAGGGGTTATTTGGACACGAAACATAAAACGTGTCTGAGAAGTTTAACTGCTGGCATACATTTTCCCACTGAGATAATCTCCTCTGAGCAGACATTTTCGAAGCCTTCCAAAAACAACAACAACAAAATACATTTCTGAGGTTGAGAACAAGCATGAGAAATTATAGCCTCAGTATTTATTTTGCTAGAAAATTACAAACAACTGAGAGTTGATCATCGGCAGGAGGTGGCCAGCTCCAACTTCTCTCAAGAGAGCGAGAGTATGACCACAGCGCAGGAGCCACGTCACCCCGGGTCACCCGGGCCACTGCAGCTCTCTCAGAGACACAGCCCTCCATGATCTAAAATACGAAACAGCCTTTGGATGGACTATGACCAAAAGGCAAGAAGAGCTAAGAGGAGAGCGTGTCATCTAGCAGATAGCATAGAAAGACTTCTTAAAAACATTCAGCTGCAAGAAAGAGGTCTGACAAAATTTTTTTCCATCAGTTGGTAGGGGCTAGCTACATAAGAAAAGAAACGTTTCTAACCCCAAATTACATTTTTTGCACGGTCCCAATTCTGTAGAGGAAATTCTCCTTTCCCAACTATCTTTGAGGCAGAGACATGATTTCCTCCTAGACGGTGATTCCAAGTGATGGGGCTGAGTGCTGGCTACCTCCCACCCCCCACCCCCCACCCCAAGAAAGAGGGTGGTGTTCCTGCACAGAGAGTGGCATTAGGGGAAATACAGGGGAGACGAATGAATTCTCAGAGAGCTGAAGATGTGAGTTTAGGTAGACTTAGGAGAAGAATTAAATGAGGACATTTTTAGTTAAAAAGTTGTACCCACAGACCTAATTAAAAGGAAATACTTTTAATTACGAGGGACCCTCAGAGAAAATAAAATAATAGCTTAAAATAATGCCTAATGGGTATTGCGTGTTATAAATGAAGAAAGAGTGATTTGTAGGTCTCCCGGCTAATTAAGAAGGGAGGCGTAGGGCTACAAGTTGGGCCTGGCTCCTAGTCCAGTGCTCTTTCTACTATCCTGACACTGCCTCCCTGGGGGCAGAACTGCGAGGACTGCTTTTAGGACTCAATTTATAGCGTTTCTGAACTTATTTTCTTATGCATAAAAATAACGTCACCTGGGTCATTATCTGTTACAGTAACTCTCTGTGTGGTCATCGTCATTCTTTTACCATTTACACCCTAATCTAGAGCTATCTCTTGCTGTTCTTCCCACAAACTCCTTTCACAGAATTTTTTGCGATGATGAAGATGTTCTATATTTATGTTATCCAAAATCCCAGGTAGCCACTAGCCACTTGCGGCTATTAAATTCTTAACCTATAGCTAATGTGACTGAGGAACTGCATTTTTAATTTTAATTTAAGTGCCCACCTAGGGCTAGTGGTCACCACACGGTCTAGTTCTTCTAGCTCTTAACTGCCTTGGCCCAGAAGTGACACAGGACATGTTCACTTACACTGGACAGCACAGTTCTAGACTAGTCTCTGGAACACCTACCCAGACCACGCTGATGTCAAACAAGGGAGAGGAACAACTGCTTTTATGTTAAGTACGAGCCAGGCTGCATACGCCTAGCTAATTCCTTATCCAAATTCTGTGTATGAGTCGTCTATTTAAAAACTGTGCACTTTAATTTTATTATTATTGGGAAGAAAAGATATTACTGCCATATACGACATATCAAGACAAGAACGCAAGGCCCTGTAACAGAAAGTGGATTCAGTCCTGAGAAGCTTAAAGCAAAACTTGGGATGTCAGTCAGCAAGTGCTCTGCAGATACCTATAAGCTCATTTCCCAGCCTCCTCCGCTGTTAACCCAGGGCCATGTGACTA
The DNA here is from genome assembly GCF_054644295.1 of Miniopterus natalensis. Classification (NCBI taxonomy): domain Eukaryota; kingdom Metazoa; phylum Chordata; class Mammalia; order Chiroptera; family Miniopteridae; genus Miniopterus; species Miniopterus natalensis. Next base: position 37,349,817 of record NC_142086.1, on the reverse strand, counting down.
CTGCTCGCCGATGAAGTTTAAGTGAACGTATCACTTCCAGATCAAGGCAGGTAAGAGCCAGAGAACTGGAGAGCTGCTTCCACTTCTCCCTTCTCCAGTCCCCGTGGCCACATGCCACAAGTCTCAGGAGGACGGCCACGAGGTGGAAGAAGGCAGTGCTAATCTATGCCAGGAGAACAGACCTTTATTGCACAAAGCCACTAAAGTTTTGGGATTACACTCATGTACCATCTTTACTCTAATACCTTCACTGATCACCAATTCAGTCACAAGTGGGGCACGGCAAATGAGAGCAGAGGGAGGAGAGCGTTTTCGATTTCGAGTTATCAGGAAAGATTTCTGGATAGAGAGTTTGAAACTGGCCTTTTGGAATAATGCAGGAGGAAGGCGACAAAGGGCACTGCAGGAAGGTGACGCTGACCTGGAGGGAACGCAGGTGTTTGGAGGGGGCGGTGCATCAAGCAGTTTGGCTCCTTATCTTGAACAAGTAGTCTCCAAATTTTTGTGACCTTGCTCCCATGAGTAAAATATTCTGGGCAAATATCCCTCATACATCTATTTATAAATTAAATGCATGTCCTGCTGAACTAAAATGTAAAAGAGAGTAGGTAAAAGTGAAACCATATGTTAATGACTTGTTAATCATGGTTGTTTTGTAATATCATTAAGCTAACACTGCATGCCTATCTAGGACTAGGCTCATCACTAATAACATGGGTGTAATCTCTTTCAAATAGTCTGCGTGGATGCTAATTATCTTGGTGACTTCTCATCAGATGTGATGCCATCACCACTGTCTTTATTTCCTTACATGGCTTGAAAAGGGTCAGCTCTGCCGGTCTCTCCTGTTTGCATGCGCTCGGATTATCAGCGTGCTCTACAACTCAGCTTCTTTGTAGCAATCTCTTTAAGCCACTTGTCCTTTCGTGAGAGTTAGTTAAAACTAAATAATATAACCAGTAAACCCAGTTAACAGAGAACAGGAAGAGTGAGGAGGGAATGAACGAGCAGTGAGGGCCCCACTGCAGGCCCTCCACGCGGTGGGGGTCTCCTGGTACTGTTGTGACACGTCGCTGCCCGACAGGGGCTGAAGGTGCCACTGTCAATCCTGGTACTAAGTGTCAGGAAATCTTCATTTCTTTCCTATTCCTTTTTTAGATAGAAGTAAACATTAAGGGAGTCTCTAGTATTTTTTCCCCACTGTCCCAATGGAACTTCTTGTATTTCCCCTTCAGGAGCTTGCACCCCACTTGGGAGACTGTTCTAGAAAGGAGGGAAGGTGGGACTATGAGGTCGGGTCAAGCCGTGGAAGACTCGGAAAAGGAGCTTGAAACGAACACTGTAGACAGATGGGAACTACTGACGGTTTCTGAGAGGGGAGTATATAATCAAGGCGACATCGGAGGAAGATTAGCAAAACCTGGGCTTCTCATTTTCACTGAACCCAGTACTGCTGACAAGCTGCTGACAAACATGGACAGAGCCTATTTCCACTCAGGCAGGTGGGGCCCCTCGCCCTCCAGGCAAGGGGAGAGGAGGGGCCTGGACACAGCATCTTGCATCTGGGGAGGATCCCCCCCAGAGAGAGGTCCCCTCTGCCTCTGAGTAAAGGAAAGTCTGCGCTCAGACAAATCTAATCTTCCCCACCAACACCACTTGGGGAAGAAGTTACTGGGGAGTCCCACTTCTTTGTCACACATACCCCTTCCTGAAAGTAGCTTCATTTCTTAAAGAGATTTTTAAAAATATCTACTGGGGGGGGGGGGGGAGAGACACAAATCTTTATTGCTAAACTGGAAAAAAAGAAAGGGAAAAACCACTTCCTTTCTTCTACACCCCTTCTCAATCCCCCACCCCTATTCCATATAAATTCAATTTGACAACCCTGCTAATTGGATAAACGCAGCTCCTACTCTCCTAGAAGGCCATTCCCTTTTCTTTTTTGTTTTTGTTTTTGGAGGGCTCAAAACAGAGTGATTGTGCTGTTCTTTAACACGAATTCCATCTGCTTTATTTCTCTCTCCATTCACCACTCCTCTTGAATATTTATGAAGCCTTCCCTGCTGCCTGCCCCCTTTCCACCCACCTCCACCACCTTCCCAGCTCAGCTTCCCTCTCCCCACCCAGCCTCTAGCCTCCTCTCCCCTTCTCTTAGAGACGGACAAAAACCTTCCAAATGGCCCCCCCTCCTTGCTTTAGATAAACACAGGCAGTGTCAAGTGTGAGGAGTAGGGGGAGGTGGGAAGGGGGTTCAACTGCCAGTCAAGCCTCTGGCCTTCAATGAGGCCCAGGGGCCTGCCCTAATCTGCTGCATGCTTGCCATATGGGGGCTGTGTTGCCCCGGGAAACACTAACAGGCAGAACGGAGCTTAATAGAGTCCATATTCATTGTAATGCAGTGAGATAGCTCAGGCACCACTGCCCTTCGGTCCGGTTTCATTCTTCTGTTTCCCTCTTTCTTTCTGTTTTCCTCCCCTTTTCTTTCTTTCTTCCTTTCAAAAGGACCAGGTCTGCAGAGAGCAGTAATCTGGAGAGGCCTGGGCTGGCAGAAAAGCTGCATTTGGGGGGTCAGGGGTGAGGACAGTGATGGCGTGTTGGTCTGGGGGTTGAGGCTGCTGGAGACAGGGAAGAAGGGGGAGCTCCCAGGAGAGCAGAGTGGGGAACACACTGGCTCGGGATGGAGCGCATGGCACTATGTGTGTGCAGCTGTGCATGGGCTCTACTGTGCACATGTGTAAGAGTATGGCAGGTGGGTATGGCCCATCAGGGCCCTGGAGCACAGAAACCTTCATGTTTATTCAGCCACCTATGCCCAGGTGTCCCAATATCACCCATCTCTAATCCCAGTCAATGGAAGGTCACAAAAGCCAGGGACACCTACCTCCCCAGGTGTCAGGCCCATGGCCAATTCCCAGCTCTTTACAGTTGCCCTGAAGTCACAGGTGTTGAAATGGGATGAAACCACTTTAGAAATAAATGCCTGGAGGGGCAGAAGACTGCACCAGCCCGCCAGGTTGGGCCCTTTCCTTCCCTGGCTGACCTGGAGCTGAAAAGATGGGAGAGCTGTGGTCTGTCTCGCCTAAACTAAGGGCATAGGGGCCTCTTTGCATTGAGAGTGGGCTGCCTAGTGGACGAAGCCTCCTCATGAGTACATCTACCTGAAGTGAGACTTGGGGTTCCCTGAGGTCAGAGGTGACCTTTTCCCAGGGCTCGAAAGGGGAAGAGAGCAGAATATGTGGGGAGGGAATGAAGCACATTTCTCCCAACTCCTCAGAAAAAGTAAAACTGGTAACCGAGATACTAAAGAATTCCTCAAAGAATAAAGAATCAGTTTCCTAAGTTGTGAAACAAAGCTATTCGTTCTGTGGCTAAAAATCACAAATTTAAGAACAAGATAGAAAAGCAAAGCTACAAAAACTTTCATATATTCTACCACAGCTGAAATTTTAACCCCATGGTGTCTAGTACATAGGAAGAGCTCAAGGAATGGTTTTGGAATGAACAAATCATATACATGTTCCTATAGTTTTACTACCGCTGACCAGGAGCTTAAAACTCTACCCAACTGATAACTACCATTAGGGATCAAATGGGTGGAAGTGACGTTAGCAAAAAGAGAGTACCCCTGCCTTAGCGACGCCAGTGTCTGTTACAGAGGCCTTCTGTTATCCACCTGTCCTGTGGTCAGATAGAACTGCTCAAACCAAGGCAGATACTGGTGCTTGCTGTAACTTGTATTTTGCCTTCCAAACATGATATATTCCACTTTCCTTGCTTTTACCTCACTGGGATGCATCATAAATCTGTGATTTCCTAAGCCCAACCCAGGGGAAACCAACTGTAGGAGAGCATATGAAAGTTATCTTGAGTTTAAGGCCCTATACTCAACCAGTCCTACAGGAGGTAGTACAGTGGATTCTCAGGAGCCAGGCACAATTTGATTCCTGGCTCTGAAACCTAAATACCATTTGGTAATCTGAAAGGCCACCCAGAAACCTGCCTCAGCACTATCTCCATTTACATCCCTCAGGGACCCGTAAAAGCAGCAATGCCTCCTCCCTGAGAACTCCAAGCCAGAGTAGAGGACTACATAGAAGTGAGCAGGGTCTCACAGGGCTGGCAGCACCTACCCTCCCTGCAGAAGACGCCTCCCCCTCCAACTTCTTTTTTTCTTTGTAGACTGTTCCCACTGTTTTGACCCCAGCATGTTGCATGTGTTAGAGAGGAGTGCCCCACACAGGAGCCGGTGGGAACACCTGGTGCTCCACTGCCTGGAGCAGAGCAGCCAGGCTCTTCCCGGCCTTCCCCGCGGCGAGCACTCTGGTCAGTTATCTCACCTCCGATGTGCGCGATGTGGTGAGAGTCAGGAGGGCCAACACTTGAAGCAGGGACAGATAATCTGGTCTAGACCAACTGCCTACCTTTCATTTCACTGCTCAGAGAATACCCACTAATGACCTGCCTATAAAAACATATATTATAACCAATTTACTCTCATCTTCCCTAAAACCAAGTTGACACTCACCTCCCACTCAGCTGCCCACACTGGGATTCAACCCTGTCTCCTGGTTTCCCCGACTCCCCACCCTAGGATCGGATCAGTCATGTGGCTGCTGACTCTGGTGTCAGCAGCCAGGGAAACGCAATGCAATAGAAATACAATGCAAATTACATATATAATTTAAAATTTTCTAGTAGCCACATTTAAAGCACAAGAGAAAATAATGTTAATATCTTTTAACACAATACATCTAAAATATTATCATTTCAACAATGTAATCAATATAAAAATTGTTAATGAGGTGTCCTATATTTTGTTTTATACTAAGTCTTCTAAATGTATTGTTTATTTTATATTTACTACACATCCCAGTTCAGAGCAGCCACATTTCAGGTGCTCGCAGCTGTGGTACTGGACAGCGCAGGTCTAGTGCCCTCAAACTGGTTCCCTGACTCTCTCCTCTCCCCATCTACTCAGCCTCCACATTGCTACCTACCTTCTTTCTAGAATATCAAACTCAACCAAACACTAAAGATTATAAATGGGCAGCTACCATTCATTGAGCAAGAGCCTTCCACAGGGCATAATCCACAACTCATCTAATTTGAGGTAATTCTCACAATGGCCCTGTAAGGTAGGCGTGTGTGATCAACCCATTTTATAAATGAGAAAATTAATGCTCAGAGTGACGTTTTGTTCAAGATCACTCAGACAGTAAATCAGAGTCAGGATTTGAACCAGGTCCACTTGACTTTAAACTCCCAGTCTTTTCACTCTACCACACTTCTTTAAGTAAATTATGGCATAATAATTGAACCATTAGGCAGCCATTAAAAATGATAATTATAAAGATCAAGCAGCAACATGAAAAATGTTTAAACGATATTAAGGAAAAAACATAGATCTCATTTTGTAAAAAGCAGGTAAGCAGTTGAGTGAGACCCAGTAAGGAATATGAAATGAACAAAAGCAATGGATTTGAATATGTGAAAGAATTATGAGTGATTTTTCCTCCTTTTGAGGTCGGTTAAAAACAAATAAGCAAATAAGCTAACAGACTCACCCTCAATTACTCCTCAACTGAGTATGATTAAATAAAGTTCAGGCTCCTTCGCACAACCGTCCAGGTTCTTGGTAACCGGGCTGCAGTCCAGTGTCCCTGCAGGTGCTCCTATGGTTTGGGGTTTCATTCAAGGACCTTCTTTGTTTTCCTTGTTATATCTTCTCCCAAAACAAACACCCAACTAAGCTTGAGACCTGGAGCTTCCTGCCAGCCACTGGACTGCGGTCAATGTAATCTAGGACTATACCATGATTAGGTGTCATCTAGCCAGCATGGACCCGAGCTTGAGACCAGGGTAGGAGGAGGCAGGTGGACAGGGGCGGGAGGAGGGGAAATAAGAAAGCTGCTCAGTGAGAAAGAGATGGGTTCAGGCCTGAAGAAAGTGCAGGGGGGAGGGTAGGAGGGATGAGAGCAAAGATGTTGAAAAGGCAACTAAATATGCGGAGCTGCCCCTGTGTGCCATGCCCAGCGCAGGGACTTCATACACATGGTCACTTTTCATCTTCACAGCCCAGGGAGTGTTACTATCCCCACTTTACAGATGGGGAAAGAGCTATCAAAATCCTTCTTGATGCTTTATCACATAAGGATTTGGGGACACATTTCAAGTTTTTGGTATACACAGATCTCTACTAAGTGACAATGTTGGAACTCAGCAGGATTGGGTACTAAAAACCATGACCCTTGGGTTTGGACGTGAGCTCTTCCACTTCCACGTGTGGTAGAAGGTGGCTGTGGGTAAGTTACTGAATCTGAGTCTCAGTTTACTCTCTGTAAAACGAGAATGATAACACCTGTTTTGCAGAGTTGCTTAAAAGAGTTAATGTGATTATGTGTGAAAACAGCCTGGCACATAGCGATGATGCAGTAATTTGGGGAAACAGGTGTCATGGAACTTGACTAAGAGCCGTTCACCTGAGGTCTAATTTCATATAGGGGCATTGCCACCTGGTGGGATTTTAATTAAAGTCCCTTAAGACAAAGACATGTTGCATTTTAACAACTCCAGATACATGTGATACCATCCCTCTGCTCACTGTTCCTTATAAACTATACAAAATTAAGCAATGGCCTGGTTTTGTTGCCCTACACACATGCATCAAAAGTTCAAGAAATATTCTTTTAGAAAAAAAGCAGTTAAAAACTACAGTCTATATAGTGTTTTACAGACCCTCACAACGGCCCTGTGGGACAGGTCTCTGGAGAGCGCTGCTGTGTTCCCAAGTTTGTGGCAAGACTCAGTTCCTATCCTCTCAAATTCCACCTAACACTAGTAAACATTTATATCACTTAAGCTAATAACCTCTCCCCACCACCAACCCCCACCCCATTTATGCCTTCTCCACACTCTCTTGATGATAACAATCATAATTTCTCCATTGTGTCTCTACTTGTTCGGAGAGAAAAGGGAAAGGTCTCCATCAAACAGTAGGTCATTTGGGAAGAGAAGTTATGGAGAAGTGTTCATAGAAAGGAAAACATACTCCTAATCCCTCTCTGAGCCCTACTCCCAGCCCCGGAAAGGAGCTCACCTCAACTTCATCAGTGAGTGCCCAAAGCCGCCTCAAATCCACCTGCTCTCTTCCACCTACCTATTTCTAATTACAGCCTATGGCCAGGGCTGCATCCATGCAAGTAAACAATGAAGTAAAATGGTAACATAGTGACTGCAGAGGAAAGGAGCACCCACTGCCAAGCGCTCTGGTGCTCCCAGTTAACAGAAGATCCAATGTAGTCCGGCTGGTGTGGCTCAGTGGTTGAGCACCAACCCAGGAACCAAGAGGTCACAGTTCAATTCCTAGTCAGGACACATTCCCAGGTTTTGGGCTCGATCTCTAGTTAGGGGGCATGCAAGAGGCAGCCAATCTATGATGTTTCTCAACTATTATTCTATCTCTCTATTCCTTCCCCTTCCTCTCTCTCTGAAAATACCAATTAAGCATTTTTAAAAAAATCCAATGTAAAAGGAATTAATTAGAGCCAAGTAAACAGCACAAATAAGGTACAGAAACAAACCTGACCCAGGATCTGCACACACTTAAGGCAGATCTCAACAGCTTATGGGCCTATCTCTTAGGACAAAGGAAAATGGATTCCATTTGACAAGTGATCCATTTGTAAACACAAACCTGACTATCATAAGTAGGCTCAGGGGAAGAAGGATGGACACTGACCACCTGACAGAGTCCACTGAAAGCAGGAGCAGATGTATTGTCCCAGGTAGCAAGGATCTCGGTATGTAACATACACAACCAAAGGAGAAGCATTTTCCCCAGACCATCCATGCACTGTACAGAGGGTGGCTGGGATGCAGAGAAAAATTAGGCAGTTTCCCATCCTTGAAGAACTTGGAACCTAGTCAACGTTGTACCTAAATTAAAATGCATCATGGCCTCGAGAAAAGATCAAAGTCAAAGATAAACTGCAGATTTTACCAAGTACAGGCAAGGAACCAGACCACGGGCAAAGGCATTAGAGGAAAGACAGAAGAAATGAGTCACACACTTGAGCACACTCACAGGGGCACACTCACACAGCTCGGCACGGGTCAGTTCTCCAACATAGCCTTTCATAGTCCTAAAAGGATTCCCCTTTGTATGTTCCTTCCTAGCAGAATCCTGGAAGATTCATCAAAGTACATCAGTTAAAGCAGGAAAAAGGCAGGAGCTAACAGGAGCCTATGAGGACCTCTTAGGCCTCAGTTTTGTCACTGTCACTTCTCACTATATAGTAACTATTCTCTCCTGGACACACAGTAGATTCTCAATGAATGTTTGCTAAGCTGTGAAGACCAACCTCCAAAATCATTTCGCAGTCTAACTCTATTTGGTCCTTGAAGTTTGGATCTGATGGACGCCAAGGTGCTCCCACTGAAAGCAGAACTTGAGTGGAAGGTGATGTGTCTGCCAGCTCTGTTCTGATCTCCCCCTGGGACCTGGCTTGGGTTCTCATTCAGGGGAGAAGGCAGGCAGGACACGGGTCTTCCCTACTGGACTATCCAAGCACGAGGTGGGTGGGGAAGGGGGATGTGAAGAGAAGCAGGCACCGGGAAGAGAAGCTCTGCTCAATGAGCAGGTCCCAGCACCTGCTGTCTGTGAGACGGGGGTTAGGGCCCAGCTCTTGTCCACCTAGAGTCATACACTTCCCCCAGGGAAGCACTGTCACACTATTTCCAGTTGGCCTAACTGCTAGGCCAAGGGTTTTAGGGATCAGGAATGGCAATGATCGTATTCACAAGTATTCATAAGTATTCACAAGGGCATCGTCACCTAACACAGTTCTAGGTAATTCAGCAAACACCTGTTGAGTGAACAAATAACGACCTGAGACACAAAGGTGAAAGGTCATGGCAGAGAAGAGAGAGAACTGTAGTCAGATAGTCAAGGAGGGAGCTTTTTCTTAGTATAAGCTGGGCATTTAGGATGCTTTAGGGGTTAAAAGACTTACTTTGACTTACTCTATCAGGTAACATAATTGACCACCAATTCCAACTAAACTGTCACCTGCCGTCATTTTCTATGCCCCTTACTCATGATGATTAAGCTACCAATGGCACCAGGTCCATAACCACACTCTCTGTATGACTCAAAACCAGTCTCAGGTTCTGTGACCCAGAATGAATGGAGATCAGCTGCTGCTTCTTGGCCTGTCTGGCTCTGGGCTGATTCAATCAAATGTGGGCAAAACTGCCTCCAACTCCAACACCTCCCCCAACACACACACCCCAACCCCTAACAGGCTCACACATGCTGACAGGAAATCTGAAGCACTGAAATGAAAAGCTAAGCCTTGGGGTAAAATGACTGAACTGCTGAAGATGACAGACCAGAAGCCACCACTCTTTAGCTGGTATCTGACTGCACTGTGACTGGGACAGTGTCTCTCCTAGACTTTCCTGCTTAAAGCAAGAAACCCTCACCCTGAACTTGAAGAGATCCCTCTGATGCAGGACAACAAAATCTCACACAGGGATGTTGAAAGAAAAACAGGTTACATGAGAAAATCATCTACAGTAATGACTGGTACAAAGTAGCTGCTCAATAAATGACAGCACTGCATTACATTTAAATATCTTCCTTTAGGGTTACTTTTAGGAGCACACTGTATTTTCATTAGTCTGATCCTTGTTGTAGATTTATCCTTAATATTTCAACAAAAGAGGTTAGAGAACAGGTAATACCTCAGGGGCCAGACACACCTACCTAGGCTTTCCAGGCTTCCTGCTCTGGGCCTTTGCCCTCACTACCCCTGAGACACAGACACAAGCACATGCAGTGCGCGCGCGCACACACACACACACAAACGTGTGCTCACAGCAATCAGCTCCAGCTGGTAAGTGTGCTGTAAAATCATGACAGTTTAGTTTCTTTCCCATCTGACCTCATACAAACACACTTTCTTCACCACCTCCCTGACCCTGAAATATACACATTCCACCCACCCCCAATCTTTCTCAATTACAAAGCTCTTTTAAACCAACTAAAACTTAAAATAAATACCAATTTGGAAACCCGAAGCATGCTCCAGTCCGTCTGTCAGTCCCTGCCTTCCGCTGGAAGCCCCCAACTCCTGTTTGCTCTCCCCGACTTGCGAAGCGCAGTGGCCTTAGTGCATGGCTGGCGCACGCAGAGAAAACAAACACATGGAAGCTTGCCAGCACCTCTATTTATAGCAGGAGCAAAGTGTGGGGAATGGGAAAGGCACCAGGAGGAAGGGTCGGGAGCAGAGGGGTGGGGATAATTCTAGCCTGCTGCTCCCGGGCTCCACCAGCTGCAGAGGATCTCCTGCTGAGGTTCTGTCTTTCCCAGGTGCAATCCATCCTGTATATGACTAATACCAGCACTGTGCTGGAGGAAAGCAAGAGAGCCTACTATCTTGTTCATTACTGTAGCCTCGGCATCTGTCACATCACAGTGCTTGGCCCATAGTAGGAATGCAATAAGTATTTGTTGATTAAGTGAATAAATGAGATTTTTTTCCCCCTGCCTACCTCACAAGGTTACAGAGAGAGAAGGTGGAGGAGGTGGAAAGGAGGTGAGTGAGGAATGCCTAAAAGAGTGCTTCTAAAAGTCTAAGGGATGTTAAAATACTCTAGCAAAAACAACTTAAGGAAATGCAATGTTAAGAAAAGTTAATTAGGTTTTTTCACTGCAGGCCTTTTCAGAGCCTTTAATATGCTATTATGCATCGTGAATCACCAAGAGGCAGAGAGTATTCACTGAAGCCTAAACTCACTTAACCACAGGCCTGGACTTACTTGACCACAGGCCTGGACTTATTTGACCACACTGCTCTTTTTTCTCAGAGTACCATTAGTGAGGGGAATTTTGTCAAATACACTTTGGGAAATGTTGGCCTAAGAGGTTCCTGGAGAATATCCCAAAAGCAATTTGTAAAGCACCATGATCCCATTTTTGTAAATAAAAAATTACATAAAAATATGTGGTATATAGTTATTTGGATTGTCACAGGAAAATATCAAGAGAAGCTTAAATGTTAACGTCAGCTACTTCTGAAAATTAGGGGACTTGCACTTTTTATATTAAACACTTCAGAAATATTCAGAGTGGGTATGTTATCACTTTTGTAATTAAAAAAGCAAATTTGAAAAAAAGCTATCCCCAAATATTAGTTTAACTTCCCATAGGTATGAAGGCCTTATTTCCCAACAACCCCCTGGGCCAAAGTATGTCACACTCTGCCCCTTATCCCATCTAAACATATTTCCATGTCTGTCTCCAACAGTCAACTCCTTTGGCTTGTAAAGAACACCTCCTCCAATTCCAGGGTTTTGTTACTTATACACAATATGGACAAGTGTTTTGGAAAAAATGAGAACACATTTAATATTCTGTTAATAATCTTTACAAATCAAATTACTTTGTTTAGTAAGTTGTATAAAATATCCACCAAGTACTTAGTTTGCTGAAATTATTCTGTTGGGCATATTAACATTTAAAGACTGCCTTTTTTCCTGCTAAATTACTAATTTCCTAATTTAACTATTTGTAAATGCAATTAAGTCAATGAGATTTAGTGAATGTCACATACCAGGTTTCGTCACAATATGAAACTAAGGCAAATATTGAGAATTGGAAGAAATAATCAATTGTAGGACCATCGGTTGAGTTACTGTGTGAGACAATGTACATGTATTGTCTTGTCTAACCTCTAAACAACTCTATGAAGTCGGTAGTATTATCATCCCCATTTCACAGATGCAGAAATTGAGGCTTACAGAGATTAAGCATCTTGCTCAAATAAAGGATTCAAAGCCCGGGCTACCTGCTTCCCCTGTCTGCTGGTCTTGGTGTCCCTGGTAGATTCAAGCAGATACACAACGAACTGTTTTCTAACAAAGGAACTGAAAAAGTTTGGAAAAAAACAGTCAGTCTGAGCTACCATGTTTCAGGAGGGTTGACAAGTCCCACAATGCACTCTGTGTCCAACTCCTAAAGATGTGCTGTTCCTCACCCCACCCAGAGCCAGTCCTGAGGTCCAAGTGCCAAAATCCCATCCAAAAGTTGGCAGCAGCACTTTGAGTAGGGATCCAAGTTATATGCACCAGCATGTATAAAAGACAATAAAATTCTTCCATTTCTGAATCTGGTCTCTCTCATCTTCCTTCTGTTCTCAACTCTGGCTGCATAGAAGAATCATCTGGGGACACAAAAACACACCAATGCCTGGGCAGTGTCACAGACAAATTAAGTTAGAACCTCTGTAGGTGGGGCCCAGGTATCAGTATTTTTAAAACTCTTTCCTGGAAACTGTAATGTGTAGCCAGGGTTGGGAAGCACCGGGTGCCTCTGCCGTGGATCTGCGGTCATTTTGATTAGTAACGTCTGTGAGAAAAGCCCTGATTGCATTGGATACCATGATTGGAACCCAGTTTTCCATAAAAATGTTCCCAACTATATTATTTTAAAGAAATTCTTATCATTTTTAAAGTTTTGTGTTTTTTTTCATTTCACACATTTATTTTAAGGAATAAAACATTTTCTCAAAGCTTCTCTGAGATTTCCCCAGATATTTCTGATCTTTTAGATTTCTTGTTTCCTCCTCTTTACATAAAAATAAAAACCCAGGAGGAGGCCACCACTGCAAACAGCACCCACTTTGGAGGCCAAGACAAGCCTCACAGCAGCAAAGGAAACTCAAACAGGTCCCTGGACCTGTCACCCCTGCTGACCGGAGCCACCAACTTCTGGGAGGTCAGCAGAAGCCTAGTTTTCTCAGCATATGCACATTTTAAGGCTCACACATCAAAACATGCAATGCCATCAGTGATTTCCTTAACAAAGCCAGACAGTCTGCAGGGGTGCAGGGACCACCAGGAAGTGAAGCAGGTGTTGGCCATCCGGGGGTCCCACATCCGGATCACATCGAGGGCTTTGCCATCACTGGGACCAGGACAACTTTTTGACATCCCAAAGTGTTCACAGCTCAGCTTCTAGTTTTCCTAAGGAGTTGATATTCAGCTGGGTCCCCACTGGGGAGGAGATGGCTCCCTACCCCCACCTTGGAGATTTGAGTCACACCAGCCCCTCCCCTCTCTGCGGCCCTCCCACTCCAGGAATGAAGCTGCCGCTGCCCAACATAGACCCAGACTGGTTTCATCTCCTTCCAAATCCATTTTGTGTCTTAACTTCTGCCAAGAATAAAAATTAAAACACTCACACACACATCATGCGTATATGGGAGGGGAGGACAGGGCTGGAAGTCTAAACTGAAAAAGACCAGGCAGGGAGTGGGAGGGGCAGGTCCCAGGAAAGTCAGGGCCTGAAGACTTCCTTGGGGGTCTGTCGTGTCCAGCCTGAGGCCCCTGTTGGCTATATACAGGGTCAGATCTAAGAGGAAGCGTTTGGCAGCACCTCCTCTCATGTTCCTGGGACACCCCATTTAACCCCCCACCTCTGCCCAGAGGGGCACGGGGCAGCCGAGCTGCCAGCACAGCAGAGGCCGGAAGTGGGCTCCATTCCCCATGCTTGGAGGGCATGTTCCTTGCCAACTTCAAAATGAATAAAACAGTACTTGGAATGACACGCGGGCCTTGGTGATGCAGGCGGCTCGCAGGCTGCTTGTGGCCACCCAGAAAATCGGGTCTGGAGCTAGAGCCTCCGTCCTCAGAATCCTGTCCCACCACACCCAGGGCAGGCAGATGCCTGAATCTGGGGGCCAGGCACACAGCAGTTCCCACCAGCTCTCCCCTGCTCTCCCTCACTGCTGAGGAGCCCCTGCAATGTAGAATGATCACTCCTAATGCTTCACCCACTCAGGATCCTGCAGGGTTCATATCATGGCCCCTTACTCAACTCTGAGTCCCACCATTTGCCTCCTTTTTCTCCCCAAATGGGAAACTAAGTACTCACATTACTTAAACCTGCCCAGATGGACTCATCCTGACTCATGGACTCACTTGCCTTACAAGTCAGTAAGCACCTATGGAACATGCCGTACGAGGCTCTGGGACTCCAAAGATAAGAGTTTAGGCTTTCTCTGCAGGCTCAGCATCTGGTAGGGCATAGCACAGAGACGTCTCAGAGCCCTGGGACCCGGGATCAAACCTGAGTGCCCTGGGCTACATTCTGTCCTTTCTGTGCCGCTGTTAGGAGGGGCAGGAAGAGTGGAGCACATACTTCTTTTGGAAAGGGCAGCCTTGTGGCCTTCTCGTCCCACCTGGCACGTGGGCCATAGTAATAAAACCACAGTCGTATTGTAAAACCCCTTTGTTTGCCTTAATAATTGTTGAATCTGGGTGACGGGTTCACTGGGTGTGTGATATTCTTCTTTCTGCTTGTGTGTGTTTGAGTTTTTAAATAAGCAAATGATAATGAATTTTTTCGCAGTAGCATAACTAGAACCTTCCTAATCCGGCACCAACTTTCAGGAACACTCCCCCCCCCCCCCCACTATCACCCACCTACTCAATGTCTCCTTAGTTAAGCCAAACAGCACTGTCAGGCAGGTTTCAGTGGGTGCCCTGGTTCTGGTGGGGGGGGGGGGGGAAGGTGTACACCTCTTTGATCTTCAAATGCTCCCCAGTGTTGGGACAAAGAGGCAGCCCCACCTCTGAAAGGAGACTGTTGACCGCAGCCAGAGGAGAGCCTGAGGGCCCTGTTTCCCTAGCTCTCTGTCTCAGTGAATGGGAGCAGCTGGCTGTCCCCCATGCCCTCTTGCTTCCTTCATGGGGCCTCCCTGTCCAGGATGGGCCTTTTCTGTCCAGGATGGGCCTTCTCTGTCCAGGATGGGCCTTCTCTGTCCAGGATGGGCCTCCCTGTCCAGGATGGGCCTTCTCTGTCCAGGATGGGCCCTCACCAGGACCCTGAGCATATCTCACCAACAACATGTCCCAACTCTGGCTGGCTTTTCCCTGACTGCAGAACCAACCAAGTGCATGGGCATCGAGGTCCAGGTGAAAGACCATCCCTTTCCTCTGGGCCCATTTCTCTACCGACAAAATTCTCAAACATACCATAATGGACAAAACTCTTTAAGCAGCCAGATCTTCCAAGAATATGTGCTTTTGAGAAAGAATTATAAGTTAACAGCTTATCCGAGCCAAAGTAATAATAATCATAATGATAATAAAGATGACCAGCACTTACTCTGAACCAGCACTCTGCTAATGAGAGAATGTAGGTAATGCAATTCAATGTGGAATGACCCTCTTGCTTGGATTTGGGAAACATTCAGAATCTAGGTTCTAAGTGTCTTGAGGGCAGCAGGCACAGTACTCAGTAATCTGCTGAGTGAGCAACTGAGAGGCCACTCTTTAGTAGTTACGGACAGTCTTTGGGCCTATGTTGAAGATGCCTGGAGAGGAAAGCACAGTGCTGCTCTCAGCAGGCTTACTGCTGGGTATTTGGAGAACCAGAAACAGCTCAGTGTGAAACCTCAGGTGACTGAAGAGAGGCAGGGTGCAGGGGATGGTGAGTTTCAGTGGGTAGCATTCTTCACCCAAGGGGGACACGTGGGCCTCCCCAGCCCAGGGAGGGTAACACCTCATCTTAGCTGAAATGAGAAGAAACAAGGTCTCACTGCTTCCCCATCCAGACCACTGGTGTCAGCACTGGCATCTGGTGCTTTTCCCTGTGTGAGGAAGATCAGTTCTGCCTGCCCAGGACTCCCTCTCACTGGGCATGCTGCTCCTCATTTCTTGGCGTTGGAAGCCTCCCTGCTCCACTGCCGCGGAGCCTGCTTGTACTAGAGAATAGAGTAGGCTGGCAGTGGGTAAAACCTGAACCTAATCCTGGTTTCTACAGATTGTTCTGGAGAGAAAGCAGGAGAAAGACCCAGACTGCACCAGATCCTTCAGCCAACACTCATGGATGCTCCCTCAAAGAGCAAGGCCGCCACTGTGCCTTCCTGTGAGTCCTATCAGCATGGCCCCCACTATACAGATGCCATCCCTGTGCTACAGGCAATTTTTAAAATGCATCACATTTCTAAATTTATATTTTTATAAATATAAAGGCTATTTATGAAAGCCTTTCTGAGACATCCTATCCCCAACCCCCAGATCCCCCGACCCCACCACAAATTAGGAGAAATCATTTGTCAGATCACATATTTACCTTTTGGTTCAAAAAATGTGGCGCCACCCCCAGACACACACTGCCTGGCATGTGTGGAAGCCAGTCAGGATTCCTTGTCAGGACTCCACTGTACCTCCTGGGGACACACTGCGAGAAGGTGCTTTAGGAGTAAAGGCTGGTTTTGGTGAGGAACCCAGGACTCACACTCACACGGTTGAGCTGTTCCCTATCCTTTGCTTCCCCAAACTGAGGTGAGGGCCACAGCTTCTGAAAGCGCTGATGGTCAGTAATCACCACTTCCCAGGCTCTGGAGTCAGACCAGGAAGCCAAGGAGCTGGAAGGCTCTAACCCTGATTCCAAAATTAACAACAAAAGCAAGAACTGCTGGCCTGTAGAGTGTCCTCCCCTGGAGAGTTTAAAGAGCTTTAAACTCTCCATTGCATTAGTGCTCACAGTCTCAGTGACAAACCTGGGGTAGGTACTACTAGTCTCCACTTACATGGGGACAACTAGGTAGAGTCACTGAGTGGCAGCCCAAAGCTCTCAGTGTCGGTGGTCAGGCCACAGATGGGAGGTCAGGCCGAGGAGGAGGAGGTGGTGTGGATTTGGGTCATCAGCATGGAATGTCTACTTCCCGAGGGGGCTGATGAGTCTTCTTCCTCCCTCGTGCTGAACTCTGACACACCTGGCTGGTGTCCTTCTGCGTGAGAAGGTACCAGCTGGCCTCAGCTCTGTGTTTATTTCAAACAGGAAGCAATGGGAGCAGGGTCTAAACTTCAGGCCCTGTTCCCCAGGGTTGGAACTCTCTACCTAGTACACCCCTCTGCTCAGCCCCTGGGAATTCCCAGCCTGGTTCAATCAGATGAACCACATGACCCCATTCACATGCACTTTCCTTTCTCCTAACTGGGGTCTGGCGTTGGAGTGGGGTTGGAGGAGCCTCTTCTGCTCTGGTTATAAAATCCATCATCATCACCTCTCCTCCAAAGAGCCCCCCTGTCTAGAATGACTGCAGAGTGCACTACGTACTAAAGTTCCTGCCACCAAGCTCTCAAGGAATTCTGCTTTGTGAGGCTGGCTGGAGAAAGAAGTGGGTCTTGGCAGGGGAAATGTCCTCAATCTCTTTGCACCTGATGGGTCTTTCTCCTGAATGACCACAAAACAGGCCCCAGGACTCAGCCACTCCCAGGGCTCAGCACAGACACTGCTGGGACCTGGGCTGGGTGGAGAGCAGTGACCTGAGAGGCTGGGATGTGGTGTTAGAAGGGCTGCTGCCCGAGGAAGCTCACTTTCCCACTGCTAGTCCATGACTCCAATGCAAATAAAACAAACTACGGAGGAGGAAGGCAAACAGCCTGTGTGCTCCTCCTGTCTATTTGGGAATGGAACAGGAAGGTCTGCACAGCTGACACTTCCAGATGTGGAACCAAAACACAGGCAGCTCCTGACAGTCTACCAGCCTGGGCTAAACTCCAGTAGCGCCAGGACTGGGCCTGTTCAGTGGACAAAGAAAAAGCAACGGCATTGCAGACTCTGCTCAGGTGGGTCTCAGAATATGTTTCTTTATGCATTTGTCAAAGCCCATAGAATGTACGACGCAAAAAGCCAGTTTTAATGTAAACTATAGGCTTTAGTTAATAACAATGTGTCAATGTTGGCTCATCAGTCGTAACAAACTTACTACACCAACATGTTAGTAATATGGGAAACTGGTGAGGAGTGAGGGGTGTGAAGCAACTCTGTAATTTTCACTTAATATTTCCTATAAATCTAAAATTGCTTTTTTAAAAAGGCTATTAAAAAACAACAACCCTGGTAGAGGCAGCCTGGGCCACTCCCCGGCTCTCCCCGGCTCCCCGAGGTGCTGTAGATGTTGGATCTGAGGATCGTGGTAGTACAATTTCTCAAATATGTTTGTTGTCAGCACGAGACCTCTTGGGATCTTTATCCCTATTTTTATTTTCCCTCAGCTTCTAAATCTAGAACCAAGTCAGAAATGACTGAGATGCAATTTGAAGTCAGATATCCCCTCAGGGTGGATATAAACACTCTGCTCCTTGTAACTCCATGCCTCCAACAGCAGGGACCATCTGTGTGGCCAAGTGCCTAGCATGGTGCACCACCCCACCAGGTCCTCATGTATGTGGGTACTGGACTATTCTTAAATTCATCTCACATTCCTCCTGTCCCTGGCTTGTGGATCCAAACCAGATTCAACAGAGCGCCAATTCAACCCAGGTATTGTGCTAACAGGAAGGGGCAGTACCTCAGATAGTCCAGGTGCACTTAGGAAGCCCCAGGTGAACAGCTGGACTACATGCTTTTGGTGGAGTAAGAGGATGGCTGGGCTTCTCTGCATTTCCTAGCACAGTGCTGGGACATTCAATACAGTCTTCTTGAGTGATGCGGAAGGGCCAGAGAAGTGTCCATTCTTACACTCCCCTTCCAGGTGAACAACTGGCAGCCCCATGGACGGATGTTGCTGAAGTTGGTAGCTTTGAGGAAGAGAGGAACTGGGTTACATCTGCTGAGGCCCAGCACACTGCTTCCTGGCTTTTCTAGAACAGATACTCCAATATTGCTAGGATTGTCTCTCCCACATACCCCCATAGACACATATCCAGAATGCATTTTTCTTACATAATTCTGTATGTAATGATTTCATTTTGTTTGAAACTCATTACATCCCTTTTGAGATTCAGGAGAGCCATGAGGGGTTAGTAAAAAAATAAAAATAAAAAATAAATTGAGCACCAATTACACATACAGTACATGAGATTTTGTTCTAGGCACTGGGAAGAAAGCAAGGGACAAAACAAAGGCCCTGATCTCATGGATCTTTCCTTCTAAAGGATAAGCAGGCAATAAGCTAATGCACAAATAGATACATGTTGGGCGGATAACAATGAGGAGAATATGTTAGGTGGAAAGGAGAGAGAATGAGGGTGGGTGTGCGATTTAATAAAGGGTGGTCAGGGGCCTGAATGAAGTGAGGGAGGGACTGTGCAGATACCGGCAAAAGAGCCTTCCAGGCAGAAGGCAAAGCAAGTGCCAAGCCCCTGAAAAGGGAGGTTGCTCAGCTAGTTGGAAGAGCAGCCAGGAGGCCAGCATGGCCTTGGGAGAGGGCAGGGTGGGGGGAGAAGAGGGCAGAAGGGGAAGGGGTGCCGCTGAGGGCATTTAGGTGTTTGGAGTTTTCTCTGAATGAAACAGGGCACCATAGAGAGTCCTGGCTTCTCTTGGAAGTTGACACTGACTTCTCGATGAATAGACTATGGGGCAGGGAGGTCTGGGGATCTGGAAGCAGAGAGAACACTTAGGAAGCTCCTGCTATAGTCCAGGTAGGAAACGTCAATGGAAGACTGGGTGGTGAGAAGTTGCAGGACTCTGGATACATCTTCAAGGTAAAGCCAACACGATTTGCCAATTTAAAGTGGAATATGAGTGAAAGAACAGAGAGAGTCAAAGGCGCCTCGCAGGTTTGTGGCCTAACTGGCAGAATGAACGATGGTGAACTGGGCAGAAGCAGAGGAAGAGGCTGGATGGAAAGTCCTCTGCAGTGACCAGGTCTGAGGACTGCTACTCTACGGTGCCCCCAAGGCTGGGCCTTGCCCCACAGTGGGCTCCTCTCTCCCACCTTCCCATCCTTCATCTCTGTAGACCTTGAGCCAGTGGAGGTTCCGTCGGCATGGCCTTCCACCTACTCATCCCTCTAGCTGCCCAATCTATCAACAACCCTCCTTTCATTCTGTCCCTCTTCCCTCTTCTTTCCCTCGCTAATGACAGCCACCCTCTACTGAACGCACAATGCATTTCATGCGCTTTATATGCAGTAGCTTGCCTCCTCTTTGCAACAACCTTAAGAAACAGGGGTCTCAGGTTAGTTCAGGTAACTAGCCCAGGGACATACACCGAGTGATTGGCAAGGTCAGGGTTCAGACCCATGCCTGTCTGGTTCTGAAGTCTCCCCTTGACAAGGATGCCACACAACCTCCAACCTGGAAGTGGCCCCACAAATACTGCTCCCTCCTGGAACAACCATCTTTTTCCACCCTTCACCCTTTTCCTAATAAGGCTCCCTTCAGACTCCAGTCCTCTCAGGTGGGGTCTCCCACATAGCCCCTGAACCCACTGTTCCTTCCTCTCTCAGGAAGAATGTCAACCAGGATCCTCCTGCCCTGAGATCTTTTCCTCTCCCCTCTCTCACAGGACCCCGAGACCCTTCATTGCCTCTTCCCACCAGAGAAGGAACAGCAAGTCAGCTGAGGGACCGTGGAGGGTCTCATTGCCTCCAGCCCAGGCTCCTCCCCTAGAAAAGAGAAACACACCACAGAGGCAATGCAGCCCTGTGCCCAGACTCTGACCTCTGTTCCCTGGAACATCCTATCTCCTAACTCATCCTCGGTGGGCAAAGATGCCAGAGGCCTGGGGCTTTGGTGGCACACAGGAACAAACACTTTGAATCAAAGTGTCCCCTGTGCCAATTCGCTGCCGCACAAGTACTTGAGGAGGCAGCTTGTGAGGACAGGGAAATAAACGCAGAGTTTCAATGACTTCTCTTCAGTCACCCAACTGGCTGGTCTTATAGTTATACCTTAAACCCTGGTGTCCTGTGTTCCTGCCTTAACCCAGAACAGCCTAGCTTCAGGCTAAAGAAAACCAAGGAACTGAGGGAGCTACATGTCCTCCGCAGCCACATCCCCACGATTCCCAGCCAGGAGGGGAGGCCTGTTCTCTTTTCTGCAGGTAACTGCCCGTGAACAAGAGTATCTGCCTGGAAGGTCCCATCTCCTGCCAGTTACCTGTCTGTCAAAGCTGCCACTTCCTTCCTTGGGGTATTTTTCTGTGCAAGCTGCCACTTCTCCTGACCAGCAGGTTTCTGCTGGGCCACATGCCTTCCTGCCCTCACCACACCCAGGGCACAGAGGACCTGCCTGATCAGACTTGCAGACACCAGGAGCAATGGATTCAGCTGGCACCTATGGTGAACCCGAGAATCCAGACAGCCAATCCAGACGATGTCCCAGGGGTGTAAAAAAAAAAAAGTCAGGAGACATGTTCTGAGATGAGACCCAAGCTGGAGGCAGCTTTTAGCCCTGCTTGCAAAGTCCGACATTAGCCGGGCCCCAAAGCCTGGCTTCCCTGTGCTGCCACCGCGGAGCCAGTCAAACCTTCCAGCTATGGCCCTGGGTTTCAGTTCGTGTCTCTTACAGCAAATCTCATAAAGGGCCCCACCTGCCCCTTAGATTTTTGTTGCAGAAGAAATAGTTCCCCCAAACTAAGGGAGCTCTGCTTTGGGGGAGCGGTTGTCTGGGCATTTATTTTTTCTTCAAAGCCTGAGTTTTGAAGTCATCAGCCCTGCAATGAAATCTTGGCTCTGTCCCTTACCAGCTGTGTGACCAGAACAAGTCACTACAATTAAATTTGAGCCTCAGCTCCCTTATCTGCAGATAGGGTCACAATGCCCATCTTCGTGGGACTGCTGGGGAACTGCAGAGACAATGCCTGTAGTGCTAAGCACAGAGCTGGGCACAGAGTAGTGCTCATTACACAGCAGCTATCATTCTCCACATCACTGGAAGGATAGCAGAGACAGGTGGTGCAGAGATTCCTGACAGCCTGCCCTCCAGGTCCACAGATGGCTCCCTGAGTGACAGGGCGATCGTTCTTCCATCCCATGATGAAAGGTCTCTGCTGCACATGTGTGCTCACCTCTTGGGAGAGATGTTCGCCACTTAAGTGCAAGGCTTCACGTGTAGATTCAGAGGAACAAAAACTGACTCCATCCTAATATGGCCTTCAGCAACCTGTTCCTTTCTTTTCACCCAAACTCAAGACCTTTGAGGTGTTGCAGTGACTGGGGATCGGTTGCCAACCTTGCTGCTCTCTTCGGGCAAGAGAGCTGAGCTCCCTCACCCCTCCTCTCTCCCATTGTCAAAGACCACCCAGTGAAACTTGCTGGCAAGCTGCCACCGTCCAGACAGGCGAAAGCCAGGCCTAGCCTCCCAGCCTCCATCCCTGCAACAGAGGGCTACAGAAACCAAAGCACCTGACTGTGGGGCTTTCACCTGGAGCTGACGCAGCCTTCACGATGGCAGACCACCAGCGGTGTCGAGGGAGGGCTGCAGGTGACTGCTTCGAAGGCTTGCACACTGGAAGAGCCATTAGAATCTAACACGTGGCTGTAACACAGCAGATTTTTATGTAACGTGTTCACTACAAAACACCCATTCATAATGACAGAGGTAAACAGCTGTGAATTTCCATCACTTTATGTGGGTTCCCTTGCAAAAGAGGGCACTGTGCTGAGTGATTGCGTTATGAAACCCCTTCACGTGGGCACAGGTACATAAAAAGGACGGCCTACAGTAACACCTCTGTGGGAGGATAGCCATTAGAGAGCAGAAAGAGAGTCGAGTGGGGGAGAAGACTTGTGAAATAATTAGGAGCAGCCTCTGCTTTCACAGAAAAGTAATAAAGCCAGAACCCCCCAATTTTCCTCTCCAATTAAGTGTTACCCATACCTAATAAACCTGCCGGGATTGTAATGTTAGGTAAGTTCAGACTAGTAAAGGCACTTGGCTGGGACTAATCTGGAAAAATATTGTCAGAGCCAGGGAAGGTGGGGGAGGGCTCTCCTCCAGAACCCAATTCCAGCCCAGCCTGGGGGGCCCTCCGAGGCGAGCTGGTTCCACACACTCTCTTCCTCTTACCTGTAACTCCTGTCCTGTGTGATATTTACCTCTCAGCAGCCAAGGAGGTTCCTGGGCAACTGCAGAGCCCAATGACTTTTATTTGTCCCTAAAATAAATGTCCCCTCACCTGCTTCTCTGGGAATGATTTCCTACCCAAGGAAATCTACCCCAGACAGTAGAGTGAAGGGCAAATGGAATTGAAAGGTAAAAAGCCAAATTCAGGCATGTGTTTCTAGAATTCTCAGCTAAAATCTGACATGGATAAGGGAAAAAAATGACACGTGCTTCTTTTCACCCTGACGGCTAATCAGTAACGAGCTTTAGAAACTTGTCTAGTACTCCCATTTCTGAGATTCTGTATTTGATGCAGAGATTCTACTTTTTAACTTTCCTAAAATTAAAAGAATCTAAAAATCTCTTATCTCAAGAATACTTCAGCCTACCATCTGCTGAGGGAAGGTAAGTTTTCAGGGAAAAAATAATAAACAATAGTTCAGGCAGACGTAAAACAACATTTCTGTACCACCGGTCCCATCTCTGCCTGTCTGTAAGACTTTGCCTGAGAGGTTGACTCTCCTCCGTCAGGAAGCCTTTCTTGATTGACCCAGTCCACATGCTTTAACTCTGGCATTTGGGTTGCACTGCTCTGCATTTCCCTTCCCTTCAGTAATGGCATCTGAATGGCAGGAGCTCTGGAGAGGATGAGGGCTCCAGTCTACACACACCATCAGCCTCATCACCCAGCGCTGTCCAAACTCATCTCAGAGGAGAACGAACATTCCTTTGCCATGCTTTCTGCTGCTCAGCTCTTTCTGCGTAATTTTTTATTCAATCCTACTTACCTTGGCCATATTGTATATTTTCCTGCTACTGCCCAGGAGGACTAGCTGAGACTTTCTTCAGCGTTTTCTCTGGCAACCACGTTAAGTTGACTGCGTGTTACCGGCTCTGATCTTTCTCCTATGATTTCCTCTTGCTGCCCAATAATCCTGTCCCGAACATCAAAGGCCGTCTTTGAAGATAAGGCCAAATTCACCATTAGGAAAAGAGAAATTATTTCCTAACTTTATTTCAGAGGATGGAACGACACAGAATCCCTGTGGGTTTTGTGAGATAAACACTGCCCGGGACATCGGATCACAAGGCATTCGCTGTAATACCACTGACGGAGACATAAACACAGGGCTTTCCTCACCCAAACCTAAGCAGGACTTTTCCACAGCCATCTTAGACTCCAAATCCCATAGTAAATGGTTTGCATCCAACCTGTCCAGCAGTTTGCCTCAGGGAAAGGGGGGGTTCACATGGCCACCCCAGGGAAGGAAGGCCACCACAGTCTCTGCCTAAAATGTATCTGAGCCAAACTAGAACCAGCAGGCTTAGTCGAGTTCCATGCAGGTTGGACCCTCCCAATAAAAAATGATGAGACACATTCTCTGTACAAGTGGCAACACAAAACAGGAAAAATGACTGGCCCAGCAGGCCAGAGATGCTAGGCTGCGGGCAGAAACCCTCACCTGCCCCTTCTACTCCACTGCTGCTCCCCTCAGACGGTGTGAGTGCCGACGAGACTTCATGGGTCATGGGTCCAGGAAGCTTGTGCTGGGGCTGAGGGAAAAGAGAAGTGTCTCATCTTTTGAACAACCAAATAAACAAACACTTCTGAATATTTGCTTTTCATACGGAGCATTGCTACAAACCATGGTAATTCCTTATTAATCCATTTTATAAATAAGAAAACAAAGATAAAGCAGGTTTTCTACAGTCAGAGGCTCCCTTAAGTCTCCAGTTACCTGGCTCCTTGCTGGGGATGAAGTGACAAAAGGATGAAGGACAATGATTACATTGAAAACAGCTTGTTCATCTTGCAAAACCATTACCTGTGCGTCCAGCAGCCCGTTTTCATCAATATTCGCCAAGTATCTCTCAAGAACACATTCTCAGCTGTCTTCTTACAAAGTAAGGTGGGCTTACATGGAAGGGGTTTGGGGTGGTAAGGCAGCAAGCAAGAAATGAACCCAGAGAAAGTCAAGGGTCAGCTACTAGATGGGTCAGGCTGGAGCAGAAGGCTCCCTAACGGGGTGCCATTATCATGAAGTGGGACTGGGCCACATGTGAGAGGGCTAAGAGGTTTGGATTGTAAACTCAGACTGTTTTTAAGCTGTGTAGCAGCTCGTTTGCAGGACTGATGGGGGGGAATGGGGAGGGTAGACAGTGGGGAATCCAGCCATGTGTCAGCAACAGTTGTCAAGGGCTTGAACAAGCATGGTGGTAGCGGATGGTGGAATAGTAAAAAGAAGAGCAGGAAAGACCAGATGAGCTTGGGGAGGGAGTCTAACTCAGTGGCAGTGGAGACGCAGGGATCCATTAGCTCAGTGGTTTGAAGCAGTGTGAATGGAGTCCACAGGCAGAGCCAGGGCCCCAACCCAAGTTTCCTAATCCTCAGGGCAGTGCCACTTGAGATGAATCTTTTAAGCCTTACTTCCTGCATTCCTCCTCCCTTTCTCTACCCATTACTACCCTGAGGGCTCCACGCAGGCAAAAAGCCCTGGTTAGGAAGGCTTTTTGTAAGCATGGATTTCTAGATTAAAAACAAACACCCTCTTTTTCTTACCCCCGGCCCCAACTATTTGATTCAGCCTCATAAATGATGAAAATATCACACGTGAAGGCTTCGTGTAGGAGCACTCTTAGGATTCAGGTCAATATATCCACCAATAGCAAAGGGGGTTGGACATATCTGTTTTCTGTGAGTCTTTGGTCAAAAACATAGACATGCTTCAGGGCTGTCTGACTACAAAAGAGCCCATACTTTTATGATAACTATGAAAAGTATGTATGCATGACAATGAAGTAAAGCAAGTTGTGTTATAGTATGGGATTGTGGTAATTTTTAAAAAGCTTCTTTATTATTAGTTGACGCTTGTTCAGTAAATAAAAATTGGGAAGGGGAGGTAGTTTGGAGAACTACCCTTGGACTAAGAAAGCTCATTCTCCTGGGACAGGATGCTCCCAGCCCTGGGTCTGATGTACTATAAATGTCTGTTGTACTGAAGTATAGGATGACAAGATGTTCCATATATTAAACAGATTTTTTTTCATCTAAAAAATCACTTTCTTTCCTCTCCCTCTCCAATTTCCGTTTTCTTCCCCTCTCTCTTATTTTCCCAGGCAGCAAGAAAGTTTGGAGTTTGAAGGAAAGAAAGCAACCGCTAGGTGAATAATATCTTTTGGGGTCAGGCTAATACTTTCTTATTCAGAGGCCAGAAAGTACTGGATAGTAATTATCTGCAGCACTTGGGTCTTCTTTGGTTTCTTCCCACTTGTTTGAAAAACACAGTGAGAAAAATCCTTACTTATGAATCATATCAATGTCTTTGCTGAAATCTGAACCAGACCCCCTAGGGGCCTGTAAAATACTGTGACCACCAGGCTCACTTCTCACCCTCCTTGCTTAAACCCTGGGGTTCCCTGGGAAAGTCAACTGAATTGTTTCATGAATAAAATCTCCTACTCCTCCTTAGGGCATGGAAACCACAGATAAGTTGTTAAAGAGAGCTGGGAGCCCAAACACTTCAAAGTAAGGAAAATCTCTGGACCCATTTGTAGGGTGATGGAAAGGAACATAAATAAATCACCCTCTTATCACAAGTTGGCCAACCAATCAACAGCCAAGCAGGGTCCTCTCTGTCCCGCCCCTGCCCTCCCCTTCCCAGATATGGTCAAGGAATCAACCATCCTGGCCTCTATCAGCCTTCTCTCCCAAGTAAAGCCAACTCCAGCAGTTTGGGCAAATTCTCCTGAGAAAAAGTCTCTTGCAATGTTACTCGTCCAAGATCTCTTGTTCGAGGATAAAAGGGACAGTGTCTGCCCTCTCAATCCCCGGATTTCATAGGTATAGACAGCCTCTAGCCACCTGAAGGGTCAAACTCTGAGTAATAACTGAGAGCAGGCAGGGTCAGCAAAGTGGCACAACAAGGCAGCTCTTACTTCTTTCATTTTTACCTCTTTCCATAAACTCACCCCAAAAACTCATCTGGCAGGAAAATCATAACTCCACTCCTGTTCCCATCCTGCCTCTGTCCCACTGACCCCAAGGTGCTTCGGGATTACCATGGGAACCTTCTGGGTTTCAATTACCAGACCATTAAAAAGTGCCAATTATAAGACCTCAGAAACGTTCCTGGGTAACCTGTTACACACCTCAAAATGGCCAAGCTCTTGCCTCAGAGTCACTGTAAGTAAGGTTGAGGAAACAGGTCGCCCAGATGTACTGAGCCCCCCTCCCAGCCAGGCCCACACCTCAGTCCAATAAGACCGTGTTTTAATATTGTTCATACTGACCTTGAGAGAATGGGAGTTGATTTATTAGCTGTCACTAGAGGGATGAAAAAAACCATCACAGAGCTGGGCTGCCCGTTTAGGGCCCAGCCATGGAATAAATCAGAAATGTAGGCGCATTCAAGAATTTTGAAAATGACATTCATTTAATGGCCAATGTTTGCAAAGTTCTGGGCAACAAAGAACTAGGTGACAAATGGGAGCCGGGTACAGGGCACCTGGAGGTGGCACAAGGGCCTGGCACCAAAATCTGCTTTTCACTCAGTCCATTCAAGGCGGTAACTCTGGGTCAAAAACTTACGTGAACCCATCTGACCGAGCTGAGAAAGGGGGGAGGGGCACATCGCCCCACCACACCCAGAAAGTGCCTGTTTAGGACCGCTGGTGTGCGGCTTGGGTATTCTTAGCTCTCCTGCCACATCTCTGGAGGGACACAACCACGGTGCGAGTAACCCTGCCACTGCCATCCCTGTCCCCAAGACAAAACTCAATAAAACAAATCCCCTTAAATTCCTCCCGGTCTGCCTGCTCGCCGCTCCCCCCCCCCCCAATTCTCCCATCACCTGGAATAGCAAGCTACCCTTGCGCACCCTGAAACAGGTTAGCAGGGCCTTCAAACACCCAGCAGAATATTCTTCCTGGGTTCCTTGCCCCTCCCCACGACTCCTTCCCACTTGTTCAGCGGCTGCCCACCTTCTCACAGTCACACAAAAACTCCAAGAGCACAGCCCCAGGAGCGCGCTGCGCTCCAGCACACGCGCGCGCGCACACACACGCACGCACACACGCACGCACACTCTCTCCCCCTTTTACCGCTGCCCTAACCCCACAGACCTCTGGACACCCAGCGTCAGCCGCGTCCCCCCCACCCCTCCACTAGGGATGCTCGTCTGGGGCCGTTCGCTCCCGGTCCGTTCGGTCCTCTGGTTGGAGTGCTCAGTTTTAACGCCGACACCACAACCCTCACCCCCGTAAAGGACCGAGCCGGTGCTGAGTGGCTCTGTGGATCTGCCGACCCCGAGGTGGGCTTCTCGGACGGCCCGGCGCACGGAGCCGGCAGAGCCCTGGTGTCAACCTTTGGGGGAAGTTTGGGAGGCTGTCCCGCTTCCTGCCCCCGAGGAGCTTCCGGAAGCCACGCCGCGCCCGCGGGGAGCGAGATGCGGCGCCCAGGCGCCCCGCTGCTCGCCTCGTCCCGACTCCGCGGTCCCCGCGCCGGCGCGCCCCCCTCGGCCGCAGCCCCCGCCAGACCCGCGGGCCGCGCGCTCCGACCCGGCTCCGGCTCCGGCTCCGGCCGCCGGCGTGTCCTCCTCAGCCACCCGCTGGCGCTGCCTCAGCATCGCCCGCGTTGCGGTCGCCTCCTGCCCCCTCCCCTCCCCTCCCCAAACCAACAAATAAACACAACTTTTTATGAAAAGAAAACAAACTTCGGCGACGTGACTCACCTCTGGTGCAGCCGGCTCCTGGGAAGCGAGAGCCGGGGGCCCGGGGCCGGCGCGGTCAGCGCGGAGGGAGCCACACAGCCCCGCGCCGCACCGACACCGCCCGCACGGTGACACCCGGGAGCTCGGCAAACGGGGGAGCGGCCGCAGCGGGAGCAACAAAGGAGCCCCGACCCAGAAGGTGCCGGCCGCGGAGGGAGGGCGCGTGCGGGCGCGTGCGGCTGCGGCGGGCGGGCGGGCGCGAGTGTGCGAGTGAGTGTGTGAGTGTCTGTGCGCGCGCGCGGCTGACACCCGCGGCCCCGACTCAGGGTTCCCGCGGCAGGAAGCGGGGCCCGCGGCGGCGGCGGCAGCGGGAGGACAAGGCAGGGGACGGCGCGCCCAGCGCACCCGGTGCCTCCATGTGGAAGCAGCCCTTTTGGATGACTGCACTCGCAAACAATATCTTCTTTTGCTGCTCCTGCCTAGGAACCTCCCATTACCGCGCGAGGCGGAGCGGGAGGGGGGCGGGCAGCAGGGGGAGGAGCAACATGGAGCAAAGAAAAAGTCTTGGAAAGGAAGCTGGAAAAAAAAAAAAGTCTCCCAAACTCAGTTTTCTCCTAACACCCGTTTTCTTTCTGCTGCGCCTGAGCCTCACGCCCCCCCCAACCCCTCTCTTTCCCTGCTCGCGGGAAGTCCTCGGCCCTCCTCTCACCCCCGCGGGCTCCCCTCACCCCGTTCTCTCCGCGTCACCTGGGACCCTTGCTGTCCTAGGCTGTCCTCTCGCCCGGGCTCTCCCCACGAGCCTTTTCCTGACACCCCTCCCCTCAGCAGTCTCTCCTTCATTCTGCAAACTATTGAGTAAATCATTAGAAGCAAACTTGGTTATTAAACTCGTCCCCCTCCAAAAAACAGTTGGATAACGGCTGTCGGAAAATGATAAGGAAACCAGCCCTGGGGAAGCCGCACGGCCACGTCCCCGGACCCGGACCCCCCGGGCGGGTTGGGGGGGGCTTCGCCGGCCCGCTGACAGCGCCCCGCCCCGACCTCCACCCACCGTCCCGGGCGGGGGAGCGAGGACCGGGTGGGAGGGGGGCGCGAGGGGGGGCGGCCCCGCAGAGAAGTGGGTTACCTCCGTGTGAGCATGCGTGCGCGTTAAATTCTCTTTAGTGTCGCGCAGAAAACATTCAGAATAGCGGTTCTCAAACTTGAGCCGCGTCTGAACCCCCTGGAGGCTGATTAAGACACACATTGCTGGGCCCCACCCCCGGAGTTTCTGAGTCAGTGGGGTCTGGTGTGGGCCCGGGGAATTTTCATTTCTAGTAAGTTCCCAGGTGCTGCTACTGCTGCTGCTGGTCCACGGTCACCTTTTAAAAACCACTCTCCCAGGGTATTGAGCAGTCAAACATATGCTGAGTTGGTGGCACACCGGGTCGCCGTCTTATTGTTTAAGGATGAAACAGATTGTAAAGGGTCATCCAGTCCATACCCTTATAAGGCTATTGAGGACACCAGGACCCGGAAGAGTTAAGGCATTTGTTCAAAGTGAACCTCAAGTTTGTGTCAAAGTGGAGAGGAAGGTGACCCAAGGGTTGGTCAGGCAGCAGGAGGTGGGTGAATGACGGTGCTGCCCGCCCCCCCCCCCACCTGTGGCAAGAGAGCTGCACTGGGAGTCAGGAAGCCACTGTGTCACTTTGAGACTTAACCTTTCTGAGCCTGTTTTGTTTTCTATAGTTTCTCATCAGTAAAAATACATACTTTATGCTGAATATATGATTTTAATCGAATCTGAATTGAAAGATGTTCAAAGGGCAACATAAATATATTTTATCCCATCTGTCATACCATTTCCCCCCTCACATATGCGGTCACTCAGGCAGGAGCCAGTTTCTTTATTGATTTACTTCCATCTCAGATGCCTGGATTCTTGGGCCTGTCCCTGTAGCAAATGGATAAAAGGGATGATCCATTTTCAACATGATGAAAAAAGACTGTGAACTCCCTCTTTGAATTATACACTTGTGTTCTTTCCTCTCCTTTCTTCTCCAATTCCTCCCCTCCCCACTTTCCTTCTCTTTTAATCTCCAACATTCTCCCCCCAACATTCTCCAAGACCTATTTTTCTCCCCATTCGATTACCATGGTAGCTTCTACCTTCTTATTGTCCTTCTTCTGAGGCACAGTTCAGGACTACAGGTCCTGGGGTCCACCCTGGGTACAGAACTCTTCATTCCCCAGAGCCCCACGCAGGGGATCCAGCTGTCTGGTTTTCCAAGATGACTCCAAGTACCACTGGCAATGTGGGGTTCCAATGAGAGCGCGATGCATGAAGTTCCCAGATGGATTCTTCAGTACTCCTGTATATACTATTCATTATTCAGCGTCTCAGAGGTACCCCTTACTTCTTCACATTGTCCTAGGACTTCTGCCCAGAACCCTCCATTCCCTCCATTCTGGCCTTTGGGTCCCACCCTGGGCTCTGAGTCAAGGGGTCAGAGCATAGCAGAAAACAAAGACTGTTGCAGCCCTTACCAACCTGGTTAGCCAGGAGAAAAACCCAGGGCTTATACTTCCCTCCATCCCAGGCTGGTCACTTGGCTGCTCCTCTTTCCCATACAGTTTAGACAGAAGGCAGATCACAGCTTAATTGAGAGGGCTTAATTCTGCCGCACCATCAAGCACACTGTTGGCACCTCAGATAACACATCTTACTATTTTTATGGCTCTTTGTATTAGCATAATTGTGTTTATTATTATTATTATTGCTATTAAGAACATTGTATCTCTGAACTCTCCCCCTTTGCCTGGAGCAAGTTCCTTGTTTAATTCTCGCCCCTTCCCTCTCTGTTAGTGTCCCTACCCTAACCCTCTCCACCCCACTGAAGCCTTGAGCCATCTCAATTAGAGTCTGGGCTTATGGTAAGATGCTTTCTGCTACTCTTCACTGTTGTTCTAGTAAGATGTTATTCTGGCATCTTACTTTCTTGGCGGCTCTCTGAGCCTCCATCAAGATGGAAGCATTTAGTATGGAACCTATCATCCATTTATCATGTTTGGGGGGCAGGCAGGGACTGTAGGTCTAACAAGTCACTACATCACTAAGGCTGTGCAGAGTGAACTGGAAGGAATCCCACTGAATGGCATGAAGAGAGGGATGTTCCCCACGCAGTGTGCTGCAGACACTCTACCTATATAATATAAATGGGGAACTAGGCTGTGAAAGATAGCTGGAGAGGACTGTGCTGAGAAAATTACTAAGATGTAGACAAAGAGAATAATTGTCTCTCTGTCTAAATATAAATCTGTTCTACCCAGAGGGGAGGGGGGTTGGGGAACTGGGTGAAAAAGGTGAAGGGATTAAGTACAAATTGGTAGTTACAAAATAGTCATGGTGATTAAAAGTACAGCACATGGGAATATATTCAATAATATTGTAATAACTATGTATGGTGTCAAGTGGGTATATCGGGGGGAACACTTTGTAAGTATATGATTGTCTAACCACTATGCTGTACACTTGAAACTAATACAAAACAATATTGAATGTAAACTGTAATTGAAAAGTAAAATAAAGGCTTTTGGTTGGTATTACAAATGTACGTTTGTACGTTTTCATCTCTTGGATCTCAACAACGAGATCAGCAAACACAAGGCCCCAAGGGGATGCCTGATTGAATTATCTACTTTGGATGACTGCACTGACCAGATAAAGAAAACAACTGCCAAATATTCAGGACAGAAGAGACAACACCCAGGTGGGAAGAGTTAAACAGTAATTGCTGACTATGTGAGTTCTATTATATTCATGATCTTATTTAACCTCTCCAATACCCCTCTGAGAAGTAAGCTAAGGTTTATTGAGCACCCACCTCTCACAGCCTCTGTGCTGGATTCTGTGTGTACCTTCAGTTTTGAATCCCCACAACAACACTTTGCTGTAGGTTTGATGATCTCCACTTTACAGATACGGAAAATTAGGCAGCTTGCCGAAGATCCCCAACAACTAGGTGGCTGTACTAGTTCCAAAACCCAAGGTTTTTCCAACACACTGTTTCCCTGCAACTGTTTTATGAGTTACAGGCTACTTGGTAGAGTAATAAAGGCATATTTAGAAGATGTCTGAATTTTGTCAATCCATTAAGGAATCTTTAGTGGGCTTCCAAATGACTGTTGTTTTAAAGGGCATCCAAGTGCATTGAAAGAGCTACAGCAACTTACTAATTGTAATTAAAAGAAGAGTCCAAGGATTGCATACCTTAAGAGAATGCAGTTCTAATGTATGAGTTAAGCTTAAAGACTAGATACTAAATCTCACAGTACCAAAAATAATTAGTAAATCGACTTTTGTATACATTCCTATTCTCAAAACTGATGTTTGGATACAGACTTTTTATCTTGATCAGAGGTACTAAAAGTAAAATATTTCTGAATCCAATTTCTGCATCTCAAATTGTAGCTGTCTAATGTCTAATGTATTAAGTTTGCATTTACTAAGGCACTATCTCAATACATTCAAAAATAAATGTGAAAATTAATTCATTAATTTATCATTCGAAAATGTAGCCCTCATTTTTTTCTTTAGTTGGACATCATAGGGGCTGCTGGAGAAGGAAAAGTGCATAGTAGCTCCAAAATATTTGATGACTGAATGGAGAATGATAAATGAAAGTATAAGATTGACCTCTGCAGCAATTAGTAAACAATGCAAGACAGCATGTAATTAAACCCTAAATTGCATGGTTCAGGCAGAATTACAGGTGAGCCTGGTATGATGCCATCTACTTCCCATACAAGTTAAGCTGGCTGGGACTTCTTCTCTAGCCCAGCACTGCCAACTCAGGCGTTCCTACTGGCCATGTGTTCTGTTGTCCTTAAGAGATCACTCTCAAGGCTGCCTACAGACAAGGGTACCCTAGGGGAGGATGACATAAAAAGGCAAGACTGTGGAATCAAGACAAATCTGGGTTTGGATCCAGTCTTGTCCAAGCTGTATGAGCGTGAACACTCTGAATCCATTTCTTCTTCTGTGAAAATGAGAAATAATATATATGAAGTCTCTCTCTCGTATGACTCCTACGGGGTCATCTGTTTTTTGGCTAGCCCTGGTTCTGATTGGTCAGTTCCCATGCCATGCTCATACAAACAACTGTACACCTACTTTTGCCCCACCTGTGTGTATGTATATGTATATTTAATATAACCTTCAGTGAGCACTTCGGGGTAGTTCTTCAGTAAGAGTTTGAGTCAGAGGTGAAGTTAGGACAGAGAGATGGAAAATATGGTAACACAAGACCATTTCTGTGACCCATGCTGCATGCTTGATTCCTGCACACTCCTTAAATCCAAGACAAATAAAATCTGTCTGTTGACACTGAGTTTTAAGAGGCTCCATTATTCCAAAATACCAGATTCTCCGAAGCAGGCACAGGCCCCATTTAGTTCCACATGACACCCCTACCTTCCTCAACAACCTCCGTCTGTTCCAATGCCCCCCCCCCCATGTGTTAGGCTGAGAAACTTGGATACTGGAGCTGCCCAGACTCCAGCTGTCTGATATTGTGCCACTGACGGCGGCGGCAGAGGGCAGGGGGCGAGAGACCCCAGATGAAAGCAAAAACTCAAAGAGAACTGGACCTCAGAGCTTTGATACCAAACTCAGTGGGTAACAGGCTCCGTTAAATTTGTTCAGTCAGCCATTTAAGAGGGAAGGAGTTTCTCACACATCCTGTGAGGGTTTTAGCCATGGGATTCTTCCACGGAGGGGGATCAGTGTTCCGGGGACTGAGCAGGGCAGAATCGAATGCCAGAGCTGCCCCTGCAAGCTTAGGGACAGGTAGTGTGCTGGCTTGTCTTGCTCCCAATGTATTATATTCTTCTTCTTAATGAGGTACTGGGGATTTACTGGGACTTTTGGTCATAGCAACAGAAAATGACTGTGCCTCACCCTAACTCTACTCCGCCCCACTTCTTTAGGTTCTTCACTCAGGGGCAAGGCCAGGGAGAAGGGAGGGGAGCTGAGAGGAAGACAGAGCTGGAGGTGTTGTGGGAGCCCCCCCCACTCACTACCTGTTCCACTCATTCAGGAGCCAGTTTCATCTTGTTTGCCTCCTAATGGTTGAATTCATCAACTAGGAAATGGATCCGCTTGAGGCTTGCTGGGCCCAATTCAAGAAGCATCTTACCTATGAACCTCCGCCTGGAATAAGGAAGGACTAAGAAAATGAATCCCATAGCCCACTGATTTCCTCATTCCTAAAAACAAAAATTAAAAAAGGCTAAAATCCATAAACCTTGTCTTTTTTATCCAGGAGGGACGAAGACAGGATCAGTCATGTCACTGCCTTCCCTAAAGCTCTTTAGTGGCTCCCAGCACCTTCGATACAGAGAACAGTTACCCCTGCTTTGGTCCAGCCCACTTCTCCAGCCTGGCTCCTCGCTGGCCCCCACCCACCTGTGTCTTGTGCTCCAGCACCTCCTTGCCCTTCCTCAAAGCAACACACCATCTCCTGCTTCTCATTGGTCCAATTTCTGTCCCCCTGTAAGTACTTTCTTCTCTTTTGCACTTATCTATCTCCTACTTGTAGTACTTTCCTCTAACAACACCTCCTCTAGGAACACTCAGAACCTCCCCTCCCCAGCTCCATTGTCCTCCTATGGAACCTTCTTGTAGCATCTATCATGAACATTGTAATTATAATTGTAGCATCTATCACGAGCATTGTAATTATAATTGTAGCATCTATCATGAGCATTGTAATTATAATTGTAGCATCTATCATGAGCATTGTAATTATAATTGTGGGTCCATCTGACTTCTCCTCTTGACTGAAATATCCTCAAGCACAAGAGCAATTCCAGTTTCATCTTTGTACACCTAGTGCTTAGCACCATACCTGACACATTGTGGTGCCCAATATATAAATGTATCAAATGGATGAATGAATGAAGGATTAATAAAGTCAAGTTCCTCTGTCATGGCAGTGGAAGCCTAATGGATCCAGGTGGTCTGAAATGTTGAAAGGACAGCAACAACTGATACTGTGCCTGTGTGGGATCATAGTTTTAAAACCTAAATCCAGGCCCCTGGATGAAGTAAGGAAGACTGATTTGTTTTAGATACAAAATTGGATGGATATTATATAGTATTTTTCATTTAGATGCTATTGGTATTTTGAAGTGATAGCACACCAATGGTTTTTGGCTATATACTTTTTTCTACTTTTTATTTTGAGATAACTATAGATTGAGATAACTATAGTTGTAAGACATGACAGAGAGATCTTGTATACCCTTCACCCAGTTTCCCCCTAACCAGCACAATATACAGCCTAACTGTAGTACAATATCTTAATCACAGATATCTTAATATCTTAATCAATGGACTCTGATGAGATCATCAACCTTATTCAGATTTTGCCACTTTTATTGGCACACTCATTTGTAAGTAGTTGTATATTTAAAAAATGATTTGTAGGTATTGTGTCTGTGCAGCCCAGCCCTTGACTGACCACAGTTAGTCAAGACCATGCCCAACTGATCCCATAAAGAAAGAGCTGAGACCCAAAAAGGGATGGGAACAGGTTTCATCCCTGGCTGGTCTCTGCTTTGCACCCTCTGAGACCATACTGTAGAATGTGTGTTCCTCCTTGGATAGGAAAAGAAACACCTAGTTCTTGGAGGACACATGACAAGATGGAACAATTCCATCCACCCTTTTTTGCCATTGGGCAACACACCCAGGATGGACTACAAAATTTTTAGAGTCCAGTGAAAAACAAAAATGCAGGGTCCAGTCAGGAGTGGGGAAGTCAGTCTCCCTTTCTCATACCCACAGCACATAGGTTAGAACTCCTTGGGAATGAGCTCAGATGGTCGACTGAAAAAGCTATCCTTTCCTGAGATGCAGTGGGGCACAAAGCCCTACCCTGACCCCCCTATATACACACTTAGTCCCAGGCCCCAACGAGGGGCGGAGATCAACTGAGGCCAAGGAGCAGAGGTGGGGAGGGTAAGGCTGGGGGAAGCCAGGACACCAGGCTTCAAGGGAGTGGGCAGCTGGGAAGCTATCCCAGGGAGGTGGTGGGAAGCAGGACCATAAGCAGGACTCCAAGCCTCCTGTACCCGCCCCATTGTCCAGTTAAACTTCACTTACAAAACAGAAATTCAAAGACAGTATTTCAAAATGGCAGCCACAGAGACTGAAACCAAGCAAGAGGCCCTTTTGAGTGCACGGCCCGTGTAACTGCTCGGCTCGCCCTGGGAGCTGCCTGAACACATCAGGCTCAAGCACCTGAAACTGCACCTTCTGCTCTCCTTGGGACTGGGGTCCTCTCCTTTCTTCTCCAGCGGGGCCTAGGAATGGTGGCGTGGAGCAGTGACACTTTCTTATATTTGACCACTCCTCAGTGAATATATTGATATCAGCAAAGCCCCACTAATTGGGCAGAAAAATAATCTGTTTCTCTCTCTCTGTCTAATGTTAAAAAAAAAATTCTTAAATCAAACTACCTAAGTGGACACCACCTAACCGTTTGAAGAAAAAACTTGGGAGCCATCTTTGGCGCCTTTTTCTGCACTCCTCTCATTCAATGGCCACAAACTCCTATAGTGCCAAGCCCACGGTCTCCCCAGAATTCATTACTTGCATTCCGCCCCCCCCTTCAATTGCGCTCGTCCAGACCTTCATTCATTTCTTAGTGGAATATTGCGAAAGCCTCTTTGATTAATCTCCCTGCCTCCCAGCTGACTCCATCACTGGTCCATGTTCCACATTCCTGATGGAGACAGCTTTAGAAATGGCAAATTCGATCATGTTGTGTCCCTCCCTGCCCCCCTGAAATTGTCCAGTGACCTCACTACTTTTAGGATGAAGTCAAACTGCTTAGCAAGAGCACACAAAACCTTTCACAAGTATCTCCTCAATGTGATCTCCTACCGCTCCCCACCTCAGACCCGAGTGGAATTCCTCAGAATGTTCCAGGATCGTTCGTACCTCTGAGTATTTGTATACGTGGCACCCTTGCTTGGAGGACTTTTAGTGCCTTCTGCACCAAACTCTTACTTGTCCTGCAAAACTTAGCTCAATTGTCAGCTCCCCTGGCCCTCCTTGCCCACTTCGCCTTCCCAGCATGTGATAGGTGCCTGTAAGCCAAGGACCCTCTCATTTTGTGTTTACCCTTTTCATAGCACTTACTGCATTGCTTTGTAATTAACCATTTCAGGCTGTCGTGTTTATCAACCGCAGGGCATGCCATTCACATGGCTGGTTTTGTCCCTCTTCCCCACCTGATGTGACATCCTTGAAACCAGGTCTTGGGCCTTAATCACCATTGTCATCCTGATGCCTTGCACAACTTATGGATTAAAACAGGCAGTGAGTGGCTGTTTGATGAACAAAAGGAAGAAAAAGAGGGAAAGGAGAGAGGAAGAACTGCGCCGCCAGCCTGCAATGTTTCTTTCTCTCCCAACTGGGGCCCCACACGTGCTTACTCTGTCGGCTGCTTGATGTCCTAAGAGCCCACGTAGATTGACAGCACAGCCGATCTGACTGTACAGGCATGGGTTGCTTAGGTGACAGAAAATCATGATTTGACCAAATGCGAAGCAGTGGCTGTGTAACTTGCCTCCTCAACTTGGGACCTTTTGATGTGAACCACAGAGGTCTGTATCTCTCTCAGGAATGACCAATTCATAAAGTTATCATAAAGCATTTTGAAAATGCCTAAATATATGAAGCAAGAAAAAAATCAGTTTTATGGACATAGAAAAACAACTTAAAAAGGCATAAGGTGCAGTTGTCAAAACTCATAGAACTATACTCCACAAAGAGAATTTTACTGCATGTAAATTTTTAAAAATATCAACCAGAATGAGAGGGAACCCAAAATGGAATACAAACTGTAGCAACCCAACCTGACTATATTACAAATGAATAACATAATCATAATGTAGGTGGTGGGGAAGAAAAGAACCCAAGTTACTTCGGAAATCAGTATTCTGACTGGATACTGTAAGGCTAATGGCAAAAAGAACTGTATACAAACACTGTGTTCTAGTTAGTAAATTTATTTCTCACAGGGATATGGCTTAGCAAGTCTGAAACTACTTTGTATACACACTAGGGTTGAACAAATAATTAAATACATTATAGATAATGAAAGCCAGGTTTCTCACTGTCAGAGAAAGAAGTTGTAAATAAGGGGAAGGCTAGAATGTACTCTATGGTGCTGCACTAGAGGCAGAGGTATCAGTATGAACTCATGGTTTAAAATATATATATGGAGAGAGAGAAAAAGAGAGAGAGAGAGAGAGAGAGAGAGAGAGAGAGAGAGAGAGAGAGAAATATAGATATGTGTATATGCCTAATGTGGTCCTAGTAATTCATCCACATATTTCCTAGCTGTATCCACTGAGATGGTTCCAGTAGTAGGAACACACCCACCAACCAAGAGCTGGTTTCTACGTCCCACTGTTCAATATAAGAAATCAGGGATTCTTAGAAAAGTGTTTGATTCCAGGGCTGGGGCGGGGGGGGGAGCGGAACAAGATGATCCAGGAGCTTCCCATGCTCCAGAAAAGCACGGGTGTTCTCGAAAAAGATGGGCATGTGTTGAGAGGACAAAGTAGCCAAAACTGAAGTGATTTCAGAAAAAAATAAACAGCAATTATACTAGATTATAACCCATAGAACAAAATAAATATCCATGAATCCATACTGATATAAATAAATAACTGAATGAATGGGGATAGAAGGGGCAGTTCTTCCTTAGAGAAGAATTCTAAATAATAAATGTAGAAGCAGTTAGAGAAATAGGAAATCTTTATTAGAGCACCACAGCAATAACTATTCAGGCCAAGATTCACTGATAAATGCTAAAATTCTTGAGTAAATATTTCAGAAAAAACAGGATATTTGCATAGTCTCAAAATATCACCCCTAAGATATTTATTAATCACAAAGTATATCTTTTTTAAACTACATTTACTGTGAAAAATCCCAGTAGATACCACCTTAACCAAGTATGCATGTTAATATCACTAATAATAAGATATATTGATATTATGTACCCCCAATATGATACACTGAGAAGGACATATCACTTCCTCAGTTACTCTTGCCTTAAAATGGGAAACCTCAGACATATCAAAATTGAAGGACATTCTACAAAATAACTAACCAATACTCCTCAAGAGTGTCAAAGTCAAGAAAAGACTAAGGAACTGTTGCAGATGGACAACTGGGTACAATGTAGGATCCTGGATTGGATCCTAGAACAGAAAAAAAACATTAGTGGAAATACTGATAATATCTACATAAAGTTCATAGTTTAGTTAGTAGTATTGTGATGGTGTCAGCTTCTTAGTTTTGATTATCAAGGTTGTTCAAGATGATAACAAAGAGGAAGCTGGGTGAAGGGTATATGGAAACTCACTGTATTATCTTTGCAACTTTTCTGTAAAGTTACTTAAAATACAAAGTTGAAAAGATGAGTGGGGACCATGCAAGAAAAGGGTAGTGAGGGACAAGAGAGAGAAACTGAGAAAGGGAGCTTGGAAGTCCTCTGAGAGAGAACAGAATGTGTGGTGCAAATAGAAGAGAGTTCAGGATGGTTCAACAGAGCAGTGAGGTAGAAAAGGTGGTTTTTTGTTGTTGTGTGTTTGTTTTTTAACTATAAAGGAAAAATCATCACTTCTCATTTTACATCACTCATTTAAAAACCAGAGGTCCATTCAAGCAGCCATGGACTACTGTGGGCCTCCACAAATGCTAAGGCCTATTCTGGAACTATAAGCATCACCGCCAGGATTTGCTTTGGATGTTTTAAATGAGTAAATGAGCCTTAGCTGGTCTGGCTCAGTGGCTAGAGTGTCACCCCTAGGATTGAGGGGTCCTGGGTTTGATTCCAGCCAAGGCCACGCACCTTGGTTGTAGGCTGGATCCCTGGCCCTGGTTGGGGCAAGTGTGAGAGGTAACCAATCGATGTGTCTCTCTCACGTCGATGTCTCTCTCGATGTGTCTTTCTCATGTCGATGTCTCTCTCTCTCTCTCTCTCTCTCTCTGTCCCTTCTACTCTCTCTGAAAAGCAATGGAAAAAATATCTTCAAGTGAGGATTAAAAAAATAATAATAATAAAAGAGTAAATGAGTGCTTGGCCAGGGGTCAAAATGAGGAGTGTCCTGGAGAGCCTGAGGCCTACCTCTCAGACACCTCATAGACATCTTAAATAGGAAAGTCAAATCCCACGGTTGCCTTAGTGAGCATGGAAGTAACACAAGGGGGTTAGACTTTGTGGTCCAACTGCTGAACAGTGTCTACTATCATGGTGGAGCCGTCCAGGCTACTAAGCCTGCATGGGTCAAGTTGCTGGGCCACATCCTCCCCAAATGTGGAGAACTCAACTGGGTCTTGGTACATTTGTCTCTGGGATGACAGCCAGTTCCCCTTTCTGCCTGCTATATGATTTCTTAGACGTATTAAGATATCTTACAGCTTTGGCAGCCATTCTACCTCTAAGTTGACTTGGGTTATCGTGTTGTCTATTTGAGTTCACTTTATAGTTTCATTCTCGTAGGCAATCTTGTTTCCAATCTTGTCAACCATCAACTTAGACATGGTGTCCATGACCTCATCCACCTCTCTCTCAGTCAAAGATATTTGAAATGAACATAATGTTGAGGCAGCT
This sequence comes from Miniopterus natalensis, assembly GCF_054644295.1. Classification (NCBI taxonomy): domain Eukaryota; kingdom Metazoa; phylum Chordata; class Mammalia; order Chiroptera; family Miniopteridae; genus Miniopterus; species Miniopterus natalensis. The sequence goes on along the minus strand of NC_142086.1, from coordinate 37,308,584 downwards.
AGCTGTGAAGCTGAGCTGTATATGGTGTTGAGGAGTGTGCATGATAACCGACATATCTGGTTCCCATTGACAGCCAGGGTTCCTTCAGCAACTGCAAAATCAGGGATCTTGTGACCAGAAGACCTGAGATTGGTTCCTAGTGCCACAATTTCCAGCTGTACGGCCTTAAACAAATCACTAAACCTTACAGGGTTTTTTTCCCATCTGTAAAGTGGTGATAATGATAATACCTGTCTCACAAGATTATCATGAGGATCATTGGAGATATTATTGTGAAAGTGTTTTCAAAGGGTAAAACACTCTACAAATGCTAAATTTAATTTCACTGTCCCAATACAATGAAACATATGGCATTTTTTAAATTAAAAGAAAAAAAGCATTTTTAAATGTAAAAAAAAAAAAAAAGCACACATTTTTAGACACAAATAATTTCAGTAAAACAATCCTTTTTTTTTTTTTAATCTAAAACATATTTTTCAGCACTTCACTATGTAGTCAGATTAGACGCCGCAGATTCTTTTCTATAGTGTCCTCAGCAGTGTGAGCCTGGTCTGGTTGCCAGGACCATAAAAACAGAAGGCTGCTGATCATTAGTTGATGTAAAACACAGCACTTGGGCATCTCACTTGGAACTTGCTTTTTAACTTGTTTCAAGAGGTGGCGCTTAGAACTGAAAAGCGTATTGTATGCCTGAATGAGTGCACCAAAACACCAGGCCAGACTGGGGTGTGGGCACCCACTTATGTGTGCAACTGCCTTTTTACCTAATTAATCCTCGCCTTGCAAGCCTGGACGTGGCCTGTGAACTCCACATTCCACTGGTAACTGGAACTCTGGGCCCTGCAAAACCTGGAGGCTTTAATGGAACGTTATTTGTTCAAGGCCCTTGAAGCAATGATATCTAATGGAGCAGAAGCAAAGAGAAAATGCCCTGAGCTTTGGTGGGAACAGTTGATTTCCATCACAGATCTGGTGCTGTCACTCCCCTGCTCAGAAAGCCTGGAGGGCTCCCCTCCTGGACAGAGTCCAAACTCTTCTCAACCAACCCTGGTCTAATCTTTCCACACACTCAGGCCACTCCCACCTCTCCCTACCCCATCCACCACCCCCTCCAAATTGCTGGGCCTGTGCTTCTCAAAGTGTGGTTTGTAGACTGACTACCTGTAAGAAAATAAACTGGCAGTGTTTGTTTAAAATGCAGATAGACTTGCTGGACCTCAGAGCTACTGAATCAGAATTTCTGGGTGTAGAGAGCTCAGGAATCTGTATGTCAAAACCAGTTCCTTCAGGAATTCTTATAGACACAAAAGGTTGGGAGACACTAGTCTAGCCACATTCAACAAACTCTGCTCCTTGAATTCAGCGTGCATGTTATTTCTCTGTTCCCTCTTTCTCTATTGAGTACCTTATGTAGGCCAAATGTAGCCTGTACACTAAGGCTTCAAGGCACAGATCATATTTTTGAATTCTTTGATGCCTTTCCTGATCCCTCTTAAACAATCAACAGAATTGAGTATCTACTAAGTAGCAGATTCAACATGCAGAGAGGAAATAGAAATGAACTAGATTCAGTCTCTGTCCTCAAGATGCTCACTTGGCATGACAGAGGCCTCATGTGTCTGTGCTTCTAGCCTCTCACAGGAGAGACAGGAGAGACTGGACTCTTAGAACCACAATACTGGAGGTGAATGGAGAGTCAGCCGGCCCAGATGGGGAGGCTTTTTGTGGCACTAACCAGCAAGGCACCTTTATAACTTGAGTTCACTGTGTGCCAAGCCAGCAGCCCTTTCCTTTCAAAAACATCTATCACGGAGGGAATATCTAAGTGCTTTTTTAATAGGTTTGATTTGGGTACAAGTTTTATGGAAATGCCAAAGTGCTTTTTGAATAGGTTTGATTTGAGTACAAGTTTTACGGAAAGTAAAACTGAGACTCTGATATATTAAATCTCCTTCTCTAGGTCTTAGAGTAAGCTTATGGCAGAACTGAGTACCTGAAAACTTCTCTAAGGTGGGTGGGCCAGTATGGGGCCCGCACATAACAGGCCCTCACTAACCACGCACCTAGTGAAAGAACCTATCAGTGACTGCTCTGCTTTATAATCTAAAACAATAGACCACCTCCCATAGCATTAGCCTAGAGCTTGAGTCTTGAATGTCCCTTGCATTCTGGGACTTTGGGTTTACCCTTTTCTTTTTTAAGTTCTCTGTTCTCTTTTCAGAGTTTTAGCTTTAATTTGTCAAAACTGTATTTCCTCCCTAATTGTGCAAACTAATTTTTTTTTCTTCCTAGGTCTTCATTTGGTACTCTCAAAGTTTCTTTTTCTCCTCTCACCTTATTTCCTTCCTCTCCCACCCCCTCTGCCTCCCCTCCCCCCTCGCAGGGTCCCCTCCCTCACTGTGTCCCACATCCTGGGTATGAATGCAGGGAGGATTAATCCAGCAGGGAGCATGATGTCTGCGAGCCATGACGGATGCACCAAAGCGTGCAGCAGTGATAAAAGGCGGCTCTGATGGGCTCTGTCAGGAATCCTTCAGAAACACTGAGGGGAAACATTTGCTAACCTCTCTCCTGGCTCCAGGCCCCCGGGGCCCCACTATAGGATCATACTTAGAAAAGCCAAGGGAGGAAAGTGGGGAAACTAGAAAGTCTCCTTCCCTTCCTGGAGCCCCACTGAGGAAACTTTCCCCAGAGCCGCAGTTCTCTGGCTCTTTATCTGAAAGGCCCTGGCTTAAAGCTGTGAGTGGCCACAGACTTTGACTGAAGCCCAGGGTTGTTGAAGGAATACTGTGAGGCATCTTGGGAGAGAAGGTTGTGTAACCTGCTTCTGGCTTGCATAGAGAAAGACAGACGATAGGAAAAAAGATCACTTTAGTGCTGTTTCTAACCCAACACCCAGCATGCACACATGTGCGCGCATAAACAGACAAACACATGTGCATTTAGCTTTTATTCCCCTTCCAGGTACATCCAATTAAAAAGGATTTGCCTAACACAGAGAGTGGACAAGGATTTGCCTCACATAGGACAAGAAATGGCACTTGGTTTATTACCTACTCTACTAAACACCACAAACATTTACCCAGGGTGACCTAATTAACCAAACAAATAATGCTTGATACACTCTGTGTGGAGGATATATAATGATCAGGATAATTCCCAGCATTTATTCATATTTGCTTTTTTTGTTTGATCCCCCTGGACTTATTCTGTTTCCCAGAGCCATCACCATCCTGAATGCCTCCATGTCAGTCACTGCTGGGCTGTTTGGACAGTGGTCGCCTTCATTTTTTCATAGGGCTGCAGCCTAGTGTTTAAACATCGCCCCACTGGTGCTGTCGGTCTCTGGCTCTCCCTCTCTCACCTTGATTTTTGGTCTCTCCAGCTCCATTATCCAGGTAGGCGGGGGCACCACCAGGCTAATAGCAGACCGTTGGGGTCTTTTGAGATAACGAAGGCTGGGTTTCTAAACGGCCTCAGTTCAAATGCTCACCACTTCTTGAGAGCCTGAGTTTCAGCCCTTTCCCACTAGCACTTCAGCATAAATTAGTCTATTAGATTTCTCTGGTTGATACTAAACTGATAGGTTGCAGGGCTTTAAAGTTTCCCAAGGGTAAAACAAAGTGGTAATAACATCCAATCATTTACCAAATCATGTCCGAGTGCTATCGTGTGCCAAGCACTAAATGCAGTGGGCAAAGGTCTGTACTGCAATCTCAGAAAAGGACTTAAACAGAGAGAAAAGCAAATTCAGTCATTTTACTTCAACAAATAATTTCTGAATTCTTATTATGTGCCAGCCACTCTGCTTGGTTGTAAAGACACGAGGTGAGTAAGGCAGGTCTCTGCCCACAGGAAGCTCATACAAGCCTTCAGTGACATGCTCTGAGAGAGGCTCAGCCAGCGTTCTGGCAGAGCCCAGGCTTGGGGAGTTGGAGAAGAGGCATGGGGAGGAAGGGAAAAAAAAAAATCAATGAAGTCTTCCAGAAGGAGGTTGCACCTTAGGCAGGTAACCTAAGGAGGTTAGCTGTGGTGTGAATTAAAGGAGAAATAAGAACAGGACTTCCAGCTGTAGAAATGGGAAACAGGGACATTCTAGGAGGAAGAAGCAATCTGATAAGTGACACAGAGATAGGATTGCTCATGGGAGATATTACTGAGAACTGTCAATGCTGGGAAAATTTTAGGGGGGGGGGGGTGGTGTGTGTGTGTGTGTGTGTGTGTGTGTGTGTGTGTGTTTGGTTTTTTTTAACAGTCATTAGGGAGCAATAAAAATTTTTGAGCAGGAAATTGACATGATTTATGTTTTATGGAAGATGGTAGAGACATCAAGCTGGAGTGACTAGTTAGGTAGTATTGTAATAACTTAGATGATTTGTAGTGAGAGTCAGAACTAAATAGTGGACATGGGAATTAAAAGAATGGGTGAATATGAAATATATTAATTTCTAATTGATGTGTATTATAGAGAGCAGTAAAAACATAATTGAGTGAGGCTTTAGAGAGGAATGATATTAAGATAGAAACCTCTGGCTCATGCACATTTATGTCTTCCTTCCCAGAAATATATTAAATGATACTAAAGGGATAATTAAAAAGTTATCAATCCTCTTTGACCAAGATAGAAACAGGGGGTTATCAGGGCACAAGGGATTTCAGCATATTTGTGGAAGACTAAAAGTAAGTGAAAGAGTAGTGACCGATGAGTAGTATGGAGGAGACGGAACTGAGAATCTACACTCAGAGATGGCTGTGGCCAAGAAGGAAGCTGGTGGTCTGTCCTGCAGAGCCCTGAAGAAGATTGAGACCTCAAGAGAGAGGACAGGGCCTAAACATGGAGAAAAAGCAAGAGTCTATAGATATAACAGTCAAATTTCAACACATCTCCAATTGTGTGCAAAAGCGTGAGGCACTCAGCTATATACCTACAAATGGAAGTAAGAAGGGGCCTACCCTAAAGAAACAGAATAGACTATTTGGGGAAAGCTAAGGGAACTACTGTGGAAGTTGGCCCCTCTGGCATTAGGGATCTCAAAACATAATGCCCTGTTTACTGTCCCCTTGCCCTTTTGATCTGCTCCACATGTGTATACAGAGCTCACAGTATGTCTACCTGTTGCCTTACATTTAACTATGAATGAGAACCAAAGATCTTATAATATGAAGGAGAAACATGAAGATAAACCAACATGAAAAGATTGGAAGTAGGAGAAAATTCAGAGAATCAAAATACAACTGTCAGAAGAACCTACGAGTCTTGTTTTACGAAAGCCACAATTTTTCAAATCTCTCTGGGAATACAGTAATTTGTAATAGGTTAAATAAAACAAGAACAGGATGCTATTTTAAAAACACTTAAAACTATGGGTGCCTGCAAAGTGAAATAATAGTAAATTTCTCTTCTGAGTTGGAAAGTATAATACAGAGGAACTCTCCCAGAAAGTAGAATTTAAAAGACAAAAATATATAAAAATAAGAGAAAAGATAAGAGATAGAAAATATAACCCTAATTGTTTTTATATATGATTAATAGAAACATCAAGATAAGAAAGAAAAAAGGGAGAAAAAATTATAAATGTTAAAAAAAGAATTTCATAGAACTGAAGGATATGAGTCTTCATAGTTAAAGGTTCCTTTGAGTACCAAGCACAGTGAATGGAAAAGGTTCTCACCTAGACACCTATTTATGAAATTTTAGAACATCAAGGTGAAACAGAAGATTCAAAAGCTTCCAAGAAACAAAAACTGAACACATACAAAAATTGAGAATCAGACTAGAATCAGCATCAGATTTCTTAATAGAAATAACTAAATACAGAGAATAAAGCAATGCCCTCAGATTATGAGAAAAATTATTTTCAACCTCTTCTACACCCTGCCAAACCATCAATTAAGTATGAGAGTTGAATAAAGACATTTCAAATGCAAGAAGTCAAAAAGTTTGCCTCCTGTATACTTTTTCATAAGGTGTTACTTTGAGAGATAAGGAAATATATAGTATCTAGAAAACAATGGATTCAAGCCAGAAGATCAGCGAAGCCCCAGTATAACAGCTATGCAGCGAAGATCGATAAAGTAGCCAGTTTAAATCAGAACTGGAAGGCAGTTCTAGAAGAAATACCTTCCAGAAAAAAAGTGGGTGATATCAAAAGAATTAAGGCTATAATAAGGAAGTCTTATTAAATGCAGCTCTAACAAAGGTGAATAAAAGAGAAGGGGAACCCCTGCCTCCAGAAAAGCCAGGAGAGAAAAAAAGTAGTGAGATGTAATCATTGTGAGGCATTTGGTACTGTGCTGAATAATTCTTACATAGCCATAGTAATGTCAATATATTTTATTGATTTTAAACTTTTAAGGTCAATCTATAGATGAACGATGGAAGATAATTTCAGTTGAAGAACGGAATATACATGTTTCCAACCCTGACAAAGTTGTAAAAGTAAAAGTAGAGAGTACAGAAATTGGGAGATGGAAAAATGGAAAAAGGCAAGGGTGCTAATACCTTATTTTCAAAGTGGGGAGTCAAGTGGGCAGTCTGCAGGTGACAGAACTATACATAAAGGTATAATTTAAATTTATAATAGAAATAAACAGAGGAACTAAAAATAGGAGAAGAGGTAATGATCTAATTTCTCATCTACCATAGCAGGAAGTTTTCCCACCACCACCATAGGGTGTTCTGGATCACAGGGCCCAAGAGGCAGGGCTGCCAGCACTGCAGCCTGGATCTGTTGCAGCCTTTCTGCTGAGTCTCACTCAGGGCAGGCAGGCTCTGTGTCCCCCAGACATAGACTAAAACAGTGGAATGTGTTGCCTCTACAACCTAGAGAGAGCTATCAGCCAGTCAGCCTCTACATTTGTGTGAGGGGATGCTAGGAGCAGCAACTTGTCTTTTTCTTCAGAAGGGTTTTCCCAGTGTGTCCTCGACCATTGGATCCCTAAAAACTCCCAAGAAGTGGTAGATCCCTGAATCTTTTTAGGGTTTATCTTCCATCTTCTGGAGCACATGAGTACCAAGACCTTTAGTGAACTAACCACCTGTTGTTTTTTCTGTCTCATCAGCACGGTCAGCCGTGGAAGGTGTGATAGTCTTTGGGATGGCCTGGTAGTCTAGACCTCTTTGGGCTGTACAGCATTATGACAGAGGCAGGAGAGTTCCTATAGCTCTCAGGCAAAGTGTAAATGAATATTGCTGTTCCTTTCACATGAATGCAAACTGTTTCTGATTCTCTTTTCTCACTGGGATTGAAAATAATAAAATCACCAGATCAATGGCCACATTTATCTGTTCTTGGAACGATTCTGGTCTGTGACAGCAGTTGCCGTCGGGGCTAAGACTTGGTTGTCCTTGCGGTAGTCCAGTCATTCTTCAGCATCTATGCAGTTCTGCAGGGGTCAGGCTGCTGAATTAAATGGAGATGCAATGGGTACTGCCACTTCTGTGTCCTTAGATCTTTAAAATTGGCAATAATCTCTGTTACAGTCCTTCCCTCGGATTGATATTGGTTTTACTTACTATCTTGGCCCAGCATTAGAGGTATTTGGGGGAAGTTTCAGAAATTTCCATTTTGCTTTCTCCACTATAATAATTCTATTCAGCAGGCTAAGGACCCCAGGAGGGGGTTACTCCAATTGCAAGCATATAATTTCCAATTATACACTTAGGCACTGGAGAAATGACCACTTGGTGCATCCACCGACTCAGCGGGCCCACTGAGTGCCAGACTTTGGCCAGGGCTTTATTCTTACTTGGTTCCCATAGTCCCCAATTCTAATGAGCATCATGATGCTTTGGGTCTCCAGGTATCCATATCTACTCAGATTCTGTATCCAATAGTGCTCAAAATGTCTGGGTATCTCCCTTTCTGCAGTATGTAGTCACTGGAGTAAATGTCCATCGATCCCTTGGGGGAAGGATGAGAGGAATGATCACTGCATATACTTGCTATAATGTCACATCTCCTGACTCACTGGATTCTAGATCTGAAAATAGGCTCAGGTCTGGGAACTGAGCAAGAGATCATGACCTTTTTTGGGGTGACTGTTCTCAGGCTCCTGCTTCTTTATTCTTGATTTCTTTCCATTATAGGTGTTAAACAGCATCCTTCTCTCTGCCCATCTACTTTGCCTTGCTCAACCTTTATCAAGCCCAACCCCTCCCAGCCCACTTATACTGGGATTTAACCCTAGTTATTGGCCAGTCATCCAGGAGAGGAGTTGGGGAGCAGCTCTCAAGAGGGTGTGTTCCCTGGGGGAGGGATCTCTGCAGCATCTTCCAGCACAGGGGAAATGCTACCTCTAACTAAGGAGTGAGTTACCTGTGCAAACTCTGAGGGTCTAAGGAAGTGGTGGGTATAGAATCAGAATCTTCAGGGGTATCTGTCCCGATGGTCCCATGCTATGTTTCAGGGTCCCAGAATTTTCCAGGGAGGGCCCTGACTTTAGCATAACATACCTACCTTGATGTTGAGCAAGCAAATGTCTCTGTAGCTCTGCATCTTTAACTATGAGATTTGCTTTTTGCTCATTCTACTCTTAGCTGCATCTCTGTAAGCTACCAAAGAAAACTTCTGGCTCTCTCATTTAGTCCTTAACTGCTTACTAGTGGCCCTCTTCATATCAGCCCTCTGCAGGGAGTCAATACATCTTCACAGTAACCTGAGACTCCACTGTCTTTGTAGACAGTTTCCCCCATGGTTTTCTAAATATTTGACTCATCACACCTCCCTCCATGGAGACACTTTCACCCCCTGTGAAATCTTCAGTGATTGGACCATCTCTGCCACACACGTCACTTACAATGGTGTCCTTTTTGGCCCACTGGTCACTAAGGAGTCAGCCTCAGAACCCTATTTACTGCCTCTATCTTGGACCACTCCTGGCACTACTCTGCTAGTTAGGTCCTCTAAGGAGCAGATATTGAGACAGGATTAGATGTGCAAAAGATTTATTGGGGAACATCTGTGAGGGAAAATGAGGAGGGAGACAGAAGAGGCTGGGAGATTGGGTCTCCTCTGGGATGTAAAGTTCTGTGAAGGAAGGAAGTTTGGGCAGAAAAACATCTTAGATGAAGTATAGTATAGGGAAGCTTCAGCAAAGCTGATGGGCATTCTTCAGTGAAATGTCTTTCTGAGGAGCCTCACTTCTCCCAAGAACGGGCCTGTCATGCTTAAGTTGTGGCCTCTGTGCACAGGGGTGGAGTTCAGAGCATGGCACCTGGGGCTGCTGGCCTCAGGCACCAATATCTCAGGCATTTTTTGTTTGTTAATCCTCACTCAAGGATATTTTTTCCATTGATTTTTTAGAGTGGAAGGGAGGGGAAGAGACAGAGAAAGAGAAACATTGATGTGAGAGAGACACATCGATTGGTTGCCTTACACACACACACACACACACACACACACACACACACACACACACACACCACCACCACCACCACCACCACGTGGCACCACCCCCCACCCCACCCCCCGGACCCAGGACCCAGGAATTGAGCCTGAAACCGAGATAAGTGTCCTTGACTGGAATCAAACCCCGGACCCTTCAGTCCATGGGCCAATGCTCTATCCACTGATCCAAACTGGCCAGGGCTCAGGCACTTTTTTATGGCAGCTATAGATGGTCCCTTTTACACTTCTGGATTTTTCCCCCCCATATTTATATTTTATTTAAAAAAGAAAGAAAAAGGCGATACAAGCAATAGTTATATCTAGGTTTGGGAAGGATGGAAGAAGCAACTGTTGCTTTTATTATCATCTCTTTAGTACTATTTGTTTTTCAACCCATGCACTTATTACATTGATAATTTATTATTGAGAAATGAGAGGGACAGAAAAGGAAGTTAGGAAAATAGTAAAGATAAGTTTCATTCTGAAAATAAGTTAATTATATTTATTGAACACCTTATATCACTAATCCTTAAAACATTTCCAAGAGAAGAGGTAGGAAATATCTCTGTTTTACAGATCATGACACTGAAATTTAGGATTAAATCTTAGGTTAAGGATTCTGCTAAAGACCACACAGCTAATAAGTGGGACCAGGACTTGAATGCAGGTCTGGGTCTGTGCCCCTTCCACCAGTACATGGGGAAGAGGCAGCTGATGGATGAAGGCCGGCCATGTGGGGTGAGCCATCTCCCAATCCCTGGCCAGCCTAAACAATGCCTTGGCCTAGTGGAGTTCACAAGAAGCTGAAGGGGCCAGTGTTAGTCATTGTTTAACCATATTATACATATTTAGCCTTTTAAATCTTTTCTGAGAAATCATTTTTTTCTACTCCCTTAATCATCCTTGAATAGCTTCTTATAATAAAAATACATAAAGGGAGATGCCTGTGGCTGAGAGACAGGGCCTGTCTGGGGAAGCACTGGAAACTGGATGAGGTCAGCAGTGTGTTTTCTCTAGGGCTGGACAGGGCTCGTAATACCAGCCCAGGGGGCAGCCAGCGACTCCCTTTGTTTATCCTACAGCCTGAAAAAGACTCTTTGGCGACAACTATAATCTTTCCTGATAAACATATTAGTTTTATGTCTCAGTTCAGTGGAGATGATCCCTGGATCTGTGGTGCAATCCCTAATAATAATATTTTCCTTTTCTATGGTGACTTCTCCTGAATAGGCTTAGACAATAGAGGAGAAAGTCAAAGGGGACCAGTGTCCACAAAACAGCTGTCACTGGCCATGGAACTAATGAAATCACAGTGTGCTATTCTGCTGCCACAGATAGACAGGTGACTGCCAAGCAGGCTGGGCTTAAGCCCGAGGAAGCTGTGCAAAAAGAGAGGAGCAAAGTTTTGGGGCGAGTAAGTGTCCTGGGTAAGCTGACAGGTGCTTGGCTGAGACCACCCCTGTTCCACTCAGCTTACTGCTTACTGCTAGTGACTCAGGCACCTCCAAGCCAGGGGCTGATAGTAATAGTGTCCACGTGGCAGGAGTAAATAATAAGCAAATTACCTCCTTAGCAGAGTGCCTGACAAACACTCAATATACCATAGCTATTACCATTAAGAAACCTGCCATAAGAGAGTAGACGTTAAAAGTTTTCATCACAAGAAAAAAAAAGTTACTTGGTGGTGATAGGTGCTCACTAGACTTATTGTGGAAAACCTTTCACAATACATACAAATATCTAATAATTATGTTGTTCACCTACAACTAATATGATGTTACATGTCAATCATATCTAAATTAAAAAGCAAAACAAAAAAGAAACCTCCTAGTGTACTTATTTCATTCACTCTCCGAGGATAAACTTATGTTGGTAAGACTTGAAATAGAAGAGTTTTGAACCTGTATGCAGTTAGATCCATTAATCTTTTTCTTTTTTGTTTTCTTTCTTGGCTTTTTTGCTTCTCTCTATGATAAGGATAAGTACACACTGTATTTTCTTAGAGGTTTTTTTTTATTTTTATGGTTTACCCTTTTTTTACATTTACCTCTTTAGTCCATCTGGAATGCATTTTGGTATATGGTATGAGGCAAGAAGATAATTTTGTTTTTTTCCAAATAATCAATTTTCCCAAAGCTATGTATTATTTCAGGTAACACTTTTATGTTATATTGATTCTTACATATATTTGGGTTTACATATTTTGAAGCAGCTTCTATCCTAACATTTCTTAATAATTTAAAGTTGCTTCCCACATTGAGGATTTCTATTTAATAGTTAACATTTTAAAATCCTGCTCAAATTTTACTGCCTCTAGAATGGACTCCATAGACTGCTGGTGAAAGAGTCGTATAGCCCAATTTTCCAGAGAGCAGTTTGGTTTGAAAATGTTTATCCACCAAATAGTTGTTCCACTCTTGGCTATTTTCCCTGAAGAAAAATAAGAAGTTCAGACAAACATTTATGTATATATGTATATTTATGTATTTATGTATAAAGCTGTCTATGCTGCCATTATTTGTGACAGACTTTTTTGAAGGGTATAGTTATGCAAATTATATTACTGGTATAGAATGGAATCTCATTAAAACCACATTTTTGAGAGAAAATAACATAGGAAATGCACTTTTATAGTAAGTGAAAATGCAGTATATGAAATTTTTATGTAATATTATTTCATTATGTTTTTAAAAATAACCTTTAGCCGTAGTGGTCTTTCAGTTCCTAGATCAAACTCTTTCCAGCCTCAGGGACTCCGCACATTCTGTTTCCTCTCCCTGGAAATAATATCCACCTGTTCTTTCTAAGGTTGGCTCTTTTGCATTCTTCAGGTCTCTGCCTAAATGTATCATTTCAGAACAGCTTTCCCTAAGAACCCTATTAAAGGAAGATCCAGGTCCTCTCCTCAGCTAGTCTCCATATTTAAGCACCTAATTATCCCGTCCACATGGGTAAATTCGGCTGCTCCATTTGTAACGTTTGCTTCTAGAAATCTAAGATCATATTTTTTCTATTTCCTCTCCAAAGTACCCATTCCTGTGATCTGAATGCAATGAATATGCACTGAATGTTGCCTGATCCACTTTTCCATTGCCTAAGAATTTTAAATCACCTTTATCCTCTTAAAATAATCCATATACAAAAGAATAAAACTGGACCCTTATTTTACACCACTCAAAAATTAAAGACTTAAATGGCAGATCTGAACCCATAAAACTCCCAGAACATAGGAAAAAAGGTCCTTGGCACTGGTCTTGGTAATAATTTTATGAATATGACACTAAAAGCACAGGCAACAAAAGCAAAAATAAACAAGTGGAACCACATCAAACTAAAAAGCTGCACAGGGAAAGAAAACTAGCAACAAGATGAAAAGGCAACATACTGAATGGGCAAAAATATTTGCAAATCATAATCTGGTAAGGGGTTAATACCCAAAATATATAAGGAATTCGTACAACTCAATAGCTAAAAGAACAAATTCAGGAAGGGGTAATGTGTGAAGATGGTCAAAGGATACAAACTTCCAGTTATAAGATGAATAAGTTCTGGGGATCTAATATACTGCATGGTGACTATAATTATCCATAGTTTTGTATACTTGAAAGTTGCTAACAGAGTAAATCTTAAAATTCTCACCACACACACAAAAAATTTAACTACATGAGGTGAGTTAACTGACCTTATCATGGTTATTTTGCAATATATACCTATATCAAAATACTTCATTGTACACCTTAAACTTATGTTATATGCCAATTATAGCTCAATAAAGTATGTGTATTGCGGGGAGCATCTCAGTGTGCAGACACTGTTACCAGGATGAATTGTGCAGAGGAATCAGTAAGTTGCTGGTTATAAAACTTAAGGCAGATGTAAAATATGAAACAGTGAACATATTTCCGGAGGGTGTATGTCAACAGCCAGGGCCCCTCTACCACCTGTATTCCTTTAAATTCCCATCAGAAAGAGGATGAGTGTCTGGAAAGAGTGAAGTCAGGCTGGGAATCAGAGCCAGATGCAGCTTCCCTTCTAGGTAGATGGGGCCCGAGATAATTGGACCCAGGTGCCTGAAGAGGGGCCCCAGAGCTTTCAAGGTGTAATCAAGCCTACTTAACTTACGATTATAAACAGCATGTGTCCTTCACTTGTCAGAGTCTGGGCCTCACATTTGACAGGAATCTCCAGTCCCTCCCTTCAAACTAAATTCCTCACATCCCCCTGCTGTTTCCCACAACCCAGTTCCCATGGCTTTTGTTCTTCCTGCTACCAAAGGGGGACCACTTTGATTCTTTTTCTGACTCTAGAAAAAAGAGTCAGATGAATCTCTAACCCATGAGACCTATAGTATCAAAGATTCCTTAAGTGGAGCTCCAAATGGGCAAAGAGATGAAGTCTGGGCCATTTGCACAGTTTGGATTTCCTCATAGAAGTCTTCTTGCAACACAAGTTCATGGAGCTCATCCACCTGACAAACCGTGCAGTCATGGCCAAAATCCTAGCAAAATGCCTGACCTACTGAAATCACACCACAGACTTATCATAGACAACGCTTGACATTCACAATTAAACACTTACAATTTTGACAGTTTTAAAATTTTTTTTTTTTTTTTAATTGATTTTAGAGAGAAGGGAGAGGGAGAGAGAGAGAGAGAAACATCAATGATGAGAGAGGCTCATTGATCGGCTGCCTCCTGCACACCCCCTGCTGGGGATCAGGCCTGCAACCTGGGCAAATACCCTGACTGGGAAGTGAACCTGAGTCTCTGAGATCATAGGTTGATGCTCAACTCTGAGCTATGCTGGCCAGGCAATTTTGACAGTTTTGACCAACCTTCAGGACCCACTGAAATGCCAGTCTTTCATTTTCCTGAAGCCCAAACTTGAATTTCCTATGTGTGGGGCTAACTCACAGGGACTAATAATTGAGCTGAGTCAACTGCTCAGTATCCAGATTTAAAGCAATTTTGTGTATTTTCTTATATCATATGAGCAGTGATATAAACTGTCCTTCGGGGGCAGAAGGGACTCTAACATATTCACTTACACCCCACTACAATTTGTGGGGGAAATTAGATGCTACAGAGGTACATACAAAAGTAAAGGTCCATGAAGAGGTCCTTTTGATTTTCATGGGTGTCTTATAATCCTTGTTTTTTAACTCTTCCCCTGGGTTCTAAGACTGAACAAGATAAATTCCATGTCCTCACACAGACAAGGTTAATTTAGTATCTTCAGGTAGTCAGAGGAGTCAGTAAAGAAGCTTAGAAAAGTATCCATTTCACAGACCTTAGCCACAGAGGTGGGCCAACCTTCCACATGCCCTCACACTGTGTCCACCGGTTCACCTTCCCTACTCTTAGTGAAGGAAGCTCCTATTGCAGCCTGCTCAGGGGTCAGCTATAGGCAGTTCAGGGCAGGTCTCCAAGGACCCTGCACTGCACCCCACGTGAGATTGGTTAATACAGGGCCTCCTCCCCAGTGGAGTTAATTGGAAATGTTACACTTCAAGAGGAAAAACAAGAGTAATGGAAAAGGCATCTGTGTGTGACCAAAGTCTTAACTGAAAACAGGCTTTCTCTTCTCCCATTCTGGGAAACAGTGGGGAGAAGCAGCCAGGGGAGAGCAAACATGGATGCTCATCTGGGGATGGAATGCCATGGGTGTGTGTGTGTAGAGGGGAAGCATGCGAGGGGTTTGGGAGGTTTCAGGGAAAGAGGGAAGATTGGTGTGAAGAATCTGGAATGAAGCAAGGCTATGGTGGGTGGTTAAGTAGAGGAGTGGGTTTTAAGAATCAGTGCTTTTCTACTTTCTTTTGGGGTTGGGCTAGGAAGTAGAGGGAGTGACAGGGGTAAGATTAAACTAGGGTTTTATCTGGGGGCCTCTGAGGAAACTGGGGCTTTTGATTAAGTAATGACTTAAGTAATTCAACAAATATATACTCAGTATATGATTTTAAAAGTCACCTCCCTGGTAATACCTCTCAAATCTTTGTCTCATTGGCACAACTACTTGGAAAAACATGTTGGCATTATCTTGAAGAGTTGAACATTTGTATGCTTTATGATCCAGCAATTCTACTCCTAGAGATAAGCCCAAGAGTAACTCTGACACATATGCACCAGGAAATACATGAAAAAATGTTCATAGCTCACTGTTCAGAATTGCAAAACAAACAAACAAACAAAAACAAAACAAAACTGGGAACAACTTAGATGCCCAATGACAATAGATAAATTGTGTATATTTACAAGACGTTATACAGTCATAATGATATTCAGCCACACATAACATGTAGTTACATAATGTTGAGTGATAAAAGCAAGTTCCAACAGACATTATAGCATAGCCTCTTTATAAAGTTAAAAAAACAAGCAAAATCAATTTACTTTTTAGAAAAGAATATATGTGTAATAAAACAGAAAACAAACTAAAGAAATTACAGACATAGAACTCAGGATCATGGTTTCCTCTGAGGTGGAAGGATGGGATATGGATGAGCACCTGGGTTATTGGTAATGGTTAGTTCATGTGGGTTATTGGTAATGGCTAGTTCATGTGCTGGGCTACAGGTTTATAGTGTTCATAGTTATTAAAAGTAAAATAAATAAGATAGGATCATGCATATATCACTGATGAAGAAAATCTAGTTCAATCTCTCTCCTAAACTCCATTCCTGTTTTTCTAACTTCCTACAGTAGCATCTTTATTTGATTATTTCATTAGCTATTAAAACTCAAAGAATGTAAAAAATTGACTTTATATTCATCTTCAAATTTGCGCAGTGTCCTTAATCCCAAATGTTTATAAATGACCTTCCCCTCCTCCAAGGCAGCCTGCCTTATGCCTAGACATTTAAAAGACTCTTTGTTTTTCCCTTAATTCAGCTACTTGCCAAATCTTACTTTAGTTCAGATGCAGTAAGATGCATCTGAACAGTGGCTGAGCCAGAATTCTCACCCATATTGCTTGTTGCCACAGCCTACACTTTTAATCACTTCTGTATAGGTGATAGTGGAACAATGCGACCCCAAGCAATGATGCCTGGCACTGAGGCCTGAAGGTTCATCTACCCTTCCCTGCAGGATACGGGAGGCACCCATCTGCTCTTCCCATAGCCCCCACCTTCTTTTGAGCTGTGGCCTCTCCAAATCCAAGCTGCTCAGCACCCAGATCCACCCCCTGAAGTCCTGCCCAGTGCTCTGGCTTGGACAAACTTTGCCAGGCCTGCTGGACAGCTCTTAAGGCCACCCTGTAGGGAGGAGGGCTACACTAGGCTCAGTGTTGATGGGAATAAACAGCTCTTGTGAGCAGCTGGGCCAGATGGAATTGCTGGATTTTTTCTTTTCTTGAGACCTGCTGGGCAGCAATCTCCAAGAGCAACCATAGAGCATAGCCTCAGTAGGATCCTATAGGAGCAAAGGGGAGGCTGGGGCCAGGAGGGAGGAAGGAGGTTGCAAGCACAGCCTCGACAGCCACTTCTCTGCCTGAAGAAGTGATTATTCCTAATAAGGACGCAGCAGTTCCTGTTTACAGTTGTTCTAAACATCCCTCACACCACAACCCACTGCAAAATACATGCCAAGGACCAGTAACCTTTTCTGTTTCAAGGCTCTTCTGACTTTACAGCTGGTCTGCAATCTTGCTGGATTCTGGCCTCTGCTCCCTTGTAGAGTAGGCACTCACATGGCTCCCTTTGTGTGCTTAAGTACTGAGCAATGAACACCTACAGGCCCTCTGGCTAGATCATTAGCAGTTCTTCAGATGTCAAGTCACCAAGCACAGGAATTCTTCAAAATGTAAAGTAGACAATTGCTAAGCTGCCTGTAAAGGGAAACTATGTAATTCAAACCTTAAGGTTTCATGCTCTGGGAGAGGAAATGATTCCTGGCTGGCTCACCCTCCATTAATTAGGAGGTAGAGTCAGCATGGAGATGAGGGGTCTCAGCCATAGAAGGGAGGAGAAACCTCCTATAAGAAAGTTTTTTCCTTTAGGAAGTTTTGGGAAACCCTATTTTTATCTTTGTTTTTGCTAAAACACTCAACATTTATTAAGGGTCTACAGTATTAAAATATTGCTGTTTCCAGGACTGTTGTCTTCTGGTAAAAAAACTATTTTCCTTCCTTCCTCTTCTTCTTACACCCTCTTTACTTCCTTAACAAAGGGACATAGCTCCCACACTCTAAGGGTTGGAGCCATTTAAAAGTATTTTTTATTGTAATGAAGGAACAGGAAACTGTTGCTGTATCTTCTGTGATAGGAGCCTAGACTCTGGAGTTAGCAGGGTCTTATGATAGGATCAGCTCTGCAGATAATTAGCTCTGGGACCTTGGAAAAGAGATGAAATTTTTAATTTCCAGTGTAGAGATTAAAAGTTACCTCAGAGACTGCTGGTGAGAATTAAATGAGATAATGTATGTAAAAGGCCTAGCATAGTTAGCATTATAATGATCAGTAAATTATGGCTATTGTTATTTTTATTATATCATTGCCTCATCTAAATGGAACTCATCTAAGAACCTCATCCATCTGGAACTCAGCCCCAAACTAGAAAGTCAAAAGAAAAAGGTCTCTGAGCCCTGGTCTGTGTGGCTCAGTTGGTTGGAGCATCGTCCCATACACCAAAAGGTGGTGGGTTTGATTCCTAGTCAGGGCACATATCTAGGTTGTGGGTTCAATTCCCATGGGAGGCAGGAGGCAGGAGGCAGGAGACAGCCGATGGATGTTTCTTTCTCTCTCTTCCTTTCTCTAAAAGCAATAAAAAACAACAACAAAAACAAAACAAAAAAGAAAAAGGTCTCTGAGCAGCTAAAATTAGTGTCTGTGGGCTGCGCCACAACTACTTTAGTCACAGATGAGATTCTTATTTTGAGCCTATTTAATATTGTATATAGAACTATATCAAGCTCACAGAAGATGAGAGAAGCAAACTGAACAGGGAAGGAAGTATGTGGAAAGCATTCAAGTATGAGAGCTGAATTCTGATGATTAATAACCAGAACTACAGAAATAAGATATAAGAATTATAACCACACATTATTCAGGGGCATTTATTTTATTTCTTTTAATTTATTGATTTGAGAGAGAGAGAGAGAGAGGAAGGGAGTGGGGAGAGAATCAGAGAGAGAGAGAGGGAGAGAAAGAAAGACACTGATTTGTTGTCCCACTTATTTATGCATTCATTGGTTGATTCTTGTATGTGCCCTGGCTGGGGATCAAAGCCACAGCCTTGCCATACCAGGACGATGCTCTAACCAACTGAGCTACCTGGCCAGAGCTTATTCAGTGGCATTTAGAATAAGGCAATTTATTGAGTACCCACTGGGTGATCGATACTCTATTGGGTGTATTGGGCATACTGTTTAATCCTCACAGCAATTCCCTGCAGTGTGTATTTTTATGCCTGATATTACAAAGGTAAGCATGGTAGTTCACAGAATTTAAGAAAGTTGTCACACACACACACAAAAAAGAAAGTTGTCACAAAGCTCGGAAGGGGGAACGATCTCAGAGCCTGCCTGCATCTAAAGCCTCCACATCTTGATACTCCACACTGCATCTAAAGCCTCCACATCTTGATACTCCACACTCCCCCTCGTAGTGTTTTAGATCTCCAAAGGTCCCGAGCCCATCCTCCTTCCCTTTTGCCTTCCCTCCCTTCTTTCCTCTCTTCCTTCCTTCTCCCGTTCATCCACTTGATAACTGAAACAGAGTCCCCAATCTCAGGGTACTTTAAAAAAAACCTTTTTATTTTGAATGATTTCAGACTCACAAAAAGCTGCAAAAATAATTCTCATGTACCCTTCTCCCAGCTTCCCCCAATGACATCACCTTACATAAGCACACTCCATTATCAAAGCAAGAAAATTAACATTGGTACGAGCCATTAAATAGATGACAGACCTTATTTGGATTTCACTAGTTTTTGCATGCACTCACTTCTCAAGAACTTATAGTATAGTATTTCTCTTATTATAGCATAATTTGTAATTGACATTCCTCAAGTGAAATTAAGTTCACATTTAAAAAGTCAAGAAAAGGTATATGCCTTTGGGGAAAATATCACTCAAAATCACTGAAATAAAGTTTTGGCACTTAAAGGGGTGATTTACTCTGTAAAACAATGAATTTTCCAAAGCATTCTGGATAGCCAGAGGTGAGACTCTATGGTTTCTCTTCAGAATATGATAGAATTGGCCAAGTCCTTAATGATATGGAAATCTTGTAAAAACTTAGTCCATGCTCAAGGTGTCCATGTTTAATTGTGCAGAAGTTTTTCCCACCATGTTGCTATTCAGTTTTCAAAATGCATCAGGATGCCATATTATGCAGTGTGGGTGGAATATTTGTAAGTCTGGCTATCTCCTCAATTCCTTCCATGTGTGCCATGGAATTTAAGTGCTGGAGTCAGGCATTTCTGAATACAATTTTCCATATGTACATTCACCACTATACTCTGAAGCACACACATCTGATCCAGTTTATTGGGGTGTGAGTTTGAGGCAGAATAGTAAGAAGCTAAGAAAATTCCTTGGCAAGTAGAATGGGAAAACTGAGACAGACAGTTAAATGGTTGAGCAATTTACAGCCAGATAATAAATCGAAAGATATTATCTTCCTTAACCAAGGACACTTAGGAGCAAATGGTTTACACATTCCAGACTACGCTGTGGCAGACCTGCCTTGGTCTGGTCTCTCTTAGTTGACATTTGTTAAAGGTGAAACTGACCAGAGAATGACCCTGACCCCTCTAAAGGCTCATTTTGACAAATCAGCATATTAAAGGACACACCTGAAAAGCTGATGAATATTCTATTGAGATCCTCCTGAAACCTCACCTATAATTCCCACCTTTAGAAAACAGATAAAAACCCTTAAGACAAAGCACTCAGTACACGCTCAAGCTGTAGCATGCCCACACTTCCCCTTCTTTCCTGAGGCATGTATCTTTGCTTTCTTTCTAAGCTCTAAAGATTCCCAGGAGACTTGAAACCAGAAGAGCAGTGGGCAGCAGCAGCTTGTCCTGGGCTAACCCCCTGAACCTGTCTCCGAGGGCCTTCCTTTTGCCTCTATAATTTGTTTCCTGAGTCCACACAGCCCAGCTGGCTCCTTCTTCTGCCTCTGGGACTTTCTTTCTAAAGAGCCAAGGCAGCCTTGCCTAGGCTCGATCCTTCTCATGTTTCGAAAGGGCCAAGGCAGCTCCACCTAGACTCACTCCTGTTGCTCTGATCTTGCCTCTTCTATCTTAAGCCGTTCCTTTCTCTCACTGTCCCCAGTTTTAATCAATGTACTCTCAAAATCACCTTAACTTGTGTCATGAAATATTTTCTGCATGAGGTCAAGAACCCACACATTCCAGACCGCACTGGGGCAGACCCGCCTTGGTCCCGGTCCCTTTCCAGTGACAAGATTACTCTTTTCTTTCACTTTGAGAACACTTGGAGTGATCAGAAGTGGTGTATGCTAGTTCTGATCTGGGCATGCTCAGGCCAAGAGAGCCAACTGCTTCTGCTGTCTCTGACTGGCACAGCACACAAGGATGGAGCCCCTTCAACAACGGCTCTCATGCTCTCACCTCATTCTCTCCTTTTTTGCTGCTGGTGTATGCTCTTTCTAGGTGGTCATTTTATTCTCCTAAAATGAACAAAGAAAGGCCTCCCTAGTGACATCTCAAAGAGATGTGCCACCAGACTTAGCAGGCAGGTTCCAAACCGGCCCTGGCATCTTCACTCTCAAATGCTTTTCTCTTCGGTAATCTCCACTTGTGCTAGTATCATGAAACTTTAATGGTGTCCTTAATGCTGCCTTTTCCTTTGCCTTTTACATCTGCTAAGGGCTTAGTGCTGTCGATTCCATCTCTTACTCATCTCTCCTTCTGTCTTGTCATTTCCATTCACACTCCCTTGAATCTTGGGCAGGCAAGAAGGAAGCTGGCCACCCTCCTTTGCCAGACTGTGAACTCCCTGGGGGTGGGGTCTGCCTCTTAGCCACCATTGTAGCTCTGAGACAGCTGTGCCATGCTTGACAGATGGCAGGCCCTCAGTGATTTCTGAGTGGTCAACTCAGATGCAGAATATCATTCCTGGGGAACTAATTCCCCAGGCAGGGTTCTGCTCCTTTTAGGCTGGGCTCCAAGGTTGCAGAAGAGGGAAACAATGGGGAGGCAGGCCAAGTGGCCTGGGGGACGTGGGCCTCCCTGTGCCTCTGCTTCTCCTAGCTTGCTTAAGCCATTGCTACCTGCCCAGCAGCCATCTTCTATTCTGTTACCCCAAACTTCCATGTTCCCACATTGGAACAGGTGAGCGTATTACCTGAGAGTTGATAGTCATGGATCAGATTTCCTGTTACCTATTTTCTCAGCAATATGCTGTCACCCCTCATTCAACAACTATTCATTATGTTTTTTCTTTATGTTAGGTACCCTGTAGTTTTTCTTTCGTCAGAATCTCTTATAGTCTCTATTGCTCACTCACTCATTGTGTTTATACAGGTCATTTGTGAGTGTGTGTGTGTGTGTGTACATCAACATTCCTTTGAAACTCACCTACTCACTCATTTTATCATTTCACCAGTGACTCAGAACCCAGAGACCAAAGTGGTGGCTCTCAGTTTTCAGGGCCAGTTTTGGACAGGGCCTTAAATGGCAACATGAGACATCCTACATTCCCTTCCTCATGCCCCACCCTGACAGCAATCAGATCACTGAAAATCCATCCCTTAGAACCACATCTTTGAGCTGCATTCTGGTGGGTTTTCTTTGCCAGGTACTTTCAAACTTCAAAAGTTGTCTCTAACACCCTGGGATTTATGTTTTATCTGCTTAAGAATATAATCGGGCCACAGCCAGGCATTTTGCAGGAATACACATTGAACATGCATTTGGAGTATTTGTTGTGAAATATGCTTGGGAGTCTCCAGACAGATTAAGCTTTGTCACCGTTGGGTTTTGAAGGGTCACAGATTCTAATCAAGTGTGGCAGCCTGAGTGTGCCAAGCCTGGGACTTCTAGCTATGCTTTGATTCACTGAAGAGACAAGAATGTTAGCTTGGGCTGTGCTGGCTCTGAACCCTGTGAGCCCTGAGAAATAGGATTCTGGAAAGGCCCTCAACTCTTTTTTGTGCTAAAGGCAGTATGTTTTTGGAAAAACACAACTTCCTGTTTTTATCCTGAAAGCAAGATTTTTAAATTTCCAAGTAATGCTCATAAAGTTTCTCAAACATCAAACAGATCTTACATAACAATATTTTGAAGATTTAAGGGTAAGTAAATTAAAAGCATTCGCATTAAATGTCCCTTAAAATACACACGTGTTTTAAAATTATGGAAGGAAAGTGCTTGACAAAAGGCACATTGGATTTCATGAAGCCTTGACTGTTCGAAAAATAGTTAGGGCTGGGGGGGGATGGGGGGACATCAACTAAAGAACATATCTGCATATATGCACAGCACATGGACACAGACAATAGTATGAAGGCCTGGGGTAGGGTGGGATAGGGGACATCTGTAATACTGTCAACAGTAAAACAAACAAACAAAACTTGTAAATTTGCATGGTGCCTTAGAACAAAAGAAAAGAAAATAGCTAACTTAAAAAAAAAATTGTTAGGACATTGGATGAATTCCAAACAAAACCAGGCTCTCCTATCTGGGGCAGAATGCTGTATTTCCAAGATAAATGGTCTGCCTAATCTTGGAAGAGAACAGCAGCCCCCACGCCTGCAAGGAAAGCCTTGCAATGTGAACCATCGTTTCAGCGGAGAAAATGGGAGTGAGGTAATGGCTACGGCCATGCAGCCAACCCTCCAGAGTGGCCTGATTTATAACTGCTTTGGGAGCCTCACAATATTACATCGCTTGATTTCGTATACACATAATGTCTCAGCCTTCCCACCCACAAATGTGTTAGGTAATATTAAAGGTTTTTCCACTGGGGCGTGTAAAGTCTTGGGTTTGGTCCAAGCCGAAATTCTGCTACCACTTGGGCATTATAACTGAGGTCTAAACAGAACTTGGCATCATCCTGGGGGTCTCTCAATCAATCAACTAACATGAAATGCCTCCTAGAGCAAGGCAGTCCTGAGACTGGGGCTGGCGGGTGGTGGTGGTAAAGGAAGAAGGGCATATAAAAAGTTCAGAAACGCAGAAGACAAAGTCCCAGTTTCAGGTAGCTAATGATCCGGCTGAGGGGCTAAAACACGTGGGAAATTATCAAATGCCACCTGGCAGGTACAGATAAGGAATGCTGGACTAGGAAGACATGCTGAAAGAGGAGAGAATGCTGATGGGACTGGAGGACTGAGCTGGTTCATTCACTTGTGAAATGTTTATGGAACACCTACAGTATACAACACACTGTGCTAGTCCTGGGGATGCAGAGGTAAACCAGACAGGCCTGGTCCTTGCCCTTGAGTTGGGAAGATAGGCATCAAACAGCTAATTACATCATTTTTCCTTAATTGTAACTGTGAGTGCTAAAAAGGACAGGGTACTGCTAGATGCCTCCGGAAGGGGTATTTCACCAAAGTTACATAAGTTGAATTGTCCCAGACCCTTAGCCAAAGTTGGGTCCACCTGCCTGCTTGTTATAAATTCAGAATTTCAGGCCCCTTCCCAGTCCTAGTGAATCAGAATCTGCATTTTAAATTCAATGCCAGGCTATTCTTAATTCACATGAGATTTCTAGAAGCAGTGCCAAGATAACACAGTACGCAGCAAGAGAGCAGAGAACTCCTGGATCACACAAGTGTTCAAATATCTGGATTAAATGGAAGAGACCCCCTGTTTCTGGATGACAGTTATACACTTGAATCAAATGTGGTGGAGTCTACATCTCTTGCATAGATGCTGAAGGATACCCACGGTCAGTTAACAGGCCACTCATCTTTGCATCTCATGGGGGCCTCTTTGTCTATTTGTATCTTATTTTCAATTATGCATCTACTGGGTCCGGATCCTCTCATGTTCCAAAATAGAAGATCTATTCTGTTTGGCATCAATATTTCCCTCCTGTTTCCCTCCCTCCAGTCTCAGTGCTAGTTAATGCTTTCCAGATGAGGTGTGAGCAGCTGTTAATTGTACCCGGATCAGTCTTGATTTGTGTTTCAGTCAGCAAGGCACCTCGCTAATGGGTCTGAAACTTGGCAGTGGGCCTGGGACCAGTGTCAAAGGAAACAGATCCAAAAGACACACTGAGAAAGGCAAGGAGACAGAGTGGATAAAAAAGGTTTGGAGGATGAAAGGAGGGGGAGGGAATCACAGGGACAGGAGAGAACTGGAGAGCCTACTGGAGGAAATCAGCAAGAAACAGATCTAGGAAAGCAGGGGATGTGGAGGAGGGGAAGGGAGGCAAACCCAGGAAAAAGGTGGGGAGGCAAAAGGGAAGGAGCAATGGCATCTGCATCTCTGAGAGGAGGCAAGATAATCAGACTGCATTCTGTGATGTGATCCTGAATGCTGATGATGCCTGTGGCCGCTCACAGTGACACTGTGCATGGGGAGTGTCAAACAGGGCAGCACCCCTCCTTTTTGCAGGCAGTAATCTGACGCCTCTCTCTTCTCTCAGGCCCCCAGCTCTCCAAGGGCTTGGCAGGGAGCACTGAACTCTGACAGCAGCCAGTGAGCGAAGGCTCAAGTTCCAAGCCTGACAGAGTGGAGGGGCCCAGACACACCTTGGCTTTATGAGCTGAGGCCCAAGGAAGGGCCTCTCCTGGCCTGAGCTCCTGGAGCCAGCTTTCCTGGAATTGAGTTGGAAAGGGGCCTTGTTAGGGGAAGCTGAGAACTGAGGCCTAAGGCCTTTCTGAATTGGACACATTCATTGTATTTATTAAAAAAATATCACTTCTAAAGAGGGAGGAAATCCACTTGCCAATATGAATTCCAAGTTGTCTGAGTGGGGGGAACCCACATATACATGCACATCTGTGTAGGGAAGAGAGAGTAAGGGAAATGGGGAAACAGATCATCAAGAGGCACAAGAACAGGGGAGAGAACGAGATTACTAGTGAACAGGCTGAGCTTTGCTTAGGCATCTGCAAAGCGGTGGCACACCACCCACCCCTGTCCCAGCAAGAGACAAACAAACAAGCCTGTGTTTTGCAGGGAAACAAAATTAATACTTCCAAAAAAGCATTCCTGTTCAAACAAAAACTTTTACACCAGTGTTCATAGTAGCACAGTTCACAATCGTTAAAAGGTGGAGACAACTCAAATGCCCGTCCACTGATGACTGGGTAAACAAAATGTGGTACATTCATGTCGCAGAATACTATCCAGCCACAAAAAGAAATGAAGTACTGATGAACCTAGAACACATTATGAAGAGTTAAAGGAGCCAGACACAAAAGGCCACATATTGTACGATTTCATTTATATGAAATATTCAGAAATGGCAAATCCATAGTGACAGATTACAATTTAGTTGTTGCCGGAGGCTTGGGGGGTGAGGACGGGAGCAGAATGGAGAAGACTGCCTCATGGACATGGAGCTTCCATTTGGGATGATGCAAAAGTTCTGAAACTAGATGGTGGTGGTGGTTGCATGATACTGTGAATATACTTAATGTCACTGAGCTGCACATTTTAAATTGGTAAATTTTATGTTGTAGGTATGTATTTTACAATTAAAAATGCAAGCAAAAAAAAGGCACTGAAATACCATCATTATGAAAATCCGAAAAAAAATCTGTTTCCCCATACACTAGTTTTTACAGTTAGGTACTGCTTTTACTTTGATTCACATTAGGAGGGGCAAATTCATAAACAACCCTGAAAGGGAAAGAGAATAAAAAAGGAAAGACAGTGATGGGAATAGGAGGGTAAAAGGCAAAGAAAACTAGTTACCTGTAGGGTAGGGGAAAAAAAAGAGGAACGGTTGCCAAAGAAAGATGGTCAGGATGAAGCGGGGAGAAAGATGTTTATCGTGTTTCACCTAGGAGAGAAACATCTCAGGATCACCAAGAAATAGAGAACAAGGGAAAATCTCCGAGTGGTGCAAACAGCACAGAAAAGAAACTAAGATGAACTAAAAGAGTCTCTTAAATCAAAACAAAACAACAGGAAACAAACAATGTGAATTTCAATTCTTCCTCTCATGCCCCCTTTTATTTCCCATGAGATGAGATCTTAAAACTGTGATGTTCCACAGATCTGGGGGCTAGGATCTGAGGGTGGGAGTTATGTGGGGATAGATCCTCCCTCTCTATAAGATGGATCTTCTTGACTAAGGCCATTATCCACCAGTGGCTAGTTTCTCAGCCCTGTGGTCCCCATGCTGGACATGACTAAGAAGAGATGAGGGGAGCCTCAGTCAGGGATGCAGGAAGAGAGCTGGATATTGAGTGGTCAATCAGGCAAGAACACTTTTGAAATCCCTTGCAATTCTGTGATCTTGGTGTGAATGATTCTAAGCACATTCAGGTGCTTAAGAAAAGGTCAGTCAGTCCATGAATGTTTACTACATGCACATGCTGTATTTAAAAGATTTGCTGGAGAGATTTACAAGGCTCTGTCTCACAGAGAGTTGTTACGTGGGAAGACTGAAGTTGAGACTGTAACTTTCTGACATTATATATAGGTAGATGAGATGTAAAGGTTTTTAAAATTTGAAAATGCACATTAAAAAGATGAAAATAAAAGTCACTCAAAATGCCACCACTTTGGTGGATTTATCTATACTAAGAATGAACATACACACATGAGATTTTCCAAACATACTGTTTCATATCTTTCTAGGTCAGTGACTTTCAACCTTTTTCATCTCATGGCACACACATCAACTAATTACTAAAATTCTGCTGCACACCAAAAAATACATTATATTTTTTGCTGATCTGACAAAAAAAATAGGTATAATTTTGATTGACTTACAGTAATAATAATAGTAATTACCTACACTTTTTGCTCCAAAGTGACTTTTTAAAATATCAGGTGCCTATACCTGTACATAAATTTCTGGTACCCAGAATTAACCAATCAGGCATAACCTTATTATGCAACATGACCAATAAGATGCAACTCTATTATATGACCTATATATTTATGGTTCAAGACAGGGCATTCACACCGGACAGCTATCATTGTGCTGGCTGTTGTCATTTTTTAAATTTGTCATTTTTTAAATTTGACAATCTAAAGGAAAAGAGGTCAGCGTTCCTGACTAAATAGTCAGGTATTGCATGTTTTAAAAACTCTTGCAGCACACCAGTTGAAAACTGCTGTTCTAGGTCATTAGTCTTCAATAACATTATAATGACTTGGGGGTGTGTGTGTTCAAGAGCTTTATGATTAAAATATAACAGGGAGATGGGAGCAAGATGGTGCTTCTGGGAAGGCAGTATGGACTTATTGTGCTAAAGAAAGCACAGGAGTTGCACCCTGTTTTGCAAAAACTGTCAATGTTTGGGAATGATTCTGAAGGTGATAATGAGGAGCATGTTGCAGATAGGGACTAGGCCTTCAGCCTCTGTCCTAGAATGAAGACAGAAGGACCTACAGCCATCCACAATGGACATGTAGCATGAGCAAAAAGTAAACCTTTATGATGTAAGCCACACATACACGCATACACGAAAATGTACAAATGACAATAAGACCAATTGTATTTTCTAAGGCTTGAAGGAAAGGGGACCTGTGAAAGAAATCAGCTTTTGGAATCTAGATTCCTTCCTTGTGCATATCTGCTAATGCATTTGAATCTTATGAGGAGTGCAGGTTTTTCCAGACTGAGCTTATAAACACTCTCATTCTTAAACTGTGTAGGGACTTAGGGGGACATCTCACTTCCTATGTAAGGAAGAGGCTTGTGCAGGCCTACCCGTACTTTGTCCCAGGTGGAAGAAGATGGACATAGCAGGTGTCCTCCTCGATTCTGTTAAACAGAGGACTAGTCTATGAAAAGGTTTGGAAGAAGAATTCAGGGACTAGAAAGCAGAAACTATTTTCCGAACATTGGAGCAACAGCCACTTGTGCAAGATGCCACTCATGTAGGAAGCCAAGGCAACCACTACCAACAAGGCTGCTCTTGTAGCTATCACCATCCAGATGAGGAAGGCTCTGCTCAAGTGACCTGAGATTTGCAGTCTTTATGTCTTTCTCCCCTCTTCAGGCTCCTCTGCAGCCCAGAACTACACAATTAATGGCTGAAGGGCACAACTGTTACCTTGTTATTGGGGCTGGGGTGCACAATCTTGCACAGGCTAGGAGGTACGTATAGCACCGGAAAATCACACTTACATGATGACACAGTGTCTTCCAGGCCTTCCAATAACCTGATGAGCATATAATTCTCCAGTGGCCTCTTACTACACTCAGAATAAATTCCTAAATCCATACCATGATCTTCAAGGACCTATGTGACCTGCACCATCACACTCCCTCCAACCTCTGTGATCTTATCCCGTATGCCACCCTTACTCACTTTTTTCCAGCCATAGGGGCCTCCTTTTGGCACCCAACACACTCCTGCCTGCCTCTGGGCTTACTGTGCCCTATGCCTTGGATACTTTTCCCTCTGTCTGCATAGCTCCCTCCCTCACTTCATTCCAGCTATGCTTAAATGTCACATCATTACCACCAAAGCATTCTATGACTACTCTATCTAGAATAGCGTTCTCCCTCCATCACTTATCTATTAACAGTAGGGATATAAGCTAATAGAGCCAGGGAAGGGGACAGATAGGTAAGTGATGGAAGAAGGATATATATAAACACATAATTATATAAATATATATTAAAATACATACTTATATATCTTGTTTATCATCTGTCATCCCCACTAGAATATAGGTACCATGAGAGCAGAGACTCTGTTTTGTTCATTGCTATTTTCCTGGTACCCTGAACAGTCTCTGTAACACACGGTTCAGTGAGCAGTGGTTGAATAAATAAATGGTGATTCTTTCCTGCTGGCTAATTACTTTTATCATTTCTCTAATGGCTCTTGATCTTTTCTTCTTGCACTTAAGCCGTAAGTCACTGCCATAGTTTCAGGCAGAAAATGTCCTTAAACCACCTGAATCCCAACTGAGGAGAGAGTGATGGACCTGGCTGTAGAATTCCCTTGGATATAGCTGCTTTTTCATTGGACACAGCATCCTACTCATCAATCCTGAGTCTCATGACTCAAATAAATACCCTCTTCTTTCTACTCAAATCAGAAATAGGCTCTCATAAAGCCAGTGAGGCTAGCCATGTCTCACCTGCGTGGTTGGTAACTGATGCCCCAAATGTTAGATGACTTTATTACATACATCCTGCTGGTGAATGTGCAGGGAAGCAGAAGAGCATCTCCAGGCCTCTATCAAACAGAGCTGTTACCATGTTTATAACAAACCCCCTCTATCTGTCAGCCCCCATTCCTAACTCGACCCCCAAGGCTCTATGTCCATAATGTAGTCCATGACATTCACAAGATGACCTGGCCTCCTGGCACCTAAATCTCCTAATTCTGATCTCTGTGGCTGCCCATCACTCTGTTCTGCTGGACCTCAAGCAGCTCCACCATTCATTTCCCTATAGCTCAAGCCCTGGTGACTGGGGGGCCCATCATGTATGACCCAATGGTAGCACAGCTTCTGACCACTGCTCTCAGTTTAGAACTTTGTGTATGCATATTATCTCAAATGCCCTAAAAAAATGAGAAAATCAACTGAAAAATCCTTAAAGCCTCTTCAAAAAAAATTTTTAAAGCAACTTATTTTTTGTCTTTGTGAAATAACAATTAATCCAATCATCAGTTTCAAAAGTTAAAATCCTGGATAAAAACTTCAATAAATGCAGCAAATAGCTTTTTTAAAATTCATTATTTTTAATTCCTGGTTGGATAAGAGATGGAAAGTGGTAGGAACAGATGCCATCGGGGAGACTAGAGGGATGATAGGGAATGAGGCAGGAAATGGACAGGAAAGAGGAATGAACGCAGAGGGAGAGAGAACCAGTCACACATTGGGGGGCAGGGCAGCAGTTACTGAAGTAGGTGCTGCGGGGTGAACGCGCTGCTACTGCGCTTTGGCTTCACCTCGGGGTGTGCTTCAGGCCAAACTGCCCTTAGTTACTACTGCTCTTTGAGACCGAGTTTATTTTCCCATAGACTTCTAGGGGTTTCTCCTGTGTATAAGGAATCGACAAAGGTTTGAGAAATTTACTTAGGAGACATGGAGGTCCTCTGACCCCACCAGAGAAAATAAACAAGTGTAAAGCGGTACTTACAGGAGCATAAAATAACTGTGACTTCAAGATGTGGCAGATTTATCAATAATATGAACTGTGGATATTTAGTGGGTTTATCGGATTCACTTATATATGTACAAGTACTACAAAATGTGAAACACCTTATAATTTTACACAATTTACACCAGTATATTTTGCGTAATATTGACGCCGACTTCGTTTCCGAAACACTTCAAACAAACGTAGCCACTACACGCTCACGGTTTGCTTACGTACCTTGTCTCATGCACTAGTTTGTGAACTTTTAGGTGGTCCCTCGGAATGTAACTGAATTCAAAATGCTATCAGTTAGCAGTTATGTTTAGCTACATGCAAAGAAGCCCCAACAAACTGAAGCTTAAACAAGTCAGGACTCACATAATAAAAAGTAGAGGTGGCTGCCCAGCCTCGGCTCGGGGTTTGCTGACGGCCTTCAGGACCCGCGCTGCTTCGGCATTTCCGGTACTTCCGCTTGCTCACATCCCAGCATTCCCCGTTCTTCTCAGGATAGAAAATGGGGCGGGGCCTCCTCACTCCAGACAGGAAGAGCAGTGAGGGCAACGGGCAGGACTCCAAAGCAGTGGGATCGCCTAAAGCCCCGCCCAGCGAGCTCTGCTTACATCTCATTGGACAAAAATGGATCACGTGCCTCCCCTAGCTGCAGGGGAGTCTGGGAAGCTGAGTGGTTTAAGGGAGTTGCTGTCGCTCAAAATAACATTCAGGTTCGCTCAGTAAGAAGAAGGGGACAATGAATGGGAGAGTTGATCACGAATGCGTGAAGGCCAAAATACAAACGCATTTCCAACTGTGAAACTTTTCTCATTCGTGTATTTCGCCTGTGAGTAGATTCGTGCTGGTGATGATGTTCCTTTCCCTTGCAAATACCTGCAGGCTCCACCTGACTATACCGCTGAATCAGAGGCCATGCATTACCCTCCTTCTACCACCGGGGTGATGGGTCTCACATAGTCTAAGACTCTAAAATAACAAGTACTGGGGGCAGTGCATTTCCTGGACTCCATTCCCGAGGGGTAGAGCTGGATGCAAATTCCTCCTCACTCTGCTACTCTTCTGCAATTCTAGCCCCCTCCCCCAACGCAGCAGTCCTCTGTGGATTGTATCATGGGATTGTCTCCATCAGTGGATTTTTTTTCAAACATCTGGCAGCAGAGCCTTGCCTGTTCCAGTCCTCTGAGACCTCCCCAGGCCACAGGCGTTCTCCTGGATGGTCAAGTGATCTTTCCCCTGAGTCTAAGAAGGAAATTTGTGCTGGTCTCCTGTGCTTCTCTCCAAACTGGGGAAGGTTGTTTATTCCACAAAATTAATGGACAGAGAAACTAGGCCTAATTTATTTTACTCATAGGAGTGAGAGTCTATTCTTTCAAGAGAAAAATGTGTGTCTTTGCCTCACCCAAACATACTAAATTTCCCACAAATGGTAGATACACTTGGGCCAAAGGTGAGGGGAAGAAGCAATTCTCAAAAAATCTAAAAGAGAAACTAAGCACAGTTTTAAAAAAAATGTTTCTGTTTTGGTCATACCATCTTAAATGCTATGTGTGATCACCTAAATGATCATTGAAAGGCATTTAATGAGGCTTTTTGGATGAGGGCGATGTGTTATAGACTGGATTTCTGTGGCCTTTCAGAATTTTCTAGCTGTTTAGGAAGTCAGTGGTCTTTAACTTAATTTGAATCAAGATTATTGGAGTTTACTTGCACTTTGAAGCTAAATAGAGAATGACACATCTCAAATGCCTGCCTGCTGTATACAGAGCAGTGTGCTAGGGACAGTGACAAAGGCCGTGTCTCTGATACCCTACCAGACTGTATTTGCAGATTAGTTTTGTGAATCCTTTCATAAAAGAGTAGATCAACAAAACCTATTTTCCTTCTCAGCAAGGTCATTAATTTCACACCGGTAGTAGTCCCGTGTCTGTGTAGTTTTAAAAGGAGATAGTGGATATACTCAATAATATTGTAATAACTATGAATGGGGCCAAGTGGGTCCTTGAAATATCGGTGGGACCACTTTATAAAATATATGATTGCTAATCACTATGCTGCACACCTGGAACTAATACAGGATAATATTAAATGTAAACTGTAACTGGGGAAAGAGAGGAGGTAGTGGAATGAGAAAAGCATGGGTTTTAGCTTCAGGCTTATGTGTGGATTCCAGCTCTGCTGTTCATATTAGGGAAGGTACCTCCTGCAAGTAACAGCTCTCTTTGCCTCAGTTTCTTCATCCGTAATTGCCTCGCAGGATTGTTGTTACTGAATGTAAAGCTCTTAACTTATGGCAAGGAACTTGATAGATGATGGTTATCATTAATACACAAAGCTTTATCCAGTGTTGAATTTCCTCTGAAAACTGCTAAACAAAATGAAGTGGGCATTGACCCAGCACTACCTCTCATGACACAAATACTGTTGTCACTGACTTAGTGTGTGCCTGTCCTAATCTCCCACCTCTCATTTATCCTGCCTGGAACAATTTCTGCCAGACATCATCTCCTCTGGGAAACTTCCCTTGAGGACTAGGACTGGGTTAGGTGCCTGAGTACTCCCAGAGCCCCCTGGGCTCTGTTCTATGGCAGCCCTTAACTGACAATTTTCTAATTGTGGGCCTGCTCCGGGGTCTGTCTTTTGCTTTACTTTGACAGTGAACAGGTCATGGAAGCTACGTTTTTTTAAGCTTTATTGAGGTATAATTTAAATACCATAAAATCCAGTCATTTTCAGTGTACAATTCAATGGTTTTTCAGTAATTTTAGAGTCATATAGTCATCACCACAATCTAGTATTAGAACAATTCCATCACCCCAAAGAGATCCCTTGTGCCTATTTGTAGTCACCACATTCGCCACCCCCAGGCAACCACTAATCTACTTTCTATCTGGTAGATTTGTCTTTTCTGGACATTTCATATAAATGCAATCACAAAATATGTATTCTTTTACATCTCACTTCTTTCACTCAGCACAAACTTTTTGAGGTTTATATACATTATAGTTTACATCAGTACATTTCTTTTTCTTGATATACAGTATTCCAATGCCTGGATACATAGGGACCAGGTTCTGTGCACTATTGTGTATCCTGTGGCTAGATAGTGCCTGCATATTACAGTAAAAGCTGAGGAAGTGTTTGTTGCTTCAATTAAGTTGACATTGTAATAATATTGAAGTTGGTTTGACATATCAATGCACACAGTAATGAGGGGCAGACAGTGAAAGCACACACAGTGAAATACTTGTGCCATGTTTGGGCAATGTCAGCTCATTGATGTGTCATGAAATTTCAACTCATTACTTGGAGGGACCCCTCAGTAACTTCTGACCTTACCACTTCACCTTGTGTGGATTTTTAAAATTCTGAAATGAGACCCCCCACCACACACACACACACACACTGCCTGCCTCAGCTGTTTTGACCTTACTTTTTTCTCATTCTCCATGTCAAAACTGAATGCTCATATTTGTCTCAACACACACTGGGCATCTCATAAATATTAAATGATAATTTATTCACTTATTTGATAACTATGTATTGAGCATCTACTGTGTGCCTGGCATTATTTTAGGTGCTTGGAATACTTCGGTGAACCAAACAGACAAAAATCTTCACCTTCCTGATGATGAATGTGTGCACATTTGGGTATCCACAATGTCAGTAGTGCTTAAGAATTTTTCCCCCAAAAACCTTAACATATTTTTCAACAATCATTAGACACGAGGCCAAAAGACATGAATAAACTATTCACATAGTTCAACTTATATGTATTTATAGAACACAGATCAGCCTCAATAATAATGAAAACATAAACAACTTTACAAAAATTAGTAGAAACAGTATACAATTTTAAGTCATCAAAAAATAAAAATTATATATGATGTAGATAGGTTATAGTTATCATAAATTGTTGATGGCAGTATAAATTGATTGGTTCGTTGGGAAACAGATTACATCACTGATTTAGAAATTCCTTTGTTTTTTAAAAGAATGTCCAAAGAAAATAATTTAGGAAAGCTATTATACCAGAGCTATTTTTCTATTATTTTGTTTTATCCTCACCTGAGGACATGCTTTTTCATTGATTTGGAAAGAGAAAGGAAGGGAGAGAGAGAGGGAAACATCAATGTGAGAGAGAAACATCGATTGGTTGGTTGCCTCTTGTACTTGCCCCAACCAGGGTTGAACTTGCAACCTAGTTATGTACCCTGACTAGAAATTGAACCCACCACCTTTTGGTGTGGGACAACTATCCAACAAACTGAGTCACCTGGCCAGGGCTATACCAGAGCTGTTAATTAAAGGAAAAAGACTGGACATGCTTTAAATGTACCACATTTGTAAGCAGGTAAGAAACCTATGGTATAAGAGGACGGGATACTCATACCACTACACAGATTAGAAGACTATATGCTTTGTGATATAGAGATTATATATATTAAACAACATTAGTTAAACAAAGAATGAAAAATGTTATGCATGAACTGATTATAGATATATAAAATATATACTAGGAAAGAGCATAAAGTGATACACATACTTGTATTTGAGAATTTTTTGTGACATATAATGGATTTTTAAAACTCAATAGTTATCCCCCCCATACCACAAAGTATGATTCCCTTACAAAATATAGTCTCCATTTCTCCCTCCTTTTCCAGTTCTTGGCCCTCAGCGAATTAAAATTCTTCTTCAGGGCTGCACCCAGGCCTACTCCATCTGCATAGATCCCCATGAGCTGTATGTAAAATAGCAGAGGTAGAAAGAACCTAGAGGCTAGCCAAGCCCCTTCTTTCACTTTACAGAGGCAGGAACTGATGTCCATAAAGGGAGAAGGTCTTGCCCAAGCTAGCGGGAAGGATAATATAAAATGTAAGTCTCAGTCTTCTTCACCATCTAACATTGTCTCTGGTACGTAGAAGGAATTCAAGAATATTTGTTGAATGAAAGAATGACTTTTATAACAGAAAATTGATATTAATTGATATTCATTGAAATGCCCACAGCCTGGCAGTCTTGCCTCTGGGTACTCAGCTGAGAGTCAACAAATGAATAAGGAAGATTTGGACTCATAGAGTAGAACTAAAAACCAAACCAAAGCAAAACAAAACAAAACAAAAAATAAAAGGAAACTAAAAGCAGAAATCTGCCTTGGTAGAAGGCTGCTGTTGACTTAAAATACTTGGAACAGTCTTAATTTTCATGGGTGTGCCCGCTGTCCTACAGATCTAAGTCCTGGACCAATTAAAAGCTATGGGTTTATTTTGGTTTATTTTAGGCAGCCTTCTGTGGCATCTTCCTGTTGTGGTTGACAACATTTGTGTGGTTGGACTCCTATTTGGATTAGAGCATAACACTCATTTTTTTTATTTCCAAAGGAAGCAGAGTTAGCTGGTAGAGGAAGTCTGTGAAGAACCCTTGGGAGAGAAGTGACATCTCTCATTGAGTAACTGGGGCAGTATGAAAAAAAAAATTAGATGGAAAAAGCCATGTGGCAACTTGTTTGTTTTGGAGGCAGTCCAGGATGGGGGGAAGATCTCCATTCTAACCTGTGGAGCTACCATGGGCAAGTCACTCCGGTGTCAGTTTCTTCAAGGGTAAATGACAACCCTGATTAAGAGATTCAGAGGAGGTAACAGATATGAAAGAAATTTTAAAAATATAAAGTGCTGTACATAGTTGTAGTGGTGATGATGGTGGTTGACATTGAATTTAGCATGGGCAATAATTTTTCTTAAAAGCAGTTGGTGTGATGTTATTTCTTTTGAAATGATGATGAGCAGGAGAGAGTGATCAGAGGAGGCTTGACTTATAAGGAGGGAGGGAAATGACTAAATGATGGGTTTCAGGTGGCAGGGAGAAAAGGGAAAAAAATCTTTGGACACAGTTTCCTTTTGTCCACTCATCTGCTTTCCAGCTACCACGAAACACCAAGCAGTTATGGACTTTGAAACTAGAGGCCCTTGGTTCTTTCCCACCTTGGCCAAAGTTTATCCCGCCCTTTGCAGTGTTGTTTTCCTAACAGCAGCGTTCATCATGGGACCCCGGAAAATTGCTGTGGTTGAAAAGAAAGGATGACAGATTCCACAGCTTGAGTGTGGACCCGAGTTCCTCCACACGTTAGCTGGTGACCTGGAGAGGTCTTTTCACATCTCTCATCCCAGGTTTCCTCATCCGTAGCAAATGAAGAACAACCTGTTTAACCTACCACCTAGGGTGTGTCCAAATGAAATAATGTTTTTTGAAAACTCTTTACAAACTGCAAAGTGCATTACAAATGCCTTTTGTTGTTATTTCTTACACCCTCTGCCTCCCTTTCTGCATTTGTAAAATAGGGATAATGCCATCTCCCGCATCAGGCTATTGTGACTCTATGTGGAAGTCCTCTGCATATAACTGGGCCTCATATTACAGCTCACCCTAAATCTAGAAGTTCCTATTTCTCTACCACATACTGGAACATTTATTTCCAATCTGCCATTCTTTCTTTCTTTCTTTTTTAAATATGTTTTTATTGATTTTAGAGAGAGAGGAAGGGAGAGAGATAGATAGAAACATTGATGAGAGAGAGACATCGACCGGCTGCCTTCTGCACGCCCCCTACTGGGGATCAAGCCCAAAACCCAGGCATGTGCCTCGACTGGGAATCGAACCGGTGATCTCTTGGTTCATGGGTCGATGCTCAACTGCTGAGCCACACTAGCAAGGCTGCCATTCTTTCTATTCTGTTGTTAAATTTCACCTTCAGAGAGCTTGCAATTTACTTGTAAGCTAAGATCTTCCCATGATTTACCTGACCAGCCTTCCCTTTTTACAGGAGCCTGCCACTGTGGGAGGCTGAGACCCACATGTAAGACTAGAGCTGTTCTTTCCTCCAAGGAAATTTAGGCATTTTGTCTACTCCAGACGCTCCTGCCACGCTGATTAGAGGGAGACCCTGGCTGAGACGAAAAAGCCAAGAGGACTGTGACAGCTAGGAGAACACTAAGAAAGAGCTTGCAGACCTGTGCCAGTAAGAGCCCAAGGACACTGAGTGAGAGGAGGGGCTATGTCCACTGGACTGGCTGCCTTCTGTCTCCCCTCACAAACAGATAGCCCCTTCCATTCACATCCACATGCGTCTATTCTCTGCCTCTTGAGTGGCTCTGAAACTGGAAAACATCTGCACTAGTTTCGTCGGGGTGTGATTTATAAGGACTCCCTGCGGTCTCCTCTCCCCCTTCTCTTCTTCACCTCTGGGGCTTGGGGGTTTCGTGTTTTTTGTTTTTAAACAGGCTTGTGTTTCTCAAGACTGGGTCACCTTGATTTATTATGCCCTGGACTCATTAACAAAAGACTCTGGGACAGGTCATTTATTTTCTGAGTGGCGATTTCCTGTCCTACCCCAGCCCGGCTCAGCAGGGGCCTCGTGGAGCGCAGACATATTAGCTGCACTGTCACCATGGGAGAACCGGCTGGAGCAAGGAGAGTTCAGAGGGCAGAAAACGGCTCTTTTCTTAAGAGCTTTTCTCCTCAATTTAATGATTTCCTTCAGAGTCCCTTTCTATAGTTCTTTCTTTTTCTCTCCCCTCAACAAATGGGACAAAGTTTAACAAATAAGTTATGGGGCTGCCTTCTTAAAGGAACAAACACTGACCTTTCTTTTCTATTTCATATTGGAAGAGTTTAACATTCACATACAAAATGTGTGTGTGTGTGTAAGATACTAGTGGGCACCCAAGTTGAACATGAATTAGATGAATTAACTTTATGTTCGCTATGGTGAGCATTTCTGTCAGGCCCTTATTAAAATAATACAGTCATGTCTGGGCACTAAAACCTGAGATGTTAATAACTTAGAGAGCATAAGGCAAAATAAAATTATTCAAGATTTTCAGATAGGACCTTGGGAAGAAGTTTAAAGAAATTAGCATTTTAGCCTGAAGTTCAGAGGCTGGAGAATGGCTTATTAACTGTTTTCAGGTCTTTTGATGGTAGTTATATATAGGAATGAAACCAGCTGTTTTCTGACTGTACTAAAGATAGAATAAGAGGAAGTGGAATTAAAATGTAGCAAAATGACAGAATATATAGTCATCAAAGCGATTAGCTATGGCTAAAGTCTATCTAGAAAGATGTGGTATATCTGTAAGGTTGTTAGCCCCATTTTATAGATTAATGAGTGGAGGCTCGGAGAGGTTAAGCAATGTGCCCAAGGTCACACAGTGAGGAAGCGACAGAACCAGGTCTAGCTGACTTCAGAGTACATGATAAGGCTGACTTACAGGGCAAAGAAGTTAGCAAAAATAAAGATAAAAATAAAAATGAATCATCTTACCATGTTCCCATTAGTCTCAGGTTGGTCTATGTTCAGAGGACAAGGGGTTGAATTCTGTGGGTTCAAGGCCTTGGGATTCTGAGTCTGGGCTGGGAAGGCAGTATTCTGCATTCACCCTCAGCCAAAGAGACAGACAGAGTGGGCAGGTCCGGCATCACCATCCCCCTGAAGCCCTGGGAAGACTTTGGGCCTTTGGGCTCGGTCTGAGCTGGTCGTCTCTGTTACTTGTCACTGGCTGCACTTCCTGGTCTCAGGAAGGCTGTGGACAGGTGTGGTGGCTGTGGATGGTTGACGCTCAGGAAAGGCATGCTTACTGCCCATGGTGCGTGCCCTCCCGAAGTTCATCCCCCTATGGGGATGCCAGTTAAGGACTTTCCAGAGTTTGCTCCACTGGAAGGACTGGGGTTTATCCAGAGCCACCAAAGTGGCTGGACTCCTTCTGAGGAGCATGCAGAGGTGGGAGAAGTAATTCCCTGCTGGATTATGGCCCTGCACGTGGCTCATTTCGGGAATAGCCATGATAGAGGAGCAAGGCTGTAAGAAACCGGGACTGATTTACTGGTGGAAGGATGGTTGACATTTACTGCTCTTACTCTACCAGGCACTGGTCGAACGGCAGTGGACTATCTTAGCTCATTCAACCTCTGCAACAATCCTATGAAGTCAGTACTATTAATTATCTTCATTTATAGAAGAGGAAATGCAGTACATAGAGGACAATACTTATTCAAGTTCAACAGCTAGGGGAGGCTGGACCAGAAGCAGTGTGATCCTGCAGGCTGTGTTCTTAACCGCCACGGCTCAGGGCGAGGTGCTTGGGTCCCACACCTCCTCCCACCCACCCTGGAGGAACTTTTGCTCTGAGGTCCTTGACTCAACAGTGACATACCTTGTTGCTACCTAGTTTATAAGAAGTCCTAACAATTATAAGCATTGTTGTAATTTAAGGATTTTACATTTATTCTTTCTCTGCTTTTCTCATTACCTTAGAGACCAAACATTTATCAAGAAGCAAACATTTGCCTGGCCGGGCATGGCTCAGCGGTTGAGCATAGACCTAGGATCCAGATCACTGTTCCATTCCCTTCAGGACACATGCCCGGGTTGTGGGCTCCATCCCTAGTGGGGGGCGTGCAGGAGGCAGCCGATCAATGACTCTCATCATTGATGTTTCTGTCTCTCTCTCTCCCTCTCCCTTCCTCTCTCTGAAATCAAAAATATATATATATATTTTTTAAAAGAAGCAAACATTTTACACTCCTCAACTCAGGACTTGGGCACTTATGGGTTAATTCTTCTCTACTTGCTCCTTTAATTGCTTTGAAGGTGTAGGAGACAGTAGTAGAAGGGGGCATGTTTTTTCACAGTAAATCCTAGTGGAAGGAGGGTGCAGAGAGAACCCGTATCTGCTACGTGCAGACTTGAGCTGAAAGTTTTCCCATTAGTTCCTTCATTTTCACCCTCCCAGCAGTCATTTGAGGTAGGTCTTATCAGCACAATTTTACAAATGAGGGAGGTTACGCAATTTGCCAGAGGTCACATTGCTTTTGTACAAAGATGTTGGGATCTGAGCCCCAGAATGTTGCCCTGTCAACTTGTGCCCAAGACACCATCCACCACCCAGTGCTAAGCACAAGCTTGACAGAGGATTCAAGGCCCAGGAGCACAGCTGAGAGCACATGGAAGGGGTGACGCTGGCAGCATCCTCTAGCGCAGGCTGGGCTCAGCCCTTCTGCTCTCCTGGGAGGATTTCAAACTTCGGTGTGTGGAGCAGCAAACTGGACAAACAAGAAACTATCATTTCTGGGTTCTGCTCTGCCAGAGGCCTGGGGCATGACAAGATGGTTAATGCAAAGCTTGGCAAGCTTTCTCGTCTTAATTTAGCCTCCTCCCAGGAGGGAATCCAGAGGCGGGGAACATGAGAAAGGGAAAGGAAAAATAATAAGAGATAAGTGAGAAAAAAGAATATTTATAGGGCTTGGAACATCTAATGAAAACCAGCTGCCTGATTGAGGGTGGGGGTCTCTGGTTTTGCCTGCAAGGGATTATTAAGTCTTCTCTTGCGCATACCTGTGTGTGGAGGGTGTCTGGGGAAAGAGAGAGAGGAGGGGGTGTGAGGAAGGGAGGGAGAGAATGGGGGGCGGAGAGAGAGAGACTGAGAGCGGGATTGAAAGAGATATTGAGAAAGATATTGAGAGAGAAGCTGGGAAGTTTGGGGGAGGGCTGTGCTCTCAGTACATTGGACAGGAGAGAACTGATATCCCCTCCTGGCTTCACTCCACCCCTACCCCCACCCCCACCTCCACCCCCTGCCTTTATTTTGAACTGGAGCTGATTCAAACCTGCTGCTCTTGGAAAGAGGCCATCCGTACAGGCTCCAACAGAAAGATGAGACACGAGGGGATGCGAGTGTGAGAGTGGGGCAATGAGAAAGAATGAGAAATGAGACGGGAATGGAAAAGGTGAATAAACGGGACGGTGAAGGAGGGAGAGCGATGGAAAGATTAAAATGTTGGCCTAATGGAAAGGGGAGCTTTGAGAGAAGGGAGTGAGTTGGAACAAATCCAAAGCTAATCCTTCTGGGCCCTGTTCTCTCTCCCACAGATCCAGAGGGTTACAATAAAGATGTGTCTGTTTGAGATTTTCCAGGTCCCTTTCCCGTAAACCTGTGTTTCCTTATTAATCAAGGTCTTCAAGACCAAAAGGGTCATCCAAGAATTGTGGTAAAGATAAGAGGAGGTTTCATAAGTGGGAAAAGTGATAATGAAGGGCCAGAAGCCAGGGCACACATTTAGAAAAACAGCAATCACCTAAAAGGACTTTCCCAAGGCCAATTTTGCCTGAATCTAAAGCCTCAAGTGTAGAATCCTGCCTTTCACTTCCAGCTCTGACTTAGGTTCTTGGGTGAGGATATGTCCATGAACCATGGAGTCGAACTCCATGTGTATTTAATTGACTTGGACTCAATGATATGTATCAGAAAAAGAAAACAAGCATGGAGAAAGAGCCATTTAAACAGGGAAGCTGATTAGCCCATCTTTCGACTCAATTAGTAGTGTTAGATGGGCTGAGATGAGATATGTGAATCTACCCTTCCCTTGGTTCCTTTTGGCCTTGGTTGATAGATGTATCTCATAATATGAGCTGATTTGTGTTTATAGAAGCAAAAATTTATTTTATAAAACGTAATCTTTTGAATAGAAGTCCACTACTTTATTCCTACCCAAGTGAAGGAAAACACCCAACAAACTATGTTGCACTTATTGAAAGATGGTCTAACAGTGAAAGATGGTATAACATGCGATTAAAGGGATTTTTCAAAAGTCAATTTTTAATTAGACTCTTTTTTTTCACCTTAAAGTGGTGCTTTTAGACTTATTTATCCACTTGGGTTGGTGAGTGTGAAATGTTGAGTATTTGGACTTATGGTTGGTTGATGGACTGCCTTCTCTTGATGATCCAGCAGGTTCACAGATATAAGATACATTGAGAAAGGCTCATAGACCCTTAAGCAAAGGCAGAGCCGCAAGAAAGGGCCAGCATGACAAACGTGATGAAAACTCTTTCCTTTTAACTATGTCCTTTCCTCGTATTTTATTGTGTACACTCACTCCTTTTCCCTAGTTTGAAACAAGTGGCTGC
Source organism: Miniopterus natalensis (assembly GCF_054644295.1). NCBI lineage: Eukaryota > Metazoa > Chordata > Mammalia > Chiroptera > Miniopteridae > Miniopterus > Miniopterus natalensis. The sequence goes on along the minus strand of NC_142086.1, from coordinate 37,266,014 downwards.
CTTGCTATCCTGTGGCACCACCCTGTAAATTATAGTGGATCCTGTGTACCATCAACATCTCACTAACAAAGACAAGCCTCTAATTTCTATCTCAAGGAGGTCTTCTCTTGGGCTCTTCTATCTCATTCAACATGTTGACCCTCTTCATTAAATCAAAACAAGTTTTCTGTGCCAGAAGAATTAGAGAGAAAGTCAGTCCAAAGCCCATGCTAACGAAATGGCAACTTTCCTTTAGGAAAGACTTATTACCACTACTTTAAGAACTTAAAAAAAATTGGACTTCCAAAAAAGGCAGGGATGTTACCACCTTTGGGAAGAAATTCCTGAATGCATTGTTGGATAGTCTGGGTCACAGACAACCTCTCAGACTGGTGGTTACAGCTCTGTGGCAGCCTCATCTTGCCCATAGAGGCATCTGTCTTGTAGAAATGAAGACTCTCCTGATCCTCCACGGTTCATATACTCCTGTGATTTGTGAAAACTTATATCTTGAAGTACCTGCATCTACAGTGGCAGTTTATACCATGGAAAACTCCAGGAGTACACTGATCTGGGTGTGAGTGGACTTATTCTTAAGAATCTGCTCCAGCTTCTACTGGCTGAATGGACAGTGGCAGAGATGAGTATAATTTTGGTCCGGTGATTGAACCAGCTGTAAATGTATTTAAGCATACTTTTATCCAGTCAACTTTTTCATTTGGTCTAAAAATTTCATGGAGGTTTTGCCAGATTCTTTGCAGATAAACCTTTTCTATGCATTCTCTAATCTATTAGCCTCAACCATGGAATGCTCACCCCTGTCTACAGACTCCCAAACAACCATGCATAGAGTTGGAATGGTGCACGGAAGCTGAAACTTGTGAGAAGTGTTGCACTGAACATTCAATTCCTTCAATTGATCCATCCAGTCTGACTCTCCCACACATTGACCTCTAACATACGCTTCTACATTCTCTTCTCTCTGTAGAGTTTCTCTAACCTGAAATTCCCTCACCTTCTTTTCACATAGCTGAGTCTTGCTCATTCTTCAAGACTCAAGTTTAGGCCCTGGCCAGGTAGCTGAGTTGGTTAGAGCATCATCCCAATATGCCAAGGTTGTGGGTATGATCCCAGGTCAGGGCACATGCAAGAATCAACCAATGAATGCATAAATAAGTGGGACAACAAATTGATGTTTCTCTCTCTCTTCCCCCTTACTCTCTCAAAAATCAATCAATAAATATATGCATTTAAAAAAAAAAAAAGACTAAAGTTCAATTCCTCTTCCTCTAGGAAGCCTTCCTTGACTCTGCAGTTTGCCATAATTTCCACTCCGACAGCTTTAGTGCCTCTCTTGTACTCCTTCTTAGGTTTCTACACTATTCTGTAGTCTTCGTGAGGTTTCTGCACTATCCTGTACTCTTTGCTAAGTTTCTGGGTGTAGAGGAGCCAGTCGCAAGGATTCTTCGCAGATGGTTCCAGAACTCCCCTGACAAAGAAATTATGGAATCATCATATTGGACATGGAAGGGATACGTTGTGGGGTGGCGGGACTCACATGAGAATGGACAGCTGATGCACCTTCCTTCATGGGGAGATATTTAGTGCAAGTAGCACCCTTCTTTTTTTTTTCCATTCTCTGTCCCTGAGGGAGGGATGAGGAGACCCAGGCTTGAACCGCAGGAGACCAGACTGGCCTAGACGAGAAATACTAGGCTGAGCTGCAGTAAGCTGTTTGCAGTTTATAAACAAGTCCTGACATCCCTGCTTGGGTGTTGGCAAACAATGTCATCAGCCCAGAGAAAGTTCTCAGAGATACACCAAGGCCCCAGGCTAAACTGTAAGCAAAACTCTTCCCCACCCCTCTTCCCACCCCCGCAGCTCCTCAACCCCGTGGACACCCCCAGTCCTCAGACTGCCCTCTTTGGGCCTCCCATCCCTGGCCTCTATGTGGGCCTGATCTTTGTAGGAACCCATATGGTAAAGAAAGCCTTTCTCCTTCTCACCAGGTACTGATCTATTAAAACCTGTAAGATGTGGGTGATCAGCTAGCTTTGTCTTTTCAGTAGGTTTCACTACAGTAGTATAATTTTGTAAGGGAGATTACTGAGGGGCTATGGGCTTTGACTATCAGCTGCCCATCCTTTCCTCCAAACTAGGTATACCTAGATTATCAATTCTGTGACTTTACACGTGGCTTCCTTTCTCCCAGACCTCCGTTGCCCCTTCCTCTTGCAACCAGCCAAAGAGATGAGATCCCCGTGGGAAAGAATGAGAATGAGAACAGAGACTATTGGACAGATGATCCAGAACAGAGCATCTCTTGAATGTCTTATTAATGCGGACTTCCTGAGGACTATCTTTCAGAGGGTCCTGGAACCTTTGGAAGGGATCTTCACTGTCTAATTTTATACCCAGTACAGGATAACCTTCTACAATAGTGCCAATTGGCAGCAGCCAGCTTTGGATGAAGTACTTCCTCTGACGGAAGTTTAGTTTTTTCCAAGGAAGTCTGTTCTATTGGCCAACAGCTGTATTTGTTGGAAAGGTCTTTTATATACGACGTAAGTTCAGTTCCAGTTTTACCTTTAAAGGGATGTGAAAACAGTTCCTGTTCCCCATAACAACTCTTCAAATTACTGCAAGGCAGTGTGGTTCTCACTACCCCTCTCTCTTCCTCCCTCTTCTCTCTCTCTCTCTCTCTCTCTCTCTCTGTCTCTCTCTGTCTCTCTCTGTCTCTCTCTGTCTCTCTCTCTCTCTCACACACACACACACACACACACACACACACACACACACACACACAGACTACTCTAGGTTAGACATTTACATTCCCTTAATCCTCCTATCTGACATGGTTTCAAGACCTTACTACCCTTGATTCCTTTCCCTTCTCTGGACATTTGATTTTGTTAATATCTCTTGTAAAGTCTGGCCCTCAATTGTCTATGTTCCATTTCTAGAAATGGGCTGGAGTTGATACTCTTACTTCCCTTAAAAATGATTGGAGTTAACAAGTATCTGTTGAGCATCTAATAGGTGTGAAGCCCATATATTAACAAGGAACTTGTCCTCAAGGAATTCTTTTGCATTCCCCAGGCAACAGGAGTTCACCATGAGATTGTTAGCAGTTACAAAACCAGGTCTTTGCTATAAGAACCTTCATCACAACATTTCCTCCCCTATTTTATACAAATATAATTCACTTTCAGTTATGGCTTTTCCCCCCTTTTGTTATTAGGCACTTTTTTGCTTTTCAAATATATGCTTCTCTGGAGTCAGGTAAGAGCTGAGTGATGGTTCCATCTGCTTTCACCCACTTTATGCATGTATTAGTTAGAGTAGACTAAACTGCTACCACAAATACACCCCACAACTATAATGGCTCAAGCACACTACAAGTTTAGTTTTCATATAACTGTTCAAGGCAGGTGCTCCTGACTGGAGCACAGCTCTCTTCCCCATGGTGGTTAAGGGACCCAGGGTTTTTAGACCTTGTGGCTCTGCCAACCCTTACGGCCACATCATCCAGCCCATGAACAGTGTGGGAGAACACAGAAAAAATTGTTTGGGCCAGGCCTACAAAGGGTACTTCCTCTTCTACTCACAGCATTGGAAAGAGTTTAGTTATATGGCTCCACTTAGCCACAGGGAAGACTGGGAAATTAGTCTAGCTTCCTGCCCAGGAAGAAGAGAAGGAAGGATTTTAGTACATAACCTGCAGACTGGTGCGATGACATAATTCTGTTTCTACTTTTTACCACTATTGTTCATAGCCTTAGTTTAAGTTCTATAAAACTCCTGTAATTTTTTGGCAATGTTGTATGATCACTGTAGTCAAGGGTAGTTGGGTGTGTGGTTCAAGCTCGGGGCAAGGACTTAAGGGTGAGTGAGCAGGGACACCCAAGAGGCAGCTGATGGCAACTGATGAATTTAGAAGACTGGAGGGAACTGATAGTACTAGATGCCAGAGGTGAGTGGGAGGGTGAGGCCAGATGCCCTTTGCGAGGTTCATCTGAATAGTGAAAAGGAGAAGACCAGGACAGGAAGAAACAGGGGGATGGTTCTTTTGAGTTTGGGAAGGATTTTTCCTTGGTAATGGCCAAGCATATTATACCCTCCTCTCAATGCTACATGCCTTCCAGGAAGTTTCCAAATAGTGAAATAATAGGTAGCTTCTCCAGCCATGTGTTTAAAACAATTTAATCAATTCATTAAAGGCTAATTTTTGAACTCCCATTGTGTGCCTGGATCTATGCTAGCCACTGAATACAGGCTCTAAGTTCTTCAAAAAACTTACAATATAATTAATCAAACATGACATGTACAGGAAATAACTCAATAACACAGGAGAAAAATGAGTGCAAAATACATGATGTCGACTTTCTAGGTTAAAGATTCAAAAGAGAAGTTCACTGAGGGCCAAGATAATTAAAGAAGGTTCCACAGAGGAGGTGGGATTTGATCTGGACTGTAACAAATGAAAGCATTTTTAGAAAGGGGGACAAAGAAATGTGTAGCAGGTCAGGTGGAAAAGGCCAGAATGAACAGTAAGAGCACCAAGGCGCATGCAGAATTAATAGGGGTGAAAGATTATAGAGGTAGTATAATCAGGTAGAGGCATTTAGACTTGGTTAAGTAAGGAACAGAGGAAACAGGCAGACAAAATCTTTACAGTGTTGTTTTGCAAATTAAATAATCTACTTGAAGGCATCTACTAATCCTTAACCAGATAAGTGCTTAGTAACCATTTATTCCCCCAAAAGTCTGAATAGTAAAATGACAGCAGTGTGCAAGAAATACTTCATGCATTTATTCTTTAAACATTTACTGGGTGTCTTCTACATGCCACATCCTGTGCTAGACACGGAGGATACAGAAATAATGAAGTCATGGTATTTACCTAGGCTTACACGCTCGCAGGCGGGGCCTTCCGTCTGCTGATTCCCGAGAGGTGCACAGTCCCCGGCCCACGCCGTGTCTCCACCTCGCCCGCTGCCAGGGCGATGCTATCTGTCCTGCTGAGATCTGACCTCAGGGGTCACCTTCTTGTCATCTAAAGACCAGGCCTTCTGCCTGTTGCCTCATATCCATTAGAGCAGATTCAGCCCTCAGTGCTGGGTTACTGGCCTCCTTAGCTCACCAACTTTAAAAAAACAGAACAAAAAATACGTTTCACAGTATCCTAGTACGGTTGGGAGGAATGTCTGAGCTAAGTCACATAAATCCCTGTCAGAAGTGAGGAGGCCCATACAAATGCAATGGACAATCACTACGATGACCACCAAAGATGGTCAGTCCCCTGGTCCTTGGAGCACAGCCTCTCAAAGCTGGGTTCTCATGACGAAGTTTGTGTAAAAGGCCCTGACTTTTGGATCTTTTGCTTACTGACTGTGCACAAGAGGCCTAGTTTGGCAGCCACAAGTGGATCATTTCAGGCAAATTCATCTGGCTTAGCTGTTAGCTAGTTTCTTCATAAGCAGTATGATCTATGTATAGGGCTGAGAGCCAGGCTTTCTAGATCTCTAACCTCTGCTCAGCTTCTAGCCTGCCATGTGGCCGTGGGTAATCTGCTTAATCTCTCTGTGTCAGTTGGGTTTTAACCATTACCTCAGAGTCATGCTGATTTATCTAAGAGGCGTTTTGTGAGGATAAACTGAGTATTACTTCTAAATTGGTTTGAAATATTGACATAAGGACTTCCAGTTTCCTGTCCAGCATGTAAGGAGCTTAGAAGTTGTCACTGGGTCTTAACAAGAAGTAGAAAGTTGAACAAACTGAAAAATTAACAACTATTCTCAGATTGGTCAGAGAAGTGAGATCATAGGGCTAACTGTTGCCCCAATATGGGAGAGGCAGACAGACAGACATACAGAGTATCACAAATTTCCAGCTAGAATCCCACAAGCAGCAACTTCTGAGGGCACAGTAGGAAAACCAGAGTAGAAAAACCTGAACTGTAACTGACAAATTGCTCCAGGCTCAGCATGAAGAAACCTGAGAGATAACAAAGGGGGATCCCAGATATGGTTTGGAGGTAGGGGGTTGATTAGCCCTCACATTTTAATCTTTTGTGACTTTTAAACTCAGGTGTTCACAGAAAGGATCAGAGAAAAATCCCCTCATGCTTTAGGCAGGGAAAAGTAACAATTTTAAAATGCATCCAGAGCTTTCTGTCATTTTTAACAAGGCCTGTCCTCAGGAGAAACATTTCAGCCAGAGCCTGGTCTGCTGGGGTATTACCAGACACTAACCCACATGGGGAAAAGGAACCCAACTCCAGTCCCCTCTAAGCTCCCACAGAGGGGAAAGAAAAATCCCTGAACCCTAACTACCCCCCTTCCCCTGGCATCCTGTGCCACCAAAGGGAGGAAAAACTGGGAAGCAGTGGTGAAGTCACAGTTCAGGGTACAGACTCACCAAAGGACAGAGACCCAATGATAGGGCAATAGAATGCTTCCCCTCCCCTCACACCTTACCACTACATTACTTAAGGACTAATGACCACTGCTCTTTTTACCCAGTATATCATATCTGCCTTTCAACAAAATATTACAAGGCATAGTAAAAGGCAAAAAACATAATTTGAAGGGACAGAGCAAGCATCAGAATCAGATTCAGATATTGGCAGGGATGTTGGAATTATCAGACCATGAATTTAAAACAACTTTGATTAATATGCTAAGGACTCTAGTAAAAAAGTAGAAAACATGTAAGAACAGATGGGTAATGTAATCAGAGAGATGGAAATTCTAAGAAAGAATTAAAAAGAAATGCTAGAGCTCAAAAATACTGTAAGTGAAGTGAAGAATGCCTTTGATGGGCTTTTCAGTAGACTGGACACATCTAAGAAGAGAACCTCTGAGCTTGAGGATATGTCAATGGAAACTTCCAAAAGTTGAAAGCAAAGAGGAAAAAGTCTGGAAAAATAAGCAGAACAGAATATCCAAAAACAATGTGACAACTAAAAAGGAATAACGTATACTTAATGTGAATAACAGAAGGAGAAGAAAGACAGAGAGGAATAGAAGAAATATTTGAAGTAATAATGACTGAGAATTTCCCCAAATTAATGACAGACACCAAACCACAGATCCAGGAAGCTCAGGACACACCAAGCAGAATAAATACACCAAACACCAGACCTAGGCATATTATATTCGAACTGCATGAAAACAATTTTTTTTAAATTAAAAAAAACAAAAACAGAGGAAAATGTTTTTTACCCTATCTTGACATGAACAAAAATAAGAATTACATCTGCCTGCTCCTCAGCAATTATGCAAGCTAGAAGAGAGTAGAGTGAAATATTTATTTATTTATTTAATCCTCACCAGAGGGTATTTTTCCCATTGTTTTTTAGAGAGAGTAGAATGGGGAGAGACAGAGAAACATCAGTGTGAGAGAGAGACACATCTATTGGTTGCCTCCTGCATATGTCCCGACCAGGGACAGGGAACCTGCAACAGAGGTACGTGCCCTTGGCTGGAATAGAACCTGGGACCCTTCAGTCTGTGGGCTGATGCTCTAACCACTGAGCAAACCGGCTAGGCTGAGGAGTGAAATATTTAAAGAAAAACTCCCACCAACCTAGAATTCTGTATTCTGTGAAATTATCCTTTAAAAGTGAAGGAGAAATAAATACTTTCTCGGACAAACAAAAGTTGAGAGAATATGTTGCCAGTAGACTTGCCTTGCAAAAAATAAGAAAGATCTAAAATAAAAAATTAAAGTTTTTACCTTAGAAACCAGAAAAGAAGAGAAAATTATATCTAAAATAGAGAGCAAGAAAAAAAGAAATAATAAAATGAGAGCAGAAATAAATGTAATTGAAAACAGGAAATCAATAGAGAAAATCAATAAAACCAAAAGCTAGTTCTTTGAAAAAATCAATAAAATCAATGAGCCTCTAGCCAGGCTACTTGAGAAAAAAGGAGAGAATAAATAAAGCACTAATATCTGAAATCAAAGAGGGAACATCACCACAGGTCCCGTGGGCATTAAAAGGATAATAAAGGAATACTATGAACAACTCTATGCCCACAAATTTGATAACCTAGGAGAAATGAACCTCTTCTTTGAAAGACACAATCTGCCAAAACTCACATAAAAAGAAATCCAAAAATATATACTAAATCAATAATTAATAACTTTCTAAAACAGAAAGCACCAGGCCCAGGTGGGTTCACTGCTGAATTCTACCAAATATTTAAGGAAAAAATTATACCAGTTCTTTACAATCTCTTCCAGAAGGTAAAGCAGAGGAAATATTTCCTACCTCATTCTATAAAACAACTTAATATTGCTAAGTGAAAAAAACACATTTGAAAAGCCTACATACTGTATGACTCTCAGTACATAACATTCTGGAAAAGGCAAAACTATGGAGACGGTAAAGAGATCAGTGGTTGCCAGAGGTTAGAGCAGAGAGAGAGTAGAATAGGCAGAACACAGAAAACTAAACAAATAATAAAAGAGGGCTATGGGCTGACCTATGATGGGAGTGTGCTATGAATCAAGAAAGGCGATTAATTCAATTCTGTGCCAAAAACAAATTTAGAAATAACTACATGACAAAACTTGCAGGTTGCAATTAGAGCAGTGCTTCAAAAAAAAATTCATAGCCTTATATATTTAGAATAAGAAACAAAAAGCCTAAAAATGCAAGAAGTAACATATTATGCACGGAGTTAATAAAAAGAACTGAATGATAATAATAAACCTAAACAAAGTAGAACAGAGTAATCAAAATAAAAGCAACAATTATTTAACTAAAAACAAAAAATGAAAAGAGTACATTAAATCGAGAGCCAGTTCCTTGAAGGAAAAGAAAATAGACTTAATCAAGAAAAACACAAATAAAGTAAAAAATTATAAAGGAAGACAATAACTGCAAATACAAGGGAAGTTAAAAGAAACGGATATTTCTCAATATTTTCAAGTAAATGTGAAATTCCTAGAAATACATAGTTTTCTAAAAATAGAAGTTACTTAAAAAGTTTCTAGAAGACAATAACATATCTACACAAACAAATTACCATTTAAAAAATTGTAATGTTTTTAAAGATGTAGCACCCTACAGACAATCAGATAACAACAAAGTACCAGGAATTCACAGAAAATTCTACTATATTATTAAGGAACAGATCATTCCAATGGTCTTAAATTTCTTCCTGGTGTCTCTTTTTATAAGGACACTAATCCTATAAAATCAGGGCTCACTCACCCTTAGGACCTCATTTAACCTGAATTACTTCCTAAGAACCCCATGTCCAAATACAGCTACATTGAGGGTTAGGGCGTCAGCATATGGATTTTTAGAGGAAACAAACAGTCCACAATAGGGATACTAAAGGAAAAGGAGACAAAATTATCATTATTGAGTCATGATATGATTGTATAACCTGAAAACCTAAGAGACTCTGTTACAAATAACATGAGAACTCAGTATGGTGGTGAGTTACAAACTGGGTACAGAAATCAAAGCTTTCATATATATATGAGCAACCACTTAAAAAAGATAGAAGGGAAGATCCTACTGATAATAGAAAGCAATAAAAATAAGAACACCTAGGGATAAATTTGAGAAAATGTTTGAGCCCTATATGAAGAAAAATCAAATTGCTACTGAGGATAAAAATGAACCCTTTACCAAATGAACGGCATCCTGAAGGAGACTCAACATTATAAAGATATCTATTCTTCCTAGGTTAATCTATACATTGAATGCAATTCCAATAAAAATTCCTACATGATTTTCTGTGGGGACAAAAATTGATTTTAAAGTTCATATGGTCCGGCCGGTGTGGCTCAGTTGGTTGAGCACTGCCCCATGCACCAGGAGGTCACAGGTTCGATTCCCGGTCAGGGCCCATCCCTGGGCTGCAACTCGATCCTCAGTATGGGGAGTGCAGGAGGCAGCCGATGGATGATGTTTCTCTCTCATCGATGTTTCTATCTCTTTCTCCCTCTCCCTTCCTCTCTCTGAAATCAATTAAAAGAAACATCTAAAAAAAATAATAAAGTTCATATGGAAAGAAAAACAAGTAAGACTATTCAGAAGAATTCTAAAAAATAAAGCCCTGAGGAGGGCTGGGTGGTGAAGATGCAGAGACAGGCACTCTCATGCCTCTGTGGGTATGATTTCTAAGAAGGGCAGTTTTGCAATATTTATTAAACTTACAAATGCACAAACCCTTTCATCCAGCCATCCTGCTTCTAGGAACTTATCCTTCAGACGTATGCTCACATGTGCAAAACGACGTGAGCAAGGTTATTCCGGGCACAACTGTATGTAATAACACACAGCTGGAAACATCCTGACTGCCTATCTGTAGTGGTCTGGTTAAGTAATGAACTGTCCATACACTGCAATCCTCTGAGGCTGTGAAAAAGAAAGAAGCTCTTCCTGGATGGCTGTGGAATGATTGCCAAGATATATAGCGATGAAAAGACACACACAAAACCCAAGTTGCTTTTATGTAAACTCCGCTATGATTTGTGTACAAACAAGGAAAAATGAAGGACACATACACTTAATTGCTTGTGTATGTGTGTACTATCTCTGCTTCCAAGGACAACTGTGTGGCTGGGAGAAGGGGTAAGAGAAGACATTTTCACCTTTTTGTAGTTTTGGAATTTAGAATCACATAAATTTATTTATTTAAAAAATTAAAGAATTGAAAAAGTAATTTATTTATGATTTTTAGAAATATGAAAAATTGAATGAGCATTTACATTTAAGATCATGAACTACAGCAATATAGTTTTAATTTTTTTAAATTACATATTCCAAATTCCCCTTCAGTTATGAGAGAGAGATTGCAAGAAAATTAAAGAGTGAGGAACCACAGGAGAACAGGAAGAGTGTGGGGAGTGAGAGTAGGAGTTAGACAGGAGTCTAGGAACATATCCAGAGAGAGAGAACCAGAGCCAGAGAAAGCTGGCTGAGCAGGAAGAAGAGTGGACACTCAGGAAGTTTCATGATGAGGACAGTCAGGTGAGAGTTCTTGTAACACTTTGCTGTCCACTGGGGACACAAGCTTCAGAGCAAACTATCCTGTTCCACTGCCTTTAAAATTGTGACGTTTAAATATGAAGTTAATTTTTCCATTGAAATATAAGGGGTTTCTCCAGTGTGAAAGGAACTGACAAAGGCCTGAGACATTCACTTAGAACCTAGTGTCACTTTGCCACTAAAAAGCAGCCTAATTGCTTCGTCTTTGTTCTTTGAGAGTTTGGGTTACTCTTTTTTAAAAAAATACATTTTTATTGTTGACAGTATTACATATGTTCCCCATCTAGCCCCTACCCCCGCCCCCAGGCCTTCACCACCCCATTATCTGTGTCCATGGGCTATGCATATAAGTATGTAAGTTCTTTGGTTTATCTCCCCTCCCCGCCCTCCCCCCACACACTGAGATACGTCAGTCTGTTCCACGCCTCCGTGCCTTGGGTCTTATTTTGCTGGTCAATTCATTTTGTTCATTAGATTCCACAAACTAGTGAGATCATGTCACATTTGTCCTCTGATTGGCTTATTTCACTTAGCGTAAGTCTCCAGGTCCATTCGTGTTGTCTCAAAGGGTAAGAGATTCCTCTTTTTTACAGATGTCAGGAGGTTATATTTGAAAGCATCATTTTATTTCACCTTTTGGAGCCTTCCTTAACCACAAATAAATTTAATTTGTGAAACTTTAAGTGATTCTGCCGTTATTTCCAATTTCTCAACTAAAGCATCAAACTCTTAGAGGGCCCACCCTTAGAAACTGGAGCACAGCAGGCGATCAGTGAGAAAAAGGTTATGTGTATGCCTACAGTATCCTGGTCTGAACACCTGCATCTCATGGAACGCTGGTGTACGGCACAGGGCCGTGAAGCTGGGCCCCACCAAGTTCTGAAGGTTCCCATCTCCGGCTTATAAAAGAACACAAGTGCAATCTTTCCACAGACACAATTACCTCTGTTGCCACCTGCTGGTAAACTTATGTCTCATTTAACTTAGTAGTGGCTTTCCCAACCTGATTAAACACATTTTGGAACACGGAGATAGATTTGCAGCAAAAGAACTTGTACTGCTTCAGAAGCGGGGAGGCTGGGCGGCATGGAGCCCTGCGCCTCAGGACGCAGCCCAGCACACGCCGAAGGCTGCACTGATGTGAGGAGGTAGATGTTTTTCTCCGGCAGTGCCTCCTGCCCTGCCGATTCTTGAAGTTTGTCTACTCTCTTGAGTTCATGTAAATACAGGATTTTCCTCCCCCACTCACCGAAAGAGACCAGTTTTTAAAAACACTCAATGATTCTAAGTGTTAATTTTTTAAAGTTTTAATTATGTGCGCGCACGCACACACACACACAGGCACTTGCCTCACTTTGGTCCTGGGTTGAAGCCGACATTGGCAAAGAGAGAGTCCTTCATTTATTCTACATTTAGACTTTCTTTTGCTCCTCCCACTCACATACTTCCCTTCTGTTCCTTCAAAACCTACATTCATGTTCAATACTCAGGCATAACACACTCGCCCCCCCCCCCCCCCCATCGGGTTGTTTGTTTTCTGCTGTGTTTTGAGAGTTCTAATTTAATCTGGATGTGGCTTTTGGTGAAGTAGTTCTTGAATCATCAAAAAAAGTGTAAACATTTAGGGTCTTTTAGTATAAGGCTATTTTATTCTATTCACTTCTTGGTGATTTACATATGCAATACACAGTTAAGTCTATAAATGAAACTTTTCCATTAACCAGCACTGTGGGTGCTCTCTAAGAAGGATCAGAGAGAATGCTGGTGAGCTGTGCAGGTGGGACTCTAGAAAGGGCTATTTGCCTTGGTGAGTTCACCAAAGTCCAGGGTTTAGTCTAAGGCTTAGAAGGTTCAGAAACGTGATTTGGCCAGTGTCCCAAGAGAATATCCCACTTGAGGGCATTTATTCATGCTGGCAAAGCTCCAAAAAGACCAGTGTGCAAGGCCAGGGTGGCAGCTAATGCACCAATGTAGCCTCTGATGCCTTCTTCTTCTATAGACTCATATGAGAGTTGTAAGCTTCCTTGGTGACCTTGGAGTTGGAGTAAGGGGGGACTTAGCCATATCAATGGCTGTAATGAACTTTCCACTAGACCATGGTGAAAAAATAAGCATTATTTAATTAATGTTTTTAATTGGTTTGACTTAAAGAGCTATCTTTTATTGTGCGGTTATCTCCTTTCTACAACTTTGACAAATCCTGTATGAATTTATTTCCCTAGGGTATAGTGATAACTTACTGGTTCAGCACACATTCAGAAAGTGAAGAGCTGTTCTCTGCTCTAATGTTGCCCTTATCTCTCAAATTTCTGAGACCTTGGGAGGTACCTCCCTGACCTCTTCACCCCCACCCCCATCTGTATATGTCCAGTTAAACTGAACTTGGCATTCAAGACTCTATACAATCTGACACCTAGCTTCCAATTTTGTTTCAATATACCTTTCCACGTGATTGCTCTCCAGTCTACTTGCAATTCCTGATGTGCCACGCCTTCTTTTGCTTCTGGATATTTGCTGTGCGATCCCTCGTCCCTCTTTTCCTCCTCTACCTATCTTCCTTGATGTCTTCTGGGCCAGAAATGAACATTTATCTGGATTCCTGCCGCACCTATCTTCAATACCATTCCTGAGGTATTTATCCTACACTGTCTTTCACAGTGGGTGACTTGTGTATGCTTTAGTGAAGGATAAGACAGGTACCCTCAGCAGATGCTAAGCTCATGGAAGGGGAGCATATAAATAAAGGCCCATCTTTTAGAAATATTAGCATGTCTCACAGCAAATAGCACAGTGGTTTTCACAGTAGGTGCCCAATCAAGTTTGTCAAAGGAATGGAAAAAGAAATGAATGTATGAGACACGGTATATTTAAATTCTTGCAACAGATACACTCTTTTTACCCATGGCTACCTGTGTATTTTGATACTTGAACACCCTCTTATACACACCTCCTATGTAAATATACAGACCTAGGGCTCCCTTGGGCTATGTCCTCACATGTGCGAGTCTGTGAGTGTGGCCGGCACATCAGCACACTCAGACAGAAGGAAAAACAAGCAGGCACTCCCAACTGGGGCAGTCATTTGCAGCTCCTCCCATTATTACTGGCTGAATCTTTTTATTTAAAACAAACAGAGAGCTGGAAGCAGCATTTCAAGTGGCTGGCTATTAGCGAGCTCAGTTGTCAAAACACAGACCTAGTCTTTACACACTCAAAACAGCAAAACCCAAAAGTCCACTCCTGACCTTAGCATCTCTGAAGCCAGAGCCTCCCCTAGCAGCTCCCTTTAGGACCCTTAGGGGTCATGTGTTCTTATCACATGCAGGCTATTTTGAGATTTTACTTGGCTGAGAGCACTTGCATTAATCTCAGAGAGACCTTTCTTTCATTTTCTTCCTGTTCCACAGGGCAAGGACTCCCCCCAAAGGCAGTGGAGCTACCATCTTCCACCTAGTCAACGGCTGATGGAAGTTTCTGAGGGCTGCAGAGAAGGCAGTCCTGAAGCCCAGATCCCAGGGACAAGAGGGCTACTGTAGAGCCAGCAAAAATGACCAAAGGAAGAAAGGCCAAAGGAAGAAATGACCAAAGGCAGAACATGATCCAGGTCACATTAGGGAGCTGTGGTTCATTTCCTGTTTCTGACATCCACTGAGTGGTCCCGTAATCCGAGCTGCTCAAGTGCTGGCCTATCCAAGCACAAACCAAGGGAGGGACGTGTAGTTAAACCTCCTTTGATCTGTGATGCTTATGAATCATCACTGTGGCCGTCATCATGGACTCTAATCCTCACTGTGGGGCAGATGGAAAAGGGGTGGAAAACAGAAGGAAATTTATGGCGACCACAGGCCACAGCTTGGCAATGTTTGGATTGAGTTTTTAAAATAAATCAGATCTATCAGCTTATTTGTCATCTTTTACCTCTTTCTCTTAAGAAATGGAGTGCATTAAAATACTAGTTGCATAAATATTCTGATTATTTAATTATGTAATATGTATTTTTGGGGTCAGATAAAAAGAGATACTTTAATTAAAACCATTTGTCACAGTGCTAGGCATATAGAAATAGTCAATAAATGGCAGCTGTTATTATCAGTTCTTGAATTCTTATAACCAAAGATTTTGCTACATTCTTGGTCTCCTGAAAACAGTATCACATACTGTTGTAGTACGAGCTCAACTAGATAATAACAAAGAAAAACTTGAAGGAACTATACCAGAGTTAACAGTGATTAACTCTGAATGGTAAAGTCACAGATCATTTTTCCCGCTTCTCTCTACACTTTGCATTACTTTCCAAACTTTCTATAATGAACATTTATTACTCTGTTGATCTGGGAAAATGTTGACTAAAATAATTTTTTTAAATGAGATTACAGTGTTTAGTGCATAAAGGCTGTTTTCAACCTAATTTATTCACCCTGCATGACCTTGGGTAAGTTACTTAACCCTTTGATTCTTAGTCTCCTCTTGAGTAAAATGGGGAAAGGAAGTACTTCCTTGGAAGGCCTGTGTGAAAATTAAATGAAAAAATAGAGAATCACCCAACAGGGAGCCTGATGGGGTGCAAGCACTTGCAGTGGGTGAACAATACTCTGACTAACATCTCCTGCTTCCGACAGGATAAGCTTCTCAGGAGCCGGCCTGGACCAGCACGGGGAATGGAGTCACCCCATTGACTTGCCGCCAGTGCCTCAGTGCGCTTATTGCAAGGTCTTGCTTTTCTTCAGCTAGGCCTGAGAACTGCCCGACCCAAACTTCAGAAGATTAATGCGGTCCTCAGGGTAATTAGATGAGTGTAAATAAATGGAATAATGTGGTAAAACGCAGGCCCATGTGCTTTGGATTTGGAAAGACCAGAGTTTAAACTTTACTAATTACTAACCGTGTGATGTCAGGCAAGTGACTTGCATTTCTGGAGTTTTGATTTTCTCATATTTGGTAATTGTAACTAACGTCCACCGAGCCTGTGTTACTTGCTAACCATGGGGCTAAGCATTTTATTTACATCATCTTGTCTAGTTAGCACAGCCACCTCAAGACATGCAATTATTATTCCCATCTTACAGATGAATAAGTGGTAAAGTAAGTTGCCTGAGGTCACTCAGCTGGTTATTGGTAGAGTCTGGAATTAAATCTGAAACCAGAGTCTGTGCTCTTACCCACTCTGCAGTAAAGGCTCCCATTCATCAAATGGGCATGCAAATATGAGCTGATGGGCTTCCCACCATAATTAAATAGAAAAATATATGTAGGTGCCTGTGCATAGCAGGCACCCAGTAAATGTCTAAAATTAGAGTAGGCCCTCTAATCTTAGAAGATATTTAGGGCTCCAGAGGAACTTCACCATAGAATCCCCGAAGATTGTATGTCAATAAATGCATACCCGCTGTGTCATACCATTGACTTGTCTTGTGTGCATTATTTGTGCATATCTCTCCCACACTCCTTTTCTTGACCCTTAGTAGAATATCTCAAGGAAAAGGCAACAATTTTAAAATATCCTTCAGGCCCTGGCCAGGCAGCTTGCTCGTTAGAGCGTCATCCCAATATGCTAAGGTTGCAGGTTAGATCTTCGGTCAGAGCACATACAGGAAGCAACCAACGAATGCACAGATAGGTAGAAGAACAAATTGATGTCACTCTCTTTCTCTCTCTCCCCTCTTCCTCTTTCTGTAAAGTCAGTCAATAAATAAAATTTTTAAAAATATCTTTCAGATTTGCTACATGATTTCTTTCAGACACTGCACTGATACTTGTTTATTATTCCAATCCTATCAGTAACAATAAGAGTTGTCACTTATTGAGTACTTGTCAGTTACCAGGCACTGGGTAAAGGATCTGCATGATTTATCTCAGGGTATCCTAATGATAAACTTGCGAGGTAAGCTTCGTTAGTCCTATTTTGCTGATGAGGAAACTGAGACACAGAAAAATTAAGACATTTTCCCAAGTTCACATGGGTAATAAATGGTAAAATCAGGATGCAAATTCAATTCTGTCTGCCTTTGAAGCCTCTGCATTTAATTACCTCATCACTCTATCCCCACAACTCCCTTATCTCCATTTTTTGTGTGTGGATGTTTGTCTGTGTCTGGAGAATGGCACAAAGGGCCACCTGGGATCAGACCATTCTAGAGACCTAGTGGTAATTACGCTTCTCCTGCTTTCCTGTGAGGCTGAGGAGGCCGAATTTGCTAGAGAGGTTGAAATTGCCCACTGGCCTAATCCACTACACACCACTGTGGTGGTCACTATGGTGTGCTATTTGCTAAATATTTCACTTTCCTCAATTCTGGGCACAGATTAAGATTGAACTTCCTGGCTTCTTTATGGTTGAATGGGGCTTTGTCACTAGTTATAGCCTTTGGATTTTGTGTGGAAGTGACATGTGACACTTCCAGGCTGAAGTCTAGAGCCTGTTTCTGAGAGTTTCCAGAGCTCTCTTTTCCCTTTGATACAACCACCAGCAACATTCCAGATGGTAGCTGCTCCATCAGCTTGGGTCTCTTAGTTATAAAAATATGCAAAGATCCCTGTTGACTTGTGATGAATATGTGGCTTGAGTGAAAAACAAACCTTTGTTGTTTTAAGCCACTAAGATTTGGAGTTATTTGTTACTACAGTATAACCTAGTCTATCCTGACTGATACAACCCATATAACAAATTGTGGATGTCAGTGTGCTAGTTGCCAACATACTCTGCCCATGACTATCATCAGGTGGGGGTGGGGGTGGGGTAAGGGAGGGAGAGGCAGGGGGAGAGAGAGACTTTTAGTTTCGTTCTGGCAGAACCTTTAGGAAGCTATGCCTTTTACTTTGAAGAGATATCCTCAAGGAACCACGAGGGCTGAGACTGTGTCTTGCTCAGTATTTCCAGTGCTCTCTAAGGTGACTGACACTATTTGTCAAATTCATAATATGTTGGGTTATCATTTTATGGACAATAGAATCTGTTCTTGGAGCATTTCCCTTGGTTTTGGAATTCACATTAGCCAAAATTAATACAACTTTCCTAGTTAGCTCTTTAAACCAGGCTAGTTTACATGCTTTTTCTCTCACTCATTCAAGGTTTCTAGCTGTGGGGGTCTCAGGGTTTCAGGATACATGCATTTTTTTTTTTTTTTAATTAACAAAATCTTTGTGCTTTAAAAAGCAGTGTGGAAGCCCATTCATATTCAAACAAGAGTTTTCATTCTGTAACCTCTTAAAATAAATGAATAAACCTGCCCAAACTTCGGCATAATCTGGAAATCCCTGTTCCTTTCATGAAAGCGGTGCAGCTCAGTGGGCGGAGGTGACTCATCCGTAGCTCAGCAGCCGCAGCCCTCGGATGGGGACAACAGCCAGACTCCACAGGCCCGGAGGAAAGAGTGGGAGAGCTAGGGGGAGAAAGGGGATGGGGCTCCCAGTGCAGAAAAACAGCCCGTGCCTGCGGGAAGGCCTGCGAGGCTGAATGCCTCTCCAGGTAGCTCCAAATGTGCCTTCCTCTTCCTGCCAGTCACTTTCTCATAACCTATTCCAGGGACCACTTGCCAGCAAGCTAATGCTCCCGCTTCAACTAGACTGTGCACACCCCGAGTCCCATTCCCCTTCACCCACCCTATGCCCACACTCCGTGCCTGGCACGTCCAAGGCCACTAGGAGATGTTTGCTGAGCAAGTGGTACTTGAGGACCTGGGATCATCTTGAAAGCTACCGCTAATAAACTGACCTCAACAGAGAATTCAGCTCCGCCCTGCCCGGCTCGAGGACCCGGGTGGCAAACTTTCCAGTTCACACGCATTTGTTTGCAGCTGCTTTCATCGCTTATTTGATGCCTCTGTTGTTCAAAAGGTCGCTGTTTGGGGACTCAGCCAATTATTACCCAGTTCTTATGTTCAGCTGGGTTCACTAAGGAGTGAAGGCTACTGCCTAATTCAGAAGAGGGGCAATAGGTGGAACACACCAATTTGGTGTCAGCCTCAGCTACCCAGGAGCTGTAATTTTGGGATTATAAGATGTTGCAGGGCCTAGAGACCACAGTGAGATATGTTTTAAGAGTTTGGAAATACGCCCAGCTAGCATGGCTCAGGGGTTGAGCATCAATCTAGGATTCAGCAGATCATGGTTTGATTCCCAGTCAGGGCACAGGCCCGGATTGTGGGCTTGATCTCTGGCGGGGGGGGGGGTGCAGGAAGCAGCCAATCAATGACTCTCTCTCATTGATGTTTTTCTCTCTTTCTCCCTTCTCCCTGAAATCAATAAAAACATTTTTTAAAAAAGAGTTTGGAAATACATTTTGTTGTTAAACTGCTAAAATTCATACATAACGAATGTGATTAGCCATCTGTGGAAGTAAACCAGGAAATTGTTCCTAAATATGTGAGTCAAAGACTTGGGAAGACCCAAGATGCCAATCAAGATGAACTAGAAGAAACCTCAGGGAAGAAGGCAGGACGGTGCTCAGAAGCCAACCAGCTGAATGCACACTGTTCAGAGAATGCCTCTGTCTGGGGAGCGGGTGGGTAAGGGGAAACGCTCAGCTCTGAGACGAAGGAGAAAGGAGATCTGTAGAGGCAAACACTGGTAGGCACCCCCGGCACTATCCCGGACAGAGGTGTCCCTGGCCTCTGACGGGGTGAGAGTGCCTAACGCTGCTTAATGGAGACGCTTCTGATGCTCAACTCACATCCTTCATTCTGAGGGAATGTGCTGATTAGGCCAAAGTCAATGGCCAGCACTCCTACCAGTTATATTTCTCAGGGTTAATTAACAAATCGGCATCGATGTGTGTGTGTGTGTGTGTGTGTGTGAGTGAGCGGGGGGGGGGGGGGGGGGACTCTGATGTACACAGGCTTAGAGCTTCTGTGTAGGTACCTGGAGTGTGGGGAATGTTATTCTAAGGATGTCAGGAGAGTCAGGATTCAAAATCTGGAAGGATGGTGATGAGTCCCTGAGGCCTGGACCATTAGTGGACCTTCTCTGCATTCCTGTGTGTCATAGGCTGAGCTGCCCATTTTCAGGTGCCACAGAAGACACTCTTCAAAGACAATGGCCATCCCTTTGCTTCCTGGCAAGACTACGCTTTTATCCAAAGCTCTGAAATGTTTTTGACACTGGCAACCTCACGACTCATTTACTGCATCACTTACCATATGAAGAAGCCACCTCCCTCCCACACACCTCCTAGCCCGCTGTGAATGGGGACCACCCTACGAAGACCACTGTCCCACCCTTTGAAGACCACTCTTCCAGCTGCAGGCTGACTTTTACTAGAATTTTACAGCAGGACAGTCCCTATCTTGGCCGTCTGTTCAACTCTGCCAACATACACACCATGCCCAACGTGGGCCAGTTGTGCTAAACACCTCCAGTTTCTTCCAATGGAAGATGCCACCAAAGCTGTAAGTAATCTTGGAGGTAGGGGGTGAACTGCACAGGGCTGACAGGTCTACGAGGCTGTTTCTTCTCAGGAAAGAGAGCTGAGTGGGTGATGATGAAGGGGTCTGGAGGTTTTTGAATAATTCACACTAGGAGAACTATCAGGAAGCAACAGAGCCCCCAGAAGGATTTTCTCTACAAAGAGATTCCCAATAGTTTAATAGCTGCGACAGCTTTCTTTGCTCTGCTCTCAAGCCTGGCAAGAGCTTGGGCTCCCGCTGTGACAGTGGGGAAGAGAGATCTGAGGGGCCAGACTCAGCTCACCAGCAGACCCTGTGTGAGGATTTTAAAGTTCTCCATTCCAGGATGGTGCCTGAAGTGATCGAACACCAGGAAGTCTCACATGGACTAGAAAATCGGGACCGTAGATTAGAAAGTATTGACGAAGGGAGAGGAAGTGGGTTTGGTCCCACGTCAGGGGTGCTGTTCAGGGGAACATCAGGACTGGGGCTAAGATCAAGAGCCTCTTGGTGGAATGACAAGGGCCACCTAATTCATAGGTAAGAACAAATCACAAGTAGGGAGAGTAGCACCGCAAAGGAAATAGCTGAGCCCAAGAGAAAGAAATACCTTCTCCATGATTTTTCCTCCAATTAATTGTGGCTACAGAGATCATATTTTAAAAGAAGAAACCATGCCTGTCATCTATTGGTCGTGACAATGTAACAATTGTTAACCCCACATCTCTTACCCATTCCTTGTGAAGAAATAACTGAACACAATAAGCTGTACTCTTTGCTTGTAGGATTCTTCTTTTCATTTGTACCCTAGACTTTTCAGCCAAAAACATTTGCCCTAAAGTTATATAGTAAATATCTGAGCTGAAGATTGCACAAAAGACTGCTGACAGCTCCAGCTCCTTTTTTTGAAAGACAATGCCCATTAGTTGAAATGCTAATATATAATCATGTATGTGGATTTACTCTGACTTGTCTTCAGAAAAATGCAATTTATTATAGTGCAGGGCAGCAGAAGGTCACATGGAGAAAAACGTGTGAAATCAAAACAAAAACCAGCAATAATTTCATGCTGTGAGTCATCCTAATACTATTTTTCAGCATCTGACGAAGAAACAGTGTGGCATTTAAATTAGCGTGCAAGGGGGAGCATCGTGCCCCTGCTTCCCAGAAGGTTACTAGTGGTTGTTGGCATCCTAATTGCTCCCCTCCTTTTGGCACTTACCTGTGGAAAGATAAGGAAAATCTGCCCATTCTCACCATCAGCTCAAGGTCAGTGACCACACACTTGCTGGTGAAGTTGGCCTGGCGACTACAGCAGCGTACTGTAGATATAAAAAACAACCACAGAAACACAACCTCAGTTTCCCCACTTATAAAATGGGGTATGCATCATCTCGACCTGCTTTACTAGAAAGATGTGGGATACTAAAAACAAAAACAAAACAAAACAACCCCCAAAGCCTAGTTAGATGTTCCACAGAAAGGCATGGCGCAAAGTACTGCAACTGCTACAATATGCTTAAAACTAAAGTATCTCCAGGACCCTAAATGATTTTATGCAGAAACTCATGCAGAAATTTCATTTTGAGCCTCATCGAAGTGCTTTTTAGTTATTAAGTGGAAAAGAATCTTAATTAAAAAGAAATTCAACTATAAGCATTCCTAGAGCATGGCCTAAAAGGCAGTGTTAAAATGAGGCTCTTTTTCAATCAGATCAGCTATCATCGAATTCCTCAGGTGCTTTGTCTTTGCCTCTTGGTCTTCCTCTTCTGGAAACCTGTAATCCCTTCAGCCTCTCTGTGTGCGTGTGTGTGTGTGTGTGTGTGTGTGTGTGTGAGAGAGAGAGAGAGAGAGAGAGAGAGAGAGAGAGAGAGAGAGCGTGCACTCAGGTCCCAGGGAGAATGCAGAAGCTGTGCCTGGATTGCCAACTCAGGCTGTGATTTCCTTTGTCCCTACTGCTGGAGCCTCCTTGGCTGATTAAGTCCTAGGCTTCTCCCAGTTTTGTTGGCCATGAATGGAGCCTCTCCAGTGCTCACTGGAGTGCAATCCCATTGATGCTTCCTCCGCCTGCCGCCCTTCCTCTCCCAGCCCAGCTGAGCTGATGGATTAATCCTGCTGTGTGCTCATAAACCTCACAGGCAAAATGCAAACTGGGGTAGCAAACAAGGGCCAAGGTTGGAAGGGACCACAGAGACCTTCCCTCTAGACTCAAACTACTCATTCTGCTTAATTGGGGTTAATTGAGGCCCAGGACAGAGCAGTCAGGAGCCGAGGGAGAGGGCAAGCCTAGACTTTCAGGGTTTTCTGCTCTTCCCACCGCAGGCATTCTCCGAGGGAAGCCTGTAAAAGCTCTGCTGCTCCTGCTATGGGACAATGCACTGTAAACACAGAATAACCGCCATGAACAGTACCAACATATCCAGCTGCATTTTTACAGCCAAGGGAGGGACCTGGTAATCAAAATCATAGATCTTTGTTTGTATGATAGAGTTGTACACCTGAAATTTATATGATGTTATTAACTGCTGTTACCCTAATAAATTTAATTTTAAAGATAAAATAAAATCATAGATCTTTGTTGGGAGAAACCAAGGGGTCTAGAGTACTTTCTAAGAGTCAGAAAGCTACCTGTTAGCTACTGATTGATCTGCCTATGATTTTTATTTTCCTGCCATATCCCCCATCTTCAGGTATATGCCCCAAACCCTTGAGTCTGTAGATTATCTACCCACAGATTCCTTCTCAGAGACTCTGGCTTCTGACAATTTTCCTGTTTAGAGGCAACACTTTATAGCATTTATTACTTTCTGTCATCATATTATATATTTCTTTGAATGTCTCTTCTCACTTAGCATCCTTAGGACAAAGACTTTGTTCTGTTCACTGATGTGTCCCTCTCCAGCACTTATAATGCTACGTACTTTATGGTAAGCACTAATTTGTGTGTGTGTGTGGAATGAATGAATGTATGAATGAAAACTATCTTCCTATGCACTAGCTCTGGGAAGGAAAAAACAGAGTGTACCCTTGGTTGGATGGGGAGGGAACATCTTTGCTTCCAGTCTCTCCCCAGCTCCACCTTCACCCCTCATCCCCAGAACTCCAGTCACTGTCTCCTGGTTTCCTTTCCTTCTCCTCAAAATAATCTGGTTCATCATCTTCAAGTCAGAATATAAATATTGATAACCATTTAAGAGTAACACCTTCCAGGGAACATTTTAGAAAAACTCTAAACTTAAGCCAAAGGGATGAGTCCCTAAAGTAGAATTATAGGTACTGGCCAAAAGACGGAAGAGGGATAAGAGGTAGTGGACCTTCAGGGAGCCTGTTATAATCCAGCGCATCCACAACTTTTGGATGCTACTGGCCACTGAAGTGGAATTCCAGAGAACCTTCGACACTGACCATGGAATCGTGTCCAGAGAGTTGCCAAATCTCATCAGCAATTAGACAGTATTGGAAAGGATTGGAGAAAAACAGGTCACTCATACAGTGATGTTCTCAGTGTAAATTAGCAAAACCTTTAAAAAATGCATTTTGGCAATACATAATGAGACCCCAAAAATATTTAAACCATTTGATCTTACTCTTGTGAATTTATCCTAAGAAAATAATCAAGAATAGGAGAAAAGCTTTACATTCAAAAAGTGCATTGTCATATTAT
Organism: Miniopterus natalensis; assembly: GCF_054644295.1. NCBI lineage: Eukaryota > Metazoa > Chordata > Mammalia > Chiroptera > Miniopteridae > Miniopterus > Miniopterus natalensis. The sequence goes on along the minus strand of NC_142086.1, from coordinate 37,241,974 downwards.
TTCTAGTAGCTAAAATTTTGGGTGAAAAACCTAAATGACAAATAACCATGAGAAAAAAAAAAGCAACGTAAATGACATAACAAGGACAGATTTGAGTTACAGTGTGTCTGATCTATTTACTAGCTGTGATAACTTGGGTACATTATTCAACATCTCCAAGTTTCACTTTCCTTGCCTGTAAAATTCCTTCCCTATAATAACAGTGCCTGATTTGTGAAGCTGTAAGGACGAAATGAGATCACTGCAGATAAAGTACCCAGCACAACGCCAGGTACAGTTATCTCCTCTGCTCCTCTCTTCCTCCTTCTTCCCTACCCCCTGCTATTATTATTATTATTATTATTATTATTATTATTATTATTATTATTATAGGAGGCATTATATTTTTGTGGAATGAATTATGGATCAAACACCTAATCCTCCAACAGTCTAGTTAAATGACTATTACAGCAGCCATATTATAGCCCAAAGTCCCGCTACGAGTATACATCTTATCAGCACGGGCTTGGGATTTGATTCCAAACAGGCAGGCCTAGAAGATATCTTTGTCCAGGGATTGCCTCACATATTCATCCTTAATTAATCAAAAAAGAACTTGGTTTTGAAGAACAAGACAGCTGATCCCCCTTTTCCAGCTGTTTTGCTGGGTACATTCTATGGAGGGGAGAGATTATGGGAGGAGTGGGAAAGGCAGGATGTGAGGAGGGTCCACTTAATGAGATAGCTTCTTCTGTAGCTTCTCAGCTGCTTCTGAACTTGAACTTGTTCTGAGCCATGGAACCCCTGAAAAAGCTCTTATCTTCTCCCCTCCTCCCCTCCTCTCAACCCCCAACTGAGTCCTCACACCTGATATTTTTGCTGGTTGCGCAGATCTCGAAGCTCTCAAAGAGCAGGGATGCCTAACTGGGGAAACTCTCAGAGCCATCATTAATGACCATCCTGATCTTGGACCTCAAAAAAAAAAAAAAAAAATACACACATTGGCTCAATGTGCACAGCTTCATCATTTTCCCCACTCCCACTTCCCCTTGTGTTTACCTACCGCAGATTAGGCTCCAAATCTGGGATTTTTCTCTTTGTAACTATTCATGGGGTGGTAATTTGATCTTTTTGGCTCCTTGTCTATTTGTTTTATTGTTGGAGAAGTGTGTGTGTGTGTACACGCACGTGCTGGTGAATATTTTACAGGGAAGTTCCTGGGGCTGCCCCCTGGTGCTTGGGAATGGATGCCCATGGAATTGTGTGGGGGTACACAATTCTTGGATAAAGTTTGTGTATCTTGAGCTTTAAGTATCTGTTCACATTTGTATATCTGAGTATTTGGACATATTTGTATCAACTTTTATGTTAGCCAAAAAGAACAGCCTGCCAAGAGAAGCAAATGTTTCCTGCAATGATATAACTCCAAGAGTGAATGAAAGAGGGGATGATGATATACACAGATTAAAATTACACACCATACACTTTCTAGATTATGTAAACTGAATGGTGTGTAATTTCCTACATTATATAAAACAGGCAGGGTCCTATTGTGATCGTCATGGGCCCTAACTACTTCTGACTTCGAGTATGCCTTCCTCCACATAAAAGCATTAAAAATTATCCTTTATAACTCCATTGGTATATAGTATATTCATTTTTTTCTTCAGATTTTATGACACATTAAAACATTTTTGCGAGCTCTTAAAAGGATGGTGGCTTCCTGGCCCTGTGCCTGATGTGTCCAGTGGATGTCCGCAAGGCACTGGGACTCGGCTGTGGCAAGAGACTGGTGAAGGGGCCCCAAGGCCCTCCCAGCAAAAGCTCCACAGCTGCAGCGCTTCATTTCCACGTACCGTGAGCTTAAGGATTTCTTATATCAAATCTATGATGGACATTTATTTACCAGCGGGAATAAGATACTGTAGTGGTAAGAAGCATGGTTCATGTACTCAGTTGGACTTAGAAGTGAATTCCAACTCTTCCACTTACTAGCTATGTGACCTTGAGTGATCATTTAACCTCTCCCAGCCTCAGTTTCCTCATCTATAGTATGTGGAAAATAACACCTTCCTTATAGTGTTGTGAGAATTTACAGAGACGATGGATGTAAAATGCCAGTGCCTTGCACTTATACTTTACTTCTTATTTCTGGTTTGGAACTTTTGCGTAATATGAGTTTAGTCACCAGGCTCAAAGTTTGATTAAATCTTGGGGTAGATATGCACCCAGGCGAGTAAGAGTCAGGTGTTCCTGGTGGGAAATGTCTCTTGATGCTGTGAGGTACACTGACTGGTTCTTCTCTGTCAGCTAGGTGCTGCACATGCAATGCCTCATTTGATCTTCTGAGTAATGCTGCAAGATAGTTACTATAACCTTCATTTTTACAGATGAGGAAACTGAACCTCAGAGCAGTTAGGCAACTTCCTCCAAATCAGCCTGATGGGATTCAAATCTATATCATTCCGGTGCCAAAAGCTGAGTATGCTTTTTCCACTAATTAGGATCACAATCCAGTATCTGCAATTTCCACATCTAAAAAAGAGCTCTAAAAATCACAGAATGTTTTTTCCTTCAAAATTCTTCTGGTAAAACACTTGGTGTGAACTGATGAGGCTAGTCATACCATTCATTCATCTTGGTTAGTGTGATTAAAGTTAGGGCTTCCCTGTGCACTTTTTTCTGATATAACATGCTATTACTTAAAGTTTAAAAAAGAAGCAATAAGCCCAGAGTAGAGCACTCCCCCACCAGCCCTAGCAGTGCAGGGCCCCATGTGTCCTTGAGATGACCCTGTGGAGGGAGTGAAGGCAAGCATGTCGGAACTCTGAGCCATAATCCTGCAGCTAAGACAAAGCGATATTCCATGTGGGCTGATACTGAATTTCCAATCCAGGTCCCAGCAAAGCTGATGAGAACTGGCTAAGCAGCTTTTCCCAATAAGCAAACTTGGGCCATAGCAGAGTAAAATAAATCTCCCAACTTGGCTATGGAGGGGAGAAGATTGAATCCTGCTGCTGACAAAGGGGCTCACTGGGACTGCTCATGGAAAAGGCAAGAGTGAAAGAGCCGGCCAAGTCTCCTTTGTTTAGGGTAACAAAGTGTTTGCATTACATGAGACAGCATATATGTATGTGTGTATGTGCGTGTCTAGTTGAGTACCTCTCAGTACCAATTCCCACCCTGCCCTTTACAATACTGGGATAGACAGAGGTATTGGATGTTCATACTAGAACTATACTGGTCCAGGAGAGAGAGACAGAAGAGATTCTAACTCTAAGGATGAGAGCCTAGGGCTGAAATCTCTCTCCCTGGAATTTTCCGCCATAGTGAGTGATGTGTTTTATCTCTTTCTTCCTGATGAGCTGAAACTCAGCCAAAAATATAGCCTCTCCAGGTCTCCGAGATTTGGAATCCCAACGTAAATGTGACATGGGAAGGGGCTGATGGGTTTGAAAATGGAGATTGCTGGTGGAAACTACCAGACTGTCATCTGTGAGGCCCAGGAAGGGCTGGTCGCCCTTAGGGAACTTTCAGAAGTGAATCTGGTGAGGCCGGCACACATGCACATGCACTAACAGTCCTTACAGGCGGTGGCTGTAAGGAGGAGGGTCTGCAGACCTCATCCAGTGCAAAGAAAACCAAGTGGGGAGCGATCAGTTAGCCATCAAAGCTCTCAAAGCAACCCCCAACTCATATCTCAGTTCTCTGCCCTTATTCAAGAAATGGCCGAGGAGAGACCTTTGGCTTCTCCCTGTTTGGGTGATGTCATTTCCGTGCTTGGCCTTTGCCTTAGTGAAATGATGGGATCCATCCCTCACATAGCGCTTTTCAGACAGGAACAAAGCCTAATCTAACGTACTCTTGGGCTTTGCAAAAGTACACTGTGTACCTCGTCTTTTATTTCTGGCATTGTCTCAGTTGAGGAAGGGGAGAGATTGGGAGAGGAGGTTCATATAAAAGGGGGTAGCATCGAGTACGGGTGTTTGATTACTCATTAGGTTCTCTGTCCCTTAGATGAAAAGGTACAAAGAACAGCCCATCATTTCCAACATCTTGAAGCTCAGAGGTGCTGGGAGGCCATCAGGGGCAATTACTAGTGATGTACTAGAATATTCACATTTCGAGAATTACACATTTGAAAAGAGCCCTGGACATCATCAAATACTACTCCTTTAATTAAGGGATGAGAACACTGGTGCCCAGAGAGGCTAAGGGACATTCTGAAATGACTGAAACCACACAGTTCATCTAAATGGTCACAGAGGCATCTTGGCATAGTCCAGACTCTGGTACCACTCGCTATACACCTATGTTTTGATAAAAGGGAAGAGAATCCATTCACGCAAACTTCTCTTTTCTCACATGTCAAACGAGGAAGCTGGATAATGCCAAGTGTTGGCAGAGATATGGGCACAGAGGACGCTTATGCTCTGCTAGTGGACAATGGATAGTGTAGCCATTCTGGAAAGCAATCTGGCTCTCCTTTGTCAAATTAATATTTACATACCTGTGAGCCAGCAACTTTACTCCCAGATATACTATCCCAGTGAAATGCTTACAATAGCCCACAGGGGATGTATACAAGGGTGCTTATTCCAGCACTGCCATGGTATCGGGGAGTGGACAGGTGAAGCGCGGTGGAGACCTGCCCACCCTGGAGTGCCGGGGGCAATAAGGAGCCACAGAGAGAATGAGTACATGGCGATGCATGGTCTTAAACTGGTACTCCAGGGGGGAAAGTATAAAACAGAACGTGTTAAACACCAAATTTCATCGAATTTAAATACCACTTACTGTACTATGCACCATTACTTTACGTTTTGACTCAAAAAGTAAACATTCTGCCCATTAAACTATGGCATACAATTGATTGCGAAATGGATCCTCACGCCAGAGATTAAAATGTGAAATCCAATTATGCAAATAAAAATACACACAGAGTGATATTTATGGCAAGAATATATTCAAATATACATTAAACACATTGCTTATGGGGTGTAGTGGTGAAATGGGAGTGGCGACGGGGATAGAGGGGAATAAACAAATGAATATAGGAGCTTTGCACAATGCCAAGAAGATAAAGTGGTTAACTCTGAGCAATGGTGGATAAAAATGTGAAAAGGTGGGATAACACCAGTGATGGGCTTGAAGTGAGGACTACTGAGAAGACCCAGGCGCAGTTCACAGCATGGAACAGAGTTCACGAGTTGTTTCTATTCTCTCTTCACCTTTGTATTTTTTAAGGGTTTTTAAACTGATTTTTAGAGAGAAAGGAAGAGGGAGAGGGAGAGAGAAGCATGATGTGAGAGTGAAACAGTGGTCAGCTGCCTCCTGCACCCTCACAGGGGCCCGAGCCCGAAGCCCAGGCATGTGCCCTGACGGGAACGGAGCTGGCAGCCTTTCGGTGCACGGGACAACGGGCGGCCAAACGAGCCACACAGGCCAGGGCTCATCCTTGTATTTGAGGATGCTGCCCAGGACAGGAGTTGAAGGGGAAGGGTCACTGTCCTGAGTGTCATTTATTCCTTAAATACAGTAACCCTGACTTTGCTTCACATTCCGGCTCCAGCACACTGTCAATAAATGTGGCAACCAGCAATCTTTTGCTTTTCCGACACCAGAAGTCCATTTTATTATCTGCTTATAGGAAGATTTAAAGCACAGCGACAGAGATAACGACGGCAATGATGATGGAGATAAACGAAATGCAGACTGAGGGTTGCCAGAGGGGAGGGGAGTTGGAGGGCTGAGTAAAAAGCGAGGGGATTGAGAAGTTCCGATTGGCGTCACAGAATAGTCACAGGGATGCGACGTACAGCGCAGGGGACACAGTCAGTAACACTGTAATGACCATGTGTGGTGTCAGGGGGCACTGGAAATATCGGGGGAACATTTTGTAAAGTATATGATGGTCTAACCACTACGCTGTACACCTGAAACTAATACAAAATAATATTGAATGTAAAATAAATAAATAAATAAACAAACATACATTTGATTAAATGAAAGGGGAAAAAAACCCAAAAAAATACCATAAAAAGTGCAAAATCTTAAAAAAAAAAAAAAAAAAGGCAGTGTTTCAGGAAAACTTATTTTCCAGAAGTTCTTTGAACAATTTTCCAATTTCTTTGGAGGAGCAATATGAAATCAACCCAGTAAGCAAATAACATACAGATTCTGCTGGGAGCCTCTGGGAAATGGATTAACTTCTTGGAAGAGGCTCACACATCCCCACGAACACGGTCAGCCTGAAAACACGGGGCGTTTTGTTGAAGGAGCATTAAGGAAGGCAAACCATAATGCTTAAGCTACTCCGGGGAAGAGCGAGGACTAGTGAGGTGCAATAAAAAGTATACAAATTGCGGCTTTGGAAATGTCTTCCCGGGAGATTGGGAAGGGGTACAAAACTCTCAGTGAGCCAGGTAGGTTCCTAATGAATAGCTGAGCTGTCTCCCTCACCAAATGAGTAAAGGCTCCTTAGTCTAAGGGGAAAAAATTGATCTTGGTCTTTAAATTAGGCAACAGCAAAGTAAACGTTTTAATAAAAATGATTAAGGTGAGCCACACTGCGAGCTTGCTGACACTGGAGACAGCACCCGTGCCCATGCTGGCCACTGTGAGAAGGACCCTGAAATCACTGTCTTTTCTTATGGCAAAGAGCACAACTCTGGACCTCCTGCACCAATGGGGGTTTAATAATAAAACACTGCCACCCACAGTGTCTGAAAGCCCAAATATGCTATTAAAAGGTATAAGACACAGGGGATGAGTGTGGGATCCAGGCCTCTGTTCCCTCTCAAGGGGACAGGGGTTGGGGAAAGAAGCTATTGTATCTCTAAGTTTCTGGATGCCTCTTTCTTTCCCTTCCTTTGCCTTTCTCTTGAATTTCAGCTCAATGGCTCTTTCCCTCTGTGTGAGGATTTTCCAGAGTCCTTCTGAGCTCAAGAGTTTTATTATTTAATATCTGAGGCACAGCTGATAAGAATCTTTCTCTCCATCTCCTAGATTCACAAAGTCTTGTTGGAAAGGGTAAAGGAAAAGCTGTTTCCCTTCACATTTCTAGACCAAAGACATTTGGAGGAAATTAACTAGGATTTAAATCCAAAAAATGACCATATTTTTGGCTTTGTGTTGTTTTCCCCTCACTATAAGGACAGTAACAGCTGGTTCTTGAGTGGACAGTCCAGCTAGTGGGCAACTCCGCTTTTCAGGTGAATATTCTGGGTGGGCTGAAAAGTGGGCCAAATCCAGGTAATTCATGATTTACCTGTTCACCCTTAGTTTTCCAGACTTGGAGAATCTTGAAGCTGGGAAGGGCCTCACAGATAATCTGGTCAGCTATTCCCAATTTAGGGTCCTTGAGCAGGTAGGGGATCCTCAAAGGCATAAAAAAAAGTGTTTAAAAGCTTTTCTTCAATAACTTTAAAAGTCTATAAGGAAACATACATTTAACTTTCAACAAACTTCCCAACTGATGACAATGCCAAGAAATGCAGTTGTTAGCACTGAGAGCTTACGCAGATTTGCGGCTCTGGTTGGCAGATGATGACACTGCAAAAATATAGGAATGGAGCCTTATTGGTGACAAAATTGGAAACCCAAGATGTAGGTTAAATCTCACTTTGTAGGTTTGGTAACTGAGATTCTCAGTGAGTTGTGAAAAGTTGTATTGAATTCAGAAACTCCTCGGGCAATAAACTAGCTCTCTCTGTCCTTCAGTTCAAGTAAAGCCTCTGAATGAATAAATATTTTAATGTTTGTTTGTTTAGTACAAGATTATGTTTGAGTAAGTAGCATTTCAGCTTTTCACATGTTTACTCTGCTCAGAATACGATGCTGGAGAAGGAACTTGAAGTATAAGATGGCCTGCTTTTTCCAACTTTCCTTGGAGACCCAGGGTCTGGCCCAAACCTTACAATGAGATGAAGACAGGTATGGACTCATTCCCTTTTTATTTTATAGGAATAGAGCAGATACCAACCCCAAACGTGAAATCCTGTTTGTCTGGCAGTCTTTACTGATGCACTGAATAGTGCTTAAGATTTAGAAGTTTCCTTTGCCAGTATTAAACAAGCAACTGAAGTAAGCTCTACATGAAATACTCTGAGAACTGTGCTGTGTATAAGTCAACCACACAATCTCACAAAATAGAAGTGTCCATAGAAAGCAATAATTCCAGTACTGGGAAGGTGTCTATGCTGGTAGAGGCATGTGTGGGGAAACATTCTGCGTGGATAGGGAGCTTGAAAGGGCAGGTGAATTTATTGATAGATTTCGTTCTTCTTCATCCCATCTGGCAAATCATTTCTGTTTATCTGGATGCTTCATAAAAGGCACTTGATGGTCAACATACATTAAGAGTAGGTAATACTGCCATTGATTCCCTAGAATTTCTTTGCTGAGCCTCAGTAGCTGGACCATGCAAAGAGGTCCGCGTCAGGACTGCTAGAGCATGAGAAGTTTACACAGTTCAAGAGAAAACTGAGCCCCTCTTATTTAGCCCCTTCATTTCTGTGAGATCTAACCATCCTTGGTCTCACTTAGATTTCAAGAGAACTGAAAAATCCAAGAAGAACTTGAAAGAGACTTTTCAAGGTCATTATTTTGTCCTTAAGTTCTGAGACAGAGCAAAGGGATGGAAAAAGGATTAGAAGAGAAATGCTTTTTAAATTTATTTTATTGAGCTATAATTCACATACTGTAAAATTCACCATTTTAAAGTATACAATTTAGTGGGTTTTAGCACATTCACAAGGTTGTACAACCATCACCACTATCTAATTGCAGATCATTTCACACACACACACACACACACACACACACACACACACACCCCACCCCAAAAAGAAAACCTGTAGCCATTAGCAGTGTTGTTGGATGGCTTGTATGTAGGCCTGCCTCAGGTATGCAACATTGCTAATTCATTTGTTCATTCATTCAACAAACACTTATTAAGCATTGACCAAGCTCTAGGCATGGGGTAATTTAGCCCTACCCCTTGCAGCAGAGCTACGTACCCAGCCACAAGATGTCGAACATTATCTTAGGGAGCACAGTGTCCTTTAGGGTTACAGTCAAGTCCGCAGGTGTGAGGCTGTGGCAGCTAGGCGTGGGTGGTGAGGGCTGTGAGGGGGGATTGTGATTGACAGCAACTATACAGAGGGGTTATATGTTCTGCAGGAAGGTTTGCTCTGCTGCTTAGGTTCCTTTTAAATGCTCACAGGCTCCTGGCTTTTAGAACCATTACCTCCCTGAAGGAGCTGTTGGCCAGCAAACCAAACCCTGCGCATTCCCAGCCACCTAGGCCTCTCGCCACTGTCCACATTTCCTGCTCAGTCTCCGTCCAGCTGCAAAACTTCTCCCCATCTTTGACAATTTCCATTTTCTTTCACTTAGTTTTCATTTGCATATCTCTTCCCAATTATTTCCCCTATAAATCCCTTTGACTTTTATCATTTCTTTTTTCTTTCACTTTTCTTCCTTTTTACAAGGCTTCCCCCTCCACCCAAAGTACCCAGCAGGCTTGGGTGAGAGAGTTGCCACGGGAGTTTCTCAGAGGTGAGAAAGAATGTCTTTGCGCCATACACACTCACATTCAGAGAAGGCGTGAGCTTGGTGGTCTCTCCTTTCCTGCAGTGCCATCATTTATAATTACATCAATATAAAATAATATTTATTAAGCTCTTACCTTGAGCCAGACACTGTACTAAACTCTTCACAGCTTTATCTTATTTATTCCTACACATCAATCCAATAAGGTCGGTGCCGTCAGGCTCTCTAGTTTACAGAATGGAAGCCCAGTCTTGGAGTGGTTATTTGTTTAATACCATAAGTGAGGACCTGGTAGAAAGTCACCCAAAGCCAGCTCTGTTTGAGAAGCCTAAGTTGTGACTTTATAAAGCCTTACTTTCTAGGTTTCTATCTTCCCTCCAACCCACCTCCCACCGAAGCCAGCTCCCTCTTGCTTCCTGAAGGGGACGTGCAGTGGAGTTGGCCTCTTTCCAGCATTTGTGAGCTGGAGGATGCTTGGCAGGGGCTGAGCCCTGAGCTCCATGGAGCATTGTAACTGCTGGTACTAGGGCAATAAAATCTTAACGGTCTCCAGAAAAGACGCTGTAAATTCTTCAGAGTCCCACTTTGGGTGTAAAGGTTCACGCCTCCCCCCTCCTCTTCTCTCCACCCCCACCCGGAGGAACTCCCCAGGGTTTCATGAAAGGGGCCATGCATTAAAACAAGGCACAGAAATCCCAGCAGCCTCCAGCTGCAGCCAGGGCTGTGTTTTGTATAAGAAATGTCCTTAAAAGAAAAAAACCCTCAAAACTTAGGAATCAACTTTGTTCAGGATCATAGACACACAGCTTATGCTTTGGGGAGCAGTATAGAGAAAAAAGCGCAGAGGAAATGGCCAAAGAGGGCAACAGAGGGCAAACGAAGAATAACCCTGAACATGTAAGAATGGGCAGAAGAAACTGTGTGAAAACAACACCCGACAGGTTGTGGGATTTTTCTTCCCTGGATTACTTTAATATTTTTACCTGGGCCCTGACACACCAGCTGTGGTCTTTTTGAAAAATGCATTTGGCTGCTGGGAACTGAGCTGGGACATAAGTATCAGCAGAGGCCGGAGAGGGAATGAAAGTTCATTTCTTCCTTCAGGGAGCAAGAGAACAGATCTCAGGAGCAGCTGGGGGGCTGAGGCATGGAGAGTAACAGCGGGGTCCCTTTTAGAGTCCCCTTTCTGCCCCAGACAGACAACTAACTGGCTCACATCTAGAGAAAGTGTGAAAGTGGGACAGTGACCTAGGAAAGTGACCACTGGGACAGATAGCTTGGTGTGACCTAAATCCCAGCATCATACGAGCAAAGTTGCTTTGACTCCTGTCCCCCAGGGAGAGGCAGTCCAAAGGGGAAGAGGAGGGCTGAAGGGCTGAGCCCAGATCCAAAATATATGAGCTCATGTCAAGGATGGGTGAAAGCCAGGGGGCCTGGGGCTTGATAAGCACAACAAAAGGGTTTATGTGTCTAGTGTGATAAAACCCAAATGTATTTGTCCAAATCCTGCTTCTTTCCTAGTCTCTAAACCCCTGTGCATTTCACAGGAAATTAAATCTGTGTTTGTCAGATTCCTTTACCCTTCCTTCGTTGAAGGGAGGATCGGTTGGAGTTGGTTTATGTACTAGACTCTGCTAGGATTTGTTTCTGTAACGAACTTCTAATGCTTTTCTGATCAAGAGTGAAGTACAATGAAGTACAGTGGTAGGGCCAGCAGCCACTAGGTCAATCCTTCACCGGCCAGCAGAAGTGTGTGTGTGAGTGTGCGTGTGTGTGTGTGTGAGTGTGTGCGTGTGTACGCACAGGGATGTATATGCGGGGAAAGGAGAGGTATCAGAGTGGATAATTTGCATTACAACTGTGTGCTGAACCCCTAATCTCACATTTGAGCCACAAGTTTAAAGAGACTTTGGGAGTTGACTTGTTCTCCTTTTTTCCGGTGTCATTTTGGGAGGAATGTGTCTTTCTTTAAAAATTTCAGTACTTCAGGCTCCTTTCCCAAGTCAGACTAGACTTCCTCTCCAAGACGTCTGGAGGCCTTACTGAAGACTAATGTGTTTAATCCTGCTGCACTTAGCCAGCAGCAAAGAGAAGCTCTTCTATTTTCCTCTGTCTTTCCTTGAGGGGAGGAATTAGGTCCTATGCATTTCTGCCTCTCAGTCTATAGCAGAGTGCCTGGCATCCAGGAGGCGCTCATTACTGTTTGTAGGAGGGAAGCAGGAATCTTTAAGGAGCACTTTAGCCACCCCCATGAGCTCCTCCTTGTGCCTCCTCTCAATATGTTCTCTCCGAAGCCCCAGACTTCTCTCCTTTTTTCCCTGATACCTTTTTAAAAATTACCTTTATACAGATGACTTCTAAATTCCCTTGGTCTCACCCCTGCAGACTGCTTCCTCCATCTCCATCTCCTGGCTCCTTGGGAACCTTTGTGTGGGAGGAGAGTACGGGGGAAAGACACCCTGTTGGTATTTCAGAGCAGTGTGGCTGAGACTGCTCCTCCGTGACCTTCTCCGGGCGGCTTCCCTCTTTGCCCGAGTCTAGAGCAGGAGCCTCAGACTTCTCTGCTGCTCTCGTCTGGTGACAGAGTGGGGCAGTGCCGTCTGCTTAAGTCCCAGGGTTAAATGAGGTTGGGGGCACCCCTGGGCGCTGGGATCTGGGGAGGAGCTGGGCATGGGGGAGGGAAGGCATCTGAGGTTGTTAGGTCTGAGACGCGGTCTGGGGCAGGGCTTTGTAAACAATGCTGTTGTACAGGCGTTATGATTACTGGTGAGCATCCCATAGTTTGGTTAGACTCCAGGCTGCAGTCCCTCCAAAGTGCCTTTTCTCCCAATCCCAAACTCACAATAGTGTGAGGCATATTTGTCTCCGTTTCCTGTATAGAGAGCTGAGTCCAACCTCTTTCTTAACCACAAACTGCTTGACCCTAAGAAGCTGCTTCTTGCCAAGCCTCCAGCGTCCAGTCCTTAACTTACCCCGTGGTTCTCTAACTTTAGCACTCCATCAGGGTTCACAATCACGTGGAGGGCTTGTTAAAACATAGGGTGCTGAGTACCCCCTCACTTGGCACCCCAAGTTTTTGTTCAGTAGTTCTGGGGCGAGGCCTGAGATTTTGCATTTCTAACGAGCTCTCAGGTGATGCTGACGCCGGGAAGGGGGGAGGGCGGACAAATCTGACCAACTGGCCCACTCCTTAGAAACCACTCATCCAAGGTTTCTCTCAAAGTAAGTGCTGCCATTGATTGAACTTGATTTCTGCTCAGCTCTTTAGTTGCTTTATCTCACTTAATCCTCACGACCACCCTGTGAAGTCGGCCCTGTTCATATTCCCACTTTTAAAGAGGAAGAAACTGAGGCACAGAGTGGTTTTATATTTCACCCAGTGTAAGTGGTGAGGCTGTTTCAGAGCTGGGCAGTGTTACTCTGTCGCTTGTGTATTTAATCACCCTGCCATACTGCCTTAAGGGCCCAAGCTTCCCCCCCCCCGCCCCCCCATGGACTTCTTCTACCTTAGAAACGGGGTTTTGCAAACAAGGTGCCCTTTCATTCTGAAACCCCCGCCTCAATTCCTCTTTGCTCTGGCTAAGTACAGCAGGAGCAAACACACATTTAATCTCCATTAAGGCCTTCAGACTTTTTGGAGAGGAAGTAGAGTCTGACTTGGGAAAGAAGCCTGAAGTACTGAAATTTTTAAAGAAAGGCAGTTTTACTGCCTCCAATAACAGGGCAATACAAATGAGTGACTGAGCATTTCCAAGAATTCCTCTTAGCCTTTTAAAATAAAATAAATACATATGGCTCATTTGCATACAGACAACTGTATTAAAGAGCAAGAACTGATTACTTACTTGAGTTCTGGTTAAAAATACATTAGAATGTTGCAGCTGATTTCTTAGAGGCGCCATATGGATTAATAACCAATATTTTGATACATGCAGCCTTTAAGATCATCCCATCCATCAGGAGGATTGCTTTGCATTTGCTTCTAGATTCGGGTTTTGGTGTCTGGCAAAACCCACAAACATGAAATTGTTATGTGAAGGCAAAATGTGACGCATCCTGGGCAGGGCTAGGATTTGATTTTAAATAAAAATAGCTCAAACATCTTGGTGCTTTGCCTCAGCAGGGGTTCTGACACAGAGTTTGTAGAAGTTACAGACTTTCCCAGAGATTCTACTATATAATGTGTCAGGAGGAGGTCTGGGAATCTGCAATATATATAATCTCAAATTTTATTTTGTTCTTTTTTTTAACTTATTTTTTTCTACCTATGCAATTCAAATGCACCACACTGTGAGAAACTGCCAGGTTGTGGGAGGAAATGGGGACCTGGGAGGTTCTCAGACACTTCTGTGGTTCCAACCTGCCCATTAGACCCACTTGCAGCTCTATTAAAAAATACCAACTCCTCACGCTCCACGAAAGACCAGTTAAGGCAGAAATTTTAGGAGTGGATATTGACATTAACAAACAAACAAACAAAACAAAGCACTCCCTGGGTGATTGTAACGTCGGGGAGCAATGTTGAAAAACCACTGGTAACCTGATTTGGAGCAACACTATCCAGGGTATATTTTGGCTGAGGGTAAAATAGAAAAGTGGAGGACAGGATATGCTGTGTGGGTGGATGGGTGTGTATCTTTTCTAGATCAGGGTAAACTCCTGTTATAAAAGACCCTAATTTAGGAAACAGGTGCTGCCCAGGTAGAAAGCCTCAGCTGGTCCTTCCTACGCGACGATCCATTCTCTGCCCGGCCGGTGGTGCAGGGCCCCTGCCCAGGGCCTCTGCGCGCCGCTTGCTTCAGGTGCCTTGGGCAGCGCCTGCTGCTCCCCTCTGCTAGGCCCTGCCCGCACTTGGGCCTCAGGCTGGGCTGCTCTCAGGCTGCTCAGGTCTGGCAGCCACACAAACCCCTGCAGCCAGTGGTTTCTGAATATATCCCTTCAGCTTCAGCCCAGGGGCTCTGGCTTTTCTGTTTGTTTTCTTTTTTCTTTCTTATTTAAGAAGCTCAAGAGAACTTAAAAGCAGACCCTTGAAAGCTAAGCATTTCTAATCACATAAAGGTGTCTCTGCAGGACCTGGGCTGAAGAGGGCTTGTTTGGGGGCTTTCATCTTCCTGTGTAACCCCTTCCTTCTTCAAACAATCTTTCTGGGCTCTTATCCACCCAGCTTCTTTGCTGTATACACACCCCCATCAAGCCCAGGTTGGGGGCCGAGAGGGAAAGGGAGCAGAGGGGTTGGCCCAGGGCCTGAGGGGGCAGGGAGGAGGCAGTCGGCCCCCATGCTGGGCCCAGGGAGACTTTGTGAGAAAGCCCCTCTCCATCTGCAGCCCGGCCCGGTGGGAGTCAATTAATTCTGAATAACCTAAACCGACAGAGGTATTTGCATTCACAACCTGACTGATGACCGTATAAAATTGATTTATGAATTAAAGTGCTTCCCCTCCCTTTATCCCGATTCAGGCTGTAATTGATTATACGTGCTGCAGCGAAATTAAATGAAAGAAAATTAAAAAGAAAAGAAAAAGGAAAGTGAAAATAAAGAGAGACCCTTGCTTGGCGATCCAGCATTCTCAGGGCTCCCCAGGATTAGCCGTTCTATTCATCACTTATCATTTTTTTATTTAAAAAGTTACTTCCCCCTTTGTTTGTCTTCACCCCACCCTGCCCCCAACTCTGTTATCGCCAGTATGCTCCTCTCCGGCCTCCTCCCACTTGCTGATCCTTCGGGATGCAAGGGGCCATTACCCTCATTTTCCCTGGATAGGGTGGGAGAGAAGCAAAGAGGGGCTCCAGGTAGCACTCACTGTACCCACAAAAATTTGAGGAGTGAGCTAAGGTGTCTTTGATCTCTGCCTCTCCTTTCTGTGACTCATTTTGTCTCTTTCCTCATTGCCCCCCGCTCCACATGCACACAATCAAAATTTCCTTGCAGGAAAATCTCATTAATAAGTTCTCAGAAGGAAAACATTATGATAAACTTTAAAAATAAAATCCTCACCCATGGATATTTGAGAGAGGACGAGAGAGAGAGGGAGAGAGAGAGACAGAAGGAGAGACATCGATGTGAGAGAAACATTGATCAGTTGTCTCCTCTACATACCTGACCCGAGGTCGAACTCAAAGCCTAGGTGTGTGCCCTGAGCAGGAAGCAAACCCACAGGCTTTTTGGTGCACAGATCAATGCTCCAACCAGACAAGCCACCCAGCCAGGGCAATGATAAACTTCCTAATGCTTCATTCCTCTCAGCAGAAATTCACCAAAGAATAGTCTTCAGAAAAAGGAATACAACTCTGAGTGTGAAATTTCAAGCTATTACGTAGGGGACAACCGTTTTCTTGCAGGAAGGGGGGTCTTACATAGGGAAGGAGGGGAGCTGAATTCAAATTATCTACACAGTGTAAGGACAGACTTTGGAAACAGACCAAGACTCTGACAATTAGTTAAGTGTCCTCGAGGGAGTCACTTAACCTTTCTTGCTTTCCTAGATTCCTGTTTCAGAGATAACTGCCTAAACTTGAATAATGTATGTAAATCCCCCTGAAGTATGGCAAATGCTGCGCAAACATTGGAGCCTGCTTGCTTATGCTGCTGGTTTCATTGCCAAACCAGATCTTGAGAACAGACTACCTTCTTTACAGCTGTCTCCTCCGAGATCCTGGCTCATAAAATACTTCGTAGCTAAACCATCGCCTCAGTCCACCCTCCCCGCTTCCTCACCTTTCCCCTCCCACCACAGGTCTGCCAAGATTCCATCCCCAGCTCCTGCTACTTCTGTTCCTGCCTCAATTGCTGTCTTAAAAAGTCCACCTCCTGCTGTCCCACTTTCACTGTTTTGACAGGTACAGTAGCGACTCCCCTCCTCTAACATGTTAATGTGCAGTTTTAAGGGTAATTGCATATTAAGTGCTTTTGGCCACATCTCACAGACAGTTAAATAAAGTGGGGAGAGGTTGCTTGGGCCTATCAGGAAGAAGCCACTCTGCTGACACCCAGAATGATGCTCGCATTCCCCAACGGAGTTCTTCTGGGTGTGGAGTTTGAACTCCCAAAGAATTGCCACAAAACAAACAAACAAACAAACCCCCCTCCCCCAAAGCTGAACCCTCTTCAGGGAATGTTCAAGAGGTAAGTCATGTGACAAAAAATTTTCTAATATACATTCAGGCAGCTCTAAGTGGAGCTAACCTGGAAAGGAAGCTTTGCTAGCAGAAGCCCCCCACATTCACAGGGGGAAAAACCCAAATACATTTTAAGCATTTATGTAAGTCAAGAGGATAGCCAATTAACACAGAGAAGGAACTAATGGAAGAAATCTAAGTGAAACAAAGAACTTGATGACTAATTCCTTGAGGCTGAAACAGGATTTAAAAACACAGGTGGGCCCTGGCTGGTCTGGCTCAGCAGATAGATTCCTGGTCAAGGGTGCTTACCTCTATTGCAGGTTCAATCCCCAGCCCTTTGGGGCCCTGCAGGAGGCAACCTATCTATGTTTCTGTCTCTCTCTCCCCCCCTCTCTCCCTGCCTTTCTCTCTAAAAATTAATGGAAAAAATATCCTTGGGAGAAGATTAAAAACAACACACACACAAAACCACAGTGGGACAGAATGGTATTAAGAAAAGGGTGTTAAGAAGAGTGTCTAGCTAGGTGGGGATTAGCTTTAGAAGATGAAAGCGGTCTGTCTGTGGCATGTGGCTAGAAATGGCATCTCCAAGTGACTTCTAGGAGAGTAGTACAAGTTCCAAGGCCGGAGGATAGAGCCCCTAGCCGAGGCTCCCTCTGCTTCCCCATGGGGCCATCTGAGAGCTCATCTTGCCCTGGTCTAGGATCAGCCATCAAGCAATATGGAGGTAACTATAACCCTCACCTCTGCCCAGAAACAGAGGTGAGGAATCAGTTACCAGGGCCTTGGCGCCAGCTAGCGAAGAAGCCAGAGGGGAAGTGTGGGGATAGGGAACGTTAGGAGGCTTGCTTCCGCCGCTCAACTTCAAGATGAGAAAAGCATGCACACGGGTGTTTATAGTGGCTTTGTTCATGCCTGCTAAGGCTTGGAGGCAACCAAGGTGTCCTTCGGTGGGCGAATGGATAAACAAACTGTGGTACATCAGACAACAGAAAATTACTCAGTGATGAAAAGAAATGAGTTATCAAGCCACGAAAAGACATGGAGGAACTGTAAATACATATTGCCAAGTGACAGAAGCCAATATGAAGACACCACATTCTGCACAATTCCAACTACATGACATTCAGGAAAAGGCAAAACGAAGGGGATGGTAAAAACAACTCTGATTAGCATAGATGAGACTGATGAATGTCAGAGGGATGGAGGAGGGTGGGTGGGTGGAGGGGGAGAGAATAACCGAAGAATTTATGTGCATATATACACAACCCAAGGACATGGACAATGGTGGGGAGAGGGACTGGGGAGGGGGAAGGAATGGGGTGGAACGAGTCATTGGGGAGAAAAAGGGACATCTGTAATATTTTAAACAATAATAAAATTAAAAAAAAAACCACAACTCTGATTGCCAGGGGTTAGAGAGCAGGGGGGATGGCTGAGGGATGAATAGGTGGGACACAGGAATTTCTTAGAAGAGTGAAAGTATTGTTTGATACTGTCATCGTGGATGGCTTTCCTTACTCATTTGTCAAAACCCATAGGATGTATAACGTAGAGTGGACCCTGACATGCATGAAGACTTTCATTAATAAATATGTATAAATATTGGCTCATTGGTTGTAAGACATGTACCACACCAATACCAAATGTCAATGACAGGAGAAAGTGTGGAGGAAGGAGGAGAGGGAAGGCGGAGGGAGAGGGAGTATATGGGAACTCTCTGTGCTTTCCATTCAATATTTTGTCATTATCGACTTTTAGCTGTTGTTAGAAAGATCCTACATAAATGTCCATTTATTTTATCAACCTTAATGGCAGGCAGAAGTGACCTCTGAAGACAAAAACAGCTTGCTAATATATAGAAAAAGATACAGCTTGAAATGGGCCCCAGTGGCTGTCATTGCAAAGGGGACATGGCAAGCTCAGGATAGGCCACTTGGTGTGACTCTATTCTTACTAGCAGACTCTGACTCCCCTTAAACAGTGACTTCCTCAGAGCTTTCAACGACAAAAAGAACGAAAGGTCAAAACTCGTACTTATGGTAAGGAGGGCAATCTGCAGAGCACGGATGAAGAGTTGTTGAAACCACAAAAATGAGATCCTGGAATCAGTTTTGTCGTAATAGCTCAATCAAACATTCCTGGCAAGTCCCTCAGCCACATCAATGCTTTCCTTTGGACATCTCCGCCTCTGGGGTTGCATGGGTTTGCTTTCAATGCCCAGAGCAGATGTTTCTCCTGGACTCTTCTCTACAAACATAACAGAGAACGCCTCTTCTTTTGTTGAGAAAACCCAATCTTACTTCTGGTCTGTAACTTTAGCATCTTCCAAAATTCTAGGCAGTCCTCCGCAGATGGTCCCACTACCACACAAGGGCCCATGCTGGACTCTCACTCTCATCCCTGCTGCCATCTGGGCTCCCGTCCTTACCTAAGACTGACTTTCTACAGCCAGAATCTGGTCTCGTCTAGACCAGCTTTTCTCCTATTCTTGCTGTGACACGTTGTTGACTTGGCCCAGTTTCCCAATCAGTTCAGTGCTCTTGGACTCAGCCACCATAATTCAGGGAAATACATCATTTACATATACCACTCTCCCTAATTCCGCTCAACAAATGTGTCTGACCTACAAAATAAGACTGCAGGATTTGCAAAGAAAAAGAATAGCCCTTTTCCTTGGACCCTTGTTCTGAGCTGAGCAGTGTGTCGGTTACATGAGAACAATTCCGAGCCAAGATAATAAACGAGGGTTTGGCGGTGAGGTCCTGTCTATATATGTAAGTGCCAGGAGAGCTCAAAGAAAGTAATAGATACCTGTGGGAACGGCTTGTCAGGGAGAACTTTTGGGAAAAACGAAGGTGTAAGATCTAACTGAAAGATCGTTTGGTCTGATTATGTACTTCCCTTGATTCAGCAAAGCGCTGAAAAACAATCATGGTTTGAACCTTCAGGAAAAGATATGATCAAATAGGAAAATCCACCCCGGGTGGGGGGGAACCCACAGGAAAAAGGAAAGGAAGTAATAGCAAAAAATTTCATCAACCATGTATTTTTTAACTGAGTTATTCAGTGTACTTTCCCCACTTTATCTGATCATGAGGCTGAAACCGGGTGATTTCAGGCCACCTCCTACATATTATTATCCTTTCCTCTGTTATCTGGCCTTCACTTCCCGCGGTGTTGGAATAGGAAATTAATAGGATACAGTATAAAAACGGGAGGACCCGAAGGGGAGCTGCCAAATACAGCGTCTCAAATGAAAAGTTGTAAATGGTTTAGAGTTCAGGGCAGACTTGGAGAAGTCAGGGGTTAGGAAAGAGGAAGAAGGACCATGCTCACTATGTTTAAAAGGTAAGTCACTTTCAACTCTGCATTGTACAGGCTGGCACAGAACCGGATGCTTGGCCAATGATCTCCGAGAAACAACCATGTACTCAGAGCACGGTTTATGCTGTTAATGGCCTCTCTTTGGGAAGGAGGATGATACTTCATAGAGTATTGTGACGATTGGGTAACTGATGCATATAAAGCATTTAGATACTGCCTGGCATATGGTAAGGACTATAACTATTATCATGTGACAAAGACACACAAAAAGTAAAAAAAGCAAACAAATACCCAGTCACTCTTAAAAGTCGCTTGGTATATATTTTTAAGTGACCACATATTTATTCTTTCGAAAATAAATGATATCTAGGATGGAAATGAGACAGGTTAAAAGAATGTTAGTCTGGGTTTAATAATAAATCTATGTTTTTGTTCATATGAAGAAATAAACCTTAATAATTACATTAAAATGATCTTTGATGGAATGATATTAAGACGTCCAAAACAGGCAAATGTTCCATCTGTTTAAAAACACTACAGTTTTTCTGATTAAAGAGTGGGTTAAGGGGATAAACCAACATCACTAAAAATCTGGACTGGCTCTATTAAAAGGACCACCTTCCAACCTTGGAGCCAATGTTCCAAACCTTCTGGAAGAGTGAATTGACCAGTTCCTTGAGTTTCCCTGGTGGCCCCCATGAGTCCTTGGGTCACACCAAGGCTCTACTTGACTTGGATGGATGCCGTCACCATGTAATGGCCCCTGCTGGTCTAGCCACATGCTGGTAGATACAGGGAGAGAAAAGGGTTCCTTGACACGCTCCTCCAAGGCTATGCATTCGGCGGAGGGAAGAGCAGCGGCTGGAGAACTACGGCACCCTGACAATTTGGAAAGAACTGTGCCTGAAACCGCCTCTTTAAAGTCTGTGCCTTTAGTTCCATGACACTAAAAAGTAGGGACACACACCTCTTAATTGCCTGAGTGACGTCTCTTTCTATCCCTTCCAGCTCTCAACATCTGCCATTCTAATACATGGTGTTTCTAAGCACAGCCTCTGGTCCTCAGTTCCTCGTGGTCATCCTAGAGAGGGAGACTCTTTGCATCTTATTTCAACCCCTAATTGTCTTCTAAATAGACACATTTCACATCTCCAAAACGACTTGAACTTTGCTTATCTTATCTAGAGATATTCCCCCCAGTCCAAAGGCAAATCCTCCATAAAACAGGGCTGGACAATAGAGCAGCAAACTGGCGAGTAGAGAGTCAGCACTACCACAGGGAGAAATGCGTCTCTGCAGAAGGTCATGAAGGATTTGAGGTGAAATGCAATTTTAGGGAAAAGTAGTATGCTAAAAAAAATGTGCTAAAAATATATCCCTACTATCAAAAAGCCAAAATTAATTTTGAAAGCTGTGTGTGTGTGTGTGTGTGTGTGTGTGTGTGTGTGTGTGTGTGCGAAAAGCTGAAGGCTTATGCAAATACTATATTAGAAATGAAGAACAAATGGAGAAAGCCAAGGCCAGTAATACAAGACAAGGAAAATAAAAGTCAAAGCCATAAGTTTGTAGGTACGTAATAAGCAATTCTGGTTTTAAGAAACAACCTGGAATTTTTAAAAGTCATTTCAACATTTCCAGCTTCACGTGATAGTCATTGCAGAGGTAACTGCTTTATTTTTAATTTGAATATCTTTACTATTAAAGACTACATTCCAGAAAGGTAAGAACGTTTAGAATACAAAGATCCTGGAAGATCATTTACAGGGGGCTCTGTGGTGAATCATCCTTCAAGGTGTGATAATGGTGTATCTTTCCAATTTTCTATTTGGGCTAAACAGTCTCAGCATGTAAAATCATCATTAGTGGAAGAAGAAAAAATAAACATCCCCTATTAAAAAAAAACATGAGACTGCTCAATAAGTAAGATCTTTTGTAAAATTTAAAATTTGATTTAAACTCTGAGGATGAAGTTGTTAAAAAGTTGGCCACTTTTGATTCTGAAGTGGGTCTTTGTAGCTGTTTTTTGAACCCCTGGAATAAAGAGGGCTGATTTGCAATGGAATCTCCCGAGCTTGCAGTCATATATTACAATATGTTGTAAATCCAGAGGGTACAATATAGATTTCACAGGGGGCCCCGGGGGTTAATTGAAATTCCATCTGCTTCTTCTCTGTGGCAAACTTAGTATCCTGGGATATTAGCTCAGGATAAGATATGAAATTTACAATTTTTTATTTTTAGGCTAAAGTAGAAGTTTGCCTAAATCTGTTGCTTCCTACTTTCTACATCCTACCTTCAATGAGAAAAAAAAATAGTTTACAAGAAAGGCTTTATTTTCCCCACAGCTGCCCTTGAGAGCCCCCCCCCCCTTCTTTCCAGTGCATGCCGGGCAATGCCATGTATTCTTAGACTCCCAATGGCCCCCATTACTGTCAATTAGTTACGGAATGCTACAGGGATTCATGCCTGACAGCTCAGTAAAGGCAGGAGAAATGGGCTCAGTAGGGAGTGAGAGGCCTGATTCTTTTTTGTGCACAAGAAATACCTTTCTCAGCAAGGCTTTTAATGGCCTTCCCCTCTTTCTTTCCCTCTGCCCAAGCGCTATGCCCCCCATGATCCCAACACACATCATATACACATGTTCACACACTGAGGTGTTTGTGTGAATATTGCACAGGACTGTGAGAACTCTCAGAGCTGGGGGCTCTGCAACATCCTTAGAACCTCTGAAAATCAGAGCTTTTACATTCCCATCTATATCTTTGCTATAATCTGATTCCTAACTTCCTCTCTTCAGAAGCTTTCTTGTTCCCAAGTGCCTCGTTGCCTCTGGTTTATTAGTGTATTTGCCTTCTGCAGCTCTCCCTCCAAAAAACAAATGCACCCTCTTGGGCCACAGAGCCCGCTGCGTGTCCTGGCCGTGGCTGAGGCGGTGGGTTGTGGTTCGCATCCCCCACCACTCCCACGTCCTCCCGACTTCTTTCTCTGCCTCTTGCCTTCCTCTCCTCTGCTTTTCCACACCTCCCCCTCTTCCTCCTTCTACCCCTGCCTAGATCATTCCATTTACTCTGGAGACTTGAGGCCAGGGATTTTGTTTCACTCGTTTTTGTTCTTTCTCTTCCCTTCCTTACCTACCCCAAATATTTCTTATAACAGGACAAAGAGGCTTTGTTTTGTTCACCAACAGGTCTGCACTCCATAGAGCAGCACCTGGCATAAGCTCAGTAATATTTGCTGAGAATGAATGGGTCAAGAAGCACCTAAGGCCATCAGTGGTTTTTTTTTAAATCTTCACCAGAGGATATTTTTTCCATTGCTTTTCAGAGAGAGTGGAAGGGAGGGAGGGAGGGAGGGAGGGAGGGAGAGAGAGAAAGAGAGAGAGAAAGATATTGGCGGAGAGACACATCGATTGATTGCCTCCTGCTGGCATCCCAACTGGGGCGGAGTCTGCAACCAAGGTACATGCCCTTGACCAGAATTGAACCCAGGACCCTTCAGTCCGCAGGCCGACACTAATCACTGAGCCAAACCGGTAGGGTGGCCATCAGGGTTTTTAGGGTTAAGGAGAACCCAGCATCACACCAGAATGGTTCGCCTGCTCCTAGCCTGCTGTCTTTGCTCTTTTACATGAGTCCCAATCTTTTTTTATCATTCAAAATGAAGATCTGCTTAGGAAAAGTCTAATAGGAAAATAACAGATCCCCACAGCAAATTATAAACACAATGCTTAAAGCAATGACACTTCTCCAGATTGAGTTGAGAAAGAAGACACAGTGAAGACAGTGGAAGGTGATATCTTAGAGGGAAACACTCTCTGGGGCAACTCATGCCTGGATTATACAGCGTCCCGGTCCCTTCCTCTCCTGGAGCCTGGCCTTGTGACATGTTGAGAGGAGTCACAGGGACAGTAGCAGGAAGACACTCCCAGCCTGTCAAATCCGGAAATCTGTAGACAGGCAGAGAGAGAAGGTCCAGGAAGGGGGCAATGTGAGGATAACAAGTGGGGGCTACAGGATGGAATGTAAATCTTGGCAGGATTTCCTGTGTAAGGCTTCAGGCACCTCTTTCTGAGCTCTTACAGTCTTGGGCATTATTGGGCGAACACTGCCCAGAGCAGGACCCTGGTCTGCAAAAGGCAGGTATCTTATAGTATTGTCAACCCATCCCCACTCACATATCGCTTTAGGACTGCTGCAGATTCAGCAAGCTTCACGTTCATGCCACTTGAGATGAATTTGCAATGATGTCTGCTCACCAAGTCTGCTTTACTTCGGTGCTTTTCAAACTTTAATATGAGTATGAATCAACCAGCAAGATCATGAGAATGAGAATGAAATGACTGAGGAGTGTCCTGAGATCTCACATTTCTAATAAGCTCCCAGGTGAGAGGTGACGCCCTTACTGCTGGTCCACTGACACACTGAGTGGCAAGACAGTACTTTATCAACGTGGCAAGAAATGGAGAGCGCTTTGTAAAGATGGACTGACACTAACCTGAATTAAAGAAGCAAAAGTCGCAGTAATAAAGATTTTGATTCCTCAGACAAGGAAAAAAGATGTATTTGTGCCTATGATTCTCATATCTTCCCTTTGGGCAAATGAGTGTAGGAGGTGCTCATAAACAGTTAATTAACTCATGATTGAGATATATTAAAGCTGTCTGTCCAAGGTAAATTTCAACTTTTTCTAGCACTTGAATCAGATTTTTATTTTTATGTTTTGCTTTAAACAGTGGAGTTACTTCATCATGGAGAAAGAAATTAGCCGTTGTATGATAAATAAGGTTACTTGGAATACAACTAGCCATCTACCTTGCCTCTTTCCTAGGTAGGAAAGAAAAAGCAAAATAAAAGAGGAAGTAAGGTATATACAGTTCCATTGGTAGACAATGAATAAGATTTTGTTTGGAAAAAAGTACAACAGAATATCCCCACCTGCACATACATAGGTAATCCTAAACCACAGGGACTCAATTTCAACTTATATTTATCAATGCACAGAAAAGTCCAGATCTAAAAGAAACAGACAGTCTAGTTAGAAAGATAACATAACAAAAATTAAGCAATAATTTAAAATATAAGCTGTAATTTTACATAACTTCATAAACAGCCATGGGTTTATGGGAGTTAAAGGGAGTTCATAAAAAGAAGAGATTAATTTAGATTAAGATGGTTGAGGAAGGGATTTCTAAAAGGAAGGACTTGCATTAGAATATAAAGGAAGGTTAGGCCAGGAGAGGTGAGAACAAGAGGGATGAGTGCATCAGAAAGGACAAAACAATTATATGGATCCAAGAGAACCAAGTGTTTGGGAGCTTATGAGCAGAACAGTTTGCTGGAGTGACTCATTTGTTTAAGGAAAATAAGGTAGAGGGAGAAATGACAAAGTTGGGATTGAAGGTCTTGAATGTTAGGCTAAGAATGTTAGACTTCATTCTGTAAATAATAATAACAGAGAACTATTGAATGTTTTGAATAGAAGGGTACATTTTAACAAAGGTGTTTTAATAGGTTAATTTCGATAGTTCAAGTGTAAGGGATAAGGGGTAGAATTAGGATGGTGGCCGAGGAACTGAATATGTGGACTAGAGGGTTGATCTAAAGGAACCAGAGACTTTAATGACTGATGGAGTATTATTGTTAATGACGGGCGGTAACCTTGAGGCTTGAAGTTAGTAGAATAGAAAATAAACAGTTTTGGGGGGGATAAATTAAATTTGACATATTTTCAGTTTTAAGTAATAGTAGGACAGACAAGTGGAAACATCCAATAGACAATTGGAAGTGGAACAGTGTGACCTTGCTGAGAGGTGGTCATAACTGAAGCCTTGGAGTGAAGACATCTCCAAGGAACAGCATGCAG
The DNA here is from genome assembly GCF_054644295.1 of Miniopterus natalensis. Taxonomy (NCBI): domain Eukaryota; kingdom Metazoa; phylum Chordata; class Mammalia; order Chiroptera; family Miniopteridae; genus Miniopterus; species Miniopterus natalensis. The sequence goes on along the minus strand of NC_142086.1, from coordinate 37,216,132 downwards.
ACACTGAATCCTGGGAAATGCTCAGATGTTCATTCTGGATGGAGAAATAGCAGTAGCAGAAGAAACTGGCACACAGAGTATTAAAGAAGTGAGAGGGACAGGGAGTATCAGGACAGAGGCAGTGGCCACGGCATAAAATACTGCAGAGAAACTCAGAGATTAGACCAAGGGAAGGCTTCAAGGCAATGGTGCCCTTCCCAGTGTGGACAGCACACAGAGGAAGGGTGGAAAGGGGGTGAGAAGAGATTAAGAATTGAGCAAGTAATAGCAAAGTAAGAACTTATGGTGGAATTCCTTTTAGATAAAAGAAAAATGAGATGGAAACTGGAGGGAAAAGTAAGAACAAGTGCTTTTGTTGGTTTTTAATTTATTAAAGCAATGGCATTGATTTCTTTGTTTATTGATTAAGGGGAAGAGAAAAAGGGGAGAGAAAAATTGATGTTATCTAAAAGTTGCAAAAGGACAGGAATTTGAGGTGGTAAAATCTCGAAGGAGACAGGCCCTCTGGTAGAGGGTGAGCCTTATAAATGGCAAATAAAACCCCCAAACAACCCTGCCTCCATATATCTGGAAGAAGAGGGATGCAGAGGTGCAGGATGCAGAGGGATGCTCCTACAGATCCCATCACCTCAATAAAGTAGCAAGTGAGATTGTTTTCAAACTCTGGGTCTGGAGGTAAAGTAAAAGAATGGAGAATGTTTGAACTAGCCAGGTGTATTAAGAAACTGGCAAAAGAATCAAAGCATTGTTAACAACAGTTGCTATGAGTGTGGATTTGGCAAGTAAGCACAAGCAGACACCTCAAGACGGTAGACAGTGGGCATGACTTAGGAAATTGGAAGCAACACAAGAGACTGGGGAAAACGAAGCTCCAGAATGCAAGGTGCTGACGAAGGCAGCAGGGACGTGGCTGCCCATTGAGTCTGCGCGGGTTGCTGCACCTCAGCTGGCATGATCCAGAAGCTGCAGCACCTCAACGTGGGGCAGATGATTAAAAGTGCTCAACAAGAGCATCCGAGAGACTATTTAAAAGCCACTGGCTGAGAATCACGGAAAGGAAAGGAACTTAGGAAGCACCATACTTTTAGCACCGGGCGTGGGCGTGTTGGGGACACAGGAGCATGAGGCAGTGTCGCTGCCCTCAAGGAGCTCTGGTGCACTTGGAGAGAGGAGACAAGCACATCGGGCCCTGGGAGCGCATCCACGCTGTGCAGCAGAGACAGGCCTTCGGATACCATGAAGAGGAGCTGGTGGGGGCAGAGCTGGCTGAGAAGAGTCCAGGGTGGCAAACGCGAGTCATTCCCTCTCCTGCCTTCCTCCCGCCCTCCCCAATATTCACAGCCAAGCCACAGGGCTGCACCCTTAAGAAGTTGGAAATGGAGCCAGGGGAAGGAGAACTGATTTTCTTATCGTGTGAGAGAGACCTGGAAGTTATACTCATCTCCCTGCTCAGAGAAAGGGTTGAAAGCAACACTCATCTTCCTTCTATGCCTGGTGTGGGGTACTCTGCTTAGCAGAGTAAGCTTTATTAAGAGAAAGAAAGGAGATTTTTGAGAGGTGAAGAGAAGTCTGTAGTCCTTTTTTTTTTAAAAAAAGTATTTACTTACTTATTCCTCCCCTCAGTTTTATTGAGATATAACTGACATATGCCAACATAAGAAACATCCAAACCTGTAGAACATTTTTATGAGTTTATTTGAGCCAAACTGACCACAAGTGCCAGGAAGCAAAAATCTCAGCAGATTGAGAAAATACTCTGGAAAATGGAAGTTTTACCACTTATTTTATACATCAGAATCAAAGGGGAAAGTAAGGGGGTTACATGAAATCCAGTGGTGATAGATTAGGGAGACAGGAGAAATCAAAGCAGAGAAATCTCTGTGACTGGATAAAAAGCAAAACAGACAGACATACACCTCTTTTACAGTGGTGGGTACAGGGCAGTTAATAACTGGCACAGCACACAGAGGTGGTATGTGGAGGAACAGGGCAGCAGCGAGGGGTCCTGTGGTCTCCTGCTCTGGTGGGAGATTGTGCCCTGAGGGGTCTGGAAAAATGGGGATTACTCTCACCTTCCAAAGGTATGTTATCATTGGTGCAAAAAGACATTAGACAGGTTCAGTTAAGGTAAAGACTGACCTTTGTCAAGGAAGATACAGGACTAGGACATGACTACCAGCCATGACTTGCTTTGCGCTAGGAAGTTTTAATTTCAGACCATCCTATGTGGTTACTTCAGGTCTGAGTTTGTAAGGCCACCATGCAGGCCTTCCCTGGGCTTGTCAGGTTTAGTATATGGCCCTTTTTCATCCACACATGTAACACTGTATTAGTTTAAGGGTACAACATAATGATTGATATATGTATATGCCGCGAAATGATTACCACAGTAACATTAGTTAACATTCATCACCTCACATAGTTGTATTTTTTTCCCTTGTGATGAGAACTTTTAAGATCTACTCTCTTAGCAACTTTAAAATACACACTACAGCACTATTAGCTACAGTCACCAAGGGCTTGATGAGGAGGCAGCCGGGAGCCACTCCACAGCTCGCAGCCATGCCTGCGTGAGGCGCATTCCTACGGGCTGCTTCTCCAGGACTCCCTCACTCCTGTCCCCACCCTTGGGGTCTCCTCCACTTCAGAGAATGCTCCTCAGACCTTTCAAGCCTGAGGAGAAATCCTGGCTCTGCTACTCACCAGCTGTGTGACCTTGGGCAAGGTGCTTAAAACAACAGTTTCATTTCCCTCCCCAATGGGGTAATAATTCTTGTAGGGGAAATGCAGGGCACTAAGCAATGGCTTGATGTTATTGTCATTTTCAGTTACTGTCTCCTACCCCTTATCATCATTTCTTGGTCACGAAAACGATCATTTCCTTCATTCATCCATACATTCAGCCTTCCCCTGGTCGGATGGATTTGGCTCAAGTCATCAACCATTTGCCTGGCACTAGACTAGGGGCTGTTATTGACTAATGCCTCTCTGATCCAACACACACACACACACACACACACACACACACACACACACCCCTAAGCCACATTCAGCTCTATTGAATCAGAATCTTGGAGAGGTGAGGCCTGGAATCTATATTTTTAAAAGCTTCCACCTCTCATTAAGAATACTGTACCTATTTAGACTTATGTACCTATGAGAATACATAACAGTATTGTTTGAAAATAGATGAAAACATAGATGAATTATTTTCTATCAGGCTATCTTCAGATAATGTAGGTGCCTCAGTGACAGACATAGGAACACATTTGAAAGGAATTTGTCCATTTGGGGACTGAACATTTCACAGAAGTCCACCATCAGAAATAATGTTTTTATTTGTTGTTTTCTGTACACTAAAACAGTCTAGAGTTCGGGCTTGGATTTGCTTTGGGTTTTTTTTTGTTTTTTTGTTTTCCTTTTGTTGAAAATATCCATCGCTCCATCGTGGATCTCCACTTTACCTGCCATCATGTGATTCATGTCTTTCCAAAGAGTCAAGAAATGTGGCACCCACTGAAGGAGGAGAGAAGGGGTGTCTAATAGAGGAAGGAGGGATTGGAGGCGAGTGTGGGTGCTGGGAGAGGAGAGGCAGAGAGCAGAGGCGGGGACTGGCCGTGAAGTGAATGTCCCATATGTTCAATTCTGGCAGGTGGGCGTTAAAGTCAGCAAGTGGGCTTTGAGGAAATAATTTTTCAGATATTTCTAATGCCTTGCTCAGTGTCCTGCACTTTTAGGGGGGTGTGTGTATGTGTGTGGTGGGGGTGGCATGGTTGTCTACTCAGAGTTGAAAATAAAAAAGCTCCCTCTATTGACTCCTGAATGGCTGAGATAAAGAGAACCACATGGGACTCATTGTCAGAAGTGAGAGCTCAGAAGCTGGCCTCCTTTCTCCCATTATTGTGCTATTCTCCTCCTTCCCCCACCCCTCCTGCCTAAAAAAACGTCCCTCCTGCCCCCACCCAACTCCATCTCTCCTCCCCATTTCCCCCCAACAGCCCAAAGACCCTCTTTTCAAGCTTCTACTGCCCAGGCCTCCTCAGTGGAGCCCAAGACCTCCATTCAGAGTCACTGGTTTGGGTAAAATCCCTTATTCACTCCCTACACACACCCCTGCCCTGAGCCGAGCCTCGGTTCAGACCTCACAGAACAGAACAAAACCAGCCCATAGAATTGATGGCCGCTGCTGGAGGAGCCCCCCCTCTCCCCCCAGGGGCTCCTGCCCAGGCCGCGCCCATTCTCGGCCGTCCCCTCCCCCCTCCCTGCGCCCAGCTCCCGCTGGGTTTCTGTAGTTAACAAGTGCACACTGTTATTATTGTGCCCCCTATCATATTTATCCCCTTTCAGAGCCGATCTGCACTTCTGTTGGAGGCAACCGACGCATCTTCTGACACTTTAGCCTGTCTGCCTGCTCGGGGGGATGACGGTCGTGGCAGCAGGGGGAACCCCTGCTTCCAGGCCGCAGCAAGCAGCACAGACGCGGGGACAAAGCCCCAGAACAAGGGGACTGGAGTGGAGAGAGAAAACATTGTAACTTGTTAGTGACCCAATGCCAAAGAGGCGAGGGGAGGAGGGCGCCAAGGAGTCTGATGACAGCTGTAGTTAGGAGCTGTATTTCCTGGCAGGGCGGCAAGGCGGCCAACGTTGTTACAATACTCAGCCAAACTTTCGTTTTCACAAGTTACCTAAATTTTAGGGAAATCAGAGAGAAACAGAGAGAATGAGAAAGCCTGAAACCCAGGGAGATTCAAAGAAGAGTATCGACAGAGAGGAAGGAAAAAAGGGAGAAAGAAAGAAAAACTTACTTTAGGTATTCTTGATGTAACACAATTGAAAGTGGCCAAAGGACTTGGCAAAGGTCTCTTGACCCCTTTTTTAATGTAAAGCTCAGGAAATGTAACCAGAGTCCCCAAGCTGCGGTGATTAAGTAAACTTCCCAGATTCTTCCGCATTCATTTCCATTAAGAGAATTTTGTGGTCATGAAATAGAAGTGATGTCTGAAAGTGTTGTTTCAATTAATGGCTGTAGAGAGTGCTGAAATATCAATGGAGAGGAACTTAAAGAAAGGGCAGCTAATTAATTTTCACTTGACCTCCCAGAGAGTGGCATTTTTATTCCAATTGTACATGTGAGGAAAGGGAGCTGGACAGCACTGTGATCCGCACAAAGCCCAAGGTGGAGCGAGGGATCAAGAACATCTGCCCCTGGGCCCGCGCCAGCTCAGGAGAAAGCCAGCCTCCATCGCGCGGTCCTGTTTCCAGGGAAGGATGCATTTAGGCTGACGGCGACATCTGAACACAAAATTCCAGCACACTCCTTTAGGAGAGCCTGTCTAGCGCAAGCGAAGGGAGAGATTAGCTTGTGGGATTAGTCATCTCCTGACTTGGTTTTCTTTCCTTATAAGACAAAAAGAGGAATCTCGTGAAAAGGCTACATAGTGGGAGATGCTCCAAGTCTTCTCTGACAATGTTCTTTCACTTTTCTAACTAATGTGCTGTATTCTTGAAAATATCATCCTTTCAAGTTGCTCCAAGCATTTACAAACATTGATCACGGCTCAGGACAGGTGTAGGTGGCATGTATTACACCCTCAGCTGTCAGGTGGAGAAACAGGTTGAGAGAAATTGAATCTCTAGTGCGAGGTTACTCAGAAACTCTGAGGTAGAACGAGGTCTAGAATTCTGCATCCCTGGGCTGAAATCCACCCACCTTCCTGTAAGAGCGAGGTCATCCGACATGTCCTTCAACAAAACTTCCAATGGCCTAATCTTATTTTTATACCCAAGCTTTCCCCTTGTCTCCTTCTTGTGTAAACTTAAAAGGTGCCCATTACACCTTTTCCCATCTCTCCTGAGATGGGAAATCTAACATTGTCACAGGTTTTACTTCAGAATATACCCTTCAACCTTTACTTTACTTCCCCATCTTACAATTTCTCCTCACACTAGGCTTGACTCACTTCTGTCTGCAGCTAGAAGCAGGATACCTGCCCCAATTTACCTTTCTCAGGATTATAGGTACCCCTACTGGTATTAGCACAAAAATATTGCTCCATGATATTTGTATAGTGTTTTGTAGTATATAAAAAGGTTTCATATAGCCTTTCGGTTAAACTTCACTACAGCCATGAGTTTTACAGATAAGAAAACTGAGTCAGGCTTAAAAAGGTTATGTGTCCAAAGTCACAAAGCTAGGGAGTTGTGTGTGTGTGGTCAGGGGTGGGGAGTTGGTGGGAGAAGATGAGAACCAGGTCTCCTAGGATTCACGTAGAGAAAATTTTAAGCTAGTGCTGGAGAGAGCAGTTGGAGAATGAATTTTCTCTGTTATACTGATGAAATTGGCAATACAGTCTCTGAAAATAATTCAGCCTCACAGAAAATCTGAGGGTTTGATAGGGTAAAGTATTTCTCAAGTCTTACCAAGGAACCTAGAATCACTACTTAAAAAATCAGAAAGACTGCAACAAAGATAAGGTAGACTTTTATTTATTTTGATGCATGAACTTGAGATTTGGGTGACGTTGAAATGTTCCACTACTTTGTGGGCATACTTTACTCAGTTAACATGTGCAAGTTTGGGGGTCAGAAATACCACCCATTGTTAGAAAAGAATGTGTGTTCTGTAGGGAGATGTTGGGTGAAGTGTTCTGAAATATTAATCAGGTCAGGTGCTCAATAGCATTGTGTTCATCTATGTCTTTACTAATTTTTTGTCTGGTTCTATCAATTGCTGAGAAAAGAGTATTAAAACCTCCACTGCGAATGTAGACATTCTTCCTTTAATTCTGTCCATTTTTACCTTGTGAATTTTGAAGCTCTGTTATAAGGTGCATACTTACTATTTTATGTCTTCCTGGTGAATAGAGTCATTTATCATTATGAGATGTCTGCCCCTCTTTATCTGGAAATACTCTTTGTCTTGAAGTCTGTTTTATCTGATATTAATACAGCCATTCCACCATTCTTATGCTTACTGCTTGCATGGTTTATCTTTTCTACCCAGTTACTTTCAACCTGTGTTGTCTACTCAGAATCAAATGCATCTAAATTCCTATTTACATAAGAGTCTTTTGTGAATTTTATTAGTTTGAATAAGATATTAAAAGCATGATCATCTCTGGGTGAATCAATAAGGGGAAATTTCTGAACCGGAAAAGTTAAAATTGGGTGCAGATGGCCCATTTGACAGAAGTGGCCAGTTCCCTTGATATCGGTTAAAACCTCCTCCCTCTTCTCATTCCGACTTCCTCCTAGTCTTTTCACACTTCCGATGGCCGTCTTTTCCCCTTCCTCTCCTGAAATTAAATATTAGGCCATGATCTTGTCACCTTCATCCATGATCATTAAGTTTTCTCACTTGGATATCCCGGTCTCTCCTCTCCAACCAAAAGGCTGAAGCAGGGACTCTCATTGAGTTCCTTCTTCTCCTGGGACTCTCCATGCTCCCTTTGTCTCCCTTTTAACCCCGTGGTTTGGTAACCTTTCTTGTGTGTCTCTTGAGATAGCTCACATTTTTCTTGCTCCTTTCTTCCTTTGTCAAATCCCTCCATAAAACTCACTTCTTGTTCTCGGTCTCCCAGTTTTTCCCTTCTTTCCAGGCACATCGACTCAGCTAGATGTCTCACTGTTTGTTCAGCGCTCTGTTTATGTCTAAATCAAACGGTCAACGCCTTGAGGCTGGGGATTCATTCCTAGAGTTCCATGCTTTGCAAAATGCCATCTGCGCTTACCACACGCTATAAATAATAAATAATCAGACCAAAGAATCAGTAAACTAGTGCCAGATCACTGATTAGCATAAGTACTCAACACATCGAGAGAGTTGCTGCTGCTGCTGCTGCTGCTGACACAAAACCTTTTTCTCCAAGGAAAACAGCAATGAAAAAGAAACTTGGAAAAGATACTTGGTCACAGTTCAATTTGGACGAGGTAGAGGACAATCTGACTGTGAGGGAAGGCTCCCAGGGCTCCTTCTCACCCTCTGTCTTTTAAAGAAACTTCCATGTGGACGGAGAGCTCTTTAGGTCTTATTCTTCCTCTGCTCCCAGCCCTTGGCACAGTGCCTGACACGAAGTAGCCATGGAACAGACATACTCTTGAACCGCTGACCTGAACCTAAAGAATTAGGGGGACATCCAGGTCTTTCCAGTGCTTAGCTATGGATTTCTTCTTGAGCCAGACATATCCAATTGCTACAGGAACTGGATTAAAATATTAAACCATATTTGATATTCATAATTTGACATTCGAACATAGAGAATTATGTGTAACAGGCTTTGATTAAGAAGGCAGATGGACACACGCACACACACACACACACACACACACAGTTGTGTGCTGCATAACAAAGTTTCTGTCGAGGGCAGACCATATATACACGGTGGTCTCATAAGATTATAGCGGAGCTGAAAAATTCCTCTTGCCCAGTGACAATGTAGCCATAGTGATGTCGTAGTGCCACACATTACTCGTTTGTGGCAGTGCTGTTGTAAAAATACTACTGCACTGCCAGTTGTATAGAAGTACAGCACAATTATAGTAGTAGTCTGTACTATCTGGGCTTGTGTAAGTGCATGCTGTGATGTTTGCACAACAAAATGACACCTAATGACACATTTCTCAGAATGCATTTCTGTCATTAAGTGGCATACGATTGTGTGTATAAGTTTCATTTGCCATACATATATGTTTATATGTATATGTTTATATATGTACAGCAAATGAAAATATATATAACACATGAAAATGAATATAGTTATATTTATAATTTCAAAATAGTTCAATGAAAAGATTTGATCTTTAAAGGGCTATATCCTCAGCTACACAGAAAACACATCACAGAGGACTTGCACTGAGGGTCCCAGTGGGTGGGGGCTGACATTTCAATGTACTGTCATTATATATTCCAGCTGTGCCTAGGCATATACCTTTCTAGTTTACTCTAGAAACACCTCTACTGTATCATCTCATATGAGGAATGGAGTTGGAGTTCTCCATAATGTTTAGGTGGTTTGGGCACTGATCTCCTCACACTCACATCCAAAGAGGTCGAGAATGAACATTCAGCACACATTTCCTGAGCTCCTTCTATAAAGCAGTTTCTTCATGAGTTAGATGGGTGCAGGCCCTTTAGAAAGACTGCAGCAGGGCCCTCAAGTCCTGCAAAACTTGGAAGGTTCTTACGATGTAGCATTACTTTGGGTGAAGTAGCTTTACCTTGGGAGCTGAAGTTGAGGCTGATGCAGACTTGACACTATGGCCAAAGTACCTTGCCTGCATCTTCTCAATTCCAAATAGAGAAAACTCCCCTCTCATCCTGAATGGACCTGCCACTAACTGGCCTAACAGACAAAAACCTTGAGGGCAGAGACAGGGCAGAAGCAAAAGAAAAGACTGAGAAAATAAAGTAGAGAGAATGTAGGGGAGAGGAGGCAGAGACAAAGTGCGGTATGCTCATGGTGTAGGGTTGGTCCAGCATGAATCTTGGCCATGCTACAGGACCCAGTGTTTGTGGGGATTTGTGTTCTCTTTCTTGGCCTGAGTGGGCTCTTGTAGCACCAGGCAATAATTAGCTAGACAAGGAGGGTTCAGATGGAAAAACAGTGGCCAATTAGGATAGTTTCAAGCCCCCAGAGAGCTGGGGCATAAGCCTCTTGTTAGGAAGTCTAGGAAGATGATTTACAATATACATTTTGGATTTCCTAAAGAGTACTCAGCTGCCACTTCATTTAGGGGGCTCTGAATCTGTGTCCTGTCTCAAGTCTAGGACTTTGCTGAAGGGCCACAAGTCTCTATTGTGGTGATTCCAGTCAGACTTCTATTGAGCAAACCTAGAGCTTTTCTGCTTTCACAAATCAAGTAAGACTTTAGTAGACTGTCCATCTATGCAGTTACAGGGACACCAATATTAGCTAGCACCAGTGATCTCTGAGGTTTAAACTGTTCTGTTTATTGTGTATGGCTCTGTTGCCCATTGAGGTAACCACATCCACCTTGTCTTTGGTCACTGTCTGCCATGTAGCCCCCTGCCGTTCCTGGACCCCCCCATCCCCACTGAATTCAGGGGGACAGTCAGATGGCAATACAGGGCAGATCCTTGATGTGCTGGAGTTCCCTTCATGAACATATTTCTTATAGTCTTGGTACTAGGAGTGTCCTCTGTGCTCTCTTGGGGGACACAGTTGGAGTGGGAAGGTCTTACAAGGTAAATCCACTCTAGCATTCAGATCTGATCAAGCCTTTGGAGACCTTCCTATGTTGCAATCTAAAACTTTTTGGTTTCAGACTCCATGGCATTCTTAGAAATTGTTGAGAACTCGAAGAGTTTTTGTTTATTTGGGTTATATCTATTGTTGCATATTGTATTAGAAATTAAAACTGGGAAGGTAAAAAATATTCCTTTGATACTACACCATGACCTGGTCTTTATAATCAGAAATTGTATCTTCTATAAAATATGGGAGATACTCTACAATATGAGTTTCCCATGCTTCTTTCTCAAAGAAATTTAGGAAATCTTTCACATCTACACCTTGTTTTTAACTCCATTTCCTTGTTAAATAGGCCTCCAATGTGGAGGACTACAAGGAAACATCTGGTTATTTTCTTTTCTTACCTTTCTCTGTCAATAAAACTCCTTACAGGCCATTGAAAGGAGAGACCAATCTTTGAAGTCAGACCGGGATGCACATTCAGGTCTGTAGTCAGTGAATTAGGGGACAGGTGGTACTGGGTTTTAATGGCGTTACCAGATCTTCCTGGTTCACTTCAGGCTATCTTGATATTAAAACTAAAATTCTGCATCCCAGGAACTCTCGCAGTCCTGGGCAAGCTGTGATGGTTGGTCAGCATACAACCCAGCAGAACTGTTATGAAGACCACATGCCATGTAAGAGTGCATCTCGCCTAATGGAGCTGCTGTCCTCAGGCAGGGTGAGTGAGTGTTAGAGGACAACTACCTAGAAAGTGTTTTCAGTTTTGCTTTGCTCTGTGTCTGCACTGTTCTACTTTATTACCAACTATGCAGAGTCACAATCTGTTCAGCAGACATATCTAGACTATGAATTGGTCTTTTAAGTCATCTCAGCAATGCAATTAATTATTAGGCACAAAGTAAGGATTCTGAAGATTGATCTGATATGATCCTTCTTCCCCTAGACTAGGCCCCCCCCCCCATGGCTCTTTAAAGGAAACCTCTGTAATCCCCTCACCGAGGAAAGTCTGCCTTGCGAAAGGAGGGCCTGATTCTCCTGTAACTTGGGTTGGAACGTTCGCTGCACTCAGAGAGGCAGAGGATCAGTCAAGCTCTGCATTCCATCCCCTCTCAGGGGACCAGCAGGGATCTGCTCTCTCACAAAGGCTTTATTTAGACTGGCTTAATAAGAACCTCGCCTCTTAAAACATAACGTGAGTTTAATGCTGATGACAGGGGTTGGATGGCAAGTGCAGAACCAAACCTTCCACTCCCTGAGAAGGTTCAGCTGGTGTCATCACAGCACGAGTTTCTCTCTGCAAGTCTGAGAGGTGCAACCCTGACATGTAGGAAACAGTTCTAGAGGGGCCTGCTTGGTCTCAGGGACTCATTCCAGCTCTGACACCTCTGCCACAGCTGCCCCGTTATGCCAGGCAGAATAAACGACTCTTGCAGAGGCCAGGCTCAGGATGATATCATCCTTTTTCCATCTGGAAAAAATCGAAATCACCATCATTTCTGATAGTTTTGTAGAGAGTGAAGGCTGTGATTTAAGAAGTTATGACTTAGGACAAAAAATAACCTTTTCCCGATTATACCAGATGGTACACACACAGCACCTTCATTATCAGCTCTTCAACTACATACACATCCCTTTTCTAAGTTGGCAGGTCCTTCCGAGTTGGAATTAATAAACTGAATTCTTCTTAAAACAATACATACTCAGTGTGCTGGGTGGGAGAGAGGGATGAGCTTCAGTTCTTCCTTTAATTCCACGCGGCCTCTCCCTACTCGTGAGTCATACTGCACGCAGCAGTAAGCAGAACAGGACTGGGAACCACCACAGTACCTGGTACGTAGTAGGGATAATGAATAAGGCCTGGTTTCTGGCGCTGGCTGTGTTGTTAACTAGCTATATGAACCCGGTGTCATTTTACCTCTTTGGCTCTATTTTCACAGCTCCAAGTGAGGAATTGGGTTGGGTAACTGTTGAGGACCCCTGCATCTCTAAAAACCAAAGCATTGTATGCTTCAGCAGCTTTTCTACCTTCTGATTTCTTTGTGCTCCCCTCTGCCTCTCCCTAGGAACCGACAGGTTGATGGGTAGGCTAATGGGATGGCCATGCTGCGGATGAGGTGAGGACGGTGATTAAGACTGGCTAGGAAAAGCCACAGTGTTCCTTTTCTCCTCTTTACTCAAGTCCTATTTTCAACTGAAGCCTCCCCAAGGCTTTGGCCTTTTCTGGATTCTGACTTCGTAGGAGCCTCCCTGTTAATTTTCATATTCTAACCCTCAGTCTATCACCTCCAGCCTTGGGAGATGGTAACTGACCGCAAAGTCCTGGGAAACTGCGTCCATAAAATCGAAGTCCTAATTGGTAGCAGTCATCTATTTTCAGTGCAGTTATGACTTTTGTGGCTCATTTCAATCTAATGATGCTTTTACAACCTGCTTGAAAATTTCCTGAATAATTAATACTCTGTTCTCATGGGCTGGTGTGAGCCAATGCCAGCATACCACTGGCCTACAATGATTATAAGTAGGAACCACACCTATTTCTTTCATCAGTCATGGTGTCAAAATAGCACAGTGCACACAGTAGGAACTCAAGTGAAGCCCTTGATTGACTGAGCCTCTTCATGCCTTGATTAGTACAATCTTCCTTACCTTCTACTATCCTCCCAAAATTCATAGGTTGAAGCCTAATCTCCAATGTGATAGTATTTGTTCGTGGGGCATTTGGAAGGTGATTAGGTCATAATGGAGGAGTCCTTGTGAATAGGGTTAGTGCCCTTTTAAAAGGGATCCTAGAAAGCTTTCTCACCCCTTTCTGCCATGTGAGGCCACAGTGAGAAGACAGCCATCTGTGAGCCAGGAAGGGGACCCTCACCAGATGCCAAATCTGTTGGCACCTTGTGATTCCATTTCCTCCAGAACTGTGAGAAATAAATTTATATTGTTTATAAGTCACCCAGTCCAAGGTATTGTTAGAGCAGCCCGAACAGACTAAAACAGTCTTCATAATCTTTCTCGTGGAAAATAATTGTAATAATTTTCCAACCTGGTCTTGGCCCCTGGCCCCAACTCATTCTTTTTATTGTGATATTCTCTTCAGGTTACCAATTAGTCTAGTTTGTTTTTATTTTGGTTCCTTTCTTCTTCTGGGACTTTGGTTGTTAACGCACACACATATGCCCATGAAAACAAAATCACCTTTAAGCTTCCCAATGTATCTTAGAAAAGAGAAGGTTTTCCTAGAGCTAAATTTAAGCAGCACAAACTCCATCTCACACTGGAGTCTTCTTGTGGTCTATGCCAAGCTGTGATTTACTCAAGGATTCCTTCTTGAACTGCCATCCATGATGATCTCTGGAGACTGACCATTAGGTCAAAGGAAGATTTTAGAAACTAACCTATGATTAGCAAATCAGATATTGACTACAGAGAGCTTTAATAATTTAAAGACCCCTCCATCTGTTGGACCTTTCTTTTAATTCTTTTTGTTTAACTTTTGCCCTGACTTTGTTGTGCAAGTTTGCTTTGCAGGGCTGTGCCAGTTGTGGCTCTGGGACAAAGTGTTCCTTTTTCCTGCAGAGATGTTTCATCTGGAGCCAGCCTTGACTTTTCTTTCAGCCATAATGTAAGCATGAAAATACTATGAAAATGAACTGCACAAATAAGGTTTTATGGCTTTCTCCAGCAACATAGGAAGCCAGGAAAGGCAATAACAGAATCCAATCATTCATCTTCCTTTCCTATTAACTTGATTTTAATTCCTCTTCCAGAATAAATATTTGACAAATTTCTTCATTAGTGTGGAGTTGGAGAAAGTACAATAACTTTGGTTCAGGTGGGTTCACACTGCTCTACCCTGGCAATTCTGGCCTGTGGGGTTTAGTGTTGGGTTTGTGATTCATACCAGGCTATACAGCAAAGACTAAATAAAGGTTGCTGAGTGGGGGTCCAAGGTTGAAGCAGCCAAGAGCAGACATCATAGGTCAAGGCTGAGGTGTGCTAGCAGAGATGGGCAAAGGACAACACTGTTTCCACTAGCCAGACTCGTTCCCAGAAATACAATCCATTCTCTGAAGTGGAAAAATATAAGACGTCCACTAAAAATAGAGTGAACCCTTCAACAAATTAAGACAAGCCATGATATTCACAGACTTCTGGGGTCAAAGTATTAGGTGGTCCTTGCAAGTCAGATTAGGGAGCAGTGGCACATCTGCACATTCCAAAGAGGACACATGAGATAATTCTGAGAGAACACAGTCAGGGCCAGTCTGAAGCAAAATTATGTGATTTATCTTGGCTTCGCCTATTTCTGTTATTCTACCATTTATCTTGCTTCTCAAGTCTTATGACTCCCCACCCTTTCCGGGAGCCTTCCAACTCCACTCATTTATTGAGACACTGAATTCTCAATAAAAATGCTTCCAGGAGAATGTCATGTGGTGAGTTTGATTGTTTGGGACTCAGATTTAGATGTAAATATTGCCTTCTTACTGCTCTGTAGTCCAATAATGTACAAACCTGCCTACATACTTAGAATCACTTGGGGAGCCTTTTAAAATATCAATCCAGCCCAGTCAGAGTGGCTCAGTTGGTTGAGCATCATGATGTGCTCCAAAAGGTTGCTGGTTCGATTCCCCGTCAGGGCACATATCTGGGTTGTGGGTTCGATCTCGGGTCAGGGCATGTATGGAAGGCAACTGACTGATGTTTCACTCTCACATTGATCTCTCTCTCTCTCTCTCTCTCTCACTCTCACTCTTCCTCTCTCTAAGCATGTCCTCTGGTGAGAATTAAAAAATAAAACAAAACAAAATATCAATCCATTCCCCTCCCTTCTCATCTTGCTCCAAGGAAGCAGGGCAGTGAGGAGAAGGGAGTGCTATGATGATGTATATGGTGGTGGGAAGCAGCCTGGCGGTTGAGCAATTACATGGGGAAGATTCAGAGGTGACAACTGAAGGAGGCAGGTGTGGGATGGGCTACCTTCAGCAAATAAGTTAATTGATTGAGCAAATATATTGAGGATTACCAGGTCCACATTTCTCACCTTCTGAGACAAGACTTTCAAACATGAAAATAGGAAAAGCTAGAAAGATCCCGAGATGTTGGACTGAAGCTAGAAGTATTGGTATAAACTCATAAATTTTTAAATACATGTACATAGATATAGAGGTAGTTATAGATATATGGAGCCATAAGAACAATAAATCCACAGATCTTGGCTTTTAAATACCTCCTCCATTAAAAGGAGCCAAGTCTCCTTAGAGGAATGGCTAATTGTAGGGCTGGGGCAAGGACAGAGCAAGATGACCCTGAATCATCTTGTGACAGAAAATAAATACTCCAAGAATGGTATGGACATGTCACTAGGACATACAAGTCCGCTCGAAGGAGCACTCGCCGCCAAGTTCAGGAACACTTAAACATCAAAGTAAATAATCAAAAAATTGGGTGGGAACACAATGAATATAACAAGACTCCGTGAGTTCACGTTGATGTAAATAAATGTATAAACAAATGAAGGAGAAGAAACTGTTCCTTGCAGGAGATGACAGCTAAGTGTGGAGGTCTGATGAGGAACAGTACTTTGGTGTAATATTAGAACATCTCCCCACAAAATACTAATAAAATACAAGGAGAATATTCTGACCTCACAGTGGACAACTTGGCAGAAGTAAATCTGGTCAGGTAAGCGGGTTAACCTCACCAACAGCGAACAGGCTGGTACGGTATTGCCTCCTAATGTGACACACTGAGAAGAGCACAGCATCCTTTCTCCAATTTTTCTGCCAAGAAGGCAAGACTTGAGTCTGAGGAAACGTCTGACTGATCCAAGTCAAGTGTCGTCTTGGCGAAGGAAAGTCTATGCTCTTTAAGACCACCAAGGACACAGAGTCAGGGAAAGGAGGGGATACTGTTCCAGAATGAAGGGGGACACTGAGACAGTGAGTGCTCCTGGAGAGGAATGAGGAAAAGGAACACTGTTGGGGTGGTGGGAGAAATCTGAATGAGGTGAGTGGATTGGAAGTTGGTGTTTCGTTGGTGTTGACTTTCAGGTTGGGGTGGTGTTGTCACGTACCACAGAAGAGTGTCCCTGTTCTGTGGAAGTAGACACAAAGTATTTAGGTGTCATGGGTCAGGATGTCAGAAAAACAACTCACTCTCTCTCTCTCTCTATATATATATATATATACACACACACACATACACACAGAGACATATATACATAAAAGCAAATAAAAAATATATACTTCTCTACATATTTATACATACAAATGTGTGTGTATATATGTATGCATATATGTGGGCCAGAGCTACTAGGATTAGCCTAAATACACAGAGCCCTAGGTGAGTAATTAAAGAAATAAAAAAATAATTTCTAATATTTTCCCCATCTTTATTTCTCTTTATTTGGATCAAACACACCATCATGGACCCATTCTACCCCCTCAGAGTACCCTAAATACCCCTCTTTGGTTGTCATGTTAGAATACAAATCCACGACCCTACACTATCATTCGTTTATACTGATATCTTAAAGATCCTTCAAAGCCACAAGTAGCATTCATCCACACAGCAAGTGTTTAATGAGCACCTACTACATGCCAGGCCCTGTTCAGGTTCTTGGGACACATCAGTGAACAAGAGGTAAGATTCTCTGCCCTGTGGTGCTTCTATGTCAGGTGATAATTTATGTGCGTGGTCTGTGACAAAAGGACAATAGCCATCTGGCTGGTGCCACCTCACCGAGTTGTGACCACGTGACAGCGGTGTTGAGATATACTGGGTTTGTTCTGACTCAAAATAGAAACTGTTCATTTTGTGCCTGCTGGCAAAACCTTCTCACAACACCAGGAAACCTGAAGAGGCTCTTTAACGACATAACCAAGTTTCCTTCATGATCTGCATGTCGTTCCTCTCCTCCTTTGGGCTGTGGGGACACATGTAGCCTTCAAAACAGTCAAACATGCCTCAGCACTGGTTCTGCACTGAACAGAGCCACATGCTCTGGTGGGTCTGGGCTGGAAGTCAGAATACCACCTTCTGATTATTGTAGCTTCCAAGTGTGAGGACACAAAGGAGGTGCACACAAACCCTCACAAATGTTTGGGCACTTCTGTCTTTCCCCCAGTGTGACTCTGCCAGACCCTGCCAACGGGGCTTAATATGCTGTCAATTCAGGAGAAGTGAGGCACCGATGCCTTGGTCCCTGGAGGAAGAAAGGCAGTGCCAAAATGCTCCCTGTCCTCCGGGTCAGCGTAGGCGGGAGCCCTGGCCGCGGCCTTGAGCCTGGCTTACCCCTGGTCGCCCTGGCACGACCCCAGCCTGACCCTGGCTGAGCCAGCCTCTCCCTGTATAAGAAATGCATGTTAGGGCGGTTGGGGCAGGGGTGAGGGTTGTTAGGTGAGAGACTGAGCTAAAGGTTTCTTATACCACAGTGTAGACATTGTGGTTTGGTTGGAATCACATTTAGGTTTATGTGCACTTGGTTTTTATGAAAAAACCCAGGACCATTTGCCCAGGAGTGAAATGAGTTGACCCAGCTTAGCCACAAATGATATTTTGGCTAGAGATAAGCTCCTGAAGGGAAGGGGGAACCTCCCTTCTCTAACTTTATTTTTATTTATTTATTTTAAAATGGATTTGAGAGGGAGAGGGAGAGGGAGAAACATGGATCGGCTGCCTCCCGAATGCCCCCTACCCGCAAAAGTGCCCTGACCGGGAATGGAACTGGCAACCTTTTGGTGCAGGGGACGACACCCAACCAACTGAGCGACACAGGCCAGGAGTCCCTTCTCTAACTTTAAAGACAGTGTGGTAAGGGAGGAGGAACACCAGGTTCCGCTGCTGCTCTGCCGACTAGGTGTGTGACTAAAGGCAGGCCACTCTGCCTCTCTGTGCCTGTTTCCTCATGTCTAAAGTGGGTTGGGGTGGAACAGATGACCTCTCAAAGTCCTTCTAGCTCCAACATTCTACAATTCTTTGCAAGCCTGTCTACATTTGTGGGGTTCGGTGCAAAATGAAAATACAGGACCCCTTGTTAAAAATTCTTAAGAATTTCAAGACAACAACAGCAGAACCTTAAACCGGGCATAGGGCACTTCTAAGCACAGGCCTGCACACCTCACCAGGTAGCGTGCCATGAAGCGGCCTTGATTCTATGGCCCCTCACCACCCTTTGCTCATTACACTCAATGGAGAATCTGTTAATACAGTGGGAAAACATGGGCTTGCAGGCAGAAAGACTTGCTCTTATTCTTGGCCCTGTGGACTAGTGTGTGATCTTGGTCACTCGCTTCACTGCCCCTTGCCTCAGTTTCCTTGTGTGTATGACACAGGGACAATCACACCCACCTGGCTGAGCACGTGGTGGGATTGAGGAAACAGCATCACCCACGGTGCAAGGTACCACAGAATCCCATTAAACTGAATTCCTTCTGAAAGCGGGTTTCACGGAGCCGTTGCTTTTTAAGGCAATGTTGTGTGCTGCTGGAGAGATGGATTCAAAACAGACTTTCTTTTTGCCAAAATATGTCACGAGTGGTTTTTTACAGTAACAGCATCTGGGGTACTCTGCTCTCTGGACCACACACTCGACGATTTAGGAAGTCATTCCATTCCCAACTGTAAATTATCTCTTGGGCCTGTTACTTTTTTCACTCAGTTCCCCATCCTCCCACTCTTTCCCCCTGCTATTCAGGACTGCAGATGGGTTTTGAGAAAAACCATTTGAGTTTCACATTTATTTCATGGCTATTATTGGACTTGTTTGCTTTTAGTTCACGTGTATCCACACGTGCAGTTTTTCCCTGCTCTCGTGTAGCCAGATGACCCGCCGCCTCTCCGTGGGTCCCTCTCTGCTCTAGTAAATACACTGGGTGGAAGTCAGATTCCACCGCGGCAGGAATTATCATTCATTCTTACACAGGGTGGGGCAAAAGTAGGTGTACAGTTGTTCATAGGGAACACAATACAATGATTAATAAATAACAATACAAGAACAAATTGTGTTTTGAGTACTCACAACTGTAAGCCTACTTTTGCCTCACCCTGTATTCCTTCCCCCCTTCCTTCCTTCCTTCCTTCCTTCCTTCCTTCCTTCCTTCCTTCCTTCCTTCCTTCCTTCCTTCCTTCCTTCCTTCCTTCCTTCCTTCCTTCCTTCCTTCTTCCCCCCTCCCCCCCTCCCTCCCTCCTTCCCTCCCTCCCTCCCTCCCTTCCTTCGCTCATCATATTTGAGCACTTAATATGTGCCGGCCATGTTGCTCTGCACTGGGAATACACAGATGGATTATGACCTTTGAGAAGCCCAAGCACAGGTGGGAGAGACAAATGAGTGAACATATAACTTGAAATACAACCAAGTAAGTACTTTTATAAGAACTGTAGGGTATAGGGTCAGGGGAGAATGACTCCCATGAGTTCAGTTTCCACCTGTGTAAGTCAGAGAAGGGGGCATTTGAGCTGGGTCTTGAAGGGTGAGTAGGAGTTTTCACGAAAAGACATGTTCATCTGAAAGGAATCCTGGAATCTGACTGCTGCTTTGCCATCCTTTACATTGTCTCTTGTCACTTCCCTGAAACATGACTTGGGACCACCCTCATGTATCTCCAGCTTCAGACTGGGTGGGCCGTGCCACAGCACCTACCCCCTTGTTCCAGCAGATCAGAATGTCTGGAAGGGAGGTCCCTTCACTCTCCTTTTCACCAGAGTTATGTGATTCTTCACTCCCCCCTCTTTTCTTCTCTCTCAGAGAAACAGGGCATTTCTCCTTCCAAAGCCATCCTACCTGCTCTAAGACGTGCTTGTAAAGTTCTTTCTCTCATAGCTTCAAAATCCCCTACTTTCCAGTTCCTTTCCCTCTGTCAACAAACAAGATCCATGCAGCCTGAAAACAAACAGGATCTTTGCAAACCCTGCTATTCCCTGGAGCTGTGGGGTACCGACCATCTTCCAGTGCACCAGCACCCGTGCTGAGGGAATGGGTTTTGGGCATGGCGTTCTCACCGCTCCTTGTCTCCTTACCTTCTGGCAGTCTGGCTGCCAGCACCCCCCCCCCACCCCCCCCCACACATTAAATCTTATCTCTCAGAAGTCAACAGACCTCCAAGTGAAGGAATCCACAGGCCCGTCTCCAGCCCCCGCTCTCACGCACTTCGGCATCACTAACGTCCTTGGAACGCCCTTCTCTCTTGGCAGTGTGCTCCCCACCCTTCCCTCTTGCCTCCCCTACTACCAGCCCCTCCTCCCTTCCCTCATCCCAGACCCCACGCCTCAGTCACCCATGCTGGCCCTTGGTCTCAGCCCTAAAACTGACTCTCACACCCTGTCTGGCTTCTTCCTCTTCTCTAAGCCTCATTCACGCCTTTCCAACGCCTCTGTGACATTGTTATTGGCGTGGTTCACTGACACCGCAGCTGCTGAGCTCATGATCTCTTCCCCAAATCTTGATAGTTTGCCGAGTGACACTGCCATCATTCCAGTGCCCAGCATTAGGATCCCAGTGACATTATCTCTTCCTACTCCTCTCCCCCTCATCCCATTTCCAGCCAGGTCCCAATCCCATGTGCTGTGGTTCTGAAACGGCTCCTGCCCCTTTGCTGCTGGCGAGGCAATGGCTTCGCCTCGCCCTTGCGCTACTGGGCTGGCCTGATAATGCGCCTCCATCTTTTCAATCCTAGATTAATTAATCTTTCTAAAACTTCCCTCTGGTGGCGTCGCAACCCCCTTCCTTCCTGAACTTACTTACATTTGCTCCGGACATTAACTGAGTGTTTTCAAATCAACCTCTAATTTTTCTATTCAACAAATTCTTGTTTGATGTCTAGTATGTGCCAGTCGCTAGATGAGGAGCTGAAGGAAAAAGAGATGAGTATTTGCCGTGAAGGGTTGGAATCCACTTTAAGGGAAGCCCGCTGGGACAGGCAGGTAACGAGGAGAGCTAGGATGCAGAAGGAACAGCCACGGGCTCGGACAGAAGGGGTCACAGCGTGTGTGCACGGGTGTGCACGCACGTGTGTGTGTCTAGGGCTGTGAAAACGCAGGTGGTGTCTGGAAAGGATTTTGACAGGGAGAAATGAGAACAGACCTTTGCCACGTGAAAACAACAATTTCAACAACAGTGTAAAGATGGGAAAATACTATGCACATTTGCAAAACAGTAAGTCAGACTTGCTGAAGCACAGAAGTTTAGTGGAGACTAAGTTTAATTTATTCTACTTGATAAGTATGAAAATCCACATATTCTTTTAGGAAATATACAGTAAGTGATATAACTTAGGACTTTGGCTTATGCTTCAATAAACATTTATATGAGTGCTGTGTACATTTGTCGGGACACACGCACACACACACACACGCTCACACACGAGACCACGCTGGGCAGGGAGGTGTGGATACACAGACCTTGCTCTTGAGGAACTCAGCCTGTTGGGAGTGGGGAGTAACTGTGCCTTTATGTGGTGAGCACTATTAGTACACGTAAGATGTGTGCAGTGCCTCTGGCAGCCAGAGGAGGGAAAGGAAATTAAGTTGGCATGGCCTGTAAGGAAAACTACACAGGTAGCCATGCCAGATAGGCAGCATTCGATTTAGGTTTTCAAGAACAAGCACGAGCTTGCTGATGAAAAGGGGGAAAGTAGAGTGTTTCAGGTAAAGGGAACAGAAAGAAAGGTGTGTGTGCATGCTGGGGAGTGTGTGTGAAGCTGTGTTCACAGAAAGGCAAGTTGTCTCATGGGCCGGAGCAGTACTTCTCAATTGGGGGGGGGGTTATACCTTGGTGGTTCTTATTGGGGGTGACTTTGTCCCCCAGGGGACATTTGTTAATGTCTCTAGACATTTTTGATTCTCATGACCTTGGGGAGGTGCTACTGGCATCTAGTGGGTGGAAGCCAGGGATGCAGCTAAATATCCTACATGGGATAGCCCCTTACAACCAAGAATTATCCCATTCAAAATGTCAATAGTGCTGAGGTTCAAAAACCCTGGGGTAGAGTATAGCAGTCCTAGAAAGAAGTGGCAGGAGATGAGACTGGAAAAGTTGATTGGTGTTAATTTGTGACAGGTCTTAAATGATATATAATACAATGGATCTTTCTAGAAAGGTACAAGTTTTATTTTTATCCATTTAATTGGTTTCCACTTAATAATATAAATGGTACTCATTTATATTTTGTTTAATAAAAAATGACAATGCTCACAAGTGACTAAAGAGCATTT
This sequence comes from Miniopterus natalensis, assembly GCF_054644295.1. Classification (NCBI taxonomy): domain Eukaryota; kingdom Metazoa; phylum Chordata; class Mammalia; order Chiroptera; family Miniopteridae; genus Miniopterus; species Miniopterus natalensis. The sequence continues at coordinate 37,193,708 of NC_142086.1, read as the reverse complement.
CTTTACAAAATTCTATAACTAAAGCTTTTTTTTTTCCTTATGGAAAAGTATCCATTCATATTCCCTCCCTGGTTACTAGCTAGATTCCTCTGCTCTCTGCCTTCCTCCCATTCCTACCCCCACTCCTACCTTCACCCAAGGCATACAGGGTTATTCACTGTGCCTTCTGGCCAAGCTGACCCACAAAGTGCAAGGGCTGAGCTCTGGGTGAAGGTGGACTGGGTCCCTCTGAGACTGTAACCAGGAACTGATCACTTGTCCAGAACCAGAGCTAGGTACAGATTCTCAGGAAAGACTGGCTCTGGTCTAGGACTAATACTGGATGTTTGTGAACAGAAGGCTGGGGATCACTTTTTCTAAGTCGCATTCCTGTTGAAAAAGCTAAATTCATGTTAACATCATCTTAGTTCAGTACTTTCTGCCCCTGCTCTTTTGCATTATGAGTCCCTTCCCTACCCCCAGAACTGGGTGTTAGAACCACTTGATGCTTAGGAGGTAGATAATTGGCTGGAGATTACTTAGAACACAGGACTTCCTAAGCCTACTTTCAACCTTCTAAACAAAGGTATCTGCCCAGAAATCACTTCCCAGAGTATAGGGGACGAAGAAGGTTATATGGCAGACCCTTCATTCTGATCAAAGAAGACTGATTACCAAAGACTACTAGTGGTTTTCAAAACTTTGAGTTCAGGGAACAATTCCATACACTGGAATTTTTGACAGCATGCTTAAAGGGATTAAGTGGAATTCATCACCAGACTGTGATGGTGTTCAGACAGTGAAGTAAAAAGGATATTACCTACGTGCCCAAAAAGAAAGGTCACAACTTAAGGTGAACAATTCTCCCAGCCTTTTACTCAGAAAAGTATGTACCGAAGATTAGGGTTGCCAGATAAAATACAGGATGCCCGGTTAATTTAGAATTTCAGATAACGATTTTTTTAGAGTAGAAGTATATCCTATGCTAAATTCATTAATTTGAAATTCAAGTTTAACTGAGGCCCCTGTATTTTTATTTGCTAAATCTGGCGGGCCTACCCCGAGAGAGTGTGAGATGGGAATCTTCTGTGTATTCAGTCAGCATCTGTCCCTCCTGCTCCGCCGGGATGAGCAGCTCACCTCTCTGGACATGACTGTTGTTGAAGATGCATTGACATGGCCCGTTGGCCCAAGACAACTACTTCAGCTAGTGCTCAGCTGAAGAAATCATGATCTGCTTTAGCTTTAGTGTTGGGGGGGGGGGGGGGACACACTGTCTGAAGTGGACTTACTAAGAGATATTGGTCTCTGATGTGGTACATTTCTTAAGTATTTTCTTCATTTGATAAACATTCATTGAGTACCTGAACTGTTCTAGGCACTTAGGACAGAATGAGGAACAGAACAGTTTCTTGTTAGGACTAGAAATGAAACATTCCTTTTCTCATGACTCCTAGATGCTCATGGAGGTAGCTTTTCAATGTTAATGTCAACATCCTTAATTTTTACCCTAGAATGGACCTGAGTTAAATGTGACTCCACATATTGGCTTTGCCACACTTGAGTACCTTGTAACTATTTGAATACACCTGCTTTGCACTGATCATGTTTTCTTATATACTCCTGAGGCAAAATTCTTATTATGCCAGCATCTGCCATAGATTTTACAAGGACAGCAATAAATACTGGTGTAAAAAAGAAAGCGTTTAGGAGCCTGATTCTCGGAAGAACTTTTTGCTCTTTTGGCATATGTGCATGTATGTTTTTGTGAGTGGATCTGGGGGCACAGAGGATGGGTCTCTTGGAAATGTTGGGTGTACAGAGACCATCTTGTTTCTGAGTGAACCCTAATTTAAAACAATTTTTTTCTTGACCAGTTTAGTTACAAAAGCAAACACTTAAAAGATTCCAGTAACTACTTTTTGGGCAGAAAAGATGGCCGCTGCTCAGAGCTTGGTTCAGCAGCAGACACTGAAATGTGACTTGGCTCCATCCCTTGGCATAGGACTAGGGTGTTATGTTCCACTAGAGGCCTTGGTACCTTTTCAGAAACTCACCAAATCAGGCACAGACTTGCTGGCAGCCATAGTAGAGGGCTCTTACTAATCCATGCCCAGCTCTCAGGAGGTAACTGGCAAGAGAAAAGCAAGCAAAACAAGCAACCAAATCCCTATACACCTTATAAATCTGACTTGGAAATTTTGCCTCAAGGCTGTCAGAGGAGAAATAACGATTCCATTTTCTCCAAGCCCAGTTCTTGACATTTGGTCTTTAATGTAGAAAAAATACTATACATCGGATGATCTGATTATCAACTTTTTTTTTTTTTTTTTTAAGTCTAGCCACTTCCAGGGTCAGGTGGCTCTGCTCCTTGAAGACAGGCTTGGGTTATGCCACTCGTGGCCAAAGCTGGCCCTTTAGATCCTGTGACCTGCTTCCACTTCAGGGCCAGGCCTTGAAATCATGTGCATCTACTTTGCCTATGAGAAGTTTGTTTATCTGAATCTCCTCTTCCTGGGATAAGTAGATTGTCTCCATTCTGTCTGAGGTTGTGGAGCTGGGATTCCACTGGCGGGTTGGAATGTAGATTAGGTTCCTTGGTTTGGTTTGTAACTGAAGTCAGAACCGACGATTTAGAGGGTAATCTGGGTACAGCTGCTTGCTGCCCTCTGGTGGAAAAGGCGGGTATTGAATGAGCCGTGACAATTGGAGAATGACTATGATTTGGACATAACAATTATTCTACATGGCAGAAACTTGGAAACTTTTCCTAAACAAATAATTTTTCTCAGGGAAATAAGTTATAGATCGATAGCAAGTGTCATAGAAATGACTTTCACCCATTCAGGGGACTTGTGAAAGTGAGAATAACAGTTCAGATATTATCAACTCTTGATTGACCTCTGTCCTTTACATATGGAAAGATTTCTGCTCTTCTCCTCCAAACACTCTTCTCTCCTGACCAAAAGCAGTAAATAAGACAGGAGGAGTAACCATTTTATTCCTTCTCTCTGTCCCTATTTTTGGTGTTAGTGCTAGGCAATGTCTTTCCTCGAGGCAATGATTCTATCTTGTGGCTTTGCCATCCCCCTAGGGCTTCAGCCTAACTGCTGAAGGGAAAGAGAGAGTTGGAAGAGGCACAGCTGCTTCTTTACAGCACTGGTCTGGAAACGGCATCCATGGGCTAGAACTCAGTCACATATATGGTCACTTTAATTCAAGAGAGGCTGGTAAGAGTAGCCCAGCTGTGCACCAGGAATAAGAGAAGCATGTGGTTTTGTTGAACAGCTAGCAGTGTGACACAAGCTGTGTAAGCAGTTCAGGTTTGATCATGGAATTAATAAGCCATTGATGGCAAAGGAGTAAAATATTTTTCATTTTAGAAGTCATTCAATCAGCAGCAAAGAGAATGCTATGCAATGTTGGATGGATAGAAATGTTATTCAGTGAGACAAAAAGAGGCACCAGTTTTTGGGAGAAGTGCGGAAGCTGAATTCAACTTGGGACATGTTGAATACGAGGTGGTTTAGGATCACCAGGTGATGATGCAGATATATGCTCTAGTCAACTACTCTGAAGTCTAAGGCTCAGGAAAGAAACCTGAACTGAGATACAGACTTGTGAGTTTTCAATTTATGGACATAGCCATGGGATTGGGTAGAAAACACCAATATATAAGGAACAGACAGAGGAAGAGAAACTGGCAAAGGGACTGAGCGGGAACATCCCAAGAGAGAAGAAAGAGCAGCAGAGCGTGGTGTCGTAGATGCCATGGAAAGAGATTATTATTTTGAGGAGGCAGTGGTCAACAGTGTCAAAGCAAGGTAATCAATTTTATGAAAAAGAGGTTGTGGGTGAACATGCTGGCTATTCTGTCTGCCTTCTGTTTTCTCCCCTTCTCTGTCCCTGGAGGCTGAGCCCTGGAGACTTTATCGCTTGGGCTCCCTTGCCCTCTGCCTTCCAAGTGAGCTTGGCCAGTGGAAGGCAACGGCAGGTCAGAAGGCAGAAGGGGGCAGGATATTTTTCCCATTCCCTCCATGCTTTGGTGTCTGGTCTTGGGAAGCAGGTGCATTCCACTTTGTCTTTAGTTCCCACCAGGAGTCCTCTTCTCCCTGGTTCTAGTTCTCATTATTCTAGTTCCTTCTTTGTCTCTTCATTCCCAGGAATGATCACGAATTCCCACTGTCCCTGCTCTTTGAGAGCATCACCGTCACATGTTTGGTGCCTACATCACTGTAAGTAACCCCTTCTTTTGAACCATCTGGGATGGATTCTGCTTCCTACTGGCATGCTGATTGATACAATAATTTTAGCAGTAAGTTAGAAACCAAATTGCAATGGGTTGAAATCTGAGTAGGTGGTGAAGGAGGAGTTAGACTTCCAAGGAGTTGGGCTGTGGAATTAATCTCTCACTCCTTTCCCCCTGGGGAAGAGAAAGGAAAGAGATAGGACAACTACTGGAGAAACTCTGAAGTGGAGGGAGGAGTTCATTCTGTCCCAAAGTGGAAGAGACTTGTTTATGTCTAAATGCTAATAGAAAATGGCCAATAGAGAAGGGCATATTGTTGATGTTTGAGAGTAGGGGATTCATTTATTGTCTGAAGTGTATGAGAAGGCAGAAGGATTTGGGGCACAGAACACAGATGGTGGGATTTGCCTTAGGTGAGGGGTGGATCACCTTATCCACTGTAACTGGAGGAGGGATGGAGGACAGGATGGGTGGGGGGACAAGTAAGTTTGGAGGTTTGGTATTAGGAAGTTGAGAGAGTTCTTGCCTGAGGACTTCTGTGGGGTTTTTTGTTTGTTTTTTTCTGTAATCACAGAAAATTCAGAGAGTAGAATTAATATAGGGATGGGTATTTGCTAGGCAAATGTGATGGAAGTACAATGAGGTGAGGAAATTGAGAACACTGGCAAGTGGTGGCCTAAAGGAATGTAAGCTATATAGAAATAAGGTGAATGCAGAGAGGTACTGATGGGGGAACAACAGGGGTTAAGGACTGGTGATTCAGTGAGGTTTAAGATCAGATTTATAAGGAGTAATCTGAGTAAGATCTGAAAATGTAGGAAAATTTGTCAGAAGGGGAAATGTCTGAATTTCTGATTTCAGAGATGGAAGAATTTTGGATGACAAGATTTGGGATATGACTCAAGAGTGCACGACTGAAGTGCAGTGCATGTAAAGGTCCCGGGAGATGTGGACAATGACGGAGCACTTGGGATGGAGAGAAAGGAAAGTATTCGAAATCACTATTTCAATGAAGGGGAAAGTGATTGGGAAAACATCTCCCCCTGTTCTAGAAGCTGCTAGCATTTTTCTTGTTATCCTAATCTAACATCCCACTGCTACGTCCCCCTCAGAACCCTGGGCCTCATGTGATTGTGCCACATGGGAACCCTTGCCCCAGGCCTAGAGCTCAGCTTTCTCCTCCACCTCCTCTCCCATGCCATGTCAGGGGCTCACTGCTGAGAGAGTCTCAGCTCCCACTTTCCACATGGTGGGGGAACTGGTTCTGGGGATACAGCAGGGGATAAGCTCCTACTCTGGCTGGCAGGGCTTGTTGGCGTGAGGGTGACACCGTTTACAAGTCCCTATGACTTGAGCTAGGAGTTAAAGGTCTGAGCGCGTCATTTTTGGTAGGCTCTCCAGTGCACTCAGAAGCATCACTGCTATTTCTGGTAGCATAGTAGTCATCTGGCCTCTTTAGGGCTTCAGAAAGCATTTCATCCCAGTCACCCTTGGGTGATGAAGCATGATGTCACAGCACAGCATGATTTCTTACATCTCGCTTCCCCTTGGAAAGGAGATCACTACTGTGTTCAAAGCTAAGGACATGGCCAAACCAACCTCGGAATCCCAGTTGGAGGGGCTGTTTCTTAGGATTACTTCCCACGCCAAGTATCATATCAGTCAGAGTCCATTAGTAAAACAATCACAAGTACCTTACCAGAGAAAATATAAAGAATTGGTTAAACAGATATTTAAGAACTGAAAAGCACACATGCTTCACAGAGATAACTACTGAGATCAGTTCCATACAACCCCTGGCACTAGGGAAACAAGGGATAGAGTCTGGGGTTATGAGAATTTAGACTTTTGGAGGAAGGGATCTGCAGAATTAGGACCCAGATCTTTGAGGGCGGAAAACCACCCAGTTGCTGCTAGAACCTCTGTGGGGTCAACTAGTTCTGCGAGTGTGTCAAAAAGAGTTAGGGGCTAGAACCCACTGCCATTACCTGAGATGAAGAGCTGTTGTGTGGCAACACTGTCCTCGTAGGGGACCAAACAAGAAGGAACAAGTCCCTTCTCTCGTCTCCTGCCTTCCGACCTCCCTCTAGTGGTACATATTGGTACAACTACCTGCTGGAAAAGACCTAGTGGTTTTGCAGTGTCCCAGCCACAAAATCACAGAGCAAAATATAGAAGCGTGGGATTGAAGCTCAGAGGCTGTAGCTAGATGGGCCAAAAGTACTTGCCTTTGAATATATTGGTGCATACACACACACATACACACACACGCTCCTAAGACTTTGGTACATACTATTTTGGCATTAAAAATATTTTTTCTCTCATTACAATAGCAATACATATTTATTTCCTTTAAATAGAAAATACAAATGAGCTCATAGAAGAAAAAAGACCCATCCTACTGCTGGAAAGATAATCATTGTTAATACTTTCATTTAGTTTCTTCCAGATCTTTTTCTCAATGTGTAGACATGTATTTTTTCATGGAATCACATTATGCATAGAGTTTTCTAAAGTGCTTTAAAAATGCTTTCCTGTATCACCAAAAATTGTTCACATCAATGCATATTTCCTTATTTACAATGGTTTCCAAATTGTTCTTAGAAAGTGTCTTATGAGCCATCTTTAGGAGCCTGGGTAGGAGGCCCTGTGTTCTACCATATACTCTTATCCACTACAATTCTACTGCCCAAATATTAGGAAACAACTCGTTCACTGTGTGAATACCATTTTCCATTTTCATGATGACATCAACAAAGGATCACTTATCTAAAATTGTGTCTAAAGCCTAGTAACATGGGACAACATGCTTTTCACTCTTTGACAGTACCTAAAAATTATTTTAATCTATATTTCTTGGATTACTGATGAGATAGACAAGGTTTTATATATTTAACAGTCAGTTGTGTCTGTGGCAGTCTTTCTTTGAAGACCAGAAAATTTTAAAGCGTGCCCCTAAAACCTTACTTTCTAACGTATATAGCCCATGCCTCTTGCACATACTCCAGTTCAAGAATGCTCTGATTTCAAATACCCACCGCTTACCTGGAGCCCCATCTCCCTGCCCTCTACTCTTGGTAATGATCACAAATCCTCCTCCACTGACAACACAGAAGCTCTTTTCCAGGGCCCCCTCATTTACCCATTACCCCACCCCAAACATATCCACATCTAAAACTATCTTTATTTTTCTTTCTGGCTCAGAGAAAAAAGGCTTTTCAAAATTTGTCAACCCTCTACCTAAGCACTTGATCCTATCTCTGCTCATCTCCTCTGGGACCTGAATGGTGCCTGGCAAACAGCTGATGCTCAAATAGTTGGTTGAATAATAAATAATGGGTCTTGCTCCATCAACCCCCTCCCCTTTATCTCTTTAGCATGTCCATCTTCTCTCACTCTTTCAGCTCTTTTCCCTTAGCCTATATGTGTGATCAAATTCCTGTCCGTGACGGTCAGTTTCATGTGTCAATTTGGCTAGGCTCTAGTACCCAGTTACTCAATTAAATTGTGGCCTAAGTGTTGCTGTAAAGATACTCTGTAGATGTGATTATGAGCTACAATCAGTTGACTTTATGTAAAGGAGATTATTGGGTAACTTGGGTGAGCCTGATCTACTCAGTTTAAAAGGCCGGAAGAACAGAACTGAGGTTTCCCTGCAGACAGGGAGGAAGAAATCCCACCTGTGGACGGCAGCTTCGGCTCCTGCCTGAGAGTTTCCAGCCTGCGCTTCCTGATGGCCAGCCCTACAGACTTCAGACTTGACTATCCAGCCCCAACAATCATGTAAGCCAATTTCTTTCAATAAATCCCTTAAAAATTACATATACATATATCTCCTACTGCTTCTGTTTGACTGGTGGAACCCTGACTGATAACATTATCCTTAAAATCAGAACAAAACAATACCGTGCTTGATTCTCCATCCTACTGTTACTATATGAACTGTCTTCCCTTCTCATCTAAGCCTTTAAAACATCCGATAATCACCATCTCTACTTCCTCTCTGCAATCACCCCTGAGCTATAGTCCCATTTATTCATCTGGTGAATCGGACATATTCTTGTGGACATCCCACGGGCAACCTCAAACTCAGTACATCGAAAGTTACCTCATTAACACTGCCTAAATCCACTTTTCAATGGTATCTCACAAACTCAAGGTAAAAATCTGGAAGTCATACTAGATACCTAACTATCAAAATACCAGACATCCAAATAAGTCATACTGTCCATCTGCAGAGCCAGTGTCTGAACTGAGTCCCTCATGATGTCTTGCCTCAGCTTTTGTAATGCCGTACCTCCAGCCTCATCTTTAAGTCTGTTCTCCAGTGTGCTCCTCCTCTGATGCAAGGTGACTGAAATTGCCCTGCCTGACTCAGTGACTCCTTTATCACCTACAGCAACCCTGCCCACCATCACAAGGTGCTTTAAAAAACACAGATTAGAGTCCTACTCAGACCTAATGAATTCAAATTTCCAAAGTGGGGCCTGAATACTATTTTTAAAAGCTATCCGGGTAGTTCTGATCAGCCAGATTCAAGAACCACTGGTCTTCAGGGTAAAATCCCAATTCTGCCCATGATCTGACACCACTACTCCCAGCTTCATCCCGCAGCACATCACGCTCCAGCTACACTCACCCAGCACAGGTGCGTCTTCCAACCCATGCTGATGAACACCTCTCACCAGGAATGTCCTATTTCCTTATCTGCCTGGGAAAACACTATTTATTCTTCAAAGACTCTATTCAAGCACCATCTGGTCTCTTATTCTGCCAGTGAGTATTGATAAACTCATGAAATTGGACACATTAAATAGGTGTGGTTCTTCGTATATCAATTATACCTCCATAAAGCTGTTAAAACTTATTGAGGTGCTACTATATGCCAGGCTCTGAGCAAAGCATTGATAGAAAGATCGGTAAGCTAGTGCTGCCTTCAGTAAACTCTCATGCCACTGGAGGATACATACAAATATACAATTTAATACAACAAAGTGAGGTAAATTTTGTGAGAGTCTGTGGTAGGCTGAATAACGCCCTCCCTCAAATAATGTCCACATCCCAATCCCCAGAATCTGTGAATATATTACTTTACATTGCAAAACAGATTTTGTAGATATGATTAAGATTCTGAGATGGGGAGATTATCCCATTATTTTGGTGGGCTCAATATAATCACTAGAGTCCTTTTAAGGAGGCAGGCAGGAGGGTGAGAGAGAGGGTGGAGGGAGGCTGGAAGATGCTATGCTACTGAGTTTGAAAGTGGAGAAGGGAGACATGCATTGAAAAATGCAGGTGGCCCTTAGAAGCTGGACAAAGCAAGGACGTGAATTCTCCACTAGAGCCCCCGTAAGGAGCCAGCCCCGCTGACTCTAGTCCAGTGAGACTGATGTTGGACTTCTGACCTTCAGAAATGTAATGTAATGATTGTATTGCTGGTTTTAAGTGATTATGTTTGCAGTAATTAGTTACAGCAGGAACGGGGAGCTAAAACCGAGGCCAACACGGGGCACTGCAGCAGTGCCTAAGTGGCTCTGGAGCGGGGAGGAAGGTTCGGGAAGAATCAATCACCAGAGGCGCTGACACCGGAGCCGAGGAGGGGAGGCTGTGCTTCAGGACGGCCCGGGCGGAGCAGGCACGAGGCGCACAGGGCGCGCGGGACGCGTTTCAATAAGGCAGTGCTGCTGACATTAAACATTAGGGATAGAATCAACAATATTAGTTCTGGGAAATGTTTATTTGTATGCCAGGCACTGTTCTAAAGCATTTACAACTCTGAGGTGCGGACTATCATTGTCTTCCTTTTACTACAGGGATACTAAGGTTTAGAGGCGGTAGGTAACTGTCCTGAAACCACAGAGCCACCGGGCAGAGCTTCCATTAGCGCCTTGGCGCTGCGTCTCCAGAGCCCACGAAGTGCCCGCACCCACGGCCACAGGCGCCCGGCGGCTGGGAAGGCGCCCCAGCGCCGAGGCCGAGCGCACGGTGGTAGCGGCGCGGCGAGCGGAGCAGCCTCCGGAGGACGGAACGCGGGGCCCGCCCGCTTCCACGCTGCCCTGAGGCGCCCGCGGGCTCGCTGCGGCTCCAGGCAGGGGAGCTTGGCCGTCTCAAAGCAAATCCCTCCCGTGTCAGACTCTACTTCGCACGGTCTCCGCCTCACTGCTTCCTTTCCCCGCAATGTCTGCGTCAGACGTGGGGGTGCGTGCACCAACTCAATCTGGGCCCCAGTTAACACACCCGTGAAATGCCGAGAAGTTAGCTCCAAACTCGGCTGTGCCTTAAATCCCCCGGTGGGTAAGCATCTCGGGGGCCTGACGGTCGTACCGGGACAGGCGCTCCCCCAGGACACTCCCGGGCGATGCTGTTCGCGCCCAGGTTTGGGTGATAACCCGGGTCCTTTCCGGGACTCAGGGTTCGGGCCCCGGTTCCGGGAAGGACGCTCCGCCCCGCCCCGCCCCGCCTCCGGGCCGCCCTCTTCCTCCCCCGATTAGTCTCCTCTCCCCCCCCCCGTCCCGCGGCGGCCCCGCGGTTCCCGCCCAGCTCCGCCTTCCCCAGCCCCTCCCCCGCCTCGCAAGATGGCTGCGGCAGCGCGGGGCCCCGAGCCTTGGAACCGCGTGCGCATCCCGAAGGCGGGGAGCCGCAGCGCGGTGACCGTGCGGGACCCCGGCGGGGCGCTGGGTGAGTGACGCCCGGGAGAGGGGCGCCGGCGGAGGTGGCGCCGGGCGGCGGCCACGTGCGCGGGGGCGGGGCCTCCTGGGCGCGGGCGCTGGGAAGGGCCGCGGGCCCCGCGAGGGGGCTGCGCCCCGCGGTTGCCGAGGGGCTTTGGCGGGCCTGTGGCTCCGCCGCCCCTCCGCGGGCCCGGCGGGGGCGGGGGAGGGGGGAGGGGCAGGCGCGGCCTGGCACCTGGGCTCGCGCCGGCCGCCGGAGCCCCGTCTACCCTCAGTCAGTTGCCTGCCCTCCGCCTCGGGGCAGCCGGGAGTCAGGCGCTCGACTGACACCGCGCTTTCCGGGCCTCGGGTTTCTCATTTGTAAAATGGGGTGTCCTCCCTGCCCGTCACAGGTTGTTGGTAGCATCTAACGATGCTCTTTTTAATCTTTTTGCAATCACCAACAAGTTACCGTGTAAAATCGCAGCAATCTAGGTTTCCTGAGACAGTTTCAATTTTAAATGCTCTGCTCTATGATCACCCTGTGTGACTAGTTTATCATTATATTCCCGGAAACCAGTACAGTACCTGGCATACAGTAGGCACTCAAGCAATGCAAGCAAAGAGAATGGTTGCGTACTACTGTTGGCAGACACTGTGCCCTGCTGTTGGGTTTAAAATTACGGTCACAGCCTGGCCCATGCGGCCTAGTGGCTGAGCATGACCCATGCACCAGAAGGTCGGGGTTCAGTTCACGGCGGGGACAGGCCGGTTGCGGCTCAATCCCCAGTAGGGGGCGTGCAGGAGGCAGCTTATCAATGACTCATCATTGATGTTTCTCCCTCTCCCTCTCTCTGAAATCAAGTAAAAGTAAATAAATGAAATTATGGTCACTGACTATATTTAGAATAGACATAAACAAGCATTTTTTTGACCACACAGAAGTTTACAATTTAATCTGTCGAACAGCAATATTTATAGTTAAAAACAAGCTTGTGAAAAGTACTTGGCAGCATATATGATAGATTAGTTTAAAGATTTCTTTCAATTTTTCAATTGCAGTTGACATACAATATTATATTACTTTCTGGTATACCACATAGTGTTAAGACATTGATGTAACTTATGAAGTAATCACCCTATAAGTCTAGTGTGGGGTAGAGTGCTCTTAAAGTGTTTTAGCAATGTATGATAGTATTGCCATTTTTAGGCAGTAGGCCATTGTAGTTAGGAGGCTGGCTCAGGAGCCAGATTGCCTAAGTTTGAATTCTGGTTCTTCCCCTTGCTGGGAAAGAAATTTTGAGAAGTTGGAAAATGGTGAGACATGATATAAAGTCCAGAAATCAAGGGAATGTCTGTTAAAAAAGTATGTATATCTTTATATCACATCATATTGTATATCTTTACATACCATGATTTCAATAGTCTTTCATAGGAATACTTTGTAGTTAGTCATTTGGTGCACACTTACACCTTATGTACCTTGAAGGCGGGGCACATATTGTATACTTCTCTAAACCCCCCATTTTGTTGTGCAGAAAAGCAAGACAGAATGAATGGGTAAATGCATGCTCTTAAAAGTCAAATATACTGTATTTGGGTACCACTTTAAAATAAGACTATATTAAGAAAAGAGAAACTAGCATGGTAATTGGAAATTACTTGATGAATGCCTCACTGAACAGAGGCTCAGCGGAGATAACTGCTTCCTAGTCGGGAAAGCTATGTGTTCTGTATGGCTCTAAGGAGAGCACTAGCATCCTGGATGGAAGTGACACAAAGGCAGATTTCTACACAACATCGAGAACTTGCTTTTGTCCCAACTACCTGAAGCCTGAAGAGTTTGCCTTGGGGGTGGGGAGTAAGTTGGTGAATTTCCACACCTAATAGAAATCCTGTTAAGGAATTTTTCAAAAGAGGAAGAAGGAAGATAATCTGTAAACCACTAAGATTGCGGGTTTGATCCCAGGGCACATAAAAGAATCAACCAGTGAATGCATAAATAAGTGGAACAACAAATCGATGTCTCTTTCTCACTCTCTCAAATCAATAAAAAAAATAAAATATCTTAAAAAAATAAACTAAGATGCTTCTTTCAGTGTATTTTTATGTAATACACTTAATGCAGAAATACATATTAAAGCTTATTAAAGTTCTCTGCTTTAGAACTTTGTATTGCAGCTGTAATTAAAGAATGTTGGCGTGTTACACTGTCACTGAAGAGCCAAACCTTAGATGCAGAAACAGATGTGTTGTGTGCAGTCCTTTACAGCAATCACAACAGAATGGGCCGCCACAAGCCCCATTTGGCTCTTAAACAGGTAAGGAGGAAGCCCTGTGTTTGAGACTCAACAGGTTTACTTGATGAAGATGGAGATTACACTACTACTTAATATGTAGTTGTTTATGGAAACTGAGTAAATTACTTGTGACTTATAAGAACTTTCTTTCCCAGTCTTGTTTCTAGGGGGTAATTTTCATAAAAAGTTTTCATTAGACACAATCTATTATAAATTACAGTGCCTTTGCCTAGTTCAAAGTACAGTGATTTGATCAAGACAAAGTGTGGAATTAAAAAATAACTTCCTGGGCATAATCAAAATCATAAAATCATAAAAAGAACAAAGTTGTAGTTTATCTATTGCGGGTTATATAATCTAATTGGTAGTATATTAGAGTAAATGGGTATATAACAAATTGTGTGAAGTGTTTCATGTAGTTTTTAGAGTTTAAGACAAAACTGGGCCCTCCAGTTTAGGGACTGCACCAAAGAATGGAGCCTCCTAAGCTGAGTTCTTTATATTCTCACTCATTGATTCACTTTATTATTTCTGCAAGTATTTTTTGTAACTTTCTATGTGTCAGACACTATGCTTAGTACTTGGCATACAGGGGAGAAAAAGACACAGTCTCTAAACTTGCTGACTCATGTTCTCTGGTTAATTTTCTACTCCCATTATTTAAGGTAAAAAAGATAAAGATTTGTCCATCAGAGAAAGATGAGGGATCATGATCTTAAGTTTTTGCGACGGGGCAGCTTTTATCTCCTTCTGAGTCTTTAATTCCAAAACCAGACTTCGAATGAACAAATTTCTCCTCCTGGATTCCACGTTGTAAATAATTATCCAGTCAGAAAAATGTCCTGTTCCACTTTCTTTGCTGCTTCCTTTTCTGTAGCTCTGCCATCTAGTCAGTTGATCAGTCAAAACTGTCTCTGCACCTAATCCCTTCTTTTAGTTCTGGCTGCATCTTTTTTTAACCTTGTGGACTTTTAGTTGTCTTGCTATCCTAACTGATCTTTCCTCCATTCTGGCATATTCTATAAAGCAAAGTCAGATTAATCATCCTAAAACAAAGCTTTGTTTTTTTTTTAGTCCTCACTAAGGATAATTTTTTCATTGCTTTTGCAGAGAGAGTGGAAGGGGGAGAGAGAAAGAAACATTGATGTGAGAGAGACATGTTGATTAGTTGCCTCCTGCACATACCCTGACTGGGACCAAGGATGGAGCCTGCAACCGAGGTATGGCACGGGCCCTTGACCGGAATTGAACCTGAGACCCTTCATTTCAACGGCTGACGCTCTAACCACTGAACCAAACCTGCTAGGGCACAGCTTTGATTTTTAATGGTTCTCTTCTGTCTCCTGAATAAAGACCAAACCTTGTAGGTTGGCTTACAGGATCCTCCAAGATCTGTTCTCTTTGGTTTTCCTGGTTCAGGCTTCTCTTTTGGCTTCATCTATTTTACACTCCAGGTAACCTGAATTCTTCATGAGTCCTCACCATGTTTGTTCTTCACCTGAGCCTTTGCTTACCTGGTCCTGTATGTTTGGAATGCCTAGTCCCTCCATCTCCACCTGTTAAAGGCCTCCGCATCCTCCAAGTCCCATTTCAAGCCTTCCCAGCAGTAATAACTTTTTCCCAAGGGGTAACATGAGTGTTTATTATGGTAATTTCATTTTAAGTTGCATCCTTCTGATTAGTGTTGTTGAACTCCTCTTGTTATGATTCTTGGCTATTTGGGCCTCCTGTTTGTGCTTCTCTTAGGGCATTTAGCGCAGTCTGTGTTGCAGTACAGGTATTTGTGTACATGTTTTATGTTCCCTACCATCCCTTAGAGTAGAGAACATGTCTCATGCTGCTTCTGCAACTATTACTACTACTGCCTAATATCTGCCTAACATATCAGTTTACAGAGAACTTTCATCTACTTTAAGATTTATGTTTTCTACCTTCAAAAGCTAGATACCAGAATTAGCTTCACTCTAACAATGTTCCCCAGTGGAGCACAGAAAAGTCTTGATTCCTCTCTGTGTGACAGTACTTTGAGTATATAGAGACTGTTCTTATGTTCCTCCATGTTCTCTCTTCCTCGCTAAACTTCTCAAAAATCCTACCCCCCAACTTTGTTTGAATCATAGCTCACTTACTGTGTTTCCCAGGTGCTTTACCATCTTAGTTTGTCAGTACTTCTCTCAAAGGATGGTGTCCAGAATTAAAAAATGATACAGAGCTGATCCCGTGGGATTTAAGGATTGTCGCCACCATAGTTCTGAAAACTATCCTGTTAAGAGAGAATCTATAACTTTGATTGGATTTTTTGTAGTATATACATAGCTCTGGCAAGATACTATCTTTGCCAGTATCAGTGACCATCCAGGTCTTGACATCCTTCAGTCTGGATGCAGTCCCATGCAGGCTCTTTGTGTGATATTTCCTGAGGACCACAGAATTCTTGCCACATTTTGTACAATGGATATCTTTTACCCTCTTTTCAATAAAAAATGTTATTGAATGCCTACTCAATGCTTGGTACTCAGTACACTGGTGGATAAAATAGACAAAATATATTGCTCTCATGGAACTTAGTTGAGAGGAGAAAGGCAGTTAATCAAATGCCAGATGATAAGTGCTATGGAGAAAAAGAAAGCAGACAAGGGGGAGTGCTGAGGGGACTGCAATTTTAAATAAGGCATATCAATTTTTATTTTACTATTTAATTTACATATATGTGTATGTTTCTAATTTACTAATAGATTTTTAGCAACTAGAGATTGGGAAGTGTTTTATGTACGGTTTTATTTCTCAGCATACCTTGCACGTAGTAGGTGTTCAGTTTACATCTGTAAGTGAATAAACTGGTCACTTTCCTCATTTCTGTGGCACTTACAGTTGAAATTTGTAGTTAATTATACCATATTAATAGTTTTACTATTTGAAATCATGTTGCTTTAGAAAAAGTATAATTGTGAGAATAATCTTGTACTTATTTTGATCCACTTTATAGCATCACGTATAATAAATTCTTAGTTATAATCTGATTTGAGAAATTTGTTTGGCTGAATAAATGTCAGATTTTTAACCAGAAGCAATCACTTGGGTTATAGAGTTCTTTACCCTTAAATAAAAGGTATTCTGTGGTATTCAATGTACTTCCATACTTTGAAATTTTGGATTTCTTTGCTTTGCTGGTCACATCAGTAGCTTTGTTTGTATTACATACATATGAATTGCTGCTTTTCCCCTTCAGGTTGAACAGTGTTTAAAACGTTTGAAAAACATGAATTTGGAGGGTTCAGTTCAAGAGCTCTCTGAGTTGTTTTCTTCCAAGTAAGTGTTTTGTGATGGGCTTTGTGGTGAGAACTCTGTCTTGCTGTGATCTCCCTTTGGATTTTTTCTGCTTGGTGTTGGATTATAACCATATACATCAGCTGTACAAATGTTGTTTTAATAAGGGTCACCTGGTATTTGTGGCAGTCTCCCTTTGTTGGGTTGTGGGAGGGACCCATGTGACTTGAAATCTGGGACGTGATAAGATTATGTTGAAACATCAGTGTCCATAAACTTCAGTGAGTCATTATTGAGCAAAACCACCTCAAACTGAGCTTAAAGCACCTCTGCACTTGAAAACTGCTATACAAGTGCTTCATATTTAATAGTGAAAGTTTTCTAGTTTTAATAATGAATGTACTTTTCTATTTTTGTCAAGTGAAAACCAGCCTGTAGCCACCAAAGCGTGTGTCATCCCTAGCCAACCAGTGGTGGAATTGGTGTTGATGAAGATTTTGGGAGCCTGCAAATTGTTACTTCGCTTATTAGACTGTTGTTGCAAGACATTTCTGTATCCTTCAATCAACTGACATACCTTCTCAATTGGAATTGCTTGGATAAATTTAGTAGTATTTCTGTTTGAAAGCTAGGGGGTCTGTAGGAGTTATAACGTATGAGAATTCTTAAAATTTTGCTTCTTGGCCGCCTTTTCCTGGGAATTGCCTGACACAACCATTGCCAGAGATTGCCTGTCTCGCTCTGGTATGTATTATCCTAAGGGCACCGACAGAAATTCTTAAGCTTAGAAACTAAAACTTGGACACTAAATTTAATCATGAGAGCTCTAGCAGAGTTTAAGTTTCCACGAGTTAAATAGAACATGTTTTAAGGCTTTAATTCCTCAAGAAAATTCTTTCCATTTCCAACCTCATTCTTTCATAAGTGTAACTTAGAAAATCCAAATTACTTTGGTTTTGTTTTCCAATTTTAACTTAATTCTCCAGCCTGACTGTGAAACACCTCGGTTTGCAAGAATTTATCATTTTAAACCTTGTGATGGTTGGGCTAGTGAGCAGATTATGGTATGTATGTAAACATCTCTGAAATCCTTCATTTCTTTTTCATCCCTTTAACTCAGCCTAGGTTTCTCATTGTTTTTCATATTTGTTTTCCCATGGGATGCTGAAGTTGTGGGAGTTCTGTTTCATTTGATCAGAGTTTATGTGGGGTGGATTTGGAAGCTAAGTGTTGATGGTTATGTCAAAAGATTAGGCTTTAAATCTGAAGCCAAGAGATCACCTCAGCCGTACACAATTTAAGCAAATGAATTACGATGATTAGCAACTGCAATAATAAAAAAAAATGGTTGCTGTACTCACACAGCAACTGGCCCATTTAGAATGAAAGTATTCCTGTACAGCCTGTATCACTTGATTGTTTTTGCCTTTAGATTTCTAATTTTTAATGGCATGACCTTCCTTATGTGCTCCAGATTATTTTTTGCCACCTGCAACACCACTGCTTTTTTCTTTCTCTTTTTACTAAATACCTTTACTACTTAATTAACTAGAGCCATTTCTGTATCTTGCAAACAAGATCTGTGAGTAATACAGAGACCTCTCCTGCTCAAGGACTAGAATGTAACGCATCTGGAAAGAAATACCGTTGTGTTTTGAGGTATAGTTAGTTGATATAAAGAACACTGGTAGCTGCAAACCAAAGAGACTTTCTCTTGAATCTCTCAATATATATTCTGAAACTTATTTGATGGATAATTGGACTCTGAATCTGCCCATTTTGTAAAGAGACCTGTTTTGGGCCATTTTAGACAACTAGAATTATCATCTCTAATTTGAATTAAAACTAAAAGCAAACAAGCCCTGGCCCAGTAGCTCAGTTGGCTAGAGCATTCCAATTCACCAAGGTTGTGGGTTCAGTCCCTGGTCGGGGCACATACAAGAATCAAATGAATGCATAAATAAGTGGAACAACAAATTGATGTCTCTCTCTCTCCTTCCCTTCCTCCTCCTCTCTCTCTCAAAAACACAAATAAATAAAAATTAATTTTTAAAAACCCTAAAAACAAAAATTCTGCCTTTGGAAATTAAAAACCTTGCTTTGCTGTCTTAACCTGTATGTCTTAAATACTATTTCCAGTCAGCTTGTTTGTATTCTGCTTATTCTTGGTCAGAGGTAACAATGTTAAAATTACCAATCATATTATTTTATAGTGTCAAACATTCATTATTCTTTCCTATAATGAAAATAACTAAGTTTTACTGATGACAACAATAAAACATGTTTAAGAAATTTTAAAAAGTAGAAAAAATGTGAAGAACCTGAAATCTACCTCAAATCTCACCACCTAGATAATACCAAACTTAGGATTTTGATGCACATCCTCTGAGACAGCTTTCTGTTTAGTACTTTATTTAGTTTTAAGTACATTTTGTACTTGGGTTTTTCTGTTAAGGCTAGACTATTCTGGTTAATTTGCAAATATGTGCTATAGAGTTTTTTTATCTGTAGGGGCAGATTGATAGGCATTTATTTTCAGCTTTGAATTGTTGTGGTTATGTAATCTACAAATTATAATTACTGGTTAATTCATGAGCTCCTATTTCTTTCTCTAGGGTTCTCTATAAAGGTGTTTTAAAAAGGCTGGTTTCTTTATATGAGCCACTGTTTGGATTGCTTCAAGAGATCTCTAGGATTCAACCATTGCCTTACTTCAAAGATTTTACCTTTCCTTCTGATATTGTTGAATTTTTAGGACAGCCCTATCTTGAGGTCTTTGAGAAAAAAATGCCTACAGCTTTTGCAGCTAAAGGAGTAACTAAATTGCTAAATAAGCTGTTCTTAACAAAAGAGAAATCACCAGGGTGCAGTGAAGAAACTTTACTTAGGATTTCCAAAAAAGCTAATCAAATGAAGATCAATACACAGACTAATGTGGATCTTGGACAGCCAGTAAAGAATAAGAAAATCTTCAAAGGTAATAGGCTTTGATATAGCACATACTAAAAAGAAAAATGTTGAAATTACACTATAATCATGGATTGTACAGAAAGAAATATGTACCTTTTAATTTTAACACACATTATCTTTAGAGATGTATGGTAATACCTGTGTTTTCTAAGCTTGAGCATTTAAAGTTGTTTGTTTCTGTTGTTGTTTCATAGTTTTTTGCTTGCTTCCTTCACTTCTTTTGTAGTAATTTGGCAAGAAATATTGTCATGCACATAAGAATTTGTTGATTTGAAAATAGTATGCCTAAGTTATTGTATTTGATCTTTCCCTCTCCACAGAAAAGTCATCAGATTTTGATGTGAGGGCTTTCTGCAAACAGCTGAAACACAGAGCTATTCAGGTTTGGCTTATTTTAATATAGCTTATGATTTCTTCTAATTTACAGAGTAGATGCCACTTACCAAGAACAGAGATTGAATCTTACTTGTGTTTTTATCCCTGCCTCTAAGCTTAGTACCATCTTAGTTCGCAGTCTGTGCTTCTGAATGGAGGCACTCCAAGGAATTTTAGTGCATCCAGTTAATTCAGTTAATAGAATGCCTTCAGACAGATTTTAGTAAGAGGTTTGCTAAAATTTTAAAGTGACCCTAGGATCCATTGTAGGTGTGGATTGTACTGTAGCTAAGAGTATGGGCCCTGCAGTCCGATAGAAATGCTTTGAGTCCTGGCTTCGGTTTGCACTAGCTGTGTGACCTTATGTAAGCTTCTTGACCTGCCCATACATATGCTTTCTAATAGTATGTATCTCATAGGGTTGAGCCAGTTTTAATGAATGTAAAGTGTTCAGCACAGAGTCAGGAGTATGGCAGGCACTTATCTGGTGTTAGATGTTATTAGCAACTTTCAGTATCATCCTCCCCCTCATCCTTTGTCATGAGGCTTCTCTTTCTTCCTGTCAGGTTCAAGCTTTAACATGATCCCTCTTAGTCAGTGTCTGTAAATTGTTTGTTCTGGACCTAGCAATAATATATATCAGTGTCACCCTCTTTTATCTGGTAACCCCTTGACTTCTGTTGCCCAAATTGAGGCATAGAAAGGACAGGAAACTTGCTCAGGCTATGGGGCAGAGCTGGGGTTTGAATGCAGGCAGCTTGGTTTCATAGTCTGTTCTTTACCATTTACACCAGTCCCCAAAATAGTTTTGTCAACTCTGTGTTAAGCACTGTGACTCTCTGTGGCCCTTGAAACTTCTGTAGTCCGTTCACCTATTCCTAGGTTTTGAAGCTGATTGGTCAGCATCCCTCTTATGCATGACTATCACTACCACATTTTTAGCAATTAGCACTAATGTACTTAGTTTGCTTTCAAGTAAGACTTCTTTAACCAATCACCAACACAAAGCATTAGTAGGGTCTACTGTTATATTTTCTATCACTTTTTTATATTCTTGAGGGTGAGAAATTTGGAAGAAGGTAAGCATTGATTGAAGGACAGAAGTAGACCTAATAGGTGGCATATTTTCACAAACTATATAAGTTGATAAAATTCAAACCTGACTTGATACAGAAAGGTGGATTGAAGAGACAAAGGTACCACATCAAGAGATGGTTGAATTGGAATTGGAAAGGTTACTCAGTTAAGTATTTTTTAACAGATGCTCAGCAGTCATCCCTGTCTTCACTTCTTCAGTGACATTTATAATCCATCACTGAGGAGGGTGGCTTGGGGTACAGAAATCAGTGAAGAACAAGTTGTGGGAGTCCAGTAGGACACAGGAGAAGGGCTCTTCAGTGATTTTCCCCCACTGATACGCTTTGACCAATAGTTAATCATGTGGAGTTTTATCTTATGTGTTAGAATATTTACAGTTTCCTGTGTTCAACTGAATTCAGTTGTAGAGGGGATCTGTTGCAGCACAGAGGGGAAAACATTTTTATGTTAGGAGCAGTGGATAAAAAAGTCTTTTAGGACAAAAGGAGTACAGTGAGCTAAAAAAATGTTTTTTGGTGTTTTTTTTTTAAAAAGACAATTCAGTAACAAATCATATATTTTCTCACCTTCCCATATTTCAGGAGGCGAGCTTTGAATTTAAGTATCCTCAGCCCCAACTAAAGGCAACCAAACATTCTTCTCAGAAAGTGATAGGAACTTCCTGTGCCAAAAGTTTTGTGCAAAGATTCCAAGAGGCTGAGACTTTCATACAACTTTCTGAAGAAATCCAAATGGCGATTCTGTGGTGCAGGAGCAAAAAACTCAAGGCTCAGGCTTCCTTTCTGGGCAACAAACTTCTTAAAAGTAATCGCCTTAAACATGTGGAAGCTCAAGGTTATAGGTAGGTATATTACAAAAATTACATTCCTTTTTTTGTTGTCATTTAGGGCAAAAATATATATCTAAGTCAGCTTTCTTTCAAATGGGATGTTCAGTAGCCCGAGGGGGGCTAAAAGTGAGATCCATTCAAACTGCAATTTTATTTGCTGCTTTTGTCGGACAAAGTTATATCTCTGGGAGGAGTAAAGTAAACTTGGTTAATTGGTTTTATTCATTTATGCTCTTCACCACACCACCCATTCATTCAGAAGCAATAGGAGTATCTGGGGATAGAAATGTGTGTAAGACAGACTTAATCCTCACAGAGCTCTAGCTTTAGTAGGAAAGATGGCCCGTCTGCTCACAGCTCCAGAGCAGCAGGATGAATGTGTGGGAGCAGGAGCAGAAGGTACCTGCCTTCTACAAGTGCACACACCAGACTCAGAGGTCAGTGTCAGGTAATGTTCGTTCACAGGATCTAGACTCTCTGTGTATTGATTTCTTACTTTCATAGAACGGATGGTCATCTTTGTGAACCAGTCAGTATTGCTTGAAATAATACATGAAGTTAGACACTTTAGGGTTTTATTTTAATTGAAAAAATAATAGATGCTGATCATAATAATATCAGCCACAAATGACTAAAGATCCATATATCCCCTTCACAGAGGCAGTCCTTTTGACCAGTTTTAAAAAATTATTTATGTTCTTATTGATTTCAGAGAGAACAAGGGAGAGGGAGAGAGAGAGATGGAAACATCAATGATGAGAGTCATTGATTGGCTGCCTCCTGCATGCCCCCGACTGGGGATTGAGCCCGCAACCCAGGCATGTGCCCTGACCGGGAACTGAACCACGATCTCCTGGATCCTTGGTCAATGCTCAACCACAGCCATGCCTGGCCGGGCTCGTCAATTTATTTTGTTTCATAGATTCCACATATAAATGAGATCATGTGATATTTTTCTCTCTGGCTGGCTTATTTCTCTTAGCATAATATTCTCCAGGTCCATCCATGCTGTCTCAAAATCTACTTCATGTCCACAGTAACTGGGATAGGCAGTATTATTCCCATTGTATAGATAAAGAAATGAAGCATTTTGTTCAGGGTGTTGGAGATTTAGAAGTCAATTCAGATCCTCTGGTTCTTCTGTTTTCATCCTGTTTCCATTTCAACTGGGAAATATACCTACCCTCTCCCCACTTAAAAATCTTAGCTTATATTAAGATAACAGTTTGGAGACAGAGATCATGAATTACTAACATTATAAAGGGCTTCCACAGAGTTCTATATTTGTTTAAAAAGGAAGAGGGGTGGGTGTTGGGGTAGGAAGTACAGACCCATGCTAATCTTTTTGAAGTCTGTCGCACAGTGAGGCAGCTAGCAAGGTACCCGATGCACTTTGTGGCAGTGCATCCTTTTCAGAGCAAAACACCTACAGCAGTCAGCTATTTGAGTTCTGAATCCGCGTACTTGAGGAGGACAGATGGATCACAAATTGGGTAGCTTGAGGCACTCAGCTTTCTGTGCTCAAAGCCCTGTCTATTCTTATGTAAACTCCCTCTTCACTGTTATTCCTGTTTCCTTATTCAGTTCCTGCTACAACTCGGAGTTGTTTATCCAGAAATGGGCGCATGCACCCTCACAGACTTTTTCCTGTTGGAGATACACCCTTTCCCCAGTTCCACACCTATTAATTACATTATGAACAGATCAGCAATTATCAGGAGAAAGCTCTGGCACTAAAGTATG
The DNA here is from genome assembly GCF_054644295.1 of Miniopterus natalensis. NCBI lineage: Eukaryota > Metazoa > Chordata > Mammalia > Chiroptera > Miniopteridae > Miniopterus > Miniopterus natalensis. Next base: position 37,170,251 of record NC_142086.1, on the reverse strand, counting down.
GAGGTATCTCACCGTTCAGCTACCTTGCCAGGTAGTGGCAGGAGGTGCTTTACTTTGGGAATATGACTGGGACACATTTGCCTACAACCTGAATGGGGGACATTGTGCTCTGAAAACACAGATTTGGGTTGAAGCACCTATTTCCTTATTTTTCATCATGATCTGGGGTTGTACACAGGCATGGGACTTAGATAAACTGTGTATTTTTGCTGGAAGTTGGTAAAAAGGAGATAAATTAAAAGTTTTTGGGAATGTTTTCTTTGCCATTTTAACAATCTCAGATTTTTCCTTTCTCTCTGTCCTTTAAAGTTTGCCCAAGAAACTAGAGTGTATGAAAACATCGATTTGCAACTGCCTTCTACGTGGCTCGGGTAGCAAAACTTCAAAGCATCATCCGAGACTAAGAAGATCACAGAATAAATTTTTACTGAGACAGAGAAAACCACAGAGGAAGATGCAGTCAACGCTTTTAAAGGAAATTCAGCAGTCCCCTCAAGGGACTCAGAGTTCTACAGATACCAGTAAATGGAGATTCTCACACTGTGCAGTTCATAGAACTAACCTCTATCCTAACAGTAAGCAACTCTTGAGTAGCAGAGTTTCAAATCCTGTCATACAAACCAAGGAGAAACAAAATCATGAAAATCTTATAGGAAGCAGTGACAGTAAAGCTGATTCATGGACAGTGATGCAAATAAAAAAACATAATACACCAGGAACCATTAAGGAGACAGATGACATTGATGACATTTTTGCTTTAGTGGGAGTTTAGATGCTCACTGTGAGACTTTTTAGTGACCAGCAAACTATTCCAGTATTCTGCTGTTTTAAGTGGAACTCCTGAGATGTGGAAAGATCTGAAAGCACCACTTGGACTCAGAGATTTACTGCCATATTGTATAGCAGTTCGTTTGAATTCAATAAACATTTATAGTAGCTTTGTGTCATTTAATTAGCGGATATCTGAATGTTAATCAAATTTGACTTTGACTAAATGCCAGGTGTTAAGATGAAAAATACCATATCGTACCCTTGAAAAGCAGATGAAATTCCTTCCCTGACTGAAACTAGTAGGTCCCTGAAAAACTGGATAATTTTATGACTTACCAGGAAATTAGGGCCTGAATAATTAGGTTTGCAAAAACCTACTCGGAGCCTTAAGATAAATGGAGAGTTAGAGGTGGGGGGGGGGGGGGGAGGGGTAGCAAGGAATCACCCAAAAGGCCATTTTGGTCTTACTGGCTCTGTTATAGGTAAGTCCACTTCTGAACACCAAAGTTTGTAGCTGCTAGTGGGAGTGCTGTCTTGTTGATACATTAGAATTGACCAGCTAAGGAACTCAGAAGTTTTGCCATTAATTGTTTTATCAGGGAATGGTCACAACCATTATTTCACTTTATTCACCTTATTTCATAGAAGAGGATATTAAAACGCAGGGGGCAGTTGATCAATGATGTTTCTCATTGGTATTTCTATCCCTCTCCCCCTCTCTCTAAAAATCAATAAAAATATATTTAATAATAAAATGCTTTTGGAATTGTTTATAGGATTTTGGGGTTTATTTATTTATAGGGTACAAGTGACTGACTCCAGAAAGGATATGTAACTCATGGTTATACGTGAAATACAACAGGATAACAGTACAAGTAGGTGAGAAAGGTAAATGAAAAAGTAAAACTAGGAGACACAATAGACCCAGATATGAGGCTAAACATAAATTTATAATTTGGGACTGATGCTGTCAACTAATATTTGTATGTTGCTTGTTCAACTGTTCTAAGATGGTAACTCTAATGTATTTTCAAATGATGTAAAGTTTGAGGTAATTTTTCAAACATTCTAGCTTACTAGAAAGGTTAATAAGCTGCTCTTTGTTAAGTAGGTTGTAGCCTTAAGTTTTATGTTATATACAGACTTACAAAAAATAAATAAAACAGTGCCTTTGTATGTACTGCATCCTTCCTTTCCTCAGCCATCCTATCATTTTCTTCTATTTCCTTTCCCTTCTTTATCTGGCCTTGTTCTTTCCCTGTTCTGCTTTCTGCATGTTTTCCCCCTTATCTGTACCAGTGGTTCTCAAACTTTAGGCTGTTTGAGAATGACCTAGTGGGTTGTTTAAAAGTGCTGATTCTCAGTCTCTCCTAAGATAAACACAGCCAGGGAATGGAGCCAGAAGTTTGTGATTTAACTAGGAGCCCAGGTGATTTTGGTGCAAGGAGCCTGAAATGTAGTCAGATAAACACTGGTTTAGTTTCCTTTCCCAGAGGCTGAACACCCTGATTTAATTCAGAGTTCTTAATCGGGTTACCTTACAGTTTATTTCTCCTAGCTTCCTACCAAGTGGCAGTAGCTACTAAGTGCCTTAAAACATGGACAATACCAAGGAGATCTCATTCATGACAAGTCTAGAAATAGCCATCAGCTTCTAAGACTCTAAGACTTAAGGTCCAGTCTTCTGCTTTTATTTGCATATGACTCTACTGAGCTAGTCAGTCTCCCTGAACTTAGGTTCCTTCATCTGAAATGGCATTATTGTTCAAGAATCATAAACTTTTACAGTTAAGAGACTGGAGATGATCCCTCATTGGAAAAACCAGAGTGGTTCAGTGAGTTGTCCAAGAAGGTAAAACTATAAAGCCCTAATTGGACTGCAAGCCTAGCACTTTTTAATTTCATTAATATTCCTTTGGAGTAAGTTTCTTCACCTTCCCTTTCTCATCTTGTGCCCCTTACAATTCTGAGAAAAATCCAAAAGACTTCGTATGATGTGCCTACAAAATGATACTTTGTATATATTTACAAGGAAAGTAGTATTCTATATCAGTTAATTTTCCAGACAAATTAAAATGTTTTAAAATTTTTTAAGTGAAATCTAAAAACCATAACTTACCTAGTAAATTAGATTAGAAACTAGTTAGTGTCATCATAGTGAATGCCAATTTAATCACTTCTGGTGGCATTAGAACACTCAGGTCATTTATGAGAGAAGAGTGGTGAAACTTCCAAGTGTCTTCAAATCCTCTTGACCTTATTTCAGCCACTGCCATGATGACCAATTTGGAGTAGGACTAGACAACTGCACCTTGCCTCCTGCTCCAGGGACCTCTCACTTCCTACCTCCTGGCTTCTGACAAGCTGCAGAAACTGCTTGGCCCTTGGACATGTACAACTCCCCCCTTCAAAGACAATTCAGAGGCACATTTCATAAGGCTTCTCAGGTCCCTCAAGATCAAGCACTAGTGCCTATGTAGTATCCAACTCAATGCATCCTTGATTAGCTTTCCTTCCTTTGGTTTCATTTCTCCATCACACCCCTTTCCTGGGATCACTTAAATAAACAACTGCACGCAAATCTTGGGCTATGCTTTTAGGAGAAACAAGGGTAAGACAAGCAGTAAAGTAACACTGGCAGGCAGAAAGATAACTTCTAAGAAAGATAATTCAGTTGTCATCATATATTTTACTTTGCAAATACCTATATAAAAATGATTTTCTTTTTTTTTTAGCCCAACACGCTGCTGGTTAGAATAGACCAGTGCTATCAACTATAAAACTGAAAATACATTCAGAATTGAATTTTCTAAAGCCCCAGAACTGTTTTACAGTCTTAATTTTTTATCTAGTGCTATTGCTATAACAATACTCAGCCTCACTTTGAGAAGCTAAGCCACTTACATGAATAGGTCAGTACCATCTTCACAAAAATCCTTTCCATTAACTCTAGTTCAAAGTAAGGCTTTATCTTTCCATTCTGAATCTTAATGTACTGTTTCTAAACAGTCCTACTGACTTTGTTCTCATCCTCTGTAAACCAGTTTAAAAGAGTTTTCTTATTTTTTGTCTTTCACTAGAGAAAATGTTACTTCCTCCATGACGAGATATCTGATAAACCTGCCTGTGTGTTTTACTGTATTCTGGGGTTGGTTTCCCTTTACAAATATGCATAGTATGCAGATGTCCTTTTTCCATATAATATACCACATTAATCTTCATAGCTTGTGGGGTTAAAGTTACAAATGAAGCTCAAAATCAAGTAATTAGCACAAGGTCCAACATATAAAAAATAATAGAACTGGAACTTGAATTCTACTCTTCTGATTTTGAATCCCATGTTTACCTGAAGGTAACTGATTCCAGCCTGAATTTATTGGTGTTTCCAGCGTGGACCAACTGAAATTTTATCAAGAATAGTGTTTTGTTTTTTCAAATATTCAAACAAGGACTCAGAAAAAAGATAAATTATAGCCATACATAGGAGCATTTATCTTCAACCTGCCTATCAGTGCTTAGCAGAAAAGTAACTCCTTTTTTATCTTCTCTTTTAATATTTAAAATATATACATAAAAGACATTTTCCTTAAAAGGCAAAGCCCAATAAATAACATGCCAAATTCTTCTCTACACAGCAGTAAACAGGTTTTCACCTTTATGGACTTCTATATGCTGCTGGTTTGTCAGTTTGTTAAAATATAGGAAAAACTGCTAGTATCTGTTCTAATAAATGGCATAATTTAATAATTTATAAACCTTTTTCCCCCTAGGCACAAATTCATTCTTGCTTTGGGAAGATATAGGTTTTAAAGCTGAACTGATCCTCTGCAATTACAGATACACAACATTTAAAACAATGTTGAAATGCTAGGTGTTTTACTCCAGCTGGCATAAAAAATGTTGAGTCTTCAGCTAAACTAGATGCCGTTAATTAGTCTTAAGATTTCCTGTTATATTTGCTATAAAGCATCTCAACAGATGGATTCCAGAATAGGTCACAGCACTGTGAAAAGAAAAGAAAAATCATTTTCTCTCTTACTTCAGAGGCAGTAACAGATCTGAATTCATCTAACTTAAAAAATTGTTTACAAACTGTGAGTTCCATGTATGAAAGACAACATCTTAATTTGGCCTACCTTACCTCTCTTCCCCAGCCTCTTGTATTCTAAATCTAGTGGGCCACACTTTCTGATCTATTTCCATCATGATTCTAAAATTTCACCATACCTACTATTTTGTTTTTTATTTGCCAAACTAAAAGTTTTTTTTTAATGGAGGAATAATTGACATAACTATATTAGTTTCAGGTGTACAACATAATGATTTAATATTTGTAGATACTGCAAAAAGATTACAGTAAGTCTAGTTAATATCCATCACTGTACATAATTACAAAATTTTTTTCTTGTGATGCGTACTTTTAAGATCTACTCTCTTAAGGGTAGGAGGGAGGGAGGGAGGAAGGGAAATAAAAAGAAAAAAAGATACTCTTAGTAACTTTCAAATATGCAATACAGTAAGTAGTATTAGCTATAGTTCTATGCCATCCTGTATATTACATCCAGGACTTATATTACAACTGGAAGCTTATACCTTTTGACCCCTCTTCACCCACTTCTCCCTCCACCCATCCCCCACCTCTGGTAACCACTAATCTCTTCACTTTACCTATGAACTTGGTTTTCTGTTGTTTAAATTCCACATATAAATGACATCATATGGTGTTTGTCTTTCTCTATTTCACTTAGTATAATGCCTTCAAGGTCCATCCACAAATGGGCAAACGGGCAAGATTTCATTCTTTTTTACAGCCAAATAGTATTCCATTGTGTATTTAACCACCTCTTCCTTATTCATCCATTGATGCACACTTAGGTTGCTTCTATATCCTGGCTATTGAAAAAATGTGGTTGGTGGACATGGGGATACATATATCTTTTCGAATATGTTTTCATTTTTACTGGATAAATATCGAGAAATGGAACAGCTGGATCAAATGGTGGTTTTATTTTTAATTTTTTGAGGAACCTCCATACTTTTTTCCATAATAGCAGTACCAATTTCCATTCCCACCAACAGGGCACAAGGGTTCCCTTTTCTGCACATCCTCTACAACACTTGTTTCTTGTCTTTTTGATAACAGCCATTCTAATAGGCATGAGGGGATATCTCATTGTGGATTTGATTTGCATTTCCCTGATGATTAATGATGTCCAGCATCTTTTCATGTATCTGTTGGCCATCTGTATGTCTTCTTTGGAAAAATGTCTATTCAGATCCTCTGCCCATTTTTTAATCGTATTATTATTATTTTTTTGCTATTGAGTTGTATGAGTTCTTTGTGTATTTTGGGTATTAATCGCTTATCAGATATATGATTTGTAAATATTTTCTCCCATTTAGTAGGTAGCCTTTTCATTTTGTTGATGATTTCCTTTGCCATGTAGAAGCTTTTCAGTTTGATATAGTCCTACTTATTTATTTTTGTTTTTGGAATCAGATCCAAAGAAATCATCACCAAGACCAATGTCAAGGAGCTTAACACCTATGTTTTCTTCTAGGAGTTTATGGTTTCAGGCATTACATTCAAGTCTTTAATCTATTTTGAATTAATTTTTGTGTATAGTATATAGTAGTTTACTTTCATTCTTTTGCATGTGGCTGTTTAGTTTTCCCAACACCATTTACTGAAGAGACTGTCCTTTCCCCATTGTATATTCCTGGTTCCTTTTTGTAAATTAACTGACCATTATGTGTAGGCTTATTTCTAGTCTCCTTATTCCGTTCTGTTGATCTTTGTGTCTGTTTTTATGCCAATACCATGCTGTTTTGATTACTACAGCTTTGTAATATACAGTAGTTTAAAGTCAGGGAGCATGATGCCTCCAGCTTTGTTTTTCTTTCTCACGACTGCTTTGACTATTCAGGGTCTTTTTGGTTCCATATAAATTTAGTATTGTTTGTCCTATTTCTGTGAAAAATACCACTGGAATATCTTTTATTTTGCTTTTTATTTCCCAGACTAAATGTTTGATCTTTTAGTTTGTACTTCTGATGACAACATGCAACCACCTTGACCTTTTTTCATGATTTTTAAAAAAGTACCATCACCATTATTATCTTTATTATTTATCTGTTGTACTTTCTCCATCATCCACATCCATTCATCCGTGTGTCCACATCGAAATGACCACATGGTTCCTCAGGATATATGGACTTTTATGGATACACTATGACTTTTATGGATATTAGGTATGGTGTATACCTGTATATAAAACAGTTGAACTCATTTTTCCTGCATTGCTAGTTCCCTTCTTGATAAAGTACAGCATTTTGGACTTTTTGACCAAACCCACCTGCTTGAGAATAGCCCATATGATTCTTGGGTTATAAATGGAGTTATACATATATAGTTTAAAAGAAGAGATACAAGTTAGATAGTCCACACACTAACTACGACACGAACTCATATGCAACATTTCTGTCAACTCATGATTTTCTCTGTTATTACAATTAGGTCTCATTTTCTTGGAATTTCAGTACACAGAAAACCACAGAAGCTATTATACTATGCCTACTTACATATTTCTTTCTTACAGTTTGTAACAATAGTGTGATCCCAGCATCAATATTTAGGAGCCTTTCACCATTCACCCTTCACTCAGCTGGGACAGAGTTCAGACATGAAGGCTAGCACTTAACTTTTGCCCACAGGCTTAAAGGCCAAACCTCTCTGGATTACATGTCTATTCATATTTCCACCTTTCTCCTATCAAGATCATATAGGAAGAGAAAGAAATAAAATCTGATTTATTTTACAATAATTATTCTGTGAATAGGCCAAACTCCATCTACAAGGATGAACTGGGATTTGGATATGATAGTAAAAGCAAGGATTATATATAACACTACTTTCAGAATTGGGTTTTGAAAACCCCAATAGAGTATAGCCTACCAATTTCCTGTATGTGGTCACTGTGGTATAGTGAACACTGACGTTCTTGAAAGTCAGCAGGCGCCTGTGTCTCAATTCTTAGATGTAAGTGCTGTGTGGCTTCTATAGTACCTGGGTCACCTATGGTGAGTAGTACAGGGGCAGCAGTCATTCCAGGGTTATAGAGCAGAGAATGCTGGCATATCTGAAAAAGGGAATTTCTGCCATGGCTGGTGTGGCTCAGTTGGTTGGAGTCATCCCGTATACCAAAAGGTGGCAGGCTGAATTCCATGTCAGGGCACATACCCAGGTTGCAGGTTTCATCCCTGGTGGGTGCACATGTGGGAGGCAACTGATCCATGTTTCTCTCTCTCTCTAAAATCAATTTAAAAAAAAAGAAAAAAGAAAAAAAAAGAAGGGACTTCCTCTAAAAAAGTACTAGGGAATCTGATATTCTGGGTAGTTGGCCTGACCCCTGCCATTTACTGACTGACCTTTGGCAAGGAAGGAAACTAACATTTATTATACTGTGTGTACTAGATTACAATACATTTTATTTAATCCTTCTAACAATCACATTTTTACTAGTGAGAAAAGACTCAGAAAATGAAATAAATTGCTTTAAAATCTATAGCTAAGAAGTAGAGGAATCATGCAAAACCATGGCCTTACACTAAGGCTTATACTCTTTCTATTATAGCCAATACCTCTCTGAACTCACTTCACTTGTCTGACTTGTAACCATGAAATAGGAATGCTTACTATTTCACAGATCAATTAAGGGCTTTGAATGATCTAGTGACACAACCTTCCCCAAGACGATCAGTTTTCAGATAGTTCTATTAGTTCTTAATGTCGAGCCACAATCTTACTTGATTAGGCTGGTGACACAGAGCTCATAGCAGTGTGGGACTACTGCTTGATCATTCCTTTGTTTTCAACACAATAATTCTATTAATGTAGCTCAAGAAAACATGGTCAGTTTTTCTGCAGCCCCATTATACGTTAATTCAAACTCAGCTTCCAGTCAATTACATTTTTTTCCAATATATGCTGCTATTAGGCATAATTTGCCCATCTTATGTTTGTGTTGCCTTTTTAGCTGAAGTATCACTTCCTTATTATTAAATAGTTAAAAAACACACACAGTTATCTTTCTATTACAATGCTCAGGGCTCTTAGAAGAATTAGGGTTTCAATCCTGTCCCTAGGAGTTTCACTGTATATATGGAACACAGACAAGTGAACAGGATAAATACTCAAAGGTAAGTAAAGGGAGAAGAGAATTTTGTAGGAATGAATGAAGAGGAATTTTGTCAGGCATGTTCATAATTACAAACAATTTACATGTGATTTGCACTGGTAGGACGTAGAATGACTGCTTAGAGGACAGTTTCATATATAACTGCTACTTGGTTTCATTATTTTCTTATAACAACTCCCATAGTGTCTTTCACAAAGAAATTAGAGTAAGAAAATCACAGAGGAGTGTTACTCTATCTCTGCAACAATACAGGTTACTTACTGTGTCCACAGTATACACTGAAAGTACAAACTCATGTTTCATTGCTAAACCACACCTAGTATCTCAAAAATTGCCAGCTCATGAAATAAACATTCCGTCTGCTACCATTACTTAATTTTAATTTATATGAAGAATTTCTTCTTTACATATGGTCCTTTTAAAGGAATATTTTTTATCTCTCATAGCCTGATTGAGTTTTCTTCCATATAGTTAAGTTGTTTTTCTTTGGAACTGAGAAAGGGATAGTAGTATCTTTATTGTGGCGGTTGTTTAGCTGATTCTAAAAAGTAAAAAGTTTTCACTTCTGCTGTGGTATAGGGTTGAGCCAGGCTGAGGAAGAAAGAGAATGAAAAAACCTACAAGGAAGATACAGCAAAATTTGCAGAAGGAAGAAAGAATAGAGGGAAGAAAAAATTAAAAGTACTTTTGGGTTGTACTAATAAATCATGGCTAAGTGCACAGTCTTCCAAACTTCACTAATTTTAAATGATATGACAGTTTAAGACACACTGATTTGCACTTGATCTTAGCCAAAAGGCCGAGATATGATAAGAAACACTGACGTAACACAGTGTAACAAAGTTGTTAGTATATAAAGCTGCGAAAACAATTCAACTCTTACCTTACAGGAAACAACTGAGGAAAACATCCTTGGGTTTTAGTGTCAACAAACTTCTGGATCTGAAGCACTTGTTTTAAAAGATGACCCTTGGAAGGCTTGTCAATTTTTGTTAATACCATCTGCAAGAACACAAATATTTAAGCATTAGAAATAAAGTATTTTAAAATATACAGTTTGACACATTTTAGCTATAAATTTTCAATAACTAGGTTACCTGTGCAAGTTTCTTAATCTCTTGGTACTTGTTTTCTCTTCTATAAAATAAAAGCAATGTACACTAAAGGAGTTACTGTGAAGATTAAACGAGTTAATGTACACAATGTATAAAGCATACACTCTGTGTTTGCTGTTTAATGGTGCTTTAACTACAAAGGACTATACTGCCTTGAATTTAAAACCAGTGGAAAGGACCCTGGAGCCATATTTGCTACTCCCATAAACCAAAGGTTTCATATGATCACTATATATCCGTGGTCAAAGACATTTAAGTGAGTATAGTATTATTAGGTTGATTCATATAAAACTGCCAACTTATAATGATTTTTGACCTACAAAATGGTTCCATCTTACATGAAATAATTTAAATGAAAAATTAGAAATCAGGCTATTTGTAGGTTGTATCCACTATTCCAAGTTATATATAGTTATATTCCAAGTAAGCCTAGAATTTACTAGGCTTACTAGTAAATAATTACACTGAATAATTTACTTATTCAAAGACGATTACATATTAGAGGGAAGGCCAAGGCATGGCTGATAGTAAAATCAATTAAAAAGTAAAACCTTGATCTATCAGATTTTCCTGGGGAATTTCTATAAAATTAAATTTCCTGACTCACCATTTACACTTTTCAGTTATAAAAAATATAAATGGCAGAGGGAGTAAGTAGCAAAAAGTGTGTGGTTTCTAATGACCTGTGAATCCCACCAAATGGGAGTCTTTCCTCATAAAGGCAAATGCTGATATTTAAAAGGAAATATAATTCCTCTATTACAAACTCTTTTCAAAAAAGAAAGTAACATTTCTTTAAAGTTAAAACTGAAGAAAATATATGATTTCATAAACTGGTACCTAAGATACCAAATCAGGAATACTATCACTTAAAAAAAACCCCAAACCAGTTTGGTATTATTTAGGCATTTTTACTGTGTAGACTACGTTTATCATTCCTTCTGCTCCTCATAACTGTAGGTTATCACTAATATTCCACAGGGCTTTGCAAACCCCAAGAACTCCGTAACTACAACAATACAAAAAAGTTTCTGACTTGTAACATGATTTGATTTGCATTAAACTCCACTGTTACATTTTAGTGGTTTTCTGGCTTTTTTTAAAAACCAAATTATAGTCAATGGGTTCTTTACTTCTCCTTAGAAAGGAACTTTAAGAGTGCTATTTTATTTGGAAAACTCACAAAGCAAAATAAATGTGGATACCAACCTACTAATCTGTATTCTATTCTAAAGCAAACAACAAAAACAACACTGGTAAGATATTCCTAGAAGAAATTTTGTTTTCTTTAAGAATACAGTATAAAAATCCTACTTGTATGTGCTGGAGCCTGCCACGTTCTTGTAGTGGTTCTTAAATTCCAAATTAGCTTAGTAAATTTTCAGTTGCAGTTTTATTTACATACTGATAAGTACTATCTGCCAAACTACTATTAAAGAGCTACTAACTTGTTTTAGACAAATGTTCACATTGCCATTAAAAAAGCCCATCACAATAAAAAGCAGCTAGGAGCACTAAATAAACAGCTTTAAAAAACTTTACTTTGACCATAATTGTGAAAAATTAAAGCTGAGAAAAGGAAAAGAGAATAAAAATAGCACAGAACTTATTTTATTAATGGCTAACAATCGAAAAGATAACTCAAAAGGTACTCCCTTATCGCATGAAGAGGCAAGACCCACTTATTCATTAAAGGACACACACACACACAACAGAACTGGTATATCTAACTGCAACCATGATTCAAAAGAAATACTTACCACATAAGGTAATGCAAACTCTTCACACATTTCTATGGCAATATTGTCTGCTTTTTGAATTCCGACAACACTATCCACTAACAAAAATGTTCTCATCAAACTATAAGAATGTAGAAATAAAGATTAATGACAATATAAAATACACCCCCCCACCCTCACTATGCTAATAAATTTTCCTTTGACTAATTTTCAATCCAAAATTTAAAAATTTCTTTAGGCAAAAGGAATTCTCAGTTTACCAGAAAGTCCATCCTACAGTCCAAGAGTTAACTAAATTCACTAAATATTAATTTATTTCAGTAGCATGTACTGAACATGACTCTATACTTAGAACTGGATACAAAGGTGAATGAGCCCCTTCCTCTAACAGTCTGAAATCTAGTGAGAGAAAGAGACATGAACCCAATTAACTATGTTATCATAAAAATGTCTAAATTTTGAAATATTATTTTAAGACTAACAGATAACACAAAACAGACACATTTTATTTTGTATTTTCTTGTGTAAGTATCTCATGTTAGTTTCTATGTAAAGCTACAACAAGCAAGATACTTGTTAACACATTTTTATACTTCAAAAGTTAAACATAAATTTTCCTATATATGTGCAAAGCTTGTAACATACAACTGCCACTTGCCTCCTCAGGGAGATCAAAAAAGGTAACATTTACAGAGGATTTGACTTCAGAAATACTTTAAGAATGATTAGAATTTACAGAAGTTTATTTATAAATGCCACATTAACCAACAATGTTCATTTTCAAAATTAGCCATCTAAGAGTTTGGTAAAAAAAATTAGTAAACTCTGCTAAAGTATTACTTGTAGTCTCAATTTAGAAAAACACTTAAATTTAAGATTAAGCTAACCTACAGGAAAGAAACAAAGCAAGCAGTAACTACCAAGGTCCTAAATATTGTGCTACAGAATATTACAAGAATAAAATGGGCTTTCTAAAAGAAGTTTGATAAAACTACAGTGGTTATCATGTGTAGAATGCTCTATTAATGAAAATATGCTTTGGGGTTCAATGTATAACTATTATAAAAAATGTTTTTCCTTACTTCTTTCGTTCTTTTAGATAGGTCTCTACCATATCAACAAAATCTTCAGGTGCTCTATAGCCATAACCTGGCATGTCCACCAATGTAAAATATTTTCCAACTTTGAAAAAATTCATTTTCTTTGTGTGTCCCTGATAAAAGTAAATGGAAAAAATGAAAACTTTCTTAAAATATCCACCATTATATATTTCATCTCAAAATGTTTTCTATTCAATCATATTTATTAACATGTATAAGTATTCTGTATATAACCCCAGCTATGCTGATAATTATACAGGAAAAGATAGAAATGACTGGAGATAAACTTAGATGATACTACTTTTCTCCAATTCATAATTTTAAGAGAATATGTATGACTTAAGAAGAATTTTAGATTCCATATTAGAAATATGTAGACAAAACTTTTTGCAGTCTTTCCTATTTCATTAGCTCTCTCTCAGTTAAAAAGTTAACCTGGTGTGACTACTAGTCAATATTCTCTGATGAGTAATATTTCTCTAAGGAGAAATGAATTATGTTATAGTAAGTTAAATTACACACTTACTTACTGTTAGTCATACAGTCATAAAACCTAGATGCAAAGCCTGATAGTTTATTATGCCTAGATTACTGCTTCCCTAAAATCAACATGTTTTGCATGTTTCATTAGATGGGTTTTAGTGCCTTCATTAAACCATTTTTTAAAAAGCATGTACAACACTACAAAATACCTGTGCAACTAAAATTCATGTACAGATGATAAGTGGTTTATGATAAGTGGTTCATAATTTTCTGTCACTATGGACATTTATTAATCCAAAAAGGAAAGATTAAGATAAATAATTTAAAAAGTCAATTGTTTGGAACTTAGAACAAATATTTTCACAGGAAAGGTGTTATAACTGGTACTTAGCTTCCTAGTCCACTGTCTGTCTATAGGAAAATGATTTTAGAATTACAGATGAGGAATGTCAGAAATACATTTCTTGCACTGTCCTCTCATAGCAGGAAGGGAAGCACCCTACCTAGAAGTGAGAATTTACCTGGGTTATTTGGTGAGGTAGGGCAGGAGGATTAATGAATGACAACAATCATCAGTGATAGAGCCAGGGAATCAACTTCATGAAGAATTGGGGAGCAAGAGAGGACTAGTGAAGCCTCCTGGAACAGTTCCAATGCAAGGAAAGGGGGCAGTTAGCATTGGGTTGGTGGGAATGTTTTGCTATGGATAGATAATAAGGTGAGGGGAACTGGGGGTAAGTACTGAAGAGAAGGTATCTTAGATATTGGTAGAGTCTGCATCATTGAGAAGGAAGTAGAGGAAATTAGAAAATGACAGAAAGCTACTACAGCACACTGGCTGGGATAATAAGCACATGATTCAGCCCAGGGTAGACTGGGTATATGTATGAGTTAGCAAGGTATAAAAGATTATAGGAGGAAAAAAGACACTTTACAACTGTTTCCTCTGAAATCAATGTAGAACTAAAATGATCATTCTCGGAAGCAAATATAGAATAACAGTAGAAATACTCTTTGGAAAAGACTTAGACCAAGGAAGATTTCCTCAAGATACTACTAAAATAAATCCAGCCCGGCCGGGCGTGGCTCACCGGTTGAGCATCAACCTAGGATCCAGGCGATTGGGGTTCGATTCCCGGTCAGGGCAAATGCCCGGGTTGCGGGCTCAATCAATGACTCTCTCATCATTGATGTTTCTCTCTCTCTCTCTCCTTTCCTCTCTCTGAAATCAATAAAGATATATTTAAAAATAAAATAAAATAAATCCAGAGGTATGTCCTTTTCTTCAAAGAAATACACAGGCATTGATGAAATAAATCTCTTACTTTACTACTTGTTTGAAAGAAATTACTTTTCTAGGAAGTTGGCAATTTATGATTTCTTGTACCTCCTAATATTTATTATTCATCTTAGTCAACTCAGAGACAGTTCAGACAGATTTTAAATTTCAACTTACCGGGGTTTTAGAGACTCTGACTTCAACCTCTGGAGCCAATGAAAACAAAGCCTTTATTAGAGAGGATTTCCCAACATTGCTTCTGCCTATAAAACATACCTTGTACAAGAAATAAAAAAATGAAAAAATGAAGGGGAGCTGGGTGAAAAAGGTGAAGGGATTAAGCAAAAAAAATACACTCACAGACAACAGTGTGGTGATTACCAGAGGGAAAAGGGGGGTGGGGGGAGTTAGAAGAGGGTAAAGGGGGATAAATGGTGACGGAAGGAGACTTGACTTTGGGTGGTGAACACACAATACAACATACAGATAATGTATTATAGAATTGTACACCTGAAAACTATATAATTTTATTAACCAATGTCGCCCCAATAAATTCAATAAAATTTTCTTTTTTAAAAAAGAAAAAAGAAGATAGAGTACTAGTTTAATATATATATACTTATTATATATAATGTATTAGCGGCAAAAACCTGTCAAACTATTCAGTCTTGCCTACCCAAAAAAAGTGGCTTATGCTTAGTCAAATCTCAAATTTTAACATACAGCTACTATCTACTCAATCATTTCAATGTTCCAGGTGCTATTCTAAGCATTTAACATATTTTTCTTATTTACATTTTATAATATCCCTATGAGATAGGTAATATTATTATCCTCCTTTGAGGTGATCAAATGAGGCAGAAATAAGTTAAATAACTGGCTCAAAATTATACAGCTAGAAAGTGAAGGAGTTGAAATTTGAACTCAAGACATCTATATCCAGAACCTGTGCTTTTAATTACACTATGCTATTCAAGAATATCTGCAACATTTATTAAGCATTCTATATTTACAAAGCTTTTTGAAGTCAGAACAGCATTTCCCCACAAACTTCCAGAGTACATTGTAATTTAGAGGTTATTCCTGTCTTTTGAGCTCTCTTTATCCAGCTAAGCTTTTCACCTTTAGTCCTCTATAGTTATTTCAGGGCACACATAAAGTAATTACTAAAATTCTGTGGCACACCAAAAAATACATTATATTTTTTGCTGATCTGACCCCAAAAAAGGTGTATATATATTTTTAAAATATGTCTTTATTGATTTCAGAGAGAGGAAGGGAGAGGGAGAGGAAGAGACAGAAACATCAATGATAAATCATTGATTGGCTGCCTCCTGCACGCCCCCTACTGGGGATTGAGCCCATAACCCTGGCATGTGCCCTGACCAGGAACAGAACCAAGATCTCCTGGATAGTAGGTCAATGCTCAACAGCTGAGCCACGCTGGCTGGTTGGTATAATTTTGATCATTCACAGTGTGGTTATTGTTGTGTTAGTGGTTGTCATTTTTTTATTTGAGAATCTTGCAGCATACCCACACTGGTCGATGCTCTAGTGTAGAAAGCAACAAAATATTCCTGATCGTTACTATTAATATACATGACTCTGCTTTTTAACATGGTATTGAAGGGGGTACAATACAAATCAGTGGTTCTAAGTGAAGGCAGTAGGGGTGTGTTTTGGAAATGTGTAAGGAAATTTCTGGTTATCAATATGATCAGGTGGCATTTAGTAGGCAGGGGTCAGGGATGCTATGTATTATGCAAAACTGGGGCCAGTTCTTCAAAATGAATTGATCTGAATCCTGCTTAAATTTCAAAATGCTCTGCCAGATTAAATACAATGATGATCTATAGATAATAAAACTAAATTTTAAAAAACAAATTACACAAAAAGTCCAGTAATTTAAAAGATTAAATTGAAAAGCAATGCTATCTCAAAATCATTAAATGACATATGTGCTCTTAAATTATAGCAGCTGTAAATATAGTAGAAGAAAATTTTCAGTGCAGTGGTGCAGCTACTACAAATAGAGCAGGTCCCTGATAACATCCTTTTGTTCAAAGTCATTTTGTTATAAAGTTGATGAGAAAAAAACAAATTCAATTCATGGCCAGGGCCACTATCTGTGTGGAGTTTGCATGTTCTCCCCATGTTTGTGTGGCTTTTCTCTGGGTACTTCCACATCCCAAAGATGTGCACATTAGGTGAACCTGGAAGTCTAAATTGTACCACTCTGAGTGTGGGTGTATGTGAGGGAGCCCTGCATGGCATTCTGTCCAGGGCTGGTTCCTGCCTTGTGCCGTTGTTACTGGGGAGATGATGAGGGAACCTCGGTTCTTGTCTTCTTGAGGAAAAGATTTCAATCAAGAAATTCTTGCTTTTTTTTGTAGAAAAGAAAGCAAGAATTTATTGGCTGCAGCAAAAATATACTTAGGACAGTGAAACAAAGAAGGTACATAGAAGTAACAGGAAAGCCTAAGTTGGGCTGTGTTGGCTCACTTTGAAGTCAGAGAGAGAAAAGGGAGCCTTGGAGACGGGTTCAGGGGGTAAGCCTGGGAAGAGCTGCCACTGTCCATTTCTCCCTGGGTCGAAAGTCTCTTTGGGTCCCTTAGATGGAAGAAGAGAGGAGACGGCACTGGCATGGTCTGGCGGGGCGGGAGCTAGGACATTCATTTCTAGGGGTTTTAAAGGATAGGCGTTTAGGGGAGAATCAATAGAATATTCTTCAAGCTTTATACTGATGTGCCAGAATGAGGTTTATTCTCTTAATTTGTCTGTTTTAATGTGTGGCTTGAAAATGGCACTAATTGGATTTCTGTTATCTGTCTCCAACAACAGGACAGTTTAAGCTATTTACCCTCTGGCTGGGGAGGAGAGGTGCAAACCATTTACCCTTAAGTGTCCTTGGTTTAGGGAAGATAGGATTTACTAGGTGGCTGCGAACTGCTGTTTAACTATGCTTCCCTATTCCACTTGTCCTGGAATTTCCCCAGCTTCTACTATACATAACACCCTGAGCTGCCAGGAGAGGCCCTGGCCGTTACCCTCAACTACAATAAACAGGTTAGAAAATAATTACCTTACTTGTTTTTATTAATCATTCTTAAACGTATGTATAGTTTACATTTACTTCAATGTTTAATAGTAGACATGTTTTGGGCCTTTAGATGTTATGTGATGTTTTTGGGACCAGAAATATGCCATAAGAACTTAACTCTTGTTTGTATCAATTAGCCTTTGGTAAAGCTGATTTCATTATACGTTATATCGCCTCAAGTCTCAGGTTCCAAGAAACTATTACTATGTAAGTGAGGGCTTACTGTACGTAAAGCGATCTGAGTGGGTTTTGTGTGTGTTTTTTACCAGACCTAGAACAAAATATTATTAAACTAAAGTACGTGCATAAAATGTACAATCATGGGATGTCAGTAAAGTTGTTTTAAAAAATCTACATTATTGCCATCTATGCATCTCTTTTTTTCCACAGGATAGGAAATTTACATTGGGTGAAAATTACATATTGATAAGGGCCACATCATTTGTGAAAATTATACTTTTCATATTCTTCACTTTGTTTTCCCTGCTTCAGTTAGGGAAACACTAAAAGGACACGTTTTTGAACACTTAGCTTCTTAGAGTCTTCTACACTCATTACCAAAATAATTAAAACTAGCTTTTCTTACTTACTTAAATAGCGATATGCTTCCACACAGAAAGTCTCTCTCGTTTTGTGACACCAGGTGACAGAAAAACTCCTCAGCTCTCACCTCGGGGCGGAGGAGGTCCGGGGCGTGGTCCAGACGCACCGCAGAACTGAGGTACTCGATACGGTTTCGGGCGGTGGCCGTGAAGAAGCTCTCGGCTCTCGCGACATCCTCCAGGCTCGGGTCGAAGATCCTCAGCTGAAGAAGGTCCGGCTCGGAGTCCGGCAGGAGATACCGCTGGAGTTCCTGCAGTGGGAACACGAGCTTCGTCAGTTGCGGTTTTGGCAGCTGTAGAACCTCAGAGAAGGCGTGGGGCTTGCTGTAAGCTCGGCTCAAGCGCCCCAGCGCTGCGGGCATCTCCAACAGCCTGCCCAAGCCTGGCAGCAGCATGGGCGCAGCCATGTTTCTCTCCCAGAAGCCCCGCAGCGGGACCTCATTCCCCCAGCGTCGGGCTGCGCGTGCTAAGCCTGCTGGGAATTGTAGTCTCGTTAGGTCTCGCCTTCCCTCCCTAGCCCGACGGTCTTTGCCTGCAGTGGGCCGGGGACAGGCCTTGCTGGGGGGGGGACACCCACTAGGTGCCTTCCACACTCTGGCCTTGATGACGGTATCTTTGACTTGTATGTCGCTGTGGGGAGGCTGTTGACCGATTTCCAGTAGTCAAGAGACACACCTGGCTGTGTGGCCCTTCCCTCTCAAGGGAAGGAAAACGTGTGAAGCTGTGGTGGGGTTCAGGCCCCTTTACTCTTCACAGTTTCTGGTTGTCTCCCGTATCTTTGACCTTGACATACACATCACTAGGGCTGGTGAGAAATGTGGTTGAAACTGGCATCTGGTTTACAGGGAAGGGACAGTTTCTAGTTCCAAGGCTTCTGTATAGCTGCAGGCAATGTCATTCATTTTTAGAGATTTCTTACAGAATAAAAGCAAAAACAGTTTTGCACAGGTGTTTCAGAGTTGTTTCGTGGAAGGTACATAAAGACATCTTATTTCAAAAGTTTATTCTCAAAGCAATTCAAATTCATCAGCGCGGGAATGGGAGATAAGGTATCAGGAAATGAATAGCTGAAAGATACTCACTTGAAAGACTAGGCTTTCAGCCCGGCCGGGCGTGGCTCAGCGGTTGAGCGTGGACTTAGGACCCAGGCGATCAGGGTTCGATCCCCGGCCAGGGCACATGCCCGGGTTGCGGGCTGCAGCCGATCAATGACTCTCTCTCATCATGGATGTTTCTATTCTCTCTCTCCCTCTCCTCTCCTCTCTCTGAAAACAATAAAGATATATTAAAAAAAAAGGACTAGGTTTTCAGAAATGTCTGCACCAAACAGCAGAGCAATCTTAAGGCACAGCCTCTTGAGCGAATGATTCCTCAGGTTGTTCAGTAACAAATCAGGGCAATTCTTGAATGAATGTCACACAAAAGTTAGTGAACAAGACCAATGACTTAGACAGTAGCCTGTCCTGCTGTTGGCCGCCTTATTTTTCATCTTTGCATCAGACTTTGAGGCTTTCCTCCCTCCCCTACTCTCCCCCATGATAAAACACTTTATTGTAAACATCCAGATATTTTGGATACATATATCATTGTATGTATTTTAACTCAAAATACTGTTCTACAGCCCCCCCCCCCGCCACCCCTCCCTTTTAACAGTATATTTAGCAGGCTTTCTGTATCAGTACATCCTGACCTACATGATTGTTTTTAATGGGGGCATATTATTTTATTTATTTCCCCACTGTAGTCCTATTGATCACTAATTAAATTTTGTCATTACAAATAATGCAACAGTGAACACTCGTAAATAGGTATCTTTTCACACTTGTGGGAGTAGGATAAATTCTTTGAAGAGGGCTTGATGGTAATAGGATATGTACACTTATATTTTTCCTATCTCTATTGAAAAATATCATCTAAAAGAATTGTAGCAGCCCTCGCCAGTTTGGCTCAGTGGTTAGAGCTTTGGCCTGCAGACTGGAGGGTCCCGGGTTTGATTCCACCCAAGGGCTCGTACCTTGGTTGCAGGCCTCGTGCAGGAGGCAACCAATCGATGTGTCTCTCTCACACTGATGTTTCTTTCTCATTCTCTCTCTCTCCCTCTCTCCCCTCCACACTCTCTGAAAAAGCTATGGAAAAAAATATCCTCAGGTGAGGACAAAAAAATAGTAAGAATTGTATCAAATTACTCCCTAATAATAAATTACCAGAGTGGCTCAGTTGGTTGGATGTTTCTCATGCACCGAAAGGTTGCTGGTTCGATTACCCGTCAGGGCACATGCCCAGGTTTCGGGCTTGATCCTGGTAGGGGCCATGCAAGGGGCAGCCAATGAGTAGGCCACTGGTAGATTTTTGGCTCTCACATGATGTTTTTCTCTCTCTCGCCCTCTCCCTTCTTTTCTCTTTAAAAATCAATTTAAAATCTTTAAAAAAATTATTATGGTACCAAAACAGACACTATAAAACTAGGGCGTTAGTTGCATAATCTTGCCAATCTAATGATGAAAAATCTTATTTTTTTGTTTTAATTCATATTTTCTTATCTCTCATCTTTTCCAAATATTTTTCCCAACTTATTTATCTTTTAACTTTTTTCTCCCCCCATTTTGACTTTTTAGTAGTACTTTTTGCTGTACAGATTTTTAATTTGTAAGTAGCCAAACTGAACAGTCTTTTATGTATTCTAAGCTTTGGGTTATGTTTAGGATATTCTTCTAAGCTTATAAACAAATTAACCTATCTCTTCTAGTAGCTTAATTTTTTTTATAGTTAAATATTTAATACATCTGGAACTTAATAAAAAGAGTTCATTAGGAATTTAGCTTTATTTTATTCCAAATGGTTAGCCCATTGTCTCAACGATATTTATTCAATAATTTATCTTTCCTTCACTGACTGATAATACTACTTGTAATAAATTTCCAAGTATATGTGGGTCCATTTCCAGACAATTCTGAACTTTGAAAATGCTTTGATATGTGCCATTTCATTTCTAAACCTTGGAGTCCCTGGTTTGGAATAAACCAGAGCATAAAGTACTATTGCCAATTCTTAGAAGGGCTTTAAAGGTGCTCAGGGATTAGTAAACATCACAGTACTCATTTTGTAATCCTACATAGTCTGAATCCAGAATCATTTGGCAGACAGTTTTTACAAAATAAATTGCTTTGTCATCCAAAGTTTGAGGAGTCAAAAAAAAAATAATCCACTGGAAATAAATATGAGAAGGAAAACCACTTAATTTATTTAATCACTCTTTTTCTCCTTCACTCAATTTTTTAAACTATGTAAATAAGGCATATAACACTTTAGGAAGATGGTTTAGGGTAAATAATACACTATGCTTTTCCTGGTTAAATGTGATCAAACTCTTCTCTAATTTCCAGTGCAGGCAGAGGGTCAAAGATGGGGCATGCATAGCAGTGAAGCCTATTAGTGAGAGGGGAAAAGCTAGAAATGGGGAGAAATTAGCTTAGGGGAACTAAGTCCATTGTAGAGCTGCAGTGGAAATCATGGGCTCCACAGGGAATTGTCAAAGTCCAGGAAAATTGGCATTGAAGGGGTTCCAGTCCACTGGATGCGATGCTGCAATAGTGCTCTCTGTGTTCTGGAAATATTCTGATTTATTGTTGGCAGCATCTCGGTTCCAGGTGGTCTGTGTGGGTGAAATAACCCTAGCCAGGGATTAGTAAACATCACAGTACTCATTTTTTAATCCCACATAGCCTGAATTCAGAATCATTTGACAGGACAGTTTTTGCAAAATAGTCATCCAAACTTTGAGGGGTCAAACAACCCACTGGAAGTAAATATGACAAGTAAAACCACACAATTTATTTAATCATCCCTTTTCTCTCCTTCACTTCATTTATTTATTTTTTATAGTTTCTATGTAAATAAGCCATTGGAAGTCAGGATGTTGTCTTCTGGGTGTTAGAGCTGAGATTCAGAACAGGATTTAAGCCCTTCTGGGGAAAGAGAGTGTGGATTAGGAAACCAAGCAGCTACTGAGTCACGCAGATTGTGCAGACATAACAAAGATGTGAGATAGGGCTTGACTTGATCTAAGGGCATTTTATACTCCCCCCTCCCCCCCCCCCAGAGCACTGCAGAAAGCCTGCTCTTGGTCTAGTTCCACAGTAGTGAGGTCAGGATGTATTTTGCTAAACTGATAACCAGGAGAGGTCAATACATTTAATATGACTTGAGAAGATACTTTACACACATTCTTCCTTTTAATGCTAAACCACCTTTTAATGCTAAAATATGTCGACCTAAATGCCATAGTTAAACTCTGTCATGTTCATCTAATGAGAATAGAAGGAACATAGGTAGAACAGTGGTGGGATCTTACCATTAGGACATGATCATCTCAGCTTTCCTTCCATAATGTCTTTCTCTATGATGAATGGTCATTGGGTCCAGAATGATCTCAATATATGTACAAGTCCTGTCATTATCAAGTTTATGGAATCCATCTAAGATATGAAAACAAATGTAGGCCTAGAATCAGGGACATCAGAGAGTCAACAAGCATAGCATACACAGATTAACTCTCATCCTATGCTAGAAAGGGTTTGAATGCTCTGACAGAAACAAGATTCTAAAAAAGGTACTTCTAGATGCAGAGAGGTAATGGATTAGATCTCAGTAGTTTACACAAGACCCTTCCTACCTTATTTCTCCTCTTCTTTTAGCGACAGTAATTAACATTTATTGAGCGCCTGCTATGCCAGAATTAATTGGGGCGCCAGGGATAAAATGTGAGAAAATCATGGTCACAATCTAATTGGGACCTTAGGCTCTTGTGTTAGGTAGAAAATATTATATGAATGAGAGTAACATGGGAAAACTTTCCACATAATTTAAATTGCTGGAATTTTGGTAACCACTGTCAGAATGAATGCTTTACATTTGAAATATGTTTAATTATGTTTGTTCATTTAAAAGATTTACATTAGATATCACCTAACATGTTGACACAAATTTATGGCACATACATACAACATGATGTGTGACTTGTCCATGTAATTTCGAATTAGATTATAAATTGTTGTTCTTAAAATTTATTATCTTACCATCATTCAAGAAACAACAGAGCTCGGCCTGACATGGCTCAGCAGTTGAGCATCAACCTAGGAACCAGGAGATCGGGGTTCGATTCCTGGTCAGGGCACATGCCTGGGTTGCAGGCTTGGTCCCCAGCAGGGGGCGTGCAGGAGGCAGCCAATCAGTGACTATCATCATTGGTGTTTCTATCTTTCTCCCTCTCCTTTCCTCTCTCTGAAATTAATAAAGACATATTTTGAAAAAAGAACAAAAAGAACAGAGATAATTGATTGATTGGTTGATTGATTGATTGATTGATTTTTGAGAGAGAGAGAGAGAGTACCATTGATTTGTTGTTCTACTTATTTATGTGTTCATTGGTTGATTCTTGCATGGGCCCTGACAGGGACTGAACCACAATGTTGGTGCATGGGGACAATGCTCTAACCCACTGAGCTATCTGGCTAGGGCCAGAGATATATTTTCTGTGATACTCTTCTTTGGGAACTGATTAAATAATTTAGCTTTGCTTTATATTACATTAAAGTACCTTTAGAAAATATCTGTAGCCCTTGCTGGGTGGCTCAGTTAGTTGGAGCATCGTCTCATACCCCAGAAGATTGCAGGTTTGAGTTCAGTCAGGAACATTCCTAGGTTGCGAGTTCAACACATACCTAGGTTGCAAGTTCAACCTTTGGTTGGGGTGTGTATGGGAGGCAACCGATCGATGTTTTTCTCTCACATCAATGTTTCTCTCTCTCTCCCTCTCTCTCTCGTCTCCAATCAATAAAAAAATCCTCGGGTGAAAATGTAAAGAAAAAGGAAGAAAAATCTAACTTCAGATAGGTGTTGTTTTTTTTTTAGCTTTCTTTTAAGGTTGTGCCTGCTGTACTAAAAGATTTCTCTAAAGAGATCTGGAGATTAAATATCAGACGGTGCTCATGTGTAGGAGGTGAATTCTTAGAATGATTTGGGTTTGGAGGAGGAGGAGTGTAGTGCTTCCCTTCCCTCAAGGTTGTTTTTCTCAATAGAGAGAAAAACAATTGTTTTATGTAGCTAATTTTTATCACTTGTAATTGTGTACTTGATTTCTCTACCATACTACTTCTATTAAAATATTTTAGAACACTTTTCAACTTGTGTTTTTATTCAGGTTTTTTTGTTTGTTTGTTTGTTTTTTGCGGGGAGAGGGGAATAAGAAAAAAAGCATGGACTTTGCTGTTGTCACTGATAACTTTTTTAAAACATTTTAATTTGTATTACCCATTAGGCAAGGTTATTTTGATGGGCAAGTTTACTTTGCAGTATGCCTCTAATTTATATCTCCATCACCTTATTGGAAGTGAATGGATGAGATGGCATTCCAGAGGCAGAAAGGTTGCAACTGTCTAATTTGCTCACAGGTAGATTGTATTAGGGGTTCCCAAGACTACTCCCCAAATTTGATAATTCACCAGAGGAACTCGCAGGTCTCAGCATATGGTCATACTCATGGTCATTTATCACAGTGAAAGAATATATATATAGCCCTAGCCCTTTTGGCTCAATGGTTAGAGCGTCGACCTCTGGACTGAAGGGTCCTGGGTTCGATTCTGGCCAAGGGCACGTACCTTGGTAGCAGGTTCATCCCTGGCCCTGGTCTGGGTGCGTGCAAGAGGCAACCAATCAATGTGTCTCTCTCACATCGATGTTTCTCTCTCTCTCTACCCCCCTCCCCACTCTCTTTGAAAAGCAATGGAAAAAATACCCTCAGGTGAGGATTTAAAAAAAAAGAATATATATAAAGCAAAACTGGTGAAGGGAAAAGCACTCAAGGTGAAGTCTGGAGAAAACCAGTGATAAGCTTCTGTGAATCTTCTCCCAGTGGAATTACACAGGATGCTCTTAATTCTGCCAGCAATGAGCTATAGCAACATGTGAGAAATGTCTACCAGGAACCCTGGCCTGAGCCTAGGACTCTAGAGTTTGGACTGTGGCCTGGTCATGTAAGCACATAATGCCTGTGAGACTGACTCTAGTCACTGAAGTTCCAGACTCTCAGAAGGAAAGCGGATTGTTTGTATAACCAGTATAGGTACAGTGAGCCACTGTTATCATTTAGGGAAAATTTTCTAATCAAGTTCTCAGATGCCAGCCAAGGACCACTCTTGTAAGCAAGCAAGCCTTTCTAAGGATAGCAGTTGCAGGCCTACTATGTTAACTCTGTTCTGCATATAAATAAAAGGTAAGACAATTTTTTACATGAAAAGGTTCTCATCTACAAGATTACATATGTGTAGGAAAGTTGTATTTGAGGTTCTGCTCTAAATATAAATGATTTCTGTGGAGATTTTTAAGAAAAGTGGGAAAAACCTGAGCCATTTTAGTGGAAACTGGCAAAACTATAATTCTTTTTTAATTAAATGTATTGGAGTGACAGTGGTTATTAAAATTATATAGGTTTTAAGTATACAATTCTATGATACATCATCTGTATATTGCAATGTGTATTTACCACTCAAAGTCAGATCTCCTATCACCATATATTTGACTCCCTTTACCCTTTACTATCCTCTTACCCCACTTTCCCTCTGATAACCACCATACTATGAATTTTTTTGTATATTTGTTGCTTTCAGTTTTATATTGCACATATGAGTGAAATCTTATGGTTCTTGACTTTTTCTGACTTACTTGGCTTAGCATGATATTCTCAAGATCCATCCATGCTGTTGCAAATGGCAGTATTTCATCTTTTCTTATGGCTGAGTAGTATTCCATTATATTTATGTACCAAAGCTCCTTTATTCAGTCATCTATCAACGGACACGTCGGTTCACGTTGAAGAAGGTTATAATGAAAGCTGCTGCATCAGCTCCCTGTAACGAAGTACGGGGCCTCTACAGGATAATTCAATGAGTGATAATGATTGAATTGGTATGAACAGCAGATCCTAGGTTGATTAGGTGAGCCCTGGGATACTTAGCTGGAGTTGGGTGCAGCTAGGCACTGGAATATTTCCATCAACCTCCTGGACTTACTCCAGTGGGCTCTTGTACCTGCTGAGTCTGCCCCTTGAGTTTGTTTGTGGGGGTGATGGTGGTTCTTCGACGTGGTCTGAAGCTGTCCACTGGGTGTGCTGGCTCTGGGGCCTCTCAGCAGATGCAGGCCAAGGTCAGCCTCATCTGCCCAGGGCCATTCAGCATGAGCTACAAAGAGATCTGAAGATCGTTGCTACTTGTGCTGGGTTTGGAGATGCCCAGGCAAGGCCAAGCTGTGAACCAAAGCTGGCTGCTGCTAGTGCTGGGCCTGGGGTCACTTAACAAGAAGTATGTGGCACACTGAGGTCAGATGCTGCTTGTTTGAGAGATTTTAGGAAAATCTGAAACATGAGCCAAGACAGGACATTTGTATGGAAATGCCACTGGAAACAGCTTAGGTGAGGCAGAAAGTTGGGTGGGGACAGGACCTCAGGGAAATACCAAGTATGAGCCAGGTTGATGGAGTCTCAGATACGGTGCCTGCTTGCAAATTCTGTGGGAGGGATGCTTATCAAAGGATCAATGGCCTCTGCCAGCACTTCTGTCTGGGATAAAGCTGCCCTCCAGTTCTTGCCCTGATGCCAGGTAATTCAGTTCCTTCCCGAATGTCTGTGGTGCCTTTCAAGCTGCTGCCTCAGTGCTGTAGCTCAGATGGAGTGAGAGCAAGTAAATCTGTGGGGGGCCCTTTAAGAGGGTCTGCCTGGGTCTACAGCCACCCTCTGTCTACCTCAGCCTCAATCCCTGCTGGTTTTTACAGCAAGAAGTTATGGAGGCTTCTCTTCCTGGCACTAGAACCATGGGCTTGGGGACTTGGTGTGGGGCTGGGACCTCTTGCTCTTCAGGGGGGACCTCTGCAGCCAAGATATCCCTCTTAATTTTTATCTGCCCCATATGGGTGTCTTTGCCTCTCCTACCAGTCCCTATGTGGCTTCTTCTTTAAATCCTTAGTTGTAGGACTTCCATTCAGCCAGATTACAGGTGGTTCTGAATGATAGTTGTTCTACAGTTTAGTTGTAATTTTGATGTGATTGTGGAAGGAGGTGAGTACTGCATTTTCCTACACTGCCATCTGGACTGGAAGTTCCTGAATTCCTGTAATGAGAGTATTAGACAAGGATAAGTAAACAAACTTTTAAAAAGTATGGCAGCCCTGGTCAGTATGAGAGCCTGTGTATGGTTAGAGCCTCAGCTTGCACACTGATGGGTCGAGGGTTTGATTCTCTGTCAAGGGCATACACCTGGGTTGCAGGTGTGGTCCCCCGCCCCTGTTGGGGCTCATGCTTGAGGCAGCCAATCGGTGTGTCTCTCTCACATCACTGTTTCTCTCTCTCCCCTTCCCTCCCTCCCTGCCACTCACTCTAAAAATCAATGGAAAAAATATCCTTGGGTTAGGATTAACAAACAAATAAACAGCAAGAAAAAGATATGGTAGGTAGATTATTGGAAATAAGATGGCTGAAATAAGATAAGTTTCAAATCCTTCAGATAATTCTATATGTTGTCTTTGAAACAAAGTTTAAAATAAAAATATGTAGCCTTTTAACTTCTTACAAGCTTTATTGGAAGCAAGAGGCAGCTAAGGGTATAAATATCCAGAATACAGGGATTAGTATATTACCAAAAAATATAGCTAACCCAAATAGAAAGGGAAAAGGCCAGGCAAAATATACGAATAGCCAATTCACTGAGAGACAAATGGAATTTTGTAGAAAAAAGAAAAGAATTTATGGTATAGTTATATAATGGCTTATGAATTATATATGTCTCTTCCAAACACAGATGGACCATCAAGAGAACACCCACACTTATGTAATAGTAATTAAATTTGGCCACCTTTGATATTTTGCCAACATTTGGTCTTATACACACCATAGATTTACATTTAAAATCTTTTTTTGTTTTGAAGTTATATTTGTTAAGGTAGGAGGATAGAACACTTTACTTAACAATTTGTTATCTTGTTAACTTTAACATATTTAGATATATTCCATTTGCACTGTCACCTTGGCCCCACAAATATTAGGAGTCAACCTGATAAAGGTGGGAGAATAGTAAAAGAATATCATAGCAGGCCTTTGTGCATATTGTGGAAGACCCTACAAGTACAGTAATGGTTAAATGTGTGTTAATTTCCTATTGTTGCTGTGACACAGTACCACAAACTTGGTGGCTTTATAGGAACACTAATTTATTGTCTTACAATTCTGGAGGTCAGAATTCCAAAATAACTTTAACTGGCCTAAAATCAAGGTGTTGGCAAGGCTGTGTTCCTTCTGGAAGCTCTAGGGGAGAAACATCTTCCTGCCCTTTTCCAGTTTCTAGAGGCAACCTGCATCCCTTGGTTCATGGCTCCTTACTCTATCTTTGAAGCCAGAGGAGCAACATCTTTCAGCTCTCTCTCTGACTCTCCTCCCTTCCTGATCCACTTATATCAGCAAACCAAATTTAAGCATTCATAAAACACAGATTATTTAATACATGTCCAATAGACAAAGATAAATGCAGCCTACTCTTTACACAGCGGCCCACACCCTTCTCCCCAAAGTGTCTCCCAAGACATTCTAATGGTCCTGGTGTCCTCTCTCTGGTGGAGGTGTCGTGAGCTAGTGATAGTGATTTGCTCTTGAAGATGAAGGCATGACTGCTTGCATTCCCACTGCCATTGGTTCCGGGGTTCTCCTGAAGGATTAGGGTTTACAGGTTAGCGTGTGGTGCAAGCTCATTTCTAGTTCATTCTCCCCAAGGTTGAGCTCAGCATCAGGAACCCATTCATAATTGTTTTTTCCTTCTTAGGACAAATTTGTGAGAAGCAGGGCACCACTTCATATAGGTTTGACTGCTTTATCATGTTCAGCCAAGTAAAATATAGAAACACTAAATCAAGAGAAAACGATCTTATCTACTTCCTTTTCTCGAGACAGAGCATTGATCATCTAAACATTTTCAACAGTCTTATAACCCTTTTTCTTTTCCAAAGATGAAATAATCATAACAGTATTCTTTAAAAAATCCCCCTAGACATGTTTTCAAATCATATTGAGCCGCTCCAAAATCATTAGCAGCATATTAAATAAGAAGGATTAAAGCATACAAGAAAGAAAGATCACTAATAGGAAAATAGTCACAGAAACGTAATTTAGACAGATATTACTGCAGCATGAACTATCTCAAGGAAAAATATATCCATGTAAGACTTCTGACTTTCAAAATTCTTAAATTTAATGTATGGAATATCTGAGCTTTTATGTTGTATTAACATAATCAGTGTTACAAGTGACCAAAATAAACAAGGATTTTAATGGAAGAGATGGAAGAAAGTTGTTACAAAAGGAAGCAGCTACCAAGTGCAAAGGTTCTTCAGCGTCCAGTACTGGTGTTTTTTTTTGCTGCTGCCCACAAGTTAAATGACATAGTGATTTATTTTAAAATCATACTTTTGAAACCATAACTTTCTTTTTTTCTTTTTCTAATCCAATACAGTGGAGATTACTGATATGATCAAGTTTAGGAATTATTTTAAAGAAGGAACCAAGAAGATTTGTTGATAAATTGTGAGAGATGAGGAAAAGTAAAGAATCAAAGGATAGGACTTCTATGTCAGACAGAAATTTAGACCAATTCTCCCACTGAAGACAAGTAGAAAAGCTAGGAGAGAAAAAAAAAAATCTGCTGTAAGGTATCAGAGAATTCTCAAGGTAATGAAGAATTACCTGGCAAGAACCAGAAAAACAAAGCAATACAGATTGGTGAGGCTGGCACTTGGAACTTCCCTAACCTTGGGGATATTTGTTGATCTAGAAGTGCTGGCTGAAAGGTTAAGTAGCGTTCTTACAGTTTCTTGGGGTGGGGAGAGATGGAAAGAGGGAGCAGAAAATAAAACCATTCCTCACATAGACTGCAACCTAGCTTCCAGGCAGCTAGTGGCCTAGGAAATCTGTCCTTAAAATTGGATTAAGATGTTCACAGATTCCTAAGGTTCACAGATTCCTAGCAGAAGTAAATGAAAATCTTCTTTGGAGAAAGATAAAATTACAAAGGCATCAAATTATTTCTATCATTTGAAAAACAAAACACAATGCCTGGTACAGGGGAAAGCCAGACTTCACAGAAAGAACCAATGGAAACAATAGATAATAGAAATTGAACAATGTGGGGAGAACTGGAGTATATTATGCCAAGTGAAATAAGCCAGTCAGAGAAAGACAAGTACCACATGATCTCACTCATGTGGAATGTAATAAACAAAATAAACTGATGAACAAAATAGATCCAAAGACACAGAAGCATGGAGCAGACTGAGGGATCTCAGAGGGAAGGTGGGGAGGGGTGAGAGGGTGGGGAGAGATTAACCAAAGAACTTATATGTTTATAAGCATAACCCATGGACACAGACATCGGTGTGGGGAAGGCCTGGGGGTGGGGTGGATGCCGGGTGGAGGGGATCAGTGGGGGGAAAAAAGGGGACATCTGTAATACTTTCAACAATAAAGATTAAAAAAAAAAAGAAATTGACCCACAGCCACTTTAAATATTTGAATGATCAGACAGAGACTTTAAGTATTTTTTTTTTAATGTCCAGGAAGACAAAAGCAAACATTTTGATGGAACACTAGGCATTATAAAAATGACAGCAGATTTGAAAAAAATCAAATAGATGTTCCAGAACAAACTAAATATATACAGTAACCAAAAATTAAGTGACAACTGAAGTTCAAACCCAGGAAGTTCAACATTAGAGGCTGAAGTCTTAATAGGAAAAATTATGACATTCTTAAACTTCCAAATTTAACTAGAGTTCAACCAACTTAAACTAGTTTCTAGTTATGTATTAAAAACATACATCATCTTATAAAAGATAGACAGTCTGGTCAAATATGTAATTTGGGAGCAAAATTTTTAAGCCACTGATAAAATAAAACCATAATAAAATGTCCACTGAAAATTAAATGAAATTGCAGAAAGATAGCTCCTATGACTGACATAATTTTCACATTCCATATTCTTTTACTAGAAAGTAACACAAAAACCATTTTATTAATTTAATACTGTTTGAAACATGTAAAGTGATTCCATTTGGCTATTTCTTTTTTAAATTTCCTTCTTGACTAGAATTTAGGGCATTTTGAAGATCAGATGATATCTGTCTCTTTTCAGAATACTTTGCCTGGATGTTAGTTTCTAGTCAAAATATATGACTCGGCTTTTCATTCTTTTCAATTCATTTCTGTATTTTTCTGGACTTCCCCTTTCTACTTGTCACTCATAGATAAAAATAACATAATTGCTTCTAAAGTTGTTTTTTGGTTTTGTTTGTGTGTGTGTGTGGGGGGGAGGGAATGGGGGGAGAATTGCCATTTATTACCGAAGTTGCCAAAATCACCACCAAAGATTCATGGGTGTGTGTGGGGGCTGGTCTATGAAAATAATGAAGAAGCTCAAACACTGATTGAGAGGCTGGTCATAAATTTGGAGGGAGAGGAAATGGTGGGACTCTCAGCTGTCCTTCCTTTTTCTAATGTCACACAAAAAGTGTTCTTTGGCCAGCACTCCTCCCCTGCTCTCATGTCCTGTTTCTCTTTGGGCCTGGGGTAGGGTAGGGGGGATGTTGGAAGAGTGCATAGTGTGGATGGGCCCCAGGAGGGGAATGGGTAGTGGAGTGGAAGCAGGGACCCCCAGTTTTTTATGCATCTTAATACAGAGCTCCTCCAAAGTTAAATTTTCAACAAGATTTCTATTTATTAATTTGGTTTTATTTGTGTTTTTAAACCCTCACCCAAGGATATTTTTTTCCATTGCTTTTCAGAGAGAGTGGAAGGGAGAGAGTGAGGGAGAGACAGAGAGAAACATCGATGTAAGAGAGACACATCGATTGGTTACCTCTTGTTTGCGCCCCAACCAGGGCCGGGGATCGAGCCTGCAACCGAAGTACATGCTGTGGCTGGATTTGAACCCAGGGCCCTTCAGTCTGAAGGCCAATGCTTCAACCACTGAGCCTAACTGGGTAGGGCCTAATTTGGTTTCTGGGGAATGAAAGATAATTGGTTGACTGGGTTACTGCTGTACTTGAGACCAGAATTAGAGTAGCTCATTTCCCAATGTTTACCCACATAGCTGTGAAGTACTACCTGACTCCCTTCAAGAAGGACTTTATTGTTCTAGTGTTGGTAGTGTTGGCAGTTCAGAAAGACTTCATAGATTGCCTCATATGAGGTCACGATCCTTTCCTGAGCTATATTTAATGACATACATTCAGGAGTATTAAGACTGGCCATTTCAGCTCAACAGAGGATATCTCTAAAGGGCAGTTCAAACTCCAGATCTCCCATGGGTTAGCTGAGCCTACTGTGGGCCTATCTTCTAGTTTGATTTCTCCCTCTACCCATCTAGTTTCTGTCTCTTCAGTTCTATAAGAAGTGATCTAAGGTTACTTCTTAATAATCATCCTTCACACTAAACTCCATTCCACCATTTGCTTCCCAGAGTACACAACCAATGACAATCTACTTCAGATTTATCTGGAATGAGTCTTTGACTCTATCTTCCATTCATTATTCCATCTATTTATCCATTCATCCACCCACCCATCTATCTCTACTGGTTTTATTAAGCCTTCCTGGCATCTCATTATTATTCTTTTCAGTACTATTTCTTCAGGTTATAATATCTATACTAGTTATCAGTTAACCAGTTGTTTAACTAGTCTCCAAAGAATATAAATAAATGTGCAATGTTTAGCCTGTTAGCATACTTTGTGATCAAATTCTCAAAGTGCAGCCGTTATTGAATTTGCTAAATCAGTTTATGAAAACACTAGCTTTGGTTTCACCAAATTATCTCCAGGGGGCAGCAGAGAATGCTCTTAAGGCAACAAGGATTAGAGAAGCACAGTTTCTTTTTCTCTTTCTCTCAGGTTTTCTTCTAAACAAACTATGAAGTTGTAAGAGTGCCCAACTAGAAGAATGAGTGAGTGAATAGATGATTTAGGAGGGGTGAGGAGTGTGGAAGATGGATTGGAGACAAGACAGAGTTAAAAAAATACTTAGTAATTAGCGACATAACTAAGAAACAGGTTTTGGAGTGAGATTTCTTGGGCTTGAATCCTGTTTCCATCACTTATTAGCTGTGTGATTGGACAACTTACTTAACCTCTCTGGCTTCAGTTTCTTCAACTGTAAAATGGGGTAGCAGTGATGCTTACTTCATGTTTGTTGAGAGGATTAAATGAGGCCATATTTATAAAGTGTTTAGAACAGGGCCTGGGTGTTAGGCTAAGGGCTTGATTATTGACTGTGGATATGATCATCGAGGTCTAAAATTGATACTTAGTAAAATATAAAATGTGGTTAACCATTTCTGTTTCCTGGTTTTACTTTTTATTTGCTACTGCACACATTTTGTTTTAAAGCGTCTATTTCTAAATTGTTCTTTTTGCACAATCTGTGATTTTTATATTGAAAAATAATGATTAACCCTCATCTGATATATCTTTTACTAACTTTCAAAGGGGAATTACGGAGGTGATAAAACATCAACTGTATATTGCAAGTGAAAAATTTCAAGGTAAATATCAATGATATAGTAGAATGTAAAAATAGATAATACATTTTGTGAGGCTCTTTTAACTTACTCATTAGTACATCTAGTGACTGTACATGGAAGGAGATCCAGGATTTCAGATGCGTCTTCAGAGCTTGAGTCTATGAAGACTGTAGAGAAGTGAATTGGAAAACAGGAAAACAGGATATGGTCAGGAGAGCAGCCATTTTATGAAGTAATTGAATTATAGTGCTCTGTGGTAAATCATTAGTTTCATATCTCTAATCACTGTGCTACGAGGTCAGGGAGGGAAGTAAAATAAAGAGTGGAGTGTTATAGAGCGTGAGTTCCTTGAAATTCTTCACACTGATAGGGGTTGTTCTTTCACCTCTTTGAAATTGTTACATCAGTACTTGGGCAGCGGTAGGACAGGAGAGATTGAGGGACTTGGGATAGTGTTTAGTAGTATGTGTGAGTATGCATGTGTGTGCACGCTGTGGAAGGCTAAGTCAGGACACACACCTAAGAGAGTTCACATAAAGTAAAAATGACAACGCAAGTAGGTATTGGCCCATTTTTGCAAAGATATACCTCCAGAAAGTTTAGCTAAGGTGTTAGAGGCAGGCAAGTACTTGAGTTCTAGGCAGTAGAGACTCAAATTCAAGAGGTGAAAGAACACGCAGTGGAGAACGAGAGGTCAGGAATAAAAGGTCATTAGTGTCTGTGCAGTAAGTAGTCAAGATCCACGCAAAGCTTCTACATAAAGGAGAGGCATGTCAATGGCAAGACAGCAATGCCCTCTAACTGGTTTGCTGTTGTGGCTAAGTCTGAATCTGACACTGGAGACAAATACACCTGAGTAGGGCCTGGCGGGTGTGGCTCAGCGGTTGAGCATTGACCTAGGATCCAAGAGATCGAGGTTCAATTCTGGGTCAGGGCACATACCTGGGCTGCAGGCTCAATCCTTAGTGTGGGGCCTGCAGGAGGCAGCCGATCAATGACTCTCTCATCATTGATGTTTCTATCTCTCTTTCCCTCTCCTTTCCTCTCTCTGAAATCAATGAAGATACATTTTAAAAAAAAATACACCTGACTGGAAAATTTTTACTTCAAAAGCATTTTTAAAAAAGCATTTATGGGCAGATAAGTCAATTTTTGAGTAAATCAACTGCAAATTTGGGGGCACTGTGTCTTAAAGCAGTTCTAACTTACTAAGGCTTACTAAAGCTTACCAAGCTCACCACATTAACCAGCAATAACATTGTTCTGTTAGCCTTTCATGTGCACTGATTCTTAATTGGTAGTATTGAAGAGGAGTTGGAAGACTGGTGGAGTAAAAGTTTTGTGTTTGTGGTTTGTGTTGCACCTTTCTTTTTGTCTTGTCTTGTTCTTCTGCTCTGCTTTTTGGGTCCTGGTGCCCAAAGGGCACAAATAAGGAGAATCTGGGTCCCTTAGATTTTCCAGAGATGTGCATTTACTAGACAAGCACCTTTTCCTCTTATATTGACTTTCATGACATATCTTTAGTGGCTGGTTATGCTAACAAACACTTGGTCCCTTTATTGGAGGGGATAAAGGAGGGGAGTAGGAAGTCTCATCCTGCCGAATCTACTTCTAGAATTCTATGATTTTTGACACCACTCACTTGATTCTAAAACTGCTGATTGTAGATTGTGGTCTGATCTGAGATAAGTGCATTGGAGTATGTCTATGAAAGTCGTTGCCTAAAGTTTCAAACCAGAAGAGTTGAGTGGAAAGAACACAGGGCTAGCAAGCATGAAACTTGAGTTTTACTTCCAGCTGTGTCACTAAGTCACCCTGAGACATTAAGCAGGCCATGTAGCCCTTCTATGCTTTAGTTTTGGCTGTCATTGAGCAATGGTCACCAAGTTTTGATGATATAAGGAAATGCTCATGTAAGTATAATATAAATGGAAAAAACAGGTTCCTGACTTGATTAAGAAACTTACCTAGTATCAATGGACTAGTAAGTGCCCAGCAGAGACTCAATGCCAGGTCTAGCTGTTATAAGCACTCATGGTCTTAAATACTGTGAACTTTAAAATCAATGTGGTGGAAGCCAGAATGTTATATTTGAACTGATATTTCATCACTGATTTTCTGACATATGGTACAATATTAGACAGCAGGGAAGTTATTTTTGCTATAGTCCCTCATTGTCACATAGCTCACATCTTCAAGTATTGCGTGCCCTCAAGCACCTGATTTCACTGTGTTAACCAAACTGATCCACTGAAAGGGAAGCTAGAGAAGAAGAGGGGGAGAATATATACAGTTTACTGTTTGGCAACAGGAAAGATGAAACTGTTAACTTAAAAAGAAAAAAAATGCATGTTGTTTAGTCTTTTCCTGTTTGCAATGCTTTCTTCCCCTTCCTGGAGAGTTCTGCCTTGGGGTAGAAAATTCTTAACACATAAAGAATTGCTTTCCTCTCAAACATAATCTAAATGTTTAAATCCCAAACATTAAGGCAGAGGTTTTTTGTTGTTAGTTTTGGTTTTTGTAATTCTCAATTACAGCTCTGTGACAACTGAAGATGAGTGTTTATTTGTGATTTGGTTCAAATGATCAGTCCAGCTCTTCAAAAGTGAAGTGAATGGAAATAAGTATGAAATTGTGATAAAATAATACTCCCCCTTCCCCCCACCAAGAGTCTATGACCTAACCTCTGAAACTTGTAAATAGGTAAATTTACATGGGAAAAGGAAATTTGTAGATGTGATTAAGTTAAAGATTTTGAGATAGGAAGATTATTCTGGATTATCTGGTTGGTGCAATATAATTCCAAGGGTCTTTATAAGAGGGAAGTAGGAGGGTTACAATCAGAGAATGTGACATCCGAATAGGGAATGGGAATGTTGCAGCTACAAGCCAAGGAATGCTGGTAATCTCTAGAAGCTGGAAAAGTCAGTGAACAGATTCTGTCCACATGTCCAGAAAGAATATAGCTTTGCCCACACTTTGATTTTAGTCTCATAAGATCCATTGTGTACTTCTAACCTCTAAAACTATAAGATTCATTTGCGTTGTTTTAAGTCACTCAGTTTGTGGTAATTTGTTACAGTAGGGATAGGAAAGCAATACACCTATGATACATCTAGAGTTGTAAGTATTATAGACAATAATTTCATGCAAGAATTTTCAAGGAAAATATTTTATTACAAACTTTGTTACTGAGGCTGTCCACCTCTCCAATCTGGAGGAGCCTCCATAAATTATCATGCCTGGGAAGTTTAAAGAGATGGGCCAAAAATAGACAAATATTCTGGTTTGCTTTTTAATCCAAGCTTAGACAAACCCGTTTATCTTAGGCACGTTCCATGCTTTACTGTAAAGTTTATCTGCGTACAGCAGAAGTGAGAGGAGAACCAATGAGCTGAAAGACAACTCAATCAATCTGCTTCCTCCGTCTTTGCTTCAATGCTTCATACAGGAAATCTATTGCTGGGTCAAGTTCCAGAGAAGAGTGTCTTCTGTTCCAAGTTACTAATCAGTCAAAAACACATAGAGTTGAAGGAAGGGGCCAGGAGGAAATGAGTGTCCCGCTGCTGATGGGCTAAGAGGATCCAGCCCGAAGTCGAGCAGAGAGAGCCCCACCATGTCTGCAGCTCCTTTTATACCTGACTGAGTGAAGGGCGGAAAGTAAGAGCACAGAAATGCCCTGCTCTTGGAGAACTTCTGACCTACGGCTACTACTGATGTTGACTGTCTTCTTTGTGGCTGGTAAGTTTGAATTGTCTTTGGAAGAGTGACAGGAGAATGACTAGTGAGAAAGCTGGTCTCAGATTTTCCTGAGCTTTCTTTGCCTTTCTTATGGAGCAATACAAGATAAATACAGTCACAGATATGGGGATGGGGTTGCTCCCAGATTTGTTTCACTTTATAATTCTTATTTTCCTCTTTGTTGTACTTTTAAAATTTTGTATCCTGCTACAGTATACTCATCTCTGTGATTTGCCTCGCTGCCCACTTCCTTATTTCCCCCTCTCCCTTTTTTGAACCAGGCTGAATACATTAAATAATTTCTAGTAGCAATCCAAGTCATCTGGGTTCTCTTTATCTTCTCTTCCCTTTAAAAAAAATTTAAAATAATAGTCTTAATCTATTTAGGTCCATATTGTCAACAGTATAAATTAGGAAAGTTTATTGCTTTTTATCACTTTCTATGACCAGGTGCTTTTTAAAATATAATATACTCAGAGTTTGGTGGTGCATCTATGATGTATGTCTGTATTTAGTTTTAAGATGTGCAGGTTGTAAAAGACACTTTCTGAACTAGAGAACACACTCTTCAATGTCTAGGTTCCTGTAGGTGTTGTAGAGGACTTGGGACTATTGTGGGGGTGTCCTGGTTTCACTATAGAGGGTTGGTAGGAGTTGATGTGGGAGGGAGTTTTCAGGTTTCACTTTTAGTAAATGGGAGCAGTGGCAAGGAAACAGTGTAGTTGGTTTTAAATTTTATAATTTGATCATTGAAAGAAGAAGAGGTGTTTTTTCTCTCTCGTATGAATGACTTAAAAATATTGCCTATCTTCCAGAAAAAAAAAAATCTGTTTTTCATGTGATAATCTTCCTGGTGAGCACACACGAAATAACCATACTGTATTACTGTACCTTTCTGTGCAGAATTTTCACATGCTTTTTCTCCTTTGATTTGCAAAGCAACTCAGCGAAACAGGCACAAAAGACATTTCTCCGTTTTACAAAGATAGAAACTGAGGCTTAGAGAGGTGAAATGATTTGTCCCACACGAACAGTGTATGGCAAAGTCATACCTGGGTGCAACTGTAAGCGTCTGTAAGCAACTGTAAACATTCGGATGGGCAATGTTCCTCAATATTTAGCCACTCTACTTTTCACATTATAAAGAGCACCGCTATTTATAGCACCACTGAAAAAAAAAAAGGTAAGCTAATATTATAAACTTAGTGAAATATTTACTCATAAAAAAATCCAGTGATCTGAATATTTTAATAGTTGAGATCTTATTGGAGAAAACGTGTAAAGAAAACCATTCAAGACCCAACTTGGCAGGGAAGCCATTTATGTCAAGCTGCACTATGACTTGGGTGAAGAAAAAAAATCAAGATTAACATAATATAGTCTATAATAGTGTCATGACTTTGCACGATGACAGATGGTTACTACATTTGGTGTGGTGAACACATTGTAAGATACATAAATGCCAAATCACTGTGTTGTACACCTGAAACTAATATTGACATACAATATAATATTGTATGTCAACTATACATTAAATAAATATTTCATCCCCCTGCAAAGATTAAAACATAATTGATAATTTTGAATTTCAGTGGTTTAAAGGGTTGAATTTTAAAATGATTTCTAAACACAACTAGGGATACTGCATATATCAAATATCTGAGTCTGTGCTTACATAATTATAAAGTTATCAAAATGTTTAGAATCAAGACGCAGGAAAGCAAATTACGTGCAGTGATTTCACATGATAAATTCACCATGAAATAATTTAGAATAATGAGAAGCAAGCCACTTGGGGCATTAATTTGTCTTTATTACTCATACTTCTTCGCTTATTAATACTTCCAAAGGTAAAAAACTCACTTCAATATACAAGGTAAATTTACAAAGGAGCAAGGGAGCTAGTGACTTTAATGTAAAAGATAGCATTAAAAAAATCTATTTACTTTTATCTTTACCCATTTGTTTATAAATTCAAGATATGTGGTAGTTGGTAGACAAAGTTTATTCAGACAATACCTGAGGGGAAAGATTTAAAAACATCTTAAGTGGTCCAAAATCAGAACTCTGTGTCTGGTCTCCTTTCTTTGTGTTCCCTATACCCCACACCGCTTCTTCCTCCTTATATTAGCCGGTTGTCTTCTAGTTTCTTTTTGTGTTCAAATTATAGTTTGCTATTCCAATCAGTATGATTCTACGTTTTATAAACGTCACTGATGATGAGATTATGTGTGAATTATTGAAAAGGAATTCTCTCCTTTTTTTCTTCCTTGGGCTTATTTTGACTACTTATCATTATGTTCCACTAGGGGGCAGGCAGTAACAAGAAGAGATAAAATCAAGCCGCTGTTTAGTAGCTTCAGCAGGTTTGCAAAAGATGGAATAAAAGATTAAAAGCAATTGTGAAATCATATCCTACTTAATAAAAAAGAAGTTGTAAAAAAGAAGGGGTTTGTCCTCTGTAGTTTCAGTCCTAGCTTCCTTTCCTGGTTTGTGATAGTTGCAAAACATTTTACAGTAATGTTTTCTCTGAACATCCATGCTTAAGCAATTAATGAATTAACCAAAGTCATTGTTAAGAACACTGAATGTGTATGAAGGGTGTGTGCATGTCTGTGAATAGTGCTTAAAAGTTATAAGCAAACTAAATTAGGGAAATCAAGGTAAGATGACAATTTAAGAGAATGTTTTATTTATTATTATTACTTTTTTAAATTTATTGATTTTTAGAGAAAGACAAAAGGAGAGAGAGAAAGAAATATCAATTTGTTGTCCCACTTATTTATGCACTTATTGGTTGATTCTTGTATGTGCCCAGGCTGGGGCTCAAACCCACAACCTTGGCATATGGGG
Organism: Miniopterus natalensis; assembly: GCF_054644295.1. Taxonomy (NCBI): domain Eukaryota; kingdom Metazoa; phylum Chordata; class Mammalia; order Chiroptera; family Miniopteridae; genus Miniopterus; species Miniopterus natalensis. The sequence continues at coordinate 37,129,665 of NC_142086.1, read as the reverse complement.
ACTCTGTTTTAACCAAGTGAGCTATCCAGCCAGGGCAAGAGAACATTTTAAATCAGTCAGTCTTGAAATTGTCTATGAATCATGTAAAAATCCAAAGATGGGAGAAATTACAGTGAGATGGAGTTGAGAAATTATAGTCGGATAGAGTTGAGAAATTACAGTGGGATGGAGTTGCCAAAGACTTTATAGAGGAGATGGGTCTTGACCTGGGCCTTGAATGATAGGTTTGGATCGATGTGGAAAGGTAGAGATACAAATAAGAAGGAGCAGATGTGCAGCATGAACAAAAGCAAGGTGGTTTGGGAAGAGAAAGAACTTTGGTCTGATGGAATGGAGATTGTGTGTTATATGATCACAGGAAATAAGGCTGAATTTCAGGGGTCCTCAATAACTAAACAGAGGAACTTGGATACTGTGCATAAGCATTGAGGCACCGTCTGTTGTTTTGTGAACAGAAAAATTATAATAAAGCAGTATTTTTAGAGAATGATGTGGCAGCAGTGTCCCCTTCAGTGGGAGTGGCACTTGGTAAAAGATTTACTTTGCAGCAGTAGTTAAGAGCTCCTACCCTTGAGTTTCCATTTTAGAAAGTCCTATGATTCTGCTGTGAGACATTGGTGGCTGAGAAGGGAAGTTTCTTTGCAGGGGAAGATGTTAAATTCACTACAGGGAGGGAGGAGAACCAGGAGGAAAATTCCTATAGGTACCTGGAAATACAGCAAAATCTAGGATTTGTGAAGCAGCCATGGAGTGGAGGATTCCACAAAGAGAGTCCTCATAGAGAGATAAAAATGGTAGAATAGGCATTAGATACTTTCGTATTTGGGTCATAAGAGTGAAAATTATCTCTTTCTTCTCAATGAACAGAGAGCAAGATCTGAGAAGAGGAGGGAGGGGAATTTTTAACCTTAAATAAGAAGAGGAAAAGTCTTTTGAAATTGAGGAGTAAGATGAGAAGTTAGATATAAGGATGCTGATAGGTTGAGAATAGAAATAAGGAGACGAGACAGTTTTACAGTAGCCTCCCGATAACGTCATGAGTATTTCAGTCAATGGTGCTAGTTAATGAAATAACTCAGTGTCGTTTGGTTTTATGTTTTATCTGAAAAATCAAACTGCACAGTGACTAAAATTCAGTAACCACTGACACACTTTCCCAGTGTGTGTTACCACTGACACACATTTGATAACTTCTGATTAGGATTAGGGAGATGATCTGTGGTTATGAAATAGCTTTGGATGTTGTAACAAAACTCATGTAATAGTCACAACCAGTTAATTATTTCCAGGAAGAAACAACATTGTTCATGCATGAACACTGAGCAAACAATTTTGACATTTTTTTAGCTGGCGTTTATATGCCTTGTCCATCCAAAAAAAACCTAGGAACAATCTTAAGAACCAAATCCTATTTGTGTTTATGGAAAGCAGTATAGAAAAGTACCAGAAACTAGACTGAAAGGTCTTAGAAGCAAACCATTTTCTTTAAAAATATCTGTTCCTTTGAGTTGTTGATGCTGTTGCAGGCTCTCCAGGAATCAAACTTTGAGATAGAGTTTTGAGTAGAGAATGTTTATTAGGAAGGACAGTGGAAGAAACACCTGGAAGGAAGGGCAAGTTTGCAGAGGGTGAAGTCCATTTGCAATTTCAACCCTTGACAACCTTATCTGATTCCCATGGGGAGCTGTGGAGTTAGAAAGGTCTTAGAGAGGCCCTCCATTGAATCAATGTGGCTGGACCTTTATATCTTTATCTCAATCAGTCATTGAATGTGGGATACCCTGAGAAGGGCCTGACTTTGGGCAAAATCGTTGAGTTGATCTCTGAAGATGCTGAGAACTGCCGGCTGTCTGCCGATAGTGCTTCTAGTAGTAACAGCAAAACGTCATTCTTTGAAGGAGATTCTGAGTGAATACACTATGTCCACCATAGCTGCTATTTCCATGCTTTTCATTCCTTCCTGAATTTTTGAGTTTGTCTGGTATTATTTCCCTTCAGCCTAGATAATTTATTTTATCATTATTAGTAGTGTAGGCCTGCTGGTGGGGAATTCTTTTAGTTTCCTTTTATCTAAATATGCCTAATTCTTGAAGCATATTTTTGCTGGATTTAGAATTCTGGGTTGCCTTTTATTTTTTAGCACCTTAAAAATGTTCTTTCACCATTTCTGATGAGAAGTCAGCAGACACTCAAATTATTGTTTCTCTGAATACAATCTGTCATTTTCTCTGGCTGCTTTCAAGATTTTCCCTTTATTGTTGTTTTTAGTACATATTATGTGTCTATGTATGATTATTTTCATATTTTCCCTGCTTGGGGATTACTGAGATTCTTGAATCTGTAAATTTATGCTTTTCAGCAAATTTTGCAAAATTTTCAATCACTATTGCTTCAAATAAATTTTCTGCCAACTTCTTCTCTCTTGTTCCTCTAGAACTCAAATTATACATATGCTCAAAGAACTTTTGCTACTTCATCACTGTTCCCTGTGGCTATTATGTTTTTTAAATCTCTTTTTTCTCTGTTTTATTCAGATTGGATAATTTCTATTGATATTATTTTAAGTTTTCCAACAATTTCCTGTCTCATCTCCACTCACCTGTCAGGCCCATTCAAGGAATAATTTATTTTAGATATTGTATTTTCAATTTTAGAATTTTCATTTATTTTTTAACTAGTTTATTTTTCTCTGTTTTTATTTTTCTGTTTTCATTCATTGTGAGCATATTTTCCTTTACATCACTGAGTGTAGTATATCTGATTTAAGGTCCTCGTCTGATAATTCCAACATCTGGGCCACCTTAAGTTTGGTTTCCCTTTAATGTTTTTTCTTCCAAGAATGAGCCACATTTCATTAGTTCTCTGTATATTGAGCAATTTTATTTGGGTAGTGAATACTGCATCATAGAAACTCTGGATTTCGTTTTATTGCTTTGTTGATCCCCCCCATCCTGAAAACATTTAACTTGGTTGGACTCAAATGGTGAAGTCTTCCTCTTGGACAATGTCTTAAATCTCAGTGCTTTTACCTTTAGCTAGTTGGCGTCAGGTGTGCCCTACCATGTGTGGCTTAGAGTCAGCCAGAGAGGTGCTGGTGGATTTTACACACAGAATTTGGAACTCTTTTTCTCTTTGCCTCTCAATTTCCAGAGACAAAGGTTGCCGCCAAATTTGTTCTCTTATTCTTCAGAAAACTGTGAGTTTTCTATTAGAGCTTCAGCTGCCCAGTGTGATTCCAATGGCAGCTTTCCCCAGGACTAAAAGTGGTAAAAATGGAAAAAAATGGGAACCCACACCCTCAGCCATGAACCACTTCCTTCTTCCAAGGATTGACATTCCTCAAGAATCTTCTTGCTTTTTCCATTCTCCAGTGGCTTCAGATAGTTGTTTTCATATTTTGTCCAGAACTTATAGTTGTTATATGTGGGAGCTTATTTTGCTATAAAGGAAGTAGAACTTCAAATCCATGTATTTTTAATATCATTGTGCCTTTACTAACTGACATTGATTTGTCTGGTTATATTGTCTTTGGACATTGAGATTGAATGTATTATATTATTAAATGCCTTTTTGCTTTTTAAATTTCATCTATGCATTGAATGTTTTGGTGTTTTTCACTTCCTTGATAAAATCTCACTCCTCTTTCCCCCAATTTCTAGATTCTTACATATATTTTTGTTGGCTTCAAAGGTATGTCATGAGATATAATTGTGCCATCTTTAAGAAATTGCTTAATCTCTTTAGACAGTAATATCTTCATTTGTGAAGTGAAGGAAATGTATGAAACTATTGAGAAGTATAGAGCTTTCATAAAAGAAGGAATTTAGAAACTTTTAAGTTAATCCTATCATTTTATACACGGACAAATAAAACCCAGGAGTGTTCAAGGAATTATTAAAGATATCACTGAATCTTTTAGTGCATTAGCTGAGCTTGAAACTCCTTCATAGCACCAAAAAGTAGCAGGGAAAAGAGACCTGACAAGTATATGTGGGAAAATCTATGATTTTTAGATGTGATGCACTTGAAATGACAGCAGGCATTGGAATGGAAAGAAATAGCAGCTAAAGAGTTGAGATTTGCCTGGCTGGGCTTGGCTCAGTGGTTGAGCATCGACCTAGGATCCAGGAGATCATGGTTCGATACCCAGTCAGGGCACATGCCTGGGTGTGGGCTGGATCCCCAGTCAGGGGCGTGCAGGAGGAATCTGAACAATGACGACTCTCTCATCATTGATGTTTCTATCTCTCTCTCCCTCTCCCTTCCTCTCTCTGAAATCAATAAAGATATATTTTTAAAAAAAAGAGTTGATATTCTTGTTTAGGAAAAACAAGTCAAAGCTAAATATGGGTCAGTTGTTCTGTTAGTCAATAAGTAAGGGGGTGTCTGTCATGTGACAGACACTGTGCTTCATGCTAGGGATACTTGAACAAAACAGACATAGATCCTGCTCTCATGGAGCTTAGAATCTGCTAGGAAAGCTACATAATAAACCATTGCAAATAATTAAATCATACATATTGTGTAAAGAGAAATAGGAGGTGACATAGAAATGTGTAATTGGCATATCTAATGTGCTCTGAGTGCTAAGGAAGACTTCCCTGTGGAAGTGATGTTTAAGATGAAGATGAACAGAAAACAGCTAGCAAAAAGAGTTGGGGAGATGAGTATTCCAGACATGTCAAACAGCCCGTATGAAGGACAGAGGGAGTTAAATTGTGACTGAAGTGGTAAAACAAGGAGAAATCAACTGTGTAGAGGCCCAGTTGAAGCTCTGGGGCTGGGGAAGAATAATGAAAGAAGGCATAAAGAGAAAGAAGAGCAGGCGAGCCTTTGGGAATACTACACCACTGCCCGAGGAAACAGGCAGGCTTGCAGAGAAGAAGACCAACAGGGAGATGGACAGCCTAGTGGTGGTCGTGAAGGAAGGGGTTTGAGGAGAGGAGGGTGATTAATAGCATCAGAATGTGGCAACGAATCCAGGAACAAGCACTGAAGAAAGACTGAAAGTTTGACTATACCCCTTCAAAATTGTGGTTTGAATGGAAGGGTTTGGGAACCACAAGATTGCTGGTATCAAGGAGAAGGTGGGTGGGAGGAAAATTGAGGCCGTGGGCACAGGGCATTCATTCTAGAAGTCTGGCAGCAAAGAAAGGATCAAAGATAGCTAAAAGGAGGAGGCAGCATCTAATTTCCCCCCTATCAACATAGGGGAAACCTGAGTGGGTTCAAAGAGTATCATTTGAGAACATTCAGTGATTCTGTAAAGGTATTTTTCTAAACTGGGTTATACATATGTAGCTTTAAATTATTTGGTGATTTCTTTCTATCTTTCCCCAAAGGTTTATCTATTACATAATATAAGAATATCTAATTATATGATGCATTTTGTAATACTGACACATTTTTGAAAACATATCCAAATACTAAATATTGGTAGATTCAAAATAATAAAATCTAGTTATTTTTATTCTCCAGAAAATCTTTCTTATCCTTTACTGACTCCTTCCCCAGGGGTTGTTTTAAATCGGTAATTTTAAGCAGGTTAACAGACAGAGTTGCCCATAGAGCCTAAAATATTATACTGTGGTGCCAGCTCAAGCTTATTTAATTGGAACTTTTCAGAGTATAGAGTCTGGGCATCTTTGCAGGTGATTTGAATGGGAGCCATGGTTAACACTGTCCTAGGCCTTTATCACCCAATCTGTCCCTGTTGTTCCTTACACTCAGCACTTGGCTTCTCACCTTCTGATCTATCCATCATCCAATGTATGCATCTTTAACACCCAAGATGATGAGATTTCTTAGGGCAGAGACCTTGCCTCATTCACCCTACCATTCCCAAAGCTCTGCACAGCTACGTGATATTTAGAAAATGTTTGTCAACCTGAACTTCAAAATGTCTGTTGTGTCTGTGACCACTGTTTCCTCTCTCAGTGACTGAGTATCAGTCTTTTTAAAATCAAACGCCCACTTGGCTTTTGTCTCATCTTCTCCCAGAACCCCCAGGGTCCTGCTTTACCAGTTAACTTCCTTCATTCTTGTAACTGAGCTCACCCTCTTTCTACCTGCAAATACGCTGTGTTCTTTATTCTCAAATACCCTCTTAGTCTTCATAGTTCTAGCTTTGTTCCACCTCTTTCAGGTTTGACGTGAAAGGAAGAAGCCATTGTCTCATATTCCAATACTTTCTAGGTCAAAATTCTGAAAGAACACATCTACATTTGTTGACAATGCTTTTGCTTGGCTCCTTGCAATCTGGTTCTGCTCCTTCCTCTGTACGAAACCACTCTTACAGCTCCTAAAGGTCTCTGACCACCTTCTTGTTAGCAAATCATAAAACCTTTTGACCTTTAAGACTTTTATTACATGATTATTCCTGCCCTAAAATTTCCTCTTTCCCTGGTTTAAGGACCTGCATTTACGTTTTTCATCCTTTCATGATTTCTATGTTTTTTCATCATTTTTGCTAACTCCATTTCCTCCAAAAGATTCATAATTTTAAATGTTTTCAAGACTCTGGTTTTTGTTTTGTCTCTAATTTCCACATCAGAGAGTGCAATTTGGCAGCCCATGGGCTAGATCTGGCTCGCAGACACTTTTAGTTGGCTCATGTAATATTTTAAAAAATTTGAATTAATTGCTAGTATTTTTAAATTGGGAGATTTTACCCTAAAGCCTTGACTTATTGTCTAGGGTTGCTGTGAGGATTGGGTTAAATGATGTATATAAAGCACTTAGCACTGTGTCTTAATTTTACAAATATTCAAAAAATGGTACCTTAATTATCATTTTGTGGTTTTCAAAGCACTTTCATAGATATTATTTCATAATATTTAATTAGCCCCTACAGATTTTTTTGGTTGTTTACAGTTTTTTGGAATGAAAACCTCTGTTGGAATTAATATCCTAGTACATATATCTTGCATATTTGATATGCATATATATTCACCATCTATCCATTAAACACCTGACTCTTGTTAACATTTGTACAAAAAAGTCTGTCTCAAAGAAAAAAAGAAAGAAAGAAAGAAAAACCCACCAGAAAACAAACAAACAAAAAAATCTAGCCCAACGATATGGCTTTTATTAGCTCTGTGTCCTAACAAACTGATACAGACTTTGTGATTATTCTCAGGGAAAAAAATTAGGCCTAGCAATATGGTTTTTATTAACACTGTGTCCTAACCAACTGATACAGACTCTGTGGTTATACTGCTTTGGAAACTAAGACCAAATCTATTATTTATCATAATTAATTTTGATTTCTACTGATTCATCCACTGTTCATTATTGAATTCTTATGTTTTAGAACTTGTTACTTTTCTTTCTTTTTTTAATTTTTAAAATTTTTTTTATATCTTTATTGATTTCAGAGAGAGGAAAGGAGAGGGAGAGAGAGAGACAGAAACATCAATGAGAGAGTCATTGATCAAGCCTGCAACCCGGGCATGTGCCCTGACCAGGAATTGAACCCCGATCGCCTGGATCCTAGGTTGACGCTCAACCTCTGAGCCACGCCTGGCCGGGCTACTTTTCTTAAACATTTTTATAAACTAGCTGGGTGTTTTATTTCTCTCTCTAGGTTGTAGCTGAAGAGTGTGATTATAGATACTAGCTAAGTCATACTTCAACGTATATTAGTCTAATCTTTTGTCAGCTTTTCATATCTTTTGCCCATTTTTTTCAATTAGGCTGTCCACCTCTTTTTAAAAGTTGATTTATGTGTTTTCTGTATACTTTTTAGAGGAAAGCAGCCTTTTGTTTATCAAACCTATTATGAATATTCCACAAAGTTTTGCTTGTAAACATTACTTTAGGCTTTTATATATTTTTTTGCCCTACAAAAGTTTGAAATTCTTTGTACAGTCAAATTTCTCAGTATTTTACTTTATAGTTTCTATGTTTTGTATCAGGGTTGCAAAGGTTTCTTCACTTAAAACAACAACCGTTCCAGGTTTCCAGGGACTTTCCTGGTCCCGTGTCTCAAGAAACCCCTCAGTCCCAGACCAACCAGAAATGTTATCACCTTATCTAGTATTTAACATAAAAAAAATTATGTACATATTTTCCAGTACTTATTTACTCATTTACTTATACTTAAATCCTTGATTCATTTTATTTTAATGTGAGAAATGAATCTGGTTTTATTTTATTTTTTTCCAAATGGCTAGCTAATTTTCCTAATACCATCTATCAAAGATATAAATGATCGTCCTTCCTTCCCTTTATGAATTTGAATGATCGCTTTTATCAGATACTGAATTTCTATATGAAGCAACTGAGGTTCTGAAAGTAATCTATGCAAGATTACAGAGATAATAAACAGACGAGCCAAATGTCAATTTCTTACTCTATAAATGTTGGAGTTTTTTCTATTTTTGTCTCTGCTGAAACTTCAGTTTCCAACCAATATTTTGTTTACGGAACACCTAGTTAGGTGTTGTCTGCTACTAAATTAATGTATTTCAAAATATAAATCACTTTCATAAGTTAAAGTGTAAGAACACGAAATACATGCTGTGACACCAGGATCAATTGTTCACACTGTTATATTTAAAAAGTATTAATTGTACTTCATGTGTTTCTTTGTACTTTTTATCTGAACTTTTTAATATTAACATAAATAAGATATATTAAAGAGTGTATGATATTTATATGTTTCAAAGAATAATTATACAGTGAATATCTATGTACATTAAAAAATAAACTATTGCCTGGCCAGGTGTGGCTCAGTGGTTGAGCATCAACTTAGGATCCAGGAGATCAAAGTTTGATTCCTGGTCAGGACACATGCCCGGGTTGGAGGCTCGATGCCCAGTCAGGGGCATGCAGGAGGCAGCCAATCAATGATGACTCTCATCGATGTTTCTATCTCCCTCTCTCCCTCTTCCTTCCTCTCTCTGAAATCAATAAAGATATATTTAAAAATAAATAAATAAATAAATAAATAAATAAATAAATAAATAAATAAATAAATAAATAAACTCTTGTCCTTTCTTCCCCAATTATACCCTCAACCTTTGGTCTAAGGTAACCATTATCTTCTGGGACAGTCATTCTCTTTGGGGGATAATTATTCCCTGTTTTTCTTTTCTTTTTTTAAAAATATTTATTGAGAGCATACTATATGCCACTTGTCCTCATTCTTTTTTTTTAAAGTACATCTTTATTGATTTCAGAGAGAGGAAAGGAGAGGGAGAGAGAGAGAAACATCAATGATGAGAGAGTCATTGATTGAGCCCGCAACCCGGGCATGTGCCCTGACCGGGAATCAAACCCCGATCGCCTGGATCCCAGGTCGACGCTCAACCGCTGAGCCATGACCAGGCCCCTGTTTTTCTTTATATTTTACCATGTGTGTATGCAGTCCCTAATAATAAAATTTGTTTTGACTTTTTTCATATTGTGCATAAATGAAATCATATTGTGTATATTACTTTATCACTGCTTTTATTTATTCAGTATTATGTTTGAAATTTATCCATGTTTAAGTTTGTAGTTATAATTCATTAATATAAATAATTTTTAACCTAGAATTTCAGATGTTTGCAAAATAGTCTTTTCCTCTGGGAAAATTCTGGCTCAGAAATAACAAACATGACATAATTCTCTAATATATGTGATGGATCTTCACTCAAGTGCCATATGAATGAAAACTACTAGTGAGAGGCTGATCATCATCTAAAGCAGAAACAAAACATCTCCCTTACTTCCAGTGTTTATCATTAAATTAATGCATTAGTTTTCAGAGAGCTTTAGCAGAGAAAAAGATCAAATGTGAGGAAACAAGATGGCGGCGAGGTAACAGCTGCACCCGCCGCCTCCCTCAACCACATCAAAATCACAACTAAAATACAGAACCACCATCCCTCAGAGCCTCCTGAGATCTGGCTGCACAGAAGCCCCACAACCAGGGACCTGAAGGAGCATCAAGACCGGCAGCAGGGGCGGAGACGAGGGCGGATCGGGGCTGAATCGCGGCGTTGGGGCCACCGGCCCACACCTGGTGCTGCGGTTGCAACCCAGGAGGGAATCTCGGCAGTGGGGGTTTCCCGGAGGAGTGAGGGGTCCCAGCCCCACAGCAGGCCCCCAGCCCAGGGCTCCAGGGCCCGGAAGAGACGTCCCCACAACTCCGGGCTGTGAAACCAGTGGGGACTGTCCCTGAGGGTCGCGGAGGCTGCAGGAGCCCCAGCAGCTCCTCTAAAGGGCCCGGCACGGACTCACTCGGACGCTCCCTCTGAGCCCAGCACCGGGCAGCAGCCTGAAAGGACCTGGGACACTCAGGGAGGAACTAACCTGCCTGAAGTTAGGGTGAGAGGTGGAGGGGCGGCTTCCTCCCAGACAGAAGGGCTGGCGGAGGCCATGGCTCCTGTGGCGAGTCCTCCCCGCACAGCCGGCAGGCAGGCGCCATATTTGAGTCGCCAGCACCTGACTCTCACCTTTGGCCCCGCCCCGTGATTCCCGGAGGCCCCGCCCTCCCCACCTGCAGCTCATCCAGGCCATTTCCAGGGGCTTTTCTATGCAAGTGGCCTATCAAGCCTCATGCTTAGGACTTTCCTAAAATCTCTCAAACAAGCAGCAGCGGACCCCATACAGCTTGATAAGCGGCCTCAGGCCTGGCACTAGCGGCAGCTGCATTGTCTCAGAGCTTGGCCTCTCCTGGACACCGCCAAGCCCAGCACAAGTAGCAGCTAACTAAAGTTTGCTGTGTAGCTCATGCTGGGTGGCCCTGGGCAAGGCACTGGCAGAGGCTGACTTTGCACCTTGCCAGAGGCCCCAGAGACAGTGCATCTGGTGGTCAGACTCAATCACGCTGGATTACAACCCTACCACATCCATGAGTGACACTCAAGGGGCGCACTTGGTGAACACCAAAGCTCCACTGAAGTAAATCCTGCTCCATAGGGGTGTCTCCAGCACAGCAGCTCTCTGGCTGTAGCTTCAGCTGGTCCTCACAGCTGATTGGCCGGGGGGGTCAATTCCTCCCAGTGATGCCAACAGCAACCAAGGCTCAACTACAACAGGACAATGCACACAGCCCACACAGGGGAGCACCTAGAAGCCCAGCTCAGGGGACTGGGGAGGCTGAGCCACTGGACCCTACAGGACACCTACTACACAAAGCCACTGTACAAATTCCAGGAGACATAGCAGCTCTACCTAATACATAGAAACAATACATAGAAGCAGCCAAAATGTGGAGGCAAAGAAACATGTCACAAAGGAAGGAACAGAAGAAATCTCTAGAAGAGGAACTCAATGAAATAGATCCAAGCAAGCTAACAGATACAGAGTTCAGAATTTTGTTTATAAGGATGTTTAAGCGGACTATTAGGGAAATAACTGAGAAAATTGATAACAAAATAAAGTACCAATTGAAATGAAGGCTACAGGAAATGAAATGAATAATTTCAACAGTAGAGTAGAGGACACTGAGAATCAAATCAGCAATTTGGAACATGAGGAAACAAAAAACATCCAACCAGAAAAGAAAAAAGAATCCAGAAATACGAAAATAGTATAAGGAGCCTCTGGGACAATTTCAAGAGGCCCAATATTCATATTATTGGGGTGCCAGAAGGGGAAGAAAGAGACCAAGAAATTGAAAACCTATTTGAAAAAAGAATTACAGAAAACTTCCCCTACCTGGCGAAAGAAATAGACTTACAAGTCCAGGAAGCACAGAGAGTCCCAAACAAGAGGAACCCAAAGAGGCCCACAGCAAGACACATTATAATTAAAATGCCAAAGGTTACAGACAAAGAGAGAATCTTAAAGCAGCAAGAGAAAAGCAATTAGTTACCTACAAGGAAGCACCCATATGACTGTCAGCTGATTTCTCAACAGAAACCTTGCAGGCCAGAAGGGAGTGTCAAGAAATACTCAAAGTGATGAAAAACATGGAACTACAACCAAGATTGCTCTAGCCAGCAAAGCTATTATTTAGAATTGAAGGTCAGATAAAGAGCTTCACAGATAAGAAAAAGGTAAAGGAGTTCATCACCACCAGACCAGCACTACAGGAAAAGTTGAAGGGTCTTCTTTAAGAAGAGGCTAATGAACAAAAGAATCTGATGAACTAAATAGATCCAGAGACATTAATGCATGCAACAAAAGATCATATTTCAGAGGGAAGAGGGAAGGGGGGTGGAGGGTGGGAAGAGATTAACGAAAGAAGTTATATGCATATATGCATAACCCAGGGACACAGTTAATAACAGTGTGAAGGCCTGGGGAGGGGGTGGAAGTGAAGTGGAGGGAATCAATTGGGGGGGGGAATGGGACACCTATAATACTCTCAACAACAAAGATAAATTAAAAAAAAATCAAATATGTCTCTTATTTCAACTGAAATTCCTGTTTTCTATTTAGAAAATAACAGAATTTGGGGAAAATCAGTGATGTTTTCAGTTATTCATTCCTACAGGATGATACTATTTTTTACTTATATAGTAGAAATAAAATTCTAAATTAGACTCCCTCTCCAAAGTTACGAAGTTCATGGATATTCTGGCTATCACAGATTTCCACTAGTTCCCACATCACTATGTGAAAACTACTGCATTCGAGGCAGAAATATAATTAGCCTATCTAGATTACAATTCATCTTATTTTCAGGACCTTTGGAAAAGCAGACAATTTATTTCCACAACTTTAACTGGGAAATAATACTTTTATGTCTACCCTACATCTACAATATGCAGTTTTAGAAAATGCATTGCAAACATTCACTAACTAAAATGCTAAGGTTGATATTTTAAACTTTCTGGAGCCAAAAATTTATAGTAAAGTTTCCCACACTGTATTGACTTTTACCACACTGGTGATTAGAAAAAGTCCTGTGCTCAGTGTAACTAAATCAAGGTTATTTTGGCAGTGTAATTTGAATTTCCGGGTCTGTGTGACTAAGATCTCAGCCTTGAAACTGCATTCACTTAAAATAAAACCTTGAATCTTTAGGCGAGATGTACTGCTTCATTTATACTGGGTTTAAAACCTCAGCTTGTAATGTTTTGAATACTGTTCATGAGTTGTTCCTTAATTGTTAAGTGAGAATGATAGTTTGTGTTTTGTGAAGGGCAGAACTAGAATGTATAAATGTATTTGATTATATAAAACGATCCAGGAAAGAAGAAGGGCAAGAAGTAAAATTCATACCCTTCATATTTTCCAGCCATTGCTTAATACATAATGGTCCAGCTCTGTGTTTTTTAATTATAACTTACACTGTTTTGAAGTTTGAAAGCTTGAAATACAAAATGAAGAATGAAATGATTCTATCATCTGGGTTTCCTTGTGTAAAATATCAAGATTTTCCACAGATTTCAATGTACTGAAATGGATTCCAATGTATTCTGTGTTGTTTTTAAAAGTAGTAAATTCATTAAATGTTAAATAACAATAAAAATGACAAGTAAAGATGTGAAGGCTGTAGTCAGCCACAAGAATGACTTCTACTTAGTTCAGTACTAGCATAGAGGCCTCAAGTCCTGGAGAGAAATGTTAAAACAAAATTATTCCACATTATTCCCTTTTACATTTATATGGTCACCTTATTAGAGCACAGCCAAATATTTTATGCTACAGTTTTGCCCCAATTTAAAAATTCTTTTAGCTTAGAATTAATTTATCAGACTCTTTACTCCTTTGTTTGTCTCTCCCCAAACATGAATGAAAGTGCAGGAAATCTTTAATGTTTTTGTTTCTCATCTCTATGCATTAGAAATAATAAATAAATCAAACAAATATATTAATTTTTAAAGTATGGCATAATCTTTGTTCTATTTTGGTTAAAAATAGTTACTGAATCGGGGGTTGTTATTGGGAATGGTGAAATGTCAGAATTGCTTTTCACTAACTTTTTTGTCAGTAGAATACAGCAGAGCACAGGATTTTACAATAGATTAAAAACTGTTTCATATCACAAGAAAAGCATGTGCTGTTTCTGAGAGCCTTTTTTTCCCTCCCCGGAGGAAGGCTTGGGAGTATGGGCTTGCACAGTCATGCCTAGACAATGTCTGATGCATCGGCAGTGTATGCTTGCTCAGGCGTACACGGCAGTGATGATTTGGGAAAGGAAACTTCTGGTGCTCGAAGTGAGTAAGAGGTTTCATTAGTAGTAAAATCACAAAACATTCTTACTTCTGATGATGATTTTGACTTAGATAGAAAAGTTTTGTTTTTAGTGTTAAGCATTTTTGGTTTGCATTTTGTTTTGTGTTTATCTGCGTGGATGCATAGTCACCAACTCTTTCGATTTCTGTTAATTTGAATAGTGTATTTATCCTAGTGTAATTCTTAGGACCCAAACCTGGGTTTCTTCTCACTGCAGTAAGACCTACTTGCATCAGAATAATTGGGCAACTGGAGCATCTTACAAACTGGGTTGCCCTGTTCAAATTATTTCATCACTGTAAGTCTATATTTCTTTGTCTGTAAAATGAAGATAATGGAGAGGCTGAAATAAAAAACATATGTAAATTACCAAAAATCTGTTCCTAGTGTAAGTGCTCAAAAATTATTATAGTAAAATAATGTTTTATTAAAGAAAATGGCAATCAAGAGGGGTACTAGATTCAAAATTTCTCCATAAAAACACTGCATTAAATTTTACCCTAAAATGTTTCTCATTGCTAGTCAGATACACTCCCTGTAGATACCCTAGAAGTATATCACTTCATTGTGAACACTTTCTAAGAGTTTTGTGCCTTCCACAGTTAGAGCCTGCCAATATCCAGCCTCAACTCTAATCTCATATCCAATTTTTCTCACTTTATGGCAATACTGAAATATTTGTAGTCCTTTGAAAATTCCACCTGACTTTATGCCTTCTTCTGAATGCCATTCTTTTTTTGTGTGTGCAATTTTCTTTTTCCTTCCATCTTCCTGGAAAATTCTTCATCTGCTAAGATCCAGATCAAATATCATCTATTGTTGGGGGTCTTCCCTAATCTCTCACTCTTGCTCTCTTAGATGAAACCTCTCTTCTTTTTAACTTCTGGACATTATGCATACTGTTATCATTACAAAAAAACTTTACATGATAATTTTTTCATAGTTGCTTCCTCTCCTGGACCTTAAGCTCTTGGAGGGAAGACCTATTGTTTATTATGGTGTTTCTATGCCTAGCAAGTATTTTGCCAAGTAATTTCTACTCAAAATATGTTTATAGCAATTACCACTTAGAGTTTGCCTTATAAAATTTGAAGTTAATAGATAGTTGTTCACATAATGTGATTTCAACAATGTTTAGGAAAATCATTTTTTTGTTCCGTACCAGCATCAAATCAGCACAGCACTTCTAAAATTTTCCTGCCTAGTCACTGGTTCCTAAAGAGTCTGTGACAGATAGTAAAACCCTTTCTTCTACAGAGATAGACTAAATGCATATAAGCCTGGAAGAAGAAATACTTTTATTTGAATATCAAGACAGGAAGTAGTGAGAGGTATTCTGGGCCTAAATTAGGAGTATGACAAATGGGCAGGAAAATCTGGTCAAAAGTTCATACTGGGGTAAATTTTTTTTTAGACTTTTGTTTGCCTGTCATAATTTGTGTTTTCATTGGCAGCTACAATCCAAAGAATGGCTTCAAGAATGTGAAAAACAATGTGGTTTTAACTAAGAGTCAGAAATACTAATATTTATATCTCTCTTCACCCCACTTCAGAGAACATAAATGCAGGAGAGGAAGGTCATGTTACATCAAGCACCTCACTACAGCAAAAGGACAAGAACAATTGCAGTTCGGGTAATGGTCTTTTTTAATGATAATTCTGATAAGAGAGTGCTTGATGATTGTATAGCTCTTATGTTTTAGGATTTTTAATTGCCATATATGCATTTATAGACTATATTGTCCAAAAAAACCCCAAATACCCCTTGCCTGTCCAGGTGGCTCAGCTGGTTGGAGCATCATCCTGTTCACCAAAAGGCTCTGGATTTGATTCTGGTCAAGGCACATACGTAGTTTGATCCCTGGTTGGGGTGTGACCAAGAGGCAATTGATTGGTGTTTCTCTCTCACATTGATGCCTCTCTCTCCCTCTCTCTCCCTCCTTCTCTCTCTAAAGAAGTCAATAAAAACATATCCTCAGGTGAGGATTGAAAACAAAGTACAGCTTATGTTTAAGATTGTTGGTAAATTTTTCATTCTGAAATTATTTCTGTACTTAGTTCAAGAATATGATCACTAAACAAAATAATTTCCAAAATACTTTTTATTCAATTTTTAAAACATAAATTATTACTCTAAAAAACTTGACAAAATAGGTCTTAGTAGATGTTAGTAATTTATTTTCTCTACCCATTACCCAGCCCTACAGTCTACCAAACTTTTGTTTGCTGTTCTAGTTAACTTTTTCGTTATATTTTAAAATGTTACTTTTGCATTTATTAATGCTTGATGTTATATTAAGCATTTCATGGAAAAAATTCCAATGATTTCAAAATACATTCTTACACTTAATAAATACCCTCAATTATTCACTATCTAGAAAAATTACAGAAGAAACTATATTTACAGTCAATTACAGAATACAATAAATAAAATAACTATATAAACTATAAATCTCAAGGGTGGGGATAATGCATGAGTATAGCGGGTTGAATGGTGGCCCCAAAAAGATATGTCCACCTGAAACCTGTGAATGTCACTGTATTTGGAAAAAGAATCTTTGATGAAGTACTTAGGTTAAGGCTCTTGCGATGTGATCATCCTGACTTAGAGTAAGGCCTAAATTCAATGGCCAGTGTCCTTATAAGAGAAGATTCAGGGAGAAGGTCATGTGAAGATGGAGGTAGAAATTGAAATAATACACCTACAAGCCAATAAACACTAAGGATTTTTGGCAGTGACCCAAAACAGAAAGAAGCAAGGAAGGAAGGATTCCCTGATATCAGACTTCTGGCTTCCATAAATATGAGAGAATAAATTTCTGTTGTTTTAAGAGATTAAGTTTGCAGTTATACATATTAAGGTAGCCCAAGGAAAGGAATATAATGAGTAATTAAGTTACTTTTCTACTATACACCATTCACATTTATTTTGGTCTATATATATGTACCTTGTGAAAGAGTTAATTAGACCTCTGATATTGATAATGTAAAACTATAATCTTTCTAAATTTAAAATAAAATTTGGTTTAATATGAAGAAATTAAAGAAAGAACAGAGGAGCACTGATCAGCAATTTTAAATGTGTGTTGTACTACTTTGGAACTGTATACAAAGCTTCAAGCAAGACTAACCAAGAAGGACACTTTCCATTTTCAATTAAGTCATGATAGTTGATATGAAACTGGCATTTTATAGAAACTAGCTGCCAATTGAGATAATAAAACTAAAGGATTAGTATATTAACAACTAATAAAGTTTAAAAAGCATATCCAATATTGTAAAAATAATCAGAGGAAATTTGTGAAAATAAGCACAATTTTTTTTTCTTCTAAAAACAATTATTTTGCACACTTAAGATTACATTTCAACTTGTGAGTTTTATCTCTAGTATGAGAAGTTGCAGGGATAACTTACTGATTTTCCTTCTCAGGGTATTCTTTGCAGGGAGGTGGATTTTAACTGATTGTGGGAGGATTTGATATCTGGTTTGAGAGGCAGAATTCTCCATGGGTCTCCATTCACTGGAAAGCCTTTATTAAGCAGAAGGTCTCTTCCACATTCCAGGGAGTTTATTGAAACTCAAAATGCTTGAAGACTTCATTCAAGTCAATCATGAAGACACCACTTAATGCAAGACCAGGATCTTCTAACAGACTCCTGTGTTTCCAGACACTTATTTAGTTACATCTGCTAAGAATTAATGTGGCCAAGTTGCCAATATTTCCAGATGAGTTTGCTAAAATGAGAATCCACTGAAATGCCAACAATTTAACAGTTTAGATCTTGAAAAATATTTGCTTTGTCACTAAAATGACAATTTCTATGGGGCATATGAAGTAAAATCTAAAGGATAGAAGAAAAACCTTTAAATATCCCTTTAAAGACATCAATCAAGTCTTAGTTTTTGAACATTTCATTGACAAAAGCCTATACCTTTAAAACAGAGAGCAGATCTCAGGGCTGTAGAGGCTTAAATGGCCACAAGAGAAAGCCCTCATCGACCAAAGTAACCTTTGTCTATCACGGCTGCAATCTCTTAATCACCAGACAGCTTATCTTAGCTGGGAATGGAGCAGGGCGCATTGTAGTTTTCTGTTGTCAGAATCCTATTGGACGCTCTTGATAAGGCACACTTCCCTTAGGGTAAGGGAAGGAAGAAAGGAAGGAAGGAAGGAAGGAAGGAAGGAAGGAAGGAAGGAGGGAGGGAGGGAGGGAGGGAGGGAGGGAGGGAGGGAGGGAGGGAGGGAGGGAGGGAGGGAGGGAGGGAGGGAGGGAGGGAGGGAGGAAGGGAACTTGCTAGTTATGGTAAAAAAAAGTAAGAAACTTATTTAACTTGAGGAAGAATTTGCAGTTGTTAGTAGAGATTTAGTTTATTTTTAAAAGGCAAAGTAAGTAGAAGAAAATAGAATACTCAACAGATGTTTATTGTTTTAAATTGTGGTAAATGCAAGGAATTAGAATGAACAAAACACCATACTTTAAATCAAGAGTGAGCAAACTATGACCCATGGGCAAAATCTAGCCAGCCACAGAGGGTGGGGGGAAAGGGGACACCTAAAATTATGTCAACATTAAAACTTTTAAATTAAAAAAATAAGATGTTTTTTACCAACAAAAAATGTAAATAAAATTTTATTGGAACAAGACCACTCCAGTTTGTTTAAGCATTATATGTGGCTGCTTTCTTGAGGCAACAGCAGAGATGAATACTTACAACAGAGCCCGTATAGACTGAAAAGCCTCAAATGTTTACTTCTTGCCCCGTTATGGAAATGTTTGCAGATCCTTTTCTCTTTTCTAGTATTCCTACCCCACCTTACTTACACCCCTTATTCCTAATAAAACTTTAAATTTTCCTCTTGATGCTTCCAAATGGAAACTCCAACAATACCATAATCAAAAGTACCCACATCCTAAATTTTCTTCCATTACAAACACACAGTCTTGGTTGGTGGTGAATTGGACAATGCAAAAAACTGACAGACCCCAGAGCCCTCGGAAGCTGGCTGTGGTAGGATGGGAGAGATCTGGAAAGGCTAAGCTCTGTTTCGTGCTATGAATTTTAGAGCTCTGGAATCTAGAACATCTAAGTCATAGCTTGATCTGGGTAAGCCCTACAAGGTCAGCTCTGACTTTTTATCTATTTCTGAAATAGATTCTTGAGCCTAATATCAACTAAATGTAATAGTTAGAATCTCATTCATTGCCTTCCTTCTATCCCAAACCAATTACAGTTGCCTAGAAAAGCCAGATTATTTCAGAGGCTTGTTTGTAGCTCATTTCTAAGATCTTTGCTGAATTTTTTTGTTTATTTTTAAATGTGGTAGAACTGGGTGCAAAATTAGAATGGGGAGCAAGAGTATATTTTTATAAACTAAGGACTGATAAATGCTTATTGACTGGTTAAACTCACAGGAAGAACTTTTTTAGGCCCTTAAACCATAAGACATATTTTAAAAAATCTTTGTTGTTTTTAAAAAACAATACTACAAGTTTGACTTTCAGAAATCAAACTTGACGTAGATTAGCATTACTTTGATTATCAGGAACTCTGTAAAACCGAAAGGAAGGAATGCATGGGGGTCTTGGAACTATGAATTAGACATTTGAGCTAGGTGAAGACTGTCATCTCTCCCCGACCCCTCTCTTCTCCCCACCACTCTGCTTCTGTTTTCTTCTTCCCAAGGTAGATGTAATAGTCTGGGTTTCTCAGAGAAACAGAACAGCAGGGTTGTGTGTGTGTGTGTGTGTATGCTTGTGCGTGTGTGTGCACGCATGTGTGTATGTGGAAAGAGAGACAAAGAAAGATTTATTTTAAGAAATTGACTCACATGATTATAGAAGCTTGGCAACTCCAAAATCTGCAGGGTGGGCCAGCAGCCTGGAGACCCAGGAAAGAGTCGGAGTTCAAGTTTGAAGGCAGTCTGCGGGCAAAATTCCCTTTCCCAGGAGGTCAGGTCAGTCTTTTTTTTATTAAGGCCTTCGACTGTTGGATGAGGCCCACCCTCATTATGAAGACTAATTTGCTTCACTCAGTGTCTACTGATTTAAATGTCAATCTCATCTAAAAAAAAATGTCTTCACAGAAACATCTAGAATATTGTTTGACTCAATATCTGGGAACTGTGGCTGGGCAAAGTTGATATAAAATTAACCACCAGAGTCGGAAAAATGGGGCAGAAGAATGAACTATTCTCAGTTCTGGTTGCAAAATTCTCAAGAAAGTACCATAATTTATTCAGCTGGGCAAGGTACCTGTCACTGGACCAAAAATCTTTAATCAGGAGTGGCATCTGGAGAAAGGACTGTAATCAGCCCAGCTCATGTGAGGTGCCCATGATGGGCCCATCCATTGTTTCAAGGAAGGGGTGGAGGCAGGGTTAGCTCATACAAAATAGTAGTTAAATACAAAACGAGGTGTTTCACAAATGGAAAAACATTGATTAATAGTTTATGAATGTAATTTTCAAATGTTAATATATCTTTCCATTTAATGATGGAATAACTGATTTGTTTTGCAAGGCTTTTTAAAAATTTTATTTATTTCCCTAACTGTTTTTGTTCAGTGGTTAGAGCTTTGGCCTCAACTGAAGGGCCCTGGGTTGGATTCCGGCTAAGGACATGTATCTAGGCTGCAGGTTCGATTCCCAGCCCTGATTGTTGTGGGAGACTCGAGCATGAGGCAACCAGCTGATGTCTCTCTCACATCGCTGTTTCCATCTCTCTCTCTCTCTCCCCTCCCACTCTCTCTGAAAAGCAACGGAAAAAGTAACCTCAGGTGAGGATTAGAAAAATTTTTAATTAATTAATTTAATCCTCACTTGAGGATATATTCCCATTGATTTTAGAGAGAGAGGAAAGGAAAGAGAGAGTAACATCAACGTGAGAGAGAAACATGAGTCAGTTGCTTCTCATAGGTGCCCGGATGGGGGATTGAGCCTGCAATCTAGGTGTGCGCCTTAGCTGGGAATCAAACCTGCAGCCTTTCGGAGTATGGGAGGATGCTCCAACCAACCGAGCCACTGAGCCAGGGCTGTCTTGCAAGGCTTTTAATGTAATTTAGTTTTGGTTAATTGATTTTTCTATCATGTCCTATATAAGTTTTTGTGGAGAAATAGTGGTTTCCTTTATTTAAGTACCTAAAATTGATTTCACCTACTTTTCTCTGAATATTTTTCTAGCTTTATCTGTGGACAGAAAGCAGAACCATTCACATCCTCCTACAGAAGGTAATACACTCTTTTTGTATTTTTTCCCTAGAGGCCACTACTGAAGGGATGGCGTTTTGAACTTCCTCAGAAACATAGTTGATGGTCTGGTCTGAGGGCCAGCCTTGTGCCCAGTTGAAGAATATGGGGACCTGAATGCTGTGGTGTGAGGGACCCTGAAAGACCCACCCCTCCTTTCCCAAAGCAGTTGAATTCCATTTGTAAATTACAGAGCTTTCTCTCTCAGGCGCTGTGACAGGCTTCACAGGGAACACAGAGATGAGCAAGACTATGAGAGAGCCCTCAGGGAGCTCAGTTTTGTGGGAGCCCACAGACATGAGCACAGCTATCATGTGAAGTGTGCCAGGAGTCTAGAGGAGGGAGCTGTTAGCATCAAGGCTCAGAGAAGGCTTCCCAGGGGATGCATCATGTGAACTGGATCTTAAAGGAAGAGGGGCCCCGGCCTGGCATGGCTCAGTGGTTGAGCATTGACCAAGGATCCAGGAGATTGTGATTCAATTCCCACTCAGGGCACATGCCTGGGTTGGAGGCTCAAACCCCAGTTGGGGCGTGCAGGAGGCAGCTGATCAATGATGACACTCTCATCCTTGATGTTTCTATCTCTCTCTCTCCCTCTCTCTCTCTGAATCAGTAAAGATATATTTAAAAAAATAATAAAAGAACAGGGACATTATAATAGACAAAGAACATTGTGTAGGACATATGAGACCACAGGAACAATGTGAGGACAGATGTAGAGATGCATGGTGCTTGGTGTTTCCTTCTGAAGTGTGGGGCAATGTAGGGAGTGACAGGATTGGAAGGGTGAGCCAGTTTGAAAAAGGGCTTTCAAAGCCAATAGAAAGGCATTTGAATGTTTTCTTCAGGCAGTGAGAACTCTCTGAAGGGTCTTAGAGTTGAGTGAATCTCATCTGTGTTATAGAATGATGTACCTGGTTGTAATGTAAGGTATGAATTGAAGACAGAATAGTTTTGAGACCGAGACAGAGTTAGGAGGCTTTTGCAGTATCTAGGTGCATGGTGATTAGGACTTAAATTAGGGGATGGTAATGAGAAAAGAAAGAAAAATTCTCAAGAAAGTACCATAATTTATTCAGCTGGGCAAGGTACCTGTCACTGGACCAAAAATCTTTAATCAGGAGTGGCATCTGGAGAAAGGACTGTAATCAGCCCAGCTCATGTGAGGTGCCCATGATGGGCCCATCCATTGTTTCTAAGGAAGGGGTGGAGGCAGGGTTAGCTCATACAAAATAGTAGTTAAATACAAAACGAGGTGTTTCACAAATGGAAAAACATTGATTAATAGTTTATGAATGTAATTTTCAAATGTTAATATATCTTTCCATTTAATGATGGAATAACTGATTTGTTTTGCAAGGCTTTTTAAAAAATTTTATTTATTTCCCTAACTGTTTTTGTTCAGTGGTTAGAGCTTTGGCCTCAACTAAAGGGCTCTGGGTTGGATTCCGGCTAAGGACATGTATCTAGGCTGCAGGTTCGATTCCCAGCCCTGATTGTTGTGGGAGACTCGAGCATGAGGCAACCAGCTGATGTCTCTCTCACATCGCTGTTTCCATCTCTTTCTCTCTCCCCTCCCACTCTCTCTGAAAAGCAACGGAAAAAGTAACCTCAGGTGAGGATTAGAAAAATTTTTAATTAATTAATTTAATCCTCACTTGAGGATATATTCCCATTGATTTTAGAGAGAGAGGAAAGGAAAGAGAGAGTAACATCAACGTGAGAGAGAAACATGAGTCAGTTGCTTCTCATAGGTGCCCGGATGGGGGATTGAGCCTGCAATCTAGGTGTGCGCCCTAGCTGGGAATCAAACCTGCAGCCTTTCGGAGTATGGGAGGATGCTCCAACCAACCGAGCCACTGAGCCAGGGCTGTCTTGCAAGGCTTTTAATGTAATTTAGTTTTGGTTAATTGATTTTCTATCATGTCCTATATAAGTTTTTGTGGAGAAATAGTGGCTTCCTTTATTTAAGTACCTAAAATTGATTTCACCTACTTTTCTCTGAATATTTTTCTAGCTTTATCTGTGGACAGAAAGCAGAACCATTCACAACCTCCTACAGAAGGTAATACACTTTTTTGTATTTTTTCCCTAGAGGCCAGTACTGAAGGGATGGCATTTTGAACTTCCTCAGAGACATAGTTGATGGTCTGGTCTGAGGGCCAGCCTTGTGCCCAGTTGAAGAATATGGGGACCTGAATGCTGTGGTGTGAGGGACCCTGAAAGACCCGCCCCTCCTTTCCCAAAGCAGTTGAATTCCATTTGGAAATTACAGAGCTTTCTCTCTCAGGAGCTGTGACAGGCTTCACAGGGAACACAGAGATGAGCAAGACTAAGAGAGTTGTCAGGGAGCTCAGTTTTGTGGGAGCCCACAGACATGAGCACAGCTATCATATGAAGTGTGCCGGGTGTCTAGAGGTGGGAGCTGTTAGCACCAAGGCTCAGAGAAGGCTTCCCAGGGGATGCATCATGTGAACTGGATCTTAAAGGAAGAGAGGTGCCCGGCATGGCATGGCTCAGTGGTTGAGCATTGACCAAGGACCCAGGAGATGGTGGTTTGATTCCCACTCTGGGCACATGCCTGGGTTGGGGGCTCGATCCCCAGTTGGGGCGTGCAGGAGGCAGCTGATCAATGATGACTCTCTCATCATTGATGTTTCTATCTCTCTCTCTCCCTCTCCCTTCCTCTCTCTGAAATCAATAAAGATATATTAAAAAAATAATAAAAGAACAGGGACATTATAATAGAAAAAAACATTGTGTAGGGCATATGAGACCACAGAAACAATGTGAGGGCAGACATAGAAATGCATGGTGCTTGGTGTTTCCTTCTGAAGTGTGGGGCAATGTAGGGAGTGACAGGATTGGAAGGGTGAGCCAGTTTGAAAAAGGGCTTTCAAAGCCAATAGAAAGGCATTTGAATGTTTTCTTCAGGCAGTGAGAGCTCTCTGAAGGGTCTTAGAGTTGAGTGAATCTCATCCGTGTTATAGAATGATGTACCTGGTGTAATGTAAGCTATGAATTGAAGACAGAATAGTTTTGAGACCAAGACAGAGTTAGGAGGCTTTTGCAGTATCTAGGTGCATGGTGATTAGGACTTAAGCTAAGGGATGGTAGTGAGAAAAGAAAGGGAATGTTCAAAAGCCAATTGGATTTTGTCTGTGTGTATAAGACTGGATAAGCCTGGGAGATATTTATAGACAAAGGGTCCAGAAAAGATGTGATACGACCACTGGTTCTGGAGCACATGTGATAATCTACCCTCTATCTCCTCAGTGAAGTAGGAGGTGAAATCACCCAGCTGATCACAGGAGTGTGTAGAGCATAGTTGTGTTAGATGACAAATCCACTGGGTGTAGGGCCTGACTGGCCATTGCAAATTATCACTGCAGGCTTTAAAAAGGAAAAGGAGGGTGAAGAAAGGGTGAAGTACTAGCAATTCCATAAGAACTGTCATGATAAAGGGAAGGGTGGTTCGTTGAAAGTTATAGAATGGAGGAAGGTGAAAGAACATGGAACATCCACCATGCTTAGATTCCTCACCATGGAGTTACTTCTTTGGATATTGTGACCCTGTTAACATGCATATGTTTATATGATTACCTTCTTTTTAAAAATATAGAGTCAGCTATTGAGGATAAATATTAAACAACAACCCCTATAGTGTTTACAAGCTAAAGTTCAAACTCTCGAGAACGTAAGAGCCTTCACAACTTGCTTCCCCACCAGCCTCTTCTTTCTGGTTTTATCGTCAGCATCTTTCCCTTGTGCACCTGCATGCTTACCCACATCTAACTAGTTGATCCCAACAAGCCATGCTCCTGCTTGCCTCTAAGCCTTTGCCAAGTTGGAGTTTCCCTCTGTCAGGGGATGCCACCTGGAGTGGCGGAAAGAGCATGGCCCTACAGGCTTGCCCCTCAGATTAATCCAGTGGTCATCACTATGGCGGGCAGCACAGGGGTCAAGTGGTAACACCTGATGGAGACTTCCATCATCAATGTCTCTTCCAAGTGTCAGGTAAGGAGCGTTATACGTTGAGGTGTTTCAGATGATCAGATTTGGGACTGACAGAAATGTCTCTTTAAATTCCATATTTAACTGCCTCTCAGATCTGCTTTAAAATCCTCTCTCTTCATCTATGTAAGTGATCTCTATTTGGCTGTGAAATTCAAGGGCGTGTGTATATCACAAAAGAGGCAGGTGACAGCCACAGTGGAGAGGAGAGAGAAATGCCAAGTTTAGCACAAGCAAGTTTCATTCACATAAAAAATTGGCCCCATTACGGCTGATGTTAAAGTGCTAAGATTATTGACACTCACCTCTGTTACAGGTGAGCTGTAACAGGTACACCTAGTCACCTCTCAGCAAACCCTACCTGTCATGGGCACACTGTGTCAATTTACGGGAAAAAGTGAGCTTCCATGTTGGAAAATACTTGCAGGTTGCAGGGCTTAATTTTTACGTTAAAAGACAGACAAAAGGAATTAACTTTGATATTTAAATCTCATAATCAGAATGATTATGTGAGAACAAAAACTGTGAGAAAAGTTTACAGTTGAACTCTTTGGAAGTATGTGTAACTGAATGGGAAGGAAGGAAAGAAGGAAGGGGGGGAGGGAGGAAGGAAGGAAGATCTGTTGGTTTTGCCGACTTTCTGATTCTCCAAATAAGAAAAAAAAAAAAAAACTTAAAAAAATTCCAACTTGTTCATCCTGAATGCCATCTTAGTTATTTTTAATACCACTTACTTTCCATATTTATTTTGGCCCGAAGTGCCACTCTTAGGGGTAGGCATTTAGATTGACATTACTGATTTATTCTCTCTCATTTAAACTTAGAAGGACACAACCACATCACTAATTATTCCATTTTCTATCCTAAGGAGCATGAATTATAAAATAAATATAATAGTCTCTGAACAAAAGATTCATTGTCTTTGTGTTTTAGTTGAGAATTGTTTTAGTTTTCCATAGATATCAAAACTCCTGAATTTATTTAAAAACACTGAAAAACACTCTCACCCATGTAATACATATTGTTTACATAATAATATAATAAAGGAGAAAATGAATTAATCTTTGGATTAGATTTTGTATGTTACATATATCTTGTGAATATTTAATTTTTTAATGTAAGCCTAATATTTTTGAAATAAGATTACCAGCAAAGTAATGCTCTAGTACAACTTCATGTAATATGTTGTGGAAAATTTAACACATGAAGCTCTTACCAAGCTTTTCTTTTTCATTCTTCGTGTGTGTGTGTGTGTTTTTGTCTGTGTGCAGTTAATACTTCCCTGCCTGTGTTGGTGGATAAAAAGGCTGTGCTCTCTTGCTCTACTGTCCCATTGAAAAATGTGCTTTTAACAACATGGGAAATAATCCTCGGAGACAAGCCTCCCTGCATCAGAGCCCACAGGAGAGATAAACATGAGGCCACAAGAACAAACTGTACTGACAAGAGAATGACCTGGTTCTACAGAAATGAACAGAACATCCTTCAGATTGATCCAGTGGTCATCACTGATGATGGCTATTACAGGTGTGAATCGGTAACACCCGATGGGAATTTCCGTTATGGATATCAGCTCCGAGTGTTAGGTGAGAAACATTATACATTGTGGTGTTTCAGATAACCAGATTTGGGGCTGAAAGAAATGTCTCCCTAAATCCCATATCGAATGTGTTAGGACTAAAGCATTTTCCCCTCCATCTCTGCAGTGGCCCCTGAGGTGACCCTGTCTCCAAACAAGAATAGGACTGCACTGTGCAAGGCAGCTGCAGGGAAGCCGGCTGCCCAGATCTCCTGGACCCCAGAGGGAGACTGTGTCCTTGAGCATGAATATTGGGGCAATGGCACAGTGACTGTCCAGAGTACATGCCACTGGGCAGAGAGCAATGTGTCTATTGTGTCCTGCTCTGTCTCTCATGAGACTGGCAACCGGACTCAGTCCATAGAGCTGAATCAAGGTAAGTAATTCTAGTTTTGTGTTGGATTTTTCCACTTTCTGAGGAGTTATGGTAAGAAGGAAAAAGGAGTGTGCAGAGAATTTCACTCAAGGATGTTCTCTCCACTCTCTGTTTTATCTCCTCCTACAGCAAGTAAGAGGGATATCAAGAATAATAATACAGAAATTTGTTGTAAGAAGCCATAGTTTAAAAGAATGATGTTTATTCTTTAATAATTAAAATAAAAAAACACTTACCCTAGCTGGTTTGGCTCAGTGGCTAGAGCAGTGGCCCCAGGACTGAAGAGTTTTGGGTTCAGTTCTGGCCAAGGAAGTGTAGTTTGGTTGCAGGCTTAATCCCTGGCCCTGGTCATTGAGGGGAGAGGGAAGCAAGCAATGGATGTGTCTCTCTCACATCGATGTTTCTCTCTCTCTCTTTCTCTCTCCCCCTTATACTCTCTCTGAAAAGCCATGGAAAAAATATCCTCGGGTGAATATTAAAAAAGTAATAATAATAAAATTAAAAAATATAAAAGAATCCAATGTTCACTTCTATCTAGTAGTAAATTGGCTTGAGTAGTGTACTTTTATTTATTTACTTAGTTATTTAGTTATTTATTTTCTTTATCTTTATTGTTGAAAATATTACAGATGTCCCCTTTTTATCCCCATTGATCCCCTCCACCCTGCATCCATCCCACCCCCAGGCCTTCCTCATACCAATGTCTGTGTCTATGGGTTATGCTTGTAAACATCTAAGTTCTTTGATTAATCTCTCCCCATCTCCTTCCCCCTCCCCACCTTCCCTCTGAGATCCCTCAGTCTGTTCCATGCTTCTATGTCTCTGGATCCATTTTGTTCATCAGTTTATTTTGTTTATTATATTACATATATAAGTGGGATCCTGTGATATTTGTCTTTCTCTGACTGGCTTATTTCACTTAGTGTAATACTTTCTAGTTCCCTCCATGCTGTGCCAAAGGATAAAAGATCCTTCTTTTTTATAGCTGTGTAGTATTCCACAGTGTAAATGTGCCACAGCTTTTAAATGAATATCTATGGTTATAGTATAGGGGTAAAGAGTAATGTTAAATAAAAGCTTATACTTTTACTAGAAAGATAAAATCACCCATAAATTTTCTTCACAAAATTTTAGTCTGGTAGAATTTTCTTCTTCAGGCTTTTTCTAGAATTTCTTAAACATATTATTACACAACATCTATGATTAATTCATCATTGTTCAGTTTCTCCACTCTCTCCTCCCAGCCTACTTCCATTTCTTGTTACTAAGAAATTAAATATTATTTTAATCTTCACACATAAAGTCAAATTGTTCTATAAGTCTTATAATGAAAAGATAAGACCTTCCCCTAACTCTCCACCTCTACCTCTCCATGCTCACTCAGTTCTGTGGAAGCAAGTACATTCAAGTTTTTAGGTGTTACTCTTCATTATTTTTTTTAATCGTCACCTGAGGGTAGTTTTTCCATTGCTTTTCAGAGAGAGTGGAAGGGAGAGAGAGAGAGAGAAACATTGATATGAGAAAGACACATCGATTGGTTGCCTCACACACACACACATCCCGGTCAGGGTGCCTGAGTTTGAGCCTGCAACCAAGGTATGTGCCCTTGGCCAGAATCGAACCTGGGACCCGTCAGTCCATGGGCTGATGCTCTAACCACTGAGCAAACTGGCCAGGGCAGACCTCCTTTCCTTTAATACCTCTCTTCAGTGTGGAACCTCATCTCTACCCCTCATTATGTCTGGATCCTTGACTCTGGAGTCTCCCGTTCATCTACTCTGGGTCAAACTTCCTTTTGTGTTGGCTGGGGAAGGTGTAGTGACCTGGCTGCACAGGGTGGGAGGAAGCTTGGCAGCTACCTGTTCTCAATGCAGACTTTCAAAGAAGCCTCCAACTTTTAGCCCACACTTGTCCTCCTCCCCCACATACCCTTTTCTTTACATTTAGTTCTTCCTACTTTAGAATCTTCCCGAAGTTCTGTGGGCACTGGGGTTTTTACTTATTTTACTCTGAATTATTTGCCATTCTTCTGTTCAGTTTTCATCTAAAAACAAGTTGAAATCTGTCATCTACTCATAACTTCATCCATGTTTTCTTTGTCTTTGCTAGTGTATACTTTAAAAAATTTCTTTACTGATATTTTAATAAGTTTTAAGAAGGGAGAAGCGACAAACCCATGTGTTTGAACTTCCTATTTTCAATGTCCATTCTTACAGTGCTATTTGTTTTTGTTTTTAAGGAGTTTAGCAGTATTTACTAAGAAGAGTAATTGTGCCCTAGTTATGTACGATGTCCGACCATCCAGTAGTAGAATATGATGTTGTATTTGTAGAATTTCAGAATTGAAGGGGCTGCTTAGACCACTCTCACACAGTGCAGGGATCTCCTCTGTCTTCCCTGCAGGGGGATCTTCAGCCTCTCCTGGTACACTTCCAATGAAAGAAAGTGCAGTGAAAGGGAGGGTTTCAAAACAATGTTGTTATTTTAAACTGTGAAACCACGTGTTTCTTTTTCCTTCTTTTTCTTAAAAAAAATATATCTTTATTGATTTCAGAGAGAGGAAAGGAGAGGGAGAGAGAGAGACAGAAACATCAATGATGAGAGAGTCATTGATCTAGCCCGCAACCCGGGCATGTGCCCTGACTGGGAATCGAACCCCGATCGCCTGGATCCTAGGTCAACGCTCAACCGCTGAGCCGTGCCCAGCTGGGCAAGTGTTTCTTTTTCTAATGAAATACCAAGAAATCCAGTGTTTAACAACAAACCGTGCCTGGCCAGAGTGGCTCAGTGGATGAGCAACAACATATGATCCAGGAGATCCCGGTTCGATTCCCTGTCAGGGCACATGTCCGGGTTGCAGGCTCGATCCTGTGTGCAGGAGGCAGCTGATCAATGACTCATCATTGATGTTTCTACCTCTCTCCCCCTCGCCCTCCAAAAAAAAAAAAATCAATAAAAACATATAAAAGCAAACAAATGGTTAAAGGAAGTTGGAGGACTGGATGCAGCCTCCTCAGCCTCTACTTCACCTCCCTCTGCTGCCCCCAATCACACTCACCCAACACCAGGAGCATGTTTTAAAACCACTGCCTGGTCATTCCTTTGTTGACTTTTCCTTTGTCAGACTGAGCTTTGTATTGCTGCCAACAGTTAATAAATAGCTTAAAGTTGCTGCCCTACGTTCATTTTAGTTTCAATGCCCTAGTAGAAAGGTGACTTCAAAATTAGGGTTATTTTTCTAACTACCTCCGTTACAACTTCCTATTTATTTCTGAATCTTGGAGATGATAAAGGCTGCCATTATTATAACATAGAGATACAAAAAATTTACATCTTTGCTATAGCAATTCACTATTCATGAATCCTTAGGGCAACAAGATCCTGACATAAGATAATGTCTTGTTAGAAACCCTAGAGTCTTAACTTTATTGTAACAATTATTAATGATGAACAGGTCAGAAGTGTTTAAAATAAAATGACAGAAATGAATTTCATGTACTGTGAAACACCCTTGAACCATATATATGTATATGAACTTTATTTTATTTTTTAATAGATTTTTATTTTTTAGAGCAGTTTTAGGTTCACAGCGAAAGTACAGAGTTCCTGGACACCCTGTCCCAACACATGCATAACATGCGCTCTATCTACATACCCCACCCCACAGTGGTGCATTTGTTAAAACAGATGAAGCTACATTAACACAGCATTATCATCCAAAGCCCCTAGTTTACATTAGGGTTTAGTCTAGGAGTACATTCTGCCAGTTTTAACAAATGCATGAATGACATGTATTCACCATTATAGTATCATTCAGAGCAGTTTCACTGCCCTAAAAGTCCTCTATGCTCCACCTATTCATTTCCCTCTTCACCCTAACCTCTAGCAACCCTTGATCTTTTTACTGTCTCTATAGTTTTGCTTTTTCCATATATGGATGGAATCATATAGTATGTAGCCTTTTCAGATTGGCTTCTTGCACTCAGTAATATGCATTTAAGCTTCCTCCGTGTCTTTTCATGGCTTAATTGCTCTTTTTTTTTTTTTTTTTTTTTTTAGTGCTGAATAATATTAAAGCATGTATTTTTGTGTCTATATACACAGGTACCAAAACACCAAATAGTTTAAGTATTCTATATATCATCCTTCCTATTTTTATCTTGGTCATCGTGGGATCCATTTGGCTTTTGAAGATCTTTGACTGCAGGTATTGACTGATGCTTTTTCTTCTTCAGCTTTATTGGGCTAGGAAGGGGTCAGGAATAGGGATTTGACTGGGTTAAATTAAGATGTTAACATCATTTCTCCCATATTCTGAAGGTGTTAGATTTGGACTACTCTGAATGCTGAGAGGGATTTGCTAGTTTACCTAGACATGAAAGCATAATGAATTAGGGCATTTACAGCAGAATTTTGGGACAGACTGTGCATGCTAATTTACTATTTGGGAAAAGAATTACCATAATTCATTTCACGTACCAAAGAGGAGGTGTCATATATATTCTATTACAGCAAACTCCTGTTGCATAATTTCACTTCCTTTCCCCAAGCCCAGAATCATCTTGTTTGGGTGTATTAACTATAAGCAGCATTCTTCACTTGTCTTTGAATGTTCATTTCTGATTTATTATGGCTTTTATAAAAATGAAGCATAATTGTCAATAGTACACTTTTGTTTTTCCATTTTCAACCCAAATAACATTTCCTGCAATTTACTCCAACTTATTTTTATTTTTACAGAAAATATAAATTGAAAAAAACAGAACCTACTCCAGGAGCTGAGGAGGTAAGATAAGATTTAAAAGAATATTTGCAAATTTTAAGCCATGTAGTTTGAAAACCTAGCCACATAATTTGTAATCTGCATCAATATTAGTGTTTTAGTTGAAAATTCTGATTTTACAATGCTAATAGTTAGGTGTACTTGTTTTGTTAAGTATCTACCAGGTACTGTTTATATACCACCCTAAATCCATATTTTCATTTCATGAGCCGGATCTTACAAAACACGTAATGTTTGCTTCGTTTGGACTGTAATATTTGGGGAAACTGAATTGGTGTTTCCTCCCCTCAAGAAACCATCTCTAATACTTGACTTCCCTTATTTAATATCATCATCATTTCCCTCTTACCCAAGCTTAAAACCTATCCTACTCCTTAATCTCTTAGAACCAGTAGCTTACTAAATCTTCAATCCTCTTCCTTGAGATACTTTTCATATCACTTCATTCTTCTCCATTCCTGCCTTCACCCAACCTTTATCATCTGACACCAAGACTTATGTAATCAATAACTATTGTTTGATAAAACATTAGAAAAAAGCCCTGCTTTATGTTCACATAAGCCCAGAGACACAAGCATAAACATTATTTGTAGATACTAAAGCTATGTGCCTGTTATAAAAACATAGGTAGTTTCTGTAATGATTTTTGGCTCTTTTGAACTGATTTTGACTTTGAGATCTTTCTTAGGATGAAATGCAGCCCTATGCCAGCTACACAGAGAAGATCAATCCACTCTATGATACTACAGACATCATGAAGATATCTCAGGCGCTACAAAGTGAAGCTGATGAGACAGATCTCCATACTTTATAAGTTACTGGAATCTAGCATCAAGAAAAATGAGTCAAGATATAATACAGTCACTATTTTGATTTTCTTAAGAATTGTAGAAAGGAAGATCTACTTTAAAATTAGCTTTTCAAAGATTCTTAGATGACAGACATGTTCTAAAGGATTTGCATTCATATCCTTATACAATTGAAATTTTAGAATTTTAGTTGCTACCCTAGTTCTCTGAAGAAAGAAAGCACCTGCTCATGATAAAATATTCAAATTGTTCAGTACAGTAGATAATGAAAACTGGTTTCCTCGATAAATAATTCTGCAGAGGGAACAATCATTAACAGGTTTTATGTATTCTTTTAGAAAATTTCTATGTGCCTATGACATACTTATATACCCATGGTATATGTACATTTATATGTCTATTTACATGTGTATGCACATAAGCTTGATGATACACAAATGAGAAAGTGCTACAATGCTGTTCTGTACTTACAGAAAGATAATAATATATTATATCTTGGAAATCTTTTATCAACATAAGCAGAGCTACCTCATTCTTTTTAATGGCTACATAAAATTTCCTTGTATGGTCATATTGTAATTTAATTAACCACAACTCTAGTGATGGACAGTTAGATTGTTTTAAGTTTTGTTTGTTTGTTTTGCTATTATAAACAATACCATACAGAATGTTTCTTCTGGATATGTCTTTGTATTTGTTCCAGTATATTTATAGAGTAATTTCCTTGGGTGGAATTTCCAGGTCAAAGGGCTTGTGCATTTATTACTGACTGATATGTTAAATTGTATCTATTCACATTTCCGCCAACTGTGTTTGAATGTACCTTTCCCTATATTGTTATTTTAATATCCACAAATTCCCACTTTTTAACTTTAATCAGTTAGCTAATATAATGTAAAATTTTAAGAATTATACTATTTAATAAACCAGATTTATATCTGTGATGTTTATGAGAGAGAGAGAATGAGAACATGTATGAGGACTTTAAGTCATTATATCTCTATAGAGGTATTGATGTCTAATATCTAATGCTTAAGAGTTTTGCAGATAAATAAACTGGCAATGTGTATTTTAGAGTATACATTTTATTGTGATGTATTTGTCAAATAACAAATGTTTATTGACTATATAAACAGTTAAATATGCATTATGGAGGTCTTGGAAATCTAAAAAATAGGTTCTATGTGCTAAGAGAGTGGCCATGGAATGACATGATCCTCCCCTCTATTTTCTGTGGAATAAAATGTTAGAAATATGTATATTAATAATTTTTAACATTATTAAATGTATTTTATTTATGAAAAATTGTCTGTTTCTCCACAGCAGGAAAAACATTAAAATTTTTCAGCATAGAAGAAATTAAAACAAAATCCATTCATTCTTTAATCATGTATTTGAAACATTTAAGGCAACTATTTTGTCTTATTAACATGTTTTTCTCCCTCCAGACATTTTGGTTACACTAGGCTTTATCATTAAAAAGAAATTTTAATCTATTTGGATGTAAAACTAATATAATAGCACTTTGCATGATATTTGACCAAACCATTTTGAGTTGGCCAAAAAACCCAATTCATTATGTTTCCCTTATAAATATTACCAAGCAGTGTGAACAATAGACATCATAACCTGGCCCTTGACCTTTTCTTAATTCTTCAATCATCCCTAGTTGGGATGAGGCTCATAGTTAGTTTGGTTCAAAAATACCTGTTTAAATATTACTGAAAAACAAAACAAAATAAAACTGTGTTTACATCTTACTTTGATAATGTCAAAACAACCATGTCAAATGACAGCATAGAAAAGACTTCAAGATGGTTTCTAAATGCTAAATTATATTGTACAGGAAAAAAATGTATTAAAATATTCCACTATAAGGGTGCTAAGTGCAGTTGAACATCAGAATCCTACCGGGAAATAAAGAATTACATATGTTCCAAGAGCCCCAGTGGAAGCCTGAAGCTGCGGACAGTGCTGAATCCCATCTGTGCTATGTTTTTTTCCTCTATGTACATACCTCTCCACTTAAAGAAACCACTTTATGGCTTCTCTTTGACATATATAAATTGAGAGTATTACTACTCTCGTGCTTTGGGCTCATTATTAAGTAAACTAAGGGTTACTTGAACACAAGCACTGTGATACTAAGGAGGTTGATCTGAAAACTGAGATAGCTACTAAGTAACTAATAGGAAGGTAGCTTATACAGCCTGGAGACACTGGGAAAAGGGATGTCCCAGAAGGGATGGAGCAGGACTGTGTGAAATTTCATCACACTACTCAGAATAGTATGCTATTTAAAACTTATGAATTGTTTATTTCTGGAATTTTCTATTTAATATTTTCAAACCACAGTTGACTGTGAGTAACTGAAACCAAGGGAAGTAAAATCTTGGATAAAGGGGATTACTGTATACAGATTCCCCAAATCCACTACAGATTGGACCATGTGTATCAGTTAGGTCCTCCAGTCATCAGAGGCTAAATAGAGTTAGGAGTAATAAATGTTAAATGTGGGAGAGAGGTTACACCTGTGGGAGATTAAAGGGGCAGAAAGTAGCATATGGGAGGGAAAGGCTTTGAAGCTAATCTGAATGAAACCTCTGAAAGGAAAGAGGGGAGGAAGCAGGATAGATGAGGGAGAGCTTAAGGTCACTATTTAAAACTGTCAAAGTCTTGGCCAAAACAATGACAGGGCCTGGAGCAAAGATTGCTTCTAAGAAGAGTCTTTCATGAGAAGAAATGGTCAAGTCCTGATTATTTCTTCAGGCTTAGTCATTGATTGGTCTCAACTCAAAAGCTGAAATATATCCTGAAGGTGTTAACAACTTGAGACCATCAACTAATTGCACTCCTTGTAGCTAAAAGGTTAGTTCTGTTTTGATGGTTCTTTTTTTCTCACCACTTTGCCCCATCCACCCTTTCACTGGTTAGTATTTGCCTGGTATGTCATCATTTGTCTCTTTATTTTCAAATTTTCTGTGACATTTTATTTTAGGCACACCTTTATAAGGAAACTATACCCTTTAAAATATATACATAAGTAAGATATAGCTGATTTTTATTAGCTATTTGAGAATTTTAACTTTTAATAAAAGAATTTAAACCATGAACATTTGTTGTGATTACTTACATATATTTCTACAATTTTATTTTATTTGTCTCATTTACTATGTTTTCTACCCCAAATCTGTTTTATTTTTTTATTGCTTTGCTGGAATGGTTAATTTTCTTTCTTTCAGCTTTAGTAGTTTAAAAGTTATCCACTGTAATATACATATATTAGTGGATATACTTTATTTAGGAACACCTAAAAACAGCTTTGCTGTGGCATAATTTATACATTTAAGGTACACAGTTTGTTAAATTTTGTAAATATTTAAGTGTATAATTTGTTGTTTGGATATAATTTGACACCTGTGAACCATCAGCTCAGTCAAGATAATGAACTCAGTCATCATCACCAAAAGTTTTCTTATGCTTCTTTGTAATCTTTCCCCCAACTTTTGCTCACCTCCCTTTCCAGGCAACCACTTATCTGCTTTCTTTAACTAAAAATTAATTTAGATTTATATCTAAATGTGATCATACAATATGCACTATTGGGGGGGGGGTTGGCTTTTTTTGTTCAACATAACTATTTTGAGATACACCTATACATTAATAGTTTGCTATTTTTATTGGTAAATAGTATTTAATTATATGGATATACCACAGTTTGTCCATTCATCTATCCAT
This sequence comes from Miniopterus natalensis, assembly GCF_054644295.1. Lineage (NCBI taxonomy): Eukaryota > Metazoa > Chordata > Mammalia > Chiroptera > Miniopteridae > Miniopterus > Miniopterus natalensis. The sequence goes on along the minus strand of NC_142086.1, from coordinate 37,093,001 downwards.
AGACACTTGAGTTGTTTCCAGTTTTAAGCTATTATAAATAAAGCTGCAAACATTCTTGTGCCAGTATTTTTGTGGACATGTAATTTTATTTTTTCCTGGACAAAAACCTATGAGTGGTTTAGCTGGATCATAGGTAGGTTTAATCTTTAGAGAAATTGCCAGGTGAATGTTTAATTTTTAAATAAATTGCCAAATTGTTTTTCTAAGTGGCTGTACTATTTTCCATTTCCCCCAACCAGTGTATAAGATTCCCAGTTCTTCCGTATCCTTACCAACACATGGTATGGTCAATCTTTTAAATTTTATACTTTTTAAAAAAAATATATCTTTATTGATTTCAGAGAGAGGAAAGGAGAGGGAGAGAGGGAAGTAGAAACATCATCGAGCCCACAGCCTGGGCACGTGCCCTGACCGGGATTCGAACCCTGATCGCCTGGATACCTAGGTCGATGCTCAACCGCTGAGCCATGCCCTGCCGGTCTGATTTTATCCATTTTAATAGATGCTACTACTCTCTCATTGTGGTTTTAATGTGTATTTCCTTAAAGACTAATTATGTTGACTGTCTTATCATATACTTATTTACCACAGGGTGAGGTGGCTGATTGCTATCAGTCTCTAAATGAGCCTCAGACTAAGTAGATAATGAAATGGAGATAAGTAGAAACTCCATGGGGTAGGGCAAGAGGTCTTCCAGCAGGGTGGGGCAATTGCTTCCCCCTCAGGCAATAGCTGCTTGGAAGATAAATGTCTGCCTCTGCAGTATGGGGGAGTGACTTGGTACAGGAATCCAGAGCAGTGCCCTCTGACCTCTATCTCCAGAGCCCACAACCCTAGATTCTCCTCACAAAGCTCCAATCCACTCTGCCCTCCCTCTGCTGGAGCCCAAGGTGAGTGGCTGTACAACAAACTTTGTGTGTGGGCTCTTTAAGAGGGTGCCTGCATTTCCAGCCACCTCTCCCTGGCAGACAGAAACCTGGCTGCTTTTCACAGCCAGATGTTATGTGGGCACCTTTCTCAGCTCTGGTGCTCTGGGCTGGGAAGCCCAGCTAGGATTGCGGCCCCAGAGTCCTCAGTGGGAACCCCCAACAGCTGAGATACCCCTCTGGAATTTCAGCTGCTGTCAGCCCTCTAGGGCCTCCACACTTCCTACCAGTCTCTCTGCAGCCTCCACTTTTCCTCCTTGGTTATGAGCGTGCTCTCCAGCTCATCTTCAGTTGCAGTTGATTATTCAGGATGGTTTTTCTATATTTTAGTTGTAATTCCAGTTTGATCCTGGGAGATTGTCAGTGTATCTTCCACTCAGTCCACCACTATCTTTAATCTCTCACCTTGTCTCTTGATTGCATCATTTTCTCTTGTGCTTGATTTAATCTTATGTTGTTTTGTACAAAAACATGCTGTACAGTCTTGTAGCCAAGGGGCAATAGACTGTACCATATAGCCTAGGTGTTTAATAGGCTACACCATTTTAGTTTAAGTAAATACACTGATATTTTGTTAAGGCTGCTCCAGGAGACTGGTACACCATGAGACTTGGTCTAACCCGCCTTAAGTGTGGATCATGTTTGATGTAAATACTTACCCATTTTTAGCCTAAACAAACATTTTAATTATTCCACTTATCCCATTCATTGCCCTTATCTTCCCAAATAAAAGTGTTTACTAAATCTTTCTCTGGGATTTTTCAAGTCTCCTACTTTTTTTCAAGATACATTTCTAAGACTATTCTGCCAAACATTTTTAAAATAAGCATTAACATTTAAAGTGAGACATTTTTATGAGTGGTCTCTTAGGCATATATTTTCTCTTTTATTTTTTATTTTATTTTAAATAATGACATTTTATTTTGGTAAAAATGAAACATGCTTATTATAAAATCAAGCAATAGAGAAAACTATAATTGATTAAAATTCTACTACCCAAAAACACTAACATTAGCTGAACACTTTCCTATGAATATATGTCAAAATAAGGAAAGACAGAAATGATACTTTAGAAAAAAAACATTATATTTTTGTTAGTTGATTTTAAACTAGAGAAGCAAAAACTGTGACTCTGAGATAAAAATGTCTCTACCATGTACAACACAAGAGTGAACATTAATGTAAATTATGTATTTTGAGCGATAATGATGTGTCACTGTTGGTTTATTTATTGTAACAAATGTGCCACTCTTGTGGGGATGTTGATAATGGGGGAAGCTATGCATGTGTGGAGGCAGGGAGTACATAGGAAGTCTTTGTACTTTCTGCTACATTTTGCTGTGAACTTCAAACTGCTCTAAAAGACAAAGTATATATGTAAAAGTGAGCTCCCTTTCAGAAGCAGTATTTTCTGGTTTATCATAATGATGTATATGACATTCAATAAACTGAAAACAAAACAAAACCACAGCATGCCAAATAGAGAAAGTAATCTGCATACATGTTTATTCCAATGAGTCTGGACTGTTGCCCCCTATATATTGAAAAAAAAATGTCTTTACCAGATAAGACACTACTTTCTCAAGGAGTTCACTTTTCCGTCCACTTTCTGATTTGTTAGTAATATATTTTTACATTTTGAAAGTTTTAAGTATTTGATTGTATTCTTTAGCCACAATTCTCTTAAGTGTTTAGTCTTTACTATATATTTAAATGGATTTATTGTTCATCGCCAAATATGATTTCTTATTTACATTTGTATCTTGTTTGGTGAGACATCACTGTCTGGTATTTTTGTTGTTTTACAAGTGAAGGAATATGAGAATGAAGAGGAAGGATTAAAAGAATGAGAGTTTTTAAGTTCTCTCCTGTCCTCTTTGATACAGATCTGCAGGTAATATGAAATAAAACCCATCATAGCTCACTCCAGTTCAGAATATGTCTATCTCTCTGTCATACTACTCATTGAATGTGCTGCAGAATCTGTTATCTGACAGTGTAATCATGTAATTATTAACAGGGCAGGTTTTCATTCCAAGTGAGAAAAAACATTAAAAAACCCGGTCAGAAGCAAAGCAAAACAAATTCTTACTCATAATCAAAATCATTTGGAGACTACTGATTAAGTAATATAGTGCTAAAATGTTAGAACATAGAATGTTAGATATAGAATCTATAGCATCCAAAATAACCAACAAACTTGCCTGTGGCTCAGATGAGATGTAAGCAAAAAACAGTTTATTTTAAGCCATGATATTTATGCTGACCACAGTTAACCACACTGTGAGAACCTAATGGTTGGTTTGTGTATATATGTTATATTCGCATTTGTATGGTCAATGTCATTAGATACAATGCTTGTAGTAGCGGTGGAAAGGTCTGAGATAACAATCATCCTGAACAGGAAATACATGTGGGTAATGATTTCAGTATTAAATATGTACTTTAGAGATAGGTGGAGGAGAAAGATGAGAAAAGCTGCTTTGAGAACTGGGGCTGGGGAAGGCACAGTGAGGCAAGTTGGCTGTGGAGGGTGAGGGAGTACCTGGAGCTCCAGATGTGTCGAAGCAGAAGCAGCTAAAGACATGTTAGATGAAAGGCTGCAAAATCTCCAAAAGTTACTTTGAAAATGAACAGATTTTGGCATATAGAAAATAGGTTACCTCCAGTGCAAATAAAAGTGTCTAAGCTTTGAGGAGAATAAAGTTAGAGACTGGCATAAAAAAAAGTTAGAGACTGATGATCTGAGACCATCTGAAAACAAATATATTGAGTGACATCACCCAAAATGGCATAGTAGGGAGTTCCAAAACTCTCCCCTGACTAAAGCAACAAGTGACCTACCTAAGCTGTCAGAATTAAATTTTTTATAATTCTGGAATTTAATTAAAAGTTATAATGAACGGGAATATTTTTCAAAGTAAGAAGATGCTAAAATTTAGTAACAGAGTGATATGACATTTTATTTACCTGCCTAAAGTGATATGACATTTTACTTTACACTCCTCAGCTGGGTAGTGGCTAAAGGACAGTAGCCCACAATTCTGCTGTGACTTGCTAGTAGCAGAGGGGACAATATAGATATGTTCTTTAAGAACTGTGGTTCTGTATTTTGACCTGTCTGGTAGCTCTCTGAAGAACTGACTTAGAGGCTTGCCCTGTTTCTCCCACCTTGGAACAATCTCAGGGCTGGAGCAGCCTCCCTGGTGGCATTTGTTAAAACATTTTAAGACAAATTTATAGTGGCAGCTACTTGAAGGAAGGGATAAAAGATTGGGCAAGCAGCAGATACAAGAAAAAAACTTGGGAAGGAAGAGTCTGGATAAAGAGATACATGGGAGACTGAGGACCTTGAAAAGCTCCCATGTACACTGGGAAATCTAGGTGGCCACCCACATGCCAAAGGCTAGAAACATGCTCAGAAAAGATCTGCGAGGGCCCAAGCTCTCACCTCTGGTTGACATTCATGCTCTGCACAAGCAGGAAGTGAGGGCTAATGCAGAGTTGTAAACTGCATGGTAAATGTTGAAGCTCTACTCTAACGCATACAGAAAGCTCATCTGCAAAAACTAGATTTTTTTAAATCTAGGTCTTTAAGGGAATTACTGTCACATCACTAGTTGACTGATAAGCTAATAGAACAGAGACTTCAGAGGACACACACAACAAAGACCAAAGATGTTAGAAAGATGTTCAGAAAACTCACTAACCAAACAAAAAGAACTATAACAAGCAGCAACAATAGACCCTGCAGAAAGAGAGAATCTTATTTCCAGAGTTTTCATATTAGAATCTTTAAAACCTTCAATTTTCAGCAAAAAAAAAAAAAAAAAGATGAGGCATACAAAAAAAACCTCAAGAAAGTTTGGCCAATGCACACATACACCACACAAAGAAACTATCACTAAAGACATACTTTAACTTACTAGCAAAAGGCTTTAAATAGACTATTTTAAATGTGCTCAAAAAGGTAAAGAAAGCTATGCACAAAGAACTTAGGGAAAACTATGCACAAAGAACTTAGGGAATAATATCTCACTAAATAGAGAATGTCAATAAAGAAATAAAAGTATAAAAACAAATCACATAGAAATTTAGGAGCTGTAAAGTATAATAACTGAAATGAAAAATTCACTAGAGAGGCTCAATAATAGATTTGAACAGGTAGAAGAAAGAAAGAGAATTTAAGATAGGTCAACTGAGATTATTCATTTGGAGGAACAGAAAGAAAAAAGAATGAAGGGAAATAAAAACATAAGAGGCCTGTGGAACATCATCATGTGTACCAACAGATGCATAATGTGAGTCCAAAAAGGAGAAGAGAGAAAGAGAAAAGGGGGCGGGGGGAGAAAAAATATTCAAAGAAATAATGGTCTAAAGCTTCTCAAATCCTCAGGTTCCAAGCAGAAAAACTCAAAGAGATCTCGCACTGAGATATATTATGATTAAACCGTTAAAAGCCAAAATCAAAGATAATCTTGACATCAGAAAGAGAGAAATGATTGATCATGTACAAGGTTAGTGTCATATTAACCTCAATAAGATTAAAAGCCAATAATTCATTAGAAACTCTGGAGGCCAAAAGGCAGCAGGATGACATATTTAAAGTTCTGAAAGAAAAAACTGGTAAACCAAAATACTATATATCCCCAAACTGTCAAAAATGAAGAAATCATGACATTCTCAGTTAAACAAAAGCTGAAGGAGTTCCTTCCCTGCAGACCTACTGTACAGAAAATGTTAAAAGGAATCCATCAGACTGAAATAAGAGAACACTAGACAGTAACTTGTAGTCATATGAAGAAATAAAGAACACCAGTAAGGGAAACTACATAGGTTAATATAAAAACCAATATTATATTTTTGGTTTGTAACTTTTCCCCTATATGATTTAAGAGACAAATACATAAAATAACTATGAATGTATATTAATGGGCACACATGTATATTCATAATTTGTGACAACAGTAACATAAAGTGGAAGGGATGAAGCTTTATGGGAGCAAAGATTTTGTTTTCTATTGAAGCTAACTTGGTATTAGTTCAAAGTAGATATTTATAAATTTAAAGTTTAATTATAATCTCCAGGAAAACAAACAAAAAAATAAAATATACAAAAAGAAAATGAGAAAGAAATCCAAATTACATTAGAAAAAGCCAATTTAATGAAAAGGGCAGAAATGAAGAAATGAGAAACAACAAATGTTGAAGACATAGAGAAAACATATACCAAAATGGAAAATTATCAGTAATTACATTAAATTTAAATGAATTAAAAGGCAGAGATTAGCAGAATTGGGAAAAAGCCCACATGATCAAACTACATGCTGTCTATAACAGGCTAATTTTAGAGCCAAGACTCAAGTATGTTGAAAGTAAAAGGATGAAAAAAAGATATTTATGTAAATATAACCAAAGGAAAGCTAGAGTGACTATATCGATATCTCAAAAAATAAACTTCAAGTTAAAAATTGTTACAAAGGACAAAGAATGATACTACATATTGATAAAAGGGTCAATATGTAGAATATAGCATACTGATATAATATATACAGAATATGATTATTATACACAGATACACAAGTTGACAAAATTGACAGGAGAAATAGGCAATTCTATAACAGTAGCTGACTTCAATATCTCTCTTTCAATAAAGCATGAAACAACTAGACAGATAATAAGAAACAGAAGACTTAAATAACACTATAAATTAACAAAACCTAACAGATATATTCAGAATAACTCATGCCCAAACAGCAAAATACACAGTGTTCTTCAGTGTACATATTTTAGGCCACAAAACAATCTCAGTAAATTTAAAAATATTGAAATCATACAAAATATCTTCTCTGACCATCATGGAATAGAACTAGAAATCAGTAAGAGGAAGAAAACTGGAAAATTCAAAATATAGGGAAATTAAACATCATTCTTTTTAAACAAGTAATGGGTCAAAGAAGAAATCACAAGGGAAATTCTAAAATAAATAGAGATGAATGAAATTGGAAACACAACATACCTAAACTTATGAGACATAGTGAAAGCAGTGCTCAGAGAGAAATGTATAACTATAACTCCCTATATTTAAAAATAAAATCTCAGATCAATAACCTAACTGTATACTTTAAGGAACTAGAATAGAAAACTAAAATCAAAGCTAACAGCAGAAGAAAATAATAAAGATTAGAGTGGAAATAGGAAAATAAAGAATAGGAAAACAATAGAGTTAATAAACCAAAATTGGTTGTTTTAAAAGATCAATAAAATTGGCCAGTTGAGGAGAGTAAGCGTGAGAGAGAGAGAGTGCTCAAATTACTAAAAGTAGGGACATTACTACCAACCTTACAGAGATAAAAGGATTATTATTCAGGAACACTATGAACAATTGCATGCCAACAAATTGGATAACCTAGATGAAATTGACAAACCCTTAGAAATACACAAATTGCTAAAACTGATTCAAGTAGAAACAAAAAATATGAACAAACCTATAAGTAAAGGGATGGAATCGTTAATATAAAACCTCTCAGCAAAGAAGAGTCTAGGACTGTTGGGAGGGGGTGACGTGTCTGGACATGGTCGACGCCACCTGAGGGTCTGGAGTCAGGGACTCGACCCTGCCCGCAGGTTCCTGTGGGGAGCCGAAATGAAGATAGTTACCAAGGTCTGAGCCCATGCAGGAGGCAGGATGTTTACTCTGAAAGTGTGTTTGTGCAGCCATGAAAGAACTACTTTGTATCACCCTCAGTTCCTTACCAGTTGTTTGTTACTCACTATATAATGAAGGTGCTGAAGCCATTTGGGGCTGCACCTCACTGGAGGCAGCCCGCCTGATCCCACAACTGATTTTGTCTCTTTCATTCCCACCACTCGAACTCAGGGTTGTTCGTCTTTCAGGCTGGTTCCTGACCTAGGACCAGATGGCTTCACTAGTGAATCCTAAAAAATATTTAAAGTAGGATTATTGCCAATTCTTCTAAAATTATTTCAATAAATAGAAATTACTTATAAACTCTTCTATGAGGTCAGCATTACCCTGATATAAAGGCCAGACACGGACAACAAAAGAAACCTACACACCAATATCCCCCATGAACATAGAGGGGGAAATTTTCAACAACATACTAGCAAACTGAATACAGTAGCATATCAAAAGAATTGTAAGCCATGATTAAGTAGTATTTACCCCAAGAATGCAAGGTTGGCTCAACATATAAAAATCAATCAATGTAATTTATAACTTTAATAGAATAAAGAAAAGAACCCATAATCATCTCAAAGATGCTAAGAAAGCATTGATAAAATACAACATTCTTTCATGATAAGAACATTCAACAACCTAGGAATAGAACTTCTTCAGTGCGATAAGGGGAATTTATAAAAACAAAACAAAACAACCCATAGCTAATTTCATACTCAGTGGCGAAAAACTGGAAACTCTCCCCCTAAATTCAGGGACAAGACAAAAAATATCCACTTTTGCTACTTTTGTTCAATATTATACCAGTAGTTCTAGCCAGGGCAATTAAGCAAGAAAAAGAAGTAAAAGTATCTCTTTTCACATGTGATATAATCTTATATATAGAAAATCCTAAACATAACACCAAAGAAACCCCTCAAAGCCAATTAGGGCCAATAAACAAATTTAGCAAAGTTGCAGAACACTAAATCAACACTCAAAATGTGATATATTTCTATACACCAGCAATGAATAACCTAAAAAAAGGAGATTAAGAAAAACAATCCCATTTACAGTAGCATCAAAAAGAATGAAATGCTAAAGAATAAACTTAACATTGCTCAAAGAAATTAAAGAAATCCTTACTAAATGGAAAGACACCTCATGTTCATGGATTAGAGACTTAATATAGTTAAAATGGCAATACTCTTCAAAGAAAGGTACATATTCAATACAATCACCACCAAAATTCCAATAGCCTTTTATTTATTTTTTAGCAGAAATGGAAAACCCTCAAATTCATATGAAATTTTAAGGGACCCCAAATAATCAAAACAATATTGAGAAAGAAGAATAAAGTTGGTGAATTTACATTCCCAATTTAAAAACTTCCTCCAAAGCTATTGTAATAAAAACAGATTAGTACTGGCCAAAGGATAAACATATAGACCAATGGAATAGAACTGAAAGTCCAGAAATAAAGCCATATTCCTGTAGTCCATTGATTTGCAATAAAAGTGCCAAGAACATTCACTGGAGGTAAGAATAGTCTTGTCAACAAGTGGTGCTGATACAACTGGATTGGCACATGCACAAGAATAAAGTTATACCCTTATCTCATATAATATTCATAAAGAAACCCCAAATAGATCAAAGACCTAAGTATGAACCCTAAAACTATAATGTTCTTAGAAGAAAACATGTTTACTACCTTTAGATTTGGCAATGATTTTTAGACATAACATCAAGAGCACAAACATCCTAAGAAAACAGAGAAATTAGACTTCATAAAAAAAAAAAGTTAAAAACTTTTGCATATCAAAGTGAAAAACAAGCCATAGAATGTGAAAAAATATTTGCAAATCTTTTATCTGCTAAGGTTTGAGTAATCAGAATACATAAAAAAATGTACTACTTAAAAACAAACAAAATTCAATTTAAAAATGAGTAAAAGACTTGAATAGGTATTTTCACAAGGGAGATATAAAAATGGCCAACAAGCATGAGATGGCCAATGGCATTCGTCATTAGAGAAGTGCAAATCAAAACCACAATAAGATACCACTACACACCCACTTAAAATGCGTAAAATGTGAAGTTTAAGTTGTGTATACTTAGTACAATAAAAAATGCACCTTAGTTACTTGGAACATATAGGGAGAAATATATTTAGGGACACTTACAAATGACAGAATTGAATGTTTTTAATTTTATTTTTTAATTAAATTTTTTATTTTGAGTTAATTGTAGACTCACAAGCAGTTAGTTATAAGAAATAATATAGGTAGATTCTACGTGCTTTTTACCCCGTTTCCTCTAAGAGTAATATTTTGCAAAACTATAGTGTAATAACGAGGGTATTGATATAGTCAAGATACAAAACAGTTCCATCATGTCATTTTCAAACAGGAACAGTTTCGTTTCTTTCTGTCTCATCTGTATGCCCTTAATTTCCTTTTCAACACTATTCAGTCTTTCACAATTAAGTGTAATGCTGGCTGTAGTTTTTTTCCTTCTCATTAAACTTTGTTTTAATGGGTCTCAAAATTCTGTGACAGATTTTTGATCAATTGCTTCCATTAAAAAGTACTAATTTAAAAAACTAATAACTTAAAAACTGCCACACAAGAAAATCCTCCAAAACAAATGGTCCACAAAACATTCTTGTTTCTTTCTGAAGGTTTTATGATGCATTGTAGTCATTAACCGGCCATTAAACTCAAATGGCCAATTGAGACAAACATTTCGGAGGCCATTCTCAGATTAAGACTGGGTGGCAGGTGCTGGGGCGAGGGTCACCGCGCCTCTGAGCTTTCTGGGCCTACCTGGTGCCTTTGCCAGCTGCAGCTGCCTTCTTGCCCACTGCTTTGATCACACCCACAGCAACTGTCTGTCTCATGCCATGAACAGCAAAGCGGCCCAGGGGAGGACAGTCAGAGGAGCTCTCGGCACACATGGGCTTGCCAGGAACCATATCAACGGCGGCAGCATCACCAGATTTCAAAAACTTTGGGCCATCTTCCAGCTTTTTCCCAGAATGATGAGATGCTCTTTATCAAGTTGGGGACATTTATTTTTATTTTATGTTATGGGCTGCGTTGTTCCCACCCCATCCCCCAATTCATAGATTGAAGCCCTAAGGTGATAGGGCCTTTAAGGGAGTAATTAAGGTTAAATGAAGTCATAAGAGTGGGGCCCTAATTTGATGCAACTGTTGTTCTTATTGAAAGAGGAAGAGACTCCAGAGATAACTCTCACTCCAAGCACACACACACACACGGAAGAAAGACATCTGAGACACAGAAGGCAGCTCTCTTCCAGCCAGGAAGAGGGGGCTCACCAGTATCCTGCTAGGACCTTGATCTTGGACTTATATTCTCCAGAACTGTGAGAAAATAAATTTCAGTTGTTTAAGTCATGTGGCCCTAGCAGACTAAGACAACTGGCGTTTAATTTTGTCAAATGCTTTTTCTGTTTTGGTAAATGCACTTTAGTTACTTGTAGCATGTAAGGGGGGTGGCGGGGAGGTGGGGAAGAATCTTTAGGGAAACTTACAAATGACAGAGAATGAAATGTATTTCATATATTTTAATTTAATTTTTATTTTTAGCTATGTTATTACTAAAGTCATGTAGCAACTCATTTAAGTTCTATTGGAAAATTGAGTAATTTCAGAAGAATTAAAAATTGATATTTTGATGGCTGTATTGTAAGTTGTATCTATACTATTTAAAAATATATGTTGAAAAGTCGTTCAGAATACTTTTGGGCAATATTTTCCAATTCTAAGAAAGAATTAAACATATTTTTTTTTTGGAAAATGATTTTATCAAAAAATTTTAGAACATTATACGGACCATAAAACCAAATAATGCTCTGAAATGGTGATGTCCAATACGTTAGTCCCTTGCCACAACAGCTGTTGACCACTTGGAATGTGGCTGGTCAGAGTTGAGACGTGAGATGTGGCAAACTGTCATGGGAGAGGTGGTGAGGATGCGTTGTAACTGGCCCTCTGCAATGGTAGAAATGAGAAATTACTAGTTTGGAAGTGTATTCATTTTCTAAGGCTGTCTTAATAAAGTAGCACAAACTAAGTGGCTTAAACAATAGAAATTACTGTCTCACAGTGCTGGAGGCTAGATTTCTAAGATCACAGTGTTAGCAGGGTTGGTTCTTTCTGAGGGCTGTGCAAAATTTTTTGTTGTTGTTGTTGTTTTAATGCTGTCTTGATTCCTTTTGAGGCCGTGGCTAGAGGCCAGTGAGTTCCTATTCTTGAGCACCTGATTAAATTCCCATCCCAACCGCTTCCTTAGTTGGGCTCTCGCACTCTGGGCCACCGCCCCAGAACGCTATCCCAGGCAACTAGGAACAATCCTTTTGCCCTGGAACCTGTGAAATTTTTCCAAATTTGCCAATACAAACAAAGAATCCCCAAAACCTAGGAAACCCCAGTCCACTTGCCCTGTATAAACTGTCTCCCTACAGTTCCAGCTTGCTGTTACCCTAACCCCAGTGCAACCCCTGTGTGCAACCTTCTCTCATTTGGAGTTACGATTAACAGAGAGTTCTGCCTTTCATCTACTTGAGTGTCCTTGTGTTGTGTCCTGCTATCAAAGGAATCTATCGATCTTATAAAACATTTGTCACTGTGAGCAGAATAGCGTGGCTGTGACCCCTGGCTCTTGCATAGCTTTTTGGGGGTCTGCTCTTGGCTTACTAATTGTCTCTAAACTACCAGGAGAACAACTTGGGAAGGAAATGTTGTCGCTTATTGGTGAGCATGTGCTTTAACATTGTTGCTTACTGCTGGTTTCCATGTCTCTCCTTAGTGTCAAAATATTAAAAAGGAGAAGTTCGAACTGGCTGAATGCCAGGGGCTAGATACCAGCCAGGTGGGGCCACCTTAGAGCAGTGGGAACGATAGGCCAGTTGAGTCACACTCTCTAGGGTCCAGCCTTCTAGAAGGTCTATTATAGACGGAATGTTTGTGCCTCCCCAAGTAATATGCTGAATCCTATTCCCCCAGTGTGATAGTACTTGGAAGTGGGGCATTGGGAGGTGATATGGTCATGAGGGTAGAGCCCTCACGAATAAAATTAGTGCTCTTATAAAAAAGACCCCAGAGAGCAACTTGTCCCTTCCCCCATGTGAGGAAACAATGAAAAGGGTCTGTCTGTGAACCAGAAAGCAGGGCCTCATCAGACACCAAATCTGCTGGTGACTTGATCTTGGACTTCTCAGCCTCCAAAACGTGAGAAAGAAATTTCTTTTGTTTATAAGTCACCTCATATGGTTTTTTGTTATAACAGCCTGAACAGACTAAGATAGTGGGCATTAACAGTCTGATATAATAAGTAATAAATTATAATTAAGTCTTTGGCACCTACAAATTGGCTTGACAAAATGGGACTCCACAGACCCTCCATTAAAATAGTTAATATGACCCAATGTAAGTTTAAAAAGGTCCTTCAACAATTGAGATGTTGTATAAGACCAAATTAATAAATAGGTGATTATTCCCACTTCTTCTTCATTTGACAGTTCAGTTTCGCCTGTTTTTAAACTTAGGGTGAATGAATATGCCTCATGGTGTATTATTACAACATTAATGCTATGGTCAAACCCATTAAAGCCCCTATACCCAATCCAATATTAATATTAGTAACTCCATCTAATATGTTCTATTCAGTGCCTATTTTAGCAGCCTCTCAGCTGCAGTTGCTTTCATTTCCAAAGGAACACAATATACCTTTACTAAACTACCCATGAAGCACCTTTGCAGGCCTTGTCATCACACAGTCTTTGCAGGCAAGATATTTAACTTCATCCACCTGTCTACAGGAACACAAGTACGCCATTACATTAATGGCATCTTCCTCTAAGGAGTTTTGTTTAACATACTTATTGAGGATATTTAAGTCCAACATCTTTTAATCATTTCAGAGTTCTAGAGACAACACATTCCTCGTGTACCAATTTTACTTAATCTCCCTGATGCTAGTACTTACAGATGAGCTCTCCTTAAGTGGTACTTAACCCCAAGAAAAGGCTCTAAAATCTATCCAAATTAAAATCAACAGGCTCTCAGAGACTCCTTCACTATAGAGGCTTTAAGCAACCTCCTCTCATACTTTCTGGAGTCATTGGACTACCTATGATGGCCATAAGTTGCCCATGAGCTTCAGATGCAAAAAACTTCCCCTCTTGACCCTATGCTACATACCCTTAGAGCGAAAATTACTAACCACGTACTAGGTTTCCTGAAAATAAAGGTTCTCACACACTCTGAGCCTGTGACCCTCTATACCCAGCTGTTCATTATGCCTTAAATCATATAAGCAGAATCCCACAAGCTCGTCATGGCTACTGTGGCCTCCTAATACAAGATGGAAGTAAACCTGGGCCCTCTGGATTATTCCACCTGCAGGAGGGGGTGGCCTGCTCAGCTCTCAGTCCCTTGCCAGATGCCATAGTGCTGTGTTTTGTCACACCTTCCCCAGACCTCTTGGTTATCTAGGGAACCCCTTGGGATTGAGTGATAGCAATGGGAGTTCTTAGACTGTAGAGATGACATTGCCACCATCATCAGTGACCCACATCAACCAGAGTGGTGTCCACTTGAAAATAATACCCTAGCACCACATTGAAGATGACATTATCCCAGCCGAAGACCTTGATGCTGGACATGACTTTGTTTCCTGATCAAGAAACAATTTCTTCCAGGACACTGAGACCACTGGCTCAGCAACCTCGCTCTCTGCCTTTTTTAAGGCACTGACAAATTAGACACAGGACATTCATTGTGTTTGTTTCTTTGATATTAGGAATTCTCTGATGTTTCCTGAGCTTGCAGTTTGCTTAGCCCATCATCCTGGTATACTCCTTGCTTTCTGCCAAAATGTCTACCCTTAACTCCCATGTCTAAAGGAAAATCTAGTAGAGGGTACTACTATCTGTGATAGTCTAAAAATTAATGGAGATTATTGCTTTCCCCAGGGGCAACTGCCTATATAGGTTCACCCTTCAACTCCCTGGGAAGAAGACCTCCCACTCCTCTGTGCCTTCTCATACTTTCCACCTCTGGTTTTCCACCACAACCTCCCGCCTGTATCTTTCTTTGACTGTGATCACTGCAACAACACCTTCCTCTTAGTTACAAATACCACAAACCTCTACATATACCTAACCAAACTATCAGTTTATATCCCTCAACAATGTAACTGCTGGACCTGCCACCTCGAATGAAGGAATACACTAAGATATCATTGTGAAAAAACATAACTCACACTTCTAACATACTTTATAACTCAACCAGATATTGTAAGAGATCCTGGAAATTCCAGATTTGTTTTCTTAGCTAATGCAATTTAATGAGAACCCCTTAAACTTCTACTTGTCCTCTGTTTTATTCTCATAAGATGTTTTCCGTGTGGTGTAGGGTAACTTATGCACTACTCACTAAAATTCCCCTCTGCTATTTCGGCCATTCAACTACTCAAGATAATCAAACTCAAAACTGATGTGAAGATCAATGGGTCAATTTTAATATAGTTTTTATTTTTTAAATGCTGTCTACACCCAATTTTGAGGCATTTGAAGAAGGATAGTAAGAAGCTAAGAAAATTTGGGGGCAAGTAGAATAGGGAAACTGAGACAAAGAAATTAAACAAGCCAAACAATTTAAACAGTTTGCAGACAGCTGGTGCATCATAAGACCTTATCTTTCCTAACCAAGAACACTTGAGGACAAATGGTTTATACCTCTCCTCCCTAACCAAACAATGAATAGCTTAAATTACCCTGGTCAGGGAGATAGAGGACAGAGCCCCAATTAGTGAATTTGTGCCAGCCAAACCCAAGGATGGATGAAATTAAGGGAACAAATAACAAAAACCCAATTAGAGTCAGACAAACCAAGATAAAAATAAAGCAGTGAAGCTGACCAGAGAATATCCCCAAATCCCCTATATACTCATTTTGATGCATCAACTTATTAAAAATGAACCTGGAAAGCTGATGAATATTCTGCTGAAACGCTCCCCTAAGACTCTTGCCCATGGAAGAAAGATGAAAACCCTCAAAACAAAGACCCAGCACAGGCTCTCTCTAGAGCACACCTATGTCCATTCTTGGGAATGAACTTTTTACTATCTTTCTCGTAAACTCTAAGGGTCCCTGAGAGACTCTCAGGCTTACCCCCTGATCCTGTCTCCAGGGCCCCCTTTTTCTCTGACTTCCCAGTGAGCTAAAAGCAGCCCTGCCTTGGCTCATTTCTTTCCTATGACATTTCTAGGGAGCCACAGCAAAGTACTGCTTAGGCTTCCTCCTGTTGCTTCTTTTACTCTAAGCCCTTCCTTTGTTTCACTGTCCCCAGCTTTAATACATGTATTCTCAAAATCACCAGGACTGGTCTTGTGAAATCATTCTTGTGCGAAGTCAAGAACCCACACACGACAGGATGGCCTCAGGCAGACCCGCTTTGGGCCTGGTCCTTGTGAAAATTTGACCCACTCAATTACCCCAAATAATCATTCTGTCTACTCAATTTTGAGGCAATCACTGGAGGATGGTCAGTTCCCTTCTTTGTGCAGCTAAGTCCACACCCCAATTATTTCCCTTATTTAAGCTGTCATACTCTGGGCCACTCTGCATCCGCCCTCATTACCCTAAGGCCAAGAAAAACCACTGACATTTCCTGTCAGTTGTGAATCAGCCAAAAGCATGTAGAATGTAGATAAAGATAATATAACAATATGATGAAGAAAAATGATAATCCTGTTGAGAGTAAACAAAGTGACCAAAGGAGACAGATTCACTGAATCCATTGATTGATTTTCAGTGAATGTGCATTAAAGAAGAAAATCTCTCCAAATGCATCCTTTGGGGAAGACTTCAACTTTGAGCTTACTGATCTCCATCATTACCATGGTGCCTGGTAAGTCTGACACTGTGACATTTTCATCCAAAAATAAAGTTTTCTTTTAATAGTGATGAGGATGCTCTTGATCCACTCATAAAATGTTCATAAGATGTTTAATGATTTGTTCAAATAAAAGTGTAAATTTGTGCATTATCCAGCAGACTTCCTTCTGAGTCACCTTACCTAAATGGTGCATTGACTAGTTGACTAGCTGAGTCCAGAGTAATATTTGGAACCCTGGAATAAAGTGAAACTAAACTTCTGGGACAAGACAAAATGTAGTGTTTTTGCCAGTTGTTTGGTTTGTATTTTTATAGTCTCACTTTGAATTCTTATTTTTGGACCTTAATATTTATTGTATAATTATTTTTTTCTCTTTTGATATTTCTAATATTTCTAGCTCTGAAGCTAAGAAAAACCCCCTAATTTCTATTTGGGTTTTTAAATTTTAAAATAGAGGGAAGAAATTTATGGGTACAATTTGTTTCAGAAAATGAGGATCAGGAAACATAACAGTAGATAAATGATAAATAATTAATTCAAATAAAGGATTTCAAGCTCTAACCAGAACTCTATATACAAATGTACTTCTTCCCAAAAACATAAACAGATAGAACATACGAGTGGAGGGCTCCAATTAGAGCAGTCTTGGGCAGCTAGAAACAAACTTTTGAATCCTTTCTGTCTTTCTTTGCAATGACCCCCAACAAGTTCCACAACATTATGAAAAAAATTGGCTTCCACATTTCCATATTATGTCTAGTTAAAAAAGAAAAACAATTCTTAGAAGAAAGAAAGAGGGAACCTAGTGCCTACGAAAGCTGAAAGATATTGGCAGGGAGGGAAGAACATTTGAAATGAACTCAGATGAAAGAAGATTCTGTAGAGAAATATTTAGATGTGGTAGGGTGCTGGCAGGAAACAGGTAGCAACAAAAAAGGTGTAATTGAATAGAGTTTAATTAAAACCTATTAATGTAATTGACTCCATTACCTGTTTAAAGGAGAACACTGTAAGATTGCTTCAGGTATTTGATAAAATTAAAAACTCATTGATTATGAAAAGTTTTTTTTTCCTGTGTGTGTAGTTTAAGACTTAATTTTTTAGAGTTTTATTTTCAAAGCAAAATTGAGAGGAATATACAGCAATTTCCCATACACCTTCTAACCCCAAACCATGCATAGCTATCCCTATCAATACTCCTCCACCAGAGAGTTACATTTGTTACAATTGATAAACTTACATTGACACATCATTATCATTCAAAGTCCATAGTTTAAGTTAGCAATTAATCCATTTATATTTAAGGTTATTATTGATAGGTACTTATCTATTGCCATTTTATTTCTTTATGCCTATGTTTTGCATTTTCTCTGTTTCAACTTCTAATTATGACTGTCCCTTTAACATTTCTTGCAATGCTGGACTGGCAGTGATAAACTCCTTTAGCCTTTTCTTTGTCTGGGAAGCTCTTTATTTCACCATTTATTTTGAATGATAGCCTTGCTGGATAGAGTAGTCTTGGTTTCAGATCCTTGCTTTGCATTACCTTGAATACTTCATGCCATTCCCTTCTGGCCTTTAGAGTTTCTGATGAGAAGTCAGCTGACTGCCTTATGGGAACACCTTTGTAGGTAACAGATTGCTTTTCTCTTGCTGCCTTTAAGATTCTCTCTTTGTCTTGAATTTTTGGCATTTTAATTATGATGCGTCTGGGTGTGGGCCTCTTTGGGTTCTACTTGCTTGGGACTCTTCTGTGCCTCCTGAATTTGTATGGCTTTTTCCTTGACCATGTTAGGAAAGTCTTCTGCCATTGTTTCTTCAAACAGTTTCTCTAACCCTTGCTTACTTTCGACCTCCTCTGGCACTCTGGTATGAATATTGTTACATTTCATGTTGTCCTACAGCTCCCTTAGACTGTCCTGTTTTTTAATTGTTTTTTCTTTTTGTCCTCTGATTGAGTAATTTTTTTTAACCCTGTCTTCTAATTCACTGATTTGATCCTCAGCTTCCACTAATCTGCTGTTTACTCCTTCCATTTTTTTTTTTTCTTCTACTATATCATTCTTAATTTCCTTCATAGTTTCCATTTATTTTCTCATGCTATTGAGGATCCTTACAATCAGTATTCTGAACTCTATATCTGATAGATTTCTTATCTCCACTTCATTTAGGTCTTCTGGAGAATTCTTTTTTTCTTCAATTAGGGCCTTCTTTTTTTGTCTCCCCATTTTGGCTGCCTATTTGGATTTGTTTCTATGTATTAGGCAGATCTGCTAGGACTCTCAGCCTTTTGGGCTGTCTCTGGTGCAGGCAATGTCTCACTGTTTGTGACTGGCTTTGAGTATCTTGTTTGAAGTTTTGCACGCTCCACAGCTTGTGGTTCCCTCTACTGGGGCTGGGTGTGTTTGGACAGAACCAAGATGCACACCAAGGTCTGCTTTTCCAAGCCCTGGGTCCAGAAGAAAATTAGGCCTGGTATTGTGTTTTAATATCAAATTTCACTTTTTCATTGTGTTATACAGGAAAGCATTTAACTTTTGTATAGTAACCTTGTCCTGCAACCTTGCTATAACATTTATTAGTTCCAGGAGGTTTTTGTTCAGTTTCTTTGGGATTTCTCTTGGAATTGCTTAGATGGTCATGCCATCTGTGAACAAAGACATTTTTATTTCTTCCTTCGTAATCTATATATCTTTTATTTGTTTTTCTTTTCTCTCTTATTTTATTTTAATTTTTTTGTATTACATTAGCTAAGATTTCCAGTACTGTGTTGAAAAGGAGTGTCGAGAAGGGACATCCTTATCTTTTTCCTAGAGTAAGCTTATAATTTCTCACTGCTAAGCATGGCTTTAGCTGTAGCTTGTTTTTATTTGTTGTTGTTTTATAGATATTCTTTATGAAGCTGAGGAAGTAACTCCTCTATTCCTATTTTACTGAGGGTTTTTATTGTTGTTGTTTTTGTTTGTTTGTTTTTTTACTCATGAATGGGTGTTGGTCTTGTTAAATGATTTTTCTGCATCTATTGATATAAATCATGTGATTCTTCTTCCTTAGCCTATTGATGTGATGGATTGCATTAATTTTTGAATGTTTGACCAGTCATGCATACTTGGAATAAAACCCACTTGGTCACTGTGTAGTTGTCTTTATGCATTGTGGGTTTGACTTGCTATTATTTTGTTGAGGATTTTTGTATTTGTGTTCATGAGAACTATTGGTCTATAGTTTTTTTCTCTTGTAATGTCTTTCTTTAGTTTTAATATTAGGGTAATACTGAACTCATAGAATGAGTTTTCTTTGTTCTATTTTCTGAAAGATATTGTATAATATAGCTGGTATAATTTCTTTCTTAAATGTTTGCTAGAATTTTTCAGCAAACATTCTGGACCTGGTGTTCTTTTGGAAGATTAGTAATTATTGATTCCATTTTTTAAATAGATATAGGCCTACTCTGATTGTCTGTTTCTTCTTGTGTTTTGGCAGAGAGTGTTTTTCAAGGGATTCTGTATTCAGGTTATCAAATTTGTGAGCATAGAGTTGATAGCATTCCTTTGTTATTCTTTTATTGCCCATGGGACCTGTAGGGTGTCCCATCTTTCATTTCTGATGTTAGTAATTCAATTAGTAATTCTTTTATTAGCTAGTCTGGATAGAGGTTTATCAATTTCATTAATCTTTTCAAAGAATTGGTTTTTCAAAGTCACTGAACCACTTTAAATTCCTCGTAGCAATTTTTGAGAATTTCAATTTTTCCATATTGTCTCCAACGCTTATTATATAATTATCTATATCTCTTTGATTAGCCATCTGAGTGGGAGTGAAAAAATATACCGCAGCAGTTTTTATTTGTACTTCCTTAATGATGAATGATGTTGAGCATTTTTTCATGTGTTTATGTAACATTTGTATATTTCCTTTGGAGAAATATGCAGTCAGGCTCTTTATCTAATTTTAAATTATTTGTTTTTTATATTACATTAAACATAAAAGTAAACTTAAAGCTCTTAGCTTTAAGAGCTCTTTATATATTTCAGATAGAAGTCCCTTATTAAGCATGTAATTTACAAATATTTTCACCCATTCTATGATTGTCTTTTACCTTTCTTGATAGTGTCCTTTGAAGCACAAAAGTATTTAATTTTAATGTATAATTTATTTGTTTTTTTTCTTTGTCACTTGTACATTTTTGGATCTTATCCAAGAAGGTTTTACATAATCCAAGGTCAAAGATTTACTCCTATGTTTTCCTCTAAGAGTTTTATAATTTTAGCTCTTACATTTAGGTCTGTGATTTTTTTTTTAATCCTCACTCAAGGATAATTTTTCCATTGCTTTTCAGAGATAGTGGAGTGGAAGAGAGAGAGAAAGAAACATCAATGTGGGAGAGACACATTGATTGGTTGCCTCCCACATGCTCCTTGATGGGCTTGGGATCGAGCCTGCCACTGAGGTATATGCCCTTGGCTGGAATTGAATCCTGGATCCTTCAGTTCTCACCCTGAGGACTGGCTTAACCACTGAGCTCTAACTACTGAGCAAAACTGGCTAGGGCAGGTATATGATTAATTTTGAGTTCACTTTTATGTTTAGTGTAATAAAGAACTCCACTTAATTCTTTTGCATGTGAATATCCAGTTGCTCCGATACCATTTGTTGAAAAGGCTATTTTTCTCTCCACTAAATGGTCTTAAAATCTTCATTGAAAATCAGTTGACTATAGACACATTGATTTATTTCTGGATTCTCAATTCTATTTTCTATTCCATTGATTTATATATCTATCCTTATGTCAATATCACAATGTCCTGATAACTGTAAGTTTTTAAATAAACATTTGTGAGTCATTCAACATAGTTTTTAAATTTTATTTTAAAGATTGCTTTGACTATTCAGATGTCCTTGCATTTCCACATGAGTGTTAGAATTGACTTGTCAAGTTTTGCAGAAAAAGCCAGCTTGGATTTTGATAGAAATTGTGTTGAATCTGTAGATGATTAATTTGGGGAGTATTGGTATCTCAACAATATTAAATCTTCTAATTCTTGAACACAAATGTCTTTCCATTTATTTAGGCCTTCTTTAGTTTCATTCAACAATGTTTTATATTTTCAGAGTATAACTTTGGCATTTCTTTTCTGATTTTTTCTTATTTTATTTTAATGTTATTTTTAAAAAATTTTATATTTCGATTGTTCATTGCAAGTACATAACAACATGATTTTTGTACATTAATCTTGTATCTTAAGGCATTCATTTAAAATTTTTGAATAAACAAGTTCAGCAAGTTTTCCCTTTATGAACTTTCAATTCAGTATTAAATAGAAGTGGTAAAAATGGCCATCCTTGTTTTGATCCTGATTTTAGAGGAAAGCATCCAGGCTTTCATCAGTAAGAATGATGTTAGATATGAGTTTTTCATACATGTCTTATCAGATAGAGAAGTTCCCTTCCATTCCAAGTTTTTTGGGTATTTTTATTATGAAAGGGTGTTGGATTGTATGAAAGACTTTTTCTGCATCAATTGAGATAATGGTATAATGTGTTTTTTGTCCTTTATCCTATTGATGTAGTACATTACATTGATTTTCATATGTTGAACCACCCTTGCATTCCCGAGATAAGTACCACTTGACCATGGCTTATAATTCTTTTAATATGCTGCTGGGTTCAGTTAGCTAGTATTTTGTTGAGAATTTTTGCATCTACTTTCATAAGGGACATTGATATCTAATTTCATTTCTTGTGTTGTCTTTGTCTGGCTTTGGTGTCAATGTAATGCTGTCCTCAGAATGAGTTGATAAGTTTTCCCTCCCCTCCTATCTTTTGGATGAGTGTGAAAAAATTTAAGGTTAAATATTTGGTAGAATTCACCAGTGAAACTATCTGGGCCTGAGCTTTTCTTTGTAAGTAGTTTCAAAATTACTAATTCAATGTTTTTGCTAAATTTGAATAGAGGTCTATTCAGATTTACTATTTCTTCTTGAGTCAGTTTCAGTAGTTTGTGTGTTTCTTGGAATTTCATGTAGGTTATCTAACTTGTTATATAATTGTTCATAGTATTCCCTTATAATTCTCTTTAGTTTTGTAAAAACAGGTGGCACATTAATTTGGGCAATTTAGTCTTCTGTGAGATCACACTCTTAACTTTCCAGGGGGGCTTTTGTCTAGCTAAAAATGTCTAGTGGTTGCCACTTTATTCTTTCAGAGACCTAATGAAAAGAAGTGACAGCATGCCCTTGATTTGATTTATACTCTGAAGCTGTATGTTAATAGCTGTATCTTTGTCCCCATGCTGTATTATAACTTGAGAAGCTTCTACTAATAGGAGGAGGTGTAGAAGAAAAATAGTTTAATTTTCCAACTCAGAAAGTCCTGGCATTTCAGAGCTTTAAATATTTTATCTAAATTCTGAGGTGATCTTTTGATTTGACCTCTTTCAATTTTCTGCTCAGAAATCTCCTTGTCCAAAACCATTTCCTATGCTCCAAGTTACCATAGGCAACAGTGATATGCCAGTGATATCTACCTACATAAGATGAGCTTTTTTTTTTTTTTTTTTTTAAATCCTCACCTAAGGATATGTTTATTGATTTGAGAGAGAGAGAGAGAGAAATATCAAAGAGAAATATCAGAGAGAAACATCCATCAGTTGCCTCCTGTAGGTGCCCCAACTGGGGATCAAACCTGCAACCTGGGTATGTGCCCTGATCGGAAATCGAACCCACAACATATTGCTGCATGGGACAATGCTCCAGCCAATGGAGTCACCTGGCCAGGGTGAGCTACCTTTTTAAAAATCTTTTATAATGGTTTCTTTGCCATTTGTCACCTGGTTCCAAATCCAATACTGTATATTATCATGTTTTTATTACAACAATATTCAATTTTTTGGTACCAATATCGGTATTAATAACCTATTGCCCCAACAATGATGCATAAACTACCTCCCCCCCGTTTAGTGGATGACAATACTAAACATTTATTATTTATTATTTTTTAAAAAATTTATCTTTATTGTTGAAAGTATTGCATGTGTCCCATCCCCCCCCCCCATTGACTCCTTCCACCTCACTCCCACCCCCTACCCAGGCCTTCACCCTGTCATTGTCTGTGTCCATGGGTTATGCACATATGCATATAAGTTCTTTGGTTAATCTCTTCCCACCCTCCGCCCCCCTTCCCTCTTTCCTCTGAAATATGATCACCTGTTACATGCACCAATGTCTCTGGATCTATTTAGTTCATCAGATTCTTTTGTTCATTGGCTTCTTCTTAAAGAAGATCCTTCAACATTTCCTGTAGTACTGGTCTGGTGGTGATGAACTCCTTTAGCTTTTCCTTGTCTGAGAAGCTCTTTATCTGACCTTCAATTCTAAATGATAGCTTTGTTGGGTAGAATAATCTTGGTTGTAGTTCCATGTTTTTCATCACTTTGAGTAGTTCTTGCCGCTCCTTTCTGGCCTGCAAAGTTTCTGTTGAGAAATCAGCTGACAGTTGTATGGGTGCTCCCTTGTAGGTAACTAATTGCTTTTCTCTTGCTGCTTTTAAGATTCTCTCTTTGTCTTTAACCTTTGGCATTTTAGTTATGATGTGTCTTGCTGTGGGCCTCTTTGGGTTCCTCTTGTTTGGGACTCTCTTTGCTTCCTGGACTTGTAAGTCTATTTCTTCCCCTAGGTAGGGGAAGTTTTCTGTAATTATTTTTTCAAATAGATTTTCAATTTCTTGGTCTCTTTCTTCGCCTTCTGGCACCCCAATAATATGAATGTTGGGCCTCTTGAAGTTTTCCCAGAGGCTCCTTATGCTATCTTCATATTTCTGGATTCTTTTTTCTTTTTGCTCTTCTGGTTGGGTGTTTTTTGTTTCTTCATGTTCCAAATTGCTGATTTGATTGTCAGCGTCCTCTGCTCTACTGTTGATTTCATGTAAATTATTCTTCATTTCAGTTCGTGTAGCCTTCATTTCAAATTGGTACTTTATTATGTCATTGATTTTCTCAATTATTTTCTTTATACTCTTACTAATATCCCTGAGCATCCTTATAACCATTATTCTGAATTCTGCATTTGTTAGCTTGCTTGGATCTATTTCATTGAGTTCCTCTTCTAGAGATTTCTTCTGTTCTTTCCTTTGTGACATGTTTCTTTGCCTCCGCATTTTGGCTGCCTCCAGGTGTTTGTTTCTATGTATTAGGTAGAGCTGCTATGTCTCCTGGAATTTGTAGAGTGGCTTTGTATAGTAGGTGCCCTGTAGGGTCCAGTGGCTCAGCATCCCCAGTCACCTGAGCTGGGCCTTCTAGGTGCTCCCCTGTGTGGGCTGTGTGCATTGTCCTGTTGTAGTTGAGCCTTGGTTGCTATTGGCGTCCCTGGGAGGAATTGATCCCCAGGCCAATCAGCTGTGAGGACCAGCTGCAAGGACCAGATGTGAGGACCAGAGAGCTGCCGTGTTGGAGACACCCCTATGGAGCAGGATTTACTTCAGTGGAGCTTTGGTGTTCACCAAATGCGCCCCTTGAGTGTGTCACTTGTGGATGTGGTAGGGTTGTAATCCAGCGTGGTCGAGTCTGACCACCAAGTGCACTGTCTCTGAGGCCTCCCGGGAGGTACAAAGTCAGCCTCTGCCAGTGCCTTGCCCAAGGCCACCCAGCATGAGCTACACAGCAAACTGTAGTTGGCTGCTCCTTGTGCTGAGCTTGGAGGTGCCCAGGAGAGGCCAAGCTACGAGCCAATGCAGGCTGCTGCTAGTGCCAGGCCTGAGGCCACTTATCAAGCCGTATGGGACCCGCTGCTGCTTGTTTGAGAGATTTTAGGAAGGTCCCAAACATGAGGCTCGAGAGGCCACTTGCACAGAAAAGCCACTGGAAATGGCCTGGATGAGCTTGCAAGTAGGGAGGGGCGGGGCCACAAGGAATCACCAGGGCGGGGTCAAAGGTGTGAGTCAGTTGCTGGCGATTCAAATATGGCGCCTGCCTGCCAGCTGTGTGCGGGGAGGACTCGCCAAAGGAGCCATGGCCTCTGCCAGCCCTTCTGCCTGGGAGAAAGCTGTCCTCCCACCTCTCACCCGATTTCAGGCAGCTTAGTTCCTCCCCGAGTGTCCCAGGTCCTTTCAGGCTGCTGCCCGGCGCTGGGCTCAGAGGGAGCGTCTGAGTGAGTCCATGCGCAGGCCCTTTAAGAGGAGCTACTGGGGCTCCCGCAGCCTCTGGGACCCTCAGCCTCAGTCCCCGCTGGTTTCACAGCCCGGAGTTGTGGGGACGTCTCTTCCCGGCCCTGGAGCCCTGGGCTGGGGGGCTGCTGTGGGGCTGGGACCCTCACTCCTCTGGGAAACCCCCACTGCCGAGATTCCCTCCTGGGTTTAACTTGCGATACCGGGTGTGGGCCGGCAGCCACATCTCTGGGATTCAGCCCCGATCCGCCCGCGTCTCCACCCCTTTTACCAGTCTGGGTGCTTCTTTGGGTCCCTGATTGTGGGGCTTCTGTTCAGCCAGATTTCAGGAGGCTCTGAGTGACGGTGGTTCTGTATTTTCGTTGTGATTTTGATGTGGTTGCGGGAGGCGGCGGGTGCAGCTGTTACGCACGCCGCCATCTTGTTTCCTCCGATTCTGCCTAAACATTTATTCTTACGTTCTTAGGTCTGTGGTTTGGTTGGGGCAGCTCTGATTCAGGCTGCAGATCTGCAGGTCAGCTGAGGTCTGGCTGATCTAGTCTGGAATTTGTTGAGGCTTAACTCCAGGCTGAGAGTTCAGGTCAAGCCTGATTCATGTGTCATTTAGTCTTCTGGGACCTGGTAGGCTATTTAAGCCATGTCCTTCTCATGCAGTAGTAATCCCTTTTAAGGTCGAAGCCAATAACTCGCTCACACTGTCACTTCTGCCTAAATTACATCCGACAAAGCAAATTACAGGGCTAAGCCCAATATCACGGATGGAGAAATATACTGTACTTCTAGTGGGGGGAAGACTAAAAATCACAGGGCAAAGGGTGTGTATACAGGAAGTGGTGAGGGATTAGCAACATTAAGGCAAGTTACCAAAAGGGATATGAGAAGTTGAATTATTCCCGTGTAGAACAAATAAAATTTAAAAGAACCATAATCATTTAGTAAAATCTAAACTCAAATTCCAGTAGAAATTTCACTGGACAAAATCTATATTTAATACTAAAGAATAAAATGATAAAATATCTAGAAAAAAATTAACTGAATAATTAATTTTATTATTATAGTAATACTATCTTATTTTTCTAAGGGAATTTTGTCACATATAAAAGTTTATTCTAACTTTATACTGGTATTAGAGAGTTGTTTGACATGGAATAGGAAGTTCAGAAAAACAATTTTATAGACAAATATAGTATATATTAAAAATGGCACTTAAAATTAATGGGAAAATGATGGGCTGCTTAGCAAATAGTATTAACTCAACTGGTTCATGTTCTAAGAAACAATTTATTTAGATGTCTATAGCACACTTTTACTGAATTAGGTTGCATTCTACTCCAGCCACACACATTTTCTTATTGTTCCTTGAACACACCAATTGTGGGCCTTCTCCAAAGCACTTTACATCTGCCTGGAACATTTTACCCCAGATATTTCTGTGTTTGTTCCTCATTCCTTCAAGTCTTTTCAAAAGCTACCCTGTTTTACAGAGCAACCCTCAATTCTTATGGTAACCATCCCCTAGGATAGCTCCTCATGATCCTCACTATGTATTCATACCATTGTATAGTTCCATCCCATACTTGTATCAGGTTGATCTGTGTGACCAACAGTATACTCAGAAGTGGTGATATGTCACTTCTGAGATTAGGTTATTAAAGACATTTCAGCTTCTGATGGAGGGGAGGGCATACAGTAGTTTAATGATTATTCATCTTACTAACAATAGATAAGAGGTTTTCTTACAGACCCTGGAAAACTGGAGGATGTGTTTCAAGAGAAAAACAAACAGGGCTATAAAAAGATATACATTTTAAAAGTAGAACAAGGGCCTGGCTTATGTGGCTCAGTGGTTGAACATTGGTCTATGAACCAGGAAGTCACAGTTCAATTCCCAGTCAGGGTGCATGCCTGGGGTGTGGGCTGTATCCCTGGTAAGAGGCATACAGGAGGCAGCCAATCAATGTTTTGCTCTTACATTGATGTTTCTCTCTCTCTGTTCCCCTCCCTTCCTCTTTCTCTAAAAAAGTCAATAGAAATATTTTTAAAAATATGGAGGTGGCTTTGGAACCAAGGAGCAGATGGAATGACTTTAATCCAGGGAACTTGTAGGAAAGCATGGCTTAAAGGAAAAGCCAAAGATGTGGACATAAAATCCTTTGTTAGGACCTCAGAAAGATAAAAGGCATTTTACTAACAGCACCTTTCAATCAGACAAATGGACTTCTATAGAGTTTAAGGGTATGCCTCTTAAATCCTCCCAATGAGACAAAAGAACACTGAAAAGCTTAAGGGCATTGTCATCTCAGCAGAAGTCAAAGGTAGAAGAAGACTTAGCCTTAAGAGATTAGTGAAGGGATTGGAGAGGGATTGGAGAACAAAAAACACACAGTGGAAACTATAAAGTTTCCACTAAAGTTTCTCTCTCACCCTTCCACACTCTCACAGTGTATCTATAAAATTTCTAAAAGAATTACGTCAGCAGAAATGCCACTGGTTTATACTAAAAGTTACAAAGGGAGTAGAAAATAAAAACAATATTGGAGCCCTATAATTCTACTGCTACCAAATCAGGCTAAGAAAACTACTCAGCCCTAGTCAGTTTGACTCAGTGGTTAGAGCATCAGCCCACAGACTGAAGGGTCTCAGGTTCAGTTCTGGTTAAGGGCATGGACCTCGGTTGCAGGCTCAATCCATGGCCCCAGTCAGGGTGTGTGTGGGAGGCAACCAATCAAGATGTCTCTCTCACATCGATGTTTCTCTCTCACCCTTCCACTCTGTCTGAAAAGCAACGGAAAAAATATCCTTGGAGAGGACTGAAAAAAATCAAAGAAGAAAACTACACAGCTACAAAACATGTCAACTTTCATAAGAAAGGAAGGGATGACTCAAAAGACAGAAGTAAGTGTCCAGTCATGGAGAATAATTTTGGGGCAGAGGTAGGGCTGAATTTTATTCAAGGAGCTCTAAATATTTCCCTGGATGGATTCTAGAACTTCTACACATTAGTGAGTTCTGTGTGTTTCTTGTTCTCCAATCCCTCTCCTATTAAGTATAAGACAAACCACTAATGTTATGACTTAATAATTTCCAATGTTAAAAGCATGACATTAGAATTTCCTAAGAACTTGACCTGTGTTGCAAATGCTAAATTACTGTTATTTTGACTTTCTCAGTACCAGATAATTATCTTCATTCACTGCAGATAAAAAGATAGTGTATTATTGGGCATATTTTAAAACCACACTTAAATGTTGCAAAGAACATTGAGAAATACTATCAGAGATAACTGAGAACAAAAAGTAGTTTAGAAATCCATTTTCTGCTGGTTCTTAAATTGAACAACTAGCCTCCTAGTTATTGAGTGTGATGTTCTTATTCTCTTAGCAGAACTCTGAATTTAATTCTCAGTAAGAATTCTTGCTATATTTCCTGGGTCTATATTTTATCTAAATATCCAGAACTATCTGACAGAGTCACCAAATAATTGCTGCCATCCCTGAAGATCTACTATTGTAAGTAAGGAGAAACAAAGTAAAAAAAGAAGCCATTTAGGTAAAACTTGAATTGTGGTTCAAATGTTCCTTGGGATACAAATGCCTTAGAAATATACTGCAATCAAAGTAATCACTCTTATGGATATAAAATAATTATTAATTCTAAAATTACATTTTATTTCCACTCTTTTTAAATAGTGATAAAATTTTAAAAGTTGATAGTTTCAGTGAGTATTAAGTAAAGTCAGAGTTCAGACAGAAGGGTAGTTGGGTAAATCTCTTCTGAGGAATGATGTTCCACCTTCAATCTCATCTACTGTCTGGCTTTAATAGATTTCTACTTCATTATGACTACAAATCTTCACTCCTTCCCTGACATCTTTCTGGAGTTAAATACATGTATTTGAAAAGCTTATTGGACATCTCTACTTACCTATGATATAATAGGCATCTTCAGTTTAACATATGGAAACTCAGTCCATAATCCTTACCATGAAATTTTTGTGTACTCCTGAATTTTCTATTTCAATTAAACATATAACCATTTACATACCAACTCTTTCTTCTCTCATTATCTACTTCAAATCTGTCAATAGATACTTACAAATATACCTCCAAAACTTTTCAACATTTTTTCTCTCTTTATTTCCACTGCTACTATTTTAAATTGTCTTTTTTAAATTTTTTATCACTACTTGTCTAAACTATCATTACACTTGCATACTGGCTTTAGTTTCCTTTTCCGTAAGTAATCTTTCTAAATAAACACATCTTTCTAAATATCATCAACTTGCTTAAAATATCACTAAAATATCATTGTATACACCAAGAGTAAATATCATTGTATACACCAACAGTAATAGTATAAAAACCCCTATTTACAATAGCAGCAGAAAACAAAATATTAAAACTACAAATAAACTTAACAAACGTTCCAGATATCAGTGAAAACAAAAAAATTTTTTTTAAATTAACAGTGATTAAAAAAACCAGATTTTAGAGAGAGGAAGTGGGGGGAAACAGAGAGAGAGAGGAAAGAGAGAGAGAGGAACATCAATGTGAGAGAGAAACATCGATCAGCTCCCTCCTGCATGTGCCTTCACTGGGGATCAAACCTGAAACCTGAGTATATGTCCTGGCTGGGAACTGAACCCAACCACATTTTGGTGTATGGGACGATGCTCCAACCAACTGAGCCACACTAGCCAGTGTAAAAAATTAAATTTTCTTGTATTACATTAAGAAATATCTATATTCATGTATCAGAAAGCTCAGCAATGCTAATGTGGTATTTCTCACCAATTTAATCTACATATTCAATACAGTCACAATAAATCTATCAATAGAATATTTTTGTGAATGTTGTCAAGATAATCCTAAAGATTATATGGAAACAAGTAAAAGACTACAAAAGTGGCCAAGAATATTCTGGTGAATAAAGAAAGAATGAGGAAGAACAATGAGAGAGGACTTCTCTTATCAGACATAAATGCAAACATAAAAATTACAATAGTGTGGTAAATGCTTATAAATAGACAAATAGATCAATAAAATAAAACAGATTTATATGTGTATTGGACTTTGTTTATTTCAAAGATGAAAGACAATGGAACCTATGGAGAAAATTAAGAATGACATAGTAGAAATAAAAATACATTGGAAGGAAAAAACGGCAGATTAGAGGAAGCTGAGGATTAGATCAGTGAATTAAAGAACAGGATAGAAAAAAAATCACTCAATTAGAGAGCCAAAAAGAGAAAACAATTGAAAAACAGGAGGACAGTATAAGGGAGCTGTGAGACATCATAAAACATAACAATATTCACATTGTAGGAGTACCAGAAAGGGAATAAAGTGAGCAAGGGCTAGAGAATGCATTTGAAGAAGCAATGGCAGAAAACTTCCCTAACCTGGTCAAGAAAAAAGTCACACAAGTTCAGAAGGCACAGAGAGTCCCAGCAAGAACCCAAAGAGGTCCACATGCAGACACATCATAATTAAAATGCCAAAAATTCAAGACAAAGAGAGAATCTTAAAGGCAGGAAGAGAAAAACAATCTGTTATCTACAAAGGAGCTCCCATAAGGCTGTCAGCTGATTTCATCAGAAACTCTACAGGCCAGAAGGGAATGGCATGAAGCATTCAAGGTAATGAAAAGCAAAGCTCTGAAACCAAAACTACTCTATCCAGCAAGGCTATCATTCAAAATAAATGGTGAAATAAAGACCTTCCTAGACAGTCAAAACAAGGCTAAAGGAGCTTATCATCATCAAACCAGCATTGCAAGAAATGTTAAAGGGGCTGCCGTAATAAAAAGTAGAAAGTGAGAGAGAGAAACATAGTAAAGAATGAAAAAGTCAATAGATAAGTACCTATCAATAATAACCTTAACTGTAAATGGATTAAATGCTCCAATCAAAAGACATGTGGTAGCTGAATGGATAAGAAAATATTCTGTCTACAATAGACCCACCTTAGACCAAAAGACTCACACAGGATGAGAGTGAAGGGATGGAAAAAATGTTCTAAGCAAATCGCAGGGGGAAAAAAAGCTGGGGTAGCAATACTCATATCTGAGAAAGACAAGTATCACATGATCTCGCTCATATGTGGAATCTAATGAACAAAATAAACTGATGAACAAAATAGATCCAGATACATGGAAGCATGGAACAGATTGAGGAATCTAAGAGGGAAGGCAGGGGTGGGGTGGGATGTGTTGTGTAGGGAGAGATTAACCTAAGAATTTATATTCATATATGCATAACCCACGAACACAGACAATTGCATGGTGAAGGCCTGGAGGGGTGTGGGGGCATGGGAGCAGGATAGAGGGGTTCAATGGAGAAAAAAGGGGACAGTAATATTTTTAACAATACAGATAAATAAAAATAACAAAGATTAAAGACGAAAAACTTGAATAAATAAAGAATGGAAATTGAATGAATGATATTGGGATGATTGAGTATCCACAATAAATAAACAAATATAGGAAGGAAGGAAGAAAAGAAAGATGAAGGGTGAGAAAGATCCTGTCATAGTGTAATCAAAATAATTTCCAGAGACATCAAGTAGTAAGATATAAATAAAATTATAGAAATATAGGGAGATATTTTATAATCTCACAATAAGTGGATTTTCTTAGCAAATTACAACACCCAGAATCATAGAAAAAGGTAGAAAGGTTTTACTAGTCACAAAGCAAACAAGTTGTTATAGTACAGGTAGATAGAGGTATGGTCTTGGGCACTTGGTTTATTGAGATTTATTACTTAGAAGAGTGGAAGTGAGAGAAGCAAGATAGGACAAGGGAAGAAAGCCAAGGAAGGATTCAGCTGGAGACTAGATTCAGGATACTCCCATTTGAAGCTTTGGAACATAAAATACATTGCAGAGTTGGCTGCCTTGAAGAAAGGGATTACACTTTTGTACCTCTGTACCACTTAGGCATTGGCTGTCAGCTACTGCGATGGTGGGGGTGGGCAGTGTGTATTTTCTCAGATGAGGCAACTTCAACTCAGCTGAGGGCAATTCCCCAGAGAAGGGGGCAGTCATGAGATTTTAATAATCAACATTCTCAGCAGTTGGGAGATGAATAAAGAAGATGTGAGTGGGTACTCAAAGCATATATTGCAGTCCACTCTTTGCACCATTTATATCCATTGTTGTTTGTTTGTTTTTACATTAAGTTGACTTTATTCAGGCACAGTTTTTCCAAGATTCTTTTTGGTTACAACTTCTGAGAAAGCTTACAAAAGAAGGGTGGGTGACATACTACAGTCCCTGCTGCCATAGTTGGTCCCAAGGCCATAACTGATACCAATTATTTCTTTTATGGGAGCCTGCACAGCAATCAATAATACAATTAAAAAACCTACAACAGAGTGGGAGAAAATGTTTATAAACTATATATAGTCATGCAGCACTTAACAATGAGCATACATTCTGAGAAATTTGTCATTAGGTGATTTCATCCTTGTGCAAATACTTTAGAGTGTACTTACTTAAACCGAGATGGTGTAGCCTACTAAACACCTAGGCTATATGGTACAGTGTATTGCCCCTAGGCTACAAGCTCTACAGCCTGTTACTGTACAAAACAACATAAGATTAAATCAAGCACAAGAGAAAATGATGCAACCAAGGGACCGGGTAAACACAAAATGTATGAGGCTACTGCAGGCTTAACACTATATACTGTTTTATAGTAAACTGTGTTTTTATAAGTAGAAAAAGTAGACTCTGAAATAATGATAAAAAGTATAGCATAGTAAATATATAAACCAGTAACAATTGTTTATTATTATTATCAAGTGTTATATGCTGTACATAATTTCAAGTGCTGTACTTTTATATGACTGGAAATGCAGTAGGTTTGTT
The DNA here is from genome assembly GCF_054644295.1 of Miniopterus natalensis. Taxonomy (NCBI): domain Eukaryota; kingdom Metazoa; phylum Chordata; class Mammalia; order Chiroptera; family Miniopteridae; genus Miniopterus; species Miniopterus natalensis. Next base: position 37,059,440 of record NC_142086.1, on the reverse strand, counting down.
TACATCAGCATCACCACAAACACAAGCATAAAGCATTACAGCTACAACATCACTAAGTGAATGGGCATTTTTCAGTTCCATTACAATCTTGTGGGACCACCATTGCATATGCAGTCCATCAGTGACTCAAAAGTTGCTATGTGATGCATGACTGTATTTTATAAGAGATTAATATCCAAAATATATAGTGAACTCCTGCAACTCAATAGCAAAATGACAAATAACCCCAATTAAAAGATAGACAAAAGACCTGAGTAAATATAACTCCAAAGAAGACATACAAATGGTCAGCAGGTATATTAAAAGGCGCTACACACCACTAATCACCAGGTAAATACTAATCAAATCACAATGAGGTATTACCTCACACATCTTAGGATGACTATCATCAAGAAAACAAAAGAGAAGTGTTGGTGAGGATCTGGAGTAAAGGGAACCCTGGTACACTGTTGATGAAAATGCAAATTGGTACAACCAGCATGGAAACAGTATGAAGATTTCTCAAAAAATGAAAAATAGATCTACCATAATATTCATCAATCCCACTTCTAGGCATTTATTCAAAAGAATTGAAATTAAGATCTGAAAGAGACACCTGTACTCCCATGTTCACTGCAGCATTATTCACAGTAGCCGAGACATAGAATGACCTGAATGTCCACTAATGGATGATTGGATAAATACATAAAATGGAATGTTATTCAGCCTTTAAAAAGAAGGAAATCCTGTAATTTGCAACAACATGAATGGACCTGAAGGACATTAGGCTAAATGAAATAAACCATTCACATAAAAGCAAATATTGTATGATCTCACTTATATGTGGAATCTAAATTAGTCAAAGTTATAGAAGCAGAGAGTAGACTGATGATTGCCAGAGGCTGGGGAAGGAAGGGGGGAGCTGATGGTCAAAGGGTACAAAGTTTCACTTATGTAAGATAAATAAATTGTGGAGATATACTATATAGCCTAGTGTCCATAGCTAACAATAAATACTCTACAGTATACTTAAAATTTGTCAGGAAACTAGATCTTATGTTAAGTGTTTACCACACACTAACAATAAATAATAATAACAATAAAGGGGCTGGGAAGAAACTTTGGATTATGATGGATATGTCTTTGACCTTGATGGTGGTGATGGTTTCATGGGTCAACACTTATCCCTAAACTCAAAAAATTATATATATTGAATAGATACTATTTTTCACATTTCAACCATACCTCAATAAAGTGGTTAAAATTTTTTTTAAAATTACTGATCCCATAGTATGGAAAAAGTCAGGAGCACTGTATTAGTTTGCTAGGGCTGCTGAAACAAAGCACCACAAACTGAGTGGCTTTGACAGCAAAAATTTATTGCCTCAGTTGTGGAGGCTAGAAGTTCGAGATGAAGGTATTGGCAAGGCTATGCCCCCTCTGAAGGCACCAGGAAAGGATCTGTTTCAGACTTTTTCCTGACTTCTGTTATTCCTTGGCTTGTGGCACTATAACTCCAATTCAACATGGTGTTCTCCCTGTGTTCATGTCTGTTTGCTAAATTTCTTCTTTTTTTAAAGATACCAATCATACTGAATTAGGGACTCACTTTACTCCAGTGTGACCACATCTTAACTAATTACATTTGCAATTAAGGTATTTTTAAATAAGGTCACATTTTGAGCTAACAGGAAAGGACTTCAACATATGAACTTTTGGAAGACATAATTCAACCCATAACAAGTACCAAGCTATACTAATAATTGTTGTATTCTTCACTTGTACGTACATATACATGCATACACCCTTCCAGTTTCACTTAGAAGTATCCCTGATGAGTCAATAAAAATGATCAATTTCATTACATTTCAATGCTTGAATACATTATCTTTTTAATATTCCATGTATGAAACTGGAAATACATATATTATAATATTGTTGCATACCAAAGTATGATTGTTATCTTGAGGAATAGCACTTATACAACTGTTTAAGTTGCAAGTTGAACTAATTTCAACCATATTTTAGGTGCAGAATGGGTAGAATATTTATTAAAGAAAGAAAGGTTTTATGTGGCCTTAAATAAGATCCTATAGAAGAAACTGACATATAGAAATATTTACCATTTTCCTTTTCTTGTGACCAGTTAACACTTCTCAGAGGACTCATAAATGCTTATTGAATGGTTAAACCCAGGGAAAGAACTTTTTTAGGCCCTTAAAATGATAAGAAATACTTTAAAATCATTGTTGTTTTTAAAAACAATACTATAAAACTGAAGTTTTTCAGAAATCAAACTTCAGATTAAGACTACTTTGATTGTCAAAAACTCTGTAAAACCCAAAGGGAGGAATGCATGGGGGTCTTGGAACTGTGGAATTAGACATTTGAGCTAAGTGGAAGACTGTCATCTCTCCCCTCAACCTCCTCCCCTCACCTCCCACACCCTACTTTCCCCCATCCTCTATCCCCTACCCCCCACCCCACTCTGCTTCTGTTTTCGTCTTCCCAAGGTAAATGTATTAGTCAGGGTTTCTCAGAGAAATGGACCAACAGTGTGTGTGCGTGTGTGTGTGTGGAGAGAGAGAGACTTATTTTAAGGAATTGTCTTATGTAATTATAGAAGCTTGGCAAGTCTAAAATCTGAAGGGTGGGCCAGCAACCTGGAGACCCAGGAGAGAATTGTGGTTCAAGTCTGAAGGCAGTCTGCTGGCAGAATGTTCTTTCTCAGGAAGTCAGTCCTCTTTTTTATTAAGGTCTTTGACTGATTGGATGAGGCCCATCCACATTATGGAGACTAATTTGCTTTAGTCAATATCTACTGACTTAAATGTCAATCTCATCTAAAAATGTCTTCATAGAAACATTTAGAATAATGTTTGACTCAATATCTGGGAACCATGATCTAGCAAAGTTGACATATAATTAACCATCACGGTAGGAAAAATGGGGAAGGAAGAAGAATGAACTATTCTTCTCAGCCCTGGTACCAAAATTCTTATGAAAGTACTCTGACTTGTCCCCTTGGGTGAGGTGCCCACCATTGGACCAAACAATTTTAATCGGGTGGCATGTGGAGAAAGGACTGTCATCAGCCCAGCTCATGTGAGATGCCCGTGATAGGCCCATCCATTGTTCCTAGGGAAGGGGTGGAGGCAGGGTTAGTTCCTATAAAATAGTAGTCAAGTACAAAACAAGGTGTCTCATAAATAGGAAATCATTGATTAATAGCTTATAAATGTAATTTTCAAATGTTAACATATTTTTTTTCCCATTTAATGATGAAATAACTCATTTGTTTTGCAAGACTTTCAATGTAATTTAGTTTTGGTTAATTGATTTTCTATCATGTACAGAAGTTTTTGTGGAGAAATAATGGCTTCCTTTATTTAAGTACCTAAAATTGATTTCATCTACTTTTCTCTGAATACTTTTCTAGCTTTATCTGTGGACAGAAAGCAGAACCATTCACAACCTCCTGTGGAAGGTAAAATATTTTTTTGTATTTTTCACCTAGAGGTAAGCACCAAAGGGATGGAGTTTTGAACTTCCTCAGAGACATAGTTGATGGTCTGGTCTGAGGGCCAGCCTTGTGTCCAGTTGAAGAATATGGGGACCTGAATGCTGTGGTGTGGGGGACCCTGAATGACCCACCCCTCCTTTCCCAAAGCAGTTGAATTCCATTTGGAAATTACAGAGCTTTCTCTCTCAGGCGCTATGATAGGCTTCACAGGGAACACAGAGATGAGCAAGACTATGAGAGAGTCCTCAGGTAGATCAGTTTTGTGGGAGCCCACAGACATGAGCACAGCTATCATGTGAAGTGTGCCAGGAGTCTAGAGGAGGGAGTTGTTAGCACCAAGGCTCAGAGAAGGCTTCCCAGGGGATGCATCATGTGAACTGGGTCTTAAAGGAAGAGGGGCCCCGGCCTGGCATGGCTCAGTGGTTTAGCATTGACCAAGGACCCAGGAGATGGTTTGATTCCCACTCAGGGCACATGCCTGGGTTGGAGGCTCAAACCCCAGTTGGGGCGTGCAGGAGGCAGCTGATCAATGACGACACTCTCATCATTGATGTTTCTATCTCTCTCTCTCCCTCTCTCTGAAATCAGTAAAGATATATTTAAAAAAAATAATAAAAGAACAGGGACATTATAATAGACAAAGAACATTGTGTAGGACATATGAGACCACAGGAACAATGTGAGGACAGATGTAGAAATGCATGGTGCTTGGTGTTTCCTTCTGAAGTGTGGGGCAATGTAGGGAGTGACAGGATTGGAAGGGTGAGCCAGTTTGAAAAAGGGCTTTCAAAGCCAATAGAAAGGCATTTGAATGTTTTCTTCAGGCAGTGAGAACTCTCTGAAGGGTCTTAGAGTTGAGCGAATCTCATCCATGTTATAGAATGATGTACCTGGTTGCAATGTAAGGTATGAATTGAAGACAGAATAGTTTTGAGACCGAGGCAGAGTTAGGAGGCTTTTGCAGTATCTAGGTGCATGGTGATTAGGAATTAAACTAGGGGATGGTAGTGAGAAAAGAAAGAAAAATTCTCAAGAAAGTACCATAATTTATTCAGCTGGGCAAGGTACCTGTCACTGGACCAAAAATCTTTAATCAGGAGTGGCATCTGGAGAAAGGACTGTAATCAGCCCAGCTCATGTGAAGTGCCCATGATGGGCCCATCCATTGTTTCTAAGGAAGGGGTGGAGGCAGGGTTAGCTCATACAAAATAGTAGTTAAATACAAAACGAGGTGTTTCACAAATGGAAAAACATTGATTAATAGTTTATGAATGTAATTTTCAAATGTTAATATATCTTTCCATTTAATGATGGAATAACTGATTTGTTTTGCAAGGCTTTTTAAAATTTTTTATTTATTTCCCTAACTGTTTTTGTTCAGTGGTTAGAGCTTTGGCCTCAACTGAAGGGCCCTGAGTTGGATTCCAGCTAAGGACATGTATCTAGGCTGCAGGTTCGATTCCCAGCCCTGACTGTTGTGGGAGACTCGAGCATGAGGCAACCAGCTGATGTCTCTCTCACATCGCTGTTTCCATTTCTCTCTCTCTCCCCTCCCACTCTCTCTGAAAAGCAATGGAAAAAATAACCTCAGGTGAGGATTAGAAAAATTTTTAATTAGTTTATTTAATCCTCACTTGAGGATATATTCCCATTGATTTTAGAGAGAGAGGAAAGGAAAGAGAGAGTAACATCAACATGAGAGAGAAACATGAGTCAGTTGCTTCTCATAGGTGCCTGGATGGGAGATTGAGCCCGTAGTCTAGGTGTGCGCCCTAGCTGGGAATGAAACCTGCAGCCTTTCGGAGTATGGGAGGATGCTCCAACCAACCGAGCCACTGAGCCAGGGCTGTCTTGCAAGGCTTTTAATGTAATCTAGTTTTGGTTAATTGATTTTTCTATTATGTCATATATAAGTTTTTGTGGAGAAATAGTGGCTTCTTTTATTTAAGTACCTAAAATTGATTTCACCTACTTTTCTCTGAATATTTTTCTAGCTTTATCTGTGGACAGAAAGCAGAACCATTCACATCCTCCTACAGAAGGTAATACACTCTTTTTGTATTTTTTCCCTAGAGGCCAGTACTGAAGGGATGGCGTTTTGAACTTCCTCAGAAACATAGTTGATGGTCTGGTCTGAGGGCCAGCCTTGTGCCCAGTTGAAGAATATGGGGACCTGAATGCTGTGGTGTGAGGGACCCTGAAAGACCCGCCCCTCCTTTCCCAAAGCAGTTGAATTCCATTTGGAAATTACAGAGCTTTCTCTCTCAGGAGCTGTGACAGGCTTCACAGGGAACACAGAGATGAGCAAGACTATGAGAGAGCCCTCAGGGAGCTCAGTTTTGTGGGAACCCACAGACATGAGCACAGCTATCATGTGAAGTGTGCCAGGAGTCTAGAGGAGGGAGCTGTTAGCACCAAGGCTCAGAGAAGGCTTCCCAGGGGATGCAACATGTGAACTGGATCTTAAAGGAAGAGGGGTGCCCTGAGTGGCATGGCTCAGTGGTTTAGCATTGACCAAGGATCCAGGAGATTGTGATTCGATTCCCACTCTGGGCACATGCCTGGGTTGGGGGCTCGATCCCCAGTTGGGGCGTGCAGGAGGCAGCTGATCAATGATGACTCTCTCATCATTGATGTTTCTATCTCTCTCTCTCCCTCTCCCTTCCTCTCTCTGAAATCAAAACAGATATATTAAAAATAATAATAAAAGAACAGGGACATTATAATAGAAAAGAACATTGTGTAGGATATATGAGACCACAGGAACAATGTGAGGACAGATGTAGAAATGCATGGTGCTTGGTGTTTCCTTCTGAAGTGTGGGGCAATGTAGGGAGTGACAGGATTGGAAGGGTGAGCCAGTTTGAAAAAGGGCTTTCAAAGCCAATAGAAAGGCATTTGAATGTTTTCTTCAGGCAGTGAGAGCTCTCTGAAGGGTCTTAGAGTTGAGCGAATCTCATCCGTGTTATAGAATGATGTACCTGGTGTAATGTAAGCTATGAATTGAAGACAGAATAGTTTTGAGACCGAGGCAGAGTTAGGAGGCTTTTGCAGTATCTAGGTGCATGGTGATTAGGACTTAAGCTAAGGGATGGTAGTGAGAAAAGAAAGGGAATGTTCAAAAGCCAATTGGATTTTGTCTGTGTGTATAAGACTGGATAAGCCTGGGAGATATTTATAGACAAAGGGTCCAGAAAAGATGTGATACGACCACTGGTTCTGGAGCACATGTGATAATCTACCCTCTATCTCCTCAGTGAAGTAGGAGGTGAAATCACCCAGCTGATCACAGGAGTGTGTAGAGCATAGTTGTGTTAGGTGAAAAATCCACTGGGTGTAGGGCCTGACTGGCCATTGCAAATTATCACTGCAGGCTTTAAAAAGGAAAAGGAGGGTGAAGAAAGGGTGAAATACTAGCAATTCCATAAGAACTGTCATGATAAAGGGAAGGGTGGTTGGTTGAAAGTTATAGAATGGAGGAAGGTGAAAGAACATGGAACATCCACCATGCTTAGATTCCTCACCATGGAGTTACTTCTTTGGATATTGTGACCCTGTTAACATGCATATGTTTATATGATTACCTAGTACTTTCTTTTTAAAAATATAGAGTCAGCTATTGAGGATAAATATTAAACAACAACCCCTATAGTGTTTACAAGCTAAAGTTCAAACTCTCGAGAACATAAGAGCCTTCACAACTTGCTTCCCCGCCAGTCTCTTCTTTCTGGTTTTATCGTCAGCATCTTTCCCTTGTGCACCTGCATGCTTACCCACATCTCACTAGTTGATCCCAACAAGCCATGCTCCTGCTCGCCTCTAAGCCTTTGCCAAGTTGGAGTTTCCCTCTGTCGGGGGATGCCACCTGGAGTGGCGGAAAGAGCATGGCCCTCCAGATTTGCCCCTCAGATTAATCCAGTGGTCATCACTATGGCGGGCAGCACAGGGGTCAAGTGGTAACACCTGATGGAGACTTCCATCATCAATGTCTCTTCCAAGTGTCAGGTAAGGAGCGTTATACGTTGAGGTGTTTCAGATGATCAGATTTGGGACTGACAGAAATGTCTCTTTAAATTCCATATTTAACTGCCTCTCAGATCTGCTTTAAAATCCTCTCTCTTCATCTATGTAAGTGATCTCTATTTGGCTGTGAAATTCAAGGGCGTGTGTATATCACAGAAAAGGCAGGTGACAGCCACAGTGGAGAGGAGAGAGAAATGCCAAGTTTAGCACAAGCAAGTTTCATTCACATAAAAAATTGGCCCCATTATGGCTGATGTTAAAGTGCTAAGATTATTGACACTCACCTCTGTTACAGGTGAGCTGTAACAGGTACACCTAGTCACCTCTCAGCAAACCCTACCTGTCATGGGCACACTGTGTCAATTTACGGGAAAAAGTGAGCTTCCATGTTGGAAAATACTTGCAGGTTGCAGGGCTTAATTTTTACTTTAAAAGACAGAGAAAAGGAATTAACTTTGATATTTAATCCTCATAATCAGAATGATTTTATGGGAACAAAAACTGTGAGAAAAGTTTACAGTTGAACTCTTTGGAAGTATGTATAACTGAATGGGAAGGAAGGAAAGAAGGAAGGGGGGGAGGGAGGAAGGAAGGAAGATCTGTTGGTTTTGCTGACTTTTGGATTCTCCAAATAAGAAAAAAAAAAAAAAAACTTAAAAAAATTCCAACTTGTTCATCCTGAATGCCATCTTAGTTATTTTTAATACCACTTACTTTCCATATTTATTTTGGCCCGAAGTGCCACTCTTAGGGGCAGGCATTTAGATTGACATTACTGATTTATTCTCTCTCATTTAAACTTAGAAGGACACAACCACATCACTAATTATTCCATTTTCTATCCTAAGGAGCATGAATTATAAAATAAATATAATAGTCTCTGAACAAAAGATTCATTGTCTTTGTGTTTTAGTTGAGAGTTGTTTTATTTTTCCATAGATATCAAAACTCCTGAATTTATTTAAAAACACTGAAAAACACTCTCACCCATGTAATACATATTGTTTACATAATAATATAATAAAGGAGAAAATGAATTAATCTTTGGATTAGATTTTGTATGTTACATATATCTTGTGAATATTTAATTTTTTAATGTAAGCCTAATATTTTTGAAATAAGATTACCAGCAAAGTAATGCTCTAGTACAACTTCATGTAATATGTTGTGGAAAATTTAACACATGAAGCTCTTACCAAGCTTTTCTTTTTCATTCTTCGTGTGTGTGTGTGTGTTTTTGTGTGTGTGCAGTTAATACTTCCCTGTCTGTATTGGTGGATAAAAAGGCTGTGCTCTCTTGCTCTACTGTCCCATTGAAAAATGTGCTTTTAACAGCATGGGAAATAATCCTCGGAGACAAGCCTCCCTGCATCAGAGCCCACAGGAGAGATAAACATGAGACCACAAAAACAAACTGTACTGACAGGAGAATGACCTGGTTCTACAGAAATGAACAGGATATCCTTCAGATTGATCCAGTGGTCATCACTGATGATGGCTATTACAGGTGTCAAGCGGTAACACCCGATGGGAATTTCCATTATGGATATCAGCTCCGAGTGTTAGGTGAGAAACATTATACATTGTGGTGTTTCAGATAACCAGATTTGGGGCTGAAAGAAATGTCTCTCTAAAACCCATATCGAATGTGTTAGGACTAAAGCATTTTCCCCTCCATCTCTGCAGTGGCCCCTGAGGTGACCCTGTCTCCAAGCAAGAATAGGACTGCACTGTGCAAGGCAGTTGCAGGGAAGCCGGCTGCCCAGATCTCCTGGACCCCAGAGGGAGACTGTGTCCTTGAGCATGAATATTGGGGCAATGGCACAGTGACTGTCCAGAGTACATGCCACTGGGCAGAGAGCAATGTGTCTATTGTGTCCTGCTCTGTCTCCCATGAGACTGGCAACCGGACTCAGTCCATAGAGCTGAATCAAGGTAAGCACCTGTTTCTTTACAAGTAGTGAACTTGATGCTCAACCTTTTCTTCCATAGAAAGTTATGAATTAAGCAAACATAGGTAAAGAAATCTTGAAGTCCTAATTTGTAGATATTCTCTAAAACTTAACTAGGAAATGCATTAGTATGCTAGAGAAATTGTCTTCTTTTATGAAATAGAAGGAATTAATTTAATAATCTCTTACCAGTACATTCTCTAAGTATCTTTTAGTGTGGCAGCTGTGAAAATATTATTTGCTAGCTTAGTGATCTATAGGCTTTTACTTTGAGATCATTTCTTGTAGTGGTCACCACTTCGTTACCCTGAGTAAGAGATAAGTTTTCCCTCTCACTCTTTGGTCATCTGAAACCAGTTTATCAATTCATTCACAAAATATGTGTTAAATGTTATTTATATGTTTAAAACTGGTAATACAGCCTTGGCCCGTGTGGCTCAATGGTTAGAGCATTGGTCCACACACCAAAGGGTCTTGGGTTCGATTCCCGGTCAAAAGCACATACCTGGGTTGCAGGTTCAATCCCCTGCGCGAGGCAACTGATAGATGTGTCTCTCTCACATCGGTGTTTTTGTCTCTCCCTCCCCCTCTCCCTCAGCCCTTTGCACTCTCTCTAAAAATCAGTGGAAAAAATCTCCTTGGGTGAGAATTAAAAAACAAAAACAAAACAAAACTGGTAATACAAAAGTGAAAAAACAAGGTTCATTTCCTCATATTGTTCCAGGGAGTGCAATCTGGTAGTTAGGAACAAAGCCTTTGGCATAATATGGCTTCTCATTTAACATCAGTGTGACCTTGAACAATATTTAATTTCTCTGTCTCATGATCTGTACATCTGCTAAAGGAGGGTGATGATACTGCCTCATAGAGTTATGTGTTAATTAAATATAATAATATGCATGTTTAATATAGTGCCCAACACATAGTTGGTACTCAATAAATATTAGCTACTATTATATTAGCTACTATTATTATTATTAGCTACTATTTATTATATTAACAAATATTAATTATTAATGTTAATAAGTGTTAGTTCTAATATTTATTATATTAACACACATGAGCTATTACACTTGTTATTAAAATTATCATTAAAAATCATTGTAGCTGGAAACACAGCTTTGTTTTGGGCCTGGTTCCTTCACAGCTATTTTCTGTCCAACTAAACAGCCTCTTGAAGACAGGAGCCAACCAAGGCTTCATTGGAGGTTGAAATTGGGCAAAGATAAGACACCGATTTAGATGGGTATTCTTTTTTAAAAATTATTTTTATTTTTAAAAATTTATTTATTTTTAATTAAATGTATTAGGGTGACACTGGTTAATAAGATCATATAGGTTTCAAGTGTATATTAATATGATACATGATCTGTATTTTGCATTGTGTGCCCACCACCCAAAGTCAAATCATCTTTCCTCACCATATATTTGTCCCCTTTTACCCTTTACTGCCCCCCCAACACCTTCCCCCTTGTAATCACCATACTGTTGTCTGCGTCTATGAGTTTCAGTTTGATATCCCACATATGAGTGAAATCATATGGCTCTTAGCTTTTTCTGACTGACTTATTTTGCTTAGCAAAATACTCTCAAGGTCCATCCATGTTCTCGCAAAAGACAGTAATTCATCTTTTCTTATGCCTGAGTAGCATTCCCTTGTGTTCAGGTACCACATCCCTTTATCTAGTCTTCACTGAAGGGCACTTTGGTTGTTTCCATGTCTTGGCCACCGTGAATAATGCTGCAATGAACATGGGGGTGCATGTATCTTTGCAAGTAAATGTTTTTTCTTTTTTCGGCTAGATACCCAGAAGAGGGATTGCTGGGTCATATGATAACTCTATTCATTTTTATAGTGTTACTTTTATTTTTTCAAGTTTATCTTCATTGTTGAAAGTATTACTGATGTCCACTTTTTTTCCTCTTTGACCCCTTCTACGCTGCACCTGCCCACCCCACCCCTCACCCCAGCCCTTGGCCTTCACTACACTATTGTCTGTGTCCATGGGTTATGCATATAAATTCTTTGGTTAATCTCTTCCCATCCCCACCTTCTCTCTGAGATTCGTCAGTCTTTTCCATGCTTCTGTGTCTCTGGATCTATTTTGTTCATCAGATTATTTTGTTCTTTAGATTCCACATATAAGTGAGGTCATGTGATACTTGTCTTTCTCTGACTGGCTTATTTTGCTAGCATAACACTCTCCAGGTCCCTCCATGCTGTCCCAAAGGGCAAGAGAGCCTTCTTTCTTACAGCTGCATAGTGTTCCATGGTGTGAATGTCCCACAGCTTTTTTATCCACTCATCTACTGATGGGCACTTGGGCTGTTCCCAGACCTTAGCTATTGTAAATTGTGCTGCTATGAACATAGGGGTACATATGTTATTTCTGATTGATGTTTCAGGTTTCTTAGGGTATATTCCTAGAAGTGGGATCACTGGGTCAAATGGCAGTTGTATCACCTCACACCTGTCAGAATGACTACCATCAACAAATAAACAAATGACAAATGCTAGCAAAGATGTGGAGAAAAAGGAACTCTAGTACACTGCTGGTGGGAATGCAGACTGTGCAGCCACTACGGAAAACAGTACGGAGTTTCCTCAAAAAATTAAATATTGTAACTCTATTCTTAAGTTTTTGAGGAACTGCCTTGCTGTTTTCCATAGTGGCTGTACCAGTGTACATTCCCACCAGCAGTGAGAGAGGGTTCCTTTTTCTCCACAGCCTCTCCAACGCTTGTTATTGCTTGTCTTGTTGATAACAGCCACTCTAACAGGTGGTCTCTCATTGTAGTTTTGATTTGCATTTCCCTAATCACTAGTGAAATTGAACATCTTTTCATATATCTGTTAGCCATTTGTATGTCTTGTTGGGAGAGGTATCTATTCAGGTCCACTGCTCACTTTTTAATTAGATTGTTTGTTTGGTGTTGAGTGGTATGAATTTTATATGTATTTTGGATATTGAAGTCTTGTCAGAGCTGTTGTTTGCAAATATTCCCTATTCTGTTGATTGTCTTTTCATTCTGTTGTCATTTTCTTTTGCTGTGCAGAAGCTTTTTAGTTTGATATAGTCCCGTTCATTTATTTTTGCCTTTACTTCCCTTGCCTTTGGTGTCAAATTCATAAAATGTTCTCTGTAACTTAAGTCCATTAGTTTAGTACCTATGTTTTCTTCTATGTAATTTATTGTTTCATATCTTATATTTAGGTCTTTGATCCATTTTGAATTAATTTTTGTACATGACTTTACTTTCATTCTTTTGCATGTAGCTTTTCAGTTTTCCCAGCACCATTTATTGAAGAGGTTTTTTTCTCCAGTGTGGTACTTCTGGCTCCTTTTGTCAAAAATTGTTTGCCCATATACATGTGATTTATTTCTGGGCTCTCAATTCTCTTCCATTGATCTATGTATCTTTTCTCTGCCAACACCATGCTGCTTAGATTCTCGAAACTCTAGTATAATTTGAAGTCAGGTAGCGTGATACTTCCAGCTTTGTTCTTTTTTCTTGGCATTGCTTTGGCTATTCAGGGTCTTTTGTGGTTTCATGCAAATCTGATGGGTTTTTTTGTTCTCTTTCTTTAAAAAATGACATTGGGATTTTGATGGGGATTACATTAAATCTATATATTTCTGTGGGTAATACAGCCATTTTAACTTTGTTGATTCTTCCAGTCCTCGAACACAGAATATCTTTCCACTTCATTCTGTTATTATCAGTCTCTTAATAATGCTCTGTAGTTTTCAGTTTATAGGTCCTTCACAGCCTTTGTGAAGTTTGTTCCTAGGTATTTTATTCTTTTTGTTGCATTTGCAAAAGGAATTGTTTTTCTATTTCTTTTTCTGAGTTTTCATTGTTAGTATACGAGAAAACAGTGGATTTTTGTACATTGATTTTGCATCCTGCAACTTTACTGTATTTGTTTATTGTTTCTAATAGTTTTTTGGTGGGGTCTTTAGGGTTTTCTACATACAGAATCATGCCATCTGCAAAAAGGGACACGTTTACTTCCTCCTTCCCTATTTGGATGCCTTTTAGTTGTTTCTTGTGCCTGATTACTCTGGGTAGGACTTCCAGAACTATGTTGAAAAAGAGTGGCCAGGGGGCCCTATGGGTTGGAATGTCGTCCCATACACCAAAAGGTTGGAGGTTCCATACTCTGTTGGGGCACATAGAGGAGGCAACTGATGGATGTTTCTCTCTCTCTCTCTCTCTCTCTCTCTCTCTCTCTCTCTCCCTTCCTCTCTTTTTAAAATCAATAAAAAACATATCCTTGGGTAAGGATAAAAAAAAAAAAGAGTGGTGAGAGTGGGCAGCCTTGTCTTGCTTCTGATTTTAGAGGAAAAGTTTTCCAGTTTTCACCATTGAGTATGATATTGGCTGATGGTTTGTCATATGTGGCCTTTATTATGTTGAGGTACTTTCCTTCTATACCCATTTGATTGAGTGTTTTAATCATAAATGGATGTTGCACCTTATCAGATGCTTTTTCTGCATCTTTTGATAAGCTCATATGGTTTTTATCGTTTGATTTTTAAATGTGGTATATTATGTTGATCAATTTGCTCATGTTGAACCATTCTTGTGCCCCTAGAAGGAACCCCACTCGATCACGATGTATTATTTTTTTTAACATACAGTGCTGTATTCGATGTGCTAGTATTTTTTTTAGGATTTTTGCATCTGTATTCATCAGAGATATTGGTTGATGGTTTTCTTTTTTTGTGCTGTCCTTGCCAGGTTTTGGTATCAGGGTATGTTGCCTTCATAAAATGTGTTAGGAAGTACTGTCTCTTCTTCAATTTTTGGGAAGAGTTTGAGAAGGATAGGTATCAAATTATCTTTGAATGTTTGATAGAAATCTACTAGTGAAGTCATCTGGTTCTGGACTTTTATTTTTTGGGAGGTTTTTGATGGTTGTTTCAATTTCCTCACTATTTATTGGTCTATTCAGATTTTCCAATTCTTCATGATTCAGTCTAGGAAGGTTAAATATTTCTAGGAACTTACCCATTTCTTCTAGGTGATTGAACTTGGTGGCATTAACTATATTTGAATTCTAATCTGAAAGGTGTTTTGATTATGATAATCTGAATTTTGGGGAATATTTTAAAGGGTTCTTTTAAGCTAGCGGCTCTAATTTGCTTATTAGAAGAGCCCTTGAAATGACCTTTTACCCCTGCCTGTGCTGCCTCTGTTTAAAGGTGTGAGAACCACGGTATTTCCAGTGTCATATTTATTGATCATGCTCTATGTGAAATCCTCTGTTTTCTTGGTTATCCTGGTCATCGTGGGAATCATCTGCTTTCAGAGGATGAATGGTTGCAGGTAGGAACTGAATACTGAAAAATATAAACTCATTAGAAAGCAGACATCATTGTAAAACTTTGAGTTTGCAATGTTCTGGGGAAAGCTTGATCCTTTTTGGGGGGGCATATTTTGTTTGTTCCCTTGGCCCCTTTTCTGACATAAAAACTTTTTTAACAACTGAAAGCCCAGGCAGAGGTGGGAGGGCTGGAACTATAGCTTCTGCGTTATTGTAGTTTTCCCCAGGAGATACCTATCCCAGACCACCGTTTGAGAATTCCATGGGGGACACCTTAAGTGTTTACTTCCCAGTTTCCCTACTTTGGAAGGTTTGCATTTATTCCTGGGTAATTGTATATTTTATGTTTTTTCCTAGAGCACGAAAATAAACTCTGGAAATCAATATAAATTTGATGAGATATCACAAAAATGCAGCCAGTTGGAATCAGCCTTGGAGGTCAACATCTAGCTCAACTGCTCCTGTTACTCTTTGATACCTTTGTGTTTGTGAGAACCAATGTAATAGCTTGCAAGGCCTGTTTCAAACTCTTTATATATATATTCAAAGGCTTGCTGTCTGCCATCGTACATGTCTAGGATGACTCATCTTCTCTCCTCTTTGCTCTAGTGAGTTTTCTTTGAAAATGAGAAACTACCCTGCTTCTCATGCTAAATAGGAAGATGACACAGCAAAAGCCAAGTAGCAATGCTGTGCAGTTTTCCTGCAGCCCCTTGGGTTCTTTAGACATCACTTTCATCCTAGTGCAGCAATTTTCAACCCGTGTGCCACGAGAATTTTAAGACACACAATAACTATTTAGTCAGAGGCACTGACCTCTTTTCCCTAAGACTGTCCAATAAAAAAATGACAACAACCAACACTACAATAGCAGTCCAGTGTGAATGAATTGAAATTATACCTATTTTTTTTGCCAGATCGGCAACAAATATAATTATTTTTTGGTGTGCCACAGAACTTTAGTAATCGGTTTACGTGGCTCTGAGATGAAAAAGGTTGAAAATCATGATCCTACCTGTTCTGCCCTCTCAAGGTGCTCTTCAATGTTGCAATGGCAGGAGCCGCTACAGACACTGCCTTCTGACTTCCCATCCCCTGCCCCTTGGCTTGCTGGCAATTACTGGGGCAGCTCTATTTCAAGTTTAGACTGCTCACTGAATAAATGGCCAGGAGTTATTTCTAGCAGTATGTGCATTTCTGAAGAAATTATAAGTTGATCCCAAGTAAGGAGCTATTAGAGTCGTTGGAGGCAGAGCTGAAAATCACCTTGCCACAGCTCCAGTGTCTCAAGTCTCTCAGTTCTCTTTTATCTGCCTTCCAGGTTGGAATAGATTAATGGTGGTGAGAATAATCATGCTTAATGAAACCCTAACATCTTCCAGGGCCACTGGAAACTGAAACCCTCTCTTCACTAATACATGCGGCAATCCTATAGTAAAAAGTGTTCTTTTATTTAAAGGAAAAACTTTTTATGTAAATTGGCAGGTGATTTGGAATATTATTTTTATTTTTAGCAAAACTTTAAGGGAGGAAATTAATGATACTATTTGGAGGATACTATATAAGTAGGATAGTGTAAGTGTTGAAACAAACAGCTGCAAAATCTCAGTGTATTTATAGCACAGAACGTTAATTCTTGCTCATTTCATATTCCAGTGCAGATTGCTGAGGCTAGGGCAGGGGGCAGGAGTAGTTCTCTCAGCTAGCATTTTATCCTATGGCTCTGCCCTTCTCAGAGTTTTTCCCATTCAGCTGGTGAATGGGGGGGGGGGAGGGGAGGGAAAGAGGAAAGATTGAGATTGAAAGAAATTTTATTGGGGAGGTTTTCATGAACCTGGATTAGTAATCACTTCTGCTTACATTCCATTGTCTGGGACTTATCATATGGTCACACTAACTTCTATGAAAGCTGGAAAATGTAGTGTAGCTGTCTTGGAAAAAATAGAGTCAGGTTTTGGGTACATTTAGCCAGTTTTTGCCTATAGTAAAGAATAGACAAATGCTAAGATTAATACCTACTCCATTAGTAATTAAACACAAATCAGGAAATAATTAAATTGGTAAATAATGTCATACATAACTTGCATTAGCTCTTTTCTCTATTTCCATTTTATTATCATTTCCTCATGTTTAAAACAGAGTACAGGAATGGAAAAAATGTCTAGTAATACAATTTCATAACAGACTAAAAAATGCTGTAGCACAGATTGCTAGTTGCCTGGGTCAGTGCTCATCTTCCCCTTTTTCCTTGTGGTAGATGATTGTATTCATGACTCTAAATCTTCACCCCCTCCCTCTCTTCATGTAATTTGTCAGTGACTTTAGAGTTCTTTCCATAAAAAGAGTGCATGTTTCTCCACCCCATGCAATGTACTTTGGCCATTGGTAGTGTACCGTCTTGACCCAAACTCTCAAAGATCCTGCATATTTCTACATGCTACATCATGAGAACATGCCTGGACTAGTCTTCTGGAGGACGAGAAACATGTAGAGCCGGTCCTCCCCCCCCCCCCCCCCATTTCACCGTTGAGTCCAGCTTAGGCAGTCCAATAGTCAGCCACCTCCTGGACATGTGAAGAAACTCAGTTAAGTTCACAAGAGCTGCCTACCTGACATTTGAGCACTATGAACTCTGACTTTCACTGGATTCCCAGATATTTGAGCAATTGTTTTATGGTTGTTTGTTACACAACATTCTTGTGACATTAGGTCTCTGATATATTGTTTAATAACATAATTCCAGTTTTATTTAGTGTGGGGACATACTTAGCTAAAAGGCATTTCTTGGTTTCCCTTGCAGCTGAGTATGACCACCCAAAAAAGTTTTCACAAAAGAGATGTGAGCATAGATCTTGTTTAATATTTTTAAAAATGTTTTTTAAAGAGAAAGGAGAGGTCCTCTTTTGCTCTTCCTTCTTATCTCCTGGACTTCAACATTGGTGTGATGACTGAAGTTCCAGCAGTCAACTTGGACCAAGGGGAACATTGAGGATGGAGACCACTCACTAAAGAAAGATGGAAGAATCTTGGGCCCTGATGACCACAGAGTTGACAATACAAACCGTAGGTCACCTACGTATAAACTTCTTTTGTGTGAAAGCAAATAAACTATTTTGTTCATGGCACTGTTATTTTAGGGTTTACTCCATACACCGCTGAACTTAATTTTGATAGATACAAATAACTAGTTTGCCAATCTCAAGGTTTGCCGTCAACATTGCAACAGCAGGTTATGCTCTATTTGTGTGCATTTTCATTCTTCCTCTAGAGATAATGAACTACGTAACTTCAGAAGATAGTAATCGTAAGTATGAGTACCATCTCTACAACAGTTCCAGAAGAGCTGCTTGTTATGTAAACTCAAGGGATGCTGTGGGCTTGTGGTAGGAAAGGGCTTGGGAATCTGAGGTGTGTGGAAAGATCATCTAATAGTCAGCCAATCCCTAGACATGGAGGATATGTTTGCATCGTAGGATTGGAATGATAAAGATACTGTTGTGGGCTCATAGGGGGGATGTGAGGATGTGAGTAGGAGAAACAGAGGAAATGAAATCTATGGGAGTTTATTGTGTTAATTCTTTTTCTAGTAAAAGGACTCCATCACTACTGAGAATAATTTATCTGAATTCATGTTCCTTCTCTGTTGCATTCTCACTGTCATGATTTTCTGAGTAATGCTGGGTTGAAAGAGTGAAAAGCTACAGCTACTTTCCCTCAACTTCCCACCCCTGCAATAAAGATAAAAAACATATTTTCTTTTCTGAACACATATATGCATATACATATATGCACAATAAATTAATTGTGGTCCTGAATTGAGAAAAATTGGGAACAACTTTGAACAAAACACAATTGAGAGCCACTAGATGATGCTTCAACTTAATTCTTTTAACATTTTGAAGGAAACTAAAATCTATTAACCTCAGGCAAGTAATTCTTCATTTTCTTCTTAATTTATGGGAGTCTTAATAAAATTTATAGGAGTCTTAAAATTTTCATATGACTGCCACTCCATTTACTGATTTTTTAGGTCTTCTTGGGTAGTTTTGGAACAATAACAGAAGAAAGATAAAATGTTTTAAATCAAAATTGAGGAGAAAGATTTTTTTTCAGTTCCCAAACTTGAATTGTACTATTCCTGTCACTTAATTTTAGTAGAAACATTTTGTTTATCAAATGAAGTAAGGGTGGGTATTAATAATCTCATTTGAGGGAAAGGGGAAATATGAGGACCTCTTAGTGGTTAAGCCAAGGTTAGTACTCACATATTTCTTAAACTGAAGAGTTGAGATCACTAGTCACTAAAAGGCAAATAGCTGCTTGTTATATTAATGGGAGCAGACGGTTGGAGCTACAAATATAATTAGCTGGCCTTCTCTACTTCCTGGGTTCAACCCCATATCTCCTCTCATGATCTTTTAGAGGCATACATGATATTCTAAAGCTGGAAGGAAACTGGATAAACTAGGCCAACTTCCTCATTTTACAAAAGAGGAAATTGAGATTCTCAGAGTTAAGTCACCATTCTGTGCTACTAAGAAGCCAGCAGGAGTGTGAACTTGCTTTGCTTGCTGATGAGAGTACTCACAAAATGGACTTTACAGTTCATTTTATTTGGAGTGAGACATGGGGTTCAAGACGAAATTTATGGGAGTCTTAATAAGAGTCACAAGATGAAAAAGTAAAACAACACATGAAATGTTCATTAGATTAATTACTACTTTAAGGAAGAATTGGTTATTATTGTTGCTAAAAATTATTGAATTTCACCACACACCAAGGACATCACATGCCCAGCTCTGACATGTGAAATCATATCTAAACTTTGAGAATATAAATGCAATAAAGAGATTTTGAAAATTACTTGTTTGAACCTTACTTCAATCCTTTCTACAATCCAGAAACAAGAGATGGAGCAGAAAAGAAAAATTTGTCTGTTTATGGAAATACATCAAAAGTTTAGACAGGAAAGTTAGGGCCCAAGTTATAGAATGCGTGGGAATACCAAAACGAAGGGAGCTAAAATGATCAGTATTGAAAAAAAAGTATTCTCTCTGGGCTCCAGAGATAGGGGTTATTGGGATTGCTGAGGAATCAGGTAAAAGAAGAAATAAATTAGGCCTTAGCTACAAAGAGGGAGTTGGTTGGTCATAAATTCTCTATGATGGGACAGTGAAGTAAGAAGGCGCTCTGCCACATTCTGGGGAAAACAGTACAAAGAGGGCAGCAGTTGGCAGGACTGGTGAAGAGAAACCACAGATGACCAATAATTGGTCTGGGAGTGAAAGTTTAGGGTGAGAGGTGATAAGAAGGGGAGGCAAGCATTCCACCAGGCATCTTCAAAATGCTGGGGAGGCTGATGAACTTCTCCAAATTGCACTGGCCACAACTTCAGCTATTTTATTTGGACATTAAAGAAAAGTATTTTTCTAGAAGGCTGGAACTCTTAGGGACCATCGGGAATTGCAAGGATGTTTAGAACAGGAAGCTCAGTTTACCTATAGAGTTGTTACTTGGGCTCTTAACATTTATTATATGTATAACATGCCCTGGTAGCAGGGAAAAGAACTCTACAATCTTTGAAGGTCCTGACTGGATCTAGAGTCTAACATTCACCTGCCTACTTCCCTCTGGCTTGTAGTTTGTAATTTTCTAGACTAAAAGAAAGAAACAAGGGTTATAATAGAGTTACTTAGAAATCCTTAAATTCCTAGAGAATTTTCTCTTCTTGGGGATCTGCATGCTCTCTCCTTTCTAAACATTCACAACAGGCCAGAAGGATGGTTCAGGAAACCTGTCCAGTGACTGTGTGTAACCAGAGTCAGGGCCCACAGTGCTCAGATGGGTAACAGCACTCTCTTTTATTTTTTTCTCTTTGACATGTGTCCAACTGTACTTCCTGTGAAGAAAGCTAAGCATTTTCTTGTCAGTACTCGTCTATATGTCTACACTGAGAGCTATAGTCCTGTTCACCAGCTTCCCACAGGTACCCAGACAGAGTGTGCAACTGAAGTGTCAAATGGATAGAGGGCCCCGAATTTTCATTGTGGTGGACAGGATGACAGTGTGTATCTGAATTCTTAGGGATTAGCATGGTGCTTGGCCCTTCTGTGGGTTGGAGAAATGAATAGACAGATGATAGATAAAACATAATCAGCCCTGGAAATAGGGCCCAAAGGGCTACAGTCTCAAGAGGTTATTTAAGTTTCTTATGCCTAAGGCCACCCATGGTATCTACATTGATAGGTTCTAAGTAAATTCACTCATTCACTTATCAAATATTTACCAATTAATTGGTATGTATGAGCCATAATACTAAACTCTAAAAATAAATGTCAAATAAAATGTGAATCAAATATTAAATAAAATACGATCCCTGAAGATTTCACAATGAGGAAGATAGACATATAAGCAGATCATTAAAATCCAGTATTGATGTTGTAGTAGAGGTATAATCAAAGTGCTGGAGCAACCCAAGGAAGGACTACCCAATTCTGACTGAACATGTGGCTTACAGCTCAGGAAAAAACACTGGGTGAATGAGGAAGTTTTCAGGTGCAAGAAACAGAAAGTAGAGCTCTAACTTAATTAAGAAGGACATTTATTATGTCACATAAGAAGGTATCCAGAGGCAGGGCCAATTTCAAGTTTGGTTGTTTCAATGACTCTACAAAGCCTTGAGGGACCTGGATTTATCCTGGTCTTTGCCATTGTCAGTGTCTGCTTCATCCTCAGGCTGGAGGTGAGAAGATGGGAGTCACCCCAAGGCCATACGTCATGTCCAGAAGAAGAGAGCTGATCATCTCTTTTTCAAACCCCATCTCACCAGTGAGGACCAAGAGTCCCCCTACATGCTTCTTCTCTTATCTGATTAGCTGAGGCCACAGGACAATTATTTATCCAATCTTTGACTGAGATTATGCTTATGTTGATTAGGCTTTCCATGGAGCTGGGCTAAAGTCAACAGCTTCATCAGCACACATCCTGGTGAGAGAGGAGAGAAGACCTGAACAAAACTGGGGCTCTGTTAAGAAAGGAGAACTGGGGAATGCATGTGAAGCCTTGATGAAAGATGTGGTAACAGTCCAACTGAGTTTTAAAAGGTGACTAGGAATGCTGCATGTAGACAAGGGCAGGGAAAAAAGGCATGCTAGGAAGAGAGGCACTGGTAAAGGCAGGGAGCTGTGACAGGGTGTGTCTCTTTCAGGGCGATGGGGAAACTATTGGTATCATCTTCTCACACAAGTCCTACATTTCATGAAGTCATCTGGGGACAGAAGACTGCTAGTCTATTAAGAATGCCAGGAGAGGTTTGCAGATCCAGCAAATCTTGATAAATTTATAACATATTCTGAACAGTATGTCCAAATTTTCTGACTGATTCACCCAACACTGATTTTAAGATCAAATAAAGAGCCAAGAACACTGGTTTATACACAGTGAGAATGACAGAAAGGCCAGGGGAGTTCAGGCTGGAGAGGCAGTGGGTCTGCTGAATGATGGCACTCATCTTTGGAGAGCGGGACTCGGTTTCTGAGCTGGATAAAACTGACAGAGGTGAGACACATCTTATTCTGGTTTCCCCTTATGAAATATGGAGATAATTCTTGCTCTTAACCCAGTTGAAGGGAGGGTTTTGAGGATAATCTTTATAGATATATAAATGTCCTTGGGAAAAGTGCCATAGAAACACGAAGTCTTGTTATTCATTTCACCTGCTTTCAATGACCCTTATGCGCACACTGGTATGTTAAAAAATTTGATAATGTGTTGTTCCTTAAAACTTCTCTTCTACCTAAGGCACAGAGACCCCACACAGAGGCACCACAAACAGACTTCCATTTCCAGTTGTGTCTTCTCTACTCTAAAATTCCCACACATTGAGGAAAGAGCTCCTCACAGATATGGTAATCACCAGAGAGGAAAGAAATGATCATCTCTGCACAGGTAGAGGGTGGCCATGGAACAAATCAAGAGAACTTTCAAATTTCACAATAGGGAGAAGAAAAACATACACAGGCTCAAAATCAGAAAAAAAATTGAAATAAGATAGACTAAGACAAGAATTGTAAAGTTCCACGAACTGTTAAGACTCTGGGTAAAAATGGTGAAGGGGTTGAGAAGTACAAATTGGTAGTTACGAAATAATATTGAACACGAACTGTAATTGAAAAACAAAATGAAAATAGAATAAAAAAGACTCTTGGGGGAAAAATGACTTGCTTCCAAATTGCTGCTGTGACTTGCCTGTTAATAAGAATGTGATCCTCCTGGGAAAACAAAGTGGTATATGATGATGAGACTCATCATTTACTCTTGCTCCTTAACATGATGAAATGCTTGAGTACAGTACATCTTTTCAGTTTCTCTGTTCTCTTTATGAAAACAGAGAGCAAGAGGCCTATTGAGCAGCGTGGTTTGTGGCTTCTCCAAGAGCTTTGCTATGTTTCTGAAGGGCATCTTGTCTACTGTGCCGCTTCCGGGGGTTGCATGGGCGACATGGAACCTGGAGAGGAAGCAGGTCTCCGGGGTAGGTGCTGTAAGGAGAGGACACGGTACTGGAAGGATTAACTTTGTATGTCGCTGGAGATCCTTGGAATGGACATGAGCGTTTTTGTAGATTTGAGTGATGTTCTGTGGCAGATGATGGGAGCCAGACCAGGTTATGTATTTTGTGTCTGCCTACAAGAGTTTGCAGTTTCTTTACAATTTAAACACTCCCAATTTAAGGCTTTTGGCCTGAGGATACCATTTGCGACATAACACCTTTTAAAAACTCTCCCACAGACTTCCCATATTCTGTGTAATGGAAAATCACAACACAGCATCATTTACAAGACGTTGAGAACCAAGGAGTGGCCCAAGATGTCAGCTCCAAGAAACTACAGTAAATGTCTTGGGACTAGAAAGAATGATTAAACAACTAGCATTCCAGCAAGAAGCATCTGTCTTTTGTCATTCTCCCCAAAGCAACATGAAATGTGCAGAGGAAGGCAGCCATGTCGGTGGGGGCTGAGGAGGTCAGCTGTTTGTAACATTTTCCATCATTCCCTCACAACTAAAACCCCAATCCCATTACTTTCCAACTGCCTATCAAAGGAGGGTGTTTGCTGATGCAGCTCAAGGAAGCCTAATCTCTATCCATGGTAACCTGTGGCAGCCCCTGTGTCCTGGAGGCTGATTAAATGGCACAGCCTCTGGAGGAGCTGGATGTGAAACCACACCCCTATGCCAAACTCGCTCGGGTATTTAACATTTTTATTTTTTTATTTTTACTTATTTTCAGATTTCTATCCAAAACATGCTTTCCTTGGCCATGTCCCCAGAGGACTGTGAAGTCATAGTGCATAAACCATCCAACTCTTACCTCTGCTGGATGGTAAAACAGACTTGAGGATTGCAGATTGCAGCTGTTCTCGGGTAAGGGCTCTGGCCAGAGGAAACCAGCTGGTGCACTGGCAGTGCTCAGGCACACACTGGAGTGCTGTGCCACAATCCGTCTTTGGGCTGTCATCAAGCCTGAGGGTGAGGCTATCTCTGTTCATGCAATCACTCCAAATCTTTACTTAACTCCTCATAGTCAATACTGTTCTTTTCCTTAATGACTGTTTTTCAAGGAGCCTGGAAAGTACTGAATTTATCACTGTATTTCTTACTTATGGGTAAAAGATTAAGAGAGTTCCACCTTAACTTTTTATTTATCTATTTTTATTTATTTATGGAATTTATTGGGGTGGCAATTAATAAAATTATGTAGGTTTCAAGTGTACAATTCTATAATACATCATCTGTATATTTATTTTGTGTTCACCACAAATCAAGTTTTCTTTTTAAATTTTATTTATTTTTTAAAAATTATCTTTATTATTGAAAGTATTACAGGTGTCCCATTTTTTCCCCCATTGACCCCTTCCACTCTGCTCCTACCCTCTCCCCAGTCCTTCACCTTATTATTGTCTGTGTCCATGAGTTATGCATATATGCATATAAGTTCTTTGGTTAATCTCTTCCCGTCCCTCAACCCCCTTCCCTCTTCCCTCTGAGATACGACAGTCTGTTGCATGCACTAACGTCTCTGGGTCAATTTTGTTTGTCAGTTTCTTTTGTTCATTAGTTTCTTCTTAAAGAAGACCCTTCAACATTTCATGTATTACTGGTTTGGTGGTGATGAACTCCTTTAGCTTTCTCTTATCTGTGAAGCTCTTTATCTGACCTTCAATTCTAAATGATAGCTTTGTTGGGTAGAGTAATCTTGGTTGTAGGTGTTTGCTTTTCATCACTTTGAATATTTCTTGCCACTCTCTTCTGGCCTGCAAAGATTCTGTTGAGAAATCAGCTGACAGTTGTATGGGTGCTGCCTTGAGGAGAACTGCTTTTCTCACACTGCTTTTAAGATTCTCTCTTTGTCTTTAACCTTTGGCATTTTAATTATGATGTGTCTTGCTGTGGGCCTCTTTGGGTTCCTCTTGTTTGGGACCCTCTGTTCTTCCTGGACTTGTAAGTCTATTTCTTCCCCCAGGTAGGGGAAGTTTTCTGTAATTATTTTTTCAAATAGGTTTTCAATTTCTCGGTCTCTTTCTTCTGCTTCTGGCATCCCAAAAATACAAATGTTGGGCCTCTTGAAGTTGTCCCAGAGATTTCTTATGCTATCTTCATATTTCTGGATTTTTTTTCATTTTGCTCTTCTGATTGGGTATTTGTAGAGGATGTTGAGAATAAAATCAGCAATTTGGAATATGAGGAAGCAAAAAACACCCAGTCAAGTTTCCTTTTATCACCGTTTATCCCCTCTTTACCTTCTTCTACACCACCCCCTCCCTCTGGCAATCACCATATTGTTGTCTGTGTCTATGAGGGGTTTTTTGTTGTTGTTTGTTTTTTGCTTAATCTCTTCACCTTTTACACCCTGCTCCCTGACACCCCTCCCCCTGACAGCTGTCAGTCTGTTCTTTGTCTCTACGAGTATGTTTCTATTTTGTTTGTTAGTTTATTTTGTTCCTTACATTCCACATGTAAGTGAAAACATATGCTATTTGTCTTTCTCTGACTGGTTTATTTCACTTAGCATAATACTCTCCAGGTCCATCCATGCTGTTGCAAAGGGCAAGATTTCGTTCTTTTTTTATGGCCAAGTAGTATTCAATTGTATAAATGTACCACAACTCTTTTTGTATCCACTCATTTAGTGCCAGACATTTGTGCTGCTTCCAAATCTTGGCTATTGTGAATAACACAATATAGAGATGCTGTGATGAAGACTTGGATTGTAGGTAGTAGTAAAGAGAGGCTTTAGCTTGATCTGTAATATTTGGATTTTTTACCAAGAACATACCCATGTAGCTTGCAATTAAAAATAAGAATTTCTAAAAGATAAAAATGAAAAATAAGACAACTCAATATACTTTGTTGCCAAAAAGTAGGGCAAGAGTTACAGGATTTGCTCATGCACAGGGGCAGAGTTTAAAGCTGACAGGCTATTAAGGAAGAATCCAATCAGACTGGGGTGGAACTGGCAGAATTCAACCTGTAGGAAATGGTGATTCTGCATTTTTATTTATTATTCATATAGGTAATTCCTCTAGCCTCCCTACAGATTTGTTGACCAGCCTGAAAATACCAGAATTTATGAGAATTTGTAACTCAAGAATTAATCAAAGGCATATGAGGAGAAATATGGAGCATTAAATCCAAGTTTGTCATGGATACGCCTTTTTAATTATACGGAAAAACAGTATAAAAATCTGATATTTATGACTGTCTCATACTTTTATAGCTGGTTTTGATTCCAAGCATGTTAGGTTATGCATAAATTAAATTTCACTTTCTATGTGTCTTTGCTTTAACTCATATGGCTTTAAAATTAATTTTGTTTTTCATTTCTTAACGCCTTCTCTTGAAGTTTATGAACAGTTTGAAGTAATTTTTACTAAGTTAATGAACATGTAATTATAAGACTACTGAAGGTAAAAACTTAGTTGAAAAATATTTCATTTATATATCACCAGTGTTTGAGGATCCCAAATTCCTGGTGCACTGATGCATACCTATAATGGTTTATCTTTTTTTAAAAAAATATGTTTTTATTGATTTCAGAGAGAGGAAGGGAGAGAGATAGAAACATCAGTGATGAGAGATAATCATCTGTTGGCTTCCTCCTGCACGCCCCCTACTGGAGAATGGTCCCACAACCTGGAGATGTGTCCTAACCAGGATTCCAAATGTGACTTTCAGGTTCATGAGCCACACCAGCCAGCTATAATGGTTTATTTTAAAGACACTGTGCCCTATAACCTACTTCTTTCCATATCATGACTCAGTTTCTCCCTTCCAATTAAGTTGTGCTTTTAAAGACAGATTCAATTGTCCAGAATACAGTAATTCTCTCTCAGGCAATTCCTATTGACAGCAGCCTTTTGATGTATCTGATGCTTTTGTAATTTCCATTACACCTACCATGATACAACATGCACGCAGTAGATGACAATTTAAGCGCAAAAGAAATTTATTAATGAATATTGGGTAGCTCACAGAATCTTTGTGACTGGAACACCAGTATTAGAAAATGAGCAGGAACAAACCAGTTCAATGAGGAAGGAACTACCACCATAGTTTCTGGACCATACTAGTCAGCATAGTTTATAACACCACCATTACTGTGAGCAAGTACACCTGACAAACCACGCCTGGGACGCTTGTCCAACAGCTGCCAGAGGAATTTGCATTTTCTGGGTCTAGAGTGGAAGGAAATGCTTTGCCTGCCACCAAGACTCAGAAGGTAGAGACTTCACAAACATAGGAAGGAAGTTCAAAGCCAGTGAGTCATTAAAACCTAATACATCTCTATCACAGGATTGAGTTACTTTTCCTCTCTTTCTTTCTTTCTTTCTTTCTTTCTTTCTTTCTTTCTTTCTTTCTTTCTTTCTTTCTTTCTTTCTTTCTTTCTTTCTTTCTTTCTTTCTTTCTTTCTTTCTTTCTTTCTTTCTTCTCTCTCTCTCTCTCTCCTCTCTTCTTTTTCTTTTTTTTGGTGTGCATTTATAAGCCCCGAGAAGTTAATAAACACTGGCTCCCTGAACACTGGGTTTTAAATGCCTACCTGAGTGTATTAGTTTTCTGTTGCTACATAACTCACCTCCAAGCTTAGCAGTTTAAAACAAAAAGGAGCATTTATTATTTCTGTGAGTCAGGAATTCAGGGGCAGCTTAGCTGGCTTGGGATTTCTCATGAGGTTGCAGGCAAGATGTCAGCTGGGTTGCAGTCATCTGAAGGCTTGACCCGGGCTGGAGGATTCACTTTCAAGAGAGCTCACTTATATGCTGACAGTTTATGTCTGGGGTTGTCAGGAGAACTCTGTTCCTCCTGTATAGGCCTCTCTAAAGACTGTTTGAGTACTCTCATGACTGTTAGTGAGTCAAGAGAAAGCAAAGCAGAGCTTCAGTGTCTTTTATGACATTTCTGCACAATAGTGTACTGGTTACACAGGTCACTCCTATTTAGTACACGAAAGGACTACACTGGAGGTATGAACACTAGGAGGAGAGGATCACTGGAAGCTCGCTATTACACTAAGAAGAACAGAAATTTGCAAACTACCTTGTTAACTGCATAATCAAAGTGGAAAGTGAAATAGATCCAGTATCTGAGATATGTAGACACAAATTTAGAATGAGATTATCATAATTACTTTATTTGGAGGCCAAAATCTTAGCTGAATCTACTAAGTTATAATGATTAAACAAACCCCAGAAGTTGAAAGCATCTCAAAAATAGATTAAAGATTTTTTTCAATTGAAGCCAATTTAGAATTTTTTCATCAAAAGATAATTCCTGTTCTTCTCCCAAAGTTGTCAGAATAGAATAAGAAACTAGAAAATAAAGGATATTTATTCTTGATGCATTATTTGGCTGAAGTGCTACCTGATTGAAAAGTCCTTAAATTTTCAAATATTAGATTCTTTTCACCTAGAATTATGAGAAGTCATGAAGTTTTGGACATGGGTAAAAGGTAAAGACTACTGTTTTTTTATACTGGGATAATTCTGAGACTTTTTCTCAAGCTTGGCTCACTTTCCTCTTATCTTACTGCTCTCCAAGGATCAGCCGAGAAATAGAATTTTGACAAGTTTTCTCTTCTCTGGCCCTAAATGAAATTATTTGTATATATGTCTCCTTTGGTTTAAATAAGTATCACTGAATTTAAGATGGTAAGAAAAAGTAAAGAAAACTGGACTTATCAGGGAGATCATTTTGTAGGTTATGTAAATGTCTAATTACTATGTTGTACACCTGAAACCAATAAAATATTGTATGTCAGCTGTAACTGAAAAATAAAAATATTACATTAAAAATGAGTAAAAAATAAAGAAATAAATGCTTCCTGATAGCCAACTTTTCAAGGGTGGAGAGAATAGGTTACCATCCTGAGGGGGTGAGTGGATTTATAATATAATCCTGGAAGGGCTGGGGAATTTACTGAGTTCTAGGTAATGTCAATCATTTCAGTACTGCAAGTGGGACTTAAGCTAGAGGTGTCCCTCAAGTGGAAAAAGGACACAATAGAAAGTCCTTCAAAGTTTCATGGTGGTTACAAAATACAAGCAGACCCACTTAAACAGGGAAGAAACATTTGGCTGGAGTCTATATCAGCCATGTGCTGAAGCCAGCTCTTAATTTGTGAGAATGATTGTTAAATGTTCAGGAAATTTGTGCACTCGCTGTTAAATTATTGGTACCTTGAAGTAGGACACAGTGGGAATACCTGCACCATGCTGCAAATCAGGGCTCCCTTTCCACCCCCCTTGCCATAAAACCAGTTGTTAGGGGCTGAACCGTTGCCCTCAACATCCATATGTTAAAACCTTAACTCCTAGTACCTCAGAATGGAACTATTTGGAGACAGGGCTTTTTAAAGAGGCAATTAAGTGAAAATTAGGCCATGAATAGTAGGCTCTAATCCAATCTGAATGGTATCTTTATAAGAGAATTGGACTTACAAAAATACATCAGAGGAGTGTATGCAGAAAGCAAAGACCATGTAAGGGCACAGTGAGAAGGTGGACATTTGCAAAAAAGGGAGAGATCTCAGAAGGAACCAGACTTGTTGATACCTTGATATTGAACTTCTAGCCTCCAGAACTGTGAGAAAATAAATTTCTGTTGTTTAAGCCACCACAATATATGCTATTTTGTTAGGGCATTCCTAATTCACCAGTTTACCAAGACCTGTAGGAGGTTTACAATGGAGACTTCCTGAAAATGTGATACTATGACTTAGAGTTTATAGCAATGGGTGGTGGTGGTGGTAAAAGCTGAGCTTCATCTGAAGGGAAAGCTGATTGGGCCAAGTGAAGGCAATGCTCACAGAACAAAGATAACTAGCTCAGGGAGATATTTAGGGACTAGAGTCACAGAGAGATTTTTAAAAAGTAAGAAAGTTATTGTAGACCAGAGTGGGATGATCTATAGCCTAGAGTAAGAATTTACAGTTTAATTAAGGAAAAGAGAGAGGAGCCAATACTTATAGAGCCACCTATTTTACATACCTTAATCATTTCATCAATATGTCCAGGCAGCTACTTATCAATGGTTTTATATATTTTATAATCAAGAACATTAAAATTCAAATTATTAAGTGGTGGAGAGCCAAGGTTTTAACTCAGGGTTTTCCCACAATACTGTTACCACTTAGACCTTAATTTAGAAAATTGGGAAAGAAGTTGAAGAAGAAGTGTAATTGTTCGAAGACCAGAAATCTCCAGAAGGAGCAGGAAGGTGTCACTAAGTTAGTGAAGAAAGACATAAAATTCAAGGGAGGAATATCTTAGTAAATGAAACTTTTCTCACCAAGAGAAGAAGATAGCCTGACCTGGGAAATGAGTGTGTATCTAAGTTTCTGCTACAGAGCCAGGAAACTGTGTGCACGACTAGGAGAACTGCAGTTTTATAGGGGCCAAAAGAGCATTTTTATAAATTAGACCTGAGCCATATAGGGGGCCACACACCCTATATGCTCTTGGATGACAGGAACTTGGTCTTCTTCTTTGGTATGCTTCTTGACAGCATGACATATTGGATAAAAAAATTACTTCAAGTAAATGTGTTAAACAGACATCTAAAGCCTCTGCTAAAAATAAAATTGGCTTTAAATTCTGTAGTTCTACCTCTGTGGTCTTATTGCACAAACATTTGTTTTAGATCTTAAGCTATTCAAGACATGTGTTTTGACCTATTATTTATAACAAATTGAAATGGAAAATGCAACCAAAAGGCTTAAAGAATTTTCCTGAGGACCACAAATGGAACACATGCAGGCTGTGAGATGGCAAAGTTGGGGACCCAGGAAGAATCAGGAATCATTCATTCAAGCTATGTGGCTCATAGCCCTATAGTGGACTTTTTCCTTCATGCTGTGTAACTTACCCTGCAGAGGATTTGACAACTTCAGCTCAAACTTTGTTAGAACTTCAAACATTGTTTTGTTTTTCATCGTGACTCAAAATCCAGAAGATGTTGAGGCAAGAACAGCCTTTGTTTGTTTGTTTCAGCATTGTTGAGTTATAATTGAGAAATAAAATTGTAAGATATTTAAAGTATACATCATGATGATTTGATATCTGTATACATTATGAAAGGATTCCCCCATAGAGTTAACACATACATCACCTCACATATTTACTTTTTTTCTTTTGGTAAGAATACTTACGTCTACTCTTTTAGCAAATTTCAATTATACAATACAGAGTTATCAGCAGTAGTCACCCTATGCTGCATCTCAAACTTTACTCATAACTGAAAGTTTCTATCCATTTACCAACCTCTCTCTGTTTCCTCCACCTCCCAGTCTGGCAACCACTTTTCTCCTCTGTCTCTGAGTTTGACTTTTTTTTTTTTTAAGATTGCGTGTGTGAGTGATACCATGGAGTCAGTCTATCTGGCTTATTTCACTTAGTGTAATGCCCTCTGGGTTCATCCATGTTGTTCCAAACGGTAGGATCTCCTTTCTAGAAGTTGAATAACGTCCTATTCATGTATATGCTGCATTGTCTTGATCTATTTATCCACCGACAGACATTTAGCTTGTTTCCATACTGTGGCTACTGAGAACAACGCTTCAACAAACATGGGAATGTATTATCTTTTTGAGGTAATGATTTTATTTCCTTTTTGTACACCCAGAAGTGGAACTGCTGGATTATATGGCAGTCCTATTTTTAATTTCTTGGGACAACTACATACAGTATCAGTTTACATTCTCACCAATAGTGTGCAAGTGTTCCCTTTTCTCCACATCATAGCCATCATTTGTTATCTCTTGTCTTTTTTATAATAGTCATCCAAACAGGTGTCAGGTAAAAGCTCATTGTGGTTTTGATTTGGATTTCCCTGATGATTAGAAAAATCCAACGTTCACTTTTCCCAGCTCAGAATACTGAAAACCAGGGTGTGAAAGATCCCGATAAAAGGAAGAGCTTGAATCATCTGTTCCAGAGGAGCTTGCAAAAAGAGGTGAGTGCTCATTTCAAATATGTTTCCCTTCCTTGCTTATAGATGCAACACCATTCGTGAAATACTTGAGGTATCCATTAGGTAGACAGTAGATAAACAGGATATGTTATCATAATTGGGGACATTTCTATTCCCTTTGTCTTTTCCACAGAGTTAGTGTAAGCATGTAAAAACTCTTGAGCTTTAAACTTTCATGTTTCC
Source organism: Miniopterus natalensis (assembly GCF_054644295.1). Lineage (NCBI taxonomy): Eukaryota > Metazoa > Chordata > Mammalia > Chiroptera > Miniopteridae > Miniopterus > Miniopterus natalensis. Next base: position 37,026,928 of record NC_142086.1, on the reverse strand, counting down.
AGCCTCAACTTTAACAATTTTATTTCCCTTTATTTTGTGAGTTAAGAGAATTAAAAAGAAAAATTAAAGGTCTGACAATGAGTTTTGGATTTTTTCCCTTCCAGGGATAAAACACTAGAATTTGTCTATGAAATGCTTCCATTATAGAAATCTACATGGTTTAATGTAAAAAATCCTGATTGAGAGCCTGAAGACCTGTGTTCCAGTATCAAGCCATAAGTATTTAGCTTTCCCATACTTTAGTTTGCTCATCTGTAAAATGAGAAGTGTAAATTAGATCATTCTTACCTAAGTTATTTCCCCTCTTATATCTCAGGCTTCTGTGGCACCAGATATGATTGCAGAACTTTATCTTAGGAGGAAAGGCACACGACCCAAAAATATGACATTTAGATATGACTTTGCCCATTTTATGGTTTTATTTTCTCATCTCTAAGAAAAAAAGAGTAGTAACTGTCATTTGGTCTCAGGTACAATGTGTGGTTAGATATTTTCTTGTGAAAGAAATTTACAAGTAAAAAGGTCTAGATAAATACAAGAGCCCCAAGATATTACAACATATTAAAAAGCTAGATTAGACAGATGTGGCATCCATGTGGGAAAATGCAAATAGATGGAAAGAACAGAAGCACAGGAAGAGCTTATGCATTTATTAGAAGGTAGTTTATTTAAAAGATGATACAAATAACTAATACATTCTTGAAAAGATGCTTACTATTACTACTAACAAAAGAAATATAAATAACGACAATGAGATGCCATTTTTCTGTCATTAAGCAAGAAGTGAAATATTTTATATTAAATGGTTGTGAAAGTACAGGAAAGTAGATACCACAATATCCTGCTATCCTGCTGGTCAGAGTATAAACTGGCATAGACATCTGCAAAGGTAATTTGATGGTGGTGTAATTTTAAATGTGACCAATTGCTTTTGTGTAATTGGTCAAATATATTCATTGCAGCAGTATCTATAAGAGCAAAATATTGGAAATTACTCACTAGATAAGTCAATAGATAAATGATTAAACAAAAGATAGCACATTATGCTGTGGAGTACTATATAGCAGTTAAAAAGAATAGGGAGGATACCTGTGTACTGACATGAAACTATCTCTAATGCACATTATAGAGTAAACAGATAGTTACAGGATAATTTTATTATTTATGTATAAATATACACTAACAAAACCATGTTCAGTATATAATATACTATGTATTAAAAAAATGCCGAATTTTGAAAACTAGTTCCGAAAGTATACACAATGAACTAATAATAGTAGCCACCTTTGCTAAGGGGAGTGATGATGAAAGGGACTTAAAGTTTATAGGTATATATTTTTGAGTTAGAATATATTCACATGTTATTTAGAAATTAAAGAGTTAATTTTTCTCCAATAAAAGAAGATAAATTAACTTGAGAACTTTCTATCCAACTAAACTATTGTCCTCCAGGCAATGTTATATAAACTTTCATGTATACCTTATGTTCTAGAATACCACCCAATTCACTGGTTCTGAACCCTTAAAATACTCAGGCTTTCATGAGTGGTATCCTTTGATTTACCCAACAATACAGCCAATTGGCTGTAAAATTTGATTTGTACAGTGTTCTGAAACTATCACTCAGATTTGTAATAAAGGTAGTTTTGGGATTTAAATTGTTATGGAATTATTCCATCTTATTGAATTTGAAAGTATAAGGTCACAGAAGGTGGTGGCGTTTCTCCAAAGGTGAATAATTATCTTAATCATGGCCATTACTGGTGGTCTGTTGTAAAGTTGCTGTTTGCCTTTGCATATAAAATGCTCCCTTAGAGAAGACTAGAATTCCAGAACCTGGCTAAACTTTTTTCACTGGATTTTTTTTGAAAGCTACTCATTCCATTAGATGTTGGTAATTTCAGGAAACACACATATATACTTAACAATGGTTGTTACTTTTAGAAACAGAAGGAATGTAGAATCTGAAGATTGGGGAAAACAGAGAGAAACTTTGCCCTTCTCAATAATCCTAGAATGTACACAGAGAAGATATTATTATGCCCCATTTTGTACATTAAGAAAATAAGACTCAAAAAGTTGAGAAATTTGTCCAAAACCACACAGCAACTAATAAGTACAATTTAGTGTGTGGGGTTTTTTTTCTTGGCTCAAAGTCTAACACCTTTCCCACTCTATTATTACCATTCCAACCATCTTGAAACTGGGATCTGAAATTTGAAGACATGTGTCCAAATTGATCTGTTGAGTCAAATAGTATTTCACCTAACATTTGTTGAATGCTTCACACGCATCTGGCTCTGTCCAGATTCTTTCATAATAGTCACTTAAATCTCACCAGAACTCTGTGAGATATATATTATTATCCCTGCTTTACACATGAAGAAATGAAGACCTAAAAATTAAGCCGTTTAAGCAAGCCACATTACCAGGGAGTGGTGGCTCAAGCAAGTACTTTTCTCATTAATGTTAAGATTTTAGTATTCCCCCAAAAGAGCTCCCACCAGCAGACAATGCAATCCTTGAACAAAGTTTCCCCCCAAATAAGGCACATGCCCGTCAGTTAACTACCTTGTTGTGGGACACTTGTCAAGCAAATCGGTGTGGGTTAAAATGTTTTTATATATGGCTGGGAGCCATCTGGTCATACTAGCAAAACAAGCCATTTCTAAATAATGTCATATGTGAGCCAACAAGAGATCCATTCTTTCACTCCTTCTCAGGGGGCCTCTCGACCCCTTCTGTTGGAATGAGTGTTAGGGTTTCTCTTACACTGACCCAGAGTGATTTGTTTTAATAATGTCTGAGCACTCTGAGGTAATGGTTTCATGACCTCAACTAGTGCTTTTAAAAAAGAAAAACATAAATAAGTAGAACATTTTTATTTCTTTTATTCCAAAGTTCAGAAATAACTAGAAAATGGATTATCAGAACAGCAAATTAGAATGCATGCTACCATAAGCCTCAGGAAAGTGATTTGAATGAAAGTATTTAGTCACAGGGAAACTTGAAAATGGCAGCCATCTGGGAAAACGTAAGAGCAAGAGATTCAGAACCAACTTTCCTAGACTGGTGACTTATATAAATCTTGATGACATTACTTAGAGTGTTTATTGCACGCCAGGTATTTTGCACGTGGTAACTAATTCCATCCTTATAAAAATCCAATGAGGTATATTTGTCTTATTAGTTCCATTTTACTTATGAAAAAATCAAGGCTAGGAAGTGGCACTGTTAGGATTCAAACCCAAATCTTTCTCTGTCTGGAATGTCAGTGCCCCCTTTCCGCTGGCTCCTAGGCTGAGGGCAAGAACATGGAACACACCCTCTGGATTTCTGAGTGCTCTTGAAGAAGGGCCCAGGTTGTACATTTGGGACAGTGTTACCTTCTTCCAGAATGAGATACTGTGAGTTGTCTTCATTGTTTCATCTGAGATATAAGTTCTCAGGAGCTCAGGCACAAGATGGTCAAAAGAAGGCAATGTGTTACAAAGATGATGGGCAGGCCTTTGCTTTGATCATTTGAAGGGGATTTATTTAAAATCTCGGAACCCCAGTTTCTGTGTCTTAAAGCATGAAAAATGCTACCTTTGTCCTGAGCCTTTCCTGTAGATTAAATGAGATCATATCTGTATGGTACTGGTGTCTAGTAAGGCTTCCACTAACAGTTGTTACATCATCATAATGAAACTCTCATCCAACTGAAAAAGTGTTTTAAAACGCTACAACTTCTCAATGGAAACTTACTCCTCTCTCCTTTTAGAGGCATTTGTTGAGGATTAAGAATTTTTCTGAAAAAGGTACATACAGTTCAGTGGGGAAAAAAAAGCTGGAAATACCTTCTCTTTCTCAGTTCCCCAAATGGAACTGTTGGTTTTGTTGGGCAATCCAGGTACACAACAACAGAGTTTATTAGGCTGGGCCTTGAAGACCAATAAAGTCTGAAAATATAACCTGTTCATATTGAGATGATAGAAAACTGGTCCATGTTGCCCCTGGCAGAACATTTTGTTTGGCCACAATGTTTTTCAAAGCCACAGAACACTCTAGTTGTATACAATGTGCTTATTCTTTGACTTTGCCCAGCTCCATATCAAAGCTTATTTGTCTATCCCATGGACACCTCTAACACACACACAAACACACCCACTATACACACTAATGCTTAAATTGAGTTAACAGCTTATAAATAGAAAGCAAACCTTTATAAAATAATTGAGAGGCTTGTTTAGACTTCCCTTGTCAACCATGATCTATTGGTGTCTTCCAGAGACAGATAATTTTGCTTAGAATGTCATAAATACCTGTCCGGTTTTTCTAACAGGGAGTCAGCCCTTCTTAATATTAGGAAGTTTAGATCTTTTTCAAGAATCCACCTTAAAAGAACAAATAAACCTAAAAGTTTTGGTGAAATATACATATTCAAAAGGCCACAAATGGGTAAAGACAACCAGAAATCTTAGTTTGTAATCCTGGACTGTATAGTCTACTAGCTGTGGTAGCTGAAATGAGTCACAATCCCTCTGAGCCTCAGTTTACCTCTTGGGTAAAGGGGAGCTGCTAAAAAAATAAGAAGCCAGAGGTCCTTTTAGATTCCTAAATGTGCCCTTCTGGAAGGATAACGAGGATTTCTGCAGAACCCCTCTGAAGCCGCATGTCAGAGCTTAAGTCCCACAGGCACCAAGGCAGTGGAGCAAAGTGCCTGCTTCTGAGCATCGTCTCCCAGGTCACTGGGCCTGGTAAAGAGGGAAGCAGCAGCAGCTCCTTGACCTCATTTTCCCTGCGCCCTGCTGTCTGTAAACAAGTGGTGTGCAGCAAGTGTGAGGGCTGGTCAGTGCCAGGGGTCCTGCTGCTTCCTCCAGGCACAGAAAGCTCTTTTTGCTGATTTCAAAGGCAGCTGCTTCTGGCAGGAGTCAGGTAAAGCAGGGCCTGCCTTTGGCTGACTAACCAGAATTATTGCTGACATTCTTCTGGAGGGCAGGGGCTGGGGCAGGAAAATGTCTTCCTAAGTGTTTACTTCTCAGAGATGATTCAGGACTGTGTCCTCGCAGACGTCTCCTCTTCAGGGGGGTGACTCCAAGAACAACATCCCTAAACTCAGGATTTTCTCAAGTGCATTGTGCTTCAAACTCAGGTGGTGGAGTCATTCCAGAGATGGACCATAGTCCAGAAATGAAAGTGCTAGAAGACTCATTTTTAAAATCCATTCCTTGGCCTGAAAATATTACTACTCCTGGAGCATCTTTTTTTTTCTTTTAATTCATTGGAGTGACACTGGTCAATAGGATCATACAGGTTTCAAGTGTATAGTTGTATGATACATGACCTGTATGTTGCTTTGTGTGCCCACCACCCAAAGTCAAATCATTTTAGTCACCATATATTTTGTCCCTTTTACCCTTTACTGCCCCTCGCCGCCTTCCCTCTGGCAACCACCACACTGCTGTCTGCGTCTATGAGTTTCAGTTTTATATCCCACATATGAGTGAAATCACATGGTTCTTAGCTGTTTTTGACTGACTTATTTCTCTTAGCATAATGTTCTCAAGGTCCATCCACGATGTCACAAATGGCAGTATTGCATCCTTTCTCACGGCTGAGTAGTGTTCCATTGTGTCGTGTACATCTTCTTTATCCAGTCCTCTATCACAGGACACTTTGGTTGTTTCCATGTCTTGGCCACAGTGAATAATGCTGCAATGAACATAGGGGTGCATATACCTTTACAAATAATTGTTTTTGAGTTTTTTGGGTAGAGACCCAGAGAGGGATTTGCTGGGGCATGTGGTAACTCTATTCTTAAATTTTTCAGGAACCATCATACTGTTTTCTTGTTAAATAAATGCTTGAGTATTTTGTGGAAACATTAATTTGTGTTTTCTTTTCACGGTATGTTTTCCTCTCCCTTTCCCAGGAAGGTAGCTTTGCCCCCTGAGCCCCTGCCTTGCCTCAGGGGAGGTTTGTACTGTGGCTGCAGAAAACAAAAATGACTATACACCATGGTTTTCCTGGGTTTTATGTCCCCAAGGACTGATTGATCTCCTTGAAAGGATTGTACTAAGGAAATGGGGAGCAATGAGTGTCCTTTGGGAAGGGTGACTCCCCAAGACTGGAGGGACTGGAACTCTGCATGGAGAATCCTGCACCATGAAAGGGACCCTGGATGAAGGCAGGACTCAGGAAAGCTGCGCCTAAGGAGTCTGGAAGCTAGCTCAGGACTCCTGTCTTAGCTACAATTTCCTCACCTACACCCAGCAGAGGAAACTTTGGAGTCACCAAACTTTAGAGAGTAAGCCAACCTGGGCAATGCATATCAGCAGATCAGGACGGCTGAGGTCAGTGACTTTTGCCTCTATTTCCAGGAACCACAACAGGCCCCTAGATTATAGTTGGCACCTAAAAAGGAGATGACATCTTCCCACCAATCCCAATAATGATGGAAGTTGAAATTTTCTACAATTTCAGGAAGGAAGAGGTGTAAACTTGGATTTAATTGGAAGAAAATAAAGAAATGATAAACTTTTCTTACACCCAACTTTGAGGGGCAAGGTTCCTATAGGCTATAATTGCAAATGACGCAGGGAGCTAAAATACATAAACTACATTCACTTATTACTAGTTATTAACAATTTAGTGAAGGTTTGTTCATCAAAATAGAATCACATCAGAGCTTGTTTCCTGATAGTGGACAGGTGAAAGGAAATTTTGAAAGGGTTGAAAGAGATAGCAGGAGACAAAACTCTCTGCCAGCAGTTGGTAAAAGCTTTGGGCCATTTTTATGAGACTTTGGTATTCACCCATTTTGTATATCCACAGTCCAACCTTGGGGAAAAACACACTAATGAGTTTTTAAGAATTCCTGTGTGTGCCTGTCCTTTCTCTCTGTGTATATAAAAGCATGTATAAAACTCTTCATTTAAAATGAGACTTTAATGACTAGGTGATACTTTAGGGTATATTTTTTTTCAGTTTTCTTTCCCTTTTCAAAATAATGTTTTGTCGCTGCTATATCTTTACCAACATGCATGTAGCCTAGATATCTGCTGGGCCTATATGTAATCTCTTTTTCATCCCCTTGATAACCTCAGCATCTCTATATTTCTCTAAACCAGTAGCAACATAAGAATTATCAAGCAATGTATTGTTTACCAAAATTTTGATAAAGAGGATAGGGGATAAAGTTTTCCTTACACACTAAATAGCAAACTTTTTCAAAATGCTGTTAAATATCTCTGTTCCCCAAAGTTCTCATTTTGGCTACTCAACAAACAGGGTGTTCTCCTTTTCACTCTTTCCAAACATGATCCAGTTTCCTTTATTTTGCTGAGTAACTCCATTCTTGTGCTAAATTTGCAATCCTTACTCAGCTAGGTGGTCAACAAAGCAAAAAGGTCTGCAGTGAATAGGACCCCTCCCCCTTAAAAGGAAGTTTAGCAATTATTTATTTCTATTTGAACATGGACTTGAATGTCTCACTCTGCCTTACTCTCATCTCATCCCCACCATGTGGTCAATCAAAGTGTATTTTCCTAAACATATAGAGCAATCTCTCTTAGAAGAGTTCTGGTAAATATAATTTTCTCTGTTTGATCACATATTGTCAGGGCCATTAACTGTTAGCAAATTGTAGGAACACCAGGGAGTTGGAACACTCGAGGTAAGTGTTTCAGAAAAGAGGCTCCTTTCCTAAAGGTGGCCAGAAACTTCTGATTTTCTTAGATTCTGAAACAGTCTAAATAGTAGGAAGTAAAAGTAATTCTGAAGTAATTTTATTCAGGCTACTATTATAGTATAACAAATTACCCCAAATTTCATGGCTTAAAACAGCTATTGTATTTTGCTCAGTATTTTGGGGGTTGGGAATTTGGGAACAGCTTGGCTGGGTGGTTCTGGCTTGGGGTCTCTTAGGCAGTTGGAATAAGATGTCCCTGAGGCTGCTGTAATTTGAAGGCTAGACTGGGCTGGATGTTTAAGGTGACTCACTCCAAAGTTCACAGTTGGTATTGACTGTTTGCTGGGAGCGCCACTGGGCCGTTGAATATGGAACCTGCCTGCGGCCATTCCTGTGGTTTGGCTTCTTGACAGCATGGTGACCTCATGGTAGCAGGACTTCTTACATGGCAGTTATAGGCTCCAAGTATACATGTTCTAGTGAACAAGACGAAAGCTACATTGCCTTTTATAAACAAGTCTTGGAAGTCATATATCACTTCTGCTCTACTTTAATAGTAGAAGTAGCCACAAGCCCTGCTTAGATTCAAACCAAGAGAAATTCATCTCCTTTATTGATGGGGAGATTGCCAAGGTTATATAGCTAGCGAGCAGGAAGGACAGGAGATATTGTTACAGCTGTTTTTGGAAAATATACTCTTTCTAGTTATGTGAAGGTCACAGCCAGAGGCTCAACTCACTGATTTTATAGCTACAATGTGCTGAACAAAAATTCAGTATAGAATGGGTTCATCTGTGTCTTTTCAGAAAACTCAGTTCTACAACCCTTTCTCATTGCCCCCGTCTCCTACTAAATCACTCATTGCACCATTGGAAATTTACCTGAGGGGATGTGGCTTGAATTCTTATGTCTGTCAGTAGACAGATAGTGTTAGACATCTGAGGATATACAATAGATGTCCTCCTTGATATTTAGAATCATAGAAATGGGAATAATTTGTTTTGGCTAAAGTGGTTGATTGGACACGGACCTTCTATTTCACTACTTTTGCCTACATAGGACCAAGACAGTATTAGATCTTTAGTCTATGGAAACCTACATCTTAGAGATGTGCCACACTATAATATCTTTCTCAAGTGATCTGTTACTAAGCCCACATAATACCATTAGTTTGAACTAATTGCTTATCAGAAAAAAATGGTTTAGACTCGTTTCTGCAAAGCTTTCTACTAGTTTTTTTCTATGCTATGAATGAATATAGGCTGATCCCACTGGTTTATCCACTGAAAAACTGTTCAGGCATTATTGATTATCAAGTGAACTCCATGACTAGGATACAGAACATGGCAAAACCTGAGTGTGTGTGTGTGTGTGTGTTTTGAATATGTAGTGCTTTTTTTCTTCACTGAAGAAATTTTAGAATTTCCTCCTTTATCACATCCAGATTTTTGAGTTATAGGGGATGAACACTGTTTAGTATCTGAACACTATTTTTTCCTAAATGAAAAGATAACTCCAAATCACAGTGAGAGGTCTTTTTATGTTTCTGCATAACTGAAAAATTCAACTTTATTTAAAGGGATCTTTGAGCTCAGCATAGTGGGAAAACAGGATACTGTCCCTGGCAGAGCTATGTGGCAGTCTTGCAAAATAAACTCCTGATAAGGCTGTAATCCCTTTGTTGGTTTAACCATGATTAGAGTTGAGACTCTGGAAAAGTCCACAGAGGATTTTCATGTAACATGGGTAAAATATTTATTATTCACATGTTCATAAGGGCACCAGAGGGAGAGATGTTAGGCCCTTTGCTAAATGCATGATTTCAGCAAGCCTTTAAAGTCAAATTGATGTACCTGTAATTCTGAGAAATTTGAAGTCCTTGTCTTATTCCTACTTCTCTTAGAGTCCTATGCAAGTGGTTGGCATAGCAATAAGGACAGAGGTAATGTGTCTTTCAGGTCAACCTGAATCATGGGGCAGAAGGTGTACTCACATGATTTGATTATGAGTGTAAGTTCAGTTTTACTGAAAATTATGTGCAGGAAGCAAACAGCAGATCCAGAGGGATTTATCCTTGGCCCACTTATCCCACTGACTGGTTAGTTGGAGGATGGGGAGGGTTTGATTAGTCTTTATAGTTTTTATTCAAATCTGTGGGGTTTTGTGTTGCTGGAAAGTGAAGTACGCTAGGGTGGACTTCCATCCTCCAGCCCCGGTCATTATTTAAAGAAGTGATTTTCAGAGCCACAGTAGGCCTCACATATTCACTGGCACCCTGTTTAATCCTGCCCCATGAATCCCCTGGTCTGCAGGTGTGGACCTCAGATGTAGCAGTTGGTCTTAGTCTTGCCTACAACTGGAAAAACCTGGGAGGAGTTTTAAAATTCTGACTCCTAGAATTACTTAACTTAATTAGATCAGAAATGCTAGGGCCTGGGGCCCAGGCATCAGTAGTTTTACAGCTCTCGAGGGATTCCAATATGCAACTCGAGTTGAGAACCATGGTTTTCAAGTTCTACATTCAATGTCAGTGAACCAACATTATTGACCTCCAGACCTGTGGCATGTAGCCTTTGCTGAAGGTCCTAACTAATAAGGTTTTGGGAAATGTGCTATAGTAGGAGTTTGGGAATTTAGAATAGCACTGATCTTCATTGTAGGTTCAGTGCAGCTGGAATCAGCTGAACTCACAGACCCCATCAATAGCAGTCAGGTCACAGGCACTAAAAAATAACCAAAAAGAGCCAGACCCCCTTGAGCTGAGTGTGGCCGTTCTATCTCCCCTTTTCTTAATAGTATTCTACACCCTCACATTCACCACCCCAGCCCCAGACTGCTGTCTAGCTATGCTCTTATTTTTAACTAAGAAAAATAAACTTCTGTGCCACCTATTCTCCTCTCCATCTGATAAAGCAGTCAGCAGCTGTGTTCCCAAAGATGTGGAAAATGGATCTGTTCCAATAATCAATCTAGGAAAATTATGTTTGTAGGCTCTGTGTGACGGGGTCAATGAATGGGAGCACTAAAGCCCATTGTACTTCCTTTTTGAAGCTGGATGAAGGGATGTGAAAAAAGGGATCAAAGATTCTGTAGGCAGCGATATACGTAGTTTTGTTGCTACTTATCTCCTAACTCAAAGATAAAGAAATTGGAAAACAAGGGCCTTTAGAGTTGAAAGCTCTTCAGCATCTTCTCAGACTAGTTTCCTGAGGCTGGCCCCTGTAAAGCTGGCCAGTGGGAAGATCGTGGGTGGGGCCCTGTCTTCAAGCCCTTTTGCGTTAGGTCCTAGAACCTTGCAATTCCCTTCATCTGTTATTTTCACATCTGTTTCACTGGGGAAATCATCTTTCTCACTTACGGAGGAAGAAATAGTAAACAGCTCAAGATCCAAAAAACCAGAAAGGTCAAAAAATCCTGTGCAAAGCAGACTAGGCAGAAGTTTCAAGTGGAATTGCTCAGATTCTTACCTCTCACTGGAAGCCAGGAAAGCGTATTCTGCTCTGTTCTTAAACCTCTCCCAGTGCTAATGCTAAAAGCATAGTAACTGTGATCCTGTTCTTGGAACACACACACAGAACTGGTTTTCTGTATGGTTGGGGCATGTGCTTCTCTGATTAAAGATGGATGGAGTGTCATGTTTGTTTTGGGAAACAATTTCTTTTCTTTTTAAAATATTTTTTATTGATTTTTAGAGAGAGATGAAGGGAGAGGGAGAGAGGGAGAGATATATTGATGTGAGAGAAAAACATGGATTAACTGCCTCGTGCATGCCCACTAGAAGGGATTGAACCCTCAACACAGTCATATGCCCTGATTGGGAATCAATCAGCAACCTTTTGGTGCATTGGAAGACATCCAACCAACTGAGCCACACAGGGCTAGGGCAGGAAATGATTTCTTGATTGTGCCTAGCTTTACAATTTTTTGCTCAAATGAAATTTTGTTTGTTGAGGAAAACAGTTTGTTGTGCTTAATTATTCCAATAATCATTTATTGAAATGATGAACATGGATTGATATGTGTATTGCAAGTGTGAAGTTTATAAGAGAGTGCAATATATGGGCAAGGAGAAAGTAAAGATAACAACCTGGTCTGGATAGACATGTATGTATACATGTACATGTACATAATATGTATATTAAAGGGGAGGCTGCACTTCACTAAAATCTACCAGTCACAAGGTAAAGAACCTTTAATTATTTCTTAAGGTTTGAATCAATTCAGAAAGTAATTTGTGTCAAGTAATGGAAAGTCCAACTAAGATGCTAGATCAGTCAAGATCCAGTCAGGGAAGCCCAATCAATGCCAGATAATCCAATATCAATAATTTATATAGGGAACTAATTATAAAGGGGCTGGAAAAGCTGAGGAGCCAAATTAAGCATCTCAAAGAGTAATACCTCAAAGATTAGTAATAGCAGAAAGCCACTACCATTCACAGGGCTCCAGGAACAAAAGGAAGAAATGGTATTTACCAGAGCTTAGGAGTCATTGCCACTTGGACCTGGGTCTACAGGATGGCTCCATGGTGAAAGATGGGACCATGGAAGAGGGACAGTCAGGAGGCATTACAGTTTTGGAGGAGACATAGCCAATGTGGAGATACTGCCCGAAGCAGAGAAGAAGAGAAATTCCCTGGCTTTTCCATTTCTCTCATGCTCCAATTGCTTGCTGCTGCTGCCAATGGACTATACCAGTTTGAGGCCAGCTGGCAGGGGAGTTTGGAAATAGCATTTGCACAGAAGGATGTAAAATAAATCTGGGAATAAACAGGTAAATGACCAGTAAAATGGATGAGATAAAGATTTATGTTTCCTATTTAACAGAAGATCCTGAGGCAGACATTTGTTAGTATTGGTTCAGTGTCTATGAAACAAAAGTTGATGAACCTGAAATTCTCTTGACCTTTCCCTCAGGCACTTGAAATGGCTTGTGAACCTCTAGTTCTTATGTCCTATGTTCAAGGCAAAAGGAAAAGGGAAGGACCGTGCCAATTATTTATGTCTCTCCTTGTAAGTAAACCTTTTTCTTTTCCAGAATATGCCCAGTTGACTTCTACTTAGTTGTCACTGGTGTAGACTGAAGAGCTGAGATACTAGGAAAAGCAACTTCCCTACCTGAAGTTGTGCATAATGTTATTATAAACAAAATAGGGTTTCAGATCTTAATTCAGAATGGGGAATGGAGAGTGAGTAGGCAGCCATCTGCCAGGGTCAAAGGTCTCTGGGCTCCCACTCATTGGTGACTTGGTTCTGGCTTCAAACCTTCAGAGCAGCTCAAAATCCTGGGGCTCACTGAATTTCAACCCTTGGTCCATCTCTGTTAAATGTTTCTCTACTTGCTCATGACTTAGTTTGAATCACTCATACTTAACATTTAACAGGCTGACCTTCCCTACTTGGTAGGCTGTCTTCTAGTTCTATGTACACAGGACTCACTGTATACACTTTCAACACACATTTATTCAGCATCTACTGTGTACCAGGCACTGTGCTAGGAAGTTGCAATCCATCAGTGAACAAAACTGACAAAAATCCTTAACCTTTATAGAACATCCATTCTGGTAAGGAGAGACAGACAATAAAAATTAAACAATAGTCTGTTAGAAGGAGGTTGTGCTATGGAAAAAACAACAACAACAAAAACAAAAACCAAACAGAGCAAAGTAAAGAGGTTTAGAAATTTCAGGACAGGGGTATTTGCTATTTTTAATTGGATGTCCAGGTTAGGGACATCCAGTTATGCTGTAGCTTCATCTGACTTTTACTAGCATGTTTCTATTTCTTTTAGAAAAAGTCAGACAGACTTTTCTTATAGTTTGAGACCCCCCTCACACTTCCCATGGATCTAGGTAAAAGCCAGGAGAGTTTTTAATTCCAAGTTTCTCTATTTTCTCCAGCACAGTACTTCTCTGTTCGTTGAAGCTAGAATTTATGTTATTTTGTTCCAGATTGCTGAAGAGAGTGTATTAAACGGAGAAATCATTCAGGATTAAAAAAAAAAATCTACTTTCACCAAAAGTTTTAGAGTTTGATTTGTTTCCATCAACATATCCTTTATCTACATATTTCTGAACTAAATAGTCTTAAAAATAGATATGCTATTGTGAAGTAGAGATATACCTTAAGGATTTCTAACCATTGACTTCATGTAAATTTTATGCTTACCCACATAATTCCTCTGATTTAAAACTTTAGTCTTCGGAGTATACTTTTTCCCCAAGAAGGTGGGACTATATAAAGATGATTACAAGGCTGCAAGGCTAAGCATTGCTGACTTTTTGCATAGATAACCATCCCTTATCTGTTATTCCTCCTCTTTTCATTAACTCCAACTGGGCCAGCCCTCATCCTGCATCCTATTTCTATCCTGCCCAGTTGTCACTATTAGTCCAGAGCTAGGTTCCTAGACCCATCCTACTCTATGCTGAATATGTAACCAGCTGCCCCCTGCTGAATCCTAAACAGAGAAGCCCAGATTTGCATGTAATCCATATTTCTCTGTGATAATCAAGAGCACTTTTCACATAAATCCAAAGCATAGTGTTATCCCAATTCTCTTTGCTCTTTATTTACTGAATACCATTCTCTTTCTTAGGATTTTTTATTAGAAATAGTCTTCCTCCTCTAACCCTAGTAATAAGTCAGAACTACTTGTATGTTTCCAAGTAATTTGGAATTTGTGTTTAGAGATAAAAACGAAAGCAATTCAAATTCTGCTCCATTTTTCTAGTGATGGATAATATTTTAAAAATTGGACTGCTATTCAAGTCTTCAATCATCTATGTGCTGATGATAGAAAAAGCCATTGCTATTTCAATAAGTCATAGAGAAGACACTTGAGGAATTCATTGGCAAGCTTTGGGTGTTGCTTTTTACAGTATTTAATTGTGAAATGTAGGGGAGTCATTGACAGATCATTGCTATAAGACTGCAATACTCTAAAAGGATTTTCATATAAGATTTCAAATGGGGTTGAAACAAAGATTTTGGAAGGGAGAGACGCACTTAAATCAACCGAGTGGCCACGTGTGGTACCATGTGAGGGAATCCTAGTATAGCATTACTCCCTTTTGGAATGTACTGAATTTATGAAATGTGGAACATTTTTGTTAGAGCCTGTGTATTTATTCTTTTTTAAAATATGTTTTCATTGATTTCAAAGAGAAGAAGGGAGAGGGAGAGATAGAAACATCAATGATAAGAGAAAATCATTGATCAGCTGCCTCCTGCATGCCCCCTACTGGGGATCAAGCCAGAAACCTGGGCATGTGCCCTGACCTGGAATTGAACCGTGACCTCCTGGTTCATAGATCGACACTCAACCACTGTGCCGTGCTAGTGGGGCCTGTGTATTTAATCTTAATATGCTACCACTTTCTGACTGAGACCAGGGTTTGATTCAGTATTTACTATGGGACAATAACACTATCAATGCAACAATACATTATATGGAATTATTAGCAGAGAAAAGCTATTAACCAGCCAATGCAAAGGTGGAACCTTTGAACAAAGATTTATTGACAGAATTACTATGTGTCAAATACTTTCCCAGGTGTAGAGGGCTGCTGATATGAGTAAACACAGTCCCTACTTTCAAAAAATTTACAATCCAGGCCAGGAGTTGCCTCAGTATCAGCTTTCAACCCGGCTCTTCTGGCAGATGCTCCCTGCTTAATTCTTCTTCGCCTTTGCAACATCTGTCCTTGCCTTGAAGGGTTCATTGTAAGCTTCATTGTTCCTAAGGCTCATCCAGAATCCACTTTCTAACAATGGACTTCACAGGGACTTGGCCTCTCTTTCTCTTTGGTGATGACCCAGTGTCTGGCCCCTCAGATCCCTATCCTGCCATGCTTCATGCTAGTTCTTCAGTTGGGACTGGACCAGCCTCAGCTGGGATTTTTATATCACACTCCAATATGTTTTCATTTTATGTATTTATTTATGTTTAAAAATGTATCTTTATTGATTTCAGAGAGAGGAAAGGAGAGGGGGAGAGAGAGATAGAAACATCAATGATGAGAGAGTCACTGATCGGCTGCCTCCTGCATGCCCCCGACTGGGGATCGAGCCCGCAACCTGGGGATGTGCCCTGACTGGGAATTGAACCCCAATCGCCTGGATCCTAGGTCAGCGCTCAACAACTCAGCCACTCCTGGCAGGGCTGTTTTCATTTTAACCAATATGTACTGTATAGTATCAGCGATTATGTGGGAAGGTGAGGGTGGTCTCAGCCTGAATGAGTTCTGGAGAACAGAGTGAGGAGCTCTGCCTTCGCTTTCCTGATTAGTCACCTATGCAACAAATATTTATTGAGAACCTATAAGGTGTCAGTTTATTGGTCCATGGAAAACATTACTTAGAGTAAAAAATAGTAAGGAAGACACAAACAATATTTAAAAATTAGTTACCTGTTACCATGCCAATTTAAATATTTTTCTACTACCTTCTCTAACATCCAAAAATTCTAATACCTTGGCAGACATTGCTGAGACCGGTGTGAGAGCCTTGAGCCAAATTGCATCACCTAATCATTACTTCCCATAGCAGAAAACTGCCCATCGCCTGGTTCAGAGCTTCTTTCAACCTGGTCGGTGACAAACTCGCACACGTTCAAGTGCCAATTTCACTCTCGGATAGCTTCAGTGAAATTGATAGCCAGTGGTTTCTTTTTAGAAGGAGAAAGGAAACAATTTACCAGTGGTGAGGCAATGGATGAATTACGTATTTGATTTCTGCTTTTAAAGTTTAATGAACTCTTATGAGAGAGACACAGAGGGACAAAATTTCACTGACTTGCCGCTCATAAAAGGGAGTATTTTGGAAGCTCTTTAATTCCAGACCTAGATCTGAGATTACTGGCAGTTAGTAAGTGTACTGTTTAGCGTCTTTATGATGATGTGTGTGCCAGCTGGATTTAAATGACACCCTTAAGGACGCCACAAAATCTTCCTACCCATGGGGAGCCTGAGACACACATCTCCCAAATCCATCAAGCATGTACCACACTTTGCCAACCAAACATTTCTCAAACATCCAAGATTCCAAGGGACTCCTTCTTAGGTGCATACACCTTCTGGTGCTAACAGGTATTGGGCTTAGAGTCCACGTAACCTGTTGATAGTGCATAGTCTTCTGGAGAAAATATGGGCTAAATTCAAAAAACAGTATTAAGTAGGGACATTTCTGGTATTATCCAGGCCATACGAAAATCTTTGACAACAGAAGAATTTTCTGGACAAGGGGACCTTCCCATTCCATCAGGTTGTATCAAAGGCCTCCAGCAACTCCAGGGCCCTGGGCCACTGAAGGCCTTCCCCTCCCCCAGTGGTTCTCCACCTTTTGTCCTATGTTGACATTTGTCCATCAGTGAAAGTGGCTCATAGGGACTCTTACTTGGGGTTAGGGAATGGAACATACATGCTCTCTGAGGGCATGTGGGTCAGAAACCCCTGGGGAAGCATTTTCATCTCCTCCAGGGTGATTCTGATGTCCCCCAGGTGGTGAACCCACTGTTTGATCATTACTGCAGGGCTTAGGGTTCTGGAGTGCAAAACAGCAGACTCCTAAATTGGCCGCATGTCTTAGAGCTGTTTCTCCACCCAACTTGGACAGAAGTTTCCCAGACAGATGATGTCAGTGCAACTGGAGAGGAGACTTGTTAAAATCTGTGCTCCCACTGGCTGAGAAAACTTTTCCGGGAACCCTCAGGCACTCACGGTGGGAATGTAGACGGGCAGTCATTCTGGAGAGCAATGAGGCATTACGTGGTGCAATTGAGTGTGCCTACACCCTAGGACCCAGCCATCCCTCTCTGGTGTCCTCACCCCAGAGAAGCACAGATCCATTAAGGGGTGTGTAGGAAGGTGTTCAATGCAGCACTGTGTGGGGAGCCGGCGGGACTCCCCCCGGGGAGGACCCGCCGGGCGAGGTGCTGCCCTGGGAAAAAAACCTGGGAGGCCCGCTTGCCCTAGTGTCATCGAGAGAGAAATCTCTGAGGCATTGACCCGAGTGGTGGGCAGCGGTGCGAGCACTCGCCCTGCTCCCCCCGCTCCCCCTCCTGAAGGGCTTAGCTTAGCGTAATATTAACAATGCTTGTATGAGGAGTAGCTCAGCATGGGGCCAATATTAACAATGCTTGTATGAGGTAGTACCTTGGTCCAGGAACCGTGGCTGGGTCAGAAGTGCAGCATGTCCCAGCTACCAATGATGTATGTACGAGAACAAGGAACAGGGTGGAAAGAAGGAATTGGGACAAGGGTCACTAAGTTTATGTGCTTCCGCATTAAGTGTGCTATAATTACAAGCTGAAAAATAAACTCGGGGCTCAGTCACGTACTGAAGCCCTCCCGATCCCCTCCTGTCTCTTGTCTTTCTTTTCCAATCCTCACCCCCTCAATCAGGTTACTGCTCGACTGCCGGCAGGCTCCGGCAGCACTGGGTGTGGGAATAATAGTGATGATGATGCTGTGATGGTTAACACTTGCTGGATGCTTCTGTGCTCAGTACTTTATGTGTTCTGGGTTGTCTATATGAAGTAGATACCATTGCTATCTCTGTTTTAGAAATGAGAACACGGAGCCCGGCCAGGGGTGGCTCAGCAGTTGAGCGTCGACCTGGGATCCAGGCGATCGGGGTTTGATTCCCGGTCAGGGCACATGCCCGGGTTGCGGGCTCGATCAATGACTCTGTCATCATTGATGTTTCTATCTCTCTCTCTCTCCCTCTCCTTTCCTCTCTCTGAAATCAATAAAGATATATTTAAAAAAAAAAAAAAAAAAGAAATGAGAACACGGAGATTTGGGGAGGTTGAATCAATGGGCTCAGTTCACAGCTGTGAATAGGATCGATGCCAAGCAGTGTGGCCCCCGAGGGTGTACCCTTAACCATTCTGCTTCATGGACACTTCTGTGTCCATCACGGGAAATGGATAGATGAATGTGGAATACTGTCATCAAGCACATGGACAAATCTTAAAAGCATAGAGCTGAAGCGAAAAAAGCGAAGACAAATAATAAGTCCCACAGTCTACTATTACATATACATATACATATACATATACATATACATATACATATACATATACATATACATATACATATACATATACATATACATGAATGCAAAGACAATATATCATAAAGTTTCAAATATACACATGCATCCAAGTACATATTAGTGAATATCTGGAGTGGGGGCAAGTAGGAGTCAGGAGTGAGGAGGAAATGTATAAAACAAAACAAGTAAAGGCCTTGCCCAGAATGGTAATGATTGGGTGCTATGAATTGAGAAGTTGCTTAACTCTGCTCTCTTTTTCTGAGGTTCATATTCCTGTTCCTCATGATTCTCTTTATAAAATACGTGCAAAGCTCCACTCCACCTTTAGAAAAGACCAGAGAAGGCAAATTTATTCTCATTCTCTGCTTCAGGGCTCCATCGGATGAGCAGCAGAGCCCTGCAATATGTGTTCTACCAGGTATTTTACTCCACTTTAAGATTTGAGCTAATTTTCTCCCATTTTACAGATGCAAAGAGAAGCATTTCAGAGGGCTTGTGACCCTGCAGGTTACCAGCGGAAGTGGCACTTGACCCAGGTTCCAAGCGTAGAGGTTCTGTGCTGTGGTTTGTTGCACAACCTCTCTAATGTCCTGGTAACCACCAGCTTCCTCTGTAGAAACAGCCATTATTTCCACGAATCAGAGGAATTTCCTTGCTATTGTTTAATGAAGACCTCAAAACAAGAACTATATATTTAGGGATGGCAATACAATTATTTTAATGAAATTTTGCCTAGGATTACATAGGGATAGGGCATTGTTGCAAGCTTTCTGAGAAAATTTATTTACATTTTCATGTATATCTGGCAGTGGCTGATCCTAAGGCTTGGCCTCGTTTAGAACACTCCCACAACTCCATGCCTTGTTTGTCTGCACATGAGCATCTCTGTCCATTCTTGCTGGAGATCTTAGACATGTGAGTTCCAGGATTTTTAAATGAGTTTAATATGGGCATAGCTCACATTACTGCCTATCATTGTTTCCTATACAGATGGAGAATTAATTCATAGTTAACGTTGTAATCAGACAGACCTCAGGAAATGATTCAACAAGACGTTATTTGGCAAGTGCACAATGACTATAAAATGCAGTTACCTCATTTGTGCTCTTTTAAGAGTCTGGTTGGCATAAGAATTTGGCTTCTTGCAACCCTTGGAGGTTTTATCCTCACAACACTTATTTATAAGTTGTTCACTGTCTGACACTGACAAATACATCTCTGATTTGGGAACAAATGGACCATGAAACTGACAAGACAAAGGCCTATGTGGATAAACACACAGGATTGTGCAGCCCAAGCTGTGATTGCTGGTTAGAACGGGGCTCTTTATAAATTATGTACTTGTCTCTCTCCCTTAGAATTTTATTTACCTGGGTTGCCTGTCTTTTTCTTATAGATATATGTAATTTCTTAAATCCTTTTTACATAAATCCTTTGTTGGATACATGAGTTGCAAATGTCTTTTCCCCTTCTGTCGCTTGTCTTTTCATTCTCTTGATGTCTTTTTATGAGCAGTTTTTAAATTTAATGAAATCTAATCAATCTTTTCCTGTAAAAGCTAGTTATTGTTGTAATCTCTATGAGAAATTTTTGCCTGCTTGATACAGATAGTTTAAGGTTAGTAAATTTTACAAAGGATACCTCAGCACTGGAGACTAAAAATTATCAAGAATTTGCCGTATTAGCAATTCTGGTAAACTATTTGACAATTCAAACCATCTGTGTTATCCTTCTACATGGCATAAGTTCTCTTCCTTGAGTCATGTTCCCTCCCTCTTCATTTCCCAAATCTCATACCCAGATTTAAACACTTGCTCTATGGTCTTTCTCTGTTTGTCCTTCCCATCCTTCCGTTCTTCCCTCTGCACTCCTGGGCTTCCTTTGTGTTCTATTTCAAATGTTTATGAGGTTTTTCTGTGTATACTAATTATTAGTGTTTAATAAGAGCTTATTTGCTGTGTGCCAGGCACAGGGTTAAGTTTTTTCCAGGCATGGTCTTATTTAATTTCAGGAAAAACTGGTCAGATACCTACTAGCACATTTTCAGATGAAAAAAACTGAGGTTTAGGGAGGCCAAGGTTCTAGCTAGAAAGCTACAGAGCCCCAATTCAAACTGAGGTCTACCTGACCCAAAGTTGGTGTCCTAGTTTTTAGTTTAGCTGTTTAGCCCTGATGGGGCCCCACATCTTCTATCTAGGATACAAAGGTCATTTAGAATGGCTTTTTTTTTTTTTAATTAGCAATAAATTTAACCAAAGAGGTGAAAGACCTGTACTCAGAAAACTGTAAGACACTGAAGAAATAAATTGAAGATGATACAAATAAATGGAAGGATATACCATACTCATGGATTGGAAGGATTAATATTGTTAAAATCCTTACTACCTAAAGCAATATACAGATTTAATGCAATGCCTGTTAAAATACCAATGGCATTTTTCTTGGAACTAGAACAACTTATCCTAAAATTGATATGAAACCACAAAAGATCCTGAATAGCCAAAGAAAGAACGAGTGAGAGGTATCACTCTCCCTGATTTCAAACCATAGTACAAAGCTACAATAATAAAAACAGAGCATGGGGAAGGCTCTCTGCATGACTTCAGAACCATGCTGTGGGATGAGGAGACATTCTTTCAAAATGGTCCTTCACAGCATAAAGGCATTTCTGCTGTTACTGCACCAAGAGAGGTGCAAAGGTCCCATCCCTGGCTTCCTGCAATGCAATCCAGACCAAGACATGGATGTATACTGGAAACTCCCGAGAAAACCAATTTCACATTTGTCCTGAACTTTCCACTTTCATATGCTTTTATGTCATGACCTCATCTGACCCTTAGAAGTATCCTTGTGAGGTAAAAAAAAGTAGGTACATTTTATAGCTGTACAAGCTGATGTCTACAGAGGCCAAATAAGTAGCCTAAGTGAGTTCAGGTAAATGGCAATAGGCCCAGGACTAGAATTCCAGTCTCCATATTTCTAGTCCAGTGTTTTTCTAGGACCTTGCTACTTCTATAGCAAGGGTCACTAACATTTAAATCAATGGCTTCTAATAACTCTTTAAGTGCCAGGCATTTTTTATAAGTTGGGGGGCAAAAGAAATGACTGTCCTCAGTGAAAAGTCTAGCTGAAAAGATAGGAATATTTAAAACCTTTATTGAAATACAACATATGTATGGAAAAATACTCCAATCATGAATATTTGGCTCAATGGACTATCACAAAGTAAATACACCTATGAAATCACCACCCATGTCAAGAAATAGAACAATATTGACACCCAGGAGCCCCCTTTGTGGTAATGATGCTAACAATTAAATATGCTAAAGCAGACCAAAATTAAGGTAAATAGCTGTAGAAATTAAACTTCCAGAGCTCAGTGGAAAAAGGAAAGGTCATTGAAGGAGTTTTTATGGTGAGGTGACTTGAACAGCAGCCTAGTGCAGATAACTGTCACAGGAAAGTGTCAAAGAGTTGATAGATAAGGGAGTGATGGCAAGAGATATGCTTGAAGAACAGGTGGAGGCTGCTTCTTAGCCTCATGGGAAGAGACTCAGAGGGGCTGGGCAAAGGCTGGGCATCCACACCCTTCTGAGGGCCTGGGCAGCCCCAGCAGCTGAGGAGGCCCCGGGAGCTGCTGTAACCTCTCACCCACACTGTGCCTGGGTCTGGTGGCAGTGTCTCCATGGCTGAGTACTTTTCAGTTCCCCTCCTCCCCAACACTTTCAACCTCATTTTCACATTCTTTCTGTGGGGTTTTTATGTCGGCAAGAAAGATATGAAAGTGTCAACTGTACTCACATAAGGGAAGTTAGAAGAGATGCTTGTGACTTTAACCCAGCTGCGTAGACTGCAGCCTTCCTAAGGTACTGCCTGAGATCAAACACAGGGTAAAGGAATCACACACACACAGTTCTTGCACAATTTAGAGAGAACTGGGTGGTGGGTGTGGTTTAACTGGACACTTCCTTATGAAAGACTGCTGCAGTGTTTGTGATATAAGTGACTAAGAAGATGAAACTTCAGGTTTTCTCATGTTAGAATTATAACTGCTTCTTATCTAACTTAAAACTGGAGGCTCTGTCTATATATGTTATTATTAATATAAATATTTCAAAGCAGAAACTCTAAAATTAGAAGCTATGTGAAAAAACAAGTGGGTTGATCACCCCTTCATTAAAATGTTTACATCCAACCCAGCAAAGAAACAGAAAATCAAATTGTTATTGATCTTCCTGTGGACATCTACCTGGACTGAAATTTTCCAAGACTCCTTCAGATCAAAGGTAGAGTCTATGGCATTTATGCCTGAGGCAGCAGTTGGGAAGCTTTTAGGAGAGTGATGTTAGGGATAGAAAAATGTGCATGTAGGGTGTGGTATGGTGCCGTGTGTGTGTGTGTGTGTGTGTGTGAGTTTGGCAAAGTTGTGAAGGATTAATCTATTTTGCGTGCCTGCCCAGGCATCTACATTTCCCTGTCGCTACCCTACTCTTCCCAACCTGCCTCTTTCAACTTTCTAGCATTATTCCACTCTCACCTTGGACCAGGTTCCTATCAAAAGAGATTTTAAACATTTCCAATTGTGACCATGGAAAAAATATTTTGCTTACACACACACACACACACACACACACACACACACACACTTTTTTAAAAGTTAGTGAAATAATATCTACCTGTCCTATCTGTTTTTTATTTGGATACTTTCTATATTATTCTATGCTTTTATTTTAAAATTCAGAACTCCATCCCCCTAAACTAATTTTCACAACCAATGGCTTTTCGTCTCATCCCAGGAAAAGTATTGATAAATAAGGCAAATTTTTGCTTTGCTTTACTTTGGTTTTCAAAAAGCATTAGGTTTCACCACCACTTGAGCTTTCTGAATTTTACCGATGAGCTACACAAGGCTCTCTCAGCAGCCTGGCTGAAGAAGAGAGGTTCTGTGTAGGCCCTCAACTCCCTCCCATCTAGGAGAGTGGTCCCCAGGACTCTTGGGTCTTGCAGAAACAATGGGTGCTCTTCCAAAGTGTACAGAGGTCAGATAAGAGGGTGCAATGGACAGGTGATGCAGTAGTTTTTCCAGCATTTAGATTCTGAAGTACTTTATCATGTTGACATAATACTACAGTAAGTTTTGAAACTCAGAATCAATATGATCCATCATAGTCATTTCTGTTTTAACCTGCATTTACTTCAAGAACAACAACGAGCTTGCAGGCTCAGGTTCATGGGCTGCCCACCCTCCTTCTAGGTGGAGAGTGAGAGGCATCACTGGTGCAGCTGAGACTGGTAGGAGGGGGTTAAAACAATAGCTCAAAGAGTTAAAGGAGGGCTTCTGCAGGAGGAAGGCAAGAGCTGCAATGAGAGGCCTTATGGCAGCCGCTCAAAATAAGGTTGTAATGGGAATGCCAAGTGAGAAAGCTAGGAATGTGGAGTTCAGCTCAAAACAATGAAAAATAAACAAGTCAAGCCCAGCCGGGCGTGGCTCAGCGGTTGAGCATCGACCTGGAATCCAGGCGATCCGGGTTCGATTCCCGCTCAGGGCACATGCCCGAGTTGAGAGCTCGATCAATGACTCTCTCATCATTGATGTTTCTATCTCTCTCTCCCTCTCCTTTCCTGTCTCTGAAAAACAAAACAAAACAAAACAAAACAAAAAAACAAGCCAAAACAAGAACATTAGTTAACCACTGATCCTAAACCGATGCTGTATGTGAAAAACAAAGTGGGAGCATCTTTCTCCAGTGAGTCCAATATGCTAAAAAATCAGTTTTTTATTTGTTGTTCAATTTCCCTTTATTAAACATCTGCTCAGATTAAAAGGATTTGCCCAAGGTCACACAACTTACAACAGAATTAATTCCAGATCTTTCTGACCCCCAATGCCATGTCCTTTTCACAAAATCCCACTGATTCCCAAAATGATTTCTAATCTGGTGGGGCTCTAGGTGAGTGGTTTTGTGGTTGTTTTTTCCTCCCTCCTTTTAACATTTCTCAATTTTTTTTCCTAGTGATCATGAGTTGTTTTTATAATAAAAAACAAAGTTAACATACTCTATTTTTTAGAAAAACAATACTCACCAGGGAATTATTACTAGTCTCATAAGAAAACATTACAGCTATCTCAAACTATTTTGCCAACTCTAGTTTATTTTATCCCTAAATATTTTTTTCAGGTTGAAATGCATTTCATATTTGAGAAGTTCTTTACTCCAATAACCATCTTCATGTGGTTGTATTGGAGTCATTTTTAGGCTCAATTCCATTTTCTTTCCTCTTCCCATTAGGCAAAACACAGCTGAAGTTCCTGGCTCTTTTTAAAAAAATTTTTGGATTGACAAAACTTCCCCAGTGGAAGAAAGTGACTGGAGTGAAAGATTCATTACTAAAGGTAAAGAATGGTCAATATAGCAGTGACTAAGGAGTTCTGACTTTTGAAAGCTTATGTCCATAGAGCAGCTTTCTCTTTGTAATAAAAGGTGCTATAAGAAAGTGAATCCAATAAAGGTGAATATAAAGTTCTGAAGAGGGCTGCAAAAACAGAGAAACTGGGCTTGACCTCAAAACTTACCTGAATTACAATTTTTTTTTTTTAAACTGGCCTCAGTTCTGGGTGATTCTTCTCATTGCTATCATCCTCACATGTGAATTGAGAAATCATGACTTCATGATCTTTGGGTCCAAGGGTCATCCAAGAAGACACTTGCCTGTCTAAAACGTGTCCTCTGAGACAAACTTACTAAAGTGAACACAGGTGGAAAAGAAAGCAAATGTGCCTTAATCATGTACGAGAGTGAAAATTTGGTCAAATGAAACTATCTTCTATCCCTCTCTCGTGGAACTCTACTTCTAAAGTTTTATTCCATCCATACTAGCTTGGCCCTCAGGGTATCATAGGGACAGGGGGATTGATAGGCTATTCAAAATGTTGGCTGTATGATTTTTTGCCTCAGGGAGGGACTGTAAAGGACAGTACCCCTTGTGGCTCAAGGCTTACTGGTTTTCCCATAGGCAAAAGAGACTGAAAGCAAAGTCCCCAGACAGGTTTTGTCGATGGAACAACCAAACCTGACGGCGCAAATCATCTGTAAAGGGTCCCCAAACCACTAAGCATTTAGGGACATGTATTGCCATATTTTAGTAAGTGACTATCAAAGCTGCATGCATAAGAAATGCTGCTGTAGCTTCCAGTATATGGAGGGTGTCTGGAGTGTGCCCTAGAAGTGATCAGGATCTGGGTAAGTCTCCCATATTCTCGTGACCTTGGGGATATACAATCCTAAGTAAAGAAATCTCCAAGTGACAACCTGAAAGCCTTCTGCAATATAAGAGAAGGCCAAAGAAGAATTGTAAGCAGCCTGGGAAGGACATAGGGAGACCTGCTGTGGGAGGAAGAAATGCATCGCTGTGGAGGGAGTGAGAGCTCAGGCAGCTTCCCGCCTGGTGCACCGCGGGGACTGGAGCTCCCCCAGGGAACCGGAGCTCCCCCAGGGAACCGGTCTCAAACGGTGTAATTATCTAGTGAATTCATGGCCTCACGTCAAACACAACCCACCAATTAAGCGTGAATGAGGCCCAGAGGAGTTCTGGCCATGAGAAAAGCAGGGAGAGTCAACCAGGAGGGCGTCCTCTTCTGTGTCTGCAAACGCAGTTTTAGGTTGGAGCCCGAATCAAGATCTTGTGAGCACAGGCGACCCGATTCCTTTCTCAGACACCTGGCCCGGCTGGCTGGCAAGTCGGGCCTTGAATGGGGCCACACGGTTACCTAATTCAAAAGGTACAGGCTCCTAGATACAGGGAACAGACCGACAGCTGTCAGAGGGGAGGGAGGTTGGGGGAATGGGTTAAAAAGGTGAAGTGATTGAGCGAACAGCATAAAACAAAACAAAAAGCTCACAGACCAACAACAGCATGGTGAGTGCGGAGGGAAAGGGGGGTGGGGAGGTAGGAGAGGGTCAAGGGGGATAAAAGGTGCTGGAAGGAGACTTGGCTTGGGGTGGCGATCACACAGTATAATATACAGGCGATGTATTATAGAATTGTAACCCCTGAAACCTATATAATTTTAATAACCAATGTCACCCTAATAAATTCAAATAAGTAAATTACTCCTTTATTAAATAAGAAAAACACAAACAGTTCTCTCTTAACTAGGAGAGAATGTAGAGTTCTCTGGGAACTGGTCCTTGTTTCTAGGGGCTCCTTAGTTAACCTTATTGGAGAAAAGAACTGCTAATTTTTCTATAGGGCTCATTAATTGAGTCTAATCTTTGGATTCTTCATTGTCTTTTGGGAATTACTTAGGATGCTAATTACTTGATACAGTGAAAGCTGGTTTTGGGGGCTTTTTTTTTTTGAGTTCTGCATTCACTTTAAGAGTATCTGGCCATAGAAATCAAGGAGAGATGAAACAGGCTGAAGTTCACATTTATGTATACTACATGAAAAGATTTCAAAGGGTCAAGTGTGACGTCTTAACTCTGCTAAGTTCCTGTAATGGCATCTCCCACACTGTGGGTCCACACCAAAGGCAAAGGAAATGATGGCATTTCCTTTCACTGTGAGTGGGATTTTAGGAAAGACTTTTTTTGTCGCTGTTAAAACTACTCATACATGCAAAGTAATCTCCAAGAGGATGCTGGCATCAGGTCTGCTGCTGTACTTGTACCTCACCAGTGTCCTGGACCAGTTACATGTGCAGTTAGTAGGTTACAGTTAGGTGGGCAGTGAGAGGTTACTTGTTGCGTCACCAGCTCCTAGATCGATTCTTTTCACATAGTAGAAACTCCACCAGCATTTTCTTAATTAAATTAATTTTGGACTGTGGTGTTCTACTCAGCACATAGCAAGCCCAAGATGTCTCAAATAAATCCAAAGGAACAGAACACAGGAGATCTGTAACGGGGTGAATGGTGTGCCTCCTCTCCCCCCAAAATATGTCACATACCTGTGAATGTGACTTTATTTGGGAAAAGGGTCTTTGCAGATGTAATTAACTTAAGGATCTTGCGGTGATATCCTGGATTATCCAGGTGAGCCCCCAATCCAGTAACAAGTGTCCTCTAAGGGACACACAGAGGACAGGCACACACAGAGAAAGTGATGTGAAGGTAGAGGCAGAGGTTGAAGTGATGCTTCTACAAGTCCAGGAGCACCAGTAACTGCTGGCAGCCACCAGAAGCCAGAAGAGAGGCATGGAACTGATCTGCCCTCAGAGCCTCCAGAAGGAACCAGCCCTGCTGACAGTGTGACTTCAGGCTTCTGGCCTCCAGAAGTGTGAGAGGATACGTTTCCGTTGCTTTAAGATGCCAAATTTGTGGTCATTTTAAATGGCAGCCACAGGAAGCTAGTGCAGGATCTACAGAAGGGCCAGAGAAAGCAGAGTATCTACTTTTTGAAGGCTGAACATCCCCATGGAGCTGACGGTTCCTGTTCCCTCCTTTGGATATAGAAAGGCCGTAAGTGCAGGCCACAGTGTGTCACCCTGAGTGCCACCGAGTTCACTCAGCGAGGACTTCCTGCTTCTGAGTCCTGGCCCAGGCTCACTTTGGGTGAGTTACCCTTTCTCCCTGAACTTCAGTAGCCTTGCTATGAGATGGAGGTTCTTTCACTCCCTCCCATGCATCTCACAGAACTGTCTGAGGCAGGGTGGAGGGCCGTGAGCTCGTAGAAGGGGTGTATGTGGAAGTGAATAATTTAATGGCGCCATTTGAAGGCTGGCTAGTAAAGCATTAAACAGCACAAGACCTTTAGATGTAGTAGTTGCCTCCTACCCGTGGGTTTACGGCTCCTATGTAATTTGAGGGGAGGAGGGGTACTTTCTCACTTATTTTCCAGACAGACTCAGACTGAAGCTTGTATATCATTTCATTTATATGAGGAATTAACCGTCTTCAGCTGACAACACAGCTGTGTCAGCTGGAGGGCCTGCAGCTGAGTCAATAGAAATTGTTACCAAGAATACTCCAAGCCAGAAAAATGGCCTACCCTCAAAGAACATCAGTCCCAAGAGAGGCCACCTGGGGCCCTGGGCATTCCCAGGGAAGGTTTGAGTTTCCTCCTAGGCCCCATGGACTGAATCACCTTGCTGTTCCACAGCCACCTTGGGACACAGTTGCTGTGTGAGGTGATAGGGATGCTGTGGAGCCTCCCCTTACTCACCCTGGGCAGGACCCAGGGCAGGGGCAGGGCCCACAGCAGAAGACAATTCTGAGCTCCTGTGAGAGCCCAGTTCCCGCCCTTGTCCAGGTGCCAGGGAGTTGCTAACATAGACTGAGCAATGCTTCCTTGATAACAGAATGTAGTTTTCTGAAGGATACACTCTACAGATCCTGGGCAGCAAATATACAGAGGTCTGTGAAGCAGGCAAAGCTTATCTCACGTGGCCCCTCCCAGCACAGGATCTATGGCTAATAGTCAGGGTTGAATCCTGGGTCTGTCTTTACTTACTGTGGGACATTACTTTCTTAAGCCTGTTGCCTCATGAAATCAGATAATATAGATGAGTGGCTTAGCACTGGAAGTAAAGCCAAAAGGCATAGTAAATACTCAAAAAATGCGAGCTTAAAAAAAAAAAAAGCTGATTTCTGTGTCTTTTTTTTTTTTCTCCTGTTTGATATCTTCCTACTGGGGCTCATAGCCCTCAACCCTTCTTTAGGCACATTTCTAATATCCCCAGACTTATTTCCCCAAACTAACACCATCGCCTACCCTCAGGCAAAAAATAATAGCATAACTTTCACTTTTTTCTCTACTTCCTCTGAAGGAGACATTTTCAAGGCCCTCCACACAGTTCTTTGGCACCCATTCTTCCTCTACATGCTGACAGCTTCTTAACAGCAAGACGTGGCAGGAGGGACAAACCAAAAAATCAGGGAGTTAATGACCCTGGGAACAGCCTAAATGGGAGATAGTGGGTAATTTTAATGATCTAAATGTAGCAGTTAAAAGGCAGAGATGGACAGAACAGTCTTCAAAAGCAAGACTTTAGTACATGTTTCCCACAGAGATACAGTTAAAATATAAAAGCACAGACAGGTGGAAAGTAAACAGTTGAAAAAAGATAAGCCATTCAAACAGTAAGCAGAAGGCTGGAGTGGCTAAGTTAGTGACAGGCAAAATAGACTTCAAACTAAAGAGTGTTATCAGTAATAAAAAAGGGCATTTCATGATAATCAAAAGATCAATTCGTCAGAAAGATAACAATTATAAATGTTCATACACCTAATAACAGAGACTTCAGATGCACAAAGCAAATATTGAGAGAGTAAAAGGGAAAATAGACACTCAGCACAAAGTATGAAACTTCAGTTCCTCTCCATCCAACAGCTAAGGACCCAAGACAAAAATAATAATAATAATAATAATAATAATAATAATAATAATAAAGATGTGGAAAATCAAAACAGTATTATAAACCAATTTGACCTAATTAGCATTTCTAAAGCATTATATACAACTGCAATATGCACATTGTTTTCAAACACACATCACTAGGAGAAATTAAAGAAGACCTAAAAAATGGAGAAGCACCATGCTTATAGTACTTCAATAAAATACCAGTAAAAATCCAGCAAAAATTTTTTTTTAGAAAATAGAAAGCTAATTAAAATTATGTATGGAAGTGAAAAAGACCTAAATAACCTAAACAATTTTTAAAAAGAGAATAAAGTTGGAGAACTTATCCTACTTAATTTCAAGACTTATAAAGCTGCAGTACTCAAAATAGCTTGGCATTGACAAAAAGACTATATACATATTTTATTTGTCTATCAATGGAACAGAATGGAATCTAGAAATAGACCCACCCATACATGATCAACTGATTTATTACAAAGGTGCCAAGGTGATTTAATGAGAAAAAAGTCTTTTTGTTGTTGTTGTTAATCTTCACCCAAGGATATTTTTTTCATTGCTTTTCAGAGAGAGTGGAAAGGGGAGAGAAAAAGAGAGAGAAGCCTCAATATGAGAGGGACACATCAATTGGTTACCTCTCACACGTGCCCCCACTGGGGCCAGGGATCAACTCTACAACTGAGGTAAGTGCCCTTGTCCCTTCAGTCCCCAGCCTGACACTCTAACTACTGAGCCAAACCAGCCAGGGTGAGAAAAAAGTCTTTTTTAAAAAGTTGATGCTGGATATCAATATAAGAAAAATTAATAAATACAGTATCAACTCTTACCTCATACCATACACAAAAGTAAACCTGAAATGGATCAAAGACCTAGATGTAAAATCTAAAATTATAAAACATTAGGAAGAAAAACAGAAAAATATCTTCATTACCTTGGAGTAGACAAAGATTTCTCAGACTACAAAGAGCACAAACCATAAAAGAAAAAAAATTGTAAAATTGGACCTCATCCAAATGAAAAACATTTATTCTTCAAAAGAAAGCAAAAACACAAACCATTGAATTGGATAAAATGTTTGCAACACATACATCTAACAAAGGACTTGTTTCCAAAGTATATAATCTGAGCTGTTCATACTCACCATACTTCTGACACCAAATGTGTGGGGGTTTTTCCACACCAAGAACCAATTCTCCAACAATTTGGATACTAACTGTGTGTCCTCCAATCTATTCTGACACTGACAACCCATAGCTAGTATCATACTCCATAGGTTTAAGGACCAAGCTGCCCTAACTTCAGAAGCCAGTCACAAGTCCCAGGTTGCCAGCTGTACTTCTGACCAATAGGTTATAAACTGGGGATTTCCACAGCCCCCTCCTCAAGTTTAATAATTTGCTAGAATGACTCACAGAACTCAGGACAGCCCTTTACTTTCTATTACTGGTTTCTTATAAAAGATATAACTCAGAACAGACAAGTGGAAGAGATGATAGTGTCACCCTCTCACCACCTCAGTGTGATTGCCAACCTGGGAGTTCTTCCAATCTCATCATTTAGGGGTTTTATGGAGATTTCATTATGTAGACATGGTTGATTAAATCATTGGGCACAGTGATTAACTCTATATCCAGCCCCTCTCCCCTCACAAAAGGTTAGGAGGTAAGCTGAAAGTTCTAACCCTTGGTCTTTTTGGTGTACAGCCCCCACTCTGAAGCTATCTAGGGGCCTCCCACCACCAGTCATTTCTTTAGCGTAGAAAAGGACACTCTTATCACTCCAGAAATTCCAGAGGTTTTAGGAGCTATGTGCCAAGAACCAGGGACAAAGATAAAATATTTATTTTCTTATTATATTACATATAAAAATACTAAAAACTCAATAAGACAAACAACCAAATTTAAAGACAAAGAATTTAGTCAGACATTTCACAGTAGAAGATATATAAATGGCAAACAAACATAAAACTATGTTCAATGTCAGTTGTCAGAGAAATGCAAACTAAAACCACAATGAGATATCACTGCACACCTATTAGAATGGCTAAAATTAAAATAAGTAACAAACCAAGTTTTATGAGGATGTGGAACAATTGAAATGCCCTTGAACTACTTATTGAAAAGTAAAATGGTATACCTACCTTGAAAAAAGTTTGGCAGTTTCTTAAAAAGTTAAAAATACACCTACCATATGACCCAGCCATTCCACAGCTAGAGAATTGAAGACCTATGACCCCCACAAAGACCTGGAAACAGTCCAAATGTATATCAATTGGTCACCTTGATATACATTTGGTTGGTCACCTTGATATACATTTGGACCATTTCAAGGTTTGGTTACTAAAAATAAAACAGCTATGAGCATTTGTGTACAAGTCTTTTGATTTCGTATATGGTGATAATCATGAACAGACAATTTAAGCAGCCTCAGTTTGACAAGAGCATGATAATCGGGGTTAGAGGTCTGGGCTACCATGCCAGAGAAGCAACCTAGACCAGCCAAACTGCTAAACAAGTGGTAGAGAATGGAGATAATTATCAATCATGGCTTGGGGACCAACTGCACCTGTGGAGACTGTATCTTGCCCCATCAACATTTCCTGTTGTCTTCTCTTTTTTTCCCTCTTTTGAAGTTCTAACAAATCACGCCTTTGAAGAGCCAATGACGGAAGTGAGTCAATTTAACACAGGACCCAAGGGGACCCGAGTGATACAAAGAGTGGACTAGAACGGACACTGTTGGAACCCAACCCACATACCCTAAGCACTCATCAGTTTTTTATATGCTGATGGCTTTCTTCTTCAAACCCCTGAGACTCAGGTCAGTCAGCTCCACACAAGTGGAATGAAAGTGCCTGGGGGAGATGATATCCTCAAGCATCTCTCAACCAATGATGAACATAAGTTGTTGAATAAATACACCTTGGTTGAGAAACTCTGAGCTGTGCTATGCACAGTGTCCTAGAAGGCCCCCATGGGACAAGCCCCAGTAGTCACAGTAGTAAATTGCTCACTATCATAGCCTCTGCTGTGTTCCTCTTTTCCTTATTTCACTTCTCCATTCCCTACTCATGCTTTCTTTGATCCGATCTCAAATAAATTACTATCACTTAATTCTTTGCCTCACCAGCTGCCTCTGGGAGGACCCAATTTAAGCAACTTCCTACCCAATGAAACTGTGTCGGACCTGGGTGTTATTACATCGGTTATTCTTTCTAAGTAATGGTTATAGTAAAAGTATTTACGATTGGTTTACATGCTACTTCTTCCACGTAATGGTTTAAAGTTACAGTAGCCCTAAATAAAATAAACAGCTGTGATGTGGAAATGGAAAGCAGTGGGTGGCTGAATGGGTAACTAAATGGGTGGGGAAGATATTTGAAACAGGAGGGACTTTCTTACGCGGTTATGAATAGGAGTGACCTTGACATGTGGACCGGTCACTTCTTGAACTACTTCTCCTTTTCGTTTTCAGTCATCTTCGAGTTCTAATGTGTTAGCATCCTACTTCTGAATTTTGAAAAAATTTTTAATAGGTTTAATCTTTATTGTTGAAAGTATTACAGATGTGCCCCCTTTCCTCCATTGGCCCCCTCCAAAATTTTTTAAACTTTATTTTTATTGTTGACACTATTACAGTTGTCCCCATTTCCCCCCTCCCTTTACCCACCTCTACCCAGCCCCCACCCCGCTTCCCTCTGGCCATCACCACACTGTTGTGTTTAGCAATTTTTAGAATTTATTTTAAAAAATCAAATTATTTTTACTAAAAGCTTATGTTTAGCCTTGGGGATCTCTTCCCACTTGTTTCTTCTTTTGACATTCTCTTTTTAAAAGAAAATGTATATTTGGACTTGGACTGGAATTGTTTGAAGACAAGAGTAAGACACATAGTCTCTTGTACTATACCTATTCTTCTGGGTAAAAGTGTATATTTGGATTGGTTAAGAAAAAGAAAAAAAAGAGATAATAGGAAATGGCTTGTAAAATTTTAGTAATAAGCCATATCTGACAGTCCAAAATAACCATTATACATGCATTTGTAGAGAATTATGTTTGTATGAAGTTTGTTTCTTGATAGTATAAATGATAGGCTACCTTGCTGCTCATTTTGGAAAAGTTAAAGGTATTCCTAGAACAGTATTTTTCATTTTTATCTTGATCATAATCACTTGTTAAATTGCTTAAATGCAGATTCCTGGGTGCCACTGTCCAGAATTATTGAATCATAATTCCTTAAAGCGAGGCCCAGGAATCGGCATTTTAAATAGTTATCCCTGATGATTCTAATGTAAAGGGTTCTTGGATCAGACTTTGAGAAACACAGCCATAGATGAACTTTCTTATGCTGAAATTTATCAAAGGCCTAACAGGTAACTGCAAAGGGGCAAGGATGGTGGTTGTGTTCATTGGGCAGTCAGCTTAGTGAGGTGCTGGTACAGATGGAGAAAAATTCCCCTGAGGTCCCAGATACAGATTTGGAGATGATTCCCACTTATGTGAATACTGGGTGGTAGATGGATATGACTGATTGTGCTCACATTCAAGACTGTTTTCCAAGTACTCTTAATTACCCTTTTACCCACCCTTCCCACTACATCCCTTTTTCATAGACAATTCTCCCCATTCAGTAACTCCCATTTTTCTTGTTTACTGCCTCCCTTCTCCCCCATTTTAATACTTTCTGGAGCTCCAACCCTAGATCCTCAACTAACTTTTCTTCTATGAAATAAGATCAAATAGCTATGAATCCAGAGCCCAAATCATTAGCAACTTAACACTGGTTTCTCTTTCCAGGGTGGGAGGCTTAGTCATTAGCCACTTCCAGTGGGAAAGGAGAAATGCTTGCTTTCCCTCCTGGGGGCGGAGAATGCTGGGAATGAAAGAAGGGCAAAGTCTCCTTCCTCCTACAATGGGTTGAATCACTCCTTCCAAAACAGAGAAGCAGATAAACAGACAACAGGTAGTGGCATTTTGTATTAAAACAGTTTAAAAAGCCATATCCTGCTACCTTTATATTACTATATATATGTATTACATTACTATATATTGTGTCTTGTATCTCTAGAATAATTCCTTATAATTAAGAGAGAGAATGATGGTGCCCCAGAGCTCCAGGAGTCTTGGCTTCTGTTTGCCCTCGGCTTGAGGGCCTCTGTGTGGGCTGCTGGAATTGAACTGTGTCAGTGATTCCACTATAAACTTCTCTTTTATAATCTGGACCTCAGTCACCAAATCTTCTGCACAGCCTCAGATCAGGAGCAGAACTAATGGTGGAACTTTTTAACAATGAGCAGCTTGGATAGCTTTACGTGTGGAAATGCAAAGTATATAAGAATCCAAAGATAGTGCAATGTGCAATTCAGAGGGTTATGGGAATTAGCAACAGAAGAAAAATGTTTTGCCATCTGTTGAGTCAACACCTGAATCTTTACAGGGTGAAATATTTACTTAGTTTGCTTGGGGCAAAAACTTACTTTCAGGTTTGCTTATCTCTTATCTCTTATAAAAGGAAAAAAGATTAAATTCTCTCCTGCCCATATTCAACCGGTTCATTTTAAACCACAGAGTTTATTAATATTCAGTAATATGTCTAGGGTTGAATGGATAAAAATAGTCAAGCTATTTTATTTAGAAACAGAGTTCACTAAGCATGAGCTTGTTTTCCCCACCACCGCAAGTGAAACTATCCATCTGAGAAGAGAGGATTTCCCCCCTAACAGTGATCAGCATGTGGGACTGTGGTTACCACCTTCATTAATTTATTTTGTTTTCTGAAAGGCTGTATTTTTGGGGGCTCTGCCTGTCAGCATCTTTATTTGTTTCTTTTTTATTACACTTTCATTTCCACACCACAAAATATTAAAACAGGTTAAATATCTGTTAAACATCTCTTCTATCTTTGAGAGAAATATTCTCCTCCAGTAAAAGATGTAAAATTTCCTGGTCGTCCACATGTTGCTATGATCCGCACATTATAGAGCCTCAAGTGGTTCTTTAATTTTAAGTTTAGCAAAAAAATAAAATAAAATAAATATAAAATAATTCAGTTGCACTAACCACATTTCTTCTTCTTTTTTTAATATGTCTTTATTGATTTCAAAGAAAGGAAGGGAGAGGGAGAGAGATAAAAGCATCAGTGATGAGAGAGAGTCACTGATCGGCTGACTCCTGTACCCCCAACTGGGGATGGAGCCCACAACCTGGGCATGTGCCCTGACCAGGAATTGAACTGTAATCTCCTGGATCCCAGGCGGATGCTCAACCGCTGAGCCACACCCGTCGCATAAGCCACATTTCAACGGCTCCATAGTTTCCAGTGGTTAGTGACTAATGTATTGGACAGCACAAGACATTTCCATCTTTTCAGAAGCTTCTATCGGAGGGCACTGCTATAGAGGTTTAATTGTGTAAAGATACCATATAGAAAATCATTTGAAATGCCAGTTGGCTATAACTATTATTTTTATGCTAATTTAGTAATTCTAATTGAGTATAACTAAAAGGGTCCTGTTGTTGTTTTGTTTTGCAAAGAGCTCACTCTTGGATAGACTACTAGGAAGTAGTAGTAGTAGATCAAAAAGTCAGCTAGTCCTGGGTCTCATTTAGAGGTCACCATTACCAGCTATATATGGCCTCCCCTAACCTCTGAGTGTAGATTCTTCCCTGTAAAATGAAGACAATTACGTTCCCTGCTTTGCTGTTTTCATAGTCAGTAGGCCGTGATTGGGTAGTATTTGTCTGTACCCACAAAGTTTGGAACAGTGACTGGTACACGGCAGGTGCTCAATAAGCATTTATTGAGCTAAACAGTGAGATAACTTACAGAGCCCCTTTGTAACTTCAACTTGTTACAGTTGAACATATCAGTATATGACTAGGCGGAGGATTTCAACCACCAAAATTTGAGGGAAGGTGCCCTTGGCAATATAAAACCCGGGGAGAAGAAAAGATGTCTAAACAGGATTTTTAGAAAGTCTAATGGAAATTACAACGAAGATCTAGTAAATTCTTGAAAGCTTTCTGAGTCAGAGTGATGTGGTTTAAATGTCTTGGCTGCACCTGGCTTCAAAGCAAGAGTAACCAGGCCTCCCTTTATATAGGTTATACTCATATGAGAGATTAAAAATAGACCAAGTAAATTGGTTGTTCTCAGGACCCTTAAATCATAATCGTCTTCTCTTTTACCCTTTGTTCCCCACAACCAACTCTCGCTACCTCAAGACTGTATTAAAGTCTGTGTTGCAGCCAGACTTTTGGGAGAGCTTAGAGAGAGTACAGTAACCCCCTACCCTGGAGAAGCCTATCTCTCCCGAAAGGTATTAAATACAAAGCCACACTTTTTCATGGGCACTCACATAGCACAGTGCAGCAGACCACTGACCGATACAGATAACAGGGCTCAGATTTAGCTTCTAAATTCACAGGGAGTCAAATCAGCCAGCCAGATGCACATGCAGTAGAATTCCAACTGAAGAAACAGAAGCCAAGCTGTGTTGGCTGTTTGGAAGAAGGGTTGGGCAGATTGGGAATGGGTTTGAAGATCTTTATATCTAAAAGACTATGAGGATTATATTGTTCTTTGCTTTTTTTCTGTAAAGCCAGAGTGCAGATGTGCTGAGCTCCAGGGGTGAGCTCGCCAGGCACAGGGCCCTGTCCCAGCTCTATTTTTACTTCACAGAAGGATGGAAATCTGCTCTCTGCATTCCCTCAGCACACAGGCGCCTGGCTCGGTGCATTGCCATTTATTGTATATGACCTTTAGTTAGGTGGTCGCACATATATTCATCTTCATTAGGCCATATATGGCAGGCCTAAGTTCATTTGCACGTTTTACAAGAGTTCCATCTGTGACCCAACATCCCGCAGGATGTAATTAGAGTGGTAAGTGGCCTGGTTGTTTTTCCCCCAAGTCTGGCTTCTAAATGTTATCTTCTTTTTTATTTTAATGGGAGTTCTGTACATGTGGGGAGGTCTGGGAAGGTTTTCCTTTCTTGTCTGATATTACTTTTATCTATTATTGCTGATATTCTCAAAACACACTCTAAAGAAGATGGAAAATATGCTCTCCAAATGTTGATTTGATGCAAACCCAATTCTGTAAATTCAATTTCGATAACAAATTACTATCATTCCAAATCCCCT
Source organism: Miniopterus natalensis (assembly GCF_054644295.1). NCBI lineage: Eukaryota > Metazoa > Chordata > Mammalia > Chiroptera > Miniopteridae > Miniopterus > Miniopterus natalensis. The sequence goes on along the minus strand of NC_142086.1, from coordinate 36,988,697 downwards.
TTCTGTCACTTTCTTTTTTCTGTTGAGGATAGTGATCCCAGATCTGAGTTACTTAAAGCTGTCAGAAACTCTTTTGCAGATAGCTGGCAGCATTTCAAGCATCCACATTTCTATGCTAGAATATAATGTTTCTGTTGGCTCTTAGGATGCATGGAAGTCTGTGTCCCTTTGGTCAAATGGTGGCCATGGTCACACAAATGGTTAATCAGTCTTAAATCCTAGGCATTGCCTCACCCTTCTTTCCCAGAACTCACACACACACACAGCTCATCCTGGGAGGCTGCATGGTCCAGGCAAAGGACACCAGAGGGCCAGAGAGTACAGAGGCCTGGTTCTGAGTTGCCAGCAACTAGCATGTGTGCTTAGCAAGTAACTTGACCTCTGTTTTCCTCAACCGCAAAATGATGGACCTGGACTAGATCATCACGAAGGGTGGCCAGCTCTGACGCTGCTTAAATCCAGGCAGCCTTAAGAGTAGGAGGGCAAATAACAGCAGGGACGGGAGAACTCATAAAGCAACTGCATCTCCTCAATGTAACAAAAAAATAAGCAGCAAACTTTAGACTTCTCACGGGATACTTCTCATCTAGTTTGGAAAGAAGCCAGAAAGTAAAAGATAGCAGAGAAAACTCTTGCTCAAAGTGCTCCTTTTAATGAATTCCCTTAAAAAACAAAGTTCTAAGTGTTTCTCCAGAAGTAAGAGGTGTACTCTTTTCCACATTTCCCTGTTCCAGGAGGTTTCTAGGTTTTCTATGTTGCTGAATATTTGGTAAAGTATTTGACTTATTGCATGAGGCTATGAATATTACAGTTATTTTCAGGTCCCTTATATTTGAAAATCTTTAGGCATCTTTGAATATGAGTTTTAAATGTTCATTTAGATCTTTTTTTCCTGTGTGTTCATCCATATCTTGGGATTTATAGTGTACAACAGGAAAATGAATCAATTTCCCCCCACAAGTGAAATTTCAAAATTTATCTAACGTCTAAATTAAGTCTACTGGCATTTTCTTTAGTCTCTCCCTCAGGTCCACGTCGAGTCTGTGTCACATTGCCCCTCCCCCTGGTATGCCCTCTGTCACTCATTTGCCCCATAACCGTAATCACTAGAGTTTAGCGCAGCAGCTCCCCGCCCACTCTCAGAGCCTCTGGTCCCGCAGAATCCCTACAGAACCCTTGGTCTCTGTGCTATAACCTTTCATTCATTCAGTTAATCCAAGTGAAGATGTAGTGAAGATGTAATAGTTAATAAGAGAGAAGTGGACATTAAACTAACAGGAGCTGGTTATTTTGCTACCATTATAATAGTGCTACAGGGTTCCCTTAGAGCACAGAATGGGGAACCTAAAGAGTGGGTGAATGTACAGGAGAAATGTCTGGGAAGAGCTTCCAGAGGAGATGATATGTCCTCAGACTTGAAGGAGGGTGAGGAGTTGTTCAGTTGAGGATGGAGTGGGGTGGGCATGAGATTGGGGAGGAGAAGGGAGCTCACAAAGTCTCATATAAACAGCAAAGTTAGCTTCAAGCCTTCAGCTTCTAATGCCCTTCAGCAACTCTGCCACAAAGTACATCTCTTCAAAAAGCACTACAATTCTTCAGGCACAGAACAGTCTTAATTCACATACAGAAAAGATTCCCCAAGCTAATAATAATGATCTCCAGGGGTTGCTGTTATGGATAACATTAATTTTCTTCTTTGTTCCTTTCCATATTTGCCATTCTTTATAATGACCATATGTTATTTTTATAACTTTTAAAATAGTGAATTTATTATTAAAGAGGAAAATCAGTGATGGGACAACGTGTACATTGTGTGGTTGACTTAGAATGAAAATGCCTCTCACACATAAATTGGTTGAGATAATGCCCAGGACAGTCTAGGCTCTTAACTGTTTGCTCCCTTTTTTTATTTATCTCCTGATCCCCAGTACTGGGCATGGTGCCTAACGTATTGCTCAACAAATATTTGTTAAATGAATCCAGAAGCAAAACCTCTAGTTAGAATTATGGGTATTGATTATGAAACTGCTGATCTGTAATAGGAAGGCAAAGACTATATACATTTTAGGGCCAGGTGGCTCTTACTCATCCTGGCTGTGACCAGCTGACTTTCTGATTTCAAACTTTTGACTTTGCCCTAATTAATCTGGGGTCCCAAACCACTGAAGTAACTAGACATAGACAATTGTGATATTTGAATAGTTTTAAAGCAGTTCAACAGGAAGAATACTGTCTTTTATAACAGGATTTCTGATTAGAATGTTTGTATTAGAAACTGAAATTTTAACAGAATAAACTCTGGTTGATTGGACCTATGTGATATAACTAATCATGTTTTTCATAATGGCTGTGGAAAGCCATTAGATTGCCATCATTTGGAGGTTTCATAACCATTATTCAAGATGGGTTAGTTTTGGCAAAGTGCATCTTCTGGCTTCAGAGACTGCGATCCAAAGAAGGAATCATAAAGGTTGATTAGAGTTTCCTCAATTAAAAAACAATGACGCCCGGCCGGGTGTGGCTCAGCGGTTGAGCACTGGCCAGGGATCCAGGTGATCAGGGTTCGATTCCTGGTCAGGGCACATGCCTGGGTTGCGGGCTCGATCAGTGACTGACTCATCATTGATGTTTCTGTCTCTCTCTCTCCCTCTCCTTTCCTCTCTCTGAAATCAATAAAGATATATTTCAAAAAACCCCACACAAAACAAAACCAAAAAAAACAATGACAAATCTACAGGGGAGCACAAATGAAATGACAGTACCTTAGAGGAGCAGTTGGTAATTCAAACCATACTAAGGTGGGCAGAACAGATGGAGCATCTGCCACCTGGTCAAGAGAACTGAACCAAGAAAGAGCAAAGGGCTGCTATCCTTTCAAACTTTTAGCACTTTATAAATGAATTGCACGCCCCACCTTCTTCATGAACTCAGCAAGGCTAAAGCTGGACTTTTCGTCCTGACAGCTGACCCAAGGGGATATGAACCTACTTTGAATTGCGAATGGGCCCTGGAGGCTCTGCCTTTCAGGGTCTTTATTTGCCCAAGCTCCGCATGCAATACCAACCGCTGTACCCAAGGCACATTTCCTAGGGACTCCAGCGTCTTGCCCAGTGGCTGCCTGAGGTCGCAGCATGTTCTTTCAAACACTTTTGCTGCAGAGCTCTCATTTACTTCTCCAGGAGTACACTTCTCCAGACGCATCAGGCCAGTGTATCCAGCTGCCTGACCCCTGTAAGGACAAAACATTATCAAGAGGTTTGTAACTTCTTCGTTGGTTTCTTATGTTTTCCCATCTTTGAACTTGAGGAAAGCTGACTTTGGATGATCACGAAGCCAACCAAACAACTAAAATTACAGTACCCAACAGGAAATTACTTCTCTCAAGGCATGTAAAAAGTGTAATTGTGTGGAACAATGGAAGGTTATAGGTAAATCACTACAGATAGGACTTTCAAGGGCAAACATAATAATTAATTTTTGGCCATCTCATTTTGGGGATTTCAGGAGAGGTAGCTATGTTCATAAAAGTCTGTGTGTTTGCCTTTTATTTTTTCTAACTTACTAAATTCTTGTCAGTTTTGGTAACTTTGGTTAAACCTGTTTCTATGGCCAAGTGTTCACATAGCCAACTATACAAAAGATAGTTGTTTTCAGACTGTGCATTTTGGAGCCCCAGGGGTCTGAGAAAGTGCCTGAGGGACTGTTGTGGGGCCTGGGGAAGAGTGAGTGAGCCAGGGACTACACCACCTTGTTTCTGTTACCTGAATAGTTTTTGTTTGTTTTGAGCAATGGAACTCTGTATAAAACTTTGTTTGGAGGTAAGAGTTCTTTAATTAAAATGAGTTTAAAGATCTCTGAGCTGAATATACAAAAATCTATGTATAGTTGGGCATACCCATGAAATCCCAAGTGATGTTGTAACAAGAAACAGAATTGGTGAGATTATGTTCTTCTTGGTTAAGTTCTGTGTGCATTAGAAAGTATTCAGTACAGAAGAAAAAACTTTTCCTCAGTTAGTCATTTATTCTAATATTTATTGAAAATTTGTTTTGTGCCAGGCCTTAGAAAAACTATTCTACTTTTGTGAGATAACATTGTTTTACCTGTAGTGTAGTGAACAGATATTTAACAAGGATAAATAACACTAAATTTAATTTTTAAGTACTTACTTAAATTTTTTTCTCACTTATTCTCACCATAAAGCCTTCAGCTTGCAAGGTAAGTATTATCTGTGTACTGCAGATAAAGAAAGCAAACCTCAGAGAGATTAAGAAATTTCCTCATGGTCACTAACCCAGTAAATAGCCTTTCTCCTTTCTCCTGGCTCTCTCTAGCTTGTCATCTCAGACAGGGCACACTGTCTCTGAGCTCAGCTAAATCACATGTAAAATATAGATCATATTTTCTTTCCCATCTCATGTGGTTGCAAAAATTAAAATGAGCTAATGTGAGATAGCACTTTTCAAGGTAAAACACAAAAATTATGCTGATATTAGCTGATGGACTTTTTTTTATGGACAATGTATCTGATTTTGCATTCTGACCTTGCTAATCAGAAGGTCAGAATCAATCACCACACAATTATGGATCAACAACAAGGCAGAAAATTGGAAAGACCACAAGTCAGGACAGTGCTTCTCAGACTATCTGAGGTTAAAAACCAGTCAGTTGTTTTAAATTCCCAGTTTTTAATGGACGAGTACACAAAATATAAGCCCCTCTATTTTATTATCAGTTCAAGAGGCTTAAAATTATTGTGACAAACTGCTGAAAAAATTTCTAAAGCTATTTTTAATATCTGTATAAGCTTGTCATGGACTGATAAGAAAAAGTGGAACACTTTTTTGTTAAGTTAGGAGATCTAGAATTGGTGAGACTTATAATTTTCAAATTTCTGTACAGAGCGGTCCTGGAACCTACAAATATGAGCCAAAATGATCACTTGAAGGAAAGAGAGAATGAGAGAGAAGAAAAGTTTCTTTATACTCTATTCTCTCTAGTCTAGAGAAATATAAAAGGAAAAATATGTCCAATAACAGTCATCCCATGCTTTATACAACAGAAATGTCCCAATCAAGGAAGTCATAAAACCAATTTTTATATAGTAAGTTTTATGCACATTCATCAGAAAACTCCTTTAATTAAGTGAAATTGGGGTAAAGTTGAAAAACTTTTGTTTTCTTCTCTGGAAAGTGGGAGGTTGTGGTAATGTTCATTCTACTGCTAATATTTTGTAATTTGGACCTAGAAGGAGACTCTCTGCCTGCATATTGCAATCAACCAGGGGAATACCTCTAGTGGGAGCTCTGGCTGCATCTTCCTGGCCAGGGGCCTCTCTGCCGATGCTGTTCCCTGTTATTACTCACGACTCTTCACAACACCCACATCTCACTTCTCTTCTTTATTCTCCTATTTGCAGAACATCAAATAGAGTCACAAGCAGAGTGTCATACTTTGTCAGGAGGTATCACTGGCTAATGTGCACAGAAAATAGCCCTGAATTTGACACCTTAGGTCAATACAACTAGCAGCTTGGTGGTTAACTCTTCAGAAAGTTCAAAGCTGTTTAGACTAAATGTATATTTTTGGCTCCTGGTAGTCTTTATGCTGAACAGAGGTTATAGTCAGCAGGTTTGGGTGATATATTTTTGGAGCTTTCTAGAATGAATTATTTGAATGGCTCCAAGCAGCAATTTCTTGTGAGCTGAAGGCTCGATGCAGTCCTTGTTGCTTATTCTTTTAGAAGTGAAAGCAGACTCTTAGAGGCCACATCCTGCTTTTCAGATAGAGATATCAGCTTCTACCAGAAAATAGTTCTTTTTATACTACACATAAGTAGGTAGTAATAATGACCACTATCATTTTTTGTTTGTTTGTTTCTTACCATTGCAGCTGTATTATAGTGGCTTTACTGCAGAAGAGATGTCTCTAACTGCCCTTCCTCAGTGACCCATGAAGACACACTTCACAAGTGGGCCAAGTAAGAAGCAGGAACCAGAATAGAATCATGGGCTAGGTCTGCACAGACACACTCCGGCCAAGCTGCGGCTCTGCGCGCACAGATCGCCGCCGCCCTCCTGGTTGTTTACAGCTGAGGTCTGTTCTGACCGCCTGGTGCCTGCGCCATTGCAGTTGTTCAAGATTTTAAACACCGTCTCTGGGTCACAGTGACCCCCCGAGAGCTCAATTGGTGAAATATAATACATAAATGGATGAGATGAGCTACCTTCAGAAATAAGGCAAAATCATTTCCATTACTGTGGGCCTGAGAAAACATAAGAGCACCCAAATTCAAGGTGTAAACAGAAGGCAGCAGGTCTGGAATGTGACTAAGTCTAAGAAAGCCCGCACCTGGGCAATTATATTTATAAACTATGTCTAAATGGGAATGGGAGCAGGTCGCCCAGGGCCTTAGCCACAGTCTTACTACAGCCACCTCCCTGTAAAGTTCATGTGGGAAACTGGCATCAAAGACAAGACCAGGACGTGTACGCTTGGGTCGGTGAACTTTTATCTCAAATTCCAATGGGGCTCTTGGTGAGCCAAGCTGAGGACCCAGACGCCTCCTTCTACTATGTTTAAGGATGGCCTGTTTTTCTCATTTTCTTCTGGGCTCAGCAAAGCCTCTCTCTTCTTAATTATCCCGCCCGAATGGCAAGGAAAAGCAGTTTCAAAGCCTGCCAAGGAGAGGGGAGGCCGGCCTGCGTCTCCTCAAGGGCTGCGGGCCCGCCTGCCTCGTGCTCTCTCGGGGCAGCGTCGGCCACCACCGGGCTGCTCCTGGTCACCTATTGTTCCAGGCGTTTAGAGGAAAGATGGACTCCCAGCAAAGAAAATGCTGGGAAAAGGAGACCACAGCCCTAGTCCGGTGGCTCAGGGTCCAGGTGTCTGCACTCAGGTGGGGGGAAGTGTGGGCAGAAGGGGGTGAAACCGAGGCCTGCAGCTTCCCCAAGGGGTTAATGGCGTTTTACCCTGACTGAGGAGGAAACCTGGCATTAGAAGCCTGGGGAGGGTCGGGAAGCCAACATAAAAGAGTAAGAAGCAGCTGTATTCTGCCAGCACTATCCAGGAAAAGGGGGGATACTCAATTTAGTGAACAAAACTGAGTACGTGAAAGGAAATACAGGCCCAGAATCCTTTAGGGACAGTTCCCAAATCCCAAAACTCTGAAAATGGATGCTGTTTTAGAATTCATTTCATAACAAAATGTGACCTGAATTGATATGAGGCAATTTGCAGTATTTATTTATCTCAGTATGAATTTTGTTTTTTTTATTACAGATATAGTTGTGTGTCTGATCATCAGATGCTACTCCAATCCCTCCTCAGGGTGTTGTAATGTAAATATATGAACTGTTTGCTTCTCTAAAATCTTACAAATTATGAAATCTGAAACACATTTGACCTCAGTCAGCTAAGGAACTGTGGATCGGTGCGTCTTAGTGCGTGATACTGTGTGGGCAGCAATCTCAGCTCAGCCACTCATGTGCCATGTGACTTCGAACAAGTGACTTACTGGCTCTGCAGTCTGGTTTCTTTTTTAGTAAGATGAAGATATTTAGTAAGTTCAGTTATTAAAAGAGCTTATGCACAGTGTTCAGCACAGGGCCTGGCAAATGGTAAACATTGAATAATGTTAGTATTTACTATCTTTATGTAAAAGAGTGCATGCCTCACCTTTCTCTGATTCATAGTCACCAAGGAGTCATCTGCCCACCAGCTAGCTACCAGGCCCTCTGTTACCAGGAAGGTGGAACCTTGGGTAACGAACATGAGCTTTTGAGTCACTGATGATCCATTATAAATCCATAATTTCACACTCTAAATCCAATCTCAATCTCTTGAATATTTTTTAAAAAATTAAATGAAACAAAAATCAGAGATAGCCTGGCATCTGAGATACATCTATAACCCTCCTGGCTGTAAGCAGGTTTTAGTTAAAGACACACAAGAGCATTTTGAATGTGAGTAAATTGAAGCAAAGAAACCGAGAAAATGATTTTTTTTTTTACATGAACATTATAATTTAGGAGAGTCTTGGCTACTGGTTTGTATTAGTTTACAATGTGTCAAGCAGTCAATAATCTAGAATAGAATTTTCTAAACTATTTTACATTAAGTACTAGTCCTGTGAGAGATCCTGTAAATAAAATTTTCCCCAAATCATTTTTAAATGAAACCCTTCTTTCAGGGAACATTTATTGACACCCACAAAATTAGTGTTAGATCAAGTGCACTTTGGGAAATACTGTTCTAGAGAATATCAGTTCATGGTACATTTTCTAGGCACATTGTTCTTGGCTATTAGATGATTTCAAGGGTGTTAAAATTTAAATTTTAAAAAGTAAAATGATCATGCTCATACAGATATAAAATGAACACACATGAAATATTTACTTTAATATAATAATGAAGGAATCCACAAGATGTTAAAACTGAGTCTGCACAAAACTCTGAAGCACAGACACACATGTAGGTGATCAGCAATGCTGAAATAACTTTACTAATTGATGCATATTTAATATCTATAGGGCACTGAAATGTAGTTTGGATTAATCTTTTCTAAAAGGCAGAAATAATTATATATCTATTAGCACAATTCATTTGTATTTCTATAAGAAAGGATTATTTGCTATAATAATTTCAGTTTCTCTAATTTATAGAGTTGTGCAATAGCCTTGTCAAAAGCAAGGAGAACATCCATATAAATCTGATAACCTCCAGAGTGTCCACTAAATAGATTACAATGAGCATCCCACTGAAAGGGCACTGTGTTAGGCAGAACAATGCCCCCCACCCCCGGTCCCAGATGTCCGTGTCCTAATTCCCAGAATCTATGAATATGTCTTGTTATGTGGAAAAGATAGACTTCAATTTGCTAATCAGATGACTTTAAGATAAGGAAATTGTCCTGGGGTGAACCCAATATAACTACAAAGCCCCTTATGGTGGAACACAGAGGCAGATGAGAGGTTGCAGTCAGAGATTTGAAGATACTACACTGCTGGCTTTGAAGACGGAGAAAAAACACTCAAGCCTCAAGGAATGCAGGTGGCCTCCAGAAGCTAAAAAGGCAAAGAAATAGCCTCTCCCACATCCCCCAGAATCAATGCTGTCCTGCTGACACCTTGATTTTGCCCCAGCAAGACCCATTGCAAACTTCTGACCTCTAGAAGTGTAAGATGGTAAATTTGTGTTATTTTAATCCAGTAGGTCTGTGGTCATTTGTTATAATATAAAGAGAAAGCCAATAATGACATCTAGTAACTTCGCCCTGCCCATTTCAAAATCTTTTACAAATTTTCCTACTAAGGGGAAGTACCAAAGTTTGTAATAAATGAATTTAAAAACCCCCATAAATGTGTCCTTCAATGCTTACATATTGTTATGCATAAGTGCATGATAATACAAAGATATTTAAAATATGTCAAAACGGAAAGTGACAAGTACAGTCAAAAGAAGCAATTCAAACTATTTGGATTAGATTATGAAAAATCTGGAATTTAGATTATGAAAAATCTGGAATTTCTTCAGACATTTAACAGAGATAAAGTTTTATTGTTTTTGTTCAGAGTAAACAATGATCACACTACAAACTCCTGCTGAACAGCATTTTATAGGGGCTGAGCCAGGCCCCATGCTGCAGGCTTTTTGTCTACACCCGGTACCCACACAGCTGTGCTCTGAATTCAGGACTCTCTGCCAACAAGCTGGTGGGGCTTTTGTGTAGTGCAAATCACTATTTCAGGAGCATGTGAGTTTTTCACAAAAGGAGGTTTAACTAGGTGTAAACTCTTAAAGACTCACTTCACAGATGAAATGTCTCATCCATTGCTTGCAGGTCTTTCTACCAGCTGACTTTACAAAGAGATAGGCTTCTATACAAGAGAATGTAGCAGGGTGATAGGAAAGTAGTTATGGAGTGTATGCCTACCTGTCCAGTTCTCCACCACAGGGAAGTTTATTTGGAAATGACTGCTGTGGATACAAGTTGCCCCAAAGATAATGAATGACTCAGAATCAAAATTACTAAAATCAAAGGAAGTCCCTGCAGAGCCTGCTCCACTCCTGTCTCCTGCCCTGGGAGGAGATACTGACAAGCTTCAAGAGAAAGCTTGCATTCCTTTAAAACACAAAAAAGAGGAGAGTTGGTGGTGGTGGTGATTGTGTGTGTGCGTGTGTGTGCTAGTTGGGTGGGGATAGTTATTAGGTTTATAGGTCTCCATACAAAGGGCAGTATTTAAAGCAATACCACACCTTGGGTGAGTTTTGCTGAGCACAGCCCTGGAGTTGCAGGACCATGTGGAAACATGGCAGCCAGGCTCAAAGGGAGCAAAGATTCTCCCACTTGCCACCCAGAATTTTCCTTCAAGGTTGGCAATTTGTGGGACTTTGTAATTTCCTTGTGGCTCCAGAAAGCCTTTGATGTTAGTTGTAGTGTACATTTACTCGCAGCTCTAAGAGGTTACTTGGTGAACCGAGGGGACAGAGAGACACCAGGGGATGCTCATTGATTTCTACCTGGAGTGAGAGGCAGATGTGGCTATAATTTTCTGTAATCAATTGAAGTCAGTAATCTTAGGAAGAAAATGGTTGTCACACACCAGCCAATTTTCACAGACTAGTGAATATCAGGTGCTGATCCAGGACCCGACTGTGTGAGGAACTCTTCTTTGTTCTCTCCAGGGCAGTTGATCCCCAACTGGCTTGGAGAAGAAGTGAAAGAAGCATTTGTGTGAACTGGACTGTTGGTGAGATAATAACTTTAGATTTGACTGAATAAGAGTAAGTATCTGGAAGTGACTGAATTAATTTTCTGTTATCAGCACAAGTGGGGCTTGGAATCACAAGATTCATGTAAAATTATGAAACAAACTATGTTTTTAAACTCCTGAGTTAGGTGGACAGTTCTAATGGGGAAATATCATACTAGGTTCTACAAGATAGAGAAAGTATCCCAAGACAAAAGACAGGAGGAAAAATTATCCCAAGCAATTGAATAAAATTGAATCGAACATCAAGAAGCTAATGTGCAGAGAAAGTGACTCAGAGGATGGGGTGATTGAATCTTCTGAAAAAGTAGCAGCAATTGACTCTCTCCTCAAACCCACCGACCACTGGCTGTCTTGCTGATCTCCTTGGGAATTAATAATAAAGGAGCCAAAGAAATCTGGAATGTATTGCTGGGGACTTTGAAGTCCAGGCTACAAGTTGAAGCATTTGGAAGAGAAAAAGGCATTGGGGGAGTGAACCATTGGCCACAGAAATGGTTTTAAAATGTTTTAGACCATGGCTTTTCATGCCAAGACATCTGAGCCTTGGCAAGGGATAAAATGCAGCGCATGAGAAGAGGAAAACTGTGTTTGACAGAAGAATTCCTAACCTGTCTGAAAGGAATTTAACCTAAAATATGAATGAAAGAGAAAAAAATGCACAGATAAAGCTCTAAAAGTTTGGTGATTGACTGATAGGACATGGGAGAAAACATAACAAAATGCTTAGTCAACAAGTAAACTTATAGCCCCGCCTTACTATGTAGCCTAATGCATAGAGAATGGATACAAACTAATAGAACTTGTCACTTAGCACAAGGTGGTTAATGAGATTTCATGAACATCATTGTGAAAACAAAGAGGGATGGGGCTTATGGCTGTGATGTATACTCTGGAGCGTGATAACTGAGACTGCTCCAGCTGGTGCAGCCACGCTGGAAAGCAAAGCCACAGCGCTCAGTCAGGTTTATTACATGTTGAAAACCCAGCAGTTTAGATTTGGGGTATGCATCTCAGAGAGTCTTACACAGGTTTATAAAGATGTATTAGTTTGGGTGGTGATAGGGAATTGGAGGCAATCAGCGTGTCCGTCAGAGGAAAACGGATAATCCAAATGTGGCAGATGAACACCGCGGAGCACCTTGCAGCAGTTAGAGACAGCAGGCTGGACATAGCTATAACATCTGCATGGAGCTAAATAAGATGGCACTGTGTGGAAATAAAACAGGATGAGGTACATGAGACAATATCAATTATGTATTCAAAAGATACATGCACATGAAAAAAAATCATAAAGTTTTCGGAAGCATATTTACAAACACACACACAAATCCATTAAATATGTGAGAATAGTTGTCCATGTGGGGAGGGTGAAGTATGGTGATAAAAAAACTTGGACAGACTAATACGGTAATATGTCATAGACTAAAGAGTTCAAATTATAGGGGAGAAGGAGAGAGGAGGAAGGAGAGGAGAAAGAAGGGGTGAGGGAAGGAGAGATTGAGGTTTAATAGGAGAGCGATAGCATCTCTGCAGAGCAAAAAGGGCTGAATGATACTTGTAGAGTTCATGTGTATGTCTCTGTCCATGACCAAATCCTGTATCATGTTTTATGAATAACCTAAATAAAGACATAAAGGGAAGAATACTCATCAACTTTCTATGACACAAATCTGACATGAGTTGTCACTCTGATGGATAATGGAAATCAGGGATAACATCTAGGGAGTGGCCAGAGAAATAGTGGCATCTAAGCTCAGTGTCCACTATCTTCCTCTGATGATAATGCACAAGATACTTTTGTAGGAGAGAAAGAACCTGGCAGCAGGATGCCAGACTTGCAGAGAAAATGGGGCTGCATCTCAGATTATGGGCCATTATTGACTCAGTGTTTGCCACTGTGATGAAAGATGCCCAGGAAGAGTCCTCCATGGGACCTGAGATGTTCTGACACCTATAATTTTTTTCTTATGGAAAACATAAGGATTTAACATGGTGTCGTTATTAGGTATTTTTCTAAAGCAATATTATTATTAAGAAGCATTTATTAAACTTATTGTAGGCCTGATATTATTATAAACTCTTTGCATCGATTACTTTTTTTAAAAATATTTTTTTTTATTGATTTTCAAAAGAGAGGAAAGGAGAGGGAGAGAGAGAGAAACATCAATGAGAGAGAAACATCAATTGGCTGCTTCCTGCATGTCCCCTACGGGGGATGGAGCTGGCAACCTGGGCATGTACCCTGACCGGGAATCGAACAGTGACCTCTTGGTGCATGGGTTGACACTCAACCACTGAGTCACATTGGCCAGGCTGCATCTATTACTTTTAATCTTCATAATGACCCTATTAAGTAGGTACTACTATTATCTCACCTTTAAGATAAGGAAACTAATGATAAGTTAAGAAACTTGTCCAAGGTCACACAATAGTAGGTGGTAGAACCAAAACTCACAGCCAAACTACCTAACTCCAAAATCCATTCTTTTAATCACTACACTATAGGCATTTGCGAGCTGGGCTGCATATTGTATCAAGGAGAGAGAACGTGTAATGTTGGCAAATTCCCTATTAAAAGGTCTGTTATAAATTCCCTATTATAAACTCTGCTTACTTGCTTGATTTTTGTATCTGAAAAAGATAAAGAAACTTGCTCACGGTATTCCAAAGTAGACAGGAGAGTAGTGATTTAATGATACACAAAACACACCCTCTTTTGCAATCTGCCTCAGGTCACTGAGCAAGCAGTGCCAGGCCTGGGGACCCCAGAGCCTTTGGAGAAATGAAGAACCCACTTTGGGGCAGAAGGCAGGATGCCGTGTGGGTAATTGTTGGGATGGCTTGGCACTACATTTGATGGGTAATAAAGGCCATGTAAGATCTGATGGTTTTCCTCTTTTAGTACCCTGAAATTTCCATTTCATCATACTCCAAAGGATCAAGTATGATTTTGCCCAGAAAAGGAAGAAAGTCTTAATTTTGCCTTAAAGCACTGCTTCTTCAGATCTCATGCTTTTTAAAGCTCTGCCACATCCTTTTACTCAGTCAAGGAATTTTAATCCTTTAGTATCTTTTTCTCCACCCGCTCTCTCTTTCTTTCCCTCCCCTCCTCCTCTTTCTCTTTCCTTCCTTTCCCTTTTGTGTTTTATTTAGTTGCATACTTATCTGACATCCCCATTACATTTTAAGTTTTGTTGCTGAAAGGCATTACATATTTTTTCCTTTCCTACCCTTCACTTGTCAATCTAGCAGAGTATTTTGCATAAAGCATTTCATGATAAATATTTGGTGAGTTAATATATGTATGCATGTATCTACTTAGCTACACTTATGAATTTGTTTCTTACTAAAAAGACCTAGGGAAAAGTCACTGCCTGTGGCTATCAGCTGGTGTTATTTTATAACTCTGTCTGACCTTACTTTTCACTCTCTGGAAAATGTCACTGCAGAAGTCTGCTATATAGACTAGAAATGAGTTGTCCTCTTACTGCTCAGAATCCACTGCTCAGAATAACTTACTTTCCCTTTTCCTTCTCTTTCTCCATTCTTTCTCTCTCTCTTTTTTCATTTGGTATACACTTCCAATATTTTTTCAAAGAAATAAAAGTTTCTGATAAAATGAATAAAATATAATCATTTACTTTAGTAACATTTAGGCTATCAAAAAATTTAATAAGATATAGGGCTTGATGTGAATTTGGTACATTATTTTTCTTCAACCCAATGACTGATGCTGGATTTAATTGATTTTTATTGGCACAGAGATGCAGTGTGGCCGTCTTTAAGTAAGGGCAGGGGTAGGGTTGGGTGGAGCTGAGTGTGGTTGGAGAGCCAGCCTTGGCTTCTGAGTTTGGTTTGGTGCCAGTTGGTGGAAACTTGAGTCTCCAGTTCTTTTCAATATGATTACATAGTAAGGAGAAAAATGTCCAGACTAAGCATCAGAGAAATAATGTCTCTCAGTCCATGTACCAAAAAACTCAAGAAGCATCTTGACTTTATTTGATTGTCATAAAGCAGGGAAAATGAAGGGATATTTAAAAGTTTTTAATGTACCAACAAAAGCCAAGTCCAATTTAGATGAGAAAGGCATGCATTTTGGTGTGTGTTTATGTGTAAAGTAGGTATGAACTAACCTGCATTGCAATACAAAGATACTAGTGCTTCAAATGGGATTTTAGACAATTTAGTTTTTTTGTTTTTTATGTTTTCTTGTCCACAATATGACTATTCTTTTTTTTTATTGTTGACTCTATTACAGATGTCCCCATTTTTCCTCACTTTGCCTCCCTCCACCCTGCCAGGCCTTCCTCTTACATCTTCACCACATTATTGTCTAATCAACTTTGCAACATGTCTTTACATTAAGCCAGGATATTCTTTGAAACTCTTAGTAGTAAATGAATGACAACCTTCCCTCACCACCTCTTGCTGTTTCTGAAGCTCCAATACTTGTAACTTTTATCCAAAGATTCTACACTTCTCCGTCTTCCAAAAATGCTTTTCTGTCTTCCTTGCACTCCTGACCATACATATTGCAGATGTTCATCTTTATTGAAAGAATTAGGGCTGGACAGTCTCATGGCACATTCTCACCATCCCAGCCTCATTCCCACCCTGAATGTGCTCAACTTTTTCATGGGTGGTTACAAAATGCTGATTGCTTTCTGGTGTTATCTGGTGAATATATCCACCTAGGAAATGCAACACCTAGTGCTTTATTGCATTAACTTTTCATTCTGGGAGACCTATATGGGGCGACAAGATTAGTCATTAAAAATTCGTGATAATGGTGTGTTTTTGTCTCCAGTACTGTCTAGAATGCTCTGCAAATCTCTGCACCTTTCTCTGAAGCCTATAGTATGTTTCCTGGGGTTTCTACTTCTCAGGCAGATTGCACTTTGCTTATCTGATCTCTCCAAACCTCTTCTTCCTGGGTATACTGCTGAATTACATTTTCTAGCCTTCTCTCAATTAGGTGTGGCCATGCACTCAGTTCTGGCTAGTAGAATTTGGGTGAAAGAAATATAATCACTTTCTAGCCTGGCCTCTAAATCTTTGGAGTGATCCTTTAAGCCAGTGTTCTGTATTGGGGGATGATTTTTGCTTCCTTCACTCCACCCCAGAAACTTTTGGTAGTGTCTGGAGATAATTTGGTTGTCACAACTGGGAGAATACTACTGGAACCTAATGGGTAGATGTCAGAGATACTGCTAAATATATTACAATGCATGAGACAACAAACAAAAAATGATCAAGCACCAGATGTCAATAATTCTGAAGTTCGGACACCCTGCTTTTGCTTACTCTGTCTCCTGCCTAGATGCAGAAGATTCATAAGAGGATTTAGAGAACCTAAAAGGTGTCCAATCCATCAGATAAAGAGACTAGGGCTTTGAATCTCTGTACAATGCCCTTCACTGAACGTCTGGTTGCCTGTGACTTGAGAAAGGAATTAAGTTTTATCATGTTACATCACTGAGATTTGAGGGCCGTTGGTAAAGCCATTAAAAAAGCTTTGATTGCCCAGCTGGGCATGACTCAGTGGTTGAGCATTGACCTAGGATCCAGGAGACTGAGGTTCAATTCCCAGTCAAGGCATGTGCCCAGGTTGCGGCTAGACCCCCAGTCAGGGCGTGCAGGAGGCAGCTGATCAATGATGACTCTCTCATCATTGATGTTTCTATCTCTCTCTCCTTCTCCCTCTCTCTGAAATCAATAAAGATTTTTTTTGTTTTTTAAAAGCTTTGACTAATGTAAACTCAAAACTTGGGCAAATTAATCTCTCCTTGTCTTAATTTCCCCATCTATTAAGTGAAAATAATAATAGCACCTACTTCATTGAGCTTCTGTGTGGACTGAACAAGTTTGTATTTGAAAACACTTAGAATAGCGCCTACCTACCTGATTATTATATCCATGAAATCTCTTTGTTCTGTGATGACCTGTGCCTACAAAGGACTACTCAGAGGTCTGATAATGGCTTGTGGTGCTGCCCTTCTCAAAGAACCATTTATGTAATGGGCTCATTCAGCATTTTAACCAAGTGGGAGACTAAAATTTAAGATTTCTATATGCTGTAAGACCTCTCTAAGTCTAGATAGTGCTGTTCAATAGAACTTTCTGCAATGATGGAAATGCTCTACGTGTGTGCAGTATGGAAGCTACTAGCTATATGTAGCTATTGGAAACTTAAAACATGAATAGCTTCGAGAAAGTGAAGTTTAGATTACATTTGATTTTAATGATTTAAATTTAATGGCCCTTGTGCAAGTTGCTACTGTATTAGACAATAAAGCTATAGAATACACACTCCATGAGAATAAGGAGTTGCTCTGATTTGTTCATTCTTGTATCCTCAATGCTTAGAACTGTTCCTGGGACATAGAGCTGGTCAATTAATATGTTGTGAATGAATTTTAGCCCATGGAGAAGGTTGTTTTCAGAGAATGCGTTTATCCACACAATGTAATAAAAGCAAAATTAGTGTGTATATCTCTGTTAAAGTGGTAATTTGTTGCTCCGCATGCTCATTGAAGAACTCCTTATCTCAGATGTGTGTTACTTCAATGCTGCTCTGGATTCCTAGGTAACTCACTGGAGTACGTATATAGCTAAGTAGAACTGCATTCCCCTTGACTTCATTTCTGCCTTGTGTACAAGCTCCATCTTTTCATTGACCAGTTCTGAGGTAGGTACCACTGATCTGCTTTCTTCCGCTGCTCTGCCTTGACACTTCTGAGAGAATGGAGGAAGCCTCTTTTAACATTAATGTAAGAAAAACATGAAGAACATGGTGACTGCTTCAGTCTGAGCCTACCTAATTTAGCCTGAGTGGGGTCTCTGAGGTTAGCTAGCCTCATCCAACAGAGATACAAATCAAGACTATGGCCATTTGTCTACAACTGCCTGTGGTAAGACAGGGGTGATGCAGAGGAGGGAGGAACTTTGCAGCTTCTAGTGTGGTCATGTAGAAACCTCAGAGACTTGGGTTAACGTGAGAAAGAAAGACACAGGTAAGACGTTGACATAGCCAGCTCTGCCTAGGCTACCTTGCCAGTCCTTTCACATTTTTCTCTTCACCTTTGGAACCTTGCTGACTTCTCAGCTTGCTGTTGAGAATTCTATGAAAGATGTGGATACGTGCCTTAAAGAAAACTAGCAGTGTGGACTGATTTCCAAATGTAGATGCATGTTGTAAATAGACTTCTTCAGAGAGAAGTCCAACACTCCTCATCCAACCAGGGAAATCCAGGGCATGTAGGCAGGATGCAGCTGCCTGGTTCCATAGAAAGTATGTGTGGAGGGCAGAGGTTGGTCCTTAAGAAGAGGAAGTTGAATTAACAAAGCTGGATCTGCTTGCTTTCAGACTTTGGGCCCAATATTTCTATTGTTCTTGTTCTCCTTCCTACCATCATGGGCCTCAGCACCCATCCATGAGCCCATATGGGTGTGTCTGCTCCACCCAAAGATGACATCAATGCTTTATTTCTCTCTTAAATACTAAGTTCTCCATGGCAGCAGCTCTTTATCTCAGCAGCTTTTACCCACCCCAACATTCCCGCCCCCCCTCCCCCCCACCCTGGCAACTCTTCTTAAGGATCCTGAAGTACAAAATCTGTGTTCACCTAAAGACATGTGTCATGGGGTCAGAGAGCTTCATTTGTACCAAGGGAAACTATTCAACATCCTGATTCTGTGCCATTTAAACCCTCATTATGCCTTCAAATCTCCTGGAAACTTAAAATCACTAGATGCCCAGGCTCCACCCCCAGACCCTCCAGAGACTGAGGTCCATTGGTCTAATGTGCAGCCAGGAAGAGGCTGCTGTTGTAGACCCTCCTTTATCAACACAGACAGACAACCTAGAATCACCCAGCTTTTGGAAAAAACAACAGCATAAGAGATATGAAAAACAGGAGAACCAAACACTGAGAAACAGATAAGTTTAGGAAAAGATAAGAAATTTTAAAAATATATTCAGTACATTTGGGAAATCTGAGAGGCTACCACATCAATGAAATAAGCAAGGCTGTTATAAAGAAGAGATAAACATTTGTATACAGCATCTAAGACTCTTTTAAATTTTTTTCTTCCCTGGGGTAAACACCCCCAATTCCTTTACCACAAGATTTTTCAACCTTATCACAGATATTTTAGGTTAGATAGTCTCGTGCCTTGTAAGACATTTAAAAATATCCTGGCCTCTACCCACTAAATGCCAGTGGCATGGCCCTCTTCCAGTTGTGGCAACTACAAGAGTCTCTAGATATTGGCAACTATTCTTTGGGGTGGGGGTGGGAGGGCAAAATTGCTCCCTGGTTGAGAATCACTGTTCTACTCCAAGACAAGGACAACGGTATTTAAAAGAAAGTATCGCAAAGAGAAGGGCCAGTTGTAACCAACTAGGAAATCCTGCTTTGGATGAGCTTGCCAACAAAAATCACGGAGAGGCTGGTTTTGTTTTAAGTTGTACTCCTCGATTATATCATTTTAATACAGACATAAATACACTTTCTAACAGTGATAACAAGAATGAGCAGTTAGTGGTTTTCAGGAGCTGACGTAGCATTTTGCCTGGATTATCTCATTTAATTCAACAGAAGGCCAACAATAAACTGAATATTATGATCATAATTTTACACAGGGCATTTTCTTGGGTCTTCCTGTTCCCACGTGTACTTTGCCCTATGTTTTTATTTTTGGTGCCTGGCTCCCTGGACCTGTTGAGGCTGCCTCTGAGCTGGAGCAATTAGTATTCAAAGAAGCAGGAGACAGAAGGTGTAAGTAATACTTGCTAAAAAAGCTCAAGAAAGAATAGCTACAGAATGCCACGAAACGGAAGCAGAAAAATCATTAATGCCTAGCAAAAAAAGTTGAACAATGTGGCATGAAAAAAAGCCAAGGGTCTTTTTCTTCTGGCATCTCAACTGTCTGCTCTCAACTGCTGATGATTTAGTGACACCTCCATAGGTCAGAGAGCTTGCAATGAATAAAGAATCTGCATGGAAGGAATGAAGGAATCCTTTGAAGCATGTTGAGTGGCTGCTGTCAAAGAGTAAACTGCTTGCCTACTGTGGGCAGCAGCCCACAAAGCCTTGGAGATATGTGTTTGCACAGCAAATGCTAGCTTTTCGTGGGTTTGAAAGCTGCCAGGAAAAAATTTTTTTCTCCTTTTGTGCTAGGCCTCTTGCCAGTATCAACAAACAATTTTAGTTCCTTAAAACAAAACAAAAAACACCTATTTCAGGTTGGCTTTGTAATTTTCAAACAACGTCTGCAGGACTGAAAACATATTTCCCTGTGATACTTCCTCTTCTTCCACAAAACTGAAGGCTTTGAAACTCACGGCTGAAAATGTCCCCTTTAATAGAACATCCCTGGTAAGAAAAGGCCAGGACACTGCATCGAAAAGGCTAACAATGGTTGGGGAGACTTTAGACATAGGACTAACAGGTGATATGTTAGCGATCAGCACGTTGCCCATTCCCATATATCTGGGTGCAGACAATTAATTTTGTTTACCTAAAACACAGACTTAATCTGTGTAATTCACCATAAATGTTCACAGAAATGAGAGGAAAACACTTTGGGTTTTACTGATGCTTATAAGGCAGATTGCCCCTTCAAGTCCAAAAATGTAAGGAAACGTAGCTTCCCAGCCCTCTCTGATCCCATGATGCCTGTGAGGGAAGGAAACCCTGAAGGCAGAGGGAGAGGGGGTTTAGGGAAACAGAGGGTGGAGTGCAATACACATCTAAGCATAAGCATCTGCTTATTGACCATGATCTTTTACATCCTACCTGGAATGAGTCACAGGACACTTCCTGGCAGAACTGAGAGAAGCCTTTATGTTTCATTTTGGGTGGGTTCAGCTTGCTAGAGTTCCTGGCACAGACAGCCATCAGAGAAAGAAGCACACAGAACTACATGCCCTGAACTTGGCCCTCACCTCAGGTCACTCCCAGCTTGGTTCCTAGTGGTGACCTTCCCGAAAGTCTGGTCTCTTGGCTCCTGTTTTCCACTGAGCTTGTGCTTTCAGCATTAGTTTGACCAGACCAGCTACCACATCCAACTTCACCTACTCATAATATTCTTTCCCCTGGTTCTAGAAGTTCCCTAGTGATGGGAGAGGCAGGGGTCAAGGATTAGAAACTGGTGGGAAGATGAAGCAGAAAAAATATATGGCTTTATTCACTCAACAAATATTTATTGAGCATCTACCTTGTGCCAGGAGCTAGGACCTTAGTGGTCCATGAGATAGTCACCACCAGCTGAGTTTTAGGGAACTTACTTTTATATGCTCTTGGGTTCCACTTAACACCACATTGCAAGTATCACTGAGTGAGTTCTTATTCCATGCCAGGCACTGCACAAACACCTTCATCCTATGAAATACCCACAGTAGCTATATAAGGAGTACATCTGTCAGTTCTGTTTTGTAGTTGAAATTCAAGAGTTTGAGTAACTTGCCCAGACTCATAGAGCTAGCAATGGGTGAAGCTAGGATTTTACTCAAACTCTAACTCCTGTCCCAGTGCCCTTAATTTCTGTGCTGCATTCTGCTAGTTTGGAGTCACAGATGCTTCCCTGCACATTGCCATGCTTAAATGTTTGTAGAATTGAACTGTTTGTTCAGTAAAGTGCTACAGGTTTAGCCTTGTGAGTGAGGAGAAGGTGGTGACATAGGTGATGATAATATGATGGATTACACATGGCCTAAAATTCTGCCTCTGGGATTAACTGTGGGAGGTGACTAATGATTTTCTTTTTCAGTTCACTTTCAAAGAGTGCATAACTCTGGGGTATGGATGGAGGTTCACCTTCGGGCTTGAACATCTTAATGAGAATTGGTTTTGCCACCCTCCCCACCCCCCCTGGAGATTATAAGTATCCTACGAGAAGAGGATTTTGAAGAGTGGTTAGAATACTTTGAGGGTCAATGAGTCTCCTATTGCCATTTGAACCCTAGAGCTGAACCTAGGACTGTTAAATGGATGTTTTACTTGAAACTAACTACTCTTCTGGGACCTTACCTTTGGCAAGATATCTATCTCAGATTAAAGCACATCCCCTGGCCATTACTCAGCATTTCTGGGAAACTCTCCAGCCATCCAAGTTTGCAATAATCTTCTTGTTTGGCTGAATTGCCAATCAAAACAACATCATCCTCCCTGGTCCAACACATTTTCCTTAGCATGGTGGAATCAGTCCCTACTGAGTTCACACAGGGAATTTGGAGAACTGCAATTATAGTCAACGAGCTATACAAGAGACTACTATAGGGAACCTGCTTTCTCCCCATGTCAGGAATTCTCTGCTGTCAAAGGAAAAGCACATCCCAGTAAAACAAAGACCTGGGGGATTGGTTTCAAAGACCCAGCCATTTTATTGTCCAAGTCTGCAAAAATAAGCATGGTCTCTTCTGGGGCAGTGCCCTTATAATTCAGCTATTGTCTAAACTCCAAAACCCTAGAAGTTTTGTTTGGCTTGTGGCTTAGCAATAACACAGTTGCTGTCAATCTCCAGGCAGACACAACTCTGTCTGGTCCACAGCGCAAAGCCCATCTTCACTGGGAAACGTGGGATAGTTTCTTTGTTTGAGTCAGTAAAGCTCCAAGAGAAGGAAAATGTTAATTTCAGACCTACAAGTTGCTTTCTTTCCTCAGCAGACCCTAGGGTGGTAAAGGAGAGGCACCTCAGTAATAGCAGCCACTTGCTTTGAGTCTGAGAAACATTTGACTTTTTTCATCCATAAAGAAGCAAGGGGCAAAAAGCATTAGATGAAGTTCAGGTGGTAAAAAGATTAAGAATCCTCCAAGGAAATAAATTTTAAGTCCGACAATCCTTCAAACAATTTTTCCAAGAGATTTTATGTTTTACTAATTCTCCCTTTGGAAGGTTTGCATAATAATAACTGATATTTACATAATGCTCACTCTATGCCAGGCCCTAGTCTAGTGCTTTTAAAGAAATTGTACATATAATGTCCTTACATTCTCATAACCACTCTATGAAGTAAGTACTATTTTTATTCCCACTTCAAAAATGAGGCACCTAAGGCACAAGGAGGATCAGTAACTTGCCCAAGTTTTCACAGTACTTTGAATTCAGGCATTCTAGCTCCAGAGGCATAAGATCCTCCAGAAAGAAAATAAAAAGAATTTAAACGCAGACAAGGTAGCATTAGTCATTTCTTTCCTTTGATTTAGGTGGCCATGTTTATATCTGAGTGGCAAGAACTGATCTACATGTTCCCACCAGCATAAATATTCTATGTCTCTGGAATTCAGTTCTCTACCTCTTTGTTCTAACCACTCCCTACCTGACCTGGCAGGCTACTCAGGGAGCTGCTGGTATCATGGACTGATTGTGCTTGAAATGATGCCCAGGAATGTGGCATATGTCCACCTGTCAGAAGAGTCACCGTAAAGCAAAGCCCTCCGCTGGGGTTTCTGGGTGGGTTGGATCACTTTCCTTTCAGATCTGTCACAGAAACCCACACGTAGACTCTGGTTAGGCGGTATTTCATTTTCCAGAACTCAGCATTTGATTGCCAAATTTCTACTCAAAAGGTAACATTTTATGAAACACCAGATGTTCTTTAGGGTCTGACTAACGTTAAGTGTAAAAGCAGCCATGAGTTCATAAGAATACAACGATAATCTCAGTAAAGCTTTTTTTTTTTATTAATAATCTCTGAGGTCACTGACTTATAACTGAGTTCATCAATTCAACTAGATGATGATGTTATAAAGTGAATACAATCAGCTGTAATGAAAAGAAATGCTCGGTAGCTGAGCTCATTCAGGTTACAAAATAAATCTTTGTCATTAATTGGGGGGTTTTTTGTGTTTCACTTTATGACTCAGCTTTTCCTATTTTAATAGTTTCTACTTTATAATCATTATTTCACATCATAGACTCATGGTGATTGCTTTCAGTTCTAAGATCTCTAAGAGTTAAACAAACATTAGGACCACCTGGGCCAATCACCTTGTTTTGTGAATGAAAAGGCTGGGACCCAATCAGGTTAAGGGGCTTCTCAAGGTCTTGCAGTGAGTAAGAAGGCGGGAAATGATGTCTCAGCTCTCTTGGTAGCTAAAGGGTTCAGCTTCCTCCAGCCAGAGCTGGTGATCGGCAGCAGGGAGGAGAGCAGAGGCAGTTTAACCCTGCCTTTAATTCCCTTCCCGCCCCTGCCGTGGGCACCCTGTGCTGAGCACTGGGAGTCACGCTGCTGACTCAGAGTAGAAGGGCGAGGCAGGGCGGGATAGAGGCCTATTCGCTGGAGGGCGGCTTGTCTCCCGAAGTTTTCTGCCCCCTCGAATGTTTCAGTCCTTAACTTGAGGTTATTTTCCACCTAATGCTTTCGGTCACTGGATACCTAGGCCGTGTCCTCCTCAAAAACAGGAGATGGTTTTGGGCCTACAGTTAAAAAGCTGTCACAGTCTTGGTGACAGCAAAATAGATTTTTACTTTTTTATTATCATTTTTGTTAAGAACACTCCAAAGAAGTTAAGGGGCCTAAATGGCATCTATAATTGCTTATATTCTGTCACAATGTATGTGTGTATTTATTTATTTATTTGCATTTATATGTATGTTTCTGAATCTAGGATATCAGTTTCTGAACTAGGAAGGAAGTCAAGTGAGTTTCATTTTTGTCTCAGAGTTTGAACTAAGTTGGACTGAATTAAATGCTGATGGAAACTGTCGAATGTAGTGATAAACAATAGTCTGTAAGTAGATGTGGAGATCCGTGTTTCTTTGGAATCTTGTTCCACTTTAGTTACAGACTATGCATAAGAAAGAGTGATACAAGATATTAATTCCCCTAACTCGACATTTTATGAAGTTAAGCTTTTAAGGAAACATTTCATTAATATGCTTCATTCATTGAATGAGGGAAATACTATGGGCCAAGCACAGTCATAATTAAGGCACTCCCCCACCCACCCCTTCACTTGGTGGTAGCTGCTAAAGGAACATAATGAAAGAAAAAGGAGGTCTTTTTATTTATGGCAAATATCACAGGAGCCTTAAAAGCTGGGTATAATTTTCCTGTTAAGTGGTAAAAACAACCTCTACAAGTTTCTCTGACCTGACCATGATCTTGTGGCATGCTTAAGGAGGAACCTGCAGACTATTTTAAGTACTAGAGTGTTCTATTTACCTAGTTTACTTCCCTTGTATTTGCAGAAGTCAGTTTGTTCTCAGCTTCACTGGCTTACCTATTTCCTTGGATAAATAACGCCAAAGTGGACTCTGAATCATACTTGCCTCAGAATATTGGAGTGCATGTCCTGTGACCTCCTGTATCCAAGGTCTTCAGAGAATAAAGAGAAAACACCCTGAAACATCCTAATGAGTTGGCAGAGGCCATAAAACAAGGCCCTGTTGTGAGACGGGATTTCATTGAATCTTCTGAGGGAAGGGAATATTTATTCTAATTTCGACATAGTGTGGAGGGTGTTGGCTGGATGCCAGATAAGGAAATGAAACCTGTAATGAAAAAACCCCACATGAGAAATCCAACCACATCTATCCTAATACTCATTTGAATTTTGTAAAACAGCTTTTACGAAGTAACCAGATAAGTTTGAACATTACTTTATATCCACCTAGTGCACCAATGTCCCTGGGGTTAGAATGCCCTTCAGCTCCATCAACAGAGAGATAAGGGCATTCCAAACTTTATACCAGCCAAATGACTCATGTCTGAGCCAGGAAGAAACCCAGATAGGAAAGCTGAGCCTGGCCCTCATCAGCTACACGCTGCCTGTAGAAGCCAACTTAGCTGCAAAGAAACTCCGAACAGCCAAGAGCAAAACTTGACAAGCCAGAGGGTTATCTCAGCGACCTTACCTTAGACCTGGTTTGGAGGGTGTACCTAGATCAATAACTTTTTAAATTTATTTATCTTTATTGTTGAAAGTTTACAGATATCCCCCTTTTTTTCCCCCCTTGATCCCTTCCACCCCTAATCCACACCCACCTCCAGGCCTTCCCCACACTATTGTCTGTGTCCATGGGTTATGCATTTATGCATATAAGTTCTTTGATTAATCTCTCCCCATGCACTCCCCCACCCCGGCCTTTCCACTGAGATGCATTGGTCTGTCCCATGTTTCTTTATCTCTGGATCTATTTTATTCCTCAGTCTATTTTGTTTATTAGATTCCACACATGAGTGAGATCATGTAAAACAGAATCAGGAAGAATCAGAAAACCTGTATAAGCTAATAACAACTGATGAAATCCAAGCAGTAATAAAAAAAAACCTCCCAGTAAACAAAAGCCCTGGTCTGGACAGCTTCACAGGGAGCTTTCTAATTCTTTAAGTTGTAGGGTTAGATAGTTTAGGAATGTATACTCTGCAGCTTTGGGGTGAAATGTTCTGTAAATATCAATTAAATCCATCTGATCTAGTGTACCATTTAGTCACTGTTTCTGTGTTGACTTTTTGTCTGGAAGATCCATCCAGTGAAATCAGTGGGGTGTTAAAATCCATGACTATGATTGTATTGCTGTTGATCTCTACCTTAAAATCCTTAAGGTTATTATTGATAGGTCCTTATTTATTGCCATCTTAATTCTTTATGCCTATGTTTCTCTCTCTATTTCTTTTTTTTTTAATTTTTAAATATATCTTTATTGATTTCAGAGAGAGGAAAAGAGAGGGAGAGAGAGAGATAGAAACATCAATGATGAGAGAATCATTGATCAAACCCACAACCTGGGCATGTGCCCTGACTGGGAATCAAACCCCTGATCACCTGGATCCTAGGTCGACGCTCAACTGCTGATCCACGCCCAGCAGGGCTCACCATCTATTTTGAATGATATCCTTACTGGATAGAGTAGTCTTGGTTTCAGATCTTTGTTTTGCATGACTTTGAATATTTCATGCCATTCCCTTCTGGCTTGTAGAGTTTCTGATGAGAGGTCAGCTGACAGCCTTATGGAAACTCCTTTATATGTAACAGATTGCTTTTCTCTTCCTGCTTTAATATTCTCTTTGTCTTGAATTTTTGGCATTTTAATTATGATATGTCTGGGTGTGGGCCTCTTTAGATTTTTCTTGCTTGGGACTCTTGTGCTTCCTGAATTTGTGTTACTTTTTCCTTGACCAGGTTAAGAAAGTCTTCTGCCATTATTTCTTCAAACAGTTTCTCTAACCCTTGCTTACTTTCGACCTCCTCTGGCACTCCTGCCATGCAACTATTGTTACATATCATGTTGTCCCACAGCTCCCTTAGATTGTCCTGTTTTTCAATTGTTTTTTCTTTTTTGGGTCTCTGATTGAATGATTAATTCACTGATCTGATCCTCAGTTTCCTCTAATCTGCTGTTTATTCCTTCCAATGCATTCTTTATTTCTGCTATGTTGTTCTTAATTTCCTTCATAGTTTCCATATTTTTTTTCATGCTGTTGAGCATCCTTATGATCAGTATCCTGAACTCTATATCTGATAGATTGTTTATCTCCATTTCATTTATCTTTTTTTCTGGAGACTTGTCTTGTTCTTTCATTTGGGGCTTTTTTGTGTGTGTGTGTCTCTCCATTTTGGCTGCCTATTTGGGTTTGTTTCTATGTATTAGGTAGACCTGCTAGGACTCTCAGTCTTTGTGGAAGGTCTCTGGTGCAGGCCAATGTCAGATGCTGTTTGTGACTGGCCTTGAGTACCCTGTTTGGAGCTATCAACCACCCAAGGCTTGGGGCCGCCTCTGTTGAAGCTGGGTGTTTGGACAGGACCAAGATGCACACCAAAGTCTGATTTTACAAGGTCTGGGGCCAGAAGCATATCAGGCAAGGACTCAAAGCACTCTGAAGTCTGCCTCTCAAGCAGGCTGATTAATCTGATTCTCTTAATGAGCCTCAGGCTATAGAAACTCCATAGGGTAGGGCAAGAGGTTTTCCAGCAGGGTGGGCAATTGCTTCCCCCTCAGGAATAGCTGCTTGGAAGGTAAATGTCTGCCTCTGCAGTACGGGGGGGATGACTTGGTACAGGAATCCAGAGGGGTGCCCTCTGAGCTCTATCTCCAGGGCTCACAACCCTGGCTTATCCTACAAAGCTCCAATCCACTCTGCCCTCCCTCTGCTGGAGCCCAAGGTGAGTGGCTGCACAACAAACTTTGTGTGTTGGCTCTTTAAGGGGGTGCCTGCATTGCCAGCCACCTCTCCCTGGCAGACAGAAACCTGGCTGCTTTTCACAGCCAGATGTTATGTGGGCACCTTTCTCAGCTCTGGTGCTCTTGGCTGGGAAGCCCAGCCTGGGGTTTAGGCCCCAGAGTCCTCAGTGGGAACCCCCACAGCTGAGATCTCCCTCTGGACCTTCAGCTGCTGCCTGTGGGAGCCCAGCCAGCCCTCTCAGGCCTCTGCACTTCCTACCAGTCTCTGTGGTCTCCACTTTACCTTCTTGGTTATGAGGGTGCTCTCCAGCTCGTCTTCAGTTGCAGTTGATTATTCAGGGTGGTTTTTCTATATTTTAGTTGTAACTCCAGTTAGATCCTGGGAGAGTGTCAGTGTAGCTTCCATTCAGTCTGCCACCATTTTTAATCTCTATATCAGTAAATTTAAAATGGTTGAAAGCATACAAAATATGTTCTCTTACTATAGTGGGACAAAATAAGAAATTAATAACTGTATGAAATTGTGGAAATTGATAGATATGTGGAAATTAAACAGCATACTCCTAAATAACCAATGGGTCAAACACCACCAAAACTGACTCAAAAAGAAACAAAAAAATCTGAACCAATCTCTAACAAGTAAAGTGATTGAGTCAGTAATTATAAACCTCCCAACAAAGAAAAACTTAAAAAAATTAAAACCATCTAAACAAAGATTGCTTCACTAGTGAATTCTACTAAGTATTTAAAGAAAAATTAACAGCAATCCTCTCAAACTCTCTCAATAGAGGAGGAGAGAATACTTCTCAACTCCTTTTATGAGGTCAGTATTACCCTGATACTAAAACCAGAAAAAGACATTATTAAAAAGAAAGAAAACAGTAGAACAATATCCCCCATGAATATAGATACAAAAATTCTAAATAAAATTTTAGCAAAATGAATCCAATAATATGTAAAAGAGATAATATATTATAACCAAGTTGTATTTATTTCATGAGTGTAGTAGTGGCTTAATATTCAATCAACATAATTGACCATATTAAGAACTAAAAATGGAAAACAAACTGTAGTAACAATTGGATATCTTTATGCAAAACAAAATAAAACAGCAAAATAAGTTTGATCCATATCTCACATTAACTTAAGATACATCATAGGCCTAAAAGATCAAAACTATAAAACTTCTAGATAAAACAGAAAAAAAACCTTTGGTACCTTGGGTTAGACAAAAAATTATTTTATCCAATACCAAATCCACTACCCATAAAAAAAAAAATTAAAAAAAAAGACCTGACTGGGTTGCCAAGTGGTTGGAGCATTGTGCACCAAAAGGGGGCAGGTTGGATTCCCAGTCAGGGCACATACCTAGGATGCAAGTTCAATCCCCAATTGGGGCACATGTGGGAGGCAACTGATCGATGTTTCTCCCTCACATCGATGTTTCCCTCTCTCTTCTTTCCTCTCTTTTTAGAATCAATAGAAACATATCCTCAGGTGAGGATTAAAGAAAAAAGATAAATTAAAGTTAATGAAAATTAAAAACTGCTCTTTGAAAAACACTGTTAAGAGAATGAAAGGCCAAGCTATAGATGGAATACAATTTTACAAAGCATATATATGGAAAAAGACTTCTTCTAGAATATATAAAGAATCCTCAAAAGTCAATAATATAAAAACCAACTACCTAATTTTTAAAAATGGGCAAAATACTTGAACAGGCACATTGCTTCATCAATGAAGAGAGATTACAAGTAAGTAAATGACAAGATACTCAACATAGTTAGTCATTAGGAAAATGTAAATAAAATCATAATGAGATAACACTACACACCTGTTAGAATGGCTAAAGTTTAAAAAGACTAACCATATCAACTGCTGATGAAGATGCAGAGGAGCTACTGGTGGGACTGTAAAAATGACACAACTGTTTTGGAAAACAGTTTGGCAGTTTCTTAAAAAGTTAAAGGTGTATCTAGTCCACAGTCTCGTCATTTCTCTCTTGGGTATTTACATGAGAGAAGCAAAAACCTATGTCTACACAAAGACTTATATTTATATATTCTTTGCAGCTATATTTGTAGTAGCCCAAACCTCAAAACAACTGAAACATTTATCAATAGATGAAGAGATAAACTGAGGTATATCCACACATTGGAATACTACTTGCTCAGCAATAAAAATAAATGAATGATTGATAAATGTAGCAACATGGATGGGTAGTAAAAAATTATCAAGTGAAAGAAGACAGACCAAAGAGCATATACTGTATAATTTTATTTACATAAAATTCTAGAAAATGTACACTAATCTGTAGTGACAGAAAACAAACTTTGCTGGTAACAGGGAGTGGAGGGAACTGTGAAGTACTGAGAGATCACTAAAGACCACAGGAAACTTTTGGGGGTGATGTACATATCTACTCTCGTGAGTTTGAGGATGGTCTTATGGGTGTATATAATCTCAAATTTTATATATATATATATATATATATATATATATATATATATATATATATATATACACACACACACACACACATATCTGTGTATTTGAGGATTATATTCTCAAATTTTATCAAATTAAATACTTTATTTTATTATTTTTTATATTGCATACTTTAAATATGTGCAGTTTATTGTATGTCACTTATATCTCAAAACAAAAGTTTTAAAAATAACAGAGAATTATGACCATAGGTAATTTGAATTTAAAAAAATCTAAATCCAGTGGTTAAAAAAAAAAAAAAGTTTTGGTGTTGTGGCTAAAATCCCTTCTTCCTCCTAGTGTTAAGTAATAATAAATGAGAATACTTAGTGAAAACTAACCATGATTAGGCATAATTTTAGGTACTTTGCCTTTATTAGTTTGTTTAATACAACATACCTTTGAGGTAGATAACCTCATTATTATAACATTTCATAGTTGGGCAAACTGAGGCACAGATAAACTTAATCAAGCACACTGGTTAAATTAGCCAAGCCAGGATTTACATCCAGGCTATCTGGCTTTAGTATGTTCACTCCTGAGCACTGCACTATCTCAGACAAAACTCTCAAATGTCTGTGAACTGAACTTACTGGCTTAAAGTAGAAATATTAGAACTAGGAGGGAGACCTTCAGAGAACCAGAAAGGAGGTTGAATGGGGCCCAGAAAGAGTCACCCAAGTAGTCTAGATCTGGCTGTACACCTGTCCTGCAAAGGGCCCACCTGGGTCTATGCTTGATGTGTCACCATCTGTGTCAAATGTTTCAGCTGAGACTTTAACTCTTTCCTTCAGTTGTGCAGGTTGACTGTTTCTGTACCTCGTCAACCTTGATACTCAAGACCCTTTACCAGCTTTCACAAGAAATCCAACCACACTAAGCATATACAGAATTTTGTTGTTTTCATGAAGATCTGGGGATTCATGGGAAAGAGTCACACCTCCCAGCACATAGCATTTACTCTGTTCCTCCACCTCATGCCACTATCACCTTCTCTATCTCTCTTCCCTTCTCCAGCCCATCTCCAACCGCTCCTTACATTTGCCCTGGAATGCTTGGTCTCAGTCTTCCTCTTATTTTTCTTGTTTTAAGATTTCCACTTAAAACCTTGACTATGGCTTGTACTCTCTTCACAAGCCTATCAGAGCCATTTCTCTCTTAGGAAATTCTCGTGTCAGCTGCTAAGAAAATAAAATTGTCTCCATATCCTAACAGAAGCTCTCTGCCCAGCTTACGGAGGCTGACCTGACTGTGTGCTGCTGTTGTGATCACATCTAGAAGAAATGCATGGAGAACAGGCAGGGACCCTCCTTCCAGATAGAACCTCAGCACTTGGGTATTGAAGCAAAGGCCAAAGCTCAATGCACCCCTTAGGAATCCCGCCAGATTTCCTCGAACTGATGATACTAGGTATCTCCTGGTGACTAGTGGGCCACCTGCATCAGTTTGGGCGGTTCTGTTAAGGAGGAAACAGAAAGGCTTGCACACTTCTCCCCTCCCCACATGCTTTGCACAGCTGCCTCGCCCGGGCTTGCAAAACATACTTTCAAATGAGAAGGCCTCCTTGACAGAGGGGGCATTTATAACTCAGGATCTCGAGTCTCCCAGGGCGGGGAAAACAGAACTAGGATGATCTCAGCCACCGACGGACAGGATCGCCCCTGCCACCCTGTCTGCAATTGCAGGTGGGAGAGGAAGGGGTGGGAAGGAAGGAAGAGAAAGCCCATGGGCCCCTCTCCAACAGTGCTAAGTGTGGGAGCAGAATAAACACTGCGAAAGGAAGTGAAATCTCCTGATGGGACAGTCTTTGCTGTGTCGCCCCCTCACTCCAGAGATGACTAAGCTGATTCACTCATGGCACATCCACTTTCAAATGGAGAACAGCAGTTAGGGGTTGAGAGAGGAGGAGGGGACAGGCCACAGTGGCCGAGATACAAGAGCAGAGAAGGCGTGGGCCGAGGGATCTGCAGCGGCATCTTTCTTTCTTTCTTTCTTTCTTTCTTTCTTTCTTTCTTTCTTTCTTTCTTTCTTTCTTTCTTTCTTTCTTTCTTTCTTTCTTTCTTTCTTTCTCTCTCTCTCTCTCTCTCTCTCTCTCTCTCTCTCTCTCTCTCTCTCTCTCTCTCTCTCTCTCTTTCTTTCTTTCTTTCTTAAAAATATATCTTTATTGATTTCAGAAGGGGGAAGGAGAGGGAGAGAGACAGACACATAAATGATGAGGGTCATTAGCCACCTGCCTCCTGCAGGCCCCCAACCGGGGATGGAGCCCGCACCCCGGCTCGTGTCCTGAGTGGGAATCCAACCTCCATCTCCTAGATCCTAAGTCGATTCTCAACCGCTGAGCCACTCCCTGCAGCTGCAACTGCAGCCGCCCCTTTCAACTAGCAATCAAAGTGTTTTACAAAAGCTGGAATTAGTTGCCAACACTTTTTTAAAAGAGGGATTATTCTACATAAAAAAAATATATATATCAGAATTCACGAATATGCGCTAATCTGGCAACCTCACCTCTATTACTTGAACAGCTTCTTGGAAGGTCTCCCTGTTTACAATCTGATTCAAGCCCAGTGGCCAGAGGGATCCTTTTACATGTAAATCAAATCATGTCACTTCACTCATCAAAAATTCCCCAGGACATTTCCTGTCTCATTCGGAGTAAAAACCGGAGTCCCCGCAAGACCCTGAGGCCTTCAGGTCGCAGATTCAAGTTCTGACTTTTTTTTCTGCGTGTCCTCGGGTAAGTAACTATTCTCACTTTCTCATCTGTAAAATGAAGCGAATAATCATATCTTGCTCATAGGGTTGTTGCAAAGACAAAGTTAATATAGAAAAACCCCTTAAAAGAGCGCCTGGCCCCGGGCTGCAGCCCTGCTGGCGCCCTTGACCTGCCCCGGGAGGGCCGCCCCCGAGCCTTTGCAGGCGCTGCCCCCGCGGCCCTGGCTCCCACACCCCCCTCGATATTGGCTCCCTCACCTCCTCCCAGCCTGCTCGCCAGTACTTGGGATGAACAAAAAATTTAAAAATTAAAAGCTGAAATGAAGAACAACAACAACAAGAAGCCAGCCAGGAAGAGGTGAAATGAGTATTGACTGAATTCAGGAAGGAGATGGAGGAAACGGTTATCTCAAAATGACTCCTTTACAGGGTAAAGGAGAAGATGATTAAATAAAAATTTAACAAGGAGCATTGAAGAAAGACTGGAAGATAACTAGGAGAGTTAAAGATGTACAGTAATTTTTTTCTAGAAAATCATGATGAACACCTAAGGTTATAAACAAGATACGGAGCAGCACTGCCTGGTTTAGGATTTACCAAATTATTTATTAGTCTAGATTTTTTTCTGTCTGAGCATCTAGACCAGTTTGTCACCACCCCTGGGTATCAGAAAACTCTTTTCTTTTCTTTTTAATTTTTATCGATTTCAGAGAGAGGAAGGGAGATGGAGAGAGAGAGAGATAGAAACATCGATGATGAGAATCACTGAAGGGCTGCCTCCTGCACGACCCCAGTAGGGATCCAGCCTCCAACCCAAGCATGTGCCCTGAAGGGGAATCCACCCGGGATCTCCTGGATCGTAGGTCGATGCTCAACCACTGAGCCACGCCAGTGGGACTGTCAGAAAACGTTTTTGCCAATATTTCCATTCTGCTTCTTTCTTGCCCTGTCCCCCCGGGATGCAGAGCA
Source organism: Miniopterus natalensis (assembly GCF_054644295.1). NCBI lineage: Eukaryota > Metazoa > Chordata > Mammalia > Chiroptera > Miniopteridae > Miniopterus > Miniopterus natalensis. Next base: position 36,954,627 of record NC_142086.1, on the reverse strand, counting down.
CCCTCACTCCTTGTCCTCGCCTCCAGGAAAGGCTGAGACCACCCATCCCCAGGCTCCCCAGACTTTCCAAGCAGCAAATCGGTGCCACAGATGAGGCTCCCTCACTCCCCCTCCATCCCTCTCCTTCCCCTCCAATCTCCAGGTCTTCCTTTCACCCTTTGCTTCTATTTCTTTTTTTTTTTTTTTAAATATATCTTTATTGATTTCAGAGAGAGGAAGGGAGAGGGAGAGAGAGAGATGGAAACATCAATGATGAGTCATTGATTGAGCCCACAACCCGGGCATGTGCCCTGACCGGGAATTGAACCCCAATTGCCTGGATCCTAGGTGGACGCTCAACCGCTGAGCCACGCCTGGCCAGGCTGCTTCTATTTCTATTCAGCATGCCAGCTGTTATTGCCTTCACTCATTCATCAATAAGATTTATTTTATTCAACTAAGTACCTGGTATCGTCCCCCACCCTACCCTCAGCCCCCAGGGAATTCTGAACAATTTTATAGTTTGTTTATTTTTCTTATTTTCAGAGAACTCTGAACAATTACAAGTGGAGACTTCAGTACAAGTAGCTAAAATAGATATCACCTCTTCAGAGTCAATGGGAGCATGGGAGAGGGGCACTTTCCACATTCCCTCCCAGGTCCTGGGGGAGCTGAGGCTACATAAAAGGGTCTCTTCTAGGCAGTTTGGAAGATTGCTTGTGTGCCCCATCCCACCCTTAGCCACGCCTGTGCTGGGCTCCACAGCAGTGGGCATCGTAGAACTGGAGGCCCTAATCAAACTATAAGGAAAAAAAAAAGACATTTTCTCTCTCTCCCCCACCTTATCCTGAAGAAGTGAGGCTTAAGGTGGAGAGACCCAAACTCACCAAAGTGGACTCAGAGATACATAAGCCACTAAGGGATGCAAATGAATATCATATGATTGAAAAGTTGTCAAAATACTAAAAACCTCAGGGTGGGGAAGGGGAACAGAAATATAGGAAGACAATATCTCGAAAGATTTGTGCAGATGCTTGGCGTCGCTTGAATTCGAGCTAAGAGTGGTGAGGCTCGAGTATAAATGGCTTTCCCTTAGCAGCCTTTTTTTTTAGAGGAGGGAGGATTTTATGGACACAGATGCGGACTAAAATCCTTTATTTTCTTTTAGGAAGCTGGTCTGCTGGAGCCCTTATCTGCCCCTTCAAATTAGATCATTGTTTTGCTAACAGGTTTTAGGGTGGGAGAGAGTTCTGTGAATTTGCTCCAGAATAGATAGTGTCGGTTTAACTGAGACTCACCCTTTGATTACAGAGTTTTCCCTACACCTGAAACAAAACCTACTTCCCTGTCCTGTCACATCTCTCCTCTCTTTTAACTAGAAGCGTGGCTCTGTGGCCTGCGTGGGGAGGAAGTGAGCCAAGCCAGTGTTCCCACCCGAGTGGAACCCAGCGAGCACGGGATGACTCTGTTCAGGATGGTCACTGTCACCGCACACAGTGGCTTATGGAACAAGAGGCATGGGGCCAGGGAGGATACATGAACGAGGCCAGACATAAAGAACATTCACGAATGCTTTTTAATTAAAATTGAAGTTTGCACACATATGTCAATTCTATAAATACAAATTCTGGAGACATTCTAAATTTGTACATTTTCACATCTGAAGGCCATGTTAACCTACATTTTTGTAGTTATGCAATACACCACTTCCCCCAGTTTTCTGCTCAACTTTAATACTACTGCAGCCCATAGTTATTTAAGATGTTTCTAACTCCGTTTTGACTTTTGAAATTAGACATATTTGTAAATATAAAATAGACTGCAATTTAAAACCCAGAAACAAATGCCTTTCAGCCTGTCATCCACATTGAGAATATCAGGGTTTCTGGGGCATTTCTGTGCATGTCCCCACTCCCTTCAGATTCCACCCTCGGCCGCAGGCACGTACTTGCCCACATCTGCTGTCACTTGCTGCCCCTGGACGCAGCCTGGCTGCTGTTCACAAATAGTGGTTAAGACCACATTCTGAAGGCTGACTACCTGAGATTACTTCGCGGCTTTGACACGTCTTAGCTGTGTGACTTCAGAAAAGTCACTGAATCTCTCTGCTTATATTTGCTCATCTTTAACATAGGGGATAATTTGGTATTTATCTCATAAGACTATTGTAAGGAAAATTAATTTATATGTGTAAGTACCCAGAACAGTGCCTGGCAGTGTTATGTGAGTGTTAGAGGTCATTACTCTCCAATCCTGGCGTTCATGTTCTTCCTCGTGGGCCCTCTTGGGCTGCTTCACTTTCTGATAATCTAAACCCTCCCTGTTTCTTTTAATCTCAGATAAATCTCCTCTTTCCTCTGAAACCATTGTCTGTACCATGTCCTTTATACAGCATATCCTTCATAACTGTGTATTTTTTCCTAAGGTACCTTTTATCTGCTTCAATTAGAGTGAAGTTTCCAAGGACAGTAATGCTGTTTTAAGCATTTTTTTTGTATCTCCTGTGTCCTGTACAGTGTTTTGTACACATAGGCCCTCAAGTAATTTTTGTTATTGGGATTAGTGAAAACAGTGACAATGCAGAATTTGGAAAAATGGAGAAGCTCTGTTTTGGGTGTGTTGGCTGTCATTCTAACACCGAAGAGTCCAAACAGTTTATGCAGGAAGGCAGAATGTTCATCCCTTCTGGATTGGAGAGCCGGCATGGTCACAGTTTCCTTGGTTGACACCATGTGGGTTTTATTTGAAATGTTGTCTCTGCAAACCAGATGGGAATTTTCATTTATCCTCAGTTTTGTCTGTTAAGGTAAAGAGGATGAGATGCTTTAACCAATGTGGTTCCAATTCAGTGTTTCTCCCGCAATAGTCAGCAAGTCCCTCTGCAGAAAGTTCTGCAGGGCTTTGACGTGCAGGTTGCTCAGCACTTTGTCACCACACATGAGTATCTAGAAGGCAGGGACCCTACATGGACCAATGTGACTGATGTTCCTCTGGGATTCTGGGTGTGTTTGTCCCAGTGACTTAGGCCATGCCAGCAGCGTCTCCTGAGTTCTAGAATAAAATGACATCATAAATTTATGAAATCTTTCCACCCAGGGTTCTAACCTTGTACAAGCCTCTAATCCATTTTTAGAGTTATCTAAGACACAAATGTGATTATGTTATACTCACTCCTTCAATGGCTTGTTGCCTCACTCAGAGCAAGAGCAACATGCATGTGTACAGATTGACACAGGCTCCCTCGCTAAACCTGAATGTCAATGGTCACATGTCTTAGACACAGGTGATATAGCCCAGGGGAAGAGGAGAACCTTACCCTAGGGGGGAATTGACAGAGGCACCTTCACCAATTTGCCTGCTTTCAGAGAATTGTAATGTATTATGGTTATGTGTGCCTGGCTAAGTGTATTTACAGTACTGTGTAGTGTTTGGTTTAAACTAGACAAACTCCTGCCCGGCCGAGCGTGGCTCAGCAGTTGAGCATAGACCTAGGATCCAGCTAGATCGAGATTTGATTCCCGGTCAGGGCACATGCCTGGGTTGCAGGCTCGATTCCCCAGTCAGGGGCATGCAGGAGGCAGTCAATTAATGACTCTCTCATCATTCATGTTTCTATTGTTCTCCCTTCCTCTCTCTGAAATCAATAAAGATATAGTTAAAAATTAATTAATTAAATAAATAAACTAGACAAACCCCACAAAATAGATAAGTGGCTAAAAAAAAAAAAGATTTCTGAAAAAAAAACCAAAAAACATTCCACATCCTGAAGATAATGCTAACAGTACAAACACAAGGAAATAAGAAAACATGTCAACCTGACACATTTCTTACTTTTAGTTGTTAAAAGATAAATGGGCATATTAAAATTTTTGAGTTTATTTGAGCAAAAATCAATTTGACTCTGGCAACATACAATCTAGGAGATAGAAAGGAGCTCAGAGCAGCTGTGCAGAAGGAAAAAATTTTATAGGCAGAAGGGAGCAGAAACAAGGACGTTATACTGGTCAAAAAATATTGTAAGATTATTTTCCTTTGGGGGATGGTAGAGGTCTATCAATCAGATTATCTAACTAGTACTGATAAGGCAATTCCTGATTGAGTCTAAGATTCCATTTCTGAGAGAGCCAGAACTGTAACTAAATTAAGTCTCAGTTTGGTGACATGGGGCTTAGCATAAGTGACTCCACTTTGGGTCTGTTGTTTTTAACATAGTATAAATATAAACTCTGTCAACCCTGAAATGATGTAAAAACATTGATGATTTCAGTGGATCTGGCAGTATGCTACATTGTAGGTACTTTTGCAAAGGTAAGTTCAAAAGAAACCCATACTGTGAAAAAGGCTTTATAAAAATGATATTTCCATTAATAAGTGATTTTGTTGCTGAAAATGATTTAATTTATCAAGTACTTTTATTTTTCTACACACCTATAAAATTTGAAAATAGAACTGTCTTAACTATTTTTTAAAATCTTCTTTCCAAAAAGATTCAGAGTAGCTTTCACCCATTTGTTTAAAATATATAAAAGTGCAACATCTTGCAGTTCACTTGAAAGGATAATTGATAATAGGACAGATGCTAATTTACTAGTTCATTTCATTAAAGGCTTTTGCCTAATTTGTGATGATTTGATTACTTATTCAAATTCTGGCAGCAAAGAAGAGTGAATAGAGGTGTCTTTTCACCCTGCTGTCCTTTCTTTATTAGACACCTTTTAACAAGTTAAAACATCCATCTCTGGAACATAATTTTGCTTTTACATCAAATAATTTTCTTTTCTCCAAAACCATACATTTTTCTGAACTGTTGTGTGTCACCAGACAGATAAAAGCCACGCAGGAGGTGTGACCACAACTGATCATGTTGTTCGTTCCCCAAAAGGAAGTTTTGGCCACAACTGTGTACTGTTCTTGCTGGGACTCCACGTTGTTGGGGATTTTTCTGCAGAAATAAAGAACTGGCCGGCATTCAGTTAAAATTGAACACAGACCCAGGGACTCCGATTTTAAGATTTCCTGTGAGTTAATCACATAAATGAAAAGTATTAAAACTGCAATTTCATTTAATCTTCATGAGAAAATTAGAATTGTGACATACTCAACATTGTATGCACACACACTGTTGGGATTAAGAGAAGCAAGGAAAAATTACACTGATATTTTACTGTCCTGTATTTCATAGGGTAACAGGGGCCAACTCAGCAGTTAATCCAGAAAGTGTTTCTGTTTCTAGATCAATGGCTTCTTGTTCGCCTTTCCTCTGGAGGATCACGCCCACAGGCGGCAGCCGTAGCAAATGCCAACCGTCTGACTCGTGGCCTGTCCTGCCTACTGCCCCACTTACCTCCAACTTTCCCTCAGACCCAACACCGCATTCCAGCAGAGTCCTTCGGGGAGAGAATAAAATATATCGGTTAGGATTAGGTTCACCTGAGAATAATATGGACCACTTCTCGCCCTGCCACCAACCCCCCCACACAAGTGCCTTAAAAATTAGAAGTGTCATTCCCTCATAGAAAGTGAGCCCAAGGATGCTGTCAACACGGCGACCATCAGGGAAACAGCCTTTCTGTAGGATTCTGCTGCAGCGAGGGGGCTGGGCCTTGCTCTCACGGGGCAAGGCGACTGCTGGAGCTCCACCATCGCACCAGCAGGCGAAGGGAAGGCAAAGAAGGGCCTCTTGATCTTTCAGGAGAACTCCTAAAATGTCACGCAGTACTTCTTTCTACCTATGCCATATGGGCCAAAATTAATCACATGGTTAGCCTGAGCTGAAAGAGAGATTGAGTGTATATATTTTTTGTTACACTCTAAGCGAAAATGGGTTTCTTACTGAAGGAGGGGAGAATGAATATTGAAAGACAACTATCAGTCTCTGTCATACGTCTCATTTCTGTTCCTCTCCCTCCCTCTTTCTCTAAAAATCAATAAAAATGTATATTTTTAAAATTTTATTTTATAAAGATAGCAAAGACCATATCAATTACGCAAAGGTGACCCTTTTGTACTATGGAATCTAATTCCTTTTATTCCATTTCCCAGAGAATTTTAAGTTTTCAGCCCAGAAGCCAAACTCTAGAAGGCTACACTTCCCTGACAATGGGTTTTCAGTGTGACTCATCTTTGCTCCGATCCAAAGGCCAGTGATTCCTCCAACTATTTTGTTTTTTTATTCTACCCCTCATCTTATTATTAGTAGCCATAGAAACTGGATAATATCAAATATAGTCATATTCACAACATGTACTCAGAAGTCTAAAGTTCTAAGTGGTGCTGTTCAAAGTGTGAATCATTATTCTTTAAAAAGTGAATAAAATTATAGGGCCTATACCATCAAATATCTCAATGTTTCCAAATTTCTAGATATTAAGGCATTGTGAGATCCCAGCTATTTGATAATGGACCAATTACCTCTTTATATGGATATTTTTGGCTCATTAAAAAGATATTTTCTTCTGTTCAAATTCCAAATTTTGGAAAAATCATCTTCTTGTTATTTCAGGTTCTTTTATAAAAATTTTATGAGTTATTTAGAGCATCTGCTATCTCTCATTTGATACTTATTAAATTCACTTCTTTATTTTTGCTAACTTTCTTCTTTTTAAAAAATATATCTTTATTGATTTCAGAGAGAGGAAAGGAGAGGGAGAGAGAGAGAGAGACAGAAACATCAATGATGAGAGAGTCATTGATCGAGCCCACAACCCGGGCATGTGCCCTGACCGGGAATCAAACCCGAATCGCCTGAATCCTAGGTCGACGCTCAACCGCTGAGCCACGCCAGGCAGGGCTGTTTCTGCTAATTTTCTAATTTGTCTTCTTAGGTTTTTTTCTTTAACATTAACTTAAAATCATTAGCCTTTTCAAAAATTGAAGGTGTCAGTATTATTCCTTTGGTGGTGTTCTTGTGGTTTTGTTTTATCTCTTTTTCATTTTTTCTGATTCACATCAGAAGAAGGAGAGTACAGCAAGTAAGAGAGCTGAAGGCACACAGAGAATGAGATAAAATAACAGAGGTTATAGGGAGTATAGGCTGTCATATGACATTAGTTAGACAACTAATTCCTTCAAAAACCTTATCTCCATTCATTATATTATGAACTCACTGGATGTATCTTGCCACAACCTGAAGGGTGAACTTCCTCTGGGTCAACCAGCTAGAGTTACACCTATTTAGAGCAGAAAAAAAAGCATTAAATAGCTTTTATGGTGGGAAATTTCAGTGGGAGAAGAGGACTGGAGAATTTACAGGTGGGCAGTAATGACTGGAAGTAGGCCAGAGCCCTGCCATGACCATAACCAGACAACTGAAGTGGAGTGATATTAAACCTGATCACCAAGAAATGACAGTTAACACCAAGATGTGTGATAGTAAATCCCAAGGGGTCAAGACTAAGAACTATGGTGAAAAAAGGAAATTGTGTTTGTCACATGCAGGCAGGTGGGGCAGGTGAGATGGACAGAGTTTTAGAGGCATTTACAAGGACCTCTTCTCTTGCCTTGTGGTTCTTAAAGGATGCCGATGTCTCTGGATCTGGGACCTCTGCAGAAATGATCTAGAGCCCTGCAAAAGTAGCCACGAGAACAGAAATTTCTACAAAACATTCTGTGTGATGTCAGTTTTGGATCACATTTTGAGAGTAATGTTTTTATCCAAGGATGATTAGATGTTGCTAATCTACCATGTTTTTAAAAGCTTTCTTTAAATACTTATAATGATAGAAACATGCTGTAGCTACTAAGCAGGGCTCATGGGAATGGTATTAGAACACAAAGCTATGGTCTTAAGGTCTTTTGTTTTGATGTAATACACTGTGTGAATGACTAACTGCTTACCAGTAGTTTAGTAATTGAGGTCTGCACAAAAACAAAATGAGATACATTGTGACTAAAGGCACAGTAAAAATTAAAGATGCAAATTAGATAATGGGTAGAAAAAGCAGATTAACGGAGATTTGTAAAATATAAAAAAAACTAGACTTCCTCTTAGAAATCATCTTGAAACATACTACCTTTCAAAAGGAGTAGTTTCAGATGGCTTTCCAAATGTATGTTGAGAAGAAGTAAAGGAAATATATTAATCTTGTGACAAATGGAAAAGAAATACATTAAGTAATAATAATATTTTGGCATGCTCATGTTAACCAGACAAAAAGTTTCAAGCCTAATGACTTTCCAACAGTATAAAAACATTATGAAAGAAGGCTCAGCAAAATACAAATTTAAAGTTTCTTCTTTTGACTTTGGATATTAAAAAAATGTTAAATCAGAAGAAAATCTTTCCCCAGATTTTAAATAAAGAAAAAGCAGAAGATTTATACAATTCAATGATAAATTAAAATTTTAATAGCTATCAAAATAAATCATACTTAGGAATAAAAGCAATAATGGCTTCCCTTGTAAAATAGAGGTGACAATAATGCGCCTACCTTATCAGGTGAGTCACCTAAATAAAGTACTGGCATAAGGACATTGCCCAATGTATGTTTGTTTCCTCTCTTCAAAGACAATGACCAAAATGTAACTATAAATATTCCTCCTGATCACTTAGGACAAAATAAATTGTTATGGGAATTACTTTTCACTCTTAGGTTAACATCAGAGAACTGCAGTAGAGGCAGAAAAATGTTTAGAAAATTACTTCCTGTCTTCCAAGAATTCACTCCCATTTACTCTCTCACACAATGACACTATTGGACTTGGCAATGGTGACTAATACCCTACCCACCCACTATTTTGCTACTTTGATGTCTGTAATTAACAGAGTTCAATATTTAAGAGCTAAGGTGACTCTTGAAAATTTCATTCTTTCTACAGAATTATAAAGTGATTAAGAAAGACAACATAAAGGCACTTCATGGAAAGCTGGTCATTTGATGGAAAACTCAAGATCTCTGTAATTATGAGATCTGGGTTTCAACTCCAGCTACACACATAAGCACTGTGTGTCCTTGCCTGTGAAATGGAGATGATACTTTCTGTGAGAGTAAAACGGAGCATCTAGAACATTCGGCTCGCTGTTTGTCTCACAGTATTCACTCATTTATTCATTCATTTAGCAAATATTTAATGAGATTTTACAGTGTCTGGCAGTGTGTTAGGCACTGGAGGCAACAGTGAAAAAGTAGACATGGTTCCTGATCTCCAGCTTAACAATATGGCAGAAGAGACAGAAATTAAGAATGATACGATAGTTTAATAAATAGCTGAAAATTAATTCTGACTAAAAATTACTTTCTTTTCCTTTCTCCTCATTTGTAATAAAGAGTACTTATCCTTTCTACTTTCACTTATGAGAATTAAATGAATTAATGAATGTGAATCCACTTTGGAAATTCTAGAGCTCTGTACAAATGTCCATTGCTGTATCTGTAACACAAATTTATCAAGCATGTGCTCATTTCAAGGCCACAGGGAAAGTACACAGATTAGTTGGACACAGGTCCTGCCTGCCTCTGCTGGGGAAAGGTAGGGCGACTGGGCACTGTGAGCTGTAATTCCACGCAGAAATACTGAGAGGTGCTTTTAGAGAGGGCAGAGAAAGTAATTGGATATTTGGAGGAAGCAGAGAAACTCAGTTGGGAGTGCTCAGGGAAGGCTTCATGGAGCAGGTGCATTAGAACTGGCCTTGACAGATGGGGCTCTTGGACTTGAGGCGAACAGGAAACAAAATAAGCCAAAGCACAGAAGTGGGGGAACAGGCGCAACAAAGAAACAGCATGTGGTGCATTTTGGTTAAATTGAAGGAGGCATTAATGGCAGTAGGGTGATAAGGGTTTGGAAAGTAGTCTGAGATCAAATCATAAAGGGCTTTGAATGACGAGTTAAAGAGTGTGGCCTGTTTTCTTGACAGTTGGAAGCCATTTAAGGAATTCGACCAAGAAAATAACACAACTGGAGCTAGGGGTCGGGAGGAGCACTCATCCTACAAAAGTGTGTCAAATGGATCATTATGACTATTGATATAATCTTGCTGAAGGGTATGGAGAGAGAGTTTTGAAGTTTTATATTTTGGTCGTCTTGAAATCCAGGGTCCTGAAGCTGTCAGAGTTGGAGTGGTCTTGGGAACTTGAAGTATCTTTGTATTTGGCAATACTGACACAGGTAGAAAATAAACTTCTCTGAATACTAGGAAACTCATAATATAGATCCAAAGAAAACACATTTCTTTGGTGAAAATAAAGCACTCTTTGTAAATACATCTCTCATTTGTCTTCCCAGGGAATCACATTTTCTATAATCTCATTATCATAGAAATAGGGAAGGAGATAAAAATAAGTGTTTGAAAAACTAAGCTGCTATGACTCACCATTCTCCGAGGCACACAGCAGACCTCCCAGCTGCTTCATACTCACTCAGGGCCATAACTAGCACTCAGTAATACCGGATCAGAGCAGCTTAATGAAATATCCCTGCTTCTGGAACTCCCATAGGCTGTGTGCACAGGACAAGCTGACCCTAACCTCCTCCCTCCACACCCATGAGCCTCTCGGAGCCAGAACAGCTGTGGGAAGTGAGTGGTGGCTGGTCAGCCAATCAATATGCAGCTGACAGAAGACAGGTTCCATTTGTGACTTTACAGAGGAAGCCAAGTTGCCCTGCCCAGTTGTGTTCAGAAACTCTCGACTGAAAGACAATAACAGATGTTCATTTAAGAAAAAAAAATACAAGCCCCAAACAATTTTACTACATAAACACATGCCGGTGAATATTTGAAGAATAAGAGCACTTTCTGCCAGCCCTCACAGGGCGTCTGGAGACAGACACAGAGAAGGGTCTGCATATTTCTCATCTGTCACATTTCCGTGATGAACCCCAGAGAGTGTGAGACACTGTCTTGGTATGCTCCACAGAGGAGCTCTCAAGGCTTGTGCTGGGTTTATTTAGATCCAGAGGCAAATATGGGACTGGGCTTCCTATTCCCAAGGCAAGGAGAACTAATTATGTAGGAGCAAGATAGGTAGCTGAAGACTTTGTCAATATTACTTCATGAAAAAGTCATCCCATTAAATAAACACATTTGGCACAAATTTACCAACATAGAGGAAAATGACACTAAGTCATCCAGATATGCTGTTAAAGAATTCAAAGTCTAGAATTTAAAATCCTCTTTATCCAAATAAGCAACCAGTGACTCAGGTTGGGCCCTCAGTCATGAACGAATTATGTAAGAAAGGGAGGCAGCCAGAGGTTAAGCCCTTTCTCCTAATGAAGAGCAAGTAAGTCAGAAACTCTCCGAGAGGAGAATGCTCCCTCAGGGCCTGTTCAGAAGCTTCCCCTTGCTGTCTTGGCCCAAAGGCCAGCCTGACTATGGCCAAGGTGTGACATGAGACCTGTAAAGGGCAAGGAAGGGGCTGGAAAGGTCTTAAAAGGCTGTTTGGGCTGGTCTTTGAACTCTAGTCTATACCCATGGTTCTCTTATCTGAAGCTGCTTCCAAAGTCTTCTTACTTCAATTCTGAGAAGACCTAAACTTCCACCTCAGTATCAGGATTTCCTGACCACCCAAATCTTCCCTGGGGCATAACTCGGTAATTAGGGAAGGACCAAAGTGTGTTCCAGGGTAAACTAGAGGTTATGCCTGTCTAGGGCAGTCTTTCTTGGTAATCCACTGTTAAGGTAGAACCTTGGGGTAGAGAGAAATTTACTTTAAGAATTTTAGGTAATGCCCCTGAGGATTATAGGAGTGGTAATGAACTTCAATTGGCACTTGGACTGATGCGCTGGATCCAAAACACTAGAGGCAGGTCAAGAGGCCAAGCCAGGGTTCATAAAGCAGAGGTCACAGGCAGAGATGGCACAGACCAGGTCAGGAATAAATGAGTGTAGGTATATTGAATCACCTAAAACTATGATCCACAGTCATTCTTAATTGCTTTCAGTGACAAACATCCCAGGGGATGCTTCCCACCTTGCATAAACTGTTTTCAGTATAATTAATTAATGGAATTATCTTAGATTTCTGAAGATGCTTCTTGACACAACAGGTTGGGACTTGTCTCTTTGGGGTAGACGTATATCTGCTATTTTTGCTGCAGATTTGTGTAGGGTGGGAAAGATTAAATAATTTAAAAAATATTATTAATATAATGTATTTCATTTTATATGTATGTTTTCATATTGTTTTGAGGAGCTCCCTTGAAGGTCTTTGTTACTCAATAAAAATTTAATCCTGAGGGAGGGCCACCAAAAGTAATCTATCTCAACAGGTACTAAATGTCACAGCAAATAGTTGAAAGTTTGTTTGCAACTTTATCTTCATATCTGAGAAAAATGTGAAGTTTATTTTATTTTAGATTTGACAGATTGAGTTGTAATTGCAAATGCGCACTAAATTCTGAGGACGATGAAAGAGAGACTCAGCTGTTGATTTGGGGAGAATAAAATTTTCCCAACAAAATTGCCTAACAAGACCTAGGACCCATCACTTCACGGTTGGACTATTACAGCACAGTCCCAATAAGGATCACATTTTTAAGCCCTTTTCAACAACTTATTAATGCCTTAATTGATTTTCTGTGAGACTTATTTTAATCCGTTGATATCCAAGTAATTTTCATTTGAAGTGCTGGTCATTTGTTCATTCTTGTTGATGTTCTCTGCTGCCAGCTAATTTTTAAATATCTTTGCATATAATTTCAGTAGTTCTTCACCATTTCTTGTTAAAGATGCTAATTGATGAACAAAGTTGTTATACAGAGAAGACTGTTTGCAAATTAACTTTGTTAGTGAACAGTCCACTATTTTAGTGTTATGATGACATGTGTTTCCTACCTGGTGGTCTTTAGATGGCAATTCTGACAACTCTGGTATTTCATGTAAAATTTTTTTTGCTCAAAAGAAAGAAAAATTTATAGCATCAACTCACACATAGTAATTATAGAAACCATAGACTCCCAGAATTTTCAAGGCTAAACATTCACCTGGGTTAGCTACTCACCTAATGCTTAAATTCTCTGCTAAGGAACCCCTATTTTAACATTTAATCCAACAAGGAGCTTACTGCCTTTCCAGGCATCTCTCTTCATCTTTGAACAGCTCTTACATTTATAACATTTTCTTTGTTAGTAAGCTGAAATGTTATCTAGTATTTGAGCATATGAAAACATAGGTGTCAGGGTGCCGGAAAACACCAGGAGGGAGGGTAAAAATCAACTGGGAAGCTTTTCTCTGAGGTAAACTGAGTTTGAATAGTTGGGAGAACATTTACCTAGCTCTATTATAGTTAAAAACACAGGAAAGAAATTGGTTCTTTTAAGCATGTCAGATTGTCACACTCTGAACATCTATGGAACAGATAGTTTCAAATCTCTCTCTAAGCACTTGTGGTATTCCAATAAACTGGGGGAATATTATTCATTTATACATGATAAAGTATTTGTTTTTCAAAAACACTTAAAAGTAACCTATGGATTTAAAATACTGTTTTATGCTATATTTCTATCTATAACCACTCGCTCATTAAGAAATCTTGGTAATTTTTAGAAATCTTGGTGGTAGTTCACCGTGAATAGTAGGCATGCATAGGTCATGTTTTAAAGTTCATCTATTTTGGGACAGCATTAAATTAAAAAATAAAATTAAAGCCACAATCTTTTAAAAATAAAGTAAGTTATTTTATTTCTAAAAATATAATTAAAACCACAATCTTCTTCCTGCCTTTATTCTTTATTTTATGTTTTAAAGTATAGCCAAGTTAATTTAGGTCCAACATGGTAAAAACAAATTTTTTCCATCTAATTCCAAATTTATACTCAGGAAAACTTTTTTTATAACCAAGTTGTTAAAACCCTTAATGAAATCACTGCCCCTCAGTTTCTAAATTACGTAGTTGTGTTGTTCTTTAATTGGAAGCAGAGGTTCTGAGGCTCTGATTTCCTTTCATATATGGAGACGTTCACTATTCTATGTATACTGAGATGTGCTGGGGTGTTTCATAGTTCCAGTGCATTTTTTTTATATGTATCTTTATTGATTTCAGAGAGAGGAAGGAGAGGGAGAGAGAGAGAAACATCAATGATGAGAGAGTCACTGATCAGCTGCCTCCTCCACATCCCCCACTGGGGATCGAGCCTGAAACCTGGATATGTGCCCTGACGGGATTAAACTGTGATCTTCTGGATCCTAAGTCGATGCTCAAGCGCTGAGCCACACCCAGCCAAGCAGTTCCAGTGCATTTTGTGCAACTCCAAGACAAACCATCAAACGGTTTTCTCCTGAAGCCCGTGGCCTTGAGAACATGTATTTCTCTGGCCCCTCTAGGGTGTATTGTACATCACACTCATCCCTGTTGGTTGGAGTTCAAAACCTTTGCAGGAGGAAATCTCAGGGTGCCAGGCTCCACCGAGGTACTATATTGCAGGCATGCATTCCCACTACCCCTTTCAGCTCGGTCTAACTTTATACCACCACCAGGTTTCCATGGTTACCGCCGGGCTCACTGTCTGTTTCCCGGTTCACTTCTAAGCCACGGGAGCCTTGAGTTTTTTCTTGGAAGTTCTCTGCTCACTGTTGAGGAATTTGAAGCAGGAATGAAACGTTGATGCTTTAGGAAAATTAGAGTAATGGTCATTTGGGGGATGGACTGGAGAGGATGAGTCTGGTGGTGAAATGACCAGTTGGAAGACTTTTACAGCCATAGAGCTGAGAGCCAACAGGAGACACAAAGTGTAAACACCGTTCTGGCTTCTGATTTCATGACAGATGGGCACAAAATACTTCACAGGTACATCTCCTTCCACTGTTTGATCATTTATCTTTATACTTGGTGTTTAGCTCCTCTCTCTGACCTTTTAGCTCCTTCCCACGTTGTTTCGCTGCCTTAGGCCGAAGTCTTAGTTTATAACTGTTCTTGCGCAGGCACTGTTTCCACCACCGTTAGCTGAGCATTAGCTTTGTGCCTGGTAAATTTCACACATTAGAAATAACCATTCACACTCTCATTTATAGACACACAACGTAGAATAGTAATTTCCAGCATCTGAGGAAAGGGAGAAACAGGGAGTTATTGTTTCATAGGTACAGAGTTTTGTTTTGGGAATATGAAAAATTTCTGGAGACAGAGAAGTGATGGTTGCACAGCAATGTGAATGCACTTAATGTTGCTGAACTACACATTTAAAAACTGTAAAAATGGTAAATGTCATAGTATGTATATTTTACCACAATAAACAACAACAACAGCAACAAAGGACTGAGAACTGAACAAAATCAACCCAGAAGTTTGCCCCGCTTGGGCACGTTTTATATGTGTGAGTTGACAAATTTCTCATTATTTATAGTAGATAGCTGTGAATTTTCTGTTATTTGAGCCACGAAGCATGCTACTAAAATTATTAAAAAAATAAATTAACCTTATTATTTATATAAAATATTAAACATTCACATTTTTATAGATGAAGAAACTGAGGTTCAGGCAAGTTGACAGCTTGCCCAAGTCACAAAACTAGTGAGGAACAAATCTGGGATTTCAATCTCAGTTTAGTTTGTCTGCAAATGTTGTGCTGCCTTTTTATAGGCAAAACAAATCATATTCAGTGAATGAACAAAATCCCCAAATATGGGATGGTCCTGTAACCAGGATTTCTTTTTCCCAATCGCAGTGATTTCTCTCATTTTTGATGCAGTTACTTACTAACGTTTATTTGTACTGTCTCTGAATTTCCCCAGTAGCTAATGCCAAGGCTTTTTCCAAAATCCACCATCACAAATTATGTGTAAAGGGACCACATGCTTTTATTTTCCATAAAAATAAAAGTATTTTTACGTAAAAATAACATTTAGGACTTTGGAATGTCACCTGTTAACATATTCAGAATGAATTCCGCTTTGAACTTTTTAACTCATTTTGAAATCCACATTGTATTTGATCTTCACTCTGGAATGTCTGCAACAGACTTTGGTTAAAAATGGGTAAGTTACAACAGCATAGTTTTTTAAACAGAGCTTTCTAAGATGTGATTACAAACTAATGTGACTGTTCAAGAAAACACAAAAAAAAAATGGAGTTCAAATGAATATCGTTGAGGTCAAAGCAGACATCTTAAGAAACTAGATAGTGACGGTTTGATTATTCAAACATGTAATAAGTACTTATTCTATGCCACACACTCAGAGAATTTTTGAAATTTCTTTTTCCTATTTCCTCCAAAGCCATTAATGAACCATGCAGGAAATGGTTCATTATGATACTTTGTAGTCATCTACTATTTTGGCCTCGACCAGAATTATACAATCTGATCATGTACCTCATTCAATAGACTTGGCTCCTAGAGACATCAGACTGTGACTAAAACACAACTCTAACTTCAAAGGTTGAAGAATTGACAAAATTTAAGATATGCCAAAAGTTTCCTGAAAGCACCATGTAACTGCTTTGACAACGCTGGCCGCTGGTAGCATCTGATCACATCTTGAACAGCGTGTTTCTTCCTTCACTGGCTATTGCTTTCTCTGCATCGATTTTCTTCAGGTTACTTACCTCTCACTAGTAGAAAGAGAGTTTTATAAGGAGCGCAGACTTTTATCTGTTGCTTTATCCCCAACACTGGAAAAATGTCCAACACCTAAAAGGTGCTCCATAAACAGTTTCTGAATAAGTAAATAAATAAAATTAAGATTTATAAAAAATGTTTTATATAAAATGCTTTGTCTCAATTTCATAATTTTACATAAAAAATGCTTTATATAAAATGCTTTATGTAAAATTTTTGTCTCCATTTCACAATTCTATAATTCAATGCAAGTATAAGGTTTAATTTTGATGATTTATGGTGCTATGTCTTCTGTTGCTACTGTTATTATTTAACAAAGTCATTAAGCAGCTCTCTGGTGCTAGTAGCCGTGTAGATTTTCTTTTCTTCTACCTTTCCTTGTCTAAAGTGATAAGTGAAAGATTATGGTCGGTGAGGTGTGGGCAGGTGAAATGGTCATCTCAGAAGGTGAATAAAGAAAAATGGAATTTATTTAAGGAAAAGGGGGTGGGAGGTGGTGATATCCAAAGGGAGGGGCTACACAGCACTGAGCCAAAGGGTATTGGGTCCATGATCGCAGCAAAAATATACTTAGGGTGGTGAAACAAAGAAGGTGCACAGAAGAGGCAATGGGAGAGCCTAGGCTGGGCTGCTCGGGCTCACTGCGAAGTTAGAGAAAAGGAGGCCTTGGAGGCAGGTTCAGAGGGTTAGCCCTGGACGAGCTGCCGCTGCCCATAGCTCCCCTGGTTGCAAGTCTTGTGGGGTCCCTTAGAGGGAAGAAGGGGGAAGGGAACGGTGCAGGTGTACTCCCCTGGGGAGGAGTGTGCACTGGGTCCTTTATCCTAAGTGTATTTATCTCTCTCTTGCAGATGAAAATCTTCGGGGAGGTCTCAGGGAAGGGTCTTAATAGAATATTCACCAGCTTTCCAGGTGTGCTCTTTCAGGGTGGTGGTCTCCACTAGTTGGTCGGTGCCACGGCAGGGGATCATTAGTCAATGTAAATGGTCTTGAGGCAACCATGATACTGCTTGTCTGGTTTTGCTGCTTTTCTGGGCCTAGAGCTCAAACACAGCTGAGGTCTAGATATTATCTTTGGGGAGGAAATGCTCAGGGGGTTTAAACAGCATAACCAATGGCATGCTGGGGGAGGATAGGTCACCTTGGGGACAAGATTCTTGTTTTGCCCCTTGCTAGTCACCTGGAGCTTTCTGCCCTGGTGACTTTCTGTACCTGGCCCATTGTCCCTACTCTGCTCCTGTCTGTTTAACAATAAGCCATATTTGGGTGGCCTTCTGGGTTTTTGCCAACTCTCCTTCTAACTGTATTTGATTGGCACAGACATACCATTTCTATACTTTCTCTTTATGCAGGGTGCAAAGAAAAAGGCAAACTAAATGGAAGGTTACTCCATATTCTCAGCAGCTTAAAGATCCTGTGAGAATGAGAACCCATAGTTGAAGCACAAAATGATCAGAAGAGTGATGCTCTACAGAATATCTTCTCAGAGAAAGGAGGGTGGTTCATATTGGAGCTTCTGGGAAAACCTTCTGAAAGAGATAATTCAGGGCTCAGACACTGAAGAGTGAACTGAATGAGGATACGTGTGGTAAGAACCTGTGGAGACAGGGTCAGAGGTGACATGTTGTTCAAGCTGTGGGCAAGTGAAAACCACCGTGCCCTCCCTCCTTTCTCCCACCACACCAGCCACATCTCCTCCACACCCTTCACTCTTTCTCATCTTCTAAATGCTGTACGCCAGGCCAGAGGACTTCATCTTCACCTATACTCTCTCCTTAAGTAATTTTTTTTCCAGCCTTATGTTTTAAATAGCCTTTCAAATTTATCATTCCAACCCCAGTCCTCCTTGAAGTACAGGCTCATGTACCAACAGGCTGCTCAAGCTCTGTGCCAGAATGTCTAACAGGGTTTTCAAACAAAATGTTTGATTGTCTCTGCTCCAAACTACTCCCATCAACTTTGGCTTCAGTATTTATACCAAAGAGGATGACTTTTTTGCAACTACTGTGCTGCTGGCACCATAATTCAAGCTACCATACCTTTCACTTGACTAGTACATTATCTTACTAACTGGTCTTCCCCCAGCCATTCTTGCCCCCATACTCTATTTTCCATGAAGCACCCATAGCGAGCCCTCTACCTTATACATCAAGTCTTGCTATATCCTTTCTTAAAACCCTTCAACATCACTTCTGGGGCACACTTGTGACACAATCGTGCTTCAATGCCTATGTATTTGCTGTTCCCTCTACTTAGAATGTTCTTCCCCTCTGCCACCGCTGGAGTGACTGGCTTCCCTAGCATCACTTAGGACAATTATCCTTGACCTCTATCTAAATAATGGCTTCCTTCTCTTCATCACCTTTTACTCCCTTCCCTTTAAAAAAAATTTCTCCCAAGCATGTATCTAGGTATAGGTATGTTTTTTATTCATATTCTATTGTTTACTTTCTTCTTTCTTTTTTAAAATATATTTTTATTGATTTCAGAGAGAGGAAGGGAGAGGGAGAGAGAAACATCAAAGAGAGAGAGTCATTGATCGGCTGCTTTCGGCATGCCCCCTGCTGGAGATTGAGCCTGCAACCGGGGCATGCACTCGGACCGGGAATCGAACCACAATGTTCAACCGCTGAGCCTACTGCCTGTTTTCTACCACTGGAATATAAGCTCCATGAGGTCAGGAGCTCACTCACTGTTATATCCCTAGGAACTAGAACAATGTCTCACGTGAAATAAATGTTTGTTGAGTGATTGTATGGTCATCCTGTTGGTTAACCCCTCCATATGTCAGGTGATGTTTTGAGTGATGCAATCAAAACATGGAGTGAAGGGTCAATAAAGAGAAACAAGAAGTGAAAGACAGGGCAATCCTAGCAGGGCAGGTGCAAGAGGCAGAGCCAAGATGGGAACTGGGAAATGAGAATGAAAGGACTGTCAGGCAATCCAGCACATCCTGCCAGACAGAATGTCTTGGACTCTTGTAGACTAATGGAATCTAGAGCCAGAGGAACAAACTAAGCAAGATTTTCCAGGTGCTAGACAGTGGCTGCCGCGGGAAGCCTCATTCTGGGTAAAACCTGCTCCAGCAATCAAAGAAGCAACTCTAGGACAGGAATGAACTCTGTGCATATTGGCTGCAGCCACAGTCAGCACTGGTTTTTTATATAAGGAGAAAGTCATCAGTACTGCTACAGAGAGTACAATTGACTAGTATTTGTTTCTTTTCCAGTGGACTGTGAGCTTCTAAAGGGAATAGACTGCCTGGTCCTCTGTCGTTCCTGGTACAAAGTCTGTACTCTTGGAGAACTTTTGAGAGCAGAGCTGAAAGAAGGGAGAAAGAAATGGGATCATAACTCTATTTTGGGCTGTACCTAAAAGCATGGAGAGCACCATAATCAGAATTTTCCCCTTCAAATCTGATTGATATAAATCTTTTGTATGCATTAAATGGTCAATGGTTAAGACTTTGAACCCAGTACTGTCCACCTCTTCCCAGCCTAGAATTAAACCTCCCAAGCAGCCCGGCTGGGTGTGGATCAGTGGTTAAGCATCGACCTAGGATCCAGGAGATTGTGGTTCAATTTCTGGTCAGGGCACATGCCCGGGTTGTGGGCACCATCTCCCGTCTGGGGGCATGCAGGAGGCAGCCGATCAACGACTCTCTCATCATTGATGTTTCTATCAGTCTCTCTCCCTCTCCCTTCCTCTCTCTGAAATCAATAAAGATATATTTTTTAAAAAGTTGCTTTGGCCTTTTAAAAAAACCCAAAACCGAACGAACAAACAAAAAAACCTCCCAAGCAGCAAATCGATACGCCCACAAGTTTACACTACTCACACAGAATGACAGCTAATAAAAATATGGACTTTAAATCACTGATGTACAAAATGTTAAATGAGCCATTAGGTCACTTACAGAGCTCCTTAATGTCTACTAGGGCAAGATCCTTCAATTTGCTCTAATCAGGAACTTGACAGTTTGTTAATTAAACAACTTTCCACCTAGAAAAAAAAGTGCCTTCTGGGTTCCTCCAGTAAATCCTAAAGTAATTAAAAAGAAATGAAATAAAAAAGAATATTAAAACTATTCTTCCAAATAGTTTTGGCCACTATTCTCTATCAGGTAACCTGAATTTCTATCTATTTATTTATTTATTTTTAAAGTCTACGTATCCTTCAGCTTTCTATTAAAGATGTGACCTTGTTGCCATTTCAGAGCAGTTTCAGAGAGTTTCTTTGGGGGAGGTAACCCTTTCTCAGAGCTTCTCTGGGCCGCAGCATCCTGAGGTAAGAGCCGCCGTGGGCTTTCCCCTAGACCTTGCCGTTTACTTCTTTAGTGTGTCCTACTCTGTGGCTACTGAGAAAGAGAATTATTTTTTATTCTGAAGGACGTAAACGTGACTTAAGACCGAACACTGATTAAAGTCTGCAAATGGAAAGAGAAAGCATGTAGCATTATCTTCAGTGTGAATATTGTTGTGTGTGTCGCTGCCACAAAGGTGTGATAAAATGGCTCGGCTAGTTTTTCTGCTGGGGAAGCAGGTTATCGCAGAGCAGGAGAGAGGCGGTTTCCCTCCTAGAGCTCACTGAAGAGCTTGTGTTTTGCCTTCTTTTCTTTTCCCCAATTCCTTTTAAGCAACTGATTTTTTTCAAGCAATAGAACAATATTTTGAATCAAGTAACACCCACCAAGTGTTAAGTCTGTGCAAGGAGACAAACTAAGTGTCACAGAACCTATGGTTTCTCTAGGATGTCTGCAACAACTTATTCCCCTGGGTCTTGCCCCAGGTTGCTGAGGACTTAGGTCAATGTGGGTCTGATCAGTTAGCACACCCCCTTCTGGATGATTCCTTACATTTACTCGGATTTTCATCAGATAACTGCCCCCATCCCAGTGTTGCTAAAGCAGTTCTGTTTTGCACATTCTGGCTTTTTTTCCACCTCCAAATTACTATGCAACCAATGTCACGTAGTTTCTTGTCAGTGGATTTCAAAATCAGCATTTCTAAAATCTACTTTTGAATTTTATTTCTCTTACCTTTCTTTGACTCAACGTAAATCTCTCTCTCCACTCCCCCCCCCCCTTAATTCTTGCTCTTCTCTGTAATTAGTTAATGTTTCTTTCTTGGGTTACAGAAAAAATGGAAATATCCTAGTGGAGGATTTTTAAATATAGGGCTCTTAAATCATGGATTCGAAATTGAGAATCATTACAAAGTACGTATCATCATGGGCTTCTCCAGAAAAGGGTGGACTTGCTAATTTCTCTAATCGGACATGTACTTCCTGACTTCCCTGGAAGGCTTTTCTGAGGTCCCAGGGAAGGCTTTAAGCATTGAGGTTCAAAAATCTTGAGTAGGCGCTGAGAAGCCCCATTTTGCCGGCGGGGGGGGGGGGCAATAGGGAGACACCAAGGTGGCAAAATTCGGTCCTCTCCCACTACGTGTTGAGCGCGCCATCTGGTGGCCGAAGCTCACAGAAGGGAAGAAAACCTGAGGCCCCGGGGAAGACAGACACAGCTCAGGGTTGGGCTGGCTTCCCGTCTGAGTGACATCCTGGTCACTAAAGTGGCTGTAATTGAACTTCACTAGTACACAGGTGACAAATGTTGTGCACATTGTTAAGAGGTTGGTAGAAGCCATGTGATATTCAAAAAAAAGAATGAGACTTTAAGGGTCAATTAAGAAAGGTAAAAATTACTACTATAAAATTACTCTGGAAAGCAGGATTCTAAAAGTGTAATAAGTGCTCTGGTTGAGCAAATAAATGAGAATCTTCTATGAATATGGGAAACACAAAAAGTATTAAAGGAAGAGAAAAAAGGAGGTGTGGGAAGAAAATAAAAGGGGGAGGCAGGAGAACACCTACTTTGCAGACAGTTCTAGACCTGGGTTCCATTTTAGGGCTACCGCTTAGCATTTGTGTGATGGTAGGCAATTTATTTAAACCCACTAAGCCTCAGTTTATCCAATGGGAGCAATTCTGCCTATCTCCTAGGGGTGTGTGAGGGTTAGATAAAAGAATATATGAAAGTGCCAAATCCAGTGCCTCACCTAAAAATGCTCAATAAATGGTGGTTTTTATTAGCAGGGAGAAGCCAAAAGGAAAAAAAGAAAGAAAGAAGGGAAAAGGCCTTGGAAGGGATGGTATAGAATCCATTATGCTTTGAGAAAGGAAATAACATCTAGGACTGTACAACTTAAGAGGTGAAGCCCATGAAAGAAAAATCTTCTCTGACTGGTAGACAGAGGGTCTGTGTCCGAAGCCTACCTTCGTTACTGCAGTTACAAGAGTCAGTGGGGGCTCCTGAGGAGGGCCTTCCCTCTTGGCACCCCTTGTTCCTCAAGCTGTGGACTGCGAGCCTTACACTCAACCCTCTACAGGTCTTCAATTCTGTGCTGGGAGCTTCTGTGAAGGAAAAGCATATGACCCATTGGAGATGGCTGATCAAGGGGTAGCAACTGAGGACCAGGTTTTAGTCAGTGAGTAGCCATTAGCATGGCCTAGTTTGCAAAGGGCCTTCTGAGAACCCTGGCTTTCCACTGCCTGTGGCAACTCACACCAACTGGATTCTCTTAGAAAAGCTGGATGAAATATTTGTATAACCTGCGGCAACTTTCCACCCACCTAAAAGCTGAATTCCCATGACAGACCCAGGAGGTGGACACACAGAGCTGCCTCAGTGTCTTCTTCAGAACCTGATATGGCTGTTTCTAAGCATTGCCTAACGCTCTCTAGATGCCTGAAGCTTTTGGGGAGCAAAATACTGCAATGCTCACCCCCTCCACACATACACACACGCACCACACTCACGCCTCTAAGGAAGGTCTTAGCCTGCCATCTCCAGCCAGAACCCAGAACTGGAGGTCTCAATGCCTCTCCCCTGATGCAACGGCCGACCAGTCTCCGGGGAACAACAGCTATTGCCTGCATTTCTAACCTTTTACCAGCTTCCTTCCATGCCAAGGAGAAAACTAGGAACAAGAATAGAGTAATACGATCTCCAATTAGCATAAAATAAAAACAACCCAGTCATGTTTTCCACGGGCTTTTCCAACCTCCAACTAAATGCATGAAACAGGGAGAAAAAGATAAAAATATCTACACGGAACTATAAATACATATACTGTCTTTGGGTGTGCAGCCAAGCACCCTGACCCAAATGACTGTCTGTCTCTGGGAAAGCCAAGCAGCCAGATGCAGAAACCTGAGCATTTTCCCGGTTCCGGAGTGCAGTGTGAGTACTGGCAGGACGGGAGAATGTCCTGATTGCTCGGTGTGGAAGGGGTTAAGTGCTCAGCCATCCTATTCTAAAGTGATTTATGATGATGGGTAGTGTTTCAAAACTTTTCCCCACCCAGAGAACAGCCCCCTCCCTCCCCACCGAGTCCACTCTCTCAACGTGCTGAAATGGGAAGGAGGCGGTGTTTTGCTGATCTGTTAAATTCTTAGTGAAGTTTCCTTGATTTCCAGTGGCTGCTGTTGTGTGAGTTTGGTTTGGATCAAAACTGAGGTTGTCCTGGCATTCCTGGGACTGGATCCAGGCAAGAGGAAGAAGCAGGAGAAGGAGAAGAGGAGAGGAGAGGAGAGGAGAGGGGGGAAAGGTGGGGAGAAATAAAGGGAGGAGGGAGGCGAAGGAAAAGAGAAAAAGCCTATTTTCAACATCACATTCCTGTGTTTTCCCTCAGCCTGGAAAACATATTAATCCCAGGGCTTTTACGCTCGGAAACAAAGGGACTAAGCCAGACTGTGGGGGAAAGGGTGATAAGAAGGACCCTGGGGCTCTAAAGAAAGAAAAGAGTGAGGTTCAGAAATAGCTGGGGCTCCACTTCAAGGGGCGTCCTGCCTGTCGGCACAGGGATTGGCACACACGGACGCAAGACGGAGCAGGAGCGACAGAAACATGGAGATGCAAAGGCTTAAAAGGACAGCTCCTGTCACCTCATCCTACTTGTCAAGAAGGTGAAAAGACAGCAAGAAAAGAACGCAGCAGAGCCCCTCAGGTCAGGACAGGCGACTTTGGGAGCTGGAGCTGCAGCACGCCCCAGCCTCGCGAAGGAGACAGAGAGTTGGGAGGAAAGCATTTCATCGAGGAAACTGTCCTGGGACCACACTTCAGATTGCTTTTTAAACCCTCTGCATTCCATCTCCATGAGCCACAATGTAAGTGTGTAATCCTTTCTGTCTTCCGTGTGTTTGTTTCTTTGTTGCTTGTCTGAAGAAGTGAAGTGGGAATGTTGTCATGATTAATGCGCCCCGTGTGCATTTTCTCTGGAGCATCAGAGGCAGAGGAAAGGGTGCAGCTGAAAGGGGCACTGAGTTGACTCAATGTAACTGTCTCTGCTAAACGCTGACGAATTATAGGGGCTTAAAAGTAACAGGATCTCCCCCTGTTTTCCATTCCCTGACCTCTCTCTCCTTATTCTCTACCCACCCCTTCCCCCCAGCGTTTGGCCAAAATAGAGAAAGGGAAAATGCCTGGCTCTGTGTGCAATGAAATAATTCTCTTTCTTTTCTCCCCCTCGCCTCCCCCTTTGTCTTTTGACCTCGCTGCCTCCCAAAGTGGACTGCACAATGACATGGAGAATGGGACCCGGTGTTACCGTGCTGTTGGCCATGTGGCTGGTGTGCGGGTCCGAGCCCCAGCCCCAGGCCGTGAGTGGAGGGAGCCCCGGAGGGCAGAAGGCGCCTGTGGTCTCCCCAGCCAACAGAAGGCCAGCCCGGCTGCTGAGGCACACGGGGAGGTCTCAGGGAGTTGAAAGAACCGCTCTGGGAGAGCGAAACCTCCAGCCCCTCCAAAGAAGGAGCAGTGTGCCCGTGTTGAGAATAGCTCACGAAAAGGCCCCTCCGGCCCCGCTGCGCCTCGGCGGGGCGCCGGTGAGCCCCGAGCGGAGGCCGGCATCCCGGAGTTCTCCCCGTGAGATGGTCCGAGACGAGGGGTCCTCGGCTCGGTCCAGGGCGCTGCGCTTCCCCTCTGGGTCCGGCTCCCCCAACATCCTGGCGAGCTTCGCGGGGAAGAACCGCGTGTGGGTGATCTCGGCCCCGCACGCCTCGGAAGGCTACTACCGCCTGATGATGAGCCTGCTGCAGGACGACGTGTACTGCGAGCTGGCCGAGAGGCACATCCAGCAGATCGTGCTCTTCCACCAGGCGGGCGAGGAGCGCGGCACGGTGCGCAGGATCACCAGCGAGGGCCGCGTGCTGGAGCAGCCGCTGGACCCCAGCCTCATCCCCAAGCTGATGAGCTTCCTGAAGCTGGAGAAGGGCAAGTTCGGCATGGTGCTCTTGAAGAAGACGCTGCAGGTGGAGGAGCGCTACCCCTACCCCGTGAGGCTGGAGGCCATGTACGAGATCATCGACCAGGGCCCCGTGCGCAGGATAGAGAAGATCAGGCAGAAGGGCTTCGTGCAGAAGTGCAAGGCCTCGGGGGTGGAGGGCCAGGTGGTGGAGGAGGGCACCGGCGGCGGGGGCGCGGGGAGGCCCGGCCTGGGCAGCGAGAGGGCCAAGGAAGACCTGAGGAGGGCGCAGGTCCCACCCACCAGGGAGAGTCGAGGGAAGGTGCTGAGAAAACCAGCCACCACGACGCCAGCACCCCCGCCACCTCCCCCCACCCCAAGGGTCACCACCCTGCCTCCCGCTCCGGTCACAACGGTGACTCGGGCCACCTCGAGGGTGGTAACCGTAGCTGCAAGACCTGCAACCACCACGGCCTTTCCCACCACGCAGAGGCCCTGGACGCCCCGGGTGCACCCCTTCCCGGAGGCGCACAGGCCCCCGGCCACAGCAGAGGGGGCCACTGCCAGGAGCGCCGTAGCCGCAGAGAACCTCTACCCTGCGCCCAGGAGGGAGCCGCAGAGGGAGAGGCCACAGCCCACCAGGAGGCCCAGCAGGGCCCCCAGCTCCGAGGGCTTCGCGGGGGCCCCCCCCACCCCCACCTCGGAGCCCAGCACCAGGGCTGTCTCGGGCCGTCTGCGGGACAACCGCACAGACAGGCGGGAGCAGGGCCACCGGGACCCCAACGTGGTGCCAGGTCCTCACAAGCCAGCCAAGGGGAAGCCTCCCAAAAAGAAAGCCCAGGACAAAATCCTTAGCAATGAGTATGAGGACAAATATGACCCCAGCCGGCCCCCTACCTCGCAGCTGGAGGAGGAGTTCCAGATGGGGAACATCCCCCCCCAGAAAGCAAAGGAGTCTAAAAAGCATGAAAAGCTGGAGAAACCTGAGAAAGAGAAGAAAAAAAAGGTGAAAAATGAGAAAGCGGACAAGTTACTCAGAAGCGAAAAGCAAGTGAAGAAAGACAAGGCAGAGAAAAAGAGCAGGCCCGAGAAAGACAAGAGCAAGAAGAGAAAGGCAGGGAAAGCAGAGCCCGACGGCTACCTGAAACCCACCTCCAGGTACCTCCCTCAGAGCCCCAAGAAGATGGTGGCCGACCTGCTGGGCTCCTTTGAAGGCAAGCGCAGGCTCCTGGTAAGTACACCTCCCCTTGGCCTTGTTCCGTGGGCCCAGCAGGGGCTGTTCACGTTTGGTTTGTTGTTTTTCTAAAATCAGGTCGCTGGCTGGCGGGCCCTGGCTGAACCCGTGCCATGTCAGGATGGCCAGGAGGTGGGTGAGGGAAGGGCAGCCAGGCCAGCAGCTCCCTTTGGTTTCGATGCTCTGTGAATCTGTTCCACACAGACTCAGAGTCATTGGCCAGGAGGGCCTTAGACCTGGGCTCGGGAAAGCACCTGGAGTCAGCTTCTTCCAATCCCAGCAGTACCCATCCCGCATCTTCCGGGGGCTAGTTCTGGATACGGCTCCGTGGTAGTACATTCAAAGAGTAACAGAAGAGTGAAGTTCCTAAAATGATAGATGTTGACGCCGGTCACAATTTAGGAAGATGGTTTCTCCCTTCCTGAGCTTAGAAACCAGAAGCTTGTACATGGGGAAATAACAAGGGTTTTCCTCTGCCCCCTAATTAGGTCTATATCAACAATTGGAAAACTCAGAGGGGAAAGTAAGGCAGTGTGGGTGGAGAGTGGGTGTGGCCCTCATGACTGCTTTTAAACCAGCTGTCTGAAATCTTCATCCCGTAAAGGCTGCCTCTTCAATCACTGCCCAACCAGTAAGAGGCCAGAAGGATGGAGTGTGGGAATCTGGATTAATTGTTCTAATTTTCAATACCATAGCAACACACTTGGAGCCCAGACGTCAGTTGCCTTGAGACTCTATAAAATGAGCATGAACGTGTGTGTGTGTGTGTGTGTGCACGCACTACTAGAACTGAGCGAGTCACAGGTTTATCTCAGTAGCTATCTCTTTGGGAATTAGAGAAATCTCATATCTCTTTGCCACCATCCAAAGAATAATAACAGTATGCGGTCAAATCCCAGGGAAAAGAATTTGGACAGGAATAAGCCCCCTCCTAAGTGTAAGGGCAGTTCTCATGAGCGATGTGAGAATGTTTCTTCTCCAAGTCTCCTTACCCACTCTTTTAGTGCCCTTCCAAGATTTTACCCCTAGCCTCTTAATGCTGTCATTTTACTCCAGGCTGTCAAAGAGGACAAGAGTATGATACAATTACTTCAGAGAAAAAGACCAATAATTAATGGTGGGTGATATGAATCAGGGACAGTTCTCTCAGGTACCTGGATGGGAGGGAGCCATCTCATGCCACTGAGGACACCATCTTTCCTACTGAAGGCACAAGGTGACTCCATACCCCCCATTTCCCCACTGGAGGAGATAGGCTCTCTTCTTTCAGGGCATCTCTCAGAAGGTTTTTTTAGTTTTTTCCCAATGTGGCCTAAATTTGGATTAACGATCTGAGCCAGAGAGACTCTGGTACCCATCTCTCTTTAGTGGTTTCAAAAGTTTAAATGTTATTCAGAGCAGAGTCTCTTGTGGTATTTATCTTGGGTGGGGCATGTCCCCAAATTCTCTTAGCTGTCGCATCAATAAAGTATTTATGTATTAGGAGAAAACCTAAGTTTTGATAGATTCTATGGGTTGTGTGTGTGTGATTTTTTTGTATGTTGTTACTTGTTTTAAAGAGAGCCTTAAAGTAACTGTATAAACCGAGGTTAGCAGAGGACAGGCTGTCAGAGCAGTTTAACAGCTACTTGGTTATTCCCAGAGTTCATACATTTAAATGGGAATGTTCCAGTGAGAACCAAAAGAATCACTGCTTGTAGAGTAAAACTCTACCTGGTACTTGAATGTCTGCTAGAGAATCTGTGGGGGAAAGCTCTCTCTGGGCTGTGAAAAGCATTAGTGGTGTGCTCCGTTGCCCTCCTCCTGAGTACATGGGACTTTGTCCAGCCTGCTAAAGCACATCACCCAACCGTGGCCATTTAGCCAACAGGGCAAGCAAAATGTTCCTCATAGTCAGGGTTTATACAGAGGGAAATAATCATGGGTAAACTGTGAGGATTGTAATTGTACATGTATGGGTAAATACTTCCATTACTGCTAGTTTGTGAGTCAAAAGAAAGGGCTTTTCATAAATATCCCTGACATTAGTCATGTCTTTTATTTTTCTCCCTTTCTCTCCACTCCCTTAGTCAGGGATTTGAAAGCCCAGCTGGGTCTTTTCTGCTTTTAACGGTATCCCTGATCATAAATTTCTAGCAAATGAAACTCCAATGACAGCTTCTGCTGATGTCATGTGAGGCAAAACAGAAACCAGCTGGGATTGCTCATGGCAGCATTGCTCTTGGTGGCTGGTGAGAGACCCGGGTTTGTTATTGCAAAGAAAGTCCCAACAAGAGCCGTTTTAGTCTTGCAATCCCACGTGTGCCCAGCTGATGATCATATCAGAAATGTGTTTTCTAAAGAGCTCATGATATCCAAAATAAGAATGGATTAGAAAAGACAAGATGAAATAAACATGATGTAATATCAAAAGATGGAGAGAAAAGACTGACCAGACAGAGAGAAGACTTGTGTTTCTGGGTGAAAGAACTAGTTGGTGCCATTTATCGTTTTTCCACTCATTTTCCCCGTCCAGTATGGCTGATGTTATTCAGGAAGCTGGGCCATTCAATTAATATTCATTAAGGCTTAGCACTCTTTGAGCTGTTCAAGTACAGCTGACAACATATACCTCTTACTGGCCTCAGCCTAACCCAGTGTGCTCAAACTTAAATGAGGTTCACGTTCCAAGAAACTGTGCATGCCTTTGAGCTCATCTTTCCAGTGTTTCTTTTTCTTTTTCTAAAGAATAGTTTATTGATTTTTTGAGAGAGAGGAAGGGAGAGGGGCAGAGAGAGAGAAACATTGATGTGAGAGCGTAACATCGATCAGTTATCATAAACCTCCGATGCTATGTATGCATTTATTGATATAATTCTTTAAATGTGAAAACATCACATAACCTCTACTTAACCAGTTACTTAGGGAAACGCTGGCAGCAATGGTTTAGGTTGTGTTTGGGCGAACAGCATCCTAGAAGCCTTCAGAGGAGCTGCAGGAGGAGCCAGGTGTCTGTCCTTTTCTTAGGCTTGAGGTCAATCCTCCAACCTCCTGCCTCACAGTCTATCAAAGAAGGAGCATGTCCTGCCAGGGGGTTTTGAGACTGTGTGGTTTAATCTTCACGACAACCCCATGAGGAAGGACTTAACTCCATTTTACAGACAAGGAAACAGAAGCTTAGAGAAGTTGAGAAGTTTCCCAAGGTCGATAGTCAATATATGGCAAAGCCAGAATTGGAACTCAGGTATGTTTGATTTTAAAGCTCCTGTTCAAGCCACTCCCCCATTCTGCCCTCCTGTGGGTGTGAATGTGGGGGAGATGCCATAAAGTGAAGGGGAAACTTTCCTGTTAATCAAAACAGACATTTAAAAATTCATTTTACACCTTGAATTCCTCGGGTAAATGGTAAGACATATCAGTTGTCAACGTTTTGTGCTGAGCACCGATGTAGAGTTTCTGCATGGAATACCCAGCTAGTTCTCGGCACTTCAACTCTCTGGCTTTCCTGGCAGTCAGTCAAGAACAATAGATTGAATCCCAGTTAACCTTATCCCTCCGACTGGCTGGTGTTAGTTGGGGGTGACAATGGTGAGAATATAGATAAGCTGCTTATCACTTAAACATTGGACTATGTGGAATATAGCTGACAAGTCATCATTTTGTGCCCTGAGAATCTACCTACTTGTCAGTTAACAAGAGGCCTCATAGTGCTGAATTGCAGAGATTCAAGTTCAAGTTTAAACATTCTTTGGAGACCGAATCTCCTGTAGTTCAAGTGGGTTAATACTTTCAACCTTACTTCAGAAATCTGGATATTGGGACAACAATCTACTTATTTAATTTTAGAAAAGAATGTAAAGCTCTGATTTACTAAGGCAGATTGCTAACTTAAGTGTTATTTTTCAGAATTCTGTGAAAATCTAGTGTTTTGAGCCTAACACAGTATGTAGAATAATCTGAGACTTAAAATACTTTCCCCCTAGCATTTCCTATTTCTGTTTGCTCCCTTTATTAATGCAAACTGGCTTCATTATACTCAGAGGCTCCTTGTGCCAACACACTGTTGGAACAGAAACCTAAAAAAGAACCACAGCACAATTCTAAATTCATGAGACATGCCCTGATTTATCGCCACCAAACTGGAAAGAGGCCAAGAACCAGACAATAATGTTTACTGAGAAGTCCTAGGATGCTCTCTTTAGGAAGAGGGATTGGAAGTGGTTACCACTTTAAATACCGTTTGAAATACTGCCAAACTAGAAAATTAATGGGATGGCAATGTTGATACACAGGGAAAGAATCCTTGAAATATATTCAGATGATCAACCTCCTCTACTTTCTCTGATGTGACCTTGAGGAACAGATTAAAACCAGCTGGTTTGTGGGCTACAGCTAGACATTCATAGGCAGGGGACCATTGCGTTTCTGAGTGGCTCCCCTCTCCTGGCTGGAGTGGTCCATGTAACCTGAGTAACGTGGGCCAGAATTTGCGCTCCTGTCACAGGCATGGCAGTGGTAGGGGCTGGGGCTTCAGGGCCTTGAAGGACGTACACTCTAGTTGGGGAGGTGTGACATAAACATAAAATATAAGGGTAAATCAAGGAAATATGTACATTCCAAGTGAACAGCAGACTATAAGAACAGTTACATGATCATCAAGAGATAGAAAAGACCTGCTGCATTTGAAGAATGACTCAGAATCAGATAAGGTGGAGGGGGCAGGAGGGTTTTTTTGGGTGGCAGAAGTAATATAGGTCAAGGCAGAGGAAGGAATGTGGAAAAACTATTCAGAGGCGATATACATGTAGGGTACTCGGGCGCACACAGCCTTACAAGCATATTTTTATTTCTTTTTGCTCAGTTCTCACTGCTTTATGAGATTGGCAGGGAAGTTGTTCCATTGTAAAGATGAGAAATCTAAGTAAGGTTCATAAGGTTAAATGACCGTGTTAAGGCTACGTGGAAGCCAGGGGTTGAATAAGAATTAAAATTCAGGCCCTCCAACTTTGGCTATAATCACCCTTTCTCTGTGTCACTCTGCCAAGACTTCTTTCACGGCATAATTTAGAATAGTCTGGCCTTGGGGTGAAGACAGAACATAAGGGAAAGAAGGGGGAAAGGTTAGCAAGAGAGAGCCTGGGGCCAGATCATCCAGTGCCAGAAGCTGGGAAATGAGTCATGCAAAATGAATGTCACCTCACCCTGGGGTAAGGCACCCTTGGGCAAAGGTCCTGAGGGGAAAATAAACATTAGAGTTCCTGATTTATTAAAGCGTGATTCCCACTGGGTACCCATTGTCCTAAGACTACTATATTCAGAGATCCCTGAGAGAAACTTCCAGAAGGGAAGATGAAGTTCTGTATGCTTAAATATTGTCTGAAATTCTCAATTATGTACAAGGAGGAGAAGAAGACCAAAGGGAGTTTTGAGGGCTTTTCAAATCCTGTCCTATCATGGTCTGTCCATGGACTCTAAAGGTCCATGGCAAAGTGTGAGATGAATGAAATGGAGTCTATGTACGGATTTGAAGTTACAGAGGCAGGTAATTATCAATCATTTAGCTTCTGGGCAGCTGTGCCCTAGAGACTCCTCTAAATATATTCTAAATATGGGCTTATCCTTCATTTAGAGTAGGGAGCCCAAAATCACAACCAGTAAACCTGACCTTTGTTTTTGACTATTTTGTGTTCTCACTTAAACGTTCATTTTATTTATTTCAAAATAGTGTGTTTGTGAGCAAAGAATAGCCAGAAAGAAAAACAAAAAACATACCAACTAAAAATATAACTCCCAAGATTTGAGCTACCATAAACACCTAAGGAAATATTTTCAGATGTCATATATCTAATTAAAAACTAACAAACCAAAAATACCATCACTATCTCTTTTTATAGCCACCTTAAATCTTTTTTAAGGCTAAGTATGAATCAATGAATAAATCTGAGGAAACTTGATTATGTTTCCTTTTGGGAAACTGCATTTCTAAAACAAGCATTTTCTATATATCATGTTCATCTGAACAGGCTTATAAACACAAAATAAAAAGTAAATGAAATCATGTCTACTTAAAATAAATAACAATCTGAGAAAACGACATAACTTTATCCCCAAAATACCTTTGTTAATGTTCCACTCAAAAGTTGTTGAACACATCTTGATTTCCATGAGGAATAGATAGTATTTTGTCAAGCATAGAGAATTCTTAGAAGGGAAAGCCTGCAGGAAGCAATAAACACAACTCTGAAAGAGAAAAATAAACCGCAGGATGGAATTGGGACCAGATATTAACCATTTTGAAAAAGAATTTGAAAGAGGTTACAAATGGTGACTTCTCCTCTGAGAAATGCCAAGTGACAGACTTCAGAATGATTTTATAAGGTTAGATGGGTAAGTAGAGAAGTGGCTGATAAATTTTAATGTTGTAGAATGGGAGAACACGTATAGAGACTGACCTCTGAACCCAGTGACGAGTCAGCAAAGGCTGAATAGACAATGTTCAGTGCAGACATCAGCCATCGAATGTTCCCGAGTGCCCAAGGCCTGGCTGCGAAACTCTCTCAACCCCGTGAGACGTGAAATGATAGTAGTAACATCTCAATTCACAAATGTCAGAGCAGCCAATTAGGATAATGAAGATTAAAATGCAGGAAGGAAGGTAACGTTTATCGAACAAATTTTCCATGCCAAGTATTTATGCTGTGCCCACAACAGCTTTGCACAGTAAGTGCTGCTGTGCACAGTTCACAAGTGAGAAAACCAAGACACACGGAGACTAGGAAGGAATGTAAACAGTGGAAATGAGGAGAAAAGTCGAAGCTGGCTAGAGCCGTTTATAAATAAAAGCCCTTCACAAACAGTCTTTCGGCCCTAATTATGCTAACTGTCCAACTGAACCATCTAGTCTAGTTGAGTTGAGTTTAGCTCAGCTTAGCTTAGTGCAGTTTAATTTAGCTTTGGTGTCTGTCACTCCCAGCCCTCTATTCCAAGTGAGCCCTTTGGATTTTGCCTCAGTATGAAACGATCACTGTGAATTAATATCTGCTTGCTTCACCCACCTCCAGCTGATCACCGCTCCTAAGGTTGAGAACAACATGTATGTGCAGCAGCGAGACGAATATCTGGAAAGTTTCTGCAAGATGGCCACCAGGAAAATCTCTGTGATCACCATCTTTGGCCCTGTCAACAACAGCACCATGAAAATCGACCACTTCCAGCTAGGTTCTCTTAACCGTTTTAATTATATTATTGTTTTGTTCATAGCTAAGGTGGGACAAATTCTATGGGAGAGGTCGGTGGGGAATCACAGGAAACCAGATATCCAGAGGGCTCTTTCCTTGTGGAGCAAAGATCAGTTTGCCTAACGTTATATTTGCATAACCGTTCCATATGGTTCTGGTTTCAGTTTTTGGCCCTTTAAAATGAAAAATACACGAGCATTTTATGGTTTGAAAGTCAGTAAGGCAGAGAAGAAAGAGAGAAGTAATACAGCGGGAGGGGAGAACCAGAAAGGTATTCAGAAACTTTTTCTGGACTCTCAGTCTTCTTGCCTGTGAGCAACATCATCCGATGGTCCTGCAGCCTTTGTGCTACAGGCGATTCACTCACAGATGGGGACCTGCCAGACCCTTGAAGTACTTGAGTCTGGCTAGGCTGGGGAGGGAATTAATCAGGGCAGAAAGAAGCTGTTAAGATAAATGAAAAGTCACTGAAATATGGACTGAACTATGCCCGAGTCCTTTTGGAGAGCAGAAGAATTTGGCTGAATGTAGAGTTTTCACAATTTTTCAAATTAATGATGCATGTGGGACTCTTGAATCGTACAGCTCAGTGTTGGGCAGCTGAGATCTAACTTATTGCAGTTCTCCTGGGAGCATGCAAGACTTACTGTGAGCAGTTAAACCTCATAGTCAGAAGCCCTGAATCTGCTCCACCCATTTTTTTTCCTAATTATTACATCTCTAGGGCTTTAATTTTTTAAAAAAACATTCTCTTATGTGCATTCTCTAATTTTTTATTCTCATTTAACTATACTGGAAAGCCTTCCTGTTCTACCATTTGCATGTTCTGCATATGTTTCATAAAATACATCTAAAAATACCTGAAAGAATATAAAACATATTTTTCCCATTAGTTAATATTTAACTTCAATACATATAACACATTATCTCACAGATTTTTCTGTCATGTGATCTTGGTATAATTGAACACATATCAATTGTAATTATGTCATGATAATGTGAATCTGATTTTTAATATGGTCTAGCTTTCTAAATCATATTTTTTATTGTGGAAAAACAATATGAAATCAACCCTCTTAACTAATTTTTAAGTACATAGTACAGTACTGCTAACCTTAGGCACATATTGTACAGCAGGTCTCTAGAATTTATTCAGGTGTGAAGTTTCAGTTATGCACTCTCTTTTATTGGCCCACCTTCCCCTGACATAGATGCAAAGGAAAATAAATAGCATCCTTTCCAATGATCTGCCATATATCATTGTGGATCAGTGATTTATCTGTAGCTGTGCTATGTGTGTGTTTGGGAAGGGGAACAGCCACAAGAGCAAAATGTCCTTACCTTAACCAAAATAATCATAAAACAGAAGACACAAAAGAAGTTCTGGAGTCAAGCAAACCACTTCAAAAACACAGTCACTACTTCTTTGTTGTGTGACCTTGGCCCACTTCCTAAATCTCAGCTTAGAACATAGTTATCTGTATTTCCAGGCTGTGGTGAGGATTTAATAAGATAATGTATGTAAATACCCATCACAGAATGAGCGCTATTACCGTGGTCATCATTACCACCATTGGTTCTGGTGGGCATCTGGAGATCAGTGAGCTGTCACAGGGATCAGAGCACCTGTAACTGAAAAATACTTGTAATTGCTTTCTGCTAATTACAGAATGTTGACAGTGAACCCTCACAACTGCTCTTCAAGATCAGGCAGCATTAGGACTCCTGGTGCTAATACTCCAAAGCCACATGTTCAGTGGTTAACTGGGATTCAGCCATTTGCTTCCTGGACTTTCAAATAGTAGCGTGAGCCAGCGAGTGCACTTATGATCCAGATGTCTAGAGAGGAAGCGGGTATTCTATCCAGTGCAGAAACGGGTTCTGGCTGGTGATGAAAATTCTCCTTCACCAGGTGTTCCTGGTGTCAAATGTGTTAACCACTAACTCACACACAAAGAATTCTCATTCCTTATTTGAGGGATGTTTGGAAAAACCATTATGTCTCCTACCTCAGCCTCTATATGGTTCTGTTATAAACATCTGGTGCTGCCTTGGCAAAATTTTAGCATTATTCCTGCTGTTTTCTAGACATCTGGATTGAATATGAGCTGTAGAGGGACTGAGGTTTTCTTTTTTGCCCTGTTAGAAATCAGGTATTGTGATTTGGGTGTTTGCCTCTCATTGAATGGCAGCTTGGACCTGGTTTGGGGAGCCTTTTATCTTGTTCCTCATCGAGTTCCTGGAAGGCCTTTCTGTCCTTGTGTCATGTCCCAGGTTACCCTTATGGGAAAGATTATAGTACTCTTGGCCAAGTCTGGGAGTCAGCCATGGGAAAATAGGAATTGGCATGCTTCATGGTCTCGGTGAACCAAACTCCAGCCTTGACCGATTTTCAGCTGGAAATCTATCAAATGGCTTTACTTTCCTTAAAAATAAATCAGGCACTCTGTACTCTTCCAGACTTTTACTGGATCTAAAAACCAGAGGCCCACATACAGTTACGGTGTGAGCTGTCCTCCCACCTGCTCCACCTTGTTAAATGTCTGTGAACTATAGATGGTGGACCTACAAATATCAGGAAACTCACCTGAAGATGTCGGGCATTAGATTAGCAAAAGTTATTCAGGCTTGAGCAAATTCCAGGGCAGAATAAGCCCGTCTGCTTTTGCCAGCCCAGAGCGTTATATGGGGGGTTTTAAAATAACCTAACGGATAAAAACATTCTTAATTGTTAGTGGTATTTAAAATGTCCACCTAGGGTAGGAATATTGGTGTATATGTCAAGAGGAAGGATTATAGACAACTTCTTCAGATATGAAGAAGTTGCTGGCTAAAGGCACGTTGTTGCGCAATGAAAAGACAATGAGGGGAAATTGCAGCAAGCATGTTTCTTAGCAAAATAGAAGAGTTTGAAGATAATTGATAAAGAGGAGGGTGGGAAACTTGATGGAGACAGAATGTGACAAGCAGGAGAGAAAATGTTAATTCCTTGTTCATGAGCATACAATTCATAGGTGAATTTCTAAAAAAAAAACAAAAAACTTTTATAAGTGAATAGGATAGACTACATTTCAGCATTAAATACTCTGCCTTTGATCCTGTTGAAGAGAATTAGTCTCCATGGACAAGCTTCACAACCATCAGGATCCATAAAGATGCAGAAATACTGCTTTTCCTCAGGAGCAACTGAAAAATTGACCTTTTGCCCCGACCCCTCCTTCCGTCACTGGTGACACTGTCTGGCAGCTGCCTTCCCTGGCCCCTGCCACCCTGTGCTGGAGGGGAAGGCTGGGTGCCGGATCAGGTGTCCAGACACCGGCTGCAGTGTCCTCCGATGTTTTTTCAGTCTTTGATTATCAATCACTCAATGCCCTGGAGGCGAGCGAGGCTGTCCTCTAGCCTGTTCAGTCATCCCACTCCACTGGCCTCAGGGGCCTCTAGTAGCACGAGTATCAGTGTCAAGATCAGCCTCTGAGGCGCAAGGCGTGTAAAGTGCCTAATAGGCAATGGTTGGAGTGTCTGAAGAGTGTGGTGCCATCATCAGAGAAGGTAGAGTAAATATCAGAATTTTGAAAACTGGGTGGATTCAATGGAGGCGCCTTGGAACTGAGTAGATTTTTTTTTTGTATGTGATGACTCTATCAAGGTGGTTTTTGTTTTTACTTAATTTTTCTTAAATGATACATTTTTGGGGTTCCAAAGTCAGAGGTGCTTAAGAAGGTATACACAGATAAGTCTTACACATTTCTGGCTCCTATTCTCTTACTCTCTGCCCCCATAAGTATTTTTATGATTTCTTGTTTGTTCATTTAGTGCTTCTTTGTGCAAACACAAATAAATATAAATACTTATATTCCCCTTCTTTTTATACAAAATATAGTATATTATATATACTGCTCTGCACTTTGCTTTTTTCAATTAAATATATTTCCTGGAGATCTTTTCTTATGAGTTTATAGGGATCTTTCACATTCTTTATTAAGCCATTGTGGGATTGATTCTACCATAGTTTATTTAACTAGTTCCCTTGTTCATAAACACTTGGATTGTTTTTAGTATTTTGTTATAAACAATTTCACAGTTAATAACTTCATACATTTGTCATTCTGTGTATATGGGTATATCTTTACAGTAGATTTGTAGAAGTAGGATTGTTGGACCAAATGGAAAATGTATTTAGTTTTGGTAGATATCAACCTATTTCTGTCTATATGAGTTGTATCTCTTTGCATTCCCACCAGCAATGCATAAATGTCTGTTTCTCCAAAACTCTCCATAGAGGATATGCTCAAACTTGTGAATGATTTTAGCCAGTGTGGTCTGTGAAAAGTGGTGTCATAGTGTAGTGTTAGGTTGCATTTCTTTATTTACGAGTATGACTGAACATCTTTTCATATGATTAAGGAGCACTTATATTTTGTTTTTAGTGTCCTTTGCCCATTTTTCTATTGGATTGGTACTCTTTATAAATTAGAATAAAAACGCAGACCCCCAGGGCCTCCTCCTCACTCCAAGATACTGACTCAGTTTAGGGATGGAGTCCAGGAACCTCTTTTCAAAAATGTTGCTAATGTGATCCTGATTTGCAGCTAGGTTTGGTCTAGAGCAGAAGGTTGGGTGTTGGATAAATGGGAAGAGAGGGCTAGATATGTAGGTTGGCACCACATTTTAGAGAATTTTTAAATACCAGGACAAAGAATTCAAACTTTATTTGGTAAACTATGTGAAGTCACTAAAGATATTGGAATGTATTTTTCAAATAAATTATAAATGACTTTTAAGGTTTGGTAGAGTCAGTGTGTAGGATACATTCTTCATAGATAGGACAGGTTACTCTGTCCAGGGACCAAGCAAGAGCAGCAGTTTGTGATTAGGAATGGCCAGGCTAGTCTGATCTATCAGTGTAATCCAGTCACTCATCCTACGATGACTGGAGGCAGGCAGACGACCCACTCACAGAGTGAAATAGGAGCAAGCAGATCAACTACAAAGTCACCTGTTTCCAATTAAAAGGAAGTAAATCCCATACCCGGAGGCCAAGGTTATCCGAACTGAAATAACCTACTACTGACTGCTCAGCAATCCTGGAAATATTCTTGAAATAAAAGCAATTCAGCCTCTGCTGAGGTCTTTGTCTCCAGATTTATCCAAAGTACAGCAGAGAGATTTTTGGCTAGTACTGACTTCTTGAATAGTATAGTTACATTTTAAGTGCCTTGTCAGTATGTTTTATTTATGTTATATGTTACCCCAGGATAGAGTTTATTAAGGTATAATGGTGAATGATGCGGCCCAGTGAATGACATTCAAGAGACTGGAATGTCAAAGGAAAATAGAATTTACTACTCACAGACCCCAGACAGGAAGCTGCAGCATGCCTCTCAGGGTCACAGGAGAAATACCAGGTTTTTGTGAGGAAGCAGGTCACGGTCTTTATTGGGGTTTCCATGGGAAAAGGCAAGGCAGGACAGGGTGAACAGCTTCAGGTTGACTAGTTTGAATTATTTCAGTGGGCTTCAGGCTTTAGGGAGGGTCCCTAGCTGTCTGGTACCTGGTCCTGGAATGATTAAGGCAGAGAGGGTCCATGGGCCAGAGAAAGGGCTTAGGGCTCTGGATTGGTTAGTTTGCATTTCAAAGACGTGCTTCCTGCTTGGCCCTTTGCTATCCCTTAGAATCGGCTAGCCTAGAGAGGGCCAGTGGCTCCCCAGCCAGAAAGGTTTTTTAAGATCTTAAAACATCATAATATGCAGAAAAATTTTTTAAATGCTTCATTTAATTATAAGACCTCATACATGAAAACCCAAATTTAAAAAATAAATATATATAATAAGTTTCCTCAAATTACACTTGTGGAATTTGACTGCGTTTGGGGCTCAAGAGATAAAGAAAAGTGTAAAGGGTTTGACGGTGGGTTTTCTACAGACCAAAATTGCTCACCTTCTTTACTCTATCCCTCACTACCCCCTTCTTTCATCTGATATCTTTAGGGGACGTTTTCATGATTACCAGATCTGTGTCAAGTGCCTGTGTGTGCCAGGCTACAAGGATTTAAATGATGTCCAAGACTCAGTTGCTGTTGTTGAGTCGATCTGTCTAGTGGGATGATGGACGTGTAAACAATTGGTGGCAATGCAAGAGGCTAGGCATTTTCACAGAAGAATGTAAAATGTTATGAGTGCACAGGTGAAGTAAAGCAAGTTTCCCAGGTCATTAGGAGTTCCCCTGTGAACAAGGGCAGGGTTAGCATGCCAGAAAGGGAGGGCAGTTTCTAGACACTGAAAATAGAGAGCTGGAGCATAATGTATGCAAGAAGAGCTAAGAGATAGCTAATGAAGACAGGCTGAGTCCAGGGTATAAATAGCCTGTGTGCTATGCCAAGGATATGAATTTTATCTCTGCCATTAGAGTGTATAACAATCTCCCAGGAAACTTGTTAAAATTCAGTTTCCTGGGTTTTCCTGCTAGTGATTCTGATCTGAGTGGTCTGGATCCAAGGATTGTAATTTTGACGTGAACTTGAGGTGATTCTGATGAAGGTAGACAGTGAGTCACACTTTGAAAAAGTGCTAGAGGAGATAGGGAAATCCCAAAGCAACGGGAGAAACTAAAGTGGTCTAGGGACATTGGTGGCATGGGCTGGACTTAGGGGTGAGAGGGTGGGAGGAGGAGGAACCATGGATATTACAGAGAAGCAGCAGTCCCAGATGAAAGCTTCAAACTTAATGCTTGGAACAATTGGTGTTTAACAAGCTGTAATTGAAGCTGAGCTTTTCTGCAGTGTCATTGCTGTCTATGGTCACACACAGAAGAGCAAATCCATGAAGAAATTTACTACTAACTGAATTTGAACACTGACTTTTGGAGTTGGAACTCTTTTTTTTTTTTTTTTTTAAATATATCTTTATTGAGTTCAGAGAGAGGAAAGGAGAGGGAGAGAGAGAGAGATAGAAACATCAATGATGATAGTCACTGATCTAGCCCGCAACCCGGGCATGTGCCCTGACCCGGAATCGAACCCTGATCACCTGGATCCTAGGTCGACACTCAACCGCTGAGCCACGCCCGGCCGGGCTGGAGTTGGAATTCTTAAAAGACGGAAAACCAGACAAATGTCCCACGTGTAAGGCCAGTCCTTGCCAGCACACAGCAGAGTTCATCTTCCTCCCATCCCTCCTCAGTAATCTTAAGTCTGGGGCAGGCTGTGTGGAATGACCAAATTCCACCGAATGGGCTTGGATCTGTGAATCATTTGAGCTGGATGAGAGCCAGATGGTCAGTTTATAGGATGTTTCCCGAAGAATGTTTGCTCCTTAGTCGGGCAACCCTTAACAGGACTACAGAGCTTTGGCAAAACAAGAAGCTGCCACATTTATGCTGCTTTCCCAGGGAACCTCTTGTTCCACCCAACCCTGACTTAGACGGAATGCAGGGCGTAACGGAGACCTGTGGCAGGAGCAGGCCGGAGACGGAGCTGGCCTCACATGCACCTCTCTCAGAATTCAGCCAGAAGTGGGCTGTGTCTTGCCATTGAGTTGGATCCAGTGTCAATCAGTGCTTTTATTGCTTTTCTTTGGCAGATTCTCCTACTCAGCTCTAACATTCATTTGTGATGTAGATCTTTCTGTAGTCTAAGAGTGCAAAATGTTTTATTTCTAATATTCAGTCAAAAGACTTCAGAAAATATTTTAGTTGAAAGGTGAAACCTTGAAATTGGTTACTTACCATATCCTAGTAGAACGAAGTTTGCCTTAAATCTTGGTCTTGGGTCCTCTCTATCCTTGAGTGTGACATATTTTGTTAAAGTAGAAGGAGCACTGGAAAGGAATGAGGTCATTTTATTTGAATCCTAAACTTCGTTCTGTTATTAACTAGCACTTTGAACTTGAGCAAGTTGCTCCCTTCCTGGTGTCTATGACAGGTTGGTCTCCTGGGAAACAGACTCTGAGATTTTGAGATTTGCATGCAGGAAGTTAATGAAGAATATCCCCAGGCACAATACCAATAAGGGATGAGGGATACTAGATGACAAAGGGAGAATTTGAATTGCAGTGCAGTTGACACCTCAGAGTTGTTCACTTTAAGGCACAAGAACAGCTTTTATA
Organism: Miniopterus natalensis; assembly: GCF_054644295.1. Classification (NCBI taxonomy): domain Eukaryota; kingdom Metazoa; phylum Chordata; class Mammalia; order Chiroptera; family Miniopteridae; genus Miniopterus; species Miniopterus natalensis. The sequence goes on along the minus strand of NC_142086.1, from coordinate 36,912,371 downwards.
TCTGCGCGTCGTCCCCCCCCACATACACTGCATCAACCATTGAATACAGCTGTCCCCTAGTAAAGGTATAACTCGTGGCAAGGTGGTTCTTTTTTAAGAACAATCTTTAGAGGGATTCAGCTATTAACATTCACAGCAGCCTTAGCCTGAAAGTCAGATCTGGACTGCACGCCACAGCATGCACTACATACTGTTCCTTAGTTTCAGCCTCAATAATGAGACTAGGTTGGGCCTGATAATGCCCATATCAGTTATCTAGCACCACAGTAAGGCTATGTAATAAAGACCCACACACCTCAGTGGCATATAACATTAAATATTCATTTAGTCACAAGTTTGTAGGGTTCAGCTGATCTGGGCTTGGCTAGGCTAATGTATTTCAGTCAGTTACAGGTTGGTTAGGTGTTTCTGCTGATCTTGGGCTGGACTTTTGCCACAGGTTAGGTGTCAACTAGGTGTCAGATGATTTGGGATAGCCTTGGCTGGGATGAGACCAGAGTAACTTGACTTGACTTAGTTTCCAGAAGTCTAGTATGGATATGTAATCATAGCAATGGCAGAGGCAAGAGCAATACCAAATGTGAAAGTCCATTTCTAGCCTCTATTTGTGTTACTTGTGTTATTTGTGTTACTTGTATAAACAAGTCAGAAAGATGAGCTCAGAATCAAAAAGTAGGATAGCTGCCTGGCCAGAGTGGCTCAGCGGTTGAACATCGACCTATGATCCAGGAGATCGCGGTTCGATTCCCCCTTAGGGCACACGCCCAGGTTTCGGGCTCGATCTCCAGCAGGGGGCATGCAGGAGGCAGCTGATCAATGACTCTTTCATCATTGATGTTTCTATCTCTCTCTCCCACTCTCCCTTCCTCTCTCTGAAATCAATAAAGACATATTAAAAAAAAAATAAAGGCAGGATAGCTCAACCCATTCACCATAACAGGGAGCTGTGCAGTTACTGGGCAGAGTGTAGGTACAGGAAGGGGTGGGGAATTGGGACCATTTCAAAAATCTGCTATAATCTCCAACTTAGTTCTGTTTCAGCCATTCAATGGCTTTTGTGATTTTATCTTTTAGGTAGATGCTAATAGTCTAATTTTGATTCTAATTAGGAACTTGAACTCTGTCCAGGCATACTTATTTCTGATCCAGCACCCAAAACAGAATCAGCTCAGGACATTGGAGACAGATATTTTGTTTAATGAACAAAAGCAAAAATGAATGTATGTTGGGAATTAAAAGTAGTAATTCCTAGGTTCAAGATAGAATCTGATTTGTAGTCTGGTTTGTATAGACATGCCTAGAGTAAACAATGAAAGTTTCCACTCCAACTGTCCCCACTCTCCAGAGGTAACTTAGGAGCAGAAAATGAATTTTCTTTCTATCCTTCTAAGTTCTTCTGTCTGGCCCAATAATCAAAGTAACTTGAGACTTATTAACAGGAGAAAATGACCAAATTTATTACTTATGTACATAAAAGGGTTCCATAAGAATGTAGGACCCAAGGACAAATTGAGCAGGTTTGAGACCTCAAAGTGCAGGGAGGTAATTCACATGGAGATGGTAAAGTAAACGCTTGATAAGCAAACTGTTTGTTGGGCCAACTTTAACAATGGAACACAGTGAAGACTTTGATCAAATAGGCCTAACTAGGTCCCTTCATTTCTATCATACCTACTTCATAGTAAATTACAGTTATCGATGATGATAGCTCCCTTCCAGGAACAGGTCCTCTATCTAAATTCTTTAGGCAGTTAGAGAGAAGGTAAAGGCTTCTTCCTGGGTCTCGTTTCTTAGCTCGTTTCTTTACAATAATCAGCTTAAAATAATCAATATCCCAAAAAAGGCATATTTTGGGGTGACAACTTCTGCTTCTCCTCACAATCATGTTAAGAGCTGTATGTCCTGCTGGACCTTTTCCTGTGCATATTCACATGTGGTGGATGTATTATCTTTTGTCTTGTTTCCTTTTAAATGAAGAATAAAACCATGTTATACATTTTATTCTGCAACTAGGTTTTTTTTTTGCTCAATGAGATATAATAAACAAAAACCAACAACATGAATCTAACAATTCTTTTAAATTAATTTGTATTTTATAAATGACAGCAAAAATATGCATTTAAAATAGTTTATATGTGTAAAGTATATTATTTTTCTTTTTTTATTATTATTTTTTAATATGTCGTTATTGATTTCAGAGAGAGGAAAGGACACAGAGAGAGAGAGATAGAAACATCAATGATGAGAGAGTCATTGATCGGCTGCCTCCTGCACACCCCCCACTGGGGATCGAGCATGTGCCTTGATAGGGAATCGAACATCCATCTCCTGGATCATAGGTTGATGCCCAACTGCTGAGCCACGCCGTCAGGCTTATTTTTCATTTTGTAGACAGTGCTTGGTCCTCACGCAGGCTCTTAGCTCCCATGCCTTTGGACCATCTCCATGAAAAACTGTTATGATTTGGGAAGGAAAACAGATCCTTTCTCCTCTCATTTTGATCTACTTGGGAGAAATCAAGTTTCTTGTTTATATACTTTCAACAAACCTAATCAAATAAACCAAAGTAATAGTTAAATTGTAATTGTTCTTTAAAAAAAAAAATCAATACAAGAGTAATGGTCAGTGGTACTCAAGCTGTATAACATCAGGATCTGCAAATTTGTGGTTGTTTCTACTGTGCTACAATTTATTGGGTAGTAATGTTAATTATAACTGATAGGTTCTCTTCACTAATATATCAATCACATATTTGCTAACTTTAATTTTTCACATTTTTAAAAAATACAGGGGATTATTTTGCAGATAAAAATTCTAATAGAGTTGAGGGAAACACTGTGCCTTGTATGGGAGAGAAGTAAATAAAACTGTCTTATTTCCAAAATGGTTTCTTACTTCCCATTAACCCAGTGGCACCTTCAGGAATCATTCTGGATTATAATAATTTATTTTTAGGTCTTAATGTTTGAAAAATATATGTTTAAAACTCCCATAAATGCAGTAACACTGCTTAAAATTGTATCACTTACAAAATTTGTATTATAGAATAACTTGACTTTTTTCTGGAGCCAAAATGAACCAGATACCATGTTTCAACATAGACTTTTCACTTTTCTCTATAGCAATGACATGGTTCACTGAGTCCCAAAGTGATCCTATAGTAAAAGGAAGGAACAGACACAGATTTTAGACTTAACTAAATAAATAAGACTAAAATAAAATTTAAAATTAAGTAAAACTTGAAAGTATCTGGCCTAGTTCCCTGGTGAGTTAGGGTAATGACTCATTCCTGGGTGAGGTGGCAGTTTTCTTGCAGGGATGACTCAGTCTTCACTTTCATTTTGCTCCTATTGATTTTTCACAACCAGGGTGGGCAGAGATGGAGCTTCATCATCTTTAGAAGAGTGACTTTCACGATGAGTTTATTTATTCATTCATTTATGTATTAATTTATTCACTTTGTAAACTTTTGTTTAAACCAGATGTTAGTTGAATATGTGCGACGAATGAAAGCTGTTCTAATTAATTCTGGATGGAGACCCAGAGCCTCTACTCATTTGTTCCTACGATTTCTATCTCGTCACACCCACATTTATTCACATTTCATTTGTTTTAAGATAATGAGAAACCCATGCAAGTGGTGGATGATGAGGACTTGGTAGACCAGCATCTCATCAGCGAGCTGAGAAGAGAGTATGGAATGACCTATGATGACTTCTTCATGGTGCTAACAGATGTGGACCTGAGAGTCAAGGTAGAGTTCCTGTTTTGGATAATGTGGTGCCATTCTTTAGAACAGCAACTCTGAATTTTTTGTCAGTGAGTCTACTAGACATATGAGTAAACACTAATTATTTTATAAATGGGAAGATTTTTAAATGGTCCAAATATTCCATGTTGGTCTATAGAATTTGTGTTCAAAAATATAGTCTCTGGAAAAGACCGGGCTGGATGATCTCCTATGCCCGAGCTATTTGACTCAGACTAAATTCTTCTGTAACATCAATGACTTGCATTCATTAGACACTTGTTGAATAGCCATGATGTACCAGGCCCTGGGGATAAAAGGTAAAGAGTATTTGGCCTTTGCCTTCAGGAAAATCAGATTTAACATAGACCTACTATGGAAGAGCCTAGAAGTTTAACTCCTGATTGAACATGAACAGACAGTAGGGTTTTATACTTACTTTCTTCATATGCTTGGGACAAAGGTTCTGAATTATGAAAAATAATTTTTAAAAATAATAACAAAAATAGCTAACTTCATGGAGTGCTTTCCTTATGCCAGGCACTCACTTCAACTCTTTATAATCCTTACTTCAAACATTTAAGGTAAATAACAAGAATTATTTTTGTCTCATAGAGGAACAAACAGATCCAGAGGAGTTAAGTATCTTGCCCAAGTCACCTAGTTAGCACAGGACTTCATATCCACACAGACTGGCCCCAGAGTCCACTGTCTTTACCATTCTGCTGTGCTGAGAGTGCACCATGCTTATGTGAGTCATCAGGAAAAAGGCTGCCTATCAGAATAGCTGATTCAACTTACACTATTTTTCTGGATCTAGAAGTAGTTCCCTTCATTAATTCATTCTGTACTTGTGCTGCCCCATCTTAGATAATTCCTAAGATTTCTGCCAGCTTTCACATCCAGTGGTTTACTGAATTTCCCACTGGGAGCTTATATAGCTCCAAGCCATGTCCAGACTTCTCCTTAACTTATGCTGGTATGCTCACTCAGCCAACCCCCAAATCCATCTAAGGTTGCTGTTGTAAGTCCAGACAAGTATGATCCAGGAAACTGAATTTCATTATCCTTAAGTTGGATCCCCATTCTTTTCTGAGAATGCATAAGGAAACATGGCCTAATTTTAAGTGATGGCCACTCATTAAAATAATCTCTGGGAATCACAAAGAATTTATGCAGATTCCTAATGGCCAAAGAACAGGCCTTCTTCTGGTGGAAAATTATCCTTATTGCTCAGGTAGGATATTCGAACATGGTATTCCATTCCTGTATTAGATATAGTGTTTCTCACTTTCTCTCCAGTTGTGTTGTGAACAGGCTGCACTTTAGTCGCAGAGGTAGGGAAGTGAACCTAGGGTATGTGTGGTGAAGAAAGCATGGACTCTTTCCAATAAAAGGAATGCAGTTGAGAAGCAATCCTCATAAAAGGCAAGTGGCAGTGGTTTCATAGATTCAGAAGTTCAGAACATCAGCAGAGGTACTATTACAGGAGACAGTGTCTAAGTCACTGAGGCCTTCAGGCTCTGATTTTCTCAGCACTCCCTTGGATTCTCCTGGCTTCTCTATTCTCGGAGCAGAGGGAAGAAACACCCTTGTACATTACATACCTTCTGTTCTTCCTTAAACAGCAATACTATGAGGTGCCTATAGCAATGAAGTCTGTGTTTGATCTGATCGATACTTTCCAGTCCCGAATCAAGGACATGGAAAAACAAAAGAAGGAGGGCATTGTTTGCAAGGAAGACAAGAAGCAGTCACTAGAGAACTTCTTATCCAGGTAAGTCACCTGTGGAGTCTCTGAGGAGGCAGGTGGAATGTGTTCTGGGTGAGCTAATGAAAATGCCCAGGAAGCACTGAGCAGGAGCGTGCAGAGAGTGACCTTCCCTGGTGAAAGGTCTGTTTGCTACCCAGCCCTCTGGCCACTGGGCTTAGTCTTTGCCCTGTTGGAAGAGGCTCTGGTCATAAGGCTGGCTAGGGTCAGCTCCATACTTGAATGTTGATTTGGTAGCTTTGGATAAATCTTTTCTGCTCCCTTTTTTATTTTTATTTTTGGCACAGAATACAGAATTCTGACCTGTGAGGGTTAATTTATTCAGTCAGTGAATTTGGGGGACTTTGTATGCAGAATTTTTATTTTACATATTTATTTATTAGGCCCCTTCTAGTTTCAATACGACTTGGAGCACTGTGCTTGATTTTCTGCTTCCTTCCAACTCTGCAGAGAACCACAGACGCCCAACCAGGAGCTCAGAGGGAGAAATCCTCTTGGCCCAGCTCCCTGGTTCCCCAGGGAGTGTGGTTTATTGCAAGCCATTGCAGGGAAACTCTTCTGTACACACATAGAAGAGTGTAAAAAAAAAAAAATCTCTTCATGTTCTCCCTTCTCCATCCCTTCCCCCATGTTGGATAAAAGTTCTTCAGGGTCTTTGGGATCCTAGGAAGTACAAAGCTGCAATAATTCCACCCACAACAAATAAACTCACAGAGACCTCAGGGTAACCACCACCCATAATGAATTGTGTGGCTGAGGGGTGCCTGAAATGGAGCAAGCCTTTGCTTGGAGTCTCAGTGTTAACTGTGTATCACTCTAGGCAGAGCTTCCCTACTTGTGTCTATAAAGCACATTCTCCATAAATGAGTCAGAGAATCAAGAATTCTAAGATGGGCCTGGCCAGCATGGCTCCATGGTTGAGTGTCAACCTATGAACCAGGGGTTCACTGGTTCGATTCCTGGTCAGGGCATATGCCTAGGTTGTGGCTCAATCCCCAGTAGGAGGTGTGCAGGAGGCAACCTATTGATGTTTCTCTCTCATCGATATTATTCTCTCTCCTTTCCTCTCTCTCTAAAATCAATAAAAACATATTTAAAAAGATAGCAAGTAGGCCTACCTCCATCCCAGGGTTGATGTGATCACTTTCTGTTTGCTCACCTCTGTGCCAACACTTCATCTTCTTTCCTGGGTTTAATCTTCACAAGATCCCGTGACCTAAATACTGTAACTATCGTCATGTTGCAGATGAGACCACTGAGGCTAATGGAGATTAAGTAACTAATTTGCTCTTATCATTCAGCTAGTGTCAGCTCTAGGACTCAGTGGCCCCAGGATAACCTGGCTGCCAAAGTCCCGGAATGGAGATGGAAAGTGAGGCCTCCACAAGGACCTAACGCTCACCGCAGCCTTCATGCCACTCTCCTGGCTGAGAAAGGGCTCTAGGACTCCCCCGGGCAGGTGGCTTCTTGTTCAGTCCCGGGGCCACGGAAACATCAACTTCTGATCCAAGGTCATCCCTCTAAATGGCAGTGACTTAGAAGATTAATAATAAGAGCTTGTTGTACTTGAAGAGGTGTTTTTTTTTTGTTTTTTAAATTTTTTTCCCTTTCCTTTTGCTTCTGTTTCCCATTTCCTTCTTTTCTTTCTTCCTTCCTGGCAGAAAAGATTCTTTAAAAATTTACTTTCGATCTTAGTTCTCCCTTAAACATTTAAGTTAGACTTTTAAATCTTATTATTCTATTTATAACATAGGAAGTTTTAGCTATCAGTTTTAAGGGCTTTGATAATGTTTGATCTTGCTTACAAACTCAGTAAGTAAACAACTTTATTATTTCAAATAGACATTTTACATTTGATGTATTTCTTTTAATTGCTTGAGATAAACAAAAAATTTCTGAGTATTTAAATGATCCTAAAGTTTAATAAGTTAATCTTGTGAACACAGTAAATCTAAAGTTCTCTCATATGTTACAATGACTGTATACACTTAGTAAGATTTCAACTTAAAACCATACATTGACACCTATTACTGAATTACACATTCTAATTTGGAATTCTAAAGATATCATTTTATTAAGTCAAATTCTCTTAAGTTTCATAAGAACATAAATTATATAAAGAAAACCAAGGTCTTCTTAGAAATATATATTATTACTATGATCTTGACTCTTTGAAAACATTCTCTTTTTAGTTTAAATCTTTCAGGACTAAAAGATGCATACCTTCTGAACCATCCCAGTAAACTCAGGTTGTCCAACCTTTAAAACACCCAGTTCATTGATGTTATTTATAACCAAGGATTTGGGCCAGTCATGATACCCTCAGCCACAGACTTCATGGGGGATTCTTCTTACCACCCCCAGGCAGAGTGTCTTTTTATAATCACTGCGTCATGGGTTTTAAACCTGAAAGGGAAATCTGACATCTCAATTTTATTCACTCACAAACTTGCTATGCTCATTCACGTTGATCACTGATTTGAATTTCTCATCTCTCTGATTCTTAAGGCTTGTTTACACATGTTGCATCTAAAGTCTTTTGAACTGCGTAGGGCCCTACAATATGTAACCATATTTTCCTTATAATGTATATTATTTCAGGGATATATATCTCTTATAGATATTCAGAATGGGATATGATTATAATTTGGGTGTTCTATGCCTATACATGACTGTGGTCACAAGTCATGAAATCACTGCGATCATTATCATTGGTCTTAAAAATTAAAGTCCAATAGTATATTACTTAAAGGCATGAGTAAGAAAGCCCAGAGTTTAATTCCTGGTTTCTCCACTTACTAGTCGTGTGATCTTGGACTGATTACTTAACCTCCTGGGCTGTCGCTTTCTTATTTGTAAAATGGAGATAATCGGTGTATCTAGTTTTAAGATTGTTGTAAAAGATAAATTGAATACTACAGGTAATGATGGGTCAGAATCTAGCACAAAGTGAACAGTCAATAAGTGCAAGGTATTAGTAGTATTAGGGCCAGTTAGTCAGCTCCTAGTTAGAGAATTTTGTCATCTGGGGAGAGGTGAGGAGAGGTGAGAAAAGGAGATTTAGTAAATACCTCAGGATTAAAACCCAGGCAAAGAGAACTGAAAAAAATTTTTATTTTTTTAAATAAAAGTTATATAAATAAACCAGTATCCAAATGGGAATTTTCCTTCAAATTGGCTGAGTTGTCGGTGGGTCTATAAAGCCTGGCTTCAGGGGCCAGACTCTGCAGCCAGCCTGACCTTCAGCCACACTCCTCTGGTTCAGGCTATAATTACCTTTCTCTGACACAGAAGCCCTAAAGAGTGGGCGAACGCACACTAATTTAAGACAAGCAAGCATGTCCATAGCTCATAGAGTTTTTATTTACTGAGAAGCTTAAGCGACAGAAAAACAAGTTGTCCAGAAGAAGGATCTGGGTCACACGCACATCTCGTGTTACATCCTATGGACGTTATTTCCTTCAGAGTCGCGAGCTGGGGGCTTTTATCTTCATGGAAAGGGCTGTGGGAGAAGAAAAAAAAAATCATTCCTTAGGGGAAATGACCTTCTTTTGGTGTGTCTGCGACAAGGAGTCTCAGACCCCATCCCTCTGCAATCAGGACAGCCGACAGTGGTGCACACAGGTAAACAAGTCAAAATATACCTCGCCCAAAATAGCTGCCTGCAGGACACCCCAGGGCTTTGTGTGGGGCCCAGCGGCCTGGCCTGGATGCTGGCTGGGGGGCCGGCGCTGGGCTGGCGCGTTTCCTAGGGAAGCAGGGAAAGTGCAGGAGACCGTGTTTGTGACCCGACAGCAGTCACTGGTCCTTTCCCCAGGAAACCTTGGACTGTCTTAGATGCTCCTCTCTCCTCCTCCGTGCCAAACACATTCATCTCCCAATCCTCGGTGGAGATTTTCGTTTTTCTTTCCCTTTGAAGAAAAACAAGCAGAGGAAGCGAATGTAATGTCACAGCAAGCAATTCTTGGCGAGCCTTGCTCCAGGCATCTATTCAGAGGTTGTATTTCATCAGACTATCATTTTCTCTCATTCACCCAAACCACTATTCCCCCAAGAGGCCATTTTCTTTGGGTTGAAAACTCTCATGTTCACTCAGGCTGGAAGGGGCGCCGGGAGAGGAGCGGTGAATAAAGCCAGCTGGCCTGCACTCGCGAGGGCGCGCACAGCCCCCAGCTGCCCGCGCTGGCGGCGGAAAGCAAAACCCCTTCTCCAGTGAGGGCGCAATCGGAGACAACTCCATAGGCCGCCCCTCGGCTGCGGACGCTCCCTCCCAGCCTTTCAGGGACCCTGGCAGCGCCAGCCACGCGCCAGGATCCCTGAGGGTGGTAGACGTGGCGAACCACGGCCTGGGAGTCAGAGAAATCTGTGCCACCTCCCAGATTTCCGAGTTCGGCAAGTTACTTCACTCCTCTAAGCTTCTTTCTGTCAACTGCAAAATGAAGACAACACGTTGTGTGCTCACTGAGCTCTAATGAGGAACACATATGGTGCAGGTGAAAGTGAGCTGTAAAATAACACAGAACACGAGGGTTAGATCGGTTGTCATATAGCAGTGTGACAATGTCCAAGGCTGGTAATGGGTGAACGTCTGCATCTAGGAGCCTGCGGATGAAGGCGCAATCTATATCCATGTCAGCACGTGGATAACTTATGTTGGTGAGCTTTGGTTTTATTCTTATAACACCTCTTTGAAGTAGATGCTATTTTTGATTCTAGAGAAAAGGAAAAACTGAGATTTACAGGAATGGAGGGACATGCTTAAGGAACCCCCAAAGTAGCAGTGACTAAATGTTTCCTAGCTATAAGACAAAAACTCTTTCCACTGTCCTACTGTGTTGGAGCTATAATAGCAGAAACAAGTTTACTGTATATTCTAAAATTCTATGGCTATAGGTTTAGCCCCATTGTATGTAGTTCATAGGGGTACTTCATAAGTGTTTGTTCTTACTAATATAATAGGGTGCATTTTAGAACTTGTGTTTGCCTCAGGAGAAACCACTAGCAACTGAGGAAGGTAAATAGAGCTTTGTTTTTCAGGAACCCTCCTTGACCCTTTGAGCTACTTTCCCATTTTCCTTCTTCCTGTGATCTACTTAAAATTCAGTTCTCTTTCCCTATTCTATTTCCTGTCCATATAATTATTCCTCAGCCCCCTCCAAGCGCTAGAGAACTCTACTAGATCTTTAGTTTTCCTCAGTCCCCTTCTGATTCCTTATTTCTGTTGTTACGATATGACATACAGTTTTGGCCAGTCCTCATTGCATCTGAGAGCTGTGTCTCCTCTTAAGTGACCTCATCAGGCTTGGTGGCCAAACTCATGCCTGACATACCATACAAATGCCACAGTAGGCAGACAGTGAAGTTACAACAGAAAAAGTGCAAGAAATGTGCCAATGCAGTTGAATGGCTTTGAGGAGCTATGAGACGTTTCTAAGAGTCAGTGTTTTTATTCTGGGTACAGGAAAATACCAACAGCTGAAGTCACTCTCACTAGGCTCTATTGTTTGAAGCAGTAATTGTGGCCTTCTGCTTCTTTTCCAGGTTCCGATGGAGGAGGCGGTTGCTGGTGATCTCTGCTCCTAATGATGAAGACTGGGCCTATTCACAGCAGCTCTCGGCCCTCAGTGGTCAGGCATGCAATTTTGGTGAGTGGGAAGCCTCGTCATCTTTGCTGTCCCACACCACTCTCTTCTTGGTCAACTCTAACATGAAACATAGAAGTTTAGCTCATTCAAATATTCCCCAGTCCAGACTGTGGATTCCCAGACACTTACTCAATTATGTTGAATATAAAGTTGCTTTCAGACTAGAGCCTTGGTCGACTAGGGTCTATTTTTCCCCCTCAATATTCTCCCCTCTCAGGTTCTTCATTGAAGTTTTGAAAATACCTGCTGCTTTACTTTCAGTGATCTGTATTATGTCATATATATGTCTCAAGATCATATACAGGGTGTGTCTCCCCAAAATGTACACATACTTTAACAACTGATTGCTATTACATTTTGAAAGTGAAATGTATTTTAATAAACACAGCCTTTATAATTATTCAAGGTGTGTATACATTTTTGGGGGGACACTTTGTATATCATCATTTACTTAACTAATCATCATTTACTTAGGTAATTCTTTGGTACCAACATTGGGTACTTCTCCACAAATCAAATGTTTTTTGTAAAACATGAATGGCTTTGGGAATTAAGGTATTAATTGAAGCACATTATACTATATTGCCATTCCTTTAAAAGGCACAAAGAAGATAGCAAGATGTGTTAAACAGAACTTTATTTTTAAGACAACCATGCCATTGCAGTGAATTTCCCAGTGTTTGGAAAACTAATATATATTTGTGTGTGTGTGTGTGTGTGTGTGTACCAAACATTCTTATCCTCATGGTCTGATAGAACTAATACCATTTTGAATGCGGATATATAGAAAGGAAAATGCATAGTACATAGAACTTACTACCAAGTTCAATGGTGAACCACGGAGATAATGGCAATTTCAAAAGTGGAAATCACAACTGAAGTCTCATTTAAGATACATCTCTGCAGAGGAAGAATTTTTGCAAGAGTCATGGGCGTGGGGAAGCAGCAGGGGCCACAGTTTTTAAAAAGTTCATTATTGGACCATAGATGAATCAGCATTATTTTGATACTTCTATTAGGAAGAGGAATCCATAGTTAGTTATAAAACTGTACTTGATCTATCGAAGGGGAGGGAGAGAGTTTTATAAAGCATGAACAGAGCCTGGCTTCTAGCTATGTACCAGTCAGTACCAGTAAGTTATAAATACATTTCAGTTTTTATTTATACTCCTATTATCAAGGTTAGTAACTTAAGACTTTATATCAACATACACAAGGTTTCATTGTGCCACTATTCTTAAGCATATCTTAAATTATTTATTGCCACAAATGGTGCTAGAAAACAGAAGTTCTTAGAGTAGTTAATGACCCTCCACAATAAGAATATAAATAAAATCATGACTCGTTAATTTTCTAAAGACGCCTTTGCCACAGCGATTCAGCGGTTTTTAATCTCTGCACACAGAGCCTAAGTCACATTACTGTAGGCAAGCTCTTCTGTTTACAATATATAGGACATGTGAACAAATCCTGTTTGTCAGGAATAATTAGATTCACGATCTTCCCTTTTGGAAACACGACTCAACCATGCGTGGAACAGAATGTTTCCCTTCTCTGGAGGAAGAGTCAAGACCACGAACATTTTTTTAAAACAGCGTTTTTTCTTAAGCTCCTCCTTAAAAGAGGCCTCCCATAGCAGCTTTCATTTACTCCCCTGGACAATAAACACATCAGTATTTTTATTATTAGCCCCAAGTTATTACCCTGACTAGGCTGGGATTTTGTCTAAGCTCTTGAGAGGATGAATTGACAGCCCCCTGGCCCTCCTGTTCCTTTCTCCTGAATCCCTCCCGGGTGCTTCATCTTCAAAAGAATGCCAACGAGCTACCAAGGCATGACCTCTCCATCCTGAAATTTAGCTGAGGATGGGAAGCAGACTGTGCTTGCCTAGGTGTGACCTACCCCTCTGAATCCTCTAAATAAGTGATAAGAACCTGCCCTTTAAGCGACAAACTTTATGAGTGATTTGGGAAGCCAGAATTATTTCTTTATCAATCACAACGAATGGGGGTCTTCAGGCTTTTCTCTGAAAGTTATCCAGGTATGTTTATGTGACTTTTTTCAGAACACTAATCAGTTTAGATCATCTCAGGTACTTTAATGTTCCAATGACTTTATTTTCGTTTTGTCATTTAATAAAGTGAGAATCACTGTTCTAGAGCAGATTCTTCTATTTTAATCTCAGAAAAAGCCACACCCCCCAAAGCAAACAAATCTGACCCTGTTGTTAATTCCAAAATCTGCAGTTCATCTTTTTCAAGGTTTTAGAAGTATTTAAATATTTTCTATGGGATAATTTAAAAATAGATTATTCTATCTAATCAGGTTATAGTCTATATTCTCTAAGTTCTATAAACTTAGAGATTTTAATTGTCAGACACTGATCTTTGGAAATAAAAGATGACGTAGAGCCCTTTTCACTAATTCTATGGCTATCTTTTTTCTCTTAGGTCTGCGCCACATAACCATCCTGAAGCTTTTAGGTGTTGGAGAAGAAATTGGGGGAGTCTTAGAACTGTTCCCGATTAATGGTATAGTGTTATTATTTTATAACAGTGTGAACGACTCTTAGGTTCAGTTAAATTATATTGAATTATGTGCAAACAGTGGGTATACCTCTAAGGTACACTCTACTTCCTTTGTACACACAGACATGTGTATGTGTGTGTGTGTGTGTGTGTGTGTGAGCATGCCCACACAGTATGTGTGTAGATGAAGGGGAAGTGGAGTGAAAAAATTAACATTGTTTCTAATATAAAATCACTCATAAGTGATGGTAAAAATATTCACTTTCTTAACTATTGATTTATGTCTGCATAGCACTGTCTGGTTTACAAAGCATTTTGATCTCTGTTATCTCATGTAATTCTCACAATGGTACTATGAGGCGCATAGGTTATATCTTATTGATTCCCTTTCAACAGATGAAGACATTTACTAAAAGGCTCCGAAAAGCTGAAAGAAAATGCCTAGTGACTAAAGGTTTCAGAGGGCACTTCCAGCCTTCCTTCCGAGATCACGCTCTTCACATGAGAAAATGTGTATAAAATCCAGGCACAATGCAGGACAGTGTCACTAATCATAATAGTTTGAATACATTTGCCCAGCTCTTACGTAATTGGTGTTTTTCACTTTCGACAATGAAATAAGCTTTTTTTATACAGACAACAGCATCAAAAGAAAAACTGCAATTGCAAAGAACTAATTAAGCTAACTGGAAATCAGCTTAGAAATATAAACAATATAACCTTTGTCAGTGACAAATTTTAAATAAATTGATCTTGGCAGGATTAAATTGAGGGACTGGGTTTATATGTTATAATGTTCCTGTAAAAGAGACATCATGTGCCCCAAAGTCTGACACTAATACTGTTGCAGAACAGCAGGGACCTTTACTTTCTAGCAAGAAAAAACAGCTAACTTCTTTCACTGGATTTTGAGCCAAAGAGAATAGACTCACGGGACCTCTCTTCATTCTTGCCGTGATTTCTTCTCACTTTGTTTTCCTGAGTGCTGACTTCCATCCACTGACAATTTTCCTATCCTATTCCAGGGAGCTCTGTTGTTGAGCGAGAAGACGTACCAGCCCATTTGGTGAAAGACATACGTAACTATTTTCAAGTGAGCCCTGAGTACTTCTCTATGCTTCTAGTTGGAAAAGACGGAAACGTAAAATCCTGGTATCCCTCCCCAATGTGGTCCATGGTGATTGTGTACGATTTAATCGATTCGATGCAACTCCGGAGACAGGAAATGGCCATTCAGCAGTCACTGGGGATGCGCTGCCCAGAAGATGAGTATGCAGGCTACGGTTACCATAGCTACCACCAAGGATACCAGGATGGTTACCAGGATGACTACCGTCACCATGAGAGCTACCACCATGGATACCCTTACTGAACAGAAATATGTAACCTTAGCCCCAGCCAGTTTCCCCTTCAGCTGTTAAAGCCGCATGTGGCCAGCTGCATAAAGGAGCTCTACCCACATTCCACACTGCCTACAGTCCTTCCTTTTTCCTTCAGTGTTCTTCCCAGATTAAATAATAGCAAACCTTTGCTTACTCATGAGTTGTTATTGAAGCCTTAAATCATAAAGACGTTTAAAAGAATTGCTTGTTTCCCTAACTGAAAGGGATCTGGTGCTGAATAATGGTACTGAAAATGGATATTTTACTTCTCTTACATGATGGACATCATTTGGAATATAGAATTTTATAGAATAAGAATTTATGTCTCTCTTTTACAATTTTTTGGTATTAATTGGTAAGTGAAAACTATGATAAAGAAAATTAAAGATCGCAGCCTATATTTTCAGGAAACACCTGAACAGTTGGAACAGACAGAACAGATAGTTTCTTAACCTTCTCTGAAATGTCAATCTAGAAATGATTAAGATGGCTCTGCTTTCTTTATATTGTTATATCTTTCATAAAGCTTGATACCACAGGAGTCCAGTGATATTGGCTGCCAAACCAGGGACAGTACCTAAACCAGCTTTTCTATCGTAGCCACTTCTGCTCTGTTGCTGTTATCTTCAGTGTCTGCTCAGAGACAGGGCAGGGAAAAGGAATCCCTAAAGCACCAGCAGAATCTGACGCTGCTGCTAGAGGTGACACTGACAGAGTTCCACAGGCACCCTGGACTTCCTGGCATGGAACACCTTGACCCCTCACACTTGACTCCTGTACTTACTTGCTAATGGGCCTGTTACCACACTGGACCTTGTAAAATAAAATCACAAAGAAGGAGATTATATCCAGGCGTTCTTTTGTGTTTTCAAAGGCAAATGTTTCTGTATCACAGTGGATAAAATTGTAGCTGGAGTGCAAAATACAATCTTTTTATTTGAAAAAGAACATTTATTCCTTACCTATGGCACACAATACCCTCCTTTTCTCCCTCCCTCTTTTCCTTTTTTCTTTCCTACTTTTCTTTTTTCAGAAAACAACTACCAAGTACTATTAGCAACTAATATCCATGAGCTGGCCCCAAGGCAGTCAGTCAGATTCCCAGGCATTAGCATCCTGACAGTGCCAGCCTCTACTAATAATGGGGTGCTTATGTTTTGCCACTGTTACTAATAATAACTAATTCTTCAAATAATCTTTGTACTGCTTATTGACTCTAATGAGCACAGATATCAATAACTGCATTCAAGCCACATGTGAATGTTCGCTATTAACTTACCTGTGCCTATTTGCACAAATCTGCCTTCACATCATCTGCACTTTGTTATAATTAGAGTAAAAGTGGACATTGTGACTCAGTGAGCTTGAGAAATCCCTTGTTTCGCCCCTCATTCTCCATGAAGATCATTCTTACCTGTTTTACAGGCAACTGAGGTCCAGAAAGGTCAAGCGACTTTGGAACACAGTTCTCTTACTGTGTAAATTATGCTCCCACCACAGCCCTCTCCCATGGTAGAGAGCTTTCCTCCTCCCTCCTTCTAGAACAGTCTGTACCAGCTGCTAGAGAAGTGCATGGGGGAGAGCCAGGCTGATGTGTGTTGCTCTTAAATTTATGCCAAGGTGAAGCACAGCTTAAAATCGCCGATAGAAAGGAATTTCCTTACCATTGTTTCTGAAACAATGCAGAGACAATTTTTAAGTAAGAGGCCCAAATAGTTTCAGTTTTAGGAAACATGATAATGATGGAGTTTCATGTCCCAAGGAAATGAGTTAGATATAAATAGAAAATTTACTTCCAGAATAATATCAATAAGGTTGTAGCTCCTGCAACCAAAGACAGACAACCCTTTTTCATCACCTCAGATTACTTTTTCAATCATTCTTTTGGTTTCACTGGCACAGAAATTAATAATTAGCAATGCACCTGGATTCTTTCTCTAATGAGTGGGCAAGAAGTCACGGGTCATTATTTGGAGCTCTGTACAATTAGCCATAGCTCAGCAAAAACCCCAAAATACCTTCAGAGGAAGATACTACTGGTAAAAGTTCACAAATTCTATAATCTGATAAAATACAAAGTATATTACAGCAAATGAGAGAACTGGAGAGTTAGGTTACATGAATCTGTTGTCTGAGGGTGTTGATCAGAGTTTGAAATCTGGGTACTGTTTTTCTGTAAAAGCATTTCCTTCCAAACAATAGCAACAAAGAAAAATGGTAAGGAACAAAAAATATATGCGGTCCCAAAAAATGTAGACACACTTTAACAGCTGATTTCTATTACATTTTGAAAATGAAATGTATTTTAATAAGCACTGCCTTTATAATTATTCAAAGTGTGTCTACATTTTTTTAGGATACTCTGATATAGTTCCTGAGAAAGAGTGTGGATTACTGTATTTAAAGAGAAAAGCTCCCAGTTGAGGTAGGGAAATCTGGAAGACTCTGAAAAGAACACAGCCTTGCCAAAGTTACTGGTTGTCACAAGTCCCTTCCATGAATTTCCAAGAATTGTTTTTCACCAGAGAAACTGCAGGCTCTGAGGTGAATATAAATTCAGCAGAGAGATCCTTCCCCTGCTAGAGACAGGGTTCAGGTGCAGTAGAGTCCGCAACGCCCAGATGGTCTCCTTTTCTAGTTTAGTTAATACTGAAACCCACACTCTCTCAACTTCTAGAGTGCCCAGGATAAAAACAGCTCGAGACCAGGGTGGATGGTGACCTCAGCAGGCCCTGATTGTTGAGCTCAGGACTCAATAATGTATGGAGATTACAGATAAAGAGAAGCCTCTTGAAAAGAAACTGTGTCCATTGCTCTGCCACCACGATTTCTCCTTTCCCTGCTGAATGCTTTCCTTTCCTTTCTCCTCTTTGGCTGCTCTGCACTCAATGGTTTGGGGTGTGCGGATAGTGGGGTGTAGTTGGTGAGTACTTTTAACTTCATGACAAAATGAAGCAGTTAAAATGCTAACCACTTCTCTTCAGTTCTCTCAGAGTTGCAGCAAAGCTGTTTTAGAGAATCTTTCTCTTAGATTTTTTCCTCTTATCTTTATTATTGAAAGTATTACAGATGTCCCCTTTTCCCCATTGACCCCTTCTACCCCAAGCCCGCCCCCACCCCAGGCCTTCCCCACCCTATTGTCTGCGTTTGGGATTATGCATAGATGCATATAAATTCTTCGGTTAATCTCTCCCCACCCCCCCACCCCACCTTCCCTCTGAGATCCCTCAGTCTGTTCCATGCTCCTGTGTCACTGGATCTATTTTGTTCATCAGTTTATTTTGTTCTTTAGATTCCACACATAAGTGAGATATGAGCTCAAGAATCAAGGTTACAGAGGTGTTTTGTGTTGGCCTCAGCCTATGATAGTGATGCCATCAGCCTGAGGCACTCACCCGGCCCGTCCTACTGTGGCAGCCCACACGGACATTTCCCTGAGCAGAGCCAACGTCGCGGTCTTGTCCTTACTGTGAGTGCAAGATGCGCTTCAGCAACAACCTTCATGGAGCGATGGAAAAAACAAGTTTATTACAGGTCGTGGAGGGTACACACAGCTAGGTCACAGGTAGAAACAGAGCGGACCAGGGGTTTTGACTTTATTGGGGTTGAGAATGGGGTTCCTAGGGTTTCATGGGTTCACTCTTTACTGGTGAATTTAAAATACAAGAGCAGGAGTTAAGGTGCGGGAAGCGTGGCCCAAGTGGTCAGTTATCTAGGTCATTCAGGGCTTTCTACAAGGGGGAGCTTCAGCCCTGGCCAGGTGGCTCAGTTGGTTGGAGCATCACCCCATACACCAAAAGGTTGTGGGTTCGATTCCCACTCAGGGTGCATATGGGACGCAATCCATCGATGTTACTCTCTTACTTTGATGTTTCCCTCTCTCCCTCTCTCCTGCTTCCTCTCTGTCTGAAATCAATAATATTAATAAAAATCCTCAGATGGTTAAAAATAAATAAATAAATAAATAAATAAATAAATAAATAAATAAATAAATGGGAACTTCATGGGCAGGCAGCTGGCTCTTTCTTTAGTTATGTAGTTGGCAATATGTTTATTTGAGATGGATGTCTTTGAAAGGAACGCCTTGGCAAGCCAAAGCTATTGTCAAATGAAAAAAGCTAATTGTCAGGCACTTACACTACAGGTGGTGAGGGGCAGATTCAATGGGTGTCCTAGAAGGGCCACTGGACTTGGGAAAACTGCTGGTCCTTGCCCTGACATGTACTTACCTGCATGACATGAGATGAGTCACTTTACCGCTGAGGCTCAGTTTCTCATTTCCAAATAAGAGAGTAGGACTAGAGATCTAAGATTCTGTCTAACTCAGTGACATTTATGAATCCTTCTTCACCTTTAGGGAGTAGAATGCTACGCTCAGAGGTTTCCTGTGGTCCAATTGAATTGAATTCTCAGGGAATCCAGACTTCATAGTTCCAAATTCAGTTCCAGATGTTGAGAGGGTTGGGGAAAGGTATTAAATAACTTCACTGAGTTCTTCCCAGCATAGCGCAGTGCAGCAGCTGATCAATGAGGTCATCACCTCTAACACACAGAAACCCTCATCATCTCCTTGCGGCCAGACTGGCACTTCCAAGGACATTCAGGTTGGCAAAGACCGTGAGCATCCCGAACGTTTAAGGAGTCCCTCCAACAAGGCACAGGCTCGTTCTTCACAATTTTGTAATTTGGTGACCACACGCATTATCTGATATCCTGAAGCTTGGACAAACTGGGCAGTCCTTGGCAGACTGCAGAGGCCTTAAATATTAGTACTTTCTTTCTAGAAATCAAAAGAATAGTCCTCTATCCTCCAAACTATGGGTGGATACGTGTGCTAAGGAGGCTGGGTGAAGAGATGGGGTGATTTTAAATTGATAAAACAGACCCTGGGCAAAATTTTCTTTGGCTTCCCTCCTCCCCCGTTAAGCACCCTTTTCCTCTCTCCGACCGTTTCCCCCTTTCCCAGGCCCCTCTCGCATGATCCATTCTGGCTCACAGATGGCTGTAACTGATTAGGTGTAACTGAGAGGCCAAAGGTGCCACTCTTTCCAAGGATATCTACAGTGCAAAAGGAGATCCTTGAAGGAGGGAGGGAGGGAACAGCTTGGCAAGCCATTTCTGGACGATTGCCAACCCCGGGAAGCAAACCTCACTTTCTTTCCCCAAAATGTTAAAGTAAATTCCTCCTGCAGACGTGACCATCACTCTGTCTCCTTCAGTCCTCTTTTCCATCCTTGGCCTGCTTCTTGTCATGAACACTTTTTAGAGAGCCAAATTGGAACAGAGTGGGCAGAGGCAGGTATAAGCCCAAATTTGACAAGGCCCGATAGAAATAGCTGAAAGCCTTGATGTGCAAAGAACCATCTGGTCACTTCATTTCTTAATCCAAGTGACTAACTTGCAGGTTAGACGCAAAGTTATACGAGGATTCAAACATTTATTGTTTTTCTACTATTTTCTATGTAGTCTGCTAGAAACCAGGAAAAAAAACTGAAAAAGACATTTATTTCCCTGTACAGACTAGTAGAGAACAGTCATGGACACAGTTAATTATAAGGTGGTATATATAATCAATGGCAGGTCCTTATTGGAAGTTGGGTAATAGGAAGGGACCAGGGAGAGATGAGTGAGGATAGTCCTTCAATCTTTTGGAGGTTAGGATTATTACACTGCTCTTCCTGTCAGGCTCCACATGATTTGAGCGAGTCCCTCATATTGATTTCGTTGTCACCATGGTCAGTGGCTTTTGGCACTCTTTCCCCGGGCAACTTCTTACCTCTCCCAGATTTAAGATGTCCATGGAAAGATGGTGGTACTAGTATTAACTCATTCATAAACACCGCCCCCCTCCCTGAAATAAACCAAAGTGAACAATAAGAGAAGAAAACTGCATTAAGGTTAAAACTAAGGAACAGTCTTAGTCTTGCAGCATAAACTTTGGGAAAACTGACTGCTAAGAAAGATCATACACTTGTAATCTATTGTTCATGCAAGGATCAGCTGTGGCTGAGAGGACAAAGAGAGGTGGCATGGCTATAGCCTGTCTTTTTATACCCCTTTTGATCCACCTAGCTTCCTAACTGAAGGAGGGAGGTTTGGAGACAAGGGTACATATACATACAGGGTGTCTCAAAAAAATGTATACACACTTTAACAGCTGATAGCTCAATTTTGAAAATGAAAGGTATTTTAATAAACACTGCCTTTATAATTATTCAGAGTGTGTACACATTTTTTTGGGACACCCTATATGTGGAGCACAGAGTTGGTTTACAACTAGACTGGAAAAGCTCTATCTTCATCTCTACGGACATGAGGATATTTGGTTTTTGACTTTTGGTCAAGATAAGGGCAGTGGGATTTATGATGTGACATTTAAAGTCTGAAACTACCTTGGTAATCCCCAGCATCAGTTAATTTAATGATGGCACCCAACTGGCCTGATAAATTAAGTAAACCTGCCTAATTACATGGCCAGAGAGGCATAACTATCCTGGGAAATTCCACTTTGAGGTCTCCCAAGGTCAAGATCCCTCATACAGTTCTTGGTAGTCTGAGCTGGAGAAAGTGACGACACCATGGTGACAGCACAGTCTGTGTACAAATAAAAGCCCTGGGGCGCTTGGACCTGCGACCTCCTTCAGACCCCCAATGTCTGCACTCTCCTCTCCTTGCTGCACTGTCTTTCGCGTCTAAATAAAAGTCTCTGTGAGTGTGCTCTGGGAAATCTGGTGAGCCTTTTATTTATTTATTTATTTATTTATTTATTTATTTATTTAAATATATCTTTATTGATTTCAGAGAGAGAAAAGGAGAGGGAGAGAGAGAGAAACATCAATGATGAGAGAGTCATTGATCGGCTGCCTCCTGCACGCCCCCACCTGGGGATCAAGCCTGCAACCCGGGCATGTGCCCTGAACGGGAATCGAACCCCAATCGCCTGGATCCTAGGTCGACGCTCAACCACTGAGCCATGCCCGGCCGGGCTGGTGAGCCTTTTAAACAGATGAACTTGGAAAATCTTTGCAGGGTGATGTGTGTAAATTGTACATATAATAATTTACAAAATAAGAACTATTAAAATATTGTATACAGTGGATTAAATGCATATAACATAAGAATATATAAAATATTATGTAAGTACATAGTATACAATATAAAAATCCTAGTAGCAAATGTCACAGCTGTAGAGAAAGCTCATGTGCTGCTTTCAAGACACTTCACTTAACCTGACTTCTAATCCAGGCAGGGGCTCAATCTAAAACAAGGAACAAACTAAATCTCAAGTGATAGCCCCGCTTCACAAAGAGGAGACAGTGTTAGCCGTCTTTATGGAACTGGCCCTCAAAGCAGGAGTTTCAACCACTGTAGAGGAAAAGCACACATCTAGAAAGTTTCTTCAGTACAGTTTTCTATGGTCCCTGCTTCCCTTCCACCTCCTTGAAGCAGCTTCCAGCTGTTTAGCAGAACTTCAAAGATGGCACTGAGGGTCCAGGCAAAGAGCAATTAGATAAAGGAGACTCTCCCGGCATCATTTTGTGGCAAACACTAGGCCTAATTGGAATGTTAAATTTTGTGTAAAGATGGGGACACAGAAATCTTAAAAGAAAGAACCTATACAAAAGGTATTCATGCACCTAGGCTTAAAACACAGCTCACCCACAACGGGGGAAAAATCTGTATCTATATGTAGATATATACAAATATACATACACACACACACACGTAATATAGCAGAAAAACATCTCATTTCTTGGTAAACTAAATGATAAAAAAGATATTTCTGCTTCGGAAAAAAGGGTGACTTGAGAATAATTTTCCAGACAAGCTGTCACTTATATTTAAGCGGCTACAGAAAGCAATAAAAAGTGCAAAATCTCTTTGAGCAATATGACTAGAAAAAACTGACAGTTAATAAATAGTTATTAGATACTAAAAAATATGCAAAACCTCAGAAGGTACATCAGCCAAAAACCCTTTTATGAGAAAAAAATCTGTTTTAAGACAGCTCCCAGCTGAGATAAATTAGCATTAAAAAGTTATGAATGAGGAAGTTATGTCATGAACAAATTAAGTTTAATTAGCTATGATCATTGGGATCACAAACTAAAAGGCAAACTATTAATTCTAGAAAGAAAAAGTGTATAATATACAAATTTTACAAAATCAACTTCCAAATTTCACCATAACTATCTCAGCATCAAATCTAAGAGTCACCACTATTTTATGTCTCACCAAAAAAGCACAGTCAATTAAACATAACTTTTTATCACTTAGAATCTTTACTTTTATATTCTCTGATTACACAAAAGAGGGAACTATAAGTTAAATAAATGAATTGAGCTATTTCAAAACATCCTCCCATTTCAAGCCAGAATCTTTTGAATTACTTTTTGATGCAGTCTTAGATGTCTCGTTTTCCACAGAGAGTGGGAAAGAGAAATATCCATGTGAGAGCAAAACATCAATTGGCTGCCTCCTGCACGCCCCCTACCGGGGATTGAGTCCACAACCTGGGCATGTGCCCTGACCAGGAATCAAACCAGCAACCTCTTGGTGCACAAGACGACAGCCCAACCAACGGAGCCACACCAGCCAGGACGATGCAGCATTTCTTAAGAAAGTTTCTCTGTAGTCTCCAGGCATTTTTTCCCCAAGCTATTGACACTCATTTTGTAAAAAGTGATGCTTGCCATGTTCTCAATCTACCCAGGAGGTATCAATGAAAGATTTTCAGACAACAACCAAGAAGACTCTTATCCTCTCAAATGGTCCTTAAGTGGTTTGTTGAATGAAATAGCAAGAAGTTGTAGTTATCTAGTCAAAGCAAATGCCTGCATGTACAATCAAAGACAACTACCTTCATCGTTACTGCTGTGAGGCAGCAGCTATTTTAACATGCCATTGGCTTAAAACATCCCAATTTCACAGATGATAACATAAAAACATATGAGTGTGAGAGCAGACCTGGATAAAGTTCTCAGAGCTTATTAAGAAAAACTGGGAGTTGGGAGGACACATAATATCCTAAGTTCCTCATCTCTCAGAAAAAGAAGTCAATGACTGGTATTTTAATTTTTGAGGTTGATACATTTATAAATAAGGTCCTAAGTTTACTTTTAAAAATACAAAAGTACCTACTAGTAATGAAAGAAACTAGAAATGTGAGTGGAATAAATCTCAAATATTACAAGAAACTTACAGACACAAAAATATGTAAATAACAATAGAAAGAGTACAGATCTCATTTTCTAACCAAGTGTATGAAAACCAGAAAAATTTAAAAGTATGACTAAAAACCTCAATCACACTACCCTTTATTCAAAACAGAATAGTTAGAAAATAACAGTAATAACAATGCTATATTTTAAAGTCTTTGAGGACTGGCGTAAGGTGTACTTATTCCAAGGAAATTTTCTACCAGTTATAAGCATGTTCATTAACAAGAAAGAAAATAAATTTATTTCAAGTAGATAAGATAGAAAAAGAACAAAATAAACTTTAAATAATTAGAAACTGCTCAACCTATTTTTAAAAACCAGAGAAACCATCCATACACATAATTCAAAATAAGAAAAACAGAACTACAGTAAAAGAGGAAATAAAAAGAATTATGAGAATGATTTATAAATTCCTATGCAAATAAATTAGAAAATCTGGATGGTTAACTTTTTAGCAAAACACAAATAACCCAGAGTAAGCCCAGAAGAGAATAAAGGGGAAAGAGAGAATGTTGGTGGGGGAGGGGGAAGCACTCCTTTAAAAAGTGCCAAGCTGAGGCAATTTTATTGGTGAGTTCTTTCAAAACTTCAGGGAACACATAAAGCTGACGTTTTTAAAAATCTCTCAGGGAACCGAGGCCAATGAGAGTTGGCAGCTTGACCTACACCACATCCGTACGGGATTGTTAGGGGCACGGGTTGATAAATCCCAGCAGGATTAAATGCATGACCAGCCATGTCAGCAGGTTTCCTTTACCTTGGCAGAGAGAGGCTAGTGCTGGAAGCAAGTGAAACAGCAAGACAGGACGGAAGCCCTGCAGGTCCGTTTGAGGATTTACTGTGATTCTACTTGAGGAAAATATCACTTCACCGTATTCATATTTGGATAAAAAATTTATTAGTTTTAGGGCTTTGCTTGTATTTTATTTGTAAAGTTGTGTTGGTTTCCATATAAAAGCGATAAGCAAGAAGTTTATATTTCACATTATGTTTGTATGTATTTAAATAACTGCGAAGTAGAAAAAAGGCCAATACTGAGATCTGTGAGAATATTTTTTTTCCTTTCAAGGGGGGATATGTATTACTCAATTTTAGAAAGACTACTTAGGCTTTAGAGAAGGAAAACAATTCTGTCCTTTCTCTGCCTCTTCTCCTTTACACTAGAATGGTAAGTTTATGGGGAAAAATCTGGACGTAAGGAAATGGGAGAGTTGCCAAGGACGGGGACTGTTTTGTCAAGCTTGTTTGGGCCTGTGCAAGAGCCAGAGGAGTCCCTGCAGCTCCACAGTCCAATCCAGTGCACAAGCAACAGGACTTCCACATGGGGATTCAGAGGCAAAAAGCCTCAGAGTTATAAAGTAATTCTGCCCTCCGTATCTCCTCTGCACATGGATCTTGAAAACCTACGGCAGCTGACCAAGGATTTGGGACCCTGGGTCTAAGCCACCTTTCCAGCCACACTCTGTGCTTCCCCTCAGGATTAGGCTCATTGCTAGATAGAAGTTTGGTTCTAGGACCAATGACAGGTCACTGCAGGCCATATTTGTGGTTCAACCAAAGGCTATTCAGAAACCATGAAGGGGCAGACTTAGTACATTAGTTGTAGGTCTTAAACTTAGAAGAGGCTTTAAAAATAGGAAAGGACTTTAGAAACCACTTATTCCAACATCTATACCAAGGAAGGATCTCTTCTAAAATATTCTGATACAGTCTTTCCCTAAAAAATTCAGTCATAGAGAATTTATTTCCTTCTCTCTACTACTCTTCAGGAAAACGTTTTCTACTGTTAGAAAGTATCACTTGTTAGGAATAGTCTTCCCTATAAGAAAAGAATGACCACCACCCTGTAACTTTCACTGTGGTCTGGTTCTTTAGAATAAGAAGGAAACCTACTTTTTCCACGTGACAACTGTTCTCTCTAGGTTACACCAGGACTCCCAGAGCACCTGAGATGACAGGATATGGTTTCTAGACCTCTCACCTCAGTTATTCTCCTTTTAAAACAGTGGTGCCCAGAAAGGACTCCAGTGCACCCACATCAGAACTTCACACTTGAGCTACAGCTCACCCTCTGTCTCTTAGTAATGGTAAGTCAATGCAAGTAAGCCTTACTTTGAGCAATAAATGCTTTCCAAAAAGGGGGGGAAGTAATTGTAAATAAGAAAACCAAACTCCATGAAGTAGTGGACTCTTTTATGTAATATATTCTGTAGGCAATACCTTTGCAAATAATATTGTAATTTTACCTGTTCTGTAAGGTAAATATGTTCTGCATGCATTATTTCCTTAGAGTGAGGTCTTCCTATACTTGATTTTCCTTACCTTTAAAACTGTTATAGTAATGTAATCTTCCTGTTTCACAACTCTAATGGGAATGCCTATTAGGTGAACAGTTTGCTATTCTCTGAAGTCAAGATCTACTGAAAGAGTTGTTTGGGTCTCTGCCTCACTCCATTTTTTAAAATTAAAAGTACTCCACATCCCACCTCATATGACAGAGTAGTGACACAAGACATGGGTGTAATAATTATTTTATTTATAAATTTCCACCAACTCTCACCAGTCATATTAGTCTGCACATCACAGATGGGTTATATAATAGTATTATCTTATGTTCATCTGTATAAAAGTTAGGGGAAAGAAGAATCGACCGCATGAAAATGATACCTTAAGGCTCACATTCACAGTGTCCTGCTCTGTAAACACACTGGCCTATTAGCTAAAGTTAACTCTTGCCCCATCACTATCCAGCTGCATGACTGTGGGCAAGTCACTTGTTTTCTCATTTTTTAATTATCACCTGACTTCTCTACCTCAGAGTCAATTGGCTGCATGCAAAAATGTTGAAAAATACCATGCAATTGAAATGTGAAATATTATTACTATAAAGTGGTTTATTTAGTATTGGCCTTCCTCTTTTTAAAGTAATACTATTCATATTTCAGTAAAAGTCATTTGTTTGCAAAGTGACCCTTTCAAAAAGAATTTTTAGGCATTAGTCTTAGTGACAATCTGGAATGATTCTGAGGCCAGTGTCTCAACTCTTAGGAACTGGATATGATATACAATTACCTTAAGTTCTGATTAATAGCTAATAAAATGAAATAGCTTATTCTTAGTTCTCTAAAATATAATAATACAAAAATAATAAGGTCAGTCTGAGAAGGAAAAAACCCACCATAGCTTAAGTGCTGTAAAATACAAGTGATAACTGGTAACTGGGAACCAATTTTCACCTAAACTGAAGCTTATTTGTGTAGCACATTGAAAGATAATCACTAAAAACCAAATTCTCTATGAATTCCTAAAAATTAAAATTCTGAGATTTTGTTTCTGAAAAATTGCTTCTTCGGTAAAATATTTAGCATAGGATATATTAACCTCAAATCGATGCTGTAGCCAGATGGAACAGTCTTTCAATAAAATTTTTTAGAAAAAGTTATGTTGCTTTTAAATGGCAAAATGTGTATCTCCAGGGCCTTAAAATTCAAGGGGCAACCTGGGTGATGTTTATAATGATAAAAAAAAGTGAAGACTTTGGCAAACAGAGTAGAACTACATAATTATAAATATTTAGTCAACTGATCTCTATTTGTATATTTACGGGATACAGCTACCGTGATTATTACAAGGTTTTTGGAACCTTGGACAACAAGGAAAATAATTTATGAATATAGCTTGTTGATTTATCAAGTTCCTTAGACCTTTTTAGCCTTTGAGTACTCTGAGCCTTGGGTAGAACTGTTTAGGGAGTAGTTGGATATATGCACAGAGCATTTTGCTCTGGAAATGTTCTTGGTTTATCGAAGTGAAAAGATGAAAATTACACATGCTGAAAATGTGAAAGAAAACAAGGTTGTGAGACCTGCCAACTATTTGGGTACCTATTAGAAAGTATCTTCATCTGACTCGATGGCATTCTTGGGCTTGGTAAGTCTTTCCAGTTCCTCTCCATCCTAAAGCAAAAATGAAATCAGTAATTAATTAAAACAAAATAGAAATGTAATGTTTTAATGATTATGAAATAGAAAGCTCACTAACAAATCATGGATTTTATTTCATTAAACTATAGACGTAATCTGGTCAATTGAAATTAAATAAATACTGAAGTTTCTGGAAAGTTAATTTGAGATGTCTAATGAGATCATGAAAAACTGAACTAAAACTCAGTACTTGAATTTCAAAGTTAACATGAACAAAGTAAGGAGTACCCTCTGCTGGTCTTGAAGGGAAATGACTAAAGATTAGAGAAAGGAACTAGGCCTTATTACCTAAATTGATATTCTTTTACCTAAAAAGTAGAGCAAGCAGTATTATCAGACCACTGGAAAAGAACACAGGACTTTTGAATCTATACTCTGGCTGAGATCATGGCATTTGGGACTCAAGATTCTAATTTTTTCATCTGAATAATCTCTTGTATCACCATTTCAGAGACAATACTGAGGAAAGCTCCAGCATGAACTCTAATAAGAAAGAGATCAATTTTTTCACAGAATAAAATTTTCATTGTGTAAAATATTTCATATTTAGTGTTCATGAAAATTGTAAATTTAAAGTTAGGGAAGTCTATTTCATCTTTTATTTATAACAAATATTTAACTTCTCGCGTTTCCAAAAGATTATTAATTTGCTAATAACATGACTGACAGACTCTCCTAAAACAATAAGCAACTGGCAGAATGATCCTTATTCAAAATAACTGCAA
Source organism: Miniopterus natalensis (assembly GCF_054644295.1). Classification (NCBI taxonomy): domain Eukaryota; kingdom Metazoa; phylum Chordata; class Mammalia; order Chiroptera; family Miniopteridae; genus Miniopterus; species Miniopterus natalensis. Next base: position 36,883,368 of record NC_142086.1, on the reverse strand, counting down.
CAGTATTTTTCTAGAAAATATTTTTCTCTTCTAAGATGCTTTTGACAACCACCGCTTTGGTGAGATGAACAATGCCTGTCCATCTGGTGTACTGTGACTACAGGGAAAATTAAGGAGCCAGTATTTTTCCATGTATGTTTAGTAAGACTTACTAATGTTGAAGATCAAATTTTCTTATGAATGAGGCTTATTTCCCCAACAGTGGTGGAGTAGAAAGAGTAATGAGGTAGGAGTCAGACCTCATGGGTATAGTACCAGTTCTTAGCCTCTCTGAGTCTGTTTCTTTACTTGTAAAACTAGGGAGACTGGACAAGATAATCTGTGAGGCATCTTCCAGTTCTGTGACTCTATAATACTCTGATATAACTAGCACATAAGGTCCTTAAGACTGTGATTTATATTTTCCCCGGAACCCTGATAGCATTATCACGAGCCCTTGCACATAAGAAAACCAGTAAGTTTGTTGAATAAATTTTTAAAAGTCAGAGAGATCTGATACATCCTTTGATAAATCAGCACTAATCTATTTCTATTCTTGTGTAAGTATGCTTTGACTGGGGGAAGAACAGGCAAAAAGCAGTATCTTCACAAACTTACCCCACTGGAGCGCTCCCAAAGACGGCCACTTAGATCTCGGATCTTTTCTTGCCTAGGTCCATATTCCAGATCTCGGGACTTGCTGGCATTATAAATAAATATGGCAAGAAGAACAGATGGGGCTTCTAAGAAAAACTCCAGGGAGGGCCTGAAGTCAAAGACCAGGACAGACACTGTTGTGATGATGACAGTGGTAACCTGGGCCATCAAGACATGGAACATGTTATCCAAATACTTCAGAATGAAAGCCACCGAGAGGCCCTGGAATGCATTTACAAAAATAAGGGCTATTGAAAATGCATTATGGCCATAAAAAAACCCACAGTTCTTAATCTGAACACGGTTACCACTCTGAAGGCCCAGGGTCAGCCCATTAAAAAGAACGCCAAAGAAATAGAGCTTGCTGTTCTGTATGAAGATGTTTTCAGCGAGCTGGTTCCCCTCCTTCAATATCTTTTCATTATAGATATTGGCCATCGAAGAAGTAAAACACTGGACTATAATAAGAACATGGCCCAAGCCAAGATGGATGTGACTGAACACCCTGACCGTGGCATTCCACCTAGAGTCAGAAAAAGTCCACTCCTTTGCTGTGCAATTGTCCTTTCTGAGACACTCATTTCTGAAAACAAGGCAAGAATTGGATGGGCTGAAGAAAGCGTCGTGGTGGAATCCATGCCCTGCTAGGTTACGCTGTGATGTTTTGGTCCCAGCAGTGAGGGCCACAATAGAGAAAAACAGAATCAGAAGGGAAGCCCACTGTATCCAGTTTAGATGCCTCCTGTTCAAAGATGAAAAACAAGATTTTACTATTGGGTTTTTCCCTTCCCGTATCAACTGTTTCTGCTGAAAACTCAGACACTTGAGTACTTGGTCAAATAAACTGTACCCAGTTTTTGGCAGGATCCCCCACAATTCAAGTTAGTGTCTCCACTTCTTAAAATCGAGATTTTTGTTCACTCATAATAAACGTCCCTTAAGACCACTCAGTCACTTCACCTATTTACGTTTCCTTTGAGCCTACAGGCTTAACTAAACTTCCTTTCTACCTCCAGAGCTGATCTTGGACCTTTGGAAGAAAAACTTTCTTACTATAAAGCAAATTATAGAAGAGATTCTCAATCTGGTTTTCATGAACCAGAATGTGATGAACTTCACATACGTGAATCCTTGCAGTGCATGACACATCTATCCAGGTGAATTCTCAGCCCTCCCCCAACCTGGAGACCCTTCAAAGCTCTGTCAAGTTTCAAAGGTATTCACAGCCCCAAAAAGATTTATGGAAGTTGACTCCCAGATCCATGATCTAATCATACTTATAGCAAACTAATTGATAAGGCAAGGCAAGTATGTTTTTAGTATTTAATTTTTTAAAGTCTTAACAGTGCTTTATTTATTTTGCCTAACAACAAACTTGTGGGACATAGAAGATATACATTATTATTATCCTGTTTTGTGAATTCATTCAGTTTAACAGATGTAAGCAGCTACGATGTGCCTGGTATCCTGGGAAGATAAAGACTTGATGTCCATCCTCGAGGAATTTACACTTTAATAGGGAGAGAGCCATGAAACTAAATGACAATATAATGTGTGACAAGTGGTACACAGAACTGGGGTACAGTGAAGAAGGAACATTTGAGCCTGTAAGGGAGTCAGGTATTGCTTCAAAGAAATGATCCTTGAGTGGAAAGATGAAAAATAACTTGTTTGCCATGTGAAAAGGGAGCTGGTGATATATCCAGGCAGAGGGATGAGTCTATGCAAAGGCAACAAGAATGTATAGTGTTAAGAGGAATAGCTGACTCAGGTTGGGGTTGACAGGGAGGCTCTGGGAGGCAGATCTTCAAGTTTGAAGATGGATTAGTCAGATGAATAAAGGAACACCAGCATGGGGGAAAGAGAATAGCATAAGCAAAGACAGAAGTGTAAAGTAACAGGTAAGAACTAGGAGTTATAAGAATTTAGGAGCATTATTGAGCACAGACCATGGGTCAAGCAATTAATGTTCTACAGGAGGAAACGATGTTCTGAGGGGTTAACTGACCTCTTTAAAGTCATGTATTTATGAAAGGGCAAGGAAGGGATCTGAGCCATGTTTTTCTATGTCTTCCTTCTGGACCAATGCATCTCTTAAGCATAGTAATTCAGAGTTCTCAAGATGTATATACGTCCAATTTCACCAATGCTTCCATAGAGCTTCATGCTATAAAACTGTTAAATGCACAGACCAGCCTAGACAGCACACACCTGTGCACACGATCATGTCTTCTCACGCATACAGTGATGAGGCTAGTGCAGCCCTAGGCCATGAGGCTAGAAACTGTGAACTAGCCACATACATTTCTGAGGATGCAGCTGGTATGCTTTAAATGGAAACAGAAAATAAAGGACAAAAAGTGGGTGCCCAATTTATAAAAATCATTATAACCAATCTGTATGTCAAATCAAATGAGGCAGGGACTGGTTGAAAGAAGGTGAAGAGATTAGCCAAAGAACATATATGCATAACCCATAGACACCGACAACAGTGTGGTGATGGCCAGAGGAAAGGGGGGCAGGGGCTGTGTGGAGATGGGCGGGGGGGGGGGAGATGGGGACATCTGTGATGGTGTCAATAATAAAAATAAAGTTAAAAAAAAAAAAGGAAAAAAAGACAAATAAGGCGATGATCTACAGTTCCTTTAGACGCTTTCAATTCTGATAGCTATGGATTTTCCACTAATACTGACTTTGAGAAAAAGATAATCTAAGGAAATAAAGCCTTAAACAAGCTAAACAGTACTTACTGCAAATAATTACTCATTCAAGGTTATTTTCTTAGGAAGATAAAAATGATTAAGGATCAGGCTGAAAATAGATTTTCAGCAAAGACAATAAAGTTTAATAAATTATCCTGTAAAGTCAGCTGAAAATCTGCCCTCTTACAAATGATGACCGATTGTGCATAGAATAGTTTGCTCCTCAGCTTAGTGGGTGCACAGTAAAGACTCAAACTCTGCACTGTCCCAGTAAAACATTCAGATTGACGCTCAGAGTTGAACACTTGCAGCCAGAATGCTGCTCTGAGGGCCTCTGCTCCCAAGTGAACTGTTTGCTCACAATCTCTGTTTCTTAATGTATTTTTTGCCCGGTGACCTCATTATTGTAATGATATATTTTAATGATTACATAAATGATGAATTATGAGTAAAGAAAAGAACTGCTGTCTTTACGAAAACTAAGTTGAATGCTCTAGGAAAATTAGTTAAAAGGAAATCACAAGATAAAAAACTGCCTGCAATTTAGGTATAGCTGAGCTTATTTTATGATTAGGGAATGAATAATAAAAATCTAGAAGAATCTACTTTAAAAGTACTTTTAAGGACTTGCTCCACTTTAAGAAACTAAAACCACAAATTATGATGTGCAATGCATGTAGGTTCAAGGAAGAAAGAAGGCAAAGAACTCCAATTAGCAAACCCTACACATACTCAAAGACCTTAGCTTTTCATCAAAAGAATAGACATTTACATACCTTAAGTTAAATTGTTTAAAGTATTTTTTTTTTGTAATTCCCTACTTCGAGTTGCCTCTCAACTAACTGAGGGGAAACTCAATTAGGTCTAAATTGTGTCAGATAGGGCATCGGGACCATATCTGGTGGTAGCAAACCAAAGCAGAGCATGAAAATAAAGTGGAAAGATTTACATAAGAGTTTTTACAAAAAACTGTATATAACATATTTCTTAGTAGCAAAAGAGAGTAACCAGGGGCAGATTTATAATGAGAAATTATAAAAAGATTTATCAAGTGAGTGATTTTGGAGAAATGCTTGCCTACTGAGTTGCATTTTTATTTTTCTGCTGGTTCAGAAAGTAAACTTTACCATAACTTTCAAGACACCCATCATGTTTCAAAATGTGTTTTTTAGTAATTTTTTTCCATAGCTTCTCTTTGAAGAAATCAGAGAAACATACACATTCTTTAGGTGAAAACAAGTATCAGTTATCTTTTCCCTCCCTCCCCCAAATTTCAATGTTCATGTTGAAATTATTTACAAAAGCTTAAACAAACAAGATTATACAACTCTGCCAAGCTTTAAGAGCAAACCAGTAAGGCTCTGAGGCCTACCACCAGTTTCTACTTTGAACCAATGTCTATATTTCAAAGAACAAATCTATATATTCACTGGGGTTTTTCTAGAAGATAGTAAGACATTTGGATGTTGATTTTTCCTTCTCCCACTTCTGAATTCTTCCAAATAATTCTTGCATTAGTCACCACTCTTGTTTTTTCCTACCTGTGTAGCCTTATATTCTTTATCTGTATGGAAAGGGTATTTGATGACTCTGCTAGAGTGAAGAGCTATAATATTCTAAATGAAATGAGTCATTTATGACAAATTAAAAATATGTGACAGAACTCAAGCTGCTACTCTTAAGTCAAAATTTTATTGCCCAGGGCAAAAGACCATCAAATGATTCACAGAGTAGATTAAACAGGAAATAACACACAGACAAGCGTACACCACCAACAACAAACTATCAAAACAGAACAAAATTAAGTTGATATTAAAATGTAACAATAGGAAATACTTAAAAGGTATTCTCATAAAAGACAGTATTAGATTTACTATTATACTGTAGCTGTACTATTCAGAGTAGCTGGGAATTAGTGCTTGTGGAAATAATAAAAATGGAGTTATTTTTATTGTTTCTTTAATATAAATAATTTACAAGGAATCAAAACAGAGATATTAACCACAAAGCAAATGCATGTCTAAGAATCAATATCACTGCTCTGAATATCAAGAGGTAAAATATGTGAAAAAAATATTTTAAACTTTAGTTTATAAGAATGTTAATTTTTATTAAAACTAGCAGTAACACAAATAATATTGTAATTAATAGTATTAAAAGCAAATATTTAAAGTTTCCAGTATAGATCTGGATTTGGTTACATTTAGAATTAACTTTGTTAATATAAAATGTTAAATGCTTAAAAATTAACAGGCCTATCTTTGCCCATGGTGGTGCCGCCATGCTCTCTGCCAGAAAAGGGGCAGCTCATTTCAAGTTGGTCCCTCTGTCCCCAGCCTTGTCCACCCCAGATACTCTCTCCTCTACAGTCAAAGGGAGTCACTCAATCACTGCAAAATGCAGTGGTTCTGGGCTCCAAGCACAGGCGCAGCTTGAGATCAATCAATCTATGGATGAATGGGGACAATGGCTATATCTGCCACATGGGGTCAATGTAGGGTTACGTCAAAATAGGGTGGAAAGGCCCTCAATGCAGTCCTTGGCCCTGAGTCCTTAATGTTTTATCATCACTGCCTGGCTGAGAACCTCCCTGGCCCCATTGCCTACAGGACAGTTGAATCGGCTCTGGGCAAGTAGGGTCTAAGTGGCCCCTCATCTTGGCTTCAGAGCCATGGCTCATGCCCTAGAATCAAACTACTGGCCAATTTCAAGTTAGGCAATACATACTTTATATCTTCTCTTTGATAAATTTAGTTTTAAATTGATGTAATTTTGACACAATACAGTGACATAATACATATTATGTATTATATAATAACAAGTATAATACCATGTGTGCTCATAAACTATCATTTCAGAGGGAAAAAAATTTCATTTTAAAAGAACATGTTTTTGAGAACTTTGCTCCCTTATTATATAGTGAACCTTTTATTATGTGTCAGAGATAACTTTTTTCCCTCTATGGAAGTGCATCTCTAATTTTATCACAGGAATCAACATAAAATATTATTGCTTATATATATTTTCTCAGAAGCCAACTTTTTATCCTACAAAGTGGCTTTCATGCTGATCCATTTTTGGAATTGCATTCTTCAATATGCTAGTTGAATTATTTTCACAATTATAAATAAAATGAAAAAAATTTGTAAAATAAGATGCAAAAGCAAACTTCGGTGTACTGTAACATTTAAATTGGATGACACGAAATGTTTCTTTTTTTCTATCTTACATTAACCACTAAATTGAATGTTTCCTCAGGATAAAAGAAAATCTTTTAGGAATTCCATGTAATTTATGTACTGAAGGCATCATGGAGTCAACAAATACTTATTGAGTACCTATATACCAAGCCATTCATTGTTCTGTACATATAAAGTAGAAGCTATGACATGGGACATTGAAAAAAAAAAACACAAGAAATTAAAAAGGGAAAGTGAATGCAAAATTATAAAAGAAAACCAATCACAACAAATATAACAAGAAGTTAATTTTATTTTTATCATCATTAAATAACAAATCAAACTGAAGTGTGCAGATCCTGTTTTAACTTAGAATGTTCTGACCTTTGCTTTGCAGCAGTCTATTTAGTTAAACATGTTTATTTTATTCAAAGGTCTTCCTGGAGACACGAAAAACTGGTGATAGAATTTTGAAGTCTAAAAATCTATCATTTTTATTAATTGTAATGTGACTCGATTCCTCATGCAAATACTCTGCCAGTTAGAACTTAAATCATGTACTCATCTCACGCAGTTTAACTAACAATTTGCTACTCTTTATCATCGCCAAACTCCAAACAAAAAATGTGTATTCATTTTAGGAACATTTTGTTTCCTATTACTGTAATAGATTCTTCAAACAAACAAACACACAAACAAAAACATCTCATGAATTCTTTGCTGAAAATCTGGCACTAAAAATTAAAATACTCACACCCCAGTCAATTATTTTGTTGGTTTTTTTTGAGATGCTAAGAAAAAACATCTGAAACATGGAATCACAGAGGACTTAGACAGGCTAGCAGTGCAGCTGCTTTCCAGATGAGTTAAGCAACTTGCCAACACACAAAGCCAATTAGGAATAAAATCCTGGCCATGGGATTTGGAGGGTTCAGTGCTCTGGGTATATCACCTGAAACAAGGTTGTGCCGTTTTAAAGTACCACATATGCTTTCACAACAAGATACTTACTTCAGTACTATCCTGAATAGAAGAGCTGTTGTTATAATGCTAAAATTTGAGAAGATAACAGCCATGGCCTAGAAAGAAAGAAAAGATAGAGTTACAATCCAAATAAAGTACTGACCTTAGAAATCTCCCAGCTTGGTGGTTCACCTGACAAGAAAAGCTTTTTGGTCAAAAACCAGAGGGGTTATTAGGGCAGCTATTTCACTAGAGGATTAAATTCCATTTTTATTGCTTGTTAAATTTATGCAGATATGATCAAATTATTGTGCAGGCTTTCAAAATGTGTTGAAATTCAGCAAATGCCTGTGTAAATAATCTGTATGTGCAGATCTGGAAATACTTATAAACTCTAAAGGTTTAGGTCTGAAATAACAGTTACCAAGGTTCTAAAGCATACTTTTTCAAGCTTTCAAAGTGCTTTATAGACCTTTAATACTGTTTCTATGGGTGAGGAGAAGGCAGGTTCTTTTAGGCCCATTTATACATTAAGATAATTGAGATACAGGTTTTTAAGTATCCTTACTGTTGTAGGAACTGAATCAATTTTCCTGGTTGAACTGTAGTGACTCAATACCAGTGATTCACTACCAAACTCATATTTAACAGTCCTTTGGATTTATTCACATTGTTCTAAAAACTTAGAAATGTGTTGGCCAAATTTTATGAAGGTCTGGTTTTGTAAATTCATTCATATTTCACATGTGAAACTGTGAATCTGAACATGTATACATTTTCACCTAGAAAGTATGGAATTTCATCATTGCCCCTCATAATTGGATCTAACAATATTAATCATTTTTAAAAACAAATCCTCCTTCCTGTCACTTTAAAATGACTGAACCCCAAAGAGTATCAATAATCTTATACAACCAGCACATATGGCTAATATGCAGCTGAATTAAAGAAATAAGAGTAAATTCAAAAATAATTTTCAAAAATTCCAAGGACACAACATTTTCTTTTGAATTTTTATGGGTACTATTTTCAGGTTTTCTCTGTCCTTCTCCATAGGTGAATGCTTGTGAACCACTAGTTAGAAGAGTAGAGGAGATGAGGAATGTGGGTGGTAGGGTGCGGAAGTGGTGGCTCTGACCAGTCACAGTAAGGGCAGTGTAAATGCACTAACCAAGCATCCTGGCTGGCTGATGGATTCTGAAAACTCTTTCTATGCAATAGTATAGAATAATCAAAACACCAGAGCTCTCTGCCCCCAAACTTCTACATATCTCTATTTAATTCTTTCCCATTAGACTTGGGCACAGCAATACACACAATAGGTCATGTGATTTATTTTGTAGTATTTGTGGTTGTACACAATCAGGAAGGAAGAGCAAAGCAGTAAGTTGGAAGAAAAGCAGAAATTGTAATCTTAGTTTGGTACTGAGGATGTAGGAATGGGATAATTTAGATCCTAATCTATTGGATACCAATAAAATACAACAAATATATACTTATTGAATGTGAATAATTATGTCACTGGGTACAAGAATTCTCAGATCTGAAAGAGTGGAAGCAAGAATTTAGGAGAGGACACATTTTAGATGAACGGGCACTTACTAATAACATGGGTCACAGAGATGAAAGGAACTTCAGGTGATCTCCCAGCACAGGCCCCTGCCTTTGATGTGGTGTGGTAATTCTTTTTTACAGAAGGGCAATTGACATAGTAGTTGGGGCTTGCCCAGTTACACAGCTTCTAAATTGTGGAAAGGAATCAAACTCCTGTTTTCTACTACAGTGCTCTGTTGGTCCCTCCTTTTCATCCTACTCGCAAACTAATTTGGCTATATTTAAGAGGCTATACTTATTTATGATAGAAATGCTTGAATTTATCCTTTAAAACTTGTAACACATTTTGGCAACAATGGCAACAGAAATCTTCATTTTATAAAACATTAGGGGAAAATACACACATGGCTCAAACTGAGTAATAGGTAAGAACAGAAGACCAAATTTTAATTCTGATTACTAATGGTTCTCTAAATTGGCCTGGAGAATGCCAAGAGAGATAAGAAATATTCCTAGTATTATCAGTTATAGGTAGTGTTTAGAGTTGAGAGGATACAATCTCTACCTTTAAAGTACTTACTGGTTAAATGACAGGACTAACAACAAGAAAATCGTACAAAAAGAATACATATAAACTACATTAAAGCAGGTGTAAGAAAGAGCAGTGCACTGAGTGTATAATTTTCTGAGTTAAGTCTCCTTGGAGGACCTGGATGTTGAGATATTAGAGGCTGGTGATCATAGAATGCCTCAGAAAACAGGCAGATTGGTTAAGGTTACACAAAGAGAGATGGATCCAGATTCAGTGGCCAGGGAGCAACTCCCACAAAATATTCAGCACAGTTTAATACAGCAAACTTTTAAATGAGAGAATCTGGCAAGCAGATTGGTAAGTAAGTACTCAGATGATTCTGGTCAAGCCTCAGGAAGGCCAGGGAGGGCAATGAGAAACTAACAATGCCAAGGAAAATTTAAAAAATAAATTTAAAAAATTAGTCCTGAAATTCATTTCTCTGTTTTTCCCAAAGCTATTTTCTTTGTCATATTTACTTACGGGTTGAAGATAGGAAAGGACATAGAAGACAATCAAATTATCCAGGAAATAAAGAAAGGCTGGAACAGACCACTTCATGAAATTAAAGAATTCCCTCCAGGAAGCACATTTCAAGTTTCTACTTTGATGATTTTCTAAAGAAAGAAATACAGCAACAAATAAATGATCTTGGAGAGAATGCACATATTTTTATAGATAGTAAATTGTATTTGACGTTTGACACAATTCTTTAAAAAACATTTCATGAACTTGCTTTCATAAGTGACTATAAGCCTTAAGAAATCAAAGACAATGTGGAATTTCATTATGTATTGTCTTTCGGCACCCCACCACTGTGCCTCATCACTGACAATTAGCAACACTTTAGGATTACTGATTCTCCTAATTCCTGTTAACCTGACATAGAACTATCACTTAAGGCAATTGAGGATATACGTATGTTTCTCTTAGTTCTCTGAGAGCATAAAACCAAGAGAGAGATCAACAAATTAAAATAAGTAGGAAAAAAAATTCAAGTGTTCATGCTGGTATTCCCCAGCCCACTCCCTGGGAGTGAGGGATCAGGAAAGGGAGATACTAGGTGAAAATTTATATCTAGGGAAGTAGAGAAAATTAACTTTTTAACTTTTACTAATCCTAGTATGAGCTACTGTCCCATTTCCAGATTTTCAAAAACTAAGGAAGGTACTATAACAGAGAGAATGTAAAATAAAATGAAAAGATAGAAAATTTAAGTTTAAGCCCTGTGAATAATGCATGAATTTCAAGAGATTAAGAAATGTATTTCACTAACTGGAAACTTTGCACAGATTGAAACCCTTGAGTGTGACAAGACACCTTCTTGTACAAGCCCTTGAATAAATTCTGTTTACCTCTTTTGGGAAGGCAGATCAAAGTAGTAGAGAGAAAAGGCTCAATAATTGGGAAATGTACAAGAAGAATTAATACGTATTAAGAGCCACAAAAGGCTAGATACTTCAGATTTGAGGAAGGATTAACAGCCTTATTTGATAGATGATGAAACCAGAGCTCAGAAAAATTAAAGTAATCTGCTCCAAAATACAGTTTCCCTGACTCCAATTTGCTCTACTGCCTCCAGTGAAGGAATCAGTGACTGCTTTGCAATGTGCTACATACTAAGTCAGATAGGAGTAATTTAAAAAATCTTGAACTTGAGTAATAACTAACTCAATGTATGACCCATTACAAGAACAAGCTACAAGGTGGAGCAATGGACAGGACACTAGAAAACATGGGTTGGAGTCCCGGCTTTGCCCTCTGCTACCCAGAACTGCATAAGACTTTCTCTTTGAGCCCATTTCTCTACCTGCAAAATATGGATAATCATACTTATGCTTGTATTTTAGCATCCTCATATATAAAATTAATGGGCTAAATGCTATAAAATGTTCCAGCCAGTTCTAAAATTTTTTGCTTTTGTGATTTTCAATACATATATAGCAATGTTTCAAGACTTACCTTTTTTTATAACCCAGAATGATACAAGCACACAGAACACCAGCTTCACTAGTTCTGAGCACACATTCACAGTAGTTGGAAGATAATCATATTTGTTCTCTGAAATGTAACAGAAATTTTTTTAATTGTTCCATACAATGCTTACATAACTGTATAATAATTTAGTTAATAATTTAGAGTTGTTTTTAAACTTAAAAGCTGGATTTTAATACTGTTTATATTAAACATCCAATTGCTTTGCTTTTTTGGATTTTTAAATCAATTCACCTACTGTTTTATCTGTCCCTACCCTACTCAGCATTTTATTATCCTTGAATTTGATATATATGCCTCTCATGTTTTTATCCAAGTTGCTGATAAATATGTTGAGGAGGCTAGGGCTATGGGCAATAAAAGCTTTGTGGAATGGCATTAGAGACTGCCTTCTAAATTGACCATTAATCAATATTCAGGGCCTGACTCCTCAAACAGCTATGAATTTATCTGGCTGAATTATTATCCAGCTCATGGTGCCTCTTGTGGGACTTGTTAGCCTTGTACCCAGCTCAAGGTATACTCTGTGATATTGCCTTAACCAAGAGTTTTCCTTTCTGTTTTAAATCATGGCACACATAGACAGTATTTGTTTGGCACTCTGGAACAAATGGTACATTGGGGTAAAAGAAGGAAGCTATTTGAGGCAAGAGTCAGCTGGTACAGGGTGCTGGCTACTCTGCTGAAAGAAAATACTCTGACACATCCAAGAACCCATTGAGGCACTGAATTTACAAGTCAATCTAATTAGGAAATGAAGTTTAGTTAACACATGCCTTGGTCTTAGCTGTTACCTATGTCTTTTCCAAATGCTTACAAACAATTTGCTCTATAATTTTGCCAAACGACAAACAGATTAGGTTCTATTTTCAGGAACGCATTTTTCCCCCTTTTGAAAACATCTTCTTGTTTCCCTTGGTCATCATATTAAAAACCCAAACTGCCAAGTACAGAAGAAAAACACCAACTTGACATTCTTTTTCCCCCAAACACCCTGTCTTCCTCTTTTCTGTGGTTTCCCTTGACTTTCTCAACATAAGCACAATTCTTTATTCATCTCTGATCCTGTAGCACCACCTATAAACCTCTTTAACAGTACTTATCACATTGTATTAAAGTTATTTTTTATACATGTATCTTATCTTTAGAATATAAGCTCCTTATGAGAAAAGGACCATGTTAGTCATCTTCATATACCTGGTAGTTTATGGTGTTTTGCACTTAGTAGGCACTTAATAAATGTTAACTTGAATTTCATTATTTGCCTGTTAAATTTTTACATAATTCAAAGCCTAGTTAAAAGATTTCCTCCTCCCTTTTCTGAGCTCTAAGCTAGAGTGAAATCACACTCTATTTTCCTCCAATAACACTTGCATTGATCTCTATAATGATATACACCAGCAAACATGCACACATAAGAATGGGGTGGAGGTACAGGCTTTGGAACACAACTCTTAAACTCTTGTCACTGCTCTTCCATTTTTTAAAAAAATTTTTTTTTAATATATCTTTATTGATTTCAGAGAGAGGAAAGGAGAGGGAGAGAGAGAGAAACATCAATGATGAGTCACTGATCGGTTGCCTCCTGCACGCCCCCAGCTGGGGATCGAGCCCACAACCTGGGCATGTGCCCCGACCGGGAATTGAACCCCAATCGCCTGAATCTTAGGTCGACGCTCAACTGCTGAGCCATGCCTGGCTGGGCTCTTCAATTCATTCTTGTTTCTATTTTCTTGTAGTTTTCTCATGGTGGATTCCAAACTGTGTCTCAGCATCATGTGGGACCTCCCTCCACTTACCTTTTGCCCACACTCACATACTTTATCTACATTACATCCATCCTCACTGGTTTCCCTTTAGTCCCCCCAAGAACGGGCCATAGCCCCACTATTAACCCATTCTTCCCTTTAAAATCTTCCCTTATCTTCAGGGACTTTGCTCCAATAAGTAATTCCTCTGGCTTCAGTTATCTTCTATCTTTCTATTAACTGGTCTCCTCCCCTTGGCCTATAAATATGTTCAAAGGTCTCTCCTCCAAAAAACAAAACACTGTATAAGCTCCTGCCCCTCTAACTACCATACTTTCTCCTTCTCTCCCTAAAACCATGTCAACATTCATTATCTCCATTTTGCTCACTTCCAATTGGGTCTTGTCCCCAAGCAATCTTATTTCTGATCTCACCACTGCACTCAACCTACCTACTTTTGAGATTACTAAATATCTTCTAATTACTAATTCCAAAGGGCATGTTTCAATCTTTATCTTATTATGATGTTGCAATTCCCTGCCTTCAAACTTGTTCCTTTCCATCTATGAGTCATGTGCATTTAGTTCTCTGCTAACAATTCCTTCTTAACATCCTTCTGAGTGTCAGCATGCTGGTTAAATGTTGGCATTCCTCAGGGTTCTGTCCTTGGCTCTATTTTCTCATTTTGCATGCTTACCCTTAATGAGCCCTCTGCTTCTAGGGTTTTAAATATAATAGTAATGTCTCCAAAGCTGTATTCTGGAACATTTAATGATCACTAAACATATGCATATGAATAACTACTTTGTATTTATTCATTAATTGGTATTTCCTTCACATGTGTGATGTGCTAGACACTACAGGATATTGCAATGAACAAGTACACAGTTACCAACCTCAAGGAAGGTACATAGCTAAAACTCTGTAATCTCTCTGAACTCTGTCCAACCTGTTCTTCCTCCTAAGAGTCTTCACCTCAACTGAGAACACCACTGATCCACTTAGCACTCCAAACAGAAAACTTGGAGCTATCCAGCATTTCATTTCCTTTAATCTCCACATTCAATATATTCTCCAAATCCATCTTTTCTATGTTTAGAATATTTCTTGAATCTATTTTCTTTTCTGTTCCTACTTCCAAAGCCTTGGTTAGTCTCTATCATCTGTGGCTTGAATTTGCCATAACCCCGTAACTGGCCACCCGCTTCCAGTCTCTTCCTCTTTCATCCATCCTCCATCCAGCTTAAGTCTTTTTCGTTTTCCCCTTCTGTTTATAATCCTTCAAGTACTCCCTATTCCCCAGACTCTAAGGTTTAGAGAATCAAGTCCCAGACCCTAAGCATGGCATATGAAGTCCTTAACTACCTGATCACTGCTTCTCTCTCCGGCCAAGCATTCCTTTTCACTCTCCTCTGAGTCCTTAAAATTTTTGCTCAGTAATTCTGAACTACATGTTCTCACAACCGATCCTGCTTTTATATGCATCTGTTTGTTTTTACAGGCTGTTGACTCTGTTTTGAATATCCCTGACCACCTTGTATTCTTGTGAATCAAATGTCACGTTATCAAGGAAGTGTTCCCTTATCCCCTTGCACTCTACATCATCCTCTCCCAGACATAATATACTCACTTTCTACTCTGAACTATTTCTTCATCTTTGGTTTAGAACTGCATTTTTTGTATTGTATTTTCACGATGTACTTACATGTATGTCTCTCCTAATAAACAGAGTTCTTGAGAACTAGGTCTAGGCCTTAGGCACTTTAAACCCTGTTTATACTTAGTCTGGGGCCTGGCAGATAAATGCTAATGAAGTAGAGACTTATATACACATCTGACTTCCCAAGCAGACATTAAAGGTCTTGGTGTCACCTGGCCAGGCGTGGCTCAGTGGTTGAGCATCGACCTATGATCCAAGAGACCAAGGTTCAATTCCCAGTCAGGGCACATGCCTGGGTTGCAGGCTCAATCCCCAGTCAGGGGCGCACAGGAGGCAGCTGATCAATGACAACTCTCTCATCATGGGTGTTTCTCTCTATCTCTCTCCCTCTCCCTTCCTCTCTCTGAAATCAATAAAGATATGTTTTTTTTAAAAATAAAGTCGTCCGGCCGGGCGTGACTAAAAGGCTAAGCGTTGACCTAGGATCCAGGTGATCGGGGTTCAATTTCCAGTCAGGGCATATGCCCTGGTTGTGGGTTTGATCAATGACTCTCTCATCATTGATGTTTCTATCTCTCTCTCCCTCTCCTTTCCTCTCTCTGAAATCAATAAAGATATATTTTTTAAAAAAAGTCATGGTTTCATAATTTTATGTGTACTTAGTAACTCATGAGACGTGGACAATACAATTCTGTGGAAGTGTTTAAATACAAATTCTTACATTTAAAAAAAATGCAGATCTTCTTGAACACATATTTATCAGAGCAAATAATCTGTATTGTCCCATTGATACAGTAAGATCAGAAATGCCAAGTGACCAAATATACCCTCCTGCCTATTTAAAAATAAGTTATAATTATACATATCGCTATAGGTCCAGATACATTGGTTGAATAAAGCAACAGGCAGATGTTATCTGTTCTTTAAAGGGTTGGATCCTGGACTCGGCTGACCCAAACTTCACTAATGATCAAAAACTTTTCTTGCTAACGAATGAAAGGTTAAAAAAATCAAATTTAAACATTCTTCATCATTCACATGAAGCAGACTACTTGAAAGGGTATTATCCCCATTTTATACACAAGGAAACCAAAGACAGGACAAAGAATGTGTGATGAGACGGAAGTGCTCCGTACATATTCCAAGTCTTAACTTACCTTCATTGGCTGAATATTTTACCAACAGGATTCGACTTGAACTTAAAACAATGAATATGGCCCCTAGCAAGAATGTATACATTGTTGACAAGGAGCATAAATTGGGATGACCACAGCACTTGCTTTCCATTCCAGTTTTCTAATAGCCTAAAAGACAAGAATAAGTCCATGAGCAACCCTGCCGGCAGATTAAGGATCATGCAAATGCCACTCATTTGTGAAGAACAGAAATCTTCCCCAGCCACCCTGCTGGCTGTGTCTATGATCAAAATGAAGAAAGCTGAGGAACACAAGAGAAACTAAGGAGAAAGGAGAGAGTAAAAATGTGATAGGAAGGGTAACTCTAGAGACAGAAAAGGCAAGGACCGGATTAGAAGTGCTGCCAGAGGCAGCAAGCGGGTTAACTGACACTTTGGGATTGCAAGATTTTGCAGAAAAGCAATTCTTTAACTTTCATTTTTATCAGCGACTTTGCTCTAGAAGGCGAGAATTTTAGATTTGCTTTTCTCTCTTCCGTTGCAGTTCTTCCCTAGGAGGAAAAAGAGCTTGCTTGGGAAGGTTTCGTTACACAGCTGCTAACATACTGAACTAGTGCTGGGAGGAGGACAGAACTTAGAAATCAATGACTCTAAAGCCCTCCTTTGATCGGCTGAGGACTAAACTCCAGGCGGGTCAGGTACTTGTCCAAAGCCTCCCAGTGCAGGGAGCGCGCACAGGCCGGGGGGCTAGGTGCGAGGCGGGTATGAAACCCCCAGAGCGACAGCTCGCTCGGGCTCAAAACACAGGGCCAGCGAGACGCTCGCCGGAGGAGGACACATCTCCCTCCGCTGCCAGGGGACGCCTCCGGCACACCTGCGCAGTAGGGCTTTCCTCCGCCGCGCCCACCCTCATACGCACGCGCACTTCTCGGCCCGTCCGGCGCGGTTACCTCAGTTCCTCCCTCGAAGAGCTTCTAGTGGAAGAGCTCCCATCCTAGAGCTGAAATCAGTAACCGACTAGCTCCGCAAAAGCAGCGTTTAAGGTCCATACGCCGGGAAGCTATGGGAGGGAAAGAAAGGCGAAAACGCCTCTGCCCCCGAACCTCCTACTACGATCCAAAAAGCACAATAAAGACCAGATGGGGAGCGGACCCGGCACCCATTGCGCAGGCGCGCTCAGTGTTACGCTTCCGGAGGGCGGGGAGAAGCGACCTGATTCCGCCCCAGCGCGGCCTTTCTCGCGTCACGTGTCCGGAGAGTCCTGCGTCACGTGAGGCCCAGGTGGCGGCCGAGCTACGGCGAGAGAGAGTGAGAAGGAAGGGGAAGCCGGAAGGGGCGCGCGCGAAGCAAAGGGAAGGCAGTTCCTGAGGGCAGGGGTGCGCGTGCGCCCGCTCTTCCCCCCGAACACACCCCTGGGCCCTGCAGCCCTCCCTCGCGGCCAGGTGACAGCCGGGCCCGGTCCGCCGCTCGCCGCCCGGGGCGCGAGGGGCGCGAGGAGCGCGCGCTCTGCCCTCGCGCGCCGCGCCAGCCGCCCCTCCCCCGCGTCCCGTCCGTCCCGTCGCGCCCAGTCCCCTCGGGTGCCGTCGGCCGCGTGCCGATGCAAGTCGGCGGCGGCAGCGGCGGGGACATTTTCTGACTCCTGGTCCCCGTCCCGGCTGCCCTTCCCACCCCGTCGCGGGGCCGGCCGCTCCTCCGGCCCCAGGATGCAGAATGTGATTAACACAGTGAAGGGAAAGGCACTGGAAGTGGCTGAGTACCTGACCCCGGTCCTCAAGGTAAGCCGGGCCGGGCTTGCCAGGGGCTGTCAGGCACACGCTCCCCTCTGCACGCACCGAGGACCGGGCTCCCGGGGAGTCGCCGGGAAGGTGTAGCAAGGTGGGACCCTGGGAAAGGAGCAGCCACCACCTGTGGTCTCACCCAGCTGTTTTCTCGGGCTCTCCGGCTCTTGGGTGAACTTGCAGCGACGCCCGTGCGTATCTGTGTCGCCCTCGCCGTCGGACGCGGCGCGGCTGCGGGGACGTGGGGCTGGAAGGGGGTCCGCAGATGAGTCGATTTCAGAACGTCCAAGCCTAGCGTCGGTAGTCTTTTGAACTTTGAAAACAAAGATTTTGCCTACCTTTAAAAAAATGAAACCAGTGTTTGGTACTAAAATGACATGTCACTCTTCTTGAAATTTCCTAAGTGTTTTTTTATAATTGGGAGTTCGAAGTAAATAGTAAGTGGTGATTGAGATCCCAACTTGGTAGATTTCAAAGGAACGAGGTGACATTGGCAACATTTCCAGCACCATTGAGCCCAGCTAACACGCAAAGCCTCCCGTTCCCAAGTTTTTTAAATAGCTGAAACTCGTTGTTAATCTTGGACTTAGGTGATCATAAGGAGCAGCTGGACCAGTTATATAACTTTTTACGTTGGCAATACAGCATTTTCAAAGCAAAAATTGTGGCACATTAGCTATTACAGGAGCGACTGATGGTTTTTTTCTTTTCAAAGATAAATTTCTAGAAGTGTATTTGTTTTTATTATGTAATTCTTTTAGAGTAAGGATTTATATTGCAACTGTATTTTTCCTTTCTGAAAAGCGAGCAATGATGTAGTAAATGAATAGCGAGTTCTTGTTTACTGTTTTTTAAAGCTTTCACCTAAAATTTTACAAATCTTAGTGTGGGGATGAAGTATCCTTGGAAATGGTTCGTTCTTTTTATTCAATAAGTTACTCTGCTATGCTAAGAAAAATAGTGGACAGTGTTACTTTGCTCTTTTTCCATGACACATTTTATATTTACTTCTGAAACTGATTTGGACCAAGTTAAAAAAAGTCAGGAAAGGTTATAAATGAGAATTTCATCTCTTGCTATGCTTATATTCGTTTCCTGTGAAACCATCTTAGTCGAGATTATTCAGTCAACTTGAACTTGAAAATCATTTTGACAGTTGAATGAAATGATTCGTTTGCATATTATGTCATCTTTTAAGAAAACTGTCTACCTTGGGTGTAGAGCATTTAAATAATACATGATTGTTAAAACTTTTTAGTTTTAGGGAGAAAGGAGCAAGAGAAAAAGACCTCACAAATTAAGTATAAAGCTGCTATTTTGTTGGCCAGTTCTGTTTTATTGAATTTATAACATAGAACTGTGTTTTGGGAAATCATTTTACTTGTTCGCGAAATTCACAAGGAAGTGTTGTCAGTATATATTTTTAGTAATAAGGGAAGAAGCATTAATGGCTCTCCTTGCCCTTCCCTGTGCAAACTGTTGGTTCACACAGAGAATACTTATAATTTCCTACTAGACATGGGAAGGCAAGGAGAAAAAAAAACTAAATCCCTAGGAAAGAAATGATGACTTCTCCCAGCAAGTAAAAATTAAGAAAAGCCATGGTTTGGAAGACATAGGTACAGTAAAAACCAAAGTCTTTACAATGATCTTCAAGCCTCTACTCTATCGGTAGAGAGTCCTGTCGACTGTTATCTATTACACTGTCCCTTGCTCATTTTTGCTTAAGCCAGCCTGACCTATTTTGTTACTCCATCAAGCACTCTCTTGCCCAGGGAGTTTGCCTTTGTCCTTCCCTCTGCCTGAAATGCTCTTCACCCAGACAGCCCTGTGGCTGGTTCCTTTCCTAAGGTGTCTGTTCAGTAATCATCTAGGAGTGAAGTTTTTATTCTCTGACCATCCTGTTTTATATAGCCATTCCTCCCTCCACCCCTGACCAGACCAGTTTCCTCTCTGCCTCATTTTTTTCATGGTATTCATTACCATTTGACTTTTCTCCCTCCACTAGAGTTTAAAGTTCTTATGAGGACAGGATGAGTTTGCTCTATTCTGTTTACTCCTATACCCCATTAACTCAAATAGTGCCTGGCACATAATTACTCAGTCAATATTTGTTGAATGAATAATGTTTATAAATGAATTTTTGCATTTCTTCAGACTCTACCACAAAATCTTGCATTTATCTTAAAAACTTAGAAATATTTGGTAAATAGCATCCTTGCTTTAGTGACGATAATATTGCATTAGTATCTTGGTGGAGATGAGACTAATGGGAAAGTGAAATGACTAATGACTTCTAGATTTGGTTTCTAATATTATTCTATTTAAATGAGATGTTGGCTGAATTGTAATATGTCTAAACATCTTTAAGACATTTTTTCTCTTCTGTAAAGATATTGGTGATTTCCCAAAATCATTGTATTGTAATTATTTTCATGTCAGTTTTCTCCATTAGACATGTATATTTCTTTTTTTCTTTAAATATGTTTTTATTGATTTCAGAGAGAGGAAGGGAGAGATAGAAACATCAGTGACAAGAGAGAATCATTGATTGGCTGCCTCCTGCACGCCCCCAACTGGGGATCAAGTCCAAAACCTAGACATGTGCCCTTACCCTGAATGGAACCATGACCTCCAAGTTCATGGGTCAGTGCTCAACTACTGAGTCACACCGGCTGGGCTAGACATGTATATTTCTTGAGGTCAGGTACCAGTGATATATTCTTTTTTTTATGTGCTCCATTGCCTAAAAGGGTGCCAGGCAAACATTTGCCCACAGACTTTTAAAATTGAAAGCGAATGTAGTATAATACAGTTATTCTTTTTGCTCTCTTTAGGAATCAAAGTTTAAGGAAACTGGTGTTATCACCCCAGAAGAGGTGAGTGTTGAAAGTATTCTGAAGCTGTTATATTTTACAATTATATTAAACTGGGTGGCTTTTTTGCTATGTAAGAAAAAAATCTTTAATATTAATGTAGATTTGAGTAAAAGTAGATTCTGTTGACTACATTAGCAGTTTTATGGGGATTTCTGCTTCCCATGGAATAGAAGATGTAACTTCCTCCTTGATTTGCCACTTCTCGTATTTCTCTGTGGTTCCTCTTTATTTAGAAGGGAGGGTGGGAGAGGGAATGGAGAAGATCTGTGGTCGCTTATCCTTCATTCATATTCATGTTATAGTGAGCAGTGGACTCTGCAGTCTTTGTTGTCTTGCCTTTGTCTAACCAAACATGAATTTTCCTGGCTTTCCGTTTGGAGACTTTGGTTCACTGCTTGGATATTAAGTTTTCTCTCTGTATAAATATTTTATTTCTACATAATTAGCACGGATTTTTTCCCCTCACCATTCTTTCTCTTTTTCTCCTAACCAAGTAATGTTGAATCTGCTTAATGCTGAAACTAATTGCTATTTTAGAGTCCTATTGAGTTTTATTGAACTTTTAATGTAGAATTATGTTTTAAGGAGTCATTTTACTTGCTCACCAAATCTGTATAATAAAAGTGTTGTCTTTCCTTTAGGTATTTTGTCATCCTTAGAGAAATGAATACTGGTCTAAAAGGCCTTTTAGACTCTAGTTTTATGAATAGTTATAGTTGCATCAGACTTATTTTTTTAGTCTTAATAAATGGCAAAGAATTTATTAAGCTTCACCTTTAACTCTCATTAAAAGTACCACTCATTGGCAATAGAACTTTACTCATTGTTTTGAGAGAAACTTTTTGAAATAAACCTTGTTTTATGATCTGGCTATTGCTTAAATTCTGACACCTCAAGCCAGAGAATTAACTGATCTTTCCATTTTCAGTTGTGATGGAATCTCTTCAGTGCCAAATCCTTGTGAGTTCTAAGAATGAGTTCTAAGAATGATGATCTTTTATCTAAAATTGTCTTTATTTTTAGTGAAGACACATGGAGGTATGGAAAGAACCTAGGAGATCTGCCTTCTAGACCCATTTTCTCTAATTTCTCCTGTTCTGATTCTGGCAAATCAATTAAGCTAACTAGGCATAGGCTTCATTTTCCTCATTTATAAAATGAGGGGTTATGGCTAAACATTCCCTGAAGGACCCATTCCACCTTAGGCATCATGTGTTTAATACTTTGAATGCCAAATAAAACTAAGTTTTGATCTTAAAGGTCTTAATGTTCTTGTCCAACAAAGGTGTAATGTAGACATGGCTCTTGAAACTAAGTATCTGAAGTCAAGAGCAGAGATGGAAGTATGCTGTTCTTTTTGGCTCTTTGGTTTTATCTCTTCTATGTAAAGATGACTAATTACTAAATAGATGGAGTTAGAGATCCATATCAGTGGTCATTGGATAGAATTAAGCTGTTTTAAAACAGCTACTAACCCTAGATTGAATAACTGTTACACTTAATTGTATCATGAAGTAGGTAATACATTTTCCGCTTTTTAGAAAAATGCAAGGCATAACTAGTCCAGCTGCGTCCCAGGCACGTAATGCTGGATTGGTATAGAGCACAATTAGAGAATTGAGTTAGATTAGAATGAGTCTAGAGGAGGAAAATGATAAGACATAATTTGATTTAGATAAATACCATACTAAGTTTTTTTTGTTTTCTCTTACTGTTTTTAGGCTTCTGGCTGTCAGCCTCCAGATATCTTTTTGTTTTCATTGACAGGTGTGGAAGTCTTGTGTTTAAAAGAGGGTCAGGCGTTATCCAATGTAGTTTTGTCTATTAAATATAATGTACAACATGTATATGACTTGATTGAATACTATAATAGAGAGTTGCTTCAGAAATAAAGTTGCTCACCAAAATGTTAATATTGATTCAATCTTGTTGGAGTTATTCAATATTATGTAATATTTAGTCACTAAGAAAGCTACTGCAAAAAATGTTGAAAATTTAGAAATTTGAGTTTTTGTCTTACATTTTATTTCACTTGAACATATGAAGCATTTAATAATGGCCATTGCTAGTGAGGACAAATGTACATATGTATTAATCATCAGTACAATTCTATGTATGTACTTTATAGTTTTCCTTACCTTCTAGTCCTTTTGTTATTTTTTAAATAGATGCCACCAGAGTTACATGGAATAAAATATTAGAATCTTGTTACATCAAGGCACTGTCATCAAAGAAGTTTTTTTAATTTTTAATTATTTTGCTTGCATTTTGTTAAATTGCTACTCTTTTGGTGGTGATAAATTAGTTCATGATACCCACAGAGTTAAATATAACATCTGTTCGCAATGTCCTAAAATGCTGAAAACCTGGGGGAGAGAGTATTGTTTTCACTTGGGTTTTTGTCTTTGACCAGTTTAAGTAATAAAAAAGATTCTTTGAAATAAAAGAACAGAAACATTTGTAAAGGTGAAATAAAAGAACATAAACATTTGCTGTTTGGAATACAATGTGAAATCTTGTTATTGTATCTTTTTGGAAAATTACTCTCAATGCTTGCTTTATAGATCTTTACTCTCTCAAGTTAAAATAGAGTATTATATATAGAGGAGCTTTTCTCAGAAAGACATTAGAAAATTAAAGGCATTGTAATTATTTGCTGTGTAATAAACCCATGAACAATACATGATTTTAAGTTAGAGCTGTTGTGAAACAGTAATTGGGAAAGTATGTGTGCATATTGCTTGAGTTGGGACACTGCAGTTCTGCTTAACAGACTTTCATTTTCTGCTCTCAAGAATAAGCAGAATTTCTGTCTTGCAGTAAGATCAGTTCATGTTCATGTATAATGGAAATTCTCAAAAGGTTAAACTGTTTCTTCCTGAGCCTGTTTTTTGTTTTTGAAAATAACAAAAAAACCCCAAAACCCAGTAAACAAAAACTTGTTCAGTGTCCAGTCTGCCCAGAAAGTCCAAAGTTTGTTAGAGGATTCAGTTTCTTAATTGTCTTGGTGTTTTTCAAGTCAGTCCAAAAGCTTCTAACTTTTCCCCCATTGTTTGGTACTACATTTCTCACTGTTGTTAATATTCCTTTAAGAGTGTGAAAAAACCTTCAAAATTGGCTGTTAGCTAAACTTAAAAAGAGAGGGAGGTGGGTTGGGGAAGAAATGTGTTGTAAAAGCCATTCTTACATCAGACATGTATCTATTTAGTAATTTTTTTCAAAGATCTTGAGTTTTCAGCCACTAGGAATGATTTTTGACATTTTGAATCAGTCATGTAATGTCAACTTTATACATTTCATGATATTTATGCCTTTGGCATTATTTAATCAAATGATAAAAATTGATTTTAAAGAATAAAAATTAATTTAAACTGTTCCAAAGTTAATTTAAAGTTTTATGGATGTTAAAAATTTTGCAGTTTTAATAATTATAATAAAAAATCTTTGGGCTGGTAGAGCAGATTTGGTGCTGTTTGCATTTAAGTTGATTATTGGGTATCAAAGGTACCCAAGATGATCACTTTAGTATTTTGCCACCTTACATTCAGTAACGTTCGATTTCTGTTTTTCCCTTTTTTCATATTCCTTCTAAATCCTTAATAGTTTGTGGCAGCTGGAGATCACTTAGTTCACCACTGTCCAACATGGCAATGGTAAGTAATCTTGGGTGAAGAATAGACAGTTAGTAAAAGGTATGACTTCATAATTATGGTAGTTTGAAAAATTGGTTAGTACGTGAAAATTAGAATGACCAGTCTAATCCTCTTTAGTAGATTTTCTATTAAACAGCTCCCTGGTGATACTCAGTGTAAAATAAAGGAAGAAAAATTGGGCATTATGCCTCCTTTGTTGTGCTCTGTTAGCACAAAAGATGGGTATTTTTAAGATAAATGCCTTCACTTCCTTTACTAATATTCCCTTTCTTTATAGTGTCTTTTAAAAATAATATTCAAGAAATTATAAATTTGATCAGCTCATTCTTTTTTCAAATTAATGGGTATTTATTGAACATTTCTATAACATTAATTAACGCAGAGATTTTGCAGAGTCTTACGTTCTTTAACCATAGACCTTTTATTAAAGTTTTTAGGAACTAACTCAAAAGTTTAAAAGTTTCATAATAATGATTAAGATTGTCATTGGAAATCTGCTGGTAATAGACTTAAAATGTTTTATTTTCCTTATTAACATTTCTCTTAATTATAAAAGTAATATAAGCAACTTAGCTGATCTCATGTATTTTAAATACTTTGAATAGTAACAGAATGCTTTTTAAAAAAATGCAGTTTCATTACTTTCAAGTACTCATGGTAAAGCCACCAGACAGTTGCTGAAAAAGGGATCTCAATACCGGAAGAACTATATTAATTGTTCTAGAATTGTTTGGAATTATCATTTTGTTTGGATATAAATTGTTCAACTTTTTATATCTTTTTTCCATCAATTACACTTATTCAATTTTAGTTGAAAAGCACAGTTTTGATTTGGGAGAAGGGTTTCTAGAATTAGCCAGGTTCTAGTTGATAATGTTTTCCTTAATATCTAAAGAGCTTAAAGAATTAAAATATTTTAAACCAGAATTGGAACTCTCTTTCATCTGTGGCCTATTCTTTTCCCCTTAATTTTTATATTTAACACATACCCCAAACAGTTGTTAATGCTTATTATCAGTTGCTCTTCATCTTTTGTAGGGGTCGGGAAGCTTTTTTCTGCCAAGGGCCATTTGGATATTTATAACATCATTCAAGGGCCATACAAAATTATCAACTTAAAAATTAGCTATGAAAAAAGCTCCTAGATTTATTGAATTTCAAATCCTCCCTGCAGTTGCCTTGGCAGGGCCAGATCAAATGATTTTGTGGGACGTATACAGCCTGTGGGCCAGATGTTCCCCATCCCTGTTTTAGAGCATTGTTTCTTAAGTATCAAGGCCAAAATGTCAGATTTATTTATTTTTATGTCCTTGACTTTCCTACATGTATTTCTGTCCTTATTTAAAACTGAGTTAATACTATAGAAACACTCTCTGATTTAGTAAGAGTGGTTGACTTTCTTTCCTCTATCCTAAATTATAAGGTAAAACTATATTTAGCTAGTTTTGGTCTATATTTCATATAATTTTAAAAGTCAAATAGGTATATAAAGTGTAAAATAATATTCATTTTGTAAAGGTAACTAATTTAGGATTTTCTTCCATATGATAAACTTTTTTTCATATTTCTTTCTAATAGTCCTTAATTATCTAATTTAGACATATGATATATAGTGTTGTTGTAGGGATTATATGTATGGACAGGATCTTCTTTTAGCAGATGGTAGTTTATAGTTCTACTTTATGAGTTGTGATGGTTGAAATAATTTCATTTTTAACTTAGAACTTAGTTATACCCCACTCCATTGTCCATACTTCCAGCTGAACTACTGAGGCCAAATGAACTATTTATTTTAAATCAGTGCTTGAAACAGAATATTTCCATGCTGTACTTTCATGTCTACAGGTGCTATCATGATTTTATTATGTCTTCTTCCCTCAGAAATTCAGGCATTGCCATGACATTGTTGAATTTGACATTTGGGAAAGTTCCAAGGATGCTTAGAAGGCTATCTGGCTTTATTTTGTATTCAAATAGATGGTTTGAAGTTTAGATTGAAGCTTGAGAAGGCAGCAGGACTCCAAATTTATTCTCATGTGTTTGTGATAGACCTCATATGCCACCCCAGCTCTCGCCAGTTTCAGTAGGTGACCCACAAAAGATTCTTTGAGCAAATTCTTAAGGAGATATTCCAGAGAATCACTAAAAAAATCAGAAATGACCCACAGAGGGCATAGTGTTTAAAAGCAGGAGCCCTGGCCTCACTTGGCATGATCCTGGCTTTTCCACCTTCTGGTTTTGTGACTCTGGGCAATCTTTTAAAACTCTTGTTTACTTACCTATATAAAGGGGATTTTAGTGTTACCCACCTGTTAGGGTTCTGAGGATTAAATAAAAATAATGCAGGTTAGCCCTGGCCAGTGGCTCAGTTGGTTGGAGTGTCATCCCGTACACCAAAAGGTTGCAGATTAGCTTCCTGGTCAGGGCACATCCCTAGGTTGTGGGTTCGTTCCCCAGTGAGATTGCATATGGGAGACAACTGATCAATGTTTATGTCTCATATCAATGTTTCTCTCTCTAAAATCAATAAAAACATCCTCGGATGAGGATAAGAAAATAATGCATGTTAGAGTTCTAAATTCTATATTTAATAAGCACTCAGTAAAAGTTTTTTTGTTTGTTTTCAGTTATTCTCAACATTATCATCTTGTGATTCAAAGTATCTTTTTTATATCTTAGTTCCAATTTTAATGGAGTGGTAGAAACAAGGATCTTGCTAACCACCTACTTTGTTACGTAATGTCATGCAGCTGTTTTTCAGCCTCTTGGTCTCAAGATGAGCAATACTTTAGGATTAAAAATTTGAATGAGAGTATACTCACTAAAAACAGCATTTTCTTTTTGTTGAGAGGCAAACATAATAGTCTCTCTATATTCTGTATATTTTGTCTAATATTTAATCCAAATTTTCCTGGGTGTGCTGTCTGCATCTCTTAGTACATTTCATTTATAATATTGCTATGTTCTTTGATGCCCTGGCTTATATCCTTCCTAAAATAGTTTTTTTAAGGTGTGGATTGTGTAGTTTTGAGATTTACATGTGATATCTTCTGTTCTGTCCTTGCTGTTAATTTTTTCTTCTTTGTATTTTGTACTTTTCACTCTTTTTAAAGGGCTACAGGGGAAGAATTGAAAGTGAAGGCATACCTACCAACAGGCAAACAATTTTTGGTCACCAAAAATGGTAAGAATTATTTTGTATATATCAGTAAATTTTGCATAGTTATATATTTTAAAACAACAACAAAAAACCTTAGCACTTACTGACCACTTAGCACTTAATTTGTGCTTAAAGCTGTGCTTGGAAATTTAATGAAGCTCTGGGTTTTCTATTGCTGAGGTATTTTTTTTCTTATTTGATTTTCATCTCCTTCCTTTTTGGTGTTTTGTGTGTTGTTTTTTTTTGCCAAAAATGTCTAGTTTTAAGATATGGAAGAAAAGGGCCCTAAGCAGAGTTGTACTTCTTCTAATTGGATTTTTTTAAGTTGACTGTATAATATTTGTAGCTGTTTAACTTTGATCTTTAAATTTAACTTTTTCAAGGAAAATTAAATTGATACTAACTTTGACATCGAAAAGCTCAAAGCTAAATATTTTATTATCCATAATGCCATTGAAAGATTGCCTATAGGTCCAAAAAATGTTTTGAAAACAGATGGTATTTTATTTATGAAGTTAATTTGAAAACAACACAAAAAATTTGTTATATTCCCTATCTAATTATGTAACAATACATTGATTTCTATTCTAATTTACCCATTATAGGAAATGGAAAATATGTATAAAATACCAGTTTCTTTCCTACAGTATATTTTTTATTAGGATTAATCATTTATATCCTGCTTGTTTTATTTTAAAAAAATCAGGGTATGTATAGCAATTTATTGACCATACACCATAATGTTTTTACCTTATAATTGCTCAATTTTAGGTTTATATGTATAATACTACTTCTTAATTGACACAGTTGCTATATCAGAAACTTGATACCAATATTGTATAATAGAATAAAATTTAGCAGTGAATTTTACACTGTTTTATCCATTATGAATAGCTGGAGGTCACCTTTACCACCTCTGAGAGTGACAGGTGGTGCCTTCATGTTCTAAGAGTAAAAGCTATTAAAATAAGGTATTATTCATTAGCCTGAAGTTGAACAATGTCATATCTGGCTTCAGCTTGCAGTTTTCACAGACCATCAGGGTAAAGAATTTACAGAACACTTCCAGTAGAGCCTTTCTACTTGTCTTCTAAAAACAAGCTATTTAGGGAAAGTTAAGTGTGTTCAAATAATTATGTGTCTGTGGGCTGAATATAACTCTTTAATTAATCATTTTCATTAGAAGTGAAGTGTAATATTCTCTTAATATTTTGGTGGCCAAAATATATTTTATGGTATAAACTTTACCTTTTTAAAAAATAGATTTATAGGAAGCAGGTTATGTGCTTCTAACTGTATTTGCCATTTTTTATAGTGCCATGCTACAAGCGGTGCAAGCAGATGGAATATTCAGATGAATTGGAAGCTATCATTGAAGAAGATGATGGTGATGGAGGATGGGTAGATACTTATCATAACACAGGTAAGAGGCGAATAGAATGACATACATTTAGTTTAAAATTTTTTAAAATTATTTTGCAATGTTTTCTAACAGCTTTGATTTAAAGCAAAACAAAACAAAAAGAAGAGCATATATAAGGCACAGTAGACTTTTACAAGAAAAGAAGCAGGAGGACAAATTAGAAAAAAAATCCTCTTGGAGCGTATCATATTTCTGTACTCTACTGCTTCTTAAGTAGCAATTTGAAAAATACCATATTATTGTCTTTATTTCTAAAGAAAGCCAATTAGAAATACTGAGTATACGACCCTGGCCAGATAGCTCAGTTGGTTAGAGCCTCATCTTGTTATGCCAAGGTTGTGGGTTCAATCCCGAGTGAGGGCACTTACAAGAATCAGCCAATGAATGCATAGATGGGTGAGCAGCAGATCGTGTTTCTTTCTCCCCTCTCTCTCCCTTCATCCATCCCTGCCTCCCTCCCTCCCTCTCTCTGTTCCTCTCTCTTTAGAATCAATCAATTAAAATGAAATAGGAAGAGAGAAAAAAAGAAAAAGAAAGACTAAGTATGCATACTACTTTGCTTTGAGTCCCTGTTTACATGTCATTCCATTGCTGGATGATGAGCTTTAGGACAGGAACCATACTCCACTCATATTCACTTTACTCAAACAGTTGGCATTTAAAAGTATTTAATAATTGTTTGTCGAATGACTACTAAGAGGTTTGTAAGGACTATAAGGACCATAAAGGTAGAGATTCATTGTTGAATCTTCAGTATCTATATAGTATCTGGTAATAAAAGTTGTTGAACAAATTTTTGTTAAAGGATTTGACTAAATTTAAGCCATTCATAAGTGTATGTTTGTATAAGTTGTTTGGAACTCTGAATATGATTTTTTTTATTCCAAGTCCTAAAAACCTATTTTACCACTGTATTTATATTAACTATGTAAAACCATATTATTATGTGCTGCTATAGCTAACTACCACTTATGACTTAGTTTTAATGAAGAAAGTATGTTCTGAGTTTAAATCTAGGATACTAAAAATAAATTTTCTCCCTCTAAGCCCTAGAGAGTGGGAGGTGTACCAAAAGTAGTGGTAGAGCAGGGTTTCTCAACTTTAGCACTATTAACATTTTGGGCTGGGTAATTCCTTGTTGTAGTATTTTCTGTACAATGCAGAATGTTTAGCAGTATCTCTGGGTAGTACCCACTAGATGCCAGTAGATTTCTACCAGTCGTGACAACCAAAAGTGCCTCCAGGTACTGCCAAATATTCCATGAAAGGCAAAATTGCTCCCCTTAGTTGAGACCTACTGCAGTACACAGAGGCTAAGTAATCTGCCCTGGAAGAAGAACCTTGTTATGTCAGTTTCTCCTCTACTCTGGATAAGGGACACTGCTATCTGTTTATTCATAGTGATAACAGGCACAGGTTTAGGACTTGGGCTCCTTGATTTGAAACTCACTTGTTTCTTAATGAGTTGGATGTTGTTATGTCAAGTCCTAAAGAAAATAGCAGGTTGAACAACTTTTTAAACTAATTTCAAAAATCATCCTCTTTTGCCCACTTCTTTATTTTCCATCATTTCCAAAAATCATTCAGCTGTTCTGCTTTAGTTTTCCCCTGACTGGAAGTTTGGGCAGCACATCCATAGGAAATTATCTGTTGACTGACTAGAGCCATCGGTTATAGCCCTATATTTCTGATGTAAAGTTAATGAGTTAGTTACTCTGTTGTCTAGTTGTATTTTATTCCGTAATTACTATCCTAAAATCTGGTTGTATATTTACAAAAGCATTCATTACAGAGATAAGTAGGTGTCATTATGATTGGATTGACAAAAATCTTTTACAGAAAATTGACAATGAAAAGAAATGGTTGCTCTGCTGGCGACAAGTAACGTTTTCATGTATGGAAAACAACTTAGTATTCTACTGCAGTTAATATGATATGCGTAATAAATAACTAATGTTTATGAGAGATACCCTTAGAATTTCAGGTTTAAACTATATCCTGATTTGATTAAAACAGTGCTTCTACTGACTCACAAGGTCAGATACCTAGTTCCTTGTCACCTCAGGGTGTTTTTGCTTCATCTGTGCTTCACTTCTTTCAGGTTCCTTTGATTTCTCTTAGCTCTTGTATTAGTCATGGTTCTACAGAGAAACAGGATCAACAGAATGTGGATATGGATATAGGTATAGATAGATTTATTTTGAGGAATTGGCTTATGTGATTGTGGGAGTTTGCAAGTCTGAAGTTTATAGGGCAGGCTTTCCAGTAGGCTGAAGACCCCGGGAATGGTTGATTGCTGCATCTCAAGTCTAAAGGCGTTTTGGAGGCAGAATTCCTTCTTCCTGAGGAACTCAAGTCTTGTTTTTTTAAGGCCTTAAGTTATTGGATGAGGCCCTCCCACATTATGGAGGATAGTAATCTGATTTATTCAGAATCTACTGATTTAAATGTTAATAACATCTAAAAAAAAAACCTGCACAGCTACATTTAGCCTGGTGTTTGACCAAATATCTGGACACAATAACCTAGCCAAGTTGATGTAAAATTAACCATCAAATTAACCATCATAGCCCTTATCCTCGTTAGAGTCACTTGTACTTTTTTTTTTTCTCCAATATGTCCTACTTTTAGAAAAGTTTGTTTTAATGGAATACTACATCATATTTAGACAGGTTGAAGAGGTTTATTTTCTTTGTTTCTATATACTGGATTCAGTGAATTGTTTTATAATACCAATACAATATGTTAAGATTTGGTTTTTGCTGTTATGAAGTAATCATACTTATTATATAGTAAGTTTTAGAAAAAATATTATGAAGTAAAAGCTCTGTGCTTGAGTTGTGAATTGTAGCATTTTCCATTTGTGAAAGTGAGTCATGTTTTGGTTTTGACATACTGAACAGATATATCAAGATTTTAGAAGATAACAAAGGAGCAAAGCATATTTTTTATGTAGGGTTTTTTCCTTCTGTATTTTCATCCTTATTGAACTGAGAACATTGACATATATTTTGAATTAGAAATACTGTTTAGCCGACTTGTTCTGATATGTGCTTAATGCCACCTTCATTGAGTCAAGTAAGTTCTGAGGTAGTTGCTTAATCAGGTGCAGTGGTTAGAGCATTCAACCGAAAGTCAGAATGTGTGTATTTGAATCCCAGTATCTCATTTAACTGGCTGTGAGACTCAAGCAAGTTACTTTACCTCTCTGGAGACTTTATTTCTTCGTAGGGACAAATTACCCTAATTATCACATAAGACAGTGTTTGTAAGGATTGAA
This sequence comes from Miniopterus natalensis, assembly GCF_054644295.1. Classification (NCBI taxonomy): domain Eukaryota; kingdom Metazoa; phylum Chordata; class Mammalia; order Chiroptera; family Miniopteridae; genus Miniopterus; species Miniopterus natalensis. The sequence continues at coordinate 36,851,052 of NC_142086.1, read as the reverse complement.
TAAGATGTGGAAACAAGTAAAGTAGAAAGCCCCACATAAATGTGATATGGTATTAGTACTTCTGGGTGTCCTAGGTTTCTGAAGCAAATGACATATTAATATAACTAATACCTTGTTGAGAAAATTTTGATGCAGATTTAAATAAAATATAAATGTTAGTCCTATGTCTTAATCTCTTCATTTCTGAGGATGGATATGTATTTTGATAGAGTCTCACAAGGAAAGTAAATGAATGAGGAATGATGGAATAGGATAATTCATGGTAAAATATCGAATTGGTATGTTTTTTATCTTTTTTATTTGAGAAGTACCTTTGGGATTATTTATTCCTATTAGAATTCATTTGTAAAAATGCTGCTTGCATTGCCTCCTCATTTCAGGTCAGTTGTGAAAATTTAGATAACTTTAAGTGTTTTTCATTGCTTGAATCAGGAGAATCTTTACAACTTAAAGTTATTCTTTTTTGCACAATTTTAAACAGGTATTACAGGAACAACTGAAGCAGTTAAGGAGATTACACTGGAAAGCAAGGTACTGGTTAATTAGATATGTTCCTAAATTCAACGACCAAGTTATTTGCATATAAATATATATTTTTAAGATTATGCATATCATTCTTATTCAAACTGATTACTTATTATCAAGTTCTTTTATATTCTACCTTTTTCCCTCTCATTTTTATGTATCAGCATACCCAAACACTGGTTTCCAGTGTTTTTCTTCTTTTCCTTAATCTGTCATATGGTTAAGAAAAACATTTTTTGATATTGTAGCTGGTAAAAACTATTTTTACTAATTGAGAAAGCTTGTAGGCTAGTTTAAAAGAAATAGCTATTTATTTATTTACTTATTTTTAAGAAATAGCTTTTTATTTTTAAGTCTAAGTACCAAGTGTTCTGTAAGTAGAAGCTTTTGAAGTAATTTTATCTACTTGCTGACTAATCATTACATTGTAGATGGTAATGATTAAATTTTGTAGTTTAAACATTAAGCAATTTACTCACTACCTCTTGTTTCTTAATTTACTGCTAATATGAGTGGTTTTTTGCTTTTGAAAATTTAAAGGTAAACTTTAGCATCATTCATAATCATGACATTTTGAATCATGAGTGATAGCTAAGTTAGGTTTTATTGTACAGTTTGGGGGGAAGGTAAAAATATATAATTGGGTGGAATTTTTCTGCTTGAAAGTTTTCATTTAATTCAAACTACATTAGCTTTTCATTTCTAAAGAGAGAGTGATTGCAGTTGTCTTTATATTTTTATGTCTTAGATGTTTGAAATTATATGAAAAAATAATACAAAATGCCTTTACCCTAATCTTTTCTTAATTTTTTTGTTAACAGTCAAGTCTCTTAGTAGAATATTTAGACAGAATAATTGCATGCCTTTTTTCCTTATGAAACATTCAGCCACAATAGTTAGTAGTTTAAGATATTCTTCTTTGTGTGTTTTTGTCATTTGAACCTTTTGGTATTCATAACTGGGGCTTAACAGAAAGGGTTAAAAACTAAAACAAGGTGTGTTTTTTGCTTTGTTGTGTTTTTTCAGTGTACAATTTTATGCTTGCTAGAAATTGACTTTTATGCTAGCTTAGGGTGCAGTTCATCAGCCTGAGTATTTATCCTTTTGGAATGCTACTTTTTGGAGAATCTGGATAACTAAGGAGAAATTGTACAAATGGCTTTGCTGCTTCAAAAGGTCATCTTGTTTACTCCAGCCATTAGTGTATATGCTTCAGATTTTGGGAATGATAAATGGTAGAGTACTTTGGATAACATTGTTTTGATAGGTTTATGGGAGTTCTTTCAAGAATTTTTAATAAATGCAGTAGTGGTTAATATGGTACTTGGTATCCCACTTAACATCTTTACGTCCTTCTAAAGAATGAATACTTTGAACAATTTGCAGCTAGAATATAGCTTTCCTGTTATTTCCTATTTAATATAAAATTTGCATTATTTTTTTATAATTTAGTGCTTAGAATACTTGCCATCGAGACCCCAGATATTAATCTTTGTCTCTTATTTCCACTGTATTTTATTGTATTAACTATGAACATCCAACATGATTAAAGTTTCCCTTAATGACCAGTTTGTTAGAAGTTGGCTCGTCTAATAATTACCCAGATGCTTTTTTCTGTGGTTTCACATTTTTGGTGTAATAATGACATATATGATCTAAGTTTCTAGTGATAAATAAAATCATCCCTAATTAAAATTGTAAATTAGATGAAACTAGGTGTCCAATTTTTTTTCAATATGTTTTTTATTGATTTCAGAGAGAGAGGAAGGAAGAGGGAGAGAGAGAGAGAAACATCAATGATGAGAGAGTGTCATTGATCAGCTGCCTCTTGCACACCCCCTGCTGGGGATCAAGCCAGCAACCCAGGCATGTGCCCTGACGGGGAATCGAACCATTACCTCCTGGTTCATAGGTTGATGCTCAACCACTGAGACACTGGCTGGGCAAGAGGTCCAATTTTTTGGCTTACGACATTGACTTCAGATTTTTAGAATATTTATTTGTGAAAATGATAAATGTATATTAGGCTTATCTTTGGCTAGCATTATTCTTTCATTCTAGTGATAATATAGTTAAGAAATCTAACAAATCTTATGTGTTGTAATAGCTGTAATTGCTTAATTCAGCCAGTGTATTCATAAATTAGAATATATTATGATTTATAAATCCTTTATGTGTTTAAGTTAACAGAACTGATTTCTAATACTAATGAATTGGTTAACTAAAAATACTGTTTTATTGGAAGTACACTGGCAGCTATTTTTACGTGATTAGCTTAGATGATTCTTGGTGCTTCTGTAATGCTTCTTATACTTTTCAGTCATAGCACTTAGCACATCACTTTTAATGATTGTTTTTTGGGTTTGTCATCTCTTAGGAGGAGTTTCTTGAGGATAAGAGCTATCTTATCACTCTTATTTTCACTGGTTAGCACTGTGCTGGCATGTGGGTGCTCAGTGTTTGAACTAATGAACATATTTAAGTGACTTTGAGTATAATTAATTTCAAAGGACAGTATAAAACTTCAAGATTGCTCAGCATTATGTGAGGAGGAGGAAGAAGAAGAGGAAGGAGAAGCTGCAGATATGGAAGGTATCTGTGTTCCAGATTTGCTTTAATCTCACTAGAATATTGATTTGGAAGTATTTGTAATTTATGCAGATTAAGAATTCTCTGTTCAGTTCTAAATTTTAACATTCAGCAAATTTTTATTGAGCAGTACATTATGTATCAGATACCTTTTGGTGCTGGAGATAAAGTGATAAACAAACAAAAAAAAAACAATACATAAGCAAAACACTTGCTGCAGTAGTTATAATTGTTTGGGAGAAAAATAAAGGGGAGGATAAGGGAGTCTGGGAGTGAGATGAATGTTATAATTTTTAAGTAGGTTGGTCAAAAAAACCTCATTGAGAATATGCCTTAATACACCTTTTGAGTAAAGCCTGGAAGGAAGTGAGTGAACAAGCTATTTGGATATCTGAGGAGGGAACGCAGAGGCTCTGAGATGGGAGCATGTGTGGCTTATAAAATATTGTGAGAAGGCTCCTATGTTCAGAGAGATGTGAGGGCAGAGCCAGAGAGGTAACCTGGGTGCAGATCATGTAGGGTCCTGGCTTTAACTCAGAAGTGAGATGAGAAGCCACTGGAGGGCTTTTCTAAGTAGAAGAGTGACTTATAATGAGATTTAACATTTTAACAGTGTGACTGCAGTGTTGAGAATAGACTAAAGGGGGATAGGATGACAGGAGACTATTTTGATAATCTAGGCAAAACATGGCGGTAGCTTAGACTCAAGTGGTAACATTGGAAGTTATGAGAAACAGTTCTGGATGTATTTGAGGGTTGTGGGGGGGTGGGGCAAAAGATTTGCTGCTGGAATAGATGTGGCGTAAAAGAGACAAAATAGTCAAGCGTCACTACAAGATTTTTCATTGTCCATCTGGAATGATGTCGTTAACTGTGATTGGGAAAATTTTAGCACTGAATGGCTTTGGAGGGGGAGTTGGGAGCTTGGTTTTGGACATGTGATATTTGTGATGCCCCTTAGTCATTTGTTGAAGCCATAAGTTAAGCAGTTAGGTATCCCAAGCCTGTAGTCAGGGAATAAATTTGGGAATCATCAGCATTTAAATCCATTGAGACTAGTGAAATTATCAAGGAGTAAATGTGGATAGAGAAGAGAACAAGGTCCAAAAAACTGAGCCTTCGTTACTGCAGAGTTGTTTTGGTTTGGTTTGGTTTTTAAATGGTCGAGATGATGCAGAAGAACCAAATAGGAGATAGTGAAGAAAAAGCTACTGAAGCGAGAGGAAAGTCTGGAAAATACAGTATCTTAAAAGCCGAGGGATGTCAATTAAGATGAAAACTGGGGCTATAGCACTGGATTCAGCAAAGTAGAAGTCACTGATGACTTTAATGAGCATGTTTTATGCAGTTATATAAATAGCCTTATGTATGTTATGAAGTCAGTTGGTATTAATAATGGACTGTAGCACAGACCAAGCCTTAATATGCTTTCTCCAATCTGGCTCTCTGCCAGGTAAAGTATCTGCTGCTTTAGAAATGTGTATCGAATTAGCTCACTTATATTTATTCATTATCTTCAGTTAGAAACAAAGGCAAAAAACCAGTTTTTCATTGATACTCTGAAGTAATATATAATTTGATTTATGAAATTATTTTGAACTCAATCTTTTATTGCTTTTTGTAACAGAATATGAAGAAAGTGGATTGTTGGAAACAGATGAGGTTTGTAAATTGAGTTTTCTTCAGTTAATTTTTAATGAATAAACTTGGGGGGTTAGTGTTTTTATTAATATCTTTATATTTTAAATAAGTTTTTATCCATATGTATACATTAGTTATAGCATAAAACATTTTGAGTTTTAAGTTATAGGTGCTTTTGAAAAAGAAATATATAGGTTGAGAAAAATAGATTTTTTTCTAAAGTGTCACATTCATACTGATATTAATGACTGTAAATTTTTCTCTCTTATTGACAGGCTACCCTAGACACAAGGAAAATAGTAGAAGCTTGTAAAGCTAAAACTGATGCTGGAGGCGAAGATGCTATTTTGCAAACCAGAACGTATGACCTTTATATCACTTACGATAAGTATTATCAGACGCCACGACTATGGTTGTTCGGCTATGACGAGGTAAAAATAAAGAAAAATTTATTTTAATGTAAATACTTTCAATTCTTGGGTTTAATTCCTTTATCGTTAGGTCTATGGATATATAGTGTGGCCTTTTAAATTTTAGAAATCATTTGCTTTACAATTTATGGTTAATATTGCACTTGATTCTTATTTTGAAGAAACTCTGAATTATTCAATGTGACAACATCACTACTAAAAATTAAACATAAATAATCTGTTACATATTTATTGCTTGGTCCCTGAGCTTATTCTTCAAAATGTGAGGGAAATTGAACTTTGTTGTATTAAATTTATTGAATATGTAGGCAATTACAGAATGATCATGTCACGTGTGTGGTTTTTTTCCTTAAGACAGAAAACTTTTTTTTTTGACTCATCCACTTAATTGAATTAAAGGATAACTAAAATAAAATTAACTTGTTTATCCTGTCATTCCAATGACTATAAATAGGAAACAAGAAAATAAAACAAAATAGGCCTAAAAGATGAATTATAGTTATAAAATGTTTGGATAACTGTGAACCTGCCTTTTTGTGGGATCTTTACTACGTTAGGTAGTGGTTGATGTCACATAGCTTGATGGACAGACAGACATCCATCTTCCTTTCTTGGTATAAACTTTCCCCCAAATAATCTTGTAATTCTAAATAGTCTGGAATTCTGAATTGCAAGTTTTAAATGGTAATTTCAAAGCATTTTTTGTGGTTTCAGCAACGGCAGCCTTTAACAGTTGAGCATATGTATGAAGACATCAGTCAAGATCATGTGAAGAAAACAGTGACCATTGAAAATCACCCTCATCTCCCACCACCTCCTATGTGTTCAGTTCACCCATGCAGGTGTGTGTGTGTGTGTGTGTACTTCATGGATTTATTAGAGTTTATAAATGTAGTGCCCTAACAAAAAAAATTTACTGAATATACAAAGAAAATTTCTTCTGTCTTTCTTAGAAATGTTCTTATAATGTTCTTATACTTAGTTAAATATGTAAGAAAAAAACTTTATAAATTTATTTTAAGTTTCATTACAAAATTCATTAAGAATTTTTTTTGTTCTTGTGTTTAGTTATGGTATAGATCTTTGTGATTTTACTATTGTTTTTAACTCCCAAGAATAATTTAGACAATCCTTTTTATATTAAAAATATTACTTAGACATGGTTTTCTCTATTATGATGTATCTTTCTGTGAATATGGAGTATAGTTAACCTTGTGCTTTTTCTAAGTGACCTGTTTATCTCCTTTTATCGATTAGTGAAGGGAGCTATATATGTGAACTTTCTAGTCTCATTTACTCTTCAGTTAAGAAGTTTTCAGCCCTACCAAGTCAAGTACATTTTATAACTTGGGATTTTCTTTATATCAATGTGTTTTCACAGAACCAAATAAGTGAAGCTGAATCTATGTACATGATTTGTTCAGAAGTTTCCTTAAAAAGGAAAAAAGGTGTTATGTGCTAATTTCTTTGTTAGTTGTTTCTAATGGGTAACTTTTACAAAATAATTGAGAAATTCTTGCAACAATATTTTTCAGATGAAAACTCTGATAGTCCATTGATTCATTTGATGCAACATTCTTGTTTTAAAAAATTCTTTAATATTTTCTTCTCATTTTTTACAGCCTGTTTATTCTCAAACTTTATCCCATAGAAAGTCTAGTACATTTTTCTAGTTTCTGTCAAGAAATGTTAATATTGCTGTGAAAAGGCATTCATGATTCATTAGTTTTAGTTTTGAATTATTTAACCTAAAAGATTATTATTTTTGAGAGTTTTAGTTTGAGGTTTTAGAATAGTGCTTATTAAACTGAGACATGTCTCTTTCTGAGGTGTAAATTTTACTCAGTAAAAGAGATAAGTAAGTTAACTGGAAATTAATTTTAAACATTTTAATGACTATATTATGGAATAAAATGTAAATATGGCAAAAAAATCTCAGGGTCTGTAAAATGAGACTTCAAGGACATTTTAGGCTTTGCCTTTATTCACCTCACATTATGCCTTCATAGCTTCAGAGTTAATACATTTACTCTCATCTTCTAAGTTCAGTGCCTCTGTTATGAATGTTATATTCATAAAACTGGAAGCATCATTTTTTTAAGCCAGGGTCATATAAAAGATCATTCATTACTTTTGTGTATTGTCCTTTTCTCCATTTACGTGCCCAGGCAATTACTCTTTTGTATAGCACACCAGTTGGCTATGAAAAGATTTGTGGATAGGACAAAAACTTCAGATAAATATCATTCTCTATAGAAAGCCAAAAATATTTTTTAATAGAATCAGATAAATTTTACAGTACAAATGAGGACAAAGAAAAAATATACACTTCTTGACCAATTAGCTTTTTTAAAATTTAGTTTTGGCTTATTCTCAGCTAAATATTTAAACAGTGAAAATCACAGCATTATAAATATCTCTCCCTTTTTTTTGACCAGCTGTTACCATACATGGTCTGATTTTTTTGTTTCTCAGCAGACAGCCCTTGCTCTGCAGTTCTGTCCTGGCATGATTTTCCTTTCTCTGGTTTTCTCCTCCCCCAGCCTCCCCAGCTTTCTGCCCCCATTATGGGAAAGCTAACTTGTGCCATTGTGTTCATTTGTGACTACCAGAGCTTTTTAATATTACCCCCCTCCAATAAAACTATCTTCATGACTCAACATTCTGACTTGTTGGGGAGTAGGGAGAATGTCTTATAATGTAACTATTATATATTAAAACTAATTCACTGACAATAAGATTTCTTTATAAACAAAAACTCATATTTTGGTCTAATCTATATTCATAAGATTTATTCTTTTGCTTTTAGGCATGCTGAGGTGATGAAGAAAATCATTGAGACCGTTGCAGAAGGAGGGGGAGAACTTGGTGTTCATATGTATCCTTACCTGTTTATGTGATTAGTGGCAAATTGGCTCCTAGGATTTTTTTTTTGGGGGGGGGGGGATAGATTTAGTTTAACCTTAATGGCACAGTGCCTATAACTTGTTCCAGCCTCTCATATCTGTAAGTCTTAGTGGGAGTCTGTAATTTATTTAGAATATGTCATATTGTGACTATTCCGTCTTGTTCAGTTTATTAATACATGTCCCTGTGTGTACCAGTTAGCTCTGCCTTGTTACAGAGACTGAAACAAGTTTGCCAAATGCTTGTTTGTTGAAGAGGCAATGGCTAAGAGTATATGAATAAAAAGCCATTGCTCCTGATGAAAAAGAAACTCAGTGGGCATAATTTATTAATGAAAGATGAGTACTCTACTAATTTAGAAGATAACACATGAGTACCTTTTCCCTAAGCATATTTCCAATTTAACATGATATCAAAAATGTGTTTTCCCCTCAGATAAAAGTAGAGTTGAGTTGTGGCAGTCTGAGGTCTCTCTGAAGCAAAAATTCAACTTAAATAGGTTATTTAAAAAGTAAAGCACATGAAGCATATTTCAGATATTAAAATACAGTATTTTCACTCCCCCCACACCATTTTTCATTTTTCTTCTTCATTTTTTACAGGAAGAGCACCCTTCTTGTATCTTACTATGATTGTCTTCTGGGATTAACTCAGTTTTCTGGGGTTATCACAATGATTAAATTAAGTAAACTTCTGAATCCTGAAATACATTTCCCCATAGTATGGATTCATCTAAAGCAGCCAAAGTCAATGATTTTGATGCCAAAGAGCTTGAATTAGTTTGGTGCTAGATTGATATTAGATGTGGTGGTTCATGCCCTTGGTGTTCGATGTAGACTAAGGGGTCCATCCTGCCTTGGAACTGCAGATAACCTAAGCATTGCAAATAAAGTGTATCTCTCAGAGGTAAATTGAACTGATTTGGTATTGAAACAAACCAAGAACTTTTGGTCCAAACCAGATTTATTCCTGAAATCCTATTATGCATAATTTGAGTATTCATCTCTTGTTAAGAGGCTAGGTAGCAACTTGGAAGACTCCATATATAATTTAAAATTGAGTCATCAATTCCCCCAGTAAGAAATTAAGCTCTTAATGTTTCTAAGTACAATGGAACATACGAAAAAATTCAGGATTTTATAAAAGATAGTCCAATTTAACAGGATCTATGGCAAGTACATATATATACACTAACCTAGACTTGGTTCTTATGGAGGGTTTCCACTTAATTATTTTTCCCTTTTGCTTCAGTGCTTTTATATTCGTTACCATATCTCATTTTCTAACATACTCAAGCAAATTTATAGGCAGTAAAAGGACCATGATTTAGTCATTTAAACATGGACAACCTTGTCTTTATTTTTATATCAAAATAATTGGGCTTGAACTCTTACTCATCAATAATTTTCACATTCAAATATTAAATGGGAATGGAAAGTTATAGAGAGCCTCATGTGGACTAGACACAAGCTTGCATGAGTGAATTTTTAAAATATGCTTTATTTAAGATTTCGTCTTTTGTATTTTTTCTGAGAAATTATTGCTTAATAATATAGATAATTACAATGTTAGGTTAAATCATAGAGCTATTTACCAATCTATTTTCCTTAGCAAAGACCTTTAGGTATCTCCTAATTTTCTTGAAATTTGTACAAGCTGTCATTCCAACAATAGAATATGACTACACAAGACACTTTACAATGTAACGAAGAGAGCATACAGTCTATCCTAATCATTGGTTCTGATTTTTAAAGAATTAACCCTTAGATGTGACCATTGACCATATTCACCAGTATGTACAATTTCTCTAATAAAGGGACTTATACGTTTATGCATTAAATAAAAAAGTTCCACTACCAGCCTTATTTGTTTAATAAAAATGAGTGTAAAGAGATTGGGGTTTTTTTTGCTTCTTATCAAAAGGTAGTACAGTATTTTCCTTACATAACAACTCTTTAAGTAAAGAAGTATCTCATACAGAATGATGATAAAAATATTTTTGATTCATATTTATGAGGAAGGTATTTAAACGTGTGATAGTGTGAGAACAAAGTCTAGAAAATACTGCATGCTAGACTGACTTTCCCTTCTTTCTCTTCCTCTTTGTTCTTCCTCTTACCTTTTCCCAAGACTCCTATCTGCTAATAATATTTATGAAGCACTTAATTGTGTGCCAGGAAATATGCTAAGTGCTATTACTTATCTTGTTTCCTGATTGTTTTATTAAGTTGATACCACAAAAATTATTTTTGATTAAGGATTTAAGAATATTCTTCCCATTGTGATTGCCCAGTAGAATAGTAGAATTTAAAGAGATCCCTTTGTTATATCACATCAGTTTATCGATCTGGGTATAGGAGTTAGGACAGGCTTATGTGTGTGCTACTCTGAGATACACATTGAGAGCCAAGGAGTAAAACCCAGGCCCTGAAAACTGCAGCCCTGGGACCCGAGGTGAGAAGTGGCTGGGTCATACATGAGGTGAGCAACCAGGTAGACATAAGGTCTTTGATTACTAAAAACATTGTTCTCAATCCTAAGAACCAAAGATGCGCTAACCATATATTGAACCAGTGTTGATGTGACAGGATGCCCTATTCAGTTTCAATGAGCCAACCATGTGAAATTAATGGCTGGGACACTGCTACCTTCTGGAAAGTGAAGATCATGGACATCTGTCTTCAAAACCCAAAGAGGCGATTGATTCAATTAAAGAAAGAGAAGCCAGAATACTCTCCAGCGAGCATGAATATGGGTTATTCCCAGCCCCCATTCATGTTGGTGGTTCTGTGGTAACTGGATATACTCATACAAAAGGATGAAGTTGGACTCCTGCCTCACCCCATATAGAATAATTCATAATGGATCATCAACCTAAATACAAGAGCTAAAACTATAAAACTCTCAGAAGAAAATGTAGGAGTAAGTCTTTGACCTTGGATTAGGCAGTAATTTCTTAGATATACCACCAAAGTGATGCGCAGCAAAAGAAATGAGACAAATTGGGTTTATCAATATTTAAAATTTTTGTGCTTCAAAGGACACCATCAAGAAACTGAAACAACCACCCACAGAATGGGAGAAACATTTACAAATCATATATCAACTAAGAGACTTGTATCCAAAAACCCATAAATATAAAGAACTGTTGTGACTCAATAATAGACAACACAACCTTAAAAAAAAACAGGCCCTTTGATGACTCCTATACTTCTACATTGCCTCTCATCCCTGTTCTTTCTATCCTGCAAATAGTTGAGTGGCTAACCCCGCCTGTAAGGAACCTTAGAGGGTTTTTTGTTTGTGTTTTATTTTCTCAGCATTCAAGAATACTTTTCTTACCATTAACCCTTTATTTTTCTCCTTTTCCAAATTGTAATCAAGTTCTTATATTGCAAGGAAATCTCTATAATGAAGATAATGACTTGGTAGAGTTAAGGTAGTGTTTTATGTAGTAATACAGATATATAAACATGGGTATCATCTTTTAATATACTTCAGATATCCTGCTTATGTAGCCAGCAAACTACTCCTTTATTAATTTAGATTATCTTATACTGAAAAATTCTATTTCTGAATATATGATATGCAATGTTAGATATTATCACATTGTCACTATTTTTTTCCCAGTTAAGTCTTATCAAAAGTACAGCCCAGTTGGCATGGCTCAATGGTTGAGCATTGACCTAAGATCTAGGAAATCGAGGTTCGATTCCCAGTCAGGACACATGCCTGGGCTGCTTGCTTGATCCCCAGTAGGGGGCGTGCAGGAGTCAGCCAGTCAATCAATGACTCTCATCATTGATTTTTCTCTCTTCCCTTCTCACTTCTTCTCTCAAATCAATAAAGACATTTTAAAAAAAGAAAAGTACAGATACTCTCAAGTCTTTTAAAAAAATTTTTCAATTACATGCAGTATTAGTTTCAGGTGTACAGCATAGTAGTTGAACATTTATATAACTTAATGAAGTGATTCCACCCCATAGGTCTTGCACCCACCTGACACCATATATAGTTATCACAATATTATTGACTATATTCCCTAAGATGTGCTTTACATCTCTGTGACTATTTTGTAACTGCCACTTTGTACTTTTTAATCCCTTCACCTTTTAAACCCATCTCTTCCCCCCCGCTAGGCCCCCCAACCTGCTTTCCATCTGGCAACCATCAGTTCTCTGTATCTATAAATTTGTTTCAATTTTGTGTGTTCATTTATTTTGCTCTTTAGCTTCCACAATAAGTGAAATATGGTATTTATCTTTCTCTGTCTGACTTATATCACCCAGCACACTTCCCCCCCAGGTCCATCTTTGCATCTACGTTCATGAGGGATATTGGCAGTAGTTTTTTTTCTAATGTCTTCGTTGGATTTTGGTTTTACAGTAATGTTGACATAATATTAGTTGGGAAGTGTTTCTCTTCTATTTAGTGGAAGATACTGTATAGAATCAGAATTAGCTAGTTAAAAACATCTGGGCCTTGAGATTTTGGGGAAAGTTTTAAACATTTAATTTCTTTGTTATATATAGGACTATTTCTTCTTGAGTTTCCTAATTTGTGTTTGTTTTGAGGGACTTATTCTGTAGTGCAGATAGAGGGGAAAGATTCTGCCTCATGAGTAGCTGCTATTCCCCTACCCCAGGACTGCACCGTAACGGACACTTCTTAGGGCTCTTTCCCGCTCTTTTCTGTGAGTGCCTGGTAGAGTTTGTGGAGGAAGAGCCTGTGAGAGGATGTGGACTCCCCAATATCTTTGACCTGAAGGCTTTCACACTATTTTGCCATTCTGCAGCCTTCCTGCACCTCTGCCAGCTATTCCAGCTATAGTACTCCGGGGGCAGAGACCAGTACACATATTTATTATATCTTCACAGGGAACGTACTGGAGGATGCTCCTTGCTGTATTGTTTGTACTGACGGCACTTGGAAGCAATCTGGGCACTTATCATTGGTAGGGTTACAGGGCACTGTACAGTAATTAGAAACAAGATGCACGTGAAACAACACGGACAGACCTTGAACATCGTTCTGAATCAAAAAGTCTGTTGCTCCATTTGTCATTTCCTCCATTTTTAGTTGGTTATTTATTTGGCATCACAAAGATAACATGTCTAAACCCAAACTCCCAATTTTATATCCACTGCCACATAGCAACTACTACAACCAAACTGCTAACAGAATGCATTCTTCCAACCCTCCGCATCTCAGCCAATGTCACTGCTGACCACCTAGTTGTTGAGCCCCAAATCCTAGGAGTCATCTTTGATTCCTCTTTCTCTCCACCCCCTACCCCACTAACACACATTACATCTCTCAGCAGCAAGTCCCGTCCACGGTCCATGCTGATGCCTGGGATTCTGTGCTGAACCAGCAACTCACGTGATTCTAACGCAGGAGATTCACACTTTGAGAAACACTAAGAAACTCTCCTGCTTAGTTGAGGAGTAAAATTAATTCCTTTTTGATAAATTTTGGGACTTTTCAAGAGGGAAAAATTAGAAGATGTTTATTTTGGGCTTTTTAGAACAATCATTTTGTGATGCCATTGTTAATAGTGAATCCACAGGTCTCAGATGGTAACACTTTCCAGATGTATCTCCAATACAGCTGATAGCATGAAAGTTTATATTTAGTGAACGGTATAGCTAAGAGCTGGCTCTAGAGAGCCAATATTTAATTCCCAGGTCTCTTATGTTGTGATATCTTGGTTGGTTTACTTGCCTCTGAACCTCCAAGTTCCTCACCTACAAAGTGAGGATGGTATTTTCTAGCTGTTGTGAGGAAAGTTCCACCCCCTAAAAATATTCCCAAAATACAGGGTGTCCCCAAAAAATGTATACACACTTTAACAGCTGATAGAGTTGTGAGGAGGATTGCACATTACAGCACTTATTTAGCACAGTGCTGCTGCTGGAATGGTGGTGACGATTACTACGCTACCACTTTGAACTAGCTTTGAGGTCACAATTATCACACGTCCAGCAGAGGGCAGTGGAGTACCACAAGAAGTAAGTCAGCGCTTGAGATGTCAGTGGCCAAAAATGACGTCTCCCACTTTCTCCTGCTGTTACTGCAGTGCAGGAAGAAAACGGACGATATTGGTAAACTTCCTTTATATTTGAGATTCTCATCCTTCCATTTATTGAAGAACAGTGATGCAGTCTTCTAACATCTTCCCTGTACTTCATATCTAATCTTCGTATCTAAGATGAGGGAACGGCCTGGCCCGTGTGGCTCAGTGGTTGAGCATTGACCCATGAGCCAAGAGGTCACCATTTCAATTCCCAGTCAGGGCACATGCCCACGGTGGGGTGTGCAAGAGGCAGCTGATCAATGTTTCTATCCCGCTTGCTGTCTCTAAAATCAATAAAAACATTTAAAAAAATAAAAGGAGGGAAGGGACTAAATTTTTTTGTTTTATTAATCAAATTATATTTAAAGTGTACAACACGATGATTTGATAGACGAATATATTGTGTAAGGATTCTTACAATCAAGTTAACACATCCTTTCACTTCACATTTTTACAGTTCCCTGACCTCCCTTTTTTTGTGTGTGAGAACTTTTAAGATCTATTCTCTTTCCTAAACTTTTATTAGTGCTTTTTCTACATCCCATAGGTTTTGGTATGTTGCGTTTTCATTTCTGTTTGTCTCAGGGTAATTTTAAAAATTTTATTCTCATTTTCTCTTGAACCCAAAAGGTGTTCAAGAATGTGTTGTTTAGTTTCTATGTATTTGTGAATTTTCCACTTTTTTACCAATCTAGTCTCATTCCATGGCTGTAAAAGGTACTTGAAGTGGTTTCAATCTACTTAAATTTGTTGACTCGTTTTGTGACCTAACGTGATCTCACCTGGGGAATGTGTTTCATGTGCATTTGAGACGAATGTGTATTATTCTGCTGTTGTGAGGAAAGTTCCACCCGCTAAAAATATTCCCAAAATACAGGCTGTCCCCCAAAATATACACACACTTTAACAACTGATAGATCAATTTTAAAAATGAAATGTATTTTAATAAACACTGCCTTTATAATTAGAGTGTGTGTATACACTTTTGGGGGGACGCCCTATATACAAAGACTATGTTAGCAGGATGGCAGAGCAGGAGGAACCAATACTTGTCTTCCCCACAAAACAACAACAACAAGAAATAATTACATATCCTGATGAAAATAGCTCTGGAGAGCTCCTGAGTACAATAAGTAGCTGCAGAAGGCTTGTGGACACAAAACCCAAGGACAGTTGTACAGAGAAGTGTAGGAAGCATACCTGTGTCACCTGATCCCCCGCCTGGCACAGCTGACTGCCAGAGGGATGGATGTGACTTCTCTCTTTTTCTCTCTCTCTCCCTGTTTTGTAATATTTTTGTCAGGTTTTGTTGTTATTGGCGTACTGACGTCATGAAGCTAGTTGGAAAACTTCCTTTCTCTCCCATGTTCTGATAGGATTTATGTTGATTGGTCTTGTTTTTTTTCTTAAATATATGATAGAATCCACTAGTGCAACCATCCAGCCCTCTAGTCTTCCTTCTGGGAAGATTTTGATAACAGATAATCGTATCTTTAACATATAGGCCTATTTAAATTTTTGCCTCATTTTGTATCTGTTAGTTGTATTTTTTAAAGAATGTGTCCATCTAAGATATCAGATTGGTTTGCATAAAGTTATTCATTGTGTTTTCTTTATTATCTTTTTAATGTATGTGGGATCTGTGGGGATCACTTCTTTTTCATTTCTTATATTGGAAATTTATTTCCTTTCTAGCTAGAACGTTATCAATTTTGATCTTTTTAAAGAATTAGCTTTTGTTCCTGGCTGGTGCGGCTGAGTTGGTTGAGCTTCATCCCACGCGTGGACTGAGAGGCTGCGGGTTTGACTCCTAGTCAGGGCGCACGCGGGGCTGAGGGCTTGACCCCAGTAGGGGGTGTGCAGGAGACAGCCGATCGATGCAAACTTTCTCATCAATGTTTCTGTCTCTCCCTTTCCCTTCCTCTCTCCCTGAAATCAATAAAAACATATTTAATAAAAAAGAGCTAACTTTGGCTTTGATAACTTTCCCTGTTTGCTTGTTTTATTTCATGTATTTCTGCTTTTCATTTTCTTTCTTCTACTTTGGGTTTACTTGGCTCTTCTTGCTTTGTTAGTTTTTTGAATTCTAAACTTAGCCCATTAATTTTGACCTTTCTTTTTTCTAAAATAAGTATTTAAAAGTATAAATTTCCCTCTAAGCAAACAGGCCTTGGGGGAGGAATCAGGTAACAGCAATGAACAGAAATATCTACTTAGGTCAGGTGACTTATATTAAAAACAAATACCTATGCAAATGACAGGAGCCAGCTAATTTCTTCACAGAATAAGTGCTAGGAGGATACTGACTAAAGAAAAGCTTGGAAGCGCCTGACTGGGGTATGGAAGGCTTTGAAGGAAATGCCATTCTCATTCATTCATGTATCTATCTATTGGGCGTTTACCGTTATGTGTAGCATTAGGTTTGGCGTTGGAGCATGTAAGATGAGCAGGGTATGAAAAATGCCACTGGTCCTCTAAAGCCGGCTGGGGTATGTGGAAACGGGCACACACTCCAGTCTGGGCGAGGTGTGGGGTTCGAGCACAGCCTGGAGTCCTGAGCCAGTTACATAAGGTGGGTCTGTGGTTCGGTGAATGCTTTTGTTTTAAATTTCCTGTGTTTTTTTCTGTGCTGTGATTAGAGATGAATAGAGATTAACTCACAACAGTTTTGCAGAAATCTGGCTCCCCAAAGGCTTGCTGTTTTCCAAGCCTCAAAACAGCAGCACATCTCAAAATATTAGAAAGTACAAAAAAAAAACTGTTAAGAGAAGCAAACAGTTCTCCCTTAGGCGAGGCGGTGAGCACAGGCGGACTGATCATTTGGTCAGGCCCTTTCAGTGTCAACTAATATATACGTTTAAGCACCACATAAGCTAAACTTGTAGGGTACATTTCATACCCTTACTTTACAAGCAAGAGAACGGGAGCCCAGGGGAGTTAAAAGGCTTGTGACCGATCACACGGAACGCTGACGACAGAGCCAGGAGCAGTCTCCTGTTTGGTATCAGTTTCCCGTAGCACTACTCAGGCGTGTTGGTGTTTTCTATTTTTACCACAATGTAGGCATAAAAACTGAAAGAAGCTTGCAGAAAATTTTACAGCAATTTGACATGGCCACAACACTCAAGCACATGATCATTTTTCTAGAAATTCACTTTTATGGATTTTACCGAAGCGTTGATCAAAACAAATTGGAAAGAAACAAGTGGCGTTTCGCCACAGTTAGGCTGCTGCGCAGTGTCTTCCTCTCACGTAGGACCTGGCGGGAGCCGTCCCGTCGATTTAATCACTCGGCCGGGGCAGCCTAGGCCCTGGGAGACTCTGGCACGTGCAGAACAGCGCCAGGTCTCTGCCCGCCTCTCCGTCAGTCCCTCTTGCCCACACAAATGTCACGCTTCCCAAGGGCCTGTCATTGAGTCCCTTCCCTTCATTCTCACGCTCCCTTGAATTCTCATTTACTCTTGATACCGTTATAATTAACCCAGTTATTGGTAACAGGGAAGGAGCAAACGGAAGGCCAAATATCATAGGCACGTCCTTCGGGCAGCTTTGCCAGGAAGCTGCAGCTTTACGCTCAGGGAGCCAGCCACCGTCCATGTCCTGCATATTGCATGTTGCTTGGGGAAGGGGCTGGACCGTGGGGGCTGGGGTGGGGATAGACGAATGCCCAGTAAAGTTGGGGGGGGGGGGGGACTAGCAAAGATGCTTGCTGTCAGTCACACCTGGGAACAGGTCCCTGACCAGAGTAGGCACGGCCACCGCACGCGCGGGAAGATTTGAGATATTTCATCCCCAAACAAAGGAGTTGGCTTCTTGGTTCTCTCGGGACTCCTGTTGCAGGGAGCACACTCTCTTGGTTCCCCTGCACTCACCCCCACACAGGGACTAATGGGCTGTAACTAGCCTGACGCTGCACTAGACCCAGCTCCAACACAGAATGGGAGCTTCGGACGCTGGCTTTGCTCCCAACCCTACTGAAGCCCCACCTACGCTTCTGTAAGTGGACTATGGGAAATGGGACTTAGGAAACCCAGGGATGTAATTCCACTCAAATAAGGCTTTCTACCCTGTCTCATCCTCCTGCGGGGGCCTTCAGAAATGCTTATTTCAGTGGCACCCCAAGAACCTCACTCCCACTGGACAGGAGAAAACCACCCGCCCATTTCTCCAATAACACCCTCACAGAGGGGCAATGACAGACCCGTCTCCGGCTACTCTGTTTCCCGGCCTAGCTCCTCTCTGATTCCATTGTCCTCCCCCTGGCCAGCATGACGGCAAATCACAACTCTTCCCGACCACTCAGGCTCAGACCCTCAGTTTTCCTTACCCCCTCCCAGTTTCTCAAGTCCCTATTTAATTACTCACCGTCATTCATCAAAAATTCATTTTGACTTTTTGTCCGAAATATTTCCGGCGCTGGTCTCTCTGCTTCCACACGTTCTTTCTTTTAACATATCCTTCATGCATCCTAAAATGCTCTTAGTTGGTAGGACTTTCTCCCATTTGGAAAAACCTTCTGTGACTCTATAAGATAAATTTCAAAACCACTACTCTAATGATAAAGACTATGCCCAATTTCCTGGTCCCAACGCATCCATCTGTCCTTGTCTCTCACTCGTCCATCATGAGCCTTCTGCTCCAGACACTGGAATTTCCTCTTGTGTTTTAAGATGTGCCCTACATCTTCCTATGCTGCATTTCTGTTTGAGCGAATTCTTCAGGCCAGCATGTCCTCCCTCTCATCTCTGCCGAATGAATGTCACTCGTCCTTTAAAGTGCAGCTCAGATCTTACTCTTCTCTCTCACTGTGGTCAGAGAGGTATTTCTGCCTATGGAACTATATAGAACTTTGAGTGTTCCTCCATGTGGCACTTATTCTATACTATTTTGCATTATAGTTATTTGTACACATGCAAAATCTTTCCTACACTATCAACCCCATAGGGATAGTCCATCATATCATATGCAGGTAACTCGTATGTTAAATAAACATAACACATGAATTGTAATTAAAACATAACTTTATTTTTACCCTCCAACTTTGTTCAGTAGCAGTAATCTTCTGCTGGCTCTGGCTAGAGTTTTCCACAGGCCCGTGGCTGTTCT
Source organism: Miniopterus natalensis (assembly GCF_054644295.1). Lineage (NCBI taxonomy): Eukaryota > Metazoa > Chordata > Mammalia > Chiroptera > Miniopteridae > Miniopterus > Miniopterus natalensis. The sequence continues at coordinate 36,831,777 of NC_142086.1, read as the reverse complement.
GATCTTTCTTGAATAATAGATTGTCCTAGAATCTTTTTGTTGTTGTTAATCTTCACACAAGGATATATTTTCCATTGCTTTTCAGAGGGAGAGTGGAAGGGAGGGAGGAGGGGGAGAGAGAGAGAAAGAACATTGATGTGAGAGAGATACATCAATCTGTTGCCTTCCACATGCACCCCAGACGGGGTGGGGAGCAAACCCAAACCCAAAACCCAGGTACGTGCCCTGAACTGGGAATCAAACCTTCGACCCTTCGGTGCACAGGGCTGGTATTCAAAGTATTGAGCACACTCGCCAAGGCATGTCCTAGAATCATTTTTGCAAACACAGTCATAATGCAGTGATCACTATGCTCAATCCAATGTAGAAAACAAAACCCCAGAATTGATATTGTTTCCTCTCTTGGCCTTGCTGGGACAGGCACCTGTTTTCTAATCTCTCCCTGCTCACTTCTTTCCTCACATTTGATGTGTTTTATAAAATGCAGTTATCCATTTAAGTGCTTGTTTGTTCCATCTCTGGCCAATAGGAACCTTTTCATGTTGAGTCCGAATCCTTTTGCTATTACCCTAGTAATCCTCTATGGCGTCCTTGGTCTCTTTCTGATAAGATGTTTCAGGTTTATTTTATAAAATTCCTGCCTCGGGTCCTGAATAAACTGTTTCTCTGAGAGACCTTGGCTTTTGGTTGTTTTGAAGTGGGAAATGGTATGTCAGGGCCATAATTTGTATGCTAAAGATGATCACTACTACCTCCAATTAACACTTGGGAAACTACAGAGTCTATATTGACCTCTATATTACATCTGTATCTCTTTTTTCCAAGACACTCATGGTTTTCAGAGGCACGGGGGATTGGTAGAATTAGATTACCCTATAATTACTTATTTACTTTATCCCACATCACAGACATAATAGTCTTTGAATAACAATATTTCTTGTTTCAGGAAAAATTTCTAATTATATATTTTAGTATTTTTTCTCTTGCTTTGATTTTCTTCATCAAGAATTTATAGTGACCATTTATTGGGTCTTCTTGGACTACTTTCAATATTGTTATTATTATTATTTTTTTAATCCTCACTAGAAGATATTTTTTCCAGTGCTTTTCAGAGAGTGAAAGAGAGAGAGAGGGAGAGAGAAACATGGATGTGAGAGAGACACATCGATTGGCTTCCTCCCACTCTCGCCCTGACTGGGGCGGAGCCTGCAACTGAGGTACTTGCCCTTGGCCGGAATCAAACCGGGGACCCTTCAGTCCTCAGGCCGACTCTCTAACCACTGAGCCAAACCTGTCAGGGTAATATTGTTATTTTCTCTCCAATTCTTTTTACCTATTCATTTCTTTTGAATTTTAAAACTGGTCTCATTTTCACCTGTCATTTTATTAAGGCATTATCTGTTTTGCTAATTCACTGTTGTGTTCCTTCTTATTTAGACTTTGCTTCTGAAATAAGTTTATTTTATTTCTAATTCTTTTTTGAATTGTCACCTCATTTTGAGACTTTCTGATCTACAGTATGCTGTTTTTCATGTCCTGTGACTTATTTTAGCTCTTTTCCTATTTGCTCTGCGAACATGCCTTTCTGGCATGCATTCATAGTTTGTACGGGAGTGATTCCGTTCATTATTCTCTTATAATAACTTTGTATGGCATTTGACCTTAACACTTCCCTGTTTCTTAATTAGTGTCCAAATTTTTACAAGGAAGAATGACTCAGGGTAGCTTTTCTAACTTCAGAGAGCTCTATTTTCTGTGTGTGTTTTCCTCCTCTTTTTATAGAGTTCGAAACCATTGTGGCTTGCCCTTCGAACTCTCTTTCTCTCCTTTACCTTTATTTGAAACTTTTCTCCTTCTGGTCTATGGCATCCCTGTCCGATTCTATTCTAATGCCACTCCTACTAGTTACTGTCCCTGGAGCGAGCCACTGTGGCTCAGTTTTGAAAGTTCTTGGGAACTCGACTTCTCCAGCCCTCCTGCAGCAGTTTCCTGTGATGACCGGCTAAGGAGTGGGTGCCCCGCTCCCAGTTCCAGCGGCTGTTTGCCACTAGCCCCCTAGGCTCCGGTGAGCCCCCTTGGGCAGCTCTCCTACTCTCAGGTCTGTCAGATGCCCTGTTGCATCCCTCGGCTTCTCCTGCACAGAGCTGCTATCGTGCAGGTTATGGCTATTGTAGTTTGACCTCATCTGTGGCCTGTGGGGCAGTTTGTTAGCTGGGTATAGTTTTTTTTTGTTTGTCTGTGGGGTTTTTTGGTAAATGTTATTAATGAGTTCTGGCTTTGCTATAAAGCTGCTCTGCTGGTTTTGATGTGGGGATTTGGAAAGACTCGAAAGCCATGCTGGCACTACAACAATGAACAAACAATGAACGCTCGAATCATAAGAACATACAATTTTCTAAAATCTATTCTGTTTCTCTTAATAAGTCTCTTTCAAAGAGAGGAGGAGATGCCTTTGATTCTCCAGAGTTGTCTTACTTTCTTATTAAATGGTCTTCAAAATACAGTGTTTGTTTTTTTCAACTCTGTGTCCATTGTCCACCTTCACATGAAACTTTTCTTACATATAAACATCTTTACATAGATATCCTGGAATTTTTACCCTTTCTCACACCCTCCCTTTCTTCCTTCCTCTCTTACACCAAAACAAAGATGAATAAAGGGGTTGTCTGTGTTTTCAATTATTGACTTACATCCAAGAGAAATTGCAGCAGATTGTGTTTGAGCCCTACCTATATCCATCACCCTCGCCACGTCCTGCACTTTGCGCCACTTCCAGTTGCTGGCCCCTGCGCTTACTTGCTTATGAGCTCTCCCCGGCCACCAGAGCCTGCGTGGTCTACCTGAGCAGCAGGCTAGAGGTGCGGCGTGGAGTAGTTCTTAACTAATGTCTGCTGACATATATGGTAGACAATCAGCACACTCAAAGATGTCCACATCCTAATCCTCCAAACCTATGAATATTTTACCTTATGTGGCAAAAGTAATTCTGCAGATGTGACTAAGTAAATGATCTGGAAATGGGAGATTATCTTGGATTATTCAGGCAGGCCTAATCTTATCACAGGAGCCCTTAAAAATGGAAGAAGAAAGTCAGAGAGAGAAATTTGAATATGCTGTGCTTCAGGTTTTGGAGATGGAGGAAGGGGACACCAGCCAAGCAAAGCAGATGGCCTGGAGCAACTGAAAAAGGAAGGAAATGAATTCTCCCCTAAAGCCCCCACGTGCGGCTCTGCTACCACCTTGATTTTAGCTCAGTGTGACAGTTTGCACTTCTGACCTCCATCCAGAACTGTAAAATAATAAAGTTGAATTATCTTAATTCACCACAGTTTTGTTATAGGAGCAACAGGAAACGAATAAAAGGGCTGAATGTCCCAGCTTCCTCAGTTCTTAAGTGGGATGACTCTCAGGCATCTGTTCAATGTTGGCTCTCAGAGTTCCCAGAGGTGGGTGGGGAATTAGTGGCTTATCCACAATGGTGACTTGCTACAAAACGACCCATTTATTAGCTTCCTTCCCTTTCCAGTATTTTTAACTCCCCTATTGTGTAGGGAACACCTGCGAATAAACTGCTTGCACTTGCGTCCTTGAATTGGGATTTGGTTCAGGGGAACCCAATCTGAAACAGAACTTGAGATGGCTTTGGTGAGAAACCGATGTACGTACTCACTCAAATTCTTCATTTGGATTGAAGGAGAAGAGAGTTTTATAATTACAAATTTTTATCACTTCTAAGAAGCAGTGATGCAGGGGCCTCACTCAGATGGTCACAATACAATCTGCCTATCTTTGTTACAGAGATTTTCTTTTTTGGGGGGGGATATGTTTATTGTCTGATTCTTCAGCAGTTAGAATAAGATTGCATCGTGGGCTTCCAGAAATGATTCCACTACCGCGAGGGGCTGTGAATTTTAGGAGGAAATACGAGCAGATAATACAGATTGGCTGACTCTACACCAGGCTGACTCTCGACCTTGGCACCATTGACTTTTTTGGGCTGGGTACTGTTTTTGTTGTGAGGTCTGTCCTGTGCATTGTAGGATATTTAGCAGCATCCCAGGAGGGACTCTATCCACGCGATACTGTTATCACCCCCACCCCAGTTGTGACAAGGAAAAATGCCTCCAGACATTGTCAAATATCCCTAAGGGACGAAACACCCTTCCGTGAGAGCCCCTCCTCTATATAACTCCAACTCCTTTTTATCCTGCCATCTGGGGCACTGGAGGTAGGCAAGCTACAGACCACATTTCCCGGCCTGCCTTACAGTTAAGGCTCTGCGTGCACGACTTGGAACATGGGAGTACACATCACGAGGCAGCAGCCATGTAGCTCTTCTGACAGCACTGTCATCGAGGTGTTAGTTGTGTAGTGTTCTGTTTTGTTTCTGGAACAGCCGTGGTGAAAGTCTCATCTCTGTCTTCATAGGTGTCGAGGGCAGTGGGAGCACTGTGATTTTGTTATAACAGCCCTACTGAATGACCAGGTAGTTCTCTTTGCTGTTTTTTCTCACTATGTAGCAACTAAATTGTTTTCCTGGTACATCAAGAAATTTGAAATGAATCCTTTTCTGATTAAACTAGCTACAGACAATTCTGTTACCTGAAATGCAATTATTATGACCAGGACCATGTCCAGGGAGCATCACACCTAAATTGTGGCTTTGTCTTCATGAAGGAAATAGGGAGAAAAGTACTAAGGATTTAGATTTTTAGACTGGAAAGCTCATAAACCTACTTATATAATGTCAACGCTTGGGTGGCAGAACCCCATGATGACTAAGCCTATAACATTAGCCAAAATGCTAGGAAACACTGACAGTATTAGTGCTTGCGTCCTGATTCTTACTGCTTTCAGTGAAGTCCTGCAAGAAATAGATCAGCTTAAACTAGCGGTAGAAGGTAAATGGCACTCGGCTAAGTGAGGCCATGGGCCTGTGACCTGCAATCTGAGCATGTTCTGGCACCATGGCCAGAAGAATATACCTAAGGAACTAACAGTAAAAGTAGAGCAAGATCCCTACTGTACAGGACAAGGCCTGACAAGCCAGCCCAATAATTACCACCCCCTGAGTTCCCATTGAAAGAACAAACCAGTCACACCCGGCCAAGCATAACCCCATTATTCATTCTAAGACACTGTGTTTAAATCATTTCTTTTGTGTTGCTAAAGGTCCCCCCTTGTTTCCTGTACCAAAAGCTGACAGCCTGACAAATTCTTGGAAACCCTTTTACCGAAGTGCCTTTGTGGTTACTGAGCATAAAGTGAAAGAACTGAGGGTCAGGGCTGCCGTTCGGCTCTTACGGGGGTGAGACGCCGCAACTGTAGCCGCCGGCCAGCTAATAAAGGCTCCAAAATTCAAACACAAACTCTGGTGGTCGTCTGTCACAGGACCCCCAGAACAAGCAGACCAAGCCTTCTGTAATTTGGAGCCTTGCAGAGCTAAAAAATTCAACTGTGGTATTTATTTACTCAAATGAGTTGAAAACATGTCCACACAAAACCCTGCACATAGATGTTTAATAGCAGCTTTATTCACAATTGCCGAAACTTGGAAGTAGCCAATAGGCCCTTCAGTAGGTGAGTGGATAAATAATCTGTGGTATATGCAGACAATAGAATATTATTCAGCATTAAAAAGAAATGAACTGTCAAGCCATGGAAAAATCTTAAATGCATATTTTACTAAATAAAAGAAGCCGACATGAAAAAGCTATACACTGTATGATTCCAACTAAATGACATTCTGGCTACAGTGTTTTCCAGGGGTTAGAGGGAAAGGAGGGAAGATGAAAAAGCAGAACACAGTGTAACTACTCTGTGTGATACTATAATGGCGAATAAATGTCATTCTACATTTGTCAAAACCCATAGAAGGTACAATACCAAAAATGAACTCTAATGCAAACTATGGACTTTGTGTGATAATGTTGTGTCAATGTTGGTTCACCTATTGTAACAAAAGTACCATTCTGGTGCAGAATATTGACTGTGGGAGGGGTTGTGCTTCTGTGGGGAAAGGAAGTATATGGGAACTCTGTATTTTCTGTTCAACTTTGCTGTGAACCATAAAAAATAAAATCCATTTTAAAAACCCAATCACTTCCCTACCACGACAGTGGGGACTAAAACTGTGGTATTTACTTGGAAGGGGATATACGTTTCTTTTATCCTTTCATTTTTATTGAACTTATTGGGGTGGCATCGGTTAATAAAATTATATGTTTCGAGTGTATAATTCTCTAATACATCATCTGTATATTGTATTGTGTGTTTACCACTCAAAGTCAAGTCTTTTTCTGTCTCCATTTATCCCCCTTTCTACCCTCTTTTACCTCCCCTTGTCCTCCTTTCCCTCTGGTAATCACCATGAATATATGCACCCCTACGTTAATTGCAGCATTGTTTACAATAGCCATGATTTGGAAGTAGCCCAAATATCCATCAGTAGATGAGTGGATAAAAAATCTGTGTTGTATTTCCACAATGGAATACTACTCAGGCATAAAAAAGGGAAATCTTACCTTTTTCAACAGAATGGATGGACCTGGAGAGCATTATGCTAAGTAAAATAAGCCAGTCAGAGAGAGACAAATACCATATGATTTTACTTGTCTGTGGAATCTAATGAACAACATAAGCAAACAAACAAAATAGAAACAGACTCATAGAGAACAGATTGACAACTATCGGGGGGAGGAGGGTTGCAGGGCCGGGTGAAAATCATGAAGGGATTAAGCAAAACAACAACAGCTCATAGACACAGAAAACGGTATGGTGATTACCAGAAGGGGATAAATTTTTGATCTCAAGTTTTTTTTAAACAAAGTTCCTTAAGAGTTCTTTGCGTAATAATTGTAACTAGCTCATTGATAAAGATGAGATTAAGAATTGCCTTCCCATTCAGTCCTCATTCAAATAGCCTCAGGATAGCTATCATTTAATGGGAGCTGGAGGATGGGCGGAGCCTAGTGGCCAGTAAGTAGGTCTTCTGGCTTAAAAATCCATGACTATACAAGTTCCTTAACTGTGGTTATTTGTGCATGAAACTTACTAAAAAAAAGAATGGAAATACATCCTAGTAGATCTTTGAGGGAACCTCAAAACTAACTTATAATAGCCTATGACTGTTAAACACCACACACTGTCCCTGGACCCCTACTTGCACAAACAGAAGGTAGAGTGATAAAGCTGTGCATCCCCTGAAGTCATCCTCTCCAATTCCCACCTCAGCTCTGGTCATAAAGGAAAAATGACCAGTGTACTGGAGGCTATGATGCACCATCCAGATTCCGTTCGGGACTGAAGGGCTTATTTCTCCAGCTCCTGGGAGTGTTTCTGGCTGTCAATCTTGGCTAGGAATTTGCTGAAGACAAGTACTTCACCAAAGGACATCCCACCTTCCCTGGAAAGAGCCTGCATCCAATGTGAGTACATAAAGTCCCAGCCTTCTTAGCCAAACCAGATACTGTAAGGGACCAAACAGTTTCAGACCTCCCTGTGCCTGGCTGAAGTTTTTACTGAGACTTCATCACAGTCTCCCCCTGCTTTATCCTGCTCTCTTCTTTGTCCCTGCACTTGATGTCTAGACCAGTCTAATAAATTCCCTGAATGCTAATCTCTGCCTCAGAGTCTGCTTTCCAGGGAACTTAATCTTCATAAGTGAGGAGGGAAAATACAGAGAGTAAAGGCTGACGCAGTGGGATGCACTAAGGAATTTGTCCACTGTTGCAGCAGGCACTCTCATTCGTGACCAGTAGCTCTTTATTTTTCTTTTATACCCTTTGCTGGATAGAATTGTGTGTGTGTGTGTGTGTACATGTATATCTTTTTCCAAAACCTTAAAAGAAGTCACACCGACGTTTTTACCCAAAGCACGAAGTAGCCTTCTATGTAATATGGAGCATTGTGGCACCATGGCCTAGAAAAGATATACATAAACTATGTTATTTTGGTGAAAATGGACCAAATATTATCCAATTAGAATTGAATATTGTTATATACTAATTTGAACTATGAATATGTATTCTTTCTTCATTTGGGGAGGCAGTTGTTCTAAAGGTGGAACTTATTTAAGTGGTATTTTATTATTGAATGTAAGACTTTCATGGAAATTTTAAGCATATAACATGCTTTTTAGTTCCTGGGTCATGGAACCATGGGAAGACGCATACAAACCTGATGGGAAAGATGTGTCCTTCAAAGATCTTGACTTTGGATAAGCTATCAAGGTGAAATATTATTATTACCCCTTTTGGAGAGGAAAGCGTGTTCCTCATGGATATTTAGGTGGCCAGAGTGGTAGATGTGGTAGAGACAGCTTTGGCCCTTCTTTCTTTTATTTTCTTTTTAAAAAAAACCTCACCCAAGGTTATTTTTCCCAGTACTTTTCAGAGAAAGTGGAAGGGGGGGAGAGAGAGAGAGAGAAACATCGATGTGAAAGAGATATATCGATTGGTTGCCTCCTGCATGCACCCAGACCAGGGCCAGGGATGGAACCTGTAACCGAGGTAAGTGCCCTTGACCAGAACTGAACCCAAGACCCTTCAGTCCTCGGGCTGACTCTCTAACCAGTGAGCCAAACTGGCTAGGGCTAGCCCTTCTTTATTAATAATAGAACCTAGAAATTCAGATGGGTATTTTTTCTACCAACTACCTTTCATGTTTTTCTACCTTCTAAAAATAGATTCCCCAGTGAGACAATATTGCTCATTGAACAAGGATAAGGGAAAGCAAAGTAAAAAGTTGTATATTCAATTTGTCATAACTATGCAAAATTAATGTGTTGGACTGGGCTCTCCCAAAAGCAGACTCCAAAACAGGATGAAATATGCAAGGATTAGATTAGAGGAAATGCCTGTGAGAAAAAATGGTATATTTCATGTATGTTAACTTAAAATATATAGGAGAACTGGGAGGACTACCAGACCACAAAACAAGCTTGGTGCCGAGTGGCCAAGAGCGGGAAGTAGGTTGGGTGGAAGCACCCTAGACGGCTGTTGTACTCCAGCGAAGGCTTTGAAAAGCTGTGGGGGGGTCTTGAAGCCAAGTGGGTCATTGCAGGAGTCCTGTGTCTCCCAGAAATTGACCTGCCTGGTGTTTATGTTGTATTCAGTCACTGACTGGGAAGTATGGCCTCATGGCACAAGTGGGATGATGAATTTCAGAATGCAGGATTTGAGGATCTTGGTCAGTTACATCCCGTGTAGTAGGAAACCTATAAATATGCCACCTTTTTTTTTTCATGTAACCCCTGTAGTCCCTCCTAGAAGAACAAGTTGATGGTTTCACACCCTAACATTTTGCTGAGATCTGAAGCTGTAAACACTTCAAAGCATGTGTACATCTGCAAAAGTAAAAGATAAAACAATTTGCAAAGTAATGATGCATTCATAAGTTGGTCTCAAGAGAAAAGCATTGAGATAAACATATACAATAGCACAAAAATATAAACACATTAAAAATAGTACACACCGGTGCATAGGATATAAGAGAAGCCAATTCTCTTTCTGCCCATGCTTCAAAGATACAAAAAACAAGACATAAGAAGTCCATACTTTTCTGAATGGGAGGTCAGAAAGGAAAATGTGTTTATTGGGATTCTAATTTTGTGCCAGGCACTGTGGCAGGTGGTTTCATGTATGTTAACTTAAAAGATACAGTACTATTTATGTCCCTTATTGAATACTGATAACAACCTTCCAGTAGGTGCTATTATTTCTGTTTTACAGATGAAGTAAGGGATTCAAAGGGGTCATAAATAAAAAGTTATAAATAAGAAAATAAAATATTTGGAACTTGAGAGTATTCACAGTGTGGTAGGTTTCCATAGCCATTAGATAGCCTTTTTTCATTCTTTTGGATTTTTAAAAAACTCTGATAAATTACTGTTTGATTTTTTTACTGTGATCTATACTCTGAGGGAGGGTTCTGTCTACAGTGGGACTCCAGCTACAGGGGGATAAAGGACCAGTCAAGCTGATAAAAGTAACAAAATAGATATATTTTAAAAAATACATTAGTTGTTACAAAAGGTATTTTTCAAACTTTACCTAACTAGCATAGGCTTTTTTAGATGAAAAAATTCTTTCATAGTGAATCATAAAAGCTTTATGCCAAGATAAACAAAGTTTATATAACTTCTCTCTGGTTTTTGACAATATCCTGAGATCCTTGGCTTATGGTTCGTGGCTTTTGACCTCTGGGACAATTTTTAAAGGGGAAATGAGCCTTGCCTCAGCTGTCATAGGCAGATGGCACTCCACCTTGAGCACAAAAAGCAAATTGTGTAAATGCTGCATGAATATTTAGCAGGATGTTTACTGGACAAGAAATGGAAGTGCTAAGAAGCTATGTGTAGTTGCTCTGTGTTACCCTGTGGTGGTTGAAATGAATGAATACTTAAGTCTCGACACTAAAGGTTTGTATGAGAAAATTACAGTACAGGTTCACTGAGCTCTTTAAAATCAGGAACAGTGTGACTCATTCATCTTTGTGCCTCTAACCTGTGCGCAACTATCTATTTGAATCACTAAGTACATGAAACCTTTTTTAACCTTATGCACTTAAAACCATTGAAGTTCAGCCCTGGAAGGAAATCGCCAGCCTCTGAGAGAAAGACTTACAAAACCAATTTTCTGTCAACAATCAGAGAAGTCACAAATCTAGATTTCTCATTTGGAATCTCAAGTGGATGAATTTAATTAGCTGCTATGATTAGAAGCTAATTCTTAGAAGTGGCCTTGTAGAAAACAGTACATCGACCCTGAGCTACCTGATCTATAATTTTTCCATTTCTTCCCTTATTGTTTCTATTCTATTAATCCAGACAATAACCACATGAAGAATGTTGAAAATGGAAGTTTCCTTTAATTGGTATTCAAGACGTAATTTAGCTTGAAACTTTATTATTTAGAGAGAACATGTGGCTAATACTAACGATGATCTTGTTCCGTTGATATTTTCCTACAGATTAAAGACAGTTGCCCTTCCCTCTCTGTTGAGGGAGTGCTTCCTGCCACTCATTTTCTCCATAACCTCAAGTAAACCCCATGGGTTTCGTGACAATAAGCATTCTTATTTTACCATGACATGAAGCTTGGGAAGAAAAATAGAAAATCTTCTACATAAAAGAAGTTTCACAATCACAGGCTATGAAAGAGGGGGAAATGCATGCTCACCATAGGTACTTTTTACCGTGAATTTCCTGACCGTGATTTGATTAAAATCTCAACCTAAAGATTGCAACAATATAGATTTCTTTAGAGCTTAATTGTTCATTTCATTGAACTTTGAATGAGAAAAACTTCAAGGTGGGACACAAAGGGTGATCAGCAGAAGAAGTTAAAGACTGATCTGCTTTGCAGATGAGAGCATCAGAAAGTATGCAACCAATGTCACAAGAAGCACAAAACCACAAGATATCACATATGCTGTCTGCCCATCCTGCTTGCAGACTTTCAGGCTCTTCGATTGTCTGCACAGACATCCTCTCTGTTCATTTCACAGATGTTCCTGGGGTAGTCAACCTGATCCAACCCTGAAGAGCTCAGGGGAGGAAAAGAAGCCTTTCACCTTAGAAGTTTGCCTACCCCGATGTACCCAGGAGGTGAAGACATCGCCTGCTATGCTTGGAATTGGGAAATGGTTTTGGGTCCTCTTAATCCCACATCTGGGCATCTGGAGTACCGACCGTAAGCACCTACTTAGGTTATTTTTTGTTTTATTCCTCTGGGGGCAGCTGGAGGTAATGTTTTTCCTCGCTGATCTGTGGAGGACGGTGGTAGATAAAATGTAGTAGTTAGATTTGCTCAGCGAAGGCATTCTAGGGCACAAACGAGATTAGAACATGGTATTCAAGTTGCTTTGGCTGCTTTTCTAAAAACATGCCCTGATGGTAAGAAAAAGGAGTTGGACAGATGTTGTAAGGAGTTAAGGACACATTTATCACTACTACTAGCAAAGCTGCTCAGGATGTCATACGGAGGGTGAGTAGCTTGAGTCCGAACTAAAGCTCCGCAGAGTGAGTGTTGTGTTGCTCGCGTTGCTCGGTTGGGCAAGAGAGGTATTGGATACCTGACTCCATGGCTGCTCTTGAATAATGTTACTAAATAAAATCACACTACTTGCTTTCATGGGGGGGGGGGGGTGCCTGGAGAACACTGATTGAGAAAATGCTGAGAAATACAGGATTGGAGCATTCTATCATTGTGTCTAAGAAAATGGTTCTGACTTGGGTGTCATTTGACATAGAAAACAGCCTGGGTTTTACACAGATGATGTTCTGCAAAGATTTTTATGTAGGCCAATGACCAATTTCTTCCTTGTGGTGAGTTCACTTGCTTCCTTAGATTGACACGTTGTGAAGGGGAAGGGTTATAAATAGCTAGCAGTGGTTTTAGATTTTTCTCAGGCCTGGTTTCAGCTACCCTACTTTATCATACCTATCAGCACACACGCTCTTACCAGTTTTTGTGCTGGGGTTTTAAATCTGAAAATATGACTCCTGAAACCCTATGGAACATCATCTTCAATTCTGGAACTGAGTGGTTTGGAATTTGTCTCCTTCATGCCAGGATGGCGTACAACCAGGAACAAAATAAAATTTCCCTTCAGTCATCTAAGTATTTTCATGTTTGTATATTTTTATGTGTGTATATTTGGTATTACATTGACAAGGGGTTTAGGTGGATTTTTCACTGTCCATCAGATGCCTACAATCACATAGCTATAACTGGAGTCAAATATCATGTAAAAGAATTTATACCAATTTGAAGAATATATAAACAATTCCTTATAAAATGAAATAAAAGAATTTTTTTAGTGCTGTATCACCCTGGGATTGGGATACAACTTCTATTCCCCCTCCCAACCTGCTTACAAAAAAAGAACTCGAGTGTTAGAATTGGGTTAATTTACTGGCTTTGCCACTTACTGCTTGACTTCAATAAAGTTTCTTATTTTCTCTTATCCTTAGTTTCCTCCTTTATAAAATAGAGATAATAATTATGGGCCTATTGTGTATGTTACATATGCAGTAATATGGATAAAATACCTGGTACAGTAAGTGCACACAATCAAAGCTCAATAAATATTAATGGTATTTTTACTAATATTATTTTCACCAAAGAACCCCCACAAAGTTCAAATAAATGGGAAGTAAGTTTTAACATTATTATTTAAAATAGTTGAGTTTTTAAAGCTAAATAAAATGAATAAATAAAACATATTGTACAATATATTTAGCCTAAAACATAGTGAATCAAATTCTTTAGAAAGTGAAATGGAAATTCTTGGAAAAAGTCCTGGCCAGGTATCTTATATAGCAGTTGATGGAGTTCAGCATTTCTTGCATTAAATTAAGGACCCAGGTTGAGATAAGGGAAATTTGTTGTCCCAGAGAGAGCTAGTGACTGTCTCTTAAAATCACATTACTTTTAACCTTTATATCTTGGGGATTTCCTGTGATTTAGTTAATTACTGAATTTTTTACACTGGCAGTTTCAAAGTGTTTAAAAATAATTTTAAATGATTTTTTTCTTTCACTTCAAAGCAATGTGAGATCTGTGTGTCTCTTACCAGAAATCAGGCTGCACTGAGAATAAGTTTGGGGAAAATGTAACGTTCTCTACAAACTTCCTTCTTTATAATGAAATTATGCTTGCTTGATTTTTCTGTTTCTCAAAAGAAAAAAAAAAAGTCAAAAAAATCAAGGGAGCACTGTGCCCCTTGATATCTAGCAAAGAATTTCTGTCCCGATGAAAGTATTAAAGTGTCAGCACCTTCCCTTCCTGGGAGCAGCTCCAACTGTGAGGCCCTGGGCCACTTGTTCAGTTGAGAGTCAGAAACACTGCAGTTAATGTCTGACTACACAACTTGGCACTATATACAATACTGAATGAAGGCTGTAGGAAATCTTTGATTGATCACTGCTTATTGTGAGGGGAAAAAAGTCCTAATCTGGTCTAGTACCAGAGGACACTCTTAGTTTGGCTCCTTTGAGAACATAGTCCTATGGCCAAGTCTCCATTTGAGTCTTGCTTGTGTCTTCTTTAGCCTCTACTGTGACAGTTCAGTATGGATCATGGATCCACACTCCACATCCCACACAGATGGTGTTGCTTTACCATGAGCTGGCCATATTGTTTGGCCAGAGCAGAAACATTAGGGCAGAAGGTGCTCTGCATCTGTCTCTCATTCCTAGAAGTTTCAGGATCTTTATCAGGCTTATTTCTATGGCTGTAGCTAATTGTTCCTAATGAAATGGGCACAGGAGATGGAGCTCTGCCTTCTGTCAAATGCCTGTGTACTGTTATTATAAGAATGCCCACCACAGAATATGACTACCTCTGATGTAAATGTCTAGGAATAATTTCCGCGGCTACAGGATTTCCTCAATTAAGGTACGAAAACATTAACCCCTGTGCTGATCCAGACTTTCCAAACACTGAATAGCTGTTAATTAACTGTTGCTTCCTCTGTTCCTCTATCAGAATTTCCTCAATTGTAATGTTGAAGTCAAGTGCTGTTTATCTTGCCTCACTGGGGCTTTCCTACTCAATTTCTATTATTTGTGAGTTTCACCTTTACTTGGAGTTCAGAATTGTTGAAAGAAATGTTCACAGGTATTTGTAATCAGGTCCAAAAATGAAATTGACCTTTTGCTTTGTTCTTTGGAGAGACAGTGGTGGGACTCTAGAGCTAAATTGCCTGGATTACTATCCTTTCTCTGCCATTCACTGGTTCTATGACTATAACCTTTCTGGTTTTCTTTCCTCACCTAAACAATGGGGACAATGGGGACATTGACCTTCTAAGATTGTTGTGAGTATTAAGTGAATTTATTCTATGAAATACTTAGAACAGTGCCTGATGTATGTTAAGTGCTGTGCAAGTTTAGTTAATGATGATTTTTTTTTTCCTTTTAGTCCAAAATTGAAGTAGCTTGATAGCTCCCTTACAGTAGTATTGGGAAACTATCTCTTATTTGAGTTGACAAAAGTCATCAAAAATAATTCTTTTTTTTTTTTTTTTTAATATATCTTTATTGATTTCAGAGAAAGGAAAGGAGAGAGAGAGAGATAGAAACATCAATGATGAGTCATTGATTGAGCCCGCAACCCAGGCATGTGCCCTGACCAGGAATCGAACCCTGATCAACTGGATCCCGGGTCGACACTCAGCCGCTGAGCCACACCAGGCCAGGCAAAAATAACTCTTGATATCATTATCTACTATCATCCCCAGTCACCAAGAGATGATATTAAGAGTTTGGGAATCATGAGACTTGAGTTACATTGTGTCATCGAATCGTATCATAAATAGTTTGCTTTACTTTTCTAATATTCTCCATTCTCTTACCTCAAAATAAGCTCAATATTATCTACTTTTCTGGTATCTTCTCGTGGACTCTGACTTCTGTGCTTATCCTATAGAAGAAGTTACTTATGTACATATTTCTGTGTGTACATAAGCAAGGGGTATCATTTTAGTCTGCTCAGAATGTAAACATGTACAGTTTGAGGTTCACTTTGAGCACAGTACAGGAGAGTGTTAGAAGGGCCATCTAGGCCAGTCTTAGGGAAACATCAGGTTTAGCTGGTAGAGCTCTCTTACTCCTCTCCTCCTTCCTGAGAGCCACACATATCTTATGACCACAACCTGGAACTTGAATAGATCACCAACAGTCCATTGTCCAGAAGTGGCTATAAGGAAGGCTGGAGCACTTAAGTTCTACCTGGGTGGTCATGGCCCCACTTAATTTTCTTCTGTATTAGAAGGAGAAAATTAATATTGGGGGGCAATTGATAGTTTCTGCTCACATAGATATCGTTAAGTATCTTCTAGAGCTTTGAAAATGCCAGTGAATCTCAGTGTGATTTCTGTAACAGAATGTATTAGGAAGGCCAGGAAGTATCTAGGAAAGAAGTGAAAATGAACTTTCCCTTTGTCTTTCCAATAACACATAAGCTGCACTTATTCTGAGCATCACACTTAACCATTCTATCACTGAAAGCAATCTTTAGAAATACTCATGTTGGTTTCTTTTTAAAAAATTTTTTATTACATTTATTGGGGTGACATGGAATAATAAGATCATATGGGTTTCAAGTGTATATTTCTTTTTCTTTTTCTTTTTTTAAATATATCTTTATTGATTTCAGAGAGAGGAAAGGAGAGGGAGAGAGAGAGATAGAAACATCAATGATGAGAGAGTCATTGTTCTAGCCCGCAACCCGGGCATGTGCCCTGACCGGGAATCGAACCCTGATCCCCTGGATCCTAGGTCGACGCTCAACGGCTGAGCCATGCCCAGCAGGGGTTAAGTGTATATTACTATGATGCACAATCTGTATATTGCATTGTGTATCCACCACCCAAAGTCAAATCATTTTCTGTTACCATCTATTTGGCCCCCTTTACCCTTTATTAACCCCTATCCCATTCCTCCTGGTAACCACCATACTGTTGTTTGTGTCTATCAGTTTCTGTTTCATATTCTACATATGAGTGAAATCATACGGTCATTATCTTTTTCTGACTTATTTCACTTAGCATAGTATTCTCAAGGTCCATCCATGTTGTCACAAATGGCAGTATTTCATCTTTTCTTATGGCTGAGTAGTGTTCCACTGTGTACATGTACCACATCTTTATCCAATCCTCTATCGAAGGACACTTTGTTTTCATATCTTAGCCACCATGAATAATGCTATAATTAACATAGGGGTGCATATATCTTTGCAAATAGATGTTTTCAAGTTTTTCAGGTAGTTACCCAGAAGAGGGATTGCTGGTTCATATGGTAACTCTATTCTTAATTTTTAAGGAACCACCATACTGTTTGCCATAGTGGTTGTACCAGTTTACATTTCCACCCACAGTGAATGAAGGTTCCTTTTCCTCCACAACCTCTCCAACACTTATTACCTGCCTTGTTGATAACAGCCATTCTAAAAGGTGTGAGGTGGTATCTCATTGTAGTTTTGATTTGCATTTCCCTAATAGCTAGAGAAGTTGAGCATATTTTCAAATAGTTGTTGGCCATTTGTATGTCTTCTTGGGAGAAGTGTCTGTTCAGGTCTTCTGCCCATTTTTTAAATTGAATTGTTTGTTTGCTGTTGAGTTGTATGAATTCTTTACAGACTTTTGATATTAACTTCTTGTCAGAGCTGTTGTTTGTTTTTTACAAGTATCTTTTCCCATTCTGTCAGTTGCTTTTTTTAGTTTATTGTGTTCTGCTGTGCAGAAGCCTTTTAGTTTTATATAGTCCCATTCATTTATTTTTGCCTTTATTTCCCTTGCCTAGGGGTTAAATACATAAAACATTCTCTATAGCCAAGGTGTATAAGTTTAGTACCTATGTTTTCTTTTATATAATTTATTGTTTCTGATAAAATGCTGCAGACTCTCTTTGATGCTGCTGTCCCCAGCTTTTAAGATATTCTCTTAGCTTTTTCTGCCCTGCTTTTCTTCCTGAAGTTATTGTGACCAAGGTGGAGGGCCTATCATCTCTGAAAGACAGGCCCATCTATGTCAGATAGTCAGTGTCTTCCCAGGCCAGAGCTAGTCTCTAAATTGTCAACATGAATCATTGTTTTTCAGGTCTCATTATATTGGCTAAAAACTTTTGCTATTCCAGAGAGATAATTACACAATGGCCAACAAACTCTCCACCAGATACTCATTCTTGTCACATCTCTGTCATGTGGAGACAAAGACAGTAACCAATAAAGTAGAATTACAAGAGGACAAAAAGTATGCAAAGACCAAGGCCGGCCTTCCTGGCGAGTATCTTTCTGTAAGATTTCATCTCTCAGATAAAAGGCCATTTTTCTCTGGGATATACTGTCTTTTCTATATTATATTTGTTTGCCTGGAGAATATACCAGTGTTCATGCATCACCGCTGATCCCTGTGACAGTAGTTGGGAACAGCTGATCAGAGCAGAGGAACTTGAAGCAGATCTTCTGGGTTTCCATCTTGTCTCTGCCGCCTACATGCCTTGTGACTTTCGACAATAACTCAACTTCTGTGTCACCTCTCCAAGTTCATTTTATTCAAAAAATATAATACCTGGCATTTGTTGTTTATTATGAGCAAGTATAATCCTAAGAATTGTTCCTATATGTTTTCATTGACTTTCACAACTATCACGTTGCAAGAGAAGAATTTGTGCTTTGGGGTTAGCCAAGCCTGGGTTCAAGTCCTGCTCCTGGTTCTGCCTCCCACCAGGTAACTGTCTTGACCAAATGACTTAGTTTCTCTAACACTTGGTTTCCCACATTTAAAATAAAGATAAAAATAGTAACTACCTCATAAAATTGTTGTGAGGATCAAATGAACAATATAGATATATGGTACCTAAACGTGCATAGGACATATAAGAACTCAAAAAATGTTAGTCATATCCCTATGTTTCTCCTGTTTGGAGGATCTAGCATGGGTCTACGGCACTCTGTTAAGGTGAGGTGCAGTGAATGTAAAGCAGTGATTCTGGCTGTGAACGCCCACGTGTGACTCCAACTGTCTATGTGCTATCTGTCCTAATGATCACTAAAGCTCTCTGCTTGTCCTATTCTTTAATATCTCAAGAAGAGACATGGCACAGGTACTTTGTAAACTTTGCTTATTTTTAGACAAAGCTATGGCAAATACTAGAACGACAGCTTCAAAACAAAAAAACTTCAGAATAATCTCAAACTAGGTAAAACCAAGAGATGTATGGCTTGGTCTTAAATTGCTCAGTACAACTAAATTGAAAAGATAACCTTCGAATTTCCCCCCACAAGTAATTATGTCACAAGATGAGAAATTCTAGCCCTAGAAGAAATTGCTTCAAAGTATGCTAAATAAGTACCTTATAAAGCAAATTTAAAAGAAGTTTTCACATATCATTATAATGAGATTTTTAAAGAGGAAATAATAAAAAATGTCTGTAACAGTTCTCTTAATTTTCTTGTTTCATGGCCTTTCTTTTTTAAGTAAAGGGAATAAATATGGATTCATACCATCTGTATTCCTGGTATGAAGTTAATTATTTCTAGTTCCAGTTTAGCCAAAGGAACTTTACATTATCTAAGTCAGTCTCACCCTCCCTCACCCCAAGTGTGTTTGTTTAGACTGGGAAGAGATGCCCATTTCTCTCAAAAGACCAGTATCAGACAATATGCACAGAGAAGAAAAACTTAAACTACTATTGCATATTATTTCTATGTGTGTTATCTATATTACATTATGTGTTGTTTCTCAGGTAGATGTGGGTATCTTCCATCTGAGAGTAGAGACTGAGACTCAGTCGGTTTTATTATACCCTTTAAATTTATAGGGTTTTCTTAAACTAACAATGATCACCATTTACAATAAAAACTCTGATTCTAACATATGTGTGTGTGCATCATTCTTACTCAAATTTCCCCAGGTGTTTCTAGCATTTCTTGGAATATCTGACTTACGGAGTGGATTTACCACAGAGTTAAAACAATAGGTTTAATCAGCACTATATAATACAACATTATATTAGTGGTTCTGTATGAGTTGGAACTCCCCCACTCTCATCTCATGTCACCACATTTCTGAGTTTGTGAGTCAATGGAAGTTAGCTTATGATGGTATGAATGCCCTGTGGCCTTTCCGATGCTGTGCATGTAATTCCCTGAGCCTGTCCAGGTGGATGTTCTTCCAGGATCTTTGATGTGTGATTACATGGCTGCTGTTGCTGTGCCTGGATTGGCCTTGACTATGCTCGAGCCACTGCCTCGAGGGATCACTAAACCCACACCAATCTGTAAGGGAAGAGGCACTGCTTTTTGTCTCTTGGTGGTCATCGTATCTCCTCTCCTCTCCACCACTCCAGCCCTCTAAAGTTAGGCAGATCAGACAATCTGCATCCTCCAAAGGCCTATTTTCCTCCTGAGCCTGACAAATTCTCTTTCCACAGCCTCCCCACCATGCGTCTGAAGTTCTTGTTTGTTGATTGGTTGATTATCTATCATAGTATCTTCTGATAGAAGCTAAAATCCTAGTTGATGTCACAAAATTATTAGCATATTATACCTTTCATAATCATTTCAGTTTTCTGTTTGTTTGTTAAGCCTCACCTGAAGTATTTTTTCCATTGATTTTTTTAGAGAGAGTGGAAGGGAGGGAGAGGCAGAGAGAGAGAAAGAGCAATGTGAGAGAGACGCGTCTGTTGGCTGCCTCCCGCATGCGTCCTGACTGCGCTGGGGACCCAGCCTGCAGCTGAGGTACTTGGTACGTGCCCTTGACCGGAATCTAACCTGAGGCCCTTCAGTCAGCAGGCTGATGCTCCAACCACTGAGCAAACAGGCTAGGGCTTATTTCCATTAAAAAAATTATTTATTTACAGTTTTATGTTCAAGTCTAACACTGTCTTAGCTTCAGTAAGGCATTCTGCATTTATTACAGGCACTCATTTCTTTCAGTGAATATATCATTTTGAACTTTCCATAAGTATGTAAGAATTTTTCAAGGGAAAGAACTTTTCTTTTTTAAAAAAAATATATATATATCTTTATTGATTTCAGAGAGAGGAAGGGAGAGAGAGAGTTGAAACATCAATGATGAGAGAGTCATCATTGATTGGCTTCGAGCCCGTGACCTGGGCATGTGTCCTGACCGGAATCGAACCTTGATCTCCTGGATCCTAGGTCAACGCTCAACCGCTGAGCCACGCCCGGCTGGACAGGAAAGAACTTTTCTAATGGAAAGCTTGGTTGGGATTTTCCTCACAGTAATAGTTATAATCAAGGCATATGGTCTTTAAAATTAAGAAATAATTGTATTTCACATAAGATTCAAATTACAAACCTTTTTTTTTAAAGAACTAATAAGTTACACAAATTATCTACTTTCTTTGGCTCCTGATGGTCTTTAAACCTGCAGCTACAGCTACATTTGCTCATCTGTAAGGTACTGGACCAAGAAGTTGTTTGTGGTTGGCATTCTTTTCTGATTAGTTGATGTGGGGATCTGGATGACCACAGAGTGTCATGTATTAAATATTTTGAATATCACCCCTGAGTGAACATAAATCAGGCCTTTCCACACTGCATACTCTTGAGGTCTAGTTTTCCTTTATTGGTTATAACTTAACCACTGCAAAGTATGTTGCGATGCACACATCCTTCACCTCAATGCCTTGGGCTGACCTCTCTGAGGGCTCAGCTGTTTCTGCTCTGTGTCCTTAGTATACAGAGAGCATTAGTCAGAGTTGTGGACAGGAGACTTTTCTCTCCGTGAAGCTGTCTCTGTTTAGTTTCAGGGCACATCATGCCATCTCACTTCCATACTTTTTCTAAGGCCATCTCCTCAGCAGATGCAGGTACCATCCCATCAAAAAGGTTGTAGAGCAGATAGGAAGACAGATGCATAATTATAATAGAATGGTGCAAGTCACAAAAAATAACACGGGACATTCATTAGGGGAGCATCAAGTGGATTTGGGTTGCTAGAGTAGGGGTGTGGGGTGAGATTGCATCATGAGGCAGGGGCTAAATGCCATTTGATGAAATTTGAACATGTTCCTGCAAGCATTAAAGAGTCTGGAGGATTTTAGGCAAAAAATCTTGTGATTGTATTTTCATTTTAAGAATACAAACTGTGACAGTAAAGTGGAGAATGGATTAAAGTAGAGGGAGAGTAGCAAGGCCAAGTTTGGAATATAGAAGACTAGTTGGTAGGCTGTGAAAATAATCCACATGAAACAGAATAAGACTCAAATTAAAGCAACGGCATGGAAACAAATTTTGCATGTTGAATGAAATCAACTTGGGGACTGATAGAATTGAGCGGGGAAGGGAAAAGACTGCAAGATGGCTCCCATGCCACTGAGTAGATGATGGTGTTATACCATGATAATGGGAGGAGAGCCAGATTTGCCCCAGTGTGGGGCATGGTGTAGGAGGGGGTTCAGCCTACTTGAAGCCTTTCTTGATTGACCCAGCCACAAGAGCTCTCTCCCTCTTCTAGAGTTGAAAGCTCTGAGAGACTGTATAATCCAGATAATCAAAGAAAAATCTAATGGGAAAATTAAGGAGCAATGTAAGCCTCTTTCTGCACCCCCTTTGCACTAGGAACTGTCATATTACTAAATAGTCATGAACAATAGGATGTCCACACCACTGGTGTGGACAGTAAGGGGTCCATTGTCAGTATAGAATTTAAAAACAAATTAAAATGGTCTACTTTTAATTATCACCATGCACCAGCAATTCTAAACAATATCATGATAAAATATTTCTCCCCCTAAAAATGATTTTGGTTTTAAGTTCTAAATAATTACTATGGTTACTGCTGAGTTTTAATAATATGTATGTAAGTTTCAAATTAGCATATTTTTAGTACTTCCCCTTTGATAACCATTGCATTCTACATGAAAATTAACTCAGAGAACTTTCAAGTTATAGAGCTGTCCCTGGACATAGACAGATTCAGCTACATTTCAAGAGTAAATTCATAATATTCAGAATCACTCAAGCTTGCTCCAGGCAGTTTGGTTCTTCACATTCCTGCATTTAAACAGTAGATTTTAAATACATAATAATACCACAGTGATTATAGAGACAATGAGACAGAATGTGAGAGGTTTCCTTTCGTTCATTCTACTCAACCATTTTGAATATTTATTTGTTTAAATTTGAAACACTAAAACTTACATACTGTGAGGTACAGTTTCATGTATGAACTAAACTTTGTTCATACATAAATTGTTTTATTGACTAATATCTTTACAATTGAAATGTATTCTTCTCTTTAGTTAAAATTGTTTTAAAATTAAAAATGAATCAAGAAAAAAACAGTAGTACCATTTAGTAATTGCTTAAATTTTATCCTTTGTAGAATTTCAGTTTTAAATAAAATTCACTTATTAGTTACTGGAAAATTGTTTATATAAACTAATATATCAGGCTATAACTAAAGAATCAAAGTTCACACTATTTAGGTAGGTATAAAAATTATTAAGTAAATAGTTGTGCATTTTTACTTTCTTGAATTCTAATATTCTTTTTTGAACATAGTTTAACTTGCATGGTTTTATATACAAAGTTCAGTAGAAAAATATTCACCAGCTACGTATCTTTTCTTTCCACTTTATTATTTGTTTCATTTCATAATTATTTCTGAAAATGTATGTCTATATAGGAGAGGGGGTTGTTAAAAATGTACTCTGAGCATCAAATAGGCCAGGTACAGCCTCGCTGTGGGATATACATACTGCAAAATACAACAGTGGTTTTCATGAGAATTTTTAAGACGAGAAGCTTCCTAAACCTATAATGACTTGGAAAAAGATATTGCATTGTTTGATGGCCTGGGGATGGTAGATGTTTCATCCTTTTACTGCATGTATTTAATTATTTTTAGCACTGAGAATTGCCTGCCATGAAATCTGAATGTTTGAGAAAAACAGCAGGAGCAATAATAGCAGGAACCACCATAACTGACGTTGGTCTATAAACCCCACCCAAAGCAAATGTGATCTTCATCTCTCTTCAGAAAATGTTTTGTTTTGACAAGACAAAGCCCTTAGGGACAGCTTTGGATGTCCTGAGTGTCATAAGGTGGATACGCACAATTCAGGACAAGCAGCAAAGAAATGTCAACATGCTTGTCAGGTGGAAAATTGGAATCGTGCCCTTTAGCTCAGTGCATCATTCCTGCACCACAAACATTAGTTTTAGTGTCAGAGACATGAGGACTATACCTTTTTTTGTACAAAGAGGGAGTATTCTTGATGGCATTTATTTATTTATTTTTTAATCCTCACCCGAGGATAATTTTTTTCCATTGCTTTGCAGAGAGAGTGGAAGGAGAGAGAGAAACATCGATGTGAGAGAGACACATCGATTGGTTGCCTCCTGCACGCTCCCTGAGTGGGGCCAGGAATGGAACCTGCAACGGAAGTACATGCCCTTGGCTGGACTCGAACCTGGGACCCTTCAGTCCGGGTGCTGAAGCTCTAACCACGGAGCCAAACAGGCTAGGGCTCTTGATGGCTTTTAGAGCCTGTTGGCAAGCCTGCACTTATCTATTCATTCCTCCATTCAAGAAAAATTCCTGTGCCAGGCAGTGTGGCCGTGGATGCCCCCATCCTGGTGACAGGAATATGCAGGAACTGCAGGGATGGTTCCCTAATCCCATCGCAAGCCAGCGAAGCGGCAGGGCCAGCAGCTGGCTGTCCTCGCTCTGTGCACGCCTGCCGCTCGTGGAGTCAGGGAATGCTGGCGCTCTGGGGGGTGTTCAGCTGTGCCACTAGCCCTGGGTGACAGCTTGATGGCTAAATGAAAAGTAATATATTATAAAAAGTGAGACTCGACAGTAATTTTGGAGTGTGGGTCACACACTGAGGGAGGTGAAGTTGTATATATATTTTGTGTAGGAGAGAGTGACGGGTAATGATTTTCTTCTTTTTACGGCCCAGTCCTTTTATTTTATTTTAAAGTAATGGAACACCAGTGAGACGGGGTGGCTATTTCAATACCACACAACGTGTTAACATTTGAACAACCATGCTCAAACGAATATTCTCATTTTTAGCTATCTCCATGACCTTTATAAATACCCCAAAAGAATCAAGCTCTGTATTTTCTCACAGGAGATAAGTAAAATTTAAATTTCTCCCATGTCTGACTTATTTCTACAAGATCCTCTGAGCCTTGTTTTCAGCTCAGGTAAGCTTAGAGAAAAACGAGTGGTAGGTAGGAAATTAATTTCAGAAAAGAGACCTTGTTATTAATCCTGTCTCACCAATGCAATGGTCAGTTCCTTGCGGGAACAAGGCCTCTGGCCGCCTGGCCGGGTGGCTCAGTTGCTTGGAGCGCTCTCCCCTGCGCCCACACACAGCACAGATTTCGGGATCGATTCCCTGCCCGGGCACATACTGAGCTTTTGGGTTCGATCCCAGGTCGGGGCGAATACAGGAGGCAACCAACAGATGTTTCTCTGTCACACTGATGGGTGTTTTTTTTTCTTTCTCTCTCTCTCCCCCTTCATCTCTTTCTAAAATCAATTTAAAAAATCAGAAACATATCCTCCGATGAGGATTTTAAAAAGAAGGTCTTTGTCCATAATTATCGTTCCCTTTTTCACAGTGCTGGCACAGAGTTAGGGCCCCATAAACCATGATCGCATTATCCAGGTAAGTGAAAAGGGAAGTTAGGAGGCTGGGAGAGCCCATTGACTCCGGGGAGAGCACCGGACTTCTGGAAACAAAGGTTTCACTTGGCCTTTCTGCTTCCGCCTCCAGCCTTTCTTGTCATAAATCTAACCACACCTAGGTCGGCACTTCCTTTTGGTAAATTATCTTACCCTTTCTCTTCAATTTTTTGAAAACCTCATTCTCATAACTTCACTTTGTTTGCTTTCATTTTTATTCTGAATTTTTGGTAGCAACTGAATTGGGAAGTCTTCCTGTGAACTTATCTGAATGTCTCAGAGCAATTTTAAATGCAGGGTGTCCCCAAAACATGTATACACACTTGGAGTGATTATAAAGCAAGTGTTTATTAATATACAGCTCATTTTCAAAATTAAGTGAGTTATCAGCTGTTAAGGTGTGCCTATATATTTTTAGGACACCCTATATATAAATATGCAGAGGTTCTAAAATTTTTTGCAGGTCTCTTGTCTCAGTCTGATTCCTGAAAACTCCATCAGGTGATACTTATTCTGAGCAAGGTTTGATGATATGTGAGCAGAAATTATAGTGACAGCTTTACCTGTTGTTAGGAAATAGCTAAAAAGGATTACGGTATATTTTTTACACCATGCTGCCAGGGTATAGGAAGAAAGTTGAACGTTAGCTAGGTAGAGCAGGGCCATAGTAACATGTATCTGCGGTTTTCAACCTTTTCCATCTCATGGCACACATAAACTACTAAAATTCTGTGGCACACCAAAAATATATTTTTTGCTGATCTGACAAAAAATTAGGTATAATTTTTATTCATTCACACCGGACACCTATTGTTGTGTTTGGCTGTTGTGATTTTTTGGACAGTCTAAGGGAAAAGAGGTCAGTGCCTCTGACTAAATAGTCAGGTGGTGCATGTTTTAAAAATTCTTGCGGCACATCAGTGTACCTGCCACGGCACACCAGTTGAAAATCACTGACATTTATTATTTTTGTTGTGAGGATTGAATGAGTTAAAATACTTACGTGTTTTTAATCAGCCCCTGGAATATATGTTAAGTTGGACAAAACCAAGCGGAATGAAATATGGTTTATAAAAATCTCACAGCTGATATCATGCTTACTGGTGAAAGACAAAGCTTTTCCCCTATGAAGACGAACAAGACAAGGATGTGTACTTCTGTTCAACATTGAACTGGAAGTTCTAGCTATAGCAACTAGGCAAGAAAAAATAAATAAAGACATCTCAATTGTAAAGGAAGGAGTAAAAATATCTTTTCACAGATGGCAAGGTCTTATATAGAGGAAATCCTTTAAAATCCTGAAAAACTATTAGAGCTAATAAATGAATTCAACAAAGTTGTATGCTCAACAGAAAAATAGTATTTGTATACACTAGCAATAAACTAGCAATCTGAAAAAGAAATCTGAAAAAGAAATTTGATACTAGAATAGTATCAAAAAGAATAAAACACTTAGGAATAAATTTAGCCTAGAAGGTACAAGACTTACACACTGAATGAAACATAGCTGAAAGAAATTAAAGATGTAAATAAATACAAAGAAATCCCATATTTATGGATTAGAAGATTTAGTATTTTTAAGATGGCAACAGTTCCCAGAGTGATCTACAGATTCAGTGCAATCCCCATCAAATCCCAACAACCTTTGATTTGCAGAAATTTTTAAAAAACTGATTTTAAAGGTTGTACAGAATGGCAATGAGCTTAGAATAGCTGAAAAAGATTGAAAAAGAAGAACCATGTTGGGAGACTCAACACTTCCCTATTTCAAAACTTATTACCAGCCCGGTCGGGAGTGGCTCAGCAGTTGAGCATCAACCTAGGATCCAGGAGATTGTGGTTCGATTCCCGGTCAGGGCACATGCCCGGGTTGCGGGATCCATCCCCAGTCGGGGGCGTGCAGGAGGCAGCCGATCAATGACTCTCTCATCATTGATGTTTCTATCTCTCTCTCTCCCTTCTTCTCTCCAAAATCAATAAAGACATATTTAAAAAAACACACAAAACAAACTTATTACCAAACTACAGTAATTAAAACTGTGGTGCTGGCAATAAAGAGATATATAGCTCAGTGGAATAGAATTGAGAATCTAGAATAATTCATACATTCTCGGTCAGCTGATTTTTGACAAGACTGCCAAGACCATTCAATGGGAAAAGAATACTTTCTTCAATAAATAGTACTGGGAAAATTGCATATCCACATGCAAAAGAATAATTTGGATCTCTACCTAAAACAATGTACAAAAAATAAGTAATAATGGATTTGATATTTAAATATAAGACATAAAACTATAAAAAAATCTATGTTTATATAAAACTATAATACTGTGTTTCCTTAGAAGACAACACAGGAGCTAATATTCATGATCTTGGATCTGTCAATGGTTTCTTAGAATATGATATCAAAAGCACAAGCAACAAAAGAAAAATAGGTAACTTGTACTTCATCCAAATTCAAAACTTTTCTGCATCAAAGGACATGCAAGAGAGTGAAAAGACAACATATAGAATGTGAGAAAATATTTGTAAATCATATATCTGATAAGGAACTTGTGCCCAGGATATATAAAGAATTCTTTCAGCTTCACAAATAAGAAAGCAATCAATAAAAAAAAATGGGCAAAGAATTTGAATAAACACTTCTTTAAGAAAGATATGTAAATGGTCAATAAACACAAGAAAAAATGCTCAGTGTCAGTAGTCATCAGGGAAAAGCAAATAAAAAAATATGATGATACCATTTTACAGCCACTAGGATGACTAGATTTTTTTTTTAAAGAAAAATAACAAGAACTGGCAAAGATGTGGACAAATCGAAACCCTTATACATTGCCAGTAGTAAAGTAAAATGGTGCAGCTGCTTTGGAAAACAGTCTGGCAGTTCTTCAGAAAGGTTAAACATAGTTGCCATAGACCCAACAATTCCATTGTTAGGTAAATACCCAAGTGAAATAAATATATATCCACACAAAAACTTGTACATGAATGTTTATAGCAACACTATTTACAACAACCAAAAAATGGAAATAACCCAAGTGTCTATCAGCTAATAAACAGATAAAGGAAATGTGGTAAATCATATAATGGAATATTATTCAGCCATAAAAAGAATAATGTACTAATACATTCTACAACTCAGATGAGCCTCAAAAACATGATGCCAAGTAAAAGAAGCCAGATACAAAAGATCACATATTGTATGATTCTGTTTATATGAACTATCAGAATAGGTAAATCCATAAAGTAGAAGGTGATTAATGGTTGTGCCAGAGACTGGGAGAAAAGGAAAGTGAGGAGTGACAATAGGTATGGGGTTTCCTTTTGGGGTGATGAAAATGTTCTAAAATTTGTAGTGTGATGATTGCACAACATGTGAATATTTTAAATGCTACTGAATTGTACACTTTAAATGATTAACATAGTGATTTTTACATGACCACATAAAATATATTTGGATCAAAGAAGATCACTCTTTATTTATAAGAAATGAGATGGAGTTTCCTTTGTGGCCGTAAACTGACCTTGAAGATTATTGTAAAAGAGAAATCTAGAAAGGTATGGCACAGTGGTAGCATGTCTGAAATCTACATGTAGTCTCATACAGTTACTTGTATGGATGCCATTCACTTAACTGCTTACATTTTGTGTGTGTGTTTTAATTAATTTATTACTTTATACATACACTTTGGAGTCAGTCTTTAAATTCCCTTAAAGTAACCCAATGAAAGAATCCACTTAAATTCCACTGAAATTTTTAAAATCACTTTAAAATTTTTTTAAAGTAAGCCAATGAAGCAATGCACAGTATTCTAATGCTAGGTGTAACCCTCTACTATGAAGCACAGAATTGTAGAATACATTTATGGCAGAGTTAGAGACTGCTTTTGCAAATTTGGGGTCAACTTCAATGCTAGTTGCCTGTGACCATCCACGCCCTGGTTTATAAACCTCTTTAGAATGGAGGCTGTGCCTCAAATATCTTTGCCTCTCTACAAATAGATGGCATAGTGTCTGGCACACAGTGGGTGTCTCAATAAAGATTTCTTTGTAAATGAATTAAATAACAATCTATTCTAAGTGAAAAAGTTGCCTTTAACAATGTGGAGAAGCCTATATTGAGGATGTATGGAATGAATGCTCTCCGGAGAATATTGTACTATTAATTCATATAATAAGATAAATACTAAATTGTTAAAGAAGTAATACATTTTTTAACTGGCAAAATGTTAAAAATAAGCAAAACTTGCAAAAATGTTACTTCCCGTTGATATTAATTATACTATTAAATATAAAATAATTAAGTACTGCTAGATTGTGGGGAGCCGTTGTGGCCCCAGGCACAGAGGAGCTGCCTGGGTGAGCTGCAGATGTGCTCCCCTCCTCCCAGGGAGATGTGGGTGAGCTGCTGTGGCCCCAGGCACAGAGGAGCTGCCTGGGTGAGCTGCAGATGTGCTCCCCTCCTCCCAGGGAGATGTGGGTGAGCTGCTGTGGCCCCAGGCACAGAGGAGCTGCCTGGGTGAGCTGCAGATGTGCTCCCCTGCTCCCTGACCCAGACCTTGAGGCACCAAGGGGATACTAATTTAGTTTGTGGCCTTAAATTCTAGAAAGGCTTATTAGGAAGCTGGCCCCGGCCTGAAGGGTTAAGGGACAGTCAAGCTACATACCGAGCCAAGGACTCAATCCTTCCCAACAAGTTCCCATTAGAAGCCGAGACAAAGATAGTTGCCAAGGTCTGAGCTCCTGCAGGAGGCAGGATGTTTACGCTGAAGGTGTGTTTGTGCAGCCTGGAGAGAACTACTTTGTATCGGGCAAGGGGAAGGATTGCCTGGCAGGGTGCAAGGCAGCAAAAACAAGAGCGCCGGTGTAAACTGAGCTTGGAAAATAAACTCCGGGCTGCAGCCGTCACGAGCTGCCGTCCTCCCGATCCCATCTTTTTTGTGTCTGTCTTTTCTCCATCCTCACCCTTACTCTGGGGACCGTTCAACTCTGCTGGTGGGCTCCGGCACTAGATAATTTATATAATGTAATGTAATGTATAACAAAATTAAATGTCGTGACATGGAGTCCACTTCCCTTGGAAGAGAGTCTTTCATTGTGGGGACCGATACACTTCTGTACAAGAGAGAGGAATTTAGCTAAATGTCTGTCCCATATTTGGGTCATTCCTTGACCATTCCAGATGGTTGTACAGTTGGTAAAAGTGTCTGTTTTAGGGAATCAAGTCGAGGCAAAAATTAGGATTGATAGTCAGTCTCTCTTGTGGAGGAGGGGGCCTGACTTCAGAGGAAAAGGGAGACAGCAGTCCCTCTTAAACCCCATGCCCTGAGGAAATGTGCTCATTAGGGTCAGACTGGTACAAAGACTATGAAGGATGAAGTGGCCTGAAGGAAAGTCTAAGAACTAAGTAGAAAACTTTAGGGCCTTTTAAATGTCTCTTTGAAGATTTCTATTCTCCTAATTTCCTATTCTTCCTTTCTTATTACTTCCTTTCTTATAACTGTTAATTAATGCTCCTGACCCCCATTGGGAATTCCCCAGGACTTTTCTTTGACCTTCTACTTTTGTCTGTCAACAACCTTCCACTCTGCGATGTGTTGCCTTCTATAGCTTCTAGGGTCATCTCAGACCTTCATTATCTTCCTTCTAAATGATTTCAATTAATTGTATGGCCTCCGTATCTTTAGTGTTTCCCCACTTTTGTCCATTTCAGCCAAAAATCTTGATATGCTTAATTTTCTAAAAAAACTTCTTTCATAATGCCAGTCTTTTATTGAGTCCCCTGCAGAGGACCCCCACTTATAATATTGGGCTCAAGTTTGTTAACCAGCGTTCAAGGCTTAACACAGCCCATCCCCACATATCTTTCCAGGTTGTTTCTGGATTCCATAAAGAAACCCCCAACGCCAGCCTAACAGCCCTGCTTGCTATTGCCTTCTGTTCACCATGGTCTTTCCCATGCTGTTGGGACATCCATTCATCTGCCTCCATCCATCAAATTCTACCTCTCCTGTCTTGCCCAGCTCATTTCCTGAGCTCTTAATGACGACTTTCATGTTCACCCTTTGGGAAGTGATTTCTCTTTCCTAGCCATGTTTATGCTATCAAAGTTCTGACCCTCTCAATTACCACACATTCCCTTGTACTAAAGTAATGTCTGGATATATCTTTCATTCCATCAAGGATTATACTGTCCTGGGAAGCAGGAACTGTGTCATAGTTCTCTGGGTCATCTCTGCTTCCTCAAAAAGTCAAATTATTTAAGAATTGGCTTTTAACTGGGTGGAATTTTCCTTTCATGAAGTTATAAAAACAAACAACAGGGAAAGGAAAGCTCCTTTTCTTCTCTACCTGGAAGTATTCAGTGAACTAAGTGCAAAGTGAGGAGAAAAATAGACTCTGAAGTTATATTTAAGAATCATGGTTTTTGTAAATACATTTTGGAGGTATTATGGGGAAAAAAAATCTCATTTTATCCCCTTGAAATATCTTTCTTAGGGGATATTGAGAACGTTCCCATTTTTGTATCTGACTCCTGTTTGCTTTTTAAAAACATTATTGAGTCCTTCCAGGCGTGGCTCAGCGGCTGAGCATCGACCTGGGATCCAGGCGATCGGGGTTCGATTCCCGGTCGGGGCACATGCCTGAGTCATCAATGATGACTCTCTCATCATTGATGTTTCTATCTCTCTCTCTCCCTCTCCTGTCCTCTCTCTGACATCAATAAAGATATATTTAAAAAAATAAAATAAATAAAATAAAAAATAAAAAAATTATTGAATTTATTGGAGTGACATTGGTTAATAAAATTATATAGGTAAATAACACTGCAATGAACATAGGGGTGCATACATTCTTCTGAATTCGTGCTTCAGGTTTTTTCTGATATATTCCCAGAAGTGGAATCGCTGGGTCATAAGGCAGTTCCATGTTTAATTTTTTGAAGAAACTCCGTACTGTTTTCCACAACAGCTGCACCAGTCTTCATTCTCACCGACAGTGCACAAGGGTTCCCTTTTCTCCACACCTTCACCAGCACTGTTGTTTGTTGATTTATTGATTTTCACTCACTTTTTATGTTCAAGTTAAGAATTGGTCTGTGTAAGAACAGGGATGTGATAAAGTGAGGGCTTGGACACTGTTGGGAGAGCAATGTTCTTCCAGAATGCACTGCACTTTTCCCAGAGGAAAAGTTGACAGAGCTGGGGAACAGTCACTGCAACACACAATGGCCTGTAACTCCATCCTCAACAGTCTGCCCTGGGTCAGTTCCTGACTAAGAATTTGCAAAAACAAGTGACCATTGTCTTAGCAGGAAAGAAGGGCTGGTGTGAGTAAGCAGGAAGTGAGGGGCACAGCCTTTCTTTCAGAATGAGTGTCCAGCATGTTATCAAAAGCAGTTTTTCCTTGTGGCTTTCCACAATCACTTGAAATGCCTGCTGAATGTGGGTACAGTGCTGTTATTCTCGGTACCAGACAATGTCATCCAGGCTGTATTGTGTCCTTAGGCTTAAGGAATGGGGAAGAAAAACTCCAAGCAGACAGATGAAGGTTGTATTGTATTTGCTCAGTCTTTCTTGGAGCCTCAAAATACACCCAGGGATTTACTTTATGTCCATGATCTCAAAGTTATCTACAAATTACCCAAACTGTCTTTTGCTGGATCATCGGATTTTCGGTTAGTGTGCAAATGCAGGAGTCAGCTCAGATACTAGCTCTGATTTTTGGACATCCCTGGTATACACATGCATTGTTCTCACAACCAAATTCAGGATTTACCTTGTTTATTTCAGAACTGACTCAAAATAATTCAGAACCTCCTCTAAAAAGTAAGTATCGATCTAATTAAATAAAATTAAGGAAAGTAGATTGTTTGATGGTTGGAGGAATAATAAAAGTTGGATCTTCTTAACTGAGTGGATTTATGTTAGGTTATCTGTTGTGGGAACCTTAGTTTTTATTCCTATCCACACTCCTCCCCCAGACAGCTGTGTCTGCAGCTGCCACTTGAATAATGCAACATTTGTTACCACTCTGAATTTCCAAACCACTTTATACCCAGCTTCCGTAGCTCCTATACCCCAAAACCAAGTATATGGAGAGGCTAATATATAACTATATTATATTAATACATTTGGAAATAAAGTTTTCCTGCATAAAAAGCTAATGCAAGTACAAAATTAAAGATGTGTGATACGTTCTGATATTTTTTATTCTGTAATGCTTCATTTTTAAATTTTATTTGTGATCAATGAAATTATTTCAAGACCCACAAATAAGTTGCACCCTATCATGGACAAACAGGGCCTTAATGCATGTTAACATTGGTCAAAAGTAACAAGCACCAACTGTATGCCCAGCAGACCATATTTGAAGCTATTAAAGATATCTGGAAATATCTAAAGGAATTGGTATTTGGAGATACCAAAGAGTTATAGACAATGAAAGGGCATTGTATTAAAGGAACTTGAACTTAGTATCAAAAGGATGTTGGCTTGAGTCCCAAGTGCCACTAAGTATCTGACTGACCCTGGGCAAGTCTTGGAACAAAGATACTCTTCTCAAGGCATAGGACTAGATAAAAATAATGACTTCATTATTTTTCTTAAGTTATAAATATGAGGGGTAAATAAGACAAGTGTAAATGAAAGGACTTGATGAAGTGTTTTCTGAGAGCTTTATGGATATTGTTTTATAGGGGATTAACCCTTGCAGAATAAAAAAATTGTTGCAAAAAAATAAATTGGAACCCAGAGCCGCCAACATATGCTCAGCAATAAAGCAAGAAGTGGGTGAGAGTACTGAGGCTTGGGGTTCTCGGGAAAGGCTTACTGGAAGGGAAATGGAGTCATCTTCATTCAAGTTCTGAGTATGTTTCAGATTTCCTGACTGTCTTTAGCACTGACTAACATTTCAGATACAACCAGTACCTCGGGGCCACCTTCCAGGAACGAGGTGGAAGACAGACACCTGATCCTTTATAGCTTGCTTCCTTTGGGAGCATTGCCTCTATTCATGACCTGTTTCTACTTATTCTTCTGCCTGAGAAGACACCAAGGTGGGTTCCACCTCCCCTCCGCTGCTTTGTGCCACACCTTTGGGAACCAGCTACTAGGACTGATGTATTTTTAGTTGGTTCCTGTTGTTTTCTTTCCCAACATTTCACAATAAACCATGGATAATGATTTCCTGGGGGCAACTCATCCTTCCGCCACCCAGATGCCAAATGGATTAATTCGGGCGCCCTTTAGTCACGCTGAGGCATGCTCACCACAGCAGGGCTCCCGCCCAGGGCTGTGGCAAGGAGGGAACGTTACTGAAATGTACCCGTTGTCCTGGGGTCAGCCTTTTTTGTGTGGGAAGCTCTTCTAAAACTGCAGGGTGCTGAAAGGTGTCTGATTTGCATTAGTTTGTCCCATTGTCTTCTTCACACCACACCTCAGACACCAGCCGCGCCTGCCTTTGTCCACGTGAAGACCCACTGTCCCCAGAGAAAACCCATCTGCAGGCGCCGTCTGTCGCCCTCGCTCAACAACAGAAACAAACACGTGGGTTTTGCGTGATGGAGGAGGGGTGAGATTTTTGGGAACAAATCCTTTATGCTTTGGGAAGAATCCCCTCCATGTCACGAGGGAAGACTCAAACACACAAGAGGCGGATGTATGGAGAATTCTGATCCAGCTCTGGCCTGACCCTCCTCCATTCTCTCTCTTTCCTTCTTCCTTCCTCTCTGCCGCCTCCTCGTGTCCCTTTTCCCACAAGAGCAGCCACACTGGAGCTATAAAAAGTATGCTAAACAAAGCAACCCTTATTTCTGCCGTGAGAGGAATCTTTGTCCGGCCAAAAGCGCTTCTGGTGTTTTGTGGCGAGGGCCCCGGGAGCCCAGGACCTTCCCAGAACCCCGAGGGAAGCTTCTGTAGCCCCAGCTCCACGGCTGCAGCGCCAAGGCTCTTGCCATGGTCCCCCTCCAAGCTCCACCACCTTTTCTGAGCCCACCTCGGCCCTGGGGACGCGGCCGCGGTCTAGCTGTCGGGCTCCAGAACCACAGTCCGCAAGCCTAACCTACAGGGATTCGGGGAAGAATCCTGTGCTGCAGCAGAGATTCTTCAGGATTAACAAGTCTTAGACTAAGTGGTTTTTGGAAGACCATAGGTAGGTAGCTGTGTAGACTCAAAACAGAAAAGTCTGCTGATGGTCTGTTATGTGACTTTAGGCTATTCTTTTATTCTCACAAAATACCTT
The DNA here is from genome assembly GCF_054644295.1 of Miniopterus natalensis. Lineage (NCBI taxonomy): Eukaryota > Metazoa > Chordata > Mammalia > Chiroptera > Miniopteridae > Miniopterus > Miniopterus natalensis. The sequence goes on along the minus strand of NC_142086.1, from coordinate 36,796,359 downwards.
AAAGTTTTTCCGGACGCGAGTTGAGAGTTAATGAAAGAATGAACCATAAAGGACCTCATAAAAGGAGGAATGATTTCTTCATAACTCACACTGGCACGTAAAGAAGCATGGCCACAGATCCAGCTACCATGCAAAAGTCTCTCATGCTGTGTGTGGGGCTCATCAAGGAGGAGACCTCCCAGACAAAACAAAAGATGGTTCGGAGTCAGTGCCAAGTTTCCCTACAAGTTCTTAGAATATAAATTTAGGCCTCCCTCTGGGTTCAATATTTTGTAAATACTGGAACTCAAAAAAGAACTCAAGATGAAGTGATGTATTTCTGAAAAAAAATTTTATGAAAATCTTTAGTTAAAAACAAATACTGCCTTGGCCGTGTGGCTCAGTCGGTTGTAGTGTGTCCTGTACACCAACCTTGCAGATTGGATTCCCAGTCAGGGCGAGTATGGGAGGCAAGGAATCTGTATTTCTCCCTAAATCTCTCTGACGATTTTTAAAAAGGTAGTAATTATAAAAAAAATACTGTAGTCATGAATGAGGTACTGCAAAGGAACTTGATGTGTGTGGGTTTGTGTGTGTTAGTAAACCAGAAATAAAGATGTAGTAACCTTGAAAGATCCAGAAATGTGAGGGGCACATGTAGCCAATAATTTTAATTATAACATTAAATGGCACTCAGCATTTCCCACCAGTTGCCTTATTTTAAATCAAAACAAACACATTCAACTTGTATTAAGTTTTTAGTAAGCATCAGTAGGCATCATTTTGATGGATGCTAAGGTTTTGTTTCCTCGAGTATTATTTCCTTTCTTCCTATAGTGACCAACAACAACAAATTACATTCTGTTACAACTAGGCCTGAGAACTATGACATCATTTCAAACAATAATCTAAATAATATATCCTACAAGAAAAGACCCGGTTGGTCAAAATGTAGTCATAGATATTTTTTTAATCCTTCCACAAGGACATGCTTTTCCATTGATTTTTTTTTAGAGGGAGTGAGAGAGGAAAAAAACCATCCATGTGAGAGTGAAACATCCATCGGTTGCCTCCCGCATGTGTACTGACTGGAGATTGAACCCGCAAACTGGGTATGTGTCCTGACTGGAAGCCAAACCCACCACCTTTTGGTGTGTAGGATGATGCTCCAACCAATTGAGCCACACTGGCCAAAGCTAGTCATATTTCTTCTTGTGTAAGCTGGACAAATTATTTATGACTTGAACTGGAATTCAAGAGGGTTTTTTCTGGGTGTGCAATTATTTGGGAATTTTTAAATTGAATTTATTGGGGTGACATTGATTAATAAAATTATATAGTTTTCAGGGGTACAGTTCTATAACATGTCATGTGTATATTGTATTGTGTGTTAACCACCCAAAATCAAGCCTCCTTCCATGGGAATTTTGTTTTAAGGTGCCCATGTCTTTCATGAGAATTCAGTTTTGCTCCATTTGACTTGTCAAACATTTCAAAATAAAATGGAAGAGGTGCCATATGAGATCTTTGAGACTGATTACAAATTTCTTAAGACGGAACTTGTATGGGAACCATGGAATAGAAATTCAAAGTAGAGAAAAGAACTGGTAAACACATAGCAGATACACATAAAAGCCAAAGCTCTCATCTTAATCTAGAATGGTCCTTTGAGGGTATAAAAGTGTTTGTATGCTGAAAATCACTGAATTGTTACTCTTCAAAAGTGAATTTTAAGGTACACAAATTATATCTCAACACATTTTTTAAAGTGTATTGTAAACTGGACAGCGCCAAACACAGAGTAGGAGAGCTGCTGCGGTGTTGTCATCTCTGCCCAGCACAGCAGGGTGCACCAGCCTTGTGGCACCCACCCACTTTGATGAGGTGCCCACCCAATAAGTTCAGCCACAGAGCACCATGTTTTCTTTACCCCATTAGTTCTAACAGTTTTCCATGGAAATGAGTCATCTTTTGGAAAGAAGCCAGGTAACAAAGTTGACAGACACAGATTGAAAAATATAACAGAGCCCAGGCTCAGGGGTTGAGCATCAATCTAGGATCCAGGAGATCGCAGTTCAATTCCTGGTCAGGGCACATGCCCGGGCTGTGGGCCAGATCCCCAGTTCAGGGCGTGTGCAGGAGGCAGCCGATCAATGACTCTCTCATCATTGAGGTTTCTCTCTCTCCCTATCCCTTCTTCTCTCTGAAATCAATAAAGATATATTAAAAAAAAAGAAAAAGAAAGATAAAGAAAAATATGACAGGGACCTTGTTGATACAGTGAAGATTTATGACTATTCGTTAGGTCACATGACAGTCTTCTTCAGCGCTCCTCTGGAAACTTTAACCAGGCTCCTTTGGGTGGAGGTTAGGGCACTTTCCATCTGCGACAGGGAAGTTCAAAGCAATCTCTGACTCTCTAGATCACTCAGCGTTAGTGTTATTTCCTGGGCAGATACCTGGGCAGAGGCGGTGTGCTCAGCAGTGAATACCTAGTTTTTCAGGATAGGCCCAGGCATGTGTGTGGCAGAGCTCTGCTAAGAAGTAGGCAGACACTGCTCGCATCACAGTGAGAGCAACAAAGGGCCAGACAAGGCATGTAGACTATTCAAGACTGTGGACCTGATAATTAGCAGCAGTAAAGCCAAACCTCAAGAACATAAATAGGCAAAACTGGAATTTAAAAACTGAAATAACACTACATCTTCATTTTTACCAGTTGAGTCCCCTTGTCCCCTTGTATGACCAGAAATAACAAACAAATAACTGAAAAGAGTGAAAAACATTAGGACCCATTTTACTTTTAGCTTCCATAAGTTCACCTCTTTTATAGAAGCTTTAAGATATTTGACTCTATTTGGAAGTGTAAGAATTTTCTTGTGACAGAAATAACAATTGAACTATTTTAAAATTTTTCTAAGCTTTACCCATCCCATCCCTGGAAAACACCCAGCAATTTTCCAATTCCAGGTCTCAAATCATAATAATATATCTTGGATAATTCCTAACATTAAGGACTTCTGCCCCCTTCGAGGGTATCTGTTCTGCTTTGTTGTCGACAGTTTTATTATAAACTGTGTTAATGCTATCCATTATGTTGTAGGCTGCCTGAAGTTCCTGTGAAATATTTTGTGCTTTTTTCATAAACTTGGGCTGTGCTTTTCATCGTGAAGAAGGATTTAAAAGTGTTCTGTGACCTCAAAAGTGATCAATAATAAAGCACGAAACCACTATTTGGGAAGAACATAGTGGCCCTTAAGCCTCTCATCCCTTAATAAGTGAGAATCTGCTAAAAATAAATAAATATATATATATATATGTGTGTGTATATATATATATATATATATATATACACACACATATATATATCAACAGCGTATGTGAGGAAAAATCAATTATTTCTCTCCATATATAAGGACTCAGTTTAGCCTGCACTTCATAGTTGGCTAATAAATATGGATCATCACATCTTTAAATGATAACTAAAGCATTTTTTCTCTTATAGGTTGATGATGTTCCTCAGCCCTTTAGACGTGAGCAAATTGAAGTGGACGCCAGGCAAAACTCCCAAACACTGACGTCAGAAACTAGTGTTTATGATAATGACCCCTGGTGCAGGCTCCAGGAAGAGCCTGTGGTTTATTCTCACCCGCATCCGGAGGAAAACAAACAGGGCATTGTTTATGCTTCGCTGAACCACTCCATCATTGAAATGAACTTAAGACAGGCAAGAAACGTGAAAGAAGCACCTACAGAATATGCAGCCATATGTGTAAGGAGTTAAGTCTGGTCCTGATCTCCCTCCAGTGATCACTGAATGATCAGCATGTCAATACCATTATGAGACCAACAGAATGTCAAACAATATTCCTTGACCTGAGAAGATTCACTTTAAGGAGGTTCATGCTGGAGCTTGGATCTTCAGGATTGGTAAAACAAATGACTAAAATTTCTCCCAGAAAATTTTTCTGGAGCATTTTATATTATTGCCATAAACAACAACATCTCCTCTCTAGAACTGAGTGGTATCATGAATAGCAGTGTAGTAGAACATTTAAACTCAGTTACATCTTACCCAACATGTAAAGTCAGCATTTTCTTTGAAGCTATCAGAAAGACATGCAGGGAAGAGAGAGATGTGTTATTGGATCAGTTTCACTACACACTCTTCAAAAAGAATGCCCCAATTTAAATAACTAACCATAAATACGGTAATGATAGTATGTTTATTTCCAGGCCATCTTTGATAATAAGAAACTTCCCTCTATCAATCTATTGTTGGGGTTTCTTAAATGTAACGGAGAAATAATTTTAGACTTGATGCTATAAGAAAAGAAATCGTGCAATAAAGATATGAGTAAATGTTCCCCATACTTGAGAAACAAATGCTTATATCTATCCTGTTACATTACAAACCAGATATCTGTGGTAATGGAACAATTAATGTATGGTGCATTTATAAACAACGCGGTAACTCAGGGTTTGGGTTACATAGACTAATTAATGTATATGAATTGGCATAATACTGCTGAATTAATATACTTGTGGGTATCTGAATAAATATAAAAATCAGTAAGACTAGTTATCATCAGGCAGGTGCATATTGATGGTTTAAACTGCTTTATGGTTGACTTGATGTCAAACTAGAAGCATAATTAATAGAAAGGGAAAAAGTCCAGAATATTGAGTTGACCAGTCTGGGTCAACATATCTTCATTCACCACAGCTGTCTCTTGCTATTCTTCCTAAGGAATCAGGGCAAATCATACATAGTGAAGTAGTACAGTTTGATAATCATTTGTTTTAAAATCTTGAGGTTGCAGCCACTTAAAAGTAGAGCAAGAAGGTATGATTTCAGTTTTCTGAATTTCCAGAATACTTGAGTCTAATTATTTCAAAAATAGCCTGCAACTTCATTCAACAGTTTGAGGTTATTAGGGTTCTCAGGTGCTGCCACTAAATAATGCAACAGACCTCATACAATGTGGATAGCAGAGGTTAGGATCCATTTGAACAGATACATGAGCTGCTGCACAAATGAATGTGAAGGGTGTGTGTGTGTGTATGTGTGTGTGTGTGTGTGTGTGTGTCTAGAAGGAAGGGTGGGTGACTTAAAGAAATGGTAAAAGAAAAACTGACAAAATTGAGTACCATTTCAGTTTGCTAAAGAAACTCGACTACTAGAGCAAATGAATCATTAAAGAAAACATATGAAATTATGAGGATAGGAGTATGACATCCCATAAAAGTTTTTGTCCCCAAAAGACTAAATATTTTTTGTGGTGGAACATTTCTTTTGTAACACTGGCATTACAATTTTGAGCCTTAGATTGGGGTGGTGGTTATTGTTTTAAAATCATTGTTATCCACTCATATAATATCATTACTCCTAGAAGTCTGAGCAACCAATTTTGGGGTAGGCTTTTTTAGTCAAGCTGTGTTTACGGGAAACAGCCACAAAAGATAAATTAGAATAGCTGCTCTCGGTATAAAAATAGTAACAGAAGTATGGGGAGAATACGTTTAGCTGTCCTTATCAGATAAACACACAAAGAACAGTTCCTTCATAATTATAAATATGTTTCTGTATATCGTTGACAATATTCTTAACATGTCTTTCAGTAACGATCATGACTTCACCTCTGTTAAAGATTTATACTTATAATTTTATATGCTGTCAAAACCACAAATCGTTTATGTTTTTATTCCTTCTTAATAAAAGGTGTCAGAGTTATATATGTATTTGGCAAATAAATCTATTTCAGTATTATTTACATGGCTTATTTAATTAATGAAATATAAGAAAAAGAATATGTAAATAATTTAATGATTTCCCATGAATTTTAAGCTTATTGATTATTCCCAATAAGAAGGTAAATTTATTAAAACTTATTTGAAATCAATTCAGTGTTGCATTTTGTACCAAAAAGCACGTGGACATGAAATGTGAGTGCTTCTCAAACCTTATGGCACATAAAGATAACTTGAAAGAACTTGCTAAACTTCAGATGATCAACTCCCAGCACAAAGAAATTCCAATTCAGGAGATCCAACACATGGCTCCATAATCCTCACCTTTAGAACATACCCCAGATGATTTTTTTAATCTTCACCCAAGGATATGTTTCTGTTGATTTTTAGAGAGAGAGACAAAAGGAGAGAGTGAGAGAAAGAGAGATCGACGGGAGAGAAAAGCATCGATCACTGCCTTCCGTAAGCACCCCAGGCAGGGGGCAGACCCAGCAGCCCAGGACAATCCTTTGGCGCCCAGGATGACGCTCCAGCCAACTGAGCCACCTGACCAGGCCGTGCCAGATAATTTTGATACAGGTTTCTCAGTTCAGAGGCCAGTTTGGGATGGACATGGGACGAGAGCAAGATGCTGGTGATGCAGGACCCTATCTACAGCAAAGGTCCCAATAAAAGAATTAGCGCCGTATGAAACAGGCCTCACAGAGATCCCTAGCGCCGTCTCCATGTAATGGTACAAGGGAAGTCTGCACCTGAAGACAGCTCGCCCGACGATGCTGGCGCCCTGATCTTGGACTTCTTCTGTCCTCCAGAACCCTGAGAAGTAAAATGCTGTTGCTTAGAATCACCCAGTTTATGGTATTTTGTTATAGCAGCCTGACTGAACTAAGACAGGATGTTTTATGTAAAACTCTTATCCCAGTTAAAGTGTATATATTCAACAACAGGAAGTGACACCTCTGTGTGTGTGTGTGTATGTGTGCATGAATGTGTGTGTTTTAAAACCATTTGAAAAGAGAAGTGAAAATGATCATTTAAAAGAGTTGTTTTTTGAGCCTAAATAGAAAATAAAATCAACCTGATAGACATTAGATTGAGGCTTCTGTAGGAGCCTGGCCAGGGCCCTCTACTGGGCCCCTTCACATTAATTTCTACAGAATATTAAGCCAGGGATGGAGAAAGAAAGTGGCTCCATGGGTGTAAGCTGCCATCCATCTGTACCTTTAGTGTTCCTTGTGAGGCACATGGTGGATGGGGTTGGGGGTAGATTAGCCTAAATTTGATGGCTAGATGCCAGAGGGATGTAATTGAAGGACTGGACTTCAGACAAACCTAATGCCTGGACTTCAAGAAGGATTATCCTCAGAGATTGATTTTGGCTTCACCTGAGGGAAATGTCTCAGGCTTGTTTTATAACAGTTGTTTGCATACTATGAGTGGGTGGGCAGATAAGGTAGAGACTGCAGAGAAGTTAGGCATGTAAGGGTTCCAGGGGGTCTTAAGTCTACTCCTGGCTCACTACTCCAACAGCAAAAATTCCTTCTTAGTCTGGTAGATTTCTTACCCAGAAAAGGCATAATCATCTACAGCTGTATGCTACTATGGGGTTATTTAAAGACCTGGTATACAGAAATTCTAGTGGGAAAATACTATATGCTTAATGTAACCATCTCTGAGCGATTTATGACCATATTAAAAGTACTCAGTGTTCTCTTAATGGTTTGTTTTCTCTTCTGCAGTATGTCTTCCTATTCTTGGACATTGATTTCAATTTCTTTCTCAAGCAGCTAGAATATTTTTTTCCAATGCTTTTTCCCCAGTATGGTGAGAGGGTGATATATTTTTTTAGTTCACCCACACTGGAGAATATATTTCTCTTGCCCACATATATAGATAGTAACTTGGTGGGTGGCAAAATTCTTGGATAACTTTTTTCTTTCTAATTAATGTAGCTATTGCTTTATTTGGTTCTGATATTTAGCATTATGAAAACAAAGTCTGCTGTAAATACAATTTTTTTTCCATTTTAGGTAACTGGAGTTTTGTTTCTTTTTTCTGATCAGATAATTGCAGAAATTATTTTTTTATCTTTCAAATTCTGAATTTCTAATAGTATATATGCAAATATGTGCCTTTCTTGATTCTTCTTTACTTCTGAAATCTCAACTAAAAGCATACTTTTCCTCTTGGATCTCTCCTCCATTTCCCTTATCTTTTAGCTAATAATATTCAGTTCTTTTTCCTTCTTTTTTGGTTATGAATAATTAGTTCCACATGCTTTTTATTGATTTGGCAATCTTAAGTGTCCTAATCACTACCTCTGACCTCCGCTGGTTGTTTACATTTTTAAGTAGTAATTTTGTAGAGTTAAAACATTTATAGAGAAAAAAGTACAAATGGTAAGTGCAAAAATAGTTGAAATTGAACTGAATATCTTTATGTAATCAGCACCCTTTCAGACCAAGAGACAAACATGACCATCACACAGGAGCTCCCCTAACTTAGTTTAATGTCAAGAACTCTAAACAAACTTAGTTTAATGTCCAGAACTGTGAAAGGTCTGAGGTTTTTACCTTACTTATAAGCTGACAAGTTAGTTGCCATGGTTTTATGGATGCTTGGAGAAGACATGAGATTCCTGGATCAGAGACAAAGGATTTTCTTATTTATGGCACAGCAAACAGCATGGGCATCAGCCTATTTGTGTCACATTCCCTTGCCCCTCAAGTCCCATGGAGTGATGCAGATAAGTCCGGATGGATGCCTGCACAAAAGGTGACCTGCATTACAGGCGAATAATTCCAAACTTAGGAAAATTGATCTTTTTTACTGTGTAGTAAAGCAGGCCTTCCCTTTGCTCTGGAGGCAGACATTTCCCCTGTTTTTCCAAGGCAGTTTGCTACGCAAAGATTCTGGAAAAGAGAGTATGGAATAGAAGACCTTGAAAAGAATTACAAAAATCCACTTATTTTATTAAAGCTGGACTCCCATGAGAAAAAAGGTTCTAGAGAGGTTTTTGGCAGCTCTGTTCACTGAGAAAAATCTCAGTCGGCCGAGAAAAGAAAATGATCACAACAAACACAGCTTGCTGAAGTAGAGTTGAAAGTCTAGCTTTTCTGAAGTGGCCCTTTTGGCCCTGCTGTTTCACACACAGCCCTGCCCACAGGAGCTAGAGCACCAGAGGGTCCCCTGGATCATTGGATCTCAAAGGAATAGGAGGGTTTAGCTGTGAGGTCTCAGGGATCCAGCGTCACAGCAGGTCTCATTCAGCTTTCAAAGCAGCCAAACATGAACACTCAAAACCACAGCAGGACATTTGCTTGTATTATCTCCCTTTGAAAGTAAGTTTGATATATCTCTTTTGAGTTTAACTGCAGTTTTAATTGATTCTACAGCTGCTCTTACTGAATTTTGATAGAATTATATTTAGTAAAATGATGTTTTCAAATATAAAGGATTTAAATATAATTCTTTTTTATTAAATTTATTGGGGTGACAATGGTTAATATGAACATATAGGTTTCAGGTGTGGGTTTCTATGTTACAAGATCTGTATATTACTCTGTGTGCCCACCACCCAAAGTCATATCTTCATATTCTTATGAGTACATTTCTTTTTCATTGGATCTGCTAGAATTGGATAGTATATGTATTATATTCTGATTGAATTAATCAGTCCACTGTTACGTAAATCTAATTAAAGTTTAACAAGGCAGGTGAACATATTTGGAAACAATGAAGACCATTCATCTAAGCCATGAGTTATTATGAGAAATCTGTAAAAGTACTTGAATAAATTTGACCGGCTTTAAAAACAGCACACACAAAAAATCAAAAAATAAAAACATCGTTGCCACCACCTATTAGCATTTTTATTAGTTAACTTACTAGTATTTTTGTTAGTTTGGCATTACATTCATAGATTAAGAGAGTTGAGATTATGCAACAGTTTTGCTTCTTGTTTTATAATGTCTATTTAATCTTTGTATTTTTGTTTCTGACATTCTTTGTTGTTTAAGGTTTCTAAATTCTATGTAAAGTAAATTTTTCTTTAAAAATATTACATAAGCCCAGCCAGGCGTGGCTCAGTGGTTGAGCATCGACCTAGAATCCAGGCGATCAAGGTTCGATTCCCGGTCAGGGCACATGCCCCGGTTGTGGGCTTGACCGATGACTCTCTCATCATTGATGTTTCTATCTCTCTCTTGCCCTCTCCTTTCCTCTCTCTGACATCAATAAAGATATATTTTTAAAAAATAAAATAAAAATAAAATAAAATAAAAATAAAAATATTACATAAGATTTAAACCCTTAATTGTACATATCCTATACCGTTATAAAGTCCTCATCATTTTGCATATTACCTTGTAATTCTTTAACAACCAAGCGTCACAAAACCAGCAACCCATTCACATAAGACCTGTTTCCTCAACCTGTAACAAAAAGTGGGACCTGGCTTTTCCTTCAGGGACTTCTCATTTTAAATTTTCCATTTTTTCCCTCTTGACTATGACATAACTGTGGACCAATGACAGTCAGTGAAGGACCACGCTGAACTCTAGCAGCTTTCATTTGATGTCTTTAACACAGCGCGGAGGGAAAGGTCTAGAAGAGATGGGCGGGTGCGCCCGGAGAGGCCCGCGGGCGGCGGGAGGCGCGGGCTGCGCTCCCCCAGAGGCCGAGCGCCGGGGCTTGTCCGCCGGGCTCGGGCGGGCCCTGGGCTGGCGGCCAAGCTCCCAGCTCCTTCGTCTCCCCAGCGAGCTGGCAGCCGCCTGGGCCCGGGGGGGCAGCGCCGGGGCTGCGGGGGGGGAGGGTTCCGCAGGAGGCCTCGTGTGTGGCCTGTCGTCTGGCGGTGAGACCCGCAGCCCTGGGCGGGGGCGCGCCCACCCCGCGGAGCGGGCCGCGCGCCGGGAGCATCTCCTCGCGCCCCCGCTTTCACGCCGCTTTCTCACACTCGCCAGTTTGCAGCGGAGGGCTCCTATCGGTGTCCTGATCGGAAAGTGGTTTCCATTTTCAGTGCAGTTACTGTTATCTTGTGGGAACCAGGCTGCTGTTCTGAAATCAGATGACACTTATTTAAAATATGACCGCCCTGCGCCTGACCCAGCCCCTCCCGGCGAAGCGGCCTCTCGCGGCCGGCACGCCCAGCCCACTTCCTAGCATTCCTCCTGGGAAACCTGCCTTTGTATGTGGAAGTACACCGGCTTTTTAAATACATGCCTGTATATTTAAAAACTGTACTAAATTAGGATCTGTCTTAGCATTAAACTATATTATGGACCAAAATGTACCACAGTGACGATGAGCATTCAGCGCAGCGAGGGGCACTGGGACTGAAAGTTAGTATCCGTTTTAGCAGTTTGCTTGCTGTACTTGTAGAAACCGGTTCCCTCTGGACTGTTCACGCAAAAAATGTAACCAGCCCCTTCACCTCCTTTTGCACTTATTTGGACATTTTAGTTATATTGTTTAACTGGCATGGATTAATAGAGTTGGAGTTTTATTTTTAAGAAAAATTCACAAACTAACTTCTACTTAATCCATTACCCTTTATTTTATTGAAATGTATAACTAAAAAAAATATTCTTCTTGGGAGTATGTTGTCATAACATTTAAAGAGATTTTCCTTCGTTTAAACTAAATTACTATCTTATGTTGTTCTGCATATTTCTGTATATTTGTCAGACAGTGCTTGTATCCTATTTGGTCTACTGAGCAAATAAACTTTTCATTTTAAACAAAAAAACACACAAATGAGTAAATAAAGTAGTGTGGGCAATCTCAGCCAAGGCTGTCAAAGGCCTTATCACAGTTAAACATTTATAGCTACACTCTTATAATTAAGCATTTTTTTAACCAGCAATATTTACTGAAAGATATTACTTAATGCTTAATGGACACAAGACTCTTACATATGTTTCATCTAATGATACACATACACACATACCATTAGTCATGTGCATATGTAATACACATGCATATAGAAACACACATGTAATAACAATTTTGGATATAAGATTTTGCTGAATATTACACCTACATGTACACATGTAACATATACACTGAAATACATATGTAATACATACATACACTCAAATATATACATCCACACATAATAAGAAATAAGCATGAAATTATAAGTTGAAATATTAGAATATTTTAAATATAATATTTAAAATTTATTTACCTTTACCTGGATACTTTTCATCCTGTCAAATCTTTAAGATAGCATTCACATTAAAAACAAAAGGCATAAGACACATTTTCCTGACACTTTAATATTAAAATTTACAATCTCAAATATGACGACTGCTTTCTAGCACTTAATAATCTTACAGAGTTATATAAGTATTTAATATAATACTTTTCTATGGCAAGTATTCACATTTCATGATTAATTTTTTTTTCTAATTTAATAGGTTGAATTTTTACCCCCAAACACTTTTAAATGTATATAGACTAAATTTATTATTCTGCCAATGTTGCCATACCACTTAAAGTCTGGAAAGCCCTCATAACAGGGATTTTCCATAATTAAAAAAATGAATTAATATAGCTTAGTCCGAAGCTAGGTGCTGAAAATGCTGTTTTATACCTATAAATATAGAAGCCTGGTCTTGACCCTTTTATTAATAATTATATGCCTTTTCAGTGTCTATCACCTTTAAAAATACTCTTGGATTTACAAAAGACCAATGGAGCTGACCTCATGCCTTCTTTGAAGTGGCTCTTCACACCCTGCTCAACCATATCCCCAAAGTATTGCAGTGATGTAATCTAGGAAATAAATGAAAGTTTGACCAACGTATACCAAATAAGAACTTGGTAAATTTTGGGCCAGCTACTAGAATCATATGATAATTTTTTATTAATGGATCATATCTACTAATATAAGAATATCAATCACCATGTTTACAATATATAATGAAGAGATACTAATTATTGTCATTGCTCTCACAGAGGCTTGTATAATGTTGCTACCAGTCTATAAATACTCAAAGCATCATTCCACAATTTCCAGTGGTATGTATGGCTCAACATTTTTAGAGAGATAGGGTTTTGTGGTTTATGTACAATAGGAACAATATTTCTACTATATCCTTAAATAATAATGGATAATTAAATTATACTTAAAATTATGTACTATAATTAAAATTCACATATATATGAATCATATGCATATCTTCTTTTATATATCCCATTTGGATTGGATGCTGACATTTAATATGGACATTTTGTGGATTTCATATGTATCCATCTATTGTTGAGGTTAAAGCTTTTTTCCCAAATTTGTTGACTTTATTAAAACAATTATAGTATTCTCTTACTATTTACATCTCCACTGCATCTATACTTAATTTCCGCTTTTCATCCTAATATGTTTATGGGTATCTTCCTTCTTTTTCCTTTTTTTAAAATTCATTTTTATCATCGAGAGTATTACAGATGTCCCCCATTTTAACCCCTTTGCCCCTCTCCCCCTGGCTCCAGCCCCACCACAGGCCTTCGCTGCACTATTGTTTGTGTTCATTTTTTGTGTGTCGCCTTGACTGGGCCACAGGGTTTGGTCAAACGTTAGTCTGGGTGTTTCTAAGAGGATGTGTTTGGATGAGATTAACATTTAATTTGGTAGACTGAACAAAGCAGGCTGACTTCCCTAACACATTGTGCCACATCCCAATCAGTTGAAGGCCTGAATACAGCTTTTTAAAAGGCTGATCCTCCATTGAGCAAGAGGGAGTTCTTCCATATGGGCCTTTTTCCTACTTTCAGACTCAAACTGAAATATTGGCCCTTCCTGAGTCTCAGGACTGCCAGCCTTTATACTATAACTATACCATTGACTCTCCTGTTTATCAGGCCTTCAGACTCAGACTGGAACTGAACATTTTTTATTTTCTGTATATTATACCTTTTAAAAGACCCTCAAACATCTAAACCAATGCAACCCACTCAAATTAAGCTCTCGGGATAGGGAAAACATTGAAATTATATACCAGAGAATTTTATGAGTAGTTCCCCTGATTAGTGGTGTGTGGTGACCTGTGGTGTGAGCTTTAGCCTGTGAATCATTTATTTGCCATGTCAGGTGAAAAAAATGACTGTTCATACCTTGTTATTTTTCATTGCTATGCTCTTAACCTCAGCATCCTTGAAACACAGTTCCTCAAATAGCTATGCTTTGACCAAGAGGAATGGGGGACAAAAGTACTTAATTTTATTTCCTAACTAATTTAGGGTAGGATGTAACTGATATGTGAAACACTCTGAAGCAACAAGAAGATTTAAGAATAATATGGCGAATAAATGCACAGGGCTCAAAGTAGGAGAAATTATACAAATATTAGTGAAAAAAAGGAGCAAAATACTTGACAGGATTATAAAGGATTAGAGCAATATGATGATTAATTTCATGTGTCAATTTGTCTAGGCCCTGGTACCCAGATATTTGGTTAAACATTATTCTAAAAATACTGTGAAGGTATTTTGTAGATGAGTTTAACATTTAAATTAGTAAAGTTTGAGTTAAGTAGATTGCCCTCCATAGTTTGAGGGTGGGCCTCATCCAATCAGTTGAAGACCTTAATAGAAAATGACTGACCTCCTTAAAATAAGAGGGATTCCACTATCAGATGGCTTTTGGGTTAGAACTGCAACATCAGCCCTTCCCCGAGTCACCAGCCTTTCAGCCTACCATGAAGATTTTAGACTTGCCAGCCTCCTCAATCATGTAAGCCAATTACTTAAAATCAATCTCTCTCTCCCTGCCTCTCTCTTTCTCTCTCTCTCAACATATATAGAGAGATGTATATCTCTTATTGTATCTGTTTCTCTGGAGTACCCAGATTAACACAGGCAAATTTCCAAAAACAAATCACTTTGGCATTTTAACATAGTTTATTTTTTAAAGAAACAATATTGCTACTTTATTTCTGAAGCTGAAAGATTAAAATTCCCTGCTACAACTATAGTACAGTGTCAATAACCCTAAAAATTATTTTATCAATTATATAAATAAGTTTACTTTCACTTCTCATTTTTCAGTGAAAGAAGAAAATAACTAATGTTTATTTTTTCCAAAGGATTTATTTTTGCCTGAGCTAGGAAGTCTCAGTATTTATTCCCTGGCTTTACCCTTTCCCTTTGTGTTTGAGAGTCAAATCATAATTAGAACTCAATCTGCCCTAATAATCCAGAGGGAGTTAAAATGGGGGTGAGTCAAATAAACTTGAAAACTGTAACTGCTCCCGCTGAATTATGATGGATGTTTACTGGAAGAGAAATCTAAAAGTATTCTAAGGTCCTATAAACAATCTCTACAGTAATGATGATTCTTTTGTCAATGGAACTGTGAATCTTTAGAACATTTCCTCAGTACTCCATTCATTTCTTCATTTATGTAATTCAAGCGTACTGACTTTCAACTGGGAATAAAGTAGAAAGATATATAATTGACATGCCCCTTACCTTTAGAGGTATGAAAACAAGTTAGTACAAGAGTACTAGAGGCATAGTGATAGAAGCATATGTAGTGCATATGTATATATTGGAGATCAATGTTCTCATCTTTATAAAAAAAACAAAAAAATGCTGGCTCCAGATTTTATTCCAAGATCATCTCTGATTGGGCACTGATAATGATTATTGAAAAGGAATGGCCGTTAAAAAATTCAAATTATATAAATCCCTTGTGACAATTTTTCTGCCACCAGAAGTTTTAAAATTCTGCTCCAAATGATGAGCTCCCATATTTATCAGTCTGCTTGCCCTTACTAAACCTGTATGTATCCATTTGTCTCAGGGGACCCAGAGTGTAGTCTATTTCGTTTTACAAACCACACCTTCAACTTCCCTCATATTATACACCTGTCACTTCATAAACAACATTTCTAAACTGTTTTGTTTCCTCTTTAATACATATTTATACATCTCAAGCCAGTTACGTGTTTGAGAAGTAGGTGGGACAGGTGGTGTTGCTGCACCTCCCAAATTGCCTTTACCAGCAGCTACACACATCTGCCAGCTGTTCTAAGTGTAGACTGCCAATGGCTCACAGCTGCCTACCTGCCCACTTCCTGGGAAAACCGCCCTCAGATGATGGCAATTCTCAGGAATATTATCCACTCCCCCACCACAGCCTACAGCTAATGACTGACTGAGTAGTTGATACTAGATATAGTAATAGATTAACCTCTTACCCTAAGAGGAACAACTCCGTAGTGCAGTTTACACTCCAGTGTACCCTGCCCCCGGGGATCCAACAAAGGCTCTTCTGCACCAGGGGTGACGTCCTCTTTACCTCTTTCCACTTCCCTCTTCTGCTACACAACTCTCTAGAGATCCATCTGAACAGCACTCCCTCAATAAATCTTGTGCATATGGATCCCTTTCTCAGGCTCCATTCCTAGGAAATCTAAACTAACCCAATTAATCTCATAACTGAAGGTTATGTATTTTGTTTGTCTTATAGAGAGAAGTGGGCTGAGGGCAAGGAGTAGCTCATGATTGTCTGCTGCTTGGGAAGTAATCAGTTTTCCTAGTATCCATCCTCTCCATATTGCTAATGGATCCCCAAGTAAGAAAGAAGGTAGGCAGGACAAATCCCCTGACAAACATTGGAGACAGAGAAGGTGCGCTAAAAAGCCTGAGGATAAAACTGGGAGGGTGTGAAGATGCCATAGATGAAGGGAACCAAAGCAGGGGGGAAGTGGCACTTTGAAAAGTGTGACTGGAGAGATTATTTGGTAGTTGTCACCTTAACCTGAGTCTGTAGCTGGGATGATATACAGGAGTGAGGCATGGTGCCCTCATTCTTTGCCCAATTTTAATTGGCCATGCCTCATAGGAAACCTTTGGAATTATCTTAGTCTTCCTTAAACATTAAGTAACCCAGGATTCCAGGAAGCATCGAGAGATGCTTCTAATAAAGCAAATAATTGAGGTAGAAGTTTTAATTCCTACTAGCTCCCTTAGCAGTCCTGTCTGGCTCCAGCCCATAAAGCAGAAGGTTTCTGGAGGTTAATAGTAACTAGACTGTGGAGGATTCAAAAAACTGGTTTCTCTGATAGCTTTAGTAATATTTGATATAGTAAAGCCTACACGGAAAGGCTAAAGGCTAAAATGGTATGCCATTTTAGGTTTTATTAATATTTTATTTCCATATTTTCAATCTCAATTTTTGAGTCCAGATGAGCATAGTAGCATTCTGATGGAGTAAAACTGGTATGCTCTGGCACAGAAATATTTGAATTTGCTGACATGTTGCCATAATTTAATGAGATTAGATTTGACTTGATAACCATTAAGAGTAAGTTGCTCCTTACAGGATGCTCAGGAGGCCCACTAGGCATGGTCACTGTTATAATAAGTAAATGGTAACTGCAGCTGAAATTTGACCCAGTTCTAATTTGGGAACTGGGTGAGTAGGAACAACCAGCAACATTCCTCAGACTGTGAGAACTATGAGGTCTCAGAGACGCAGCCAATAAACACAGCTCCTCCAGTGTTTCAGGAGGCCCACTCAGGTCTTTCCTCACAGAGATCACTGGAGAAATCTGTAGGTTTTTATCACAGGGGATCAATAGAGACAGAGAAGGGGTTAAGGCTTATAGCAACCAGATCTTGAGGAATAACATTCTTCTTTGCAGCGGTGCCAGAGCAGAGATCCCAGCCAGCAGCTCTGCCTATCTACAGAGCTGAGACAGGGGCCTCATCTGGCCTGGGTGCTTGGTGGGCAGTTCTGCCTAATTCAGGTCCCCAGCCAACAAGCCATACAAGCAATGGAGCCCATTCTATGGCTCCACGCAGACAGGGAAGCCAATCCACAGCCCTGCCCAACGCTGAGTGTAGCCTCTAGCCTCACGCGGCCAGGAAGCTCGACCAGAGACTCCGGGTGGCTGTAGAGCCCATCCTACAGCTGTGCTTGGTTAGTGAGCCAGGGCAGGGGTGCTGCCCAGCTGTTAGTACAGCCTCTGGCCCCGAATAGCCAGGGACCCTGAACAGTGACAATACGGATGAAATTTGAGGGCATTGTACTAAGTGAAATAAGTCAGACAAGGAAAAACACATACAGTATGATTTCACTTATATGTGGAATCTTAAAAACAAATAAGCTCAGAAAGAGAGCAGATTGGTGATTGCAGGGGGCAGGGAGGGGCTGGTGCTCTTGGGGAAATAGATGAAGGTAATCAAAGGATACAAAATGCCCCGCTGGCAGGCCAGTGTGGCTCAGTGGTTGAGCATCAACCTATGAACCGGGAGGTCAGGGTTTCAGCCTGGGTCAGGGCACATGTCCTGGTTGCAGGCCCTAGTAGGGGGCCTGCAGGAAGCAGCCGACCAATGACTCTCTCATCATTGATGTTTCTCTCTCTCTCCCTCTCCCTTCTCTCTGAAATCAATTAAAAAAAAAAAAAAAAAGTAAAACTTTCCAGGAAACTACTCAACAAAAAATTCTTATGACTGTTACTAGGCGCAAGGGAGCTGAGGGAACTCCAGTGTCTCTGTGGTTACCAGTGTTAAGAATAAAGGGAGTTAAAATGGTTGTGGGTTTACCCCATGAACAGTACCTTCCACTGAGGGTGAGGAGGTGCGGGGATCAGATTTATATTTATGAAAGGTCATTGCATCTATAGAGTAAAAGACAGACAAGAAAAGGCAAATTCTGGAGCTCGGGAAATCAGGCTGCTGTCAGAGGGCAGGGAACGAGGTGGTGGTGGAGGCATTGAGGAGGCGGAATGTGAGCGATAACATGGAAGGGTACGTGTCACAATGGTCACTGGGTCACAGGGATTAGGAAGAGGGAGAAATGACACTCAGCTTCTGACCAGAGCGAATATTAATGCTAATGGAGGAGAAGAACGTCGAGGATGGAGGTGATTCATTTGCCTTTTTGTACCCAACCAATCTCACCTATGTTTCATCCTTTGCTTCAAAATGCCTTTTTTATTTTATTTTTGGACCATATTGTCCTAAACGAAAGTAAAATGGGTCTGAAATGTTATGACAAATGTGACATTTATTACAATCCCTAACCCTGCAGCAGCAGTGTCACGGGAATCTGTATATAGATCTTAGTATTACAAGACCCATGGTTTCTTATAGAATTCCTGTTACAAGCCTCCAACTTGCTACACCCCAGGAGAACCTTATTAGTGCCCTAATGAGATCATTATGAGAAAATCCTTTGTAAACTGCAAAATGTCATGCACATGCACACGATTATAAGAAATCATTTTGAACAGATTGATAACTAATGGGGAGAAACACAACCTCTGATTCTTATATTTATGAAAATGAAAATAAATTTTTACGCCATTAAACAGGGACCATGATGTCCAGAACACTTCTAATTCTCTACCCCTTCCTTACACTTTCCTAGGAGAAGAAGAATGGTAAATACATGCATATTATAAATATATATATTCCCAAAAATATGTTTACACACTTTGAATGATTGATTATGAAGTCAGTGTTTATTAACATACAGCTCATTTTCAAAATTTAGAAGCATATATATGTGTATACACACACAGGTGACAGCTCAATTTTGAAAATGAAATGTATGTTAATAAAAACTGTCTTTATAATTATTCAAAGTGTGTGTATAAAATTTGGGGGAGACACCATATATATATATGTGTGTGTGTATATATATATATATAAAACTGGTGAACTGAGAGACAAAATTGAACGTCTGGGTTTGCTCTCACTTTAGGTCAGCCTGGCTGCAGACAAGCTCACTCTAGTCTGCCCTCTAGCCTGGTGGTGGAGCAGACCCGGCCTCTGTAGGGGAGGCTGAGATGTGCCGGGTGTGTGTGTGTGTGTGTGTGTGTGTGTGTGTGTGTGTGTGTGTTCAGTTTACATCTACGGTGAAGTATTAATCTCAGCGTAGGTTGCATATTTAAATCTACATGCTCCAATCCAACTTTAGGTTATAGTATATTGATATTTTAATCTTCAGTCTAGCTACGAGTCTAAGTAACTGCCCAGATCAAAAGGGAAAGCAATACGATTGTCTACTGGTAACACCAGATCCCAACGCTGTCTATCAAAGTCACCTCCAGTGGAGAGTCTCCAAACCTTACCCAGTAACTTGCTTCAAATACAAGAATGTTTCTTCTTTCTAACGTTTTCTTCTTTTCTAGGAGCTTCTAATAAGAGCATCCATTCAATCCTAAATATAGAGAACACTGTTGTCATCGACGGGATTGAAAAATGGCCGAGCAAATAGTTCGGAGAGAGGTTAAACACGTGGGCAGAAAGGTGCTTCTGGGTATTTTTAGATTTAAGATACTAGGAATGTCTTTATAGGATCTTAGTAACTATTACATCTAAGCTCCAAGATACATGAATTTTATATTAACGAATCTTAACCACGTCAAGTCACTTACGTCTGTCGAGAGGTTCGCCTCATGGTGGGGACTCGGGGAATACTGCGGCCCCAATAAGTTTTTGTTCTATAAGAGAACACAATTCATGGGTGCAAGGCACTCCTTCTCTCTTTGCTCCCACTTTCCAGTTACAGAGTCTCCCTTTTCTCTAGGTGCTGTCACACTTGGATAACAAGGTCTATTTTCATAAGAAATACAGTTTTAAAATCCTAGAATGAGGCAGAAGTTTGGCTCAGTATCAGTGATGGGCATTGGAGCTGCTTGCGTCCCTTCTTACCGTTTTGTTTTGTTTTGTTTTGGGGGGTTGTTGGTTGATTGGTTGGTTGGTTTTTGTTTTTTTTGTTTTTGCCTCCCTCTGATTTAGAGTACTTGACTGGATTTCCATTTCCTGCAATTTTGAATTTTGGGCTGTGGAAGGTGCATTAGTGTGCTTACACGTCTGTTCTTCTAGGCCCCTGGTTTTGGTACTTCCTAACAGCAGTTTCTATGCCATGTTTCTCTGTCTCCATGCCTGCCTGAGTACTTAGTGAAGTGTGTTATGCGAGTCAGGATGCTATCAGATTCAAAATTCTGCTAAGCAAGAAAGACCCATCAAAATCCAGGCCATGAAAGAATAGGGATTAATATCAAGAAAGTCTGGCCCCTAATTTTTTTCACAACATTTTTGCATTTTCAATTATACAGAAAGAAAAGATTTCAACGTTAGCGGCCATATACCCACTACCTAGATTCTATCATTAACATCTTAAGATTTAATTTTCTTGTCCCTTTACTGAGATATAATTCACATAACCTAAAATTCACCGTTACATGGTTTTTAGTACATTCAGAAGGTTGTGCCACCATTACCATTATCTAACTCTAGAACATTTTTATCACCCCAAAGTGAAAATTCCATACCCATCAATAGTCGTTCTTTTGCTCCTCACAACCACTAATCTATTTTTCTATCTCTATTAATTTTCCTGTTCTGTACATTTCATATAAATGGAATCATACACTATGTGGCCCTTCATATTTGGCTTTTTTCACTTAGCATAATGTTGTTTCAAAGGTTTATCCATGCTGCAGCATGTATCAGTGCTTCATTCCTGTTTATGGCTGAATAATATTACATTGTATGGTGGGGCACTGATTTATAATAAAAAATGTTTATTTGGTCTTTATCCCTGTTTCTGGCACAGAGCTCCCAAAACCCTCAAAGTTTTTTAAGTGTTGAAAGTAATCAAGGTGTCTTTGGTTATGTTAATAAAGTGACTTTTGGAGAGCACCTAAGGACGGAGGCTGGTTGCTAGTAGGAGCCAACCATGGAGTTAGAGGGTCAGGACTTTCTGTCCCACCCTCGGATTTCAGGGAGGGGAGAGAGGCTTGAGGTGCATTAATTGCCAATGGCCTATGACTTAGTCAATCATGACTGTAATGAAGTCTCTATAAAAACCCAGAAGGACAGCTTGTTGGCGTCATTTTTGAAGAGCTTCCACCCTGGGGAATCAAAATGCTTCCTCGTTTCACCGCACCAGCTCTCAGGCTCCATGAGGCAGAAGCCCCTTTATTCCAGATCTCACCTCTTCATCTGGCTGTTGATTTGTATTCTTTAATATCCTTTGTAATCAGTTGATAATCTAGTGAGTAAATTGGTTTTCCTAAGTTCTGTGAGCTGTTCTAGCATATTAATCAAACCCAAGCCCAGGGATATGGGAACCTCTGATTTACAGCCAGTCTGTCAGAAGCAGAGATAACAAGCTGGGCTTTCAGCTGATACCTGCAATGGAGGGCAGCCTTCTGGAACTGAATCCTGTCTGATTCTATCTCCAGGTAGACAGTGTCAGAATGGAATTGAATTCTCAGACACCCTGCTGGTGTCCAAGAATTGCTTGTTTGTTTGGGGAAGCTTACACACACACGCAAATTGGATGAGAGAAACTCTATACAGATGGATATACAACACTGTTTACCCATTCATCAGTTGATGGATATTTGGATTGTGTCTTAGCTCAGGCTGCTATCACAAAAATAGCATAGACTGGGTGGGTTAAACAACAAACATTTCTTTCTCCCAGTTCTGGAGTCTAGGAAGCTCAAGATCAAAGCACAGCAGATCCGGTGTCTGCTTCCTGGTCACAGACAACTGTCTTCTCCCGGCGCCTTCACATCCAGGAAGGGAGAGCGAGCTCTCTGGAGCTTCTTTCACAGGCGCTAATTCCCTTTATGAGGGTTCCGCAGCCATGACCTGATCACTTCCCAATGCCCTCTGTCCTAATACTATGGCACTGGGAGGTAGGATTTCAATATACAGATTTGGGAGAGAACACAAGCATTCCGTCTATGGCAGTCTGCTTCCTCTTTCAGCTGTAGGAATAATGGGGTTCTGAGTGTTTTGGCCCTAAGCACCTTTGCCATAAATATCTTTGCTCCAAGCATTTTTTGCCACAAACATTTTTCACAGTATAACTAGTTGGCCATAGGATCATTTTGCCATAAAATTCAAAATACCAAAAAATAAAAAGAGACATTAAAAAAGACATAATAAAACATGAAAATTAATAAAATGAAAAAGACATGAGGTTATCAGACAGGACAGGCCTGAGGTGAAGGGAGCGACTGTCCCCTCCTGGATTCTTGTCTTCTCATGTAAATCAATTTAAATGAGTGACTCTAAATGATTGCATTGTGATAAAGCCAATTTATTAAAGGGGCAAAGGGAGCAAACTTCTTAAGGACGCAAAGGCAAACAAATCTGCATCTGAGCTGTAGCACCGATGGGCTTTCCCAACTAGCCTGGGAAGCAAGCGTGGTAGGTTCAAGGGGTTATATGCCCTTCTGTCTATAGATTTCAAAATTTCTCTGCTGAATATTTTGGTACAGGTTCATTTTCAAGGTCCCCCTTTTACTTTGTTGTGGCTTTTCCAGAATTTGTGAGAAGCACCAGACAATTTCATCTTGCTAGGCTCTGAGACTGTTGGCCTCTCTGTAGGGAGTGCAGTAAAATTGCTTTTTTCCCCTTTCCCGTTCTCCCCTCCTTTCCTGCTTTCTTTAGTTAGTGAGGAGACATTAACCATTTGCTCTCAAGTATCCTCAGTTTAGGGAACATAATGGCTTGTTATTTACAAGCCAGCTGCAAGCTGTCCAAACTGCTTGACCTTTTTAAATATTCTTGTCTAAGTTTCCCTATTTCTCCTGCCTTTGAATTTTTCTAGCTTCTTACTATCCTGTAACAGTATTATGTTCTTTTTAAAAATTTGTTGATTCATTTCCATCCTTTGGCATCACATTTTTTTTTTTTGCTACAGCTTCTTTCTGCATTAAGAGAGGTATCAGTTTCCAACTGAAGAATTAATAACTAATGCTCTTAAACACTGTTGTGAATGAGTAGCTGCCTCTTTTACACTTGCCACGGCTTGGCAAACTTTTGGTTTTGATGGGTGGGAGGGATGACGGATGACGGCTCACTGAAGGATTTGCAAACTTATATGTTATCATTTTCTAGCGTAGTATCCAATCCGGCTTTGCACATAGCTTTGCAATCAGGCTTTAGATGTAGTTGTCATCTACTGCTTTCAGACCACCACGTCTACTTGTCACTTTATTGACTATTATGAAGGCTAAGATTGAGATAATATAAAAATGGGAGTCCTGGCTGGTGTGGCTCAGTTGGTTCAGTGTCCTCCTGTGCACCAAAAGGCCACCGGTTCCAATCGATGCTTCTCTCTCTCTCTCTCAAATAAATAAAAACATATTTTAAAAAATGGGAATACTGTGAGAACTTCTTCAATGGAGAAATGAAACCAAACTGACAACTGGCTTGAATACATTAAGTCTGCCAAGTGTAAACCAAATTGTCATCCAGGTATTTTATCTTTTACAGGAAATTATCTTATGGCCAATTAATTGTGCTGAGAAAATGTTTGTGGCAAAAATGCTTGTGGCAGAGATATTTATGGCAAAGAAAGCTTACCTCAGTAATAGCTGCTATCAACATTTGTTACCGTCAAACTTTTTATTATACTTGCATTATCACCTATCTACTCACCCAATAATTCATTTCTTTCACCAATATATTTCAAAGTAAATTTCAGATATCAGTGCATTTCCAGCTAAATACTTAGATTTGCATATCATTAACTAGATGTCAATATTTGTTTAGCTTTTTTCTTCATGTAAAATTTGCATGCAATGAAATGCACAAATTTCATATGTACATTTGCTGAATTTTGGAAAATGCATGCACCTGAATAACTGAAACTCCTACCAAGACATAGAGCATTACTATCCCATCAGAAAGCTCCTTCATGCCCCTCCCAGTCAATATGCCCAACTCCCAGAGATGCAATGTTATTTCATAAAATCCTTTCACCATAGGTATTATTAAATAATACATACTTGCGTTTTTAAAATGAGTTTCTGTGTAAATGGAGTAATATAACATTTGTTTTTGATGTGTTTATTGATTTGATTGAACCTGTCCTTACCTCTTCTTTCATATTTTACAGTTAGCCTGCTTTGGTTGTTTTTTCACATTTCCTGTTTTCTTTCTCTTTTTCCCTCAACTTACTTAAATATTTCATATTCTCATTCTTTTCTCTAAAAGTTAATTTTGTATCCCATGTAATTAAGTGTATATTTTTTCTAACAATGTCTAAGTCTAATTAGTAACTATGTCCTTCAATTGAATGAGACAAGAAAATTGGTACATTTAAAAATCTCTGCTCCCTTCCTAAGCCTCTCTCTATCCTTTAGTGTTATCAAGAAAGATGATTTTGCTCACACACTTATACACATGCTATGTGTGTGTGTTTATTTCCCATTGTAGCTGTAACAAATGACCACAAACCTGGTGGCTTAAAAAATAAAAGTTTATTTTCTCACAGTTCTGGGGGCCAGAAGTCTAAAATTGATTTCACTGGCCAATATCAAGTGGTCGGAAAGGCTGTGTTCCCCCTGGAGGCTCTAGGGGCATCTGATCCTTGCCTCTTCCAGCTTCTGTTGGCTCCCAGCAATTCTTGGCTAGTGATTGGGTCAACTCCAATCTCTGCTTCCCTGGTTACATGGCCTCCTGTAGCAAATTGCTGCGGCAGAGGTCCTGGACCTTGACCTATTATTTATTTATTTATTTTTATGTTTTCTTTTCAATTATTTTTCAGTTACAGTTGACGTACAATATTATATTTGTTTCAGGTGTACACTCTTAGACATTTATATAACTTACGAAGTGATCACCCTGATAAATCTTTTATGCATCTGACACCCTATGTAGTTATTACAATATTACTATGTTCCCTGTGCTCTACTTTACATCCCGTGACTATCCTGTAACTAGCGATCTGTACTTCTTGATTTCTTTTGCCTTTTCACCCATCCTCTCGGCCACCCTCCCAGCTGGCAACTTTCAATTTGTTCTCTGTATCTAAGAGTTTGTTTCCGTTTTGTTTGTTCATTTATTTTGGTTTTTAGATTCTACATATAAGTGAAATCATATGGCATTTGTCTTTCTCTGTCTGACTTATTTCACTCAGCACCCTCTCTGTCCATCTATGTTGTCACAAATGGCAAGATTTCACTCTTTTATATGGCTGAGTCATGTTCCATTGTATAGATGCACCACTTCTTTTTCTCTTCATCTATTGATGGACACTTAGGTTGCTTCCACATCTTGGCTATTGTAAATAATGTTGTACTGAACATAGGCATGCATATGTCTTTTTGAATTCTTGTTCTGAGTTTCTTCAGATAAATACCCAGAAGTGGAATTGCTGGGTCTTTCTTTGTCTCTTGTTATAGCCTATATTTTAAAACCTATTTTGCCTGGTTTAAGTTTTAGTACCCCAGCTTTATTTTTCCATTTCCATTTTCATTTTCATAAAATATCTTATTCCATCCCTTTACTTTCAGTCTATGCGTATCTTTTGATCTGAAGAGAGTCTTTTGTAGACAGAATATGTAAGAGTCCTGTTTTCATTCAACCACACTATGTCTTTTGATGGGAGCAGTTAATCCATATACATTTAAAATAATGTTGGTAGATATGTAGTTATTGCCATTTTATTATTCATATTTTTATCTTTTTGTCTTTTTTTAAATATATCTTTATTGATTTCAGAGAGAGGAAGGGAGAGAGAGAGCGAGAGAGAGAGAGAGAGAGAGAAACATCAATGATGAGAGAGTTATTGATTGGCTGCCTCCTGCACACCCCCCACTGGGGATCGAGCCTGCAACCTAGGCATGTGCCCTGCCCCGGAATTGAACCTTGATCTCCTGGATCATAGGTCAGTGCTCAACCACTGAGCTATACCCGGCCAGGCTCTTCTTCTTAAAGAAGTCCCTTTAACATTTCTTCTAATACTGGTTTGGTGGTGATGTCTTTAGCCTTTTCTGGTCTGTGAAGCTCTTTAATCTGTCCTTTGGTTCTAAATGATAGTTGCTGGGAGAGTAACCTTGGTTGTAGGTCCTTGCTTTTCATCACTTTGAATATTTTATGCCAATCACCAATCACTTCTGGTCTGAAAAACTTCTGTTGAGAAATTAGCTGACAGTCTTATAAGAGCTCTCTTGTAGGTTACTAAATGCTCCTCTCTTGCTACTATTAAGATTCTCTCTTTTTCTTTAACCTTTGGCATTTTAATTATGATGTGTCTTAGTGTGGGCCACTTTGGGTTTCTCTTGTTTGGGACTCTCTGTGCTTCCTGGACTTGTAAGTCTGTTTCCTTCAGCAGGTTAGGGTAGCTTCCTGTCATTCTTTCTTCAACTAAGTTTTCAATCCCTTGAAAACCCCCTTTTTCTTCTGGTACCCTTATGATATGAATGTTAGTACACTTGATGTCCTAGAGGCTGGACCCTGACCTTTTAGAGACTGCAAGTGCCAAGACCAACTGGACTTATTTAGTTCATGCCTCTCATGCTCCAGACAAGAGATCCAAGGCCCACAAGGGTTAAGAGGCACAGTGACCACTGAAGAAACAGGTATTTCTCTATCATATGTTATGATACCTTATTTCCAGCTGACCATTCATGTGGATAAGAATCACAAAGGGACTCTGAATGACTTTTGCAAGGAACGGAAGGAGAGAAATATAGAGAAAGAGAAGGAGAAAAACTAGCAGTAGGAAAACAAATGTATTCTGTTCCAAATTAATGCACAGTTAAAAAGATAAAAACTGTGTAGTAGTTTCCCCTACCCTATCTCTTGTCTTTGCTTTTACACTCTTAAAATAATGAAGATTTAGTGAAAATTGTCTTTCTGTACTAAAGGTTTTTCAGGAGACACAGGAGTCCAATTTAGGGGCACCTGAAAATACACAAAAAGGAATTTTAAATAAGGTGTTATCTATATTTTAGCCTAATGTAAAAAATTTAGGAATTACTGTCATTGACTCCATGGAAATTTTATATGACTTATTTCTATATTTTGTTTTATTTATTTATTTTTCTTGTTTCTCTCAGCTGTAACTACATTGTGTTCTGAACTCCAGCACTAACCTAACATGTAAAGATTTTTGCTCTGGAGAAACTGGCATCCAAATATTCTGCCTTAGCTGATCTCAGATAATTTATTTAATTTCCTTGTGAAAGGGCCCTTTTATTTATTTATTTTTTTAAGGTGGGATGTGAGTAAGTAGCAACCTTTGTGTCTGCATGTGGTTGAGAAAATTAGAGAACGCAATCAATGGTCCCGGATTTAGAGTTTAAGTTAGAAAACATTTGTGTCTGAACTGTGAGTCTCTTCAAAGGAGTTGGTTGCATTCCTTTCTCCTGGAGCCATCTCTGTCCTAGGCTCCCTTTTCTCCATATTGCTTCATCATTTGCTCTTACATTCAGTTTTCATCTTTGATAATTTTGCTAAAATCTCCTGGTTTTAAACATGTGCTCACCTTTTCTTTGGTTGCATATTTATAATGTTTTAAGCTATTTTATTATCATGTCAGTGGGACTTTTAGGGGGTTGAAGAGATATGTATGTGTGGTAAATCTTTCATCTTGATTCAGAAGTTTATCACTAAATTTCTCTGAATCCACAATATTTGGAAAATATTTTTATTGATGTATAACAATGAAAGCTACAGAAATCTATCAGTAGTTTTCAAGGGATGGGTAAAGTATCATGTTTTGAGATACTTGCTTAGTGTAAAATATTTTTAAATGCATTAATATATCACCAAGATGTAAATATTTTACTAAATATGTGATATATCAGTATAAAGAAAGTTTTTTTTCCATTCTGTTTGGCATTAAGAATCTGCAAATTGGTTTCACTGCCCAACCATGTCATTTCCATGTAAATCTCAATCAAGTACTGGCAGAGTTTTCTGTTTGTTTTATTTATGTGGAAATTGATAAGTTGAATCTATAATTTGTATTGACGTGTATAGGCTTAGGCATGGCCAAGGCAATCCTGAAGAAGAAAGAAGCTAGAGATGGTACTACATAACAAGATTTGTTAAAAACTATAAATAAGTTATTTTTTCTTAATCTATATAATTAATTATATACTTAATATATTATATGATACAATTAATTTATACAACTAACTATAGCAATGAAAGCATTGTAGTCTCGGCTCAAACATAAAAAACAGACCAATGGCACAGAATAGAGTTCAGGAACAGAATCAACGGATTTATGAAAAATGTAACATTGCAGTACAGTGAGAAATGATGGGTCAGTTTGATATTCACATGGAAAAAAATATTTATCAACTTCTTTCTCACAAGAAATATTTGGAATTATTAAATATTTTCCTGTGAGAAGTAAAATAATAAGTTTTAGAGGTAAATATAAGAGAACATTTCTGTGACTTGGAATAGTTCACACTTTCTGTGTAAAGGCATAAAGACCTAAGCATAAAGAAAGGCATTAATACAGTTGGTTATGTTAAGATTAAGCTTCAAAAGACACCACTAAAAGAGTGAAAAAGTACTATCAAGACTGACAAATTGACAACAATTAGACCTGCTATTATCAATGCCATACATGTGAATGTGAGGTGGGGTTTTTTTTGAGAGTAGAGTTCGATAGGTAAAGAGTAAAATAACTCCAGGCAAATACGCTATTGTGCACATACACTGAGAGGTAAAAAGTTCTGAGGTGAGAAACCTAGATGAGTCTGGGCAATAAGGATGGGAGAATGAATGTGATTCCTGCCTGTCACAAATGATGAGAGAGAGAATTATTCATTCTTTCATTCATTCACTTACATAACAAAATTTACTAAGTGCCAACTGTGTTCCAGGCATTGTTCTAGGCACCGAGGCTGTAGTATTGAACAAGGCAATTGAAGTTTTTCCTTTCATGGTTCATTTATGGGGTCAGGCAGAGAGGTGGTAGGAGAAACATAAATTAAAAATTAATTAGTTAATTAAAGAAGAAAAGGAAAAGAAAAAAAACACAAAACAGTCTTGAGACGATGAATCGGTACTTTAGGCAATGGAACAGTGGCCAGGGAGCTCCTCTGGGGGAGTAAGAATTTCAGCTGTCATATGAATGGCAAGAATGAACCAGCCCTCAGAGCTCTGGAGGAAGAGCATTTCTTGCACAAAGAATCAGCCTATGCAAAGGTCCAAAGGTCAAAAGGAGCCTAGCAGTTCAGGAACCAGAATGAAGACCAGTGCGGCTGAAGTATCATGACAATATGAGTGGTATTACGTGATGTCAAAGAGGTAACTAGGGGCTTGCACGTGCAGATTCTTGCAAACAGAGTAAAACATTTATGTTTTGTTATAAGAGCAACAAGAAGGTGGTAGAATAGAACACTGCCTATAACTCTTCATTTTCCCACAGAAAAGAAGGAATTTCCACTTCATTCCCCTACAGACAATTCCAGATTTTGTGGTTGTGACTTAGTTAATGCTAGAGAAGAAATTTGGATCACAATATTGATTTTCAATATTCTGGTAGACTGTGGTATATTTGGATAACAAGACTTTTTCTTTTTTTGTGTGTAAAATTATTGACATTTTTAAAGATCCATGAATCATTAACTCTTTATATATACTCATACTTATATACTGCATTGAAATGTTTAATCAGGCATATATTATTTATTAAAAAGCACTCTTCTATACTTCCAAAATTCTCATAAACAAAGACAAAAGAAGTCAATTGACAATACAAACTTTATTGTAGACATAATTCTTACCCTAGTTCAAAGACTTTCCAAACAAGGGGAATGTGAACATGACAAAATTAAAATTGATACAGGTATTAATTAGTTTCTATGAAACTGAAAAAATAAAAGAATCAAACCATTTTCTCTGAAAACAACAATAATAACAAACACTATACCTTAGTCCCAAAACAATTGCTAAGAATATTAAAAGCTTTCAAAAAGATCTCAAACTTCTCAAGCAAGATGTGGAATAATTTAAAAGGTGAATGAGCCAGAAAAAAATATTTAGGGATAACATAAATATTTCAATTTCTCCCAAGCAGTATAGAAGCAAAACGTTTTAAAAAGTTTGAAATTTTTTTACAAAAAAAAAAAAAATTACTGTATGTGGTTGACATGAGATCCTTTGACATTATGACCAAATCACATTTAAATATTATCTTTTCATAAATTTATTTTAAGTAGCTCTTAGTGTTTCAAATAATTGCTTTATTAAATTTTATTTGGTATTAGTTTATATAGATTTAAATATGTTTAAGATTTATAGTTTTTATTGGTATAATTTATAGATAACATTGTGTAAATTTAAGGTGTACAACATGATATAAATGTAATACATTTATATATTGCAATATGATCACCACCTTAGCTTTAGATAGCACCTCTATCGGATCACATAATTATCATTTCTTTTTTGTGGTGAAAAATTTTAAGATCTAGTCTTTTAGCAATTTTAAAGTATTTAATACCTTATTGTTGACTATAGTCAGTATGGTATATATTAGATCTTCAGAATTTATTCATCTTCTAGTTGCAGATTTACACACTTTAATAACATCTCCCCAATTCTCCATCTCCCAGCTCCTGGTAGCCACCATTCTACTCTGTTTCTATGAGTTCAGCTTTTTAAATTTCATATACGAATGATATTATACAATATTTGTCTTTGGCTCATCTCACTAAGCATAATGCCCTCACAGTCCATCCGTGTTGTCATAAATGGCGTATATGTATATCTCACATCTTCTTTATCCATTCATCTGTTGATAGATACCTCGGCTATTCTATTTTAAGTAATACTACAATGAACATGGGAGTGCAGATATCTTTTCAATATTCAGTTTTTATTTCCTTTGGATATGTACCCAGAAGTGGAATTGCTGAATCATATGGTAGTTCTTTTTTAATTTTTTGAGGGACCTCTATATTATTTTTTAATAGTGGCTGCATCTATTTAAATTTCTACCAGTAGTGTCCAAGAAAAAGGGTTCCTTTTTCTCCACATCTTTGTCAACACTTCTTATCTCGAGATTTCTCTTTTTTATGATAACCACTCTAACAGGGGTGAGGTGAAATCTCATTGTGATTTTGATTAGCATTTCCCTGATGATTAATGATGTTGAGCATCTTTTCATATACCTATTGGTCATTTTTATGTCTTCATGGGAAAATGTCTATTTGTTCAGTTCCTCTGCCCACTTTTAATTAAATTGTTTTGTTATTGAGATGTATAAATTCTTCATATATTTGGATAGTAACTGTTTATCCAATATATGATTTGCAAATATTTTCTCCTATTCTGTAGGTCGCCTTTTCATTTTGTTATTTTAGTGTGCGGACGCTTTGTAGCTTGATGTAGTCCCACTTGTTGATTTTTACTTTTATTGCTTGTGCTTTTGGCATTAATATCCAAAAAATCATTGCCCCGACCAATTTCAAGATCTTCCCTATGTTTTTTTGGTGTGTGTGTGTGTTTTTTTAGGAGTTTTATGTTACCAGGTCTTATGCTTAAGTTTTTAATCCAATTCAAGTTATTTTTTTTAGTAGTGTAAGATAAGAGTCCAATTTCATTTTTCTGTATGTGGTTACCTAGTTTTCCCAGCACCATTTGTTGGAGAGAGTATCCTTTCCCCTTGAGCGTTCTTAGCTCCCTTATCAAATATTAGTTGACCATATATGCAGAGGATTACTTCTGGGCTTTTTATTCTGTTCCGTTGGCCTAACACATCTATTTTTATCCTGGTACCATACTGTTTAAATTATAGCTTTGTAGGACAGTTTAAAATCAGGAAGTGTGATGTTTCCAGCTTTGTTCTTTTTTCTCAGGATTACTTTGGCTATTTTAGGATTTTTGTGGGTCCATAAAAATTTTAGGATTTTTTTTTCTATTTCTGTGCAAAATGTTAATGAGATTTTGATAGTGATTGCATCAACTCTATGGATTTGCACAGTATGGACATTTTAACAATTTTAATTCTTCTGATCCATGAACATGGAATATCTTTCCATTTATTTTTGTCTTTAATTTCTTTCATCAAAGTTGTATAGTTTTCACTGTTTAGACTTTTTTTACTCTCTTAATTTAATTTATTCCTAAGTATTTTATTGTTTTGGGGCCTATATAGAATGAGATAGTTTTATTTCTTTTTTAGATGTTTTGTTGTTAGGGTATACAAACTGCTTTCTGTATGTTGATTTTATATCCTGAAACTTTACTGAATTTGTTGGGTAGTTCCAGTAAAGTTTTGGTTGAGTTTTTAGGATTTTCTATACATAATATCATATCATCTGCAAATAATGACAATTTCACTTTTTTCTTTCCAGTTTGGATGCCTTTTATTTCTTGTCTTTCCTAATTTCTCTAGCTAAAAATTCCAGTACTACGTTAAATAACAGTAATGAGAGTGAGCACCTTTGTCTTGTTTCTGATCTTAGAGGAAAAGTTTTCAGTCTTTCACTCTTAAATATGTCAGATGTAGTTTTGTGGTATATGGCCTTTATTATTTTGAGATACATTTCTTCTATACCCAGTTTGTTGAGGGTTTTTATCAAGAGAAGATGTTATATTTTGTCATATGCTTTTTCTACATCTATTGAGATGATCATATGCTTTTTCTCTTTCATTCTATTAATGTGTTGTATCACATTTGTTGGTTTGCATACATTGAAGCATCCTTGCTTCCAGGGATAAATACCACCTCTTTGGAAGTATATGATCCTTTTAATGTGTTGTTAAATTTAGTTTGTTAATCTTTTGTTGAAAATTTTTGTGTCTATAGTCATCAGGGATATTGGTCTATCAGTGATTGGTTTTTTTGTTTGTTTGTCTGTTGTGAGTCCTTATTGGCTTGGTATGAGGGTAATGCTGGCCTCGTAAAATGAATTTGGGAATGTTCCCTCCTCTTCAGTTTTGGAAGAATTTGAGAAATATTGGTGTTAATTCTTTAAATGTTTGCTAGAATTTACCAGAGAAGCCATCTGGTCCTTGGCTTTTCCATTTTGGGAAGTTTTTGATTATTGCTTCAATCTCCTTATTTGTTATTGGTCTATTCAGTATTCTGTTTCTTCATGATTCAGTCTTGGTAAGCACATCCGATAAACTTCCTAGAAACATTTAAAAAATTACAACAATTCTGAGTGGGGAGACAAGGAGGCAGGGCTAGCCCAAGGTCCTGAGTCAGGCATGAAGAGATGAACAGTGGTAAAATTTGGATTATCAATGTTAATGTTACCTTATCATGTACCCATAGGGTCATGATATTAAAGGACCTATTGACAGCATGAATTTCAGCACCTAATGTTTTTGTTTATTTCTAAAATAGAAATCACGCTTAGTAGCTTCAGCATTTAGTTATAGAGGTTTAAAAACAGAAACAAAACCGAAATAAAGAACTGAAACACAGCACAGTTCATGTAACTTTCATGTATAAGATCTGAAGATGTTTTCATGAAGAGATGCTGTTTCAGGTGTGGGGGGTGGGGACATATGTGCTCGCTGGGCTAAGGAGAGATGAGTGTCATTGAATGTGTGCGACAGAGTCAATGTGCACACCATACACATACTGTATGTGTTCACTCCTGTCAAAATTGTCGATATACTCTTCCCTTTAATTTCATTAAAACTGCAGTGCTCAAGTACTCCTCATGTGTCATTATATTGTTAAAAAAGTGCCCTAAATAGCAGGTTTAGAGAGATAAATTTTGAATTTTTCTTAAAGAAATAATGCCTAAAATATCTTTTCATTATTGTTGCTTTACATGAAATGTCTTCAAGTGTAGAATATTTACATTATTTCTACATTCTAAGAATTATATTTATAGTTTATGAGTTGTCCCCCTAAAGACATACCTTTCTATGCCAATAATGCCCCAGCTTATATCTCTAGCCCTCCTCTAAACTCCTGATTCACAGATCTTTGTCCCTGCTATCTTCACGTAGATGTCTGATATAAATCACATACTTGATGTGTCTAACAGAGAACTCTTAATATACTTCTACTTTTAAGCCTTCTTCTGGTGTCTTTTCTATTTAGTTAATGACACTCCACTCATTCAGTGATGTCAAAAAGCTAGGAAGCATCCACCACCTTTCTGTTTCTTCATTCCATCAGCTGGTTCTTCCTCAAAAATGAATCCTTGTTCTACCTACTTCTCGCCGTGACCTTTAATAGCACCCTGTTCAAAATCATGGTAATTTTTCCTCTCACGGCAGCACTTTGCCAGCTTTCCTACCTTCCCCCTTGATCATCTGAGATACATTCTTCACCCAGTAGCCAGAACAATCTTTTAAAAAACATAGCTTACCTAATATCACTTTCTTATTTAAAATCCTCCTATTTGGATTTTAGGGAGACAATAAATAATACTCTTTTTTTTTTAGAAAAAAAAGCTCTCCATTATGGATTCAATTGAGAGACAGAAAGATTTGGACAGATAAGATAAAAATATTAGTTTTGTTATTAATAAATGCTTGGGTTGGCAGATGCTGCTTAGTATTGAGCCTGACCATAAAGGCTTCATTAATATTTAACTTAACTTTCTGTTTATTTTCCCTTATCTTAAAGAGTGGTTAGGATATATTCCCTGGACACGGACAATAGTGTGCTGAAGGCCAAGGGAGGGGGAGAAGGGGTGGGTGGAGGTGGCAAGAGGGGGGAGAGGAGACATCTGCAATAGTGTCAGCATTAAACTTTTTTTTTATAATATGTCTTTATTGATTTCAGAGAGAGGAAAGGAGAAAGAGAGAGAGACATAAAATATCAATGATGAGAGAGTCATTGATCGGCTGCCTCCTGCACGCCCCCGACTGGGGATCGAGCCCGGAACCCGGGCATGGGCCCTGACCGGGAATCGAACTGTGATCTCCTAGGTCGATGCTCAACTGCTGAGCCACGCCTGGCCGGGCAGCATTAAACTTTTTAAATAAAAAAAATTAAAATAAAATAAATTGTGGCCAGTGTTTGAGGGAAGCATCTTCATGAAGGTAAGAACAAGATTATAAATTTCTGATCTTCCCCAGGAGGAATTCCACACTTCTGGTTGCCTGTGGGCTAAGCTTGAAGTTTAAAGAGAAGAAAAAAAATGACCTTTGCCTCTAATTTTTGACCTCTGCCCCTCCTCAAGGAGGCATGTCTGATCTGACTAGTAAGACTGAAAAAAGAAATGGGGCTTGAGGGGTGGAGGGGGTTTGATCCCATTTAGAGTTTCTTATTTTCTGTTCCCCAGAAAGGTCTTATTTCTACTTTAATGGAAACCACCCACCCCACGTGGTTGTGCATCTGTGCTGATGAGTGTGCTCATACATTTTCTCCCTCCCTCCCCCTTCCTTCCTTCCTTCCTTCCTTCCTTCCTTCCTTCCTTCCTTCCTTCCTTCCTTCCTTCCTTCCTTCCTTCCTTCCTCCCTTCCTTCCCTCCCTCCTTCCCTCCTTCCCTCCTTCCCTCCCTCTCCCTCCTTGAATGCTTTTAGAAGGCTGGAGATGAGGCCTCCATCTGAACTTAAAGTACCACATTCTTCCCTTTACAAGAGGGGGAGTGACACCCCTCCTGCAGGTTCTGCAGCTTGGGCAGGGCACCAGCTAGAGCTCTGGCCCTCTAGGAGGAGAATTTGGAGCATTTAAAAGATTCACTTTTTAAAATTTTCCTTTAATTAACTTAGCCTTGTTTATAGTTTTAATTACCCAGAAGCTTAGGCTAGGCAAGATGTCCCCCTCTAATAAGGGAACAAGGGTTTGTAAGAAAGGCATGACTAAAAGTGAGATTCTCAAGGCTGCAGCTGAGGGGTTATGTGAAATGGTTGTATGTTGAGGATGCCTGTTCACGCTAGTGATCAAGCAGGTGTTGGAAAGAAGAGGTCCGGATGAGTCAGTTAGAGCAGAGCAAGAAGTCCCCACATCTAAAATAACTGCAATGGGCTCACCTGTCACCTCAAGGGTCAACCTTGGCTCCATCCCTTCTTCTTTGTGGGAGCCGAGTGGGGTGTAGGGCCCCTTGAGTTCAAGGCTGTTGTGTGGGTAGGCTCTGGTCTGGGGACCCCTGGCCCCTGCGACAGTCCCTTTTCCAATGGCTGAACTTGCTGAAGAAGGGACACTGTTTCTGAGGAGGCCCCTTCCCAGGGCGCTCCTTTTTCCAGAGTCGTTCTTGTCTGCAGGAATAACAGTGGCCCTTTGATATTCGTTGTAGTCTGGGAACTGAGTGCCCTCGAGGCGAAGTATGGCTTAAAACTGAGCCTTTTGTTTCTGTTGGATGGCTTTTTTGCTCTCCCTTCACCCTGTCTCAGTTAAAAATACTGAAAGTTATTTCCACCAGTTGCTCAGTGGGGATCTGGGGTCCTAAGGCTGGTTTTTGGTAACTTTTTCCTGATGTCTGGGACTGTTTGTTGGGTAAAATGTATCTCTGAAGTGCTTGACCATCAACAGTAGCAAATATACATTTTGTAAGTTTTCCTTAAACCCCTATCTTGGAAAAGGGCTATAAACATTTGAACATAAGGTATTTCATTCCATTTGTTTTTATTTATGCAAAACAAATCTAACTGGAGAATAGTGTTATAAACTAGAGATCCATTTACAGGTCAGACTTCCTGGTCCCCAAGTTGGTATTGAGGCCAAGCTGTATTACAAAAGAAAATTAATCTTTTCCTTTTTAAGGTCTGAGGGTCAAATCTGTTCCAGTTCTTTAGGATGCATCTTAGAAGCAAATCTTGTTGAATTGAATTTTGGTTTCCCATATGAGAGATAATAGAGGAGATCATAGGAGAGCTCGGGTGTTCCTGTTCTGTCCCCTGTTACCATCTCCTGGAGGAGGTGTCCCTCCTCAGGCCTGGGTTTCCAGAATTAACTAGTCTTCCTGTGTAGCCTGAATTCCTGGCTTCAGTTACCAGTGGATGTGTCTACCCCATGCCTTGGAGTGGCCTTTACCAATGACAAGGATATTCTAGGAATGGAATTAACTCTCGTAGGCAGGGGACTCATCTCCCTTCAGTGTCCTCAGCCCCCCTTTTGTCTCTATTCTCATCTGACTTAAAACCTCCTTTGCCTCCAACCCTTCCTTTCCTGTGCTATGAAGGGAGGTCTCATACCTTCTGGGTGCACTTCTGTTCTCTTGAGGGGACAATGCCATCAGTTATTGACCTTTTTTTCCTGTCAGAGGCCTTGTTGGAGTAAGCATTGTAGTATTTCTAGTCCCACTAGCCATTGTAAAGACATCACTAACTCATCTATGGATAAGTAACTTGAGGGACAAGAGGGGAAAGACGGGGAGTAAATTCTGAGGCTTTGAAGTCATCCAAGTGAGAGAGAATGTTGCCAGCTGAAAGGAGAGTGGTGTAGGTGGATTCAAGGAATATTTAACAGGCAGAACTTTGAGACTTAGTAGCAAGTTGGATATGGGGACTGAGTGAGAAGGAAGCATTAGCTATAACGTCCAGGGTTTAAATGCCTAGGAAGGAATAGCAATTCCTGCTATTAAAGGTTCTGATGGAGAGGAAGAATTTGGGGGACAGATATCACTTCAGATTTAAACATGTTGAGCAGGTGAGCACAATACTGGAGAAAAATTAAAATGTTAATTAACCTAAAAATAAAAAGCCAGAGTAAGAGGCACCAAGTGTTTATTTGAGATCCAAGAGAATAGCTATTCAGGAAGCACTGCTTCAGGCAGAAACCCAAATAGAATTTTGATTAGGAGGTGCAAGGGAATAATTACAAATAGAAGAAATTTCTATAGGTGTTAAGTTAAGGAAGGAATTTCTATAGATGCAGAAAATCTAACACAGTGATGCTAATTCTAAAGAATATCTTTAATTTTCAAGCCAGGTAGTCATAACATCTGTTCCCTGTTATCTTTGCAAACAATTATTTGGAATACAATGCTGCTTTAGATTCAGTCCAAAGGTTATTTTAGCTATGGTTTTTGTTATTGTTGTTTGTTTGCCTAGTTTTAACATTTCAGAGGTTTGAAGAATAAGACCTGCAGTGTAGTTCCTCTGGGATTACAGCTCCAACTCTGTTTGAAGAGGGTTCACTTATATTATTTTTCACACAATAGTTAGGGATTTGTTTTAGAATTTCCCAACTTCAGAGTTTTATTTAAAAACCTGATTAGAATTTATAAAATTAAAAAAACCCCACATAGCTAAATATATCGTGCATTTCATATGTAAAAATATATGTACCGCAAAATATCAAACAAAATGTAAATTTATAAGTGTTAAATATAACTTATTCTCATGTAAATTATTAGTCTTGCTAGCTCTGCTGCTTTTGTTAACATCAACCCCCCTAGCCCCATAGCTTTGTCTGAGTTTGATCTCTGATGGAGCTGGTCCCACTGAGCATGGTGTTAGCGCCCTGTGCTGAGCTCGCTGGCTCTTCTCTGCTCTGGCCCCGTGCTGTGGGAATTGCTACTAACTTTTAGTCTGGTCCTGCTCATAGTCTAGAACCTTCCCTTGTGTGGGAGAGAAATCCCTCCACTTTAGATAGCTCCTTTGTCCGTAGTCTTTTTCCTTTAGTTGAAATGAGGCGAGGAGAGCAAAAGACAGTGAAGAAGGGGCCTGCGGAGCTGACAGAGTTACAGAGCGGAGAGGGCTCATCCACCCGGCGCTGGCAGAGCAAACGCTAGGCACTGAGAACTGCAGGGAAGAAATACTGGCTATTTTATTCTGAATGGCACCATCCCGGAGAATGGGGGGTAATGCTCAAAAGCCAGAACTCCACAATGGCATGTAGGTTACAGGTTGTACAGGGCAAAATCACAACACACCGTGGGGTAGGGGTTTGGGCTCAGGATGGGAGCTGACTGGTTGGAGGTGAGGTAAGGGTAATGAATTGTTTCTTCAGGCCTTGAGGACAGCTCTGAGGTTTCATGGGAATGTAGGTAAGGGTGGTTTCCGCTCAGGGCTCTGGAGTTGAAACATCACTTAGGTCAAGATGTTATCTTTGGCCTGCCAGAGGTCTGGACTGTGTGACCATTAGTCACGTCCAGGCTACTGTCTTCAGGGGAAAGACTAGGTCTCTGAGGTGTATAGATGGGAGAGGGTGGGGAGGAGAGAAGAGAGAGAGAGGGAGGGAGAGAGGGAGGGAGAGAGATGATTTCTAGAGCTAGAATTTAAAATTAAATTTAATCAAAGTCTTAAGAACCCTCTTTGTTAGCAGTAAGGGTATTGGGGATGGGGGAAGAGGAAGGGAGGGAAGAATTTACATGAAGAGAATCTGCCCTCTCCTGCTCTGCAGCCTTTTATCAGTCCTCATTATTCCAGGCTTCTGGAATTCATTTTGTGTCTTTGAATCACAGTTTCTAAATTAAAGTTTCTTTTTCCTGTTTTAACAGAAATCTGAATTCAATGCCAATGGACTCCTTTCAGTAAATGAACAAGAACACGCTTTGAGAAATTTCTCTTAATAAAAATTCTGGACCCGTGTGAGAGCTAAACTTGAACGGGAAAAAACTACTCTTTATTGATACCAATAGCATTATTATTCATTGGGTTTTCCATGAGTCTTTTGTAACATTTTCTCGAGGAAAGTACCTTAATGAATTAAATGAAGGAAATACACAATCATAATGAAGATGCAAAGAGTATATAACACCTCTTGGACCCAAAATACATTTTTAATGTAAGAGCCGAAGATTTTAAAAATACTGTCTAAACATGGGGAAAGTACTTTTGAAATACTTGACAACCTAAAGAGACCATGATCGAGAATGGTCACTTAAGTTTTCAGAGATGAGTAGCTTAACTCACAACTTGAGGTAATAGAAATAAAGGGGGAAGAGAAAGGGAATTTTTCTGATTGAATTTTTCAGATGTGACGTCAGTGATTTCCTGAAGTGGTTAATTTGGATTTCTCAATGATGAAAAATATTACAATAATAAGATTGACTAATCAGAATATGTTACATCAACAGCTTGAACTTTTAACGTTAATATAATCTGTGATACTAGAAGAGTAAAGGGTCAATCCAGAGGTTCACTGAGGGGACATTGAAGACCCTTGTATTCGGCATCGAGTATGTATTAATACTGAAAGAGTAAGGCTTTGAGTTAGGGTAAAGGAAATTATGGAACCTGCAAAAGTAAACAAAGCACACACTACTTCCTCAAAGTCTGACACATGACCAGCAGTGTTGGTATCATTTGGGAGCCGTTAGCAGCTCAGCATCTCAGGCCTCACCACAGACTCATTGAATTATAATCTATAAGCCTCATATTTCAATAAGTTCTCCAGGCACATCAGTGTTTGAAAAGCACCGCACAGGGATAGCTCAAGAACAATGCTTTGTAGGAAGTAGATCTTTCCCTTGATGTCTTTTCTTTTTCTTATACAATAGGAATGTCTATATGAGCTTGATTATTAATAACATTTGTGTGTTTTTTTTTATTTATTTTTCCTTTAAGTATAGTTGATATACAATCTTATATTGTCTATATTAGTTCCAGGTGTACAGTACTGATTTGACATTTTTATACTTTGCAATGTGATTACCTCACTAATTCCAGTAATCATTTGTCACCGTGTAAACTCGTTACAATATTATTGACTATATTCCCCTTCCCTTTGCCATCCGTCCCTCCACCCACTCCCTTTTGGTAACCATCCCTTGAATGCACAAGGAAACTTAATTCAGCAAACTTTGTTCTCTGATTTCCTTGAAAACGAAGCATCCCATTTCTGAAATAGCAGAAAATTCTCCAGTCAGGTTTCCACTGTTGCCAAAGCTAGGTAGTATCTTGTCACCATCCAGGCAGATAAGAGGAGAAGAGCCCTATCTTTGCCATGTTTGATTTTCTTTTTCTTTCATTACTCCTTCCTGGCTTCCCATGGCCACTGCAGAGTCATTACATTCATTTAGTCAACAAATATTTATTATGCTCAAGTGTGTGTCAGGCTTCATTCTAAGTGCTGGGGATTCAAAGAATGAGAAACATGTTTTGTGTTCACATTTGAGGGGATAGTTTGTAAATTTAAACTATATACAGATGAGGTCAATGGCAGGCTCTTCATTACTTGTTTTCAAGTGACTCAAGTTTAGAACATTAAATAGAAGAAGTAAGTGACCGATTTATAGTCTAATGGTACTTAATAATTTTTGGCACATATTTAAAATTTAAAAAAAAAAAATACATCTTTATTGGTTTCAGAGAGAGAGGAAGGGAGAGGGAGAGAGAGAGACAGAAACATCAATGATGAGAGAGTAATTGGTCGGCTGCCTCCTGCACGCCCCCGACTGGGGATCGAGCCCCCAACCCGGGCATGTGCCCTGACTGGGAATCGAACTTCAACTCCTGGATCCTAAGTCAATCCTCAACCGCTGAGCCATGACCAGCTGGGCACATATTTTATAAATAGTTCCCGTTATGCACTTCCTGATAGGACATTTTCCTTTTTTCTTAATCTTTGAAAACGATGCAAATCAATGACCAAAGATAAAGCAATAGAAAGAGGCCGAAAATGAAGGACTTCTCTGTTTGGGTCCCAGGTCAGCTTGTTTGTCTTGGGTTAAGTCACTCTTTTCTATCAAGTAAGCCAATGAGTCAGGATGTCTTTCCCCATACTAAAGTGAAAGAGAATGTAATTTAATTTTTTCATGTATCTGACACTTTCTGGCAGGATACCCTGGAAAGGGTACTGAACTGGGAAATGGGAGAATGGGATTTGAGTCCTAACTTTGACACTATCTAGCTATGAGACTTTGGATCAGTCCAGCCACATCTCTGAACTTCAGTTTCCCAATAGGTAAAATGATAATAAATAATAAAATTCATGAAAGTGCTTTGATATAAAGATATCATAATCCTGTAGGAGAGAATTATTGTCTTTCTGTGTCATGCATTATTTCAGAAGCAATGTTCACGTTGGATTATTATAAAGTAAGGAAGTGAGCTGTAGTGGTTGGAATTCTTTTTTTTTTTTTTTTTTTTAATATATCTTTATTGATTTCAGAGAGAGAAAAGGAGAGGGAGAGACAGACAGACAGACAGAAACATCAATGATGAGAGTCATTGATCAGCTGCAGCCCGCAACCCAGGCATGTGCCCTGACCAGGACTCGAACCCCGATCACCTGGATCCTAAGTCAACACTCAACTGCTGAGCCACGCCCGGCAGGGCAGTGGTTGGAATTCTAAATAACAGATTGGTTACCATAAAACATACTCACTGACTTTGTTTACTATAGCCTCCTGAAGACCCAGACTTAACTGTTGCCTAACCTTATATAGAATTTCCAACAGCCTTTTATCAAGCTCTTGAAAATATTTATTCATCTGACTTTACCATTAAATGACTCTCATAGGTATCTGTCACTTGTAAATCTACGTGGAGGTATTGTGAAAGAGAAAAGATTATTTACAGTCAATCCCTATTGAATTCTTTTGTAATAATTTTCCATTAACATGCTGTTAGCTACAAAACGGCACCAGAATGTTACCAGAGATTGGACCTCAATTCAGCAACCTTGGTTCTTGAGTTCTAGGCAAAAAGGAATTCAGAGTTAAGACTCAAATACAAGCAAAAGTTTATTTAGGAATTCACAGAGGTAGAAAAAGTTAGCAGTGGAAGAAGTGGGCCAGCTGGGTTGTGTGTGCTCAGGAAACAAGTTACAGAGGCAAAATAAGGGCCCTTGGAGCTTAGGAGAAAGAAAGCAAAGATACACATCTAAAGGAAGAAGGTGCTGGGGGGGTGGGGGTGGGGGAGAGAAACTAAGTCTTAAGGGATTTTCCCCTCTCCAAAGGCAGGGATTTTAAGGGAGATTCCAGGGGAGGATCTCAATGCAATATTCATCAGCTTTCCAGGTGTGTCCTCTCAGGGTCGTGGCCTCTACTGATGGGTCGGTACCAGGGCAGGGGTATTAGTCATCAAAGCTGGTCCTGACGTCAGCCATGGCATCACCCTGCCTGCCTTGCTGCTTTTCTGGGCCTGGAGCTGAAACACAACTGAAGCCTCAATGTTATCTCTGTCTCTGTTGTCAGCAGACCCAAGGCTTCATTCCTAAGATTATTTGATGCAGTTCAGAACATCACTGTCCTGAGGACTAATGCTTGAAGAAGTGGTCATACAGAGCTTGCAGGGGAGTCATATGAGGCTGTTCTCTGACGCCCTTGTTCCTTCTCTAAAAGGGTCACCACATGACTAGCCACATGCCAGGGGAGGAAAGGTCAGGGGAGGGTCCCAACCACAAGATCAGCCATGTGAAAGGTCATGGGATCTAAATTATATAACCGGCAATATGCTAAGTGAGGAAAGCTCACCCTGGGGGACAAGGTGCCCCCCTACAGTTGTTTGTTGCTAGGCACCAGGGCTTTCTGCCCTGGCAACCTTCTGCATCTGACCTATTGTTCCTACTCTGCTCGTGCCTCATTGCCCATTATAATACCAGGTGGATGTGGGTGACTGATCAGAGCAAAGGAGCAAAATTTAGTGTATGTGCTGCCGAAGTGAGCACCAA
Source organism: Miniopterus natalensis (assembly GCF_054644295.1). NCBI lineage: Eukaryota > Metazoa > Chordata > Mammalia > Chiroptera > Miniopteridae > Miniopterus > Miniopterus natalensis. Next base: position 36,752,417 of record NC_142086.1, on the reverse strand, counting down.
AGTAGCAAAATTTAAAAGTAGACATTCTGTCTAGGGTAAGCAAAATAAAACTTTTATATTTACTGATATTTATTGATTAGAAATGTTTCATTATGCATATATAAGTAAAACAAATTATTATTACAGAGATGATGAAAAGGGAAAAGCACATGTAAGATGAGATATTCTTTTACCTTTATTATTAAAACTCATTTATTTGTTTGTTTTTCTCCCTGTGTTTATCCTCCCAATCTTATGCTAAGATTTGATTGACTGGCCCTTTAGGAAAGATTGTTCTGAGAATTTACCTCCAGGCTTTGCCCAATTTTATTCTTTTTTTCCATCACAAAATATTATCATACCCGACACAGCAATTTCTATCTCCTCAGCTCCCTCTTTCTTCATGCCTGGCCAGTCAGAACTTCTCAGTTATTGCTTCTCATCTGTGTATCGAAGGACTGCCTCCTCCACTCTTTCAAAATTCTCTTTCTCTAAGAAAACTCTTATTTTAATCCTATTTATTCCTTCAAGAGTAAAAAATCTTAAAACATGTATAATGAGATGTGTAACAACCACACACACATATCTAATTACACACTTGATAAAATGTATGTATATATTGCTCTGACCAGTCACCACACTCACCTGCTGTGTGTGTGTGTGTACACATATATATGCATATAACTTGTTTACACATTTTGGTTTTTCTGTTATTCATAATAAAACCAGAATAATTATTAATTTCAGATTTTAAAAGTTTGAGTTGAGAGTTTTAGTAATTTAATCAAGTAGCGAAGCTCTATAAGAATATAGATTAGAACTTATTACTGATACCTTATATTTTATCTACTTTTCTACTACAATTTCTTTAAAGGAATTGTAGATTTGTGCAGCAATTCAAAAGATTAGAACTATTTCTTGTGTAGTGCCCATCAAGAAGAAAAGAAATGATTAAATCAAACTTTGAGTATAACAAATTAATTCAAAATGGGATATTCTAAATTTCCCTTCTTTTATCCATTCATTCATACATTCATTCAATTTGTTTGTTCATTCATCCAATAAATATTAATTGAAAACCCACTATATGCAAATTACTGGGCTTCAGAAGTTCAAAATGGGAAGAAAGCCCCAGGGAGAAGTGGTAAACCTGTATTATTTGCTGAAATACTCATGGGGCCCTATGATATAAAAGGCAACAGAAATTACTGCAATATGATTTTCCCTAAGAAATTTGTGCTTGCCACTACTCTCACAATAACTTAAAACATGAAAACTATTTATTAGAAATAGTTCTCTGGATTACTTTTAAAAATTACTTTCTAGAGTATCAGTTCTTGTGTCATTAAAGATTCCCATCAGGAAATGCAATCTTTTTCTCAATACAGACACCACATTTAATTGGCAAATTTTCATCCTTTGAGATTCATTATTCCTGCCCAATTGGAGTACAATTTGAGTAACTTTATCAAGAGCTTGCTCAAGAGTGTTACTATTAAATTGTTAGGAAATCAGACTCATCACGAAATACTAAAACATGCTTGAAACTATCAACCTAACTGCTGAATTGATAACATAAACTTTCCTATTTTGGTTTCCTTTTTTGTTGTTGTTGTTGTACCTTTCATAGTATTAATTTATCTTGGTAGGTTTTTGCAGTTGCTATTAAGGACTAATACTTAGGGTGACAAGAGTAACTGTGACTTAGCATATGTGTGATGCTTTTTATTTTTTAGTAGAATTATAATCATATTTTCTTAGAGTTCAAGAAGATCCACGTTCAACCTTCACCCCAAAAGAGGAATTCTTTTTATGTGAAATAAAGTAATTTTTGATTTGGAAGCAGGAGAGAAAGGTGGATAAATTGATTTTTGAATAAAATAAATGTGATACCTTTTGCAAATCTGAGCTAATAGTTCTCACTGCATTTTTAGTTATACCTAGAAGGATAACCAATTGAACACACTTCAGATAAGGGAACAAGTAAGGTCATATTATTTAATTATTCAAATCAAAACCATATTAAGCCTTTTTATTTTTACTTTATTAAAAAAATATATATATATATCTTTATTGATTTCAGAGAGAGAGAGGGAGAGAGAGAAATAGAAACATCAATGATGAGAGAGCCATCATTGATCAATTGCCTCTTGCATGCCCCCAACTGGGGATCGAGCCTGCAACCCAGGCATGTGCTCTGACCAGGAATCGAACTGGGATCTCCTGGTCAATGTTCAACTACTGAGCCACACCTGGCCAGGCAAGCCTTTTTACTGAATTGCCCTTCATAATCCTAAATTTCTCTCCTCCCTTTTAGTTCCCTTCTTCATGGGAATCCCAGTGCTCAGATGGTTTACACATATTCATTGTATTCACAGTAAGGAAGCACTTCACTTTGAAGCCATGCTACCCAACACAAAGAGTTCATCCACCAGGGGATAGCAGAGCCAAACACTGAACACTTAGAACTGCAGTAGAGAAATAGTGACTATTTTATTATAAATGGCACCATTCAGGATAATGGGAAGCTAATGCTTAAAAGCCTGAACTTCCCATGATGTGTAGGTGTAGGGGAGCTCAGAGGTGCAATACATCTACAGCAGTAAAGGCGTCTGGGAAATGTTGGACTCTGTTTAACCTTTGTGACTATTTGACTCTCTATAGCCTCAGGCTTGACTTTCTACCCAGAAAACCAGAATGCAGCCCAAAGATAAAGGTCAGGCCCCAGGAAGGCGGTTAATGAATGTAGAGAATGTGGATAACTGCCTGATGTTCTCTGTTAACTTAGAAATGCATTGTTCTTTTTGGTCATCTATGTGACTACCCACCAAATGGTTTTACTATTAACCCCCTGTAAGAAAGAGATGCTATCCTGGGAGGATATGGATTTTTCCCTGCCCACCACCACTGGGAGCAGCTGCTTTGCCCATGTATGTAAGTTTCTCCTATTAAAGCTCTTATGAATTTGAATAAGGCCACATGTCACTTTTTCAGAATCAATCCTGAATTTAGACTTTTGGGGCTTTCCCCCAACAGTAGGTTATAGATTGATTATATAGGGCAAAATCCTAAGACACTGGGTTAAGGGTTCAAACTTGTGCTGGGAGCTGATTGGTTGGAGGTGAGGTAAGGGTAAGTAATCATTTCTTCCCATGTGGAGGACAGCTCTGAGGTCTGTTCCTGTGTTGTTCTGTCTGGTTTTATGGGGTAGCCTGGGGTGGTTCCAGCTCAGGGCTCAGGAGCTGAAACATAATTTAGGTCAAGATATTATCTTTAGCCTGCTAGAGGTCTGGACCATGTGACCATTAGTCAAGTCAGGTCCAGGCTACTGTCTTCTGCTGCCTTGGGAGTTATTTCTATTATCCAGGAGAAAGGCTAAATCTCCGATGGGTAGGAGCAGGAGGGAGAGAGGGAGAAAGAGAGAGAGATGATTTCTAAAGCTAGAATTTAAAACTAAATTTAATCAAAGTCTTAAGGACCCTCTTTATTTCAACTGGAGTATGTCAAACAGCCCCTATAAACTCACTATTCAGCACCACACTTTATGGCTTTATGGCCTAAAATGAAAGCCATTTCCCAACAAATTCTCCCCTCATTGATGCTATGGAAAGACTCTGGCCACATACAGGAGATATTTGGGGTTGGTCCCGTTTTCCTCCTGACGCGTTTATCTGGGAAATCTTGAAGCAAAGCTTCTCTGAGTCTTAAGAGCACTGGGCTGTTGTTTTCAGTTACCCCTCAAGCAGTTTGTGTTCATTTCCAAGACATGGGGAGCCTCAGCTTACTGCTCCCACGGATTCGGACAGTTTCATTCATTGTCTCTTGCCAACTTGCTTGTCCTGTAGTGGTTTCTCAAGATATAGGGTGGAAGTAATGAAGTAGAACACTCCCATTTCAACCTTTACAACTGCTACTTTGAAGATGGGCAAGAGCAATAAAATTTGGTAAACAATGGCCTCCTCCCCTTCTTCTGGATCTTTGTAAACTTTGTAAAGGTTTCCGCCCGTGTAAATTCCAGGGAATAGTTAACCAGGAAGGTTAATGATTGCTTATCTTAGCTTCTTGTCTGCGGATTCACTAGCCCCCCACCTGCCCCCTTAGCCAAATGGAATGTGGGTTTTGCCTTTATATTCTCTCTGTGAAGACTGTTTGGGGCTGTGAGTCTGTTTAGGGCGTAAACCCCTCGTAGCCGCTGGCTTAATAAATTCCAAACACTCAATTCGGTCCCTGTGAACTAATCTCACAAAAACTGAGCATAACAGTAAAAAGAAACAACTCGCCCTGCTCCCTGGGAGAGTTACAGGCAGTGATGACATTTGCATGATGAAATAGGTGTGGCGCTGAGGAACTTGTCTCATTTAAAACAACTGTGTGCACTAAAAACATGCTAGGTTCTGCCTTCCCCTCATCCTCCCACTGCATTGTACGTAAAAACTTTCCATACACATTTTTATTTGTTGGGTAAATGTGTCATTTTTCAAGTCTCTCAGTTTACTATACCACTGACAGAAGCTTAACTATTCATACCACAGACTCATAAGTAAGGCATTATAATCATAAGTAAACACGAATAAAACCACTAGTTGACTTGATAATAAATTCCTCAAATTATAGGTCATCAGTTAAGGAGGTACATCTTTGTTTCACTTCAGGAAAAAGGAAATCTATGAGGTCAGAGTGATACCCATAGACCACATGATTTTCCAAGGTAGCCTTTCACCTCTCTTCATAACGAGAGCTGTGTGCACTCAAGTCAATCTTGCATCACCCGAAACTTTTGTAACCTAGAGGTGTCATAAATTTATGAGAGTATGAATGATACCAGGTTATAGATGCAAAAGCTAAATAGTCTATTGAGCATTGTCTGGCGTGAAAGAATCGTTTATTCTCTACCAAGCTCTAAGATATCCCCATGTTTGAATACACTTAGGTAAATTTCCTTTCTAGGGTTTTAATGGGCTTGGGAGACTGAGAAGAAATAGAAGGGAGGAAAGGAAAAACACTGACATTATGCCCTGCTATGCTTTCTCATTAGACCTTGAAAACAATGCAAAGAATTATTCATAAAAGGAGACGTGTGGGCATGAAAAGGGATAATCTATTACAGTGTAGTTAGTATGTTGCTGCTCTGCTATTTGCACAGAGGTATAACTCCAAAACCCTACTTATTTCTCTTCTGCTGGACTTCTCTTTTTTTTTTAACTTTCACCCGAGGATATTTTTTGCATTGCCTTTTTAGAGAGAAACATTGATGTGAGAGAGACACATCTAGTGGTTGCTTCCCTCTTGCACCCTGACAGGAGCTGAGCCTGCAGCCGAGGTACGTGCCCTTGGCTGGAATCGAACCTGGGCCCCTTCCGTCCGCAGGCCGATGCTCTAACCACTGAGCCAAACCGGCTAGGGCTTGAGGTCTTTTTTAATACACCTTTTTGGACAAAAATTTTCATACTTTCTTTCTAACCTATATAATTGAAATCACAAATACTTAGTGTGAACACCATCAGTGCTAAAACACGAATAGGTATTTGAAACTTGTTTTACATAATTACCTTTTGTATATATCTCATCAACAGTGTGAGATAAATATTCTTATATCATCTCTTTTTTTAAAAAAATGCAAAAGATAAGGTTAAGAGAGGTCACTGACTTGAGGGAGATAAACAGTGATGGTTAAACCAGAAGGTGAACTAGGGTCTTCCTGCCCCAAGTCCAGAGTAGCTGCGTTATTCCGTTAAGTGCAGAGTGTTTTGTTGTGGAAACATCTGTAGTTTTTCTTCCTGGAGGCAGAGCATGAGGCGAAGGACAACGAAGAGGCCAGGTGCTTTCTCAGTGATCTTTGAGAGTGGTTTCCTACCACTACCGACTTCGAGAGTTGTTCTTCCCCTATTTTCTTCATGTTCTCCATGAGGGTCTAAAGTGGTTTATATTCACTGTGGCAAGTATTCGAGTTTCCTTGTCCTGGAGATATGCAGCTCCTCTCCCCACCTTATGGCCTCGTTCAGTGAGAATTTCAAGCACAATCAGACTATTTGCGGAGTGAATGCAGAAGCCTTGCTGGGACCTGGAGACTCCGTGTTATGAAAATCAAGGCCTGCTGGCTTCTATCACTGCCAAACTGGGGGAATCAACTGGTATGGGAGCTCTTGCTCTGCTAAACTTTTCTCTCAATTTTCTTGCAAAATTATCTATGTCCAAATTCTTTTTCTTAGCAAATACAGGCCTCAGGGCTTTGCTTTTGTCTGGGGTTCTGAAAACTGGCACTGAGTTTGGTAACATGTCGTTGCATGAAAGAATAGATTGTAGGGCAAAGGGGAAACTGAAGGCAAAATCTTGGGGGAAACTGAAGTTGAGAATCAACTAGTCCAAATAAAGAATGTATTCAAAGGGGATGGAGGGTGAGTCATGGGAGGACACCGGCTCCAAGGCCAAGAGGCCAGGACCAAGGTGAGGAGAAGGGCCAGGGCTAGCCTGGAGGTACCGACACAGACAGAGCATGAGGATTTCTACTGAAGAGCTCTGGGTAGAGACAAGACCCTTTTTCTAAAGGTCCAGTGGCACCATCTTTGTTCCAATTTTTTTACCCTTCACTTGAGAATCTCAATTCCAAGTGGAATGGAGGTCTCAAGAGCTTCAAGCCAAGTTGGATACTCCATTAGAAACTTGGGAAAAATCACCCTGGGCTCAGTCAAAGGATGTTTTGGGATATTTGAGTAATACCAACAAGACTTACACTTAAAAAGGTTCATTTTTGCCATCCACACACTAATTTCTCAGTACTACAAAGGCAATACCTTACTTTCCTATCCATTCTGTTTTCTACTACTTAATGCTTGAGTTCAAGATTGACATAGATCCTACCCTATTCTTGTTAAATCATTTATTTTAGCTTTCCTCCTTTGACTCCTGTAGGTGTCAGAGACTGCAGCTCTCACTCTAGAGACACAAACAAAGTTTGTTCCCATTCTTTTCCTTTTCAATTTGGAATCTCAATTTTAGTGCCCTGAAACTTCTTCCTTTCCTTCTTCCAAGATTCCTGGGGAGCCTACTCTGTTCTGGAACCCTTAGCATGTTTCTAAATCAGTGAACTATTAAACAACTCCACGGGTATTAAATAGCATTACATAAAATCATGTCATGAAGCAGTACATGATTAATTTCCAAATGTGCATCAAAAACTATGTTAGGAGAGCAAGATCAGAAATTATTGATTAAAAAATAAAAATATACAGAAGTTTTTGGGGTTTTTTTCTTTTTGTAATTTTGGCAAATCTAAAATCACTTTGGGGGCATGAAAATCTATTACGTAACACTTGGCTTGCTTATTTAAACACTTTGGTTTGTTATATTTAGAATATAATGTATACTTGTCTTGTTGGAAAAATATATATATATGGAGAAAAGGAGTCCCCTCACCCTCATCCCCCTATACTTCTTTGAAGAAGTTAGAAAACAAAAGGAACCAAAAGCCTAGAGGAAACCATCTGAATTTTTCTCTTTTTATCAGTAGGTCTTTACATGTCTAATTTCCAGTCAAGGGAAGCACCAGTCAAAGAGTGCACCTGGGGGAATTGCCTGGGGGAGTTGCCTTTGAGGGATGGGAAAGATTTACATAGATGGAGCAGAAGAGAAAGGGCTGTTCATCCTAGTCAGAAAGTGTGCAGATAGCACAATCCCAGCATCTTCAAAGGTTGTAACAGAGACTCTTGAGTCACCCACCTATGGGCAGAAGTGCAAGCTTGCGATGGTACAGATCTTACTTTCCCTTTCAAAGTGCTCCAATCTAGCTGAAAAGTGTGATATATTTTTTCCTTTTGATAAATCTGCCTCAAATTAAAACATTTATCAATTTACTTAACAAATATTTATAGAACGATTTCTTTCGTGAGACAAATATACAGTATGTTTTCAATAAAGACACCATTTACACATAACTGTAATTAACATATTTTTTGAGCCAAAAATTTGAATACAGAACTGCCCTTGAAAATCCAAGGCAGATGGTTATGATACATATAACAGGTATATAGGCTCAGGCAAAAACAAGAAGGATCCTTCTACCTCGGAGAGAAGCAGAGGTATACAAGGTTCCCCCCAGCGGTGGGACTGAAAGAGCCCTAAGACTGACCATGTGGTGCAAGAAATAAACTATAGGAATCATCTCACTTCAAACTAAGAACACCACCATAGAATGCTAAGTAAAATACAAGCACCTGCCAAATAACAGAAACTCAATATATGTTTACTGAATGGATGAATAAATGATTCAGTCACATTGACACATATTACAGGTGTCCTGGTTTGGCTGTCAGTATAATATTTTATAGCCAATAAACAGGCATCTGGTTCCCACATAGGATTTTATTATTTCCAAAAGGTATCAAGAGAAAAAACAAAACTCTAACAATTTAGAAAATAAATAAATACTAAGATTGCCCTCCTAGGAGTTTAAACAATGTTGGTAATTGACAATAATCTATTTCTTAAACTTGGTGGGGATGTATTGCATGTTTATTATATTACCTTTATTCCTTATGAAGCCTTTCTTAATAAATTAGTTTAAATAAATGTAAATATATTTTATGAACTGAAACACACACACACACACACACGAAAACAAACAAGGCCCTGGATGGGCAGCTCCGTTGGTTAGAATGTAGTCCCCATATGCCAAGGTTATGGGTGTGATCCCCAGTCAGGGCACATACGAGAAATAACCCACGAATGCATCAATAGGTAGAACAGCAAATCAAATAGATGTCTTTCTCTCATGTGCCCTCTAAATTTTTTTAAAGGAAAAAAACCTCATTACTTTTCCCCTTTGCAATCTATAGGGTCAGAGGATAAACTGAAGCTGAACTTGGAGCTGAAGAAGATTGAAGAGGGGAACGTCTGGCAGCCCTCCTAGGGGAAGGCCTGGGGGTTACGCAACCCATTCTGCTGGCCTTTGGGAGAGTGTTACGAACCAGCTCATTTCTCTGCTTTTTTAACTATAATGACGTTTCATAAAAAGTTTGAACATATGATAAAATACTTTTTTTTAGGGCCCAAGACACTAATAGAAGTCTATGGAAATGTTATGGAGTCATTTTAACCGGGCTTATATATGCCACTGAATTCAGTACTGGGAATCTCAGTGTCTACACTATGGAAATGATCCTTTCTCAGCATTTAAACCAGCTAGTAGTAAATTGGGCCTGAATTCCATGTCAAAGTTTCTTCTAGTTTGATCAGAATTTCACTGAGTCAGCTACAGTTCATTAATGTGCTGGCTCCTTCTTGGAGGAGGAGGGGGGTGGCGGAGGGTGTTGAGGCAGCGTAGCATAGTCATCCAAGGAAGTAAAAACCACTCCAGACATAAAATGTTCCTAATCAATAACAAATTTATGAAAATTTTCGGGATGAAGAAATGAATTTCATTCCAAGACTGCCCAGAAGTTACCCTGGCAGAAAAATATAGTGCTTTAATTGTCTACACTTATTTAAAATGAGGCGTGCCACATGATCTCACTCAGGTGTGGAATGTAATAAACAAAATAAACTGATGAACAAAATAGATCCAGACACACAGAAGCATGGAACAGACTGAGGGATCTCAGAGGGAAGGCACGGGTGGGGGAGTGGGTGGGGAGAGATTAATTAAAGAACTTAAATGCTTATATGCATAACCTATGGACACAGACATTGGTATGGGGAAAGCCTGGGGATGGAGTGGATGTGGGGTGGAGGGGATCACTGGGAAAAAAAGGGAACACCTGTAATACTTTCAACAATAAGGATAAATTTAAAAATAAAATAAATAAAATAAAATTAGGCATGCAAACATACTTCAGTGTCATTTTCTATTTAAACATATAACAGTTTAAAATGTATTTTGAGAAATAGAATTCAGCTAACATGATTCTGAATAGTGAGAAACTGGAAGCTTTCCTGTTAAGATCAGGAACAAAGTAAGAATGAATGACCCCTCTCCCCACTCATTTTTAATAATGCACTGAAAGTCCTAGTTAATGCAATAAGACAAGAAATAAAAAGTATACAAATTGAGAAGAAATAAAATTGTCTTTGTTCACAGGTGACATAATTATCTATGTAGAAAATCCAATAGAATTGATTAAAAAACAAAACAAAAAACCAAAAAACTCCTGAAACTAAGAAGTAATAATACCAAAGTTATAGAATTCAAGGTTAATATACAAAAGTCCATCGCTTTCTTATATACCAGCAATGAACAAGTGGAACTTGAAATTAAAAACAAAATACCATTTACATTATTACTTCTCAAAATGAAATACTTAGGTATGAACCTAACAAAATATATACAAGATTAGTATCAGAAAAACGACAAAACTCTAATGAAAGAAATTAAAGACCAAAATAAATGAAGAGAAATTCCATGTTCATGGATAAGAAGATTTATTATTGTTAAAATATTAGTTCATCTTTACTCAATCTATAGGTTCAACACAACTCAAATCAAAAAGTCAGCAAGATATTTTGTGGATCTCAACAAACTGATTCTGAAGTTTACATACACTGGAAAAAGACTTGAATAGCCAACATAACATTGAATAAGAACAAAGCAGGAAGACAGATATTATTCAACTTCAGGACACCTATGAAGCTACAGTAATCAATACAGGGTGGTACTGACAAGAGAATAGGCAAATAGATCAATGGAAGAGAACAGAAAGCCTAGAAATAGCCCCCATACACGTAGTCAACTGACCTTTGGCAAAGAAGAAAAGATAATACAATGAGCAACGATAGTTTTTCTCAATATATAATGCTGGACCAGCAGGATATTCACATGCAAACAAAAATAAATAAATCTAGGCAGAGACCTTACACCCTTCACAAAAAATTAACTCAAAATTGGTCATAAGCCTAAATATAAAATGCAAAACTAAAAATCCAAGAAGATAGCCTAGGAGAAAAACCTAGGAGACTGGAGTATGGTGATGACTTTTTTGACAACACCAAAAGAATGACTCATTAAATAAATAATTAATGAGCTGCCCTTTATTAAAATTAAAAAAAACTTCTGCTTTCATAGGACACAGTCAAGAGAATGAAAAGACAATCCACAGGCTGGGGGAAATATTTGCAAAATGAATATCTGATATAGGACTATTATCCAACATATACACAAAACTCTTAAACTCAACATTAAGGATATGAAAAACCCAATTGAAAAGAGGCCAAAGACCCAAACAGACATCTTACCAAAGCAGACATACAAGTAGCAAATAAGCATCTGTATAAACAACAAAACACCACTGTTAGAATGGTCAAAATCCAAAAGACTAATACCACCAAATGCTGGTAAGGACATGGAGTAACAGGAACTCTCGTTAATTTCTCCTGGGAATGTAAGATGATCCAGCCACTTTGAAAGACAATTTAGTAGTTCCTTATTAAACTAAACATGCTCTTAAGGAAATGATCTAGCAATTGCACTCCTTGCTATTTACCCAAAGGAGGCTGAGAACACACGTCCACACAAATACTTGCACAGGAATGTTTGTCTGGTTTTATTTGTAATTGCCAAAACTTGGAAGCAACCATGATGTCACTGGTGAAGAAAAGACAAACAAACTGCGGTCCATCCAGGTAATGGAATAGCATTCCGTGCTAAAAATAAATGAGCTATCAAGACATGAAAAGATATAGAAGAAACGTAAACCCTTGTTACTAAGTGAAATAAACCAATCTGAAAAGGCAGCGTAACACATTCTGGAAAAGGCAAAACTATGGAGAAGATCAAGGATAAGTGATTTGCAGGAGTGGGGGGGGGAGGGGAAGAAGGGATAAATTGGCAGAGTAAATAAGACTTTTAGGGCATGAAATTATTCTATACGATATTAAAATGGTGGACACATATCATAATACAGGTGTGCTTTGTTTAATTGTGCTGAATTTTACTGTGCTTCACAGGTATTACACTTTTTGCAAATTGAAGTTTCGTGGCAACTCTGCATCAAGCAAGTCTATCAGCACCATTTCCCCCTCAGCATTTGCTCACTTGGTGTCTCTGTATCACATTTTGGTAATTCTCACAATATTTCAAATTTTGTTATCATTATTATTATATTTGTTATGGCGATCCGTGATCGGTGATCTTTCATGTTACTATTGTACTTGTTCTGGGGCATTAGTAGTAGTAGTATTGTTATGATTATAAGTGGAGCCTGAAGATGTGACTGAATTACTACAATCTCATGATAAAACTTTAAAGGTGAGGAGATGCTTTTAATGGACGAGCAAAGAAAGTGGTCTCTGGAGATGGAGTCCACGCCTGGTGGAAATGCTGTGAAGATTGTTGAAATGATAACAAAAAGCAGCGGCAAGGTTTGAGGGGACTGACTCCAATGTTGAAAGAAATTCTACAGTGGATAAAATGCCGTTAAACCGCATCGCATGCTGCAGAGAATTTATTCATGAAGGGACCAGTTCCTTGATGCAGCAAACTTCATGGTTGTCTTATTTTAAGAAATTCCCATGACCACCCCAACTTTCAGCAACCATCGCCCTGTTGAGTCAGCAGCTCCACATGGAGGCCACACCCTCCCTCAGGCAGCAGCTCAACATCGAGGCAAGATTATACTAGAACTGGCTGAAGGTTCAGAAGATGTTTAGCATTTTTAAACAAAGCATTTTTTAAATTAAGGTATGTACATTGTTTTTTAGAAACAATGCTGTTTCATACTTAATAGACTATAGTACAGTGTAAACATAACTTTTATATGCACTGGGAAACCAAAAAATAGGTGTGCCTTTTCTGTGGTGTTCTAGAACTGAGCCCGCGATATCTCTGAGGTCTACCTGTACCGTTGTGGAAGCCTACAGAATGTACACCACCACGAGCCAGCCCTAAGGCACAGTATGGACTTGGGTTATAATGATGTAAGTTGGTTGATAGCAACAAATGTAGCACTCTACTGGAGTTTCCATAGTAGGGGAGGCTGTGTAAGCGAAGTGGCCAGCGTGTATGTGGGAAGATTTATAACTCCTTCTCAGGTTTTCTGTGAACTTAAAATGGAAGCCTGTTTTAAAAGAACTATATTCAAAAAACAGAACTAAAACATTTGCAGAACTGAACATACCTCTAAGACATCTTTCAGTTATCTGAAATACAGTTCGAAACCCACCAACCGAAATGTCCTTTCATTTCATGACTAATAATACCACCATCAGAAGTTCACATAGTTTCTGCACACACACCTCTTGAGAACTTTAGTAAATTTTTACAAATATCATCTTTGTTATTCACCATCCTTTATAAGCAAATATTGTCTTTAAATACTTTTGCATGTAAGGATAGAGATGTATAGAGATCAGTGAGTTGCTCAAGTCATCACAGAGAAAAATAGAAAGGTTAGCCCAGCCGATGTGGCTCAGTGGCTGAGCATTGACTTATGATCCAGGAGATCACAGCTGGATTCCCAGTCTGGGCACATGCCTGGGTTTCGGGCTCCATCCTCAGCATGGGGCATGCAGGAGGCAGCTGGTCAATGACTCTCTCTTATTACTGATGTTTCTCTCTCTCTCTCCCTCTCCCTTCCTCTCTCTGAAATCAATAAAGATATATTTAAAAAAATAGAAAAATTAGTAAATAGAAAATAGGAAAGAGAGCCTTAATCCAAGGCTCTTGTATGCCAATCTGGCATCCCTTTCTTCTGGTCTCTTATTTAGTGGGGTTGGGTAGGGCACAGAGAAACCAGTATGAGAAAAACAGACTGAGTACACACAGGCCATCTCTGCCTTTAAAAGACTTTGCTTTGTGAACTTGCCAGAAAGCTGCCTGAAGGATGGTGGCCAAACCTATCCAACAGGAAGGCAGAGAGCAAGTCTGATGCTGCCCAGGTGGGTCCTCTCTGCCTCCTGGGTGAACTAAGGTGGAAAACACTAAGGAGGCAACTGAACGCGGTTCTCGCATTTCCTGTTCTCTATTCCGGGGTCCACGCGTGGTCTCTGAGTGGCTGTTATGTGAAGATACTGTTCTGGACACTGGAAGTACAGGAGTGGACAAGACCGAGGTCTCGAGGCAGAGGAAAGAGCAGATGAGAAGGAAGGCCTGCATGCCTAGGAGGAAGGGCAGGTCCGAGGGCTGAGCCCCAGTGAGCCTGGGAGAAGGCCCTGGAGGAGGAGCGGTCAGGCCGCGGAGTCTGGAGCATGCGACAGGGCGGAGGTCTACCCGGTCTGTGTTTATGCCCTTCACACATGTTTCCTCGTGATCTGCTTTAAGGCTTCCTCCCATTCAGCCTGTATGACTTCCATGTAGATGGAGATCCTCTGGCTAGAAAGGGAGGACGCCTGCTGTGGGATAACCGCCTCTTAGGAAACTTATTAGGTTAAAAAGGGAGGGAAGCAGAAGAAGAGACAATTGAGCTCTGTTTCCTGAGCCACAGAACTGGCATCAGGCTCTGCTGAAGGGAGCACAACCAGAACCTTGTTTTCCAGTGGGCGCTGCCCACCAAGGCCTCTTCTTGGAAAGAGCGCTGGAAAAAGCCAGTTAGGTTCATTTTTACCATGTCCAGTATGTGTGTGTGTGTGCTTTAGAAGTAGGAGGCATTTTTGGAAAGTGTTTTTTTCACCTGCCTCTTGCACAGTTTTCCAATTAAAGAGTTTGGCATCCACCTTCCTAGGGATCTGTTCCACCCTTTATGATCCAATAAAACTGAAGTTCCATGGTCCCCTACACTGTCATTCCTGGCTCCTGCTCAGGCTTTTTCTATTCTGGCTAAGTCAGATTCTTTCAGCCTCAAGTCACTTTCATCAGAAAGAGTTTTTGGATTCATCTGAGGCTGACATAAGTTGAGTTTTTATGGGTTTTTTTTGTATCATAGAGGCTTTTGTGTGAAGAAAACAATACTTACAGCAGCCTGCATTATCATAGTTCTAAATTAAAAACCTTGCTTTTCTTAAGTTTTGAAATACAATTGCAAAAATCTAGTAAATTAGAACTTAAGCACAGTTTGTACTTGTTAATTGTTAGGTTAGCTTATGCATTTCACAAACAAAATGTGCATAATTCTTTAGATACTATATATAAACTTAGTTATTTTATATTTTAAATGGATAGAATTCAACAAATGAATGCATAAGTTCAGTAATTTGAATATTTCTATATATGTAAGTACATTTTACAGATCTGATAACTTACATTCCTGTCAATATTTCCATCTACAGTTCATATGTCATATAATGAACTTCCTCAGGAACCTTAATCACTTAAGAAAAAAGACATACAAACCCATAAACCGAGCCATCTCAAACACATAAACAACTAAAACAAAGCTAATAATAAAACTTGTACATTTACATCATTCTCTTAAGCCTTTTAACAACTTAAAATCTAAACTCAAGAATCTAATAAATCAGATTATCTTAACTATTGAAAATTGACTGCAAACATAAATGGGTAAAACCCCCTTTATTATTTAGTTGCTTTTAAACATCTTTAATACAAAGTATATATAGAGAGCAGTAACATAATTGTTATATTTGCAGAAAATAAATGTATGCGAAAAATAATATCTTATTTATTTTTTCCTCATGTATATGTTTATTTTTGTGTGCATTCTCAGGCTTGCAAAGTCCTTTACTTAACTAAGTAGAACAGAATCATCATTTCAGACCCACCACAGTAGCTGAGATTATACACTCAGAGTCTTCGGTCAGAGATTTGATACCAATGCTGTGGACTTGGGGTTATGGTCAAGGAATTAAAGCCTAGAGATTTGATACCAATGCTGTGGACTTGGGGTTATGGTCAATGAACCAATACACAGCATATCGCAAGAAGATTTAGCTCAGGTTTGCAAGGTAAGCCCCTTTTCAGGGGATCTGCTATGTCAATGGAGAACCTATTGGGATATCATATTACATAAGTCCTGGCCCTTTTTCCAGTTTCACCTTACTAAAATTCTGTTATATATGCTCACATCATTATATCACTTGATTTGGAAAGATGAAACTGTAACATATACCCAGATTTCAACCTCTTTGCTTCCTGATTGGAATAACTAGGTGTTTTGCAGATTATATTGCTTTAGCAGCCACCATTATTTAAGCTGGATAAGTGGAGCAAGTTCAGTGAAACCATGTGCATTAGCTGCCGTAACAAAGTACCATGAAATGGATTGCTCACTGTCTCATAGTTCTGGAGGCCAGAAGTCTAAAATTAAGGTGTCAGCAGGGCCATGCTCTATTTGACACCTGTAGGGAATAATTTCCTTGCCTCTCCCAGCTCCTGGTGGTTTGCTAGCAATCTTTGGCATTCCATGACTTGCAGATAAATCACTCCAATCTTTATTCTTCAAATGGAGTTCTCCCTGTGTCTCTCTTCTCATGGCATGCTTTTCATGCCAGTCATATTGCATTAGTGGCCCAGCTTACTCCAGCATGACCCTATCTTAGCTTAACTAATTATGTATGCACTGACCCTATGTCCAAATAAGTTCACATTCCCAACAACCAAGGGTGAGGGCCTCAACATATCTTTTGGGGGAAGACACAATTCAATCCATAATACCATGGTAGAATCAATGGACTGTAGCTCCTGGTCATGTTACGTGGACTTTCTCAACCTGGCACTGTCGACAGTCTGGCACAGTCTGGACTGGACAACTCTGTTGTGGTGGGCTGCCTTGTGCATTGTAGGATGTTTAGCAGCATCCCTGGCTTCTACCTACTAGATTCCAGTAGCATTCTCTTAGCATCCAGTTGTCACAACCATCAATGTCTCCAGACATTTCCAAGTGTCTCCTGGGGGGCTGGGGTGTGTATGTTGAAATTCCCCTCTGCTGAGAAGCACAGATTAAGAAAACCACAGATAAAGAACAGTTGGAGTTGGAGTACTTGAGGAATTAAACAGGAGGTTGTCTTATGGCAGCGGGAAGTGTGAAGATGAGGTTATGAAGGAGAAGCAACTTCTATAACAACAAAGATTAGGATGTGATCCTAGAAGTGAGTGCCTGAGGTAGGGTAAGGACTAGGTTGATGAAGGGGAAGAGGCCAGGAAATTCAAAGATTCATCCATGAACATATTGATATCACCAATAATTAAGACAGAAGTAGTTTAGGAGGCAGTGACAATTAGACAGGAATGAAAATCTTCAAGGAATAAAGGAAAAAGACCTGAGGGAGGTAGATGGTTATAAGAAAGAAGAGGGATTAGTAAATTGATGACTTGAGATTCAAAGAAGGGGCTTTTCGTGGCGTTATAAAGGAAAATGGCCTTTCATGGCATTATAAAGGAAAATGGCCTAGAAGTGGCAATGAGGGACAAAAAAGACACCTACTAACACCATACCCCGGACCAGTGTTTCAAGGAAAGCAAAACCACTGCAGGGGGCTGTAGGGGAACACTGTCTCCAACAGACACCGGGGTCAGTAGGTGTAGAGATGAAAGGAACCCTTCAGAAAAAAAGGCAGAAGAAATAGAGGTGTCTGCTGATCGCCGGTCATGAATTCTAAGGAAGAGAGTTGAAGAATTTCAGGAGTTGGGGGTTGGAGGGAGGTAGGGTCAGGCAAGGGGTTTCACAGCACCCATTAAAGATTAGTGTCTGGGGAGTGAGTGTTTTCCTAGCAGCCAGCCCTGGGCTTTTCACAGTGACTGACATAAACGTATCAGGTAATGTTGACAAAGATGGTGAATTTGAGAGATGTGGGGAGAAGGGTCTTGCCAAGAGTGTTCTGGGGTGACCCGGGACAGACGACCACCAGAGTTTGTGTTTGAATTTTGGAGCCTTTATTAGCTGGCCAGAGGCTACAGTTGCGGAGTCTCACCCACGTAAGAGCCGAACTGTAGCCCTGACCCTCAGTTCTTCTCTCACTTTATGCTCAGTAACCACAAAGGCACTGCAGTAAAGGGGTTTCCAATAGTTTGTCCGGCTGTCAGCTTTTGGTACAGGAAAAATGGGGTTATGCTTGGCCAGAGTGTGAATGGTTTGTTCTTTCTATGGGAACTCGGGGGGGGGGGGGGGGGAGCGGCGATTATTGGGCTGGCTTGTCAGGCCTTGTCCTGTACAGTAGGGATCTTGCTCTACCTTTACTGTTAGTTCCTTAGGTATATTCTTCTGGCCATGGTGCCAGAAGAGCATGCAAAGTTCTGGGACTCCCTCCTGATCTCCCTGATGGATTGTCAGGGTCATTCCTCAAGAGGCCTTGCATGGCAGCTCTGAGGGAAGCTTCTGCTTCTGAGGGCAATAGTTTCCACCAGTAAGACAGAGGAAAAAGACCTTGGGCTTTGGAACCTGACTCACCTGGGTCTGTACCCCAGCTCTGCTGCTAAGGAAGGGGGAGACTTTTGTTTTTTTCAACTCAAGCTACGTTTTGTTTGTCTGTCAACAGTAGCTCCTCAGAAACTGATTGTGTCTACATAATCATCTGGCTATAGGAGGATCTCAGCACATTATCTGAAATTTTCCTAGGAGAAAGGATAGCTGTGTTGGTTGAAAAATGACATGTACATTAAAGTTTTTAAGCAAAAAAATTACCAAAATATATGCTAAAATGTGTGCTGAGTTGTGCAGATATGAATAACTCAGCTATGCTTTATTTTAGTATTTTTTGCACTTTCATATAACCCATGGGAAGAAATACATTTTATGTTATTTATGACCCAGAGTACATACTTGTGAGCATTTCATGAGTTAATAGCTGTCTTTATCACATGTGGTGCACTCTAGTAATTTCCTTTTTCCCCCATGGTTTCAAATAAAAACAATTTTAAGTTCATTTGATGATCCCAAATTTGAAGCAACTCTAATCTATTCCACAAACATTTATTGAGCATCTTTTATGTGCCTGGTTTTGATGGCCACTGGGAATACCAAGAAGGTTAAGACACAGAGTTTGTTGCACAGGCCACTGAGAAAAACAAATTAAGTGCTACATTAAGCATCAAAATATAAATCTGTAAAAGTACTACAGGATCTTAGCCTGGGAAATCTGAAAACAATCTTTAGGAAGAGAGAACACTTGAGCTATGCCTCGCAGGGAAAGCAAGATTTGTAAAGACAGAGAAAATGTATCATGATGTATATTCTGTTCCAAATGTCTGCTTCTTAAGTGCAGCCTTACTACAGAGTTTTGAGTTATATATGCAGTATTTTACCACTTTTTCAAGTCTTTGAATTTTAGGAGAAACAGTTTGTTTATGTAGAATTATCTCTCTGTTGACTACCCAACTATAGCCTCAAAAGCAGTCCTCCAAAGGAAATCATAGGAGAGGATAGACTTAAAGAAATAACAAACTAGAAAACCCTCTGGAAGTACAGTAGTTTCCCCTATATCTGCTGGGGATTTGTTCCAAGATTGCCAGTGGATGCCTGAAATCGTGGATAGTTCCCTGATAAATATGCTTTTTTCCTATACGTACATACCTATGATAAAGTTTAATTTACAAATCAGCCACAGTAAGAGATTAAAACAATAACCACTAATAAAATAGAACAATTATAAAATATACTGCAATAAAAGTTCTGTTGCATTAAGTAAAATAAGGGTGACCTGAACACAAGCACTGCGATACCACAACAGTCGGTCTGACAGCTGCGATGGCTCCTAAGTGATTAATGGGCGGCCAGTGGATTCAGCAGGGACGCTGGACAAAGGGATGATTCACACCCTGGTCGGCAAGGAGCTGGACCGTAAGAGATTTCATGACGCCACTCAGAACAGCGTGCAATTTAAAACCTGTGAATTGTTTATTTCTGGAATTTTCCACTTAATATTTTAGGGCCATGTTTTGATTACGAGCAACTGAAACCATGGAAAGAGAAACCATGGATGATGGGAGACTACTGCATCTCAGTGGGAAATGCCAGGAGAAGCACATACTGGCGAGGCCTACTGTCCCCACCAGGCGTTCTTCTTCATGTTGACAGCGCTGGGGCTACAGGGGACATTAAAACTCTGTACCCAAGATACTTTGCATTTGCTGGGGAGGGAGACAGAGAAATTAGAGGAAGGCGGGCTGTAGTGAGTGGAGCCAGAAGATGAGAACATCTAGCCTAGGGAAAGTGTGGGTGGGACTCAGTGGGAGCTTCTTGGAGCAGGGGGCCCATGAAATCTAGATATTTGTAAATTTCTTTTGATCGGAAGTTGCAAGTTCAAGCTCTATGAGTGAAGCAGTCTAAGACAAGATGTGGTGGGGTCTCTGGCAACCTCAGTCATGGCTAGTCTAAAGAAAGCAGTGGATTTATGCAAGCAGAGACCTTCCAGAAGATGTAATAATCAAAAAAACAAACAAAAAAAGTCGGAGTCAGGTTATTCACTTTTATAAAATATTTTCCGATTTTGTTAAAATACTTTGTAGGCCAAACAAAATACATCTGTGACTAGATGAGGTGATTCATGATAAGCATTTGATTTCTGGTCAGTTAATAAGCCTTTCCCAGAATTCTACATTTTTAAAATAGAAATTTTTCTTATTGGAAGTAACTAAAACACCTTATTGTGAATTAGTGCATTAGGTCACTTTCTCCTCAACTAAAAGTAAAGAGAACTAGTGTTTTCTAAGTCTCTCTTATGGGCTAGGTACCAGGAGAATAACCTGCAGCATCTTAGAAAGAAACAATGGTTTCAGAATGGGATAAAGTCTGTGAAGCCTTTGAGAAAACGTAGAACGAAACACTAAGAAGGGAAGGGAAGATACAGAGTAAGAAAGCTCCTTTTTTTGTGCTTTTACCTTCTTGGCAGAGTTGGGGAAAGAGAGATAGTTTTAGGAAGGGTTTGCCCTGATTATTGTCTTGGGTCAGTAATAAATTAGTTTTTTTTCTTTTTACAATTTAGGAACCACTGTTATCTCACAAACACAGTTTGTGGTCATGAGTCTCCAGGATTTCTACCTCTTTCTGAATCTGATTTCGCTTGTTAGCGAGTTGTAGAGGAATGGATGTAATGGGAACAGGAGGTTAGGTGAAGGGATGAGAAAAGGGAAAGTTGGGAAGGAGGGCAATGTGGAGCATGTGGCAGGCTTTCCCCAGGTAGAAGCAGCTGTGTTCCCCCTGGAAACCCAAGGGAAGGTAAACCGCAGCACCTTTCTCTCTCCCTCTTCCCTTCCCTACCTGCCTTTTTTCTCTCTCTCCTATTCCCCCCTCCCCCCCCCCATTACTTAAATGAGACATCCAACTGGATGCACCAGGATTTGGAGCAATTGGAGGGATGAGAGGTTAATACCACAGTTCACTAGCCTTCTGGGAACCTCTGACTGACATACCAGCAGATGTGTGCATTTCACCAGAACCCAGGCACCAAGCAAGGCCTCATCAAAAATTGACAGGGCCTGAAAGCACACTGTGCCCGCATGCTGTCATTATTGACAGATCCTTTAAAAACATTCTGCCTTGAATCCCCATAAGTATTACTCAGACCGTAAACTGTGACTTTTAGTTCTAATAAAAGACCCGAAGGGTTTTCTTGGGGGGCGCAAAATGAGAGCTCAAAATGTTAACAGAAGTAGGTGTCTTTACTATGAATAACTTGTGAATAAATTCTGTCATTTCTAGGCCCGTCTTGTGTCCCTTGAGAGAATCAGATGAATCCATTGGAGGAGAGAAAGCACAATAATTTCACGGAAAATGAGTAGTCTCACTAGTTAGGCCACGACAACTAAGAGATTTTCTTCTCTAAATACCATCCTGAGCTTTACTAGCTACCAAGATCCTGTCGCTCCTATCAGTGAGGGAGCCTCAAAGCAGAGATGTCAGTGATTTATCCCTAGCTCAAGGAACTTAATACTTACAAGCGAAAAATAAAACCATCATTAAGGTGGCTGTACAGTATGGGAAGGAGCAAACATTTATTCATACCAATGCCAAGCACAAAGGCTGGGCACTGAAATGGGTGTTGCAGGGTATGTCCACCACCTGCTTGTTCAAAAGGAGCCCAACTGCCTTTTCAACATCTCCAACAATCAAATGCTTTATAGTTATGTTTTATGATTTCTTTTGTAATACAATTTCTTCCAGAACTTACAAGGCTTCTGTAGTACTCTTCTTCCAGTGATTTCTGTGTCCAGGAAGCATACAGTACTCTTTTCTAGATACAGGCTTCCAGCCTGCCTTACTCTTTGTTTCTCTACCTTCATGCCTCCCCATTTCTTTTTCAACTTAATGGCAGCTAATTTGAAGGTTATTAAACTAAAGAAAGAAGGTATTGATTGCATCCCTTTTATTTTTCTCAAGTAAGTAACCCAAGACTGAAAAAGGCTAAGATACACATCTAATGAAGGACTGTTATCCAAAATATACAAACAATGCTTACAACTCAACAATAAGAAAACAAACAACCCAATTAAAAAATGGGCCAAAGACCTTAACAGACACCTCACTAAAGAAGATACACAGATGGCAAATAGGCATGTGAAAATATGTTCCACATCAAACAGACACCACTGCATATTTATCTGAATCAAAACAGGAACTCTTGTTTATCTTTGGTTGGAAAGCAAATGAAGCAGCCAGTTTGGAAGGCAATTTGGGAGTGTCTTACCAAATTAAACATGCTCTTACCATGTGATCCAGCAATCATAGTCTATGGTATTTACCCAAATGAGTTAAAAACTTGTTCATATAAAAACTTGCACTGGAATGTTGGGCAATATCAACGTTATTGCCCAAACTTGGAAGCAATCCTCGTGGATGTCCTTGGTGAATGGATAATTAAACTGTGGTTAAACAGACAATAAAATATCATGGAGTGCTAAAAATAAACAAACAAAAATCTACCAAACCATGACAAGACATGGAGGAACCTTAAATGCATTTCATTAAGTGAAAGAAGCCATCTGAAAAGACTACACACTATATGATTCCAATTATATAACATTCTGCACAAAGCAAAACTGGAGACAGTAAAAAAGATCAGGGACTTGGGGAGATGGAGGGGTTTAAACAGACAAGGATGAGATCACACAAGGAAAGAGTACAAAGTGAGAAAATGAAAGGTTTTATATCTAAGCTTTTAAGAACTGCAAAATTGAAAAGTTAGGTACAGGAGGGTGGACTGGAAAGACAAGAGAAAAATCAAGTTCATTCTTTTACTTAATGATAATGGGATTGAGTTTCAAGAAAGAGAAACTTAGGTTAAGAACTCCTACCTGTGGCTTCCTAAAAGCCATCTAATTGGATAACCTAATTGTATTCAAATAATTCTAAACCCTCTCCAAGGCAAGGGAAATTATTTAACTGACTTTAAGGTCAACTACAATTAAGAGTTTTTAGTCCCCAGGCAGGCTAGTGGCTCAAAGAAAGGTTATAATAATATTAAGAAGGCAGCTTCTTTATTTGCCAGTGAGAAAGTGTTCCTCTGTAAGTGTGGACGGCATCAGATGAATCAGCTTTAGGGAAACGGCTGCACAGACACGAAGCTCTGCCAGGTATTGCCAATCTATTTTCTAGGCATGGTCAACACTGGCTTCTTCCCTGGAAACTCACCTTCCTGTTTGGACCTAACTGTATTATTTCTAATCCAACCAGAAATAATGAACAATAATGTGAATAAAATCTGGGGATTCCTGAATAGCGATTCCAGAAAACTATAGTCAGAAATATGGCCCAGCCGGACATGGCTCAGCAGTCGAGCATCCGCCTAAGATCCAAGAGACTGAGGTTTGATTCCCGGTCAGGGCACATGCTTGGGTTGTGGGATTTCCAGTCGGGAGTGTGCAGGAAGCAGCCGATCAGTGACGACTCTCTTATCATTGATGTTTCCATCTCTCTCTCTCCCTCTCCCTTCCTATCTCTGAAATCAGTAAAGATATATTTAAAAAAAAAAAAAGGAAGAAAGAAAAAAGAAATATGTAAATCTGAGAAAATAAAAGCATAAAAGAGTCTTGAAAGACACCCAAGTCCATGCAATAAACTTTCCCTCCTGACCATTCAACTACTGAACCACTACTCCAATTGCTAAAGACCAGCAGTTTCATAACAGCCTCTCACACTCCTGAGCATTTCCAATGATTAGAAAGTTCATCTTTTACTTTCTTCCAATTCTAGTTCTGTTTTCTGGATCTCTCTATTATTTTCCTAGGGCTACCATAACAAATTATTATAAGTTTTGTGGCTCAAGACAACAGAAATTTATTTTCTCATTGTGGTGGAGGCTAGAAGTCCACAGGGCTGCACTCTTTCTGACTGCTCTATGGCAATCTGTTGTTTGTCTCTTCTGGCTTTTGGTGGCTCCAGGCATTCTTTGGCTTGTCTCCACACTACTCCAATCTCTGCTTCCATGGTCCCACAGCCTTCTCCTCTTCTCCATGAGTCTCTGGTAAAGACGCTTGGCATTGGATTTAGGGCAAAGTGAGAGCATTCAAGATCATCTCATCTCAAGTTCCTTCCTTATCTTAAATTATATCTGCACATACCTACTTTCCAAATAAGATCACATTCTCAGGTTCCCCAGATTAAGATGTGGACCTTATTACTTTACAAGAGAGTAAGGGGGTCTGTTTAATAATACCAAAGGCTGGGTTTTAGATATTCCTTCCTGGAGAAATTCTTCAAAATATTTTGATCAAAATTACTTCAAAAATTTATATCATGTCAAAATTCTTTTCATATAGTTCTGCCAATTTACAACTGAAAAAAATACTTAGCCTTCTCAAGTCTCTAGGACTTTTGTTGTAGTTGTTGTCACTAGTATTTTGTTGTTGTTGCTGTAAAATAGAATGATAGAACTCTTTCATAGCATTGTGGTGAATATGAAATGGCATACTATATGAACAGCAATCAGCACTATGCCTATTAAAATAGCAAAATACCCAACAAATATTAGCTCTCTTTATTATCAGTATTTTATAGCACTTTGAAGTTTTCAGTGTATAACCAGGAGCTCTTCTGATTTAATCTTCATAACCTCAGGGTTGTGTAGATATTACATCAGGAGACCTAGACTTGGCAAGAGTTGCCTAACATATCCACAATACAGTAAAATCTCGATATTATGGATTAATTTGGGTGAGTGGGTGTCCGTTAAAGATGAAAGTCCTTTATATAATAAAGTAGGTTTTCTAATGTGTATGTTAAAAATTGACAGATTCATTTACCTGTTTTTACTTATGGAGACACGTTTGTGCAATTAAAATTGTGTATGAAAAGTTTAATTTCACAGAAAAGTTTTCTATATGTGTTACAGTAATTTTAAATTTATATTGACTAGGTCTAGTAAATGCGTGCACTCACCAGGCACCATGAGTAAACCAATGCACACGGCTGGAGCATGGCTTAGAGCATGTGGGAGCATCAGCCCCATGTGTTTAAACTGCTACAGAAAGTAATGCCACAGGACAACAGAACCAATTACTGAGCCAGATACAGTGTGAGCACATGTTAATCATACCCCAAACACTGTGTACTAGACGTGTGACTCTTGGACTTAAATGTGTAGACTATAGTTGTAGGTATGTAATGTTTATGTCTGTGAAATGACTACAGTGTGTTCTCCAACATATGGTCTATTAGCTATAATTTGTTAAAAATAACAGTGAATTAACAACAAAAAACCTGTTAATTTAATAATTGCAAATCTCGGTTAAAAGCATTTAAAAATTCACAAGATGTTAATTTTCATATATGACATATAGACTGGACATTTTGTCTGTTAAATCTGAAGTCTGTTAAATAGAGGTCTGTGAAATCAATGGTTTACTGTAGTAGTTTAAGCATTAACTTTTATTTGCCCTTCCTCTTCCCCAAAGTGATTTAAAGCAGTTTTTAAATATGTATAACTAAAAGTAGTAAATTGGGAAAATCAGAACCAAGTAAAAGGTGAGCCCTCATATCAACCATAATGGTAAATTCAATTCCATCAGTTGTCAGGTTTGGCTCTTCCAAAATGTTAACAGTATGTTTTCTGGACGATGGAATAGTGAGTTAACTTTCTCTCCTTCCCTCATTTTTGCTCTTCTGTATCTACTTAAAACTAAGAGCAGGGACGCTCTAGTCATAGAGAAAGCCAGTCATACTCCCACAAGGTGTAAAGTAAATATCACTCCTACTTGATCACCTGCAACAGTGACAAAGCACTGGAGATAAAGAGAGTTTCCCCAAATGGTGAACTATTGCAAAGCTCTCTGCCATGTTTCTTGATCATGCTGATCTTTGAATCCCAAAGTAAATCCCATCTGACTACTTTCCTACTATGACCTTTGTCAAGAGAGTGCTTGTATAATCATTTTAACACCGGAACTTTAATGAAAGAATGAAAGCAGAGCATTTGGGATTATATTTCATTGATAAAGGTCAAGAGTAATAGAATTATATGTTGTTGATTGTGGAAAGATTTTGTTGGGAAACCAGGTGAAAAGGTGCAAAGATAAATAGATTGTGAAAATAGAGGAGATAACAGTGTTCTTGCTTAGATGAAAGGCCACCCTCAAGTAGTCCGTGACAAAGTTGGAGCCTGGTTTTTTTTTAAACTTGGGATTATGAGATGAGATTTTCAAATATATGCAGAAGTAGAAAGAAGGGTATAATGAACCTCAGTTTCAATGGTGACCAACATATGAACAATCTTCTTCCCTGTCAGCCATATCCAAGACATCACATCATTTCATTCTAATGATGTAGAATCAAAGTATAAATCAAATGATAGTAAATCCATTTCTAAGTTTTTTTCCCATTTATGACACTATTTCATGAATTTTCACAAGATGTTTTAAAATATATGCAGGTAGGTTTATTTTGTCTATGATTAAGTGTTAAATTTCTTCAGAAAAAGGATTTGATTAAAGCCTCCCTCTGCAACTATCTCTCAGGACCCAGTACAGTGGGAGGGCTGAAACAATGCTTGATAGATGCTACCCATTGCAAGGTACATGCTGTTCTTCTTACCATAAACACAACTAGCAGAAACATGTATAAAATAGTAAATACAAATGCAATGTCACTGTCTAATATTTAACTGTTATACAGTCCAATTATAACAAACTTCATCCAATAGCATCATCACTTCTATTCCATTTTCTTGTTCAATAAGCCAAGCCAAACATGTGCCCCAAACCTGTGAAATCACTTGTTTTCTTTCTTTTCATCTTCTGGCCACTTTTGAAATGTTTTCTCTGATATGTTTAGCTTTTGATGAGTGTGAATGAAAATTCACTCAAGTCTGGCATTTTATAAGTGTCAGCTTCATAAGTGGTTCTTGGGTTTTTTGTTGTTTTCATTTTTAACCTGATACTTCTGGAAACTTTCCCCTCCTTACCCAAGAATGTGTTTATCTAGCACATGCCCTTCAAGATACAAGGAAAAAAATAGCTTTGCTAAAATCATTCAAAATTATTCTAGCCAAAAGATAGCATTCCTCATAATTTAAGCAGAAGATGAGAACTGTACATGTTGTCTACCAAACCAGATGTTTACTTGTTCACTGCCAAAGAAGCTGGAGGTATGTCAAAAACCAATGATATAAATAGCTTTAAACCATATACAATCTGGGAAAATTTTGGGTTTCAGTAAGTCCTGCGGTTCTGAAACTATATTTAATGTAGAAAATAGTTTTGTTGTGCTGAGTTAGTATCCCTAACCAGATCCTGTCAGGCCACATAAGTCTTTGTAGCTACACTGGGAATTTCTGCTGCCTGGTTCTCTCATCTATCCTAAAGTGAGGCTTGTGTTATTTCAGTGAGTCACCTGACATTTCTGGGCCTCAGTGTCCTCATCTCTGAAATCCCTTTTAACTCTGACTTTCTATGATTCTTCCACTATCTTTTCCATGGAGACTCACATGATGCCATGCCTACTGGCAGGTGTCAGGGGGTTCCAGCTTACCCAGGAGCATTAATACCAGTAGACTCTTAAGACTCTAGGTCTCAAACTGTAGCTAACCTTGTATATACAAGATAATGGCTTCTGATGACACACTGGGGATAAAACCAGTCACATCAAATACAAGTTCATAGGCTTGAAGTTCCCTCAAGGAATGCACTCTCTTATTCCAAAGGATTTGAAAATTAAAGTTAGCTTTAAGACAAAGTAAAGAGAAGCATTTCCTTTACCTACAGATTTCCAACCATGTTTGGGGAACTGCAGAATTGACTTGGCCTCTTAGAAACCCACTGGGACAAGCAAAAAAGGGGAATACAAATTCTAAGATATTTTTAGGATGTTTTCATAAACACAGGTCTAATCCAGTCCCATCCGTATAATAGAATCAATGTGTTTTCATCAGACTGCTCACTGCCACTAAAATTTTAGTGCCTCCTGATACTTCTTACCTAAGAGCCATCTGGACTATTAATTACTACATTACTTAAGAGCAAGTAAAGCCATCACATGACTTGTTTTTATATAAGATATTTAGAATATTATCTTTGATTTATAAGAAGAGAAACCAACATGCATACAAGTTAAAGACATTACTAGACACAGACTAAACACCAGATACTGAAACATGTGGTATCTCAAGTGCATCATCGGGGAGCTGAGCTTCCATGCTTTTCTGCTTTTGGAATAAAAAATGAAAGCTACTTCCAAAAAAACATAACTCCCTTTTTTGAGTTCCAACTCTTTGAGTTGAAATTTTCACTATCCGGACTAATATGATTTTAGTTGAAGGCATCCAAGCATCTGTTGAGTTCTTTGGAGCCTTTTGAGCTCCGGCACAGTTTTTCTATCATAATGTGTTCTCAGACCTGGTAAAGCAACATAACGCTAAGGAGAGAATTCAGGGATATCAATTTTGGCTCCCCCTTTATGTGTTTTGGAGGGCCCTCTGCCATCTCTGATAGCAGGTTATGGCTGGTAATACTCCAGAGCAAGATGCCAAAACTGTATTCAGAAAGCCAAATGCTAACAGGAAGGAACTTTAACTTCTGCTTGTTTTATCCCTCTGCCTTATCTTCGACGCAAGGAAAGGCCAAGTCATTCTGGATGGTGTGCTGGGGTGTCTGCTTGTGTTGAAGCAAAGCCCAGCAGGTTTTCTCTCTGTCCAGCCAAAGGGCAGCTCCCACTGCTAGCACGCCCACCTCCTCTTCGACCCCATGTCTAGCATCCACTTCCAGACAAGGGTGAGGCTGACTGTGACGATGGAAGGAATTGGAAAGCAACTGAGGATGAGTCCTGTGTTATTCCATTGGGAGTTTTCAGATCACAGGACAAACATGCCTCAGCACATAAAGTTCCACTTGAGCCTTCCAGCCCCTCATTAAGACACTTGGTGTACACCCGATTTATAATTGAGGAAGCGCAAATTCAGAGAGATTAAGTGACTGATCACACATTACTAAATGTCAGGAATGGGAATGAAATTCCACTCTTTTGGCTCTAAGTTCATTATGCTTGTTCTAGGCCTCATGACCACTGATTTCTAAAAGTCCTTTTGCTCCTCTCTAGTTCAATCACACTCTCCCATAGGCATGAAGGATGTTCCAATGTAAAGGTGTTTGACCTACTCCTCCCTCCCATAATGTGTTAGCATACAATTAATTTGTTCAAGAAATGTGTATTGATTCCTTGTACTAGATGCTCAGGAAAAGCAAGGAAACATAAAAAATAAATCTCAGAGGGGGAAGATGGCCGCACTGTGACAAGAAGCAGAACACCCTTGCTCCCAGCCACGGACTTGATTTACCACTAAAATACTGCAGAACCAGGTTGGAAAAACCAGAGAAATATACCTGAGTGGACCTATTTCAAGTAGGGAGCACTGAAGAAACAGAGAGACTGGTAAGGGGGGGTGTAGAAAGGGGGAGTCCCCCCTGAAGCCTGTGCTGGGCTGAGGCCCTAGGGCTAGAGGCTGCAAAGCGCCCTCCCTTTGAGAGTGTGGACTGGCATCCAAAAGCTGGGATCTCAATCCTCGAGCAGAAGAAAAGGGGAGAACCCTGTGCAGAGGGGAGAGGGACCCCAGGAGAACAGTATGCCTGCAAGGAGGGGACAGCGCCTTCCTAGTGAAACAAAGCTTCTCATCGGCACCCGACCAGCATCTTTTACACCAGGTGCTGACCGTAGGAAAGGCTATTCCACAGTGTGTGGCTCCCAGATAGAAATAAGCCAGAGGAGCCACATACAGGGACTCTCTGCCTTCCTGTAAGGCGTTGTGTAGAACCCCAGAAAGCATTTGATCTGTGTGGCTTGGGGAAGGGGAAGAGAGCCCTCCCCTCCTGCCGACAGAGCCAGACTGGAGTTGCCTATGGGATGGATCCGGTCTCCAGCTGCCTGAGCTCCCAGTGGGGCGATTCTAGGATTTCTGACCCGCCCTGAGGGGTGCAAGGAGCTTCCCTAGCTTTACTGAGATCAGCTGTGCAGGGGAGCTGCGTGGGGCTAACTAACTTTGTGACCCCTCCTGCTTGGCGCCTTGACAATGGGGACGGTGGGACCCCGCAGGGCAGATTCTCTGCTATGTGTTGCTTGGTGAATTTTTCAGTTTTGATCACTGTCCACCTTCCTGGCTTGCACTGGGGAGACAGACCAGCAAAAGCTGGGATTTATGTCTGCATCATGGAGAGCTTGAAATTAGCACGCCCCATGCTATCAGCCCACCAGATCTGGGAAAGGAGGGTGCTCCCTGCAGCCGGGAGCACTGCTCCCAATAGGAAAGGGGCTGGTTCAGCTCACTGAGGCCCCAGACACCCCGCAGGGCACAGTCCAGAGGGGGAAGGGGGAACAGTTCACAGGAGGATATTATAAGAAGTCTCTTGGGAAATATTGTTTGGGAACTGGAGGAAACGCTGAAAACCCCTGCTGGGGGCTGGGCAGGCAAAGGGCTCACTGGAATGTTCTTTAATCGAACCCACTGAGCCCAGGCTGCTGAAATGGCCCAGACAGAAAAGGAAACAGGCTGAAATCCATCTGAAGCTGCAGCAGGACAGAGCCTGGGGAACTAGAATCAGAGGACAGGGTAGGGACTGAGGACCTGGCGGTGGAGCAGAGACTAACTCCCGCAAGGTGAGCGCCTGACAGCGACACCTCTAAGGGGAGTGATACCCTGGGCTACACTAGCCACCCTGCACCCTAAAGACTCTACAGAAGACTCTGGAGCAAGACCAGGCAACTACAAGGCTGCAAAATAGCTGACAAGAGGAGGTGGCCCACGGAGAGCCTCAGATCAACCATCTACCTAAGGACCCCAGAGCCAAACCTAGACGGCTCCTCACATTGG
Organism: Miniopterus natalensis; assembly: GCF_054644295.1. Taxonomy (NCBI): domain Eukaryota; kingdom Metazoa; phylum Chordata; class Mammalia; order Chiroptera; family Miniopteridae; genus Miniopterus; species Miniopterus natalensis. The sequence continues at coordinate 36,721,334 of NC_142086.1, read as the reverse complement.
CTGATACACAAGCACCTCCCAGGAGAACTGAAATCAGCACACAGAACAGTGAGCCGCAGACAACACAAGCTGCCCAGAAGAAACTCACCTGATTGACTTTTTTTTTTCCCTTACAGAAAAGAGAGAAAATAAAACAATTTCTTTTTAAATTTTAAAGAAATTTTTTTTTTAATTTGCTTTTTTTTTTTTTGTCTTTTGTTCTTTTATCAAGATTTTGTTGATATCCCTGCTTAATTGCTGGAACATTATCATTATAACCAATAAGTTTACTGCTTTTCTCTATCGTTTCCCCCATATCTGTTATTGAACTCCCTCCCTGCCTGGACTCTATCTCTCTCTCTCTTTTTGTTCCATTGGCATAACTTTTTTCATTCTTTCTTTTCTTTTTCTCCCTTCTGTTTTCCTGTCTTTTTGTTTGATTGTTTGTTTCTGTTTGTCTCTTTATTGTATTTTTATTTTCAACTATTTTCCTATTCCTACGCTCTACTCTCAATGTTTTGCTCACCCTTCTTTCAGAATCATTTCCCTGCCCCTTTATCTCCCAGTAGCTTCTCTATATTTTACTTTTTATTTTAGTTTATTATTTTTTAAAACTTTTCAGTATTAGCAATAATATCCTTTTCTCTCTATTTTTTTTTTCTTTTTTCTTTTTTTTGCTTTAACATTTGTGTTCTCACTTCATTCTCCTAATTCTGCAATTCTGCTTTCACCTCGGATGATTTCATTATGATTGTCAAGATATTTTGTAAGACACTGCTTGTTTCCTGGCAGTTTGGTTGTGTATTGCCTTGCCAGCAGCAGTTTAACAGCTCCCATGAAGTGGCTGGGGCTGAGACACACAGCTAGCCAACCTGAGAGGAGAGTCCTCCCAAGAACGGGTCAACAACAGTCTAGACTCAGTCACAACAAGAGAGCCCAAAGAACCCACAAAAGGGACACCCACGAAAGGGACACACCCAGAGCAAATAGCTTAGAAGTATAAGGAAAACACCTCTGGGCTCCACTGGACATACATTCCAAAATCCCACCCCACAAGACTGGGAACCATAAAAATCCTAGAAGAAAACACAGACATCTCACGTATTGGAATTTTCACTGATACATATCCTAGGGCAAGAGAAACAAAAGATACAATAAACATATGGGACTATGTCAAACTAAAAAGCTTCTGCACAGCAAAAGAAATTAGCCTCAAAATACAAAGGAAACCCATGGTATGGGACAACATATTTGCCAAAGATATATCTGATAAGGGGCTAATTTCCAAAGTATACAAAGAACTCATACAACTTAACAAGAGCAAGACGAACAAACCAATTAAAAAATGTGCAAAGGACCTAAATAGACACTTCTCCACAGAGGACACACAGATGGCCAAGAGACACATGAGAAAATGCTCGACGTCGCTAATCATCTGAGAGATGCAAATTAAAACCACAATGAGGTATCACCTCACACCTGTCAGAATGGCTCCATCAACAAATCAACAAACAACAGTTGCTGGCGAGGGTGCGGAGAAAGGGGAGCCCTAGTACACTGCTGGTGGGAATGCAGACTGGTGCAGCCACTATGGGAAACAGTATGGAGGTTCCTCAAAGAATTAAAAATGGAGCTGCCTTTTGACCCAGTGATTCCACTTCTGGGAATATATCCTAACAAACCTGAAACATAAATCAGAAAGAATATATGCACCCCTATGTTCATAGCAGCACAATTTAGCTGAGATCTGGAAACAGCCCAAGTGCCCATCAGGAGATGAGTGGATAAAAAAGCTGAGGGACATACACACCATGGAATACTACGCAGCTGTAAAGAAGAAGGATCTCATACCCTTTTGGACAGTATGGATCGACCTGGAAAATATTATGCTGAGTGAAATAAGCCAGGCAGAGAAAGACAAACATCACATGATCTCACTTGTATGTGAATCTGAAGAACTTAATATACTGATAAACAGAATAGATTCAGTGACATGGAAGCATGGATCAAACTGACGAATCTCAGAGGGAAGGAGAGGAGTGGTGGGTGGGGTGAGAGAGAGTAACCAAAGAATTTATATGCATATATGAATAATCCAACGACACAAAACAATGGTGTGGTGAGGGACTGGGGTGGGAGGGGGGTGGGATAGGATGGAAGGGGTAATGGGGAGATAAAAGGGACATCTGTAATATTTTGAACAAAAATAAATAAAAATAGCCAATCTTTTGGGGAAAAAAAATAAATAAATCTCTGCCCTGGCCCTGGCTAGTGTGGCGCAGCTGGTTGGAACGTCCTCCCATACACCAAAAAGGTCGAGGGTTTCATTCCTGGTCAGGGCTCATACCCAGGGTGCAGGTTTGATTCCCAGTCAGGGCACATGCAGGAGGCAAGCAACTGATGTCTCACTCTTACATCGATATTTCTCTCTCTCTCCCTCTCTTTCTCTTCCTCTAAAATCAATAAAAAGCATGTCCTTGGGTGACGATTAAAACCAACAACTCTGCCCTCATGAAGCTTACAGTCTCACTAAAGGAATGAGACAGATAATCAACAAAATAAATTGGTAAAATATATTGCATGCCAGATGGTGATGGGTGCAGTATCTGAAACACACACACACACACACACACACACACACACACACACACACACACACACCCATTCCAGGCAGAGAGGCAGGGAAGAGTCCGTGCCAAAGCCCTGTGATGGAAGCATGTCTGAATGTTGGTGACATAGCAAAGCGGCTAGTGTGGTTGGCAGAGCAAGATCAGGAGAAAGAATAGTAAGAGATGATTTCCGAGAGCATCAGGGAGCCCAATCATGTAGAGCCTGAGAGCCCATGTAAAGACTTTGGCTTCCACTCTAAATAAGATGGGAAGTACTTGGAAATTTTATGCAGAAGAATGACATGATTTGTCTTGACTTTATATTTTAAAACAGTTTAAGAATAGATCATAAGGGGGAGAAAGCAGAAGAGTGGAGATTAATTAGAAAGCTCTGGCAACAATCTGGGAGAAAAATAGTGCTGGTTTAGGCCAGGTAGTAGGACTGGGAGTAGGAGTTGGAGCCTGAGTATATTGACAGAGCAAACAGGATATACTTTTCTGAAAGCAGGATGTAGGATGAATTACAGGATGGGTAAAGGGGACACAGAGCACTGGATTTTGTGTGCTTTGAACCTGTTTTTATGAAATGTTACCTAGTTTGTGATTAATAAATTCCTACCTTTCAAATCCTCACTTTCAGTTTTAATTTTATTTAAGCACAAAAGGCTTCCCCCTCCCCCCCTCTTTTCTCTGTCTCTGAGTAGGTTTACCACCACTCTGGGAATTTTTCTAAATTTTTACAATCAGGAGAACTATGTGACTGAGTTATCCTAAGTGACTTTCCCTACAGTTTTCCCAGTCTGGCTAAATACGCAAAGCTTAAGCTGCTTGTTTCCAATTCAGAATAGCAATATAAGAAGAGTAAGGAGGAGGTGGTGAGGCCGTCCCAGGGATGAGCCAGCTGGAGTCACAGGGCGACACCGGCACTCCACGAACCTCAGATCCACCAGCTCCGAGTCACCCCTTCCTCCTCCTCTCCATTCTCTATGACCCTCCCAAGTCTTGTCCACCAAAACCTGCCTGTTGTAAGTCCAAATCTCTCAGTTTCCTGCAAGGCAACTGGTAATCCATTTAATAAGCCAATTTAAATCAGATTATTAGTGACTAGAGGATTAGTCCTATGGCTCTCTGCATTTTAAGAGGAACTCAGAAAGGCAGTGGCTGGAATGCGTAGGCGCTGCGAAAACAGCTGTTTAGTCAGGAGTTCTCTGGTGTGTGACCTGGCGGCTGTAACTGCTGTCAGATTTCCATTTGTTGGACGTCAGGCTCAGGTAGCTGCTGGCTGTGTATCTGTTGTTGCTCTCTTTCGAGGGCTTGGTGGTCTCCACACCCTGGGTGACCAGGTTGCCATTTGCCTTCCAGGCCACCATCAAGTTGCTGGGGTGAAAGTTGCTAATGAGACACACCAGTGTGACTTTGTTGTTGTTGAGCTCCTCAGGGGAGGTGGAAACAGAATCGCTGAGGGTGCAAACTTGGGCTAACCACAGTGATTGAAACTAACACCCACCAGGCCAGCACCTGGGGCCTGTCCCTCGGAGGCCAGCCTGGAACAGGAACCTGCTGTCCCTCAGGCTCTGAGGGCTGCTTCCTTCTCAGGTCTTGGGGGCCTGGGGCTGTAGTCAGGGGCAGCAGGCCATGGGTGGCCATAGCCAGGCTTAGCAGCCTCAGGGGTCAGCACTGCTTGGGGCCAGGGCTGTGTCCCCTGGTGTCCTCATGGTTCACTTGGCCTGTCCTGGGCTTCATCTGCCTTCAGGGTCAAAGGCACATCTGGCCTGACCTTCAGTGTAAACTCCCTGGAGGGTGTGGGTGCTGTTGACAGGTGTCCCTAGTCCTCACTGGCAGTGGCCATCCAAGTGTGCCCTGAAGAGCCCCTGCCCCTGCCTGGGCCTTCTCTGGTGCTTGCCTTCAGTGCCTGGTTCTCTCCAGGGTTGTTACCCCAGGGGATCTTCCTTAGAGTGGCATCTGCCAACTGCCCTGCTGTGGTTGGGAACCAGAGCTCAATAATCTCCCACCGCAACCCCTGCTGGCCCTGCCCCTGCCACGCTGGGTGGGACACACCTGCTCCTTTCCTCTTTCCTCCCTGGTTCCCCAAGGCTGCCCCTGGTCTACAGAGTATCTCCCTGGGGCCTGAAGGGGCTGTGGAGGGCAACCAACTGCCCAGTGGATGAAGAATTAAGTTCCTTGGGTTGGGCCTGGGGCTTCTCTTCTGACCAGGCTCCCAGGCTGGGTCCTTGCACACTCCACTCCTGCCAGTCAAGCCCAGCACCTCCTTGGCTGGTTTGGTCAAGCCTGGTAGGTTTGGTCAGCTCCTTACTCTACTTCTTAGCTAGGCAAGGGTGCTGCAGAGAGTGATCTCTACCCCTCACTCAAGAAGTAAGGTCAAGCTCATGAATGTTGAAACCATCCAGACCTAGGCTTCCTCTGGACATCAGCTGCTGGTATCTGTGAAACGGAGAGAGTCCCTCTGCAGCAGGGAGGGCCTGAGGATGAATGAGCTCATGTGTCTGCTAAGTGCCAGCACACAGCGGGTGTTGAACCAGTGCCGGTGCCCTGTGCACCTCTTCTTACTTTGGGCTTTGGGGCAACTCCTTGAGCCAAGTGTACCTGTTTTACAGGTGGGAAAACCAAGGCCCAGGGAAGATGAATGCAGGACCCAAGGTGGTTCCGGGATGCAGGGTACAGGGTGAGCTGGAATCTAGGAGTTAGCGTGTCCCCTGCATTCCCAGTCTTCTGCCCACCTGGAAGGCTTGTGCTCTGATCCCAAGGGAGCCAAGCTTTGTGTTCTGTTGGGCAGGGGTACAGGAGGGATGGACAGTACAGGTGTTTTGGGTTGGGGTCCGTTTTGAAGCCCAGAAATATAATACATAATATGACAATGAGAGTGCTGAGCAGTCTTCAGTACTGTCCCTGAGACCATTTCAGGAGGTCCATAAAGTCAAAAAGATTGTCACAATTATCCCCATACATTATTTGCCTTTTTCACTTTCATTCTCTCACGAGTGTGTTGTGGAGTTTCCAGAAGCTACATGATGTGTGATGTTGACAATCACTCTGATGCCTACTAGAATGTGGGCTTGTACATTTGTTTTTAAAATTTATCAGTTTTAATTTCAGCTATGGCAAATATCAAGACATATTTCACTTTACAAGGAAACTCTTCGGGGGTCTTCAATAATGTTTTTAAGCATGGAAAGGGGTCTTGAGACCTAAAGAGTTGAGAACTTCTGCGTTAAGTTAACCTGCCTGATCTGGCAGCTGAGATACCAGACATATTGCAAAACCAGAAGCAGGGTGGTAATTCCTACTAAATTCCAAACTGAGTGAGGTTATCAGTTTGCAAAAGTTGGTATCTAAAAGCAAAACTGAAAGTACACATATAAAGGTGTGTTCAAAAATTGGCCAGGTCATATCTAAAGGACCCAGCCACCAACTTGAAGGAATTTCCACTGATTAGATCAGGGACATCTTTCCATGGTATCTTTAAGGGGTGAGAGATACAGGGGAGGGGAGGGTTTCACTCACAGAGGAAAAATACAAAGATTATCATTAATCTCCACATTTCCCAACAGAAGATCATAAACCAAATATTTAGAGTTCACACTTTTAATTCTTCAGTATCTTATACAAATGTAAGAAATAACACAGAATTAAATAACATCTGAAAAGCTTACTAAATATATAAATATCCAATTCAATAGTGAAAACAACTTAAGTTTTAGTTTCTAGGTCACTGGACAGAGACAAGAGAGCCAAAGATACTGAAAAAGTCACTAATTTGGTCTTATGATTATTAAAGAGTTCAAAAAGTGTTCCACTAGTTAAAACAATATATTTAGAACACAGGGAATTGTACACCCACACATGCATCCACTGCTAGCTACTATGAAGAGTGAACTCATGGGAGAAGAAAGCTAGGAGAACAACGCATTTGAACTGGCCGACTGCTATTTAGGACACCTAAATGCCTGGTTTCATAATATATTTTCATTATACACACTAGTCTGAATTCCGAATGACTAAAATAGGGCTAGGTCACATTATGAGACAAATGGACAAGGAACGCATGCTTTTTAAAAAATGTGAGTTGCTGCCTAAGACTAACAATGTCTATTCTGCTATAAAAATAGGCAAGTAAAGTTAAGGTTGCCATGTTGTTTCACAATAAATTCAGTCCAATTTTCAATGTGATAACTGTCACAGAAATACATGAAGAATAGCAGTGAAACCAAGGGTTCTAGAGAGACCAGCTATGGCAAAGCAGAAAGCAGGGAGTGGACTAGATATCAAGGGACAAGGCAGCAGACTCATGGACCTAAGCACAGCAAGGGAAGAAGCGATGGAACAGCCACAGAAAAGCAAAAGGTAATCTCAGAAAAGTTCTTTGGTCCTTAACCTTCCCAACTTCTCTCTTCTCTCTTTTTCGTGTCTTTCTACTGGAATTACATCAGTTTTTAGAGCAGAATAGCAAATTATCTGGTCCAACTCCTTAATTTTCTGGATGCTGTCTTGGAAGTTAATGGACTAGTGATTAACACACGGTTGCTACCAGTCTCAGCCAAAATCAGCCTCACACTGCGGCTCCTCATGCTAAGTCCAGTGTCCATTCAACAGCACAACACTGCATTGCTTTACAAAATCAATCCTTACAACAGACCTGAGAGGTAAAATGACTTCCTTTTGTAATTCACACAAGCACTGATTAGCTTAGATGGCAGTAGAAAGTCTTGAAATTCTTAGGCCTTTTACTTCTACCTCTTTTGCTCGCATAGGTCCCTGGAGAATGAACCTTTTAGTCCTGCTTTCCTCCTGTGTCAGATTCAAGTAGACCAGAGAATAACTTCCAGGGTTCTGTGACTCTTCTAGGGCTCTGGATAAAAGAAAGATCAAGGTGTTAACTTTGCTCATTTATAATTTTTATCTTAATAGATTTTAAGAAGATAAACAACAGAAGGGCCAATCATCATAGAATTCTCCTCATGCAGATTTCATCAGCAAAGATAAGGAATTAGACATTCTTGATCCAATGTGATGTGAGGGGAGTGTGATTCTCTTTAAAAGAATATATAGGTATTTCTAGGAAGTAAAGGTTTGCAGAATCACTTAAGACTACAAGTAAGAGAACATGTCCGAGAATTCCAAACTATCTATGTGTATTTTATCTATAAGACTTTGAGCTTTGTTTCCTGCGGATACTAACTTGCTGGACATTGAGTTAAGAAAGGTCACAAAGCAGACAAATGGAGATTCTTTAAGGGGCAGCTGGCTTGTTAGCACAGAAACTAGGAGGACATGGGCCTCCCTACAAAACACGTAGGCTGTGAAGTAAACGACCTGGAATTTTATCTTGGCACTATCTCTCACTGTGTGTAATCTTAAGTATTTCTTATCAAATCTTGAAAAAGTTCTGCACATTTGAACCATGCTAATATTTCCAAAAGACACAGAACAGCACAGGCAAGAATGCCCAGGCTAAAGGGTCTGTTAGCCAGTAACTTTGTGACCAGATTGTACCATGACATTTTTATATGATGGGTGGCATATGCACCCCTTCAAGGGTAACATTTTATAGAAAAAAATAGCCTTGAAATGCAAGATTTAACCCAGGAATTCTGACCTGGGTGTTCAATAAAGATTGCTTAACACTTTTCTTAGAAAAGCATTACATTTCTTCTGAGAACTATGAGGAAATTGGGGTAGGGATGAGGGTTACCGCTCATCCAACCTTCATCTGGAAACGTAAATACAATTATTTAGCAAAGCAGAGAGTCTTCTTTTTTTTGTAAACAAATATTTTTTGTATTGTCCTTTCATCTAATCACCAACTTCACCATTACAAATTGTTTATTGGTCATCTCTGTTATGTGACATAGTATTAAGCTTAAAATAGGAGAAAGTAACATGATCCTACCCAGGATGCAGTGTTTTACTAACATTGCCATTGATATCACTGCAAAGGGCCCACTTACAGATTAGGTTATTGTGAAGTGAAAGAAATCAAGGTAATTATATAGACAATGTGGGTAACAGAAAAACACTTCTACATGAAATAGCTAAGCTCTTGAAGAAAAAGTGAAGTTTGGAGCATGCATTTCACATGATTGTCTGCATTTTCTATTGTTTTCCAGTTCAGCCTTGACTCAATGAAACAAAAGACAATTTCTACTGAAAATAAAGATTTCTAGAAATTAAGTGATTGTCTATGATGATCTGCCTCAAAGTGATGTTTTTGTTTCTGAGAAGCATATAATGATTTTGGGTTGATTAATGAGAAATAAAAGATCATTCTTAGCCCCAGGTTAACTTGATTGTAGTATATGTGGAAGAAACAAATTTATGACAGCAACTGGGTTTAAAAGAAATAACTATTGTAGAATGGTGGAAAATTTCCCTGGGAAATTTTAATTTTTTTTTTACTTTCTATTTCAGTAATAAAGGACTTGATTCATTAAAAAAAACAAGGGTTCTCTGAAAACCTATTATTTTTTGCCGCAGTCTCATGGGAAGGAGCTGCAACAATCCTACCAGGAATGGCGCAGTGAGAAAGTGCCTGTAACTCAGTACACCTTCCTTCAGAATGCAGCCTTGCTGTTGAAAAAGAGAAAAGTCAAAATCATACTCTCTGGCATCATACAGAACCACATAAAAGTTAAGGGAGTCTAACTTCTCTATAAAAATAAGAGCAGTTTTTAGAAATTACCCGTGTTCAAAAACTATAAATCTGCTTATGTTTTTGTGAGCAATCAATAAATGATTTTGATCTAAAATAAACTTTATCTAACAAAGAGTACAAAGAGTTGAACCTTACTTCATAGACTTTCCTTACCTACCAGATTTGTCTTTCTGGTGATGAGCTCCACAGAGATGATTCTTTGTCTACCTATATTCAATAAGTTCAAGAACTAACGCATCCCTCTTCTCCTCTCCACAGACTGAACACACATGGGCATGAGCACGCACACACACACACACACACAAACACACACTCTCAGTTCCCCCTCTATTTCTGTTTACATCATCATTTTTCAGGTCAAGTCACAAATCTTGGTGACATTTTCCCTGCCCATCCAGAAGTTTTAAGTCTTAAGGAGATGATGGGGGGGGGGGGGGAAGAGGGAGGGAAACCCCAAAAGTAAGAGGAAAGAAAGATGGAAAGCAAAGGTGGTAGGACTATTCACTTTTATCACAAATTGGCAATCAGAATTTATTACTTGAAGAAATGAAAAATGATTTTCTTCCCCTTCTTCCAACTTTGTGCAACTTAAATTTTGGTCTTAAACTAGTATTTTCTTAGCCTTGAACATTTAAGTCTCCAGCATAGTCAATATTTTATTTTACTAGCTATTTAAACATATGGGGTCAAGTGATACGGTTGTTAAAATTTTAGAAACCAAACAAAAAATCCAGGCACTCAAAATATGCCACTGAACACTCAGTGAAATCAACCGAACTGTCCTTATGTCATGAAGACATCGCCAGTAAACGGCACTCCTAGTTCTTAACAGATTCAGTACAGGCCAGGTGTCTATAGTAGTCCATTTTATTCACAGTTTTGCTTTCCAGGGTTTCAGTTACCTGCAGTCAACTGAGGTCTAAAATAGAACATAGAAAACTGCAGAAATAAACAATTCATGGTTTTAAATGAAATTTACTGGGGTGACATTGGTTAATAAAATTATATAGGTTTGAGGGTACAATTCCATGATACATCATCTATATATTGCACTGTGTGTTCACCACCCAAAGTCAAATCTCCTCCCATCACCATATACTTGATCCCCTTTACCCTTTACTACCTAAACTTTGCAGGGTTCCCAGTAGTGGAATGAAATCTTACACAGTTGTACTCTATCACGCCTGGATGTGAATTTTCCCTTTGGCCAGCATATCCACACTATATATACTCCCTGCCCATTAGAAACTTAGTAGCCATCTAGGTTATCAGATCAACTGCAGGAGTGGGTATCTGTTGTAACCCTTATTTTACTTAATAATGTCACATCACACAACTTTATTACTGTATACTGTAATCGTTGTTTTCTTATTTTTGCTAATCTTTTACTGTGCCTAACTTATAAAGTAAACTTTATCAGAGGTGTGTATAGGCAAAAATGTAGTATCTACAGAATTCAGTACTGTGCTCGGGTTCCCTCATCCGCTGGAGTTCTTGGCATGTATCCTCCATAGATAAGGGGGAACTACTGTACTTAAATGAGAAAAGGCCTGGGCACAGAGATAAGCTGACTCTTTTTGTTTCAGGAACTGGATAAGGCATTAAACAGTTATATTTCTCAGAAAATCCAAGACTTAATGAACAGAGAAGACAATTCTTTTGCAAATGCCCCTTGCTAGTGGAATTCACCTTGGGCTTAAAGAGATTGCATTATGATTCTTGTCCAAAAGGGACTTTTAGAAAAGAAGTTGAACACTTTATACATTCCTACTAAACTTTCCAAAAGAATACCGCAGTAACAGCAAACACAGATAAGTGCAGCTGATAACAATAGCACCTTTCAAGCCAGGACTCCAAGGGCACATGAGGAGAACATTCTGGCAGAGGTCAGGAGACCAGGGAGTCCTAAGCCTGCTGCTGACTGGCTGTGTGATCTTAGGGCATAAAGTCAACTTTTCTCTGCTAGGCTTCAGTTCCTAATAGGAAAAATAAAATGTTTGGATAAAATACAATCAGCCTTCTGTTTTTGGTATTCTGCAAATCGCTAAGGAGCTCCATGGGCTTGCTGATCTGCAATCTCCCTTCCCTAACAGAACAAACACCTGATCTACTTCTACGAAGGGGTAAATGACACAAGATTTGTTGCTTTTCTTATAAAACCACAAGAATGAATCTGGTGTTTACAAAAGTCTTATGCAAAACTAAGTGTTCAAAAACTCTAGAACTTGAAAGATATTAATCTATGAGACATAAACTACAAGAAAGAGGTTGCATTCGAGTGAGACTTAACAGACATCTAAAATAATACTCAAAGCCAACATTTTCTTTTCTTCCCTTTCAGTCATCTGAGATGGAGAAAACTCCCATATCACCCTTCACCCTAGGAAATTCCCATCAGCTCACATAAATAGCAGTTTTGCATGAGCTTTAATAAATTATGCCTGTGTTCAGAAACCAGAAAATTTTAATTCTCTCTCTCTAGCTGACTCCTCTTGTTCTACAGCATCTTTAGTTTTATAATGTCTCACAAGGTTTTAGACTTAGCATTTATGTGGTACTAAATTTACAACAAGAAAAAAGGAAATTTTAAAAAATCGGTTTGAAAATCTACCTTTCTACCCATTCATTTATTCAGTCACTATTTTAATGAAGGTTTATTGAGCACCTAGTATACATAAGACACAGTGATAGATGCTGGTGGGAATGGGGAGGAATTTATAGTCTGTAAGGGCAGAATGATATGACACAGTTATCATAAGTACGGCTCACTTATATGTTGTTTATAATGTTTGAGACCCAGTGAGAGTATAATACAAGAAAGCACTACTTAATTATTGATCATTTTGGACACTTTCGCAGTCTCTTCAATGGAATAGCTGGCCTGTGAAATCCTATAAAAAGAGAAGAGATTGTTCCTCTCACTAAGAGATAGAAAGAACACAGCATGTTTTTCTCCGGTTTTGTCATCAGAGGATTTTAGAGCCATCAGAAACATTTTCCACATTTCCTCTCATCAGCCCTCACTCTCAATTTACAAAACGATCAGCCTTTAAACTATCTCAGCCAAACCAAAAACACAAACATTCGGTTTAACGTCCAATGGCAAGAACATGATGCCAAAGTGTTATTTTAAAATACCATTAACACTTATGTATTTGGGACACAACAAACAAAACAAAAACACACTGTTGCCATCCCCTTATTTACATCTTCATGTGACCCCCAAATTATCATTCAGAAATCATTTGTTTCTTTCTTTGTACTTTTCTGTGATAACTCACCTCTGTCTTGGGTCCGATGACGTTTCCAGTATAGTAAGATTGAGATTAAGATCAGAAGAATTACCAGGGAAACAATACTTAAGAGTAGTGGGACTGAAAACCAAAAGCCTATAGATATTGAAGGGGAAAAAGGGAAAACAAAGTCAGAAAAGGAAGCTGCTCAGGGCAATAAAGATAAGCAATAGCCGTGGCGAGCTTTTATTAGTTAAACTTTCAATGAACATTATTCTTAAACGTATACATACTGATGTCTATATTTATGACATACCGTTGTAAAAACACTTACATAATAATAATAGGTAACATGTTTTATGCAGTTACTATGTGATAAGAACTTTGAATGTGTTATCTCATTTAGTCCTGAAAACACTCCAAGTCAGGTATTACTGTGACTATTTAACATTAAAAACAAACAAACTGAGGCTCAGAAGTTAAATAAACCCCAAATCAGCATAGTGAGTGGTTGAACCAAGGCTGGTTCAGAGATCTATTTGCCTCAAAGCACATATGCTTTGTCATTCATACTGTCCATTAAAGTATGTTTACTGAGGAAGTTTAGGGAAACAGAAAAATATAAAGGGAAAATCATTATAAGTAATATAAGTTACTTTTGATATTCTTGGAAAAAGAGACCTGTGCCTTTTCAGCTTCTTGTTTTTCAAGAAAATTTACCCTCCGCCTTGGCTGAATCTGAGGTTCATTTCAAACATGTCCAAATCTAACACCACAAGCCTTTTGATGAAATTGACCTAAATGTTGACTTTTTCATTTAGTCTTTTTTTCTCAAGGACTCCAGAAATGCCTACAAGAGATATTCCTTAGAGGCCACCGCACCAATGAGGCAAACATGGGGAGCTTTTTCAGGTTTCATTGTTCAAAATGCCAATCCCTTCCCCCACAAAAAGCAGCAGTATCTTTCTAGAAGGCTTCTTCCGGAGTGCCTCGGCCAGAGATAGTGCTTCAAAACTACAGAGAAAGAAACTGTGGCTGTTATCACTCCTCCCTTTACGCTCTCTCCCATAACCCTTACCTCCTGTATCCATGAGGCCTGGAGGTAGCAGTTTAGCTAGAAACACAAGAGAGCAAAAAGGGTCTCAAACAGGAGGCAGTTCGTTTTAAAAGAAGCGAGGCAAACACCTCAGATCGACCCCTTTCCCACAGTGTAGATTCCACAAAGGTTTCAGCACAGATGTCTCCTAGGTAATCTCTCTGATCTCCCCAGTTGAGCTGATGCCTCTCCTTCCCACCCGCAATCCTCTCAGGGGGCACCGTGGCTTTCTTATAGAAGCACTTAATTTGCAGTTTTACAATTGCTCAGCTGCTTCAGTATTTCCTAGTAGACTAGACACTCCCTGAGACTTGCTCACTGTTGCAAAGCCTGGCACACGACAGACACAGTAAATGCGAGCTTGGAAGGATAAAGGAATGCATGGATCTCAGCATTTGGTATGGGGGCACCATGCCACATTTACCATTTATCATTGGCTTTATTGGCTCCCACAACTCTGTTTTCCTTCCCTGGCTTAATCCATTCTCTCCTCTATGAGGTGTTTTGCTAAGAGGTGAAGAGGTTCTGCACAGCATTCGCCACCTTCTGGGTGTGTGTACACAGGTGTGACCACAGCCATCTTTTCCCACCTTCTCTTACCTTTGTTCACAGTTTGCCCGAAGTCAGTCACAGTTCCCATGTGCAGCACCTGGCAGATCACCTCCTTCCCCATCTGACTCTTGGGATCTTTGATGTGGAGGCTGCTGATGACAGTCGTGGTCCCATTGGGGTGTGTGATAACCTCAGTACTGTTTTCCATTCCTGAGATAGAGACCTTCCAGGAGATCATAGGGGCTGGGCGGGCATTGGCAGAGCAAGTGACATTTAGGTGGTCTTCAGAGAGGTTATAGCGAACGAATACTTTGGGCTGTACTGGGACAAAAAATAATAATAATGGTCTGCTATCAGTTAAGTACCTGGTCTGAGTTTTGAATTCTCAGAGAGATGACAGAATGATTTTTACAATAAGATGGTGGGGGCCAGAAAGATAAGGTAGCACATCCAATCCCAGCTAAGGCCTTCTCAGTTCTTCCTATGTCTAATCCTCTGACCTGCAGGATGGGGACCGGCCTGTGACGAGAAAAATCCTCTCTGTAGTTTGTCTCTAGGTGAGTTAGCTGGATGGACAGAGGATATCTTCTCTCTCAAATAGTCCAGAGCCTCATGATTCTGGTTTCCTTTTTCATGGGCAATGCAGTATCTGTGCATTTTTCTGGGCATTACTCACAAATAATTTGACAATGACCACCAATGAGCACCTCCATACAAGTGGCCTGCACGTCTCAGAAGCACCAGGGCAGTTTCAGAGCAGAGAGGCCATAGAGAGGTTGCTGCTTAACGTTAGCAATTTTCTTCTTGGAGCTGAACCAGTAAATGAGTTGCATGGGAGAAACTTGGGAAGTCCCTGTTTGGAATATCTATACAAAATAAAAACTATGAATTCATAGCCAATAACCAGAAAATCACAGAATGACAGCTGAAAGACCTTGGGGATCACCCGATAGAGTTAAGGACATTATTTTTAGGCCAGCTTTACCCTGTTCCTTTTTAAAAGTCCCTTGACTGAGTTCATTTTCATTGGAATACAGTTTATCTCTGCTGAACAAAATGTGTAACTGTCTTTCTGTGGTTGGCTTTGTAGCCCGCAAGATAATTAGAGGCCAGTGCTAAATTAAAACCTGGTCTGTACTTAGAGGGGTGGGTGGCAGTGGGCTGGAGGAAATGAAGTGACAGAACTGTGGCCTTGTCCAAAGAGTGCCTAGATTATTAACATTTTTGAGCACTGGGAAAGAGCAATAAAAGTGAAGGGAAATGAAGGCTGATGGTTGGCCGGACTGGTGGTAGGGCTCTCTGGTGTATCAAAGAATGACAGATAAAAGTTAGGTATGGGTGGAAAAGTTAGGGCAATGTAGTAAAGAACAATATTACTAGCTAGAGGACTCATAGGAGTCTGGTTTTCAGACAAAAATAATACAAAAGATTATGAGTAAAGGAGGGGGAATAGCAGAAAGAGAAAAAGATGAGCAAAGGAGAAAGAAAAGAAAAAGAAAAAGAAATGAGAAACATGACACAAGAAGAAAGAAGAAGAAAGATGAGATAGGAAGAAGCTAGGAAAGAAGAAAGGGAGGGAGGGAGGGAAGGGGGGAAATGAAGGGAGGGAGAAAGGAAGGAAAGACGGAGAGAGGTTGGAAAGAGAGGGGGAGGGAGGGGGGGAGAGAGAGAGAGAGAGAAAGAGAGAGAGAGAGAGAATGGAAGAAGTAGAAATGAAGAAGGAAGCCTGACGTAAGATCCTGCAGCGGGGATTCATCACAGCCAAATAAGTGTGCGTTGTACTTGGTGTTGTCATATCTCCTTTGCATTCTTATCTATTGAACCTCCTCTTGCCCTATGTCCAGTTTTTCTGGTGTGGTCAAGCTCTCACATTAACATTCCTAATAACCCTGTCTAAGCTTGTCTTTTCCCTCCTAAAACCACCACCAAGTGTGCCATGCTCCAAAGTTACCCCCCATTCCTACTTCTCAATTCTTGATCTCAGCTATATGTCAGTTGAGAGGAAAGGAATCTTGTCAAATTAAGCCTCTTGGATTTTTGAAAAAATGCATTATCCATTTAAATTTCTAGTTGACATCAAGTACGCAGAGCCTCTGCTGCATGTCCCCTTATCAAACCCGAGAGCTACACTGAAACAAAATGGGACGAACCACCATAACTTGTTCCAGGTTAGCCCATTTGGGTTCTGATTTTACATCCAAGAATATTAAAGCTGTCAGAGACACTACAGATAATCTATGCCACACTTACTGTGCAGACAAATTAACTTGGGTGTGCAGAGAGCAGACAGGGCTCTTCGATGGTCACATGATTGCTAATGCCAATGCCAGGTCTGCATCATATCACTGTTTATGGAGAACTGGTTGTCCTTACCTGGTCCTTAATTTACTTCTGCTGACCACAGACTTCCTTAGAGCAAAAGATAGCTCCAGGAAGAGATTCAGTGTAGCCTCATGAACTCTCCAATAACCATAGCCATAGTTACAACAGACATGAAAGGCTAAGTGTCTTCTAACAAATCTTTCTGGGGTTAAGATCCTGAAAAACTAGGTGCTACCACCAAGTTCTAAACATTCTTGAAAATAAGATTTCTAGTCAGACAATGTATTGTCAGAGATTCTCACCAAAGAGGGTGAGGCAGGCTACTCCTGAAATCTTCCCAGAACCGAAGGTATTGAAGAGGCACGTGTAACAACCCTCATCGTCCAGAGTGGTATTCCAGAAGGTAATGGTTGTGTTCTTAAGTCCCAGCTCAGTTATGTTCATCTTATCCTTATAGGCCGGCTGGAGCACAACCCCATGATCCTTGCTGAAAGTGACCATGTTGTCTGGGCTTGAAGCCTTCATTTTCTGCCATGTCACAATCAGGACTTCCTCGGAAGTTTCCAGAAAGCATCGTAAGGAAACAGGTTTGTGCAGCTGCTCTCTTTCATCTTGGGTCAGCACTTTCATCATGGAATCATAAAAAAATAATAATTATATTTTAAAATTTAATACATACATGAATACAAATTTTTCTGATTAAAAACAATGCATGTTCAAAGTCAAATACAGAAAAGATAGAGAACAAGGCAAAGAAGAAAACATTTACATACATTTCTAATGGTGCCAGGGAAATATATGTTCAAACATGTTTTTTTCCATCTTTAAAAGTAGCAGAGTGGGAAAACAAGAAGGCAAATTCTCAGTGACAAGAAATTGTGTGGAGAATCCCTATATGCTGGAAAAGGGGGTGGAATGAGGTAGAAGATGAGAACTGTCAGATAGGATAGAAGCATTACCAAGTGAATTACTCCCAGAGAGGTAGAAGCCAGGAGCAGGAGACAGCAAATGGACAATAGGCAGAGTGATTAGTTTAAACAAAAAAGATGTAACATCCCTATACATTCCACACACAAGCAAGAGGGAGGACGGTGCAGCAATAGCGGTGTCTGCCCCCAGGAAGCAGTGGCGAACACAGTAACGTAAGTTAGAGAGAGATAACAGGACACTGTTCTGGGGGGTGACGGTAGCAGAGAGCTTTGGGGACCGAACAACAATCTACACATTCTCCCATTTTCACCGAGTCCAGTGCGGAGTATAAGGCGTGGCAATAATTTTTCCCCCTCCAATGCTGGCTACTCTTATTGATATGATAGGTTATTCCATGGGAAATCTCAATATAATAACAAACATCTGAGAAAGCTAACACAATGGAAGAAAAACAAACTTTACAAATTCAAGAGTTCATTCCAAGCGAAGAAAGATTTCATAAATCAATAAATACTTGAACAAGAACAAATGTGGTATCTTAAGTGTAAAAAGAAGCCAGAATTGTGAGTAGTAAAAATTAGAGATGTAGAGAATGAGAAATATAAAATTGGAGCAGATTGGCTGACGTAGCAGAATGGATGTCACTCCACAGTAAATGAGCATGTAGAAAGACCATGGGATTCTTTCAGAATGTAGCACAAAGGAATAAAGATAGGGAAGAAATTAAAGAAAAATTCAAAGGCCTGAAATGTTTCAGGATCGATCCAATAAGACTTTTAAAAGAAGAGAAAAGGGAGACTGGAAGACAAAAACACTGTAAGGGACAAATATATATTTTTCAAAATAATAAAAAGAACAATATAAATAAGATATATTAATCATGAACCTCTATGCACCTAAAAAAATAATTCAAAAATAAAGCTAATAAAACTACAAGAATTTTTTTATAAATCCACAATCATAATGGGATAGTTTGTATAGTTTTCTCAGAATTTTCACTTCCATATATTAAGAAAATAAGTAAAGCCAAAAAGTCAAATATAAAAGATTTGAAAAAGAAATATTTATATATAAATTATATATATATATATATATATGCATTTACAACCTTTTACCCAAAAGAGAATATCCAATCTCTTCAAAAACATGTGAAACATTTTCCAAAAGTGAACTTGAAATAAGATACAAAAAATGTGCTATCCTCTGACCTGAACACAGGGCACAATGCAATAAAATTAGAAATGTACATACTTCTTTTAACTAAATGCACCAGAAATAATAGCAAGAATTATAAATCACTATAAATGACATTGAGAATACAATATGTTAAAATCCGTAGAAACTGATAAAGTGGTTCTCAGAGAGAAATATTTAACCCTAACTTCATTTATTAGGAAACAAGAGAGACTGAAAAATTGATACATACACAGATCTAAACATCCCCTGCCCCCCACCAAAAAAAAGTAGGAGATTAATAAAGATAAAATAAATAAAATAGTACATAAAATGAAGACTTAATGAAAAACACCATAATCTATTGTTTTAAGACTAATAATATAGATAAAATGTTGGCTAGTGTAATTAGAAAAAAAGAAGTCAGCACAAGCAAACAATTTTCTCTCAACATGAGGCATAAAAAGATGGGCATAGCAACAAATACAATTTGGAGCCCCTAAGTGTTATGTGAGTCCAGTTTTGGTGAGGTGGGCTCTTGCTAGATGTGAAAAGTTCTGAGGACAATACCTGTTGTTGGGAATGGGACTGCCTAAAAGTTTTTTGAGATTCTGCCTATTAGCGATTTGAAGAAATTGCTGCTTTTAGAATGGAGAGTAGAAATGGATCAACGCTAGAGTTTTAACTTCCTAGCTGATTTTTCTCTTTAACTATGAAGAAACCATTTAGCCCAGCCCATGGTGTGGCTCAGTGGTTGAGTGTCGACCCATGAACCAAGAGGTTGTGGGTTCAATTCCCGGTCAGGGCACATGCCTGGGTTTCAGGCTCAATCTTCAGTAGGGGGCACACAGGAGGCAGCTGATCCATGTTTCTTTCTCATCTATGTTTCTATCGCTCTATCTCTTTCCCTTCCTCTCTCTCTAAAATCAATTTTATACACACACACACACACACACACATATATATATTAAAAAAAAAAAAACATTTAGTGGAGAGTTTACAATTCTTTACTGCTTATATAGAATCCCATTTAAATGCCCCCAGTTAGTTGGTAAATCCTGTGTTGCAGGTGATGTGAAGTCTGCCCTTCCTTCACTTATGAAGGCAGACATCACAGAAGGTGATAAAAGGCCAGCTGCAAAGCAAAGAGTGGCCTCTAAAAGAAGAGAGGAGGAAGTTCCAGGACAACTAGGAAATGCAGCAGATACATGAATATCACAGGCGTATGCTTTATATAACAGACTATGTAAACCTAGGTAACCTCTATATTTCATTATTTTCTATGTTTTTCTGTAAAAGAGGGGCACACTCAGTTTTAAGGCTTACTACCAGATTACCTTCCCAAAAGGTTGTATTCATTCATGCTCCCCCAAGCATTCCCATAGCTTTATAAACATAGGTAATTATTGTTTTAAAAGTTATTTGAGCTGATATGTAAAAAAATCTTAATTTAGAATTTTTTCATGCCTGAATTTATCTACAGAAACAGTGTCTAAAGAACAGTCTCCTTTCACTTTGAAAACAAAAATACTTTGCAAAGTAGAAAGAATCACTCTCACTCTCCCAATCCAATTATACATTTCAACATTCATGCAGGCAAATGAACCAACACAGCAGAAACAAAGGTGGCCAAAGCTCTCCAGTCGTATCTGGTCCCCTGGACTCCATGCAGAGAAATGGAGCATCTTTACCTCGAGCCCTACATAGCATCACTGCGGCCACGAACCAAATCAGTCTGTAGGTAGACAGATGACAGAAGGACCTCTCGAACACCTGAAGGCAGAGAGCAAAGTACAAAACAGGTATTTGAATGTGGACAAAGCTAAGGAAGCTTCAATCCCGTCACCATCTCAGGGAACGTTGCAGCTAAAGTTTTAAACACCAGAGAAGTTTGGTTTGAGAAAGCAGAACCAAGGACAATAAAATAACAGCAATAACAGAGTGTACTCAGGATATGAGAAGGGGAAGCTGCAGTGAGGCGCCTCCATTGCGGCAATCCCCAGCAATTTGAGGCCTGGCTCCTAAAGCCACCATGGTCAAAAGCAGAATCCCGAAGGCATGGGATCTCTGAGGAAAACAAAGGGCCACGAATACACAGAAAACAGAGACTACAAATGTTAGAGAGTACCCACTTCCAAATAATCCACATCGGTTAATATTACAAATGTAACTCAGGGGGACCACCTGTTAGAAACAAGAGACTGTCTTGCAGTTTGCTGAGGTAGATTTTCCTGCAAATTCTGCAAACTTTAAATAAATTGTACCTTTTAAAAACCAGTAATGGCCCTAGCTGGTTTGGCTCAGAGATTAGAGCATCGGCCCGCGGGTTTGATTCCAGTCAAGGGCATGTATCTCCACGGCAGGCTTTATTCCCGGCCGGGTCAAGGCACGAGTGGGAGGCAAGTAATCGATGTGTCTCTCACATCCATGTTTCTCTCCTCTCTCTCTCTTTCTTTCTTTCTCTCTCTTCCTTCCACTCGCTCTGAAAAGCAATGGGAAAAATATCCTTGGGTGGGGATTGACAATGGATAAAAATTAAAACTAAAAACCCAGTAACGGCTGTATTTTTTTCTTTATTGTTTTATTTTCAAATGTCTGGCATAAATTCTTGCTTTTTTATAAATCCTGTTGGTATTTAAGGGAGCGTTATTCTAGGTATCATTTTGCTATAATATGTGGGCAGAATGTAGACAGAATAATTTCTTGTGCAGTAGCCGCATGGATCTCTTCACTTGGTCTACATGTAGGTGTTCATTATAAAGGGTATAGGCAAGAAACGTAACTTTTCCTTACATTTTTTTCTATATTTATAAATTTTTCTACAATAAAAGTATGTAAGAAATGTGCATTTTTTGTATTTTTTTTTTTTAACTGAAGTTCATTCCAATTAGAAATAGAGACTTAATTTCAATGTCGCATTATCTTTTTCAGTTCAACTCTGGCAAACCCAACACTACACGATTGTCCCAATCTCTGGCATTGCATCTATATTTCTGAGGGCTTACATAATGCCAAGCCTTGGGACAAGGCTACTAATCCTTGGTAACAAATGCCTATCCATGCTGGCATTCCCTAAGGTTGCTGTGTTCCCAAATTATCCAGGTCATCGATCTCTGTGCAATTAAATTCTGTGCTTACAAGGTATTCTCTCTGGTTCTTTCACATGTTCTGATTCCGTGCTCCTGGATTCTTCTTGTGCTAGGCAAAGGGAAATTCTGCAAGGTTTTCTGCCTAGACTCCCATGTATCTATCCACCTCTGTTTTACTGTATCCTATCCACAGTCCCTAAGCCCTGCCCCCAGGAAAGCAAGGTACAGGGGCTTTCTGTTCTTAGATTTTAACATCTACTTGTAAGGTATATTTACCATCTTCCTGAATTCCCTACTCTTAGGGGATGGATACAGGGTCTCCTTTCCAGAATATAAACTGGTGTCTGAACCTAGACATTAGTTGATCCCTCTTTGCTCTCCCAGAATAAAAAATATTTATTTTCTTTAGGGTCAGAAAGCTGGTTGCTCCACCACCTTCCATTCCTCCCATTAACTCTTTCTGGAATAAATATATGTTCTTGGTCTTTTAGCACTTAGGCTTTTAAAAACTCAAATGCTTAGGCTCTTGCTATTTTAAAACTTTGGTTTCAGAAACTAAAATGTCTTCTTTGACATTTTAATTCCACACCACTTTTTTTTTTTTAAAGCATGATGACTCTCTCATGTGGAAATCCAAGTTTTAGCAAAGGTGGAGATGAGAAATGCAGAATGAATTGGCTGTCATAGGGAATACCTGTTTTCGGACCACAGAGAAAGCAGACACACACCAAAACACAAGATGTGTGAAGTGGCAGCCAGCAATGTTTGAGAAACAAAGACACAACAATTGAGGCAAAGGGAATTATAAGGAAAGCCTAGCTATTAAGTATACACATATGTACTCTGGCTGACTTGAGCTGAGGATAGCAGAAATACTAGATGTGTGAGCTAGGACAAATGCTTTTAACTCTCTAAGATGCAGGAAAAATAATAGTAAAAAGACTAAATGAAGTATTGTATGTAAAGCTCCTAGAATAGTGACTGACACAAATAATCACTAAATAAATGTTGATGCTGGAGTTTTGGTCAAGATGGCAGAGTAGGATGATGCTGTACTTGCCTCCTCCCATGATCACACCAAAATTACAACTAAATTATAGAACAATCAACCTGGAGAACCATCTGAACCAGCTGAACAGAAATTCTATAACTAAGGATATAAAGAAGCAGCCATGCTGAGACTGGTAGGAGGGGCGGAGATGCAAAACAGGCTGGTCCTACACCCACTTGTGGTATTTGAGAACCCAGAGAGGTATCTCAGCTGCAGAGATCTCCCCTGAGGTGCAAGGGGTCTCAGCCTCATACTGGACTCCTCAGATCAAAACACCAGTGTTGAGAAGAGAAGCCCATATAACATCTGGTTATGAAAATCAGCAGAGATTCCCTCCATCCAGGTAAGATGAAAGGGTGCTAGAAACCTGGGTGTCTTCTAGGGCCTGCACACAGTCTCACTTACACGCACTCACCTTGGGCTCCTGCAGAGGGACAGTGGCTGGGATGGGGATGGGGGTAGGTGGGTTCCAGAGACATACAGAGACAAACTGAGTTGTGCAGTTTCAGGGTAAGGGCTGGAAAGACACCAACCATTGTCTATGTGTTGAGCCCTCTTCCCCACACAGTCAAATTTGATTCTGTATCGGTCTGCTGAACTCCACTAGCTCCACCCTGATAACTCCCTGGGACCCCACCCCACTGCAAAGGTCTGCAGGCCCAGATAGGTGGTGGCTTTTGCTGGATAGTCTCAGGTTCAACACTGGCACCAAATTTGAACTATTTTGAATCTGTATTAACCTGGTGAACACCACTCACACCACCCTGGTGATTCCGTGATTCCCTGAGATCCCATCTCAGCAATTTGCATACTTCCTTCTGAGGTGTTTTTTTTAATCCTCACTTGAGGATATTTTCTCCATTGCTTTTTTTAAAAGAGAGAGTGGAAGGGAGAGAGAGGGAAAGAAACATCTATGTGAGAGAGAGGCATCAACTGGCTGCCTCCTGCACCTGCCCTGCCTGGGGCTGGAGCCTGCAACAGAGGTAAGTCCCTTGGCCAGAATCGAACCCAGGACCCTTCAGCCTGTAGGCCGATTCTCTAACCACTGAGCAAACCTGGCTAGGGCCTGCCCTAGGTTCTTTCAGCAGCTGAACCTTAGGGCAAATGGTAGGCAGGAGCAGGTCTTAGGTTGCCTTGGCCTTTTGTTAAGTTGACTTTGGGCTCCATACTGGTGCAAGCCTAAGTTCACAGCACGGTCTCTCTTACACACATCCAGGCTCTGCACAGACAGTACCAAGTGGGGATAGTTTTGTAGCTCTTAATAGGTAGCCCCAGCTGGTCACACGCAGAGTCTGACACTGAGCTGCACCAAAGCTCAACCCCCCAAGAAGCCCCAGAACCAACACACCCAATGGATGGTTTCAGACCACAACAGAGCACCATCCAATTAGCTTCACAAGTAACATAACCAAAGGGTAGTCTCGGCCAGCACCAGACCCTACTGAGTCGAATCCTGGTCCATAGGGTCAGCCCCTGCACAGCATCTTATATGCTGTGGTGGTGGCCAATCCCCATAGACAGTCAGCCTGAGGGTCAATCACACCCACTGACGTACCAACAGCAATCAAGGATCTACTACAACAGGGCACATGCCACCCACAGAAGGGATATTCCTGGAGCACCAGGCTCAGGTGATCAGGGAGACTGAACACTGGGCCCCACAGGACACCTACTACATGAGGCAACCTGCCAAGAATGGGAAATGTAGCAGATCTATCCAACATATAGTAACAAACACAAAGCAGCAGCCAAAATGGGAAGACAAAAAAACATGTCCCAAATGAAATAACATGAGAAATCTCCAGAAAAAGAACTAAATAAAATGGAGGCAAACAAACTACCAGATACAGAGTTCAAAACGCTGGTTGTAAGGTTGCTCAAGAAACTTAGTGAGCCCAGCTGGGCGTGGCTCAGCGGTTGAGCATCGACCTGGGATCCAGGCGATTGGGGCTCGATTCCCAGTCAAGGCACATGCCCGGGTTGCGGGCTCGATCAATGACTCTCTCATCATTGATGTTTCCAAGTCTCTCTCTCCCTCTCCTTTCCTCTCTCTGAAATCAATAAAGATATATTTTTAAAAAAAAGAAATAGAAAAGAAACTTAGTGAGAACATCAACAAAGATATAGTAAGCATAAAAACACACACACAGAAGCCATAAAAAACAAGTCAGAGATGAAGAATACAAGAACTGAAGTGAAGAATACACTAGAAGGAATCAATGGATTAGATGCAGAGGACTGAATCAGCAATTTGGAAGACAAGGTAGCAGAAAACACCCATTCAGACAAGCAAAAAGAAAAAATAATTTAAAAATAAATGAAGATAGTTGAAGGAACCTCTAGGACAACATGAAGCACAACATTAGCACCATAGGGATACCAGAATAAAGAAAGAGCAAGGGATTGAGAACCTATTTAAAGAAATGATGACTGGAAATTTTCCTCACCTGGTGAAAGCAATAGATATACAAATCCAGGAAATGCAGAAAGTCCCAAACAAGATGACCCCAAAGAGGCCCACACCAACATTATTATAATTAAAATGGCAAAGGTTAAAGACAAAGAGAGAACCTTAAAAGCAGCAAGAGAAAGACAATTAGTTACTTACAAGTGAGCTCCCATAAGACTATCAGCTGATTTCTCAACGGAAACTTTTCAGATCAGAAGGGATTGGCATGAAATATTCAGAGTGAAGAAAAGCAAGGGCCTACAACCAAGATTGCTCTACACAGCAAAGCTATCATTAAAACTGAGAGAGAAATAAAAAGCTCCCGAGACAAGAAAAAGCTAAAGGAGTTTATCACCAACACACCAGTATTACAAGAATTGTTAAAGGGGCTTTTTTAAGAACAAAGAAAAGGAACCAAAAAGGATCATAGTTATGCCCAGCCTGTGTGGCTCAGTGGTTGAGCACAGACCCATGAACCTGGAGGTCCAGGTTTGATTCCCAGTCAGGGCACATGCCGGGGATGGGACCCAATCCCCTGTAGGGCGCATGCAGGAGGTAGCTGATCGATGATTCTCTTATCATTGATGTTTTTATCTCTCTCTACCTCTCCCTTCTTCTCTCTGAAATCAATAAAAACATATTGGTAAAAAAGGATCATATTATAAAGCATAAAATGGCAATAGATATGTAAGTATTAATAATTAAGTGTAAATGGCTTAAATGTTCCAATCAAAAATATCCAGGTAGCTGAATAGATAACAAAATAAGACCCATACATATGCTGCCTACAAGAGACCCACCTCAGAAGAAGAGACCCATACAGACTGAAAAGGTTGGAAAAAAATATTTCAAGCAAATGGAGACCAAAAAAAACCTGGGGCAGCAACAGTTACATCAGATAAAATAGACTTTAAAACAAAGGCTGTAATAAGAGGCAAAGAAGGACATTAAATAACGATAAAGGGAGCAATCCAACTGCAAGATATAACCCTTGTAAACATTTGTGCACCCAACATAGGAGCACCTAAATGTATAAAGCAAATACTGGTAGACATAAAGGGAGAGATCAACAGTAATACTGACATAGTAGTGGAATTTAATACCCCCTTGACATCAATGGATAAATCTTCCAGACAGGAAATCAACAAGAAAACACTGGCCTTAAATGACACGAGACTAGATGGATTTAATTGATATTTTTAGAGCATTTTACTCCAAAGCAACAGAATATGCATTCTTTTCAAGTGGACATAAAACATTTTCCAGGATAGACCACATGATAGGCCACAAAACAAGTCTCAATAAATTTAAGAAGTTGGAAATCATATCAAGCATCTTTGACCACAATGGTATAATACTAGAAATCAATTATAAGAAGAAAACTGAAAACACACAAACACATGAGGACTAAATAACATGCTACTAAACAATGAATGGATTAACAAGATTAAAGAAGAAATCAAAAGATACCTTGAGAAAAAATGAAAATGAAAACACAGCAACCCAAAATATATGGTACACAGGGAAAGCGGTCCTAAGACGAAAACTCATAGTAATATAAGCCTACCTCAGGACACAAGAAAAATCTCAAATAAACAACCTAACCTTATACCTAAAGAATCTAGAAAAAGGACAGCAAACAAAACCCAAAATGAGTAGACGGAAGGACATAATAAAGATCAAGTAGAAATAAATGAAATAGAGTCTAAATATAATACAAAATAAGAAAAGGTAAACAAGACTGATAAACCTTTAACTAGACTCAAAAACAAAACAAGAGAGAAGACTCAAATAAAATCAGAAACAAATGAGAAGTGAAAACTGTAACTACAGAAATACAAAGGATTATAAGAAAATGCTACAAACAATTATATGCCAACAAATTGAACAATCTGGAAGAGATGGATAAATTCCCAGAAACATACAATTTTCCAAGACTGAATAAAGAGAAAAGAGAAAATCTTAACAGACCAATTAGTACCAATGAAATTGAATCTGTAATTTAAAAAACTCCAGAAAAAACCCCAAAAGTTCTTGACTGTATTGCTTCACAGGTGAGTTTTATCAAATATTCAAAGAAAAATCAACGCCTAATCTTCTCAAACTATCCCAAAAAATTTAAGAGAAAAGAAGGCTCCAAGCTCATTTTACAAGGCCACATTACCCTGATTCCAAACCAGGCAAAGACATCACAAGCAAAGAAAATTATAGGCTAATATCCCTGAAGAACATAGATGCAAAAATATTCAACAAAATATTAGCAAATCAATTTCAGCAATACATTGAAAAGACCACACACCATGATCAAGTGACATTTATTCCTGGAATGCAAGGTAGGTTAAACATTTGTAAATCAATGAACATAAAACACCACACAAACAAGATGAAGGATAAAAATCCTATGATTATTTCAATACATGCAGAAAAAACATTTGACAAAATGTAGCATCCATTTATGATAAAAACTCTAAGCAAAGTGGGAACTTAAGAAACATACCTCAACATAATAATATATGACAACCCACAACTAACATCATACTCAATGGAGAAAAGCTAAAAGTGTTTTCCCTAAGATCAGTGCCAAGACAATGTCGTCCACTTTCACCACTTTTATTCAACACAACATCGGAATACCTAGCCACAGTAATCAGACAAGAAAAAGAAATAAAAGGCATCCAAATTGGAAAGAAAGAAGTAAAACTGTCATTATTTGTAGACATAATAATATATAGAGAGAATCCTAAAGATTATACCCCAAAACAACTAGAACTGATAAATGAATTCAGTACAGTAGCAGGATACAAAATTAATATCCAGAAATCTGTTGCATTTTCTACACTAATAATGAACTATTCAAAAGAAAAATTAAGAAAATAATCTCATTTACAATTACATAAAAAAAAACCTACGAATAAATTAACCAAGGAAGTAAAAGACCTGTACTTGGAAAAGTTTAAGACATTGAAGAAGGAAATTGAAGAAACAAATAAATGGAAGCATATATCATGCTCATGGATAGGAAATAATCAACATTTAAAAAATGTTCATACTACCAAAAGGAATCTATAGATTCAACACAATTTCTATCAAAATACCAATGTCATTTCACAGAACTAGAACGAATATTCCAAAAATTTCTATGAAACCACAAATGACCCTGAATAGTCACAGCAATCTTGAGAAAGAAGAACAAAGTTGGAGGTATCATGCTACCTGATATCAACTATACTACAAGGCTATAGTAATCCAAACAGCAAGCTACTGTCATAAAAACAGACATATAGATCGCTGGAACAGAAGAGAGCCCTGAATAAGCCCACACCTATATGGTCCATTAATGTACAAAAAAGAAGGCAAGGATATACAATGGGGGTAAAGACAGCCTTTTCAATAAATGATGTTAGGAAAATTAAATATATACATGCAAAAAAGTGAAATTAGACCATCTTCTTACACCAGACACAAGAATCAACTCAAAATGGATTAGAGATTTAAATGTAAGACTTGAAACCATAAAACTCCTAAAAGAAAACATATGCAGTAAACTCTCTGACACTGCTCTTAGTAATACTTTTTTCTGATATATCTCCTAGGGCAAGGAAAACAAAAGAAAAAATAAATCAGACTACATCAAACTAAAAAGTTTCTGCAAAAGAAACCATCAACAAAATGAAAAGATAACCTACTAAATGGGAGAACATATTCACCAATGATACAGTCGATAAAGGGTTAATATCCAAAATTTATAAAAACTCATACAATTTAACACCAAAACAAATAATCCAATTAAAAAGTGGGCAGAGGACCTGAATACACACTTCTCCAAATGGGATACAGATGCCCAATAGACATATGAAAAGATGTTCAATGTCACTAGGCGTCAAAGAAATGCTAATTAAGACCTGGCCAGTGCGGCTCAGTGAATTGAGCATCATTCCCTGCACTGAAGGATCATCGGTTCTTTTCCAGGTCAGGGCACATGTCCAGACTATGGGCGAGATCCCTGCTCAGTCAAGGTCTCTCTCCCTCTCCTTTCCTCTCTCTCTATAATCAATTTTTTTAAAAAACACATTATTTTTGCCTCGCAGAGTGGCTCAGTTGATTGAGCACTGACTCATACACAGAAGGGTTGCTGGTTCCATTCTCAGGCAGGACACATTCCTGGGTTTTAGGTTTGATCACCAGTCACGGAACCTACAGAAGGCAAACAACAGATATTTCGTTCTCACATGAGTGTCTCTCTCTCTCTCTCTCTCTCTCTGTTCCTCTCTAAGCATGTCCTCAGGTGAGGATTAAAAAACAATAATGGAATAATAAAAAAATAAAACCACAATGATCTATCGCCTCACACAAGTCAGAATGGCTATCATCAATAAATCAACAAAAAACAAGCGTTGGTGAGAATGTGGAGAAAAGGGAATCCTCGTGCACTATTGGTGGGAAAGCAGATTGATGCGGACACTATGAAAAACAGTATGGAGTTTCAGTTAAAAAAATTAAAAATGAAACTGCCTTATGACCCCTGTGATTCACTTCTGAAGAAATATATCTGAAGAAATCTGAATATATGCACCTCTATGTTTATTGCAACATTATAAGCAACAGCCAAAATATGGAAGCAACCCAAGTGCCCATCAATAGTCAAGTGGATAAAAAGTGGTGGTACTTATATACATATTACTCGGCCATAAAAAGAAAGAAATCTTACCATTTGCAACAGTGTGGATGGACCTAGAGGGTATCATGCTAAGTGAAATCAGTGCCATATGATTTCATTTATATGTGGAATCTAAGAACAAAATTAACTGAGGAACCAATCAGAAACAGACTCATAGATACAGAAGATAGACTGATGGTTTTGAGGGGAGGAGGGTTGGGGTTTGGATGAAAACGATGAAAGGATAAAGTACAAATTGGCAGTTACGAAATAGTCATGGGGCTGTAAAGTATACCATAGGGAATACAGTCAGTAATACTAAAATAATTATGTACGGTGCCGGGTGTATACTGGAATTATCAGGGGGATCGCTTCATAAGGTATATAAATGTCTAACTACCATGCTCTACACTTTAAACAAATATAAAATAATACTGAATATCAACAATAATTTTTTAAAAATACAACAGCTAATATTGAGGAGGGTAAAAAATAAACGGTGTTCTCTCTCTGGGTTACTACGAGAATTGTGCATTTAAGGCTCTTAATACAGAGTTTAAGATACAGTAAATGCCAATATGTGTTAGGTACCTAAAAAATTCATTAGTCAAATCAGACGCAGGTTGTACAATAGAAATGAGGAAGTCCACTTCCACCCCTCGCCAGGGGGGCCAGGTTTCACAGAGGCTGCGGTCTTACCTGACAGCTGCCCACCTGGCAGCTACACTGCCCCTATTCATATTTCTTTTCCTGAAATTTCCTGCATCCAAATCCTGATCCAACATGTAGTCAAATATTAACATCTCTGCTATTTATTTGTGTACTCAGGTGAAGATTAAGTGCATCTGGCACACAGTGAACATCAGTTCTTTGTTAAGAACATTCTTCTTTGTTAAGAAAGGTACCAAAATAACTGGGCGTGTGGTCTTGCCAATAAACTATATATGGGAGAAAAAAAAAAAAATTACCTTGATGCATGACTTGGATTTGGATTTTAATTTTTATTCATTATAATTTTATTTTTTTAATAAAGTATACCAATGCAATTGCACCTTTCCCCCTCCGTTTCGTGTCAGATACACAGATCCTGAATACACAAAATGTCTGTTTCTCCTAGATGCGCAGGGTTTTTAACGCTGATTTATCGGATCCTTCATGGCTTCCCTAGCAAAGGCCCAGAGGCTGGGAAAGAAACCAGAGCATCCAGGAGGCTGCCAGCGCTCCTGGAGCCCTGAATTCTGCAGCCCCCACCCCAGCTGTTGGTGTCAACAGGGAGCCAGACAGCACCCGCTGGCCCCTCCGAGGGGCGGTGGAAAACAGAAAGCGTTTTCCTAGACTTCCAGCCAGAGCCGGGAGCCGCCCGCCGCCAGAGGAGCCCAGCGGCGCGTCCCAGCTGCGCTCCCATGAAGACAAAGGTTTCGCGGCACGCATCTCCGCAGCCCCAACGTGGCAGCACCCTTTTTTCCCCAAAGGCGTCGAACCAGAGAACCAGAAAGTCAAGAGCCTGGAGGCCACCCTTTGGGAGGCGACATTCTCTTTTGGGAAAGGTGAAGCTCCGAGACGAAAGCGCCGGGAGAAAGCCCGGCTCCAGAGCAGGGCGGTGCGAGCGGCAGCCGGGCGCACGCAGCCCGCCGCCGCCGCCGCCGCCGCCGCCCGGGCCACCGGTGCCGCGTCGCCCACCCCGCGCCCTCCGGCCCCTGCCCGGCCCCGCTCACCCGCCTCTCCATCCTCGCCGCCGGCCGAGCAGGGTGGCCCCGCGCCCGGGACGCCCAGGGGGTCTCGCGCCGGCCCGAGCGCGCAGCAGCTCCCGCGCGGCTGCCCACCGCCGACTCGCAGCCGCTCCTCCCACCCGCGATGGCGGGCGCAGAGATGTGGGCAGGTGGGATTTCCAATTCAGCCGCCAATACTTTTATTAATCATCCTTTTCCATCTTCATACCACTTGGTATTTTTCAGAGATGCGCTTTTGGGAAGAAAAAGACTCACCGCCCCTCCCCCATTTCATTTAAAAAACAAAGGGGCGGGCAGAGACCAGAATAAACTGCCTTAGCAAGAATGGCTGTCGCAGTGGTGAGTGGGCATGTTCGGAATCGATTCTTTTTGGAAATTGTTACTGTTTCCTCAACTGTTACCTCTAAAAATGAAAAACGATTTTGAAGCTGCATTTAACCAGAAAACATTTTTTTAAAAAACATATACATTTTTAAATTAAATTTTTCTTTTTGTTTTATTTTATTTTACTTTTTTCATCACCATTTATCCCCTCCTTGCCTTTATTTTTATGTAGGATCAATTATTGAAGCAATAAATTCTGTAATAAGCTCCCCTTTCATGATGTGACCCTTTTTTTTCTTTAAAAAGTGAGGAATTTTCTTCCACTTGTATTGATGATAAGAATTCTTATTTTAACAAGTTCCAGAGTTCTTAACTCTTTTTTAAAAAATATATCTTTATTGATTTCAAAGAGAGGAAAGAGGAGGGAGAGAGATAGAAAATCAATGATGAGAGAACCATTGATCGGCTGCCTCCTGGACACCCCAGACTGGGGATGGAGCCCACAACCCTGGCATGTGCCCTGACCTGGGATGGAACCTGGATCTCCTGGATCCTAGGCCCACGCTCAACTGCTGAGCCATGCGGGCCAGAGTTCTTAACTCTTAAAAAAAAAAAAGATTAATAAAATGTTCATCTCATGGAATGCCAAACAGGATATGTAACAGAAAGCCAACTTATAGGGAAATTCAAATGATGAAATCAAGAAAATGAAAACGAGCCTGGCATGGACCTAGGATCGAGGAGATCAAGGTTCTATTCCCGGTCCTGGCACAGGCCCCCCGTTGCAGCTCAGTCCAGGGTAGGGGGCCTGCAGGTGGCAGCCTATCAATGACTCATCACTGACGTTTCTCTCTCCCTCTCCCTCTCCCTCTCCCTTCCTCTCTCTGAAATCAATAAAGATATATTTTAAAATATACATGTATTTGAAAAAGAAAATTCTAAAAGCTTCAAAAAATGAAGAGAGAGACACAAAGGAAAGAGAATCAAAGTGACATTAAAGGTCACAAGGCAGTGCTGTATGCCAGAGGGCTGTGAGTTAAATTTTCAAAGTGTTGGGGAGGTAAAAAGAACTTTGAATTCCACTTTGTCTTTTATAAATATGGCTACAGAGTTATATATATATATATATATTTTCTTCAGCAACAGTTGACATTCAATATTACATTAGGTTCAGGTGTACAGCACAGTGGTTAGATATTTATGTAACTTACAAAGTGATCCCCTCAATATGTCTAATACATAGTTACTACAATATTATTAACTATATTCCCTATGCTGTACTTTACGTCCCCTTGACGATTTTGTAACTGCTGATTTGTACTTCTTAATCCTTTTACCTTTTTCACTCAGTCCCCCAAACACCCTTTCCTCTGACAAATGTAAGTCTGTTCTCTGTATCTATGAGTTTGTTTCTATTCTGTTGGTCAGTTTATTTTGTTCTTTGGATTCCACGCTATTCTTTGTCTGACTTACTTCACTTAGCACGATACCCTCTAGGTCCATCCATGTTGTTGCAAATGGTAAGATTTCATTCTTTTTATGGCCGAGTAATATGTATATATGTATCACCACTTTTTTATCCACTCGACTATTGATGGGTATTTGGGTTGCTTCCATATTTTAGTTGTCACAGTAAACATAAGGTGCATATATTCTTTCAATTTAGTGTTTTGGGTTTCTTTGGATGTATATCCAGACGTTTTACTTTTTCATGATTTAGCCTTGGTAGGTTGTATGTTTCTAGGACTCTATCCATTTCTTCTAGATTATCCATTTTGGGGCATATAATTTTTTTTTAATAATTTTTAAATTTTATTTTTGTTTAAAATATTACAGATGTCCCTTTTTCTCCCCAATGACCCATTCCACCCTGTCCCATCCCCCTCCCCAGTCCCTCTCTGCACCATTGTCCGTGCCCTTGGGTTGTGCATATATGCATATAAATTCTTTGGTTACTCTCTCCCCCTCCACCCACCCGCCCTCCTTCATCCCTCTGACATTCGTCAGTCTGATCCATGCTTCCATGTCATTGAATCTAATCTGTTCATCAGTTTATTAAGTTCTTTAGATTCTACGTATAAGCGAGATCATGTGATGTTTGTCTTTCTCTGCCTGGCTTATTTCACTTAGCATAATTTTCTCCAGGTCCATCCATACTGTCCCAAAGGGTACGAGATTCTTCTTCTTTACAGCTGCGTAGTATTCCATGGTGTAAATCTCCCACAGCTTTTTTATCCACTCATCTACTGATGGGCACTTGGGCTGTTTCCAGATCTTAGCTATTATAAACTGTGCTGCTATGAACATCGGGGTACATATATTCTTTCTGATTAATGTTTCAGAATTCTTAGGATACATTCCTAGGAATGGAATCACTGGGTCGAACGGCAGCTCCATTTTTAATTTTTTGAGGAAGCTCCATACTGTTTTCCACAGTGGCTGCACCAGTCTGCAGTCCCACCAGCAGTGTCCCAGGGCTCCCCTTTCTCCACACCGTCGCCAGCACATGTCGTTTGTTGATGTGTTGATGGAGCCATTCTGACAGGCGTGAAGTTACACCTCATTGAGGTTTTAATTTGCATCTCTCTGATGATTAGCGACGTCGAGCATTTTCTCATGTGTCTGTTTTCTTTTGCTGTACAGAAGCTTTTTAGTTTGATGTAGTCCCATGTTTATTTTTTCCTTTGTTTCTCTTGCCCTAGGAGATGTATCAGTGAAAAGTCCACTACAGGGGATGTCTGTGACTTTACTGCCTATGTTTTCTTCCAGGATTTTTATGGTTTCTTGACTTACATTTAAGTCTTTTATCTATTTTGAGTTTATTTTTGTGTGTGGTGAAAGTTGGTGGTCTAGTTTCATTTTTTTTGCATGTATCTGTCCAATTTTCCCAGCACCACTTATTGAAGAGACTGTCCTTACTCCATTGGATACTCTTGCCTCCTTTGCAAATGTTAACTGGCCATAATGGTGTGGGTCTATTTCTGGGGTCTCTATTTTGTTCCATTGATCTATATGCCTGTTGTTGTACCAATACCAGGCTGTTTTGATTACAGTGGCTTTGTAATACAGTTTGAAGTCCGGTAATGCGATCCCTCCCACTCTGTTTTTTTTTCTCAAGATGGCTGCTGCTATTCGGGGTCTTTTTTGGTTCCATATAAATTTTCGAAATGTTTGTTCTAGGTCTGTGAAATATGCTGTTGGTATTTTGATAGGAATTGCATTGAATTTATAAATTGCTTTGGGTAGTATGGACATTTTAATGATATTAATTCTTCCAATCCATGAGCATGGTATATTCTTCCACTTGTTTAAATCTTCCTCTATTTCTATTTTCAGTGTCACGTAGTTTTCCAAGTATAGGTCTTTTACATCCTTGGTTAAGTTTATTCCTAGGTATCTTATTTTTTTAGTTGCAATGGTAAATGGTACTGCTTTTTTAGTTTCTCTCTCTGAAAGTTCATTGTTGGTGTATAAGAATGCCATTGATTTCCGGATGTTGATTTTGTATCCAGCTACCTTGCCAAATTTATTTATCAAATCTAGTAGTACTTCGATGGAGTCTTTAGGGTTTTTTATGTACAATATCATGTCATCTGCAAATAACGACAGTTTTACTTCCTCCTTTCCAGTTTGGATACCTTTTATGTTTTCTTCCTGTCTGATGGCTATGGCGAGGACTTCCAGTACTATGTTGAATAAGAGTGGTGAAAGTGGACACCCGTGTCTTGTTCCGGTTTTTAATGGAAATGGTTTTAGCTTTTGCCCATTGAGTATGATGTTGGCTGTAGGTCTGTCATATATGGCCTTTATTATGTTGAGGTATAATCCCTCTATTCCCACTTTGCTGAGAGTTTTTATCAGAAATGGGTGCTGGATTTTGTAGAATGCTTTTTCTGTGTCTATTGATATGATCGTATGATTTTTGTCCTTCATTTGGTTTATGTGATATATCACATTTATTGATTTGTGGATGTTGTACCAGCCTTGCATCCTTGGAATAAATCCCACTTGGTCATGATGTATGATCTTTTTAATGTATTGCTGGATCCGGTTTGCTAGTATTTTAGTGAGGATTTTAGCATCTATGTTCATCAGGGATATTGGCCTGTAATTTTCTTTTTTTGTAGTATCTTTATCTGGTTTTGGGATTAGGATGATGCTGGCCTCATAAAAAAAGTTTGGGAGTTTTCTGTCCTCTTGAATTTTCTGGAATAGTTTGAAAAGAATAGGTGTTAATTCTTCTTTGAATGTTTGGTAAAACTTGCCTGTAAATCCATCTGGTCCAGGACTTTTGTTTGCTGGGAGTTTTTTGATTACTGCTTCAATTTCATTAGTTGTTATCAGCCTATTCAGGTTTTCTGCCTCTTCTTGATTCAGCTTTGGAAGGTTGTGTGCTTCTAGGAATTTGTCCATTTCCCCCATGTTGTGCAATTTGTTGGCATATAGTTGCTCATAATACTTTCTTACAATCCTTTGTATTTCTGTTGGGTCAGTTGTTATATCGCCTCTTTCATTTCTGATTTTATTTATTTGGGTCCTCTCTCTTTGTTTCTTAGTGTGTCTGGCTAAAGGTGCATCAATCTTATTTACCTTTTCAAAGAATCAGCTCTTGTTCCTTCTTCTATGCTCTTCCTTCTTTCACTGTCCCAAGTATATTTTTTCTGCCATCATGGATCCAATAGCCCTTGCCTTTGGATTTCCCCATCCATTCCCTTTTCCTTAAATAAATTCAATTTTTCTTTATTCACCATCTGAAATGGCTATTTAGCCTGTCTGCTCACCACCAACCTTAACCTTTCAGAAAGTAGTTGGTTTGCCCCTTTTATTCCCCATTGATCCCCTCCATCCTGCATCCCCCCACCCCAGCCTTCACCACACTATTGTCTGTGTCCATGGATTATGCATATGTGCATATAAATTCTTTGGTTCAAATACATTCTCTGATCTAGGGATTTAATGACATTGGTGTATCCATAGATGAACACACCCAAACACTCCCCTTTGTGACCAACAAAGTACATTGCAATGCACTGCCACTGTAAGAGTATGCTGTGAATAAAAAAGTGGGAGATTCAGATTAAAATTGTCTTGAGAGATGGATCAAAATATCTTTTCAATGCTTAATTCAGCATATAAATTCACCAATTCAGAACTTGCATGTTATTTCTACCCTATAGTAGCGAGAGTCATAACTGAGGATTTCTCCTTTAAGGAACATCCCCTCTATACTAGCAAGTGTATATCTCTTGTCCTTACTTGCACTGTAACTTTCAGATTCATATATATAGGTAGTTGACATATTTCTTTGGATGTCAAATAAACATTTAAAAATTAACATGTTCAAAATAGAATCCTTGGTCCTTCCTCCAAAGTTTGTTCTTCCTCTGATCTTTCCTATGTTTGTGAGTTTCCTTTATCTATGCCAAAAAGTTTAGAATCATCAGGATAATTTTTCTCTTTCACTCTTTTTCCAGATCTTATCCATCAGCAAATCTTATCATCATAAACATATCTGTAATCCCTCAATTCCCACTGGGACAATTCTAGTCCAGGCCACTATGGATTCCCATCTTGTCCACATTTCTTCCAGAGAGATCTTTTTAATGTATTAATTAGATCCTTGTACTCCCTTGTTTTAAATGCTTCAGTGGATTGATCTTGCAAGTAGTAGAAACCCCCTGTGGGCTTAACCTGTACTGGCCCCAATCTCTATTTCTAAATCATTGTCTTATCCACACTGACCTCTTCTTGGGACACACTGAACTTATTCCCACCTTGGGATCTACACGAACACTTCCTTTTCTGTCTGGAACACTCTTCACCATGAACTTCATTCACAACTTTTTTTTTTACCCACTTCTTAGGTCACTTCTTCAGAGAGACCACTCAACATAAACTACCCTTATAGTTTTATCAACAATATCATTTTACTTTTTATTTTTAATTTATTTTTTGTTAATTTTCACCTGAGGATATTTTTTCCATTGATTTTTTTTTTTTTTTTTTTTTTTTTTTTTTTGAGAGAGAGTGGAAAGGAGGGGACAGAGAGAGAGAATGAGAGAGAAACGTCGATGTGAGAGAGACACATGATTGGTTGCCTACCTCACATGCTCCATCTGGGGCCCAGGATTGAAACTGCAACCCAGATACATACCTTTAACTGGGAATCGAACCCCAGACTCTTCAGTGCACCAGCGGATGCTGCAACCACTGAGCAACACTGGCCAGGACTTACTTTATTTTCTAAATAATGCTTATCACTACGGAGTATTTTTTCATTTTTGTTTGTTTTTGTTTATTTTATGTCTTTTTCATTGACTATCTCCACTGAGATGTAAGCTTCTGAAGGCAAAGAACCTGTCTATTTTTTTGTACCTCTGAGAACAATGCATTGCAGTATAGACACTCTAGAAGTATTTGTTGAATAAAAGAGTTGATAATTTATTATATCAGCTCTGTAAAGTAACACCCCGTTCATCTTTCTGTGGCTTTTTGGGGTAGATTTATCTCAATCTTCCAATCTCAGCCTCTTTCACAACTCAATGAACCCCCTCCCACCAGTTGTCTAAAGTTGATGCTCTCTCCTGTCAAAAATTTGTCCTCAAGAATCTTAAACTTAATTCACCATAAGCATTAATGATTACTAACTGCTTACCTTTATAACAATCTCAATTAGGATACCATTAAACAAGGATATATCTTTGACTGCAAGAATTGCCAAGCATATGGAAAAGAGTTTTCAGTGATGATTCTTTCCGTGACAAATTTTCTAGAGCCCTTGGAATTTTGTTTTTCCAGATTTGAAAATAGCCATATTTTACCAACTTCTCTATCACAGACAAGTAGTGCTACAACTTATTTTTTCTTTCTCTGAGGAATATAAACAATGATAAAATACAAAAATTGTAGATACAACTGTAGCCTGACATATTAGAAGAGCCAGAAGTACCTGGAAAACACAAACCAGAAACATGTTCTTTATGACTATGCTTCTTTACTTTACACAGTACTGCCATTTTGGCACCTTTAATCTCCAATGCTCTTTTGATACATGATTGCTTTGTTGACATTCAAGTTGATGTTATGAGATTATTTACCATATTCCATTTTATAAAAGAATATACTAATGCATATTCAAATTGAAGAGAGATATTTAATATTATCCTATCACTCTCAAGAACAAAAAAAAGATAGAACCATCTAAATAACCACCTAGTTATAAGGACCTAAAAATGTTTAAACAAAATGTATTAGTCACTTGATGAAATATTGCTCAATTACTAAATGAAAATTTCCAACTCTTTAATATCCTCTAAAAATAAATGTATAATCATAATTATTAGTAGTTAAGATTAATGTTTTAAGCAATGTAATAAGCATTTTATAAGGATTATTTGCATCAACTAGGAGAGTTCAGTTATCAGATACAAATGGGAAAATGGAAGCTCTGAGATGTCAAAAAAAATTGCCCTAAAATACGAAGTGATTAGGTGGCAAAACTGGGAAGCAAATTCAGTTCTGACTCCAAAGCCTGCACTCTTAAGAAAAAATTGTACAAATTGTAAAATTTTACGTATCAAGATTTTACAGTAACTATTTTGACCACAGCGTTCCTAAATTGGATTACAGTAGTCCCTCCCTTACCTGCAATCTCAGTTTGAAAATATTACATGAAAAATTCCAGAAATAAACAATTGATCAGTTTTGAATTGTGTGCTGTTTTGTGGTGAAATCTCACACCGTTTCGCATGCTTTGCTCCATCCCGCTGCGTCCTGACAGGGATGTGACTCGCCCCTGTGCGCAGTGGGTCTGCACGGTGTATGCTGCAATGCACCCATGGTCACTTAGCAGCCATCTCGGTTATCAGATCGACACTCAAGGTATCTTAGTGCTTGTGTTCAAGCAACACCCATTTTACCTTATAATGGCCCCAAAGTGCAAGAGTAGTGATGCTGGCAGTTTGAATATGCCAAAGAGAAACTATAAGGTGCTTCCTTTAATTAAAAAGGTAAGTTCTCAACTGAATAAGGAAAGAAAACAGTCGTATGCTGAGGTTGCTAAGATCTATGGTAAGAATAAACCTTCTATTTGCGAAATCGCGAAGAAGAAATAAATTTGTGCTCGTTTCGCTGTTGCACCTCAAACTGCAACAGTTACAGCCACTGTGTGTGGTAAGTGCTTAGGTATTTTGAGGGAGCTCACATCCACATAACTTTTATTACAGTACATTGTTATAATTGTTCTATTTTATTTTTATTTATTGTTAATCTCTTGCTGTGTCTAATTTATAAATTAAACTGTATTATAGGTAAGTATGCATAGGGCAAAAAACATAGTATATATAGGGTTTGGTACTATTTGTGCTTTCAGGGGTCCACTGGGGTTTGAGAATGTATATCCCAAGGATAAGGGGGGACTACTGTACAAACTCCACTTCTTTCTGTATAGCCTTCTGAGTACAACTTACATTTTTCATTGCAGTGTAAATTTAACAAAAGGTCATCATTATGATTATCAATGATAGTTCTTGGATATACTATAAAAACTAACCTATACACTGTGGATGGACCTTAAGGAAATTTGCAGTTACTTTAAATGGCATGAACTATGGTGCATTTTGCATCCTTAGGTCTGCTCATGATAGATTCCCTGTCCTCTTTCTGATTGTCAGGCCGATGTCATTTCTCTGTTCATTGTAACTTCTCACCCTCTCTTCATTTGCTGCTTTGAATTTTCCATTACCACTGAAGGAAAGGAGAAATTCTAGTTAGCAATTGCTTCTTCCCTGATATACATTTAGAAAGTGCATGTGTTTTAGTTGAGGATCTTTGTGCCATTTATTTATTTATTTGTTAAATGTGGTTTTATTGACTTTTTAGAGAGAGAGGAAAGGAGAGGGAAAGAGAGATGGAAACATTGATGATAGAGAAACATTAACATCTATCGGCTGCCTCCTGCACACACCCTGCTGGGGATCGAGCCCGAAATCCAGGCATGTGCCCTGACTGGCAATCAAACCCGTGACCTCTTGGTGCAATGGTCAATGCTCAGCCACTGAGCCATATCAGCCAGGCTGTGTCATTTATTTTTGACTGTTCAGCATTTACATTATCTCAGCTTCTAGTTTTAGCTATGTTCTTTTTCAATGAGATACTACATAGCTCATTCAAAATATGCGGAGGAGGCTGAATGGGAAGAATTTGGCACTAAAATGTGAACA
The DNA here is from genome assembly GCF_054644295.1 of Miniopterus natalensis. Classification (NCBI taxonomy): domain Eukaryota; kingdom Metazoa; phylum Chordata; class Mammalia; order Chiroptera; family Miniopteridae; genus Miniopterus; species Miniopterus natalensis. The sequence continues at coordinate 36,680,249 of NC_142086.1, read as the reverse complement.
CAGCCCTGAAGTAAACAAAAATGGGGAAAGAAAGCTCTATTCAAGATTTCAGCAGAGTCAGGGATTTATGTCCCCCAAATTTGTCACACAGTTAAGGAAGAAAGAATCATCTTCTGAATTGAAATTTCATGACTGGACGCTTTGTTAGTCGTATCTTGATAATGTTCAGATGATTTTTTCCTTACTTATATTAGGTTTGACCTAGTGCATTTATATTAGGTTTAACCTTATAAAATTGCTTACTTTATAGATAAAAAAGATTGAATGTTATCAACATCATATGGTTCAATCTAATATTATTATAGGCACAGCTATTGAAAGAACTCTTAATGGTTGGCTTCAATGATTACCTGCTGGATTAAACAAATGTTGACAGTGCCACATACAGTGACAGTTATGGTTGTTAGTATCAAAAGAGATAAACTAATGTAGCCCAGACTAATGAGACATGAGACCAATTAAATAGGGTAAAAGGCAATAATAAGCTCAAGGAAAATATTATTGCCTATGAAACATAAAAAACAGGCTATTAATATATAACTAGTATATAATTAATGCCACTGGATAACTTACACCATTAGGAGGTAAACAGGTTTCCCCCACCATCACTGACATCCAAAGCTTATTCCGTAGTATTTACCCAAACATAAAGGAATCAAGAAAATGTGGGAAAATGCTAGAATGGGAGTAGAATTTCTACCTTTCTTCGGGAAGAATATATCTTCTGGAAGAAGAGATGGAAACTCTAGTTGGCAGATAAGCCAGGATCTCTTCTCTATTTCCATAGAAAACACCTACGGCTACATGATGGGAGTGGGAAACTGCTAAGTGAAATAAGTCAGTCAGAGAAAGACAAATACCATATGATTTCACTTATTTGTGGAATCTAATGAACAAAATAAAACAGAAACAGAGTCATAGATACAGAGAACAAACTGATGGTTGCCAAAGGGGAGGAGGGTTGGGCGACTGGGTGAAAAAGGCGAAGGGATTGAGAAGTACAGGTTGCTAGTTACAAAACAGTCATGTGGATGTTAGTACAGCATAGGAAATATAGTCAATAATATTGTAACAACTATGTATGGTGCCAGGTGGGTACTTGAATTATCGACGGGGGATCACTTTGTAAATTATATAATTATCTAACCACTATGCTGTACACCTGAAACTATTACAAAATAATGGTGAACATCAACTGTAATAGAAAAATGTAAAGCTAAATAAATATATAATTTAAAAACAGGCAAAAAATCTGAAGACAACTCACCAAAAATATATAAAAATGACAAATAAGCACATGAAAAGATGCACAAAACCTTTTGTCATTAGGAAATTGCAAGTTAAAACAATAATGAGAGTTCATTATATACCCATTAGAATAGCTAATTTTTTTAAATTGCAATACCAAATGCTGGTGAGAATGTGGACAAATACAGAAACTCTCATTCATCGCTGATAGGAATGAAAAATGGTACAGCTACTTTAAAAGACAGTTTAGCAGTTTCTTAAAAAACTAAACATACTCTTACCATATGATTCAGCAATTGTACTCTTAGGTATTTACTCAACTGATCTGAAAACTTATATTCACACAAAAAAGCCTACATACCTACCCAGCGATCCCACTTCTGGGAATATATCCTAAGAATCCCAATACACCAATCAGAAAGAATATATGCACCCCTATGTTCATAGCAGCACAATTTACAATACCAAGATCTGGAAACAGCCCAAGTGCCCATCAGTAGATGAGTGGATAAAAAAGCTGTGGTGCATTTACACAATGGATACTTTGGGGCTATAAAAAAGGAGCTCTTTCCTTTTGCGGAGCATGGATGGACCTGGAGACTATTATGCTAAGCGAAATAAGCCAGTTAGGAAAACATCACATTATCCCACTTATATGTGGAATTTAATGAACAAAATAAACTGATAAACAGAATAGGTCCAGAGTCATGGATGCATTGAACAGAATAACAGATCTTAAAGGGAAGGCGGGGGAGGAGGGGACAGGAAGAGATTAATCAACGATTGTATGTGCATATTGCATAACCCAGGGACACTGACAATAGTGTGAGGAAGGCCTGGAATGGGGTGGAGGTTGGGTGGAGAAGGGCAAAAAGGGAGAAAATGGGGGACATCTGCAATACTGACAACAATAAAAAAATTAAAATTTAAAAAAATGGCAAAAGGAAAAAAACACCTACATACAGATGTTTATAAAAGCCTTTTAATAATCACCATGTTAGTACATGCAGACCCAGGGGAAGGTCCTGGGACTGGTACTCTGCCTCCACAAATGGAGGGTAGGGAAACACAGAAGAAAGCAGCTGGCCGTTCCAGTCTGGTAATTAATGGATTTTATTAAGGGATGCCTGTCTTGGGGGGTTGCAAGATGACATGGATCCTTGAGCCGCTTAGCAGGCACCAGAGAATCACATTGGGGAAGGAGAGGGATAATCATGTGCACAAGAATGTGACTGCTACCAGGTACAAGAAATTACTTTACATGCTTGGCCGGCTCAGAACAACCAGAATGTTTTCTAGACCCAGCTCATACCAGGAGGCAGCAGAGGGGTGCTGGTCTGTGTCAAAATGCATGGTAAGATCTAAACAATCTCCAAGACAGTTTCATGATGAACGTTGTCCCTCCTGCCTGGGTCCAGCTTGTGGGTCAGTCAGCAGCCACACCATGGAGCAGTCTCTCTTTCCACACCCCACCCCTCTTGACTAGCTCTTAGAATCTCACATGCCCCCCTCCTTTGCCAGGTACCCTGAGCACTCAGCAGGGGGTTTCAACAGCAGGGAGGTAGCTGGCTTGGTTGCCCGTTGACGGCATCGGAGACGCAGTCCACAGCAAAAATATAGACACATGCAAGAAAAAAGACAAGAGAAGCAGTCCAAGTATCAGTAATAATTTTTTTTACCATGTTCCCAAAGAGCCAAAACAGTGTACTAGTAGTCACCTTGGCTTGGGGTTGGGTCACTTAAGGCATTTATTTGGGTTTTCATGTGTGAACAAAGAAGAGATATGAACAGATTCATCTGGTATAAAAACAGCATTTAGTTTGGATGATGGCACAGGTGCCCCCTTGTGAAGCTGGAATGATATTTAAGGCCATCCTATTTTGTAGAACAGATTTTCTCATTAGGGACATTTCAGTATTTAACAAGGACAGACTGCGGACTATCACTGAGAGTTTGTTGAGTAAATTTAGTCAGGGTTCCTATGTGTATGGTTATATCTTCCAAGAATGAGTCCATTGCAAGAAGACTTTCCGTCAGACTCCCCATCTGTAACCACATATCACGATAATGGCAGTCTAAGGTTGGAAAAACAAATATTTAGCAGGGACTTGAATGGTGAGATGTTCTCCTTCTCTGAGAATTACACTTGTAGCCTGATCTTCAGATGTTAATGCAGCTACAGCCTTAGGAACTTGGCCAGGCTGTGTAAACTGCACTATGTTGGTGAGGGGAGGTGGCACTACAGAGCATAGGAGGTGAATAGTCAGGGGAATATGCTAGACTAGGACCCCTACCGTCTCCTCTCTTTCAGTGGTGCACGTCAAAGTCCGCATATTGTGTGTTTCCACAGGTTCTGATTGCATTAGAATAACAAGATCCCACTGGGGGCTGAGCAGTTCCTCCCCACCCATGGGCAGGAAGTAACTGACCCATCCTGGTTCATGTTCCATTGCACATCCCGGTAAACAGTGCCCTTTCCAGAGAAAAAGGGCTTGGATCATAGATCATTCATCCAGGGCAAGTGTCAGGACTCCTGCCGTGTCCTTTGTTTTCTACTCCTTTACCATGTTAGGTGTGTCTTCCTGAGTTTCTAATCTGGTATACGGGGCAGTAGCCCTCATGGGTTGGTTATTAAAATGTATACATGCCTAGGAAAGTACCCATACATATTAACTTTTCTAGTCCCTTTGTAGTAGCAGCTTGATCACCTGACCTACGTGCAAAGGCTTGAGTTAAGCCAGAGGCAGTGTCAACACAAAGCAGACCATATTTGCAGCCTTTAATCAAGGGAAGAGAGCTGACGTCAGCCCCTTACCAGTTGGGTGCTTCAGTGGATGGCACCAGATTCTCATGGCAATTGTCTAGGGCATGTTTGGAGCAGACAGGACAGAATGCAACTGCATTAACCAGATCACTGCATTTTAAAGGCAGCCCTGCCTCCTTAGACATGCACCATCTCACTCAGATACTCTGGTGCCCACTCTTCCCAATCTGTTATGTCAACTTGATAAAGCACATATTTTTGCCATAGCATGCAGTTTCTGGTTACCCTCTGGGCAGGGTCATGGAAAACAATATCTGCCTCCCTCAGGCTCTTGCAGGCAGTGCGAATATTTTTCCACATCTCTTGTCCCCATAAAGGTTTGTTCATAACCTTCCACCTCTCTGTCTCCCATCGACTGAGCGACAAGGTCACTGTAACACAGCCCAATGATCAGTGTACAAAATCAACAACCAGGGTTCATGTGTAAGGTCTAATCAGACAGCTCTTAATTCAACCCATTGGCTACTGTGGTTTGTCCCTGTTTCCATCCAGATAGTATCAGGGGACTGTTAGATGGCAATTGTCATCCAGAGACAGAACCAGCAGTGTACCCGGATCCAGCAGAATTCGCCCTATTCCTTCTTTACAGGTTAAGGGACCAGCACAGGGATGGGAGCAGTAGCTTTTGGAGGATCTATGTATTCAACAGGACCTAGCAGTGACTGCATCTCTAAAGACAGAGGGTTATTTGACAGAGCACTCCTCTGCTGTAAGCAAGCACGCTATTTAGTCTGCGTAGGAGGCTGAGCCACGGAGAGGCGGGTTGGTGGGATGTTGATCCAGCCCTTGATGGAAAGGCAAGTTCTTCCTGTAGCCAGCTGTTCCCTACGAAGTGGCTCCACCTGCAGGAGCGCTGGATAAACTGCCAGAAGTTGCTGCTGTATTGGGATTCATCTGTTCTCTTCCCCTTTCCGCAGCTGGGACCAGAACCAAGGGTCACTATTTTCTTTTGCTGCATTTGACATAATGCCTATCTCATGTCTTCTGGGGTAATCAAACCGAATGTAAACGGTAACCCATGTTTGAGATTCCAAGGGCTTTGATCTGCTTGACCGGTTTTTTTATTTTCTTGAAAGTGGCATGCTGTTCTGTTACCCAGTCCCATGCATCTCTCTGTCTCTCTCTCTTTTTACTAAAGGGTATAGGGATGAAGGTAGGGTGATAAATGAGGTATAAATGTTCACCAGTATCCCTAGAGCCCACAGAAACCTGTACCTTCTTTGCATTTTTTTGGCATGGGGTAGGCTCACTGGCTACTGTGAGGTACTTTATCTGTGACAGCCTCGGAACAACACGAATCTGACCCACACGGATATGACTCCCAAGAACTTCACTGCAGTGTCTGAACCTTGGATTTTTTTCAGATTCACTGCCCGTCCCCTCTTTTGTAGGTGTTCCAACAAGGCCTGCAGGGTTTTCTGCAGTCGAGGCAAATCTTCACAGGTTAACATTATGTCATCAATATAATGGGCCCATTTTACTGGGGTCAGGAAAGAAAACAGTGACAGATCCTGGGCCACCATTCCATGGCATATGGTGAGGCTATTATATAACCTCGAGGAAGCACTTGGAAAGTCCATCATTTTTCCTCCCAGGTAAAGGAAAATTGATCTTGGGACTCCATAGTTCGGGGGTGTGCTTAAAAAAAAAAAGACAGTGGCTAGGTTCAGCATAGCATGATATGCTCCTAGGACCACAGCCAAAGTAAAATGAAACCTCAGAGGGCTCCCCTAAATCTGTTGGGGTGTCTGCTGGAGGAGCCATGGGTATTAGGCAGTACTGCTGTTCTGGTTTTTAAGTTTTCCATAATCCCACTAGCTCTGCATCAGGCTGACAATCAGTCCTCCCTTGCTGGGTGCTCGTGGCAACCAGGTCATGCCACATTGGCTTTCAGTTTATTCTCACAGGCCCTTTCTTCCCACCTGCTCTTGTTCCCCCGTTTTCTTTCGCTCTGAGTTCCAAGTCCTCCCCATAGCTCGAATGTGCTCTGGAGACTGGTGCATTTCCCGTAGATCTGCCTCTAGTTTCCTTTAGCTGGGCATCGGTAGCCAGTCAGACCGCCCAGAACTAGCCTACAGCTGCTGCCAGGTGCTTTCCTTCTTGGCTGCGGTGTGCGATGCGTAGTTCTTCAAATACATGAGGCCCGCTGGTGTTTTGGGGGTGTGCTTGTACACTCTGAAATGGATCCTCAAGATGCTAAGCAGACACCAGGCAATTATGTGCAGGGAGGGGAGGGAAGTGTACTAGTATGTAACTGCTACCCAGGTACGGGAAATTGCTTCACACGCTTGACCAGGTCAGAACAACCAGATTGTTTTCTGGATCCAGCCTGTACCAGGAGACCAGAGAGGAATGTTGGTCTGGGCTAGAACACAAGTGATTAATATCAAAACAGTCTTGAAAGGAGTTCCTTTTATCCTGGCTCCAGTTTGTGGGTCATACTGCCCTGGAGCAAAAGTTCTCCACACCCAAAACCAAAAGCCAGGAATTGTGGGCTCACAGGACACATGTCAGGAATTACAGGCTCGATCCCCAGTAGCGGATGTGCAGGAGACAGCTGATTGATGTTACTCCCTCTCCCTCTCCCTTCTTCTCTCTCTAAAAATAAAAAAGTCTTTTAAAAAGAGAAAAAAAAGAAATACATAAAAATAAATATATTGAAAAATATGTAAGACCTCTCCACCTAAATCTATAAAATATATCTGAAAAATTTTTTTAAAGGCTTAAATAACTGGCAAGATATACCGTCTATAGGTAGGAAAAAAACATAAATGTCAGTTCTTTCCAAGCTAAAATTTTGTCAATAAAAATTGAATAAAACTTTAAGCAGTTAAAAAAAATTTCTCAAATTGACAAGCTGAATCTAAAAAAACCAAAGCACTAAACTGAATATTTACTATCCAGACATTAAGCTAAAGTAATAAAATGTAATACTGACTCAGGGATAAGAAAATAGATTAATACAATGAAATAGAAAGTCAGAAATAGACTTGCTCGTATATGGTCATCTGATACATATGACAAATGAAAAACACAGTACATAGGATTGGGAAAAAGATGATCTTTCCAATAAATGACAAGTGTAAATTGGATACCTTTGTGGTATATATTGACTGCCATGTAAGACCAGAAACAAAATCTATTTCAAATGCATTAAAGATCTAAATATGAAAGAAAAAACACAGCTTTAAAAATAAAGTTTGTCTGAAGTAGCCAACAATTACTTAAATAAGACACACGTCAACAATTATTTGGTGCCTTATTTCTTTCTCAGTAATATGAAATGATAAAGATTCAGAGGTGAAAAAATGGCCTATTTTAGGACTTAATAACTTCAGCACTTCTAAAGATACATCTTCAGAAGTAAAAAGGCAGCCCACAAAGTGAGAGAAGATATTCACTATACATATATATAATAAAGGACTTGTAGCCTTATATATATGTGTGTGTGTGTGTGTGTGTGTGTGTGCAAAATATATGAATACGCACATCCAAAAAAGATAATGTTTAAATGATCAATAAACATATTTAAGATGCTCAACTTCCTTAGTCATTAAAGAAATGCAAATTAAAACCCAGACTTCATATGCACCAGAATGACTAACATAAAAGACAGAAAATACCAAATTTGGTGAGGTTGTGTAGAAAACACAATTCACATACACTCTGATGAAAGTGTAAATTGGAAAACCCTTTGACTGTATAATAAAGCTGAACACAGACATATCCTATGACCAGCTAATCTATTCCTAGGTATATACTGAATAGAAACATATTATGCTCTCCATACATATGGTCTCCAAAAACCATGTGCAAGGATGTTCATAGAAGCACTATTTATAATAGTCAAAACCAAGAAATTACCCAACTGCAAATCAGCAGTGGAAATGATAAATAAATTAGGGTATTTACACAATGGGACATTATACAGCAGCAAATTTCAACCTTTTTCATCTCGTGGCACACGTAAACTAATTACTAAAATTCTGTGGCACACCAAAAAATATATTGTTTCCTGATCTGACTCAAAAAAAGGTATAATTTTGATTCATCATACTAGATGGCTATTGCTTTGTTGGCTGTTGTCATTTTTGAATATGACAATCTAAGGGGAAAGATGTCAGTGCCCCTGACTATTTTAAATAGTCAAGTATTGCATGTTTTAAACATTCTTGCAGCACTAGTTGATAAAGCAATAACATGTGGGGAACTACATCTACCCTTTACCCCTATATGGATAAAGCTACCAGTATATTATTGAACCAAAAAACCAGACACAATTTTTTTAAAAAAATATATCTTTATTGATTTCAGACAGAGGAAGGGAGAGGGAGAGAGATAGAAACATCAATGATGAGAGAGTCATTGATCGAGCCCACAACCCGGGCGTGTGCCCGGACAGGGAATCGAACCCCGATTACCTGGATCCTAGGTCGACGCTCAACCGCTGAGCCACGCCAGGCTGGGCCAGACACAATTTTTGTAATTGTGCTTACCACACCCCTTCATCATTATTTGTTCATATGCTTGTCTCCCCCGCTAGTCTGAGTTACTTGACAGAACTAGTCTTCTCCAGTTTGCATTTTATATGCTGAAGTAAATTAAGGAGAAGTAACATGAACATACTGGTTTTCCCTACTTGTCACACTCCTTTTGTCCTCAGCATATGTCATCCCTCATTCAACTTTTGATTAAACCATCTGATTGAATTCAAAGGATACTTCCCCCAGGAAAAACTCCTTAAGTGGAAGTTATCACATTTTTTTTTTTTTCTTTTCTGAATTCCAACACAACATTTATTATCATCTTTACCATGGACCAAAACTGATTTTAGGTGGTTTTGAGTTAAATATCTGTAATCAAATAATTTTAAATGGCTAGAAAATAACAGGACTTGAATATTTATTAAAATCTTAATGTGTCTCAAGAGTACCTCAGTATGGAACATTAAGCAAACCCACAAAGGAAATAAACAGATTTGACAACATAAAAATTAAAAAAGAAACTTCTTAACCATCACAAATAGCCTCAAAACAAGTCAGACTCAAGCTTAAAAGCAAATGGGCTGCAAGGAATAATGCAAAACTACCTACCTAGCTACCCTGCAAAGAGCTCACTTGCTTCCAGCAGGTTTGTGGTCTCTAGCATGAGCTACGTGGGCTCCCTTCGGAAGCAGTGCTTCCATTCTTTCATTCTCTGTTGACTAAGTCACTGTTAGAATTATGCTCAACTTAAGCTGTTTGCCAGTTGCCAACAACTTGGATAGCGACATGGCTGGCATGCAGAGCCAAACGTAGTGTCCTGGTCGCCTAACTTTATAAAAGTAAAAATGACGATAGAGCCTGCTAATTATTCACCACTGATTCCCAAACTAATGCATTTGAGAGAAAAAATGAAGAGTTACCTGATCCTGGCCCCAAGATGAGGGGCTGGAGAACAGGGTAGAGTGGAAATTCCGTGAAATTAGATGATAAAATCTTCACTAACACTTGGAGTATTTTCTTTTCTAACTGAAATCTAGCATTGAAATAAAATTGTTAGTTTTTTTGCTATTGTACCCAAAGGTGTAACTCATTAACTACTTGCTCTGAAAGTTCGTTAAAAATGTATTCCTCCTTAATTCTGAACTTCCTTGTCTACCTGACCTACAATTTTATTCAGAATCTTAGGTCTATGCATATAATTTTCTTAAACATACTGCTTGTTATTTTGCAGCTGTCACATCATTCCACACACAGACTCTAAAACCTTCCCCGCTGGCTTGAAAGAACATTTAATTAGCTTTTCTTTTAGGAGTGTTACTACCCTTTCCCAGTCTTTTATGTTCTGTTATTTATGTACATGATAAATATCACACTAGTTTATCCATAATGAGTAAGGGTGAGTGATAAGACTGCTCTACACAGAAGTATGCCATGTTTCTAAAAATCATTTCTCTTGGCATCCAAATTCCTACAATCTACCTCCTAAATATCTGATAGAAAATTAAAAAATAAGTTCCCTGCAGTATCATTAAAGTCTCTAATTAAATGCTACTTACACATTAAAATGAAATATAGAAAACCAGATACAGATTGTTTTCATCTTATAAACTCCTCTCTCTACATACTGCTTTAAATAGAGAGAAAGCCCCCCTTCCCCGGTGCTTTTGATTTCTATTTTCCTCCCTTAAATTCCAACCCAGACACCTGGGTTATGCACAGGAACTCATACCAGCCTCCCCAGAATGTCAACCTCCTGCTGAGAGCCTGAAAAGCAGTGCTAACTCACTACTAGTTCACAGCGTACTTTTGAACAACTCATTTGAAAGTGAAGATGTATTCCTCCTGCACTTCTGCCACCGCTGGTTTAATGATTAGTGTCTTCTGGACTGAATGCTCTGTCTTACAAGTTAGGGTAGTGATCCGTAGCCAGATAGTCTTAGAATTACACTTAATTAGCCAAACAGACTAGGGGTGGGGGTGGAAGCCAGGCCAAACACTGTCCTCAGAGAAGCACAGAAGGGCTTGCCCTCTCTGGAGTGAGATCATTACCCAACCTCCATCTCACAGTCATATACCTGTAACCCCCCCCACCCCCCCACCCCCCCACACATAAAATAATGTGTGCACACACAAGACACATTTTGGGCAATAGCCTTCTCTTTTCCCTTTTGCCACTCATAAATCCCTGTAAAAAAATTACCTTCCCCTCTCAGAACTTGCCCTCTGCGTTTGCCTCAGAGGAAACTAAGTCCTCCGTTGGCCTGGATGGTTGCAGCCCATCCCCCTGTCCCCCACCAGCATTCCTATGGCTCTAGGTGTTGGAGGTGTTTCTTCTCTGTCTCCCCTTAAGAGAAACCTTCCCTCTACCTAAATTTCAGCCTCTACACCTACACGCTAAGCTCCCTACCCATGTGAGAGCTGTTGGCCGTTAATGAGACAGAGAAAACTCAGTTCCCAAAGGGAAAGGAAACGGATTCTATGAATCTAAGACCCCTGGTGTTGGGAGCCATTCCTGAGAGAGAGGGAGGTGCACTGTGAATAAAGAGGTATTAGGATTAGGCGCCTAGCTTCTGAGTCTGTGAGTAGCAACGCTGCTATGCTTGGAAACAGAAAATTCTATTGAGGTCAAGACCCAGTTTCTGATTCTTTTCTTGTGAGTAATAAAGATGTAAACACAGCATTAAAACTTTAAAGAATGACTGGGATTCCAGCACAATGTTCTAAAGCAAATCATGTCTTAAAAATTAAAAGACAGCGGGGGAGAAAGCATATTTGAAGAAATAGTGGCTGAAAACTTCCCATATTTGATGAGAAACATTAGCTTACATATTCAAGAAGATCAGCGAACTATGCAGAATAAACACAAAGAGATCCACACATAGACACATCATAATTCAACTGTAAAAGTCAAAGAAAGAATCTTGAAAGCAGCAAGAGAGAGCAACTCACGTGCACAAAAGATTTTCAACAATATTAACCTCTGGTTTTTCACCAGAAGCCACAGAGGTCAGAAGATATATTAAAAGTGCTACAAGAGAATAAATCAACAAAGAATTTCAGATTTGGTAAAACTATTCGCCAAAAAGGAAGGGGAAAAAAAGAGACATTCCCAAATAAAAAACAGAAAGAATTTGTTAATAGCAGATCTGCCTTATAAAAATACTAAAGGGACACCTTCAGGCTGAAATGAAACGATACACGTTATGGACTACGTGTTTGTGTTCTTTGAAAATTCAGAAGTTGAAATCTAATTTCCAATGTGATGATATTTGGAAATGGGACCTTTGGGAGATAGTGAGCCATGAGGGTGAGGCCCTTATAAATAGAATTACTGCCCTTACAAGAAGCAGTGGCTGGCTGTAAACCAGGAAGGGGGTTTTCAGCAAAACATGGCCACGTTGGCACCTTGATCTCTGACTTCCAGACTCCAGAACTGTGAGAAATAAATTTCTGTTGTTTATAAGCCACCCAGTTTGTGTAATTAGTTATAGCAGCCCAAACTAAGACACTATGAGGCAGTAACTGAAATGCACATGAAGAAATAAAGAACGTGATCAAGGTTACCGTATAGGTCAGTGTTCGGCAGTATAAATGGGGTACCCTTCTTCTTACTGCTCTTGCATGGTCTCCACTGGCAACATGAGGAGTAGCCTGTTTCACAGCTGAATGGCGGTGAATGTCCTGCCTTTCCCTGTGGCCTCCTCTGCCGCCCAGTGAGGAGGCCGGAGTACATTGTTTGACTGGTGCGAGTGGAAGTCCAGGCTCCCGCGTGGTCTCCACTGAATTGCAGGGTCAGGAGGTGCCTCTCTACTGCCTGGTGGGTGTAAAAGTCCCGGCTTCCACCAGGCCTTTTGTGTCACCATTCTGGTTGGTAAGGGTGGAGGTGGGACAGGGCTCTGGCACCTTGTGGTCCTGCATGGGTGAAGTCTAGGCCTCCCACTCAGCTTTTGCTGGTGTTTACTCTTGTTTGTGCGAGGGAGAGGGAGGTGAAAGATTTCCTGTGTGTTTGACAGAAGTACAGCAGCTATTGAAAAACGTTTTCCATCTTGCTTGGTTGCCCCTTTCCTAGTCCTTTGAGAGAACAGGCTTTTACTGGGTCTTTTAAAAATCTGTATTCATTGGCATTTTCATGTTACCAGCTTCTACAGTACCCAGTCTGAGATATAGGAGGTAAAAAGAAAATCCAGGGAACTCATCACTGTGTAGTTACTCAGGGCTCAAAGTCCATACTGTCTGGCTCCCCTCCCTTCATCTTTCAGAGTCTTTTCATATTTGTTCTATATATAATAGCCAGGGCTTTGGGCTGTATTTACTGAAAGGGACAGGGAAAAATACATAAGACTCTATCTTTCCCCAAATGGAAATCTCACATAATTCCATTTTTAACAATAGTCAACAGACTTAAACAGACACTTCACAAACAAGAATGGTCAATATACACATGAAAAAGTAAGTTCTCAACATTATCATTCATCAGTTAAATAACAATTAAATCTACCAATACAATAATACCAAACATCCAACAGAATAACTAAAAATTTTTAAAAATATTGCCAGTATCAAGTATTGCCAAGATTGCTGAGAGTTTAAAATTGGTACAATCATTTTGGCAGTATTTACTACAGTTGTATTTTGCATGTACTTTGACCCACTAATTAACACTTAGATGCACACCTAAGAGAAATGAATGGATATGTCCATCGAAAGATATACAACAATGTTACAGAAGCCTTATTCGTGGTAGCCAAAACTAAAAGCAACATTAATGTCCTTCAACCCTAGAGTAGATAAATAAACTGTAGTAATATTCATGAAATTAAATACTACACAGCAGTAAAAAAGAAAGAAGAAAACTATGCTGTGGATGAATCTCACAAAATAATAAGTGGAAGAAGCTAGGCACACAAAAACACATACTGTTTGGTCCCATTTATATGAAATGCAAGAATAAGCAAAATATTCAAAAGTAATGGAAATCCAAATAATGGTAATTCTGGGGGAAGGGATACTAACTGGAGAGAGGTATAGGAGATATTCTAGGCTGCTTAAAATACCCTGTATCTTTGTATTGGTTTTAGTTTTATGGGTTGATATATAGGTAAAAATTGAGTTGGAAACCAAATTTTTGTGTGTGTGTATGTTCAAACTTACTGAAAAAAATTTTAAAGTTTTACTTCTATTTAACTTTTCAACTTTTGAGACCTTTTTTTCAATCACACCTTCCTTACCTACCTACTCTTCTTATCTTATTGTATATTTACTCTTCAGCTTCCTTAGTCTTCTATCTGTCCATCAAGACTGATAATATTGCTCCAATGCCCCACTATAGTGAATTTCCCAAATATATTGTAGTATTTCACAGAACCTTGTATATATGTAAGCTTAGTGTCTCTCTCAAAATCTGCTAAGATATTACTCACTTATGCCACCCTCTTATTAATTCTCAGAAAAAGTTCATTATTGCTTTGTATAAATAATCATTGACGCAACAATGTGGGAGCTTCTGGATGTAATCTGAAACTGGCCCCCATACACAGAGGACAGGGAGAGACTGAAAAATGAGGCAGACCATTACAGGTTGGTAGGCTGCAGATTCAATAAGCAAGGAAACTTACTTAATGAGGCTTGTTTTAGGTGACTGCAAGACAAATAGATCTCCTCACTCACCTACCAAATTCTTAAAAGTTTATATAGAGGCCTTACCTCTGTTCAGCCTCATATACCATTCAGATGGTCTCAACAATACATTGCTCTCTCAAGACTGTGTCCCTGAAAATGGATTCCACTGTGGGAATGTATATTCCAAGGACAGGGAAGGGGGAAAGCCTCCAATTGCCTGGTCCAGCTCTTGGGACAACCAGCAGTCCTATCCTCTCCATGACCTTCTCCAACAAGAATGAACATAATTGCTTTTATTATTTTACATATCACATTATTGATAGCTGTTTACATACAAGTAAGCTGCTTTGGAGAAGAAGTCACTTATCATTTATCTCTCTATCCCCCAAGGTTCCTATGTATATAGAAATAATGCAGATAAGGTGACTTTTATTTTGCCAGATAGCCCCATTTCTTCACTACACTCATCTATTTAACCAGTTACTGCCTATCTTAAAAAGACTCAAATCCTGATTCCGCTGGAGAACCTTCATCAACCATCTCAGTGAAAAGTGATCGTGACCTTGCTTCTCCTGAATGGAGATAGTAGGTTTACTATGCACCAAAATAATTCTGAAGGGATATGAGTTAAACAGGGTTTTTAAAAATCAATTTATTAAAAATTAGAAATAGTTTTTAATATACATTAAACTTCTTACCCACAAAGGGTAGACTTTGCTTAAAAATGAAAGAAGAAATCATAGACAAAAAGCATCAATAGGTTTTCATACATTAAAACATTTAAATTTAATTATGGTGAAATTTTTAAAAAGCATAATCAAAATTTAAAAAGGCAAGTAATGGATGAGAGGAAATCACTCACAGTATATATTATAGAAATAAACCATGACTGTTTTCCACTAAATTCCACCCAAATAAGTGAAAGAAAAAAATGTAAAAATACAGTGGCCTATTCCTTGTATTTATTGGGGTAGAATTAAGTGAGACTGGAGAAATAAATGAAACACAGAGAACAGGAAATAAAATGTTAATATTTTTCTCACAAGTGTATATAGTGATTGTTTCATTGTTAATCTAATTCTAGATCTAATAAAAGATATTTTGCATGTGATCCTTATATTTTCATCTATATGAGTTACTCATAAACAACCTCAACTTTTATTTCATTAAAAAATTTATGTGCACTCTATCAGTTTTAAAAGCCTTTCTTAGTTTCCTTGACTAACCACTCCCCAAATGGATTTATATTGTTAGCTTTGTGAAGAGAATTTCCTTCAACAAAGTCCATTGCTTTGTGGCCACAACAAGATGACATATGAAGACTGTGAGAACTCTGTGAGCCAGGAAGATCATTGAATCAGAGATTCTTTAGGATTTACTTCGGTCTTTGGTGGGTTCTCTTTTCACTTTCCATTTTTTGACCTCTCTCCTCTGCACAGTTTTTTGGTAGGGATTGAAATAGCTTGACAAAGGCTTTGCGTGAGTAAAACATAAAAAGGTATCACACAAGCCAAAGAAGTATCTAAGATTTCAAAATCACTGCAAAATTCCTCCTAAAATATTTTATGATGAGAGTGAGAGAATATGAAAATTACCTCTATGATAATATCAATAAGTAATTTCAATTAAAATATCCTTTACATATTATGCTAACAAAAAAAGAAATGAGTGTATCATTAGTCCTAAAAATTTCCCCAATAAATGATCCAAAATTAAAAGTTCACCTTTCCTGTCTGTCTTGATTCCATTCTCCTACGTGCCCAGAATAGCTCTACTTCTCCCCCCCCCCCCCCCCAACCCAGTGACCTGCATTTCCACAATTCAAAATCTCTACCAACCTCTCTTCTTATTCTGGAAACTCACTGCTACCAGAATTCTGGGAAAGCAGTGTCCATAGGCTCTTTGTCAGAAATTCCCTGTACCGAAGTTTTAAATTAACGCAGCAATACAATTTCTGTAGGTCCCTTTCCACCGTTGATTATTTAAGAACTGTATGAGCACGCCCTAAGCCTTCCGAGGCTGCCGCAGGTGTGCAAGGGGGATGCTGCTGGGCGGCGCCCTCAGCTGTGTTTCATCAGCCAATCGAGTCAGGGGTTATGAACTCACGGCCAATGGATGCGGGCCGGGGGGCGGGGCTTGCAGCAAGTAACTGTCAACGGGGCCGTGCAGTCGGTTGTGCCTGCTCGGGGTGAACGGAACAGGCTGCCTCCGCTTCTCACTCCCTTACTGCTGAGGCTTTGCATGGTGAGCCCTTCCTCGTTTCCCCTTCTGGGAATTGCCCTCCCACCCCGGTACTTTCCATCCACCCCTCTGAGAGGAACAAAAGCATTCCAGCTACACACTCAGCCACCCAGGTACCTCTTGGAGTTTCCACTTTTCCTTTGGCAGCTGATCAAGGACTTCCCCAAAAGTCACCCAGCCGCTCAGTTGGCATGTCTGCCCCTTGCCCCCTGGCCCTCCTCCAGGAACTTCCTCTGTCAGCTTTCCTAACTATGCACCTGGCTGGTGCCCCTTCCCTTCCTTCGCCTTAGTGAAGCCCTGGGAGTGGAAAGCACACTGATGCTGTGCTGGATCCCCTCAGGTGTCTGGAGCTGAGCTGGAGCCCAGAGGGAGGAATAAGTGACGCCGGATTAGCAGGGCACCGCCCACCTGCAGAGTCTGTGAGTAAGAGGCTGCTGTGCTCGGTGGTAAGAGAGTTTGCTGAGGAGATCAGCCAGCCCCAGCTGTTTATCTGTCATAAACCCTTAGGCAAGAGCTTGGCAGCTTGTGAAGATTACTGCAATCCCACAGTGCCCTCTTCAGGATACTTTGCCACCTGAATCCTACAAAATGTCCTGATTAAGAAGAGGAAGACAGCCCTGGCCGGTGTGGCTCAGTTGGTTGAGCGTTGTCCCATGCACCAAGAGCTCACCCTTGCATTCCCAGTCAGGGCACATGCCCAGGTTTTGGGCCCCATCCCCAGTAAGGGACATGCAGGAGGCAGCCCATGGTTGTTTCTGTCTCTCCCTCTCTCTATAATTAATAAAAACATTTTTTTTTGAAAAAAGAGGAAGAAAGACTTCCCATTTTCAGGGACGGGGTGAATTAGTATGACTTCCACTCCATGAGAAAGAATTTTGAAAGGCTGGCTGACTGTTGAGGACAAACCCACATGCCATTTATGAGAGGTCAGTCATTAATTAGCTCCACACAAAGAGAATTTAGCGGGAAACCTACGTGGTAATGGTAATTTCAAGACAAATCAATATTTCTCTTCAATGAGACAGACTCATAAACTTATCCAAAGTTGTCAAAAGTCTATTTAAGCTGAAGAAGAGCTTTAATTACATGGAAAAACTGTTATCACTGCTAGTTCTTCACCCAAATCCTTTAAATGATCAAACTAGAGTAATATTAGCATTGACATGCTAATTTATGGTGAGATCATTTCTTAGGGAAAAGATTTGTTAGGAGAATTTTAAGTAGAGGTTGAAGCAGCCAAATTGAGTGTTTGCCACGTATTCACAGCCAAATAGTGCTTATATATTTGTAAATTACAAGGAAAAGACTTGAGTAATTTTATTCTTTTCTGAAAGTGATTTATTAAGATTGACTGTGTAAACTCTTGGTACAGTTCTCAAATAAACAATTTTAGAAATGAGAAAGTGCTTATGAGAATACAAATCCCCACTTTTAGTTTGGAAAACAATAGATTACTTAACTGTATTAAATTCTGAAAACATGCAAAAAATGCTTTTTTTTTTTTTTTGTCAAGCCCAGGATGTTTAGTCCTGGAGCAACAGTGGACAAGTTAATAAGTGTCCTAAATAGTTTACTGTTAGCTAAACTAACAAGAGCAAATATCACCAGTCTATCACAATGGCATGGGTTTGTCTTAGAGCAGTGCTTCTAAATAATGGCTGCTCCTTACAATCACTGGGAAGCTTTAAAAGTTTCCCAATACCCAGCCTCAGATCAATTAAATTAACCTCTAGGGGTGCCACCCAGGCACCTATATTTGTAAAACTCTCTAAGTGATTCCAAGGTGTAGCCAAGGTTAAGAACCTCTCTTATAGGGATAGCTGAGCTTGTTCTGCTCTATCACTTATATTATTATCAAGATCTCCTGGTCTACCCCCAGCTCTTGACATGTTAAAGTGAGGTTAAGAAACTTAGGATTCCTTTGAGGTAAAACAAAAATCAAACAAACAAACAAAAACCCCCTCCTGACATCAGTACACCAGTGTGACACTCACAGCTAGGTCTCACTCAAAGTTACAAGTCAGACTGACACAGCTCACCCATGTTGCTCTCCTATTGGGCATTAGTGTTCTCAAAGAATATCCACATCCATGAGGTCATTCTCATTTTGAGACCATAATAAAGCGAGATGAAACAAAGTCACTGTACAACCCACACAATATCAAATATTCCCTCTCTCTGCTAAAATGAGTGACTGCTGCATCTGCACCCATTGCAGCTCCTTCTAGCCCGCCCTCCCTAGAGAGAAAATTTGAGATATCCAGTCACAGAATTGTCCCTACTTTCTGACACAACCCAATGTATAGTAACCCCTCACTTAGACCCTCTTCAAAATTACCCAGCCACACCCATATCCACAATAAGTTCTTTCTTACATCCTTTTATTGAACAGCCTGCAGTTCCCCAAGGTGAAAGTTCTCCTTCAGGGAGATGAAACAAACAAACAAACAAACAAGCTAAACTTGTCAGCTACAGATGTGTTTCCAGTCATCTTTGACTGAAAGGCATTGATACCCTTTCTCACAAAAACTGACCCAGGAATATTGAAAAGATTCTGCCACTGAGACTAAAAACTGAGCCTTTGTATTGGGTGAATCACAGTGGTCCCTAATCTTGGCTATCGTTAAAATTGCCTGGGGAGCCCAGGTTGCAACTCAGACTGATGTCAACAGGAATCCCTGGGAATAAGACCCAGACACCACCATTATTATAGCTCCCCAGGTGATTCCAAGTAAAAATAGTAAATACAGGGAGAGAGATTACACAGACTAGAAGCTATACTGGTTGGAAAGTGGAGGCCAACAGAGTTGAAATAAGTTGCTCAGCTTTTCACCCTGCAAGCGTCAGCCCACCAGGCCTTTGCGTGCAAGCAGTCTGACCCGAGTCGGCACTTTTATATTGGTGCTAATATGCTGCAACCTTCCTTCATGGTATTTACAAGGCTCTTTGATGCTGCTGACACGATACCAAGTGGAAAAGAGCATAAGGTATGATTACTAAGTATGAACCCACCTATGTAAATAAAATATATAAGAGCCACTAGATGACATAACTGTGGATGATTTTCTGCTTTTTGAAATGTTTACATATTTATGTCAAAAATGTTTACAATAAGCAGGTATTCATTTAATTAATTTTCTCTTTCAAAATATTGTTTCTGTAATCTGAAAAGAGCATATAAGAATATATATATTTGAAACTGAAAAAAGACATTTCTGGATTATGAGAAATTTAGTAAAACTAATTGATTACTTGGCAAGGCAGCCAGATCAGATTCTAATAGTGGACACTAGAAAATGTTAAGCCACTGTTATGAGAGAGAGAGAATTGGAAGACTATCCTTCAGGAAGCTTGAGACCCCCGGTGTAAAACTTTCCTTACCGTGGAAGCAGGTGGGATTGGCAGATTGCGGCTACTATCGATTTCTTCAAACCAAAATCCATCATGACCCTTGTTGTTTCTCTTCCAAGAAGTAATGAGGTAGAACATGTAACAACTCCCCTGTTTTACATCCTTTTGGTTTCGATATTTTTTTAATGTTCTTAGTTGCCATATGGATATATAAAAGTTAGAGAAAACCTGACCTATTAGTGTTCCGAATGGGGGGTGGTGGTGAAAGAAGGCTATGATTGAATATCATCATAACTATTAATTTCTGTCTGGATAGGACAACAGAAGAGATCAAAATATCCTCCCCCATCCTGCTACCCACTTTGGAATAGCTGCCATGAACATAATTCCAGAGGCTTAGAGAAGCTGAGGACAAACTCCTCAGTTGTCCATCCCCAGAGCTAAGTGACCTGCACCAGCTTGTGGTCCTGGCTACAAGTTAGGTGAAAAATCTTGTCAGGCAGTTGGATGATGCCAGGTGAAAAATGCTAAGTGAACACAGGGTGACACTAGCTAGTCTCTATCACTTGAGGTTGTAGCTTTTCATCTCATTTA
This sequence comes from Miniopterus natalensis, assembly GCF_054644295.1. Lineage (NCBI taxonomy): Eukaryota > Metazoa > Chordata > Mammalia > Chiroptera > Miniopteridae > Miniopterus > Miniopterus natalensis. The sequence goes on along the minus strand of NC_142086.1, from coordinate 36,659,888 downwards.
AACAGAAAGCATCATAGGAAGCGGAGGCATCCCTAATTTTGTCAGACCCTAAGATACCACTAGAAATAATTAAGGAGAAATAAGGCTTTGTTGTGTTTGTTTGTTTTTTAAAGAAAAGCGTTAAAAGGCCACCAAGAAGGCAAATCTTCCTTTCTTTTGATCCTATGTGAGTTTTGCAGAACGTCGCAAGAGTTGGATTCAGATGGTCTGTGAGAAACAACAGGATGGAATTGAATTCCAGTCTTTATAGTCACACTTTTCTTAGCAAAGGATTTACTGGCACTTGGGAGGACTTTGTCAAGAATAAGTTCAGTGTTTATCCTCAGGACCTCCCTGAAGTCATTCTAGTATTGGCTTTGCTCTGCGCAATTGGAGGTAGGTGCAACTCTCTTTATTTTAGTTTATTCTACAGATAGATCTTGTAAATGCCACCAAAAAGAATTTTTAAAAAGTAGCAGGAATAGGAAATTAGAATTTTGTTCCTAAATTCATACCTTTGTTCCAAGGTTTTCAATTGCATGAATCCAACAATAATCTACCCTTGAGAAGAAACATGTAAAATCTAATCCATATTCTTCACCTCTATTGGGTTCAAAATATTTACACTTTTTTTACTTGATAGGCTATGAATAGATGTAAGTAATGGGGAGAATTAAAACAGGTAAGCAGAAAATCAAGGGTTGGGGGATTTTTAAAATCTATATTATCACAAACTATAGTTTCACTCATATTTTAAAGTCAGCTGTTCCACTGCTTTCTCTACTTGAACAAAAATTTTCAAAGTGACAGGTCTTCTGAATGGTTCAGTTACTTTTTAACCACTCGGTAGGGTGTCCCATTGGTTTAATCCAAATGACAAATTATTCCTAGCCCTTGTGAGAAGAAAAGAGCACTGCAGAAACCAAAAGAATGAATTTCTTTTTTTTTTTTTTGCGTTCTTTTGTTACCGGAAGATTGAATTCCTCAGCCACTTGTGGGAGCAAGGTTCCTGGGGTAGCACTGAACTAAGTATTTTCAGAAGCCCCCAGGGAGAACTGGAAGAGGGGCAGCTGTGGATTTAGCAAAGCCAAAAGCAAGGCCAGTGTCCAGAGCCTTCATCCATGTGGCAGCTGGGTGTAGCTCAGCAGAGTCCACAGTGTGGAGCCCCACGTGGCTGTGAGCCACGTGGGCCCCGGGGAGCACAGCCCCTTGCAGCAGGAGTCACTGAGGCCCGGTGCGTGAGACAGAGAAGAGAGCCTGCTTCTTTGTCGAGACGTTTAAATATTCAGGGTGCGCACACTTGCGGTGGCCACGCCCACCCTGGCGACTGACTGGCCCCCAGGCGTGATTGACAGGAAGGCGCCTTCCCCGGGCACTCAGACCTTACTGGGCATGCGTCTAAAACGCCTTGGTCCAGTCCCTTCACCCATCAATCAACAGGGAGCAAACCTGGAGAGTGTTAAATGCAGCTCTTTTGGAAAAGCTGTATAAATGGCATGCTTACATAATTTGGTCTTTCCTTTATTCCTTTCTTGTTAAATAATAACCAGATTATGACAAGGGCATCATTTTGACCTGACTAGGAATTGTATTAAGAAGAAGCAGAAAACATTAAACTGAAGAAAGTGCTGTAATATTGCTTATTGCACTTCGGTGATAAAGAATAGTCAAGTTAAATATTCATGTTTTCTACTGTGTAATAGCTAACCAGTAATAGGTAGCTAGCTCTTCTCGTTGGGCCAATTGTTATAGCTAGTTCCTCGTTGTTTGGGAATCAGCCACGAGATTTCATTCAAGCTTAGTTATTCGTTAGCCTCTTACTGCAGGACTGCTAAAGAGACCACCTAACTTATCACGTGTGAAAAAAAAACTGCTCCAAATATTTTAGTAGTTCTCCAGGAACCAAGGATAGCTAACGATGCTTACTAACGACTATAAAAAATGAGATACTTCATAGAGCAGGTCAAGCAGGGATCTAGTGATTAACAGTTGCACTGATTCCGTGTGCTTAGGTGTCAAGGAGGGTTTCAAACACAGGAACGTAGGAAGCAGGTAGTTGAACAGTATTTCGTCGTCCTCAGTATTAAGAAATCATATCAAATTAAAGCTCTTAGAAGATAATATTTTACTGCTTTTCAACAAAGGCTTTTTTTTTTTTTTTTGCAGCATTTTTGAACCTGCACTTGAAGGACTTTCTAATTCCTCTCCCTGTGATACTGTTTTTAATCGGATGCTGTTTTGAAATACTCAGTTTTACATCTGACAAGGTGTGTATAGTAAATATGAGCATTTTGTGCTGTAGCCAAGAGTCATACAAATACAAAGATGGCTTAAGGAGATTTGTTAAAACGCGTGTCTCATCACTGTCCTGCCACGTGGTCGACGCTCAGGATGTGGGTAACATCAGATACGTAGGAAAAAGAAGCGGGTGCAAAAGGGCGAAGCTCAGACAAGAATCGGTGGACAAGAAAGCCACGCCCGGAGAGGGTGAGAGCTGCTGGCGCAGGACCCGAGCCGCAGGAGAATTCTGACACCAGACCAATCCACTGCCCCAGCGGGGACTGTTTCAGCAAGATCTCCCTTAGAGTGGAGGCTGATCTCTAAGGGTGCCTGGCTTAGGATATGTCAAGAAATATCAGTTGAACCTTGTATCTGGCATTGGAAGTGAGGAGCAATGCAATCAATACATAAAGTAGAGATGACTCCAGTATTAACAAATAGCTGGGAGCAGCTGGAGTCAGAGGAAAGCAAATATGCTCTCTATAAGGGATATAAAAGGCATTATTGGCATCTGTAAAAGTAAATATCGTAAATATTTTAGATTATGCAGGCTGTATAATCTCTGTCACAACTACTCAAATCTGCCACTGTAGTTCAAAAGCAGCCACGGTGGATAATATAAGTGAGCTGGCACGACTGTGTTCCAATAAGACTTTATTTACAAAACAGGCATTGAGCCAGATTTGGGTTAGAGGCCATATTTTGCCAGCGCCTACTCTAGTCAGTCAGAATATGAATGAGAATATGTGTGAAAATGATTGACTTTCCCAAACAAACTTGACCAGTGATGTAAAAAAAAAAAAAAATTATGGAAAACATACGTTCATGTGAGAACAAAAGCAGATCGCTACTTTATTTGTCATGAACAGGTTTTATAACCATATGATTTTGATACAAAAGCAACTTTAAGTACAATTATTTAAGACCTTTATTAACAGGTGCTTGAAGTTTTTGTTGACTTTTTTGAAAAAATTAAGTTGTAAGCCTTTATTACAAGTTAAAAATGAGGTTCCTAAAAATCTCAACTTGACTAGATGTGAAACAATTTAAAAACCTTTCAAGGTGGGTTGAGACAAACCAGGCTTTAAAACAAACAAACAATCAATCAAACAAAACACCACCACATTTGTCATTACCAAAAAGAGACATCTTTAGATAAAAATAATAAAAACCCGGTGCTGCAGAGATAATGCAGATAGTTCTAGTTATCTGGTCAGTGGGCAAAAGGCAAGCGCTAGGTCTTCAGCTCCAAGCTTTTGTTCATTTCTCGCTGGAATTCGCATTCGTTTCCCCTGCTGGATGCCTGAGCCGCGAGCGCCCGGTGGGAAGCCTGCAGCCGCGCGGCCGGCCTGCTCAGCCTCGGGAGCGCGCCGGACGCTTTGGCGTCTTGGGGTTTAGGGTTTTGTGGGCGTCCGCATCGGTGGTTGAAGTCGCAGTGGCAGCCAGGCTGAGGTGGTGCTGACCTGGGGTCTCATCCCCTTGGTTTTCCTCCCTCCTTCCCTGGGGCCTCCCCGGGCTGTCTTTGGTAGGAGGGCCCCTGAGGAACCCTGGGCTTGGCCCCAGCACAGGCGCTGTCTCCCTAGTGTGCCTCGCCCTCCTGCTCCCCGGGGTCAGCACCCCCAGCCCTTCTGGCTGCGCAGGAGGTTGGGGTGCTAGGGCCCAGCCGCAGGCTCTCCGCAGGTGGCAGGCGGGCACCGCTGGGCCTGGCCTTGGGAACACGCTCTATCCCGCAGTCTTCCCCCCCTCCCCGTCCCCCTCCCCTCCTCCTCCCCGTCCCCCTCCCCTCCTCCTCCCCTCCTTCCTCCCCCTCCCCTCCCCCCTCCTCCCCCTCCCCCTCCCCCTCCCCCCCGCCCCCCACCCCCGGCTGGTCTGGCGGTCCCGCTGGGAATGAGCGGAGGTCCCCGCCACGTGGACAGGGCGCATAAGGGCCCTAACAGCTGCCGCCGCCCGGCGCGGTTCCCTTTCGGCACCAGACCCCGCAGTCCCCGCACCTCCCGCACTGCACACCATTAGTTATTTCCTGAGCTGCATTAATCGCCCACACACCGTAGTCCCTGCGGCGGCTCTCCCTCGGGGCAGCCTGGCGCGCAGTCCCCGCAGAGAGAAGGCGAGGGGGCCACGGGAGACCTGCCCGCGCAGCGGGGTGGGTTACGGGAGAGGAAACCTGAGCTTAGAGAACTCGAACAGCGCGGGATACACAGCTCATCCGCCCTCTTGCCCAGAGGGAGATACTATCTTTACCAAATCTGCCCCTTGCTCTGGAGAGAAACACTTGTTCTACCTTCCAAACTTGTTATTCACTCAAATATTCTGGAAAAGAAAGTCTGGAAGAAAGGCAGTCAGCGCCTCCACTCAGGACACAGAAGCACAAGAGGCCAAGAGCATCAGCTCCCAAATGTATAGATCTCACCCAGCTCAGCAGGTTCTCAGGGTTTCCGTGCTGAGTGGACATTAATGGATGCCCATAATAAAATTTATAAATACCAATTCAATAGTTTGTGATAAACACCATTAGTTATTTCCTGAGCTGCATTAATCGCCCACACACTGTTATTCTTCCACACACAACTGCTATTTAAGCCATGGCTGGTTATTTGTAGTTTCCAGAATTGGATGTGATTGTTTACTCCTTTGTGGATTGTGTGCATGATAATCCATCTACCTGAAATATCTTTCTTCCTCTTGTATGTCTGAAAATCTGCCAGATAGTCTCTAGTGCCCATGCAAATGTACTTCCTATTTATTTTCTTTAAAAAAATGAAATGGACATAGATATGCGCATTAACTTTCCACTATAATTGGTAATAATCTGATAGAAAGTTATAAAAATCTGACAGAGTTAAGACGTTGGCACTTACTATAATTATATTATGATGTATGTTTTCCCCTTTTGCTGGAGATTGGAGTATTTGTCATGTAGTCTATGCTAACAGAAGGATAGATAAGTGAGGAAATGACATATTTTTTATATTATTAGGTTCTACAATATACAGATGCCGTACAATGGATGAGCCCACATTTGTTTTTTGATTTATTTACACCAATAATTATCTTTAATGTTGCATTTGACCTGGATGTTTACATGTTCCAGAAGTTATTTTGGCAGGTAAAAAGTATTCTTTTTCAATAATATCATTCGCTCATAAGCCACTACATTTTATCTATGTTCAGGTTTTTAAAATTTTTCCTTCAGATTAGAAAACGAAGAAGACAGGGGAAAAATACGAGGTGAGGGAGAAGTAAAATCAACTTTATATTTTAGTGACAAATGTTTAGTATCCTGAAGACTCAGGTAAAAAAATTATGGAGGAGAAAAGTAATTCTGAACATCTGAGTGGTAGAACTTAACGCTGGTTATAATTTTAACTCTGACATGCTATGAGAGAGCTGTTATGAAATCCATTAAGTCTAGTAAAAAAAAATTGCTAATAAAAGTTATATTTTAAAAGCTCACCTTCTAGGACTTCCCACCCCACATGCAGAAGAAAAGGACAAGAAACAGCCATAACTCTAACTTACAAACTGTTACCATTTTTTTCTAATTGTGTCAGATTTGGACCTCATCAAGGAAAGCCCTTGAGGAAAATTGCTCCAGATCTTAAGCAGGGGTGCATTTCTTTCAAAGTGATTAAAACAATTTTGTAAACATAAGGCCATTACCTAAACTACTTAGAAGCAAAACTATTAAAACAATGTATACTTGAAACAGAAAAATGAGTCTAAAAAAATGGAGGTCAGACAAATGACCAAAAAATGAAATTGAAGAGATGGCCCTGCCAGGTGTGGCTCAGTGGTTGAGCATCGACCTAGGATCCAGGAGATCGTGGTTCGATTCTGGGTCAGGGCACATGCCCAGGTTGCGGGCTCGACCCCCCAGTTGAGGGTGTGCAGGGGGCAGCCGATCAATGACTCACTCTCATCGTTGATGTTTCTCTCTCTCTCTCTCCCTCTCCCTTCCTCTCTCTGAAATCAATAAAGATATATTTTTTAAAAAAGAAAAGAAGAGATATATAAAAGTAGTTTGGCCCGGTTCTGGTGATCTCTGGCAACCTGCTTCCTGAGTCTGCTGAGTCTGTTTAACTCTGGAGGTCTGCCGAGTCAGCAGATGAGCTGGATGGCTGGAGGGCCCACTCGTGTGTCTGTTGGTTGGTGCTATTAGTGTTGGCTGTAGGCAATAGGTGTCACTGCCACACATATATCTCATCACCTAGGAGGTTATCTTAGGCTTCTTCGCATGGTGGGTGCAGAGTCTCAAACATCAGCAGGAGAGGGAAAGCTGGAATTTGCCAGCGCTTTTTAAGTTTCTCCTCGCATCATGTTTGCTCTCATTCTTTTAGCCAAAATGAATCACAGGACTGACCCAGAGTCAGAGTGGGAGACGGCTACCCAATGGTGTGGCTTCAGGAAGCAGAATCACTGCAGCCACTTTTGCAAACCACATGCCATGTGATTTATTGACGTATCAACAACAGCTATGTGGTGGAAGGATTTGGGCCTTCTGACCTGCAATCCTCTCGTCTCAGAGCCTTATTTTAATTTGTTCCTTGGAACAAGAGTCAGTAATACAGCAATCCTGACCACTAAAACCTTAAAAATTAGAACTGACTCACCCTAGAAGTAACTGATCTACAGGGCCCTGATTTCTTTCACTATTCTGATGCTATCATCAGGCTTTATCCACAGAAGACCCCTCTCAGCAGTGCCCCGTAAACACTCTACCATGGTTCTGCCACTTCTAAAATCGGGTTAGAGATGTTTGATCAAGTGACTTAACCAAAATCACTCAGCGCTCGCACCTGCACCAAGGCCTCCTGCATGAGAGTCCAGTACTCATTCCCCAGTTCATTCTGAGCGAGTGTCTCTCTACAAGTGAAAGAGTTAAACAAACAGAAGGCAGTAAGAGCATTTCACAACCTTATTATAAAATCATTACAATTACTCTTTTATTTTATATTTTTAATTGAGATAATTGATATGCAACATTATATAAGTTTCAGGTATACAACATAATGATTTTATATTTGAATATATTCAAAATGACCATCAAAATAAGTCTAATTAACATTCAAATATACAACATGGCAGTATTAATTATAGCCACCATGCTGCATAGCACATTCCTATGTTTTATTTATTTCATACCTGGGATTTTGTACCTATTGACCCCTTCATCCATTTCACCCATCCCCCGCCCTCAGCCTCTGACAATCATTCACCTGTTCTCTGTATCTATGTGTTCAGTTTTTTTCTCTTTTGGATTCCACATATAAGTGAGTTCATACAGTATTTTTTATTTGTCTGACTTATTTCACTTAGCATAATGCCCTAAAGTTCTATCCATATTGTCACAAATGGCAAGATTTCCTTTTTCTTTTTTTTTAATATATTTTTATTTATTTCAGAGAGAGGAAGGGAAAGGGAGAGAGAGAGAGATAGAAACATCAGTGATGAGAGAGTCGTTGATTGGCTGCCTCCCGAAAGCCCCACACTAGGGATCGAGCCAGCAACCTGGCTTTTGCCCTGACTGGGAATTGAACCAGTATCTCTTGGATTATGAGTTGATGCCATGCCTGCTGGGCTCCTTTTTTTAAGGCTGAATAATATTTCATTGCATATATATCACATTTTCTCTATTCATTCATCAGTTGGTGGACATTTTAAGGTTGTTTCCATGTCTTGGGTATTGTAAAAAATACTTCAGTGAACATGGGGGTGCAATTCTGAATTCTTACACATGAATTCAGGCACAATCACTACATTTTCCCAAGTCCATTTGGTAATAAAATTGCTAATAAAATAAAGCAATAAAATTGGTAATAAAATAAAACCACTACAGGTAAAATAAGAGAAAGTAGAAGGCGATGGTGGGAACACAGAAGGTAGGGAGGTTTTCAGACCTTAAATAACAGAATTTTTCTTTCCATCTTTTCTATAGTTCTGTGCCATTTCCCTACATTTTTCTGTTATCATATTTTCTTTCTTTTTCTTTTTTGACACTTCTATTTAAACTTGTGCTCTTTTTTTCCTATGTTATAGACTATGTCTCAGTTTTTACACATAGTCAAATGTGTATGTCTATATGGTATGTATGTATATACCTCATACATACATATGTATATTTAATAGCCTTATCAAGAAAACTGAACGTTTATTTTTTAATTATGATATGGCACTTCTTAGGTCCTAGGCATCTCATTGCAATATATGCCTTTTATTTCCAGAGTTGCAAGCACATAGTTGTTAAATAAAATAACTTAAAATTTCCTTTGATGGGTTGAGTGTGATTGTACATCTTCAATAATCCTGCTTGTCTGCTTTTTAAAAATGAAATATAAAGTCAATCTAACTTTTCTATCTGTAAAATTTCTTTGCAGATAATTTTAATTACAGTTCCTGGATATTTTATCAATTATGCCTTAATTCTTTCATATCTGGTATCTGTGAATAAATTAAATTTGAGAACCAGCCCATGGTTATTATTTTCAACTATCCTTATGAGTTCAGATCCCATGCTGACTGCAGCTGCTATAAGAGACCTTGGTAGGTATATTTTTCTCCTTTCCCATGTTTAAACTATCATATTCTGTATTTAACTTGTCTGTTTTTAAGATCTTTTGTTCATTGTAGCTCTTCAAGATGTGAAGTGTGTTACTGGGGCATTGGGATTGAGCATAGAAATTTGGGTGGTAATGTTTAAAACAGAGCAAAATTCCAGCGATGGGCTTACTTAGTATATATTTTTCAAAGTCTTATATTCAGTTATAGAATAGAGCAGGGGGTTATTTGGAATTCTTGACTACTTTATCCATGCTTCTACCTTGAACCAACAGAACAGTTTTGGGTGCTTTACAATATTGCATATACATTGTGGTGACATTTCTATTGCCCAATACCTCTTTTCCTTTGAAAAAACTGTCATTAAGATAAGGCCATTTGCCAAAAATAAAAAATAAAAATTGTCTTTGGAGTCAATGTCACCATTTGAACCCAAAGCCTAAAAAGTACAAAATGATAAAATCACCAATCATACAGTATGTCAGTGTGTATACTTTTCTGGAGATATATACATTTATATTTATATATATATATGTGTGTGTGTGTATATGTGTGTGTGTGTGTGTGTGTATAATTTCAAAGTAAAATACTAAATCAACATAACCTGTTAAAAATCTGAGAGCCTCATTCAAGAAAAACAATAACTTAATTTGTTTTCCCCCAGTCACTTTTTAATAACAAGAACTATAACATTTGTTTAAAAATAGAATTTTTATATGGCACACACCTGCATGTGTGTCTATAGACACACACACACGCACACACACACTTTATTTTATGGCCAGTTTAAGGAGAAAGAACTGTCTGAGGCAGGTAGAAATAGAGTAAGGGAGACACATCAAGTGTATCTATATGAATAAAGGAAAGCCAAGTCTTCAAAGCAAGGAGACTAAGATTGTGAGGTGGACTTTAGAAGGAAGTACTAGCATCTATCACCTCACCTTACCCTATGGGACCCTGTCAGTACCAGCCTCTTCTCAACTTAAAAGATTTGGGGGAGTTCTATGCTAACAAGAACATTCCATATTTCCTTTAACTTTATAATCTGATAATCTAGTTAGCATTCTGCTGGTGCCCTGCCCTACCATTGTTGAATTTAAACAATTTATTTGGGTTAATTTGCAAGGTTATTCTTGTAAATGTTAGCCCTCTTGCCATTACTTTTGGAACTTTGTTTTTCTCCTCACTTTGTATCATTTAAAAAATAAATAAAGTATTTTTCTCTTGGAAATATTTTTATTTGCATTTTCAAAGCAAGATTCTAACATTTTAAAATTTTATTCTAAAAAGAAAAAAGAAAAATAAAAGAAATAAGAAAATCTGCGCAGGCCTATGAGTAGAGTACATGAGTACATTCACATTGTCTTGAGATTTTTCTGGTCTGTTGACTTCTCTTATGCTCCTTATTCTATTATTTATTTCCAAATATTCACATTTTGTTATAGTTCTATTTTCTAAAACAAAATAATTATATAAGAATACCAGGTTTTTCTGAGTAACAGCTCCAAAACAGTGGCTTGAAACAATTATGTGTTATTTCTCCTAAGTTTGGCAGTTCTGATGATATGGGTTAGGCTCTGCTGATCTTGGCGAGGCTCATTAATAAATTTACAGTCGGCTGGAAGGTCACCTGGACACTGAGTGATCTAGGATGTCCTCGACTAGGAGGATCCATGTTTCTTCCAAGCATTTCTCACATTCCTCCAGTAGGGTAGCCAGGAAATGCTGCCACGATAGTGACAGGAGTCCAAGAGAGAGAAAGCAGAAATTTTCCCCAAGCCTCTGCTTGCACACAGTTTCAATAACAAAACAGACTGGGCCTCTTGGTGAGAGACACTGCAAAGCCTCACAGCGAAGGGCATAGGTTCAGGGATAGGCGAAGGAGAGAACCGTCCAGGCAGTCGAGCTTCCACAAGAACAGGCCGCCCTGCTTTTCTTCTCTCCAGGGAGCGTTCTTACTGTGTGAGGTTCTGATCACAGCTATAGAACGGTTGGTTCACAGGAAGGGCTTTTACCCTGCAATAATGTTTCTTTCCTATGGGAATGTGGAAAATCATCAAAGTTGCTCCAAGTTATACTTTTGCCACTAGAGGCATATTTAATAGCACAGAAAAATGGTAATTGATTGCTATCTAAACTTAGGATATCATAAATGAAGAAAAATTAGAATCAAAGCAGATAATATCAGGGCGCTCTTCATTCATGGAGCTAGATTTCTAAACCCATTAAAATGGATGTATGGGAAAAGCAGACAATTTCTATTATAGTGAGAGTATCTGGACAATTGCCTTAATCTTTCACTTAGGTGCAGTGTTATAAAGCCTTGGTTTATGAATTTACTTTATCCTGTCATTGGTTTTGATCTTGCCGTATATCCACAATGTAAGTATTTATATAGGCCAAATCACTGAATTAAAAAATAATGAATTTATGTTTTCATCTGCTTTGAAACAAGGAATGAGAGCTATAGCTTATTATTGCAATTGCATAAACCATAATCAAGCACAGTTAATTTGGTACCTAATTATGATGGTCTAGATATAACTACAGTTAATATATAAATAAATTTTCTTGAAGAGAGCTTCCAAACATGACTAAAGTTTATTTAAGTATGTAGGAAAATTATGTGATGTACATCCATAGCTAAGAATATTCTCCTACTCGCTAATAAAATTTTTATCTTTTTCACCCAAAATATTTTTCCTTCCATAGGTCTTTCTAGAGGCCTCATCAATTTAATTAATGGAGAAAGTCTGATGACTGCTATAATGTCTTTTAATGTGTATGCTAGTATTTTGAAATTTAACACAGACCTGAAAAGTATGAACCATTCCTTAGGTAAGGACCTATTTTTTTTCCTTAATTTCTTAAGAGAAACTTCTATTTTCTGAAAACTGAAATCAATTTTGTAATACCTCATCACAAGTTATACTTGTACAAGCATAATTGTGAGTATCAGTATAGTGATTTACCTTTTAAAAAGCACTACATGTGTTTACAAAACACATCCCTTATTGAACGGTAGTTGTAATTTTGTTGTGCTGTGAGTTGGGACTTTCATGAAGATGCTTATAAAAGCAGCATTCCTGCACAGGCCGAGGCTAAACCACTATACCTGACAGTAAGAATGAGGTGTTGATGTGTTGAAGATGAACTCCGAAGATAAGCCAGGTAGTGAGTGCATTCACCAGCGATGAGAAGAGGCAGCTTCCCTTCCCTTTCTCCTGGGACTGTGGCCCTGTGGGCAACAGAGAAGGCTGTGAGCTCAGGGAGGCAGTGTGAGCTACACGGTCATCTACAGGGCCTGAAAGCAGTGCCTGCAAGCAGAGAAGTTGCAAGGTGCCCGTGAGCTCCTTTACCACATTCGGAGAGCCCCGAACCATAAGTATTTTTTCTTTAATAATATGTGTGTGTGTGTGTGTGTGTGTGTATAAAATAAATGATGTATGTGTAATTATCACTCAGGACAAGAAATGCAGTGTTCCTGGTATATCCAAAAGTATCTTATGTGCTGCTCTCTGACCAAAACCCCACACCTTTCTCCTAGAATAGTGGTTCTTAGAGTGTAGCGTCTGGGTTGGGGGGAGGTAGTCCACAGGACCCTTTAAGGTTGTCAATAAAGTCAGATATTTTCATAATACCACTAAGAAGTTATTTACCTTATTTACTGTGTTGTCATTTGCACTGATTTTGGAAGAACAATGACTAGTCTTCTGGAGCAAATTGCTGATGTGCAGCTGTTCCACTCACTGGATGTCTTCCGTGTTCAAGGCCTTTGCAGCATTTTCGCATTCTACCTGCCTGGCCCCTGAAAAAGGAGTGTTTAGGAGGTGCTTCCAGACCAGGTTCTGGTATACCAAGGGGTCTGCATGATGCCAAACAATCAATCATGTTGAAGTGGGATCCTTCTACTACCTCCCTCCCCAACAACCAAACATAACCCAAATTACCTTTCCAACCACTCGGGACCATCAATCTCTTATTTCTTCTTCAAGGGAGCTGGTCCACATGGTGGACAATTATCCTACTTGGGCACAAGAAGCACTCACCTTTAGTTTTGCTCTGTATCCAATTAGTTTACCCAGGCTATGGCATCTTGGAACATCTGTGGCGAACCTAGAACCCCACAGGAAAGTACATTCTCTTAAAATGCTTCATGTATGTGATCTGCGGTGTATGAGAAAGCCAAACCACTACACACATAAACCTCTTCCAAAATTTGAGTAAAAAGGAATGTGACATGATGTAGTAATAATCAGGGACTTTCACCCTAAAACTTCCTGCTCATAAAGTCTTCCTGAAAATGACTCAAGGGATCAACAAAGAGATATGTTATCTATATTCAGAAGCATCTTAAAAACTCAAGGACCATCCTTGGGGGAAACTGAAAAATGCAAAGAAGTACAGTCTTGCATAATAGTCAGAAGGATCCTTGCCCAGCCTACAAACCTGGTCCAGTACTCTACCGGGCCTCATTTAAAATAGTGAATATTGCCCACAGAATTTCAGGGAACCATGTCAGAGATGACATCTACAGTCTAATCAAGAGAACTTTCTCGATATTATAGTCACTGGAAAGAGGAGGGGGAAAAAAATAAAAATAAAAGAAAGGTACTGATGTAGAAGTTCATTCATTCATTCATTAATCCAACAATTATTTCTTGATATGTACAATGTTATAGTTCTTATTCTAGGCCCCGGTGATTCAGCCAGGACCCTAGTAATCCTTGCTTTCATACAGCTTGCCTCATACTTTTGATAATAATAAATGAAACCCAATTATGCATTTGTTTACATTTCAGAGAAGTAAAAATTGTAAGCAATCACCCTACTAAAATATAATAGAAACGATTACAATTCACTAAAGCTCTGCTGTAGTGAATAGTGAACTTATTTTCTTAGCCTTTAGGGCTTTCTGAATTTTTAACAGTTTTGAAAGAAAAATTCCCATTAAGGAAGAAACTTAGTAAGCTTAACCGATATTTCATTTATATTTCATTGTTATCTATTGACACAATTGTGACATAATTTTCACCGTAATTATTTTTATAACTTATTTGAACAGTTGCTTTGCCTTTAAAGTTAGCACATGTTTCATAAGAGGGAAATATTAGGAAAAGTTATTGCTCTCAGAGTTCTTACCTGTTCCAACTTGAGTATGAAAAGTTTATGAACACTGTAAGAAATAATAAATTTGCTCTGAGGATTTTCCTGCCTAATAAATCTATTCAGCAAGCATTTTACTGATTAAAAGCTATTTTCCTTTCTTAAAAGTGAAAGCAATTTTCACACTGGCTCTTTTAAGTCCAGTTCCCTGCATCCTTGTGAAACCAGAGTCGGCCTCCTTTCTTTCAGTTACTGGATTCCCAAAATTATCAACATGGCTAAATCCATGCTGGATCAGATGTGACGTAGAGGGCCATTCATGAAACTCTCCTCCCATGTTCACACTGTCCCTACAGATGTTAAATCTTTGGCACCTGTAGAAACCAGGGCTCCCTTTCAGCCATGGGAATGATGTTAGGTAAGAAGGAATCTAAATCTCATTGGTACTCTTCATAGCGTCCCCCTGCCCAGTGGACATTTATACACAAGGATTCATAAAAAATTCTTTCTCCCTCATTTTGCCAGCTCAGCACAGTTCTAGGACTTACCGGCAAATTTAGCCTTGTTTTTGTTGTGTTCGCTGTTGCTGTTTTCTGCTGGCCATTCTTTGTTGTGGTTTTGTTCTTGCTCTCCTCCTGTGGGAGCTGGCTTTTCTGACCCCAGGACCCACTCTCATCTGTGATTCAAATTCTGCTCCTCTGTGATTCAAATGCAACCTGTAAAGGTGGGGAGGACTTTCTCACCCACTGGCATGCCTGATTCCAGCAAAGGAATATATTGGAGACTTAGGCTTCCTATTTTTCAGGAAGGGGCATTGTAATGACTATAGAAAGCAATTTGGCAAAATATAACAATATCAAAGATGTAACTGTCCTTTAGTGCATAATTCTACTTCTAGGGCCTAAGGGAAGTGATCAGAGAAGTACAAAAAAATTATGTACAGAAGTATACACTGCAGCATTATTTATCAGGGGAAAATCTGGAAAACATGAACTGTGGAGCAGTAAGGAACCAGTTGGTTTGCAGGTCAGGGCAATACAGGAGACTCACTCTGTGCTGTCTCTGTGTCTTATGTTAGATCTAGAATATAGTACATGGGTTTAGAGATTTTCTACCTCTTGTCCATTACCATATCTCCAAAATTTATACTGTTTGGTACTGAATAAATGTATATATTCCTTAATGGGGACTGAAAGAAGCTCTTAACTAAACTGACTGACTTTTATAAACTTAAGTGTGGCTTTCAGAATATGAGAAGAAATTTTCAATTTAGGAATGTTAAAATACCCTACATCTACCTTAAAGGGTATGAATGAGCGGTTTTTAAAGATAATGACAAAAAGGAAAGTTGACTTATAGCATCAGTTAAAATTAAGTAAGTTTTATTCACTATTTTTTTCTCCCCTTTCTTGCAGCATATAGCATCATGGAGCCAATATTGTCATACTATCTAACAAGTTTCTTGTTAGGAATTCTATGTGCAAAACTGATTCAGTTGTGGATGTCTACTGTTTTTGGTGATGATGTCAATCATATAAGTCTCAGCGTTTCAGTTGTGTACCTCATCTATTTTATTTGTAAGTGAGGGGCCTATCCCTAAAATTAAATCATATAGAAAAATTAAAAATAAAGATATCAAAGATAAAAATCCACAATCAACATACCAGGCAAAAGTTAGTTTAAAACAACTTAACTGATCTAGAAGGAATCTTTTTGTTAAAACATTCTATCAAAAGAGATAAAAATATTAGTATCTACACAACAGAAAACAGTATGACAAAATATATAAAGGAAATACCATTACTAAACAGGAGAATTTGACAAAGCTCATAGTTACATTGAGATATTCTAGTATGACTTTCCCAGCTACTGTAATTTCATAACCAATTAAGAAAGAAATTAGTATGCTATAAAAAGATTTAAATAAAAACTTAAATATGTGGTTTGTAAGATATGTAAAGAGTTTTCCTTTCCAAAACATAATGCATATCCTTTACATATACCTGTAGACCATTTGCAGAAATAAAACTAAACTACAAGAACATTTCAATAAAATTCTAAAACCACAATGCAATTAAATACTAACCACAAAAGGAGGGTCTTAAAAAATATCATTCTAACTGCCTAACATTAAATATACTTTTCTTGGTAACTCTAAGATCAAAAAGAAAATAAAAATAGAAATTATGGATCAAATAAGGCTACATATTATAAAACAAATTATTGTTAATCCACTTACCACCACTTTCTTCTCATGGAAGTGTGGCGGGTATTGGTAATTAGCCATATCACTATTTCCTGATATAGCCTCAGAATCACGTTCAGCCTGGCTCTTCAGATAGCTCTACAAATGATTTGAAGTTGGCATATGTGATAATACCTAGTTAACAACTTAAACTATGTATTTCCATTACATTTAAGAATAAGACAATGTTGCCCATTCTCATGCCCAAGATTAAAAGTTGTTCTGGAAGCTCTAGGTAGTACAATAAGAAAAAAGAAGGAAGTTTATACATCTTTTGAAAGAGAAACGATTATATTAGTAGCAACATTTTTGATTACATAGAAATCTCAAGGGAATTAATAAACTAAGCTAGTAATACTTTTTAATAGCTTGATATAAAGTTAATATAAAAAAATCAGTAGTGTCCTTATAAGTCAGCAGTAACTAGTTAGGAAATATAATGAAAATTTGATTCTGTTTACATTGGCAAAACTTATAAAATATCAAGGAATAAACTTATCCAGAAGTTTGGGCCTAAACAGAAAACTGTTTACTAAAAGTTTACTAAGAAGTATAAAATCTGAATAAAATGAGACAGAAAAAACTCCTCTTTTAGAAGTACTAACATAACAGGATTTGTTATTTTCATATCTGAGGAAAGAAAGGCAGAATGTAGGATTTTGAGGTTTCCGAATTAGTGAATTAAAGCCAATTACAATCTACTGATGTTACAGGATCGAGTTAATGAATTAATGGACAGTGAGAAAATGACCAGTCAATACAAGTACTTTGTCATGTACTACTTAAATTGTGTACACCTAAATTCCTGCAAAAATATATTCCAGCAAATATAATTTCCTCTAACATCATTTAGTAAACAAGCATAACCTCAATAATAAGGGCTGTACCCAAGGAAATAATAAACATTGAGTCAAAATATCTCTCAATAAACATTTTAGAAAGAAGACTTCTAGGACAAAAATTTATGAAAACAAGATACAGGGTGAATATAAATCTAATGTAAAAGGACTTTCACTCTGTCCTGGCTTAATGCTTATATTTTTAGTATCTTCATAGTAGCCATCATAAATAGTTCCCAAATTTTACCATTACCAAATAAGTTACAATGACTAGTCCAAGACCAGAGTGCCTTAACACCTTATGTCCACACCTTCCTCTTCTTTCAGGATTCAAAACTAACTAAGGTGTTAGTTTCTGGCTTAGGTACCATTTCTAGCCAGAACTAAAATAAAGAATATAAAACTTGCCCTCAGTGAAAGCTGCGGGGAATGGTCGACTTCCAAGGCGGGTTGGAAAACCAAAGCATTTCCTTCTGGGTTTACCGCCTTCGGAAACCGAAATGTTCGTCAACAAAGACATTCGAAAACCGAGGTACTACTGCATTTTCATCCCTGGTAAAATTAATACTTTATATTTATTTCTTTTTAAAAATAGGTGAGCTACTTGAAATCTCTGGATTCCTTACGCTGGCCTTTATGGGACTTCTTTTAAATTCTACAAGTTTTAAGCCAGGAGTTGAAGTACTTCTTGTCGAGTGAGTGACTAGCATATTTTCACTCTGTTCCATACAGTAGAAGCCCTACTATTGTAATAGCAACCACATGTACATGATCAAAGCGAGATGCTGATCGGAACTACCCAACTAAAAGCACTTCCTAAAAACTCTTTTGCCTGCTCCTACTACTCCCCTAACTTTAGGCAAACTTTGCAAGCTCATGTTGAGTTCATGCTGGCCCCCATTCCCCCCCAAATTCCCTCCCCATATGCTCAGTAATGTCCAGTCTAATCCACTAGACAGGCCAGGATTAAAGTAAGGCAAGTGAGGCACGAGACACTCACTTCAGGCAATTTTAGAGGGTGCCAAAAAACTCAATAATCAAGATAAATAATGTTTTAGCACAATATTTTCGGGCAAACTAATGCAAAATAATCCATGGTGAAAAGATTAAAATTTTAAATAAAGATAAAATCAATATTACTGATAGTTCCTTTTGCCTCAAGCTCCAATAGGGCTCAGCATGGCACTGATACTAGAGTGGAAGACCAACATCTTAAAGACCATAAAGAGATGCCGCACCAGGGCTGTGGAGAAAAGGGGACCCTGCTACACTGCTGGTGGGAATGCAGACTGGTGCAGCCACTGTGGAAAGCAGTATGGAGGTTCCTCAAAAAGTTAAATATGGAACTGCCACTAGATCCAGTGATCCCACTCCTAGGAATATATCCTAAGAATCCTGAAACACTAATCAGAAAGAACTTATGTACCTCTATGTTCATAGCAGCACAATTTACTATAGCTAAGATCTGGAAACAGCCCAAGTGCCCATCAGTAGATGAGTGGATAAAAAAGCCGTGGCACATTTACACCATGGAATACTACGCAGCTATAAAAAAGAAGGATCTCTTACCCTTTGGGACAGCATGGAGGGACCTGGAGAGTGTTATCCTAAGTGAAATAAGCCAGGCAGAGAAAGACAAGTACCACATGATCTCACACATATGTGGAATATAATGAACAAAAATAAACTGATGAACAAAATAGATCCAGAGACATGAAAGCATGGAACAGACTGAGGGATCTCAGAGGGAAGGTGGGGAGAGATTAATCAAAGAACTTATATGCATAAATGCATGGCCCATGGGCACAGGCAATAGTGTGGGAAAGGCCTGGGGGTGGGGCAGATGCAGGATGGAGGGGATCAATGGAGGGGAAAAAAGGGGACATCTGTAATATTTTTAACAATGAAGATAAAAACAAAACAAGAGGCGAGTTTGGAGGCAGCAACGAGAAGTGACTAAGCAGGGAAGCTGCCTTGGGAACTGGGAATGAGGAACATCAGCAACTCCAGGCGCTGGGTTCACGCACTCGAACTTCACAGGCTGTTGAGACACAAGTTCCACCAACAGAATAAGCCACCGAGTAACAGCCCTTAGAAGATGGAAATCACTCCTTTGATTTACTGATGAACTGCCAGCTCTGTAAAATAGGAATGAAGATGACTGTATGGAATAAGGCAAACATTGTGCTAAACCTGTGCTTTGGTGCATGTCCTTAAGTTAATAAAATAACAATGAAATAGTGAAAGAAAAAAAGAGAGAGAGAGATGCCACACAAAGCAAATTAAAAGGTCAAGCTAGGGCATTCGAAGAGATTTAGCAGTGTTTTAAAAGAAATTATGGCCAAACTAAATGTAAGTCTTGTTATAAAAGAAGAAAGTATGGCCAACCTAAAAGCAAGACTGACCTTTAGTAGAAATGTACCAATGTGCTCAAAGGCACCTGGCAGGGATGTATGGAATCTGTCAGCCTAAAATAAGGGCGCTTTCTGTGAGGCTCCAACACAGAGGGTGGGAACTTGACCCACACAACACAATGGCGACCTATGTGTTAATGACCGGCTATTTCAAGCCAGAACTCGCCCGGGCAGCCAGCTACTTTGGTCAGCAAGGTGTTTAAAGTTACTTAAATTAATGTAGGTGCAGACACGAGTTATCTCTTGACTGGTTATCTCAGCAACGTTTAGACATGGAAACATGCGTTTACTGGTGACCGGCCAGCAAGGTGTTATAACAGAAGTCCTGAAAACAATCAATGATTTTTGGAGTTTGAAGGAATGTTATAGAAGATAGAATAAATTCAGAAGTCAGAAGCTTAAAAGTATAGGATCCTATAGGATTTTGGAGCACTTCACTAAAATTTCATGTCAATTACAATGAAAGCTAGTTGTACTAGCAACTAGGCAGAATTAACTGGGCCACAACTGTAAGGATAATTTAAAATGTTACACTAATATTCAGCTATATCTATGGGAAGTGATTCTGAGGGCTCCCTTCACCTTCTTGCTCTAACAGAAAGAAAGCTGGATCTCCCCTGAAGACATTAGTTCCCTTACATTCCCTAGAAGTCATGGTATTTTTCTCACCTGCTTCCTTGGTGCTATTGAGCCTAGAGTTGAAGTAGGCTCTGTACCTGAGTTGTTTCTATCTCATTGTTTCTCCTCCCTCAGTACAACCTAATTTTGAAGCTTATGACATCAGATTGTACCATCTGCCACCTTCTCGGTTGTAGTTAGCCCTAGAGCCCTGAGAACATTTTCACCCCTCTCCCCTCACTGTGACTTCTCGCCAACATTACTCTATCACCGTTCTTGGTGCTGTCGGTCAATATCCACACAGCTGGTGCTTCTGCTCCCTCACCTTTCAGTTCCCGCACCTCCTCTCCTTCTGTGAGCCTGTCCACTACCCTGCTTCAGCTCCCCACTTATATGGTCATACAAATAACCACTTCATAATCTCAATTTTGAGAATCTTAGTATCTAAAATATGATATGTACTAGCTTCTACTCTCCCAAATAGTTGAAACCTAAGATAATGATAAATCTTACTACATACTCCAACAATCTGTAACAGGTCCACACTACTCTTGAGGAGCAGAAGTGCCCCATCTCCCATTTTTTCAGCTTTCACCCTTCAGGACCTCAAGTCTGACAATTTTGCAAACATGGTGATACTATAATGCTCTGATCCTATGATCTTTAACTGATCCTTACCCACCTCACTTCCTCCTTTCTCAGATCATTTCTTTTGTTTAAAGTCATCTAAGTTCTCATATCATTTGACTACAAGTCAAAGTTGTTTTAATGGCAAACAGAGTCCTATGATATGTCCCCCCATTATCTCTGTGATTCTTTTCTACCACTCCCACACTCACCCACTCTGTTCTAACCACACTGACCACTTTCCTGTTTCTCAAACATACCAAGCATGTTCCTATTTGGGCTTGCGTCCTTGTGTGTCTGCTCTTGAAATGCCCTTCCTCTACATATTGGCATATTTCCCTATATGTGGGCAGAAGTAGCTGCCTCATTTCTTTCATGCTTCTATTCATACATCACCTTGTTAGAATGAAATTCTCCAAGTAGGAACTACTTTTTTCCATCCTGTATAATCTTTTATTCCAAGCAGATTGACATGCCTAAAATGTCCAGTCCACAAGTTCTTATCATTCATCTAGGCTAGTGGCTGTGCAACATCGGGCAATAAAAATAACACCGGTGCCTGGATCAATAGTCAAAATCTATGAGGGTGAGAGCATAGCACTTCTGATTTTTAAAAACTCTCCCCAGATAAAACTTACATACAGACAAAGTTGTGATTCTTTGCTACAATAAAAGATCTAGCTTTATTAGTATAACTCAAGATCACCAAATGAAAGAAAAGGACTTTTAAAAAATATTTAGAAGCTCTTTTTTGGGTGTGCTTGACTTATTGCACGCACACGCGCGCACACACACACACACATGCACACATCTATTAGATGGGTTTGGACCGTGGTTGCTTGGTTCACACCACTATGAATTTGATGGAGACTGATTCCTTAAAAAATCTGGTTTCCTCCTCACCGGGTTTATCTCATTAATTTCTACCACAAATGAAAGGTCTTGACAACTTCTCAATATTTATGGCTTCATTGGTTTGATTACATCTTATGCTAATTAACAAGACTTTTAGTATTTGATGTCTTTTTTCCATAATATTAAGGTTAATTTTTAAATTATATGATCATTAAATGAGTAGTAAAGTATGACAGTGATTGCCGGGCCGGGCATAGCTCAGTGGTTGAGCATAGATCTAGGATCCAGGAGACCGCAGTTCGATTCCCGGTCAGGGCACATGCCCAGGTTGTGGGCTCAGTCCCCAGCAGGGGCCATGCAGGAGGCAACCGGTCAATGACAATTCTCTCATCCTTGATGTTTCTATCTCTTCCTCTCCCTCTCTCTTCCTCTTTCTGAAATGAATAAAGATATATTAAAAATAAAAATTTTTAAAAAAGTATGATAGTGATTCACATTCACCACTCCCTTGACTGAATTACCCCATTCAATGTTTACAAGTGATTTCCTTAATTGTATGGGTAGGTAGATCTAATGCTTTGAGAAATTTTTTGGGGGGTGCATATGTTTATGGTGCAAAATTGGATTTTCTTTTGATAGGGAAGTCCAAAAAAGAATTAAAAAACAGAAACATTACACCATTGTCATAAAATATATCTTAGTGTGTTTCCCTCCAAATTAATGTTGGATGCAATATTTAAATCCAGAAGATAACAGAATTTAAGGTATGGCCAACACATGTACAAGAAAGGGATGATAGCTCTCAACATAAAATAATAAGCCTAAATTTAGTCATAGAAAAAATATTTTTAATCATTTGCCTTAATATTTCCTAAGCTAGAAGGTTTTATATTAGATTTTTCTCTAATAATGCCTAGGTATTTTTACCTCTTAGATATAGTTCAGACACAGAGATTTCTTACTAATGCAACAGAGAAAGGTTTATTTTTAGCATTAAATTTGTTTTTAAGCAAAAGCAGTATTCCTGGCGAAGAGACAAAAATGATCTTTAAAGGGCTTTAGGAACAGAGCCTGAAAACATATGGGTAAAACCAAGCCAACTTCCTCTCATAAAACTGCATTCTTGTACCTTTTTAATCTTTTCAATTAATTTTGTTATAATAGTTGACACTAAAGACATGAAATATACAGAAAGGCAACAAGAAGTCATTTTCAGAGAGCCTCCCACGGTCCAAGCAGCCGTGCTGGGTTTCAGAGTGCTTTCTGTTTTGCATGCAGCTGATGAGGGCACAGTTTGGGCAATGACAGTTTTCCTGGGCTCTGGAGCACTTGAATAAACACATGCTCACGAACCGCAAAAGGAGAATCTAGGAACGGCATTTGTGGGAATAAAAGATTCATTCACATCTCAGTGCTGCTTGGATTTTAGGCAAAGGCTTCATTCTCTCCCCATGTAAATCAGACCAGCAGTTCAGTGTTCCCTTTCGGGATCAATAGTTTAGTTCTTCCTATTGACACAAGGACTTCACAGTCAGTATTTTTAGCTGTGTGAATCGTGATGTCTGAAGGAGCTCCGTCAAAGTGGGGTGACTATAACCTAAACAAGTCTTTCAAAGTCAATCCCAAAAGATAGATGCTAATTTACATGAAAAAATGTAAACTGGTTAAAATTGCTTTAGAATTGTTTATTTACTTGCCTTAGTGCACCTTTAAATTATAAGCCCAGTGAGTGTTGGTAAATACTTTATCGATCTTTACTTTCTTGATAATGCCCAACACAATACCTCACTCGTAGATGAGCCTTGCAATAAATATGTTAATTAACTGTAATTAACTATATTTAATTTCTTTCTGAAAATGCAGATTCTGGAATTGTCTAGCATTTATTTCTTTTCTTATGGTGTTTACTTTCATTGGACTTCTAATTCCTGCACATACGTATTTATATATATCATTTTCTGATATATACTATTCATTAAATATCTACTTCACACTTACTGTTTTAAGGTAAGAACATCATTTAACGTTTTCTATTAATAAGACACTGAATAAGCCTGAAGATATTCTTTTAAATAATAAAAATGTTTCATCCCTTAGAATGAAAATTTGATTCTTAAACTTTCCAAGGAATTATCAGTAAATTAGTGCTTAGGTGTTTTGTTTGTTTGTTTTCAATTTTTAACTGCATTTCAAAGCAATGTTAGACCTCTGTAACATTTTCGAAGATAAGAAAAAATTTTTTTTTATAATCTTACAACCTAGAGGCAACCACTATTAACATTTGGTTCATTTCATCCAGTGGATTTTCTTTTTCTGAGGGCTCATGAAGTTAAATGCCCATCAAAAATTTTTTTTTAATTTTCTTACTTTGTTTAATATTGCGTAAGAAATAATTTCTTACTAATCATAGTTGGAAATAGGTTTTTAAAATCATAAGGAAGCCCTCTTTGTAAATGTCCTTTTACAAGGGACAAATAATTTTTGTAGTCCCTTTCCAGTGCGAGGAGGCAGAAGAGAGCCTGCCTGTGTAGGTGGAAAAGAGACGGCAGAGGGAGGAAAACAATGCGGTCCCCGGAGTCTCAGAGCTCTTGCACCCCCATCACCCAAACTGCTAGCATTCTACTTGCGTCGGGGAAAATCAGTTGGGAGTCTACATCAAGTTGGCTAGTGCCAAGTAAATGAAAATCAGTCCCAAATGATCAGATACAATTAGTATGAAATACAGGAATGATATGTAACTGGAAGAAATAGAAACAGTTGACCGATATTATGCAGATTCAGCGAGATATAAGCCTACACAGAAAGAGAGAGAACTCTTCCTTCTTTCTTATGCTTTCATTTGCTCTTTTTTCTCTTTGGGGCCCTAGGACAGAGAACATACATCTACAAAATATCTCTAACTTTCCTTTTCTGCCTGAAAAAAGCACCACTCAAAGGTGATGGGGAATTCTCCTCCTATTCCCCCAACAGGGCAAAACAGAAGCTGAATGCCGTCCTCCTGGCATGCCTCTCTGGGCAGTGCCCGTCTGCCTGCCTTTGATGCTATGCCAGCAGCCCGGGAAAGAGCCACGGGGGACGGATGGGAAGGAAGAGAGTAGGATGGAATGGAAAGAAGTTTCTATGATGAGAATAACTTTTCAAAATTTGTTTTGTCTTTCAGACTTCTGGTCTTTCTATTATTGAGCCCTCTTTTGTCTCGACTTGGTGATGGGTTCAGCTGGCGCTGGGCATTCATAATGGTCTCGAGTGAAATGAGAGGGGTGCCTAATGTAAGCATGGCCCTTCTGCTCGCCTACTCTGACCTTTCTGTTGGAACTGAGAGGGAAAAATCGCAAGTAAAGAAATGTATTTTTTATTTGTTTACTTAATCAAAACTGTTGCTGTGTACTAAAATATGCGTTTGTAGTGGGGTAGCTCAACCCCACTTGGCCTGTGGGAGTGATTTAACTATGATGGCAAGATGGGACAGAGCAAGAACAACTGGCAACTTTCCTCTTCCCTACTCTAGCTTAGGGATCCTTAAATCCCTTCCTCACACTCCTAAAGATAGTTTATTATGAAGATTGAAGGAATTAAAACGTATAAATCATTTAAAATAGTATCTGGTAAAGAGCATGCACTCAGTAAATGTTTTTTTTACTTCTAATACCCACTCAAGAAAAACAGAAACCTAGTTATGATTGGCTCTATTGCCTTCTGCAACTTTATGAGTCTACATTTAGTGATGCTAGGAACCAAAACATTTTTTTTTTCATCTTCACCAGAGGACATTTTTTTCCATTGTTTTTCAGAGTGGAAAGGAGAGAGAGAGAAACATCGATGTGAGACACATCGATTGGTTACCTCCTGCACAGGCCCGCACCAGGGCCAGTCATCGAGCCTGCAGCTGAGGTAGGCACCTTGACTGGAATTGAACCTGAGACCCTTCAGTCTGCAGGCCGATGCTCTAACCACTGAGCAAAACCCCCTTGGGTGGAACCAAAACATTGCATTGTCAAGTGAAGTTATGTCCCAGATAGAACCCCCAAACTTTCCCCAACAGAACAAAATGGGCATGACTCTCCTTCTACCTCATCTCAAGGTAAGATCTCTATAAGAAATTTTTTATTCAGACATCACAATGCATCTATTACTTCCACTGTGGTTTTTGACATAAATTCCAAGTTTAAAGGGAATAAAGGCAAGGAAATTATTTTGTGTCTAATTAAATAATAGTCCAAACATTAAAAAACTAAATATTCAAACACTGCTTTTAAAACCAAAATTATCTAATATTATATGGCCTTTCTTTTTAACATATCTCAACCTGCCTGAGTAATCAAGATTAGGTCAGTAGCGTGGAGGGGGGAAGGGGGATATCTGTAATATTTTCAACAATAAATATAAATTTAAAAAAAGGTTAGTGTCATTACCATATATTCTGACCAGTATAATGGTGTACACTGCACACAAATCTATGTTCTGACATTTTTAATTGGCTGCTATTTGCTGTGTGGCCATCAGCCAGTTATTTAACCCTCACTCCCATCCCATATGTTAGTTTCTTCATTCTAAAATAGACTTAATAATAATACCAATGGTTTGCTAGTGATTGTTCAGCAAGTGACATTCTCAGGGGAGGAGGGCTCTAATGTGTAGAAATTGCCAGTTTCTGTGGTGTGATCATTCTCACCAACAGCATATCAATCAGCTCATAAACTTCCTGAAAATGTAATGATCAGCTCTCATGAACTGGTAAGAGTCAGCTCTAGCACACCACTGTCTCAAACGGTTATTATGAGAAACTGAAAATACACATTAAATGCATAATATATTGTTTGACATATAGTAAATGTACAATAAATATGAGCTTTGATGATGATGATGACGACGATGCCATGTTGACCTTCTTTAAAATAAAACCTTAGTAAATAAAATCATTTAATGAAATGTCCTCACTAGTAGTAACTGGGTGAGAAGAAAGTAACACTCCTTCTTTACTTTAATTTGGCTGAACCCTACAGCTAACTTATTAATACTCGTGAAGAGGCACTACAGTAAAAAGTTAAAAATATTAACTTAATCCTGTCTCTGCTACTCACTAGTTATATGATCTTGGGTAAGCTACAGTGCCTCAGTTTCCCATCTGTATAATTGGACCATATTGGTGTTTAGTTCATAGAATTGTGAGGATTAAATAAGCCTGATATATTGTTTGATAGGCTTGCTCTGTAAATGTTAGCTCTTACTACTATTAAACTATACTTAACTAACTCAGTGGCCCTCAACCTTGAAAGCACTTTAGAATGCTTCAGGAACTTTTAAAAAAATACAAATGTCTGTGGAATTCCAGCCCTGGCCATGATGAATAGTGGATATCAGACTTACTTCCCACAGTTAATAACTATAGAATTGGTTAAAATATATAAAGCAACTGATTTTAGTTATTGGACAAGGACATTGCATGGTTAGATCCTTGAAAGAAAGATAGACACATTAGGTGAGTTCACATTCACTCTGGCTTTCTTCCAAATGTTGGCCCAAAGATGTGGAGGCCAAACAGAGAACAGTAGTCTCACTGAGCATAAAAAATAGAGTTAGGGCTGCTGAAGCAGCTTGAATTTGTGGGGCAGAAGGTCAAGGAGGGAAGAAGTATAAAGAGAAAGAGCTCCAGAAATCTGCACGGGGATTCCCTTGGGTCATTAGTCCAAAACTAACCCATGCAAGCAGAGAATTAGAAAAGGACTGGCAGAAAAGACCCACTAGGGAGCTTTGGACATTCTGGAGGCCACACAGAACTGACAGATGCTAGAGTTCCGACTAGGTACAGTATAAACGTCATGAACACCACACGTGTTGTCATGACCCCAGAAAGACCATGCCTCAGAAATGAGAATTACACCCTACAGTAAAGTTTACTCTACACTCAGTCGAAGAAAGACCAAAACCATGCCTCAGCAGGATAATGTGATCTGCCAGTACATTAACTGACTGACACAATAAAACTTAACACTCTTTAAGGGAAGACAGCAATCAAGACTCTCAAGAATGTAGACTCCATAATGTCCAACTTAAAATCAAATATTGCTATACATGTGAAGAAGCAGGAGAATGTGACTTATAATTTGAGAGAAAATTATTCAATTGAAACAGACCCAGAGATGTCACAGATGTTGCAACCAGCAGCACTATTAAGCATACATTCAAAAAGTTAAAGAGAGAAAAAAAAGATGGACATAAGAAATGAAGACATGGAATACTTCTGTGGAAAAAAAAAGAAATCAAAAGAACCAAAGAGAAATTCCATAATTGAAAAATATAATACCTGAAATGAAGAATTTCCTTTATGTGCTTAACAGTGGATTGAACTGCAGAAGGACAAAAATAAGCAATCTTAAATTAATATGTTCCAAACAAGACTAGGAAATTGTGTGAAGCAAAAACTAAGAACTAAAAGGAGAAATAGGCAAATTTTATCTGGAGACTTTAACACTCCTCCCTGTAATTTTTTTCAACAAATTATAAAACAGAAAATTATAGAGCAACAACCAGCAAGGATATGGAGGAAATGAACAAACACCATCAACCAATAGGATGTAGTTGGCATTTACAGAATAGTATCATTGATGTAGAAAAAGCATTTAACAAAATTCAATATCCATTTATAATAAAATCTCTCTCAAAATAGAAATAAAATGGAACTTCCTACTGTCCATAAAGAACAGCTACAAAAAATCTATAGATATTATTATAATTAATAATAAAAGACTGCTTTCTTCCTAATATTGAGAACAGTGCAAGAATGTCTACTCTTACTGCTCTTATTGAATATCATGATGGAAGTTGTAGCCTGCACCATAAGACAAGCAAAGAAAATATGCATTGAATATTGAAAAGAAATTTAAACTATCTCTATTTGCAGATGGTATGATTATCTATATAGAAAATCCCAAGGATTTAAAAAAACCAGAAGAACTAATGAATGAGTTAATCAAGGTCTCAGAATATAAGTATAAAAAAATCAAATGCATTTCTATATACTAGCAATTGATTCAAGGAAACAAATTAAAGATAGAATCTCATGTATAATTGTTCAAGAAAATAAAAGGCAAGAGAATTAAAATAACAAAAACAATTTTGGAAAAGAAGAATAAAGTGGAAGGAGTCAGTATACCTAATTTTAAGACATTATTACATTTATAGTAATGGAGACTATATTGGCAGATATACATGCATATGGTTTTTTGAATGTTAAACCAATATTTTTGGACACATTTTGGATAAAAACCTAATTGCATATAAAATTGCATCTAAAACCATATATGCACCATTGGCAGAGAGAAAAACACATGGAACAGAATAAAGAACCTAGAAATACATTCAAACAAATATTCTCAACTGATTTTTGATAAAGGTACAAATGCTATTAGTAGAAAATGAATAGTCTTATTAACAAATGATGCTGAAGAATTTGACATTCATAGGCAAAAAAATTAGCATTGACCTAAGTCTCACATCTTTCCCAAAAATTAATTCAAAATGGATTATGGAATTAAATATAAAATGTAAAACTGCTAATTTTTTTTTAAATCTTGGAATAAAATCTGTGAAATGTAGCATTGGGCAGAGTTCTTAGATTTAACACCAAGAGCACAATCCACAAAATAAATTATTCTTTATAAAAATAAAAACGTTTCACTCTATAGAAGAGCCTGGTAAGAAGATTAAAGACAAATATGTGTACTACGAAGCACATTTAAAATGCTCAACAACATTACATTACTCCAGGAAAATACAAATTGAAACTATAATAAGAAACCTAATATTCGATTTATATGAAGGTTTTTAAATTGGCAGTTTTTATCTATAGACAGAAATTAGAACAGTAGTCGCCTCTCATGGGGTAGGGATTGATTGGGAAGGGTCACTGGCGTGGTTTCATGCTCTGTCCCTTCTATCTGTGACCAAAGAACAGAGAACTGGCTAGGGGTTTAACAAAAATTCTGGAAGTCAGAATTCCATAAATCAACAGAAGTGTATAGTCTCAGATTGAAAAGTGTTGCTCCACTCGTCTGTGGAGACCAACTTGGGATATAAGAGACAGAAAACAAATGGCACCAAAAACATTAATTGCTCTTCCTTGATGATAATGAAGGGATGACAGAGACACAAAGTAGGAGGTGGAGCAAACATATCACTGCCTAGTACAGCCTAGCTTAATTTACATTAGTAAATATAAAAGATATTATATGAAATTGTCATCAGTAATTTGTGTTTTTTTCAATTCTAGGTATTATTTCATGCAGTGTCAGTATGCCTCATTACCCTGGTTGTCAATAGAGTTGTTTTGCCGATGGTAGTTAGTAAACTAGGTAAGCCTACCAATTACTATTCTGAGTGAAGAGAGAAGTATTTTAAATATGCTAAAGAATTGGTAAAAATGAAGGAAGAAGCTATATAAGCAAATCGACAATGTCTAATTGAAGAGGAAATTGGATCTCTATGTAAAGTCATATGAAAGGCTTAGGCCAATAAGCTTGTTTATTTAAAAAAACAAAAAAACTTATTTACATTAGTCCAGCTTAAGTAACATAATACAGTAAGTTTATTCAATTATTTGACAAATTTTATTAAGAGCCTCCTATATGTCAGGCACCATTTTAACTGACAGTGATACCTTATGAAAACCAATCAGATTTCTGAGTTGATAGAGCTTACATTGGAGATAAGTAGTCAGTAAAAAAGTCAAATAAGGTAATATCAGGGTTATGTGTGCATCAAAGTAAACAAATCACATATAAATAAATTATAAAACACAACAGGTGGTAGATTACTGAAGAAGCTATATGTGTAATTAGTATATGACTAAGGCCTTAAAAAGACCACCCTAGTTCTGTAGATAACTAATTTGGGGAGGTGAGTGATAAGGAGAGAAGCAGGAAAGGCAGTTTCAGGAGGATGTTTGCATAACGTAATGTGTCTATTTTAATCCCCTACTTTTTTAACAATTGAGAAAATGAGATTTAGAGAGTTCAAAGTCCTTGCCCAATGCCACACACGACTAGGTGACGGCAGTTAAGAACTAGGAACACATTGCCTTGATGCTTTTAATCCATTATATTCTTAGCTGCTCCATTACCCTTTTTATTACACATGGAGCTTTCACTCTAATGGCATATTTTATCAACCTGAAATTTCATCTTTCTGGATAATAGTATATTACCCAATTTCCCTCCCTCATATTTGCAACAATATCTTTTTCCTTTCTCTCTCTCTTTTTTTTTTTTTTAATTCTGTGGGCCTTCACATAGTAAAATGGGAAAAACAGATTAAAAAAGTAAGGTTTTTCAAAGAGTATTAGAAGTTCTACTTAGTAGCTAAATAAACCTAAAATTCTTACTGTGGAGCATCTGTTTACTTGCACTGAGAGCAGTGAACATTTGCTCATGAAACATTATTGCTTTCCAAACAAGATTCTATGGCTCAAAAAAAGGGAATTTGTGTCTGATAGTAAGAGTCCTTCCTTCAAACCTTAATGAGATTTGGAGATATATATGGGAATAAATATATATCATACATATCATATATGTGATCTTAAATATAGGTAGGACATATATGTACATGTACTCTGTATATGTGCATACCTTATATATATATGTACCTATATGTGTACAGCATGTATAGGCATAGAAGATGGGTATGCAATTCAAAGGCCTGGGAGCCAGGAAAGACAATGGTGTAAATTCCAGTCCAAATCTGGAGGCAGGAGAGGATCGATGACCCATCTTGAAGACCATCCGTCCGAGAGAGTGTATTTTATTTTGCTCAGCCTTTTGTTCTATTCAGGCCTCCAACAAACTGGATGAGGCCTGCCGACTTGGAGAAAGGCAATTTGCTTTACTTGGTCTACGCGTTTAATCCTCTGTCTCCTCATCTATCAAACTGGGAAAAGGGGCTCAGCTCAAAAGGTGATCAAGATGATCACCAAACTTAATACGTGCAAAGTGCTGAGATGCGCTTCTCAGCATATGGGAAGCCCTCAGTAAATATTAGCTATTATGAGGAGTATGAAAGTAGAAAATTTTGAAATTGATAGTGTTCCTATTATTAAACAATTTATGTTGAGTCTTTATTAAAAAAGTTACTTAGTACATGAAGTAAGAACAAAAGGAAGCTTTATAAGTTAGATAAAAATGGTGATGTTTCTACTATTGATAAAATGTGCCCTTTGTATCTAAGGTCTGCATGACATCACATCAACAAAATATAAGTCACTTTATTATACATTTCAACATTTTCAAGAGACAACCAAATCTACAGCCTCCGCACTCAAATTTGACAAAGATCTTGCTAATGCAGATTGGAACATGGTTGAGAAAGCAATTGTATTTCAAAACCCATATGCAGTAAGCAAGTAATATCTTTTATTTATCCCTTCAAAGTAGGTATTATTGTCCTTAAATAAGTATAAATGGTATAAATATTAATTCACAATTTTTAATACCTATAATTGACAGAGACATTGTATTGGTAACTATTTACCACAATAGTAAGGAGGGGATCTTAAGGAATTTTGTGACCACTGTAGGGCAAAGAAGAAGTGACAACCTCTTTGAGTACATACAAAATATATGCTGTAAATTCAAAAGAAGGAGCAGTGATGCCCCATTCTCCAGAGTTTCTGATTCAGTAGGTGTGTGGAGGAATCTGAGAATGTTCATTTCTAACAATTCCCAGGTGATGCTGTTGCTACTGGGGAAACATACTTTCAGAACCACTGGTTTAAAGTGTGATTATGTATGTGGTAGCTTTTACAAACTGTTAACAAGGCCAAGTAAAGATAAAGATATGCTACAACTCCTTCCCCCCTGCAACTGGCAATCATTTTATGTTCTAGATAGCTGTGCAAGTAATGAGGAAACTCACCTGAACATTTTTCTGTATCTAGCAAACTTTCTATAATTTTTCAAACCAAACTGGCACATGAATTGCTAGAGGCTTATGCTAAACAATATGTTAATATTCATGTATTATTTTTTATTTAATTAATTAATTAATTTATTATTTATTTATTTTTACTTAGCTGAGCCAAGGAGAAACAACAGAACATCAAAAGGTGATCTGTCCAAACTGTAACAAGGAAATAGATGAGACCCTTAACATTGAAGCTATGGAACTGGCCAACAGGCGTCTTCTGTCAGCACAAATAGTTAGTACTTTATCATACACTTTTAAAATTATTTTTGACCTAACATTGTACTGAAAACTTTCTCCCTTGTGGAAGATATTTTGACTATGCTCACTTGTATAGCTTAACAGATCGTTTACAAAGGCAAAGGGAAGTTTGGCATTGCCTTAGAAATCTGCTTGACTGCAAAAAGTAAGAGAGAGAAAAAAATCCACTTAAATTAGCTTAAGTAAAAAGTGTTTTATTATGAGGAAGTGGGAATTTCACAGGTCCTGATGGCAGGAAACACAGCTGAAATCAACCTTCAGATGTGTTATGCAGCCAGTTCCAAGACACTACCTATTTCTGGGTCCAAGCCAGTTCTCATAAAAGGATGCCACCAAGTTCACTAATAACTGCAAAGCATAGTGTAGAATGTTTTTATATAAAGTCTTGGGTAAAAATTAGAGAAATTATGTAACACGGCAGAATAAAGGACTCTGTGGGAAACTGCTAATAGCCTAGTTACCATTTTTTATCCAGGGCAGAATATCATATCGACCAGTTGCCATGACTCATCCTCTTGCAATGTTCCTGTTGGGCCTTCCCCGTTGCATACGGAACTGTCATGTGTTTCTCAGCTATTCCAGCCATATAGGCTTCTAAGCATTCTACTTGCTCAGTCTAACTTCGGAAATAAAAGGTCTATCGGATATGACTGTTCTCTCTCCAGCAGCAATCCTGACAGACAAGTTGAGTCTCAAAGGCAGCTTTTCCAAAGACCTAAATAATTTCTTTAAGCAACT
The DNA here is from genome assembly GCF_054644295.1 of Miniopterus natalensis. Classification (NCBI taxonomy): domain Eukaryota; kingdom Metazoa; phylum Chordata; class Mammalia; order Chiroptera; family Miniopteridae; genus Miniopterus; species Miniopterus natalensis. The sequence continues at coordinate 36,626,418 of NC_142086.1, read as the reverse complement.
GAGGCAGTGCCATGAAGGATGAACTTATGCCCTTATGGTGCTGTGTTTCACCAGCAGATTTCATGAGATCATGTCTTTGAGTCACTTCCAGATTTTTAATTTATTTCAGGAAAGTATACTATTCAAGAACCCTTAAAACCATGCAGGAGACTCCATTTTGAGTCTTGCTTTCATTGTTAATATGATGTGTGACTCAGGACCTACTCTTTTCAGTCTTTATCTTCCCTGTCTGTAAAAGAGTAAACTTAGGCTAACTGAACAACCTCTTAGATTCTTTCCACCTGTAATATCCTGTGTTTTTGCAATATACACTGCATGTACCTTCTTGATTCCTTGTCTTAAAATGTTTGCTTTCTGGTATTATATCTTTGTTAATTTTTTTTCTATGTGTGGTTCTTAATCAGGAGACCTGGTATTTCCAAAGTAGGTTGGGTCTCTCTACTCTAGATTTTCATCTCACCTCATGTCTTTTTGGTCCTTCCTTCTAGACGTATTTTCATGTTTATCTCAGTTTGTTGATTTGGTTCTTGCAGTCTCAAGTCTAATGTTCACTGCTCTTAACCATAATATTTATCAGTCTAAAGTGTTCAAAGCTTTGGGAATGTCTATTTAAATCTCAGACAGCCCTTGTTAACTGGGGCAATATCTTCTCTACTATTGTTCGTTAGAAACACAGCATGACAACACATGGCATAGGAGAAGCAGAAGACACGGAGTTGCTAATGTGATCTTGGCAAAACTGCTTAACTCCCTGGGCCTCAGCTTTCTCATCCATAAAATACAGATTAGAATACCTTCCTCACAAACTTGTTGCAAGAATTAAATAAGTTTATATAAAACATATATAGATCAGTTAATTCAATAGTATAGTAGAGAGTTCAATAAATGATTTTTTTAGGAATCAACCATTCTCTAAATTCTTCTTACATTTTGGTGTGAATGATGACTTAAGAATGAACATTTTTCTAGTAACTAACTGCTTTATCATTTGTATTGCTTTCATGAGTTCCATTATCATTTTCAGCTTCCTTATTTTCCCATAAGCTACAGTGCTTATCTTAGAGAATAAGGAACATATTTAAATGTCACATTATTTTATAAGTATTTTAATTAAGTTTGGGGAGAAAAATGCTATGCTATTGAATTTTCTCATCTTCAAATTCAGTTATATCTATTCCTAGTATCCACTAGGATCAAAACCATGTTTTAATATCCATAAATGATTGTGCAAGTAGAATGTCTTCGATGGAACCTAGGAATTTTTAGTTATAGCATACATTCCACTTTTGGAAGTTGGTCTACACAGTGATTTTCAACAGTGTTCAGCACACTGTGGCCGTAGGCAGTGTCAGACAGTGGTTTTCCCAGCATGAACCTGAAGCAGAAGGGGCTTTCAATACATGGGATGAATAAATGAATGACTATGATCTGCAGAACAGTAACAGTTCATTTAATGCTAATAATAGACTGGAGACAACAGACTTCTGTTGTGAAAATATTCAGGAAAATGGACTTAAAAATGTAAATCAGGATCCTTCACTGTAGAATTCCTCAGAGCTTTTAATATTCTAATATCCATTACAAACTTTTAAGATGGGAATACAGCTTGCAGTATGTTCCCATACTTATTTGGCCACAGAACTCCACAGATTTTGGAAAATGTAATTAATATGTAGCAGGATCCTAGTTCCCTACAGAACCAGTTGGATTCCACCCATAGCTCAGGCCTATCTTCTACACTGATCTTATGGTCTGGACTCTGTAGACAGATTCTTTTTATAAAGATACTAGATTATTTGGAGATTTTGACTTCTTTCTCACAGATTGTTTTTCCATTAAAGGGAATAAATAAATTGCCATTGTTATTCACGCTGTATAAGGATTTGACTTAATGTTTCTTTTAGGCAAGCTATCAGAGACAATACAGAAATGAGACTCTGTCCCAGAGTGCTGTCCAGATGCTGGTAGGTGCAGCAGGAAGCTTCAGTGAGAAGGGAGAGTAAGTACCTCTTCAAGAGAAAATTTCCACCCTCCTAAACCACGGCATGTAGGAAATCGTGCAAGTTCGTGGTGTTGCTTTTGTCGGGTAATTTGGGATCACCCAGTATTCTGTGTGCAAGCCACTGTCCGCTCTATACCCCACGATCAGGCCAGATCTCCTACACTCAGTTTCCCTGGCTTGCTGTCCTCGCTCAGAAGCTGCTCCTCTGACTGAGATGCCCTGCCTTTTCTCCTTTTGCTCCCCCAACCCTAAGTTGTAGTAAACTGCTTTTTTTGTTTGTCGGGGTTTTGTTTGTTTGTTTGTTTGTTTGGTTGGTTGGTTGGTTTTGGACCACTCAAATACCTCACTAGGTCAAAGACTTCCTTGATCCCTAAGGGCACATCTTGCCACAACGCCTCCTCTCTGAATACTCAGCATGCACTTGCAATGAGTTCTTCAGAAGTAAGTTTCCAGGCTAAGCAGTGAGCTCCTCAAAGTCAGGGTTTTAAGGGTTATCCTCAGATTATCCCCATGGTAGGATGAAGGCTACAATGCCAGACATAGCTTCTTATTCTGGTCTACACTCCTGATACTAAGGATCCCAACATTCCCTGCTCAAGTGATCCTAAGTTCATATGTGGGACCTTCTGGGACCTTGTCCCGTGGACCATCATCTTACAAGATGATGTGTACAAACCTAAGAGGTGTGTCAGCCTGGTGTCCGCTCACATGTCCCAGCTTGGGGTACAGTGAGAGAGAAAGCCGTGTGTGGGGAGAGAAGATGCCAGACACTGGAGCATGTTCTCGTTAGAGTTCAAGAACAGATTTTCAGAGAGTCTATGAGTTTTAATTTCAAGCCTAGCCATGCAAATAATTATGACCTTATATTTGTCAAGACAGGGAGATAAAATATCTTATTTAAAATTTTGGTTTCTTGGTTAATAATATTTAAATATTTCATATATAGTAGAAGGCTCTCCACCTCTTGCTCCAAGCCTTTCGAATGCTTAGGAGACCTGAGTTTGTATTAGGGTAGTTTGAGAAGAGGGCTGGGCAAATGGGATCAATTTAAAACAATATGATGTGTACTTTGAAGAATGAATTAATGACATGCTGAAAGCATTATCACTCCATTGTCCAGGAAAAATTAATGTAAAAACAAGACAAAACAAGCAAACAAACAGAAAAACAGTAGAGCAGTTCAGCCCACTGCCTTGACTTTTCTTGCTTAAATTCTCCAAGAAGGCAGCAGCAGCACATGCCTGTGAATAAATGGACACAAGGGGGAGGTCAACAGTGAGAGGAGGGGAGTAAAGAGTTGAAAACACTCACAGTGGACAACGAAGGCAAATTTCAGAATATATTACATGTTTATTCATACATTTAAGTGATAAATATTGACTATATTACATGTTTATTCATACATGTAAGTGATAAATATTGAATATTAATATGCACAAAACTATATGCCAGGCACTGTGGGGAATATCAAGACTAGTGAAATGGTGTTCCAAGCCCCAGAGAACGTTCTATTAATTACACTTGTACTGAGTACTTGCTCCTTTGCTGGGCTGCCTTGGAGTTGATTTTGCCATTTACTGATGGTTCCTATCAGCAGCCCCATGTGTTGGGATATCCTGTGGCAAGAAAAAAAAATCTAAGGAGAGAAAGAGTGTCAGGTTTAAAAAGGAGTACTGAGAGCTTTTATTTATTTAGTCCTGTGTCAGATATAGTCTTAAACATTTAACATATATTACCAATTTTATGTCTAAAAATCCTATCAGATAAGTGCTATCATTATTACCTTCATTTTGCAGATGAGGAATGTGAGGCACAGAGAGATTAAATAATGTATCCAAGGTCATTTGACTAATAAATTACAGAGCTTGGATTCAAAGCTAAGCCATCTTAATATCCAGTTCAAAAAAATCATACTCTTCTTAATATAGGTCTAAACAGTAAACATATTGATATAAAATAGGAATGCAGGAGCCTGAATTACTTAGTCATTTGGACTGTAACATATCACACACTTACTGATATTACAGAATTTTAGGATTCATAAGAACTTGTGAAATGATCATATCTTAGATATTAATTCCTTCAGGAAGGTTTCCTGATTCCCTATGACTCTATTAAATGTGCTCCCCTTTGTGGGTCCAGCATGTCCTTTTACATATTATCTCCACAGCAGCATTTACTACACTTTATGGCAATTGTTTTTTGCATGTTTTATTCCACTACTCTGCTAAATCCTTGAGGGCAGAAACTAGTATTTGCTTATGGTTTATCCCCACTATTTAGCAACCATAACAGGTGTCCAATAAATATTTCAAAACTTAGGAATGAATCAAGTCATAAACACATTAGTGATTTTTCATGTAATTCCCACATTATTATATTGAATCACAGAACTGAACCATTTTATTTTCAGTTACATCAGTTTCCCTGTTACAGCAAATTGTTACAGCAATTTGCAGGGAAATTGCCCAAATTTCAGAGTGGGAACATTATAATCAATAGGAAGGACAAGGCCTACCTTTGAACTTAAGTCACCAATGACGTTCCATTAAGCCACTTTTTAAGGGAGGACCTCAGGCCCAAGGACAGAACTCTGTCCTTCTGAGGAAGTATCTGGCCAGCAACAGGTAAGTTCTTCATAAAACCAAAGGAATTGCCTAAGCAAGACCAAATCATAGCCCACAGATCTAAGCTGTCTCAGTAGAAAAGTCCGAAGAAACCTACAGACAGCTTGAGACAAGAGCCACCAAAATGTCTTTTGAGGGTTTTACTACACTGGCTTCTCTAAGAAACCATTTTATCTCTTAACCCACCACTTGTATTTGCCCCATAAATTCCCTGACTACTTGCCCAGAAGGTGAAAGAAAGGAGGTGAGAGGATATGTAAGATGGGCTGGATGTTTCCTACACACTTTCTCATTTAATTATCCCAGGCTGGCATAGGTATTTTTACCTCCATTTTACAGAGCAAACAGGTTAGTGAGGTAATTTGTTCATTACCTCACCAGATAATGGGGGATACAACATAAAAGCCCGTATGTAGTTGAATCCCAAATATTTGAACTATAGCATGTTCCTATCCCTGAACCTTTACCTCTCTACTGTTTTAAAACACGTATCTCCAGTTTTTTATAAGTGAGCTCCACAATATAACTTCATAATTGTATGTCTACTGTATCTATAACTTTGTGACTTGAACCTATGTCCATGAAAATGTCTCATTTCCAGTCATCACTGGACAAAACAGTCTTTTTGCTTTCTAACAATGCTGCATTAAACTTATTCCAAAATTTAAAAAGCATGTTTAAAGATTTATTTATTTATTTATTTATTTATTTATTTATTATTTATTTATTTATTTATTTATTTATTTATTTATTTATTTTTCAGATATATGAGTCCTGACACAATAAAGACTTATTCTGAAAGCAAAACAGTCCTTACCTTTGTTAGAAAAGTATTGCTCAACTGGGTGTATAATACTAAAAAGGAAAAAGGAGTCCCATCGAGGTAAGTGAAATTGCTGGATCACGTGAAAACTTTGTTCAATTTCTCGAGAAGTCACCAAATTGTTTTTTTCACAACTTGTAGATAATTTTGAAATCAGAAAGTATGAGTGCATCAACTTCACTTCTCTTTTTTAAGATTGGTGCAGCTATTCGGGGTTGCTTGCAATTGTCTACAAATATTTTAAATCCTCACCTGAGGGCATTTTCATTGATTTTTAGAGAAGGAAAGGAGAGAGAGAAAGAGAGAAACATCAAATGGTTGCCTCCCATATGCACCCTGACCGCCCCACAACCTGGGTATGTGCCCTGACTGGGAATCGAACCCGCAACCTTTTGGTGTGTGGGACAACACTCCCACCAACTGAGCCACACAGACTAGGGCTGTATACAGATTTTTTAATTAGCTTGTCTATTTCTGGAAAAATATGAATATTGGGATATTCATAGGAATTTCATGGAATCTAGTAGCTTTGGGTAGTATTGTCATCTTAACAACACTAAGCTTTCAAATTTGTGAGTATGCGATGACTTTTCACTTCTAAGATCTTCTTTAATTTCTTTCAGGAGTGTCTTACCATTTTCACTGCAAAAGTTTTCAGTTAAATTTTTTTTTCCATTTTTTTTCCAGTTAAATTTAATCCTAAGTATTTTTCCTTTTTGATGCTATCATAAATTAATTTTTCCTTAATTTTACATTTGGACTATTTATTCCTTGTGTATAGAACTACAACTGATTTTTATATATTGATCTTGTATCCTGAAGCTTTGCTGAATTCACTCATTAGCTCTTGGTTTGGGGAATTCTCTAGGATTTTCTGTATATAAGATCATGTCATCTATGAATAGAGATAATTTTGCTTCTTCCTTGACAATTTGGATGGCTTTTGTTTCTTTTGTCCAGTTCAATAAGAGTATTGAAGATTGAGTGTCTAATCCACCACACTCAATAAATAACAAAAGGATATTTCTGTGCTATATTTGTTTTAAAGCCTTTAATACTAAATTAAGCTACAACTTTCTGAGTAATTATTTCTGTTGCTATAACTTAAAGAAAGGGAAATTTGAAAAACATACATTGATAGTCAATGTATCCTTTATACTATCTCCAAAATGCCATTTATCTCAGTGGGTAATACAGATTCTGGAGTTATATGCTTGATTTAGAATCCCATCTCCATCACTTATTAGCTGAATGAGTCTTTCAGGTCTCAGTTCCTCATTTGAAAAATGAGTATAATAATATCTGTGCTATATTCTTGAGGCTAGCTGACTGATTTATGTAAAGCATATGGCAAAGTAACTGACATATAATAGATGCTAAAATATGCTAGTTGGATTCTCCTCTGCTTGATGGGATTGTTGTAAAGATTACATAGTATGTGTAGAAGCCCTTAGTCCAGGGACTAGCACTAGGTAAGCACTTAACAAATGTTAATACTTATTAGTAAGTGCTGAATAACATTCCATTCAAAATTAAGTTCTCTAGCCAATGGATAAAGCCATCACTATCAAAGATCAGCAAACACACAAGGAAACAAATAACCACAAAAGAGATCAGCAGAAAATCAGCAGATTTATATCCCTAAAACTTCAGTTATTAGAATTATTCAATATGGACCATAAGTGTTACTGAAATGTTGAAATTAATAAGTGATGGACTCAGAAACATGAACAAGTCAATCACCAAAAGAAACTGAATAGAAAAATGGAAAAATATCTATAATTCTTAAAATTCAACTTAAATTAGTCATAATTGAATAAAAAATCAATATGATATATCTAATTTGGGGAAATACAGCTAGAGTTGAGCAAATAAGAATAAATGCAAAGCATTGGCAGGGCTCCTGTATCAATGTCATGCCTCCGATAGAAAAGTACCAGGACCCTGAGATAGGAATTGGTAACACTTGGGTGGAGAACCTGAGGATCTTAAACCCCCCGTTCTCATGAACACTCTGGCCTGGAAGAAGCAGCTCCCTCTACCCTGCTAAAGATAATAACCTCCCAGCACCTTCAGATGCTGCAAAGACATCACAAGATGAAGCTTGTCTTTGTATCAAGGTTAGTCTCTAACACCTTTCATTGCTTCCAAGGTCAGACCTCAACACAGCTAGAGGGTAAAATATAGTGCTTATTTCAGGATACTACAACTTATCAACTGAAGGAATTACAAGACCTGACTAATATCAGAGAACACTAGTAGAATACATAAGGGAATGGGCTTTAAGAAGATTGCAGCAGAAGGCTAGATCATGACGAATTTATTGGCCTGATGGTCTTATCCATGATGAGTGGAGCGAGGTTCAACATTCTGTCAAGGACACTTGGAGTTGATACTATTACATACCTGGGATGGTTTTTGAAGCTTAACCAGGCCAAAAACCTACAATAAATGAGGTGCTGATGATAAAAATTGAAATATTTAACTAGATTAATTATATGAGAATGAAGAACCAACCACGTGACCTTCTCTGGGAAGACCTGAAGGACATTTCCCTTCACCAAGGCAACAGTGATAAACTCGATGATAGATGTCTTCTGCAGGACGTGGTTGACAATAGTTGATGCTGCAATAGAATTGGTCTTTCTTGTATCAGAAGGATTTTGGTACGGCAGAAGACAAATGGCAGGCAGCACTTAAATGTCAGAGAAAGGGTAGGCATACTTTATTTTGTGAACAGCAAATCAGGGAATGGCTAACAAATAATGTATGTCAAAGGGCAATATAGACAAACAGAAACTCAGCATTACTTCACTTCTACAGATAGCTGGTGGGCAAAGGGATGAGCTCATGTACTGCAAAGGAAAATCATGATCTCTCACCTTTCCTCTAGATCTAAGTCAGTTCTCAGGTCCAGAGCCCTTGAGAAAGGATGGCAACAATATCACAAGTATACAGGAGAAATATTCTTTCAATCTTTTTTTAAATGGACCTTTAGTCACTTTACCAGAGTTACTAGGGGGATATGGCATTTAAAACAATACTGGTACCAAAAGTTTGAAATACCATCATAGTCCTCAAGTTAAACTGCGAGCTTTTAGGCTAGACGATATATAAAGTTTCTGACTCAGTCTGTCTCATAGAAGTCCAGCAGGCCCACTATGTGTTTATTTCCCTGAATCTCTAAGTGTATAATTGGGATGAACAAACTTAGTATCTAGCCAAACACTCAAATTGTCTAACTGACCTACAGAACAGGACTCATTATGGGAGGAAGGGCCAGGTGGCCAAGTGGAGCCCCTAGCCAAAATAGTAATAAGCAATTAGCATTCCAGGATCAAGACATTAACATCAACATTAAAGATTTAAAGGAGTTGTAAATTAGCCACATCGTATCTTTTTCAAGTTACCTATGTGGCATAAACAAGTCAGATTACAGTTCACTATAAATTTAGGCAAAAGGTAACCTCAAGTGCAACACTGTGCCAGATATGACTTTGTTGCTGGAAGAAGGCAAGAAAAGCAGCCTCACTGCCTGGAGGCTTGGAGGGCCCCACCAGTTTAAGGACAGGCTCATATATGTGTTCATGTTTTATGTTCTTTTCTTAAATAGGACACCAAATTTTAAAAGTTTCAGGTCCTGTGTAACAGATTGGCCTCTGAGAATAAGGAAGTGATCCAGTACTTTAATCAATCTTTGATCAGTAATTAATTAATCATTTCATTTGCATTTTAACCATAAAAATACATTATTATACTATTTGAATAATTAAACATAAAATTAAAAATACGTGAAGTAAAGTCATTCACAGTTTCATCCTCTAGCATACTTGGTATGGAAAATATTTTCCAAAGCATATACATTACTTTAAATTTTTTATAAAATGTAGACCCAAACTCTTCCATCACACACATCCTGAATTTTTCTCGATTTTATGCTTTGACAAGGAAAGATGCTCATAATACATTGTTAAGGGGGGGGAGGGAGCTGATTACAGGACAATATGTATGATATAATTTCTTTTGTGTTTATAGATAGTGATTATATAAGCAAAAGGACTGGAACAATATTCAAGCTGTTAATAGTAGTTATCTCAGAGAAGTGGAATTATTGGAAAGTGGAAGGGATTTTTTGTGCGTGTGTGTGTGTGTGTTTTTAATATTTCCAGTATAAATTGTCCATATCTTATAAACAAAAGTATTTCTGTTGAAAGTACAGTGAAGCCTGGCAGGGTGGCTCAGTTGGTTGGAGCGTTGTCCTGTACACCAAAAAAAATGCAGTTCTCTTCCAGGCAGGGCACATACCTAGTTTAGGGGTTCAATGCCCGGTTGGGCACGTATGAGGACACTGATCGATGGTTCTCTCTCACATCAGGGTTTCTCTGTGTCTTCCTTCCCCTCTCTGTAAAATCAATAAACATATCATCAGACAAGGAATTTTTTAAAAAATACAGTCAAAATGCGTGCGAGGTGAGGAAGGTGAGGAAGACAGAGGCAAAACCAGCCTTGGTGGTTTCCCAAAGGGGAGAATCTGAGGCAGGATGCCCGAAAGCGTTAGCTGCTGACGGCTCCCTCCAGAACTAAACCAGGCTCTGCAGCGCCTGCTGATTAGAACAGAGCTGGACATAGAATGAAAATAATTCAATGTAATTCTTTTATCAGGTAAAACTCTCTCCCCTCCCCTTTTTTTCAGATACTGCTTTCTTCGTTCCTTCCATAAGATAGTATTTACTGATGAATTCGAGTTTGTTGGATTCCTTGTGATACTAATGAATATATTCCCTCTTGTAATTACTTGGGTGCCCACATTAGATGACATCTATGAGACTGAATTAAGACATTCTAACTTCTTTTTTCTTTCCTTTTACTTCCTGGAGTGCCTATTTAAGGTAAATCTAAAGTAAGTGTGTGTGTGTGTGTGTGTGTGTGTGTGTGTGTGTGTGTGTGCGCGCTCTATTCAAGAGGGAGATTTCCTAACTTCATTTTTCAACACTAGCTACAGTTTTCTGAAGGAGTGTATTAAATTCTTAAACTTACCAGAGTAGTAGGCACATGGATGTTGGTTTTTTTATTTTTCATACTAAATAGATAAATAAATGGCTAAGTAGATTGATAGATACTCATTTATACTAAAAATGATATCATAATTTAATTTTTAAATCCAACATAAAGGTAGTGGTTAAATAATGGAAATATACACCCACAAATTGATAACAATATTGTGTCATACGTATCAAGAAATTTTAAAATAAAATGTTTTAGCCAGAAGATTTAAATAGAAGAATTATGTATGATATTTGGACAAACCTAACGAGTCTCAAGTTTTTAGCGGAAAATTAAAATGCTACTGCAGAGTGCTAATGTTGGGGGGTGGGGTGGAGAGATTCACAACCCATCACATTGTATGTAATAAATTCCAAGTTAGTTGGCGTGACCATAGGATATTTCATATATTTAAAAAAATAAAGCAATTGATGTTAAGGTTCGTTATAGGGTGAGGGTGAGAGTAAAGAGTTCCCTAAAATATGTAATATTTTATCCTGTAACATGTACTATAGTGGAAAGAGTGCAGAGCTATAATTCAGTAAATTTGGCTCTGGTTTTGGTTTTCTCTGGCAAACTGTTCACAAGGTCACTGAACTTTTCCCAACTTCAATTTTTTTCTTCTATAAAATGGGTTCCTCTAAATAATCAGTGAAGATCCCTCTAGCTCTATTATTTTTTGTACTCTGCCACGTTTAAGCTGCTGTGATAGCCACGCATAGCCACAGCTGCATTCAGTCAGGCCCCCTTAGGACAGGAGCCCCGGACTGTGGAGACGTGGTTATACGTCACGGCTGAGAGGATACTCCCAGCGGTGCGGCCCTGTTCTTGTCTCCCGTCTACTTAACTCAAGATTCATCCTCACTGTTGAGTTTTCAGACTTCCCTTCACTTAGAATTTCCTTTACCCTCTTTTCTATTTAGTTCAGTTCTGCTCCTTTGTACTGTGCCTTTTTAAATATCCATTATGTTAATAACAATAAAAATAAATGATCCACTTATAAAGTACTAGTCATTTTGATTATAACATTTCAAATCCTTAAATTAACCTTTAAAGAGAGTGTGTGTGTGTGTGTGTGTGTGTGTATCTTTAGGATATATATATCTCCCCAAAAATGTATACACACTTTGAATAATTATTAATTCCAGTGGGTGAGATCTGAAAAGAAAGAAACATCAATTGAGCTCTCGGCTGTTAAAGTGCGTATACATTTTTGGGGGGACACCATGTATATATACCATGCCTTGAATTTTACAAATGAGTGACCTGAGTGTCTGATAAGTTGTGCAACTGGCCTGAAGTCACATAGCTAATGAATAATAAATGGGATCCAAACCCTCCAAGTTACTGTTCTTTTTAATAAACGATGCTCCCTTAAAATTTCCTTCCTGTATTTTCAACATTTTCCCAAACACTCTTCAACCTATTAGAGGAATGAGCCTTTTGAATCTTTCTCAGAGGAAGGGTAATCACTTTTCTTCATCTGAGAGCCAGCGGGTGGCATGGCCTGAACTTCCAAACATTCTTTGACAAACTTACATTCGACAAACCCCTTTTGCTTTGAAGCCCACACACCTACCTACCTTCCACACCAGGCTCTTCCTCGCCTGTGGCTGTATTCTAGCGACCTCAAGGGAACCCCTTCACATTTCTGAATACTTGGTATTTGGATAAAGTCTTATTCTTTATACCATTTTTTTCAAGTTCCTAAGAGAATGATTCGGCTTATACCTGTTTCCATAAGAAGGAAATGAGGCACCCGTGGAGGCTAAATGGCGATGTGGGTGGGGCTTCATAAGACAAGGAGCTGGTCTTCCTCTTTATAGGCTCAGACGCTGAATTTCCTCAGCCTGGCCAAGTGTGAGCAGGCTCGAAGGGAATGACTCTACCACGAAACCCATAGGAATCTGTTTATAAACAGCAGAGCAATTTCTTAATTTACAATAAAGCATACGCTTTCTCTGGAACGTGAATCTGCCTGCCTCCTGTACTTTCTTTGAATCATGGTGAGTAGGGGTATAAGGCTGCTGAAAGAGAAAACATTAATCAAAATTACAAGTCAGTATCTTAAGTATTATAATACAGGACTGCGCGGGTGCCGTGGAGGCCAGAAGCAGCAGGAGTTTCTCGCACAGAACAGGGTCAAGGCTAGAGATGCGGCTGCTGAGCCTTGAATAGTGAGTGAGAGCCAAAGCAGGGAACGGGTGCCACGTGCCCGCAGCGTAGCAGGCGAGAGCGAGGGGCCCTGCGGGCCGAGGAGCTTCATGCCCAAAGGCTGGAGCTGTGGTAGCTTGGTCAAGGCGCATCCTGGAAAGATGTTAAATTTGTGCGGGGGATAGAGAAACTGAGACAGGAGTCACAGCCGTGAATTACTGTAAAGGGCCTCAGAGGCCATGCTCTCTCTCCACTTCCCTGGCGTCAACTGCCATTCCAGCCTTGTGACTCCTCGCTTCGTGTCTCCAGCTCAGCTGGTATCTAGAGCCTCAGGTGACACAGGCCATAGCTGGCTGGATCTCTCCAGCCAAATATTGTGCAGACATCGCAAAGAGCATATTCAAAATAGGTATATTTTCTACAAACCTACTCTCTTTAAAACCCCATAGGAAACCCAATTTCCCAGGCTGAAATCCACAATATTTTTGACATCTCCCACTCTCTTAGATACAGTAGGTTTTCAATAAGAGTTTTTTGAAATAAAGAAGGAAGGAATTCATAAACTATCATAAAATAATACTTCTTTTGAATATTTACTCCTTGGGAATGGACTTTGATATATTAACCATTTAATTTCAAATTGTTAATTTAAAATATGATCATGTAGTAGTATTTCAGAGAAGTCGAGTCTTAAGGTAGATCAGAGAAAACCCTAACTAGTGATGTTTCAGTTATTGTGGAAAAATGGTATAGTAAAAGCACAAACGAATAATATAATTTCTTTTTAAATCAACAGATAGCAGCAATGAGGAAGGAATATTTTTTGCATACCTGGAACCTATTTGAATTAGGAATTACATTAATTGGCATCATAGATGTAATAATTGTTGAGTCACATACCATTGTTAATTCTTTTAATTTGATTCAATTGGTGGTATTTTTTAAAACTGTTCGAATTATTCGAATACTACGAATTTTGAAGGTAAAGAACTATTAAATCATGCAATTTCAAATTCTTCTGACCATTTTATAAAATGTAAACTAAAATAAGTTGACTAGTTTTATGGCTTCCACTTCTGTTGGGCTGATGTCTATATTTTATTTTTTAAACATATCTTTCTTGATTTCAAAGAGAGGAAGAGAGAGGGAGAGACAGAGAGATGGAAACATCAATGATGAGAGAGTCATTGATCGGCTGCCTCCTGCACGCCCCAGACTGGGGATGGAGCCTGCAACCCGGGCAGGTGCCCCGACCGGGAATCAAACTGTGATCTCCTGGAGCTTAGGTCGATGCTCAACCGCTGAGCCACGGCCGGCCGGGCTGATGTCTGTATTTTAAATTTTAGATTCCTTTGACAAATTAAGTTTTATAACATATTATAAATATTCAAATTATATTAGGAATTCATTTAGTATGTGGAAGTATAGAAATATTCATCATAGCTTTTTTTAATAGAGAGCACAAGAAACATTTCATATTAATAAAATTACAAATTAACTCCAAAGTAATGTTTATTATTATAGATGCCTGAAATAAAAGATGTAAATCAATGACGACGACAACAAAAAATAACCATGCAAACCATTCATGGTGACAAAACAAATAGTACACATTCATAAAAATCAAGAAACCAAAATGTACATTTTATGTTATATAAATTTAAAGTATTTTAGAATCACAGCATCAAAAATTACCTTTCATTGTCTTATAGATCTTTCTATAACAAATATGATGGGTAATTATTTTCTATATTTTTATTTCAATGACATAACACTCCTTCTATCACAAAGCATAAGAAATATACATATATTTATATATATGTATGGATACAGATATTCTCTCTCTCTGTCTCTCTCTTTCTCTATTCATACACAAACAAAACACATACAAGCACTATGGGAAATACAAAGCTAAAGAAGATACACTTCATCTAGATATAAAGCTAACCGATTAGAATCTTTACATGTAGAGCTTTCTCACACAAGTTTAAAAATACTTTTGCTATTGAAAGGCATAAGCCAGCCAGATCTAGAAGTATGCAACTAGTAGCGTTTTCCCTTTTAGTATTATTTGACACTGTAAGTAATGCTAGTGTGCATTTTGATGTGAGGAAGGCAAATCTAGTGTATTCCAGTAACCAGTTAATTCTTTCTGATAGGAAGATATACAGAGTCAACCAAATTTTTATATTTTATTTTATTTTATTATTTTATATTTTATTTTAATTGATTTCAGAGAGGAAGGGAGAGGGAGAGAGAAACATCAATGAGAGACAGTCATTGATTGTCTGCCTCCTGCATGCCCTCTACTGAGGACCCAGCCCACAATCTGGGCATGTGCCCTGACCAGGAATTGAACCATGACCTCCTGGTTCATAGGCCAGTGCTCTACCACTGAGCAACACTGGCCGGGCCCATATATTTTAAATGAAGAAATTGGTAAGCCACTTAAGAAAAGTTTGTTTATATAGTCAAAAAATTCTTAATCCTTATGTCAAATGGTAAGCCCTTGGAATGTGAAGATGAATTAGATATAGTCTCTGCCCCCAGACAGCTTATTGAAGAAGGGTAGGTAGGGTAAATACAAGACGGTAGTATGCACGGAACACTAGTGGGATATAAAAGACTTCTTTTACTAGTTGACACTTGAACTGAACCTTGAAGGATGAATATAAGCTCTACAAAGATTGATGGCAGGTGGTTGGAGGGCAGAGTATGAAGATTATGGAGCATGGACAGGAAAACAGGGAGCAGCCAACTCTGCTGAAGTTAGAGGACTCTACAATGGTGACAGATAACCCGGAGACTTAAGCCCTCAGCAAAGAAACAGTGAGAAATTAATTGTGGGGGTCGAAGAGGGAATATAGTTGTGGTACGTTCTACCCCAAATGAACTATCTAGTAAAAAGTTTAGTAGGAGGTTTGGCAGGTAACGGTGACAGTGCCTTGTAGACAGTCATTTTATACTTAAGACCAGAAAAATATCAATTGCATTGTTTTCTAAGAATTTAAACCAGTTGAAAATAGCATACAATTCTGCAAGGAAAATAAAGAATAAAGCCATCATTTTACACAGGTGCCCAGCATTATTAGTAATAGGGAAATAGTTCTATCCATGCAGTTCAAAGATACCGTGAATACAGTAACAAGAACCTTGACAGGTTACTACAGTTACTGTTGAGGGCATGTCGTCCCTTAATATTATCTATTTTAGTTAAACTAATCAGCTAAAATTTGTACAATTTATATTAAATAGCAGGCTTCTTTTTTCAGCTCGTAACTCCAAAGTTGCTGCAATTAATAGATAAAAGGTTGAGTCACCAGCTGTCCTATAAGTATGCTATACTAAAAGGATTTGTGCAAGGTGAATCGGACATAAGGACTATAATTGATCAGATTGCAAGTTCTAAACAGATTAAACAGGTGAGAAAAAGGAAATACTAAGAAAAGGCTTTATTTTCCCCACCCCCTCATTTGCCCTCACCCATCATGTTCTCTGTCTGTATATGTAGATGTGGTCTTTGATCCGTGGTTTGCTAGGTAATATTTGTAAAACTTAAACTAGTCCACATTTATATTAGTGAAATGCATCCTTACTAAAGTGTCTGTGCCATATTAACAAGTCACAAAACTCTTGGAACATGCCTTTCAGTCCTTGCCGAGGCAATTGTGAAACCCATGTGAAGCGGTCAGTACCCTCCCAATGCAAGTTCCAGGATCTGTCAGGCTGCAGATACTTTACATAAGAAATCCTGGAGGACGGGAAGTGGTGGTGCTGTTGAGCTTCCTCATAATTCACAAAGATTCTTTCTGTTTCTCTCTAGCCCCGATTTTCCCACAGTAAATAATAAAAGAAGTAAAGGATGAGGCCCTGGCAAACAGAAAGAAGTAATAATAACTCATCTAGAGGGAAACCTTGTCTAATTCCCTCATTTTGCAGAGGAGAAAATGAAGCCAAGAGAGGTTAAAATGATTAGGCCCCAGAACACGTAAATGGCAAAGGGAACTCTAGGGCCTAAGTTCTAGCTTTCAATTTTTATTTTCTCGGCTGAGGCATATTCACACTGATATGGGCACACAAGTTTGTCAGCTATGTCTTACCTTTCAAGGCAGTTTAGAATATTTGAATGCTATATGTCATATGTCCAAAGCTTTGTACTTGAGTAAGCTGAACATTCAATACAAGGGGGGCAAAGTAGGTTTATAGTTGTTTGTATGGAAAATAACACAACAATTAGTAAATAATAATACAAGAATAAACTGTGTTTCTCATGCTCACAACGGTAAGCTTACTTTTTCCGCACCTTGCATGTAGTAGAACACAAAAAGCATATCTTCCCTCCCTTCTCCACCTATAATTTTAAAACTATTTTCCTGAATTTTGTTACTTTTCCTAACCACTCCTACTTAGTACTTCAAATTGAGGCTACCCAGTAGGAAATACAAGAGGACTTGAATCTCTAAGATGTCCTCATTTTTGCTCTGGCACAGCTTGGCCAAACCTAACTCACTTAGGGTTGAAAGCCACCTGTGCACCCCAAAGTTGGAGGCTGTCATAAAGTTGAGCGACAAAGCACCTACCATGCCCACGTTTTTCAGAACCAACAGGATCCTAAAGCAAGTTACTTTAAAGCCAAATAGATGACTCGCGTTCAGGCTCCTCAAGACCAGCCTGGGTGGTGTGGCTTCCCACCCTCTCCACCACGCTCGCTGGAGCAACACAGGATTCACTGCACACGATTCAATCCCAATCACAGAAAAGTTCTCCATATTTTCCCTTAGTTATTCACTTAGGTTAAAACTCCATCGGGTGCAAATGTTCAGGCATCTTATAACGGTCTGTTTTCCAGTGGGGGTAATGTGTCTTTTGTTTCCTAGGTGTTACTAAAGAGGGTGATGCGGAATACGGCGCATGCTATGAAAGAGCTAGGTAGGTAGCGCTCACCCCAAAGGGTCCTGCTCATCTCTTACCATCAGTGGTTTTGATACATAAACTCCCCTTTGAGGGAACCCACTCACTACCAATAAATAACTTCAACAATCGATATGGTCACACTTTCGGCTGGACCAAATAGTATAACGTTCCCTCTCGGGACTTGCCCTCTCTGCCTTATGGCACAATGCAGGCCTCTTAATTTCTGTTTAAAGAAAACGCACTTGCATGGCATGATTACACACGCTATCAGTGCCTTATAAATTCTGCTCTCTCCCAAACCAGAAGTGAGCAGACCTTCCTGAGCGACGAAAGAAGTTATTTTTTTCGTGCCACTTGCCACAGGGCTGCTGTCTGAGGGTTTAGGCTTTAGAACAGACCTCTGCTGCGGCTTCTGGAAGGCTCGATGCCCAAACGTAGCCACAGCCTACGCCCAGCACCATGCCGAGTCACGCTCCTAGCACAGGACAAATCCCGGGAGTAGGACAGACACATTCCTCGTGGTATAGTGTTCATGCATGAGGAGAAGGGATTTGGGTACCAGGTGGTGGGGAGCAAAAGGGCACAGCAAGCCTGGGAATGAGGCCATGCTTGGGAGAGCTTGCGTGGAAGATAGCTGTCACTTCACACAAGATATCATGCCCAAGGAAAAGCCAAAGGTACAATCCAAGAGAATGAAATTCTCGTGGGCGCCTAGGAATCCAGACTAGACAGGCAGGGAGCGTGGGGGGTGAGGCATGTTGAGGCACAGGCAGGGTGAGTGTAAAATGACCCAGGCTGAGTGAAAGACTTAACCACAGCTAAGCGCGGAGTTTGTCGTCAAAACTCCTGAGTCAAACAGAATAGAAAAGCCCAGGAGAGCCTCTCAAGTGTCCAGTGCAAGTGTTAATCCTAAGACTGAGGCTGTCTGTCCTTTATGGCACAATTTTGAACTGAAGTCAAGAAAATGGCAGGCAGGGCTCTGCAACAGCTGGTGAATTATGGTTGATTGCAGAAGCTTCATCAGGAAGAGAGACATTTTCCTGTACTGAGGGCTGCCTTCCACGGGTTTAGAGCAGAAATATTAGCTTATTGTCTAAATGAAGTATTTAAACAATGTCCTTATGTCATCTGAAAATATTTTGTTATTTTTCAGGCTACTTAGAGTATGATCACCCAGAAATCGCTGTCACTATGAAAACAAAGGAGGAGATTAATGTCATGCTCAATTTGGCTAGAGAAATTATTAAGGTTTTTAGGTTAAAAGGAATTCTTCATAAAATTGAAGCTTCTGAAATTAACAAGGTGAGATAGACTATCTTCAAAACAATTATATTGATTTGATATATAGTCATTTAAGACCTTCTAACCTACTTTTGGCTCTTTCCAATATAAGCCATCCCTGAGATATGAATATCTAACTTAAAATAATTCTCTAGAACAAAGCACACACCATAGAGAGTTTCCTTCCTGTAGCTCCAGTGGTCAGTTTCTCTCTCCTGTCTTGTCATAGTGAGGGATCACCTCTTTCTATGCTTGGACCCTTCCCTAACACCGTATATAAAATTATCTTATGAATCAATAGGAATAAGACAGAAAACACTTTTTTTTAAATGGGCAAAAGACTCGAATAGGCACTGAATAACAGAGGGCATTCAAACAGTCAATAAACATAACAAAATGTGCCAAATATCATTTCATAAGCTTAATACAAATTAAAACTAAAATGAATGACCAATACACAACCGCCAGAATTCTTAATTTTTTTTTAAACTGACAATACCAAGGGTAAAAAAATGTTGGAACAATTGGACATTAGAGTAGGAGTGTGATTTGATGCAACCGCTTTAGAAAATTGGCAAAATCTACTAAATTTGACCATATATACTATGACATAGCAATTAGATTATGTAACCATATATTTAACAGAACTATGTACATATGTACAGCAAACACTCATAGCAGCATTACAAAGCCCCAAACTGGAGCAACCAAAGTGTTAATCAGTAATCAATAATGCTATGGTATAATAATACAACATAATCCTATACAACAATGAAAATGACATGAACGAATTTTTGCTCCCTGCAACATTGTAGATGAATCTCGGAAACACAATGCTGAGCAAATGGAACCGGACACAAACAAGTACATGCTCTTTGATTTTATGTAAATAAAGCTCAAACCCAGACAAAGCTAGACTCTGGTGATAGAGCAACGATTAACTTTGGATAGGAGCAATAACTAGTAGAGAACATAAGGGAGGATTCTAAGATACAGTAGATGTTTTATTTCTTAATTTGGATTCTGGCTACACAGATGTTTTCACATTGTCAATGTTCTTTGAGTGAACTTTTACGATCTGTGCATTTTTTTTGCCTATCTGCTGCATTTCAGTAAAGAGGTTTACTTTTAAAAGTTTGATCTACGACCGTAGGATATGACAGCAGAAAAATGCTGTA
The DNA here is from genome assembly GCF_054644295.1 of Miniopterus natalensis. NCBI lineage: Eukaryota > Metazoa > Chordata > Mammalia > Chiroptera > Miniopteridae > Miniopterus > Miniopterus natalensis. The sequence continues at coordinate 36,606,396 of NC_142086.1, read as the reverse complement.
AGAGGAGAGAAGTTGGACGTTTCCGTGGAAAAACCAAAGTCTCAGAAAAGCAAGAAAAATAAACAGTACAAAGCCATAATTGTTTTAAACATTCTGTGAACACTACTTTTGTTCATCTTCTTTCTTAAATTTTGTGATTTTTAGTTAATAATGGACAAAAAAAGAGAGTTGTTGGATTTTCAACCTGTTATCAAGCCACTTACTCTTACTGAAGCACTATACCATATTCCATGGCTAGATAAAGACAAAGGCCAGATAAGCTTTATTCAGGTAACATTTTTATTTCCTAATAATATCCTCTTTAAGGAAATATCATCTTTAATGTACCCACAAGTGATCTTTTAAAAAATAATGATTTAACCATGATATTCTCCAGGTTAAAATTCTTTAGGTGTCCTTTATTGCCTATAGGATAAAATCAAAATCCCTTTGAGTGACTGCAAAGTCTTCTACAGCCTGCTTCCTGCCTGCCTCTCCATCTTCACTGCCTGTTGCTCATTCATCATATAGCCTATATTCTATACTGAACCAAGCACTTCATACTGTTTCCTAATTCCATTCCACTGTGGGTGCTATTTACTGCTCTGAAATGCCCTTTTTCTCACCTGTTTCTCAAACTTTCCCTGATTATTGCTTCTCTGTAAACATCTCCACTGAAGGTACTTAGAAAAAGAGGCTTTGGGGTCAAACACCCTACCAGTAGATTATCCTGTGGACCAAAGGTGTCACCATTGTACTCATTATATAGCTTTATTACAACACTGAGTACATTACATTATAATCACCTTTATATCTCCCTCCCAAACTGTATTTTTTAGCTCACCCATTTTCTGAATACTCATCTCCTGGGACTTTGCATATTGAATAGTGGGTGCTCAATAAGTGTTTGTGGAATAAACAAATGGGCCTACCTTGTCTTAATAACATTCCTTGTCTATATGTACTTGGTGCTAAAAGACCAATTATATTTGTTGACCTGATTAAAATATTTTTAACAAATAAATTTTTATTTACTTCATTAGATGTTTAAGAGCATGAGTATGCACGAAACATATATGTGCCGTTAGCCTGCATCTGTCCTGATTGTTTTTCATCCAGATAAAATATTGTCATCTTTCCATTACATTCTTATTCCTAGATTAGATTATTTCTTTCCTAACCCATGTATAAACACCCCATCTGACAGTACATGCATTTAGGAATATTCACCTTCTTCTCTTTGCTATTTATAATTTCTGTTCTCTCTTACAAATTTATTACTAATGCAATACCTGAAATCTTATTAAGTGATATTTACTTTTAAAATATTGTTTATAGTGTGTATTTGGTGAATATTTTCTAGGACAGAGCCAAACTTAAAACATTTGATTGTGGAAATGATATATTTGAAGAAGGTGATGAGCCCAAAGGAATTTATATAATTATTTCAGGCATGATAAAGGTAAGACAAAATTATTTCTAAATCTCCTTGTGAGCATTAGTTAAAAACTTTATAAAATTGACAATTAGTAGTTTTCTATGTTAAGAACTGCATTGTTCCTTTTTTAGGTCAGCAGCTGCCATCCAAACAGCAATTTTTCTTGTTCAAACACAATAAATAACATTGTAGATGAAGCTCAGAAACATAATGTTGAGCAAATGAAACCAGACTTTCCCATAGATAACAAAAAATTAAAAGGATCACCTTTAAGATGAAAAATTATAATATAAATTGTAATTCATCTTGCTTTTGTCTGAGTTGGGGATTAAGCCATTTAAGGCAGGTATAGGTTGGCTGGGCAGGAGGAATCAGAAAGATTTAAGTATGCAAGAATGCTTTGTTTCTAAGTCATTACTAATTTAATAAATATGCTTAAAATCTATGAGTAATAAATATTCTCAAAATAATATGTACATATGAAATTGTTAAAACCAAAAGAAAAGAAAGGCATAAATTAGATAATTTTGGTAAATTAACTGGCATACATATTTCTCTCTTTTTTTGTTCCTGAACAGCTTCAAAGATCAAAACCAGGTTTGATAATTGACCAAACACTCCCTCAGTCGGAGGAAAAAGATCTTCAGATAACTTACTCAGACTATGTGATCAGTGGGGAAATAATAGGAGAGCTAAACTGTTTAACTAATGAACCCATGAAATATTCTGCCATCTGCAAAACTGTAGTGGAGGTCAGAAAACATCACCTTATGTCTTACTGTTGTATCTTGTTAAATATCTAGTATCAAATTTAAGCTTATCTTTGTACTCATTACATGCTTATCATCTAGTGGAGATTTAAAAAACAAACAAACAATGGAATGGTGCCTGGCCAGCATGGCTCAGTGGTTGAGCGGCCAGCTGTAAACCAGGAGGTCACGGTTCGATTCCCGGTCAGGGCACATGCCGGGGGTTGCCGGCTCGGTCCCCAGCTGGGGGTGTGCAGGAGGCCCCCTATCAACGACTCTCTCTCATCATTCATGTTTCTATCTCTCTCTCTCCCTCTCCCTTCCTCTCTCTGAAATCAATAAAAACATATTTAAAAAAAAACTAAGAATGGTAAAGGAACAGAACTTGTGAACAGAATTGTATTTACCTGGTATAGTGTCCTAACAAAATGCCTTGCAAAATTAATCTATCATATTGAAAGAAAGAAATATTTAATCAAAAAACAAAACAAAACACAATCATATGAGATCTCTCATGGGGAAATTAGGTGGGATGTGTTAACTATCAGTACAAAATTTGGAAGGTTAAAAAGGGAAAAAGTCAGACAGCCAGGATCTATTAATAGAAAAGTTGAGCAAATCGGATGGAAGTTTCCCTAGACAAGATTGAAGACAAAATCCTTAAATCAACAAGGGCTCCCACTGGCCTAATTTGAACTCAAAAAGAACAATGACAGCAAACAATTGAACCCCATAAATACATAAAAATCAGTAAGTCATAATGACACCAATTTTTAAAAATTTCCAATAAGGTTGCTGAGATATCAATAGAAAGAATGAAACATGTATCCTGCCTTTCCTCTATGAATTCTTCCAAGGTAACAAGAAAAAAAATAATGAGGAAAAAAATTTTTTGTGAAGAATCCCAGCTAACATAGATAGAATGAGAGAATTAGAATATCTACATCATGCCTTCCCTAATGAAATAACGGATCTAAGCTACAACCATCAATTGATGTGGAGTATTAATGGTAAAATTTATAATGAAAGTGCCAGGCTGACACTAAGAACAATCTTAGCTTCATTAAAAGTGGAACAACTTAGTATCGGGTACCTCATGATATGATGTAGCTGAAGTCCTCTTGCCAGCCCTTGAAGTCTTCTAATACAAGAAAAGAGAAAAACCTGAGGCCTCTAGATAGAACCAGTTAACAGAAAATGCAGGAAGGAGAGAAACAAGTTAATTGACACCAGGAGAAAATAATTAGATAAATCTAGAATGTGGGAGGCCCTGCAGGTCAAATGGCCTATTTTACGCCCTGCAAATCAGTGGCATAAAAAGAGAGTGGAAGGAGGAAGGCGGCAAGGAAAAGCTTTGAAAGGCCCCTATCATTCAGCAGTGCATACTAGAATATTTACAAGTGAAATTGTACAACGCTTGGGATTGCATAGAAATATTCTGTCCTTCTGCTTCTGGCTACCGGAAGTGACCGGTCGCATAACTAGCACACCCACGACAAACAACCATAGAACTTGACAAAATATTCGAGGCAAATGTTGTCAGCCACTGGAAAACAGGGAGTGTAAGCCTAGAGACCTTGAGAGAAGAAAAACTCACCCAATATAAGCCCCACATCCACCCTGACCCTGCGCCTAGGGCAGTTTCCAATCACAAGCAACAATGCCCCAAACAGAAGGAAGTGGTCCTGCTGAGCTGGGAGGGGACAGGTCGGGGGCTGTGGCAGCCAACCTGGTGGCGATCTGCAGAGCCGGGCCAAGGAGCTGCCCCAGGGAGACCGAGCTGTACAGGCTCAGGGTGAGACAAAACTAAACTTACCAGATTGCTAAGAATGGAACAGATATATTAGAGGTCAAGAAGTGCCAGGGGTTAGGGACGTTTAAGGCTCTGTTTTGTCATTTTGAGGTGTTGGGGAAATGTCCCCTTTCCCCTCTGAGGTCTTCTGGCTGGTCGAATACTTAAAAGGACGTAAGACAGATTCACAGAAGAAAATGACCAGGTGTAATTACATATGTGCGTACAAAGTTTTAGAAGAATATGGGTGCTAGGAGAAATCAGGCCAGGACAAATGCATCCTTGAGCTAAGGGGAAGGGGGAATAGTCGTTTGGGGCTCTGAAGGGGAGGAAAGCAGTTTGCCTGGAGATGGCAAAGCAAATGTCTGGGAAATAAATGTTTGCTGGGCCATTTTATCTCTTTCAATGTTGTTGTTGTTGATTTTTTTGTAAAAAAAAGAAGAAATTTGTTTCCGGTTGTTTGTTGCTTGGATATGAAAATGCAATTAATTTTTGGAATTTGAAGTTGTATCTTGCTACATTGCTAAATTTGCTACAAATTCTAGTTAGTTTTGATAGATTATGATTTTTGAAGTGTAGATATAATGTAATCTACAGTGACAATTTTAGTGTTTTCTTTATAATTTTTATGTGAGTTTATTTCTCTTTCTAGCCCGATTGTACTAGATAAGTGGAAAGAATACAGTTAACAAAAGATATGCAAGCCCTCTACAATGAAAACTACAGAATATTTTCTTGAGAACTCATACAAGCTCTAAATAGAGAGGTAGAACAACTTCATGGATTGGAAGCCATAATTTTATTAAGATGTCCATTCTTCCCAAATTGATCTATAGATTTAATGCAATCTCAATGAAATCTTACAGAAATGTTCAAGCTGCCTGTAAAATTTATATGGAAATGCAAAGGACTTAGAATAGATAAAACAAATTTGATAGAGAATAACAGTAGGTGACCTACAGTACCTGATTCAAAGACATTATAAATCTATAATGATCAAGTTTACATGGCATTGGCCTAAGGTGAAGACAGTATAGATCAATGAAACGGGATGGAATTCGGAAGTAAGTCCACACTCACATAGTCAACTGATTTTTGACAATAATGGTATTTTCAACAAATGATCCTGAGAAACTAGATATCCCTGTGGAAGCAATGGAACACTATGCACAGAAATTAATTGGGAATTACGATGGACCTGAACATAAAAACTACAACCATAAAACAATCCAGAAGAAAACACAAGAGATCCTGAATAGGCAAAGATTTCTTAGCCAGGACACAAACAAGCACCAGCCACAAAAGGAAATATTGATAAACCTGATGTCACTGAAATTAAAGTCTTCTGCTTTTTAAAATGACACCATGAAAAATACAAAAAAGTCAACTGTCGGAGAGCACGGGGGTGGTCACAATACCTTTATCTAAAAAAGGACTTGACAAAGGAACCTTTAAATAAGTCCTACAACTCAGAAATAAGACAAGTTACCAAGTTAAAAACTGGACAAAGGATTTGAACAGACACTTAGCAAAGGAATGTACAAATGGCCAATAAACACATGAAGAAGATGCTCAATATCATTAGCTCTCAGAGAAATGTAAATTAAAAGTACGAAGAGCCCGGCCAGCATGGCTCAGCAGTTGAGCGTCGGCCTATGCTCCAGGAGTCGGGGTTGATTCCTGGTCAGGGCAATCCCACTCACAGGTGCTTACACAAGAGAAACTAAAGCCAACATACACAATGTCTTATACATTCAGAGCACCGTATTCCTAACAGCCAATAGTCTATTTTTGTTGTTAGCAGCAGCATTTCATTGTTGCCTGAAAGGTTTGCTCCCCTCAAAGAATGTATTTATAAAAATATTTACATCTTTAGTTAAAAAAGTTAAATGCTTTTTGATACTTTGCTTTCTATTTCTTTTCAGAATCTGTAAGAAAAATAAAGAATCTCTCATCGGATCATATAGTCTTTAATATTTAGTGCATAATAAGATCACACAAATGTTTATTAATATAAACATTTTATTAGGTTTCCAGGCAATAATATGAATCTTGTATAATTTAAATTCTTAGCTTCAATATTACAGATAAATGAGTAAAACTTATATCCTTAAGCTATAGGTGCACAGAATAAAATATTAAGTTCATATCCCTCTTTTTCCAGACATGTTTTATTCCCAAAAACCACTTGTATAGAACTTTTAAACAATGCTGTCCTCAAATGGAATATAAAATGTGGCTAAAACTTGGACTTTCTATTACTGCCAAAAAAATCAGGGAACGTTTATCCTATGAGGTAAGAAGTGTTTATGTAAACGTGTCCTTTTTGCTAAGTGGAATTGCGTTCAAGTACTGTTAGAAATTAACTATTTAGGAATTTATATTAAACTTGATAAACAAACAGTACACTACAATTTTTTTTTTCCATCCAGGATTGGAACTACAAGATGCAATTAAAACTCTGTAATGTTTGTGTAAAAGATATACCAAAGGGCACCAAGTGTGATATCTATGATGAAACTGTAATTTATGTCATCCTCATAAATGGAGTTGTGGAAGATTGCCAATTAAGAAAAGTTTATAAAGCACCTTCCTTAATTCCTTTAACATGCCACCAGGTAAAGAAATATTGATTCATGTCTTCAGGTCAATGTGCCATATGTCCAACAATGTATTAGTGTTAAAAAAATTGTCACGCCGGCCAGGCATGGCTCAGCGGTTGAGCATTGACCTAGGATCCAGGAGACCGGGGTTCGATTGCAGGTCAGGGCATGTGCCCGGGTTGCAGGCTGCAGCCGATCAGTGACTCATCATTGATGTTTCTATCTCTCTCTCTCTCTCCCTTCCTCTCTCTGAAATCAATAAAGATATATTTTTAAAAAATATTGTCACTTTTCCACCTTCCTATCCTGTCCCTTTCCCATACCACTCCATAAACACACAAGCATCCCAAGTTCATTGATTGCTTTGTCACTGGGTAGCCCAAACACCAAGCTATTCCTGTTCAATGTCACTGAGGCAGGCCAAGCTGTACATTTTAGCCACAATTAGATGTTGTTGCAGTTGTAAACAGCAAAAGAGGGCCTATTAAGTGCATTTACACATTGCAAAAGGACTATACTCTCAGGACTCTATCATTAGTACTCTAGAAAGGTCCTTCCTGGCCCACATTCAACTGAGTACCAGTGATATTTCCCCAGCTACTCTGAAATGAATATAAAAGTAAAAAGCATCTCGTTTTTAAGCAGTCAAGTTTTCTTCCAATCAAAATGAGAAGCTATGCCTTGTGAAGAAGGAAAGAAAGAACAGTGTGTGTGTGTGTGTGTGTGTGTGCATGGGTGTGTGTGGGTGTGTTGGGGGTAGAATAAATGGGGCATGTGTCAGGAAGAATCAATGGACATATAAAATACAGCTACAGAAATTAAATGGAAAGAGGAACCTAGATTCAATTAAATTAGGTATATATTTTATTTTTTTCCTTTTATTGAATTTATTGGGGTGACACTGGTTAACAAATTATATAGGCTTCAGATGTACAATCGCACAGCACATCATCTGTATACTACAGTGTGTTCAGAAACAGCTCTAGATGCTGAAGTGATCAAGACAAATGAGATTTGCAACTTGCCCTCAAATGAGCTCTCAACCACATTGAGAGAAATATAAAATATATTAAATAAAACATTTACCGCTATGCCAGAAGTACTTACAGGGTAAATCTGGGACACAAGAAAACCATGGGGTAAGGATAAGAGGAACACCACCAGCACCAATGGGATGCCCAGGGACAGGAAGCGAAACATTCTTCTTAACTATGGGGCTCCGACCTCTGCTCTTGAATACCTAATAACAGAACTTTGGTGTAGGTGCTAGTTGGGAATTTAGATGGGATGGTCTAGCAAGAGACTCTCGAGGTAGCCCCAAACCTACCCAACTCTGTGCACTCCCCTAGGCATAAAGCCCGCTCACTGTGATTCAAAGAATACTGAAAACAACCCAACACAAAGTTGAAGAATCTCTTGAGCTCCTGTAATTTTTCAATTACAGTTGACATTCAATACTATTTTATATTAGGTTCAGGTGTATAGCACAGTGTTTAGACAATTATACAATTTACAAAGTGATCCCAAGAACAATTCACGTACCTACCTGGCACCACACACAGTTATTATAATGTTATTGACTATATTCTCTGTGCTGAACTTCACATGCCCAGAATACCATTGTTTTTTAAAGTAACTCTTTGCCATGTAAAAAATAAAAATAAAAACAAAAACAAAATAACTATCTGGGTGTTATTTTAAGGGGTCATTGATGATTAACCCTCGATCATTTTTCTTACTTGTAAGAGAAATGAGCAAAATATTTAAAAATCAATGAAGGTGTGTGGAATATTGACTTTCACAAAACAAACATGTTCAGGAATTTTAATATCTCTCCTAATATGTAATGATGTGTTCAATTTTCAGGCACAGATATTTAGGGAAGGTCGGGAATAGTAACTTACCAGAGAAACATTTAGTTGTATGGTATTTACTCAGATTAACTTATATTTTGTCAATTTTCAGATACAAGGCACTGAAGATTTCACAAAGGTAGTGATTGTTCAGACTTCGATTAATATGAAAAAATTCAGATGGACCGGTACAAAGTATGTGCCTGCATTTAAAGCATCTGGTCCAACAGCAAAAGAAAGTGAGTTAGATTTCTTTGAGCCATTGAAAACTTACTTTCCACTTATAAAATAGCCATATAAATATTTGGAAATTGTATTCATCCTGCCTAGAGCACTGAGGAATCCTTTTAACTGCCATATTACATTTTTAATGTATGTATTCAGACTAAGAATATCTAAGTTATAGTTAGAAATTATTCTATATTTCATCTATAAGAATAAACATGTATAATTATCAAATTAATATGAAAAAATTATTAATGAGGGAGCTTATAGCTCTTCCCCCAAGTTAAAATATATTATATAGCAGTAATAATGAAAATAGTGTTGTACTGAGTGAACAATAGAGATATAAATCATTGTAACTGAATGGATATCTATTTAATAACCTTCATACAAACTCCTCATGATAAAAATTAGATCATAACAGTAATGATTGTTTAATAATTACTATTAAGTCATTGATTAAAAGTCAGAAAATAAGTTTCAGGTAGATTAAAAAATTGAATAGTAAAGAATTAAATTATGGAAATAAGTAATAATAATTCAATATTTATCATTTCACTGAAGGGGAAATAATACTCTAAATTTAGAAATATAGAAATTAATTTTAAAATTCTTAGTCTCATTAAAATGTAGCTAATCAAGAGGTCAGCAAAAGATAATTCAGAAAGAAAAATATACATTGAAAACAAAATGTGAAAAAATGTTCAATACTGCTAATATTTAAAGAAACAGAAATTAAGTGTTTGATTTATTAGTGAGATTTTTTAAAAGAATTATAATGACTATTAACCAAAAGAAAAAGTAGTTAATCTGATATATATTCTTACTTTGTTGATACCAGTATAAATTGATAAAGTAAATTTATCACAGGATTCCAAAAGCTATAGAAGTGTTCATATCTTTTGAGTAAGTAATATAATTTCTATTTATGTCATTATACTTCAACAAAATGGTAAATTACTAGTAATAATATAATTTCTAGACAACTGAAAAAATAAAGCAAAACTAGTAAAAAATGGTAGTTGAGCATTACCTATAAAAACAAAAATTAGAAGTAATCAAAATGTCTAATGATAAATGAATGGTTGATTAAATTAACACATCAATCAACAATTGATTTCCCACATAGTTACTGGGGAAAAACCAATGACATATGTCAAGTAAAAATAGCAATGATGTATGCAACATTGTGTTGCTAATTTTAAATAAATTTTATCAGTATCATGTTACAATTATAAAGCTGAATCCATGTGGACACACAATACTGTCATCACATGAGTCCCCACTGACCTTTAGATTCGCCATCAACAGGACGTAGTATTGGAACCTTCATCATCTGCCCACCTGTCAGTCATCGCCCCTCCTCTCTCTAAAACTGAGTCACATCAAGTGATGCTGGCTCACCTGATATGGGACAGCTGGTGGTGTCTCGCTCCCTAACCCTTCACGTTCCTCCTTTTCCTTCTGCCAGGAACCCTCTAAATATTCCCCTCTCCACACTCCCCATTCCCTGAAGCAAACCTCTTCTTATCCTTTAAATTCAACTTCTTCAAGGAGCCATCAAGATAACATCTCGCATTCACAAAACTGCATTCTCCTGTGTGCTCTCATAGCCCGTTATCGCATATGGTCCCGTTTTTTCTTATTGTATTTTTGTTTTGTATGTTTGATGGTCTGTCTAGTCCATTAGAATACAAACTACAGGAAAGCAGGGATCATAGCTCATTTGCTTTCCTATGTATCCCCATTGCTTACCAGTGGGCCTAGTGCTTTCAATACATATTAATATAAAAGTGTTTGGGGATGGTGGGACAATCCATGATTTTGTTTTCCTATTTTCCAAACTTTCTGCACATTTATTACATAATCTTTATAATAAAAGACTTCTAACCCTTTTTAAAAAAGTGACTCTTCTTCCCACCATTGAGATTACCACCGATTTCAGATCATAGGCCCTGACTGTGAGAGGTTCGAATCTGGTTGAATTTGATAGTTGGACTAATTGAAACAGTTCTGTGTTTCAGCACTTGAACTAACAGGGTCTTTTTTTGAACCATCTTCAAACACAATACATGAAGAAGTCCTTCAAACATCTACTGAGGTAAATTTAAAGTATCCTTTTTCAAAAGTTTTATTTTGGGTAAAAGAGAATTTTGCATGTATTGAAACTACCAATGTGTTCCTTTTATTCTGAATGATTTCACCTGCTAATCATTTTGTAGACTTTGATATGAACTCTTTCTGTTAGTGCAAGGTACAGTGGAAATTGTATTCCTATTTTGAAGTAAATATTAGAGAAATGATTAAAAAAAAACCACAACAAAGTTCAGGAGATGCCAGAATATTCCTCTTGAATCACATAAGCAACCAGGCACTAGTGGGGTGGCTGCGGTTGGAGTGCACGTGACCTTACACTTCACCTTGTGCTGAAACTTTGTCTGAAGGCCGTATTATACCTCAGCTGTGCACTGGGGATCTTCCAGGCTGAAGGCAGTTTGCCACTGTTTTCACAATGCCTGTCACAAAGAAGGAGCTCAATAATAAATGCTCTAATCTAACTAGGTTAACCTACGTTATTCAGAAAGTCCCACAAATACTGATTAATTTCAGGGTCCCCTATGAAATTGAATAAGCCACTTGAGGATCTTGGGATTTTTCAAAACCTTAAACCAACTTTGCAAGAAGATCCCAAAGTATGAAACACTATAGGGCCCTGGAAATGAAATGGGAGCAAAGAGAAACAGAGTGGAAGTCCCTGGTGATATCTACCCCAGCCTACCTGTAGACTGGATCTTAGGGAGTTCCAGATGGGGTAGAGAATTTACTTTCAATTCCAGCCTTTGCCAAAATGGTTGTGTTACTCCAGGAGATGCAGATTGTAATACCCAGAATCTGAGAAGTGCCTGCTATAGATACACAAGCCAGAAAATTGTGTATTTGGTTGTTTAAAAATACGTTTTACATCAATGCAGCCCATTTGCTCAATTAGCACTAGGCATAAACTTCTGAAAACACAGGCTCCTTCCCCCCCAATCTCTCCTCATGAATGAATTTTGAACGAAAGGTGGTTATAGATTCTATGGGGACACTGAAGGTATTCTTTTCAAGTCCATCTTTGACTCGTATGTATCTAAGTTTCCTGGGCCTTCAAGAGGCCACCACTCCTCTTTAATACCCAAGTTCCCACCCTACATAGTAGGAGGAAGTTCGCTCCCTCTTGAAGTATTTTGGAGTCTTCCTGGGGAAGCTTTTCCTCAAAACTCTGCTGGTGGTTGTTTGCTACCTGGAACTTCTGACCCGCTAGCACAGGGGCTAAGAGGATGGGCGCTGGCGTGAAACTCCCGGGTTTGTCTCCTGATTCCATCACTTATTAGCCATGTGACCTTGGACAAATTTCTTAACCTGCCTAAGCACCATTTTTGCAATCTATAAAACAGGGTAATCGCAATACCTGTCTCCTAGTGCTGCTGTGGGGATTGAGTGGAAAGAGCTTGGCACGTCACAAAAAATCCATGCGCGTAATTTCCATTAGTCTCTATTAATCCCGTCTCAGCTTTGTAAACTACTTCTCCAAACTTCTTTCACTCCTCCGACATTATGTTTCTTAAATATATGGATCCAGTCGCCTCCTCTTATTCTCCCAAAACAGTTGCTGCTGAAGACAAGAAAATAACAAAGGAAAATTATGATTTTTAAAAAAATGAGGAGGAGGGCAGTTAAGATAAAATGCTAGATGGCTCCTAGAGCCCGCTGCTAGGCTTCTTTCTGCCCAGTCGTGGATGCTGATGCTCCTCTTGCACCTGTGCCCCCAGAGTGCTGTTTTTCATAATCAAAGAAAAATTGATTGCACGATGATTACCAATACCGAGGAAGTAGTGTGAAAGTGAGAGGAAGTCCAGTAAGTGTTAGGAACATCAGTTAGTGAGACACAGAGAGACCATCCAACTGCATGACTTAGTAGATGTTTTTTCTCCTTGATGTTGGATCCTGGCCATGTTTCGGAGACAGCTCTCTTTCCACTTCCCCCCAAATCCTACCCTTACCACCACCACCCCAGAATTGTGGCTTTATCTTCACCTAACGAAAAGGCCTGTCACAACATCAAGCAGTCCCAGTTCTTGGTCTTCTGCCCTACAGGCCAGATTTGACATCAGCCCTGCTTTTATTAACAGTCTTGAAATCTGACTGTTATCTCCTATCTTAATTTCTAGCCTCAAAAGCATAAAGAAACACTCGGTACTCTCAAGGAGAAGAACACCTCTAAGCACACCTAGAATAAACCTCGATGAACATCTGGTAAGTTGCCACGGCCTCAGTGTGGCCAGGGCCGCCCCTGTTCCTGCAGACAGACACAGATGGAAGCCAGAAGCTCATCTGTGCTTTGTGTGGCGGTGTGAATTATATACCGCTTTCCATAGTCACTATTTGCAATACAATCATTTCCACTAGCCAGTTGCTTCTTCTAATGACACTGTTTCTAAATTCTAACTTGGAAAGTTAATTCTAAAGTAAGATTCCTTAATCTAGATTTGGATAACTTGATAGACTCGTGCTTTCCTCTCTATATTCTACTAAACCTCACTTGCACCATTGGCTGCTCTCAATTCGGCTGCTCATTTTTCAGGCTGTGGAATATATAAACAGTCAATAATGAATTTAAAAAAAGAAACAGCTGCTTATTGAGCATGAGCAAAGTCTTTACGGAGAAAAGAAAGGATGTTCAGAGTAGAGGACATAAGAGAGCAAGATTTTGGGGGAACAATGAATAGACCAGTCTGGCTGTTGGTGTTTTAAATGTGGCATCTGTGGGGAATTATCTGTATATATGAGTGCTTCATAGGACTCTACGTTACATAGAGCATATCACTAGGTTAAAAAATGACCTTCAGATAAATCATTTATCTTCATTTTAAAAATGTTGACTCTCGAATGCCACTTTCTATGACAAATACCATATTTAAAAATAGATTTAAAGACTAACAATGCACTATTAAAAAGTATTTGCAAGAATTATTTGCAATACGATCAATAGCTTTACCTGGGAAAAATGTATACAAAATGATAAGGAACACATTATGATTCTGATAGGCAAACTTATGAACAGCCAATTCGGGGAAGCGACAATACCCAAATTGTGAAGAAAATTAGAAATGCAAAATGAAATAACAATAATGTATTGACATTTGTGTGGTTTTTTTAAACAATTTTTATTCAACGATAACATCTATTCCTTTGAAATTGATGAAAATAGAGTCATGCTTGTTTTCTCACATTTTTCTGGGAGATGAGTAAAAGGAATTCGTAACAAAAGTCATAAAAATGCTCACACATTTGACTAAGTGATTTTGCATCTAGGGATCAATCCAAAGAGAGTAATCCGAAGCATTACAGTAGACATATGTACCATATATGCAGCACACGACTCTTTCTAATGGCAAAAAATGAGAAAGAGCCCAGTGCCCAACAACAGGAAAGTACGCAATTTCACTACTGGACATCATCTCTACAAGGAAATACCATACAACCATTACAAAGATTAGTCGAGCAGTCCAGTGTAAAATATAAAAGAAGGCAAAACTATATGTACAACATTTTTAACATAAAAAAAGGCCAGAAAAGACAAATCCAAATGATTCGATGATTCAATTAGGTGTTAGAAAGATGAGAGTACAGATGGTTTTGTTCACCTCTCTTTTTTTATGTGATTACATTACTCTTATCATGAAAAACATGGCTGTGAAACGATTAAGCATTCCTCAAATATAAAGTACTTGAAAGTTGTCCATTCCATTCCACCACCCTTTACACTCAGCGGTCACAGTGCTATGAATGGGAGTGGGACCAGCCAGAGCTGAAGCTCAGTGAGTGAGAATGGCTTCCATCAGTGTTTCCCACATGGGAAACCCTCCTCCTGATAATCCGCCAATTCCCCTGTCCAGTTCCACAGGCCCCGGTGCCTTCTCCGACTCTGACTCCCAGTTTTTATCATGTGGGAACGACACTGACCCTCTAATACATCCTGTTCTGGATAGCAGGTCAATGTTGAAATATTCCAAGCTATTTCTGGGCTTGTTTGTTATTGTTTTTCCCATTTCTGTTAGGAATGGTTGACAAGGCTGTTTTGAAGACTGATGCAAATATTTGCTGCTGTCGTGAGATGCGTCCTGTTTCTGGAATACATGTCCCTACATCAAGAGGGAGCGACTTCAAGCTGGATCCCTTGTGGATGCTCTTGGTGCCACATGGAAAGAAGTTTGGACCTTGCAACCATTCCTTTTAAAATTCTTATGTTTTGCCAAATTTCCTTGATTTAAAATATCTGTTACTTTAAATATCTAAAACACCTCAGAAAATTTTAGAGTAAGCTTTAATTTTAGAGCCAGAAAGCAAGCTTATGCCACCTAGTTTGTCTATTGTTCCCAGAGCAAAAATGGTTCAATTCACTTTATGAAAAATAAAGTATTACTTATTAAAATGTAGTTGAAACATTGTTCTTGAACCAAGGTTTGAGTTCTGTCATTTATTGTAGTTCACCTTTCTTGGGAGTGTTCCGGGTATTGAAATAGTAAAGAATGGAAACTGATTTATACCAAACCATAGGACACAGGCTTAAATGAAACTTCCAGCGTTCACCGTTATATTTATAACAAGGAGCACAATGCCTAACACATATTTTTAAAAAATTGTCTTAACAGTAAGAATTACTGTGTGCTTTCTGTATGCCAGATGTAGAACAAATGCTATACAGTTTCGAGCTTACAGAACCTTCACAGCAACCACATAAGCTTGTTACTATTATTCCAAATTGACAAAAGAGTAAAACGAAAAAATGAGGAGTGTAATTTGCCAAAAGCCTTGCAGCTAATAAGAGGCAGAGCAGAGACTGACAACAAGCCTTTTGTGGTGATTAGCTATTACACCATATACCCTTCCAGTATGTGAAGTACTAAATAAGTATCTGAAGAATTAATAAACATTTAAATGTTTGTCTTCAAGGTCATGCTTCCATGGGGGGCCGGGAAGCCTGAACGCTATTCCAAGCTTTGTTCTTGCTGCAGCTAGTGGGAGGCACATTTTAGAAGCCAAGTATAGAGGCTCCATTCACAAGATGTCCTTGTGGAGCAGATAATTTGGTTTGCTCTTATTGGGAAAGCTAAATCAAACGATCACTTCTTTCCAAAACTCACCTCAACCATTCCCCCCCCCCCCCACCCCCAGAGATAATTGCATAGCAGCTCTTTTAGTGTTGGGGGGCTGGGGGATCTTTTCCATGAGTACCTTTCCTCTCTTGAGTTCTGAACCAACTGAAAATTAAGACAGAGGATGAAGACAGCTGGAAACTGAAACACACACCCAAGCCCCCCCCCCCACACACACCTTAATTAGTGGCTGAGCTGACAGAGAGAGGCCTTCTGACTTCCAGAATTGTATATAGTAACTGCAGCAGGCATTTATCATTAAGCTTACTGTGTAGCTGAGAACAGTAGAACATACAACATTTCTAAGGGCAATTTCTCTTCAAAAAGAAATCAAGAAGAAGGGGCTTGACAAAGTCCAGATTCTGCTTCCAAATCTGTCAACCTGGTCAGCCACTGCATCTCAGCAGAATGAAGGAGGCGGTGTTGTCAGGCCAGGGGTGTCAGGGCAATGGAGAGTCCAGCCCTGAATCTGGAATAAGACAACAGGAGGGAGTAGTTCTCTCCACAACAGTAGCTGTCACAGAGAGCTCAGCATGCACCAGACACTCTTCTGGGGGTTTTGCCTTCATTAGCTCTGGCAATCATCCCATGACCTTTAGGAAGAAAGTGCTACCATTACCCCACTTCACAGAAAAAGTAATGGAGCTTAGGGAATTCAGATAAATTACTCAAAGTCAATATTAGATGTGACGACACTGGGACTCAAACCCTCTAACAACATTCAAAATAATTTGTGATGCTTTATAAGTTCTCTAGCTTTTGCTTTGGAAATCTAGACCATTGGAGAGGAGTAGGCTACACTCCACAAATGATAGTCACTGTCAGTGTCTGACTAGGTTCAGGTCCTAGAGAGTGTAAACATTTCACACTGGGAAAGAACCCTGAACAGGGCCCTGAGATGTGACATGATCAGCAGCATGCCTGGTGTGTTCCGGCCCTCGTCAGCAGGATACCGTTGTGCCCAGGATTCTTCCTTCATCTGAAAGAATGTGTTGTACAGACTTTGGCCTGCGGAGGGTGCTTAGCTCACTTCCATTTGACTCTTTGGAAACTTACTTGCTCAGAAAGCCCAGAGCATTGTCTGCTTTTAAAATTTTTATTTTTTAATTTTTTAAAAATAAATATATCTTTATTGATTTCAGAGAGAGGAAAAGAGAGGGAGAGAGAAAGAGAGAAACATCAATGATGAGAGAGTCATTGATCGAGCCTGCAACCTGGGCATGTGCCCTGACCAGGAATCAAACCCCGATCACCTAGATCCCAGGTCAACGCTCAACCGCTGAGCCACACCTGGCTGGGCAGCTTTTAAAATTTTTAGATAAAAGGCTTTCGTTAGTCCTTTGACCCTTGGAATGTTTTTTGTTTTTTTAATTTAGCTCTTAACTTTTACAATGACTAAACCTAGTTTTCATTTTTCTCCAGATATTTAACCTTCCCTATTCTATTTTAATCTTATTAATGAGAAACAGGAAACAAGTGTTACAAGTGAAGAGACATTCTTTCCAAGGGTTGTCGTGGCCCAAACAATGACAGGGAAGTGCTGGTGCGTCTACCTGCCTGTTATATCTGGAAAAGCCCTGTCAGTGACCTAAACACAGTTCCATTTTGTTTCCAAACAATCTCCCTACAGTAAAATAGCCCTCTGTGCCATTATTGTTCCTAGCAACTGGGTGGAGCTATATGCTAGCATCCCTCCACCAGGAAACAAAATCCCAGCCCCAAGGTTCGCTTGAAGAGGTCCTGGAACTCTGCTTCCTCCTCTTCAGAACCAAATGCTCTTTAGTAAGGAATATCAGCAATTAATAGTCATAGGTTCCAGACACATGACTCTGGAACTAGCCAAGACTTCTCATCAGCTCACACCCTGCACCAGGAGTACATAGTTAGAAAAATATACTCGGGAAGACCTCTCAGCATTACCCACCACGCAGGCTTCACTGTCTCTGTGTACTTTCTGGAGGGAAGCAGAATAGGGTAGTCTCAGCTAAGCTACTCAGTTCCTGGCTCTACAAGAACTCTGAAACAAACCAGTCCTTTTCCTATCATAAAATGTTCCAAAGCATTTTTCTTATGCATAAGCAGCTCTCCCAGCTTTCTTTCTTAATCACAAACATCTAAAAAGGAGTAGGCTAAGGCTAGATTTGTGCCGTCCAGTTCTTTGAGACTGAAGGGGCACAAAGAATCACCTCACTGAAAGGCCTCTAACCTGCCTTGGCAGCTGAGGCCAGCTGGAAGTTTGAAAACCACTCAAGGCCTGGGAAACCATAACACACTCCAAACATGCAAATAATGTATCAGCCTTTCCAGATGCACTGGAGTGATATAGACCAGAGTTCAAAGCCAAGCTTATCCTTCTACGGGTACTTATTAAACAGGACGATAAATACAGGTGTCCCCCCCAAATGTATACACACTTTGAACGATTATGAAGTCAGTGTTTATTAACATACAGTTCATTATCAACATGTAAAAGAATCTACAGAAATGAATAATTTTTTTGTCATTGCGTGTTTTCAAACTGATGACCGTTCTGGTCCAGGCACTGCTGATAACGCGAACATGGAATCGCAAACATCAAGAATCATTGCATTCAGTATTTGTGCGTCCTCAATTCGTCTACTGTTGTGGTTTTGTACCGTAAACTTTATTTTTCATATATAACCCCATTAAAAAAAAGGCTAGTGGCACTTTAGGATAGTTTTCTTTGTTCCAAGCTTAGTCTGGCTTCACCCATTATTTCAAATCAGTTAAACCTGAAAAGGGTTGAAAAGTAAGTGATCTGACAGGAGTTAAAGTGTGTTTATAATTTGGGGGACACCCTACAGATACGGTCCCAACCCTATTTGAATTTATATTGGGGTGTCCTTGAGCAAAACACTTTACTGAGTATTCGTATCTATAAAACAGAGGAACTAACATTTACCCCATAGAATTCTTGCATGAGCAAATGAGAAATTGTATCTAAAGCATTTAACACAATGTGTGGATTATAGAAAGCTCTCAACAAATGGTTATTCTGATTATCACTGTCCTATGACCTTGGGGTTAGAGCAAAACAGTCTTTGCACTGGCCATTGATTCTCTATGGTAATGCCAAAGGATCAGAAAGTAAATTTTAAAACTCCAGCTCAAACTTCCTCTAATTTCACCATCATTTGCTTACAAACATCCAGGCTCTTATTTCAGATTCAATTTATAGAGTTTCTCCTAAGTATTAGGCACTGAGGAGAATAAAGAGAATGTAAGATTCCAAGATTTGCTATTTTGGCTTCTTTGTGTGTGGGATATGTGTTGCTACACTTTTGTTTGTTAACAAAACAAACAAAATATCACTTGGAGATATTTTTTCCATTGCTTTGCAGAGAGAGTGGAAGGGAGGGAGAGAGGGGGAGAGAAAGAGAGAGAAACATCGATGTGAGAGAGACACATGGAATGGTTGCCTCCCTCACACCCCAACGGGGGGCAGGGAGGGAACCCTCAACCCAGGTCCATGCCCTTGACTGGGCTGACACTCTAAGCACTGAGCCACAGAGGCCAGGGCTTGCTATATACTTTTATTTGTGGACTGGAGGTAGATTATTTAGTCCAGAGTTGGTTTCACAGCAATAAATGTGTATATTATAAATGCCTTGCTCTTTCCTGCCACCTTACACAATCATAAGGTTTCATTAGTAGCTAACACTTCCATAGCTCAGCTTCTCCATCTAGTAGCCTGAGTATAACTGAAATTTGAAAGTTAGAGAGCAATCCCCAGCCCATCCCTAAATTAAAATGGCAGGTTGATTTCCAACCCTTACCCCTATGGCTTGACTCTCTGAAGTCAGAAAAGCCTTTGCTCAACGTTGGACCTAATTAAGCCACCCCATGGGGCAGCGTACACTCTGTTTGCTCAGGCTGCCCTACCCAGGGTTTGGGAAAGATTAATTCACACTGGTGAGGAGTCAGCAACAGCCCTACTCACCGGCTAAGCTCCCTTGTCCATTTCGTCTTTCCTCCACATTGCTGAGAAAGCCTGCTTCCCTACCGTTGACCTCTAGGTAGTGCAAAATGTACAGAGGCCATTGAGGAAATCCCACACACAGACAGACTCAAGTCTAGAGAGCAGCTACGGCGGCGAGGGTGCTGTGCGATGGGCCTGGCGTGGCACAAGTAGTGCCCCAGTTTCCCTAACGCTGTTTCTGCTAAGCCGCTCCCCATGCTCCTCCTGGCTGTTGCAGGTATGACCTCTGTATTACTCCAGGATAAGCCATAAAGTATTTTGCATTTTCTTCTATTTTATTTCAAGGAGTTCCATGAGGGCAGGCCAGCATCAACTCTGCTCACCGCTGAACCCACAGCGCCCGGCACACAGCAGGCGCTCAACATGGACTTGTTGAAGGAACCGAGGAGCAAATGAATGACCGAACTGGAACCAACTATCAAATATAAAAACAATACAAAAATTTGTGATTCTTGTCCTCAAGTCCATTTCTTATTTTAACCTCATTTTCCCATTGAGATGTGATTCATATACAGTAACAGTGCTCCCTTACTGGTATACAGCTCTATGAATTATGAGAAATGCACACGGTCATGCAGCCACCACCACAAGACACAGAACAACAACGAAACAAATTCCTTCCTGCCTCTTGAAGGTTAACCTCACTCTCGCCCCTCCTCCTGGCCACCAGTGATGTGTTTTCTGTCTCTACGGTTTTGCCTTGTCCTGACCTGAATATCACAAACAGTAGACTTTCAGTCTAGCTTCTTCCACTTACCACACTTAGCGTAATTTGATACTGAGCCATGCTGTTATATACAGCAGTAGCCCATTCCTTTTTTATTGCCAGGCAGCGTTCCTTTGTGTGGATGCAAGCCTTTAGCCGCTCATCACTTTTTGCGGGGCAATTATAAGTAAAGCAGATATAAACATTTGCATAGAGGTTCCCTGCAGGTCTTCTTTTATTTCATTTGGATAGACATCTGGGAGTGGATTGCTACGCTGTACGGTAAGGTTAGGTTTAACTTCATAAGAAACTGCCACACTGTGTTCCCACCGGCAGTGCACGAGGCTTCCAGACGCTCCATCTGAATCCCTTGCTAACACTCGGTACTGTCAGTTTTTGTTTTCAATGTTAGCCATTCTAATAGGTGTGTAAAGGTACTGCACTGTGGTTTAGATTTACATCTCCAAATGACCGTAGTGTTGAGCATGGTTTTATGTATTTATTTGTCATCTGTATATTTTCTTTGGTAAAGTGTCTGTTCAAATATTTTGCTCATTTTGTTTTTTAGTGTCTGTTTTCCTCTGAGTTTTGAGGGTTCTTTATATATTCAGAATAAAAATCTTTTATCAAATGTGTGTTTTGCTAATATTTTCTACTGGTCTGTGGCTTGACTTTTAATTTGCTTTAAATCTCTCTTATTTTAAAATCAAAATCCCCCCTCTCACTTTTCAAAGGCTACAAAGTGATTTAATAATTTAGGTGCCTGAGGAGAAAACTCCGTGACTTGACTGTAATTGCAGATGGGGCTTCCCCAGGGGCTCAGCGCTCTCATTGACCAATGACTTCTGCTTAAGAACAATAGCCTGGTTCTTTCAGGTTCTGACATTTTAGGAAGTAGTGCACGTGTGCACCTCTGACTCTCCCCTCCCTGGGCTCCTCCCCTCCTCCCCGTGCAGAGATAGTCTTCTCCGTTTAGCTCTCTCTGCACTGGTGGCCAGAGCAACACAGCCCCATCTGTAAGTCAGGAGCTGCCCTGTGAGAGAGCAAGGCAGGCTGAGGGGAAGGCACCGAGAGGACTGAGAGGATGGGGAACACTCTGCTGAGGGAAAACAGGTGAGTCCAGACTCCGTAAGAGGGACCAGAGGAGATGGGTCAGGGCAATGTAGTCAGAAATAGAAAAAAAAAGTCTCCTCTTGGAGGACGGGGAAAGAGACTTAAGTAAGAACTACAAGAATGAAGTGCCTACTATGTGCCAGACACCAAGTTTAATTGCTTATAGGTTTGGCATTCTCCAGAGAATCATAGTGGGCAGCTGGTGAAGAACAGGTGAAAGGGGGAGGACTTTATCAAGTGAGGACTATGTGATAGACCACCACCTGGGAAATGGAACAACTCTCTGAGGCCCAAGAAGAGATGCTCTCCTGGTCTCATAATGTACCACAAGAAGCTCAAAGACACCGCCACTTTTTTAATCACTAGTATTTAAGTTCAAAATAAATAGCAAGTTTCCTGTCATTATGAGATCACGTCTGGCACACTTCCTGAAACAGGTAGAGAGAGGTCATTGAAACTGGTAGAGAACTTGCCTTAACTTTAACGAACCTCAGTTTTCTCATTTCAAATGGAAATAGTGATATAATACCTACCTTGGAGGGTTCTAGTGTGTGTGATGTTGGCATAGTGCCTGACACATAGTAAGGTTCAATAATTAGAAGATACTGTTTTCTTAGACCATCATCTTCATTGACATCAAAGCAACTATTGTAAAAATTAATGTCACTTAAAACAAAGGATCCTTATAATACCAAGGGAGGTGGTCTAGGGAAAATGACCTATCAGATAGAGGGGGTGCTTTTATAGAATTATGTTTGGTATCCCAGGTCTGAGTTTATCAGTTCATGCCACTGGGAGCTAGAGCACAGGACCCAAAATGCCACCCGCTATAAAGAGACTTGATAAGTCTAGGGAATGTCTCCTGTTCCTCCCTGAGAGTCAGTTAGTGTTGAAACTCCTCTCACATCCTCACAAGCCTTTGTCAGTCTGCAACTCCAGCATTCTTCTATCAGATTATAAATCCCTGTTTTTATGTCTAGATCCGAGGTCCTCAAATGTAGAGATTGTTTTTTAAAAAATAGAGATTGTTTCTTATTCATCTTTGAATTCCTGTTTCCTGGGATTACTTCTGGCATATAGTAGGCACTCAATAAGTGTTGGATGAATGATTGGAAACATAAAGAAATAACTGTTGAGAAAAAAATAAAACAAAATATAAATATGACGTGACTGAAAAAGTCATGATTGATGTCACATTTGTAATTTTTTTTAGAAGGTTAGTGCGGGGGAAAAGGATTATAACATTAATACGTACTGCAAAAAATTGGAAAATACATAAAGTATAAACAAAGAAAATAAGCTGGTAAATCGCAGTTATAACTACTGATAACATTAGATGCATATCTTATGTTAACTTCTATATTTTTCAGCCATGTGTATTTCTTCATCTAAGTCAGAAATATCTTTAAACCATTTTTGTTTTGGATTTTGTTCTACTTTGTTTAAAAGAATTAGCCTTTGCTCATAAATACTACAAAAAAAAAAAAAAAATTCTCCATTCTGTGTCTTGTGCCATCCAAACTTTTTGTTTTTCTTATTACATTTTAAACACAATTGAATTAAATCTAGAATGATTTTTTGATTCTACCAATTTATGCTTAAAATTCTTTCCTCATCCCAAGATAAGATAAATCTACACTATAATTTTTTATGGTTGTATTGTTTTAGATTGAGCACCATACTTTCAGTATATGGTGTCAGATATATTTTTTTCCAAATAGTAAGTTGGCCCAACATCTTCATTTCCATGCTGATTTAAAATGCCTCTCTTAATATATTGAGAAGTCTTATATTTATTTATATCTGATTTTTAACTTCACCCAGTTATCACCCAATTAGCACACCTCCACCATGTTTCCCCAGATCAAATTTGTTACAAAGGCCAGGAAAACTCCCCCTGGTTTGGGGCAGAATGACGCCTATCCTTTCATGAGATGAGCTCGGAATCTTAGAGACAGGAATCTGCCAAAAGCAAACCCACACTTTCCCATTTACTGGTTGGGGGCTTCAGATAAGTCCCCTAATTTTTGGCCTCAGTTTCCTCACTGGTAAAAAATAGAATCATAATATCTACATCATGGATTTATTCTGGGATTAAATGTGATATAACATGGAAAGTGTATATGTTATATACATTATATACATTTCATTAGTAGTATACATAGTATGTATAGTACAATAAGTAGTATATATAGTATATATGTGTATATGTGTATAAAGCATATAGTAAGTAGTTAGCATACAGTAAGTAGCATCTAATTGTTACTTTGTTTCTCTATATATCCCCAATCCCCCCAAAATGAAAAAATTGTTATACAGAAATCCAATCCAAACAATAAAACAATTTATTGGTTTTTTGTGTGTGTTTTAAATTTACCCCTTCTTCCCCTTATCTCTCATGCTCTCTGTGTTGGTGCTTTCTGTGGAAGACGGCACGTTACATGAGCCAGAGGCAGTGACCTCCCCATTACTGTGTAGAGTCCCTGAAACTGCGCCAAGCAGATAGGCCTCTCTAAACACAAATATTCTCGGGGTCATCCTGAGGATTCCCGGACATTTGGGAACAAAGGATTTAGGCTTGGCTGTGCATGGAAAACACTGGCAGGCTGTTGCTATGGCAACGGAGAGAGCGTCAGAGCAAAGATTGCTGTGTATGCTTTAGGGGGCGTATTGACAGATATGAGGGTGACAAAGGGAAGCTGAGGCGATCTGGGGTTACAACACAAACAGCAGAAATAAGGACAGTTGGAAAACTTACAAAGAGAGCTGGGAAGCTTGGAAATACTTAGCTCATTCTTGGTATGTTGAGTTTTAGGTGGCAGCAGAACACGCAAGTGATATCCTGGGATCTGAG
The DNA here is from genome assembly GCF_054644295.1 of Miniopterus natalensis. NCBI lineage: Eukaryota > Metazoa > Chordata > Mammalia > Chiroptera > Miniopteridae > Miniopterus > Miniopterus natalensis. The sequence continues at coordinate 36,581,885 of NC_142086.1, read as the reverse complement.
AAAACAAAACCTCAAGCAGAGAACATCCAGGTGAGAGCAAATGGAGCAGAACCTCTCTCCCAGCCTTCGCCCATGAAGAGCGAAGCCGGTCAGGTCCTGACATCACTTACCCCACGGTACAGGACCCTGCTTGCACCCAGCAGCAGCTGTAATGATAGTAAATGAAGAGACAAGACAAAAAACAAAATTATGTTGAACCTTTGGACGCGATGTTCCATTTTGTTAAAAGCTTAGTGTAACCTGTATCAAACAGAAGTAAGACCTCTATTTTCCTATTGTCTCTTTGCTTGTCTATCTCAAGTATCTTTGTGTTCAAGTTCCATCCAGCCATTTCATTTTTAAGCTCTATGTTTCTAATCCTGAGGTGACCATATCCCCCACGTCACTACAACTGTTGGAAGGTTTGTGGAGAAAAACACACGTGATTACCTTGATGCTGTTAAACCAATGCTTTCTCATGAATCCTCTCTAACCAGGCCTTCTGAATGCCAGAGCTCATTAACAAATGGAAATAGTGTCCCAGGGTCCAAGAATCCCAAAGGATGGCAAAGCCAGTTGTTCTGTGGTCTGTAGAGTCATCTGCACTTTCCCCATGATTTCAAAAAATTATGAAAGAATATCGTTTTAAAAGCAACCACTGAGCCAAATCTTGGGTTAGGAGTTAAGGACCCAGAGATTCTCCCCAATAATGTGCATTTCTTCACTGCAAGCTAAGGAGGAATCATTGAACATATTATTGAATACACTCCAAATGATGAAACAGGACAGAAGGGCCATGGGCATTATGACAAGGGAGAGATCGAATAGACTGGGAGCCAGGCAAGCTTTGTGCAAGAGACAGGAACCTAGAACTGCTGGCCCATAGCTTTGTGTCATAGACATTCATCTGGCCTCCTTTACAGAGGTTATCTGAACCCACCCCAAACCAAAATATTCTCATTGAAATGCAAAAACATATTGCAGAAACGTTGAGTGCGGGAAATAGCCAGTGTAAAAATAGCTTTAGCCCATATTTAACTTTACTTGACCTCCATGAGGTAAGCAGTATAAGTACCCTCATGTTATAGATTAGGAAACTATGACTCAAGAAGTCCAGAGATATTGATCCTGTAACTCAAAATCAACCGTCTCCTTTTGTTTCACTCCCATGTTCAGTGAACCCAATTTCTTAGCATTAGTGTGATTCAATGGTTTTTTTCTGGTGTTTTTTTAGCCATAGAAACAGGAGGCATAAACAAATGGCTTAAAGAACCCTAAATATAGCCTGAAGAGGAGGAAGAACTACAGCCTCGCCTCTCAGCCCCAAAGGCTCTGATAGGACATTGACCCTAGAGGCTGCCAGAGCCCTCAGCCGTCCTGGTGCCCACAGCCAAGGTCACAGGCAGTCGCCTCATCTTCACTGCCTTTTCTGGAGGAGCTTCCTGGGAAAGTGCATGGGGGAAGATATTTTTGGGTGGTATTTTCCAAATGTTTTAACATAGTGTTAGTGTAACATGCAGTACTTTATAAATGGCTTTCACATGTGGCCAGGTGGGATTTGACTACGCCTCATGTTCTGAAAGATGCCCAGAGGATACTGTAGACTTCAGCCTAGACGTCCGCCTGTAGGGAGATCCTAAGTCTTTCTGCCATGTAGATTATAACAAGTCCTGTTTCTTTAGCTAGTCTTGAGTCCATGAAGGCAGACTTGATGATCTCCTGAGCCAATTAGCATTGCTCTGTTCTTAGCTCTTTGTTCATTTATCAAATATGTATTGAAAATGTATTTGCTACATGCCCGGCACTGTGGTGTATGTTGGTGATCTATACCACGATGAACAGATACATATGGTCCCCGTATTTATGAAGATCATGGTCCAGTGTGGAATACACTCTAGTGAGCAGGCGATTATAATACGGTATGTACAGGGCACATTCAGAGTGCAGTGGGATCCTCTATAAGCACTGCCTAACCCATGCCTGGAGGAAATTTCTGAAATGTTCACACACTTGTGCCTTGATTTCCTGGAGATAACTCTGTGTGTCCTTCATCACAGGGCCAGGTAAGTCACTGAAAGTGAGGATGAGAAGCCCTTTACCTTTTCCAAGAACACAGCAGAGAGCTTCTTCTCTAATCAGGAGTTGACAGTGTCATCTTCATATTTCCAAAAGGCAGTTAATGTCCTGGAAGGATGAAGGCATTCTGGCATGATAGATGTGTCCAAGGAGACACCTAGAATGAGAGAGAGAAAAAATTTCACAGAAATGGCAAAGGGAAAAGAGTCGCCCTAACGAAGCTGCAGAAACCAACTTTGTGATTTGTGTCATCTCTCCGGTATTTTAGGTGCTGGGACCGCCACATTGCTGAAGGGTGCTTCTGCCTCCCATGGTGAGTGGAGCCTTGTTTTCAGGAGTTATTTCCCTCTGTGTGGTTTCAGTGTGGCATTTGCTGCAAGTTACCTGTGAACTCCCTGCTGTCTGTGGCCACAGAGGAAGCCTGTCACGAGCCCTAACAATCATCTGAGTCAGTCAGGAAAATGATGCTTCGGGTTTGCTAAAAAACAGGAACAAGAGTCTCATGGGTGGTACATGCTCCTCAAATAGGAAAGCCTCAGACGCAAAGATAAAACTGGCTACCAAGGCAGAGAAAGGCCCCTCGCTCACACTGCAAACCCCAGAGTCCCCCTGCACAGTAGCACACGTTTCTGTCCCCTGCACAGAGAATGTATAACCACCTCTATCATATAATTCATTATCTAAACTGGGGACCCTTTGAGAGTGAAGGGGATTCTAAAAATAGTTAAGGGTCACTAAGTGATTGTTAACGACATGAGCTAGACTGTCGTGGCAAAGCAGGACATATGGTCATTCTCCTTAGAGCAGATGTTGGCCTTGATTCCTGAGGTGATAACAGGCTTCTATTATATTTATGTCGTGTTTTTTCTGGGGTGTCGTCTACTCAGTGTGGTCACCTCTGTGCTCATCTGTTTGTTGGCTTCTTTGTTTGGAGATGATAGATTGCGGTTAGGGTTGGGATTGGAAATAACCATGGCTCCTTAACTCACATGATGTGAAAGAAATTAATATTTTGTCAAAAAAAATCTCCAAAAATGTTACCTATAACATCACCATAATTCTTCTAAATCAATTCCATGCCAGACTGAGAAAAGGAAGCAGAAGAGAGAGAAACACAAAAAAGTAGACTCTACTTGGTCTTCATTTTCCTTTTTTTTTTTTTTTAATCCTTTCATTTCTCAATGCTGAAGGGAGGGGATTATAAAACTTTAACAAATGAAAGAATTAAAAATAAGTTTTTGTAGGGAGTATAATTTCCTTTGAGAGTTTCTGAATTTCAAAAAACCAATTTACCCTCCTTCTCTTTTACAGGAAAAATATACACATTTTTAAAGCCAGGCAAGATTTCCCAAAGGAAAGTAAGTTATTGCTTTCAGCACTTTCACTTTTGATAGACTTTCATTTCCAAACTGCCCCTTCTCTGTGTTCCCAGAGCTCCCTGAGCATATTTCTGTACAAACTTAACATGTTTTGCTGCAATTGGTCCGACTGCACGGCTGTTTCTCCACTAGACTGTGAGCTCACTGAAGCAGGCACTGGCTTATTGATCTCCATATCCTTCACTCAGTTAGTCCTTGAGGTTTGGAGGCTGAAGGACTTAACTGGGAAGAGTAAATGCAAGAGGCGGAGGCCTGAGGCACTCAGAAGGGGCAGCACGGAGGAGGCGGGAGGCCGGCTTGGGCTCAGGGAACACAGGAGGGGCAGGGCCTGGCCATCAAGGTTAGGAATGGGGCTTTTGTCTTGGGAACTACAGAAGGCACTGAAGGGCTTTGAACAGGGGACATTTACAGTTACATTTGCATTGAAGACATCACCCAGGTTGTTCTGCAGAGACCAGATAGTGCAGAGCGTGGCAAAAGCAGATGCTGGAAGGCCACCTAGGAGCCGAGGCAGTGGTCTTTGGTCACAGGACAAGACTGAAGTTAAGGAGAGAGGAGAGAATTCAAGGAGAGGGCGGTGAATGGTATCCCATGTAAGAAAGAGAATCAGGGGATCAAGGCCCAGAGGCAGCGCAAGTTCCAGGCACAGAGACCATCTATGAGCAAGACGGTGGCGGTGGTGGCGGCCTTGGAGTGGAACCAGGGTCCGAGGAAGGGAGGTCGTGTTATCGCCCCCAAGAAGGCGCGTATTGTGCAACAGCAAAAGCTCCAGAAGGGCCTGGAGGGCGGGATCCGGAAGAAGACTGAACGTGATGTGAAAGCCGGAGCCAGCCTGCCCAAGAAGCTGGTACCGCTGAAAGCCCCGCCACAAAGAAGTAGGCACGCTCTTCCCCCTCCACCAGGACACCTTCCTAAGGACTCGGACGCTGCCCCATGCTCAGGCCTCTACAGGTGACCCCACAGGCGGCAGCATGGATAGAAGGAGCCCTGCTCCCCAGAGCCTTGAAGAGGTTCCGGGGTGGGCCTGGCCCGTGAGCAGATGACCAGCACATCTGTGGTGCTTGGGTCAGCTTCCCAGGGTGCCAAGAACTCAGCAGTGGCCCTGAGGAAATGTTCACCAACTTTTTGTAGCCCTCCACTCCTCCCACCCCCCAATTTCTTTGTTGCCTGGTTTAACCCGGAGCAATAAAGATGGCTTTGTCATTTAAAAAAAAAAAGAAAGAAAAGAAAAGAAAAGAAAAGAAAAGAAAAGAAAAGAAAAGAAAAGAAAAGAAAAGAAAAGAAAAGAAAAGAAAAGGAGAAAAGAAAAGAAAAGAAAAGAAAAGAAAAGAAAAGAAAAGAAAAGAAAAGAAAAGAAAAGAAAAGAAAAGAAAAGAAAAGAGAATTAGAAAGTATAGGCCTGAAGACAGGTAACTACACTTCTAAAGAAAAACGAAGTTTGCCTTTGCCTTCCTGGGCTTAAACCAGAGAGCCTAGTCCATTCACTCTGAATCTTAGAAACTCCCTCTGTAAGAGTGTGAATGAATAATAGGCCCTCCCACCCGGGCCGGTTCACCCAGGGGAATTGTGGTTCCTAGGAAACCCTCATCTGCATCAGAGAAAAAGCTGGTGGAAATGAGGCCTGTTCTGCAGAAACTCACCACCAGTTTCCTGTGGGAGAATCAGGGAAGCCCTAGAAGGCCACGAGAGCATCTGGGATATCAGAGCTGAGGGAAAGTAGGCCTATACACCTGTGAGCAGGCGGCTAACAGGGGCACACCCGCCTCCTGTAGGGTGGTATCCCGAGGCTTCCTTGTGAAAGCTCAGATTTGCTTATGAGCAGGTGTGTTTGCGAGGGGGTAGCAAGTGTGTCCGTTTCCCTCTTTGCTGAATGGCCAGAGCCAGTTGCTTTTGAAAAACTGCTCCTGTTTATATCTGCCAGCAGGTTCAGGAGTGGGAATGTTTAGCTAAAGAGTTTACTGCTCTGCAAAGCTTTCCTTGAGCATGCGCTCACACACTATCACCCTCCCCTGTCACCTACAGTAAAAACTACAGCCCTCCCCTGCATCATGGACCTATCTTAGGTCCCTGTCTGTCTCCTGTGCTAGCCTGTGAGCCCCTTCAGTACAGGGACTGTTTCTGATTCTTTGTCTCCTCATTGCCTGGTACAGGGCAGACATGCAATGAACTTTGTGTAAGGAAGGAGAGATGGGGGAGGGCAGGAGGGAAGTGTGATTTCTTAACAGAAGACCTACCAAATGTGTCTCCCTCCACTCAGCCTCTCAGCCTGGGCATAGCTCTGGCTGTGCCTTGTTTAGTTGGCCCTGTCATTCCTCAGGGATGAGGGGTAGGGCAGGAAAGCCTGATAAGGGCTCGCCCAGCTGTTCCTTGGTTCTCTGTTTGCTTATATCCCAGTCCCCCTTCAGTTCTCCCCATGACCCGAAATTTATTGAGTGTATTTTATTTTCCAGGTGAAGGAACATCATCTGCTACCAAGCAGGTAACATGAACATCTCTAAGCCTTTATCTGAGTTGACAGTGAAAATGTAGACACCCCAGATGGCAGGAGAAGTTGGCCCCTTCTGACCTTAACATGAAGGAAAGACGTTAGATGCTTGTGCTTCTAAGCCCAGGGATGTATATAGGTCTGGTGGCAGAAGCAGCAGACACCTCTGTTGTATTATTTATTGAAAGAAACTAGTACCTGTGGAGCACTGAGTTTGTGCCAGGCAGTGTGCTGAGCACTTGGTGCGCATCATCTCATGTAAGTGTCACAACAACCCTTTAAGATTAGTACTTTTATTTTCCCCATTTTACAGATGAGAAAACTGAGAGATTAAGTGAAATTCCCCAAAGCCAGACAGCTTTCCTGATTCAGAACCAAGGTTCAATCCCAAATCCTGGCTCTTTCCTGTGTACTTTGCTGCTTTCCTTTTAATCTTCTGAGGTTTCATTGAATGAGACCTTCTCTTCCATTGTTTCTCTTCATATTGGTGCAAATATCTGTAGAATGGGTGTTTAAATATCATAACACAATCATATTTAGGTGTCATCAGAATGTTCTCTTTTATAAGAATGGGCTGCTCTCAGGGCCCTGAGACTGGAAGTTACACAGAGTGGTCAGGGGATCACTCTGGAACACGGGGCAGAGAGCAAGTACCTGGGTAAGCTGAATACTCCAGGCAGCATGAGCACTCCGGCTGCTGGGCTAGGTGCTGGAGGAGAGGCAGCCACTTGGGAAAAAGGCCAAGAGATGGAGGGGACGTGGTTTATGGAAGACAGACTTTGCCCAGGGTCGCGCCTGTGTTGAGACTGAAGTGTAAAGAGGATGACAAGAGGCCAAGTCTTGACGATGGCTCTCCTTTAACTAGCAGGGCAACAATGACCAGAGCTTTGCAGAGGAGCTCTGCTACGCCCTCATCGATCACCGCGTCCTCGGGAGAAGGCCATCGGGGAACTCTGCTGAGGAGTACTACGAGAACGTGATCCCCCAGGCCAAGAAGCCCAGAGGGTCGTTTAGAGAAACCGAGACTGAGTACTCACTTCTCCATATGCCTTCTACCCCTAGGCATCCGCCTTCCCCAGAAGATGAGTATGAAGTTCTAGTGCCCGATAGAATCTCCTCTCATACCCTGCAACATCCACATCTACAACCATGCCCTTCTGTGGCTAGGTTTTCCAACTTGTAGGGAAGCAGTTGGACCAACATTTATTCCAAACTGGCACATAAAAGCTGGGGTTGGGGAGCTCTACTTGCCTCTCCCACCCTCACCTCCGCATACACAAAATAGCCCTTTCTACAGGGGTCTCTGAAGAGCATGGTTTATAAACCAGAGGGCCTCTTAGATCCTATTCAACAGTCAACATCCAAAAATCAACCAACTATCCCGAACACCACCCTTAGAGAAGGGAGTGACCGTATTTGGTTCTTTTTCTTTTAAAAAAAAAAAAAATCTTTATTGATTTCATGGAGAGGAAAGGAGAGGGAGAGAGAGATAGAAACATCAATGATGAGAGAGTCATTGATTGGCTGCCTCTTGCACACCCCTGACCGGGAATCGAACCCCCATTGCCTGGACCCTAGGTTGATGCTCAACAGCTGAGCCACGCCCAGCCGGGCGGTATTTGGTTCTAAGTGGCTTTGGAAATGGGCTGCTGTGCTCAGAGGCAAGAGGGGCTTCCTGGACCCCTACAGCTATGCACATCACAAAGGGTAATGCTCCTTTGTCCAGGTTCTTCTTATAACATGTCCACATGGTTGTCCTCTGAAGTCACAAGGAATCTTTACCCATCATACGAAGTGTACCCAAGGAGAAGTCCACTCATTCCACATGTGTCTGTGGACCCACCTCCTCACTCACAGCCTTCGGGTGGGCACCTGTATGTTCCCCTCACTCCATACCTCTGAGTGGTGTCCTTTATATGGTGTCCTTTCACTTTCTGGCCCTGGTGGCTTGGTTGGTTACATGGGTGAATCAGTAATGCCCAGGCCAAAATTTTATATAGTTTTCGTATAATTCTAGTCCATATATTTATTTAACTTTGCATTTAAATCTTAATATGAAAATCGTAGCATCAAAGAATGATCTTCTAATTCCACAATCTTATTTTGACTCATTAGCCCAAAGTAATGTTGCAAGTTACTGGCAGCTCTTTACCTGGAATCTGATTTCCTGGCTTCCAACTTCGTGTTCTTTCAATGTACTACATAGAAGAGCCTCTACTCTATGGTATATGTGTGTATTAAATACTATGTCATGTATAAAATATGAATAAAAGGTCCGCGTGGGGAAAATCATGCATACACACATCCCTTCTAGAATAAGCACTTCTTTATATGTTCTGACTATTTTCTCTCATCTTTTCTTCAGTGCTCCTAGAATTATGAATACTCTTAGAACAGTGGTAATCAAACTGTGGCCCATGGGCCAAATCTGGCCAACTGACTATTTTTTTAAATAAAACATTATTGGAATAATACAGCCATGGTCATTTGCTTATATAATGCCTCAGGTACCACAGGAGATTCAAGTAATTATGATACACACTGTGGGTCCTGCACCCTCCCCCCCCAAAAAAAAGCCAAAAATATTTATTTTGGGCCCTGTAAACACACACACACACACACACACACACACACACACACACACACACACACAAAATGTCTGTAGACCCCTGCCCTAAACAATCAGAACTGAGATAAACTAAACAGAAATGTGTTGGGGTATTGCTGTAACTCATAAAATGGTATGGAAATCTTAAACCACAAATTAGATGAGTGAGCCCAATAACAATTAACAAATTAGACTATTTCTATATCCACACCTGTGTTCTCAACTTCCTGTTTTAACCCATGCATTGTTTTAATTTTAGGGATTTTAAAATAGTAAGCCATTTGTTATACAAGCAGTAGATGCTCATGTGTTTGTTGTTTTTTCCCCCAAAACTAACCAAAGTTAAGTAATCTTGTTATTTAAAATGTTCTAAGTGCCCAATGAGGATAAATCCAGTGGCTTGAGATTGGATGTGTCAACACAGGTTTGCTGAGACTTCAGCCAGTCAGTGGTTTTCAGCTAAAAAGCCAATCACATCTTAGTGTCTTATCCTGGCTAACTTCCTCTTTTTAGCAGAATTCTTTCACATGGAACCCTAACTTTTACCCTTGGCCAAGATTCACTCAAGTTCAAAAGGAGGCATGGGTGGTGGCAGGTACAAGATGTTAACATGGCTTAAGGGACAGTGTGTGGACTCTAGAGTCAGATAATCAATTGTTTAAATCCTGGTTCTGTGGTAGCCAGTTAGACAGACATGAGCAGAGTAAGGACGATGGGCCAGGTACAAAAGGTCACTAGGGTCGAAAGTCCTGGGCACCTAGCAAAGGACAATTGTAGGTAGGACCTCACCCCCAGGGTGACCTTTCCTGCCCTAGCATATAGCTGATCATGGACCCTCTGACCTTTACTCCCTAGAGATAACATCTAGGCCTCAGTTGTATTTTATTTATTTATTTATTTATTTTTTAAATATATCTTTATTGATGTCAGAGAGAGGAAAGGAGAGGGAGAGAGAGACAGAAACATCAATGATGAGAGAGTCATTGATCGGCTGCCTCCTGCACGGCCCCAACTGAAGATCAAGCCCACAACCTGGGTATGTGCCCTGACCGGGAATCGAACCCCAATTGCCTGGATCCTAGGTCAACGCTCAACCGCTGAGCCACGCCCAGCTGGGCCTCAGTTGTATTTTAGCTCCAGGGCCCAGAAAAGCAGCAAAACCAGACAAGTGACGCCAAGGCTGACCTCAGGACCACCTGCATTGGGTAATGACCCCCTGCCCCAGCACCAACCAAACCATCAGTGGAGACCACAATCCTGAAAGGACACACCTTGGAAACTACTGAATATTCTATTGAGATCTTCCCCTGGGACCTCCCCTAAAATCTCCATCCTTAAAACCTTAGGACAGGACCCAGTGAGCTCTCCCTCCTGGGCGCATGCCCTTACCTTTCCCTTCCCCTCCAATCCCCCTCCCCAGAAGGTGCGTGACCATTAGCTTCCTCACTCCCAAGCTCCAAGGGCCCTTCCTTTGCCTCTATAACTTGTTTCCTAAGCCCATTTCTTCTAAAAATTACTTTTTCTACCTCTGTGATTTACCAAATAAATGTTCTCTTATAGTTTGGGCCTTGGCTCTGAATTCTTCCCTAGCCAGAACTCAAGTTCCGAGGTTGCTGAACCCAGGTCTGGTCTGAACCCACCCGTCTAACACCTGGGCCTTCCCACCGCCTACAACAGTTCTCTCTTCCTGCCTCCATGACCCTGAGCATGTAACCTGGAGGCTCAGCCTTTTCACCCATAAACAGGAGGATTACACCTAATATATGTAATTTATTTAACATAGACCCTGAATAAATGAATGAGCAAAGGGAAACCAAAATCTTTATGATGTAGAGAAAAACCATGTGCTGATGTGCAAGGCAGAAACCTGAAATTCTGGGTTTTACACTGGAATTATTCACTTGAATATTGAACTATTATGAAAGCTGATAGGTTCAAATGTTCTTAGTACAACATGATAAGTATATTTGTTTGAGTCTTATCCTGCAAAAGCATTACGTGTCTGAAATAGTATGTGCCTTTTATCAGGAACATATTAAGTATAAATGCTTAACCAAAGAAAGTTGTTCTTATAACAAAATTTGAGGGATTGTGAAAGGGAATTATTTTTGAGCAGGAGAGCCCTTTGGGAGTGCTTTGAAATACCTCCAATGTCTGTATGTAATGCTGGTCCTTTTTACAAATTTCAGGATTTCTGATGAAAGTTGTGTACCTTCTTCACAGAAAATGCACACACACACACATAGTATTTGTATACAATTCCAAGGGGTTGGGGATGCAGCCCCTTAGTTAAAAAATTCCTGTTATTGATTTTTTTTTTAAAAATGAGGCTGAGGATTTAAGTTGTAACTTCAAGTCACAAATACATCAGAAAACTCCCCTCCTCATGCTGGTCTCAACTGCACACAGCCAGAGTTCTCAGAGGCACATTTTATGCAGCTACTGTGGGCTCTGTGGTTTCTGGTTTGCGTTCATACTAGTACCTATAAGTAACCTGAGTCAGTGAATAAATTTTTATTTAGAACAGAAAAGCGGTAAAGAAAAAGGGCAAAGAGGTGAGGAAAATCTACCGTTGACACTGAATAAATTAAAATGTTAATGTTAGTAGGACAACCGTGGGTGACAAGGGCTACAACTATTCTTGGGGATGGAGGAGCATAAGCAGCATGAAAGAGGTAAGTCCCCAGAACTCCACAGAAACCTTCAGAGAATAAGAGATTGTTTCCGTTTCTGTGACTCTGTTCTCTTCCAAGTCAGTGTCTTGTGTTCAGAAAGCAACTTAAAAACCACTGGATCTGAGAAGGCCTCAGTTCTTAGTCCCTCCCCTTTCTTACAGAGGGGTCTTTTGCAAGGTACTTGGGGAAGGACTGAGTGTCATCATAATCCCACAGAATCTTCTACAGTCTGCTGATGACACTTCTCAACTTACCCCTGTCCTCTCTCCACTCATGCTTCTTGTAAATTCCCAGATATCAACCACGCCTGAACTGGGCATGACCCTGGGGTGCCCATCAGGGTGGGAGGTTATTGATGGTGTGTGGTTGTCCAGTGTGCTGAGCTTTGCTCCCCAAAACTGGGGGGCTCTGGGTTTGTCTTCTTAACTCTCCAGACCTTGGTTTCTTAACTATAAGAGGAGGGGACTACCTTCTAACACTAAGAGGATATGATCTCTAATCATAAAGAAAAATACTGAAGGATGTGTTTGGATGCAGCTGCCAGAAATGCAGTAAGAATGTGAATTAACTTATTTTAAAGCAATGGAACAGAAGTGGGAGCAGAGAAGGAAAGACTTAGAGAGACGGCTACCATTTTTCTCAGCACCAATCAGACTCTGAATAGGGCAGAAGTTTATGTCCAGAGTCTAAACGGGAAAGGAGATAACGTGCACCTGATCCTAATATGACACAAACGTGTAAAGAAAGGCAAAGCTGTTAATTCAAATCCCACCACTGCTTCAGGATCAGTTTATGCCCTACTTCCTAGACAAAGATTTTTCCAATTAAACTATAATGGCTACTCTTTTCTCTGACCACCCACAGCTCTATAGTATGTCTTTATTTAATTTCAATACCTTTTTTTCCCCCTGTTGTTCCTTTTTTCATCTGTGCAGAGCCTGACTCCCTATAAGACCAGAAGTTTCTTTGCTTATCACTACTTTCTTCACTGGTGTCTTCTATTGATTGCCTTCTGCAAAACTCATCATTAAAAAATCTGCAGAACTAAGTTAAATTGCAAGGCAAAAAAAATTTGAACTAAGAATTTTTGGACAGAATTTTTGTTGGGGTTGGGGGGATGGGTTCTTCTGATTGGCTGTATCCATACCTAAGGGACTTCCAGAAAAGACCAGTTTTATTTCTCAAATCATTGAAATATTTCACAGGTATTTGCTAAAACCTTATTATGCACCAGGCATTATGCTTGTCATTAAAATGTGTGATAACAGATTCACCTCTGATAGCAGAGCAGTGTATATGTGTCATTTTTTTCCAAACCCCCCAAAATGCTTTAGTCACAAAGATCAGTTCTTTCCACACCACATGGGCCACAGAGTTTACCCTATGGAAAATCCTATGACTCGCAAGTGGTCAAAACCCAGGACAAGGTACTTGCATTTTGGTGCTTTCCAAAGGAGAAGGGAAGATCAAAACCAACCCCTTAGTTAATTCACAGAAGCACTGACCCCAGATATGAAGCAGCCCCTCCTTCCAGTCCCAGGCCCTCTGAACACCCGGCCCTGCCAGAGAGGGGCCTGGGAGGAAGGGGAAGGTAAGTGCCTGCGCTGCACTCACCGAAACAGAGGACTCTGCCCACCCGGGTTCAATCTGATTCCCTCAGAAGGGGAAGCTGCCTTCAGGGAAATGAGAAAATCACTTCCAACACCATTTACTGCAAGAAAACACCCACCCACATCAGCCCTGGAGAGTCCACGCCAATGGAGCAAATGCAAATGCGACAATGCAGAGGCAAAAATAATTTATCATAAACATTTTAAAATCCTTTTCCATGAAAGTTCTCCGCTATTTTCTAAAAAGTACAAACACACTAAAGCTTATACTTGACATGTAAAAAATAAAGAGGAAGCAGGATAATTCACCTGCTTCGCTAGTTTGAGGAACTATCATCAAAATGAGACAGTTATAATAAACATATCTTCTCATTAAATAAGAAGGAAAGTTTTCACATCACCCAGAGCCCAGGGTCCTAAAGAACTCAAGGCCAGTCTCCCTGAGACAGCACGCACACATCCCCGGGCACAGCTACCCCACGCTAACTTCCACCCGAGGCCGACCTAACCGAGATGTTAGGGCTAAGGAGCTCTCACTGTAGGACCACAAACTCTTCCTCCTGGAAAAGTTCCAGCAAACAATTTGCCCGAGAAAAAAATATTCTGTTCTCTCATGGCAGGCAAGGCTATGTCTGCAAATGACCGATCCAGCCACTGATATTCCCCCACCCTGCAAATGAACTGGCATTAAGCTTCCAACAGTTAGTTTCAGAGCGTGGTCCTTCCTGTTTCACAACCACCTTCATAAGGAGACACAAAGTCCTACAGGAAGGCCATTGGCACCGGGTCATGAAAAGCCGGGGTGCAACAGCCACAGCAGGCGGTAAGGAGTCTTCATGATTCCCTGATGGAAGGTTGTGAAAATATACTTGGAAAAACTCTCCAAAATGAGAGCAGAGTGTTCAACACTCACAGGGAACCATGTTCCTAGCAGAGGTGTCCAGGAGTCACCCACAGTGAGGACACGCGAAGTAATTTAAAGACACACATCTCATTTCTACAGCTATGAATAACAGTAACATCGGATGATGTGCCTGCCGGCTGGTTTGCTAAAAAATGCAGCTGCAGGTCCTGAACGCAGCCCCAGAACCGTGCTGCTCGGGTCTTGTTAAGTGCCTTCCCTTTCCACACAGGCTTGCTTAGAGGTAGATTTAATGTGATGGTGAGTGGGAGGGGATCCCAGTGAGCCACTGGCTCAAGTCGCCCTCACCTGGCCGCCTCCTCTCCCTGTGCTCGAAAGGGAAAGTGTCCGCATGTGGGTGGAGACAGCTGGTGCTTCAAGAATAGTAATGACCTCACACCCAAAAGTCAACCAGCTGCCCCGTCGCCCTGCCCCATCTGGCTTCCTGTCTTCATCACGAGTGAAGCCAGAGCAGCTCTCGGTGCTGTTTTGCTTGTTGGCATAACTGTGCACAATCAGGAGGTCATTCCAAGTCTTTCTATGTTAATTCACAGTATCTTTTCTGTAAAATAGAATGAATTGTCTTCATCCCACAACTCAGGGGAGCACCGCTTTCAGACACAGACCGGCCTCCACTGCTTCACTCTGAAAAGAAAATACAAACAAAAGACACTAATTTTTTAAAAAATTATGATTCTTTTAAACATGCATGTTTTCACTTGACTTTATTTGGTTTGAATATATATTTGGATAAAATTGGGATATTTGTAAATTCCTAACAGAGGAAATTTACTCTTCAGTCAACACACACACACACGCACCTCTGAATCCTTCCCAAAATCAAGTAGCACATTGTTGGCTCATTTGTTTGGGTATAATTCATGACAAATAACATTTGTTGAAGTGTTTTGGATACTGAGGACATTTTAACATTCAGTCCTTTTTCATGATCTCACTATAAAAATACCTCCGAATTTTCAGTTTTTTAAAAGATGCACAATCTATCATGAGAAATTCTGACCAGGGAAATGGTGTGAGCTGGCCCAACTAAGGGGTCGGTGGCAACGCAAGGGCCTGGGACACTGCGTAGAGATCTTTTCGTGCTCCGCCACGGGGCTCTCACAGTTGACACTGGGGGCTGGGTAATTCTTTGTAGTAGACAGCACCGTAAGACGTATAAGAAGAATCCCTGACCTCCTGCTAGATATTAGTATCCAACATACACTCCCAATAGTGACAACTCAAAATGCCTGCAGACATTGTCAAATATCCCTGAGGAGGGTAGGCGGGTGCAGAACTCCCCTCAACGAAAGTTAGTGTTCTTTGGCTGAACTCTCCAGGTTTTCTGGAGAATCTATGAACAACCAGAATGGTTTCCCTTGATGCCCCAGGTGGTCCTTTCAAGGACAGGATTCACACAGGTGCCTATGTCAGCAGCCAGTGCCTCAGTGGACCCCTGGTTTTTGCCTTTGTTGCCCCTCAGTCTACCAGCTGGCTCCTTTCCCTGTGAGAAACCAGGGCAAAATAACTAACCCAGATTCAAAATAGCCCCCGAAGTCCAAAAGAAGCCACTGTTTGACATTTGCAAAACCGACTTCTCCTCCTTATACCCAGGCCCCACCCATCCATAAGGTGCACAGGCTCAAAGACGGGGAGGGGGAAGGAGTTAATCCATTAAACAAAATTCTTTTAAACTTGAGGATATTAAGTGAAATAAGTCAGACAGAGAAAGACAAATGCTGCAGGGTGTCACTTATATGTGGGATCTTAAAAAAAAATGAAACTGATAGAAAAAGAAAGCAGATTGGTGGTTCATGTGTGTGTGTGCGGGGGGTAATTTGGGTGAAAGTGGTTAAAAAGTACAAACTTCAAACTTCCAGTTATAACATACCTAAGTACTGGGGACGTACTGTACAATATTGTGACTATAGTTAACACTGAGATGTGGTACATTTGAAAGCTGCTGAGAGGGACGACCCTAAAAAGTCTTATCACAAGGAGAAAATTTTTGTATGGTTCAAAAGAAAACAACAGACTCAGAATGAAGTCACTTTTGCTAAGCCCCACCAAGACTTACTGCTTAACCTTTTTCCTGAGAAAGGCCGAAAGCCACTCTGGAATTTCTGGGTCACTGGTGAGGTAATCTGCCTGACAAAACCCCCAGTCCTCCCCTAAGGGAAGGTCACCTTGCCTGAAATAATCCACTCTTTCAATTTCCTTGCCCCACCCTCTTTCTGCTTATAAAACCCTTCCATTTAGTATAGTTCCTCTGTGCACCTTTCTGTTTACTAAATGGGAGGCTGCTTGATTCATGAATCACCCAAGGAAACCAATTAGATCTCTAAAGTTTACTCTGCTGAATTTTTGTTCTTTATCTGTAGCCATGTGAGGTGATGTATATAAACTGAACTTACTGTGGTAATCACTGTGCAGTATGTGTGAAGTCAATTATATCTCAGAATGAAACTGGGAAGAAAAGATAAATATAAAAATTCCCTTCTAGTTATAACAGTAAGGGAAGTTTTTATTTTTATAAGGCATCAAAATATGCCTGCACCTACATCAGTCATTGTATTTTCAAATTAGAAAATGAGATATACACATAAAATGCCCCTCGAATCCAAATTAGAGCCTAATTTAAGGTTCTGACTCTCAAGTACACACACACACACACCCATGAACCCTAAAGGAACCACAGAGTGGACTCAGAGAGTCCTTGGAATCCCTGAAATTGTAAAATGTTTTGTAGGGGGAGGTGTTCTGTGCTTTTTATTCTGGGGAGAAGGCACTTGGCTGTCTTCTAATTCTCTAAGGGGTACATGAACCCAACAATTATAAGAATCTCTGCTCTTTGAAGAATTAAAACATCTTTGTAGAAAACTAGCCACCCAGCTCATCGCAGAAGTGGATTTAACCCACCAAGCCCATGGGGGTCACAGGAGGCCCCCAGAAGAAATGTCTGAGAGAAAAAGTACAGTCTCCTGGGGAGCACCCCCAGGGCCAGTGGCAGGAAATGTCTCTGGCCTCAAAAGCAACACACCCTTTATTATACTCCCAACCTCGTAATACTCTCAAACCTTTTCTTACCCTCCCCCCTCCCTCGCCTATGTCTGGAAAGAACTGGTAACCACAGTATTTACAGAGGGGGCTGGGAAAATAAAGACCAGTCACCACAGCAGCGTGGTCAGAGCATCTCGTGTAGCGTAGACTCCCTCTCTCACCAATTTACACAGGAGGGGGCCCTCGGTTTTCTTTCTTTCTTTCTTTCTTTCTTTCTTTCTTTCTTTCTTTCTTTCTTTCTTTCTTTCTTTCTTTCTTTCTTTCTTTCTTTCTTTCTTTCTTTCTTTCTTTCTTTCTTTCTTTCTTTCTTTCTTTCTTTCTTTCTTTCTTTCTTTCTTTCTTTCTTTCTCTTTCTTTCCTTCCTTCCTTCCTTCCTTCCTTCCTTCCTTCCTTCCTTCCTTCCTTCCTTCCTTCCTTCCTTCCTTCCTTCCTTCCTTCCTTCCTTCCTTCCTTCTCTCTCTCTCTCTCTCTTTCTCTCCCTCTTTCTCTCTCTCTCTCTTTCTTTTTCTTTCTTTTCTTTCTTCTTACTTTCTTTTTCTTTCTCTATCTTTTTTCTTGCTTTTTCTTTCCTCCCTCCTTCCTTCTTTTCTTCCTAAAATTCTTGTAGAGGGTGCATAACCCTTCACTCCACACATGTGCACCATCAGCTTGGCCCACAGACATGCTGCATTTATTCAGCTGCTCTGTGGGGAAACTATTCATTGGAGGCTATCCCAGTGAGCTGAAATTTGGCCTTCTGAATGTCTTTCTTTCTATCATTTCTAGGGAGGCTTTAAGAACTGCTTACTACAACTTTCTGCGTCCCGAGGCCGAGATTAGTCTCCTCTCACCTCCTGTCATCAGGAAATCAGTCCCATCATGACAAACGCCAGCTCTCACGCTGTTGTCCCAAGGGGGCTTTATAACCTCTCTGTTCCACCCCCTGATGCTGGGCTCTGGCAACGTGCCTGGTGCTAAGCACATCTCCTCTGATCTGCCCGTCCCATTCATCCCACTAGGACTGACTACTACTAATGTGCAGAGAGTGCTTCTGACGGATGGTCGACGGGGAAATAAGACACCCACGACTGTGGGCACCTGGGGCTAAGGAGAGCCGGTGCATCTCCGAGGGGGACTCGGAGTGGGAAGTGAGGAGACGGAGAGAGGGGCCAGGCTTCGGGAGACACACAGAAGGACATGTCAAAGCTGCAGTAAGTCCACCCCCCACCTTCCTTTTCGCCAGGTCTCGTGCAGAGTGTTCAAAGTGCTCCTGACAAGCAGGGTGTCTTCTATGCTTATTAAACAACATATTAATTTGCTCACTCTGCTCTTCGTTTTAAAAGTGGATGAGTCAATTTATTAAAATTTTCTCAGCAGAGAGATTAATTTGCCTTTTTATGCCCCTCTATTAATTTCTTAATGAACTCAGCGGCCTTCAACAGAAAAAGAGGTAAGTCCCCATACCGAGATAACCTTTCAATGATTTAGCTATATGGCTTATTTAAAGTTCTTTAACACTTCCTTCTCTTATGAAACTGTGGTGTTTCCATGAGGTTTACAGTCCTGCCTCAGAGATGTTGCGCGTTGGGTTCCAGGTCACAGCAATAAAGAGAGGGTGGAAATAAAGCGAGTCAAATATTTTTGCTTGTGAAGGGTCTTGCCTTCAATTTGTGAAAAATGCAACATTTGTGAAGCACAAGAAAGCAAAGCGCAATAAAATGAAGTATGAGTGCACTAATGACACTATGAAGTGGGGTATGGGGCTTAGCACATGGGGGAACTATAACAAGGAAACATTCAGCAATCCCCATCTTGATAGTTCAATTATTTTTTTCATGATTTTCCCCCAACTACTCAGTCTCAGGGTGGAGGGCAGAGACTGTATAACCTCCACAGAACATGAAACATCACCTGCATAGAAATCTACCCAAACCACTTGTCCCCAGGATGGTTCACTTGTTTACGGTCACAACTCTGTCTTCTTGACTTCCTCGACTTACCGTAGAGCAAGAGGGACTCTGGATCAAGCCCCAGAGCCTCACAAGCAGACATGTTCTGATCATGGAAATCCTGTAGCAAAATGCCCAGCACCAACTCCTCACTCATCATATACTTCAGAAAATTGTCATCTTTCGATGGAACCTCAAACTGCAGGTGGTAGGTTATTGTGGCATTCTCCTCTCTGAAAGGCAAATTAAACAGAGAAAGTCAAATATAACTGAATCGCATTACAACTCTGGAATTGGTTTTAGCAATAATATTTCTTTTAGTTCCTCATGTTCTTCCAAATATAAAATAGCAGAGGGTGTGCTGTCCTAGAGGAACCCTCCTCCATAGGTCCAGCACAAAACGTCCCGGTGATCCTCACTTCTTCCTTCCACCTAGAACACATCCCCTAGGAGTCCACTGAGAGGCCTTTGAAGAGAGAGATGTGACCCGGCTGTTGTCAAGGAAGATCCAAGGGCTGGCACACTATCTGCCCAACACCCGCCTTTGACCCCCAAGGCAGGCAAGGAAAGCTCTCTTCTCCCCTGGTGTTCCCTTCTCCATGTGCTCACACTACACTCCTTTCCCTGCCCCAGCAAGTGCGCGTTAGTCAGAGCTATTCACTTTAGCCAGTTCATTATTGTTTAAGATAGGGTCCAAAGCTCCCTGCCATCAGGGGTGCAGAACTCCTGGGCTCCCACTGACTGCCCTGTGTACCAGCAGCAAATCATACCTCCTCAGTTTGTCCCCAAACTAAGAAACTTGTTCTGTCCCATTTCCACTCCTGAGGCTGCCAGCTTTGCAGCTCTTAGGAAGGGGACCTAAGGAAAAGAAGTGCTGTCTTCCTAGAACCTATTTTTCCCATTGCCAAAATAAAAATAATCATAGGGCTATTCTCAGTTGATAAGATTACATTATTTGTTAAATGTTACATCAACATTAAGATTTTTCCACAATTATCCTATTACTTTCAAGAAGATCCAAATTAAGAGCAAGCAATAAAATAATTAAGAGGTGATCACATCTGAGACTCTCACCCTAAGGCAAGTCTTATAGAAGCTCCAGTCCCGCCCAGCCAGTGTGGCTCAGTGGTTGAGCGCTCACCCATGAACCATGAGGTCATCAGTTCCATTCCTGGTCAGGGTGCATGCCCAGGCTGTGGGTTTGACCTCTAGTAGAGGGCATGCAGGAGGCAGCCAATTGATGCTTCTCTCTCATCGATGTTTTTATCTCTCTCTCCCTCTCCCCTCCTCTCTCTCTAAAATCAATAAAAACATAGTTTTTTTAAAAAGGAGGAAAAAAAAGCACCGGTCCCAGTAGTGAATGCTGCCCCAGTTAAGGACAGGCAAAGAGCTCCCTCGTGTGGCCAGAGGTCACATACGCCAATTCCTTTACATTAAGGAGGCTGACAGTTTAGAAACTCTAAGGCAGCCAAGAAATGTGCCAAACCCTGTCATTCAAAAGAATAACAGTCGAGACTCTGGAGAAAGAGTTTCAAGGATGCCACTACAGGCAGGCTGAAAAATGCACTTTCAAACTCTAAGCCAGCAGCTCTAGTTTACAGGTGTCCCTGTGCTTTATCTTCTAATTACCGCTAATGATGGTCACATCTTCACACAGCCACCCTGAATTCCCACCGGCCAGGACTGGGGGTGGCTCATGGAAAAGACCAGAGGCTGACTTGGGGAAGACCAGGCCAGATGCTGAATGAGAGGACTGCTCTGCCTAACACAGCCTGGGGAGCCCACTGTCACCCCGCCAACTCAGGTCTCGGGGTGAATTTACAAAGGGCTGAATTCTGAGGAGGAGAAAAGGGATTTTCAGGGAAGCAGAGAACCCTGTGGGCTTTGGCTCAAATGCCCACCACCTATGTGGGTCCAGCAGCTCATGAATCAATGGGCATTTCCCAGGTTCCCATTAGGCGGGTCCAGGAAAGAGGTCAGGATCACCCTGTTGACACAAATGTCAGCAGGGCACATGGCTGTCTCCTGCTCACAGGCAGCAATGGCGTTTTTGGAGGCAATGGCTTTGGTTCCTCATTTCAACATTGTTGAAACTCTGCCTAGACTTTTAAAAATGAAGCAAAAATGTTTCCCAGGCAGAATTTCTTTATCCAAAATACTAATATCAATAGCTTTTAGAGGCAGATTTTCTAACAGTAAGTCTTCAGATTTCTAACTACGTTTCACTCATTTTTCTGATGGGTTTTTCCCAGTCTCAACCCCAATCCATTATCAATCCCACCTCCTCTAAACTCATAATCGGAGGCTGTATTCTTGGGAAAGCCCTTCAAGCTGGGAATACATCCTTCTCTCAACTCTGTCTCAGTCTTTGAGTTGCAAGTTGGGGCAGGTGCATGGAGGAAAGCATATTGGGTCTAATTATGCATTTCTCCCTTTTCTATTGGTGTTTTAATAATACTAACAATTTATGATTAAATCGAGCAATGCCAGAGAAGTCACCTTACTCGGCTGTAAAAAAAGAATGAAATCTTATTTGCGACAGCACGCGTGGACCTAGGGTATTATGCTAAGAGAAATAAGTCAGTCAGAGAAAGACAAAGACCGTATGATTTCATTTATATATGGAATCTAATTAACAAAATAAACAAAATTAAAACAGACTCTTGGATACAGAGAACAGACTGATAGTTGCCAGATGGGAGGAGGGTTGGGGGACTGTGTGAAAAAGGTGAAGGGATTAAGAAGTACAAATTGGTAGTTATAAAACAGTCATAGGGATGTAAAGTACAGCATAGGGGATACGGTCAATAATATCGTAATAACTACGTGTGGTGTCAGATGGGTACTGGAAATACCAGGGGAGCACTGCGTGAGGGATATGATTGTTTAACTACTATGCTGTACACCTGAAAGTAATAAAAATAATATTGAATGTAAACTGTAATTGAAAAGTAAAGTTTAAAAGAAAAAAGAGTCTCCATAAGGTAAGATGTACATAGGAATCCGCAAAGAAGGAAGACTAGTGCTGCCAAGGCAACCTGCCCCTGCATGAGCTTCCAGAGGTCAGGTCCATTCCGTCCTACCCTGTTGTGCTACACCTGCTTCACACGCTTCCCCTTTCAGATCTATTCATACTGTGGGCTTTGGAAATGTATGGTTAGAGAGGGGAAGCTCAAAGGAATAATGCCTTTCATGGTCACATTCCAGGGGTACCTTAGGAATAGCAGATAATAAAGCTTAGTCAGGTAAATTTTGTCTTAACAATACAAAAGGATGTGTTTATTGACACAGACAAAAACATTAAAGATTAGGAGGAAATTTCAAAAGAAAAATATGTGTGTGTGCACATGCTATACATGTGGAGTACATACAGTATGTACGGTAAATACATGTATAGAAGAAATCACACCAAACTGCTGATGACTGTTCATTCTGTAGAAGGGAGTGGAATTCACTATGTGTATGGAATTGACTGGCATACACAGTGTCTGTGGGTAAGAGGGGCGGGGGTGGAGAACAGAAGGCAGACTTTCCCTGTAGTACATATCTTCATATTTTTCATATTATAAAAGGAACGTGGGCTCCTGTATTACTTGTGTTGCTCAAAATCACAAGCCAATACCTGGCTTCTATCATTTACATCACATCCCTATCTGAGATCTATTTCTGTTTGTAGTCTCAGTTCATTTGTGCATTCTCTGTTAAACAGGAATGGTGTGCCTGGGACTGGCTTTTCCTCTCTTCTGTGTGACCTTGTTGAGTTATCTAATTAACCTGGGCTTCACTGTTCTCCTTTGCAGAATTAGGGAGTTGAGATAGTTGGTGTCTAAAGACCCTCCCAGCCCTGACACTACAATTCTATCGTTGGTTCCCTTTGTGCTTTGAGACTCGGGAAGTCCTTCTAGGTAAAAAGTGTCGCTTTCCAGATTCTCTGCATTCTTACCTGAAGTCCATTGCTTCCACTGAAGTAAAATAACGACTCAGAGACGGGGACGAGCTGTACACATCTGTGAGCTGAAACAAACAGGAACAAGTAAAACCACCACCCATGCTACTGCGTATCACCTGACGAAGCAAAACCACTCCCAAAGGAGATTCCACACTAGCTAGAAACTAACTTATCCAAAGACTGGATCGTGAAGAAGAAAGGGGTGGGCCTGGCATCAACCAAAGATGAAGTTCACCCTCACTTAAAAGAATCTCATTTCCTAAGGAACAAGTGGCCAGGCTGGGATTTTCCACATCTCTCATATATTGCACTGACACTTTGTGGCCTTAATGATGACAGTGGTCAGCAGCCTGAGCCCACACAGACCCCAAGGAACACAGGAAGGAGAGAACACGCAGTGGCTGGGGAGACGGCAGGACAGCCCACTCAGGGCCTGGCACATCACTGGACAAGGGCTCTTCTTTTCTTTCTCTAGAGCTTCATTGTAAGAAGAAATGGCCATGATAGACCACAGGGAGGGCACTTTCCCTGGAAAATGGGACCAAGTGGGGCTGCTGCATAATTGCAAAGATAATGAAGTTTTTTTTTTTTACGCGTGAAATATTGTCATCACAAAAAATAATGACACCTGAGTTCCCATGGCCCAGGATTCTTGCCTTCACATTTTACCACATTCAGTTCAGCTTTTCACTGTAAGAAACAGAGCAAAGCTAAAGCTACTCTTCTTACACAATTCCATCTTCCCTCCCTCCCCTGCCCAGTGCAAGCCATTGTCCTGGAGTGGGCGTGTATCCTTCTCACGCATGCTTTATAAATGTAATACTTCCTGCTGTAATCACAGCAGTATGTAATTTAGTGTTTTTATTAAAATAAAATATGCACCATAGTCTACATAATCTTTTATGATTTTTTTTTTTCATTTGAAATTATGTTTGAGATTTACCCATAATGGTGCATCTAGATGAAGGCCTTTCCTAACTTCTGCGGAGATTTCATTAAATGACGGTGCCAACTTTTCCATTCCTCAAAGACGGTCATGTGCATTGTTTCCAATTTTCTCCTGTTACAAACTATGCTAAAAATACCACCCTTGAATATCTCTGTGCCTCTCTTCTCTTACGTGTAAGAGTTTCCCTTGGGCATACGCCAAGAAATCGACTTGGTGGGTCCACGAGTAAGGACATCTCCAACTGAGCTAGATCTTGCCAAATTGTTTTCCATTTTACTCTTCTTAAAGAATGTGAAAGTGGTCCATTTCCCACAACCTTGTTGCACTTAGTGTTACCAGACTTTTAGATTTTTGCCAATCTGAAGGGTATAACATTGTGCTTTACATTGTTTTAATTTGCTTTAAGCAAATTCTGTTCATTGTTCTTGCACATCTAGGCATCTAGGTTAACACACCTTTGAAATGCCAGGAGTATTCCTCTTTTTCAGACCCACAAGGAAGCATATAATCTTGTTAACTATCCTATAATCTAATCATAGAGATTTCCTTGCCTTCATTTCACACATCTTCATGTGATCTTCCCTATGTTCCCTCCTTAATTCCGAACATATTTAAGAAACTGCAAAACAGTCATTCTTGAGAGCATTTGAGATCTTGCTCCCCACCATGATATCAGTTTATCTCAAATGAACTCATAAAAATTCTCTACAAATTTGGACATTCTTATATGGACACCTTCCTTCCAATCTTCTCTTTTCCCTCCTTCCCTTCCTTCCTTTATTAATCCTTAAGACCTAGTACTGTGTTTTGCACATAGCAGGTGCTCAGAAAAACATTCAAGTTAAAAATTTAAAAGATGGAGTGGTATACCAGATCACTTTTAGTGTCCACTCAAAGGTTCTTTTTGGTGGCATAGTCCCCTGCTGTAATTAGGACATATTTACGTATTTGGAAGCTGTTAACCACACTATCTACTTTGGGCCCAAAGAAACAGGGGTCTCCTTAGCCCTTGCTCTGGTGTCTCCCAAACTGTGCTTAAGAGGCTGGGTGCAGACTGAGCTAGGAGCCCAGTGAGCTGATTATGAGAGCCAGGCATATTGGCTAATTAAAAAACAGCTTCCAGAATAAGGGAAATTCCCTCCCGTAGGTTACCAGAGGTGCCATCCTAACTCCCGCATCCAGCACATGCACATAGCTAATGGGCTGGCTTTAGCAGAGAAATGGCCCCAACCCTCAGAGAAAACTCTGGCGGTGAGATATGAGAGGGGCTAGGAAAACTGTGCTCACACAAGCAAGGCAACAAAGCAAGGGAGAGGACAGAGTATGCCAATATCCACTCCCATTTACCTTCCACATCCAGAAAATTATGGAAACTGGCCTAAGTGGAAGAAAGGGGGTTCTCAATCTGACAATAAAACAACAATATCTCCAAGTTCCTCATTTTTGTTCCTGAACATATTTGGCTGGGAAGCTGGGGGTCAGGAGTCCTTTCACTTCAGTGCACCTTACTTTTATCATCTGCAAATCAGATCATTAAAAAAATATATTTCATAAGGTTCTTTCTATGCATCTCATATGCACCTGTGGGTGAAAGGGAAGCAATATGATTCTCATTGATCAAAGAAGAAACCGGCTCAGAGGCCTGTGAACTTGGCCCGGGAGTCACCGCCAGTCCCTTTACAGCTACACAGTAATGAGCCAAAAATACCCGTCGAATCTGCTCTTGGCTGGCTCTGTGCCAGAGATACGGGTCTCAGGTGAATGATTAGCATCCGTTTTCCTTTGGCATAGAGTCCAGTCTGTAACTGGTGGCACGTGTGGTCGCTGATTCATTTCATTTCTGCTCATCAGATGCAAAAGCCCTCAATTAAAAAAGCAACCAAAAGGAAGAAAGCAGCAAGGGGCTCTTCGCTCTTTGGCTTGCTCTGGAAGCAGCCAGAAGGAAGGAGGAAAGGGGAGCTGCAGATAAGATACAAATAAGGAAAGACAGAAGGGAGAGAAACCAGGAATCACCTTCCCAGAGTACAAACTCCTGTGACCAAAAGAGCAATCGAGGTTATGCACTTGGATCCTCAGAGCTGACTCCGGGGTGACCGAGGCAGAATCGCCTCCTTCAGGGGCTCTGGCGGGCCTCACGCGGGAGCCAGGTGAACAGGGCTCACCGCGTTGGGCCTGCCGCTGCGAAGGCGAGGGGACGGCAGGCTGCCTGGCTTGGCTTTCCCTGCCAGAAACGCGTGGGTCTGGCTGTGAACCACCCCATCTCTGACAGGATGACCAAAACTGCCCCAACCAGCCCTCGGTCTGGCTGCAGAGCACCCGTGTTTCACAGAAGGCTCATTCCCCTGAACCTCCCACTCCATGAATCATGCCCCACTCACCCAGGGGGCCACCCAACCAGGAGCCTGGAATCACTCTCTCCCTCATTTCCACACTCACCCAGCCATGAAGCCCTACTGACTGCGTGAGAAGACCTCTTAAATCTCACTTGAGTCTTCCTTCTTGCCCCTGACACTGCCCTAGTTCAAGGCTCCCTCAGCTGTCATCTGGACTACTGCGATATGTCTAACTAAACTCTAGCTCTAGTGTTTTTTCACCATTACACGGAAAAGTGAAAATGAAAGTTGACCACATCAACCTGCAGATTAAAATCTTTAGGGCTTTACCAAAGAGTAAGACAACCTTCAGGATCAGCCTCACCTCTGCAAGTTCCCACTACATAGCATGTGGAGGCCATAGTACACTGCTGTGCAGACCCGTACCCCGAGTATCACCTCCTCCAGGAGGCCTTCCAAGCCTCCGTCTCTACCTCAGGTAGTCTAGATGCCCCCCTTTATGGTTGTAAAACATCCTGTATGCATCTCAGCAATAGAATCTATCACACCATTTTATACTATCTATCTAGTTGCTCCCTCTACTTGGGCTGTGAGCCCCCACTAATGGCACAGTTTGTGACCCTGGCACTTGGCTTACTATCTAACACATCACAGACCCTCAATGAAACTACAAGTTAAATCAAATGTAAGAGCAGAGTGAAGAGACAAAACGCTATCTTCCCTCCAGATGCACTGAGCTGGAGGCCAGGGCTCTCCCCTTGGTTTTGCATGACAAAAAGTCCATTTGTAAAAGTCTGTTTCTGTGAAAATCCAGACCCCCCCCCAAAAAAAAAAAAAAAAAAATCCAAGCTTGTAGCTACTTACTCTATAGCTCTATGCCTACTGTTGTAGCAGAACCCATATTCTAACGGTTGAACTCAGTAAACAGTGCATAAGGTCCCATTACCCTTTTTGTGAGCAGATGAGGCAATTCTTCGTCAGTAACACACTCCTCTGGAATCTTCAGCATGAGCAAGAACGTTTTATTTGATGATAACTCGAGGATTTCATTTTCATCTTCATCGACATAAGCTACTAAAGAGAGTGAAGGATGGAAATAAAGGCAAAAGTAAAGCAAACATACACATAAAATAATAAACTTATTTATTCATTGGCTGCTATACTTTAAAAACACACAAAACAAAACAAAAAACAATGAGCACTGATCAAAGATAAAGCCTGGCAAGAGTAAGCAAGTATGAACGGAAATGCTTTCCACTCTTGGTAATACCGAATAAAAATTTTATTTGTTGGTTTTATGCCCTGAGGGGTCTCAGAGTTCACTGCATATAGACTGGGGAAAGGGCCAGCAGGATGGAGTGAAAAGAACATGAATTTGTTTGTTAGACTGAACCAGCAGTTTAGCTACGTACACAGGTGTCAAGGCAGGTGCTGAGGGGCAGCCGGGGCAGGGGGACGAACAATGGGTGATGGGGGACAGGGAGTGAGCTCAAGGAATCATCATGGACCAGAACAGAGGGGGACTCGAATATGAGCGCGTGAGCCCATGCTTTGAAATCTCCCAGGGTTACACAGGATGGGCATGAAGTCATCACTCGAGAACATGGCCACAGGAGAGGAATGTTGACACTCTCTGTTTGCAGAAGGGAAACCAAATTGCACTCAGTGCCAGGGCATGCCGGATTGACATTCCTGGGACAATGAGCTCTGTGTGGCTGCTGGTGCTCTAATGCCTGAGCTAACTGATTTTTATGCAGTTAGAGCTAAAGGAAAAACACACAAAGTCAGGTGCCAGGAGCTAGAAGCTGGCACCCATGGTACTAATTATGCTCCTAGCTCCGCCTCGGCCTTACCATCTGAGCCCACGCACAGACCACCTCTCTGGCCCTGAGAAAGGTGTGGGTGGGCGGAACCAGGTGTTAGAGTTGCTGTAGACTTTTTTCTCAAATTCCGTGCTTCAAATGTAACATAATCATCCTCTTTTATTGGCCTTTGAAAAGATCTTAGTGGAATCAATCCAGTGAATCTGATGGGGGAGCAGGTGAAAGGAAGGAAGAATTCTGGTACTTATTCCCTGAGGAAGTCTGGAAACGTGAGGCACGAGGAACAGGGGAATGAGCAGAGAAGAGTTAACGGAGCAGCCAAGGCTGCCAGCGTAGAAAGGCCCAGCTACTCAAGGCCGGCCGGCTGGCCGGTGGGAACCTGAGTCTCGGAAACGTTCCCACCATTCCCTGATAAGAGTGGCTCGCTGTGCCTCAACTCTTTGTACAAACAATGCGGCTTATGATGAACATCTCCTTTCCTTTTGGGAGTCTGGAATGTTAGTATGTGCCAGGCAGAGGCTGCCTATCAGGCCAACCCCAATAAAACTCTGGGCACTGAGTCTAATGAGCTTCCCTAGTGCGAAGATTTCACAGCTTGTTGACACAACTCATTGCTAGAGGAATGAAGTGTGTCCTATGGGACTGTACCAGGAGAGGACTCTTGGGAGCTTGTTTCTTCTGCATTTTGCTTTATATACTTTTGCTGTAATAAATCATAGTCATCTCTACAACTATATGCCAAGTCCTGTGAGTCCTCCCAGCAATCACTGAATCTAGTGGTAATCTTGGGGACCCTCAAAGACAGGGAATTACCCCTGCATCTTTATTTGTTGTAAGTCATTACATTAGTTTTTCTGACAGTATCAGACAACTTGCAAAGTATAGGAAATTGTGGCAAAGCAACATACTAATAATTCTTTAATCAAAAAGTTTTTCCCCATATTTTATATTATATTATTGAGGTCTTAATGAAAAGGTCATTTGTATCCTGCTTTTGGTGTTTTGCTGTCATTGCTTATTTGTCTTCATTCTGTTGTTGTTTACATGTCAAAAGCCATTCCCCGTGTGTTTGAAATCCCTTGCAAAGATTATTTTAATGGCTGCATGATGTTCATAACTGGTTTGTTCATTTTCTTGAATCTTTCAGTGTTTTCAGATTTCCACTGCTGTGAATAATGCTGCAATGGATATCTCTGAGCTCTACACCCACCGCGTACATTTCCAAAGTAGATATCATTGCTTGGGAAAGGAAAAGGGGATGCCAGAGGATGGATACATAATTCACATAACTGCTGAACTCAAGGGTCCTGAGAAGAGATGCCAAGTTCGAAAAGAGATCTCCAATAGCAATAGTTCTAATGACATATACTTAACTTGTATCGTCTGTCCTCAAGACCAGGTTAAAAAGTTGTGTTTGTTAAAATAACAATAACAATGGTTTTACCCAGTCAGCAAAGAGGTTTTATGTCACTAATGAGACTTCATCTGGGCAGCACATTCCATTTAGAGGAAATGTTTTTTAAAAAGCTTGAAACATGTAAATTACATTGCAGGTACACAAAATCAACTCTTTGGTTGGAATATAAGAAATGAGGGAGGCCTCAGATGCCAGAGGTCTGCAGGAGGTAATGGAGGCTGTTAAATGTCACCCAGGAAGGAGGTGGAGGTAAACCTGGTGGCGATGGATGGGATGAAAGGGAACCAGGAGAGAGTGGCAGCAGAGAGGCGCAAGATTGGGAGAGAGAGATTTTGATTGACAGCAGTGGGAAGTGCAAGGAAGGAAGAAAGGGAGGGAGGGAGGGTGGGAAGGAGAAAGCCCAGGATAGTGGAAATAGAGCTGACTTTAAAGGTAGCCGGACTCAGCTTGAACCAAGCTCAACCATTTGTTAGCAATGTGATCTGTGCAAGTCACTTAAATTAACTCTGAAGCTGTTTCTGCAACAGAAAACACCAACATACATTGTAGGTGATGGCAAAGATGCGAACCAACACCTATAAAGTTTGTAGCATGGTGCCTTCCAGTAGCTGGGTAGTCAACAATGAAAGTTGCTATAAGACATTATCAAGGCATGATTGATAAAGCTTGGTCATTTGCTAGATATGGAAGAAAAGAAGAAATAAAAAATGTTCCAAATGCCCAACCTGTGTGGCTCTGTGGTTGAGCGTTGACCCATGAACCAGGAGGTCACAGTTCGATTCCCAGTCAGGGGCACATGCCCAGGTCTCGGACACGATCCCCAGTAGGGGGCGTGCAGGAGGCAGCCGATCAATGATTCTCTCCCATTAATGTTTCTATCTCTCTTTCCTTCTCCCTTCCTCTCTCTGAAATCCATAAAAACATATATTTTTTTAAAATGTTCCAAAATATCAAGCCTGGGTAACAGGAAGAATAAGGGCTACTATATAAAGCATAATGTACAGACACGCTGATAACACTTATAGATATTCCCTCATGTAATCCTCACATCAGCCTTATGAGTTAGACATTAATGTTTTCATTTTAAAATAAAGATATTGAGGCTTAGAGTAAAAGCATAATTCGTTCAGGTCAATTGAGTTAGTAAGTACTGGGTTGAGTACATCTGTGGACTCAGATTCAGAAATCACTTATATTTTATCAGTATGGAAACTGAAGCCAAACGGGTTGAAGAATTTGCCCAAATTTACACAGCTTGATGGTGGCAGAGCTGGAATCAACCTGGCCTCATAATTCGCTGTGAAACTATAAAGGGTGAGCTTACTGGGAAAAGAATACACAAGAATTGTAGTTTCACATACAGAATGATTGAGATGATAGTTATTTCCAGATAGAGATGTCCAGCAAAAAGTATGACTAAAACTCGGGAAAAGTGTGTGGATACAGACAGACCTAGGAGTCACCTCCAAGAGGAGATGGCTATTGACTGAGGAACAAATGAGCTCCTCAAGGGAAAGGATGAAGAATGTGAAGCCCAGCAGGGTGTGGCTCAGTGG
Organism: Miniopterus natalensis; assembly: GCF_054644295.1. Lineage (NCBI taxonomy): Eukaryota > Metazoa > Chordata > Mammalia > Chiroptera > Miniopteridae > Miniopterus > Miniopterus natalensis. The sequence goes on along the minus strand of NC_142086.1, from coordinate 36,551,157 downwards.
TTGAGCATCAACCTAGGATCCAGGGGATCAAGGTTTGATTCCCGGTCGGGGCACATGCCCGGGTTGCGGGCTCAATCCCCAGTATGGGGCATGCAGTAGACAGCCAATCAATGACTGTCTCATCATTGATGTTTCTATCTCCATTTCCCTCTAAAATAAATTTTAAAATTAAAAAAAAAAAAGAATGTGAAAAGTAAGACGGCTGAATACAAGTCTCATGCACCACACGTGAAGGCCAAAGGCAGAAACAGCAGGAGACCTAAAGTCCGGGAGTTCCATGGACCCAGAAGGGTACAATACAGTTAATAGAGCTGAAGGCTGCAAATAGGACAGGGGGTAGGAGGGCGGCTGTTCATCATGTTTCATGATCAAGCAATTGCGGTGACCTTGGGAAGGACAAATTGGGATCAAAGGATACAAATGGTTTAGGAGTGCGCAGGCGACAAATCCGAATGCAGACCTCTCTTTCTAGAACTTTGCCGGTGAAAGAAGAGAAAGAGAAAAAAATACCCATATAAAGTGGGAAGATTCTGGTGGAAGATTGCTTTGAAGGAGAGAAGGCGCTAGCACATTTGAAGAGGCCTCAGTTCAGAAGAGCCTGAGGGTGCTTAGAGAGCGATGATCATTCTGAAGGTCCACAGGTCAGAACAAGCTGGTGAGGATTCTGTGGAAAGCACAGGTGAAGGGGTCAGTCTTGGGAAGGCAGAGAAACATATGCAACTTGAGGGAAAGAAGAACAGGTGAAAATGAAGGAATCTCAAAGTACTAGGCCTACAGAGTTGCTATTATGTTCCTGCCCCCAAAGACCTTGGTAGCTTGGAGCTTGCTAATGCTTTCTGCCTAGGATTTTCCCGTGAGTCACCCAATACCAGGGAGCATTGCCCTGTGCAACCTGTCTGTCTGCCAACACCTTGTGATATCATAAAAAGGAGCTCTTTCTCCCAATTCACAGACAAAATAAATCCACTCATTACAGCATCACTTGGGAAGTCCCTGCTTACGTCTTGGTACCATAGCGTCCCTACTCATGGAAAAGCCTACATGTTAAAGGACACAGGGGTCAGACAGAAATCCATAATGCTGGGAGATATCACATAGGGATCCCTAGAGTGTTAAATCTGATCATCTTTAAATCGTATTTCTAAGCATGCATTTACTGGTCATAGTTTGGTTTTCATAATATTTTACATATTTTGCCCAAACGAAGGAAGGTTTTTCATTTGTAAGGTATTACTCAGCGTCTCTCTCCTCCCTGCTTGGGGAAAATTAGTAAAGAAAACAAAAGTCTTGAGGATGCTTAACTGATTCTCCAAATTATCCAGAAAGAAGATGACTGAGAGAGAGGAGGGCTTTTTATCTTTTACTCTTCACACTAAGGACTTAATCAATCCTTAGGGAGCAGCAAATCCATTACTAACCTTTTCCCTAAAGGCCTGTGAATTCAACAGGATTCCCTGGGCCCTGCTCATAAACTCTTCCAGTTAAAATGATCTCATTGTCTGCTGTGAGCCTGTGAGAGTGCCAGCGTCCCCTTCACAGTGTGCACGCAGCCCCGGCTCAGCACCTTAGGCTGAGCCGTGAATTTGGCGTGAGTTCAATGGCATACCACAGGCAGAGCGGCAGGAGGGGCCACCCCAGGTGCAGACAATGAGGGGTGCACAATTTGCAGAGAATCAATAATAAAACCAAACCGAGCACAGGTTGCTCTGCCTGCATTCTTAACAATGTCAGTGACATGACCCACCCCCCAACCCCTCCAACCCCACCCCCACCTACACCCCCAGGCGCCTCGCCCTGGGTGTTCCATTGTCTCTTCCCCAACTAGTTACCCTTTGCCTTCTGGGGTGGGTGTACTGTGTGTCCCCTGCTGTGTCCACTCCAGCTCCACAGTTACTCACACCTCTGCCACCAGAACTACAGAGCCCTAAGACATGAGATTACTGAGCTGAGAGGAAGGGAAGGAAGAAGAGAATGGCACATGTAGTTCCTGAGGAACCTCGCTTCTCAGTGCACCCGGCCAGCCAGCCACAGCTACAGCCCTTGACTCTCTCGACAATGCCCTTTTCCCAGGCAGCAGCATTTCAACACAGTGTCCAGAAGTTCTACAAGTATTTGATTCCTATCAATGGGCTTGGCACTTAGGCAATGGCTGATTTTTGCAGACTGCCATCCCAGAGTGGCTACAGAGCTGCTTAAGGTGAGTCTGAGGCCATCACAGAGGGGAGTCCTGTCCTCGCCCCCTTTGCAAGTATTGCAGCCCCACCACCTATCATGGCTCTCCCACAGGCTCAAACTCCTGAGGGGCTGAGGTGCCAAGTAAAAAAAGTATTTCTCTGATTTAAAAAATGTAAAAGTTTGAAAATCTTTCTTACAGCATTAACAATTTTTTTTAATTTTAATTTATTAATTTGTTGATTTTAGAGAAAGGAAGAGAGAGAGAAACATTGAGAGAAATACCGATGGGTTGCCTCCTGCACAGGCCCCAAGTGGGAATCAAACCTGTCACCTTTTGGTGTGCAGGATGAAGCTCCAAACAACTGAGCCACATCAGCTAGGCAGCATTAACATTTTAAGAATACAACTTTCTAACCAAATGGAAAATGAAGTTTCCACTACAAGTGTTAAAAAGTTCTCCCCCGAATACCATCCTATGAACTTCGATGTCCCCCTGAGAAAGTGCTGAGGGAAATGGAATCCCTTCCTCTGCAGATTGCTCTTTGCGAGCTGAAGGGGGCCGGATAACTTTCTGATAGTAGAAGACAGCTCTTGAGTCCTGCCCTTTAGAATCCTGGATATTAAACCACCTAGATCTGTTGCATCACCCTTTGTTACAGGCCCCAGATGCCAACAGACAAATCTGTCAACTTTTAGGATGGCACCAACTAGTTGTGATAGAACAAAACTGTGTGACTCAACTCCAGTTTCTACATCCACACGTGGGAGTTGATGGGAGGAGGGAGTATCACACAAAATGCTCACACAAAAATGACTGTCCTCAGCAGGATGGAGGAGGTGTAGCACCTCTTATTAACTTCTCCCCACCTCCAAACCAGCCTATGGCCTCAAAGACTCATCCATCCCACCTCAGCAGTGTCCTAAGTAAGTAAACATGGTGCCTGCCAGAGAAACTCACACGCTGTCACTGTGAGGTTGGCACATGTTATCAATGTTTCCCTGTTGCTTCGGAGGCCACACAACTTTGGGAAAGGAGCTGAAGGGGTTGGGAGAAGGAGGAACAGGAAGAGAATGGCAAGTGCAGTTCCAGAGGAAAATTCCCAGGGCCCCCTTTGGGGAGACTCAGGGGCTCCCCTTCTTGCTCTCATCCTATGACTGGGTTTGCCGTGGAGAACCTGACTCAACCCAAATCCTGGTGGGACTGAATCACCCTCAGAAGTATCCCAGCTCCAGAAGAGTCCTTTCTCCCTACAATTGCTCACACATACAAATAAAAATAGTTTTCTTCTTTCCTGTTTTGAATTGAAATGATTGCCCACTGGAGGGTGCTCTTTTTATGCGTCATAAAAAACTTAATACTGATAATCAAAAAACTGGTAACTACCTAAAAGGCTTCAAAATGGTGGGGAAGACTACCGCATGCAGTCATTTAAAAAAAAAAAAAGCAGAAGCTTTTAGACTTATTGTGGTAATCATTTCACAATGTATACAAATATTGAGTCATGATGCTGTACACCTGAAACTAATAGAATGTGATATGCCAATTATACTTCAACTTAAAAAATTCTTAAAGATGTTCATAAATAATTTTTAATAAATGGGCAAAATGATCTTAAATACATTAAAATCTTAAAAGGTAGGCCATAGGACTACCAAAAGAGTATCTGATCTCAAATTATTTTCAAAATGCAAGTGACAGAAAGAAGAAAATATAATAAAACATTTATAATATGGATGAGGCCCTGGCCAATGTGGCTTAGTTGGTTGGAGCATCATTCCTTACACTAAAAGATGGTGAGTTTGATTCCCAGTGAGGGCACATACCCAGGTTGTGGGTTTGATCCCCAGTTGGAGTATGTGTGGGAGGCAACCGATCAATGTATCTCTCTCCCTCCCTTCTTCTCTAAAATAAATAAAAAATTAATTAATCAATTAATATGGACAAGTTTTATGAGCAATTTAACATGTATTTTTTATATTCATAATAAATAATTTAAAAATGAGAAAATGTATGTAAAATGTACAGTTAACATCATGTAAGGTTTTGTTTTGTCCATACAGTCAGCATAAATACAATAAAGTTATTTCCAAAATAAGTCTGAATAATGACAGCTTACAGGCGCACCTTTCTGTAAAGTTTTTTAAACTTTCAAATACATTATTTTGTATGATAATCATATGCCAGGTATATAAGATAAAGTAAGAATTTTTTTCTAAAGAAATTATAAGAAAAAAGTCAAAAAAGCAGGTCTAGAGATACAAAAAAATATAAAGTAGTGTTTAAAATAGGTTAAAAATTTGCCCAGCCGGGCGTGGCTCGGTGGTTGAGCATCTGCCTAGGATCCAGAAGATCATGGTTCAATTCCCGGTCAGGGCACATGCTGGGTTGCGGGCTCGATCCCCGGTCAGGGGCGTGCAGGAGGCAGCCAATCCATGACTCTCTCATCATTGATGTTTCTATCTCTCTCCCTCTTCCTTCCTCTCTCTGAAATCAATAAAGATATATTTTTTAAAATAAATAAATAAAATAAAACAGGTAAAAAATTCAAGAAATCTTCAAGATCCAACGGGTAGAATTTAAAGTAAAGTGGTTTCCATACTACTTCCAGAGTTTATAAAACAAACAACAAATAAGAATCATGTATTTCTCCCACCCATGTAACATATTCCAAACCAGTTTTAAATTCAAATTATAAATAATGAAATAGCAATAAGTCCATATACCGTTTCAGCGTAAGTCATAGCATTAAACAGTTTTGTTACAATGCATCAATATAATCATGTATCAGCCCTCTTACCTCCAAAAAGACATAAGCTGATGATGATCACTACGAAGAGACCTAGAAAAATGGAGGTGATGGCCATCCATAGTTTACATTTTCCAAACAAGGTGTTATTACAGGAGCTCCAAGGGCTCTTCTGGTCAGCCTGGAAAGCAGAGGGAGACTGTGAGGCTGTCGTTTGGTTTCAACAAGCATGTTTCAGTACTTAGCGTGGGATGGTGATACAGAAGTGAAGGCAGCAGGGTTCTGGCCTCAAGGGGCTACGTTCTACTGAGTCAAGTTTACAAAGGGGTAGAGGGGAACTTCACAGAAGAGTTAGCAAGCAATGTGCTGGGGGGTGGTCTGAGGTGGGGAAACAGGAGGATTTTGAAGGATTGACAGGGAAAAGGATTCCAAACCCAGGAAAGAGCATCCTTGGTGTTGGTGTTGATTTATAATAGAAGAGGCCAAGAGCCTTATCTGATTGAGTGATGGGTTTCAGGGGCAAGTAATGAGAGGTAAGGTTAGAAAGAGTGACAGGTTAGAGCATATTTGAGAGAGTTCTGAGTGCTGCCAGAGCAGTTTGGACTTAATTGGTGTTTACTGGGGACCTGTTGAAGGTTCTGGAACACAGAAGCTGAATGAAAGGTTTAAAGAAAGGTGATGTGTAGTTCAGAGTGGACATACCAAGAAAAAGCTAAAAAGCTACTGCTGTGACCCAGACTCTATGTAATAAGAGTCTGGGAAGGGAAATGAGGGGAAGGATGGGAGTGACACCAGGAAACAGGCTGTAATGGGCATAGTGAGGCACAGTGTAGGGTCAAGTAAAATAACTACAGCCAACGCTAGTTCACGTCATCCTAACAGCCCTGCGAGGGAGCCTTTAGCCTTTTAAAAGATGCAATTCCGAGAGACTGTCCAGGACTAATCCCTGCTGCATGTCACTGCACAGCTGGCTGGGCTCCCTTTTGTCTACAGCCTCCCTGTGTCACTGTGCGGAGCTCCAGGTTCTGAACGAGCCCGGCTGCTATGGGGCTGCCTCCATTCCCAGCACTGCCACTGGCCCTAACAGGTTCCATGACTTCCCTACTTCCCACTGGGCCATTAGCTAATTCCCATATGGACATCATGGAAAACAGTGGAATATGATGGGGGAAAAGTGTGTTTCTGTATCAGAATCCCACTTACTCCACTTAAAGCCAGGGTGACCATCAGCAAGCTACTAAAACTCCAAGCCTCAAAGTCCTCCACTGTAAAACAAATTATAATCTAGCTCACAGGGATGTTGTAAAAACTGGAGATCATGCACATGAAACACTTGCTAAACAAACATTAGGACCTGAACAAATGGGAGCAATCATGACTGAGTGTTCACCTGCCCCACGAGCAGCAGCAAGGCGCATCCGGGAGCTCACTCTCGAACTGACAGACACCTTGTTCACTTCCTCTCCCACTGTGATTTTGGTGGTAGCCATCAGAAAAGAAAACTGTTTGTCTACCTTAGGACTACAGTTCAAACTTTCTCAATAAATGGTTCCCAAGCCTGGCTGCATATCAGAATCACCTGAGGAGGAATTTAAACTACACAGGCCTAGGCCCTACCTGGACCTAGAGGACCAAGATGTAAGGAGGTGAGGGAAGGCCCCAGCTTATAATTTTAAACTTCCCAAAGTGAACCAATTGTTTTGCCAGGATCAAGACCTCTGGTCTGGAGCCTCCTCACTCCTGGAGGGCCAGGCCAAATCTCTTTATTCATGGAGGCCTCCCCACCACCACACCCATGGAGAGGGGTCTTAGTCCATGAGCTGTCCACACAGCTCACCTGCCACTGCCTTGTCTGGTTTCAAGTTCAAATATAAACAGATACTGGCCTTATCTTCCCAGGTAAAGCGAAACCACATCTCGAGAAGGGTGGTTCTTTTTCCCCATTCTTATATCCCACTCTTATGGCTCATACAGGTAACAGGCACTTATTAACATGTTGCTGAGTTCCAGAGGGCTCCAAAAGTTTCCAGAATGTACCTTGAGAAATTCTAGAGTGGAGGACACACTTTGCAGCATCCAAGTGCACCCCATGCTGGCTCTTTAGATCGGGATGAGAGAGCAATAGAGGCCCTGGGACTTTCTGAACAGAGGAAAACCCTCTTGGGGTGTTTCTGACGTCCAGGAACAAAGCCACCTCTCACCTGCACCCAAAGACAGAGAACTGCTTCAAAGCCACCAAAGGCGAGGGCTCAATAAGCCACGTAGGGGGGAAATGTCCCAGTGAGAGGAGCCTTTAACTTTTCAGGAGACAGAAACATATCTTCCTATTTATAGAGCTACCGAGACATGTGCCATTTTAGTCCCGATACAAGAGGCAACCGGGACCATAAAGAGGAGTACAGAGTCTCGAGCCTCAAGTGAGTCACAGAGTGAGCACCAGTGCACCTTTTTGATTTCTTGGGCCTTCACTTCCACTGTCCCTTAGAGGTGACAAACCTAGAACTCTGGTGGTTTGAGACCACAACTCTGTGGGGGAAGTCAGCTCAGAATTACACAGCTGTCACGGAGACACAGGAAATGCCTCTTCCGTCCAGCCCAAAGCTGCCGTCCCACAGCCTGGCCCCCTCCCCTGTCTGTCATCATCCTAAGGCAGAGACTACCTTGTGTAATTAATCTTCACAGGCTTTAAGTCACTATAAAATGGTCCGTCAGCCACTCCCAACCTGACACTGGAGTACAGCGCTCTCAGCTCTCTGCGCACTAGAACCAACCCAAGAATCAGTATTTTCCAGAAGAGTCTCCGGGAGGGCCCACGGTGCCCTGAGGGTGGGGGCCTCCAATGCAGCAGGTGTGCACTCCCTGTGCTGAGTCTCCCCTCAAAGCCAGGTCACGAAGACACGCTGCCTCCTTCCCTGGCTTCCTCATCTTCTCTTGCCCAAAGTTTAGGTCATGAGGAGAGGCCATAGGCAGGTTCTTCTGTGAGGAACTTTGGAGATTTTTGCAAACTGAGTCTTATATTCTATGATTGCACTAAATGATTCAAGAATTTGTGGGGCTTTCATCTGAACGTTCCCCAGACATTCACATCCCTCTTCACAGAAGAGTCTACATTCACATCCCTCTTCACAGAAGAGTCTACATACCTGACACAAGGCCCTTGAACAATGGCCAGATTACCTATCTCTTGGGTACAAAAAGCTTTTCTTCTCTTTGGCTGAGTCAGGAACAGATATTACATAGATCTAGGGACATTTTCTTAGCATGTAGGAAAATCTGAACTTTATAATCTTCATTGTGGGATTTAATCCACTTGTTGATCCAAGCACAAAGGAGCCAGTTGATTCTTGTCCTAAATTCTGAACCACTCATTGCAATGGAGCTAATTTTTAGCTAGCCTGTTTGTATAAAGTCTTGCCTGCCTCAAAAGTATCAATGAACTGGATTATTATTATCATAATGATGTTGTCATTCTTTAAAATGTCTCTGGGACTTCTATTTGGAAACAGGTCAGAGCTCACGTAATGAGCCATAAAAGAAAACCAGTCTCATTCTATTACCCACAATTTCCTTTTCATTTCACCCAACCCTATTGCCATGTTTACAGTGCAGGCAGGCTAAGTGAACGTGTATTCCTTTCCCTCCAGCCCCAAACCCAGATCAAGAAAGGGAAATAAGTTCTTTCCACCTCCTTCATGTACTCTCCCAGATTGACCTAGAAAGATACCCATGAGATGGAGCATCTTCTTCCCAAGGATCTAAAACTCTTCCCTACTTCTCACCCATCTGCCCATCTACCTGCAGCTACATCAGTTCAAATATGCAACCCAATTCTTAAATAAACTTCTGTAAGTTTATGAATGAACAGGAATTAGCAATATCTAATTTAAGTAGTTATACATAAATGAGTATAAATTATATATTATACTTATATATTTAAATTATATATTGGTATATATCTAGCTGTATAAAATAAACAAAAACAGCATAGTTTTGAGACCTAAAAAAACCTGAGTTCAAATCTCAGAGCCACCACGGGGTGAACTTGAGTATTCTGGTGACTCCTCTGAGTCTCAGGTTCTTTACTCAGTTCCTTCATCTGTCAAATCAAAATAGATACTGACACTTGCTTCTTACGTTTCTTATGATAATTAATCACATTTATGTATGATAAGTATTTGGCACATGGTAGGTACAAAACATGTGGTTAATAAAATTACATGGACTTAAGTTTACTTTTATTTATTTATTTATTTATTTATTTATTTATTTATTTATTTATTTATTTTTCTATACTCACCAGAGGATATTTTTTCCATTGCTTTTCAGAGAGAGTGGAAGGCGGGGGGGCGGGGGACAGAGAGAGAGACATCGATGTGAGAGAGTCATTGATTGGTTGCCTCCTACATGCACCCCAACCAGGGCCGGGGATCAAGCCTGCAACTGAGGTACTGCCCTTGGCTGGAATCGAACCCAAGACCTTTCAGTTTGTGGGCCGAGGCTCTAACCATTGAGAAACCCCAGCTAGGATCAAGTTTACATTTCAAAATTGGAAATCTTAACATACAGTTTAAGGAGATCTACACACAAATTCTTAAGAATCTGAATATTGTGTGACCCAATGCTTTTAAGAACTCTATATTGATTTTTCAATTTAAAATACACTTCAACTTATTCTATAGAACCAAAGAGAAAGATTAACACATTAGATACGAGTTTTTTCTCTTTTTTCCCTTTTTAAAAAGTTTTTCCCATTGAAGCATTTCTAGAATGCCCTCCAAGTGCTCACGTAACACTTCACCTTCAAGCCATTATGTCACTGACCACTCGTTTCCCATTCGATGACCTACAAAGCAAATTCATAAGGAAGTCTAGGATATCTCTACATACTTGACTCAGGAGGAAATAATTAGCACAGCGATTTTCAACTGGTATGCCATAGTAGGCACACTGGTGTGCTGACAGGATTTTTTAAAACATGCAGATATCTGACTGTTTACTTAGGGGCACTGATCTCTTTTCCCTTAGATTGTCAAATTGAAAAAATGACAGCAACCAACACAACAATCGCCATCGGGTGTGTATGAATCAAAATTATACCTTTTTTTGTCAGATTGGCAAAAAATATACTTTTTGGTGTGCCACAGAATTTTAGTAATTAGTTTACGTGTGCCATGAGATGAAAAGGGTTGAAAATCACTGAATTACAACACGAAAGAGCAATCTGTACTAGGTGGGTGCTAAACAATTCTAAAATATTGATACCTTACATGTGTTTGGCATTTTCTTTTACTCCAGTTTTCAACAAGGGACTGCCAGGCCTCATGGAGAAACCGGGTTAGCCCCATGACATTATCACCACTGGAGAGCTGGGCAAAACAGGCCTGAGCCTTGCCCCAGGACACATCTTTTAACGGTGAAGCTGTCACCAGAACTCAGATCTTTGGATTCATTCCCAAGCCATGAAGTCTTTGGGTCGTCCTGGATTTAACATGAGGCGAGTGTTCCTAATTCCCATTCCTGACACTTCCTTGAAGGACTGGTACAGCAAGCCCACAGTTGTGGCCACTTGCACAAGCATTAGACCATCTTCCTCCCACTTTCATCCTTGGGTGGTGCTCAAATAGAAGGTAACAAATTACTCTCCAGGGTACCTATAGGCAACTATAACAGCAAACTTGACAATATTTCCAGGAATCAGTGTGAAAACAGAAGCAATGCTTTCACCTTCTGAATTTCCTGCTTCTCCCTGAAATCAACAGTGGAGCAGTCAAAGGGGGTGTGTGGAGGTGCAGAGTAGAGATACCAGGATGGAACCATATATATGGGGAGTTCCATACCCAGAAAAACTCCAGCCAGTGTTGGAGGTTAATCACAAGGTACATGGCTGGGAATTCCAAGCCTCTGCTGCTTTACAAGCATCTGATGAGAATGAATAACGCTCCTGTCACTGGCAGGGTTCAATCAGAAAACAGTCCAGCCAAAACATTACCGAGGACTTCCTTGGAGGCTGAGATGACGCCGAAGCAAATGACGCGCAGTCTAGCTCTTTGGGACAAAAACTTTTAACTTAATTTCCTTCGGTGAGCAGGGCAAGCTCATCCATACCCCCACCCCACCCCCAGCCCTTGTTCTCGCTGCTTTTTCCACCATCTCCATCTCTCTTGGGGTGAAATCAAGTGGCCGCATTGAGGAAGGAGAGCAAGTGTGTGTCCAGCGGCTGTGCGCCAGTTTGGGTGCTCGAAGGTGGGCCGTGGGTGAGAGTTAGGGGGACCGTGGAAGCGGCAAGGTAGTAAAGAGGGAACCCAAGAGATTCTGCAGAAAAGGAGAGGACGCCATCTGTCACTCTAGTCCTCTCTCTTTGGGGAGGGGGGGGCTAATTTAAAAGTTACAGGACTTTTTTTAAACTCCCTCTTTCTCTGGGGATCCCCTCTCGGAAGAGAGGAGCCACACACACGCCTCCTAGGCAGGATTCTTCCAAGTGTCTTGGGGGGCCGGGGCCTGGGAGGGGGCTGGCAGGGGCCGGGGGCAGGCTCAGGCTGGCGGGCATTCCGGGGGCCGCCCCACCCGAGGGCTTTCCAGCCTGGAGAGCGGGCTGGAAGCCGGACACCGCGGGGCCAGGCTCGGGCCCTGGCGGGGAGCCCGGATCCCAGCGCCCTGGGGCAGCGCCGCCAGGGCCCGGGAGACCTTACCTGGGCTGCACGGGGCTCTTCCGCCGAAAAAGGGACGACCTGGGCGGCTCGATTGAGAGGCGTCTGCTCGTCCGCCTGCCCCACGAGCACCGAGAGCTCCAGCTCGTCTCCGGGCGACGGGGGCCCGGCCCCTTCCATGGACGGCACAGCAGGACTGAAGTGCCCGCCCGGACGCGGGCGGCGCACACCCAGGGTGCGGAGTCCAGAGCTGGCGCGCGGCGGGCTCGCACCCCACCCCCCGAGGGCGGGGCGGGAGGGAAAAGGGGAGGGGGGGGAGGGAGGAGGGGGGGGGAGGGAGGAGGGGGGGGAGGGAGGAGGGGAGGAGGGAAGGGGAGGGGGAGCTCGGGCAGCGGGCGGGGCCGAGGGCTCCGCAGCCCGGCCGCGCGCCTGAGAGCTGTTTTTCTGGTTGGTTCAGGGCGCCGCCTGCCGCCGCCTTCCCGGGTTCCTGCAGATCCAAAGCGGGAGGGCTTGGCTGGCCGGAGGGCTGGGGCACGGGTGACCTGGCAGCGCTGTGCCATGAAGACAGCTGTCATTCCACCCCCAGAGCTGTCTGTTTCTGGGACTTGACTTAGCTTTCGCTGCCTAGCAAAAAATTCATTCATTTAATCAACAAATATCTGTGAAGCAGCCCTTGCTGCCGGCATCTTCTGTAGGAAGATGAATAGTTATACACACGAACACACCCCTCCCTTTTACAAGCCCAGCGGCAGGCAAAGAGACCATGTCAGTGGTGGAGGGGACAGCTGGCTTTGGAGCCAGACCCCCCCAAGTTAATCCCTTCTCACAGGGCTCCTGTCTGTGAGACCTTGGGTGTCATCTCTCTGTGCCAGCTTCTTCACCTGGCATAACATCAGAACCCATTAATATTGGAGTTGTTGCCAGGGTTCAAAGAGTGAATGTCAGTAAAACATTCAAACAGTGACTGACAGCAAGTATTCATACATAAATATTCTCTGTTACTATCTACCTTTGGGAAGAGGAGCCACAGACACCCCCACCACCATATACACACCCAAGGGAAAATTATTCACGCCCACACACAATCCATAGTCCATAACTTCTGGTTTTGTGAGCTGGAATTATGTTGGCTAAGCTTGGTACGCGTTGATCCTCTGGAGCTGCTGTTCAGAGCAGGCTTGCCTCCCTGCTCTCAGCCCTGCCCCAGCGCACACACATATTGAGAGCAGTCTGAGGTGTGGACAGGACACATGTAAATGAGTTCTCCTTCAGAAGATGTTGACCCTGTGTCCAAAAGTCTGGCACCCTCCTTGCCTACTGTTCAGATGCTGCCTAGATATGGGGTCTCTAGCTGTCTAGTACCTGCTCCCAGATCATGTGGACTCTAGGCTCCATCTGCCTGCTGGATGGGATCCTGCTGAGGGCAGCCACTCGGTTGCTGGCCTGCACTGACTTCTGCTTTCTCTGCTTTCCTCTGTTAGATGTAGACCCTGCAAGAATCTACTACATTCTTAGCTGGGATATTTTTTATGGAGGAACAAGGTTAAAGGAACCAAAAGGGGTGCTGAGGCACCTGAGGACTAGCAACAGAAGGAAGCCATCAGCACTCTGAGACCTACTGGACCACTGAGGAGGGCCCTCCTGATAGGATCTATAGTCAAAAACAGTTGCAGCCACTGTCAGGACTGCAGCCCAGCAGGAAGGAAAGAGAGTAGGCGTAAATATTCTCACCTCTCTTGCAACTTGCCAGTTTCCTCCCTGAAACTCCTATTAGAAACTGGTAATGGAGGTTGGGCGCCAGCCTCCCAGGGTTGCGAGCAGAGAATGAATCTGGGGTACAAAGAGAGAAGACCCTGAGTGTATACCTTTCCCTACAATAGCTGACATCTAGTCTCCCCTCTCAGGCATTGAATAGTCAGTAGACCCCTCTGGCCTGACCAGACTCCTCTTCCTGGCAGGCCTTTCTCTAGCCCATTCTATTTCCATCTTCACTTCTTTGTATATGATGTTTGCTCTGCTTGTTATGTTTTCCTCCCACTCCAGCCTACTTTCTGCATTGGCCACACTCATTTATCTTTAAATCCTAGCTGAAACATACTTTTTCCACTAAATCTTCCCTGACTCCCCTCCTCCACCAAAAGTTATCCAGATTCTTCTCTGCTACCAATACTCATTGCACTTGTGCTTAATATGTCACATATTTAGTCCAACTATATATGGTGACAGATGTTACCTAGACTTACTGTGGTGATCTTTTTTTTCAAATATCAACTAATTGTGTTGTACACCTGAGACTAATATAATGTTATATATCAAATATGCCTCAAATTTTTTTTTTTAAAGTGAAATTTGAGCAAAGAGTTAAAGGTGGTAAGGGAAGAAAGAAAGAAAGAAAGAAAGAAAGAAAGAAAGAAAGAAAGAAAGAAAGAAAGAAAGAAAGAAAGAAGAAAGAAGAAAGAAGAAAGAAGAAAGAAGAAAGAAGAAAGAAGAAAGAAGAAAGAAGAAAGGAAGAAAGGAAGGAAGAAAGAGAAAGGTAAGAGAGTTAGCTGTGCAGATTTCAGAAAGAAGAGGGAACCCCAGGACAAAAGATCTGTTACTGGAGCTTGGGTGACTTTTTCTGCCTGAGAACCAAGGAAGAGGCCAGAACAGCTGAAGTAGAATATGAGCAGTAATTTTTTTCTTGTCTGTGTTCTTCACTGTTTAAACTTCTGGAGGCATCTGTATTTCCAATACTTAGCTCTGCATCCAGCACAGTGCCTTTGTACATATTGATGCACTCAAATGATATTCTCAGCCATGATGGTTTGCTAGGCCCAGGGCCAGACACCCTGACTGGAAGCACTAAGACCTCTCAGACCCTGACTCCCGTCCTTACCCGAGGCCCAGACGACCTTTCCCGTAGTTCTCTGGTTGATTGCGGGATCTCAGTGGGAGATTCCCTCTGTCATGTCACATGGATCATAGCTATCTTCCAAGCTATCTTTTCTCCATGAACAAATGCCTACAATCTTCTTCACATCCCCAGGGGATCAAAAAGCTAATGTCTCCTGTCACAAACACACTCTAGACTAGATCTCCTCATGCATTCTGAGTATTGTAGAGCTAGGTTTATGTAGTCTGTAATCTAGGCTACATTTTCCGAATCCCATACGCCTACCCCCTGTACGTGGTTGACATCCATATGGCAGCACAGGTTTTGAAGACAAGCAAAGTTAGAACTCTCAGCATCTAGATGTTCTTGGATAAGGTGTTTAATGTGAACTTCTTTCCTCATTGTAAAATAATTCCTACCCAGTAGAGGTAGGAGGATTAAAGGAAGCAATTAAATTAAAGCACTTATTACTGTGCCTGACAAAAGCAGAGCCTCAGTAAATATTCCCTTACTTTCCATGACCATAAGTATCTCTGCAACTAATATCCACCCCTGACCTTTAGTCTCCAGCAATAACCCTTTATTAAACATATTTTCTTTCTGTATTGATTTGTGTTCCTGTCTTGACATATTTTCTTGATCACCAACACTTGCTGACACCTCCCAATATTACCTGAACCACTTAAATTCTTACTTGCAACCAGTTCCTGATTTCTCGTAGCTGCAATTTTCTTAATCTCCAGACAGCTGACCTAGAATGCAGGTGAGTGTCCCAACCTCTACTTGAGGACTCTTTTCTCATCCTGCTAGTCTGGTAGTATTGTTAAATATGATTTCTGTGAATGAAAGATTACTCTGAGATCAAGTGTGAAATCCTCTAAATCAGGACAAAATAAATCACTACGATAAGTTGAGCATGTACTATAGGCTTACAATTATGCTAGGTAATATAAGTCCCTGAAAATAAAAATTCTTGACAATTGGAATTTTATAAAAGAACCAAAATTCAGATGCTAATATTGCTAAAAAATTTCATTTTCAAAGCAATCATTCAAAAATTCCCTTGCTTTCAACTGCTGACCAAAATTACCACCGTTTCTTTAGATCCCATGCAAGTGCTTTCAATCCAACTACCACGGTGCTTCACTCTATCATTTCAGTGAAAATCACTGTCAGTTCTGTTGGCTCGTTGATTCATTTCTCTGAACATAATATTACCACATGCCATGGCTGAAGAAAGTCTGCTATGATATTGGGATTGAAAAGCAGCAATATTGGTACTTCCTCTGTTGATAAGTGAATTTAGCTTTATTTGCATTTGTGAAGGAGTCATTTTTTGTGTATTTAAGTTCATTAGAACACTAAATATCAGGAATGTTTTTTTAATGAAATTTCTTACTTCAATATATCAGATTTGCCCCAAACGTTATAAATAGCTGTACCTTGAATAGGAACATAAAGAATGAATTATCTCAGCACCTTGCCCATTTCTTGTTTTAGAGGCCTAGCATTACCTAATATTTCTTCCATTTCTATATCAGTGGCCCTTTGGTATTTGAGAATGAATATGGCTATATCCTTGAGGCAATTTTTTAGGGAATAAAATGCATATCTTTGCTTTTCAATAAATACCAAATGCATGCAATCTGAAGCTTGCTCAAGAAAAATAGTGTGTCTTATTTTATTTATAATTACTGCATTCTTTTTAAAATAATATATCACATAAATTACAGTCAAAATCCAACCTGTACTATTACAAAAGAGAAGGGACATATTTATGAATCCAGGAAACAAAATTTGACACCCTCGTGTAAACACCAGGAAAGTTGGGTCTTCCGCAGCCATGTCCCCAGCTAACAATGCCGGTCAAAATCCATTTTCCATCACTTTTTCTTCGACAAGATAGAGGTCCACCCGAATCTCCCTACAAGGGAAGATAATGTATGTATGAAGTACATTTGCCATTAATCTTGTCATTAATGTGTCTAATGGATTGTGTTTAAAACTCCCATTCCCACAGGTTTTTGCTTGATTAATTATTATGCAGTTTGGGCAAGTGTCAAGAAATAATGTGAAACTTCTAATGTCATTTTAGAATTATTTTTCTTATAATCAAAATTCTGTATTCATTGCAAGAAATTTGATTGTTTAGGCCAAGAGTAACATTAGAATATTTTTGCACAGGAAACAACTCTCACATACCCCCAGACAAATAATAAACCTCAATAGTAGTAATAATAGTGATAATAGCTAATATTTAATGTGAGCTATGTGCTAAGCACTGTTTGGGGTCATTTAATCTTCACAATAACCTTCTGAGGCATGGTTACCTTGGACGGTTGACCTCTACCGCTGGGCCATGCACCGTCAGTGGTTGGCTCATGGTCCCAAGGGAGAAAGTAGAAGAGACCCTGCTTAGTTAGCCAGGTCCAATGCAGCAACCTTAAAAATCTCTGGCCGGCAACTGTCACAGACAAATCACCCTCACTTGACAGTCCCTTCTGATACCTCAACTCCACAAAGCAAAGGCCGAAACAATTCAAAGTTTAAAATAATTCTTGCAGTATTCATCATTTAAATGATAATATCTAGATTTATATCTTCTCATTTTGGAAGATAAGAAAAGCTATGACGTACTCAGAGGCAAAGATAAAAAAGCATTTTAAATTTGCCCCTGTATCCCATCCCCACAATTCTAAACCTGATTTAGATAAATTCTGACTAGCAGAGTCAGGTTGTTTTTTTAATTGTTGCCACACCAACTCTGCTAAGTCTAATTTAACCTGTAAACCCTGGTGGCTGGGTAGAGCAGACCTATATAATTGACTAGCAGCAGCAAGCTCCGAGAACACGGTAATTTCAGCATTAGAGAAATAAGGGCTCCAATCCCAGGCCAGGTATTTACTGACTAGCTGTGTGACCTTGAGTGATTTATTTACCCTCTCTGTGCCCCAGTTTCCTCTTCTGTAAAATGAGGATAAAAGATTTATTTGAATTAATCTATATAAAGGGCTTAGCACAATGCTTGCCACAAAACAGGAGCTCAGAAGATAGAAATTACTATTATGGTGAGTTTTTATGGCACGGTGGTTGAGGTTGTGGAAAGATGTGGGAACAGCTCCCACTGTCTTTCTCATCCTCTAAATCACTTGTTCACTTCTTGGAAATCTTTTAGATAACTGCATAGATTAGAATCTGAGGCTCAGAGCATTGTCCCCCCAAAAGTGGCCTCCAACTTTACCACTGTCAAGAAGTGACAGAGGCATACCAAATATCCTTTGTCACCTCTCCCACTCCTCTTTTGTTTCTCACAATCTGGTGTCAAAGGAGTAAGTGAATAACACCCTTGTTATTTCAGAAATAAAGTAAATGGTTGCTGCTAAGGAAATCAGTAGCAATCCTAATACTCTGTGTGTGTGTGCACGCGCAGGTGCGTGGCTTTGGTTTTTAATTTTTGGTTCTTAGAAAATTATGGCAGGATGAGAAATACTAACCTCATTCTCTAAGTGTTGGAGGAAACTACATGGGGACTAGAACACTGAGCTTTATAGACCCAGTTATTTAATCACCTTTCCATGATTTTACACCATTGGATTATAGTTAATATCTGAATTAAGTGAAGCACCAGCCCTTGTTATCTCCCAGTGTTGTGTAGACCAAACTTGAAAGCATTTATGGAAAGTATAACATGTTAAGCAAGGGAACAGTAAGATGACTTACTCTGCAGGCATCTCTCTTGCCTGACATGACACCTGCGCAGAGCATCCGAGAAGTGATGATCCCATAGGTGGACACACAGAGGGTTTGGTCAATGAGCTCCACCTCTGCTTGTTGCAAAACGGGGGAGCCTTTATTGTCTGGAAAACATATTGGAGGCACCATCATGGCAATGACTTTACCTATACAGAGTTTTATTAAACAGTTTACTCACATTATCTCCTTCCATGCTCAATAACAATGTTTTAGATAAATTTTATTATGATCCCCACTTTCCTAATGAAGACTTGGAGGCTTAGGAGGTTAAGCCCAATGGCACACAACTAGCAAGTAACAGAGCAGGATTAAACCCAAGGTCTGACTTGCTCACCTGAGCCACTGTGCCACACTCTTCACCATGTCCTCCTGCTTTCAGTAGGACTGTGAGTCAGCAACCGTTATTACCAACACTTACTAGTCAAGTGCAGCAGCATAACTGATATATAGGAGTGTCCTAGGAACCATAAAAACATGACATTTTGGAGATAGCCTTTCTCACTTCCTTTTTAATCTACCTGGTAGCTAAGATGACTCAGACAAATACATGCATACACTCATGCTTGTACAGTAAATATCTCCTGATGAGTTGGTTGAATAGACTCTTTCCTCTTGTGGGATATGATAATGTAGTTAAAGTCCTGAGAGGCTGGAAGTGTTCAAGCAGTTAGCTGACTTCAGTTGAGTCTACTGAAACCTCGGCAGGTCCAAATTGGCAGTGAAGACCATAACTTCAATAACTAAATGAAGGCAATGAGCATCTGAGAAGCTGCCCACAGTGAATCTTTAGAGTATCCTAAACCCTTGGAAATGCCTACAAGGAAATCCGAGATGGTTGGGAGGTCAAGGGAAAGTATTAACACTAACCCTTGGGGAGATGTTCACCAACTTTTGGACTTTTCACTATATGTTTAGAATCAACCATGACTCTTAGACCATGGAAAACTTTGGCAGGGCAGATGTAGGGCTACCCTATCTTACATGCAGGCCTTTGTGCATAATGAAAAAGACATCTCTTCTGGGTGAAGAAAATATAAAAAGCCACTCCTCTCAGTAGAGTAATTCTAGGCTGATGGAACCCCAGGCCTGAATGTGCAGTCTGGGGAGCCAAGGACAGGCTCGACTTCAGCCCTCACTCTCAACACCTTGGCCAGTTGTCCTTGGGCAAGACATTCTTGTGTAATCCTCCAGACAGTTGTCTAAGAGTTGACACAGTAGAGTGTCTGTGTGTGTGTGTGTGTTTAGTCTTTTCTTCTTTATGAAAATGAATCACTTCTTTGGATAAAAGGGAAATCTAAAAATAGGAGGAATTTCTTGCTATTTTACGCTGGAAAACCTAGCAAGCCCCTATGAGTTTGAAAGGCTATCTATTCAACCCTGCCTTGCTCATAGACCCTTATCCCTAACCCTTATGATGTGGGTCCTGCTTTTTTTGGTGGGGGAGGTAAAGGGAAAGCATCATAAAACAGGAATAAAATACCTTCCTCCATTTTACCTCACAGGGTTGTTCAGAGGCTCAAATGAGACCGCGTACAAAAACCCTCTCTAGGAACCCCAAAGCACTACATCAACACAAGTTATAATTATCTGGGGGGGGAAGAGCATGGCCATTCACCCATACACACACCTGCCTCGTGCCTTCGCCCCCAGCCGGTTACCCAGCACTTTTCCCCACTGCGCACTTTCTGGCCAGCGGGAGGGATGCATATTGGCTGAATGAGCTGTTTCAGGGTCTCAGGCCAGGCGACACTGAGCTGTAGCAAGGCAATATCATAGTCGAAGGTCTGGCTGTTATAGTACTCGTGGACCACGATCCTCCTCACTGGGGAGATGAACTTGGCATTCCCCTGCACATGCATCCCGAGGTGAGCGGTCCATGGCGTGGGGTCTGACAGCCTGGTGGGAAAGGAGCGAGGCACGGAGTCAGTGGCTTCATGAACCGTAGCAGTGAAACAAGCACTTCACAGAGAGATGAGGAGAGGGAGGCCTGACTTTCAGTCCCCATCGTAGGCACTGGCTCTGTCCACAGGCATGGCAAGAAGCACAACTTCTCTGAGCCTCCCTTGTCTCCAGACAAAAAACAGAGATAAATTAAGGTGTAGTAAGGGTGGTGAATGACAGCTATGTGCCAGAAAATTCCCTCAGTGACATCCTAAGGAAATGTTGGAAATGTTCTTACCACTGGTATTTCATGAACCACACACAGGTCAAGAATGTTAGTGACTAGAATTAATGTTATATTCTTCCAAGTGATGCTGGCAGTAGAATTTGATGGAAACAGGGCTAGTAAGACAGGGGTCTGGGGGTCCTTTTGCCAAATTCCAATGGTATGAAGACCAGGATAGATTAGAAGTCAAAGTGCTATAAGCAGGAATGTAATGAACTTCTTTTTTGCAAACTACCGGAAGCTTGAAGATCACTGCTCTGACTGCTCAGGCATGGCCATCTCCAGGGGCCACACTCCCTGTTAGTCCTTCCAGAACTCTGTTCCTCACCCTTGTGGCCTCTCACACAGCAATGGAGGGGCTTTTAATCTCCATGTGAGGTCTCCATCCCCACAGGCTCAGTAACCTTACTCTGGTGGGGTGAAGAGGGTGTGGAAGCTTTGGAAGAAAAATAAAGGCAGAACCCAAAGAGTGTGGCCCTTAATTTGCTTAGCTGACATCTCATCGGTGGTACTGGGGACTTGGAAGGGTATTAAGGTTAACATATTACTTGGAGCAGTTTCACAGCATAAAAGACTAATCGTCACATAAAAGCCATTGCAGTCATTAGCAAGAATCCTATAATTTCCAGGCAAAGCAAACACTCTAATTGTATAACTTGGTTGAAATATTCCATCCACTTAAAAAATTTTGAATAAGAAATTAATGATATTTTTTATCTATGATCCAGTAGGTCCCAAATAAGATTATACTTTAAGTGAAGTTATTTTCTAAACTTTCCTTTCACCCTTAGTTGGAAGAGCGCCTGCCCCATAACAATCCCATCAATAAAGACAGAGCCTTTCCAACGCCAATCTTAATGGACCTTTACAAAACCCCCTTCTGTGATTCTGTGACATATATGAGAAATATGTATTTGGTCTTCATACTATTTTTGGCACAGAGCTCCTAAAACCCTTAGAATTTCCTAAGTGATGAGAAAGACAAATGTGTTGTGTTACCTTAATGAGGCAACTTCTGGATCCACGTAAGGTTGGTGGCTGGTTGCTAGGAGAACCAACCACTTGAGTAGAGGATTGAAACTTTCAGTCCTACTCCCTTGACCTCTTGGAAGGGGAGAAGGGCTGGAGGTTGAATCAATTGGCAATGGTCGATTTAATCAAATACTTAATCAAATATATATATACATATATACATGATGAAATCTCCATAAACAGCCAAAAAGACAGGGTTCAGAGAGCTTCCTGATTGGTGAACACGTGGAGATTTGGGGAGAGTGGCACACTCAGAGTGGACATGAAAGCTCTGTGCCTTTTCCTCAGACCTTGCCCCATGAATCTCTTCCATCTAGCTATTCCTGGCTTATGTCATTTTATAATAAATTGGTAATCCAGTAATAAATGTTTTTCTGAGTTGAGTGAGCCACTCTAGAAAATTAATAGAACCCAAGGAGAAAGCGGTTGGAACCTTCCGCCTATAGCTGGTCAGTCAGAAGTAACAGTGCCAACCTGGGCTGCAATTAGCATCTGAAATAGGGGAGAGGCGGTCTTATAGGACTAAGCCCTTAACCCCTGGGAATGACACTCCCTCTCGGTAGGTAGTGTCAGAATTGAGTTGAATTTAGGGCACCGAGATTGTGTCAGATAATTGCTTGGTGGAACCCTCATCACCACATTGGAAACTGGGTGCAGAACTGTTACCCTCCCACTTTAAAACAGGGCCCCCACACCAGCCATCCTCAGACTTGTGTCCACATTCTCCACACACTCCCATAGGTTTGTTCCCTCTGACTTGAAAGGCCCATCCTATTTTCTCAGTTTAGTGAAAGATCATCTATTCTTGATGTTCCTTTGTGTTGTTCTTTTTTTATATATCAATAATTCCTAGAAGAAATGTTTGGCATAAAACTGGTGTCAAAAACACACACACACAAACCCCCCCCCCCCAAACTACCAACGTGATCAAGTGAATGCCACCAACAGGGAGCTCCTTCCCTCAACGTGAAGGCAGATGTATCCTCTGTGGTCAGACTGTGCCCCTTCAAAGTACAGATGGAGATGCCCTACCTGTTTCCATGGAAACAGTGGGCGGCAGAGAGAAGCCACTCCCTGGAGATGACCGAAGCTCCACAGTAGGCAGATCCGATGAAGTGGAGGCTCACTTGCCAGGGCCACCCCCCTTCCAGCGTGTCGGTGCCCCCGATGATGCGGTGGAGGGTGGAGGAACTCCGGCTGCAGCCTTTAGAAGAGGAAGAGTCACGGGATTTAAAGGCAGCGTTGGAAGCAAAATGGAATTAAGGCTAGTTTAGTGCTGAGTTTGTGACTGATTAACCAGGTAAACCATTGAAATCTGCTTATCTAGATAGGGGGCAATGAATAGGTGTTTTTGAAATGAGCAGCCGCAAACCACTCCCTCCAGAAAGCAAGCTGCTACAGAACCTCAGACAATAATGTGAGGGGAGGAGGGGACCTGTTAGTAACAGCTGCACCGACAGGAACAGCCACGTGGGGTTGTTAGGTAAAAAGGAAAAGGTTACTTCCAAATGCAACAGAATTGAGAATGTCCTTGAAGTTGCCCTGGGTTGAGAAAAGCACTTGAGAAAGATTTTGTAAGTCCAAGACTAATGAAAAGTTATTAAAGAAAAACTAGTTATCAGAGCAATTCTTTTCCAGTGTAGACAGTATTGATAGGGATGCAGAGTTAACACGGTGCCACTTAGCCAATTAGAGGTCACACAAATAACAATAACATATGGCAGCTTACAGTTCTCAAACCATAGCTAAAGCAAGAACAAGCACTTAAATTTGATCTAACATAAAGCATAATTAACAAAGTCTTCCGCTGCGTGCCAGTATGCATTTCTTTTCTCATAGGTTTTTTATTTAAGAACTTATCCCTTGATTAGAGTTATTAGAAAGTGAAGTTCTCATTATAAACATCTGGTACATTAATGATTGTTATCAACAAAGAAGATGGGCCCTGCTCAGGTGGCTCAGTTGGTAGGAGCGCCGTCCCATACACAAAACAGTTGCTGGCTCAAGTCCAGGTCCAGGCACCCACAGAGGCAACAATGTTAGATCTCTCCCATCAATGTTTCCCCCTCCTTCTCTCTCTCCCATCAATGTTTCCCCCTCCTTCTCTCTCTCCCATCAATGTTTCCCCCTCCTTCTCTCTCTCCCATCAATGTTTCCCCCTCCTTCTCTCTCTCCCATCAATGTTTCCCCCTCCTTCTCTCTCTCCCATCAATGTTTCCCCCTCCTTCTCTCTCTCCCATCCTTTCTCTCTAAAGTTAATAATAATAATTTTATAAACCCTCAGAGGTGAAGATTAAAAAAAGATGGAATCTATTCTAACATACTTAATTTTGAGGAATGATTTCAGATTCAGTGCACCAATATTCTCTGGGCCTGAGGCAACCTCTACCAGGGGGAGTACACCAATAAGGGGGTGAAAATGAAAAACTGGCTCAGCTGGCATGGCTCAGTGGTTGAGTATTGACCTATGAACCAGGAGGTCACAGTTCGATTTCCAGTCAGGGCACGTGCCTGGGTTGTGGGCTCGATCCCCAATGGGGTTCGTGCAGGAAGCAGCCGATCAATGACTCTCTCTCATCAGTGGTGTTTCTGTCTCTCTCTCCCTCTCCCTTCCTCTCTCTGAAATCAATAAAAACATATTTTTTTAAAAAAGAATGAAAAAACTGAAGAGGGACTAGAAGAAATCAGAAGAAACTTCCTGCTACTCACTGCAGCCTTCTTCATCGCTCCCATCTGGACAATCCACAGTCCCATCACATTTTGCATTTTGTTTCCTAAAGCAAATATCATTGCCACACTTAAACGTCCTGTTGTTGCATGGAATGCCTAAAAATGAATAAAAGAAGACAGTTTTTCTAGCCAAAAACAGATTTGAGTAGATGACACTGAGCTGAACTCTACCAAGGATGGCTTAGGCACAGGCTGGGGATTTGCTGCTCTGGGAAACACGGCAGAGGGAAATGAAGCGACCCCCCAGTGACCTGTCCCTTCACCTCAGCAGAGCCATTGGAAGGCACGCAGGCAGGCAGGCGGGCAGGGGGCAGGGGGGCACACCTGCTGAGAATCAACCTCAGGGCCTTGCCTTTCTTCCACTGCAGGAGAGCTGCAAAGCAGCAGGCCATGTCAGTGGCTTTAGGTCGTGACCTCTCTGCTATTACCTTGTTCTCTGTGAAAATTTTTAGGGAAAATCAGCACCATACTCAGTCCTTTTATACCGTTAAGGGGGGGAAATGGACAGACTGAACTACAGCACATTTGTTCACAGCCCTGGCTGTGTGGGTCTCTGAAGAGGCTAGAAAAAATGTCGTGTCCCATCATGGTTCCTAGCAAGCTCCCTGTATCAGGTCCACAGTGTCCTTTAGTCTGGAGCAGCATTAAAAGCCATAAGGAATGAAAATCTTCCAGTATTCACACACACACACACACACACACACACACACACACACACACACACACACACACACTCCACCCCAGCTAGTGATCAAGTGTCCCATTTAGGCTCGAGAGGATTCCCAGGATAGGGGATTTTCAGTACTAAAACTGAAAAAGTCCTGGGAAAACTGAGACACCTTGATTATCCTAATCCAACAGGGGTGTTTTGATTCTTATTTTTAAAAATTTCATAGGAAGAGCAGCAGAGTGCTGAGGACCAGTCCTCACTTTGAGTGCAGTTCTGCTCGTCCTGGCCGTCCTCGCAGTCCCTGAAGCCGTCGCAGACCAGAGGGCCCGGCTGCCTGGAGGAGCTGGCGTTGCAGGCGGGCTTCAGAGTCACTAGAATGAGAACAGACGGAAGCTTGTGAGCCTGAGACATCGGCCGGACTCTGAGGAGCGGGGCCTCGCCAAAGGTACAAAAGTTTAAGAGGACTTAAGTAAAAGGAAAAGTCTGTTTTCCTCAAAACTGACACACTCACGGAGAAAAGCAAATGTTTAAACTTTGGTGTAATTCATTGTACTTTGAGTTTGTCAGATCTGACTTTTTGCTTTTGCGAAATGTGTTAAACTCTGGCGGGTTGTTTGTTTAATTAGAATTAAATGCATCATCCGATTTTATTTTAAGAAAAAAATCATAAGCTGTTATTTAAATTGAACATATCTACCTTCCTAAACAAAGTGGGAGGGTCCTGAGATTGGGGATTTTGTCTTATTCTTCTCTGTACCTCAAACTTTTGACCAAAATAGTAGGTGCTCATTAAAGGTTTATTGAATGAATTATAAGTGTGAAATCTTAGAGGACAACAGACTTATAGTCTATATGTAAGGACAACTCTCTTTAAAATTATTTTATCCTGAGAGATTCATATCCTGAATTAGGAAATACCAGTGTAAATTAATCACAGTATTTTTTGGAGTGTTTTCAAAAATTGCCTTTTTACCAGCGACAGGCACAGTGTATTAGCAGGCACTCTTAGAAGGTATTATTATTTTTTTTTTTTAGAGTTTTTTCAGAGGTATCTCTTGTGAGGAGCAGGGAGAGGACATTGCTGTCCTACAATAATTCATTAAGTCTCCAAAAGTACTTAGTTGACTACTAGGGAACAGCTCTCAGAATGGCAGGATGAGAAACAATGATTACCAAAAAAACACACAACAGTTCTTATTCTAAAGTAAGAATAATTACTTTTGTTTGAAGCAAGAAATAATAATGTAAAAAACAAAAGCAAACTCAGTTACTATAATTGTCAGTATTTGTCCCCTTTATAAATCGAAGACCCTATAGATTCAAAAGGTCAGTGCATCATAAGTTTAAATAGTTTTATTGTTTTGTCAGTTTTTTTAAGAGTATAGAGTCAAAGGTTACTTTTCATGAATACAATTTTTTCACAATTAGTTATATTAACCGCAATATTTCTCCAAGAATATAAATAAGATAAATAAGATTAAAAAGCTTCACAATCGCAATTATTGGAATTAAACTCTGTATCATCAGAGAAAATTTTACCAATAGTGCCATATAATCCAGTGAACAATTATCCCCATATTGCTTCCAGAAACTGGAAATAGATTCAGAGGGGATGCGCAAAGAGTAATGAAAAACCAACAGAAATTCTCTGCCCAAAATAGGAATATCCAATACCCCAACCCTTAGTCATCACCAATGTGATGTCGATGCAAACGATGCAGGTAAAAAATAATAACACTATTCATGCTCCATAAATGAGCTACTTCACTGCAGATTCTGAGATTCTCTTTAGGTGAAAGAATTGTGCTTTAAAATAGGACTGTTGTAAGAAACAAAATAAATTTAAAAAATGGGATTGTTGTAATTAAGCTTGTGTTTGACTAAGTTATTAGTCACAGGTCCTCACTTCCTGTGGTATAGTATGCACCCCCACCCTTGCCATGACCCCACACTGTGCAGAATAAATCTCCCTGTCCCTTGACATGGCCTTAGCTGCCTGACTTGCTTTAACTGATAGAATATGACACAAGGGATGGTGTGCCAGTTGCAAGCCCGCATCTTAAGAGGAACCATGTGACTTTGCTGTTCCCTCCTTTGCTTCTGGCACTGCCCTGGCTAGCCCCCTAGGTCAATGAGGAAAAGAGCCACAAGGTGTAGGCCTGACCTCAACCTGGGAAGAACTAAACTCAGGAGGACTCACTGCTTGAAGTAGAGCCACATGATGAACTCAGTCACATCCCAGACAACACACAGATTCATGATCTAGAATAAATGACTGTTGTAAACCCTAGAGTTTGGGGGTCATTTGTTATGCAGCAATAGATAACAGCTTCGAAGACCCAGGTA
Organism: Miniopterus natalensis; assembly: GCF_054644295.1. Lineage (NCBI taxonomy): Eukaryota > Metazoa > Chordata > Mammalia > Chiroptera > Miniopteridae > Miniopterus > Miniopterus natalensis. The sequence continues at coordinate 36,524,018 of NC_142086.1, read as the reverse complement.
TGCACCTGAGGCAACAATGGCCCTGACAAGTTATTTATTCATAAGACAGTCATAGTAAAAGCTTGATTACCCACCACAGAAAAGTTCATCACTTTCATCAAAGCAGTCATTGACGCCATCACACCGCTGGGCCTGGGGGACACACAGGCCGGAGGAGCATCTAAAAGATCCAGCAGGACAGGCTGCAGAAAATAAAAAATAAGAAAACCTTTGTGAGTCCCTAAAAGTCACCAGACCATATTAATAAAGAAATCTGAAGTGTTAAGTGATTAGGGAGTTGACTGTAGCAGTAGTAATTACATAATTTCTCCATCAAGTCTAGGTTATAGGTACTTGGTAATTGAAAAACAAAAACAGCAGAATTTAGGAGAGCAAAGAAAGCAAAGGAATTCACCAAAACTCTGAGTCAGCATTGCAGCCAGGTCACATGTACAGTCAAACTTCTACTCCCTCCATCCTTGACTCAGTTCTCTGATTTTGCCTTTGACTCAAAGAAAGTGAAAGCTGGAGGGTACTTTAGAGAGCCCAGCATTCTTATCTGCAGTCTTCGGACACCCCAGGGGGTTATAAATGGACTCTAGGGTCTGAACCCTCTATGATCAGATGCATTATTCTGAGGAGTCTGTGCCTTTAGTATATTTTCAAGCAATCTCTGTCTCGATATATATGAGTAACCACAGATCTTAGAAATTTGGACCTAGAGAAATTAGTGACTGGCCTCAAAACTCCATACTCCTGCCTCCTCCCCGCCCATCATTTTTTCCCCACTTCAATCAGGCTGCACATTAAAGATTCCATCCCTGGTCTTGAATCACGAATCTTGGCTTATAACTACATGTACTAGAAATAATAAATCCTTCTGCACTGTTATGGTCTGAATATTTATGCCCCTCCTCAAATTCATATGTTAAAATCCTAATGCCCAATGTGATAGTGTTAGGAGGTGGTGCCTTGGGACATGCATGGAATTAGTGATCTTATAAAAGAGGCCCTCCCAGAGCTCTCTAGCCCTTTCCACTGTGAGAGGATACAAGAAGAAGTCTTCGATGTAGAAGAGGGCCCGCACCTGACCGTACTAACACCCTGATTTTGGACTTCAATTATCTAGAGCTATGAAAAATAAACCTCTGTTCCTTACAAGCTGCCCAGTCTGTGGTATTTTGTTGTAGCAGCCTGAATAGACTACAGCACTCTCTTGTGCAGGAGTTGGGGAGAGTGCGTGGTCAGGCCACCACTATCTCAATGGCACACAGTGGAGAGGATGAGTTCCTGGAAAATAAGATGGCTTACTATGTCCCTGTGTCCTTGCTGGACATGCTAATATTCTCATATTCAGAAGTGGACTATTCTAAATCCACAAACAGGTATATTGGGGATTAGCCAAAAAAAGACGTGGTCTGAAGGAGCTTTCTCTCAAGTCTTATCCTCATGGAGTCCCAAGTGGGTAACCTTGGCTTTTCCCCTTTTAACATGTCAAGAATTTCCTGAGCAAGTCAGTATCTACTCCCTCCAGCTCTGATGACTTCCCTCAAACATGGCTTTTTCTATTGACTGTTTCCTGGTCATGTTCCAGCAGTTCTCAATGTGAAGTTTGACATTCTGAGGACTGGCAGCTGAGCTCTCCTTGACCGACCAGTGCTCCCAAAGTGAGTCACAACTGTTGGTCTCAGGTCCACCAAAAGTTGGTGTACATATCATATTTACAAAGAATTATGGCTAGCAAGAACAAATGAAGACATGGGTTTGTTCTATTTTAGGAGTAATGAGAGATGTTATTTTTCAAATATGTTTATAAATCAATAATAAACAATTATTTCTTTATAAATTAAACTATAGCAGCAATAAATATGTAACCTGTGTATTATTTATTATGTATTCAGTTTACATTATATATATTTGTTATATATTTATTTGTAGTATTTATTAGAAAAATTAAAATTTAATAGCAAACTGCAGAAATAAAGCAGTTTTCATTCCTTTAAATTCTCTAAGTTTAGAGCTATAAAGTATTAGCCTCCTTTCACCAGTTTACTAAGGTTTTCTAAGGAGCTGGTCCCAGGCTTACGTTGACTGATGTTGTAGCTGCCGTATTCCACCAAAAGTGGCTTGTCTGAGAGCCTCGAACTGCACTGGAGCTGGATGTGAACAAGGGGGCTGGGCACTCGGAAGATAGTCTGGTGATCCATGTAGGAGCCACAGTACCTGAAGGAACAAAAATCAGAGCACAAGGTCTGAGGGTCTTTCAATTGCATTCCCATTGACAATGAGTTCACTAATGTGTTAATCATACGCACTTCTTATGGTAGAGCTCATAGTTACCCTTTCTAAGCTAAGTGTCTGTGATTAATGTCTGCCCCCTAGGTTTTCCCCTTTGCTAAAGAAAACAAGAGCAGTACTATCAATTGTCTATTACCTACCCCCTTGCTTTCCTCACCAACGCTTATAATCAGAAGAAATAGGGTTTCATTCTCCTAGGCCCCACTTTTTGCTGTAAATCACTGTGTAATATTGCCTGCTTATATCTACAAACCTCTCTATAGAGCAGAGCATGAGCTCAGGTGGAAAATATACAAAGAATCCCAGCAACACTTAAAGCAAAAGAGAACAATATTATTTCAAACTAAATTGAAATCTGATGCACACTTCAGAGCTTATCCTTGGCCAAGTTTCAAAGCAGTAATATCTATCTATAATATTTCTCTGTCTCAATTTTTCTTATTTGTCATCACTTCATAGAAAATGTCTTTCCTGGCCCGGCCGGGCGTCGCTCAGCGATTGAGCGTCGGCCTAGGATCCAGGCGATCGGGGTTCGATTCCCGGTCAGGGCACACGCCTGGGTTGCGGGCTCGATCCCCAGTCAGGGGCATGCAAGAGGCAGCTGATCAATGACTCTCTCTCATCATTGATGTTTCTCTCTCTCTCTCTCCCTCCTTTCCTCCTCTGAAATCAATAAAGATATATATTTTAAAAAAAAGGAAAAAAAAAAATGTCCCTCCTGTTAGTAATTATTATATGAGTACTGTGATCAGTGAAACATGAAGTCTTATTACACAGGAGCTCATCATAAATTAGGCCTCTGCCCTATGTAGGTAAGGCCTTTCCCAGGGTGAAACCTACAAGGTCTCAAAAGGAAACAGGAGACACAAGATTTGAGGGGGGACGTCCTCCATTGGAATCTGTGACTGTAAATCATTCCAGGTCCCCAAAGCACTTGGGGAGCAGGTGTGTTCCAGGACAAAACGGGCATTCATTCAGTGGGAGGAGCATGGAGGTAACCCATGATTTCAACATTTGAAGGAGGAAATATTCATGGGCATTTCATTAAGAATCTGCAACTGGCTGAAGTTCAGGACTTGATGGACTAATAACCAGCTCCTAGGATAAGAGGAAAATGTAACAGCTGCCAAGTGGAAGCCAGTGTCTGAGAGGCACCTGAAAGCCAAGTCAAGGTTTTGAGGCCAGAGCCTACTCTAGTTGGTCATCTTGGGATCAGAATACAAACTTATATGTAGAATCTAAAGAACAAAATAAATGAACAAACAAAACAGAAACAGATTCATAGATACAGACAACGGACTAATGGTTGCCAGAGGGGAGGAATGTTGCGGGGCTGGGTGAAAAAGGTGAAGGGCTTAAGAAGCACAGATTGGCAGTTACACAATAGTCATGGGGATGTGAAGTAGAGCACAGGAAATATAGTCAGTAATATTGTAATAACTGTGTGTGGTGCCAGGTGGGTACTTGAAATATCAGGGAGAGCACTTTGTAAAGTATATGATTGTCTATCCACTATGGTGTATACCTGAAACTATCACAAAATAATATAGAATGTTATCTGTAATTGAAAAATTAATTTTTTTAGAAAAGAATACAAACTATGTTCTAAAAACATGATGATTGTTATCTGTGTCTTATAGTGATTTTACTCATGTTCTCTGTTAACATTTACTAGAGTTTTCTGCCAAAGAAAGACCTCACTCGAATGTTGAGAAGGAGTCAGGAGGAAAGGATCTTTGTATCCATGCTTGGGCTGAAGTTTAGAGAGGAACAGTCGGTAATGAGGCATGTCGGTGGCTAATGGAATAAAAGTTTTAATAAAGTGAAAGGTTGGAGCAATTTAGCAAGATTCAGTTTACATGTACAGGCATGTAACAGATAAGAAAACGGAGATGTAAAGAGGTGAAGCAATTCGTTAAAGTTCAAATGGCAAGTAAGTAGGAGCAGGATTTTGGACACAACTCTGTCTGATATTAAACCCTACCACTTTCTAGCACAACAGCAGCCTTCTCCTCAGGAACTTGAAGGCCTTCCGTGTATTCAGGGTTCATCTACTGCATTCAAACTGCCCTGAGCATACACACCCCCTCCCCAGGCTCTCTCAACTCAAGATCAGTAAGCTTTCTGGTGGCAGAATTACCCTTTCTTCCTCCCCCGTGACAAACCCGACACCCTTAGGCTACCCTCAGCAAGCTGTCAGCAATTAGTTCATTAGAGCATTTCCTTTTTAGATGAAAAGGACTGATAAAGGATAGGGCTGGCATTTTAAATCCCAGAGTTCAGCTAGTATCAAAATAATCTGATAGGACTTTAGCCAGCCCATAGGACAAATTGAAGAGCTGGCCCTTCAGGGGAAGTATTTAGGTCAGAAAGCTTTCCCGGTAATGTCTGGAAGGAGTCTCTGCTCAGACCCTAGCAGCAACACATCTGGGTGAGACCAACCTTACCTCTGTGTAAGGCCTTTCATCAGATTCCACCCATGGAAACTGGGGGTATTAAAGATTGCTACTTGGTGGGGGGGGGGAGTATCTCATTTTCAAAACACAGCTCTACCTTAGGCATACGCCTTACAAAAGCATTCTAAGGATATGTTTTACAGAACTCTAATTAGAATACTAAAATGCAGTATCCTTAAAGCCTTCTATAGTATTTATCCATTTAATGTCATTTCCAAAGCAATCTCGTGAATCATAATATTAGCTAATGTTGGGTTTTTTGGTGTGTAATATGCATTATTTCATTGAATGTTCCCCCCCCCAAACCCACCTGATTAAGTAGGAATTCTTACCTCATTTTACAGATTAAAGAGGTTAAATAATGTGTCTTAATTAATGTAGCTATTAAATGACAGGGCTGAAATTTGAACCCAGGTCTTCTGCTTCTGATATAATAGATCCTTGATTCAAAGATACTCCCAAAGGATTACAAGGCACAGGTTAATGACGGATCCAAGAATGTCTTTAAATCACATAGAATCTATTCCAATGACAACAGGACCAATGACTATTTAGCAAATAATCTAAGAGTCTCAAGGAAATGAAAGGGGGTTGCTCAGGAAAATCCTTGAGAAAGGAAAGGTTTCGCCCCGGCTGGTGTGGCTCAGCTGGTTGGGCATCCTCCGGTGCACCAAAAGGTTGCTTGTTCAGTTCCCAACCAGGGCACATGCCGGGGTTGCAGGTTTGATCCCCTGTAGAGGGAGTGCAGGAGGCAGCCAACAGATGTTTCTCTCTCTAAAAACCAGTAAGAATATTTTTTGTAAATGAAAGAAAGAAAAGGTTTCATTCATGAAATAATGATGGGAAGAGAATTAGCAGGCAAAAACCCTTAGGCTAGCTTCACAAGGATTCTTATCTCAAAGTAAACAGAGAAGCTATCCTTCTGCAAGACAGGGCAACCTCTATTTTTTAATATAAGACCTATTATAACTTTAGGAGCAAATAAACAATAACAACAACTAAAGGACAAACTAAGGGTGAGAATGAGGATCTACTATGTTGGTTTGGGAAGCCCAGGCATCTAGATTTCTCTCAGCCTCTCTCTGATCAACCTCAACCCATGTCCCAACCTCAGAATATAACCAGGCCAATCAGGACTCTCCTACTGCACAGGCTTGACTAATGGTTTCTAAGTTTTATACCACCAGGGCTCCTATTTGTTATTTTCCTCCATGACTCCATGGTTTGAAAGACTTGATCTGATAAACTATTTTTGTAAAGTATAATATGCACATCCATAGCCCAACAGAATAGAACAAGGACTTGGGAGCCTTAAAACATAGATTTTCCCCTGGCTGGGTGGCTCAGTTGGGTGGAGCATCGTCCCCCCACACCAAAAGGCTGCAGGTTCGATTCCTCGTCAGGGCACATCCCTAGGTTGTGGGTTTCATCCTTGGTCGGGGTGCATTCGGGAGACAGCCAGTGAATGTTTCTCTCTCACATCGTTGTTTCTTTCTCTCTCTCTCTCCGTTCCTCACTCTCTAAAAAATCAATCCTTGGGTAAGTATTAAAAACAAACAAACAAATAAACCCAAGGGTTTAATCACTTATAAGCTGAGTGGCCTTGGGCAAGTTATTTAGCTCCTATATTCTTCAGTTTGTTTATCTGTAAATAGTAAAGTGCAAACCCTTTGGGAACAAGAAATCCAAGGCTTTGAACCTCTGAGTAAGGTCTTTCATCAGATTCCTCATATATGGAAACCACTTACATGTGCTCATTAATTTCCCACCATCCGTGGTCACAGCCTTTCACACTCTTCTTGGTTATTGAATAGTTATGGAATTTCAGCGCTATGCCAAGAGTTGATAGGGGCGTCTGTGAAAAACAAGCATAAGTGAGAAAAATTATTCAATTGAAGGACATGTTTCAGGCTAAGATTTTCTTACTCAGAACCCATTCCCTTGGCTTCTTTTAAGGGCATTTTCTTCTGTGTGCCTGTGGCCTGTGGCCTGTGGTGGGGTGGACCACTAACCCTGAGCAAACACAGGAGAAGAGAGCAAGGTCAAGAGGAAAGGGGGCGGCCCAGTGCCAGGGAAACAGCTATGAGACCCCCGTTTGAGTAGCTATGTCACATTAGATCATGTCTAGGCTTCAGCTTCCTCCTATTAAATGAGCTTAATTTTGAAAACACGCACTTATTAATGAGTGAACACATTTTCCTCTTTCGATGACAACAATGACATAGTTTATTTAAAGCACTATTCAGATTTTTTAGATAAAGGAGAAATGAATCAGCATTCTCTTCACAGTTACTGAGTCACCCCTAGGTCTTCTCAAAAGAGACCAGACAAAAAAGGGAGTTGCCTATATAGTACAGTACATATGAGTGTGCATGTGCACACACACACACACACACACAACTGACTTTTTAAAAATCTTTATTTTTGAGAGTATTACAGATGTCCCCCCCTTTCCCCCCACTCCCCTCCTCTACCTGATTCATGGCACTGTATGACATGCATACACATTACGTCTGATATGCCATTATTTTAGTTCTAATTTTAATTAGAACTATTTGAGACTCCTTTGATTTCCAAGGAGTAAAATTTTGGTTCACCCATTTTCAAGTTTTCTAATTCTACCTTAATCAGATAAAAGATTATTTATTGCCTATACTGCTTTTAATTTTTTTTTAATTTATTAAGGGTTGTTGAGATCAAATTTATGAATGCTCCAAGGTCATTTAAAAAAGGGGTAATTTCTGTGTGTGTGTGTGTGTGTTGTATAATATCCTCATTATTTGTATGGTTTAATACCCTTCTTAACCTTTTTTATTGTCTCCCACTATCTCTGTTATGAACCAAGAGAAAGGAATTAAAATCTCTTATTTAAGCATTATTTATTTCTCTTTGTATGTGCTATAGGTTTTGATTTATACGTATTAATGCTATGTCCTTTGGTGTACAAATAATTGTCATAATTATATCTTCACTGTGCACAACCTTCCTTTTCTCAATGAAGGTTGCTGCCCTGATTTCAGCATTGCCTAGCACTAAGGTTGTATTCCCTGCTTTCTTTCTATTTACATTTGCCTAGTATGATATTGCTTATCCACTTATATTCAGCTTTATTAAATCACTTTTTAATTCATTTTGTCTTTCGAAAACAACATATTAATTGCACAGTTAAGTTTGTAGTAAAATTTTGTGATTCAACCCTAGTCTCTTTATTTTTGTTGTTGTATTGAGATATATTGACATAAATATTATATGAGTTTCAGGTGCACAACATAATGATTTGATACTTGTGTATATTGCAAAATGTTCACCACAGTAAGTCTAGTTAACATACATCACCATACAGTTAAAAAAAATTTATTCTGATGAGAACTTTTAAGATCTACTCTCTTAGCAACTTGCAAATATACAAGACAGTATTATTAACTATAGTTAATAATACATCCCTATGAGTTATTTATTTTATAACTGGAAGCTTGTACATTTTCACCACCTCTACTCATTTTGCCCAACTCCCACCTCTAGCAACCACCAACCTCCTCTCTGTATCTGTGATTTCAGTTTTTGTTGTGGTTGCTTTGTTTTTATTTTTTATGGATTTTGGAGAGAGGAATGGAGAGGGAGAGAGAAACGGAAACATCAATGAGAGAGTCATTGATCGGCTGCTTTGTGCATGCCCCCGACTGGGCATCAAGCCCGAAACCCAGGCATGTGCCCTGACTGGGAATCGAACTGGTGAACTCCTGGTTCACAGGTCAACACTCAACAACTGAGCCATGCCGGCTGGGCAGTTTTGTTTTGTTTTTTCAGATTCCACATATAAGTGAGATCATAAGGTATTTGTCCTTCTCTGTCTTTCCTTCTTCCATCCCCTACCCTTCCTTTCATCCTTTCTTCCCCTCACTCTCTCCTCATTGTTCAGTCTTTATAGTCACTTGAGGCTCTCAGATTCTGTGGCTCTGAGGCCTTCAGACGCTGGCAGGAAGCCCAGGTGGGCGTGGCTCAGCGGTTGAGCGTTGACCTGGGATCCAGGCGATCGGAGTTCAATTCCCCGTCAGGGCACATGCCCGGGCTGCAGACTAGGCCAGCCGATCAGTGACTTTCTCATCATTGATGTTTCCATCTCTTTCTCTCTCCCTCTCCTTTCCTCTCTCTGAAATCAATAAAGATTTAAAAAAAAAAAAAAAGACGCTGGCAGTAAGCAAGGGTCCAGTACCTTTATGTTTTAATTATTTTGAAAATGTTTGAAATAATGATAAAAAATAATTTAAGGAAGTAAGCCATCAGGACATTGTCACTAAGTACAGGTTTAGGTATAATAAAACTATACATTTTATAAATATTAATTTAATTTAATAAATATTAGTAAAAATATTTAACTGATTTGCATGAATCATATGCAGCCAGCATGCTCCTGCCTCAGGGCCTTTGCTTCAGCTCTTCCCTTTGCCTGTGACACTCTTATCCTAGTTATCATGCACAAGGTTAGTCCCTTCATGGCTTTCAGATTTGATTTCTGTGCAAATGTCCCCTTGTCAGTGAGGCTTTCCCTGACCATCTTATTTAAGAAAACAAATCCTTGACTTCTACCCTTCATACTAACCACCACCCACTCAGCTATAGAGCCCCCTTCCCCACTTTCATTTCTCCATAGCCCTGTACCCCCATGTAACATACTACATATATTTCAATTGCTCATTTGTTGCCTGTCTCCCCTACTGTATGGTAAACTCCATGAAAGCAGAGCCTTTATGCATGTGTGTCTGATCTTATGGATCCCAGTATCTAGAATACCGCTTGACATGTAGTTGGCATTCAATAATGACATATTGAATGAATGCAAAATATATATTGCATGCTGATTACATCTAATTGCTATGTCACACAATAATGGTTTTATACATATATATTGAAAGAACAAAGGTGACATCTTGCCCTATCTTCCTCCACATGATACTACAGTTGGAGAAAGAAAAATAGTTACAGACTAAGATTTTTTTAAAATTTTTTTAAAAGTAGGAACACCCTGTCTAACCCTAGTGGGAAATGTGCATATTTCATATAAATTTGCATTCTGGTTTACTTATACAACTGAAATATATATTGTCTAATCCAATTTATTATTTCTTTATTATTTCTGTTACAATGCTGATAATGAAGTAATTAAAAATTAATAAATGAACTCCGTTATAATAAAATAATAAATTCTTTGATTTCATAATAATGTCTTTGCATTTTTAATACAAACAAACAAAATAATAAATAGGAAAAAGAAGCCCCAGCCTGCAAAGGATAGTTAATTTGTAGACAGAGGGTTAGAATTGCAAAAACTTTCATGTTCTAGATAATATATTTCAAGACTTTAAATGTTATAAAATTAACTAATACTTTTTTGTAATTAAATTTTAAAATAAAGGTAATTTAATTAAAAAATAAACTGCTACTAAAAATAGGATAACATTCTTTTTTAAGATAGTGGGAAAATTAGGCTACCTGAAATTTCCAGGTACACTTGCATTTCGGAGGATAGTAGCTTGGGTAATATGGGCTGGAAATCTTCCCCTCAAAGCCAGTGATTTCTTTGACCAACACTGTATTTTCACACTCTGGGGGGAAAAAACAACACACCGATAACACACAATGGTTTGTAGCTATGAGATTATGGGAAAACACACTGCATAGATTTCTTTTGCTACAAATGCACAGTTTCTTAATCAACAAGCATATATATATATATATACATATACATGTATATATCTAAACTAGTTTTTTAAAAAAGAAATAGTACCCTATATAGATATAGCTAAACTATTTGTTCAAATTCTATATTTGTTTTCAAATAATGTATTTTGGTTACAGATTTACAGGATGCTATTACTTTCTTAAAAACATAGTTTAAACACATTTTTTAAAGCTTCTGAACTTATTTTGTTCAACAAATTGTATATTTGTTGTTGAAATACACCAAGTTTACATAACATGTTGTTCTGTTTAAATAAGGCAATCTAAATGTGTATTCTTATTGATACGGTAACCCTTCTGCTAGAATGTAAGCTCCCTGAGAGCACTGATTTATGTCTATTTTGTTTAATGCTATTTCCCTAACACCTAGTCATTCCTGGCATATAACAGATGCTCAATAAATATTTGTTGAGTGAATGGGCAATGTATACTATACTATTTCTGAGATAATCACATTTTTAACCTTTGGAGTTAGAGATAATTTTCAACCCAACAATATCTAAAATATCTAGTTCAATTTTGTTCAATAAATCAATTTTACATTTGGTTTTGTAATATTTAAAGCAGAAAAACTATCAAAATAATCCAAAGCCCTAAAATGTAGATGAAACTATAGCTATCACTATCTACTTAAGCCAAATCCTCTTTCCTCTTCATCTTTATCTCCCATTCTGATCCTTTTGGCTTGATCAATGCTCAAAAAAAAAGTTACCAAGACATGACCTGCAAGATCTGATCAGTTGCAACAAATATTACACAGAGACCCAGGTTTCTTTGTGTTTTGCTTTACTTCATTAACTCAAGTCAAAAAGAGAAGAATGAGGTGGGATTCGTTTTGTTCAGTTACCTAGTAAAACTCATTAAATCCTCAAAGTTTTTGCTTCACAGGCACTTTCTAGGAATGCATTCACATGCATCACTGTAAATGAGAAGTCACAGAATGTCTTCTGTGACAGCCTAATGTGCTGGTTACTGAGCTACTTGCCTATCAGCTCCAAACCAGCCCTTCTTTCTTTTGCAGTGCTGGGGCTGGGACTCTGCAAACCACGATCTTTCTTTGCTACCTGGTTTCCTGAGAGGCTCTGCCAATAGGGGGTGCTAGTGGGACACTAGAAGGCCAGAGGAGGAAGAGTCAGACTTCCTGCCCCTTGTTCCTGGGAGCATCACCCCAGCGACACTTCTTCACCCCCGCGGATAACACTTCATTCCTGTACAGAGTTGAATCCTGTTAGCAGTTTTGCCAACATCCATTTTATTGACTCTCCCTCAAAGATACCAGCCTCAACTCTCTGGCACCCTCTCCTTAGAGGTTTGGGCCCCAGGTCCATGAACACTCACCTCTGAACTCAGAGACACCGACGCCAGCTGAGCAGCAACCTTCCTCAGAGTTTCATTCTACAAACCCCTCCTCCAAGCTCTATCCCAGTTGCTTCCTGCACGTATGACAGCCGCGACGCCTTACAGTTTTCTTTTTGCCTTCTGAGTTACCTAATTAACACCTTTATACTGAGGTAACAGTTCTTTACATTAAATTTTCTCTGTTAGAATAACTGATACGATCTCTCTCTTCTGACTGGACCCTGAGTCAGGGTCCCTGACTTACACAACTAGTGTTATAACACAGCCTCGGGAGAGATCCGACAGGAGCGTCAGAACAAATATTTCTAAGGGTGACTTTTTTTTTTTATTGGGGGAGACTGACCTTGTTCTGGAATGACCTCGAAGTATGCCCGGATTCCTGATAGCCTCCGTACCTGAGGAGACTTAAACGTCACCAACATGAGATTATTTGTAGAAACAAATGACATTAATGTTCTTGTGGGTTCACAAATTCTGAAACCAGATAACAGAACAAGAGGACATGAACGGCAGGTTATTGAGGAGGGGGCCTCCGTCCGGCACTAATTCCACACAGTGCTTATTAATCGAACTCCACCAGCCAAGTCTTCTTCAACTAGTGGCCATAGGGCACAGCAGTTGGAGAGGAGCTGACACGGGCACAGAAGACTACCAAAGAATTCCCCTGGATGGCCGTCCTCGAGGGCAAACAAGGTGAAAGGCATTGCAGTGAGGATTAAATGACATAATAACTAAACACGTCTGGAAGGATGAAAAGAAATCAATAATGATGACTGAGGAGTGGGAGCCAGCGACTGTCTTACTGTTCGCTGCATATCTCTATATACTATATGGATTTTTAACATGCACATTCATCCCCAAAAGATAAATACATACATGCATACGGAAAATACTGTTGTATACATATGTAAACACTATTAAAAATAAGATAATTCATGCACATTTTTAGCACAGTAACAAATAATAAATTCTTACTAAAGCCCAACTGTCATTAGGTTAACAAACTACTAAGCACTCCTACTGTAAAAAATTATTAGGATATATATATGTGTGTGTGTCTGTGTGTGTGTGTGATTACATAAGTAAATGAAAAGATTTATGCAAAAATATAAGAGATATTTGTTCTGAGTAATGGGCTTGTGAAATAGTTGGTATTGTTTCCTCTGACCTCACTTGCACAATGAACAGCATGCTCTTTTACAGTAAGGAAAAACATTTAATTGTTTTATTAATGTTATGCAATCATCACAGAATATTTATTCTCACACTTTATTGAAACACTTTACTTCACTATGATGGCAATAAAAGTAAAATGAAAGAAAAAATCTGTTAGATTTCAGAAATATTGGCTGAAGGTCCTGTTACATTGACTTTGATTCTTTTATGCTACAAAAGAAAAATAAATATTGTATCTTATAGGCTAATGTTTCAAAAAAATCCAAGGGGAACCCAGATACTACAAAAGAGTAAAAAAAAAACCCTTTCCACCCGCAAACAGAGTGCCTGCGTAATACCTATACAAGACGGTGCTCCGGATTGGCAAGAGAGAGTCGTAAATGGTGAGGGAGTCGGTGACACAGTTGTCAGCTTCGATCTGGACGGACTCTATCGACAGACGGATCAGATAGCCCACTATGGCCACCAGCTTGAAGTGGCACATGAGCCTCCCGGAGGTCGCAGAAATCTCCAGAGGGTAGCGCAGAGACAGATGATCTGCATACATGTACTGAGAGCAGCCTTTGTCTGTGGAGACAGCACTTTTGTTTTAGGAATGACCTTTTCTAGAAACCTTTACAGAAGAGCAAAGAGCAGAAGAGGTCACCTGGAGGACATCCGCTGTCTTTGTCAGCCTGCAGCCCATTCCCCTCTCTCCTGAGCCTAGCACCTAGATTTTATTTTGAGAAACTATCCCTGCCATGCCTGTATGGTTTGGTTGGGATTAAACTCACCCTCCGGTGCAGAGGTGGGCACACGACCCAGACTGGCCAGAGTCAAAGAAGCTGCGTCAGGCGTGGGCATGTCAGCCAACCTGAGACAATGGGACATAGTCCCAGCACTTCTGTGGGAACTATCAGGAAATATATGTGGGTTTATTTCCCACCAAGTTTACTAAACTGATCAATTATAAGCTTGGATCTGCAGGTGGCCATTTATGCCAACACATTAGAAGAATACACTTGATGAAGCCTCAATAGGGGAAAGCAGAGATGCAGAGTCCTAATGACATTTTACCTTAGAACTTGGCCCAGCCACCCTGAAGCCAGTTCCCCCACCCCAGGTATGTCCCAGTTATATGAGTCAAACAGGTTTCTTTTGTGCTTAAGCCAGCTTGAGTACATTTCTGTCACTTGTAACTGAAAGAGCACTAACAAATACCACCAACTGAAAAGGAAAACGACAGCCCCCAAAGATACTGATTTGGAGGCAGTTGGGGGAGGGGAAAAGAAACCACATGGCATCATTTACCAGATTCTATGGTTGAAGAATAATCTGACCGAAGCCCAGCTGCAGTGAAAAAACACATAGAAAAAAGACTGTCAGTCTCAGCATTTCATTTTGTTAGAACTTTGCCTAGAAAGATATTTTCAGTCCTTTAAAAACAATCCAACATATCTGGGATTTGTTTTCAAATAATCCAGTGAGGGGAGGGCAGGGGAAGGGAGGTTGTTTAGGTATTTAGAGATCAAATAGGACAGACGCGAGTTGATAGTTTTCGAAGCCGAGTAAAAGGTGTATGAGAGTTCATTCTACTACTCTCTTTCCTTTTGTATGCTTGAAACTATCCACAGTAACAACTTTTAAATATTCTTAAAGGTAAAAAGGAAACAGCAAATATGATAATAATTAGTCATATTAATTAGTCCTACATCTGAAATAGTATATGTGGTACAGAATTCTCATTCACTTAACAGATACCTATCTACTACCTACCATATGCCTAGCATATATATAATTAAAATGAAAAGAGAAAGCTGCATAAATTTTGTGTCACACAATAATTAAACCATTATATTATCAAGACAAATGATCAAATTTGCATTTGACAAGGCCATGGGTCAGGTCGTTTGGAGCACTGGGCAATACTACGTAACATAGGTTCAGTTCTGCCTGGATGAGGGAAGAGACAAGATAAACCTCAGAAAAATTTTCCTTCTGCAGGACTTTGTTCCTTGGAACCTTAGTTTGAATAAGCCAAATTTAATATAAGGAGAGATACACTTTAATAAATTCAATTTAATATATATTTTGTCTCCAATTCTATTGTCCAATCAGTGTATGTAACATTTAGCAACTTCCTTTATCAGCATAGCTCCCATGTCTTCGATGAATCCTGTTCCACTGGGACAAGAGAATACTTCATTACAATGGTGACTACAATAATGACAGCCTCAGGAGTGCCCCAGGAAGGAACGCCTAAAGGAGAACTACCCGACAATCACCATTTAGTACCACAGAGTCCATGTCCACAGCCAGGCCCTGCAAGCTTCCCACGGAGGTCCGGTTTACGATGCTCGTCTGGATGGAGTCCTTCAGGATGGCGGCCACACAGTCCTCGCAGAAGATATGGCCCTTGGCATGTGGCATGACAAACACAATCCAAAAGTGGACCAGGAGGCCACCTTTGTTGTTACTGCTGTAGAGAGCAGAGAAAGGTGTTCAGGGGTACGGCGTAGGAAGTAGATTTTTGCAGGAAGCCAGTGACCCAACTGATTTCGAGGTAAGGCCACTGAGCACATTTTTCAACTGAACATAACTTTCTTCTCTAGGAAGTCATTGATTCCTATTATGGGGACTGGAAAAGGAAGGCGTGTATTCTTGTGTTGGGCTCAGATTTAGAACCATTAGCGTATAGTTGCATCTCCATGGAGAATATACTATTTCTATGGCTGTCAATCAGTTTTCAACGCTATTACAAATAGGAAGTTTTAATTTTTGATACCTCACAGTGTCCATACACAGTGCTAGATCTGCTTTATCCCACTTAATTTTATCAGAAAGGTCCTATTATTATTCCAGTTTTACAGATGAGAAGATTAAGGCCAACTACAACTCAAAACCACACAGCTAGTAAGTAGCAAATCCAGGAATCCACTCCATTTTGGTTTCAGCCTGACCCTGGAGCAAGCACTCCTATCTACACAAATATTGTCATATTTTATTAAAAAAATACATAAGATAGTATTCTATAGTAAATAACTTGGGAAATAAAAGTGAAGGAAAGTAAACAAATTGCTTTATTCTAAGACTCTCATGCCAAAGTGGATTATGAATCTCTATAGATATATTGGGGATAGGGGAAGGTGAGATACTATACAGGGCATATAATTTTTCCAAAAAATTGCTTGACCATAGAATCCTTTTTTTTCTCTTAGAAGGTCTCTAGTGATCAGTTTTTTACTGAACATATTATGAGAAATATTGGTCTCTGTTTTATTTTTGCTCCCACCCAATATAGTGGCCATGTTAATGGACATTTTGCCCAATGTGATTAATACAGGGGTCCTGGTCCCAGCTATGGGGAGAGGGTAGATAAAGAGAAAAACTCAGCATGACAGCATAGCAAAGAAGTGGGTCACTGTTGTGTTAAAAGGGAATTAACCCACAACCGACCCCAAGAAGTTGCTTGATAATGGTGATATCTTGGCCCTTTCAGGGTTTTGAGAGGAATTTATAATGGTGAACATAAAAATCCTAAAGCAAGGGACTCACATTACCTGACATCTGCAATGACAGATTGCTTGTAAAATTTGGAGAAGGCAGATGTTGTATAAACCAGGTTTACCTGAAAAAGAAAAGCCGAGGTGTCTGAAGTCTTTCGCACTGGCTTCCTCTCACAGTACCTAGCATGCTCTAGGTCCAAGGTCTGGTTAGCTACCAAGGAGAAAAACAGTGGTCGAACTAAAGGCCTCTAACACCAAAACCAGACATTGTTCTTTGATTTTTTTTTTTACTTTTATTTTTTTTAGAGAAAGTGGAAGGGAGGGACACATCACTTTGATTGATTGCCTCCCTGCATGCTCCCTGGCCAGGCCAGGGATGGAACCTGAAACCCAAGTACGTGCCCTTGACTGAGAATTGAAACCTCTCTACCTTTTGGTGTGCAGGACAGGGCTCTAACCGCTGAGCAACACCAGCCAAGGCTATTCCTTGAAGTCAAATAAATTTTTACTTCCTGTAGCAGTCTTGGATTACTTAACTTTCATTCTGCTTTCTCTGAAGAATAATGTTACCTTTATTAATTTATTTTTGTCTTTATAGACCCTAATTAATTTCTTTATCCTGTCTATTCCAAAGTTAATTTTCTCCACAATTAATAAACCAAACTCCTTAAGCACACTGTAAAAGTACTTGACCCAACCTCTTTTCTATTAATAAATGGCGTTGAAAAATTAAATTCTTAAGGACACATTCCTATATTAACCACTAGGGGGCGAGTGGTGCCCACAGCCAGGACAACCATCCCCTTCCCCCACTCACCAGTCTCTAGGGAAACACCCAGCTGTTTTAAAACTCCATTAATTGCATCTCAAAAGAAAGCTATTTCAATCAATTTACCTTCTTGGCCCCTACTTAGCGTTTCTAAAACCAAAATGACTCATCTGTCACATCTCTTGAATTCCCCTTTCTACACATTGGCAAAAATTACACACCTAATTGCCCAGGAGGGGAAAAAAATAACCTGAGAAATAATATAGCGTAGTGGAAAAAAATATGAGCTGTGGAGTTTAAATTCACTGTGCAACACAGAACAAGTTACCTATACCTGCTGGGCCTCCACTGTATTTTTAATCCCCTACTTCCTTCCTTCCTTCCTTCCTTCCTTCCTTCCTTCCTTCCTTCCTTCCTTCCTTCCTTCCTTCCTTCCTTCCTTCCTTTCTCTTTCTTTCTCTCTCTCTCTCTCCCTCCCTCCCTCCCTCCCTCCCTCCCTTCCCTTCCCTTTCCTTCCTTCCTT
Source organism: Miniopterus natalensis (assembly GCF_054644295.1). Taxonomy (NCBI): domain Eukaryota; kingdom Metazoa; phylum Chordata; class Mammalia; order Chiroptera; family Miniopteridae; genus Miniopterus; species Miniopterus natalensis. Next base: position 36,506,234 of record NC_142086.1, on the reverse strand, counting down.
CCTTCCTTCTTTCTCTCTTTCTCTCTTTCTCTCTTTCTCTCTCTCCCTCTCTCTCTCTCTCTCTCTCTCTTTCTTTCTTTCTTTCTCTCTCTCTCTCTCTCTCTCTCTCTCTCTCTCTCTCTCTCTTCTTTCTTTCTTTCTTTCTTTCTTTCTTTCTTTCTTTCTTTCTTTCTTTCTTTCTTTCTTTCTTTCTTTCTTTCTTTCTTTCTCTGTAAAGTGGTGACCAAAATACCTACCTCTTTGTGATAATTTGAGGAATAATTAATATATTACAAATAAAGCGTTTAGCCCTAGCAGGTTTGGCTCAGTGGTTAGAGTGGGTTCGATCCTAGCCAAGGGCACTTACCTCGGTTGCAGGTTCCATCCTCAGCTTGTGGAGGAAGCAACCAATCGATGTGTCTCTCTCACATCGATATTTCTCTCTCTCCTCCCCCCCCCCCTTCCACTATCTCTGAAAAGCAATGGAAAAAATATCCTCAGGTGAGGATTCAAATAAATAAATAATAAATAAATAAATAAATAAATAAATAAATAAATAAATAAAAGGTTTAACCACATACCCAGAATGTAGAAAGCCTTCCATAAATAAGAGCCACTGTGCCCACTCTTGTCTTTGCTTGCTCTCTCTCACAGCCCTTCCTCAATCTACACCACAGTGTACCTGTCACTGTAGTATAGCCACCACTGTGCAGGCCACCTTCTCCATTAATATGTAGATACAATTTAGAAGAAATTTTCTAGTTGGTAATATGTACCAAGATCAATGAATCGATAATTTTCTATTTGATCAGAAATAATTTTAGGAAATCACCCAAGGAAGTAATCAGTTACACCCAATTTATGCACCAGTTTTAATTGTAGCATTATCAGTAGTAGCAAAAATTGGAAACAACTTAAATACCCAATAAAAAGGGTTTTTCTAACTTTGCAGCTATTAACATTTATTTCTTTAAGGAATATTTACTTGCATAGAAAAATGCAACCTAATGGTAAGAGTTAAAGATCAGATTATAAGACTGAATATCTACTAACACTTCAATATTGAGCTATCTCCTATGCCTGTGTGGTCCAGAGTAAAACGGGACTTATCTTTGGCGATGTTAAAGAAAATTTTAATGTTCTTTTTATACTTTTATGGGCTTTACACTTTATACATTTTTATTTATACTTTTAAAATTTATACTTTACTCTTTTATTTACTTATTTTAAACCTCTTTTATATTTTTTAGACTTTTCTAAATTTTCATAATAAATATGTACTACTTCTTCAATGAGAAAGTTTTCTTTAAGTGAATAGATGCCAGTGCATGGTAGAAATAAATGTATGCTGATCACAGAATCAACCAGCACACAGGTAAAGTCAGTACTAAAAGGTATTTTAAAGATCACCTGATCCAACCCCTTTATTTTACAGATGAGAAAAACTGAAACTGAAGCTCTAAAGCCATTTCTTTTTACTTCCAGCAGAAAGAGAGAAATAAACAGTTCTATTTTACAGCCAACATGAGCTAAGTCCCATGTTTCCTTGACTATGTTCTTTGCCCCCTCTGCGCACAGTAACACTTGTGACCCTCCTCCCCTCACCCCTCACCCCGACCCCACCCTGCCCAGTCTCTCACCCCAGCCCACCCCCCACATCACCTCACCACTTGTTGTACAGTCCGTGTCATTGACAGAAATTCCCTGGACTCCTTCTGCCGGTATTCAGGAAGAAACTCAATGTTGGTGATGCGAAACATTCCAACAAAGTAGAAAGCATCTTTGCTTTCCGTCTTGCCTGAAAGACAGGAGAAAGGGCAGGTAAGGGCTTTCCCATATGTGTGCTCATGAGGCATTACTGATCTATGCCAGTATCAGCTCCTGAAATGACTTAGTTTTAGGCAACTACATATTCTACTGGTTCACAGCTTGCAGAGTTCAAAATGCAATTAATAACATCTCTTTCGTCAGCAGTATATCACCGTTTCCCTTAGGATATTCTCTCTATCAGCTTCTGACAAATACTTAAGAACAAGACTAAAAGATAAAAGATACACCTCTTAGACATTCTACAAGTCACAGAGTCACTAAGGGACCAGAAAGAATATATACAAATTTTATGGATCCCAAGTCTGTGGAAGGTAAGGAGGTAAGAAATGTTTATCGTCAAGCTCTGAGGAGAAGTGAGAGCAGTGGGAGAAAAGGGAAGGGCCCCCAGTGGACCTGCACTGAGCCCCTGGGCGCTCATCCTCCGTCTGACTTGCGTCGCTGCTACACCGGCTGCGGGGCCAGGCCTCAGTTCTGTGCTGTGCAGGGAAAATTCATCCTCCCGATGAGCCACTAAGTTTGGTCCTCAGCTCAGTCAGGTCACTTTTGCTCAGACACTTTGCCTAGTGAGGACCATGGCTTTGGGTATCAGGTCTGCCCAGAAACAGGCAAAGACACAACTGTGTCTGGGTTGCCTTCAGACAACAGGCAAAGACACTGCTGTTGTTTGAGAAGAGCTTGGGGAAATGAGGGCTTTCTTTTCTGCCTTTTCTTTTTGTTACCAAAGACTTCCTCCTGTGTGGCACCATCCCCCAGGAACCCATGGCAGTGGTGATCTCTTTCCTGTGGCACCAGCCCCGCTGTATCATGACTTCCGTCGGGATGGCTGTCCTTCTAGAGGAACAGGACCTTCTTTTTGTCTCTCAACCCCTAACATAGAGTAGCCAGTGCCCGACTTAGCTTTGAAGCTCAATGAGTGTTTGTGGGAAGTAAGGAAGAGAAGAAGGAGAGGAGAGGAAAAGCACGTGGAAATGCTAAATAATTGGTGATGGCTGAATTAAAAAGATGGTGCATGAGAATCATGCTAACTGAAATAAGTCAGATGAAAAAAGGACAAGAACCGCAGGACTTCATTCATATGTGGGATATAAAACAAAAAGCAGCAAATGAACAAACAAACTCATAGACACAAACAGTAGGGTGGTTACCAGAAGAGAGGGGGTGGAAGAAGGGTGAACAGGTAAATGGGGTCAAACATATGATGATGGAAGGAGACGAGGCCTCAGGTGGTACACACAGCAGAACGTGCAGATGAAATACTATAGAACTGTACATCTGAAACGCATATAATGTTATTAACATATGTCACCCCATTAAATTTAATAAGAAATAGAAAAAAGAAGGTAGAGCCTTTGTGAGTGATAAGAAGCGACCTTCCTTGTAAGACCCACCCAGGGTCCCATTAGTTCCAAGCAGTGGAGTGAGGCAGTGGAGAGGGGAGGAGGGGCACAAGGTAAGGGGCAGATCTAGGCCTGAGCTTCTGTCCTAGATTTGTTCTTTCAAGTTAAGTAACTTTGGATGGATCACTAGACCTCTCATATAAAACGAAGGTTGTTTTGTTGCTGATTTTACCAGGGAAGTGCTTCTTTGAGGTTTTTCCCCCCTTGCAGACTTTTTAAAATTTGAATGAGAGCTGTGGCTTCTATCTGGAAGCTCACACATACACATCCTTCTGGCATCAGTAACTACTCAAGAGGAAGCATAACAACAATGTAAGGGAGATCAAATTGGTCTTGAACTGACTACATTGATCCAACTAGCTCAGCCCAACACATAAGACTCTGCTTGGTTTCCCTGACGAGCTGTCTACACTATTTCTTCAGGCCACCCTCTACACCCAAATTTGATGTATTGAAACTAACCACTGTTGTTTGTTGAACAGTTCTCGCTTGTCCATACCAGTTTCCCTTTGCTCATACTGGTCTGTCTTCCTGAAAGGATCTTCTCTGACTTTAACACAGCCAACAAACTACTTCTATACAATGACCATCCAAAACTTTATACAAAAATACTAGGGCAATGCAAATGTATCAGTTGAGGGCCAGAAGAGAACTGATGAGACATAAATTGATTTGTTCTGGGTTGGGATTATTCGTCTTTTGTGTTTGACTTAATTGCCCATTGACTTGATTTCCTGCCCCCCCACTAGGCTGTAAGAACAGAGATTCTTCCTATCTACCACTCCGTCCCCAAGCCGATCACAGGGCCCAGCTCTTCATGTGAGCTCATCACAGCTCCAAGATGTGTCAAATGAATTTCCAGAAACCAGTTCATGAAGCCTCTTCTGGACTCTACCCTGGGTAGGTTGGTTGTCTCTTTTCTATGATTATAAAGTGATTACTTAAACAAAAAACACACCAAACAAATAAACAAAAAATAAACTCTCATGCTCTTGCAGCACTAAACTGTGAGTTTTTTGAAAGTAGAAAATCTGTGAGTTTTTGAAAGGAGGAGATGCATCTTGGTATGCCTGATGTCTTGCATTGTGCCACATAAATTATAGGTGACCTGAACTGCTCAAGACAATATTCATTAATTTCTTTACCTATAAATCTTGCTTTCCAAACAAATTTTAATATCCTTGATAGAACACATATCCTGTATTAAACATATTAAGATGTATAGAGTGGGAAGTCTAGCATAAGTCAACAAAGGCTACAGTTGCTGCTCTGCATGGGTTAGTATTCTCTATGGAAGAATTTAGCTATGACTCCCATCCAATCAATCAGATAGACAAAAACATAAAAACAGAGGAAAGAAAGGCTCACGAGTACAATGAAGCTCAGAGAGCTGGAATATCAGGTTGCCTAGAAACGGGCAGTGGGTGGAATGAGGAAATGAAACAGCTTAGCATTCCATTCATTTCTAAAGCTAAAATTGGACTAAATGGATTACATTTCTGAACTAGTGAAAGTTTGCTCCTGAGCACCCTCCTCAGCTCTTTTCATCCTATCTCCCATCTCTGCTCCTCTTGCTCACCTGTGGGAACAAAGCAGTAGTAGGGAAAGAAGAAAGGGGACAGAATATTCTGGTTTCTTCCTCCAAAAACCTCAAGAGTTTCAGAAATGGCTATTAGTCTGAGAAATAAGAAAAGTCTATCAGAAACACCCAGGGTCAGATCTGGCCTGCATTTCTCCTGCTGACCTCGCAGGGTAAGCCCAAACCCAATGGAAGGTAGATTTTAACTCACTGATGTAGAGCCACAGAAGAGTCCAGGCTATGACTGCCAGAATGAATAAAAACACCGTGAAGAGAATGATTTTGTTCTGGACATTCCAAAAGGGAGCTTTCTTCTTGGGTTGCTTCTTGGGTTTGGCTTTGTTGATGGGTTTTCTCGGTGGTCGTCTCCCTGGTGGTCTCCCTGGTGGTCTCACTGGTGGTCTCGCTGGTCTCCCTGGCAGCTTCCCTGGGGCACTGACCACCTGAACTGAGATATTGGATATCTTTAAAAAAAAAAAAAAAAGATGTATTATTAATTAGAAGTAGTCTAGAGCTTAAATGGAATCACTCAGTAAAGAGAATCTTGGTGCTAAAATGTCTAAATATGTCAGTCAAATGATTAACTTAAATGCAATAAATTGACTTGCATCGATCACACATTGAAGATCAGAAAAAACACACAGACATTATGTGAACTCCAGTGAAATGGTTCCCAGGTCCTCTCCTCAACTCCCCAGTTTGGCTAAATAGATGCTGGAGCGGATAGGCCTGAATTTCATAGAGTGTAGACTAGAGGAACTGAAGGTCAGGAGGTTAGGATTCTCTGTGGGTCGATTCCTGTGTACACAGCTGTGAAGATGCGTGTGTATTTAAAATGTTTGTATTAAAATAGCCCTTCTCCCATGACCAAGTTCTTCTGGGCTGAAACGAGTTTGAAAATAACAATAAAAGTTCCTCAGAGAAATGAGTCGATTTCCTAATTATGGCTTCAGGACTGAGCGGTAGGAGGAAGGAGTGAAGGCTGACATTGCGGTGAGTAGGATGGGATCAAGGTGCTTGTTTCACCTTTGCCGCACATGCATGCCCGTTTATGCCAGTCACTGCACTGATCCGTACCTCAATCACAAACGAAAGGGTGATTACAAAATAAAGAATTAAAGAGAGAGCTCAGAGAAAATTATTGGCTTTACTGTATTCATGTGCAAAATGTTATATGCCAGAGGGAAAAATACATTATTTAACTCTTTCCCCTCTTTTCTTTCTTTCTCCTCAACCCTCTGCCATTTGATCCCGTGAATTCTTTAATAATGTATGCGAGAGTTTAGCTTCTTTGGAGGAGAGATTTATACATGTCAGGGTAACTAAACTCCAGTGATGAAATGACTTTTAACCACACATTCTCTTAAAGGCAACAATCTAGAACACCAACTCCAAAGAAATAATCTCTCTTCTGAGCTCTCCTAAGAGCTCTCTCATTCCCTGTTCCTCTCTCTTACCCCTCCCTTCAAAGCACATGTCTTCTGGCCTTTGCTCCTACCAATCCGTGGGATAATATGTGGCAAGTACATCCTGAATTATTCATGGCTCCCCCATTCTTTTTTGCCAAACACCGTTGTCATCCCCTGGAGTGAAATGTCCCTCCTGGTGAAACTGAACGAGACTAGACCTCATTTCGTGTGATGTCCTGCAGGACTGAGGATGATATTTCTAAAGAGAAAAACATCCCACTGCAGGATGAGTTGATTACGGTGTGAAGCTACTTTCAAATATCCCCCCCAAAGAAATAAAAGAGGAAAACACATAGAAATGCCAGCACGCATAGAACTGACAAGGCCAGGGTTGGGGCCTTGAGTGCAGGAACACATTATAGGCAGTCTCAGTTAGCACTGATTAAATTTTAAAGTGGAATTTGTGTAGAGATCAGTACAATTTCCCTGGAGTTTTAGAAAAACAGCTGCACGTCAGTTGCCAAGTACAGCACTTCAAAACAAGCCCACATTTGTAAAATCCATTAAGTAACGGAGGAGGGGAAGGTATTTCATTATTGTTCCCCTTATTTTTATATAGTAACATGGTCTCATTTCACTAACAGGGTCAACAATAAGTGGCACTCAAGTAACAGAGGACGCTTCCCATGCGGTACTTACATTCACGTCAGCAGGCTTGGATGAAACATCATTGTTTTCTTTGTCCATTTTTAGGAGTTCCGCATGTGAGCCTCCAACGGTGTCTCACAGCCAGCTCTCACTCCCTCACATTCTCGCTTGAGAAGAACTGGTCACCGCGTTCAAGCTAGCTTTCAGAGGAAAGGAATCAATTTACCTCCACCGGGTCCAGTTCAGAAACTGAAGCTGCCTCATTGCTATATAGTGAATGTTAAAGGGACCTAGCAGTCAGCTTTGCACCCCAAACTAAAGGTTTCTTAATGTAACTCTAATGTGAGTCAGGCCCCTCAGAGCTGAGCCTCAGGGCAAGGTTGCCTCGCAAGGATACTGTCCAACAACCCCCAAATATTTACAAATCATTTAAATTTTTGCCAGCCTCTACTAAAGAATATTAAAAGATCTAATTTATAACCCTCGGCTCCACTTCTTACAGATCCCCACATCCCATTGCTCTTGCTCTGGAAGCTTGTCTCCAATTTAGCTCTCGGCTTTCCAGCTACCCTCTGAAAATCCCTGTCAAGAGGATTTTTCCCCCCCTTTTCCTCCCCCTCCTCTTGCAATCCTCAGTAAACCCAGGCCCTTTTGGATAAAAGTCTCCTGTTCCCATCTCTCCCCTTCTCCCCCACATCGACCTGAATTCGGTTCAAGCTGGGGAGAGGAGGGAAGTGGTGAGGGGCCTTGTCAGAATTTTGCTCAGGAGGCAGGGGAAGGGAAAAGGCTAGGATTGCTCATACATCACACACCTTGTCCTTGTGACAAGGACGTGCTTCCCTGCAGGCACTGGGCATCAATGGAAAACTAATCAATCGCTCCTTTCTTTTCTTTTTAAAACCCTCACCTGAGGATAGGTTGCTATTGATTCTAGAAAGAGAGAAACATCTAAGTGTGAGAGAGACGGCCACCTCCTGTATGCACCCGACCGGGGACCGAATCTGCAACCTGGGTATGTGCTCTGATCAGGAATTGAACCCATGACTCTTTGGTACACGAGAGGATGCTCCAACTGACTGAGCCACACTGGCCAGAGCTAGTGGATTGCCCTTTAAAGAAGAAATACTGCTCTGCTGACCCAGGCACAAACTTCCTTATCATTTAAAGGCTGGTCATAAGAAAGCAAGTGAGAAACTGCCTGCTGAAAGTGGTTAAAGATTAGTGAGTAAAGACAGAATGACAAAAAAAATTATGTCACGTAGTACAAATTCCCTTCCTGGCTTTTATGATTTATTAATAGCACTGATGAAATGATTAATAATGCTTTAGACTTTTTAATTATAACATTGGGATATTTAAAAATGAAGTCCTCTTTAATTACCCATCCTTTCTGTATTATTTTCCTTATTTCTAGAACAACTTATTTCACCAATGTAAGTTGACCATATGCCCTGGGCAGTGGTCACTGACAAGGACTCTTTCCTAAGAATCAAACATTAGACAGGCTCCTCTGAGTCTACCTTTTTAAATAAAATACATATATATATATGTTTTTATTGATTTTTTTTCTTTTAAGAGAGAGGAAGGGAGAGGGGGAGAAAGAGAAACATTGATGTGAGAAACATCAATTGGTTGCCTTATATATGCGCCCCGACCCGGGACTGAACCCACCACCTGGGTATGTGCCCTGACTGGGAACCGAACCGGGGACATGTTGGTGCACAGAGCAACGCTTAATCAACTGAGCCTCGCCAGCCAGGTGTCCGGGACCTTTTTGACTAGGCCTGTCCTTGGGCCTTGTTTTTCATCTGCACAGCCAGTTGTAGCAAGAATCCTGATGTCAGTTTAGTGAGAATCTCCGCCTTGATATTTGAACAAGTTCCTCAATCCCCAACTCAATATACAAATCGTTGGCCTGCCTTGATCAAGAATTCCCCTGCCCTTGATGTCCCCTCTTATTAATTTTCTATCCACTGGCCCCTCTTTCTGCTCATTGGCCATAAATCAACAGCTCTCTTTACTGTACTTGGAAGTGAGCTCAGTTCTGTCATGAAGTCTCTTTCACGTATTGCGATAGGAGTGAGTAAAATCTGTCTTTACTGCCTTTCACTAGTGTCTGGCTCTGTTTTTCTTTGACATCACCAGGAATGGGAAGGGGTGGCAAATCCTAGGAGGCTGCACTATACGTAGAGAATTTAAAAGCAGTCATAAAACCTGCTATAGGCTTTTTTTTTTTTTTTTTTAGCACCATTTTCCAGCAATTCTAAATAATGTCAGTGATAAAATACTCCTCTCTGAAAAAAATCTTTGACTGGTATATGTTTTAAATAATTGTTGCTATTATAACTGAATGTTAATAATACATGTATATGTAAGCTTCAAATGAGCGCATTTTTTTTAAATAATTTTATTTATTTTTTAATATATCTTTATTGATTTCAGAGAGAGGAAAGGAGATGGAGAGAGAGATATAGAAACATCAATGATGAGAGTCATTTATCGGCTGCAGCCCGCAACCCGGGCATGTGCCCTGACGGGGAATCGAACCCCGATCGCCTGGATCCTAGGTCGACGCTCAACTGCTGAGCCACGCCTGGCTGGGCCAAATGAGCGCATTTTTATTACTCATCTTTTAATAAGTATGAATGTCATACAGAGTGTGAACTGCAAGGTGCGATATCTTCACGTGGAATGTTTTGTATGCAATATCTGTTTTGTTAACTTGTTTTTACTAAAGTAGTTATACATACAAAGTCAAATAAATTGTTCACTGTGTTTTTCTAGCCATTTTATTATTTATTTTATTTCATAACTATTACTGAAAATGTTTTCATTGTGTAGAGACAAGGGCTGTAAAAGAATGATTGACTCTAGATGGACAGATGTATGATAAAGCAAGTATAGCAAATGCTAATGGTAGAGTGTAGGTGTGAGTATATGCATTTACACTATAGAATTCTTTCAACTGTATGTTTGCAACTTTTTTTTGACAAGGTGTTGGGGGGAGGAATTATCACCTGCAGGAGGCAAGTACTCCAGAGAAGCCACTGGTTTTGAGAGGCAATAAAAGCTGAGGTACAAGGTGAAGTCTTGGTGAGCGAGCACGCATCCGCCCCCTTGTTGCTGTCTCGCTCGTGAACATTCTGGCACAGAGCCCCTTTGATCCCAGAACACAAGACCAAAAGCAGTCACAATGGTCAGCTGCAGGCCGATGCTTCCCATCTTGAACAGCTGGAAAGGCAGTGAAGGTTTTTATTCCTTTCCAGGAACAAAGGCCCCTGTGCAGAAGGAAGTGAGGGAGGCGTCGGCCTTCTGGCCAGCCAAGCAGAGAGCGTGCAGTGAACTGGATCGAAGGAGAAATACTTCCCCATTGAATACGGCAGCGGTCGTTGGGAGTGCATAACTTATCCAATAAATCAATTCAACACACAGAAACATTCTAAATATTTCAGTCTTCTGTCCCAAAGGCAAGCTCAGTGCATCTGAAGGCCTGGAGGTAGGGCCAAGTCACCGATCTAACCTGAGCAAGGTTCTGAGCCCCTGGACTAGAAGGCACTTTGCAGTGGGGGTGACACCTCCATCCTTGTCTAACCAGAGGAGAGGTCAGCTCTCCCATAACTGATAAAGTTCGTTTCTGTCACTTAGGACCCACTTTTCTCTATTATGATAAATGGCCATGTGCTGAGGTGCCATCTGATCATCAGTCAACACCGAGCTCTCTGCAGCAGGAGAGTGAATCCTGAGGACTCATAAGGTTTCCCAGGAGCCTGGGAAGCCAGCCAGCCATTTAACACTATCACACTCAGTGTCCTGTAATAAACTCACATGACAGTGATCATGGCTTCCCTTTCCCTTCTGACTCCCAGGGAGCATCCTTTTAATCCTTTGTGTCACATCCCATGGATCTTTTAGAAAAATGAAACTATAGGGGACATCTTAGAGAACCCTTAGATTGGGACTATTGTAGTATCCCCTTAACTGGTTTTCTTCCTCTAGGCTCATCCCTCACAGGTGCATATCACCACTAGCCAAATCTTCCTAAAATAACTCTAATGTCACCTACATATTTGTCAATCACAGCCCGGTCTCCTTTTGTTCAGTCCCTTTATCCTGGCATTAAGGTCTTCCTCGGTGGGACACCATGCCACCTTCCTGTGCCCACCTGTCATATCAACTAAATTCGCTCTTTCAAATAATACATTTTCAATCTTTATTCATCCATTTATTCACCCATACATCTGTTTACTCAACGTTTATTGCATGCCTACCATGTGACAGATGCCAAATATTTTTTAAATGAATTAAATATATAACTACCTTTTAAAAAATTCTCAATTGAGGAAGCAGTCATGCAAGCTACTGATGACAATATTATGTAAGAAGTGGTCTCAAAGAGGTGTCAACAAGATGCCACAGAATCATAGAGGAGGCTGCTATTAGCAGCCCTCTGCTCTGAATCTTGCACCCCAGGGCACGTTACATTATTCAAGCCCTGACACTTTCACCGCCTTACTTGTAGCTCTCCTGCAAGCTTTTCTACAATTCTTTTCCTTTACTTAAAAGTTTTATTATATAAACCAGTACATGAAAATTAAATAATGTTATAATAATCAACATCTTTCATGTTGTCTTGGTTATTTGGCTTTGCCATATGTATAGCCTGTCTCCAAAAGCCTTGAAAACAAGGTCCCTCCTGTATTAGCCTCTTTGATGTAATAGCCTTGAGAGCCTGGGGGGAAGGCCCCTTCAGGAATCAGTTGCATGTGAGATTGGCTTACCTTATTTACAAGCTAGTAAGTTAGCCTGTGACATGGATGGTGGTAGAAGACACAAGACTGAAGGCTCAGCAAACAGCGTGAGTACAGCACGGTTGCATTGGCTTCCTTTTTCCCTTAAGTCCCACAGGACTGACACAATATGGTTCAGGTGATTGCCGTTTATGTCACAGCTGAGGAACGCTGAGCTTGGGGAAATACCATTATTATAGCAAGTTATAAGTAAGCCTACCCATTGACTGAGAGATTAACTCATGCTTCAAGTTGCTCCCAAAACATACCCGGAAAAATAACCAAGACAGAGAGCCATCAGGACATTGCATTCTTGGCACACACAGTACATCTGTTTCCTGGGGCTGCCATGACAGACTGTGGTTTAAAATAACAGAAATGGATTGTCTCACAGTTCTGGAGGCTAGAAAGCCATGTCTGAACTCTGTAGGGAAGAATCCCACCTTGCCTCTTCCTAGCTCCTGGTGGTAGCTGGTGCTCCTTGGAGCTCCTTGGCTTTCAGCTATAACACTTCAGTCTCTACCTCTCTTAGTTGTCACATGGGATCCTCCACTCATGTGTCTCTGTGTCTCTTCTCTTCTAATAACTACACCAGCCATATTGGATTAAGGACCCACCCTCCTCTGATATGACCTCATCTTAACCAATTATATCTGAAATAAAGTCATATTCTAAGGTAGTGGCAGTTAGGACCTCAATATATAATTTGGTGGGACATAATTAAGTCCATAACACCCTGCAAGGTCTGTAAGAGTGGGAGAGACTATTCGAGAATTGCCTCTTTCAATAGAGTAAACTTGCTTCTAAGAGCACTGCAGAAATTCTCTAACCTGGCCATAGCCTGAGGCAGCTGCAGGTGGCATTCTAACCGTATTGTCTAGATGTTATCCTAAACCCCATTATATTCTTCTCTTTTTCCCTCCATGGTGAGGAGGGGGAGGATGGCACAGTACGACTGAGTCCTGGTCCAGGAGGAGCCATTAGTACAGCATCGTGGTCAGCCATGTCAATACCAAGGGCGAACGGTCAGAGGAGGTTGTCCTGCACTAGACCAGTAAATGGGGGGACAAGAGGGTAACAGTTTATGCCTATATTCTTCCTGGCTTAGCGAACACATTAAAAAGACCTCTTTTCCCTTTTTAGGTACCTGGTAAAAAGACTGCACAATTTAATATAAACATGTGGTTGAGCTAATAAGGGGCACTTGGGTGCACTAGCTCAGAAGTCTTTCTATAACACATCCTTAACTAGAGAGACCTTAGGGGGCCCACATTGGCCCAAGTTGGTAAACAGCTTCTCACAGAAAGCTATCAACATATTGAGCTTGCAAGGCATCTGGCTCGCTGTAGGAGCTGAGTCAGCTCAATGTTTGATGAAGGAATGAATCTGCTGAACTAAAAAGTATTGACTTCGGAAATTATGTGAAGGTCACTAGATAACAAAGGAATGCTTTTTAAAATCCAACTGTAAAAGTTAGATTAATCAGATGGAAAGAATAGGATTGGAGAAATGACTGAGTAATAAATGAAAACAATAATGATAGAATGAAATGTAACAGATGAATCAAATGAACTTGGCACAAGGAGGTATGAAGAAAAAGCAGAAATAAAAATAAGAGTAGGAGAAAACAAAGGGCCAGGAGCAATAAAGTCATTTTAAATGTGTACCCCATTGCTTAACCGGTCCTGGAGAACATCTCGCTTCTTAGCAGGGTCCAGTCCTGCCCTACCCTGCACAGTTAGTTTAGCTTCTCCACCAATTTCATCTCTGTTATGGTGCTCCATTCTTCAAGCTTCTTTGGAGTTTACTGCCTTGTCATACCAACTTCCCCACAGGCTGTGTGCACGTTCTGGAACCTGAAATAAACACCTTTATTAAACTATTGGCTCATCAACCCAACTCAGTCCCAATTAGAGGCCCCAGTGGCCTTGATGTAATTTGCAAACGGCAGAGGAGAAATGCCTCAGTCTACTTTCTGGTCATTTCTGTCAAAAGTCAGATGCTTGGGAGCACAGCTAAAATCCAAATAAAAACATCAGTGATGTGACAAAGTAAAAATCCTACCCTTCCCAAGCCCCTCACCCCCAGAAGAAAGAACGATTTCAGAATTAAATTAGACCCTTTCTCCCAAGAGTGGTTTGACTCTCTGACATTTCCTTCCTTGATTGAGGCCAGTTGTATGAAACAGTGTTTTGCTTTTTTTGTTTTTCTTCTTTTAATTACAAACCAACTGTAGGTTCGGGTTTTGTTCCAGCCAATACATACAATGTCTGTGTGCTTTCTGGAGCATTAGCTACTAAATTATTTTTTATTCATTTCCACCTTTATTTGCTCAAGGCTTCCCTAAAACCTTCGGGTGTCTAAGACGGCTGTTCATTTGCCAGGTCTCCCGGCTGTCACATTATTATCGATCTCTAGTGAGAACTCTAAACCACGGTTGGGAGGGCTCTTGGGCCAGCACCAGGATGCAGGGGCCTCCTGTGGAGCCTGGTTGCCTTTCCCCAGCGGCTCCGTGCATCCGACCTACTGGCGTGTGCTGCCATCCTCTAGCTTTTCTTGTCAAGCATGAAGGGCACATGAGCGGATGTCTGTGCTAAGTAATCATTCAGTGCATCAGTTTGCGCCAATGGACCGAAAAGTTATCTTAAACGGCATTTTTGCACTTCTTGCACAAGTTGAATGTCACTAGAAGTCCTTGATAGCGCCAACTAACAATTACCCACAGCTGCCAAATTCCCTTTCTTAAGATTCAGGCTCTTCTGCCTCACTGAGAAAATGTCCTGGCATCTTAGCAAGTCAGCAAGGATGGAATCTGCCCCCCTTCCCCCCCCCCCCCGGGCTGGTATCAGGCTGTGAGGGTCATCGCTCCCCACAGTAATCCAGGGCCACGAGGCAGGACTGCGCAGGTAGGGGGCTGATTCCTGACTTTTCCTGATAAACCCACATCAGCTGAGGGAGCCTGTTCCTCACAAAAACCCCGAGGGTAGCGTGGGGCCTGACAGATAGCAGGTGCTGAGTAAATCTTGGCTAATGTACTAATTAAATAAGAGTTAATGACATTGACTAATTACTATGAATTGATGGATACAACATTGCTAAAGACCTGGTTTCTCCATTCTTATTTCTTTTACCAGAGGGGAGTATTGCAGCCTTGTTTGCTCTCAAAATTAAATTTTATACCCAAGGAGAGTGCCTCACTCATCTTATCCTAATCCTGGGCCTAATTAAAGGATTCCAAACAAAAAGAAAGATTTACACAACATGCACACGGTTTTGCAGGAATAATTCTGATCAAGTATTGGTTACCTATGTACACAGGGTGCTCTGAACTCAGGAAGGAATTAAACACATCTTTTGAGCTGGGTCCAGAAAATCATGGCTGCTTTCCTGAATTGTGAACAGCTCTTCCCTGTGAGCCCCTACTGGGGAAAGATTAAGTGCTCCTGGAGGGGAGGGACCTCATCTTCTCCTGGATATTCCCCAGAGCCTGTCACTGTGTCGAGGATCTAGAAGGCGGTGTTGCATAATGGAATTCATAAAACTTTGGAATCATAATGTTCAGGGTTCAAATTCCAGTTCCCCTTCTTACTAATTGTGCGAGCTTGGGCAGTTCTTTTGACCTCTCTAATCTTCACTTTCCTTATTTGGAAAACTTTGTAAATACTCACCTTGCAAGATTGTTATAAGCATTAGAGGAGATGTATTATATATAACACCTGATATTTAGTAGATGCTTAATAAATATCTTGCAAGTGAAATTCTCTTAGGTTATTATTTTTTTCCTTCAATTGTTCTGAAGCAAGATTTCTTCTCAGGCAGTCTTTCCTTTTGCACTCTATGTGAGCCAAGCTCATCCAGTCTTAAGACTGATGCAATGTTCTCCCAAAGAATTATTGATCCAAGAATGTGGAACCAGAATGGATATTTAGCTTTACCCAATAGAAGGCCACTCAATGTGTTTCATTAAAATAAATGTCAGTAGGGCAATATTTGCCCTAAACTCATCTGAACCATAGTGAGATTTACCCTTGCCCTTCAAAATAGTTTTACATTCTTAGCTCAGGGCCATAAAAGTTGACATATTTATTTTGAGAATATATAATAGACTCATAGCCACATCAGATTTTCTATTTAGCTGAGTGGCAAATCAATTAACCACATTTTGCTGTGGTTCTCTTGTCTAAGACATTTAAGTTGAATTCTGGAAAGATAATTTATGTTTTAGTCCCATATTTTGCAATATTATTTTTACCAGTTGACCCTTTTGTCTATCAACCCTGCGTGCTTTACAGAGTCATTAACAAGCATGAACAGTTCATGGATTTAGTGTGCTCTTTGGCAGAGATGAAAAATTCTGAGATTTGGGACCAGAAGCCAGTAATCATAAAATTCCTTTGCAGCTGCCCAGGAAGAACATCAAGTTCCACCAACACTCTAGTAGGCAGATGGTGTCTTTCAAAATATTCACAAATATGTTTTTAAACTAATGAGAGTATAGAGAAATAGCCACACTTAAACTTTGCAGGTGAGACTGTACACTGGTGCTGTGGATGGTTATTTGAGACTATTATTCAAAAATGGATAGTTGGCCTCTAAGAAATTATCCTAAGGAAATTATTGTTAAGCTATATGTATAAGAATGTTTTAAAGCATTAATTTTAAGGGTGAAATTTGGAAAATTCTAAAAGATTAATTAAATGAAATGTAATACATCCATTCAATGGATTTTCAGTAAAAAAAAAAAAAAAAAAGAGCTTTCCATGTAGAAAGGAGCAGCTTCCTTTTTCTACCTGGTTGGGGCATCCCCGTGAGTCACATCCTGCTGGGAGAAGGTATCTGTTCTTCCCATTTCTGTGAAGCTTCCATAGTGGACAGGTCATAGCAAAGAGAAACTAGTTTGCTGCCAAGGGATAACAGAGATATAGATTTTCTAAAAACATGCTGTTTACACATGCACATTTTTGTTGCTGTTAATCCTCACTGAAAGATATTTTTTCCATTGATTCTCAGAGAGAGTGGAAGGGAAAGAGGAAGGGGAGAGAAAGAAAGAGAGAAACATCAATGTGATGTGAGAGAGACTCATCCACTGGTTGTCTCCCGAGCACACCCCAACTGGAAATCGAACCTGCAACCCAGGTACATGCCCTTGACCAGGGATCAAACCTGAGACCCTTCAGTCACTGCAGACCCTTCAGCGACTCTCTATCCACTGAGTCACGTTGGCCAGGGCCACAAGTGCATTTTAATATTCAACAATCATAGGTGCTAATCAGTGGGCAGTGTATCCTGGATGATGGGATTATAAAGGGTCTTTCTGTTCCCTGAATTGCTTGGATATTTTACCGAGTTTTATCAAGGGGAAAAAAGCTATTTTGAAATAAAGAGGAAAAATTATCAAACCGGCCCAATGCACAAATACCTTGAAGCTAGAATGATAGTCAATAAATTAAGCATGCTAAACATAAAAATCTGTGTTATTAATAAAGCAGTAGCAAGATAACAACACAGCTACAAACCAACATCTGAATCACTGTGTGCTTCCCAGGAGCATGCTTTCAGATGCTCATGAGTGTGGATTATGTCACAACTCCCACTTGCAATACAAGGCAATTTTGGCTTAATCATGTATTGCAGAAAGTATAAATGTTAAAAAATACTCTATTTTCTTTCTATTGTTTGCTGAGTGCACATAACAGCAAAGAACTGTTTTGATGTGAAAATTGCCATTTCTATAATTTACAGCATGTCACTATCACATGGAGAAAAATTAAGCACCAGATGCCTGGAGGAATGCTGCTGAGTGGCCCCCTAGCCTGTGGTTCCAAAGGCACAGTGGTGTCCCTGAGGAGACACAGGGCTTGCATAATGACTATGCAGAGTTAATTCTCAATCACTCTGCCTGTAATTAAAAAGAATACATACCATGCTAAGTAGATCTATAATTTAAGAGACGAAAATGGTTGCTCTTTTTTAAAAAAATGACTTTACTCTGGATCTAATCAAACTATTAGATTATTTTATGGAGCTGAAATGCGTAAAGAAATTATCAAGGACTGACACCTACCATTAGAAGTAGTTCTTTTTTATTATTATTTTATTTTATTTTTCCCCATCATCATTTATTCTCCCATACCCTCTCCCACCTCCACCCCCCACCCCACTGCCATCCCTGCAAGCACTCTTGTCAGGGTCAGTGATGAAGTGTTTCTTAAACAATGCTTGGGGGCAGAGAATCTTATCTTTCTCAGGGGAGAGAGTGGCCTGAAGGTTATTCATTATCTGCACAAGTGAGGACATTACCAAGGCCGTGTAAAGATGGCCTTGAATCTGCATCGTTAGGGAAGCTGACCACGGTTTATTTAAATGAGGAAATTTAACCTTCAGAATATCCAAAAGAACTCAGCATACAAAACAACTTGCAAGAATGATGTGCGATTGTCAGCCAATAAAGCTACCCTGATTTAAAATTTTATCTGTGTGCTTTACAGTTACCATCTCAGTGAAAGATTTCTAGTCAATAGGATTATTTCTGTTTCGATGACTGGTGAAATGAGCAGTTTTGCTAATTCGAGGTCATAGCAATTACATTTACTATTAACAATAGTGCTGCCATCTATGATGTCATTAGAGCTTTCTGTAAATGATAACTAAGACAGCAGCCTGCCTGGAAGTAAAAAATAAGACCTTTTAAAACAGCAAGCTTTGTGTTTCCATTGACTTAAGACCCAGCTTTAGTCACAGCTGTTGGTGGGAGAGGTGATATGGAAAGTAGAGAACTCTGGCCTGCTCTTCCTGGAGTCACATTTTCTTAAATCATCCTCCTGTCTTTGACATATTAGAGAGCCAAAGAATGGGACATGCATTCACACTGCAGCCGGTACAACCCTACAGATGGCACCAGCCATTAGCAAATCTTTGTTCCTATGAGCTGCAGGAGGCTTGACCTTGGCTCGCGGGTTGAAGCGGCAGGTGTGTGAAGCTGAGATCCGGGTGTCTTTATCCCATGGTGGGCCTGCAACCATCCCATGGAATAATTTGTACCTTTCCCATCAAGGCCAGTTCTTACTAAGCTGAATGAATTTGGCCTTTTAAATCGTAACTTGAAAACAAACAAATTTCAAGATGTTTTTTAAGCTCCCTAGAGGTCCAAGATGGAATAGGACTCCCAGGATTGGGAGTGTAGGTGTTTCTCCAGTCACTGTGGCCCTTGTCCACCCAGGAAGGATCTGTCTTACAATCCAAGCCTCTTCTTCATGTTTTAACTCTATTTGGTCCTGGGACAAATGGTAGAAGCAGACAATGCGTTCCCATGATGGCACAAAGCAGAGGTTCCTAAATTCCGTCTCCTCCAGCAAATATTCCCTGACCATCCCAGGCCAGAGAACTTCCTCCAGAGGGTCCAAGTGCACACTGCTCTCGTTTGGCCCCTAAACTTAAGGAAACAACTAAAGATACAAGGAGCTGTAGATTCTATTCTGTTCACTCAACTAGACTACAAATTTATTCAATTAAGAGCAATGTCCACATTTCTTTGTATCTCCTAACACATAATACAATCCCTCAAGTATATTGAGGACTCAATACACTCTTGTTGGCTGACCGACAGGGATGATTTTCTATTCATTTCCTACCTTCAGCACATAGATGGCTTTTGCTGATTACCAGGAAGGGACAGTTTTAAAGAAAGAAAGAAATGGGGGGAAAAAATTAATGTCCCTTTAGGACATTAGTTAATAATGCCTTAGGACAAGTTACTAAAAGACAATTAGCAGAAAGGCTGTGTAATAGAAAGGAATGAGCACTGCTCTGGAATCCAAGAAAATGGGTTTAAATTCTCCTCCAAAAATTAATTCGCTAAATGATGTTGGATAAGTCATATCACCTTTGTTCTCCAGTATTATTATAAGTAACGAGCAGAACTTGGAATAAATGGTCTCTCTATGACTTTAGAAGAGGAAAATCCAGGAACGAAGGAACAGAACACGGGTTCACATTTTACTCCGGGCTAGCTCTTTTAAAAAGTGGGTTCCCCAAGAGCCCATCTAGTTTACAAAAAAAAAAAAAAAAAAATTATCTCAAAGAGAGAAAGTGGATCATTCTAGCAGATATTTAAAATATACGTTTGCAGTTGGTTAGGTTTTATTTTATTTAGAATCTTTTATATCTATGTTCTCACTGAAATCAGCCTGTAATTTCCTTTTTTAATTCTTTTGGGCTTTGAACCAATGTTAAGTTGGCCTCATGATGTGAGTTGTATTCTCCTAACAATTTCTTATCAATATCTCTGTATTTTCTCCAAACAGGACATTTCCCTTAGCAGTCTCACCTACCCCTTTTCTCTGTCTTCTCCACTCATGCTTTACATACCATATTGGTATTGTCTGGAATTTTAGTTTGAGTTGTTACAGGTATAAATTTTTTTCTCTTTTATTTGCCTTTGCCCTTGTATATTTAAATAAAAATAGAGTTTTCTAACTCACTTATTGTCATTTCCCATATGAAATAGCTTTTCCAGGTAATATATCTTTCTTACTGGAATACTTAATCCACCAAGTTTTTAATATTTTTGCTTTCAGGCTTTAAAAGTTACTTAGCTATATTATGTACTCAATATTTTTTGAAAATATTACTTTATGCATTCAGAGTTACTGTTGAGAAGTTCAATGTCAAACTGATTTTTTTTTTTTTATATGTAATGAGCTTTTTACTCTTTTGAAAGCTTTGAGAGTTTTTTACTTATTTTCAAAGGTCATACATTTTACTATAATGATTCCCACTGAGAGCTCTCATTGTTTTATTATTTTGGCACTTTATAAGTCTTTTAAAACTGAGTTCTTAGGCCTTTTTTTAATTCAATTCAATTCTCAAAATTATTTCTTAAATTCTTCCCCCTGTGCATTGATTTCCCCCCCCTTCCTTTCTGAGATTCCAATTATATGGTTTTTGACCCATATCACTTAATATTTATCTTGTATTTACCTTCTATTTGTGCCTATCTTTTTTACAGTGTGCCTTGTCTTTACATTCCAATTTATTCATTTGTTCTTCTAATCCATTTTACTATCAATCTTTATTTCGTTTATTTTTTATGTTCCATATTTCCAACTTATTCTTTATAATGGATTATTGCTCTGTGTTTCCAATATTTTCCCTTATTATCTTTAGTGTATTAGACTGAATGTAAATGATTCTTCGATCCGGTCTGTGAATTGTGCTCCATCTGGCAGGGCAGATTGGTGTGTCTTTTGATGGCTGTACTTACTGCACCCCTCAGGGGTTCCAATTGCTGCCTGTGGACTCATTTCCCTGAGGTTATCAGCTACCTTGACTGCAAATGCACAGTTGGGAAAAGGGAAAGAATCTGAGGCTATAGCTTGGATAGATTCAGGTGAGTTTGGGGAGCTGGAAGTAATATGGGCGCGGATAGCCTTGGGAATTACAAACTGGGCTGTCTCACCCTCTGTTACCTCCTACCTCAATGCTGACCATTCCGCCCTAGGACCTCACAGTTTTCAACAGGCTCATTTCCAGGCTGTAATCATCTGATGGGACTAAAGGGCTGGGAGCCTGAGGGGGTGGCTTGGGCATGTTGGAAGGAGGAGATGCCCAGGTGTTGGCAAGTTCAGCACTGCTCTTAATGCATGCTCCTCACTCCACCTGGGCCCTGGCATTGCCATGGATTTGGCAGGCTACTTCCTTCTAGCTCTGTGCTGATTTTTCTGTTGTTCTGCTTCTTATTGTCTCTGGCATAGCAATGGTGGAGCTTGGGCAATGTGAGAAACAGGCAGAGCCTGGAAGCTCTCTCCCAAACCTATCACCCCTGCTGATGAAAACTATTTCCCATGCCCCTCGACTCCCAATCCCAAACAGACACAAGTATCACCATCTCTCTCCAGAAATTTCCTCCCAGTTATATTTCACTTTTGCGTACCTGTCAACCTCCCCCTTTTGCTTTTGCGGCAACTTCAAGAGAAGGTTTGAAGAAGGAATTCAGCTGACATGTTCACGCGACATCTTACCAGGAACGGACAGGTCACCAGTGGTTGTCAGAGGACACGTTAGGTCCCTTAGGTGACTCTCAGGCTAATTTCCTTTAGTGTAATCCTTTCCCTTGTTTGTTTTGTTGTTTTGTGTATGTGTGTTTTAATATTAATTCTTTTAAAATCTTCTGCTGAGTCTTAATGTACGAAATGGGTAAGATCAGCGATGCCTGGACTGAAGCAGGACTGGGGACCCAGGAGTCTGCCTCCTCAGCAGCCCTGCCCTCCCCTGCTATGTGGATCCCACAGAAATCTCTACGGTAGCTTAGGACTGCAAAGATCACAGTTTGAAAAACCACTGCCCAAACAGAGTGTGGTAATGTTTATAGTTTCATTTATTTTACCTTCTCTTATTTATTAACAATTCCTTATAGTAATAAAAGACCTTACTCCTTTTCTTACTCGAATGCATCGCTTTTTCCCCTTGTTTCTCCTGGTAGCAAGAATGAGATGAATTGGTGGTTCCCAGGCTTATTTGCCCTCTTAATTTTTCTGTGGAGCAGAAAATCTTTAAAACCCATCCCATCCATGCTAGATCTGTCTTAGGCAATAGTTGAGGGGTTCAGACCCTATAAATAACTGTAAGCACACAATCTGCATTGCCTATCGCTCCTGGCTGGTGAAGAGACTGCATAAATGTTGACATCAGACCCTGGGTCTGGCCGTAGGGGGAAGATCATTGCCAGGGAAGTGTAAACTGCTCATTCCTTCAGCCATTCATCACCCATCCATTCGACAAAACCACCCATCCATCGGACGCTTCCTGGGCATCGATAGAGAGCACCTTAAGAACTGGGGTTTTGGCTTGCTCCTTCCTGTGTCCCCCCCACCCCACCTCCAGAGTCTAAAATAATCAGCACAAGGAAGGTACTCAAAAAATTCATGGGGGTCAAAGGCTTTATTCTTGAATTTATGGCATTTGGTTCTCAGAGTGGGCGAAACCATTTCTGAACTTTCGACCACAACTGCAGAGGTAAACATCACAGCCTTGCAAGGGCGTCCTCGAAGCCAACGACCTCTGTCCACAGCCGCAGCTACGGCTTAATTCCATCCTGCTGGCCGCTCCAATGAAACAGAAATCAGCCCTGCCTGCGAAGCCCCTAGGACGGCGAATGAAGCTGACACTTCAGGACACAAGACTGGTTTGTTTATTTGGCGTGTTCTATAAGTTGAGGGGGGGAATCTGGGGCAAATAAATAAATAAATAATCAGACAGACGGAGACTTGAGGGCAAAGGAGCGGAGGGCGGGGCGCGGGGTCTTTGCATAGTTCTCGAAATGAACAGGGGGTGGCGGCAGGAGGCAACGCGGAGTCTCAGCGGAAAGGCAGCACTTGCAAACCGGGACGGGAGGCTTCGAGAAAGGTCGGAAGGTGACTAACTATTTCTTTGTCGTAGAGACCGCGGTGTGGAGCGTTCGTCCTCTCTACCTGGGGTGGGTGCGGCGCCTCACATGATCTGCCTGGGCATCCCGTACCCCGTCATGCCCGCCTGGGAGGCGCCCTTGTTGCTGCCCATCTGCAGACCTATCACGTTCTGTCCCTGGCGGAGCTGCTCCTCTGAAAATCCCCTCCGGTTCTGCTGGGCTTTCCTGGGCAGAAGGAGTGAGATGGAATAATGTCATTCTGACAGTTTTCAAATCCTTCCCAAGATGGGCAGTCAGGCCTTAGTGGGAGTCACCAGATAGAAGAGCGGGCCCTATCCTAGGCTACAGTCGGCCGAAACTACGGTCCCTCCCTGAGCTATGGCCCCACTCTGAGCTGTGAGTCTACCCTGAGCTATGGCCCCACTCTGAGCTGTGAGTCTACCCTGAGCTATGGCCCCACTCTGAGCTGTGAGTCTACCCTGAGCTATGGCCCCACTCTGAGCTGTGAGTCTACCCTGAGCTATGGCCCTACTCTGAGCTGTGAGTCTACCCTGAGCTATGGCCCCACTCTGAGCTGTGAGTCTACCCTGAGCTATGGCCCCACTCTGAGCTGTGAGTCTACCCTGAGCTATGGCCCCACTCTGAGCTGTGAGTCTACCCTGAGCTATGGCCCCACTCTGAGCTGTGAGTCTACCCTGAGCTATGGCCCCACTCTGAGCTGTGAGTCTACCCTGAGCTATGGCCCCACTCTGAGCTGTGAGTCTACCCTGAGCTATGGCCCCACTCTGAGCTGTGAGTCTACCCTGAGCTATGGCCCCACTCTGAGCTGTGAGTCTACCCTGAGCTATGGCCCCACTCTGAGCTGTGAGTCTACCCTGAGCTATGGCCCCACTCTGAGCTGTGAGTCTACCCTGAGCTATGGCCCCACTCTGAGCTGTGAGTCTACCCTGAGCTATGGCCCCACTCTGAGCTGTGAGTCTACCCTGAGCTATGGCCCCACTCTGAGCTGTGAGTCTACCCTGAGCTATGGCCCCACTCTGAGCTGTGAGTCTACCCTGAGCTATGGCCCTACTCTGAGCTGTGAGTCTACCCTGAGCTATGGCCCCACTCTGAGCTGTGAGTCTACCCTGAGCTATGGCCCCACTCTGAGCTGTGAGTCTACCCTGAGCTATGACCCTACTCTGAGCTGTGAGTCTACCCTGAGCTATGGCCCTACTCTGAGCTGTGAGTCTACCCTGAGCTATGGCCCTACTCTGAGCTGTGAGTCTACCCTGAGCTATGGCCCCACTCTGAGCAATGGTTCTACCCTAAGCAATGACCCCCGCCACAGGCAAGCCCTGCCATGATGCAGGATCTCTTTCTCCTTAGAAGCCCAGATGGTTTTCTAGAATTTCCAGCAAAGATCAGTAGCTACCTCTCTGAGGATTTCACACTCAGTTTTCCTGTCACCCTCTCTCTCACAGTTACTTCAAACACTTATGAAAATTAAAGCCAGCTCTTCTTACAAAGCATGTCATTAATCCCGTTCCACCCTTTTCCTGCAAAGGCCAAGGGTTCATGTTCCATTTTAGAGCTGAAGGACCCAGGAGTTATAAAGGAGAAATTTCTTACTCTAGACTAGAAGTCAGCAAACTTCAGATAGTAAGTAATTTTGGTTTGGGGGCCATAGAGACCATGGCAGGTCATTAATGAAGCTGGAACTAAAACCAGGATTTCAGCTGGCCAATATCTAGATTTTCAAGCCAGGTTCTTTTAAAATGACACAGACTTACACCTTTTCATAACTGTCAAGAAGAAAAGGGGGTTAGGGAAATGAAGAGTCAGTTATCTGGTACAACAAATTATTTTCTCTTCATCTCCCACTGAGTTATTGGGTTGAGTTTCAGCTCCCTTGCTACCCCCGACCCCCTGAAAAAACAACAAAACAAATCTCCTTAGGAAAAGGACCTTTACTGACATGACCATATAATTTGTTATCCAGACCAGGCTACTTCTGAGAGTGAAAGAAAGTGCTATTAATAAATATACCAAGACAGCAGGCATTAACCACTGTCCTAGGCAATAGGACGTATTTTCCCTTCATTATGTGGATAGCTAGATAAATAGATAATTAGATTGATTCAGGGCTACTGGGGTCATAATAAAACCAAGTTCAGACATCAGGCCACCTCTGAGAAAAGCAATTCAGTCCTGCTCAGTCTCAGGAGAAACAGAACCCGGGCAGAGATGGAAACAATGGTAGGAAAGGCCCGACCATTTCTGCCCTGGGTGGATGCTGACCTGAACATCAGCATCGGTCTTCCCTTGCTCTGGGGGACTCAGTGGTGGAGCCAGAAGTACTTGTCCTTAGATGTTTTGTGTTGAAATAGCCTCTGGGAGCTACAAGGCTTCAGCAGCTCCCTTTTGTTAAAATCAGCCTCTGCTCCAGCAAGGTGGAGAAGGGATTTTACCTGTGAAACCAGGATGGCTCTCCCCTGTAGCAGCCATCATCCTTGGTGACTGCAACGCTGCCTAGAGCCATCAGGGTCCTCTGCACAGCTGCCATGTCCTTCCCTGGAAACCAATGAAGAGATTCAAGCCAAGCATGTGTCAGAGCCAAGGAACTTGGAAGGATGGGCTAGACCTTCAGGAAGGAAGTTCTGGTAGGAGGCTGCAGGCGATCACATTCAGGGGACAGAGATGTCAAATACTTCTCGAAGTGGCCCGAACAACTATAGCCAAACCGCTCAGAAAGGAACAAAATATCATCTGGCTCATTCATTTCTATGTGGTGCATACCAGAGATGCCAGTTTCTAATCCATTCAGAGTTGCTGTCTGAATCAAACACTCCAAACACTTAGCAGCTCAGATCTCGGGGGGCCCTGCCCTGAGCAGAGGCCCTGGCCTCGGTGGGTGCGGCAGGCTCTGGTGAGAGGTCTGAGGGCAGACTGGAGTGGTCGACTGCAGAAGAGGACTTTCCTCAGGACGGGAAAGAGAAAAGGAGACTGGAAAGAAACTGCTTGGATGGATTAACTGCACCGAACCCCAGGTGGCTTCTCTCTTTCACTTTATCTGGGTTAAAAGGATCTAAAATCACCCATGTGCATCAAACTGATCACATGGCTGTTTGGGCTGGAGGCCTGGCAAATGAAGGAAAACAATTCAACACAGAAGCACTCAACGTGACACAAATGACAGGCCCTTTATTTTGTGCTGCTGGAAGGAGTTATGGAGACAATAAATAACTGGTGGGTGTGCGTGCGTGAACGAAAGGGAGAGAAAGAGAGAAAGAGAGAGAAAGGGGTGGAGAGAGAGGTGTACCTATGTGAGGGGAAGCACTGTTAGCTGAGGAGCCCAGGGACCCTTAACCCACGGAGAGGGCATCTGGACCGTCCGGGGCAGCCTGCTCCTCCCATCTTTTCTCCCTTCCAGTTGACTGACATGTCCTGAACTGAGAAAGATGCTGCTGTGTGGTTAGCCCTGCAATTCAGAGCCAGATCCAAGGTCCATGCAAGCCAAGTGCAAAATCTAAAGGCACAGGGTTAGAAAAGAAGGCAGCATTTAGCCGGGTGGGGAGCAGGATCTCTGCAGCCTGAGTGAACCATCTGTGGCCTCTCCAGCCCAGCTGCTGCAGCTCAGTCACTGGGAAACACAGGATTCTGGGGGAAAGGCAGACGGAAAGTGAAAATGGAGTGTAACTCTAATAAAATAAGCAATTAAGGCCCACAGAGGAAGTCCAGTTCAGGATGTCCATTTATTCAAAGACGAGAGAGACAGCAGATCCTTCTTCCCTCGCCTCTCTCCTCTGTCCCATTAACCATGGACGATTTCCTGGATCCCGAGGCCCTGCGGGACCAGTTAATGGACACAGGGATAAAATGCTCTCAATGGAGAGTCCTCCAGACTCAAGGGACAGCCGGGGGGTGGAGGGTGGAGAATGGAGAATCTGGGCAGCAGATGGAAGAAAAAGACACAAGGAATACTGAGAATTAAGACAGGAAACAGAGGTGGTTATTAAAATGATTCTTCTCTTCTACTGATGAAAAGCATTTCTCTCGTCACTGAAAAACAGGGCACTTGATACTTAAAAAATAGAATTATAGCAATGATATTCTGAAGGATCACTGGGAAGAAATAGGGAGAGGGTTTGCTCTTAAGAAGTGTGTCATTAAGGAGAACCTAGAGAAGTGATTAAGCACGGGGAGGCTTAGGGAGGTTAGGGCGTATCACTCATCTCCACTGTACCAAGAGCACACTGGGAACGTGTCTGATGGTTGGAAAGAGCAGGTCTGGTATGTCCAGGTTCTGGGAATTCGTGGCGCCTGGCAGCCAGCACCTCAGCCTCAGACACTGCCCTGGAACCGTGGGTGCAGAGGGAAGTTCTGTTAACCGTAGACCCAGCCTCCCTCCCAGATAGCTGGCTAGTGTATATACTACAGGAACCCAGAAAGGGTGGAGGGAACTAAGTTGGGGGCAACAGGAAGATATCCTGGAACCTAGAACTAAATACCACCCCACCCTCATCCCACAGAGGAGAAAAGGAAACACATGATTGGGGCAAACGAAGCTAGGGAAGGAGGCGTTAGACAGGAACGACATGGAAGGGTTTTCCTTTCGAGAGTTCCCAGGGCAAGAGATTTGATATAAATTATAGGCCAGATGCTTCACTATATGTGACATCGACCCCATAGAATTGATGTTATTTCTCCCAATGTGTGGATAGAAAAACGAATTCAGGGAAATTAACATGCCCAGAGACACCCAACAAGTAAACCAGGGCCTGGCTCTAGCTCTGGTGTCTGAAAATAAAGCCCACAAACTGTCCACTAGGCCACCCTACTTGGGTCCCCAATTCAGGCTGGCGGAGGCACCTGCCTCAGTGACAAGGACGATCTGAAGGGCTGGCAGTGGCGGCTTCAGGACCAGGCCAGGTGGAAGGCACTGGGAGGAGAAAGCTGGGCGCAGTTCTTGGGCTCTACAAGATCAAGGGCACCAACCAACGGCGGCGAGTCTTTGAGTGTTTTTGTCTGAAATGATTTCTCCAGTTCTCAACTCAAATAAGATTAAAGCAAGAAAAAGCAGTTGGGGCCTAGAGTCGCCCATTCGTGTGCAAATCAAGTTAGTTATTGTCAAGATTCTAAAGAACATAATGAACAGAAATTTGTATCTATAACTAGTTCATGTCTAGCTTGTTTTCTTGTCATGTCTGGTTAGTTTTCTAGTGGATGCTCCTGTGAAGAATTCCAGCATTCTTGAGCTGACAAAATGGCATGAGGGCCTCTGCCCAGCCTCACTTCTTTTATCAGTTCCGATGCCCAGATCAATTGCGCTGGGTGGAAAGGAGCCATCAGTGGAGGCTGATTCCTGTAACTGGGGCTCAAAAATTTAAATGTCTAAGGTGCAGTAAGCTGAAGCAAAATCTGCGAAGTGTGCCAGGAGAAAGCAACAAAAGCTAAACTGCTGGTGTCACCACCAAGTATACCATCTGCCTAGAACAAAACCTGCTTCAGGGCAGGCTTTCTGAGCTCCTTGGATGATTATGGGATGTGCAGGGGATCTCTTTAAAAATACGATATTTGAGGTCAATCCCTGGAAAGACTGAATCAGCAGGCCTGGGAGTTTATATTTTTAATAAGCTCCATCAGGCAAGTTTGAGAAACATGGGTTTCACCTGGTGACTCCCAAACTAGACTGAATATCAGAATTACCTGCAAATCTTAAAAACTCAGATTCTGGGATCATCTCCTGAGATGATTCTGATGCAGCCAGACTGGATAGGCAAGCGCTGCTCCAATTCTTTGGTTTTCAGTTTCTTAAAAGATCAAAATGTCTGGCATGTGATAAATAGTAAATAATATTTGTTAAGCAATAACTCCTTCCTTCAGAGATATCTTCCACAAAGTCAGGTAGTAAAATCAGTAATTAGAAGGGCTCTGCTCCAAGCTATGAACCAGCTCAGAGGCCTGGCAGCCTGGAATCTCTCTGCTCCCTGAAAGCTACCCTAGATACTTTGGCAAGACAGCTTGAAAATCACTGCTGAAGACTATTCTCCCGAGGAAAAACAATATATAGTCCTAAAGAAGTACCAACTAGGTGCTGGGAATTTTCTAGATGCTCAAGAGCAGAAATGGGACTGAGTCCTAGTGGTGATCCAAAAATGAGACTGCTGGCCATAAGAACAGTAGTGACACATGAAAGCAGAGAGACCAAATGTATACTAACAGCTCCAGAGTTTTAATCAGGCTACCTGGAATCTTCTAGCCTCCTACCACCAGTGAAGCTAATAAAAACTTGTAGTTGTAAAAAACAGATGATGGCCCAGTAGCTTCCCTGTCTCACCCGAAAATCTTTTCATAGTCTCAGATAGCAACTGACACTTCTACTTGACAATAGAGTGCTCCCTGTTTTCTGCATTATCACAAAGCATTGTTTCTCCAAGTGTGTTCTTTCTTCTACTCCAAATGACTGAATGGTCATCTCCAGGGATTCTTTTTTTTTTTTTAATATATCTTTGTTGATTTCAGAGAGAGGAAGGGAGAAGGAGAGAGAGAGAAACATCAATGCTGAGAGAGTCATCAGTGATCAGCTGCCTCCTGCAGGCCCCCAACTGGGGATCGAGTCCACAACCCAGGCATGTGCCCTGACCGGGAATCAAACCCCAATCAGCTGGATCCTAGGTTGATGTGTAACTGCTGAGCACGCCCGGCTGGGCTCCAGGGATTCTTAATGCCTATAGAGTTTGAGGGCTATTACCCTAAAAATACTAGAACAAAAATTTTGTTCTCTTAAATTTTTTTCTATTACTTTCAGGACAGCTTCTGCATGTCTCTGAAAAGAAAAAAGGAACAGAACAGTGAAAAGAAAGAAAAATGGCGAGAGAGACATCATATTGGTGGGGAAAGTAAGGCTGGACATTGTACTTTCCATACTAAAAATCAGTCTTGTGGTCAAAACTCTGCTTCAGAGCTTCTTCTATATCATATTAATTTTGACTCATCCTTGCTACTCTTGGATTACTGGCTTTGTTCATCTTTCTGAGACTTACAGAGAAAGCAATCCGTGGATGAAGGAACCATATCTTATATCCCTGAGTAATAACTTAGGCATAGCCCCAACTCTCCATTCAGGGTAGAGGAAATATTGCTGTAGTCAATGGAGAAATGCCAGAGGGGAGACTGGACTTGCACTGTGGGTTTTATGCATTTTTGTTGCTCGTCTCCCTGGAGAAACTCTCTAAGGCAGTGGTTCTCAAAGCGGGGTCCCCAGACCAGCAGAAGCAGCATCACCTATGAATTAGTAAGAAAAACAAATTCCTAGGCCCTACCCCACACTTAATACCTCTGGGGGTGGGTCCAGCAATCTGTGTTTTAACCAGGTAATTCTGATGCACACGAGTCTGAGAACCCCTGCTGGGGGGAAAACCAGCCAAACACAATCATGAGCAGCACTTTGAATAAATGCTGTGAAATCTGTTCTGATAGAAAAGGAGGCTTCACACAGGAGGCATCTGTGATGTCCCAAGGCACTACTGGTATGTCATGAAATCCCAGAATATCTCTCAAACTGGGTGAAGTGTCTCTGTGCTCTGCTGTTGAGGAATGACACATGCAGCGACACCTCCTCAGAGAATATATTTGGACCTTCCAGGCACTCCACCCCTGGATGTAAAACCACACCTCCTCCCTCACTCCCAGTCACCCGGGAGGGGAGCAGGGAGGCGTGACAAAAGCATGTGTCCAGGATCGTCGTCAGTATAATCACGGAGAATAGGAATCAGGTTTGACTGATCTTTGAGCCTTGCCTGCTCTGGCCTTCTAGAAGTCTACATGTGTAATGCTCACCACATAGTTATGCAAAGAAACCTGAAAGGTTAGTTGCTGATGGACCGAGTGTAGGGGAAGGAAGCCAGCATTTATTAGATGTCTATTAGGCATTTTACATAGTACTTAATCCTTCAAGAACCCCTTGAAGGAGACGCTAGATCTGTTTACAGGGAAGGAAGCTGAGGCTCTGAGAGATAAGCAGCTCAAACAAGGTCACAGAACCAGGATGTAGCTAAAGAAGAGTTTCAACCCATCCACCTGACTCCCAAACTCAGGCTCTTTCCACTGTACTGGGACCTTCTGGGTCTAGAATTGGGGAAAGACATCAAGAGGGTATTGACCAGGAGGCAGAAAAAAAATCAGTAAGGTGACCTGCAAAGCTCGCCCCTCCCTACTGGGGAATTGCAGAGGAGGTGAGGGCAAAGGTCATCCCAGCAGCCCCACCAGCTTCTGTGTGAAGCCATTAATGAAATCCATTTGTTACAAGACAGAATTGTGCCTTTCCAGCCTTGTTCCTGTGCTCTCGTTTTGTATGAGTCTTAAAAAAATGCCAGGCCAATGACAGTAGTAATTTTTACATTTATTATGCTCTATTATTGCCATGCATTATGCTAAGCACTTTTTGTGCTTTATCTCACTTCCCCTATCAACCCTGTGAAATAGATACAATTAGTCCCATTTACAGCCGAGGAAATAGAAGCTCAGAAAAGTTCATTGACACATCGTGGAACAGAGCTTTAAACCACACAGTCTAATTTCTGACTCAAGAGTCTGCACTTGACTACCTTCCAGGGCAGATGTTCTGTGGGTCTGTCTGACCAGCATACTCACTAGCTCTCACGTGTTCTCTCTTACACACACACACCCCAACACACACACCTTTTCTAGCTCCTCCCTTTCTCTCCTTCCCCCTTTCCCTCTGAAGATGCTGAAATCTAAAATCTAACCTCCAGTTTGCTCTCCTCTGAGTCACCAACAGCTGAGACAGCCCTGTCCCTGCCCTACCCCTGCCCTTTCCAGTGCCCCAGGGAAAATCTGAAAGTCAGCAGCCAGGCATTCACCTTCTCTCCAAGAGAGACTTGGCCAGTTCCCTCCCATAGCTCTAAGGGCCCTCATTCCTTCTGCATCACCAGCTTCCTCCCCGGGTAACTCCAGTAGTCTTGTCTATAGTATGTATCCCTATGGTTGCGTTGTTTTCTGGACCAGTCAGCCCTGGGTTCCTTTTTAAAGCTCCAAACCTTTCATTCTGGTTGCCCCCATTCCATTCCAAACATTTTAAGTTGTATCTAAAAGGGTTTTCAGGATAGTGGGTATATCTGGAGCCTGTCTGGATAACTAAAGCCTAACTAAATGAGAAGGCATTTGGCAAGCCTGGGCTCCTGCAGCTTTATATGTCCGTGACCTAACAGCGGCACAGAGTCACTGGGCAGCCGTGAGCAAGCACAGTCCTACTTGGAAAGAGGCCGGGCAGGGGGCTGGGGGGCTGAGAGGTGTGGAGCATAAAATGCCTGCAGAGGAGGAAGAGAAGTACTCAGGCAAGGAAGGCTGGCCCTGCAGGAGCCACAGCCACATGCACAGAATCGGGAATGAATGTCAATAAACTGAAAACCACAGTCAAGGTGCAGAGCAGTAGGGAGTATGTGGCACTAAGCTAAGCAAATGGCTAGTCCGATAGCTCTGTATACAAACATGAACACGCTCACACACACATAGACACACTAACCGTGCCTCGCAGCATCCCACCGATGCCAGCACAGTCATGCCCAAGCTCATGCGTGACAACCAGCTCTAACAGAAAGGACCCAGCCTCAGTTGCTTAGTCCATGTAAAGTACTGTGGGTCTCACTACCGGGCCTGCTACAGCCATCACCCTTCCCCCTTTCTCTGCTCAAAGGAACCCATCTTCCCACCACTTGCTCCACTGCATAGTGACCAGCTTCAGACAGTGATCCTGGGGAATGTCAAATATTCCCTCTAACACAGAATGAATCTCCCTGAAATTCAGCTGTCAGTTGCCCCTCCATGGAGAGGGCCACCACGCCCGGGCCTCTAGAGGCTATCTGAACACTCCTAAGCATCTGCTTTCCTACGGCCAGCTATCCCTTCCTACTACAGCACCCTTGGAGTGAGTTTCCTCCCTTATTTCCTTTAAAGCCCCATCCTTCTGCCCTGGGGGCAAGACCCCTCAGTGCCTGCCTTGTTTACTTTTTGTAGGAGCATTAACTTGTCCTGGAGTCCATTTGTCCACTACACTATCTCATGCCTCTCAACCTCTCTCTTCCCTAAGAGGGCTGGGCAGGTGGTGTAGACTCTACCTGCTCTGTTTTTCAAGGACCACTGCTCCTTATATCCCTCCCCCTTCACTGTCAGCACCTCTTGGGTATAAAGTTCATCTGTATAGTCTTTGGAAAAGGGAAAAGGTGAGCAAAGCATCCTCAGTAATGGAAAGACAGAAAAGCACCCTGGAGATGCACACCTGCCACACACCTCCCAGGTTTGTCATCCTCCTACACTTCCTGCGCTCGGGGTGCCTCTTGAGGCCCCTTCCATGTACGCAAACCCCCCAGCTAGTGCAAGGCTCCGGCCTTTTGTCCCACACAGCCCTGACTCATCCTGCTCCTCTACGGCTTCATCCGTCACCGTTATGACTCAACAGCACACTCAAAGCATAGGCGAAGGCAAAGCCTCCCGGCCAGCGCGTGGCTTGGCAGAGCAGATAAGGCTTTATTCTTCGGCATCAAAGAGGCTGAGTTTGAGTCCTGCTAATTCCTAGCCAGCCAAATGATGTACACATGTAAATCACGGGCAAGCTCCAGGTCTGTCATCTATGAAATGGGCAAATTAATAACCTTTGCTTCGTAGAACTGTAGGAGAATTGACTGGCAATGTGTAGTGAAGCGTTTGAACCATGACTAGTGAATGGGAAAATATCAATAAGCACTAGCTATCTTTATGAGCTGAGGACACTCTTCATAGTTTTGATCTAAAAAGAAAGTCTCCACTGTGACATTCCATGGGGATTTGGAGGCAAGTGCCCATGAAGTCAACGGCCTGGCCGAAGGTCTGGGTACCCGAGTTTCTAAGTAATGGCAAACACAAGGAAAATTGATGGGCATTGTAGGGTTTTAACTACTCACCTCTGAGGGAAACAGGAAATGCCTGCTCTCTGCCTGATACAGAGGGGGGTGGGGTGGGGTAAGGAGTAAGGAGTCAATTGTATCTTTATAAATTGTTAATAGAATGGTCCTCTGCTAGAAATCCATTTCAGCCATCATCTGAATGTCCCTTAAAATCTCATTGTCTATTGATCACAGGAAAGTTACCCTACTCTCACTGTCAGCAGAACCATTTGGGTCACTGCTCCGAGCATCCTATTGGTTGGGCCACAGATGACAGCCAGTGACAATGAGCAGGAGAGAGCAGAATCAACCTGGACATCCTGCTGGGGCTGGTCTGCATCTCCCAGGCAGGCCTAGTGAGAACAGCTGCATGGATGGGCACCTACATTTGTGCTCAGGGGGACATTCAGCACTATGACCAGAGGTCCTCAATTCTCTGGCAGTGTCTCCATTCACATCATTTCCCTCCAATAATGGTGGATTGTTAAATATGTCCAGAAATGTGATTTGATTTTTATGCTTCTTAAGGTCTCTTACTCAAGTCAATTCGCAAATGTGAAAGAAGAAATCATTGTCACACTCTCTGAGAGAATACATATGTGGAAGGTATAGTCACCAAGCTTCCAGATAATCGTTTAATAAATGGTTGAGGTGCTATTTATTTTTCAGATTGAATGACAAAATTGTACCAGGTGGCTTTGTCTATGAGCCCCGCTGCTGGTGAGTCAGAAACACACACACACACACACAACACACTCTTCAGTAGCTACCATTTGTTCACAAAAATTACGATGTGGGAGGGATAGCAGGAATGAAAGGCATCCATGTAACCATTTTAGCTTCCTCTCTGTTTACTCCTTAGTTTGCTGAGGTCCCTGTTGTGTCCTGGGGAACATTCCCTTAGAGGACGATACCCCTTTCAATAGAACACCATAAAGGGGAAGCTAATGACACCCCCGAGTGACAGCTGGTACCCCCCCCCACACACACAGGCACAGGGAAGAACATTGTGAGCGGGTTTCACAAAGAGGTGGGCAAAGGGAGGGAGAGGGGAGAACAATCCCCGAAGGCACAGGGCAGTTTACCTTCCCATAAATCCACTGTCTGAAAAATGTCAGTGGTCCTGACACCGTAGATCTCTGCAGCTTTTAGGAACTGGGAGATCTGCTCCATCTGCTTAAAAGCCATCTTGGACTCTGAGATCTTGGCAATGGGCTCTTGTCCAGGTGGGTATAAACTGTTTATCAGCTTGCACAGAACCTGAAGGTGGAAAGGGAGGAACAGCATCCATTTTCCCTTCATATTTCGTCACTAATGCAAAGTAAACCCTAACCCCCATCGGACACAGCTGACAGGCAAGTCTTGAGCCCAGGAAGGCATGGGCTCTCGGCTGGGTGGCTAGGCTCCCATGCCAAACCCCAAAGACCTCGGCGGGTCCAGTAGCCCGGGGATCGCCTTCCGTCCTTGCTTCTCCCTTCCTTTTTCTGGGTGAGGATAAGTGTTTACAGAGAGGGAACGGTGGGCAGGGATGAGGCCATGATTCCAGACTTCAACGCAGGGATGCGCTAGTGGTGGTGCCCAGGGTGGTCAAATGATAGAATCTAAGATTATTTCTTCTATCAAAGGGCAGACCCGACTCAGCCTTCAGTAACTCATCCCGTGTGTGCTAATGATGTGTACACCAACGGAATGAACTGGGTACACTGGTCCCAGACACCTATAACCCCAGTGCTGGGCAACCCAACGGGGAGGCATGGGATAGCAGTTATGTAACAACAATCACACCCTGCAGGAAAAAGATCCGCTTGTTTGAATCAGCAGAGCCTGAGGTCCTGCATTTCCCAAAACACAGGAGCATCTGATCAGAAAAGCAGTTGTCTAATAAGGATTCCCTTCAGTTTCCTGAGAACCCCTCCATTCACCAGGCAGACACTGAGCACCCCCAGGGAGCATGGCTCTAGGAAGGCAGGTAGTTAGTCTCCCCCCCTCTCCTTTGTTTTACTATGTAACCAATCCATTCCCCCGGGGAGGGAATGGCTCCAGATGAGCTGATGCACCAAAAAAGCTGGAGCGATCTCAAGGAAACACTTATCTCTAGTCTCGCTGGAAGAGCAAAAGGGCTTGGGCTTTGCCAACGACTCAGAAGGAAGCTGCGCTAGCTGGGGAATTGTGCGGGGCGCCCGGACCTTCCAACCCCGGAGAAATAAGCGCATCTCCGTCCCCCCCCCAGGGGACGCAGAGCTGGCCACAGCAGCTCCTCCCGCAGCCTCACCTGGCCAGAGAAGACCCTGGAGGGTTTCCCTGCCCAGCGCGCTCGCCGTCCTTACCGTCCCGTCCATTAACCATTGCTGAAAGTGGGCCCTGCCGGGGGGCGGGTGCTCTATGTCCTCGGCGCACTGCAGGATGATCCAGTCCACCAGCTTGTTCTCCAGGTCGGCGTCATACTTCTGCTCGATCTTCTCCTGCACCTCTCGGCTCAGGCCGTAGCTGGGGCCGCGGTTCGCCATCTCTGCGAGCGCGGCGCGGGCGCGCGGCATCCACACAATAGCGGCGCGAGCTCGGGGCGCGCGGGGCTGGATGTGGCTGGGCCGCCGGCCCCGCGCCTGCGAAGCGGCCAGAAAGCCGGGCGTGGTTTAAATCAGGGAGCCAATGAAGCCACTGGGGTTTCACCTACAAACAAGCCAGAAAAGCGCAGCCACACGCCAGTGACTCTACAATAAAGCCCCTGTGGGTCCGGGGTGGGGGTGGGGGTGGGGGGCTGGAACCCGCCTCCCGGTCCCGCCTATCCACCCGATGAGATGGTGCACAGGGACTCACAATCACAATCGAGGCGGAACCCCCAGGCAGCGGGGGGGGGCTGGGTGGCCGTTTCTTAGCCCCACTAGCAGCACTTTGCAAAGGCAGGAACCCTGAGGTGGGGAAGGGCAGGTGATGAACAGGCGGAGAGGAAGGCCGCCTGGACGTGGGGCTGCCGATGCTGCATGGCGTTGGAAAGAATGGGGCACTGATTCGATTTTTTTCCAGGCTGAGGAGGGTCACCCCGGGGCCGTTGCTAAGAGCCCTCCAAAAAGCCAGCCCGCTCCTGTGCGGTCGAGCCCGCCGCCTCCTCCCGCTGGGAGCCTTTCGCAGCTGCAGGATTCCTTCCCCTCCTGGGGGGGGGGGGGGGGGGCAGCGGGTGGGACCCGGGGCCAGCGCACAGCTGCGCAGGGGATGGGGCCTGCGGGAGGGTCCTCGCTCAGCTGTCCATCTGTCCGGAGCTGCCAGGCCGCTTCCCCCAGCGCCGAGGGAACAGTTGTCTGGCAGGACCGGAGGGGCTGAGAGCTGCAACCATTCGCTTATTCTGCTGCCAGCCAGATTTCATCCAGAAACTTCCACCCTGGTGGGAAACTGTTGTGCCTCAGTCTGACTTATTCAAGGAATGTAGCTTTTTGAAGCTGTTTTTAACAGAAAGACCGTAAGAGGATGTTTTATAAACTGAAAAGAGCTCATTATGCTAAGAACTCTTGGAATAGAAGATTTGGAGAGAGGGTAAAGATTTTGTTTATTTTAGTTAAGGAACAGTAAAGGATAACTGATATGCTATTGGTGGTAACTGAGTATTTGATATTAGCAAACAAGACCTCTGGGGAAATCATCAGACTTAAGTTGGCCTGAAGTTTTTATAACTGTTAAAAGGTGTAGCTGTTTATCTTCCTAAACTGGGAGTAAAGATAGAGTTTTACTGGTTTTGTGTAAGTCTCTGAGTTCTCCGGTTCATTCAACAAATAGTTTTTGAGCACTTACCTGTGTCAAGTACTGTGCTCAGGAGGAATAAAGTATAATTCTTGCCTCTGGAAGGATCGATCAACTGACTCAGGCACATTAGATAAAGCAATTCTAGTACATGGGATGGAGATCTTTGTTTCTGTGGGAAATTGATTAGAAGCTATGCAGGAAATGACTCCTCAAATAAAACACGTATTGAGAAAAATCTACTGCCAGCTGGGGTCTGGACTAGTGAAAATTTAATTACTTAGTACATATGTGGTTGGTGTGCCTGAGAAAAGACTTAGTGGCCAGTAGTTGAAGGCCTAGGAGAGAGAATTCTGAAAAACTAAGGGTTGTGGGAGAATCAGGAGCTTTGAGGAGAGCAGTCAGTTTAGCAAACAGCACGAGAAGGGCTGACTAATGCAGGTCTTGATGCTGCGTGTAGCCTCCAGTTGAAGAAGCTCTAAAGACAACAGAACTCTTTCCGGAGACTTGGGGCTCAGGGAAAGGGCAGGAAAACTGTCAGCAGAATCTTGAACATCACTGAGTTGCATCATGGGTGGCAGCAATGTGGTCAATTCCAACCTGAGACTAAGGAAAGGGAGGCCCAGACAGAAGGCATGACACTTTCTCTGCGTCTGGAATTGCTCTAAGAAAGATGTTGGTTTATTAATAAAGACAGAAACAATTCTGAAAGAGGTGCATTGGCCCCTTTTATATTTTTTCAGACTATACTTTGCAGATCTTTTGTACCCAAAGATTTTTTTCCATTGTAACAAAATAACTGGGTGTTTTCAGTGAATGCTTGAGCTCAATATTCTGGAATATGGCAGCAAAGTGGGGGAGGAGGGCAGTCTTTGCCAGCAAGGTATAGGTTAGACGTGTCCAGAAATCCACAGGAAGTTATTAAAGGAAAAAAGCTTGATTCCCTGGAGGAGTGACAGTGGAAATTGGCCCAACCCTATATTAACTGAGTGCCTACTAGTATTATAGTTAATTTCTCAACAACATTTTTAAGGGCCAGTATATCTGAGATTTTAAAAAATGAATGAGACATGGCAACATGGTTTAGTAGCAAAGTTAAACTTGTAAACAATAAATGCCAGCCAGGTATCATGCTAAAAATCGTACAAAGGTACAATTATACCTAGAGGAAGGGGGTACGGGGTTAGGGAGAAGGTTTATACATGAGATAACTTTAAGTCTTAAAAGATGAGTATGTGTTTGCCAGGTGAATGGGGCAAGGTATTTGCCAGGTGGGTGGGTGAGGCAGGGGGGATAGAAAACATCAGTGCAAAGGCAACTTATGTAAGAAGGTAAAAATGTTCTAATATCACAAAACATAGGTTATAGGGAAGAGACACATAGTAAGAAAAATTAGGCTGGAATGTCAGGCAGGCTCCAGATCATAAAGTAGTGTGATTGCAAGTGCTTATGGTTAGATTTTTAGGAATTTTGAGGACCAGTTGTTAAATTCAGCCATTATAAGCAATTAAATTATGTAAACTTACACTTAAATTATGTTACAAGCCAAAGTCAAAGACTCAACACATATCACTTTCTAATTTATTTTGCTACATTTTAATATTACCTATGTTTTTTAGGGTATTTATGTTTATTGTCTCTATATAGCTGTCCATGAAAGAATGTCCAGCCTAAGAGAAAGTCTTATAAAAGAGTTTATTTGAGCCAAACAGACAGCGATGACCAAGAAGAAAAATCTCAACGGATTGAGAAAACTCTCTGAACAATGGCAATTTTGCAGCTTATTTTATACATTAGAATTGAAGGAGGAAACAGGGAGGTTTACATGAAATCCATGGTGGTAGATGAGGAACGTGGGGAAAGCAAAGCAGGGAAATTTGGGTCTGGAAAGCATATTCCTCTGCTCTTTCAAAGGTATGTTATCTTAGATGCACAAAGACAATAGACAATTTCAGAGGTAAAGATTGACCTTTGTCAAGGAAGCTACAGCCCAGGACATGACTACTCCTCCTGCTCCATGACCCACTTATAGTTAGGAATTTTTATATTCAGAACACCCCGTCTCTGAGTTTGTAAGGCCCCTCATGCCGGCCTCCCCGAGCTTGTCAGGTTTTAGTATGTGGCCCCTTTTTCATCAGCATAGTGTATATTCTACGTAACAACGTGGTACTGGCCACTTCTTCCCATCTTCCTCGTACTGGGTGACATCACAGTGGTAGCATGAAACCAGTCCAGACAAGACTCTTTCTGAATGGATGTCGGTAAACTCTAGGAACCAGGGCTTTCCCCGCTTCTCTGACCCCTTGAAAACCCAGACTTAATGTATCATGCAAAAGAATTTGTGTTTTTCCATAGGGAAAGAGAACCATCAGTTCTGACTTGGATGAAGGAAAGGGAGAGGGGCAGGTGACTGACAAGTCTGACCTGTATACAGGGGTAATGGTGCTGCCAGTTGTTGTAAGGGGACTGGTGGGGAGGAGGGAGCTAAAGGGGGAAGGGTAATAGGGTTTGCACTTACCGCCTTTGGGAGGCCCACGGTTCATCCCCGTTCATTAGGCAGCGGGTTTATGTATTTGGAGCTCAAGAGGAAAGTCTCGAAGGGAAGAATGTACTTGAATCACGTGCACGCAGGTAGCACTTAAAACACGGAACATTGGTATGGTTGCTCAAGGTAAATAAGTAAGTACCAAGGTCAGAAAGAAAAGGGAATATTAACATTATGAGGCGGGTAAGGAGGAGCAGCCAGCAAATGGGTTGGTGTAGCGTGGTCAGAGGCAGTGGGGATAAACAAGGGACACACCTCTGACCTCAACGGTCCTTTGAGAGAGGGAGGCCAGCATATAAGCTGAGAATCTCCAAGGAGCAAGTTCTATTGAAAAGGCATGAGCAGAGGGCTTGCTTTTCATAAGAGAGCACAGAGGTTCCAGCGACAAACTTCTTGGAAACAGAGAGATGAGGGTGCTTCAGGAAAGGTTTCACTGAGCTGACCTTTGAGTTCCTTTTATATGTCAGCAAAATCCTGGAAGCTCCAGAAAAGAGAGAGCCCAAATGGGAAAGGATCATTTCCTCTGAAGACACATTTGGTTAAAAAAATGTGCCTTTTTCTAGGTATATTCTCTCAACAGAGCAAATCATCACATTTTTTAATCAAACCAAGTTATGCATAGATTATGTTCTAAACCAAAAATTTTAGATTTGCGTGTAAAGGGGATCTTAAAAAGGTGTATGTGTGGTGAAGGCCTGGGGAGGGGGTGGGAGCAGGGTGGAGGTGATCAATGGGGGTGGGGGGAAGGGAGACATTCGTAATACTTTCAACAAAAAATAAAATAAAAAAAAAAAATAAAATAAAATAAAATAAAAAGGTATATCTAAATTCCACCCATCTTCCTCCAGAAAATAAAAGTTCTTCAGGTTTTTTTCTTTTGTAAACAATCCCAAATTTAAAAGAATATTTCACATATTTTTTGTGGGCGCTGCCCTGGAAACAGTTATGTGGTGGTAACATTCTCCTTGCCCTGTCTCCATCCTTTATAAAGCCTAGCCTTGCCCGAAGCCCTTTACCTCCTCTGGTTCCTCAGAGGACAGCATGCTGTTTAGATTTGCCTGGAAATGCCTCCAAGCTCAGCAGATGCAGCAAAAGCAAATGCAGTATATTATGTGGCCTCGCTTAGCCTTCCGTCCCACTGCACATGCTGAGATTGTTTAGAGGGGTCAGGTCCCTTTTTAAATAATGCAGGAGTTCCAGAGGATAAGGCACTCAGGGGCTGCTGGTTGTTTGAGCATTTCCCATGCCACTGTATATACGTCATTAGAGTGCTTCTGGGGGGGGGGGGGGGCGGGGAGTGCTTTGGGGAAAACTTGAGAACACTGAAGTAATTAATGACGTACTAGAGTACACTAAATCCCACTGATTCAAACTTTTCTGGAATTTGTGATGTGACCCTCTGCAAAGCTAGACTAAATTTTAAACTTTTTCTGTCTTTAGACAGTGAAGGTTTTCCCCTCCCCCTCTCTCTAG
Organism: Miniopterus natalensis; assembly: GCF_054644295.1. Lineage (NCBI taxonomy): Eukaryota > Metazoa > Chordata > Mammalia > Chiroptera > Miniopteridae > Miniopterus > Miniopterus natalensis. The sequence goes on along the minus strand of NC_142086.1, from coordinate 36,464,529 downwards.
TCATTGAACACTTGAAAGGATATCACACAACTAACCACCAGTTTGGAATTGTGAGGTTAAGAAAGCCCAATGCAGGGCAGCTTGAGAAAACCTATGTCTTTGCCTCCACTTTTCTTCCTAAACCCTCAAGGACTGTGTTCATCGGTTTCTCACTGGACTGTGCTCTGCCTAATAAAGGCAAAGAGGTACGGACTCCTATGTGTCACTGTTCTATTTGTGCTGTACTTACTTGATTCTGACACTTTATTATCTAGGTTTACAGATGAGGAAACCTCAGGGAGGGTAAGTATATTGCTGTCACAGGGCTAGTAAATGGTGAGCCAGGATGTAAACCCAAGCTCTATAGTCTCTGTCCATAACCACTATGCTTTATTTCCTATACAGATATACTATGAATCTGTAATTATATTTACTACATTTTAGTGCAGTTATATTTAACCCTAGAACTCTCATGGGCCAGGCACTTTCTTCATCTTTGTAATTCTGCCTAGCAGTGACTGGGATGGCTACCCTGCTATCCACTACCAACTCTCTCTAGCACCAGACACTGTGGCACACGATTCATATATTTTTTATTTGTAAATGATCTTTGTTTGATATAAAAGATAGTCTGGCCAGGTGCAGCTCAGCAGTGGAACACCAACCTAGGATCCAAGAGGTCAAGGTTCAGTTCCCGGTCAGGGCACATGCCCGGGTTGTGGGCTCGATTCCCAGTCAGGGGGTGCAGGAGGCAGCCGATCAATGACTCATCATTGATGTTTCTCTCTCTCCCCCTCTCCCTTCCTCTCTCTGAAATCAATATATATATTTTTTAAAAAGTTAACTCACAGATTGTAGTTTTATTGTCTTGTAGGACATTAACCTGTTTCATATCTCTTTGGTGTCTCCAATATCATCCCCAGGTTTGATTTGTTAGGACTCACAGGGCTTGGCATGCAGTTCTACTCACAGTTACAATTTATTACAGTGAAAGGATACAAAGCACAATCCGCAAAGGGAAAAGGAACCTGGGATGAAATCTGGAAAAACCAGGTACAAGTGTCGAAGACTCCACTCTTCCAGTCGTGTTATGCACACGGGAAATGTCCACCGGGAAGCTTGTCAGACCCAGTGCCCAGAGTGTTTATCGGGAACTGATCACTTAGGTAGTCTCTGCCTGGCACCTACCAAAACCATACTCCCAGAAGGAAAGCAGGTTTCAGCACAAACCACATTGTTAGCACAGTTTATGCACAGTGAGCCACTTATCAGTACTGGGAACGCTCCTTAATTCAAGTTCCCAGATGCCAGCCAAGGGCCAATCTTGTAAGCAGGTCTCTGAGGATAAATTGTCAGACTGCTATGTTAACTCTTTATGGCACAAGAATTTTATCCCAACATTCTTCATGCTGTCAACTTTAAGTTTTACTTTGACCGACATAATCCAAGCAAGCTGAATAATGTCCAACCAAACTTAAAAGCTACAAACACCAACTCAATAATATCAAGACTACTGCAGTTATTTAAAAAAAGAAACAAAACCTTTGTACTAATATTTCATATTTTCTTACTATATCTGCACTTCTGAAAGTCTTCTAATTTAGATGGCAATCACTTGGCTATTTAAACTTAAGGCACATATTAATAAAAAAGAAATGTTTCTGCAGGTAAGCAATACTATATAAAGATTAATTCCCTCTTTAGAATATGAAATACATTATTGTTTAAAATGTCCCCCAAATTACAAATAAGCCAAAATTTAGAAACTACATATCCTCTTTACATCATTGTACTTTTGAGCCTTTAAAAAAGATAACCTTTATTTTAAGCTCAAATATAACAGGCAAAATATATAACGTAGTATCTTTATTTTTTGAACTTTATTATGCTCCAGACATTTCTCTAATAATTTCAGATTTATTTTCCTATATTTTGTGAACTGCACTTTAAAATCAGAATTTTACAAATCTCCATATACAATACCAAACAAAATACAAACATTTTAAGCTTTATTAATAATTCTAAGGGGATGAAAATACAATTAAAAGCTGGCAGTTAACAAATGCATTAGAAGTTAAACATCTCTTGAATAAAAAAATAGGAAATATATTAATGAAGAAAGAAATCAGGGACTGAAGGAAGAAAATTTTCCAATTTTCTAGCAGCTGGTACAGTTGGCCCTCTGTATCTGCAGGTTCCATATCCTGCAGATTCAACCAACCATGGGTCAAAAATACTTAAAAAAAAAACAAAACTCCAGAAAGTTGATCCCTAAACAATACAGTATGACAACTATTTACATTGCATTTGCATTGTATTAGGTATTATAAATAATCTAGAGCTGATTTAAAGTAAACAGAAGGATGTGCTAAGGTTATATGCAAATACTATGCCATTTTTCTATAATGGGCTTGAGCATCCTCAGATTCTGGTATCTGAGGGGTGGGGGTTGTCCTGGAACCAATCCCTAGAGGATACAGAGGGACAACTGTACTTTCTTCACAATTTGTATCACTTAAGTGCAAAGACATCATTGAATAAAACCTCATGCGATATCTACAAAATAGTGGTAAGAGGAAAAAACCTAAGTATCAGGGTCTTCCATTTGTTATCCCTCTCCCTATCTTCTGGATCCATTAGTTTACACACCAACTAAAAATGGGATTCTAGGTAACGACACCTGAAAGCTTATCAATTAAGTCATCAATAGTGTAAACAAGAAGTTGAATGTCTGCTTTCTCTTTCATTCGGTGATCACTATGTTTTCGAAGGATGACATCTACATCTGTGCTGACCACTAGGTCAGCAACCTGTATGGACCTATGCCAAGGCACAATGTCATCCTTCATGCCATGGAGCAATCTTATAGGGCATGTCACAGGAATAGGGCTATGTAATAAGCAGTGGTTTTCAGCTTCTTTAATGACACTATACTGAATGTGATAAAATCCTTCTTCACTGTATTTTGATGGCAAGCTCCACACACCTTTCATCTCTATTTCCTTTTTTATCTATTGAAAAAAATTAGGAAAATAAAATACTTATTAAACATTAACACATGCAATAGTATTAAACAATCTAAGAATTTAAACAGTAAAAGGTGTACAACATAATATATATATATTTTTAGGCATTTTAATGTGTTTTTTAATTCCAAAAAATTTGATTCAGTCCAGCTGGGTGTGGCTCAGCAGTTGAGCATCGACCTATGATCCAGGAGATTGAGGTTCGATTCCTGGTCAGAGCACATGCCCGGGTTGCGGGCTCGATCCCCAGTCGGGGGCGTGCGGGGGCGGCTGATCAATAACTCTCTCATCATTGATGTTTCTATCTCTCTCTCTCCCTCTCCCTTCCTCTCTCTGAAATCAATAAAGATATATTAAAAAAAGAAAAAGAAATTACATGCATACATTAAAAAAAAATTTGATTCAGTGAAACTGAATGGTTGAAATTGATTTCAGTGAAAAAGCTGTATAACTGAAAGCTATACTTCTAAATATCTGTCTCAAATGATTTGAAATTAATGAAACTAAAAAAATATAAAATGTATGAATCTATATTAATATCATGGGGTTTTCTGCATTAAAAAAACACGTGTGAACCAAGTATTTAAAGCAAAATTGATACTCAGTTATCTTCAAACTACTCAGAATTACTCCTAAATTTATAATTATTTCCAGTAATTAGAACTTAGTTTCACTGGTTATTAGATGAAGTGAAAACTATGCTAATTATTGAGACACAATAATAGCTGCATTTAAAGCATCCTTGCCCAAATAGCTGTTATCTGACACAGAAATGAATGTTGTTCATTTGAAGAACAAACTTTACAGAATGTTATATGCCCCAAATCCTCAAAAAGAGAAGTTCAGAAATAGCAAAAACAGTATTAACCAAAGAAAATGTACAATATGTGTAAGTTCTATACCAAGAAGAAACTGTATCAGGGCAACGTGGTTGAGAAGCTTGGATTCCAAACAGCTGTACATCCTGTCTGATGCCCTCTAGTGTCCAAAGAAGGAGACAATGATTAGTCAGTTAAGAGATAAGCCAAGTTCCTACACAATGAAAAATGCTGGGTCTTAATATCCCAGGACTAGAAAAGATAGTAAAAATCTCCTCTTCTGCTCCCTGGACACTGTTAAGGCTAGTTGTTTGTGTGGAAAAGAAAACATAGTGGCCCTAGTGTCCTGCTCTTTTCTTACTCCTGTTTTTACGTTAACAAGGACTAACATGTTTCTGTTAACTGTTTCCTGGTCTGATTTAGGATTAGCAAAGAAATGCTTTGATTTGCAGAATATAGACCTGCTCACTCGGGGTAGCTACATATACCAGATCCTCCCTTTGAGTGATGTGAACACACACGTACAGATAGATATGTACGTATGTATGTACATGTGAATGTAGATCTTGTCATTTGCCAATAACCCCCCTTCCCCAAAAAATCAACCTGTTAAATCAACTCCTTTCCAGTCTGCCATGTTCTTGAAATAATTTACCACGAGAAGTGCTATATTAGCAAGTTAGAGGATGGAGTTAACAGGTCCAGGGTTTAGATGCAGAAAGATGCAATGGTAGGAAATTTTAGCAGCATGAGGATACTGAGCAACTATGTATGACAAACAACCAAGAAAGTGAAGAAAATTCAGAAATAGGAGGTAAGTGCAAGAAAAAACAGCCTCACAATTTTAGCCCTGAGAGGAAATCATAAAGAACCTGACTGTGCAGACAATGCTATTTCTTAAGGAACTGGGAAGAGCAACATAAGCTAAGAACAAACTTCACTTTCTAGAGCAGTGGTTCTTAAACTCTACCAGAAGGGCTTTAAAACAGCTTATTGGGCACATTCCCAGTTTCTGATTTAGTAGGTCACTGGTGAAGGTCAAGAATATGCTTTTTGATTTTTTTAATTGAATTAAATTTAATACAGTGAAATTGGTTAGTACATTATAGGTTTCAAGTGTACAATTCTATAATACACCACCTGTATATTGCATATATGCTCCCCACCCAAAGTCTAGTCTCCTTTCCGTCACCGTATATTTGCCCCCTCTAGCCTCTGAACCCCCCCTCTCCCTTTTCCTCTGGTAACCACCATAATGTTGTCTGTGTCTATGAGTTTATTTGTTACTTTCTGTTTTATAACCCATATATGAGGGAAATCACACAGTATCCCTATGTTTGCTGTTCACTGCATTACTCACTGTGGCCAAGACATGGGAACAACCTAAGTGTCCTTCGATGTGATGTGTGACTAGATAAAGAAGATGTGGTACATACATGCAATGGAATGCTACTCAGCCATAAGAAAAGATGAAATACTGCCATTTGCAACAACATGGAAGGATCTTGAGAGTATCATGGTAAGTGAAATAAGTAAAGGAAAATGGACAAGAACCATAAGAATATGCCTTTCTAACAAGTTCTCAGGTGGTGCTGCTGCTGCTGCTAGCCCGCAGACTATATCTTCTGAGCCCCTGCTCTAGACTGTTTTTTCCTTTCTTTAATTTTCTGGGCCGCAGGCCTACCAGGATCTTAGTCCCACAGATAAAAATTTAGATCCCTGAAAAAAGATGCCCAAGGAAAAATCAACAGATTGCAATAAATAAATAAAGAGCATACACAAAAATATACAACTATTACCTACTATTTCTTTATTCATGCAGACAACTGACGTGCTTGAACATATGTCTAAAAATAAAGTATAATACAGTAATTACCTTCCCAGTTATTTCAGAAACCTCATTCTACCATAACTTACTGAGGAACATGCTAATAATGAAAAGCATTTTTTTTCTTTTAAGGTGAGAATTAGGAGTAAAATAAAGAATGTCAACTAAGTGTCTAAGCCAGAAATGGCAAATCTCATCTCCTGTGTGTTCATTCTAATGGACTGACAGTGTGTGCTTGGAGGCTGCTTTCAGGCTAAAAAAAGTTTCATAATTGATTAGTCAAGTTTAATATGGTCATAAGAATAGGTACTATTTCCCATAAGTCACAAAATATGACAAGAACAGATCATGATGTATAATCCAAATAGTTAATGTAATTAATAAAGAAAATGCTGCTAAAAAAAGAAATTTAAAGTGTTATTTCATTAATATGGCTCAAATATTTGCCAGAATGAGTTGAAGGGACTGAAGAAAAGGAAACCTTAAACAAGAGACCAAATAGTAAAGAAAATAAAGAGATGGTATTTAAAGAAGTAGCTAAGACAAAAGATGGGCCAATATAGTAAGTCAAAGGAAAGATGACACATGAACAAATATTCAAAAGAAAAGGAAGCAGAAGAATGATAAGAGGTATACAGTGAGGTTGCCTGTGACTTACCTCAACAGGAAGCTCATTAAATTTTATCACGAGGCCATCTACAGCTGTAGCTATACCAATAAGAGCCACAACCTTTTGTGGCCGTGCAATCGCAGCATGAAACATAAGCCATCCACCGAGGCTAGATCCAACTAATATCTATAAATAAAAGTATGTATAGTTTTAAAGAGTAATTTCTTTTCCATTTCTAAATGGGGAGTAATTTAATAATAGAATGTATGTACTTTCATTTCATATCCTTTGGCCCCCGGACTTCTAATATTTGATACAAAGTAGAATTAAAATTATGATTACTTTTTGTTAAAGTATTAGGTTTATAATGGAGAATTATAAAATTAATATAAAATTTGTAAAAATAAGTAAAATGGTACTTACATTTTATGAGAAAGTAAAAATGAGAGAATTTTAAATCAAATATCAAAACTGGTTAACATTTAAATAAATGTTCATATCAAAGAAACAGCTCAAATATCATGAGGTTATCATCAACGATTACATCATATTTAACAAAAACAGTCACCTGTGGCCCTTCAGCCAAGTCATCAATTATAGAAAGAACATCTTTTCTCCATTTTCCCACTGTACATTCTTGTAAATTACCATCTGAATTTCCAACTCCTGAGTAATCAAACCTGGAAAAGAGAAAATACATATCTATATCTAGATATCTATCTATATAATTGTTTCTCTGCTTTTAAGGAATATAGCATATTCATCATTATACACTGCCTAAAATATATTAAAATGATATATGTTTCAGAAAATCCAATTGGCTTAACTGTCAAATACTCCCTAGAGCCACTCGCTTTGTGACGTCCTCCACTGCTGGTAGCCTGGTCCACATCACTATCCTCTCTTGGCCCTCACAGACTATTCCCCACATTGTAGTCAGCAATCCTTTTAAAACAAAAATCTTGTCTTGCACAAATCCCCCAAACGTTTTCTATAATTTAAAAATAAAACCCAAGGTCCTCACCACACTCTGGCCCCGACTCTTCTCTGATCTCATTCCTCACTGCTCTCCCCTCCCAACCATTTTCTCACTTTCCTTCTTGAAGTTAATGGAAACCACCACCTGTATTCCTGCCCCAGGAGTTTTACATCAGCTTTTCTCTCCACATGGAATACTCTACCTCCAGATACCCACTTAGACTGTTCCCTCACTTGATTCAGGTCTTTGGCCCAAATTTATACCCCCAGAGACGTCTCCTCTGACCATTCAGTCTTAAATGGTGCTTCTTCCATCACTCTGTTTCCTCACCCTGCTTTATTTTCTTCATAGCAAATACTGCCATTTAACATTACATATGACATTTGATTATTTTCTGTGACCTGTCTCCCACATTAGAATGGAAGCTCCATATGGGCAAAGGCTTTGTTTTATGTACCACTGCTTTCCCAGTGCCTAGGCCAGTACCTTGCACATGGTGCTTACTTAGTACATACTTTCTGAATCAGTGGAAGGTTGAGAATCAAACTCATCACCAGCCCATCCACTTAGTCTCCTTCTCCTTCCAACTTCCTAGTTCTCCTGGCTCAAAGTCGGCCTGATCTGTGAATTTCACCTCTCAAGGTCTCAATTCAATAAATCATGAAGCATCATACCACTCCTGTAGATAAAAACCCTAGTCATACTGAAGTACTCCCAAGTCCCAGATAAGCCCATTCATAACTCTGAGCCTTTGCATGGTGTCCCAATGTCTAGACCTTCCTTCCCCACCCAAATTCCTAGTCATGTTACCTCCTCTGAGGAACTTTCTCTGACATATATGCCCTGTTTAGTACCAGTCAATCACTTTCTTTTATGTGTACTTAACACTTTTCATACTGTGTGTTGTAATCAAGTTTTGAATATCTGTCTCTTTGAATAGAATGTCAGTTAAGGGCAGACTGTCTTACTCAAGTTTGTTTTTCCAGGGTATAGGACACTGCCTGCCCTGTAGCATTCTCATTTACTCACATTTTTTTCTCACATTCATTCTTTTCTTTGCAGTTTGGTGCAGGTCTTTGTCACCTTAAAGTCAGCCTATCAAAGTAGCCTCCTAACTGTGCCTCTATTACTCTATTCTCTCTTCAGATGGATCCACTTTATAACTGTCCGGCTTTTTCTAAGATTATATTGATATGGCATTAACTTCAATAGCTCTCTGTGACAAACAACATAAAAATTTAGTGCTTTGGCCTGTTTTTTTAAGACCATTATATTCTGGCCACCTGAGATTGACCTCTATCATTTCACCAAAGGAAACTACTGCTTTAGCCAAATCGATCAACTTGCTGTTTCTAAAATAAGCTCTATGTTTTCTGTCTCTATTTCATGCCTCATACTATTTCCTTCACCCAAAATACCTTCTCCCACCACCCTTATTACTAATATCCTCTCTCAGAAGTTAGTACAAGTGAATCTCTTTTGCTGGAAAGGATTCCCAGACAAATTGGAAAAAAAAAATCTCTAACTAATGAAACTTCTATAGAGTTCATTTTTATCAGTCACAATCAAATTATTATATCCTGCTTTATAAGACAGTTTGTGTACGTATGTGTTTCATCATTCCTCTGAGACTGTAGGATCTTGGATGAATAAAACATTATCTTATTTCTGTCTTTGCTTTCCCCATGTGGCCATGTACGTAAACCTCACACACCGAGTATTATAATATATTCTAAGTGAATACAAATGGAAGGTAAAAGTAAAAATAATTACTTTATTCAAATTCAAAGCTTTCATGTTTTTCTTATTCTTAAAATCTGATAAAAACTAATAAATCCTAGTATGTTTATTATACATCTAAGAGTATATATGTAATATATAGTGTATTTTCTTACAGATAAGGGATTTATAAGTGATGGAGAAAGAAGAAATTAAAATTTTCTTTAGATATATGGTGAAATGATTTTGGATCCTTGGGAAATAGGGTAACGAGGCAGCTACTGAAGTCTAAATCACAGTTATTATTTCCCCTCAGTCCAGGGTACGGAGGGGACAGACCAGGGAAAAGAGGAGAGAAAGGCACCAATTAGTCTTTCTTTTCCCCTTCTAGATAGGCAATCAGACACTTCTCCTTGCTGCATCTTTTATGGTTCCCCTTCCAAATATATGGTAAAGATGCAGAACATGCTTAAAGACCCTTCATAAAGGAAATTAAAACCATTTAGTGATACTAATAGGTTACAAGTAAGAACCCTAACAAAAGTTAAAGATAATTCAAATACATTCAGCAGTTTTAGGACTTTCAAACACGGTAACAAAAGTCTATCCTAGCAGCCTCAATCCTCTAGGACATATTCCCAAATCTAGAATTAAATATTCTATTAGAAATAACAATGATAGAATACCAGCCCTAAAACATCTTAATAGTCCTTAGCTCTGACTCCATTTTATTTTAGGCATGGTGAAAGGACATTAGGAAAACATTTTCAGCCCTAGCCGGGTTAGCTCAGTAGTTAAGAGTTTCGGCCCAAGGAGTGAAGGGTCCCAGGTTCAATTGTAACCAAGGGCACGTACTTTGGTTGCAGGCTCAATCCCCAGCCTGGGTTGGGACGCCTGTGGGAGGCAACCAATCACTGTCTCTCTCTCACATCGATGTTTCTCTCTCTCTTTTCCTTCCACCCTCTCTGAAAAGCAATGGACAAAATATCCTCAAGTGAGGATTAAAAAAAAAGAAAACAATTTCACACAGCCATATGTACTACTTGTTGTATAATATACAAAACTAACCATTTCCTCACTCAAGATCTAAATTTTATAGCCAAAAACCACAACAAAAGTAAACTGAGAAACTGAAGTATAAATAGAAGATAAAATTTCTTATAACAAGCTAAGTGCAATCAGTATTTAATAGTGATCAGACTGTAATGGAGTTTTGATAAAAGCAAATAAAAACAAACTTGATCAACCTAAAAATTTGTAGTGAAGGGCTATGCTTTATAAAGGTTTATAAAGATATTCATAGGCTACATTTAATACCCTACCACTTAATAGTCGATAAACATTATACTTTTATCATGATTAATATACTTTTAAAATGTATTTCACATGTATCTAAAATGCAGAAAATCCACATATGTCTTATAGGGAGATAGGAACTATATGTAGTTCTCACAACCTCAATTTTAACTCAAGAACTGGTAAAAATGTGATTTGTTGATTCAAAATCTGTTAGGGACAAAAAAGGGAGAATGATGGGAGAATGACGTGTTCATGATGTTTTGCTGAGGCTAATCTCCTTCCTAGAGAGCTCTTCCTTCTTACCCCAAACCTAACTATTCTTCAGTGTTTCTTTATAAAGACTTTCTCCAGTTTTCTTTCTCTCACCTGGTACAATAAAGAGTACTGCTCTTTTGACACTATCACATTCTGATGGGTATTTCTGCCAAATTTCTCATCAATATAGATGATCCTGTTTCCCAACCCCAATAAAAGGTCCTTTAAGGGCAATAACCGTGTTTTATATTTCACAGCACCCAGTACAGTGCTATAAAGCATACACCAGTCTTCAGAATAACAGTTAAGTCACAACAGATTTTTTTAAGAGGTCTGAGCATGAAAAGGAAAACCACTGAGTTAATTTAACAAAAGAAATAAGACTAAATCCATATAACTGACAATTTCTGCTAATATATTAAACAGATAAAGTTTAAAAGTTTTTAACTTTCATTATTTTATTTCTAAAAGCCATATTTTCTAGATCTATTGAGCAAATGTTAGTGGAACTACTCTTTTCTAGGCTGTTAGTGCTGGAAAAGAATTCAGAAATTACCTTAATCCAACCTCCTCCTTTTTTTAGGGTGTTTTAGGTCCAGTGTTTATTAACTGGCTCATCTTGTCACAGTTATTGCTAGAATTGATTCTAGAACCCATGTTTCTTGAATTCCAGGCCAGTGCTCTTTCTATTAAACCATACTATCTCTTCTGGCAAATTAGGCACTAAATAAATGATTGTTATAGGTAAACAAACCTAATAACAACAACATAAACATGTTATCTTACTAAAATAATTATCAGCATAAAATATTACAAATTGTGAAATCAAGTTTTAGTTAAACACCACGTATCTCCACTTATGCTTATACATATTCAGATTACGGGAGTGAGGAGAAAGAGAAAACACAGAGGAAATGTGAATTATACAATACTAATTTTACAATACAGGAGGTCTTCCAATGCTTTGTTTAAGGTTGTTTCATTATAATGTAGATGATATGTCATAGGAATTTAACTCTTGTTTATATCAATTAGTCTATGGTAAAATTGGTTTGATTATGTCATTTCATTTAAAGTTGCAGAACTTATCAATGATGTTAAGTGAGGACTTACTGTACTTTTAAATATATATATATATATTATTTTTAAATACCTATTTTAAAAAGTAAGGTAATAAACAGTGGTCAAATAAAAGTCCTTACGTCCTTGACAGAAAACCACAATAAAATTACAAGAGATTACAAGAAAGCCAACTAGTACATTGGTTTGCTGTTATATTACTGTATCTAAAGAGCTTAGTTTACCACTAGTTTCCTCTCCTGCCAGCACGAGTGTGGCTCAAAGACTTTTAAAAAAGGTCTTTTAAAGGTTGCATTTACAAGCACCCTAAATCACAAGAAGAAAGTTTACAACCATTAAACAAATTAACCTATAAAAATGCTGGTATTTGCTTTAATTGGTTAGAGCAGAAGTAATTCTCCGCTGCCATGCTAAATGGTAGTAATATTTTCTCTGAAATGTGTTGTTCCTACCTTATATAGGCGTGACCTAGAGATTTGCAAAACTCCTCAATCGCCAATGCTTTTGTACCATTCATATTAGAAATATAACCAGGGATGAAGATAATTCCTGGACTTTTGCCTTTTAGTTTCGTATAAGCCAGTTTTGGAAGGTCTGGTCGACTAAGGAAAGAGACTGATGTCTTTTGTCTGCAAGCTAAACAAAGTACACAAAACATAAACCATAGTTTGCAAATACAGTTTTTAGAAAACCATATATATATATATATATATATATATATATATACACACACACACACATATATTTTCAATCTTAACTTTCTTAACCTGTCAAACTGATGTCAAATACAATTTCCACTTGATAGAAAAAACAAAAACACTGAAGTGTTAGTCACAAGTGTGTACATATCTTTTAAAATCATTTCAAAATCAGTACCTTCTTTGAGCAAGATCCAACCTTGCTTCTTCCAAAATACGTGATGAGGTGGAAATTTCAAGGCAACAAGACAGAGAATCATCAAAAATGTTTTCCTGTTCCTGCTCTATCATGTCCTAAACAACATCAATCAACATTCAGATTTACTTACACGAATTTTAGCCCTCTCGTGAACTTTTCTGTCTTCTTTTTAATTTTTTTAATGTTTGAGGAGTTTCACATCCTCTCCTTTCTGGTGGGGAGAGGGAGAACAGAGTTTGGTATGCCCTTGGGGGAAACAGTTTCAAAGGGGGAGGTGCTTTGCCCCTTTTATTACTGACTCCCTCTCCACCCCTAAATCATGGGCCATGGTAATAGCCAATCACAATAGTATCATTTGGGGGGAAAGATTTCTCATAGGACTCAGGATCACTGTGTTTTATTGTTGGTTAGGCTTTCTGTGACTGGTACACACAGATCTTAATGCAATTTAAGTACAACGGCACAACTGGTAGACCTTACAAGGTTACTCCACTTCGTTGTTTTTAAAGTTCTTTCCCCACTATAAAATCAATACTTGCTCTTAAAAAAAAGTAGAAAGATATTTTTAAAAAATTCATTTATAAGCCCACCTCCTCCCTCCAAAGAAAGTAGGTTTGTGTATTTCCTTACAGTGTTTTTCTTGACGGAGAAAATCTTATTTTATATTACATGAAAACTTCCTCCACTTTATTGTGGCTAACAAAAACTTCTGTCTCTTCCAAGTGTGCTGATAAAGTTTACCTCATTCTGGATTTAAGAAATTGATTGAAAAACATTAAATTGGAGACCTTAAAGCTATTTCTTTTACACGTAAGCTTGTTTCAAAGTTTTAATGTGTAGTGAAATATTCCAAATTTAAAACTTTTAGTGAAAAACTGGGCTAACAGGAGCCAGTTATGTTGGCTGGCAGACTGTATAAGCAAAATGTTTATTTCCCATTTCCTTAGCTCAGCACTCAAAAATCCTTCCTGTCCTCTTAATATTACTTCCCAACACAGGAATGTCTCCGTGAGACAATAATTTATTTAACCTTGGTAAGTTATAAGTGGACAAGTTAGCATTATATCCATAAATGATGTTTGCACAATAAGGATTAGCTCAAAGCTTGGTGCCTAAGAGCTCAATGACTGGTTGCTAAATAGATGAAAGAGTGTTACAGTCTTTAATGAGATTTAGTGGTTAATAAAATGACATACTCTACTTTGCTAGAGAAACATCTTCTCATTGTGCACAATTAAATGTAAGTTAAACTGATGATAAACATTTAAAAATTTAAACTCAAAACGAAGAGTATCTGCAATGACAGCTCTCATTCCAAGCCATCATGCATCCGAGCGGCCAAGGTGTGGACGCCACAGAACCCAAAACTAAAAAGGCATAATTCAGAAAGACTCCATAGTATAGGGGAGGGTGGGGCCGGGAATGGAGTGGGACGGGGAGGAACCAAACACAAGGTAAAGAAAATATTCAAGGGCTCTGATTTCTGGTTTAAATTCCAGTTTCCTTGGTCACGTAATGATTATGGTTTTCCCTGAGCCGGAGCACCCAGAAGACAAAACTGGAAATTAGGCTTGATCTTAATACGCTTCCTACACTCAAGGTGTAAATCGCAAACCAAAGGGGGCGGGGCTCAGCACCTCCGCGCGGAGACCCGGCCTGTAACCCCTCCCCCGCCCACGCCCCCAACCCGCCGGAAAAAGAAAGCGCAGCTCCTCAGCCACAGGAACCGCACGAGTCACTCTTTCCCGTTTGCGCCGAGCGCAGGATCCCCAAAGTAACGAGCGTGACGCCCGCAAGGGCCGGCTGTCCAAGCCACCCCGGCGCCGCGGCGCAGCTCTCCTCACGGCCGTCGCCAGAGCGGTCGGAAGCGCCTAGAACTGGGGTGCTGAGAATGGGGAAGGACAGTTTTGAATGGGGCGCCCCAAACGCCCTAGACAGGAACGGACGAAACCCGGCATGTTCGGAATTAACGCGTCCTGCTCCCGCCTCTCGGACACCAACCTGGGAGCCACCGCGGCGCCCTCTGGGGCTTCCGTGCAAGTGACGCGCTGAGGCCGCGGTGGAAGCCGCAGGAGCCGGCCGCGCAGCCCCACCTCCGACAAGGCTCCCGGGCAGCCGCGGCCGCCCTGCCCACGCCAGCCATCTTCCCAGCGGCCCCCGCGCCCCGCGCTGACCTCCGGAGGAGCCGGCTGAGTGCGGGGACGGGGCTGCGCAGGCGCCGTGGCGGGCAGCCGGGTTTGGCTAAAGCGCGCCGGGAGGACCTGCGGCACTCGGAAGCGCGCGTGCGCACAGCGTCTGGCTCCTGGCAGCCTTTTGGCTTTGCGGCTGGTGGTTCTTCTCCGAGGGAGTTTCGGCTGTTACGGTTTGGAAAGCTCCAGCAGGCTTTCGGGAGACTGTTTATTCCGTGGACCGGTACCTATTGCAAGGCTGGGAGCGCTGAGAGAAACCGTATCCAGGATTCCTGGATTGGAAACCATCTCATCAACCCGAGGACACCAGGGAGCGGAAGCAAAAAATGCTAAACTTGGTGCATTACAAGTCGCTCTCACCCTGAGTTTTTTGTTTGTTTTTTTGCATTATATCTTTTTCTTTTGTTAATGTAAGAAATAAGCCAAACCTGTGAAGAATTTTTGTGAGTTTGTGTGAGCCAAACTGCCGACAGTTGCTGGGGAGCCAAAGCCTCCGCTCGCTGAGATGATGCACCTTGCTTTATAGCTGGCAGTCAAAGGGGGGGACCTAAGTGGGTTTCAGGAAATCCACTGGGGATAGATTAGGGAGGTGGGAGAAGGCAAAGCGGGGAAACCTCTGGGACTGGATAAAAAGTAAAATGATAGACACACACTTCTTTTACACAGGTGGGTACAGGGTTGTTAACAGTCAACATTTAACAAGGTATCAATGACAGGATTCCTGGTCTCTGCCCTGGTGCATTGAGGGTCCCGTAATAGTATATTTTGCAAAGGCACGTGTTAGGTAGGGTATCTCCGATGCAAAAGACAACCAACAGGCTTAGTTAAGGTGAAAATTAACCTTTGTTAGGGAAAAATACTGCCTTTCAGGACGTGGCTACCACCCATAAGTTGCTTATGTTTTAAAAGTTTTCATTTCAGACCACCCTTTGTGGTTATTTTAGATCTCTTAGTTTGCAAGGCTGCCACGCAGGCCCGCCTTGAGCGTGTCCGGTTTAGATGTGCCCCTATTTAAAGTATGCATCCACATTTTATTTCATTTTATTTTTTCCATCACCATTTATCCCCTGCACATCCTCCACCTCCAACCCCCTCAGTTTTAACTTGCGCGGGAAAGGCTCCCAAGGTCTGGCCTTAAACCTACTTCTATAAATACCTGGAATGGAACGGAACAGTCATAGCGCCTTCACCCCTTTTACATTCGTTTTTGGTCTAGCTCTTCCTCTGCCTGACTACTGAATTATTCTGACCTCTGCCTCAAGTTATATGCAAAAATAAATTCCAGTAGATAAAAACATCTCACCCTGGCCAGGTGGCTTGTTGGTTGGAGCGTGGTGGAGCACACCCAAGGTTGCAGTTGATCCCCCCTCAGGGCACACACCTAGGTTGCGGGTTCCATCCCTGCTCCAGGCGAATACTGGAGACAGCAAATGGATGTTTCTCACATGATGTTTCTCTCTCCTTCCTCTCTCTAAAATCAATAAAAGCATATCTTTGGGTGGGGATCAAAAAATATATCAGTGGAAGAATAAACTTTAGAAGATAAAATACATTTAGGAGAATATTTTATAGTCTGGGGATAGAAGGGACTTTATCTTAAGACTCGAAATCCCCAAATCATAAAGAATAAAAGTGTCTGACTATACACAGATTAAAACATTTTGAATGGCAAAAGGTACCTCTAGTCAAATGAGAGTCTAGAAAAATTCATTTTACAGCACAACAGAACATTCATACTTCTATTTAGTCTGCTTCTACAAATGATAAAATAATTCCAATAAAATTAGCCAATGGCTAGGAATAGACAGTCCATATGTGTAAACCTGATGTTCAACCTCACTATCTGAAAAATGTGAATTAAAGAGATAACATTCCCTACCTATCAGATTGGCAAAAATTAAAAACGGCAACTACTGTCAAGAATCCTGGGAAACTGGCATGCAAACTGGGAATGTTAATTGCTAAACTCTTGTCAACTAAGCTGACCACATCTTTACAATTTAAAACATGCATCATTTTCAACACCCTTGATCCAGTGGCCCCATTTTGTGACTATTCTATAGAAAATAGTAACATACAAGGATGCATATTATTACTGCAGCACCACTTTTAAGAAGTAAACAAAAGAAAAAATGGAATGGCCAATAATAGAAAAGTGGTTAAATAAACTGTAGAACAAGGGTTTCTGGATTCCCACTCCGACACTCTTCCATGTAATTCTGGAGGGTCTCAAACATCAACAAGCTAGGCCTTATTTAGAGTTTTACTACTTAAAAGCTACAGTGGTTGGTATAATACTTAGCGTAGAGCTACTTGACTGCGTTGGTCATAAATATTGGAGCAATGATTGGTGCTAGAGTTAAAGGCAAAGGTTAAAGTGAATCAGCCTATTTTTGTAGTCTTGAGAATCTGTCCTATTGGGACATACTGAAAAGTGAGGTAAATAAAAACCGAATAGATGTCTTTCTTCTGAGGTGTACGGCCAGAAACAGCAAGGACAGCAGCTTGATTTCAGGACATACTTTGAATGTTGCTAAGGTATTTCACCAGTTCTCCACTAGGCCTGTTGTAGACTCCAAAGGGACTAAGTTGATATGTGATGCCCAACGCATGTCACTTTACCATCTCTTATATCCTAACAATAAACACTTAACCTCAAGGTTTTTGGGTAATTGCAAATATTCTCAATCATTCCTGTCCCTATTCTCTCCCTTTATTTTTGTAGGTCTTCTTGCATTTTATGTGTAGCAAAATAAAAAAGAATCTGACTTATCGTCATAGTGGGAAAAACACTGCACATAAAAGCAGGGACACCCACTGATTATTTCCTCTATCCACCCCTATCAGTTTAACAAATCAGGAAAAATTGTGGCTATTTTCAAGAGAAGATACTTTACTGACAGTGATGGGCTTGAAGTAGGAAAATTTGTTCCCATTACCCTACTATAAATGTTGCCTTCATTAACAGGGGTGAAAGGACATATTGTTGAAGGCAGTTTCTCTCTCTGAAATCTGCTGCCTTAGTTCAGGGAGACAAAGAGGTCCCCACAGAATAGGGCCCTAGAGCTTTACTTCACACCTGTATGATTTATTCCTTATTAGATAGAAGGAAACACAGTCCTTATAACCCTCAGTACCAAGTGCATCTGTGCAAAAAGTAAGATATCAGAGTTTTCAAGGGTTATCTCATTTTGTTAGCAACAGGAATGTGACCAGAGATACTTCTAGTTATGTGTTTTTAATCCACAAATCATATTGTTAGCGCACAACACCCTTTATGTAGATTCTACAATGGATTCTGGCTGATTAATGCACTCCGCCACCCTTGCCATGTTACCAACAGGTAATGTCCTAATGAGAGATTAGTTAATTTTCGAATGTGAAATCTGGTCAACATTTTAATCCAAACTCAACATTTTTTAACACACATATTTAAAAGGTTTACTACATCATGCAAAATACAAAGTTGATTAGAATATCTTTACAATCCTATGAAGAAAGTACAGTACAGAAAAGTTATATCTTTACATCAACTAAGAAAACTTTAGCAATTGCATTTCACTCTTTTAGATCATTACAGGATTTAGGGGTGATCTCTGAAAAACAAACAAACACAGATAATAAAAATGCCTTCTGCAATCGTGGTTTTGTCCTTCACTGTTCAAGTAAAATCATGTGTCATCCAGTTGCAAAATCTTATTATTGGCAATATGTATACATGTACACAAAGCACACTGCAAACGTAAAAAATTGTACCCAGCCAGGCCTGACAAACATTTTATAGACATTTCTAATCTAATCATTTCACCTTGTACTAGTAAATAATGTCATGATTTTCTACTTCTATTCATTTGCCAAGTTTTAGGAAAGAGTACATTCATACTTACAAACACACAACGTAACAAACCACGATAAATGGCACTTAAAAAACTGTTATGAAAGAGACTTGCCTGAAGTCATTTAATTCAACAAAAATTAATTTAACTCTGAAAAAAGGCTAACTGTAAAGAGATACATAATAAAATAGTACATTACAGGGGACATAATTGAACTTCATTTGAATTTTCATAAAACTATAGCACTTCTGTAAGTATTTCAATCGGTCTGTTCTTTGGTAAAAAAAACAGCTCTAGTTTCATAGTTATGTCATGTGAGGCTGCAATTAACAGGTGTGCTCCACAACGAAGGAAAATCAGACAGTCTAAGGAAATTGGCTACTGGTTACCCTTATTTTCAGCACTGGGAATGGAGAAATCTTCAGGGAAACAAGCTCCTAACACCAAATATTCTCTTTATTTTTAAATTGCCCAATGTGACAGAATGTCTGTCTAAGACTGCTTCTTTCTAAAATACACAACTTTTGGTTCTTCTTTTACAAAAAGTGGTTTGCTATACACGTACAGTAGCTTACGCTGGTGGCGACTCTTCAAAGTCAACTTCCTGGGCACTTGATGGCATCAGAATATCACTTTAAAGTGTAGAGTAATGCTAAATGCAGTTCATCACCTGAAACTACTACTATTAAAAAGAAGTTACATCAAGTCTTTGGTTTTGGTGAAGTACTTAAAAATCAGGGCAAGAGTTCCTCCCGTAATATATTCTGCTCCAAGGCCCTGTTTGCTTATATTTATACCACCCTTCAGCAAAATGCTCCTATTTTTAAAAAGCCAGTTGATTACAATCATGTCAATGCCAATGATTTGGGTGGGTGCTAAAATAATTTCATATTTCCAAGTATGTACATTTTGTAAACTGTTTAGTTCACCAAAATCAACAATTGATAAAAAATAGTTTATTAGAAATGCTCCTATAAGTAATGCTATTTACCAAAAATAGTGTTTCCTTTCTCATAGGTGCTTGCATTCTTTTGCCATTTCTGATCAAGCTTTGGATTAAAACTTCTTCTTTCTCATTTACAAATGACTTCCTCTTACTACGAATGGAGTTCTGAGTATACACAGTTGGGTCTTTACATCTGGGAGAGAATATGGCTTCATTCTTGTAAGATTATTGCAGTCTGCCCTGAAGTGGACTGTTGCTCCAGTTCACTACAACATGAAGTGAGTGTAACCTTCTGCCCCAGTAACTATAACGTCCATCCAGATCCGCATGGCTTCCGGTGATGGGGCCACCATATAGTAGATTCTGTCATGTGTCTTGACACTAAAGGTGAGTAATGGATTAGGACTCTAAAAATCAAAAAGGGAAAAAAATTTAACACAAACATCTTGAAATTTTAGCATGAAATAACACGAGGGCTTCTTCCTCTTTGAAAGTTCCAATTTATGCAAGTCGACATAGGCATTACTTTTGCTCTAGTATAACCAACACCTTTCTCAAGACTGACTCTTTCTGGCTTTTCTGCACAAGAAGTTTCAGAGAGTTCACCAATCCTCTTAGCAGCTCCTTTGTAAAGCTCTAGGAGTGTGCCTAGGTGATTGTGGGTACTCAATAAATAATAACTGTTATTCTTAGCCCTACTAAGATCCTCCCTCATAACCAGGGAGATCTTAGAACCCTAGCAAAGAGTGACTTGACAAGGTTTCTCCCAAACCAATATGTCTAGAACATTTCCTCACTTCACCTTGACTTTTCTAAAAAAAAATAAATGATAAATTATACTAATTACTTCTGTGTTTACTTTTCCAGCACCATTCCAGTTATATCTATCTGTTAATGTCAGAACAACAAATCTAAATAGCTTCAAAAAAAAACCAACAACATATATTTTCCCAACTTAATTATGCACTGAAAAATCAAAGTTTACCTTATTAGCATTCTTGAGGTGATCATAGTATACTTCTTCAATGGCTTGAAAGTATATTACTCCTTTTAATTTAGTTTCATGCTTATCTGCAACGACAGATGAGTGTTAAAATAAATATTTTATCACCACCAATGGACAGGAGAAATGGTAATTCATTATAATCATCATAAAAATATTTAGTATTAAAATTATCTAAGTTTAATTTAGATATTTTAGGTTAGTGCATTAGCCTGGCTTTATATTGAAAAAAGAAAGAACGACAAAAAGATGAAATTATCAGTCTAAACCAAAGGGTCTAAGTGACTTTGACCAAGGCTCTCCAGCAAATTAGCAGTCAAACCATAACCCAGAACTTCTGACTGTTGGCTTAACACACAAAGAATAAACACCACGGATATAGATACAAATTCTTTCTCCACATTCTCTAAGACATTGGAACGGAAATATCAATACGAAGAGCTGTTGTAATGAAATTTGTAACAATCGTGTTTTTCGACTCATATTTTTCTATTGTTTCTTGTCCAGCATGCTTAATTTATTTTCCTGTTCCCAGCAGAGCTTCACATCAACAATTTAATGTCCTTTCAATGCAGCATTTTCCAAACTGTTTCTAAGATTTCATCAGATTTGCCATAAAATCAAACAAAACATTTAAAAAAAACCCCAACAACCAAACAAATAAACATCACACTGTGATCTAATAAGTTCTTGAAATATTTTAAAATTTAGTGTCATCAAGAATCATAAAACATGAGCATATTAAAATTTTCTTACAGCGTAGATGAGGGTACAGAGAAAGAGACTCTAAAATACCCTGTTGGTGGAAGTGCAAATTAAAAAAGCCTTTTTTGGAAGGCAATTTGATAAAACAAACAATTAAAAATGCAAAAAATTCTCTTACTCAGCAGTTTTCCTTCTAAAACTTTATTGTATAAAAGCTCCTCATGCACATGCACCCGGATTTGTATTTGTTAAAGCAGAAGCCTGCCAAAGATCTGCTTGAATTTCAACTGGGAACTGATTCAATAATAGACCAGCCATAAAATGGAATCTAACAGCCACTGAAAAGATGAAGGTAGGCCAGTATGTGCCCAGTAGAGAAAAATCTTGAAATATTGTGAAAAAAGTTATGAAGAGAGTGAATAATTGGGTCCCAACTGTATTAAAGAAGAAAGAACACATGTAACATACTGCCATGTATATATAAATGGAGAAAACCTAAAAGGAAACTTCAGGTGTTTCAGTGGGAAAAGGTCAGAACATTTGTGATGGTAAAGAGGCAATTTCTTTATAGAGATTTTGGTGAATTTTAATATTTTTTTTACTCGTGAATGTCCCTTTTTTCCAACAACAATAAACACTGAGTTTGGAAAAAAAAAACAAAAAACCCCCCAAAACTAGTAAGTTCAATAGAAAATTAGCTGTTCAATTGCATTTAAACCAGGGCATCTCTCAAACTTTGCTGGAAAGAGTCTGCATTATTCATGGGAATACAATAATATTTATTTTCTGAAAACAGATGCAGGATAAAATTGGGAGATAAAAGTAAATTTTTAAAAATTTAATTAATGAGTTAATCTTTATTGTTGAGATTATTACGGATGCCCCCCGTTTTCCCCCCATTGCCCCCCTTTACCCAGTTCCCACCCCACCCAAGGTCTTCACCACACTATTGTCTGTCAGTGTTTCAAGCAGGCAGAAAACTGGGGAATGAAACTTCTGTTTGTTAGGCACTTCATATACGAGAAAGAACTCGGAAAAATATAGGCCTCACAAGGACACTTTGAACTAAGAGAATCAACAATCCCATTGTAAGTTGATGAGATCATGCTATTCATTTTGTTTCAGTAGCATTATCCTATCAATTGACAGGCATATTTTCTGTGTCTCAGTTTTTTAGAGACTCTTCCAAAGTTACCCAGTTAATATGTGGAAGCCAAGTTCAGAGCCCAGGGTTCAAGGTCAACAGAGAGACGTAAGAATTTAGCTTTCAGCACTCCCTTTGCAGCTCCTTCACACATACCACGGTCATCTACCTCACTGACAGGCTGAAGGGCATGGCGAACACGGACCAAGTCCAGCCTGAACTGCAATCTCTATGACTTCGTGTGGACTGATCTATTCTTGAACTTGGTGGTGTTTTAGGAACGAGTTGGGGTGAAGGTGGAAGGAGCTGACACAGCTGATGATGGCTGTAAACAGAGCCAACTGGGTAGCATTTGCCAAACTAGGTCTCACCAGTCATATAAATATTAAAAAGTTGAATTAAATATGATTTTGTCTGTTTTATGCACTAGGATTCTGAGTAATCTTTCATATACCAAAAAGGTTTTGGTATTTATAAAAAATTGAAAACCAGTCACTAAGAAGTTTAAATTTGAAAAAACTCACTTCCATGGGTCAGAAGAAAGGGGCACTGAACCACCCACCTGGCTGACAGACAAAATGAAATAAGGATCCCAGAGAGGAGAAGAATGAAGCTGTTTGTTTGAAGTTATTTCAAAATTTTACTTTTGGAAAATTCTGGATGAGGTTGTCTGTGGAGACTATCATAAGGCAAAGTATTTTTTTAAATGCATTTTGCAGACACTAAATTAGCATTTCTTATTAAACAGGCATCTTTTCTATCGTACTAACTGCAGAATGTCTCTGAATTCCTATAAAACTCCAGTTTAGAAAGCCGCAGAGAGACAAAGTATGGGGCCTGTAAGGGTTAGGCAATTTGCTCAGGCCACTTAGCAACCACAGTAACTAGAACCCCACCCAAAGAACTCCCAATAAAAAGCATGTACCCCCACGCTCTCCTCACCCCAATTCTGGAGCTCCATAGCCAGTGTTTCATGTCTCTCACACGCTTCTTGGTTTCTCACACCTCTCTTCAAAACATATCCTGACCTCACACTATAGATTAAATGGTTGGACTGTTATGTTTTACTTATCACATAGAAACTCTTTTTAACAATTCCTGACAATGCTTATAAATGCTGAGGCAGTCACCCCAAAGCAGAGTCTCTTTGTGACCTCTGGGATGGTACCACCCTCTTCAGCAGCTGAAAAGAGGCCAGAGCTTTATTGTGGTAATAACAGATATGTTTCACATGCAATCAAGAGTAAACGAGAGGCTTGATAAGTAAGCCAGTCACACCAATATTCCTGTATTTATGGAGGATTACGTAGGGTATGTTCTTCATAATCCATCATTTAAAGCAGCCAAAAATATTTCAGTCACTTAATAAATACTTATTTATTCACTAGTTCACTGATAAGCTTTACTCTCTGTGCTTTAAAGACCATTCCAGTGTATAAACTATAGCTGAATGACTGTCAGCTACGGCTGTCTAATTGTGAGTGACTTAAATAGGCCATATGACCATAAATAAATAAATAGAAAATTTTTTTCTGGCCCTGTGGTTTAAAAAGATAATAGTTTGGTCTCAAAAATAGATTTTATATAATATTTATTTGGACTTGAGTTTATTTCAGAACTAGAATAGACTAATGCACACTTTTTAGATAACATAATTTCTATTATATCTAAGAGGAGAGTCATATAATGTGGACCATAAAATCTGAACATAAAATAATATACACTTACAAAGTTAATATTGCTGTTATTTCTATTACTTACCAATCTCGCTATTTATAATGAATCTTACTGTCTTTGCTCTTTAACAGAGGGTTCCTAATTTGAATATATCACTTAGATTTTTTTCATCACCCACCTGCATAATAAGAGAATGTGCGCTTGTTCCGATCAAAAACAAACCAACGTTTTTTCCAAGTTTTAATTTTTCCGCCCATTTTGATGAGGAATCCCCGACAGGTCTTCTCTGTGATGGATACGTGATAACAGGTATCGATATTGTGGCCAGCAGTCTCCACGTGGCTCCGCAAATCAAAATCTTCCTTCCGGACGGGCAGGTAGCGTGTCAAAGGACGAGCCTGGAAAAGGGCACACCCATTGCATCTGTAACTAATTATTTGTTTCGTTTTAGGTCACAGATGTGCAGAAGCAGAAAAAAATGAAAAGCCTAAAAAATGAAAATGCCCATGTGATTATGAGCACTTAAGATAAATTCATCATATGAGGTCTGAAAAGTGGGTAGCATTTTAAGAAGGATGCTACAATATGGGGGGTGAGAGAGTGGATAAACCCAGGCCAATAGATTCTACGTCTTGAAATGGAAAAATGTCATTTATCTTAGCTTTCAAAAAGGTACTTAGCACTTCAAAACACAGGGAAATGAAGTATGAAGTTGCCTGGACAGCTTCCTACAGATGAGGACTCCTCCACTGTAAAGTTCCCAGGAATTCTCCCCAACCACAACCTCACAATAGTTCTTAAATAATCTCAGACATGATCGATGGAACATTCTTTAGTAAGTACAAACTCCACAAGATCCCAAAGCTGTACACCTCGGTTTCCATACACTCTCTAATAGAAATTGAAGGCAGAGATGTATGTTTTGCAAAGTGAAGCTAAAATAAGGTAAGAAGTGGAGTCAAAATGCTGTCCAGGACCAGGCACTGAAGAGACAGACATAGTTGTCTTTTATTTTACTATGGCTGGAGTAGAGGTTGATCTAATCTAAGAAGCACAGATCACCATGGGTAATATTTCTAAAATAATGCTTTCTTTTATTCTGTTAAATTACCCCACTCCTTTACCCTGGAGAAAATGATCTCATCATATACTTGGAGGCAAAACATGTAATTAGGATTAAAATAGAATTGTGATTTTTGGTTTGGCTTCAGATACCTTCACGGTGAATCAAAATTTGGCAGAGGGATGGCATAATAAGATAAAATGAACACGTTTTACTTGGTAGTTCTTCAATATTTTGCCTTTGATTCTGGGGTACTGTGTAGACAGATGTCACACACTTATGATACATCAAAGCCTTAAAGAAAGTCTCTCAATGCTGTATGGTCAACTGCCAGCAACTACAAAGAATAAGGGAAAGGATATTTTTTTACCTTTAAGTCTAGTAAACTTTGGTAAAACTGATTTGAACTTTATATTACATGGGCTTAACAAAATTGTGTTAGAGTTTCTCAGAAAACATACATTATGTAAGCAGCGCAAGTGACAAGACCAGAAGTTCAAACTCTGTGATGGCCAAGATAGGAAGTTAAACAGAATGGGTGGCTTTCCCAAGTTTTGCTACAGTTCAGTAATTTTGTGCACATATGTGTGGGCTGGTGTAGCAAAGGTGACACGTGTGATAATACAGTGGTAAGAAAAAACGAACAAACAAACAACACACTAACACCACCGCCAAGAAACAGGGCTGGTAAAATTACCCTTTTCTCTAGTGTTTGCTTCCTAAAGATGGCTTAACAGGCCCCCTTTTCTTCTTCAACCAAAGATTTTAGTTAGGGTGCTGTATTTGTTTTCAGCAGCAAATCCAGCTGCAATTTTTCAAAGATGCTAAAAAAATTATATTCTACTTTAAAATATAGTCCAAAAAATGGGTAGATGAAAAAGTATCTTTCCCATCAAATGTTCCCTGCATGAGCAGAAAAGTGTCTTTTGATTAGTAGGTCCTCACTAAGTTTCAAAATCAACATTTTTTTTTAACTGCTAACTCACATCTTTCCCTTAGCCATTACATGTCAACAGCTGGTTCCTGGAAGGCCTCCCGACGCTGCATTACTACCCTCTACAAACAGCCACTAGGGGGCAACATACTCTTATCTATCCAGACGGACCCACCAACCTGTGCCCTTTGTTTCTCCCTTATTTTCACTTCCTTTTCAATTAACTTCTGCCTCTGGCTAGTTTCTTCCTGCAATCGCTTTTCCAGGAGTTCTCGGCGTCGTTTCTCTTCTTCCAGAGCTCGTTTTTTGGCTTCCATTTCCCGTTCCTAAATGTCATCCGGCAGAATAAATTTTAAGACATACTGGTTATACATGAATGATTCCAAATAATGTCATAAAGGAAATTTTTACTAGAAATTTTGGGTTATAATCTTGTCCCTTACGATCTATAACCTGGACGAAAACACCCATAAACCACTTCTCACATAGCTTTCAAAATCATCCTATGCAGAAAGGCAACAACTAACTTTAATTAACAATTGGATAGAAGCGAAAATCCAGCTCATGATTACATTCAGTCATTTCATGTTGATGACCACAACTCTCCCATTTTTAATAAAAAGCCTCATAAATTGTCAGTCGACACCGAGTCATGAGATTTAGCCTTTCTTTCAATTGCTGCCTCCTAACTGAAGGTCATGCATGGGTCTTTCCAATTCCTGTTGTTGCTCTGAGGCTTCCTGGCCGAAGGTCCCAGAGGAAGCACAGGGGGAAGTCAGAAGAGGAAAGGAGGTGCCCCTAGGGCAGGATGCAAAGGCATTCTGGGGGATTCCTAAGGAAGCTCAGATTCTGGCTTGAAATACAGTCACAATAATGAGGGATTTTAAATGTTACAATAGTGTAGTTAATGCAAGCTGGCAAGGAATGGAGAATGCTTAAAGACACGGCATTCCTCCTCTTACTTTGGCAGCCAAACAAAGTGGCTATCAAAGGGAAAACATAATACAAAGCAGTCATTTGGGTCTATCTCAACACTGTATCTGTTTGCAACTATGAAAAATTGTAGTGCTAGAAAGATCCTTAGAAATCATCGAACACCCTTAGTTTCCTGATAAGAAAATGAGGCCACACTGCTGAGTGAGGCCCCGGGACAGCTTCTTGGTGTCAAGTGCAGAGCACCCTGAACCCCCACATCACTGACCTCTGGCATCATGAGCTTAAACCTACCCTGGACTCCAGCAGCCGCGTCTTCTCTGCATGAGCCTGCTTCAACAGTCTCTCCATTTCTTCTATTCTGGCAATATTTGAAGTGCTGGCGCTGCATGAAACACAGAAGCCTTTTGAGAATATTGTTTCAGGTTGAGATCTCCTCAGACACACACACGCAGGCTCATGAAGGTGTATGAAAAAATCCAATACAGTGTAAAGGACAAAGAGAACCATTGGTCTGAAGAGGCAAATTGTGGGTGAAAATTGTAGGTGATACTGACCTCAGTGTAGGAGACAAAATACAGGCAAGCAAATTAACGCCGAAGTAAAGTGTTTACTCATAAACAAACAAACCAAAACCAAACTTTACAAAGGGTGTTCTTAAAATGCTTCCTGCAAAGTCTAAAAATTATGGCCTGTGGGAGGCCTTCCCATAAGCTGAATTATTTAGAAATGAGAGACCAACAGGACTCTCACTAAAGTTCCACCCAGATAGATGACACGGTGTTAAGTCACTTTATTTGGCTTGAGAATATGTCTCATTAGTTGCTTTTTTGTTGTGCTTTCACATTTGTGGACATTTTATTTCTTAAATGATGATGCCAATTAAAAAATGACTTGTCTTCTTATAGGTGCAATGGGAGGGTGGTGGCCAGTTTTGTCAATAATACCCACCCGCCATACCAATGAACAAGCTGCATAAAGGGATCCAAAAGCTTCAAAAGAAATGCACCTTGGGAAAGACATCACACAAATAAGTAAAGGAAAAAAACCCGGAGGAAGTGAATGCTGTAAGAACAGTTAGGGGTAACTAAGTGAGAAGGAGAAGAACTTGGAAATGCTTATCACTAAACAAAAATTTCTATTTTTCACTAGCTTGCATTTTATTTCATTTTTGGAAAAGAGAGACCATAGCTGAGGTCAAAACATATTTGCTCTGATGTCCCAGCCATGGAGAACCAAAGTTGTTTCTTATGCATGTACACACGCTTAATCATTTACAATATTTGTCTTCTTTTCCAGACTCTTCTGAGGACAGAGAGGCTTTGTGCCTCTATCTCCCATAGCGTAGGGCCTGGCACACAGTAGGATTTTGTGTTTGTAAGATATTCACATAAAAATGAATTCAAATAACATGCATAAGATAATTGTTAATATGGTTTTCCAAAATCATATTTTGGATCATCTCACACCTAGGCTGTTTTGAAAAGATAAATGACCGCAGTAACACAGGACATGTGGTTTATCTTAAAATCAGTACTGTGAACACAGATGTTTTTAGCAGCTTTATTCATATTTGCCAAAAATTTGGAAGCAACCAAGATGTCCTTCAGTAGATAAACGAATAAATAAAGTGTGGTTTATCCAGACAATGGAATATTATTCAGTACTAAAAAGAAATGAGCTATTGAGCCACGGAAGGACATGGAGGAACCTTAAAAACATATTACTAATGGAAAGAAGCTAATCTAGAACAACTAAATACTGTATTACTCCAACTATATTACAGTCTGGAAAAGGTAAAGCTATGGGGACAGTGAAAAGATCAGTGGTTGACAGTGGGCACAGAGGATTTTTAAGGCAGTGAAAATACTTTGTATGATATTATAATAATGGATACTTAAATCCACAGACTGTACATCATCAAGAGTGAACCTTAATGAAAACTATGGGCTCTGGGTGATCATGATGTGCCAATGTAGGTTCATTGTTAACAAATGTATCGCTCTGGTGGGGATGTTGATAATGGGGGACTGTGCATTAGGGGGGCAGGGGGTATGTGGGAAATTTGTACCTTCCTCTCAATTTTGCTATGCATCTAAAACAATTTGAAGTCTTAAAAAAAAAAAGCAATCAGTGCTGCCAGCCTCATTAGAAAATGCATCTATCGAGGAGAGAGATAGCCTTAGGAATGCTGAATCCTTAGAAGCTTAACAATTAGGCTGCACTTCTTTCCGCCAAGTTTTAGCCAGGTATTTTCTCCTGAGAAAAAGAATATGGCGAATACTTTTCATTATTTCCATGAGCTGTTGGGGCAGGTACAAATGGGTAAGTTCTGTTCTCTTCAGCCAGCAAGAATTAAAAAAAAAAAAAAATCTTAATTTTTGTGCAGAAATTTGTGTTCCCCTTTATTGAAAATACCCAACTTCATAAACAGCAAAAGGGACAAGCTTTATCAACTCAACTGAGAAAGCCATGCAGGCGATATCATAGCACGAAATTATGTTTACATTCTACAGCAGTGATTTTCAACCTTTTCATTTCATGGCACACATAAACTAATTACTAAAATTCTGGAGCACACCAAATAATATATTTTTTGCCAATCTGACCAAAAAATGGGTATAATTTTTATTCATTCACATTGGATGACTATTGTGCTGGCTGTTGTCATTTTTTATTTGGCAATCTAAGGGAAAAGAGGTCAGTCAGTACCCCTAGCTAAATAGTCAGGTATTGAATGTTTTAAAATTTCTTGCGGCACACCAGTGTGCCTGCTACAGCACACAGGTTGAAAATCGCTATTCTAGCCCAGCCGGGTGTGGCTCAGTGGTTGAGCGTCGACCTAGGATCCAGGCGATCGGGGTTCGATTCCCGGTCAGAACACATGCCCGGGCTGCGGGCTCGATCCCCAGTCAGGGGCGTGCAGGAGGCAGCCGATCAATGACTCTCTCATCATTGATGTTTCTTTCTCTCTCTCTCCCTTCCTCTCTCTGAAATCAATAAAGATATATTTTTTTAAAAAATTAAAAAAGAAAATCGCTATTCTATAGTGTTGTCTGTGACATCAGATATGGATATCTTATGTCTACAATTAATTTGGAAATAAATAATCTATGTTTCACTAAGTCTCAGGTCTTAACTGACCAATTAAAACAAAACAAAACCCCACACACATAGTCTAACCCCCATTTTTCCCTTAGTTTTTTCTACAAATTCCATTTTTCATCTAGCTTGTGCCCTGAACATTGTTACAGAAAACTCACTGTGTCCACTTCTTCCTTGTTTGGACAGCATTGTTAGAATCTTGATTCCTATGGTGAATCAAAGTCTATCTTCCTACAGCTTCCATTCACTGGCCCAAGTGTGACCCTGAAGCCCCATGAAACCTACCCAGATGAATTGGTTGCAAATAACTTGGTTAGAAACAAATTATTTCAGTCCATGGTTTTTTATATATTTGCAATTTGGGATCCTCCTGGGGGTAAGTTTTCAAACATTTATCCAACTCTAAATATTTCTGTTCATTTTTTTAGAATTTTTTAGGGTGTTCTCTATTTTATAATATTTCTAATTAATTATCTGCCAATTGTATACATTCTATTTATTTGGCAATGTTCTCATAAATGTCTTCATTTTTGCACCAAATGAACTGAATTTTTTGAAAATACTTGATAGAAAGTACATGCTAACACTGATCACTTCATGTCTTCATTGATTTTAGGCACCTAAAGTCAACTATTTTTTTTTTTTTAAACCATACCATATACACTTTAAAAGGTACTTAGTTATCTTATTTAAAAATGTAAATTAATTTTTATCCATAGACACTTACTTGTTCTCCATAGCCACACTTTTGCTATTGTTGAGTTTTAATATTTCCTTGACATTTAAACCACTTTTATTCAGCAAAACTTTTTCCGCTCTATGATATTATGTTGCCACCATTTGATAAGAGAGTCACTTAAAAAAAGAGTCAGGAAGCCACTGAGGAAGTGGGGCCTGTGCAGGTCTCCTGCCTCAGTTCTCAGAGCTGCTATTAAGTTGTTAACTTGTTGCCAAGCTCAGCTAAAGGCTGAGCCATAAACATCCTGGAACAACTGCTGTATGAGCATTTATGGACTTTTACTCCCTCCTCATAATTTTGACTCCCTCACTTGCAAATTGGAGCTATCCAACCCCTATATTCCAGATCCCTTCATTTGCAGGGGGGACTACAATGGGAACCATATTTGTACATTTTCACCTGTATAAAACCCTCCCTTTCCTTGTTCTCTTACAGCACAACTGAGGTGGTTGTCTGAATCTAGGCCTCCTGGGTTGTAAACATTTTTGTTCAAATAAATACTTTTTGTTCTTTATTGCAGCCTGAACCTTTTCTTTGGTTAACACTATCCAGGGTAGAAAGCAAAATATAAACCTTCGCCTAAAATGAAGGGATCAGAAGCACCTAAAATTCTGGTTCAAATATCTTTTAAAACCAAGTTCAGCAATGGATTGCTTTCAATGCTGTTCCCAGTGTTATTTCTCCCTCCACACACACACTGCTGGTATGCAAGCTGTCATGAGCGATCAACTTTCTCAACATTTTCTAAAAATATGAGCACACAGTCAGGCCTTAGTAAGTTAATAATGGCAATAGTATTAATAATGTATCATTGCAGGTGGTATTTAGAACCCTACATTCTATAAGCCAACTCAGTAATTCTAGCAGAATAGAGGTTTTATGCAGAATCAACTCTTAGTTATTGTTTTCTAAGACCCGAGACTTGTTTTCTTCGCTCTATGTTTATTTATAGTGTAATAATGCTGAAAAAGCAAAAACACCGTCTGACTCAAGTAACTTTCTGATAGACACAAAAATGATGTCTCAACAAAAACTGAAGGGCAAATGTACCCACAAGTCTGAGGAATTCTATAATTCTACAAATGGCTTTTTGGGACATCATAAACCACAAGAATATGTTTATGTCACTAGAATTTTAGCATGCCATTACCTCTTTAAAATACATATAATTTCAGGGTATTTTAATACATAATTTAAAAAATATTGAAAAGAGAAAAATTTTAGTCCTTTATTTCTCTTTCTGCCTGTCTTCATTTATTTTCCTTCATAACAATGGGTGTAAGTTTATTTTAGGGTAGCATGAATTTTTTTCAAGGTAGATGGTGGCACAGAGGAGCTTGTTTTTCTCTCTCCCCCTTTTCTACTAGACCTTTTATAGGCATCTTCTACTTTGACCTTCCGAGGATCTGGCAGCAAAATTAAGTACATGCTGTTAGTAATTTATGACTGTAGCGATTGGTTAGTGATTGGTTATCCGCAATTGCTGTTAGTGATTGGTTATCCGCAATTGCTAGCACCACCAGGTCAGCTCTGTGTGAAGTGACTATGGAACACTCTGCAGCAGTGCTGTTTTCCGAATGTGGCATGTTCAGTGGAAACCTCCTCATTTTCTACCCCTGGAAACCATTCTCAGAAAAAGCAACTGAATGTGCAAATAAAAATAAATTCAGGTTTTGCTGGTCGCTGTGTTTACGTGTTCGGATCCGAACTTCGAATGCTCGGCAGACACAGTGGCAGGGGCCCGGTTTCTGGTGATTCCCTGGGCTCCCTGCT
The DNA here is from genome assembly GCF_054644295.1 of Miniopterus natalensis. Taxonomy (NCBI): domain Eukaryota; kingdom Metazoa; phylum Chordata; class Mammalia; order Chiroptera; family Miniopteridae; genus Miniopterus; species Miniopterus natalensis. Next base: position 36,431,992 of record NC_142086.1, on the reverse strand, counting down.
GCAGGCTGCTGTTTACCATTGAACAGGGGAGACTGGGTGGGGAGCGAGGACTTGGAAGGATGCGTATTTACTGCTCATTTTGGAGGGAAAAAAGAGGCGGGAGCACAACCCAGAGGGAGAAAAACCATCAAGATAGGAAAACAGAGTGTTTCCTTATGAAAGGCGCCTCGAAATGGAAAAGAAACAGGGGGGAGCCGTCAAGAGTTCATCATTGGAATAGTGTCGTCATAACATGTGCACAATTATTAGAAAGAGAGGAGGGTAGTCTGGTGTTTTGGAAATAGCGACTGAGCACAAAGCGCCAAAGCACGGTGGGCAGGCCCTCTGAGGTTTGTGTCTCCTTCTTCAAAAATTCCACATCGAATTGATGGGTTACACTGGACAATAGTCATTTATGAAGGACTTGTCAAAGCTCCAGGATTTGTCCTGACAACGTGGGCTCCCTGCCAGGGCGCGGGCGCCACCGAGCGCCTCGGGGAGAGGGGCGCGGGCCGCTCCACGCTCAGGCGTCTTCCCCGAAACGCTCGTATCGCATTTATTTAAAGTGAGATGCTGCACCTTCTCATACTGAATAATAAAGTGAAAAATGAACCCTTCTAACATGAGATAATAATGACAGCGAAAGTATAATCTCTGCTGGCCGCGCGTGGCTCAGCGGGGGAGCATCGACCTAGGATCCCCGCGATCGGGGTTCGATTCCCAGTCAGGGCCCAGGCCCGGGTTGCGCGCTCGATCCCCAGCAGGGGGCGGGCAGGAGGCAGCCGATCAATGACTCTCTCATCATTGATGTTTCTCTCTCTCCGTTTCTCTCTCTGAAATCAATAAAGATGTATTTAAATATATATATACATATATATATATAATCTCTATTCCTTATTATTATTACATAATTCCCTCCTTAAATTTAGGTCATTTCCATGTGACAAGCAATAATGCAATTATTACGGTTGCTTTTGTGTTTTTCCCAGGAACACCTTTCCTTTTCTGATAGGATATATCCAGTAATATTACTATTTCACCCATTAATGCCAGAATCAAATACACTGTACTCTATTTACCACAGAACATAGTATCTGCCTTTTTCTTCTTTTCCTCCACACCCCAAATTTCCTGGCTATAATGTCTGTTTACATTTGGGTCTCTCATATTCTTTTCATTTATGAAACACTAACCCAAAAGCTAAGTTTAACTTGCTAATATTACTTTTTCTCTGCCTCAGTCACTTATTTTTTTGGGGGGTGGGCAGGTAGTAAATTATTGAAACCTTTGTAAAAAAAGAAATTATATCTAGATGATGGAAATTTTCCATCAAAATATTTAAAAAGCCATCACTCTTTGTATTCAAGAAACAATCCCGCCATTTCACAGGCTAGCAAATCAGGGCTGAGAGAAGTGTGAGAGCTGCTTTAAGGAACAAGTATTCCTGTTCCCAGCTGGGGCTCCCTTCCAATATAGGGAAGTTTGTTTGACGGCAATTATCCAACTAAACATTTCCCTTTGAGACACACAAGTGCTCGATTAACATTTATTGAATATTGCTTTTTTTTTTTTTTCTTTTTTGGTTTAATGGTTCTCAGCCAATTAAATAGATCAAACACAGAAAAATATAAAAATTAAAAATATATCCATTTTACTACATCCTGGGGTATTTATTTAGCCAACACTTATCGAATACCTACTATATGCCAATATCTCTACTGTGTGTGGAAACTGAAAGATGATTAGGCATCTTCCTTAATACCGAGAAATTCACCAATTAATTATTGAAGAGAAAAATTTATACTGCAATGGGACGAGTGGTATAACAGGAAAAAAGTATCTAGTGCAATGGAAACACAGAAGAAAAAGCCCCGAAGGAAAAAATTTTCATGAGTTTCCAACTTAAGTTTGAGCTTCAAGGATGAGGAGAATTTCTCTAGGCTCAGAGGGGAGTGGGGTGATGGGGTGAATAGATAATTTACAATCCCAGACAAGATCAGTGCTCAGTAAGTACAGGCTGAGTGAGTAAAACAAAGGATCGCATGAGCTGACTATAGACAGTGGTGTGCTGGTAAACCAGCTCTCTGGAGGAAAACAAAAACCCTGATGTGTAGCTATAGTCGATTTATGTGGAATGTATCCTCCCACCATGGCCAATCTCAAACTACCCACATGACATCACTGATCACAGTCAGGAGGAGATGTGCACTTTAGGCACCTGCCAGCCAGGAGAGGCCAGCTCCAGCCCACTGCTGACTGCACAGCAACCCACACATTGCTTGTGGAATGAAGGGGCCTATAAATGAATGAATGAACAAATTACATGATTCCAGGGCAGGGAGCAATATGGTCAAAGGCACAGAGATCTGAGAATTCATTGCCCTGTCAATTAATAGGAAGCTCTGTGAGATGTATCAGGAGGGGAGAATGAAGCTAGGATGCCACGATCTGGGGTCTAACTTTATTCAAAAGGTGGTAGGGCCTCATCAAAGCTTTTGAAGAGAAGGGGTACCATGACTAGATCTATGTTTTATTTTATTTTTTTAAAATATATCTTTATTGATTTCAGAGAGAGGAGAGGAGAGGGAGAGAGAGAGACAGAAACATCAATGATGAGAGAGTCATTGATCGGCTGCAGCCCGCAACCCGGGCATGTGCCCTGACCGGGAATCGAACCCTGACCACCTGGATCCTAGGTCGACGCTTAACCGCTGAGCCACGCCCGGCTGGGCTAGATCTATGTTTTAAAAGCAGCTTTAGTCATCATTCCATGAAAACACCTTTGCTTGCCTCAATGTATGAACACAAACGTGAATAGTTAAATCCTTACAACAATTTTAATATGCAGAACAGCTACAGACTCCCTTTTAATAAAACACAAGTGTAAGAAATCCTTCAAAGTTCTTATTCTGTTGTTGAAAATTATTTCTTTCTTTAATCAAAAGCTTCATTCCTCATGAAGCTTGGAGTCAACCAACAGAAGCCAAACAACTCTGAAGCACAGTATACCTGTGAGCTTAAATGTAAATAATGAAGAAAGATGAATTATATGATGTCTGACTGGCTAAGTCACACAGGATACAAAGAAATTACTTTCAAAGATCACCATGACACCCAACCGTTTTCTGCATTGTAGACTTTATGTTTCATAAATTTGGGCTTGTACAAATACATACATTGCCCCAAATTGAAGTCTTTACTTTTTGAAACCAGCAGGTACATCTCCAAACCATAAACTTTACCTACAAATAAATCTTACCTAGAAATATTGTCAGGTGAGCAAGCAGAGATGCTGGTCTCCATGCTATCAGAGCTGTCTAGGCTCAAAGTATCAAAGGCCTGGTCCTTGTAGCCGTGATCTGGGTAGTGGAAACTGTTCAAGTAGACATTTGATTCAGATGCTGTGCGGTTGTAAAATTCAGAAGATTTCTGCCTTTGTCCTTCACTCATCTGTTGGTGATTATACCCTAAGGAAAGAGCCATAAATATGTTACTGTGTCTCATTTTTCAGTCTTAGATCTTATAAGACTCAAACTAGCAACCCAAAACATCTGCCTATGAAACTTGGCCCTTGGTCTAATTTATTTTGAAGCCAAGAAGATCAAAGAAACAGCATCATGCTCAGTGCAAGCAAGAGTTTCAAAGAAGTGGTCTTGTGAGTGATCTTTTTTTGTCAGTGGATCACTTGACACTTTCTTATGCCATTCCCACATCTCTGCACAACTGAGAATAATATATCAGCACACACAAAACACAAGAAAACCAAAACAGAAACACAATTTAAGGCCCTGAATACTCTCAAAATAGCTGGTTCAAATCAAAGCAAAAAGACTCCTAGTGATAAGCAACAGCAGGGCCTTAAGGCAGTCACCTCTTCAATGATATTCATATTTAAGGGATACTGGATCTGGTCATAAAAGAGCAGGTCAATCATCTCGGCATAGGATTTGAGAAACCTGTCATTCATGCACCAACACTAACACTTTTAATCTGGTTAAGAGACAAATTGTACATTTTTCTCACTTTTTTCTTTTCAATTTCCCTTGTCTGCCAATTACTTATTTAAAACATTCAGCGTCAACAATCCTTTCAATGGTTGTACTCCTCCTAATTACTCTCTCTATATAGTAAGTCCTAACATCATCAATAAGTTCTTGGAACTGTGGTGAAAAGACCATAAGAAAACCAATTTCATCAAAACAGGCTAAATGGTATAAACAAGAGTTAAGTTTCTACGGCATCTCATCAACATTATAACAAAACGACATTATTAGAGGACCTGCTGTACATAGCTGTCTTCTTTTTCCACCTGAACCATCAGCCTTCCACCAGTTGGTGATATCAACCACATGACAATGTAGGAGCTACATCGATAGCAGCAAAGGTGTCATTACTGAGAGGTGTTCTGCTTACCCTGGTACCTGGTTAGCTGCACATTAGGTCATTGGCTTTACTTTGTGTTATTGCTATAGCTTTCTCTCTGGTAGCTGAGCACCATAAATCGAGTTAGTCTTTCCTCTCAATTCTCTATGCACCATACACTGAGGAAGTAAGGGTCATACTGATAAACAAATTCTTCTGTTCATTAAAAAGATGTTGCTCTAGCCAGTACTGTAGTTTGCTATCTTTCTCCCTGAGTAAACTGACTATCAGATCTACTAAGAGTTTACAATTGGACCATTTGAATTTTGTCTCTTTTCTTGTGCTTTGCCTATTTTTCAATAAGGCTTTTAATTGGTAATGAAAGGTCTGAGAAACAGGCAAGAGGGTGAGAGAATACAAGTGATTCCAAACAGCTTCTTCCGCTATTGATTAAACATTTCCATTTAAAACCAGAAGCCACATCCATGATGCAAAGCGTCACACACCAAAGCTTACTGTAGAGTGATTTTAGGTATATGAGGAGTTTTCAACATTAGCATTTGGAGCAGTTTTAGCTATCTAAGTGAAAATATGTCAGTTCAGATTAAGACATCTTCTGGGAAGACAAATCCCCTTAATATAAATTATAATTTTAAATTATAAATACCAACACACACATATATATGTAAAAGCTACATATCACTTAGCTAAGGGAAGATGCAAAATATAAATGCACACCATGAGATTTTAGGCAGACTATCGTTAATTATAGTAATTAACGCATAAAGCATTAAATGAAGCCAGTACAGTCATGAGCGTGGAGCATGTGCCTTTTTTTTTTTTTTTAAAAAAAGAAAGGCAAAATAATTCATTACTCAAATATTTACCTTTGATATCTGAACTTTTAGAATTACTAATTGCTCCTTTTAAAGTGTTTCCAATTACTCATTATGAAAAGGAGGGTGACCAAAAACACCCACCAGCAATTATTTGAAAAGGTCATACATGTATCTTGCCTTATGCTTTCCAAAGAGGTTTGTTGGCAAAGAAAACTTCCACATTGACGCCAACTACATGGATGACATTTTCTTGTTTTACTCTGAAAAAACAAATCCCTAAAAGACAACCATGTAATTTGAAAACATACAATAATTATCTCCTGGGCAATGACATGTGCTGGGCCACAACTTCCACTTTGCCTCCGGTTTTTCATAATGAGGAAAAGTCAATCCCTACGATGCAACTAATACTTCCTCAGAAAAGCAGAAAGGAAGGTGAGTATATTTCTTCTTAAAACAACCCATGCCCTGCTCCTCAGATCTTCCAAGATTTCTTTTCCCCCCCCAAAAGTATTGCAGAATAAGAAAATGAACTTACCACCTTCAGATGAGGCAGACAGTAAATTAAAATGACACAAAATTTTCAGACGTGGGCACGAGGGAAGGCTGTGTGACAAGGTATACTGTGCTAAGGATTGTGCACATAAATTCCCCAGATCACCTCACTATTTGTTGAGGTTTGGCTCTATGTCTCAGAGAATCTTCCATCATTCTGGTGGTAAAATAAGCCTTACATTTTCGTGGCAACTTAAATGAAAAAGCCTGCTGCTAAGGAGCATATCTTTCACAATGCAGGTTTTTTGTTTCCTGCGGATCCAATGTGAACAGAAATGCTCTCTTTGATAGAGCTTCTAAATTTCTCCCAACTGGCAATGCCTTACTGATCACAATGAACTCCACTGTTGCCTGACTTAGACTCCTTCCTCCTGAACAATTCCAAAAACACCAAATTGCCCCTGCTATTACAAATATGGGCATGGAGCTCCCTTTGTGACCCTGGAATTGTACCAGTGTGATTCCAAAGAGCGGGTCTGGGGATTCAAGCTCAGGTCTGGCCATCCAAAGGAATAGGCACTTCTGATAGAGAAAACACCATAGGAGAGCAGGAGAGGGAGGTCACCCTGCTAGGAGGCCCAAGGAGAAGTGCTGGAGCAGCGAAGCAGCAGGAACAGGTGTGCTTTAGCAGGGAGGGCACACCTATGTGCTGTGCATTGTAGAATCCCCATCAATTAGCGTTTGGATGTCATGAAGTAAGGAGTCACCCAATGAATTCATTTTCTCACCTATAAATGGCAACCGAATTAGTGGCTAAATAAAGAAGTGGAATGCATTTACTGTTCAGGGTGGGACAAAGTAAATGGACTGGGAAAAAATGAGGCTTTCCTAACCCCTGGGACTGCTTGCTTGGTTTTTAAGTTGTGCTGCAAGAATAACGTTCAGCAGTGTACAGCAACTAAAAAGTAAAAAGGGCCTTGTAAATGCTTCAAATCCTCCCTATCCAGACAGAAAGAGCTATTATAAAGTGAGACTTGATAATAGCTGAGTCACTAAGCATAGCACATACAAGGACCCCAAACAAGCTAAACTCTCTCCACTACCCAAGAAGAGGCAATATTTTACAGGTGCAAGGTCCATTTATTATTATTATTTTCAACGCCAGTCTCTGTGAATTCTGGCTAACTGGACCTGAGAAGTTCTGTGTGAGTTGACCACTGTGAGATATAGTCTTGTCAATTATTTTCCAAATGTGTGGTATGTACTTTAAATGACTATCTAGGCCTTAATACAGAAAACGAAATGTCTTGAAATTATAACCTATGTTTAAGAAGGTAAAAGGGACCTGTATTTCGGGCAATTCGGCCTTTCATAGCTCACCTGCTGCGAAATTCACTCTTCCTAACAGAGTCCACAGCCGGAAGACGAAGGCACAGGACAAGGCAGGAGTGAGGAGAGTGACAGAGAAGGGGAAAAAGATACAAGATCAGAAAGGATGAACAGAGGACAAGAAACAGACACAACACTTCCAACATGCAGTCATTGACGGTGTTAGTGACCACCCAGGCTGACGAGGCAACATGTTCACATGGTTAGATTAAGCCTGAGCTATAAGAACTCAAGAAGTCAAAAAACCCATTAATGAACTTATGATACATGCATACAGTCAAAAAACATCTGTTCAGGGGAAAAAAGTCTTTCACACACATTGGTCAACCGGAAAACAGGGAGAATAAGACAAGATTATATCTATAAAACAGTTCTTTTTTCCCATGCAGACAGTAACGAATCGTTTTTAAGAGCCGAGGTTTGTAAAATGCCATTCGATTATTTGAAGCAGCGTCCATCACATCGTATAACTCAGTCCTCTAACACCCTACATCGCTACCAGCTAGCCACAGTAACTGCATCTTATTGATTCAGGCCACCGTCCCTTTCATATGAAATAGTCTTAAATGGGATGATTAACTAGGAGCCCTTTACGTCTTTCCACCCTCCCATGTAGCCTGCTTTATTTGTACCCTGCCTTTAGAAAGGAGTGACCTGTTTTACACTTAGCCTATGCACACAAGGCCCGCTCTTTTCTTTATCTGGATCCCGAGTCTTACAAAACAATGCTTCCCAAGCACTCATGTTTCCTGCGTGGTCTGACCTTGTCATAAAAACCAAACCAAACAAAGAGGGTCATGCAGCTGCCTGTGAATGAACGGCAGCTGCACCCAGCACATGTGCACAATTTCCCCCACTGGGTAAGAGGAATAATCATTAGACTAAAAATCTGCCATTGTACAGTTTTAAATCTGATCACTTCTTAAAGATGACTTCACAACGACCTTTCACTATTTGTTGGAAACAGAAACAACACAAAAGGAGGTTGTCATACCTTTCTTGGACTTTCCTGCGTTAAACAGAAGACAAAAGGACAAAGATTTCATTCATTCTAAAGCTTACAAAGCCATAGTTCGCAAGTTGTACAAAAGCCAAGAAGCATTACAACTTTAAGAGCTGAGCTCCTGGGCCGTGTGCCTTCAACTCTGCTCTCAGGGACCTTTGTCTGCATGATTCACACTGTCGGTTCTGTTAAAACAATGCTGATCAAAGGAAGGCTTATACTTACACCACGGTCCTTGACGTATCCATTAAGAACAAGCAGCAGAAAAAATAGTCCATTTAAGTTAATTGTGTAAGTCAAGAAAAATGGTAAGATCTATTAAATTCGATTTAATGAAAATGTGTGTTAGATCTATTTTTTTTTTTCCAAAACCATGAAATTTTACTTGTGTTTGCTCTTTTAATGAGGCCGACAAGTGCTAGTGAAACTGTTCTAAATGAAATTATGATGCAACCCTCCCGGTCACTGTGGGCCACCAGTAGGGGCTCAGTAGAAAACCCTGTCAATTTTACGGTCTGCAGTGACTCTAAGAACTGTGGTCCCCGGCCCCTCCTCCTCTGGTGGGGGAACCAAGGGAGGCAGGTTGGCCTCGCAAGACACATCACATCCAGGGGATCCACACACACGCGGGTCTCTATTTCCTTAGACGCTGTCTCATCGGCACCACAGAAACTCTTTAAGGAACGAACACCACTTTAGAGCTGCAGTAGACTGAAGGAAGACTGAAGCTGCAGTCTTCTCAGGTACAAAAGACCTACCAGTGAGGAACCAGAGCAACAAGATCAAAGACAATAGATTTTACAGAGAGCACGTCCCTAATGCGACCTAAGAGAATCAGTTCAGTTTTCCCATATGAATGGAGCACGGGGATTCCCATTATTTGAGGGGAAAACAGAGGTTAGAAAATATGAGATGAAACATCCCTTCAGGTTCACCTTATTCTCACAAGGGTCGTCTTACACAATAATGTTTGCAGCCCTTATTTTTACAAATCTATCCATTTAGTACAAAGGTCTAATTTTTCTTACTTTCTTTTTTAAGAAAATATTTTTAACATCAAGTATGGTTTTGGGGCCAATCCAAGCTTTGATGTCTTCAGCCAGTGAGGAAAAGTACATTTAAAAAGGAGTCTAAAAATACTACAGAAAAATGCTTCAATAAAAAATAGACTTGACCCATAAATGAACAGTGATAAATGTGAGCCAAAATATACTCATTTATGTTTATTATTTATAAATCATAAGAGTTATTTTTAGCTTATTAAAAAATTATGGTAAAGAAAATAAAAGACTCCGGCTGGGTAGCTCAGTTGGTTAGAGCGTCGTTCGATATGCCGAGGTTGCAGGTTCGATTCCCAGTTAGGGCACATACAAGAAGCAACCAATGAATGCACAACTAAGTGAAACAACAGATCAACGTGTCTCTCATTCTAAAAATCAATAAATAAAGTTAAAAAAGAAAAGAGAAGTTTAATCAAATGTACTTGATTTAACTGTAACTGATTTAAATGTAACATAAGCCTATCCTACATTATAAACCTCTCTTATGACTACTACAGCCTCTATTAACTCTTAAATCACTTCTAGTAATGATTCAAAAACCTCATTCGAGTGATATATATGTATATATACAAAAGTTATACACATACATATACACACCACATATACATACATATATATACATACCAAAATTTATATATTTTTTTCCTTTTTTTTTTTCTGATAGAAAACCGGTGATTATCCCCTGATACCACTGGCCGAGAGGCTGAGCAGTCAGAATGGAATCCCAGCCTGCTGGGAGGGAAGGGTTTCAATCCCACTGGTGCATGGATACTCGTAGGGGCCGCGTACCCACCGCCCTATCAGCCTCCGCATTTACACCCTGGCATAGCTCCATATATTTACCACATTTTATTGAAATTATCTGTTGTGTGTCTTTCTCCCTCACAAGACTATAAGCATTTCAAGGGCAAGGATCATGTTATTCATTTGTACTCTTGGTCTCTAGCACCATGCTTGTTCAAAATCGAGGGCCCATATAAGTTATTGACCTAAATAGCAGTGTTTACACAATAAATCTAATCTTTTCAACAAGATCCTCACGGCTGGAACTGCATAGCAGTAATTTCTTCTAGCCCCATGAAGACTATTTGAGAAACCTGTTATAGATGCAATGCACTTTTACAAAGAAATAAAATATGCTGAGAATCAAAGTCTACCTGAAACCTAACGACCACATAGCATAAAGGCTCAAACCACATTAAAAGGCCTAAGGGAATTCTGTCCTGGGCCACTAGTGCTCTATTTACTGTGTCAGCTCAATGTATCTTTAGCACATGGCTCAACACAGTGGCCCAGTCACAAGCCAGACGAGTGACTTAAGATCTCAGTGGTCTCTTTTTCCTTTATAACTATCAAATGCAAAGGTTAATAATTCTTTAGGGGCCTTTCTGGTTTGAAAATACTATTAAGTTTATGAAGTACAATATTTGAAACATACCAGTCATATATGTGTGTATAGAAAGAGTTGCCTTAGTACAAGTATAACTGTATCTATAAATATAATTATAACTATATATATATAATATATAACTATATATTATATATATATATATATATATATATATATATATATATATCCCTTCCCCCAAAAGGGACACATTAAGAACAAAATTGAGGACTTTGCTTGATGCCCTTTCTAATGATCCTCAACCTTGCTGTCTCTCCCTTGCTGAAGAATCCTAATGCTTAACAAAAGACATCCCATTTGATGTTAAAGCTCCTACCTCTGAGCATCCTCCGAGATTCTGAGTCTTTGGTCATGGTCGCCAGCGAGTGAGGAAGCACACTGCCACAGCTGTTGCTCTGTCCCAGGGGCAAGTGAGCCTGTGAGAACCAGGAGAAAACACTTCAGGCAAACTGCAGCTAGTGGTCCTCCAGGACATGGCCACATCCCTGTTTCACAGCTCCTATCCAAGCACAGAGGGCAGGACAGGAAGGTCTCCCGTCCCGTTTCTGGACGCTCAGTGGTAAAGACCAGTCGCTGTCTACCCCAAGGAGCACCACGGAAGTCTCCACATCACAGCAGCTCCTCCAGTGGCAGCAATTCCAAAATTGGTGGGTATTTGTTCTCCAAAACCACCTTGGAGGGCAGCTCACAGTTCCGCATGCATAAGGAGCAGAGGGCAGAGGCAGGGCAGGAAGGCGTGCTCGGCATGCACAGGACAGAGCAGACCCACCCTGTTCCCATCGACCCCCAGCCATCTAGTGGGCTGGAAGCTGGAGGACCCTATCAGCTCCCCCAGTGGTTCTAGCACGGTCTTTAATAGCAAAACCCTTTATGTAAAATATACTTGGAACACCAGTTTGTGAAATAGATTAAAACAACATGACTCTAAGGTCAAAGGAAGGGCCCCAAAGCCTGTCCCACTCAGAGCCTCCTTGTCACTTGCCTTTCCTCTTCCTGCAATGACCCCTCGGGCATGTCAGCAGAACATGAATGAGGGTTAGGTGTTGGACCACATAGGCTCATATTCCAGCTTCATGGCTGACCAGCTGAGGGCTCTTGGGCTAGTCACTTAGCTTCTTTACACCTCAGTTTTTCCACATGTACAACGGGGATAACAGTTAGTACCTCTACTGAATAGTGTTGCTGGATTTTAAAATGAGACCATCCACATAAAGCACTTAGTTCAGTGTCAGATTCAGAAATGGCTCAATAAATATCTGGTGCTATTACTCCTGTAATCCAGAGCTTATCTGTTCCAATTTCCAGATGTGGGATGCAGCCACGGGAGTCTGCCACATGAATGCCACCTACCACTCGTGGTGGTAGAAAATACCCTGGACCAGGTTCTTTGGTCCCAGAGCGTACAATTCCAAATGTCCTCTGAATAAGATAGAAAATGCAATTTAGTTATAACGTTTGCCCGACAAGCAAACTTAATGGCTTGTTTATTTAGCATTTTCTTTAAGGACTTTGCGGACCCGTAAACATAAGGACAAGGAGTCGCTGAAGGTGAAGCCCGCGGTTCTCCCCATGTCCTACCTTCGGGGCGGTGCTTCTCCCCATAGTAGCACTGCTGAAATGTGGGGATATGGAAGGAGTACTTTTCTTTCGAGGCAAAGTGTCACTCAGATAGAGGCCTTCTTTATGCTGTTTTTTCCTTTCTTCCAGACTTCTAAAGTGCTTTAAATGCAAATGTAAAGCAGAATAGCAAAACTTGACTAATTGAAACAGGTCACTGAAGAAATTAAGAAGTATGCATTCACCAAGACGTTTGGGAATTTTAACAGAATTTTTTTTTTTTTTTCAATTCAACTTATACTTGTGTTCACTAACTGACTTGGGCCGGCTAGCATTTGGTAAGATACACAGGCACTAGGAAGAATTTTTTACTGAACCTAGAAACAAAAGGAAAAAAAAAAATCCACCTTTCACTTTCGTAGTTAGTGCCTGCTGCCCTGGGGCCTCAGGACAACTTACAAACGATTATGATGGTCGCCATGTGGATGGCGGAACAGCCAGTGGACAGAGCAAGTAAGCAGTTTCTCCCTTTGTCTGTCTGGACAGTTCTGTGTGGTGGCACAGATCCCAGTGTGAGGAGGACAAGAAAAGGGGGGAGAGGAAGACGAAGAGAAAGAGGGAGTCATCAGGGGAGCTGTTTTAAAGCTGGAAAAATATTTCAATCACAGAAACACACTCCAAATCGACATAACGTTTCCATATAAGGCATCCTTCTAGGTTACTCTTTTATTTAGAAAAGATCTTGGCCAAGAAGCCCCTATAATAATCCCTCACATAAAAAAAAAATCCTCCTGTTGACTATTTCTTTTTATTTTCAGATTCCTAAGGCAAAATTTTGCCAACTTGAAATTTATCCAAATTTTTCTTGGCTTCTCAAAAAAAAATGTCTTCAATAGTAAAGTTATTTCCTAATTAAAGTTTCTCTAGGTTTGATCATTTTTATACTAAGCTGGGACTTTTGAAATATGGAAAAATTAATGTGAGTTTGAGTTACCAAATTTATTCTTCTTCTTCACACGGGTCAATCATGAAAAATATAGGCATTTTAACATTACCATTATCTACTTATATTAGCTAGAATTTATTAACTTAACAGTAGTGGGGATATATAGTCCTTTAACAAAAGGTAACAGATAGTAAAGGTACCTTCAAGAAATGTAAGGGCTGGGCATAGCACAGTAGGGCTTGATCGCCTACTTTGGGGATCTAGTGTCTCCTAGTAACTCCTTAGGATCTCCTGCTGCCAAATTCACACAGGAATTTGATTATAGTTGAAAAGAAGCTCAAAAATCAGATTTTTAAAAAAATACAAGCACAAATATGCACTGAATATAGTTAAAGGAGGGCAACATTAAGAATAATAATTTTTTTAAAAAGTCTGGTCAATGTAAACTATTGTTCTATGGACCAAAAGCACTATTTGTGGGGTGACCTTGGACAAGGTATTTACTACACTAAGCCTCAGTTCCCTAAATGTCCATATGCAGTTAATTCTTATTTCATGGGATCATTAAAGAGAAGAAATGAGATATATATTTGTAAAATGTTTAGCAAATTTTGACACATAGCAAGGGCATGATGTCTATTATTATGGTTTCAATAATGTGTAAAAACATGGGTGTTGACACAGCAACTTTCTGTACCAGGGATTTTATGGAAATTATTATTATTTTGAAAAATACCTGAGAGGAGTTGCAATATTTTGGTTGAGTGGAAACTGAAGCATGAGCATATAAAACTAGCTCAAACATATCAAAAGTTAGGAGAGGAAAGTCAAGGTCTCAAACTTTACAACACTCCCAACACCCTCAGGACATACTAAATGTCCTTTAAAAAGAAAATCGGCAAAGGAGTCTACACCTTGTCTTTTAAAAAAGTTTCCTTGCAAAAGCTGAAGATTCTCAAACTCTGAACACCGGTTCCTAATTACCTGCTGCTCCTGCGGCTGCTGCCTTCTGTGTTTCTTAGCTGGTAGTGGAGGAGGTGTGTCATTTAAAGGGAAGGGACCGACAGACGGAGCCATGACTTCAGGCCAGGGGGCTGATGGAGGTTGAGTGACAGGATGAGAAAGAGTAGAAGGAAACATAAATCCAGGACAGACAGGTGATCTTTGCTTTAGAGGAGAAGAAAAAAAAAAGTATATATGTGTCCATGTAAAATGAAAGAATAATGACAAAGAAATGAAATCAATAATCTGATTGTTCTATGTTCTTCTATTTTAATCAAGAAGTCACAAATGAGGGGCTGTATCTTTCCATTTAGCTTCTTGTTAAAACACCAACCTGCAACCAATTTAGATCAGTAGAAGGTGTTTTCACTGACTATTATTTGCCCCTTTCCAGATGTTTTAAGAAGGCATAACATTTAAAAAGTCCATACTGCAAAACATAATAGAAAACAAAATCAAACTGGAAAGGTGATTCAAGCCAACAATTTTAGAAAGACTTTTGATTTTTAAGAAAACTTGATCAGGTTAGAATACTCAGATATAGTTTTTTGCTTTTTTTAAAACTTTCTTCTGGTAGTCCACTCTGTCCCATATAGTTCACGGTTTCTAGTATTATAATCATTAGACCAGTGCCCCCAAATGGGTATGTTTTCAAACTCAATATCACTTTGACCCTCTGGTCAACCAGACATATATTTGTGACAAATGCCCTCATTTTCAGTTAACCAGGGTTAATTTCTGACACGAGGAAAGCAGTGAATGAATGAAATGTCATGCCAACACACCTCTTTATTTTGTGGCTGGCTCACCAGGACAGCTGTGGTAGGCCCAGTGGCAACAGCGTCAGCATCAGCAGGGAACTGAGTGGAAGGGGATAGATTCGTGGAATTGCCACATGGCTCATTAATTTCATTTACACTGATATAGCCCTAAAAGGAGGAATTTAGAAATTAAACACAAAGAAAGCAAAAGCTGAGGCATGCGAGAGTATTAATGCTCTAATACAATGGAGTTAGCTTAGAGCGGCACAGCCAGGTATCTGTGGTATTATCAAATGTTTCATCAGCAATTAAAATGGAATTACAGCGCTTAATCATGAAAAATGATATTCCAAACATTAAAAATAATTTTTTTTCTGGTGAAATCAAGATGACTATATTATAAATAACCCAACATCTTAGATTTTGAAATACCCAGTGGTATCAGCATTCATTCTGTTGCCTGAATGAGGTTGTCACTACACAACATTTAAAATAATCACACACGCACAAATCTGAGATATAAAATTGACACTGTAATCACTCACTCTCTATTTCAAGAGCCTTTTCCACAAATCTTTATTTTTAGATTTTTTTGCTCCGCTTCTGTTTCCTGACAAACAAAAGTGTGAGTGAAAGTGGGCTGAGGGCTACTGGTTTTTGCTCTAAGACATTTATAAAACAGTAATTATTTGTAATGGAATCCAGCTTTTAGGCATCTCGACTAAATGAGAATAAAAATTACACTTGTCCTCTAGTGAGCTTTTCCTAGCAAGACAAATGTGTACACGTGCACACACACACATACACACGCGCGCACACACACACACACCCTTTAAGGTGGAGTTGCAACTTGAGGGTGTTTCAGTTCAAGGCAGCTTCCCCAACTCCCAACTCTATCCCCAGGACACAGAATTTCCAGTTACTTTAAATTCAATGATTCAGTTCTGGCTTCAGCATAAATCAAAGTCTATCACCTTCAAACTCCTGCATTTATATTTGAGGAAAAGGCACTTGTAAATTTTCATGGAAAGTAATTGTACAGACCAATCATGATTTTCACCACACCAACAAAGTAGTACGAAAAAAGAATAGAGTATAAAATAGCATCTTTTTCAAAGGTAAAATAGTGTTAAATTTAACACTTAGGTTGTTGTGTTAGCCCACCAATCTTTTAAAAAAATGGCTCCAAGAAAGGCAAAGTATCCTTATGCTGATGAAGCAAAAATTCCAGGTGAGAAAACAAGGTTTTTACTGAGAATTTTTAATTATGACAAAGTAGAGAAAGCTGGGATTGACTGTTCGTAAATCAGAGTTATCAAAAGGCTGCTGAATTAGTCTCGCACTTCAGATAGAGGCAATGGATACTACATAAAGTTTTATAGGATTAAATTGAAAGGAAGTGGATAACTGGGTTGTCAAATTTCATTTTATCTTTGACAGTGAATCAGAATGAAGAGTAACAACTCTGAGTTTTTCTTTCACTCAGTTGATAGTAGAATGTTTCAAAACCAAGGTTTGATTCCTTATGTGAGTCATAGACCATAAAACCTAATTAGGTAATTAAAAAATGTATGATGCTTGTCAAAAGTAGGACTTGTTTAAGGGTTAGATATAAATTCATTAGTCCTCGAGAATGAGAGAAGAGAAAGAGAGAGAGGGCAAGAGAGTCAGAAAGAAAGAAAGGAAGAAAGAAAATCAATACATCTTGTGAGTCAAGTTGGTTTGGCCCATGAAAGCTACTCAATAAACATGAGTTACAGACATGTAAAAATAATCTAAAAGCCAAATGGCCTTTTGACACCAGGAAGTCTGCAGAGAAAAAGAACAACTCATTAATAGAAAAGGAAAGATTTTATTCTTCTACTAAGAGATAAAGAAACCTTGGAGCCTACTTAACTCGTTAGGATGCCACAAGCCTTCAAATTCAGTGCGCCCAGAATCAAACCACTCGTCTTCCCTCTTAAGCTCATTCTTACCCCAGTCCTCTCTGTCTCAGGAAAAGGTGCTCCCTGCCCATGTCCACTTCATTATTCAAACTGGAATAATGACATTACTCCTGACACCTTCCTTAATTAACTTCATCCCCACATTCAGTCTATCAACAGGAACAGTCAACTCTGGTTCTAACATATATCTGCAGCCAGCTAATTCTCTCCATTTCTGTGCCACTACTTGAATCCAAGCCACCAGCATCTCTAGCCTGCACTATTGCACCCTGGTTTCCTGGCATCTCCCCTTCCTCCTCACAATCCAGTAGAGCAGCCCAGGGTGATCTTTAATGAATGGACATCAAATAATGTCACCTCCCAGCTTAAAAGCACTCAATGGCTTCCCATCCATGTAAAATAAACCATGTTTCGTTAACATGGCTCACAAGACCTGGCCCCGGCCCACCTCGCTGACATCATCTTATCCAGCTACACTACATTCACAACCACCCTTTGTCCCCTGAATCTGCCAGCTCCATGTTCTGAATAATGGCAGAGAAGCTATGAAACTGAATGATCAAATAAAGCATTTGTAGAAATAGTTCACAAATATGCCTGAGGTACACATTAAGCACACCTGTTATATGATGAACATTTATTTCACATACCGATACACACACACACAAAACACTTTCTGTGTAGGAATTCTTTTTTTTTTTTAATTAAAAAAATATATATCTTTATTGATTTCAGGGAGAGGAAAGGAGAGGAGGAGAGAGATAGAAACATCAATGATGAGAGAGTCATTGATCGAGCCCGCAACCCGGGCATGTGCCCTGACCGGGAATCGAACCCCGATCGCCTGGATCCTAGGTCGACGCTCAACCGCTGAGCCAGGCCCGGCTGGACTCTGTGTAGGAATTCTTAACTCTAATGTCTTTTTAAAAGCAATTTATAAAGAGAGGGGCTGTTATGCAAATTTTTATCCAGAAGCAAGTTTTTTCTTTTGCTTTTTGGGGAAGAAAAACATAAAAAAATTTTCTTTCCTAGTCAAGCTTACACTTTTCCAAATGAGAGTTAAAATAGTCACCGTTGTAGCTGTGTAGCTCTATAAAAAGATATTTGGGAAAGAGGGTAACAGGGACTCAGGGAAGATGGATGTTTGGGATAAAGAGTGTGTACAGCTTAATGTAAATAGCATTTTTCAATATAGATGGAAAACAGCAGAAATGACACTGGGAGCAAAAAAGAGATAGAGAAAAGAAAGAAAGCAGACTATTTTCTCGAATGTAAAAGGCATTTTCATGTTTTAGAGGACTTAGAAGAAAGAGAAAGTAAAACAGAGGAGAAACTGAGACAGGAAATTACAGGAAGGAAAGAAGAGAATTTAAGGCTAGTTTTGGTATGGATCTTAAATTTTTTGAAACTCCAAGTTAATCCACAATGCCACTGTCAAGTAAAGTATGAGCACATACACACACACACACACACACACACACACACACGCACGCACACAGAGGGAATTTGCATAAGACACAAAAATAAACCCTTAAACTCTCAAAGAATACATAATGGATGGCAGGAAAGCTTTCAACACATGGAGTGTTTTCCTAAATCATTTAAGCTCATGTTTTTCCTACTCAGCTAATCACATAAAACTGAGGTACATCTCTTGATGCCTAAGGTGGTATGAGTGAACATGTAAAATCATAACTTACCTCTTTTAGAGTATTTGGATTGACAGGAAACCCTTTCCCCCCAGAGAGGCTGGAGTATTTCTTTTCCAAATTACAAAGATTTTCCTTTTCCTGAAGGAACACAAAATCTATTAAGTTTAGTCGACCTTGCATTTCCCTGGTGACTAATGATGTTGAATATTTTTTCATATGACTTAATAACTCTTCATATATCTTTTGTGAAATGTTTTTATTCAAGTCTTTGCCTGCTTTTTAAAAAATATTATTTACTGTGTGGTTTATATGTTATTGAGTCATAGGAGTTTTTAATATATTCTGGATACAAGTTCTTTGTCATTTCCTCTTTAAGTCTTTTTTTCCCTCTTTATCCCAAGGCTATGAAGGGGCACTTGTACTCCTATAATTTCTTCTGGAAACTTCATCACTTCAATTTTTAAGTTTAGGTCTATGATCAGTCTCAAATTGATTTATATGCGTAGTGTGAGGGTGGGTGGAGAGGTTCATTTTCTCCTTGTTGACCCAGTTGACCCAGCACCATTTGTTGGAAAGACTTTCCTTTCTCTACTAGATTGTCTTCAAGCCTTCGTCAAAAATGAACAGACATCATATATATAGGTCTAATTCTGGACTCTGTTTGTTTCCACTGATCTATACAGTGTATGTCTTATTTGTATGCCAGCACCACACACACAAGTAGTCTTAAATATTACAGCTTTAGAGTAAACCTTGAAGTCAAATGGTATAAATTCTCCAACTTTGTTCTTGCTCAAAGCTGTTTTGGCTATACTACGCCCTTTGCATCTGTATTTACAGGTAATTCTCATTTTTGCATAGCTGATGTTCTATTACGTTGTCATGAACAGTAAATTAGTGAACGCTGAATTAGTGAACACTCTCATTCCTAGGGGAATGATCAGGCTGGGTTCCTGTGAGCCTCTGGTCACAATATTTTCAGCAACGTATTGATCAATACAAAACTTTTATTTTATGTGTGTTTCTGTATAAAAAGACCTTATTTAATATATAATGATGATTCAATAACATTGAACTCACAGCCAACAGCACTACAATTGATGCCTGAATGAGACTTATCTAATGCAAGCATTTCTGCCATGAGGCACATCGCCGCCTTCTGTACTAGGATCATTGGATAGTATTTTAGCACTGTGCTTGTGAACCACTTCACATGGCAAAATCACCAACAAAGAGCACAAAAATGGGAAAATGTGGTACTAAATAGTCCACAAAAAGGACACTCGCTTATAGTATAAAAACTGAGCAAGAAGGCGGAGGGTCGTCTTGTTTAACCTCAGCATGGAGTGTGCATGTCCAGTGACTCAGAGTTTTCACTGCTCTGTGCATGTCCACGAATGACTACACAACAACTATTAATTTGGAGGTTACAAATCAATTTTTGCGAGGAGGCAAATTCACAAATACAGAACCTACAAATAATGAGGATTGACTAAATTCTAGCATCAACCTATCAATCTCTACAAAATGTCTGTTGGGGTTTTTACTGGGATTGAGATGTATCTATAGACCAATTTGGGAAAATAAAAATCTTAATATTTGTGGACCTCAATTTTTACAATAGAATTATATTTCATATATTTTTAATAACAAAATGGTATTTCTCCGAGGGTGCTTACCCATTTTAAAAAACTTCTCCCTTTTTTTTGTGCTAAAATTTCAGAAACCACTTAAATACTACATATTAAACTATATGATTTAATCTGTGCCTTTTGACTACTGTGCGAAAGGGTAAAACGGTGGCGGGGCCGCTCATGGTGCGAACGTAGGGTTCACCCCAGAGCAGGGCACAGGGGTGGGAAACGCAGCTCCGCTCAGGGGTCGGTGGGTGCTGAGGAAGCGAGAGCAGAGGAGCTGCCGGGGGTCGGCGTGGGCCACAGAGGCACCTCGGGTGAACCCATGATTCTATACAAGAGACCAATTTTTCTGTCTCTTCTCGAACTGAAAATAGCTAAAATGGGGATACCCCAGCTACATTTCTTCTAGGTGGGGCCATGGTGCAGCCTCATACTTTAATGCATGATGCTGGATTTGACTGTTCTCCTGCACACCATTCTCGGTCCCTCTCATATTTTTATGATCCCAAGAGTGACATTCCTCGGTACTGGCCGGCACGCCAGGCTCAGGAGGGAGACTAGCGCCATCAGCTTTAACTTCTGTTGACTTATTCCTGAAATTAGACTCTGGCCATATCAGGAAGTCAGGCTGAAGTCTGGGCAGAGGAATCCCTTTCCGTGTAGTCACTTGAGGGGCTGGGATGTGGACGCGGTCCCTTTGGTGAGAGTGATCTTGCCGTCCACATGGGGGTGTCTACCCTAGCCAATTCAGCTCAGCTAAATGCAAGGTGGCATTCGCCAGGAACACCCCCACAGAAAGAATTGGAGTTTGAAACTCCAGAGCAGCAGAGCCAATATGTTTGACAGCCTTAAAAAAATAAAAAAATAAAAAGCAGAACATGTTTTAACCTGTTTGAAGAAAAATATGATTTTTTTTTACAAAAACAAAAAATCAGAAAACAGACAGATTTTCCATAGTTGGGATTTTCACACTGTGGAAGAAACATGAAGAAAATATCCTTGCTTTACTCTGAATTGCAGTCATTCTCAAAACATCAGCTTATTAATGTGGAGGATTGAATAGAATTATGTATTAAAAAGTCTTCCTTAAATTACAATCCACTGCTCACTATTAAAAGGCACTTGGTTCGAAGGAAAGGACTTTCCCCAAATTGGAGCCTGTGTTTTACTGCAGACAGTGCTGGAAGGGAAATACTCACTCTCTGCAGCATCATTATTAAGTTATTCTTTTCTTTCACAAAGTGGTCTTGTTCTCTCTGGGCCTGCTGGACAATGTGAGAGGCTTGCTTTTTCAACGCGGAAATTTTTTCCTAGAGGGAATAAAGATGATCACAAAAAGATGCACATTAGACATGCAAAGGTTTGCCAGTCTGTCCTGGAAACGAGAGAAAAGGTGTTTACAGCTGGAATAACATTTTCATTGACGGCTGGCAGTGATGATCACCCAGGGGCAGTTTCTTTGACATGCCAAGCTCGTGGCTTTTCCTTACCTAAGTTCAAGTGATTTAAGATCTATTTGAGGAACCCAGAAGGCAACAGGAAATCCTGTTTTAGACTATAAATGAATTTTTGGCATCATCTTGGGAGACGCCTCGTGGAAAAACAATGGAGTTTCTTATTTAAACTGAGAGCTTAAGAAGTCACCTTCTCCATTTTCCCTTCCTTCAGTTTTTTGGGGTTTAGTCCAGAGCACTGGGGTGTGATTCCAAATTCTGAAACAGCTGAATACTGGGCTGGACATCTGGGGGCTCAGGGATGGGTGCAGTCAGCGAGGTATTATCAGCATGGCATTATCGGGCTATTTCTAATGGTGACAAGCCATCAGCCAGCTTTGGGAACTGACGAGCAATGGACAGAGAGTTTCCCAACAGACTTTGTTCATACAATTATTCTGAATCTAGTTACTATGATTGCAAAGGGAAGAAATTTCAAACAAATATCTAAATTTCAGATTTTCTCTGCCTTGGTTTTCACATAGAGAAAAAATTAGATATTGTTTATCAATGCATCCAAAGCATCAAGTAACAATGACTGGACCATGTACGTTTGCTAGTTGAAAGCACCATTTGGCATATAGATGGCAGGCTCCATAATCTGCCAAAGGTGATACGTAGACAGGTAGATGGACATACGCTATAGCTATGTTAGTGATTATAGCTAACACAGTGAGGGGTGTATTATGATTTTTGCATTGAATGACACCTGACGGAAGTACCTTTCTGGTGACAATGTTGCGTTGATATTCAGCCACTTCGCGCAAGAGCTGCTGGGTGAGGTTCTCCTTCTCCTCATCTAGACGGCTCTCG
Source organism: Miniopterus natalensis (assembly GCF_054644295.1). Taxonomy (NCBI): domain Eukaryota; kingdom Metazoa; phylum Chordata; class Mammalia; order Chiroptera; family Miniopteridae; genus Miniopterus; species Miniopterus natalensis. The sequence goes on along the minus strand of NC_142086.1, from coordinate 36,409,649 downwards.
TGCTCGAGCTGCTGGAATTCTAGGTCTTCAAAGTGTTTGCTCTCCACATCCAGCCGGTCGGCATCCTTTGGAGAAAAGCGAATGAAAACAAGACATACCAGAATGGCTGCAGCCTTTTAAATGTGAAGGAAAAAAATATTAAAAGCAAACAGTCCAAAATATCTTTCCAATTACAACACTGAACGGGGTTAGAATATGGCAATCCTCTCTTTTGGAAATGAGCCCCCAGTGCAGAGACTATTGTTGGAATTGGAAGGGACTTGGGGGAGGGGATGGGGGACACTTTTACTTCACCACTGATTTTAGACTGCTTTGTGGGTGTAGAAATTCTTGCTTCAGATCTGCTAGGTGGTTTTAAAATGGATCACAAAGTATACAAATAATTCAGTAAATAACTTAAACATTATCTGTGGACCAAAGGTGTGACATAGTCTCTTGAGAAAATTCCTATTTTTCCACAAGTTTTCAAATTAAATGAAAGTATAGTATAGAGATTGAATTCAAGATTTCAAAGTTGTTGACTATAAAAAAAAAGTTAGCATATATAACAGACCAGAGGTCTCTAAGAGGAAGACACACAACACAATTCACTAAGATGTGAAGAGGAAATATTAGAGCTTCTTTATATTTAATCTTACTTTTTCCTTTCCTTTTATAATTTCTCAATAAATGTTCTTTAATGTACATACTGGTAGAATAGTATATGTACATTATTTAAAATAAATATATATTTTTGAGGACACATAAGTATATGTATGATCTATATAATATATACAGGCATGCATGCTCACACAATTTTATTGAAGGGGAATATCATCAAACATATTTGGAGATTGGGGTTCTTAAACTGGGTTTCTGTGAATCCCTTAAAATTGTTTACAAACCTTTGTAGTGGAAAGAATGGAACTACAGCTCTCATCAGACACAAAGAGTGACTCAAAGATTACATTCTAGGACTCTGGAAAATCTTAAGGACATTTAAGAAAGATCAGAAATCATAAAAATCAGATGATCTAGAACAGACATTCTCCAACTTAGGAGATGCCTGAGGACAAGAATGAATTTGTATCTCTGCAAAAATTGGTTTGTGTTGTATAAATTATTCTCCAATCTACTTTTTAAAAAAATACTCACCCCTTTACTTTTGGAGACTGTGACAGAACTATAAATGTAGTATATATAGATTTTTAAAAATATATAATTTATAAATAATCTATGGCCAAAAAGAAGAGGCAGCTGAACTAGATGGCTCACAGCTCTACAAAGGCAAAAGAGCCAGGACATTTTCCCCCCAATCAAAACATCAAAAAGAGTTGGAAAAATAAATATATGATAAATTAGGTCTTTATCAGTATTTAACTCCATGCACCTCCTGGTTTTTATGTAAATGATGATAAATGAAATCTTTAATTTAATTTAATGAAATACATTTCTATTTTATGGAATGAATTTTATTCTGGGAATGATTCATAGAGATATTAACTACCATGTAACCATGTAATTAAAACCAACACTAGAGCAACAAGGTTATTATGTCAACACAGACAGCGTATTCTCAAAGCTTAAGAGCAGGAAAAACAATTTGAAAAATTTATCATTTAAAACTTCTTTACATTTTAATTGGCCGGACAAAATGTGGTTTTGGTTTCAAGTTATTAGCTGACATTTCAAGTTTCTCAGACATTTCATGCTTATAATTTCTAAAGAAATTAATGAATTCAGACCAAATCTAGTCACTACTGAAGGAATTAAGAGAGAACTCAAGTATTACATCTTGAAACAAAATACTTAGTCTTGCAGCAATACATTAGCTGATATATTTATTCATACAGGCATGCGCACTCATTTTTAAGGTCTTTCCATTAAGCTTGGTTTGTGTCTAAAAGTTACTGAGATAAAAATTTAATAAACTGTTTTTTCAGTTTATAAATAATCTACACTCAAAGTAGATATATGGCTACAATATATACAGTATGCTAGTGGGTCCCTCACTCCACATCTGGTTAACATGCAACATGTTATTTTAACCGCACGAAGGTCACAGAGTCACTAATTTATTTGTAGTAAATATTTAAACCACTGCATGACAATAATAGTACACTAGGAAGGAAACTTGAAAACCAGAGCTAAACTCAGCACTCAGATTCCACGGGTGTAATCATCTGATCAAGTTATCTAAACTATTAAAATGCGTGTATATAAACTTAGACTGTGAAAGAAAAACAACTTGGGAGGGGGAAAAACCTTTAAAAGCTATTAGATAATAAGAATTCAGGGGCTGGAATTTGGAGGCAGGAGTTGTTGCACTGAGCACAGAAAAATATACGCAGGAAGCTCAATGCCAAGCGTGTGATAAATTGAATTAGAATGCGAGCTCCACCTCACTGCTGAAAGAACATTACAAAGCTCTACCGGCCGGCACGCTTCAAGGCCAGGTGGGGAAGGCTCACTAAAGAAAATTCAATGCAATTCCTTCTTTTCTTTCCAATAACTTTCTTGAGAATTTGGATGCATAGTTTACACGTAGATTTTTATGTTTTCTTTGCCTTGCAGAGGAGGAAGAGAGCAGATGTGGTAATGCCAGGAGAGATTAAAGTAATGATCTCCTGACAGCTCAAAGCCAAGTCCAAAAGCAAATTTAAATGGCGCCCAGGGTTTGTTCACATTCTCGCATCTTATGTGCTGTGGTCAAACACTTTCACTGCACGCTTTTGGAATTTGGATGGTACATCTAGCACAACCTCCTCATTTTATATAGGAGAATATGGAGGCCCATCGAGGTGGAATGACTTGTGCAAGATTAGATTATAAACTGATTGTAGAGTTACTGACAAAAAAGGGTCTCCTAATTGAAGATATCACTGAATAAATTTTTTTTTTTTTTTTTAAATCAAGGGACTAAAATCAACCAGGCAGCTGAGTAAACATCAAAAGCACAACAAATGTCCTAGCCAGGTGTTGCTTGCATTTAATAGTGGAACGTATCCTGGCAAATTTAACTTCAGCTTTCTTTTCCACACTCCTCCTACCCCAGGGAACAATTCGATTGGTGAGCCCGTATCAACTACATACTACCGCAGGCCATGAAACATCAGATGAAAACTAATCTGACTCTTCAAGCAATGATTTAGAGGTAAAAAGCCCAGTCGTAAGTGCAGTCTTGTATACACAAACTCATTCTACAGTTTCAGCTTAAGTATTTGAGACAACAAACAGGTCAAGAAAACGATGTTTCTTTATTTTTAAATATTCCTTTATTTTTAAAGTTTGCATAACTTGCTGCCTAAAGAATCTTGTTGTAATAAAGTCAGCTTCATTGAATCTAGTTAAAATGCCTCAGGGAAACTTTGTGAAGTGGCATTCTGAAGTGTTTGAGGTCCGAAGGGACGTGAACTGTGATAACACAGCGAAGTTCCTAGTATGAATGGACTTCTTGTGAAATAAGTGAACTTTTTACTGATTGAGCCAAGGGACTGGTGAAGAGTTACTCTGGTCTTTATTCCTGAAAATCAGAATTAGTAGACCTCTTACTATCAAGTGAACCGAAGCTACCACAAGCCAGTTTCTCTCCTACAAAAAGGGGTTTTATGATAGGAATATTACACTCTGCTCAGAGAGGGAGAGGAAGGAATCTTTGCCTTCAATTAGTGAAATAGGCTGTCTGCATCATTTCCTTTCCTCTTCTGAAGTCAAAATCTTTAGAACATGTACAAATTTATGAGCTCCTCTATAGAAGCTAGATGGAGCAAACAGCAATTGTATCAACCTGAGTTCAGGTTATTAATAGAATTACCAATTTTTATTTGAAGCGATGTTTATAAAAAATACAAACAATAACTGCATAACTAGAGGAAGCAAAGAACAAACTATACAACTATGCTGCTGAAATTGCATTATGACTGTGTAAAATCTTTAGTCATAAGTAGAGTTAAAAAATATTAAACAACTATAAAAATCAGTTTCCTGATCTCTTTAGTGAACTGGCATAGACACAAATGACAAACTAAAATAGTTTTAGAAATACTGTCTTTTTCTAATCATTTTAGCACAAGATTTCCAGAGAACGGTGACATTAAGAAGTTTTATCTTCTTACAGAAAATTTAGCTGTACGCAATAAAATGAAGAGGAAGAAACAATGTTGGAACTTTCTTTGGTCCAACATTGAAAGAAATAACAAATATTAAAACTGTTATGCTGCAGTTCAACTTGTCTGCATTCAGTAATCTTTATTAAGATGCTTTCAACCTCTGCAATATATTGAAAAGTTTAAACTAATTTTTCAAAACCTAGATCAGATATTTTTGTATTAAAGATCATCTTAAACATTTTTAAGGGTGGGATAGCTTAACTTATTTTTCAACTTGCCCATTCCCAAGAAGGTACAGACATAATGATATGAATGAAACGAAACTTCTTTTCTACTCACTTGGGATCATAAATTGTTAGCCACGCAGGGCTAATTACGATTACATGATTCCTTTAAAAATCCAAGACTCTAATGAATGGGTCACACTTTATCTGGGTGGCTGTTTAGAGGAACAGCCCTATTGTCTATGAACTAAGGAGTGGCCATGCCAGTGACTGTGAAACCATCCCCATAGGAGACCCTGTTTTCAGAACGTGGTCGTGCTCAGCACTGCCACCATCAAGGATCAGTGAATAATCTGGTAAAGTTCAACTACAAGGTCTATGCTGCACTAAGTTTTTAAAAGTCATGAAATGCATATAGAAGCTGTTGAGGGCATTAGTATTGCCCTGCACCTTGGGTCTGGGCATTTCACTGCTGTGATCGTGCTTGTGAGTTCAATGTCACGAAGAAGTAGAAAGAAAAAGAAAAACAATACGATAAGCGGTGGTGGGGGGCAAATCAGAGAATAGAATAATTTTTGGACAAGAGTATAGAATCAAGCTAAAAAAGATAAAAAAAATTCAAGGGCAAACAGTATTCATGATACAGCACAGAATGGGGAGAAGATGTCAGTTGATCTAAATGCTACAAAATCTTGGTGATGGTTACATGTCAGGAATTGCTCTCTGGTTACAAAGAATGACTCCAGAAATGTATTTACATTCTCAGTTGGGTGAAGGAGTCTAAGAAGGAATTTTTTAACTGATTAGCATGAAATAATATATACTGTCAGCATGCATATTTCTATTTAAAAAGTATCGAATGACCGGAACTTATGCAAATTTATAGTATGTGGAGAAGGAAGTCAGTAAGTGAAATTTAATGAAAAACAAACCTCTATAAAAAAATAAAAACAAACAAAAAAATAAACCAAACCAAAACAAAAAACAACTGGCACATTCCTGTTTGCTACTGACCCTCTTCAGTTGCTGCTGTAACTGTTCCCGCATGGACTCAGGACAAGTGTCCAGCTGGGTCTTCTGCTCGGAGTAAAGCTCCTGAAGCCTCTCTAGTTTTTCCCTTTCAGCATCAAGCTTTACCTTCTCCTGAAGTTCAGAAATCAGAAAATAGAAGAATAGCAATTACCTTCACACCCAAGGCGTTAGTGAACATTTTCCAAGGATAACACGACAAGTATACACAAACTCTAGATACCCTATGAACATAGAAACATAGGTTAGTGACTACGATAAGGGGGTGTAAGTGGAAGTAGACACAAGGGACCCCATTTCTGTATTCTCAAAACACAATCTACCTCCTTGAGTACTGGCAATGACCCCCATCCTTCCTTCCTTCCTGCCACCATGTTACAAAGGCCAGGAAGCAATGGTAATGTTGGTTAATGGTCAACAAAGAACAAAAGCAATGTCAACCGAATTCATAAGACAGCCTTGCAGAGTCACCTGGCAGAGAGCCAGACAATGAAAAGCAGGCATTTCCTTCAAGCACTGTAGTAGTCCAGTTTGCTCAAAGCATTTCTTAAGCACACTTTGGAAACTGTTAAAATTTTGTTCCCATGTCAGAGGTACATTAGACCCTCTGGGTGATACCCAGGTCATCTTAAACGTATCTAGCTATCTGGTAAACCCCAGAGCTTAAGCAATTAGAGAATCTGACTCCAAGGACAGCATGTGATCCAGAGGCTGAGAGGGCCAGTAAAAATGCAAGGCTGACCACGCAGCGAGAAGAAGGTCTATCAGGCAGCTCAGAGATGCTGAACATGCGACATTCACTGTGGAGATAAGAACTTCTCTACAATGACTGACATAGAAAAATAAGTGAAACCTGGACTGTGAAAAAAGAGGAGAGGACAATACCCAGGAGCCAGAGAAGAGAAAGGAGATCACACTAAATCTCTGCTCAGTCACACACTCCAAAGTGACCCCAAAAGGCAAATCCTGTAACACAGTGATTACGAGGCCTTACGATGCCACCTCGTAAACAGACAAAGCTTCAATCTCTGTAGCGCCGGTCTTCCCAACTTGCGTTCCCTTTATGATACTCTGAACCCTTGAAGCAAATTGTAGACCTGATTCTCTCCTTGTGTAACACTCTTGGACTAAACAGAAGCACTTTCTCAAGCATAACCACAGTTTCACCCTCAGTAAGCAAAATACCATGACCTTATTTCCCTTTGTTCATTCTATGTGAATCGCTACAAATAAAACTGGCTTCTAAGTATATTACAGAAGGATTTCTTTTTTAAAGATGAAGCTCTGAAATAGTCCTATAAAATTATACTTACTAGAACTTCTTCATCCAAATGGCCATGATTTCCTGTGTAAACATATATTTAGATTCTTTATAAAAGATGTTATGGTTTAAGTCTAAAACTATATTGACATCAATACTTATACCAGTTCATTCGAGTCTCCATTTGTGGCTTAAATTTTAAAATGTCAAGGGCATTTTAGAAATGTATATTTTGATTTAGAACTGCACTCTTTTCTCAAAATGAATAAACCCGGAAGTCATAAAACTGAGAATTCTACTTCATATATCAACCTAAATATGATTCTACAACTTCAACCTTAGCAGACTGTGAAGACAGTGTCCTTGTCTTTCATGGCAAGTCTGCTCATTGGGCACATCTATTGTGCAGGAATTGGAGAAAGCAATGGCGTTGTTTACAGGAAAAAGGATTCTCAAGTGTTAATTCATAGGAAACCAGAAAATACTAGTAGTACCAGTTAGATTTAGTCTTCACTTTTAGAATTAATTATTTTTTCCCTTAATAAAGCCAGCGATACAGAACACCCATATTCTTTTGGCTACGAGAATGTATTTCTTCTGTGTGTGAATCAAAGATGGCCATGTTTACAAAGCAAAAGAATTTTATCCAAAACAAGTTCTATTTCTAGATACTGTATCACCGGATTTTGCAGCAAATCTAGTTCCAAACAGAAAGTAAAAGAAATAAGAAAACTATTCATTCCAATTAAATTTCATATTTCAAAGCCTTAAAATTTAAAGTTATATTTAATAGAAAACACTGATACTATTGTATAATATAATATAAAAAGGCGCTGGACTCAAACACAGGTCTCAATCCGAAGAAATAAACTATTGTTCCGACGCTCTCATTTTTTAAAACTGTAAATAATCACAAATAAACAACCAATAAAAAATACCTTATGTTTACATAGTGCCTTCCTCCTGAGGTGCTCAAAACGTTTAGCAATTCCATACAAGGGGGTGGTTAGAAGAATTATGCAAGCAGGCACCATCAGGACCTTCTGCAGCTTCTCTGCGATTTTCCAGTAAGGCTGTGACCACTGCCTAGGTCTCAGAGCAAAAGCCCAGTGGGGCCAACGCTAGGGCAAAGGAAGTAAAGTGGAAGGATGAAAGAAGGTCTAGTGGCAGGTGGGCCTGGCCATAAATCACTGAGGACCGCAGAGGTGACATCACTCCTGCCAGAGCCAGAAGTAGACCAACTCTGAGCCAGAAAGAAATTAATATTCCTCTCTTCTATTTACTGCCCAGGAAGTTTTCAAAGGAAAATTAGCTCAAGGCAAGTAGTTAATTAGAGCTGAGTATCACCTTCTACAGAGAAGGTAAAATAGACGGACAAATGAGGTGACATTCCAGGGTTCAGGGATTCCTACTTTTTACATGTAAAATATGAAAACTGGGTGTGACTCTCTTCCCCCAGATTTAAAATGGTAAACTCACCTATTCTAACGACTGTGGGCACAGCAATATTTTCCAAACACCAAGTTGGGAAAGAGTTTAACTTTTTTTTTTTTTAAAGATTCATAAATCTATTTTCAGGAAATAAATGAATTAAGATAAATTTCTAATATTTTAACAACTTTAACTTCGTTGACAAAACAAGGTTTCAAGGAATTGGGAACATGCCGGGAGAACCTAGGTGTGCAAGGAGACATTTATAAAGAGAAGCGGACACGGCTTCCCTAGAGACACGGCCGCTTCGGTCAGCACTGTTCTCGCACTGACTTGTCCTCAGCACAAACTCCTTGCCAGATTCTGCCTGCTTCGTATACTTAAGACGGATGTTCCTAAGGTGTATATACAGCCAAAAGTAAATTATTCACGGGCAGAAACTCTAAGGAATGAGCATTTAAAAAAATCTCTCCAGCCTGCCAGTGTGGCTCGGTTGGCTGAGTCCTGTGCTCCGAAAGGCCGCCCGTTCAATCCCCAGTCGGGGCACATACCTGGGCTGTGGGTTTGACACCCTGCCAGGGCATGCAAGGAAGGCAACCAATCAATGTTTCTCTCTCACATCGATGCTCCTCGCTCTCTCTTCCTTCTTTTCTCTAAGCATGTCCTCGGGGTGGATAAAAACAAGCAAATAAAACCAAACACAACAACAACAGAACCTCTCCAGCTTGTCTAATATGCAGCCAAGCTGAGAAGCACTGATTTAGTCACTGAGGATATTGTGAGAGGCAAAGGCAATTAATTACAATTTGATTTTTTTTTAGTGAAGACACCAGATTCTACCACAGGATCCACCAGAAACTGTCCTTAAAACTTTTGGCCTTAGCACCTTTGTTTCATAGTATAAAAGGCCTCTTTCACAAGTAACATCCCAGTTGTTTTTGTCCCAAATTTTTACATTCAGATTAAATACCTCAAGTAAACTAAATGAAAACTGAACTGCGAGAGATTTCAATACCCAATATACATTCAGAGAGAAACGATGCATTTCAAGTTCAGATGCAAAATGATTCTCTTCTAGCACGGAAATGGTCAGGAGTAGTTATAAATTTACCCTAAATAATCTGAATTTGTACATAAGAGCTGCCAATAATCTTGAATGAACATACAAAGCCAAGGCTTGTCACAGGGCCACTTATTTTGCAAGGTTTGTGGTTAAAAGACAGTAATGTAAGTTTTCTCTCTTTTAAGTTGTATTTTTTTTTTTAATCCTCATGCAAGGATATTTTTTCCATTGCTTTTCAGAGAAAGTGGAAGGGAGAGAGAGAGAGAGAAACATTGATATGAGAGAGACACATCAATTGGTTGCCTCCTGCATGGGCCCAGACCACGGCTGGGGATCAAGTATGCAACTGAGGTACATGCTCTTGGCCCGAACTGGACCCTGGGCTGGCACTCTAACCACTGAGCAAAACCAACTAGAGCTTAAGTTATATTCTTGAACTGAAATTTAACTTGCTGGTTCTGTCTGAATTCCAATGCCACACAGAAATTCTTGAATACCAGTGAAGAAAATCATCTTACCATATCTAAGTGTGCAATACTTGTTAAGCAGATGATTCAAGGTTACCCTGAAAAGATGCTTGTGTTATTAGCTCACATGGCTGCTAGATAAAATAGAGGACACCCAGTTAAATTTGAATTTCAGGTGAAAAACAAATTACCTTTTACTGTATGTCCCAAATAATGCATGAGACATAATTATATCAAAAATAATAAGTATTATTATTATTTTTTATCAATACAGAGGTCTTTTATTTTTTCACACTTAACATGCCGTGAATTCCCAGGGAACGGCCCCCGCAGCTCAGGCTCCTCTCCGCTGGTTCTCTCAGCGCTTCTCTGGGAGGCGCAGGCTGGCGCCTCAGCGGAACCCAGGTACCTTTCTCTTTGGCCTCCTGCCTTTTCTCACCATTGTCCTTCACACGTGTCAGGAAGCCATCTCGGCCCTTAGAGCAAGTCATATGCTCAATATGTACATTAATTCTCTTGGCAAGACTCTTCCCCTTAACCTGTTTGTTTACAAGGATGCCCACCGCACGCTGGGGGACACTGCACACTCCTCCAGTTTTGCCATGGGAACATCTGTGGGGCATTCCTTCTTGAGCAGTGCCCTTCCCTTGATGTCCACAACATCACCTTTCTTATAGGTTCGCATATATGTGGCCAAAGGAGCAACTCCATGTTTTCTAAAAGGCCCAGAGAACATATAGTGGGTGTCTCCCCTCTTTCCCTTTGTGTTAGTCATTTTGGCGAATTACTAGAAGATGGTGGTTCTAGCCAAAAAGAAAAAAAATATTTTCTGTTTATCAGAAATTCAAATTTAACTGATAAGGTTTTCCTGAAAATTAAGATCCATCTTCATAACTTCCAAACTGTTTAGCATAGAATCCAGAACACTCTAGGTGATTGGGCCATGTTTCATGAAACACTGGGTTAGGCTTTGAATTGATGCAACAATGGGTTAAAATTCATAGTCCGTAAGCTATCATTTTTAAGGGCGATTCATCCAAAATCCTTTCCATACACCCTGAGAATCCCTTTCTTTCTAGTTCCTAAATGCTGTGGGGTTGTCTACCAGGCAGGCATCCTCCTTGGTTCATGGATTAGGCAACTGTTTTAAGCCCGAAATCACTTATCTGAAATTCTTAAGGCCACATGTGGCCCAGGTTTCAGAATAGTCTTAATTTTAGAGGGGTTACACAGTTCATATAGCATATATTATATGGCATTTCCAGTGAGGTTGGGGTAATACCCTTTACTCAAACACGTTGCTATTTCCACAGCTACTTCAAAGTCAGGTTTTGAAACCAACTAAATTTTGGTGCTTTTTTTCTCCACAAAACTTTTCAGATTTTGGAATTGCAGAGAAAAGATACAAACCTGTGTCAACAAGTGGTGACTGTCGAGAGCCATTCTCTGTCTGCCTCTAAGGAGGCATATCCCTACATTTCTCTTTAGGATTTTTTTTCCCTTTGGCTTTGACATTTTAATTACATAATTAATAGATGTTTAGTGTAGAAAAAGTTGGAAAACCAAAACACTAAGAATTAATGTAATCAAACAACCACAGAAAAAAAATACCCTAATCTGGAATCCTGTTGATTTAATCCCCAAATCCTATGATATATTTCCACTTCCTCTAACCAGGGAGCTAACTTTGAAATGTAAGAAAGAGGCATGGGAAGGGCTGGGTCCCTCTGAACATGGACTGTGACTTGGCGAAGGCTCTGCACTCAAGAGGCATTAACACTTGCCCGAGGAATTCGGGGCCTGGCTCACGGCTTTCCCCTGGCTTTGCAGGAAGGATGAGGAGGAAGTAACAGGTACTTTGGCAAAATAATAACGGGGAATAAAATATAACCATTTAAAATACAATGAGACATGCTTATTGTAGGAAAACTAGTCCAATAATTTAAGATTTCACTCAGGCACATGTTGTGTGGCATAGAGCCATTTAAGCTTCAGTTCACCCCTTGAAGAGTATTTAGCTGTAAAATGTGCAGGTCAGAATGGATGCAAAATATCATAATCTACCTGAGTGAGGATCTGAACCTTCTCAGCAGCTACCCAAAATCAGACTTTGTCTTGGACAAAGGAAGTGGAAGGAGGGGAAGCCGATTCCACATCAGGCCTTTGCCCAAACTGAGCTCCATGGCAAACCAAAGCAGTTTACTAGAGCACACTTTAACAATCCTCCCTCCTTTCACTCGCCACAAGAAAACATGCTGGCCTCTTTGCTTACGCCTTCATCTAATAAGCATCCCCTCTGGGTTGATGTTCGAGTCAGATACTTGCATCTGTTCAAGTTTTATCCATATTCTTAGAGACGCTATCTGTGATGGGACTGCTGTCTGAGAAGACAACAGGCAGGTGGCATTAGCTCAGAGTGACGTGGAAACAAGATTACTGGTGCTCTTGACAGTGGTACCCAGAAGGGCAGTGAAAGGTCAGCCCAGGGAGCCCCTGCGAATATGGTCAATGAATATATAATTGAATACATTGTCTATATTTTATGTTTTATATATATAATTACATCTACAGTTTTTATTTCATATGGTAACATTAAACAATAATCATCTATTATATTAATTTATACTAAATATATAAAATAGAATAATAGTTCCCAAATCAGTTAAAAGAAATAATACTAAACGCTGGCCTTGAGAGCCAAGGAAACAACATCAATAATTTCACGCGAGGACTGGAGCTCTGAGGTGTTATTAAATCTTCCTATGTCTCCAGGACCTGCCTCCAAAAAACTAGAGCCAGGCTTACAGGATGTGCTATCGACACCTGAATCGGAGCTTGCCCAACAGGGATATCTTTTCAGGTTTTGGTTTTCTCATTCCACAGGTTATATCTGACCGCACAACAGGTGGATGGAAAAGGAAACGAGAATCCAAAAGAGCAAAGGCCACTTCCTCCTTCTGTCTTACGCTCTGGCTCGACTGGCAGCGTGATTACAAGCCCGCTGGCATGTGCAGTTGGGGGGACCATCCCAGCTGTCCCGACACTTGGCAGCTTTGCTACTGGGCAGGTGTTTGGCTCAGTGCTTCTGGGAAGGCCCAGCCTAGGCTCGTTGTTAGGAGATCCATGCACAATTCTCAGAGAATACAGGGTGGTATGCTGGCACCTACTATGAGCTCAGTAAACAGTTGAAAACACTGCCTTTCTCTATTTCACAGGCTAGAGAGGAAAATACATATCTAACAAGCCCAGAACAAATGTAAATGATCCTATGTGGCTCATAAAAAGACTAAGAGAACAGCAGGGGGAACATTATCTGAACTGGAGAGGTCTTGAAGGGCTTTTCGGAAAAACTAACACTGGATCTAAGCCCTGAAAGATGGAAGCAACAGGCATGGAATCTGAGGAAAGGCATTCCAGGCGGGGCAAACCCATCCATAAGGGATCTTTTGTGGGGGTGCGGCAAGGGAACAGATCTTTAAACAAATACAAAGGAGACCACCATGAAAGTGGTGTGAAGAAGGGGAGAGTAGTGAAAGGCACGTGACAAGTAAGGAATTTTGATTTATATAAAATACAGTGGAACTAAAACCAGAGTGATATGATCTAATTTATATATTTTTAAAAAATTGCTCTGGCTGCTGTGAAAGGAATGGGTTGAAGGAAAGCACATGGAAATGGGACTAAAGAAGAGATTTTGAAGATTCAGAAGAAAATACTGTCAGCGGAGATGCAGAGAAGCTGAAGTAACTGAGAGATGTTTTCATAATTAATTGGATGTGGGAGTGATGGAGAAGTGTCAAGATCCACTTCTGGGTTTCAGTATGAACATCGGGTGGGCACAGATGCCATTTCCTGGACTGGGACACCTGGAGGAAGAATCGGATTGGAAAGCAGGAGGATGTGGAGGGCAAGGGGAAGGAGAAGGTCAAGGGTTCAGTTACGGGGTGTTCAGTTGGCAATACCTGTGAAATATCTGAGTGGAGATGTCAGATCAGCCACAGGATATGAGTCAGAAGTTCAGAAAAGGGTGGTAGGCTAAAGACAAACATGAGACAGTCACCAGCGCATACAGGTTATTGGAAGCAACGGCTATAAAAGAATGTGAGGATACAAGAAAAGAGATTTCAGATCAGAGACAAATACTCTTAGTAACTGGTTGGATAGAGACAGAGGAATAAGCAACTAGAATTGAGATGGAAAAGCCAGAAAGATAAGTAAGAGAAAGAAAGGAAAACAAGAAGAATGTGGTATGTGGAGGCCAAGGGTGGGGGAGAGTGGAAGTGCCAAGAAAAAGGTGTCCCCTGTCTTGAATGCTCCTCAGGAGTCTAATCGCAAGAGGACTGAAAAGCATCCAGTGGACTGGGCAGGGCCTAGGTCTTCAACAGTCTTAACAGGAGCAAATCTGACGGGGCAGTGGGAGCCTCGGCCACCGGGAATGAGAGGAATGGTTAAGTGGGAACTGAGGACACACAGAGAGTGAGGAAAACTGAAAAGTTTGGCTATGGTGAAGAGAAGCGAAATAAGGTAGTAGTTGGTAGAATGTTTGTTTTTCAGTAATAATTTTTAAAAATAATAACGTTGGCATGCTGACAGTAAAGGTCCAGTGAAGAGAAAGAAATGAGGGCAGAGGGCTACAGGACTGAAGACGCTGAGATGGTGACTGGCGTGAGGCCCACAGCACATCCACAGGCTCAGGGCTTTGAGAGGAAGGAAAAACCTTCCTTAGCTGTGAAGAGATGGGATGCTTCTGATTTCTCAGTGAAGTGGGCAGTGAGATCATCTCACAGCCAGTGGGAGGAAAGGGGACCAAAGGTTTGAACAAAGCAAAGGTATAAAATCGTCATGCCATAAAATGGCAGAATAGTTTATCTGAGAAACACAGTAACGCTGCCAAGCAAGACTGAGTCTGCATTTGAGTTTGGTTGTCAAGAATGAGCAGTAACGTCATCCAGCCCTGTCGATTTTCCCTTCCCTCAACCTCCTCTGGAGCCAGTTTCTGCCATTTTTCACACCATGTGATGACAGACAATAATGCCACCTTCCAAGACCGACTAATCCCCAAACAGCTGCACGAGCTGATCCTATACTTCAGGCCCCCGCTGTCCCCTCTTCCATGCATAGCTTCTCTCAAGCCAGCAAAACCATAATGGGAAGGATGGAGGTGACCCCCTTGCTTGTCCCTGCCCACGCTCCGGGAGCTCCACGTGACCTTAGATCCGGACAACATAACGCAGCTTCCCCTGGGAAGTGAGATTCACCATTGACTCAACTTATTTCACTTTTGTGTAGAATCTGATGCTAACGATAGAGAGACAAATAGAACTTGCAGGCGCCATGCCACGTGCCAGCTACGCAAAGATAAATATGTGGAAGGGGAAGGCAGAAAGGTTCCCTGGCTTCATGATACCCATTCTAATGTCCCACAAGTTTTCCAAAATGATACAAACAATAAAATACGAGTAAGTCCCAAAACAAAGACATCTGATGCCTCCAATGCAAGTTTCTTATTGTCTCGGTGCAGAATCTTTGAAAAGCATGATCCTCCCACACTGCACAACTAGACAATCAACCCTTTGACTTGGCTTTGAGCTTTGAAAGAAAAATATACCTATTACCCAAATGGGTTCTTTATTATTTCAAAGTCTGGGGCTAGACGAAACACCACATAAAATTTAATATGAAAAAGCTGTGCAGTTTAATCTTGACAAGCAGGAAGCCAAGATATTGATGTGTAGCTTTTAATCTGACTTCAATTTCTGACAATATCTTTTGGAGCTCATTTTCTGGCACCAAGATCAAATGCCCTTATTTATAGGTCTCAAATGAAGAAGAACCTATAAAAAGGAAGCCACATTCAGCAAAAATCCTTTCTGCATATTACCAGGAGAACTTAGTCAAACTGAACATTTTTTCTTTTTCTCAGCTTAGTGGGGAACATGGAGAGCAAGAAACAATGTGTTAAAGCTCGTTTTGCTTTTTCTTTCCCAAACTGGAATTTTAATTTTTGGTTTAGGCTTAGGTCAGCTGTAACTAATTCAGAATGTGAGAGAAGAGCAAGTAAAATATTTCCCAGTAAAAATAAACCAATAAACAGACAAAGAGAAAATACAACTACCACCCTGACTCTAAAAACTACAAGGAACTTTTCATACTTTCCCCAGTAGATGTCAGCTAACTTTCAGGTCGAGGCCTGAAATGTACAAGCAAGACCTTCTCCAAGATAAGTGTCAACTGTGTTTCACAGGCCGGTTTCCCTGGGCAGAGTGTGCGGATCTCCTGAAAACTGTAATGTGTTTTCCAGAGAGCAGTGCGCTTGCATTGAAGACCATGGCAAGGCAGGACAAAGGAGATGAATGGCTCCCACTCATCTTTTTAATGAACAGAAAATGAAAAGAAGCGAGGCAACCATATTTGAATATGCTTAAGCCATTTCTCTAGGGCACCAGTGGTAAAGAAGTTCAGTATACTAAAATAATTCTTCAAAAATAACACAGTGGAATCAGAAGAGCAGAAAGGCTGATGGAAAAAACCAATTCACTCATCTCAAGCAGGAAAAGCTGCAATGAATATAAGCTTGAAATTATACAGGCTCTACTTTCTCAGCACCAGTTACCTACTCAATGCCTGACAGTTCTCAGTTGGTGACAACTTACCTCATCTTAAGACTTTTCTCTAGTGCCACTGTCTCTAGGAACAGGACACAGAAATCCATGGTAATTCATACAACATTTAGATTCAACCAAATGGGACCACTGTTTTGCACATGAAAATTGCGTTCAAATAGAATTTTCTTTTACCTTGGTCTTTTCACCAACAATGTTCTTTTCCAGTTCTGCTATCTTCCGGTTTATATGATCCAGAATCTCCTTCTCTTTAAGCAGTTCAGTTGTTTCGGATTTCTGCTCTCCATCCAAAAGAGCACATTCCATATCCAACTGCGGACACAGAACAAAGCCCAGAGGTGTTTCACCTTCAGGGAAATTCTCAGCTGCCCACTTTAGAGGCACATTTTTAACAGCTAGAAATTCCAAAAAGTAACTACTGTATCAGCCAGATTGTGGGGACTACAGAACATTTCAGAGAGCCCATGAGAGTCTCAGGAGTCCTGCAGAAGAAAGCTGGAGAGCCTAGAATATACAAAAACTAGTTATTTAATTTTTCAATGATGACCCTTTTCTGCTTATTTCTCAAGGATACTTTGCTTATCTGCTTAGATTCAGGCTCAACCATGAACCATCTTGGGAGCAACCCTAAGATGCTTGTCCTTAGAGCATGGAAGCAAAAATTACACTCAGCCAGCATGCATGCACTGCATTCCTTGGCAATGCCAGCAGGAGGGGCTTCCAGGGTTTGTGCACAGCTGACAGGTGAGCAGTCCCCTTCCACTTATGGGGCTGTCTGCATCATCTGTGAGTACAGACACGCAGATTCTGCCTAGGCAGAATTAGTTGCTCTTTCTCACTCCATAAAGGTAATATAAAAACTGCCCTCTTTTCAGTTAATGGTTATAATTCTAAACCCAGAATTATAGTCTGTCTGTGTCTGTCTCCCCCTTGGTTTGAAAACCTCTAGAAAGCTGGGTTTATGTTCAATTGACATGTAAATCTCCCAGTAGTAACAATATGATATCCAACTCACAGTCAGCATGCTCAGAAAATATTTGTTGGATTTGAATTTGAACATCTAAATTCATGGTACCTCAGCTCACAGATCTTATAGCAAGTTAGAAAGCATATACAGTAAGTCCTCACTTAACATCATTGAGAGGTTCTTGGAATTGTGGTGAAATGATGTATAATGGTAAATTTTACCATAGGCTAGTGACAGAAACAAGAGTTAAGTTCCTATAGTGTCTCATCAATGTTAGAATGAAATAAAGTTGAACAAAACCTTACTTGAGAACCTGCTTTACTAGTTAAGACAAAATCAGTTATACATCAAGTACATGAAAAATGGCTGAATGTTTATCTCTTCTTATTAAAAAAAGGAAAAAAGAAATGTAAAAAAAATGCATTTTTATCCTATATATATATACACCTGTTGAACAAATGTTTGTTCATGTTGACTTCTATATATTCTGTTTCCAATGCCTGTGCCCTAATGGGCAGCAATCATTTTAAGTTAAAAAAAAAGGAAAATGGACAGGGTGAAAAATAAACTCGTAGTTTATACCTCTCTGGAAGATTCATCCATCTGGTCATTTATATCTTTGATTTTTTGTTCAAGTTCCTCGAGGTTGTTCAGAATTGCTATCCGGGTCTCTTCCATTGCAGCCAACTCCTGAATCCTCTGTTCCTCATTTATACCCTCTGGGGTCTGCAATTAATCAGCACAGAAAAAATATTCACACTTTAATTCCAGAATTGCCCAATTTATAAACAAGCCCCGGGTCTAATGTTTCTGTCTCTGTACCTATTTGGATTCTAACAGCAGCTTTGTGACAGTTTAGTAGGCACTCTGCATTTTCCCACAGATACTCAGCAGTTGGGTTCTTGGGTTAGCTCATAGAACACAACTTAAATTTTTAAGTTTGTATCTTTTTAAAGCTGAAACAACTAAGAGGTTATACAGATAAGGAAACTGTGGTCCATATAGATTGTAGTGACTTCTCCAAGGTTATATAAACAGTTGGGCACAGCAGAGACCTAGAACCCAGACAAGACTGTGACCCCTTCTTCAGAGATCTCTTGGGCATCCTGCTGTATTTCATTACAAATTCCTTATCTCTCCCACCTCCAAGTGAGGACACCTACAATAGACTCTGGAATCTCTACCATACCATTGGGTCCCACTGCTAAGGTTATCTGCAAATAGGCTTTTATGTTTATTTATTTTCTTTCAAAACAGGCTTAATGACTTCTGTGACCACCCCCCTCTCCCAAAATGATTTAAAACTAGACACTTAATATTAAGTTAATTCATGTTTTGCTTTTTGTGTGAGTACAACCTTCATCCTGTAGGACCTTCTTCCTATATAAGTTTAAGATACTACCTGGGTGAGTAGCCTTTAGTGACAGAATGCTGGCATATTTAAGTTTTATCACTCTTTAAAAACAAAGTAATTTCTTGCATCAATAAGTCAATGATTCTATAATTTCACAACCAGAAATTAAAAGCAACAGCCCAGGTAAGTAAATTATTAAAGATTATCCACTAATCATTAAAAGGAATATTCAAATTAACCAAAGAAACTATTAAAACTTACTGTACCTCACTAAGTTCATTTAATTTATTTAACAATCCTGAAAATAACTTTAAGAAGATAAGCATCGTGTTGTGTTCTTTAACCTTTATTTTCTTTATTCTTTACCCTAATTTGCTGTTCCTTAAAGAGACTAAATGATTGAGAAGTCACAAGTATCTCGGCTTTACCAGAACAAGGGTATGCAGCCCTTCCAAGCTTTGATATTTAGCTTTTCAACGGCCACCTGAAATCTCTATCTGATTGACTAATAAAACAACGGTGACCTTTTTATGACAGACAATGAATCTCATTGTCCTAATACTTAGGTGCCTGTTTTAGGGCTTGAGGAATGCCTGTAACAGTGCATGGCATTCCGAAATCACTCACGAGTAATCCTAGCAGGAAAGCCTCAAGAAGGCTGGTATCCTGTTGGGTCAACATTTTGTATCAGATTTCAACTTCCAACATGGTTTAAAAATATCTCTCACTGGTGGAAGCAAAGCATTAAGCGAAAACAAAACTGAACAATCTGCAAAACTATAAAGATAGGTGATAGTGGCAATTATAAATATCTGTATAACTCAAAGTTTCAAGAAAATTTATCACAATAGGTATATTTAATAACAAACAACTGGAGAGACTGTTTATAGCAATAAATACCATCTAAGAAATGACTGTTTTTTTACTATTATAAAAAGCAAAATTTTCAAAAGGCATTCTAAAACTATGGTTTGCGATAGAGTGGGGTGAGGATGTTATAATATCATTTATATCCCAAAAAAGAAAATCAATAGAGAGCCATGGGTGTGGTAGCCACTAAATATCTTTAGTTTTATGGTGAAACAGAAAGCTCTAATTTTAATCTATCCGGGATTTTTTTTTTTTTTTGTAATGGATAGGATTCCACTGAGAGTGACCTGATTTAATATGTCCATTACACATGTATGTGTGTCCTCAAATATGCCACCTTTCGGTAACTTGATAGGCACAGAGAAAGGGAAGAGAACAGGAACAGACACTTTGCATCTGTCTCCGTTTTTCGAAGATCTCTTCTTAGAAACCTCTTGCAACCAGAGGAGGCTGCAAGTGTGAGAAGTGTGAGGGCTTTCCGCCGCAGACACAATGGTGGCTCGAAAAGAGAAGAGTGAAAATTCTCATTGCAAAGTAAAAAAACCATTTTTTGGTAACTATATGAGGTGATGAGTGTTAACATAATTTACCATGGTAATCGTTTTGTAAATACATGTAAGTCAAGTCATTATACTGTACGCCTTAAACTTATATGGTGTGGTATGTCAATTATATCTCAATAAAATGGCAAGAAAAAAGGAGAAGAGTGAGCTACTCTTAACTTTGGCAGATAGGCTGACAAAAGCGAACTAAAATTAGAATATTTCCAAGGTCATCTGTATCTTTAAATGTTCAGTAAAGCAAGTTCCAGAATGATACATCTCAAGTTTCCTAAATATCATTAAAATCTTTGTTTTACTAAATCAGCTTAGAGTGGTTTTCACATTCCTCTCTTCACTGATTCTTAGATTGATTAATAACAAAGGCTGTATTTTGTTAATAATTCAGTGAGCAGATTACTCTAAGAGGAAGCACACCCAAAACAAATGGCCAGGACTTTTTAAAAAGAATCTCCTATCTCCCATCTTGAGGTCACACATATCTGTCTTCAAAAAGTAATAAATGAACAGAGCATTCCCTGGAACCCGTTGCCCTCTCGCTGGCCCTCTGTCTAAGCTGCTGTGTGAAAACCAGAGCAGCCCCTGCCATTTCCTGTCCCTCAGGGAGGAGCGGCCTTCTTTCTCTCATGCAGAGATGCTGCTCTAAGCTCCAGGGCCTCCTATTCCACAAAAGCACATTTGAGCAATGAAAAACATCTGTCCTGATGTGCTCATGACCATACCAACAGCTTGCTTGTCACAGCACTCTTCAGGAGGAAACCTATCCCAAAAGAGACAGTCCTTAGAGAGAGCCCACAGCTTACCATCAAAACAAAATCTAGCAGATCTCCAGGAGGGAAGAAATGTGAAAGGATTTAAGATGAAAAGGGAGCAAAGGACTTCTGAGAAAACACAATGTCTGGTGACAACAGGTCAGGTTATCAAATGACGGATCATTTACTTTGCCTGAACACCAACAACTCTAGATTTTCCTCCCAGATCCTAGCTTCTACCAGTTGCATCTTTTTGGCAGTAGAGACAGGCCTCCTATTCAGAGTTCCTCTCCACTGAGAATTAGAAAGGTAAATGTGGACATCAGAAGAAAGAAGGGATTGAACAGTCCAGAGTCTTGATGGTCTTGGTGTATTCAGCAGGAGAACTCAAGGTAGGTAAGACTTCTGGCTAGGAACATTCAACTTTTTTAACAAGAAAAATCTTGTTGCAGCTAAATAAACAAAAATAAAAACAAATACCCAAACTCCCCTGAATAGTACTGCATGTGATAAATTACCTCCAGAATTAAGTGCCATGATAAATAATGTCTTTCTCTTAAAGAATCAATACGTGTCCTCTCATAACAAAACTACAATTAACTTATCTTTTTATGTTTGATTCTTTGGCCAGGACTACCAAGAATCTCAGAGCTGAACTTAATGGTCAAATTTACTTACTTAGTCCTGCTTGTGCTTAAATAAATTCTTGTGATTATGGTGCTTGCTTTTCCAGTACCTGCTTTTCCCTGTTATTTATTATCTTGGTGTTCTAATTTTATCTTAATAAAATATTTATCTTTTAATATCTTTTATTTTAAGTGCTCTTAAATCCTTTCTGAAAAATGGGTTAGGATAATTTTTTTTTAATTTTATAGAAAAAAATATTCTTACCCTGTGTAAAAAAAAATAACACCAAAAGATTTTCCTTGAACTCCATTTTAAAAATTCTCAAATTTGGAAGACATTTTTAAATCAGCAACCAGAAGACTAAATAATAATTATAATGAAAAATAAATCTTAAACTTTTATACGTCCCAAAAAATGTCACAAAGAAAGTCAAAAGTCAAAGTTACCACTCATGAGAAAGGACGAATTTCATTACCACAAATAGTCCCTACTCTGTAAAAACAAGACATTTAAAAAAAATGGGTGAGGAACATAAATAAGTGGTTCGAAATACAAATTGATAACTAATATTATAAAAAGATGCCCACTTTTATGCATATTAAGGACAAGTTAATTAAAGCACTTATTAACCTAGCACATTGAGAAATGTGGATATACGTAGCCTCAGCAAGTGTATGGAGAATAAGGTGTTGTCATAAACTGCTAATGAAAGTGTAACTCTTTTGAGAGTATCATTTGGATATACTGATTAACATGAATAATATACAAACTCATTGACATAGCAATTCCACTTTTAGTAAGTGACCTTACAGATAACAACTCTGCAAAGTACATATCTTACAATATTTGCTGCATGTAGATTTTATCAGCCCCAAACTGGAAACAACTTAAATAGTATTTCCAAACCTAGCACACTAGTCAGCCATTGAAATGAATGAGGGAAAGCTGTGAATACTAATAAGCAAAGATGCTCAAGACATTTGGGAAAGGGGAAAAATGCAGAACACTATGTGTGTGTACCTGTACCTATAATATATGGCCGTGTATGCACAGAAATATTTAAGAAGACATGTAAAACACTTTGTGTTTATCTTAAGTTATTCAGGTGTACAACTGGAGAATGAAGAGAAGCTTTCCTTTCTACTCCTCTGAACTGCTGTATTTTTTTCAGGGCAAATCTGCTGCTTTATAATAAACGCTAATTTGTTACACCTTGCTAATTACCTCTTAAATTGAAGCCTCACTGAAAACATTTAGAAAACAAGCATGATAGAGCCTCTGGTCTCGGCCAACGCAGATGCCCAGCCCTAGGCCCTCCATCCCAGCCTCTGTGCTCTGTTTCTTTACCTTTGGCAGGATACTTAGGTAAGTGGACTCGCTGGAAGCTTTCAGATAGGCAGAGGGGGCCGTTGGGGGAGTCCTGGTGCGGTCCCTGAGCAGGTCCTCGTTCACGGCGCTCCTGGGGGAAAGGAAGCTGGCACTGTTCTGACTGAGGCTCCCAAAGACCGCCAAGTCCACATCATGGCCAGAGCCTTTCTGGTGGCACCTGTATCTGACATCGGGGTTCACCAGGGCTTCTTCAAACACAGACTCCTCATCAGAGACTTGCAGCTTCTCGAGCTCCTTGTTGATTTTCTGCACATCTGCCACGGTGGTGCCAGTGGACACGCGGCTGTCAGGCTTTGTGTATTCAGCACAAAGGCTGAGAATCGTCTCCAGACGTTGTCTCTCCTAAAACACAGAGGGGAGGGGAAGGTCAGTGAGTCTATGAGAAAGGAGAAAGCTCCAGATAGAAAGATCAAAGAAGCCGTGACCGCCAGTGACTTCATCCCACACATGAACCACAGACACTTGGCTGCGGATGGCTTTCCATCATCTCTGATGGCCACCAGGGTTAACGATGTCTGCTTTTCCTCCCAAACATTGTTCCAGGCTGTCCCCTTTACCTGTGTATCCCAGGGCTGGTCCTAGCTCATAGCAGCACTCAGTAAGCCTTTTCTTGATTTATCAATTCTCCAAAGACTTAAAAGCTTTTTTTTATCTCTACTTTTAAAAAATCTTCACCCCTTTCCTCCCTGTACCTATCTACCTTCAACAATATCTAGCTCTTTCATCACTATAAATTTAATATGTGCCCTTAAAATCAAGTCTTAACTTCCAATAGAAATGTTACTATACTGTTAGACACACAAAAAGAAAAATGCAACTTTAAGAATTTTTAAATTTAAAAGCCATAACTAGGTCTTCATTTTTTTTTCTTGATTCAAAATTTTCAAAACTCTTTTTCATGTCTCATCACCATGTGAAGGTATTTTCCAACAATTTCTCACATGAGTAACTTAAATAATAAAAAGTAGGAATGTTGCATGAAAATGGAGAATATTTTACGTCATGTCCAGATAGGAAGACATCAATCTATTTCAAATTTTGAGATCATTAAATCTTTGATTCATTTATCTGGAAAATAAGATGATAGTTCATTTGTTTTTAAAAAAATCAGTATATAGGCCATTGATGTCTATAATGGTACCACTAACTGACACTCCCCTTACTCCCCATGCAAAGCAAGTAGATAGATATGATGCTTGACTTTAAATTTACTATGTATCTGTGAACAACAGGGTATAATTTACAAAATGCTTCTCATAAGCCTAGACAGCACTGTTTCGGCTGGGGAAACTCAACATCTTCACCTTAATTCTAATGCTTAAGTGGAAAGAAAAAAAATAAAAGAACAAAAAATATCTGCTTTGATTACATCTACCACACTGAAAAGAGAATTCAAAAGCCTTCTAGAGAAAAGCATTTTTCCAAACTGGATGTCAGTAACAAAACAGAAAACTTTGAAACAGTACTGGGCTGCTGTTTTCAATTTCTAATTACAGCAAATCTGTAAAGACAAAATTCTGAAGGCAGAATTTGCTTTTATCAGTCAAGGGAGTGTAAAATACAGACCAACATAATTCCCTGGGTTCCATTAAATACATTCATTAAATGACGAGATAAAAGTCATTCAAGTTTTATCTGTTCTCTAAAGACTCCCCCCCCCCAAATGCAATAGAGCTTGATCGAAAGGACTATTAAACTGGCTGCTATAAGCCCCCACCTCCCTTTCACTGTCTGAACTTCTGGACTCCAGCTGCAGCTCCGTCCTCATGGCCTCTTCCCAAGGCAGGCACTCGGAGCCACCCAGCCTCATCCAGGAGCTTCTGCACCCTGTCCATCCAGGAGCCCTGGCGCTTATTTATCTCCACAGCTGCCACCAGCTGCCAAGCCCTACCCACCTCAGCTTTACGGGGAGGGACTGCAGGGGAGTGAACTCAGCATTCATTGTCTTATTTTAAACTTCTCCAACAACTCAGAAAAGTTTACATGGGAATGCGCAAAAACAACCGTAAGCGCATGTGTGAGGAAGGGGACAGGAACAAGATGCTGTATTTTACCTCTTCTCAACAGCATCTGCATTAGGGGCTAATCTCCAAAGAAAAGTGTTCTTTCTACCCTTTAAGTACATTAAGTTGAAGCATCTAAACTTAGCCTTTACTGGTCTTTCTAGATCACAGTGTGTACACATTAGCCTGGGCATTCATAACATTTGGGATTTTCTGAAAGTTGTCAATTTCCATTTACCGGGGCTCTAAGGAAGCGCGGCCTTCAAAAGCATGAAAGGTACTTCTGCCCAGCCTGTCATACACAGCAAAATTCCTCCCACGTCTCCTTCCCAAAATAGTTTCTCCTGCTGCCAGCGCTGTTGCTTAATAAATGAGCCCAGCCTGAAGATGAATGCTATTTCAGAGAGTGAAAGCCAGCATTCAAAGGCTCGTGCACAGGAAGTTTGGTCTCCTGGTATGTGCTTCTCTCTATTCTTATCACCCCATTCACAAGCCAGTCTGTCCGGGCTTGAAACACACACACACACACACACGCACACACACACACACACACACGCACACACACACACCACTGCTGCCCACAGGTCTAGAGGAAATCCAGGCCGTGCTGAGACACACTGGCCCCATAAAAGCAGCGCCGAAGAAAAATAAACCGATGATGAAAAGCCGTCGGAAGAAAGCCCGCCAGGCATTTCAGAAAGCACTACGGGAGCCTTTTAAGGAAAACCCTGGACAGAATCTGCCCTCAGACACTGCTCCCGTGAGCTCTCTTCGCCCGGAGCTTCGTTCCTCCCGTTCAGCACACCGAGGTTCTCTGCTCTGCGTGACCTAGACCAGGGCAACCGCTCCAGGCCAGGGCACTCCGAGGATCACACAGGGCACAATTATGCCGGAACGTCAGGTGCAAACGGGTTGGCAAATTCCCTGAAACTCGATTTTCTTAGGCGCTTCACCGGGCGATATGCTGAGTTGGAAGGAGGCCCTCTTTGAGAGCTGTACCTCCTACCACCTTCCCAAACCGGCATTCTCCTGCGCATTCTGAAAGGCCCATGCTACAGAGCCGACACATCCACATGGGCCAAAACGCTGCCGCTAGGGGCTTAGGAATTACCTAGAATCAAATTATTTCAAGTAGATTTTCAGTTTTTCTCACTCTCCATTTCCCCTTTCCACTACCTCCATGTACCATATAGCTCAAAGAAAGCCTGGAAGGGGACACAAGGTCCTAAGAAAATGTACCTGAAGAAAGTGCTGTACAATTCTTTCCCTCGGGTTTAAAAAAAAAAAAAAGTTGCAGACTGAGTGTATGTTTCATGACCTCAGTGTTATTTCCTTTCCAGAGGGATGTGTCTGCCCCGCCACAGTTCACAGCCCTTGGTTCATAGCTCTCACCCATCTCCTCAAACCATCCAGTTTCTCCGTAATCAACTGCACCCAGTCTAGGCCACAGGACTGTAAACATAATGCAGAAATAAATTATGCAGAAAACTGATTGCCGAGACTTAAGCACAGGTGAAATCTCCTTAAAGATCCTTCTGTTATAATTAAATATATTGAGTCATTTATTACATAAAACAGAGGGTCAGTCTCTAATGGTAAGATATAATTTAGTTGAAAGGAAATTGTTTTTACTTGAAGACCTGTTGCAACTGATAAGTAGGACTTCACTTCTCTCTACTGTTAACCCTAGAGATTCAGTATCTCCCTAATCTTCAATTCAACAGATATTTTAAGTCATTCAGTGTCCAGTAATATGCTGGCAATACAAATATGAAAAAGACAGCATTTCTACCTTCAAAACTTTAAGAGAAAGCGCAAATGGGTAATCGAAGAAAAGTGACAACAGAGGTTTGTAGAAAATGTATGGATTCACAGAGAGAGAAGAAATACACAAAAATTACAGAAAAACAAATTTGAGTTGAGTCCTCAAGAATAAATGAGTCTGTGCGGCCTGGTGAACAGTAGGGTGGGCAGGGCATTTCTGTAAAGCAACCATATCATCAAAGGCTTAGAGTCGTGGAATATCACAACACGCTCAGCGATCAGCAACTACTATGTGGCTAGAGAGGTGGGGCTCTTCATAGGAAGAGGGATGAGGTATGTACCGAGAAATGGGCCAGCTTTCTTCCTCTTTGTATAAGGACTCAAGAGATCCCAATAGCCCCACACAAACTTTTGGAATAAATTCATAAGGTGCACCAGCAAGAGCCAAAGACCCTGATCTGAAAGTGGATGGCAAAATGAGAAGAGCCAGGCTGACAGCATTATTTCTAGGATTCCATGAACAAACTCTCATGTCTTCATTAGGTGGGACAATCGGGAGGAAAAACAGTAGCAATGGCTATATGTCTTTTATGTGAGTCTACTTGTTTTTAGAGCTAAATCCCTTGGGACAGTGAATGGGACTCCTAAGATCATTTCTCTTTTTGAACACAGCAAAACGGTTTTTCTCTTCCCTACTGGCACGTTAGGCATGACTGTCAAACTTTCATTGGCCAATGAAATATGAGGAGCAATGTGTGTCACTTCTGCCTGAACAGTCAGTGCATGATTTATTACATGCCTTGCTTGTCATGGCAGAGTGACAGAGGGTGCTGGCTCCATCAGCCTGAACTCTGAGTGAGGAAATGTAGAGCAGAGGCTTCATTCAACCCATGCTGGTCATGGAGTGGGAAGGAGAAATATACCTCCTTTGTCTTAAGCCTCTGAGATAAGCTTTCTTTTCTCCCTGCGCCCCTTCCTCCCCCGGAAGTCCATTATACCTGATAAGCCTTGCTTAATTTCAGGCAGGTAACTGGCCCCAAAACTTAGAGATGAGGGACTTGGAGATTCTCCTAAAGGAAACTCAGTTACTTACTATGTAATAAGGTATCTGGATTTGCCCAAAGAGAGATCTGGCCTTTGCTGTTGGCTTCTGGAAGGTAATCTATGTCATTCATACCCAATAGGAGGGTTTTTGTTTAGGGCAAAGTTAGCTGCACCTGATAATGTTAGAGTGGGGGTTCCAGAAAGACCAACCATGAGATCTAGTGTGGAGGGTTTG
This sequence comes from Miniopterus natalensis, assembly GCF_054644295.1. Lineage (NCBI taxonomy): Eukaryota > Metazoa > Chordata > Mammalia > Chiroptera > Miniopteridae > Miniopterus > Miniopterus natalensis. The sequence continues at coordinate 36,381,898 of NC_142086.1, read as the reverse complement.
GGTCCAGTGGTATCAGTCAGCCTTTAGACAGAGACTAACCCCTTGGGCAATCCATCAATCATGCCTACATGGTGAAATGCCAATAAAAACTCTGGACACTGAAGCTCAAGTAAGCTTCCTTGTCTGGCAATACTCCGGTGTATCGTCACACACCAGTGTGGGCAGAGTAATGCACCCTCACTCCACAGGGAGGGGCAAGTGGGAGCTTCACATTTGGAACCTCCTGACTCTGCCTTATGGGTTTTTTCCTTTGCTGATCTTTATCTGTAGCCTTTCCCTGTAATAAACTATAATTGTGACTATAGCAGCTTTCAGTGGATTCTGTAAGTCTTTCTAGCAAATTATTAAACCTGAAGGAGGTGTTTTGGGAACTCCCTGAACTTGCAATTGGTGTCCAGTGAAGGTGGTCATGTGTAGAGACAGTGCCCTTTAACTGGCCTTCACATTTACCCAAATGTTACCTTAGGATTGTTTTTATCAGTTTAGAACAAATGATCTGATTAAGAAATTGTGTATATATAAGTAAGGAATTCTTATCGTTTAATTTTACAAATTATCTTCATGGAAGTCAGTTTAATATATAGCTAAAAATATTTTATTTTATAGTCTGTCTGAGAAGGCCACATTCAGGCTTGTGGTTAGGAAAACCCTTTATTCTGCACCCTTAGTTTAAACAGATGTGCATGTGTGCCTCATCAGAAAGGTTGAGCTGGAAAGAGGCCCAATTGATAAATGAAAGAGTAATAGCTTTGTGTGACTGCAAATTATTTGGAGAATTACTAATAATGTGACAGCTACTAATTGATTGATAAGCACTTGTTAATTACCACTAGGATATTGCATCATATACACCTAGTCTCCATCCATAGTAATGGATAACTGTGTATTGAAGAGAGTAAGACATATGCAAATAACTAGGACAACATTTACCACTCAGTGATTTTTCAGTACCGGCTTCTAAAATATACTCAGTGCATTCAAATACACAAACACACTGCCTAAGGAGATCAAGGCCATCCTGCCTCTCTCTGTAATCTTAAATTTTAATGACTGTGGAGTAAACTGACCTCTCTCCCCGACAGAACCACCGGACATTCAGGGATGAATCTCTAACTGTCTAAGTTTGATTACACGGAAAGGACATGGATTTGGATTTGAAGTTCTGGCACTTTTAAGACCTGTAACACAGAAGTTTTGATCAAGTTCAACCTCTCTATTATCTGGTCTGTAAAACAGAGATGATAAGATCAGCACCTACCCTAGGCTTCTGGAGAGAATTCAATAAGGGAGTATGTATAAGAATGTTTTATATACTTTTGACTAAAAAGTCTAAGACCAGTGCCTGTCACATCGCAGGTGCTCAGTGTTTGTTAACCACAATTAGAGATGGTTTCTAACAAAAATTTGAAGTGAAACAGGCCATTGTCTTATGGGTCCTGGGGAACCATCTCTAATATTGGTTCACAGGCAAGCCTAAAAACCCAACCCAACTGTTTTCAGGGCAAGGAGATGCAGGAAAAATATTATGCAGCAAAATGTTTCCCTGAAAAAATGCATACATCTATGGGCTTCCTCTGCCATTCTGGAAGGAGAGGAAAATCCTTCACTGCCTCAAATTCCTCCTACATGGTGAATCAGATGCTTGAGCCCCTGGCAATGGAGCCCTGCTCTGTCACCACAGCAGCCCAGAGGGGACAGAATCTTTCCAGGCTCTCTCTGCCATTTGGTCCCTCTATCCCCACCAATACAGAGCAACATCAGGGTGGGGCAAAAGTAAGTTTACAGCTGTTTGTATGGAAGATACAATAATTAAATAACACAAGAATAAACTCTGTGTTTCGTGTACTCGCAACTGTAAACCTACTTTGGCCTCACCCTGTATGTTCCCTATAACACATTAAGTCCTACGGAGTAGCTTCTAGAAATAAATACCCTCCAAAAAATCCATTCTCTTATCCAATGCAACACACTTCACCCTTGACATAAAACCTGGGTTTTTACTTTACACTGCCCCTGGCTCCACCTTAAACACCAGAGATCATCAGTGTCCCTGCCCTATGGGGGTATCATTCAAATACCTGAGGACCTCATCCTATCCTGTCTTTGCACAGACTCAGACAAAGATATTCAGTTCTTTCAATCTCACTTCATAACTCAATTCCTCACACTCCTGATCATTTAAAAAATATATATTATTACTCACCAGTGTGTCAACATCTCCCTTAAGCCCTTTTATTTCCCACTATTTCTAGCTGTGTCTCTATTTCAGAAAGACCCAGTACTTCAAAACATATACGAATATAAAATAAGTATATATTTAATTATTAATACATTTACTAAATGCATTTAATTATTAATAGCTTTAATATTTTAACATGTAATATGTTATAACATATAATCAAATAGGTTATATGTAATACATACACATGATGTAATGTTTACTTTTATTTTCATTTCCTTCAAATGTTTCCTAAAATATTATCACTTGATTTAATTAATCCTATTACTTTTTAACTCAGGAATGTGTTCTGAACTTGCTTTTTCCACCTAGGATCTCTTATTCCTTTTCATGATGCCTGTTTGTATCATTTTGCTGTTTAAGATCAACTGGCATGGTAGTTACAGAACAGTCATGGGATGTAAGGTTCAGCATAGGTCATATAGTCAATAATATTGTAATAACTATGTAGGGTGTCAGATGGGTACTAGATTTATCAGGGTGATCACTCTGTAAGATATACAAGTATCTAATCACTGGGTTGAACACTTGAAACTAATATAATATTGTGTGTCAACTGTATTTGAAAAATAAAAATTATTTAAAATCAACTGGTAGACTTGAGGTTTATGAAAAGTTTTACTGTTATAAAATATTTGAGTTTAGGTGAACTATTCTTAAAATATATTATTTGAAAGAAAATGCTCATTATGAATGACTTCATAACATCATTGCCTCAGCTCAGATAAAGAAGTTGGTAAAGTAAAAAAGTAGGAAAGTCTATATGTAAAAACAAAGAGTGTGGACTATCACATGTCTACTGAAAGTATTGTGATGCACCTATTTAAGAGAGATTACCACATCGGTAATATTATGTGTTAAAATTTAAAAAGCATTCTACAGTTTTATGTACAGAAACTCAGAAGAAGCAATGGCATGTCTTCTTTCTATATTTGAGATGTTAGGAAAGTTAACTACATTTTCCTTTCTCCCGGGACAACTTTGTGATGTGATGGAAAGACAGACTTTCAAAATTCCAGCTGTTATTCTATAATCAAAATGAAAAATACTAAATGTCTGAGAATCTGGTTCCTTTTCATTCTACTTAGCATTTTTTCAAAACTGTCTTTTCTTGAAATCTAAATTACAATCCCAGAACTCAGATATGGTTTTAGCAATTTTGAGTGAGAAACATCCATTTTTCCAAACCAAAATTCTTCAACAGAACATGCCTCGATGGAAAGGTTTGCCCCATGCGATCACTTAGGCTTCACCTGACAAAATTCTTGGATGTTTTGAACTTTGAAACACTAATCATCTCACTGACTTCTGCTTCTGGGAAGAAGCACTCAGTACAACAAAGAACCCTGGACGTTTTATAGTATGTAAGACAAATATAAGAAGACTCTGAAACATGGAGAAAAGGCAGCAGATCAGCTAGGCACTAGGACCCGAAGAAAAACACAGAAATGAGTTCCCTGGGATTTCCGTTGCGCTGATGCCCCGGACATCTCAGATTTGGAGCTGAAGAGAGGCAACGGCATGTAACACCTTGGCTCAGTCTGCAGAGAATTATGCAGAGTGAAAAAAGTAGAACTCAAAAGGCTACACAGCGTAAGCTTGTATCTATGTATGTACTAGTCCTGAAATGAAGAACAGATGAGTGGTTACCATCGTTTAAGGAGAAGAGGGTAGGAGGAAAGTGGGCATGGCTATCAAAGGGCAATAGGACAGGCCCCTGTGGTGGTAGAATGTTCTGTATCTTGACTGTATCAAGTTCAATACCCTGGCTGTGATACCGTAATATTGTTTTCAATATGTTACCACTGGAGGAAACTGGGAATGAGGTGCACAGGATCTCCAAATTATTTCTTATAATTGCACATGAATCTACAAGTTCCTCAAAATAAAAAATTAACTTTCTTTAAAAACTGCCTTCTAGTAGGTCTTAATCTGCACTTTGAGATGGCTGAATCAAAATTCTTCCGTTGAAAAAGTGATGAAGGTGTTTGTATTATAATACTTGTTTTGGACTTAAAAAAAAAACCAAAAAACAAACCTCAAACCTTAAAAATACCCTTCATAGCAAATTTTCCCATAAATTTCTAGAATTGGGGGGAAAAAAACCCTCTTGTAATAATTAGCCAGCACAAGTCATAAACTTACTCTTTGATGAGAAATTTTTAAAAGGTAGATCATAAATGGGTTTTAACTGAGATCCTAAGTAATTTGACAACAAATATGAGGATCACTTTTCCTATAAAGTATCAACAATCTTCCCTCATCACCCCACTCTATGTATGTACCTGTTGGTATAGATACACTATATTTTGAATTTTCATCTAGTTTGTATGCTTTCTATGAATTTTATTTATGAGGTTTATTTCTTATTTAATAACAAGTCCTCGTGTATATTGATTTATCATTTTTAAAAAAATGAGACTTTTTCCATAACCAACATGGTGGCATACAGGGCCTCCTTTTAGTCCAAATGAGCTTTTATATTTCAGCATTTAGCCTGAGAACTCTAAACTATGCTAAGTAGGATGCACAGTGCAGGCCTCTCAGTTCTGAGCAGAGATTTTTAAATGTGTGGCACCATCAAGAGGCAACAGCTTGCACTGCCACTGTAACCAGGATTTAGGATTTGCTTTCAAGCAGAGAAGAACCTGCTTTTAACAGTAACTGTCACCGACTATTTTAACACTGGAGTACACTGAGACTTTAGCTCCGTGTTCCCCCAATGTGGAGTGACTAGGTTATTGCTAAACACTACTTTTTCTTTTTCCATCCCCCTCTTAGCCCTCCAATTGAAAAAAAAAAAAAAAATGTGGTAACTGTTTTTATTCTAGGTTAACTGGGGACAGCTGACAATCCTAATTTGCTAATGATTAATTATTTAATATTTACTGAATATCTAGATGTATGCCAGCAATTTGCTATTTAAAAGAAAAAGCCTATTATTCTCCAGTGACTCAAGGTGATCTGACCAGAGATATCAGTCTTTTTTATATTACCCACTAGTTATAGATTTACTTGTATTTTGTTAGAAATGGAAGAAGTCGGTTTAGAGAATGGATAACTTATTTAGGCAGTAAATAGCATCACCAATTTAATCCCGTGCTGTCCAATATATTATAACTAATTTCACTTTTTTTCATTTTTCTTGACATAAGAAAATTTTAAAATATGTGGTTCACATTTATGGCTCACATTGTATAGAGCTAGACTCTATAAGCCATCCAAATAAGCCATAATGGCAAAGAATTGACTGGCTGCTTTAAACAGCAGAGCTAAGTAACAAGGCTCCACAGAAACAAGGCAGGCTATGCTGAATCTGAAGATTAAGCCAATTAATGTAATGATGGTCATTCTGACTCAGACTATAGGAAGACATTTATAATTTCTTAATATCCCTTTAAAAAGTCCGAGCCATCAAGTTTATTTGGTTAGAAAAACCAACCTCTCACCCCATTTGCAGTTGAACTGGCTCACTTCCCACTAGCGCAAATATTTTTTAAAAATTAAAACTATAGTCAGGATGTAGCAAGAGGAAGGCGACATCAGGAAGGAGATGCCTTTCAAGTCAGACTAGAAGACAAAAGAGTTTTCAAGACTTGAGCTTGCCTTCACATTCCAAACACATATTTAAAAAAAAAAAAAAAAAAGATTAATACTATGGCTGAGGCACCGATAGTCATTCTCTTAACATTGTCCATTCTGCACACAACCAAGAAATGCTGTCAAATTTACAATAAAGGTCTGAATGCCCCAATTTTTTCTTTTGGGATCAGGAGCCACTGAAATAGACGCAGCGAGAAGCAGGGAGAGAAGCAACACACAGCTATAGGTAGAGTAATTTTCACCAGACAATCCTCACTCTTCTTGGGTTTCTAAACAAATTTTCCAAATTATAAAACCGAATTTTATAACCTGTTTACTCTCTGGTCTTTAAAACACTATTTGTGTCTTATCACCATAAGATAAGACAACACATACATTTATGTTATTAAATTGCATAACTCCTTAAATATGCTCAGTTATATATAATTTTAGAAACATTAGAGATCTATGACCTACTCAGCAGTACACAGCCTTGGTTTTTGTATGATCCTGGAGAGCACCAATTCTTACAAAGAACGCTATAAAATTAAAATAACTCATTTTCACCTTTTCATTTTTCATTGAAAATTGGAAGGGAATTTCTTGTTTCTGGAAGCAAAATGTATGCATTTATGCTGAGATAGTTGCATACTTCTGTATAGAGCTTTAGTGTTACCTGGAACTAAGCGCATAAATTTAAGGTTGAAATGTTTGGGAGCCTACAGTACAGAAAAAGGAAAGCCACAGCGAAAGTCATGAATGGGTATGAAAAACATTCATTTACTCTTCTCAAAGTCACCTATGCAATGCTTCCCTTTACTCTGGTCATCTGGCCAGGGGGTGGGTGTACAGTGGTGAGTAGGACAGACACAGTCCCAACCTCTTGCAACTTAAAATTCTTTAGTTATAAACTCCTTTCAAAGGAGCTATTGCAAAACACCTTCGAAACAATGGGGAATCATTGTCTCAGACTTTTCACCTGTTCAAATAAGAACCACCATGGAGATATTAACATGCGCTTTGAAAGAAGGCCAACCTTTATCTTCATTAGGGCAGAGCATGTAAAAAGTTAGGCAGCCTTATTGCGTGATGCCTGGTGAGAGCTGGCATCATATTACAGCATGTCTGAGACATGAACGCCAAGTTTGGTCTTACCTAGTTCTAAGTGGCGACAATGCTGTTTGTCAGGGCACCACAGATGGCGGTCGTCAACCGGACAGAAAATATTGGATTGCTACAAAGCAATTTGCGGGAGTACATCGGTTCTCCACAATAGCACACAGATGCTTTTGGTAATGGTACCGACTGAATACTCTTAAAATCAGTAGAGTTTTCTTTAAGATTATTTTCTCTACTTCTTTTAAAAATGACTTCAACCGCCCCAGACCGTAAGTACAAGACGGCTATCACTACCTCTGTATCAAATGAGATGAATAAAAGAATATCCTGTCTACTTTATAATAATTTCTCTAGCCTCTGGAACAACTGTTTGTCCAAGGATCAGCATCCCAGCCCACTAGAGATCCTTCATCCACTACGCCTATTTGTTAAGCAGCTCAGAACTAGTTAGTTTGAACGACCACTGACCATTCCTAAAGGACATCATGAGGCCTAAGAACTTCATGCACACAGGGCCCAATCAAGACCTCACTTACACCTAGTAACTCTTAGTTTGGAATATTTTAAAACAAGGCTTGATATCTGATTTCTAAAATCATAAAAAAGAAAGAAAAGGCTGGCACAATAAAAGCAAGGTTTGGCAGCTGAGAGCAAGAAAGGAGGAAGAAAAATTGTAAAAAACTAAACATTTCACATAGCACAGCAGTTGGAAGCTATTTAATGTAGGCTCCAAGAAAATTATTATGCTTCATTAATAGGTCCTTGGAGGTTCATAATTAGGGTTCAATCTTTAAAACTCAATATAATTACTTTGAGTTTTCAAATAAAGATTGGACAAGTAAAGAAAAAAGAAAAACAGATGAAACACTGCTATAATCAAAGTTAAGCCAAAAAATACTGAAATCATGCTTCGTGAACCGGCTGTATGCTGCTTGGTTTCCTCATTAATGAGTTCAATAAATCTTTGCATCTACTCATTCTGTATTTGTGTTTATTTTTTTTTAAATTATGCTTTGACAATTTGGAGGTCCCAGTGAACTGTCCAAGTGGACTGCATCGCTCACGAAGCTTACCTCATGGGCTGGAAGCCCAGGCACAGCTTTTCTTGGCTCCTGCAGCAAATCCCAAATGGCAGTAGAACTTGACCTTCACTGACTCGATATTCTCTGAAGGTTTTGTTTTCCTATCCTGTGCTTTTGTTTTTGTTTCTGATTCTCAGCCAAGTCTGATCGGGGTTTGGGTTCGCACACAACCGACAGTTATTATCCCCGTTGGTGGCAGCAATGACTGGGGCTCTGGTTTTATGGTCTGACCACTTGGTGATCTGTCTGGCAGAACTGGAATCTAGTCTTGCTCAGGTGAAGGATGACTGGACATTTGTTTGTTGTTGGCTCTAATTTGTTTGTTGTTTTCCTATCTGTGAGTTCAAATCAGGATAATTTTGTGCCCAGTGGAGAAGCCACCAGTCTTGTTCCAGTGTTTACTTTTGATCTGTAGCTGAGGCCATTGAACTTTTGCTGTTTTTAATGTCTGTGTCTCTATACCTGATGGGGTGAAAATCACTGTGTGGGGGTGAAATATTTTCCTACCTCCTGAGAAGAATAATAATAAATTAAAATAAAGGATTTCTGCTTCTGATTAGTTTATAGAGACTAATAGCTCTTAAAGAAATCTAACATTTCCCAAATTCTAGAAAATAAAATTCAAATAATTTTAATGTGTTCCTCTTTTAGAAAAAGGCCTTTCTCATCAAAACTGTTGACTTCATAAGCATTTTTTCCCTTAGAAAACAAGTTTACATGATTAAAGTGAATGCTTATACAAGTCAGACTGATTTGATAATCTTATTTTAAAAATAGCTCTATGTCTTTGCCTTATTTTATCAGTGTATAGTATAATAAAAGTAATTTCATTTTAAAATAAGTTGATTGGGTTTATCATAAAGGGATTAGTTTATCTGAACTTCTTAAATGTCATATTAGTTTACTTCAGAGATAAGCTAAGATTACTTCCATATGATGCTTACGATTATGGAAAGTATAAAATTTTTGCTCACCTGAACAAAATTATAATGGTAACCAACCTTTTATATCAATCATGTTCTGTGATGTGTCAGCTTAAACATAATTTCCAACATCTTTAAGTTAAGTACCTTTGTCTTAAAGTGTCTGGTTGTTCCAAAATGTGAAAGAAAACCGTGAAGAACAAAAGTTGATGAAAAGTTAAAAATTCTAGGTTTGCAGAAATGGAGCTTTATTTGACTTGGTTTATAATATGTGCAAAGAATTAAGTCTATAATGACATAATAAAATGTTAAAATTTTGGCAAAGTTTATAAAACTTTGATAGGTTTATTTATGAAGCAATTTTTTAAAAAAATGTAACGCACGACAAGTGCCCTATTAATGTAAAACTAAAATGCAGTTATCTCTACTGAAATGACACACTGATCTTGGAGAAATCAGCCTATGCTTACAAAAGGCAGTTTAAGTTTATTTTTCTATGTAATCTGCCCAGAAAGAAGAATTTCAGTATCTCGCAGGAGTAACTTTGTGTGCCTTGTGCTAACTGGGATATATTCTTGCATATTTAAAATGAAAAAAAACTTTCTCATTTCTAAGTGACTTAAGATTTCTTGTTTATTATAAAATAACCTATTGTCACTTAATTATTAGGTAACCAAACTGCAAACAGTCATTGTTCACAGGCATAGACAATCCTATATTACTCAAGTGATAAAATCTCTGGTTAATATTTGATTTTGCCTTCCCAAGATCAGACCCTAAATTTAGAAAAACGTTTTTTCCAAGATATCTTTTATACCTGAACTATTTTTAAATTTTCCCAGAAGACTCCTGGACAATCACAAGATTCATTCCTTAATCTTACAAAAAAAAAACCAAATACTAGAAATAATTAAGTTTGTTTGCTATGCCCCTTAATTATAAATAGGTCAACACCATCAAGAATTGCACAGGAAGATTTGTCAAGTCAAATGAGAAGCTCAGCCTTTCCCAGGCTAATTTTGAACAGGTAAAATATTATAATATAAATAAAGCTCAGAGATGCATACTTACAGAAAGACCCTGGATATATGTCAAAGTCCTCATTCTCTGTGATACATTCTTGCCCTCAGAGGAAACACTGACTAAGTAAGACCCTGACAGAAAATTTTAACTCTCCTAGTTGATACTGTTTGTTAAGTTATCCATAGATTAACCATGATCACTTGCTCTTAACCTCACCAGTAGTCTCTGCTTTTCTCTCACGCTTACCTAAAGACTCTGCTTACGTTCTAGACTAGAATGTGCTTTTACCAAAGAGTCTCAGAGCCTCATGGAAAGAACTTTACCAGATACTCTTCACCCTTGAGAGTTCAAAAAATAGACTTATGGGTAGAGGCTTCTGAGCTGATATTATGTAGACAAGTATGAGACAGTACTAGGCAGCTACATCAGATTTTCAGGACTTTTTTAGTCCAGAAATAGATGACTTTGTGTAATTAAATTAACAACCCAAGATGGAGAGGAATAAGAATTGATTACATAAAACTGATGGAATTGGTATAGTAAATCTAATTTCTAAATGTAAATATGTTTTGGAAGATTATTGGTATTATGTTCTATTTTTTGATAGAAAAACCCTTTAGCTTTTAACTTGATGTATCTCTAACCTTCAATTTAGTTGACTATGATTTTGCAAATTAAATGAAACATTCTTTTAATGGTAGCTTGTTCTGCTTGTTCTCTCAGAAATCAGAAAGAAATATTTTTTCTAAGACACTTTACTTTTTAATGGCAGTAACATTCCTTTCAGAAGCTCAATAAGAATCTGTCCTCAGTTTTACTGGGAAGTAATCAAAAATAAACTATGCAACAGAGCCCAAACCTAGAGTGTCAGATTTAAAAATAAGCCTCATTTCAACAGATATGACAAATCCATTATTAAGGAAAAAGAGTTATTTTAACATTTGGAGCCAATACCCACAAAGCTCTTCCAAGAAGTTGAACTCGGACCTATTGGTAGCTTACAAGGCATCAACTTTACAGGCCAAAAGGAAGGTCACTTCTGGAATTGCCAGGAGCCTTAGCAGATGTGGGGACACTAGAGAAAAGAGAAACTCACCAACACTTGTAAATGCTGAAGAGGAAAACCAGTGGAAATGAATTTTAAGTTTGGTTTCCTATCTGTGGAACAAAAAGAGTAAACAAGAGCATTTGAGGAAGACCTTTGGAGGGATGGAAACCACTGAACTGCTCTCCTAGATTCCTTAATAAATGATCAGATAGACGTTAATTCTCCTACTCCATTAATAATGATTGTTCAGCTAGTATAGTGCTAAGTTTGCCATCCATATGCAATAAGGCTTTTATATGTTACTTAAAACTTCTTCTTGACTTATGCCAATGAATCAAGCCTAAATACAATGCTTTTGTGACCATGAAAAACCTCTGGAGATTATTATAACAAAGGAAACTGTCATACTGGAGCATCATCTAACAGATCCACCCACGGAACATCGAACTCTTTAACGCTACACACATTTATGTTCTTACTAGTCCATAGTAGGATATTTGGAAACTCTGTAGGAATAGACATTAACTTATCAAATTGATGAGTAATTAAGTTATTTTTTTGCTAAAATGTCCAACAAATTTTGTCCTGTATAGATGTCAATGATTTCTGTCCATTATAATCAGTACAAAGGTTACAATAGTATTGTCCTATAGGGCATTAACTAGTTCGGTGTGTGATTCATAAATCTTATTCCAGCATGCTTTCTTTTAGTAACTAAAATACTTTTGATACTCCTATACTTTTGTAAACCAGCTTTACCATCCTGCTGTTTCCCCCATGAAAGAAACACGTAATTCATCATTAACGAATCAACATAATCTGTGACAGCCATTCAGCCTATAACCAAAACCAAAACAAACAAAAAAACCCTTATGCTTAAAAGAAGAGAGAATAGAAAAATGCAATAGTTTGCTCTCATTCATTATGGAATTCTCAAGGAATATTTTCCAAAATAAGCATAAATCCATTTTAAATAGAGAAAGACAAGTCAAAACATTTTTGCGTATGCGTAGCTGGGAGTCACGGCATGCGCTAAGAGACACGGCTGAAGGGACTGTGAGGTTGCGTGTGGGTGCACAGTGCGGAGCAACGGTCGAGCACCATTTAGGCAACCTTCCGATTTTCCACAATCCTGCCTAAACCCTGATACATTATAGTTTCACTGATTATTTCTATGATACATGCAAATTTGATGACACACATAATACAAATTGGCGTTTCCTCACAGTCTTAAAGAAAAAGTTGGTAAGACATAAGGAATTCAGTAAAATTCACAACTACCTTTGTTAGGTTTCTCAAGAATATATACCTGTGAGAACTCTGCAGAGCAACTTAACGTAACATTCGGCACATGTGGGCCTTCTAAATACCCACAGGTGACTAGCACCAGTGAGCTGGGAAGAGGAGAGAGATCAGGAGAAATTCTAGGAAGGGGCATCAGTGGCTGGTGCCCATGGAAATTCTACGCGCCCAGAGAAATCCTTGGAGTTGGTCTCCAAGAAGCTGTTCAATGGGACAGTGAGGTCAAGCCAGGTGATTACCAATCGCTCCATCTCCTGCTCCCTGAGCCGCTCCTCCCTCTGCCGCCGGTGGTAATCCATCAGGTCGTCGCGTCCTGAGATGGAACTGATGCTGCTTTTCCGCTCCCGGTGGACGGGCTGGGGGGTCCCTGAGGCCTGTCTGAGGCTCTCCAAATCGGCATCATCCAACTCCACAGATCCACACGAGAACTTCCTCCTGGCCGCAAACGCTCTGTCTGGCTCCAGGGGAGGAAAGGAGTGAGCCGAGCCGGTCCCCGAGTAGGACGCCTTATCAAAGTCATCGGAGGTACAGGAGGAGGTGGAGGCCAGGAGCATCTTCCGAGCCACGCGAGGACTGCCGGGGACACTGAGGGTGGAACTGACATAAGGGGTGCCCTCGGACACAGAGGTTTTACAGGGTAAAGCGCCTGAGCTCAAAGAGGAAAAATTCAGGTAATTGTCGTTGTCTATGATGCTATGAGGTAGATCCTTTCCCCCCAGTTTGCTTCGCTTGGAGTTGCCCAGAGAGTTTCTCGGAGGCAAGCTGAGGGGCGTGAGCTGGTTCTCCGTGGCCCGGTGCAACCTGGGCAGCGAGCGGCTGTAGGCTCCCATGTGACTCAGGCTGCTGCCCGAATACTTCCTAGTTCTTAAGCTGATGTTTTCCGACGCCGCCTCCTTGGGTCTCGCCAGCCTGGGCTGCAGCATCAGGCTGTCCTGGATGCTCATTTTTCTGGCTTGCTTTGGGCTCGAAGGCATGCTGGCCGCCCCTGATCTGCTGGCCGGAGAGGGGCCGGTGTCGCTCAGGGAGCTCCCGTTCCACATGGCCAGCAGGGAGCCAGACGTCTTTCGGCTCTCCAGCCCTCCAAGAAAGTAGAAGTTGTCGTGGGATTTATTCCTCGAGCTGTGTTTGGAATAGGGAGGCTTCTCCGAGAGCCTCAGGGACCGTTCACCGTCCCGGCCAGTGAAATGATCAAAGTCGGCCCTTCCACGGGAATACCCACCGAGGGAGGGGGAAGTGCTGCGTAAGGGGGCGGGGGGCTTCATGGAAATGCTCTTGTCGGTTCCATCGCAAGAGAATGGCTTGCTTCCCTGGATTTTGGCCAAGGAGGGACTACTTCGGACGCTGGTTCCCAAAGGGGAAGGGCTTCTCTTCGCAGGCACAGGTTGTGAGAGGGTCAAGTAGGAGCCAGAATAGTCTCCGTTGGCTTTAAATCTCAGGCTGGAAGCGTATTTCTTTGGGCTCAGGTTCTCCATCATGTTTTTGGAATCGTTCTCGAGGGGATTCGCCGCAAATCTTGCCTCTAGACTGCCATTCTGTAAATCCAGCTGTTGCTGCACGTGGCTATGCTCGGCCATAATGTTGCTGGAATCTGCAAAGGAAAAAGAAAGGGAAAGTTTTACTTGAAGAAAGTTTAAAAAGACCAAGCCCTTGTCGGCCCACATTTGAACAAAGAGCCGTGCAGCCTGACCTAATGTAATTAACAGACACAATCTCTGTTTTAGTAATAAACCTAACAAACATGTACTGCAAAGTGAAGGTTAACAAAGACCACTGATCTGGGATGGTTTTTGTTCAAAAGAAAAAAGTAACTCAAGAGGCCACCAGTGATATTTGAGAAGAACAAATCCCTAGGTACAGGTGAAGGATTAGGCTGTTACATAAAAAAAGCCCATTTCCCTTTAGGGTTCTAGTCCTGGGCAGACCACCTGCTTCCTGAGCACCTAGCAAACACCCCAAGGGCTGATGCGGTGGGCCTTCCTTTACATGTTTCTGCTAGAATCATTAACTGCTCAGAAGTAAAGTCCTGAGGAAACATAATTCACACTGTGTCAGAGAAAGAAGATTTTATGTTAGACACTGATCAAAAACATCGAGGTTAGAAGACGGTTCTTTAAGAGGGGTTTCAACAAACCTGCTCAACAAAAAGACTTAATACAGCTCCTGTACCCATCAGAAAAAGAGAAGCGATAGAGGAAAGAGAGAAAAGAGTGTTCCCCAAATTACCCCGGTATCAGGGACAGGGTGGACAGAGTATTTAAAAACCTGAAACACATATCCTTCAAGTTCCCGGGTACCCCAAAGGAACCATGTGCATCCTTGATCTCAAACTCCCTCCTCTCTCAGAAACACCCTTTCTCCCTTTTTAGCACCTACTTGAGCCCACTCATTCCTCAAGACTCAGATTAGGATTCTATCTTCCATGATTACAATTTTTAAAAAAAATGTATGCACCCATACAGATATTTTTGGAATCTAGCTTGAATAATATTAACTTAAGAAACTAAAGTTTTAGTCTATGAAACAATGTTGTTTTTTTTTAAAAAAAATATATCTTTATTGATTTCAGAAAGAGGAAAGGAGAGGGAGAGAGAGAGATAGAAACATCAATGATGAGCGAGTCATTGATTGAGCCCGCAACCCAGGCATGTGCCCTGACCGGGAATCGAACCCCAATCGCCTGGATCCTAGGTTGACACTCAACCACTGAGCCAAGTCTGGCCGGGCTGAAACTATGTTTTCATTGCAAATTATCACTGCAAATGAGAAGGCTTAAACATCTAACTGATAAAAAGATTATCTTTAGATCATCGTCAAAGTGGAAACAGACATTCTCGCTGAACTCGTGCACTGCCAACCAAGATGGTCCTCCAAGTCCTCAGGCACCTCAGACGCTAGGTATTACATATCTGGTCTCTATCTAAACACTGTCGCTTATGGTCAGTAATCAATTTCATAGTGTGTATGTTTTCATAATTAGGCCACAAGATTAAGGAAGAGGGATTAAGAAAGGTTATGTCTCTTATTTCTGTCTTATCTCCGACCTCTCCTTCTCCCACTGTCCCATAGGTGAGACACTCAGTGAACCCAAGTTTTAAATTTCACCCTAGCCTTTCCGGCTCCTCCCTCCCAGCCACAGACTGAAGGAACTTCGCCTTGCCTGCTCGGCCTCACAGACGTCCTGGGCAAATTCAGGCAGCCTAATAAGGCACTGCTTCTTGTCCACGGAGTAGAGCCAAGAAACAGTCGGGCTGCTTAAATCCTAGTGGGGGGCTTAGTACCCATGACCCCATAAAGCTGCAGCTTCCCCCAACAAGCTCTGCCTTATCTTCCAACCCAAAGCCCTGTCCTGATGGATAAAAGCATGATTATCTTTTGAAGTGTCCTCAAAAAAAAAAAAAAATTAAAAAATTGGAATTCTCCTGTAGAATTGCCTCCCAATTGGAATCTGGCCCTGCCATTTGGCTCTTGCCAGGTATGTTATTTCTCAGGAACAGTGCTATCTCTGCCCCCAAGACAAATGTCCCTCTCAGCAACTGTCTACTACCACCATTCTGGCCTTGAAAGCAACAGCAGCCTGGTCTGAGACGTACCCCACCATGCCCCCTTAGAGGACTGAAACCAAGACGGCCTTCAGGCTTGGTCCCTCCTGTTACCAACTAGCTTCATCTCTGCTTGGCTTGCCATACTGAAATTCCAGGAAACCTCGGCCAGTTCCCTCAAGTTAAATATTTTTCAATGGAGGAAACAAAATAGGTGGATACTGAGGATAGTACAGCATTATTTATTATAAGGGGCGAGCAGACTCCCTCCTTCACTATCTCCCTTTCCTCTATCACTTTTCTATCATCTTCTTTCTCATTTTATCCATCAACTAATCCTACCACACTGTCCTTAAAACATATTCTCATCTGATCTCTTCTTACCATTTCCACTGCTATCTCCCTCTTACATACAAGCCAATACCTTCCATTGCCTTGTCTCTGTGCCTCTTCTCCTGCAACAAGAATAACCACGGGCTGGAATCGCGCTGAAAAGTTAGCAGTGGTTTTATCTGGGGGGTGACTTTTAATTCACTTTCCTCATAGTAGTTTGTATTTTTCCACATTTTAAACAATGTATCTGGGTTACATTAACAATAAGAAAAACTCCCACTTATTGTAAAATACTATAATACAATCTAGAGCGCGACACATCAAGTTAATTAGACTCATTTTTCCTAAGTTCCTGACCAATTTTTGAGCCAGATATTAGCTCTCCCCCAAAATAGTTTATTTTAAAGAACTTTTTGATTAGACTAACTTAATATGCAAATATTCGAAGACTTCCACATTTTTTCTGAACTCTCCTAAATGACTCAGGTAAAAATGTTAATTATGTAAATTTACCCATTTATGCATCTGAAAACCTACAAAATCAAATATAACACCTTCCGTAACATGAATAAAGCGAACAGAGTAGTTATTAAAAAAAGTCTCCAGATGTTTGCTGATCGTAGTTGACAATAATATTAGTATCCTCATATATATATATATGTATTTTAAATATATCTTTATTGATTTCAGAGAGAGGAAAGGAGAGGGAGAGAGAGAGATAGAAACATCAATGATGAGAGAGTCATTGATCGGCTGCAGCCCGCAACCCGGGCATGTGCCCTGACGGGGAATCGAACCCTGATCGCCTGGATCCTAGGTTGACGCTCAACCGCTAAGCTACGCCCGGCCGAGTCTCATATATTTTTTTAAAGTAGTAACTAGGATATTTCAGGGTTTCAAGCAGTTCTACTTATTGTATAGAAAAAAAATTTAAATCTCAATAGGCATTTTGAGGTACTTCATTAAGTAGGTATTAAGTGCCTACGACATCCCAGACACTGGCTTAGCAGGCCTTAGCGTTGCCCACTAATATTCCCGTTCTCCTCCTCCCACAAACATAGCAATGCTGCTCTGCATCATCCCCGGGACAATGCCCCTTGCTCTGAGCCATCAGATATGAGTCTGTGAAGGCTCCGCTGGCCTACACCCTTCAATGAGGGCACCATGGATCAGGGCCCTTGCCAACCCTAGAGCAGTTTAAGCCGCAGAGATTTGGGAGTTGTTACCAGGAAGGCGTTAATCTCAATTAAGTGCCTACCATAAACCAGGCTTTGAGCTAGGAACTGGCAAGTGTGTGGTCAAAGACATCCTTTCCTGCCTTACAGAGCTTACAGTCCAAAGGGAAAGACACACATATGAACAAATGCTGTAACAGGATGACACGTACCTCAATAAAGGACCGACTGACAGATTGGTAAAGGGGCACGGAGGGAGGCTAACCCAGTGACAGTGGTAGTCTGGGGAAGTTACGGTAGAAATAAATGACAAAGAAGTTGAGTCTATTGAAGGAAAGGCTATTATATCCAATGAATAGCATAAAGCTACATCCATGCCTAAAATGTGATTTTAAGGGCATAAACTAAATCCCAAGCCCATCTGAGGCAGACTACTGGTACATCCAGCAAACACCGTCTCTGACAGACAAAAATTGTGCAGGAAAACAGCAACAGTTATCTTCTATATCATGGTCTTTAAAAATCTAGGATGTAACACTCTTGGGATAAACAGTATTTAATAACCATGTATCTACCTCTGATAGTTAATCCTTTCACATCTCCACCACTGTGTAAGATAAACTGTCCAGGATCCAAGGCACATGCCTGCCCTAAGAGGAATTTAAATTAGACAACATCCTCCAACCATTTAGGATGTTTTAGACAATGATACAAAATGAAATACGTAAGTAAGGTGTTAGAATAAACAAGAAAATAATTGAAGCCAGTTAGTGGGGAAGACTTTGGTTTTACAACAATGTATGTAAAATGGGAAACAGAACTAAGTTAGATAGAAAAGGTATTTCCACAATGTGCAGAAACAGCAATCCAGAAAGTAAGGCAGAGCAGATGTTATTAAATAGAATTCAAAGCTAAGCACGAAGTCCAAACTTTGCATTTTAAATATTTACTCTAACAGTAGAGTTGAAGGGTTTAACACCTCATGTCAAAAAGGATACTTAAGTTTTATTTTTGACTCAGAAACATAAAATGTTGATGTCATTTTTTTTTTAACCCTCACCTGGGGACATGCTTAGAGAGAGGAAAGGATAGAGACAGAGGTAGAGAAAGAGATATAGAGACAGAGATAGAAATAGAGATAGAGAGAGAAAGAGAGGGAGAGAGAGAAACGTTGATCGGTTGCCTTCTGTATGTGCCCCAATCAGTGACTGAACCAGCAACCTTTTGATGCACAGGACAACACTCAACCAATGGGCCATTCTGGCCAACTTTGATGTCATTTTAGATGACAAAACATATTAATATATTTCAACCTGTCTGCAGCTGCAAATGCTACTTAATCACCCAAATGAAATACTACCAAACTGTTTCCTCTTTATTTTGGGCCAATAAAATTGTAGAGTATGAAACCACTACAGGTTTCTTACTACCCTGCAGGGTGGCAACTCTGGTTCCTCTCTCCACCTCGCATACACTTTTAGAAACTAAAAGTTACTTAATTACTGAAGTTGTTTGGTTGGGCAAACAAAACATAATACCAAAATATCTGAAATAATACTGGCTGGAAGGTCTGCTTTACAGACCTAGGGAGAGACAAGCAGAGCATTTGCAAATAATAAACCACATCTGAGAAACAGCCATGCACCATTTCTCCACCACACATATTTGTAGAAGAAAGTTACAGATGATTTGGATGGAAGGACATTCCAGAGACTATTTAAAGGGATATTCATGTTTGACATCCCAGGTTTCAGTTCAACCTTATTGGCTGTTAGGAATGTGTGAAAACTTGTCCATTTGAAGGTTTATCATCAAAGACAAATCTGGCATTCATTCATTTTCCTAAAACTTAGTCTACCTGCCATAGCCGAGTACATATGTATACTTTTCTCAGCTTGCTATCTCTTAATCCCACAAATCAACTCAACTCAAAAGGTGGAGAATCTGCCACACAGGTGGCATTTCTGACTCCAGGAGTGACAAGAATGACTGTTGCTACCTCTTTCCTTCCCTACTTCTGGAGTATTCTTTTCATTGCCGGTGAGATCACTTGAGTGGGCATCTAGAAGTGGGAAAAGTATAGGAGAATGTAGAACAGTGTGGGCAAAAAAGGGGTTTTATGGACAGTCACCTCCCTGGGTGATCTGATCATAAATTCCCTAATGGGCAGGTCATGGTGGGTAGTCAAGCTCCAGGCGAATAACCTCTTTAGTAAAAGGTTTATCTTTGCCGTAAGCAAGGCCTGTCCAATGTTTCTATGCATCTAGGTTAATAAACCTTCGAAACGCCTCTTTTCCAAGCCTCAGCAGCAAATCTACCCTCAAGAGAGCATATAATCCTAACTCTTCTGTAATCCAATCCCCATCTTGCTTTCTCCCACCTTCACATAACGCTCCCTATGCCCCCCCCTTACTCCAAATGCATAAAAGAAGCTGCAAACTGCCATTCTAGGAAGCATCCCCCCCACCCCACCCCCCATCTGTTGAGGCCTTGCTTCCAGGTGAATCCTCTGTTTGGCTCAAGTAAATTTTTATAAAAGTCCTTTAGAGGTTTGGACAGTCTTACGTGGACGACCACATAACCTTCCTAGAATGAAGATGAAGGTGTGGGCGAGGGGAGGGGAGGGGCCGCAGGAGGGCAGATGATACAAAACGGAAGAGGCTGGGTTTAACTCCCACCCCAGCAAAAAGGGAGCTCTGCAGACAGAATGCATCGGAGGCTGCAGCTGAGTTTAGGAGAAGAAAGGAGAAGCTGGGATGTTAGGGGGGTGAGAAGAACGCTGCAAGACGTGTTGCCCAAGTAACAAACAGGAGGGGCTGGTGCCGGAGAGGTCTGTGTTAACATGTGTAAGAGAGGAGGCGAGGAAGACTCCACAGTTTCTATACGGGTGTGTTTATTTTGGATTCCCTGTACATTTAATGTAAACAAAAAAGTCCCAGGGAAATTATAAAATCACTGCATTATGTTACTGTGGAAGCAAAACAGTCCCATGGGCTTTCATGGCTGCATAGAGTGCAGGCATAGCCACAGAATGGCCCAGAGAAGGCATCTGGTGCCCACGTGAGAGAAAAGACAACACTGGGAAGTCTAAACAGGAAAGAAGTTGAAGTGTTGAAACCTTTGGACTTACTTTCCAATCGTAAATTTAATCCCCCCAGAGTTCTTGTTATTCTATCACCTGAAATCTATCATCATCTCATGGTCAGCTAGAAAGCGCCAGGAGTCAGGAAGAGACCTCAGGAAGATACCACAGAAAGTCCCAGGACTTTTTCCCTGGGGAAGAAAGTCACTTCATAAACTAATCTCAAGGATCATATTTAAAAGTATCTTGCTAGATTCTTTACTCTTTGATGCAGTCCTGGCATTCTTTTAAAAATATATAGTTTTCAGCCCCGTTTATACCAAATAACAACGCAGTGAAGCGGATCCCATTCAAACTACAAGTCACCAACAGTGCAGGTACAGCGCTGGGAATGCTGGGGCCTGGGTGATCCAGGTTTCAAAGATATGAAAACACGCCCAGGGGCAAAGATAAAAAAAGATATGAAAACACGCCCAGGGGCAAAGATAAAAAAAAAAAATTAAAATGAAGTGTTTGCTGTGTTGTGTTGTGTTGTGTTGTGTTGTGTTGTGTAGTGTTGTGTTGGAGGAGAGAGACTTCAAGCCTGGCCTATGCAGTTTTCCAGGTAATTTATACAAAGAGAGTTTGGAGAGTCTTGAATTATACAACACATTGCTTGTCATTGTATGTTGCAATGTACACACACGTCCTAGATCACCTAATACAGCAGGCATTAATGAAAGAAAGACTGCAATAACAAGCGGTAGAAGGGTGGAAATCATTTTATATTGCTGAGGAAAGGCAGGGATATGCAGATGACAGAAGCAAATTCAGGGATAAAATAATCTAAAAAAAAATCAGGAAGTGATAGGTTAAAAATGTCACTTTATAGCAGAGCTTGCCTCCTACCTGTGTCCTACGGGTCGGCCCTTAGAGCTGACTGTGCTGGCTCTGGGGGTGTGCGTGTCGCACACAGGGGCTGCTGCCTGGGGTGCACAGCTCTCCCAGAACACTGGTGGTCCACAGGCTGGTCTCTTTCAGCACTGATGTTTACGCTAGGCTCTGTTATAAATAAAGCATGTACTGATGACATGTAATTGAATTCAGACACCAGCTTAGAACAGTCCCTCCGAAGCAGCGCTGTTCTTTACATAAACGCTGGCGGGCATTTCTGTGGAGACCAATGGCAGCAGATGGGGCCCGAGGGGAAGCTTTTCTAGGACTAAAAGGGAAACACTGAGAAACCTGTTTCAGGCTCAAACTTCAAGCTTAAGCATGGAGGACAATGAACACAAAAAGCTCCCTCTTTTCCCATTAATCCCAACCTGAAAACAGGATGAAGAACAGGGCCAATGAGAAGCCTCAGGACCAACCGCTTCCTTCCCTGGAGAGATTCTCGCTTCAGAAATCCGAAGGCAGCCTATCGCCCCCTCCTCCATTATCCAAACAGCAGCCCATCTTAGTAAACCCCTAGTCTGCTCAACTCTCCCTTTGCAAACATACTTTCCTTTTTCACAAATATTTCCTTTCTCCACAAAAGCCTCCTCAGCATCCTGCACCTCTGCAAACAAGCCTCCCCGCTCCACAGAGCCCCACACCCACTGGCAAACACCTCCTGGGGGCGAGGATTTCCAGATCCCTTCTCCTCCAAATCTCACCTCCCACACAGCTTCTGCAAGCACCCCCAAGCCTGGGCCTTCCCTTCCCAGCCTCCATCTCCACAGAGCTTCCCCTCCACTCCCTCTTCCAGATTCCTAAACTCTGTTCCCTTAATGCGTTCTCCACCCTGGAGATTAATGGAAGAACTTACACGCACATATGCATAACCCAGGGGCACAGTCCGCAGTGTGGGGAGGGCCCGGGGTGGGGCGGATGCGGGGTGGAGGGGTCAACGGGGGAAGAAAGGACTCTGTAATACTTTCAACAATAAAGATGTAATGAAGAATTTTTTTTTTAAAAGTTGAGTTCATTATGAAAATACTGTAGTAGTATTGTAGAAAGATCTAATAAGGGTTAATAATAGTTAAAAAAAAAAAAAGATTTTATATCCCAGTGCAGAGGGAAAAAAAGTTCTGTTAGTGGACATAATACTCTTCTCATTCTTTTTGCAAATAAACATAGCAGCAAATGGGTTCCACCTCTCCTCCTTTGTACCATGTTCTTTGTCATTTAAAGATCTGCTTGTTTGAATAAAATAATTATTATCCACTAGAGACTCATAGATAAGTTGACAATCTCCAAGAAAGATATTTTCGTCTCTCAAAAAGTTCCCCAAAAAGCAGTTCCACAGAAATAAATGTACGTATTTTTAATAGCAAAATAATGGCTGTTTTATTCTTGCAGATTGAGCCTATTACAACAGGGGGCTGTAAATCTTACAGTGTGTAGACACCCACACACATGCTCACAGACAGACACAGAGAGACAGACACACGCTGCCCACATGCCCACATGCCCACAGCAGGCCAAGATGCACAAAGGCTTTGTGTGGCTGCCGGGGGGGGCGGCTCTTCAGGACCCAGGCAGTTTGGGGCATCCTCAGAATCTGCCGGGTGTGTGCAGGTGACGCACAGCAGGGCCGGGAGAAAGCTGAGGGCCACTCTCACCTTGATATGTCGTCTCAGGACACTGATTACACAGGTTTCTTTGTTTCCTTTTGGTTTTGCTTTTGAACTTCTACTTTATTACATTCTGAAAACATGTAAAAGAAGAGGTAAGGGAAACCCTTAAGGAAAGAAAAAAAAGTATCAGATGATGCTACAGAAAGGAAAGGAGCACAGAAGGGAGCGGGGAGGGATGGGGAGTAACGAGAACTTTTAATGCAGATGGGAGCAGCGAGTAAGAAGAAAAGTTTCAGCTTGTTCCTATCACAATAAAGGAGCCTAACCCCACGCTACCGTTCCCTTCTTTCATCTCTAGCTGTATTGAAGTCTAAGCTTTGTAAAAGACCAAAAAAAAAAGCACTCCAGATGGTAGTCAAAGGTTCCTAAAAGTAATCACAATGGACCGCAATGCTTCAAACGAGGAACGAGCATCTTTTTTTCCAGTTTTATAATTTATTTTAAAAAATGAATTAAGCTTCCTTGAAACTTAATTTTTATATTTTGTTACCTTTAAAAAAAAATTTTACTTTTCAATGACAGCTGACATTCAACACTATTTTATATTAGTTTCAGGTGTACAGCGCATTGAACGAGGATGGCTATCTCCAGTGATCAGAGGCTACTTGTAAATTAGTCTAGATTGTTTTATATCAGGAATTCTTAAGACTCATAGAGGACTCTTAGTGAAGAGGGTAAAACATCAATTATAGGGATTTAAAAGAAATGTGTGCTAGTCCCTGGAACACAGATTGTCTGTGTGAACTTTAGACTATCCAAGGAATTTGGCTGCATGTTTCCTGCGATAACTCTCTTCAGCCAGTGAGGAAGGCAGGGCAGGGAAGACAGAAAGCAGAAGCGACCTCAGAAAACATCTGGGTCATTCAAATTCCCTTCCCACTTGCAAAATTCCTGACTTTTACCTAAATAGTCAAGATGAGACTTTTATCGATTGGAGTCACATTGGTGTTTATACCATCATTAAAGCAGGGTTAGCAATACTTAAAGAAGAGACACTATTAATTCAGCAAGTGTTCACATATATGTTACAAATTAGATTCAACACAATGACGTGGTAGGAATGTTCTCAAATTAAAAGCATGCTGTCTCCTATTGCACAAAATACAAGGGACAGAGAAATGTGTCAAACAACAGCAGGGATATAAGAAAGTCTACAGGAAAAACAAACAAACAACAATGTCTTCAACCAGCAAATGGCAAGAAAAAGAGGGAACTGTTCTAGATTAAAAAAGACTCTGAAGATGTACCAGTTAAATGCAATGTGCAGACCTTGTTTGGATTCTGTTTTGAACAATCCAACTATTAAAAGTATGAGACAATCAGAATCTGAACACTGACTAGAAAATAGATGATGCTATGATTACTGTATTTTTAGTTGTGACGATATAGTTTTATTTTTTCTAAATCTCTTAGAGTTACACTGTAAATTATTTATAAATGAAGTACTACAATGTTTAGAATTTTCTTTATAACAATCTATGTTTTGGGGGGGAAGTAAGGTATACTGATGAAATAAGATTAGCCTATGTAGATAATTGTTGAAGCTGAATAATGGGTACATGGGATTTCACTGTATTATTCTTTTAACTTTGGTGTATGATGAAAGTCACCCATAATAAAACATTTAAAAGATGTATGCATTCTGAAAATCAAAATAAATACGAAAAGATACTGACTTAAAAATTATAATAGCTCACTTTATAGAGGATAGAGTCATATCAGTGGCTCCTTGCTGATTTATTTTTTAAGTGTGAAACACTAACCCTCTATTATATTGAATTAAGCTCCTAAAAAATTGATATTTTTAAAGGATCTGGGAGAAATTTGGAAGGAAATGCATTGTCCAGATTACAAGTGTCAGGCCATTATATTTAGGATACTTGAAAGAAAAAGCTAGGTGGGTAACTAAATTTCACCACTCATGTGTGCCCAAATAAAAACCATCTCTTCAGAAACTTAACATGTAAAAGTATTCACAAAAACTGCCAAATCTACCATATCATGAAGAATTTCGGCCTCCAAAAATGTTAAAATATACACTTACTTTTTACATATTTATGTTAAGACAGAGACTGACATATTTTGTAGATTCTTAAATTATGTTAGTGCTTCCCTCAAAGTGGGAGAGTTCTTTAGGCAGAAAATTAAAGAACCTTTATTTTCTGGGTTCCTTATAGAATCCTAAGACAGTTACAGCTCAAGATAAAGATTTCTAAAATGTTCCCAAATAAATCAAAACATTTCTAGGTATTTCTTATTCCTGACCATTGGTGTGATTCACCCCTGGGTTAAGGTGACTCCGACTATAGGCCTTGAAGAATCCCCTCTATTAAATGATCACCACAGTGACAATGAAGCCAGAGAAGTGTCGAGCTCCAGGATCACTACCGTGGGGATCTTGACACCTGTGTGCCCTGTTCTTCAGATGCACTTCCAAAACAGAGGGGTACTCCAGGAAAAAGCATCCTTCAAGCTCAAAGTCAACTTCAAGAAAGAAAAACATTGATCCTGGGATATCATGAGGATAAAGATGCTCTCTCCTGACCCTGAGACCATGGCTACTGGCTTGAATCGAAAGCTGAGTCTTCAGGAGCACACTCTGATCTTTCCACCATCCTGTCCCCATTTCACACTACTGATCATATACACTCTCTTAAGAGTCATCTTCTATTAAAGTAACATTCCCCAAACCCAAACACGCTACTTCCCCATTCCCTTACCCAATATTTGTAAACTGGAAATAGTCAAGGCATGAGTAGGCTCAGGAGAGATGAAACAAACACAATTTGGCTGCATCCTCCACGGTCATGTTTTTTCCTTTAACTCAAAACTTGAGTGAATGGGTTTCAAAAACACTATAAACAGAACAAAACAATAATGATACCATCGCTCCATTACTTAATTGTTGATTATACAAGGTGGGTGTTATAAGACACTTAATTTTTCTCTTTCCTACAACCTACCTTTTAACCATTTATTTTGCTTGGAAGAAAAAGGGAAAGGGTTTGAACCATCAGAGATCAATAAAAAACTGATTAAATTAAATGTAATCAATGCTGTCTTTTAAATCTGGCCCAAAGACCTAATAAAGGAAATGGTTACATTAGGATGTTATTTTTATTGTAAAGGACATTTTAGTACAAAGAACACGGGACAGGCTGCCGGGAACATGAGTCAGAAGACCCGTCCTGGTCCTAGTTCTGCCAAAATAACCAAGAGAAGTCAATGCTGGAGCGAGTCGCTTCACCTGTCTTCATCTTGTTTTAGCAAAGGTTTCCACAAAGAGAGAACTAGATGTTTTTTCTGCTCCAACTTTCTAGACTCCCATAGATACTGGTTAAATAACAAGGAGTGCCAGTTGTACAATGTGGGAAATGGAAATGACCACAGCACAGAAACATGTTTTAGAGATAAGGTGGCAGCTGCCTAATTGGGAAAAAGATTTCACCAGCACCGCTGCCCATGACATTTCAAGGGCATGGTGAATTCCTCAGCATATCAGAGGAGGGAAAGGGCCTGGTCAGAGCCATGATAATGCAATACAATACGGGTATTTCATTCAGCAGGATGTATAAGAAATATTTTGTCTGGATCCCCATGGCTTGCAATTTCCTTAATAAATCTTAAGCTGTTTTGAAACCTACTTCTGCAATGACGTAAGCAGTGTGGCAGCCAGACATCAGTTTCTAGTCCCCTCTGAATAACTGCTTGCTGTGAAGCACTATTCAGGCTGGGTCTGAACTGGTCAAAACAATAAATAAATAAAAAATGCAGGAACTGGCTGCCCTTCACTGTTACATGCCCTTGTTTTAGCAATAAAGTGGTCAAGAAACAAATCTGGGGAAAATCTGTAACCTTTAGCTTTTTTGCTAGTCCAGGTGCTAATTCCATAAGCATACTGCCATCTAGAGAAGCCACATGCAATGTGCCGCCAAAATATTCTAAGATGATAAACTTCGATTTCTAGTGAACTCCAGATTTTAAGTCTTAGAAAAGGCCGACCCTGCTGGTTGAGGTTAACAATATTACATATTGGCATGAGCAAACTTTTTCTTCCACTTAATTTGTAAAGTAAGGAAAAGTAGTTCATCTGATAAATCAACCTACACACACTAAACAAAACACCATCTCTTGTAAAAACTTCCCCATATAACTTAGCCTGTTACTCTCTAGGTTATTTATCTGTTTCTCTGTATAGCAAGCTTCTCCAACCCCTAGCTTTCCTACTGCACCTCAATAAAATGACTTATATACTTGGGTTTCTCTTATTGACCACTAGCTGCCATATATAACAATCTTGCCTTTAAAGCAGATACAGTCCAAAGCTGCTTTTCAACATCTAAGAAACATCCCTAAATATCATGAAAACAACTGTGTGCATATTAACCCCTTAGAAGATTTGAATTCCTGTGTGACAAAGACAAGCTCTGCCTTACTATTTATTTTGAAGAGACTTGAAAACCTGAGCTACCCTTTTTGGTTTTGTTCACTTTGGAAAGATAAGAGTCCCATTAATCAAGTGCCAATAAACATTTTCAGCCAACAGTTGTTTTTTTTAATCAACTCATGTCTTCTATCAATTGAAGAAAAAAAAAAAAGGTGACAAGACTAGATGAAAGGTGATTATGAAATGGCTGCTACCCCTTTTATTGCAGCATCCAAAGGGAACAGACTCCTTTAAAGAGTCATCACGTGATAATCATTTCTAAATATACTACTATGAACTTGGCTTTGAGGTGCACCCATTGGCTAGTTGTCAAAATGATAAGAACCCACCTCAGTACAGTTCAGAGCTCTGACCTCTCTCCCAAGAAAGGCATACTAAAAAATTCTTCTATATTGCCAGAGTCTCCCAGATTTGAGGATTCTAACTACTGTGGCAGGACCACTTAGCACATAGAACTAGAATCCATAATCACAGGCCCAGTGATTGATCCTACTAATGTAAATGTGAGAGTACATATGTTCATAAGTGATCAAGCCATATGTGCACAACTGTTTTGGTAATCAAAAACTCATTGAGATAACTCCTTTCTATAAACAGAGCCATGCACAGATACCATACTTTTTGAACTCTCTTAGGAAATTAACAAAAACTTTGTATTACTATCATTTCTCCCCCATAAGGCAAACAGATGGAAAAGTGGAGATTGTTGGGTGTAAGAAAAAATGCAGTGGAACAGGAGTCAGAAGAGCAGGCTTGCAGGTTCTGCACTATACATCCAAGTTGGTGGATTGTAGGCAAAGAACTCATTTAAGAGGATTTTCGAGGTTCCTTTTACCCCAGAATTATTTTGTCCTACTTGCTCAAAGAATAGCTAAGCTTGAACTGTCTTTAGATTCCTGACCCAAGTTCTATGCAAGCACATTTATCTTAGATATCCACTCACCAACTTATGAATTCCCCTACAATTACCAATGCACACTCATTTCCTTATATGCCAGGTGTCTTTTTCCCCAAAGGAAAATGTTTATTTCATTTTATTTTTCTTTTATCATTTACATTCAATATTATTTTGTACTAGTTTCAGGTGTATAGCATAGTGGTTAGACAATCATATAGTTTACAAAGTGCTCCCCCACCCCGATATTTCAAGTACCCACGCCAGGTGTCTTTTTAAACTCTGAACTCAGGAGGCCTGCCTCATTTTCCCTTCAGTCCAAGACAACCTGATCCATTCATGCATCCTGCTCTTAACCCACAAGGCAGGGAGGCGCACAAAATCTCCAATGTCCTGCTTTGTACCTGGATTCAAAAGCAGCATCTGCCATGTCTGTGGAGCCATCTGTTGCCCCCTTTGCCATGGGAAGGATGGTGCAGCCATCAGACATGGAGTGTCACAGGTCACACAATGGAATTATCCCCTTCCTGGGGCCGACACACCCAGGCATATGCTGCACCATCACAACAACTGATGCCACTCTCCCCCATCAAAGAGTTTATTTCCTTACGGAGAATGATACCTCTGAACTCTCACAAATGGCCAGGTCCACTTTTTTAAAAAAACTGCATTTGCCTGAATATCAGGCAAGTTCTCTAATCTAAATTCTCTAATCCTGGGCTAGACCTAGAACTCCATCTGCCACTAACTCGAGAATTTATGAGTCATTAAACTCTGAGCAACTCATTTATTACACCTGTATAGGACCTTGCATGCTAACATCCCGAAATTCTGTGATTTTAAGTAAACTCAAAGTCCTCAGTGAACACAAGAAGTTCCTTCAAATCTGTGGTATGCATGCTAAGCCTCTTAATGCCAAGGGCAAAAGAACCTGTTGCAGACAAACTGGCTTCTATGACATGGTCTCTTTGTTGAGCATGAACACTACTGGTTTCTTGAGGACCCAAATTAGATTAAGATCCCTAATCTTGTTAACAAACTCCCACGAGGCAATACTCCGGTGAAGAGTTGGAGGCTGGATAATTCTTTGTGTGTCCTATACCTAGTAGGATATTACACAGCATCTGAGGCCTTGTCCCACTAGATGCCAGCCCTAGTTGTCAGTTGGGGTTGTTCTCTATTTTGAGTGGGGAGAACCAAGAATGTCTCCAGACATTAGCCAATATCCTCTGAGGGGCAAAATCCCTCCCCCTCCTCATTGAGGACCACTGCTGTAAAGTATACCAGGGCTTTAAAATAAGCCACATCACTTAATAGTTTGCATGTTTGTTTGTTTGTTTGTTTCATATGGGTAACATTTACACAGTTAATAAGTACACCAAGCCCTAACAGAGAGTCATCAGATTTATAAAGATCATGCATTGCTCTTGGAAGACATACAAAACCGCAGTCTTCCCCAATCACTCAGAGCACAGCCTCTCTGCAAAGGATTGAGAATTAAGTCACAATCTCAACTGCTCTTTAAAAGTATTTCAAAGGAATCACAGTAACTTCTCTAGTGCACTCTAGAATCAACCCTTGCTTACAGACCTCAAAATAGGGTTTTGAAGAAAATAACGAGAAACCAGTGGTTGGTTTAATTACTTGGCTTTTTTCCGTCTCTCTTGTGCAAAAGCCGGCAAATAAAATCTGTAAAGATTGCCAAAGAGTTCCAGCTTTGGTAGACGTTCTTTAAGACAGGAGTTAGCAAGCTCTTAGCCCACTTTCTGGGAGTATCTTTTCCTCCCCCACTTCAAACAGGGATCCAAGAGACACCCCCTATAGTCAGTCCTCAGCCCAAAAGAGCATGAAACAGATTGAAGCCTGCAAACTGACTGAAATGATGGCTACTCTTAACCAAACATCTCATTTTTCCATTTGTGAGAAAGGCTGGGATTTGCAAACCTCTGGGTCTCAGGAGGTGAAGGCCACACTAGTTAACCAAGAGCAAAAACTCAACTCCCCCTTGCTTTTAAAGGAAATGCCAGTTATAAACATTTTGCGGACTTTACAGTTTAAGTACATGTTTAAATTTCCACATTAAATAGGTAAGGGAAAAAAAAAAACGCACCCAAAAACTTTTTAAATAACTAAGCCCAAGATATTAAAAGAGAATCACGAACAGACACAACTGTTACTTTTCAAAGGACCTTAGCTCTTTATTCAAACAAATGTTTACACAATTGAGGGCAATAGTATCAGGGAGGTAGCCATTCTGTCAAAATAGTGGGCAACTCTAAAGGTTTATTTATCCCAAATTCAACCACTCTGTTGCTATCCTACGGGGAACCAAGAATTCAAGGGCTCTCGGGGCAAAAGTCTAACCCTCTGAAACTGTGAACTTCCTTTAAACCCCTCCCAGCTGAATTCAGATAATGTTTGAATCTCAGAGACATATCTCAAGCGCCTAAATTAAGCCAAACTAGGAAGCTCAAAGTCACAAACCCAATACTTGAAAACAAGTATCTATAACTCACCCCCTCACACAACGAAGGGAAATGGAGTTGACAAATAGTTATATTAAAAGGACTGCACGTTTTTCCGCCTCGTCTGCGAGAGCCACCCGGCTGTGCCTGGCTGTGCCGAGCTGTGCACTCCAGAGCTCCGGGGAGCTCGCTCCCAGCTGCGGGGGCAGGACTCCTAGGGGTGCGGGCAGGGCCAGCCCCGAGGGGCTGCAGCCCCGGCGTCTAGCCGCCGAAAGGCTGCGGGCACGGTTCTCCCTTTACACGCGGGGGCAGGCGCGGGAAGTTAGGTTCGATTTCCGAAACCCCTTCAAACGGGAAACCCCAACCCAGGAAGGCACAGCCTGTCAGCCTTTTAATTTCCTGGCGGTGGCGGGCGTTAGCCAGGTCCCGGGAGCTTTAACAAGCGATGACTGCTGCGCGAAGTTACTAAACGCACCAGCCAACCCTGAGGCTGCGCCTCGGCCGCGCCGGGCGCGGGGGAAACGGGTTCAAAAGGCCCCCATCCCGTCCGGCCTCTATCTTTAGGGGTGCGGAGACCGCCGTCCCATAGACTTTCGGGGGAATCCAAGGCCAAATCAGAATCTGAGGCGCTGGGCGGTCCAACCCCGTGAGCCCCACTCTTGGAACTAAGTGGAACCAGGAGCGCCGCCAGCCAGACATCGGGGAGGGGGCGTCTTCAGCGAGTCGCGCGCCCCGCCACCCAGCCGCGGACCTGCCCCTCGGTCCACGACGACAAAGCAACTGTATCCCGAAGACCCCGATCCCCCTCTCCTTGGGTATCCCCGAGTTCTCGGCAAAAGTTGCTTCGGGTCCCCCCCCAAGCCTGCCCGTTCCCTACAATCGCTCCGTGAGCGTCTCCTCTACCCCGACAGTCCCTTCCCAGGACGCTCGCAACCGGAGGTCCACTCTTCCCCCGGGGTTCGGGGGCCCCCCAAAGCAACGCAGCCCGGGCTCCGCTAACCCCCACCCTGGGCTTTTGTCCCTACAGCCTGCAAGAGAAGCAAAGAAACTGTGTCCCCGGCGCCCACTCACCGCCTCATCTTTGCTCCGAGCCGCCTGTCGCCACCGGCCCCGCCACCGGCTCGCCGGGCCGCAGCCCCCGCCCTGCCTGCCTCCCTCCCCGCGCCCCGCGGCCCGGGCTCCCGCCCCGCCACTCCGAATTTGCGGATCGCAGTCAGCGCGCCCCTCCCCGGCGCGGGCCGCCACTGCCTCCTCTCCTCCCCCAGCCCGTGGCCGCGCAACCGGCGGCGACCAATTCCGCGGCGGGGGAGGCAGAGCCCCGGGGCCGCGGCGGGGACGCACGGAGGCGGGGCTGCCCCTTCCCCGAGGCCGCCCGCCGCCCGCGGCTCACCGGGTGCGTGAGCGCCGCGGGGCGCCGGCGTCTGGGGCGCGAGGGCGCGCTCGGTGCCCCGGCCGCTCGGCGCGGCCCCCCTCCGGCGCGGTGGTGGGCTCCGCGCCTTTTTGTCCCTGGCCGCCGGCCTCTTGGTAACCACCGCTGCGGCACCCACCGCGGGACTTGGAGCAAGGACGCTCCCGGGCGGTTCGCAGTTGCGGCTCCACGGCTGCTGGCGGGGCCCGCTGTGCGCCCCGTCGACAGGCTCCACGGACGCGCGTACAGCCGCGCGTGGAGACTTTGGTGGCCGGCCTCTTTCCTTGTTTTAAGCGAGCTGGAAGACGGGCGGGAGGGCGCACATCCCCGGGTGATTCTTTCCTCGCCCCACGGTGAGCTTTCCACTGGGAAACTCCAGGCGGCCACACCCCCGACAGCTCGCCCGCGGACAGGCACCTGGTGCGTCAGAGAAACACCTTGGCCAAAGCTCCGGGGAGCCGCCTTAGCTAAGGGCTGGGGATTTTAAAACTTATGCGACTGTCCTTCCAGTGACTTCTCTTGAAAGTTTCTGTCTTTTCTAACATCTTTTTCTGAGTTGCTGTAACCAATAAAAACAACGTTGATGTGAATGCCCTTCAGTGGGTGCTTCTGAGGAAGGCAACCGACTGGACCCAGGGTGACCCCCAGACCGTGGTCCGCGGGCATGTGAATCTCTGCCAAGCTCTGCGCCAGCCTCCAGGTTTACAAAGATAAAGGCCATCCGTCGGTCCTCGAGGAACTCGCAACAGCAAGAAGGAGCACAATGCCCTGGGAGGCTCGGTTAGTTAGAGCATGTCCTGGTCACCAAAAGGTTGCAGGTTTGGTTGGATCCGGGTCAGGGAACATACCTGGGTTCCAGGTTAGGTCACCAGGTAGAGGCGGGTGAGGGAGGCAACCCCTCTCCCCCTCCCCCCTCCCCTCTCCCTCCCTCCTTCCCTCCTTCCCTTCCTCTCTAAAATCAATAAACACATCCTCGGGTCAGGATTTAAAAACAAAAAAACACAATGAAGTTCACACTAGTTTAAGATCAGCAGGGCTCTGGGCAGGTTGTTTTAGTTCCCACAACAATTTCTTCATCTATATGCAGTAATAATGATCCTGATGCTGCGAGGTGGTCAATGAGCTTCTGGATAAACCTCACACCCTGAGTGCCACTCCTAGGCACTCAACAAATAGCTTATTTAACGCACTTTTCATTTGTGCAAGGAAAAGTCTGACTTCTAATTTTGGGGAGAGGTTCACCTATAGACAGCTTGGTGTTTTAAAGGACTCCTCCCCTCCTCTGGCCCACAGAAATGTACAAAGATTATTCCAGCACTTAAGTGCTCCAGCAGTTCTCTCTTCTCACTCACATCATCAATCATCACCATCATCATAAAATCGTTATTTTCCCCATCTTAAAAACAAAAAACTCTCTCGATTCCACTTCCCCCTGCAGGCACTTGTCCACCACCCCTACCCCCCTTTTTCCTGCTCATCCACAGCAAAACTCCTTTAAAGATTTAAGAAAAGCTCTCTCTGAGCTCTCTCTTTCCATTTATTCCAGTCAGGCTTGTGCTTCTACTGTGTCCCTAGAATTCATCTTCTGAAGATCAAACTACTCAATCTGAAGGCTTCTCAGTACTCATCTCGCTTGAACCATGAGTAGCAATTAACACTTTCTTCTCCTAAAAACGATTTTGTTTTACCTCCATGACACCATATCTTTGTGGTTTTTGTCCTACCTTACTGACTCCTTTGCTGGTCCCCTCTCTTCTCCCAGACTGAGAAGTGGGAATGCCCAAAGTTCAGGCTTTGTGCCTCTGTGTCTCCTACCTACACTCACTCCCTTAGTGATCTCATCCTGTCTCATGGCACTAAATACCATCTATGTGATGACGACTCTCAATTTTACCTCCAGCCTCGTCATCTCCCCTGGCCTGTAGGCTCCAGGCAGCTTCCGTCTTGGATGTCTACTAGGCTTCTCGCACTTAACTTTTTCAACACTGATACCCTGGAAGTTCTCCTTCTATCCCCTAAAGACCCCATCATAACTGAAGCCTCTCTCTTATCAGGCCTAAAACCTTGGTGTCATCCTTGACTTTTTTATTTCTCTTACATTTCAAACCCAATCCATCAGAAAATCCTTTTGGCTCTACTTTTAAAATACTATAAATTCAAAATTCAACTACTTACCACCTCCACTGTTATTACCACCCAGGTTTAATCTATCACCACATCTTGACTTTCATTACCCTTGCTCTGTTCATACTTTTGCCCCCCATGTGGGCTGTTCTCCATACAGCAGCCAGATAGATCCTTTTAAAACATTTAAGGCATCTCATTACTCCCCTGCTCAAAACCTTACAATGGTCCCCATCTCAATCAGAGCAAAAGCCAAAGTCCATAGAATGGCTCAGAAGGACAATACATGATCTGTCATTATCTGACCTCAGCTCCGGTTTCCCTCACTTCACCCACTTAGCTCCAGGCACTTTCCCAAATATATTCCTGTATTAATTAGTTTAATCCTTATAGCAACCCGAGGAAAATACTGTTATTATTCCCATTTTCTAAGTAAAAATGAGGCACAGAAAAGTCAATGATTACTCAGTTAATAAAGTGGTAGAGGCAGAATTTGAATACAGGCAGCATGATTCCAGAATGCATGCTCTTAAATGCTCTCTTCCACCTCTTCTTTAAGAAGGAATGATACCAGGGGACATTTCTGTATAATAAATAATTCTTAATCACTAGGCAAAAAATGATCTTCATGGGCCTCCTCTTACTGCCTTAAAAAAAAAAATCTGTTGACATTTCTGTCTCTTTTACTATAGCCAAGCTCCTTGAAAGCTAGACGGATCATTTTCTCATATTTGTGTAAACCATACTCCAAGACTTGATAGATCTATGGAAAGGGCTCAGAAAGTATTGATTTAATGTAACACTTTACAGTGACTAAATCCAGTGAACCATCTCACTCCTGATGAGTTAGTATGGCCTTCAATAGCTTTCATAATGCCACAGTGATGTGAAGACAGATGAAATCAACAAGATGAAAAAGTTAAATGTGAAGTGCAGACCCCAACATCTTAAAATATATAGAAGGCACTTAAAAATGTAACACCTATTGTTATTATAAAAATCATTATTACCAGACTTCCTTTTTGTTGTGACTTTTTTTAAATTTTAGAGAGAGAGAAACACTGATGTGAGAGCACAACATTTATGTGCAACATTTATCGGCTGCCTCCAGCATGCTCCCCACCATAGTGCCCTCAACCTGGGCGTGTGACCTGACTTGGAATCCAACCGGCAACCTTTTGGTGCATGCACGGCGCCCAACCAACTGAGCCACGCCAGCCAGGTTTTAGTTGTGACATTTTAAAAAATAGAAAGAAAAAAGAAATGAGCTCTTTCCTTCTACATTCTCCATTTCCTGGGTTCTTTAAAACAAAGTCCCTTATTTAATCACAGACCAGGGCCACACCTCTCTCTGTCTGCCATTTCCTCTTGCCCACTAAGGGATGTTGTGTAGTAAACTACACAGCAGAAGGTGCTTCCCTGTTCCTTTCTCTAAGATCTGTAATGTTTGCAGTACCTGGTCTTACTTTTCTGTGTCTTTCACCCTCTCAGTTGGGGAAAGGTGAAGTGCTGCACACAGTGATATATGAATTATTACATTTAGAATTAATTTTGCTATTGTACCCTTTCATTAGTAAAGACTGGTTGGACTTGATTAACTCCTAACTCTGTACATTTTTTCCTGTGTTTGCAGTGATAGCCTAGCAGAGAATCAAGATGTTTTCATTTACAGAGTGCAGTGAAAAGATCATAATATTGGAGTCAAGGGGACCTGAATTTAAACCCTTACTCAACCCCTTTACTAGCCAAGTAATTTGAATTTTACTTACCTTCACTGAGAATAAAGTTCTATTCTGACAATTGAGACTAATAACATCAAACTCATATTTTTATGAATGACTTTGATAATATAGGCACCACTCTTTGTATAAGGGCAAGATAACATACTGGGAGCTCTCCAAGTGTAGTTTTTTTTTTAATTAAAAAAATAAATGTGGTATATATATATTTTATTGATTTCAGAGAGAGGAAGGGAGAGGGAGAGGAGGTGGAAACATCAATGAGAGAGAAACATTGATCAGCTGCCTCCGGCATGACCCGTACTGGGGATCAAGCCACAACCCAAGCATGTGCCCTGACCTGGAATCAAACCTGCAATCTCCTGGTGCGCTGGACAACTCCCAACCAACTGAGCCACCCCAGCTGGGGCAAGATGGCATATATTTAAGATGCAAAACATGATGATTTGATGATGGACATGCATACAGTGAAATGATTACTACAGTCAAACTAATTAATATATCTTCTCACATTATTACCTTTGTGTGTGTGTGATGAGAACTCCTGAAATCTACTCTCTTATCCAACTTCTAAATTCAATACAGTATTATTAACTATAGTCACCATGCTGTACATTAGATATCTAGACTTATTTATTGTACCTAACTACAACTCTAGCTTTTGACCAACATCTCCCCATTTCCCCCACCCCCCTGCATCTGCTAACCAACTTTCTACACTCTTCTCCCATGTATTTGATTTTTTTAGATTCCACATATAAGTGAGATCATGTAGTTGTTATTGTTGTTATTCTGTATCTGGCTTATTTCACTAGGCATTATGTCCTCACCAAAAGAGTAGTTTCCGACCACACTTGCCCTTTTCCTGTGGAACTTTTCTCAATGACATCAACCATTGTGTTATACTGCCCTATATAAGTTGAGTTCCTCATCATAAACTCTTTTTAGAGTTTAATGTTAAGATAAATTTTCTCTCTTACAAACTCAGTGTACTTTCATTAATTAGAAAAGGTATCTTCAGCTATTTACACTAAATTTGCAACCATTGTTAAGGAGAACTATGGAAATGAATGTTTCCTATTGTATCCTGGTTGCCAGGAAGCTCGGCGTCATATTAACTGTTAAATTATTGTACTATGGTAATAAAGATTTTGCTTTCTACTCCTTTTTTTGTTTATGTCTTCTATACATTTTTATTCCAATAACCTTACTAGATATTTGGATTTTACTCTGTGTTCTTAAATATGTATTTAAAAAATATGAAGTATAAATAACACATATAAATACATATGAAGTATTAATAACTCTTCAAATTAACACCAGAAAATTAACCAAAATTAAAGTGAAAATTTATCCTTATATGCTGATTTATGTTAAAAAATGTTAAAAGATTGGTTCTCTAATCATGAGAATAATCTAAATACATTTGGAACATCTGATTAATTTGTGCATCAAAATGTACCTTTTTGCCCTGCCCCCAATCTTTTCTGTTAGTATGTATTGGAATCAGGCAGGGAAAGGATTCTCGTGTGTGTGTGTGTGTGTGTGTGTGTGTGTGTGTGTGTGTGTTCTTTAGATTAACCTATCACAGCTGTGTTTATCTGGCCCACTTTTCTAATCACTTGAGGACCCTGAATTGGTCTACTTTTCTTGCATAGCAGACCTAAAACAAGGAGTTTTCTTTGTAGCTTATCTGCTCATCACAGAAACAGTACTCTATCAGTAGTACTCCTTGATATTGTAAGAAACTCAGCCTCTCTTCTCTGCTGCTTTTCATTATTTTTCTTTCATCTGACTTTCACCATCCCTCCAGTTATCTTATACTTGATTTCAAATTCTCCTTTAATATAATATATGTATATTTTTTGAGCCACGTTGGGCAGGGATAAGGGTTCTACTGGATGTGTCAGATATAAGCAGACCTCACTGCACTAGAGACTTCAGACAACTCAGAGCAGGGAGCAGGATTCAGAACATGAGGAATGTTCAACACAAAGGCAAATTTACTAAGCATCTACTCTGTTCCACACAGTGTGCCTCGATGGGTGGGAGATGGAGATAAAATAAGACATTTGTTACGTGTCTCAAGTAAGGAATTTACTGCCTAGCATATAACTGTAATGTGATATAAAATGTAATATAAAAATACTGTTAAAAAGGGTCATCTTTGCTCAATAAGTTTATCAGGGAAACGTATGTGACTTTCATATTGAAAGACAGGACCTCTAGGTGGAGGAGATAACATGAACAAGGCAGGGCCACAGTAAAGCCAAGGCAGGTCAGGGAAGTGGTGACTAACGCAGACTGCCTGAGTCCACAGTGCTTGGGGGGGAGGGGAGGCATGGGAGATAAGGCCCAGGGAGGCGGGGCCAGATTTGGGGGGAGGGGCTTTGAATTTAAGATTTCATGTCTAATACCATTTTAATTAGGTCATTTCCTTGCTCTACACTTGCACTGGCTCCCCCTTGCCTGACTAATACAGGAAGAGCCAGTGGCTGTGTAGGAAGTGGAAACTGATTATACAGGGCTAGAAAGAAAAAGCTGAGCTTCAGCCACAGAATTTAAGGACTCAAAAAAAACCAGCAAGGATTCTGTTTTCTAATATGTTAAACATAGGTACCCATCCAAGTCAAGGTGCTCAACTGAATATTCGTAAGGGCCCAGTTAAGATCCTTAATCTCTCTGCCCACTCTTGACTGCCTTTCTTTTTTTCACTTTATGATGACTCTGTAGTTACAGATCTTAAGGTTCTCACAGGAATAAGCATGAAACAGGTACCTTTTGGCTGTTGGGTCAAGTGTTGCTCTAGAAATTCAGTGGCTTAAAATTCCAGTGTACTAGCTGTGTTACCAGAGGCTTGGAGCTACTTGCTTGACCCCTTTGATGCTTTACATTATGGGGATATTAACTGCATTGTTTCTCTCAGGGGAGTTGTTAAGAGAGCTAATAAAAACATTATTATATAGCACCCAACTCTGACTAGAGATTTATCAGAGCTCACCAAGTTCTAAATGATTGTTTGAAGCACTTGTTTCTGAGATACAGGGTGGTGTTTATAACTAGTACAGTTCTTTTAGACTCACTGGAATTTTTGGCTATTCTCAGAAACCAGGAGGTGTCCGTGTGTTACGAATATGCCTAAAGAAGATGACTGAAATTCATTTACTGTGTTTCTCCAACAGGAATGAAAAGAAAAATCTATTTAAAAGGTCCTTCTGTTGTCCATTTCAACAGGTTGCTGCCCAAGGTATTTGTATTATAATTATAAGATTCTCATAAGAACTTCAACATGGTAGGTGGATATACCATACCTTTAATGTTAATATTAAAGTTAGTGTTACAAAAGGCTTAGCAACCCAACAACGCACAAGGGGGAAATTACATACATTGAATGAACTGGCTAGACAAGAAGGCAAATACAGTATGGATGTGGTTAAAGGGTGTGTTTCTCTCCCCCTCCCCCATGCTTACTAGCAGAGCTTTCTGTGGCTCTCCCTCTGTTTCCTTTCCAAAATGCTCAAGTGACTTCTGAGGACCCCCCACAACTGGAGTGCTGGGGGGGGTCACCTCACTGCCTTTCATTCCTCCCGCCCGTTGAGCGCTGATAGACAATGCAATGGGGACAAGCGCTGATGTGACTGCTGATTTTCCTGTTGAGCAAGCTAGCCTTGTCCCTCATCCTTTCTGGCTTCTGAAGTTTATCAAAGTGACCATGCAGGTGGGAAATTTCTTACACAGGCAATTTTGAAGGATCCAAATGGGTGGAGGGCAACATTACCCCTAATGGATAATTCGCTGGTAATTTGTCCTCCAAAGAAAGTTTTCTCTCTCATGGGCTATTAGCATCTCGTGTTAAATTCCTTATGACTTTGTAAATAGTTGAGTGTTTTGATCCTATGGAAAATATCAATCCTATGTCTTTCATCCTGATTGCCACCATCCTCAGTATAACAAGGAAAGAAGGCTGAGGGGAGCAGAAGGGAGAAGGTGGTAATTACATACTGTGCACCTTCACAGGGGTGTCTCCTGGGCGCTGCAGACCGAACACACCCAAGTCATCATCACCTTCCCCCGATGGCACCTTTTACCTCTCCTTTTTTGTTGTATTCTATAACAAAATAAAGGTCACTCCCTTATATTTAATTGTACCCCCTCTCCAATTTGGAAAATATACTCAGTCTCTTATTTTTTCTCAACCTCTACTACTAATCCATCACCAAACCGTATCATTTTTACTTCTTAAATAACTGTCAAAAGTACTCTTCTCTCCATCCCCTTTACCTTCATTTGTCACCTGGTGGTATTTTTAACTCCTAGTCCTAGGGAGGGCCAAGAACAAGTCCAGGTGTTGGGAGAGATAAAGTTTCACTAGGCCTGGGGCTAGAGGAATGTTGGGTGTGTGGTAGGCAAGGCTCACCCAAGGCAATGGAAGATGGAAGGGCCTTAAGGGAAAGCTAAGATTCACATTTTCAAAACAGAGAGTCAGGGCGTACCAAATCCAAGACTGTGTGTTTGGCCCAGAGGGGAGTTGCTGAGATTACTCAGTATTTGAAGCTTGCGCTTATGGCAGGGTTGTGATAGCTGGTGGGACAGCAGTAAGCAGACACTGGAATTATAAAACTTCTAAATTAAGTCTATGTCTCAATAGCACTAATTAAAATTTGTAATTATTATATTCCCCCCCCCCCTTTTTTTTCTCATTTCCACACTAAATTTTACGTTTTGTGAGGTCAGGGACCATTATATCCCCAGAGCTTCCCACAGTACTTCATACATGACAGACATTATAAAATATTTGTTCAATACATGAATTGGTCTTGAATACTGAAAATTTAATCTTATCGTGTCAATCTTAAGAATTCTTCAGTGACTCCTCCATGCATTTAAGATAAGATAAATCCAGAATCCTCAGTTTAGCATTAACAAATAAAACAAAAAAAATAAGTCATTTGGTTTCTCCAGGTTATGTTTCCACCTAATGGCTTACGGTTCCCTCTTTCCTCTTCCTGCAAGAAGGGCAAGTGTCAATCACGATACACTTCTTGCAGTTATTCCCACGTATCATGTTCGTTCACCTCTTCCCTCATAACCAGCAACAGTCCAGGAATCATGCCCTCCAGAAAGCTTTTGCCAACTCCATCCCCAGTCTTGGTTAGGTACCAGTGTACTTTGTGTTATTGGATTGCATTTTTTTCTGTTTTATCTTCCATCTCTGTTCAAGACATAAACTCCCTAAGGTAAGAGGGCTGTGATGGTTAATTTGGTGTCAACTTGGCTAGGCTATGGTGCCCAGTTGTTTGGTCAAACACCAGTCTAGATGTTGCTGTGAAATATTTTTTAGATGTGATTAACCTTTAAATTGGTAGGTTTTGAGAAAGGCAAATTACCTTCTATCATGTGAGTGGTCCTCATCCAATAGTTTGGCTTTAAGAGCAAAGACTGAGGCTTCACAAAGAAGGAATTCCCCTTGAGACTGCAGTGGAGAAATGCTGCTTCAATTTCCAGGCTGCTTCCTGGGAGAACCCATGTTCAAGGCCCCAGCATTGACTCTGACCTGAGTTTCCAGCCTGTGGACCTGCCCTACAGACTTCTGACTTCCCAGCTCCTACAACCAGGTGAGGCAATGGTTCAATGCTTTAGAATCAATCAATCTCTCCCTCTCACTCTCTCCAAGGTGGGGCAAATGTAGGTTTACAGTTGTGAGTACATGAAACAAAGTTTATTCTTGTATTATTGTTTATTAATTATTGTATTGTTTTCCATAAGAACAACTGTAAACCTACGTTTGCCCCAGCCTGTGTGTGTGTGTGTGGGGGGGGTATATTCTATTGATTCTGTTTCTCTGGAGAACCCTTATTAATACTAATGCAGGAGATTTCTATTTTAACTTCTGTGTCTAGGACTTAGCACAATAATTAAATGAAAATTTTAATCTAGTTTGAAATCACTATCCTTTATTAAAGAGGACTTTGCAGTGCAGAGACGAGCTGGTTTCAAGGAAATACTAATGAGGTTACCTGACACCAGGTTCCCTGCATATCCCGGAGCACCTCCTCCCCTATCCCTGGTTACTTGATCATCTGAGGCATAATAAAAAATAATGAGGAAAAT
Organism: Miniopterus natalensis; assembly: GCF_054644295.1. NCBI lineage: Eukaryota > Metazoa > Chordata > Mammalia > Chiroptera > Miniopteridae > Miniopterus > Miniopterus natalensis. Next base: position 36,339,662 of record NC_142086.1, on the reverse strand, counting down.
ATAAATTTTATGAACCTATTTATTCAGTTTTGAATGCTGGAAACATATTAGAAAGACTCAACCAGCACCAAAAGCCCTGTGAATTGGAAGTGATTGGGGTGCAGCCTTGTCCCCCCTGAAAGGAGACAGCAGGATCAGCTTCTCTTCTAGAGAGCCTAAAACCGTGATGACTTTCCCTATTTGTCCCACACCCCCCTTTTTGTATGAGCTTTGATTTTTGAATGACTGATGAGTCAAGTCACTGGAAAAGACCTCGCCATGCCAGCTGCTTTGGCCTGCCTGCCGTTCAGCGTCTGGTCCAAGCTCAGCATGTTTTCAGTGAGGTAGATAAGCCCATGACCGAAGTTCTAGGAAAGGGTTGCCAGCCTTCGGCTCTCTTCCTGCTGCTGGCTGGACTCCTGAGTTGATGCTAAACAATGCTCAGCCATTCCACATGTACGGTAGAGAATAGGCACTCAGAAGTATTTACTGAAAATCTCTGAGCATGACGTGCACACCCAGAGAGTCCTCACCTAAGTGTTGTGCATCACTAGGTCCGTTCTCCTGGGGTTCCTCTTTCTGGGTATTACCCTCCATCAGAATCTGCTGCTGAATCTCAAAGGAGAAACTGGATGGATGCCAGCCTGTGCACAGCAAGAAAAGAAAAGTACCGTGATTGGGAAGCCGAAAGCTCAGTGACTTCTAAAAACTGACAGACAGTCAATAGAGTTAACATCTGGGGAACACTAATTGATTTGAATTTGAAAAACAGACATTCTTGATCATCCTATAATCCCACTGCTTACTAGCCTTTAGAGGGACAAAACTTAAACATCATCACCACCAGTGAAAACACATCATCAGTGAAAGCACACTTTTGGAGAGAATAATTACAGATTAAAAACACACACAAAACATGCCAGCAAACAAGCAGTGAGCAATGCTTAAGCAGTAAGACCCAGTTTCTCAGCATAATTGTTTCTACTTAGGGTTTGTTGTTGCTTATTTCCTATTTTTTCATCCCATGCTTGTTATTTACCAGCTATCCTATTAGGTACTTTGCGTTTATTATTTCTTTCAATTTTTACAAAATTTCATATTTTAGAAAAGGAAGCCAATATCTTTGTTCTTGAGAGTGCTCCAAGGAGCTCTTGACTTTAAATCAGGCGTCTCACAGCTCTCCCATGTCCAGCATTGTTGTTTTTTCTGTAGACTCAGGGATGCCAAGGAGGTATATGTGGCCTCACTATCTTCTAAGGGCTCCTATTTGCTGTGTTCCTGCTATGCATTAACTGTAAGAATAAGTACTATCATTCCCGTTTTACAGATAAACCTTAGACCCAGGAGAAAAGAACAAGTTATCAAAAGTCACATAACCAGGATGTGTACTACCTTGTAAAGTAACACCTCCCATTCCTTATTCAATTTTTAAATTGCTCTTGATGTATTAAGGAAGATAGATTTTAATGGTGGCAGAACTAGAGACACAAAGACCAGTTAGGGGGTCTATAAATATTCTTGATTCAGTCTTGGAAGACCGTATGCTTATAGGAATTTATCTATCTTTCTTGTCAACAGCATAAATGTGGGTCTTGTTTTCTTATCCATCCAGCTACCTCCTATGTTTTTGATTGGAACTTTTAACCCATTTACATTTAAAGTGATTACTGATAGGTACATAGTTATTGCCATTTTATTATTCATATTTACACAGCAAAAGCAGTCCTAAGAGGGAAATTCACAGCAATACAGCCCTGTTTGAAGAGGCAAGAAAAACCTCAAATTAACAATCTTACCTTATACCTAAAGGAACTAGAATAAAAACAACAAGCAAAGCACAAAGTGAACAGAAAGAAGGAAAAAAAGAACAGAAAGGAAATAAATAAAATAGAGTCTAAAGACATACAAGAGCTGGTTCTTTGAAAAGGTAAGTAAGACTGATAAACTTTTAATCAGACTCATCAAGAAAAAATAAGAGAGGACCCAAGTAAATAAAATTAGAAATGAAAGAGAAACAACAACTGACACTACAGAAATACAAAGGATTATAATAAAATGCTACAAACAATTATACGCCATCAAACTGGACAATGTAGGAGAGATTATACAGAAAATCTGAACAGATCAGTTACAACCAACAAAATCGAAACAGTAATAAAAAAACCTCCCCACAATAAAAGTCCTGGAGTGGATGGCTTCACAGGTGAATTTTACCAAGAATTCAAAGAAGAATTATCACATATTCTCTTCACACTATTACAAGAAATTCAAGAGAACACTCTCAAGCTCATTTTACGAGGCCAAACTTATCCTGATTCTAAAACAAGATAAAGACACAACAAAGAAAGGCAGTTATAGACCAATATTCCAGATGAGTATAGATGCAAAAATCCTCACCAAATATTAGCAAACAGAATTCAGCAACACATTAAAAAGATCATACACCATGATCATGATGGCCTCATAAATACAGAGATCAGACTGATGGTTTCCAGAGGGGAGGGATGTTGGGAGGCTGGGTGAAAAAGGTGAAGGGATTAAGAAGTACAAATTGGCAGTTATGAAATAGTCAGGGGGATGGAAAAGCACAGAATAGGGAATACAGTCAATAATATTGCAATAACTATGTATGGTGCCAGGTGGGAACCTTAAGTATCAGGGGAATCACTTTGTAAAGTATATGATTGTCTGGCTACTATGTTGTATACCTGAAATACTCTAATTGAAAAATATAATTAAAAAAGGCAACTTTTGAAACATGAAAGAAACCACAATGCTCATAGGATCTGAATAGACATTTCTCAGAAAAGATATACAAATGGTCAAGAAACAGATGAAAATGCCATTAGCCATTAGGGAAAAGCACATCAATATCACAACGTGATACCACTTTATACCCACTGGGATTGTTATAATGAAAAAGAAAGGTAATAATAGAGAGGTACTCATATGGTGCTTGTGGAAATGTAAAATGATACTTTGGAAGACAATCTGAATGTTTCTCAAAAGGTTAAACATAGAGCTGCCATGAAACGCAGCAATTCCACTAGTAGGTGTATATCCAAAATAGTGAAAACATATATTCACACATAACTTTAATACAGATGTTCTTATTATCACTATTCAGAATAGCCCTAAAGTGAAAACAGCTCAGATGTTCTAAAAGGGATAAATAAAATGTGGTATATTTATACAATGGAATATTATTAGGCCATAAAAAGAAAGGAAGTACTAACACATTCTTCCGCATAGATGAACCTTGAAAACATTGTGCTAGGCGAAATAAGCCAATCACAAATACTCACATATTGCATCAGTCCATTTATATGAAATATGAAATACCTAGAATAAGCAAGTATATAGAAACAGAAAGTAGGTTGGCAGCTGCTTAGAGCTTGTTGTGAGGCACTGGTGGAGGAGGAATAGGGAGTGACTGCTGATGGGTATAGGGTTTCTTTTTAGAGTTGATAAAAATGTTCTAAAATTAGATTGTGGAGAATTCAGTGACTATAGTAACCATTGAGCTCTATGTTTTAAGTGGATGAATTGTATGGTATTGGAATTATATCTCAGTAAGCTGTTTTAAAAAAAAGAAGCTTGAGGACTGAGGTAAAGATCATTGACAGAGGCAAGAACTAAAGAACACTGTTGAAGACCAGATAATAATAATAATAATATCCATTATCTTTGAGGATCCACATACCAAGCACCATGCTAAATGTTTTACGTGTATTTTGTTGTATAATCTTCAAACCACAAACCCATGTGTAGTAGGTATTTTTCTCCTACAACCTTCACCAAAACCCCATATATATTACATACTCTTCCTTCATTTCACAGACAATGCAACCAAAGTTCGCAAAACATAAAGAATTTGTCCAAATTCAACAACAAGAAAGAAACAGATAAAGTATAGATCTAGATCTGTGTCAGTCTGGAGCCTGTTTCTTAACTCCTGCACTGTACTGTCTTCCATGAATTTTGCTTTTCTTTTTAGCTCCAACTTTCTAGGTTCAGCACAAATGCCAACATCTTTAAGCCAACTCTTTTCCCCTGGCACTCCGGCAACAGGAGTGTATCTACGAATCTTGGAGTGGTAAATGGCATTTTCACCTCTGCAGTCCTACTAAGATCTGTAGAATAAATGCATCAACAGTAATGAATTGTAGAATAAACTCATCAATAAATGAGCACTCTCCTTACCTCCTCCACACTCAGGAGTCCGAGCAGCACTACTGTCGAGTTCATAGTGATTTCCCGAAGTTCAGAACACTGACTAAGAGATAAAGTAGCCCAGACCTCAACCAGAGACAATGCATCTTTCCATTCTCCTCTATTTGAAGATGTTAGGGGCTGAGAATAAAAGAACAATAGCTAATCTCAACTTTTAAATAGAAAACAATGCTCATATCGACCCCCTTTCAAGATGGTTCTATTAACTGCAGATATACTTCAATGAGTCCCTGACTCTTAGTAAGGATCAAGAAAATGTATCTTCCGCTTCCATTCTCTTCAAAGTCCTCTCTCCTGTCCCCACTTGGCACCCATCAAGAGCTTACTCTTTGCGTTGAAACCTCTAGTCTAGAATGGGATTAACCATAAAAGGAGAGACAAAATACGAACCTGGCTCACTAAACAGGCCTGTGTGGGACCATTTAAGCCAAGACACTAAGTGCCTCTTGAGGAAACTATATCTGTTTACATTTACAAAAAATAAAGTGAAAGCAGCAGAAGAAACATACTTCTTTATAATAAAATATCCCAATGTTTATGTGCCAGACATTGTACATTGTGCTTATGTTGTGCCAGATATTGTACTGAAGTCTTTATAGGAATGTTAACATTTAATCCTTACACAACATATTGTGGTTGGTTCTCTTCTCTGGAAGATCTAAAAATAGAGGATAGAAGAGGAAGAATAGCCCTAGCCGGTTTGCTCAGTGGTTAGAGCATCAGCCTCCAGACTGAAGGGTTCTGGATTTGATTCCAGCCAAGGACACGTACCTCGGTTGCAGGCTCAATCTCCAACCCAGTTGGGGCAAGTGTGGGAGGCAACCAACACATTGATGTTTCTCTCTCTCTCTAAAAAGCAATGAAAAAAATGTCCTCAGTGGGGATTAAAAAAAAAAAAAAAGGAAGAATAACATCACTGAGGTAGCCCAGCCAGTAAGGGAGGGGCCAAGAATCTCCACAAGGTCTCTGTGATTCTAAAGTCAGTTCTCTCCATCTCCCCATTGCACTGCTTCCCATGACCTTTTTGTTATCACCACGTTCCTTTTGGAGGTTGATTTTCTAAAAACAAGTACACAGGATACTTTCAACAATAAAATAAATTTAAAAAGTAAAATAAAATAAAAACGGTATAGGGGAATGTGATTCTAACATGTAAATAGATTATCAGCCATCATCCAATATCAATGCAAAAATACTAGAACCCAACACCATATTAAGAAAATGTACCATGAGCAAGTGGGATTAATTTCTGGAATGCAAAGATGGTTCAGTATTAGAGAATTTATTAATAGAAACACCATATTTGTAGATATAAGAGTAATAATAGCATGATTATCCCCTACATGAAAAAAAAAAAAAGCTTTTGACTAAAGTGTCTTAATAAAAACACTCAAGAAAATAGGAATTGATGCATATTTCTTAAACAGGATAGAATACCTCAGTCCCCAAACCAGCATTGTGCTTAATGGGCAAATGCTAGAGGCATTTCTACTAAGATTAAAAAGAGTCAAGAAGGCTCACTCCCTCTGCTACTTTTGAACCTTGTTCTAGTGGCGTTAGCCAGTGCCATTTAAAAAGAGAAAACAGTAAGAGACATGGAAATTGGCAAAGAAGTAAAACTATTTTTAGGTGACATGATAGTTTACCTAGAGAACCCCAAAAAAACCAAACAATAAAATAAATATTCACTTTTAAGTGCTAAAGATAATGTTAATTTTAAGATAATTTCAAACTTCAGAAAAGCTGCATGAACAGCACAAAGGACATTTTTTCTGGAACCATTTGAGAGCAAGTTTTGAACATGGTGCCCAGCATCCCTGAAGAGGTTAGTGTATAACCCTTCAAACAAGAACAATCTCTAGATAATCAAAATATAAGGACCCAAATCAGGAAATTATCACTGACACTTACTACATTGAATTCACTATCTGCATTCAAGTTTCATCAATTGTCCCATAACATTTTGTATAGGATCTAAGCTAGGACCATGCGTTGCGGTTAGCGGTCACGTCTCTCTGGTCTTTTTCCAGCCTGGGAGAGTGCAGTGTGGGTGGTGCCTCAAAGACTAATCTGTCCTCACTCCCACCCGCTCTGTACCAGGGATGATGGAAAAGGCAGAGGTTGGCCTCAACCAAAACCCATCCTGTCAGGCATCTACAATGAATACTTGCGTGAGTGTGTAGAGAGAAACTTGGAAGTGATGTCATGCTTTTATCTTATTTTATTTTTACCATAAAAGTTTTAAAGCAACCAGTAAAAATAGAAATATGTTAAGCCATTCATTCTTTACTGAATTCTTCCTAGACAGAATGTTCACAAGAAAAAATGGCCTCATATCCAAGATGGTTTTAAGACAGACTCTCTTATGTTAGATTTAACAGCACATCTGTTAGAACAGTGTATTATCAGGTCTGATTGTTTCTAAGTAGCTCCTGGTTAAGAGGCCAGTTCTTAAGTTACATTTTAAATGGGCACACAGAGAGCACAGCTATTCCCATTGTGGTAGATGTAAGTTCTAAGTAAGTTAAATAAAAACTCTCATTTGACTCTGCCTCAAAGTTCTTTTGGAAATTCTTGGCAATCTGTAAGAGTACCACTAATTCCATGGAGCAGTAGTTCAAATTTCTTTATAGGTAGAGTCTACAACTACTTGTCCTTCACTATATTTTATGGTAATCAGATCATTAGCTTTCATCCACGTCGACGATCCTAAGGGTTTTAAAATCATAACAGGTACACACATAGATAACTGGTGCTGTGCTTGTTTGGTGAGAAATATTTGTCCTCATTATATTTTCTGATACATTACTGGAATTCCTTATTCCCAGAGTCCAGAAAGCTTTCTTGAACCAGTTTAAATGATCACATTGAGACGTCCCAGTTTTTTAACAGCAAATTCTAGATCATCTTGAGTGGCAGGGATCTGTGTTTCTTGAAGCTGACTCAGTGGAAAAGTGTTTATGAATGTTGATGTTCTATTTTCTAGCCATTTCTTTGGTGGCAGAATAATCATCTTGCCTTCCCCCGCCACCTTTTTTTGCTCCCTTTCTTTGTGGAGCCATTTTTCTCAAAGAAGGTTGGAAAGAGAGAAAGAGGGAGGATGGGAAGGGTCAAACTCTGCTCCTGGGTCACCTGGAGATAAGGGACAGGAGGGAGCTTTTTAAAAATACAGATTCCTTAACCTCACTTCAGACTTTTTAATCAGAATCTGTAGAGGTGGATCCAGTAACATATATTTTTAAGAAGTTTCCAAAGAGATTCTTCCTTGACTAACACTGAGAAATTGTGTTTAGCAGAATGATCCCTAAAAAGAAACTTAAAAGAGTTTGAGAAATGATGCTTTCTATGTCCCCTTCTTTGCAAGCTGTTGTTTATATTAGCATAGTTTTTAAGGAAACATCTACTTAATTCTGTCTAATCCAGCATTTCTCAAAATTATTTGGGTATAGAACATATTTTTTTTTTTTTTCCACAAAACACACATTATTATTGTGCACCCAAAAGCACAGACTTTGTGAAGCATTGGTATAGAGTACAGGACTTTGCCTGTCACCTCCTCTTCATTAACAGAGTCGGCAGCTCTTTGATGTTTGGCAACTCAGTAATGAATGTAAGCACAGCTATTCATCAGGACAATTGCACAAGGTTTCATAAGGCCTTCATGCCCAATATTATTTGTTCCCTCTCCCTCTGCTTATTCCTAAACTTTAGATGTTAAAAAAATCTGACAATAGATATGATAATTTGCGTGCACTGGTTGTTTACTATGGGCCAGGCTCTCTTCTAAGTACTTTGAAGGCATTTAATCCACAGTCATCTAAATAGGTTTTATTATTATAGCAATGTTATAATGGGACACTGAGGAACAGAGATCAAGCAGATAAGTCTAAGAAAACACACACTTATTACTGATATTAAATCCAGGTATTCAGACTCAGAGCCTACAGCAGCGATTTTCAACTGGTGTGCTGCAAGAATTTTTAAAACATGCCACACCTTACTGTTTAGTCAGGGGTACTAACCTCTTTTCCCTTAGATTGTCAAATAAAAAAACAACAACATCTAACACAACATTAGCTGTCCTGTGTGAATGTCCCTGTCTCGAACCATAAATATATAGGTCATATATAATACAGTTGTCTCTTCTTGGTCATGCCGGCATAATAGGGTTGCGTCTGATTGGTTAATTCTTGCTACCAGAAATCCTTATGTACGAGTATGGGCACTTGATTATTTAAAAAGTCACTTTGGAGCAAAAAAGGTAGGTTATTACTATTATTATTTTTTTGTAAATCAATCAGAATTATACCTATTTTGTCAGATCAGCAAAAAATATATTTTTTGGTATGCCATGGAATTTTTAATTAGTTATGTGTGCCATGAGATGAAAAAGTTTGAAAATCGCTGGCCTATAGCATTAACATTCATCATCTTGCTTGGGCTTCTTTGGTCTTTTCCACGTGCTCCCCCTCGGCATTCTTACCCAGCCAAAGCTTCACCTTGCCCGGCTCCCTAAGCCCTTTCCCTAACTCTGGGCCTCTCTTCTGAGCTACAGATCCACTCACCAGCTGCCTGTTAGACGTATCAATGAAGACCTACCACAGGAACCTCAAACACAACATACTTCTGATAGAAAATGTATGTTCTATACTCACCTTTCCCTCTTGAGACTTGCCTCTCATTTTGTGTTTTCACATCCCAGATGTTCATGTAGTTCCTTATACGACATGTATGAGCACCCACTGTGTCCTTGACACTGTTCTCCGTTAAGGTTATAGATGAAAAGGATCAGAACGTGGGTTTCTACAGCCTCATAACTTCAGCGAGCACGGGCTTCATCATGCCCTCCTGGTCCTTCTCCACCATGTCCTTCAGATTATCCTCAGCAGCAATTTTATTCTCTAAGTTTTTAAGTTATATTCACTTGAAAGGCAATGAGCCTGCCCTGGGGTATCTTTCTACGCCAGGTCACTGGCACATCTGTAGGCAGGTTGCGCTCTAAGGAAGGCAGCGCCCCCCCCCCCCCCCCCCCCGCTCCCCTTGCAATGTGACAAGGGCGGTCCTTTGTCATGAGATGGAGTCTATGTTTCCTCTCCTTGGACTGGGTGGGCCTGTGACTACAGTGGAAGTGATCCTATGTGCTTTCCAAGGCCAAGTTCACCTGGCCTTTTGTGGTATTCCAGGGAGATATTCCTGGAGACAGTCTCCACGGAGGACTCAGCCGACAGCCAGCACCAACCTCCAGACTAGTGAGTGAGCAAGATTTCGGATGATTCCCAGTCCTGGCCTTCAGCCACACTAACTGATGCTGAGGGGAGCGGAGACAAGGTGTTCCCTCTGAGCCTTACCTAAAGTACAGATTTGTGAGCAACGTGTTTTCATTGTTTTAAGCCACTGAGTGTTGGCCTAGCTTCTTAGGTAGCAATAGATAACCAGGCAGGTGCCTACCTTTGTTTTAACCAGCTGTACCCAGGGGCAAGGTCACATGGTACAAAGCGTGCTTCCTATAAGAAATTGCTGCCAGGAAGACAGGCACCATGATTAAAGCTCAATTATGTGCCATTCTTTTAAAATTTCAAACTCTCCATAGCATGTAATAAAGTATCTTGCTTGAAATATATGTTGAATAAAATTTAATTGAATGGACATGTGGTGTGATAGTAAGTACATACATTTTGCTGTCATACATAGTAAATTTCAAACCACAACTCTAGATACTACAGTTTTATGGTAGGGAATAAATTGCCTCCCCAGTTCATCAGTGTCTCCTCTTCTGAAACTGATGTGAGAATTAAAATATTTATGGCCTATGAAAACACCTGAGTGTGTGGCTCATTACAGATCTTTCCCAGCCCTCCCTCTCTCAGATTTTTGAACAGGAGAAATAAGAATGAAATGAAAAGGACTGACCCCTGACTCTACCATGTCTTGAATGCATGGCTATGGCTTATTTTCTAAGCAGTGGGGATACATGGAAGGTTACAGATGTGATATGTGCAAGGTAAATGCTGAGAAGACTAAAGTGGTGATTTGTAGAACGAGAGACGAGATATTAAAAAACCATTAGGAAGCTAAAGTCAGTGTCCAAACATATTAGGGTCTAAATAGTATCTAAAAAATGTAGTCAGGAGGATGCCAGGTCAGGATGAAATGATAGGAAGACATTTTTCATAGATTTTTCAGTTGGAGTCTACAAAGGAGAAGGTTATTAAAAATAAAAAGAGAAGTCCAAAGATTGTTCAGAGTAAATGATGTTTAATAAATGCTGTCAAAATATTGGGATACCCTAGAATCCAGCAATCTCACTTCTAAAAAAAATCTGTTTTATAAAGAAATGATCCAAAAGTTAGATGTGCAGCCTTGTTTGTGATAAGGCCATGTTGAAAACACGAAATAACCATCAGTAAGGTAATGGTTAAGTAAACGATGGTAGTTCTGTACAGTAGAGTAATATAAGAATGAGATTAATGTAGATACACTGAACTGAATAAGTTTTAAGTGAAAAGAGTAAGTCGTAAACCAATATATATAATGTCATCTTATTTTTGTTAAAAGCAGAAGAAAAGCTTAAGTGCCAGAAAGGAAAGATACTAAATTTAATGCTGTTTTCCTTTGATGACTGGGAATGGGAGGATGTGGAGATGGAATGGCCTTGAAATATTTATGTTTAATAATTTGTATAACTTGACCTTTTGGTGTTTGTTTCTTTTCTTAATAAAAACATTTTAAAATTTCAAATTTCATACCATTACAAGCAAACAGTACCATTAACAGAAACAGTAAAATCCGAAAAGACCATGGGATTCAGGGAAAGCATGATGCTTCGATGTAGATTAGTGTGTATTTGGTGTAAAGCGCTGAGTTGTGGCTGGCACTGTGGTAGCTGTTGGCAGCGGTAGAGTATGTGTCTGGGAAGGTCTAGGTTCTGGTTTGGTAGGCTCAGAGGAGATATGGCCCATCTGGGTATAAAGCCTGCAGCTAACGCTGCAGGGTCAAAGGCGAGACTCCTGGGCCAACCTCCTGCAAAGCAGCACCACAGATCTTTTCTACTTCTGCCTGGTCCCAGGATTGGAGGAAATAACTCTCCCTGACACAGCCTGTTTACCTTACACAACAGTTCATGCCATCTATGTGGTTCCCTATTTATTAATTCTGGGCCTTCCAATCTACGCAACTGTTGGTAATAGTGCAACATATTATCGGTGAAACCAGTCTTCATAAATTTATCTATCCTTGCCTCAAGCTTATTTACATTTTTAACCTGGGCTATATCTATATCTACATCTATATTTATATCTATATTCATCTGTGTCATCTGTATGTCTATCTAGATAGATGGGCAAATAGAGATAGATATTCCTGTTCGCATACTCTCCTATGAAACAGTCATCATTTATTCATATTTAGCCTTGAACAATACTGACTATTGGGACATATTAAACACAGAGTAAACATGCTATAAAAATGAACACATGGGGCATATTACAGTGACATGTTATAGAGCCAGGGTGTTATTATGGGATTACTGATTGCTCCTCCAGATGTATTTAAATTGATGGCTCTAAGAAAATTTTTGCAAAAGGGACCCTTCTAGCTTATTGACCCTAGAAATGCACTTATCACCGCTCCTGGGAGGATCCCTTTTCCCTTCCTGGCTTCAAAATGCTTTGGGCAAAAGCAACACTGTGTATTTTATTAAGTAAATATTATCTCCAAGCCCAGTAATGAATTTTATAATCCATGAAAAGTCTCTTTTAAAATCTGTTTAATATTTAATGCACATTGCATTGGAAAAATATTAAATAATACATCTGAAATGTTAAAAAATGCATATGAAAAGTGGTTTGCAGAGGCCCCCACAGTATTTGTAATTCTGTCTTTAGCTTCCTTTTATTTATCCTATCTCCTATAGATCTGAACACATAGGGACAACAAAAAAATCATGTCATGATGCCTTATTTTTCTTTTCCCTTTTCTTTACAAATCTAAGAAAAAGGGTGGAAGTATAGTTAGTTGCTTAAGATCCACAATGATATTCTTAGACTCTGTGTTGCCTCTTTTTGCCATTTTCCTTATTCATGATATTTAGAAACAAACTGTTTATACATACACAAGAAGTTATATATATTCATTTTTATCACTGCTACGAATCCATATACTATCTCATAAGTTAATAAAAGAAATCTTGCATTTCCAGTAAAGAAGTTTAGATGGGTTCCACTCGGCCTCCTTTTCCCCCCCAATAGATATACCAGCCTCAGTTTCCCGGCTTGTCTTCATGTAGTACATGCTGCCAAACTATTCCAAAGTGAAAATAGTTATTTCATGCTTTTGCTATTAGTCTATTAGAAATATGGAAGTGGGAGGAAGAAGAGAAGCTGCTTTTCTGTCAATCAGGAACAATGCTGAGAACGGGGAGGCCTGCTCTGAATTTTAGTAACTGGTACATCATTTAGTACATGATTTAGCATTGCTGGGGAGGGGAAACAAAATTACAAATTTTTCTCATAATGATTTGGTTAAAAAGTTGAAGTTGGGAGTAGACACTGAATCTAAATCTCTTAGGATTTAGAATTTCTACCTAATCTGTTTCTTTAGAATAATTCTATCAGTTTTATAAAGAGAAGATGTAAGGCAAAATGAGGGAGAAATAAAACAAAGTAGTGTGAGTTTAAGATCTAATGAAATAATGTGGGTAGTCTTATAGAATCTAGCTAAATAATCAAATAGGATTCTTAGAAATATAAGATGCCATGATTTTTTTTTTCTTTTTTCTTCTTTCTTTTTTACAAAAGAATGATGAACTATCCAGGAATCCGGGATAGGACAGGAGTAAGTATGATGCCTTCATACAGCGAGGTGAAATAACCCACCTGCTGGTCTGAGTTCCTTCTCAGTGTGGTGAGAGATTTGAACAATCCATCCAAGTCCTTCCACCCAGTTCCTCTCTTTACCAATTGCAGACCTTTGTGAGATGGGGCAATATGGGTGAGATGAGAAAGATAAATGGTTCTCTAGAGATTTCCATGACATTTGTCATTAATAAACATCTTGGCTCTGATTAATGCTGATGATAGGAGAAAAGAAATGTCTTAAATTTTGGGTGAACTGTCACTTAACTACTCAGAAAAACATTTGAAAATTAGAAAAACATTGTAAATATTTGTCTCTATTTTTTTTGATCTCGCAAGTGAGCTTGTTCCCATTTCTCTATCTAAAAAAAAAAAAAAAATCCAGGAGATGCTGACTGGGTTGTAAGCTCCCGAGGATCACTAGGATATATTCATCTCTATATACCATGGTGTTGGGCACTTGGCAGGGTCCTAAAAAATATTGGCTAGGTTCATTGAATCAATTGAATAGAAAGGGAGATACAGTCTTTTAGAAGCCAAAATAATTTTAAAGTCTTGATAGGTTTATTGAAGTATGTCATTTAATCTGTGTTCATGGATCAACTGAAAAGGAGGAATTAAGGAGAGGAAGTCAAAGGGTAATCCGCTGATGGATATATAATTTGGGGGTATCTTTGTGATGCATTTTTCCTGTCACTTGTGGTAAATATCAGCATCTAAATCAGTCAGCACACATGAGGACACTGGGGGAAGGGAGCAAAGTAACTTCCCCTGGCTCCATGCTTACCTGTGCAAGTTACTTGAGTCACTTTGCCCCAGAGGAGAAGGGAGATCTGTCCCATTGGTGCATTCGGGAATAAACTGGGAGCCAGCTGACCTCAGGAACTACACACTTGGTCTGCTCCTTCACACTCTAGGTTGTGCAGAAGCAAGTCCCCTTGTGGGGAGCTGTGCAGTGACTGTTGGGTAAGTCTGCCTAATTCTGAAGTTCAGGTTTAGGAAGTCCATTGTTGTCAATCACCTAAGCCATGTTGTACTTTAGTAGCTTTATCAGTAGTGAGGATGGCATTTTTACCTCCTCCTGACAAACTTCCATAGCAATCTTTTCATTGTTTACAAGCATGATTGGGAAAAGAAAGTTATTTTTTTGGTCTGCATCAAGCCCTGTAAGAGAACTGGGCTCCGGCATCTCTATGTAATTAAATCTGATAATCTTAGCATTCGTTTAGCAATTCATTTGGAAATAGTTGTTGAGCCCCCCAAATATGCCAAGCACTATGGAAAGTGCTGGTGCCCTGCCCGTAAAAAGTTCACAGTGCAGTGTGTTTATAAAGCAATTTGACAAGTTAGTAAGCACATAGCTTCCCAGGAGGTACCAGAGTCTGAGCCGAGTTGTTGAGTTTTTTGGTGTTTTCTTAACTGAGTTATGTATGACCTAGTAGGATTTGGCCAGGAGGTAGCCAGGCCCACCTACTCTACCTGATCTAGGCCGGCGTCCCTAATCGGGCTGAGGCTGGAGGCGCAGGGGCTCAGTTCTGAAAGACCCTGCCTAAAAGCCAGACGGAAGGCCCACGCTCGGCCTCGTAGGCAGCAGGCAACTTCGTAAGCGACTAGAGGAAAGGTGTGGTCAGCTTTCTGTCCTACCCGGTCACTTTGAGAGCTTGGAGAATCAAGCTGGAGAGGACAGGACTGAGGAGGCCATTCTGCTAATAGTTCTAGGTGGCCGATTATAAAAATGTGCTTTCGCAGCCTCTCTGCTTATTTTTTCCTTCCTGGTAATCCTGACATTTAGTAGAATGCAGTAAAGGAGAGATTACCAACTGTGGCGATGAGAATAAAGACGGAAAAAGAAGATGAGGACAACGTTTACAGAGTTCCCTCTGAACTGCCGCGGGGCTGAAAAGGTTGTGTGCCCGAGGGAGGTGGCAGTGTTCCTTTCCATTGCATGTATGAGAAAGGCGAGGCTCGTGGGGGTCAGGCAACTTGCCTAGGGTATAGAGCCAGCAAGCAGCAGGCCTAGACCTTAAGCTCCAGCCTGTCTGACTTCAGCTTCTATTCTGATAACTAACTCTGTGCTTTGTAAAAAGCTTCATAGCACCTTCTTACATAATGTCTCTCACTAGAGTGTTAACAGGATCCTTAGGTCAACATTAAATTAATTTGAAACAGAGTTGCTTGCTCTCATTTAATAGAATCAGATGCTCATGAGAATAGTTTGAGACACATTTTAAAATCCCAAAATGTTATTGCTCATTATTTGTGTATAGATGATCAGTTCAGTGCCTTCCTGTCCAAATTTTAATAGTCTAATGTCTTCACCTTGCCATCGAACAGATACATACGGAATGAATTTTAATGCAAACTTTAAATAATTAGGTAACTATTATGTAAAGTATAATTGGAATATAACAAGAGAAGTGATTTGTAGTTTTCTTTTGCTGTGGAATATTTATTCAACACTCCACAAACACTGACTAAGCACCAGTGTGTGTCATGCACCATTCCTTCTAAGACTGTGGAAGGTGATGACCGATAACTTGTTTAGGTTTGCTGTATCACCAAGAGCTTAGCTCAGTTCCCTCGTAGAGGGGCCCTCGGTATGGGCTGTGAGAACAAATAATGCCAGTGACAGGAAGCAAAGAAAGTGCATTGTACAGTCCCAGGCATCATTGAATTTAATTAATTAATTTAAATCATTGTATTACCTTAAATTTGTTAGTTTTATTCTTTGTAAATTTTCTAATTATTCCCTTACCCATCCACATTAATAAAGTAAGGGTGACTGTGTGGTTTTACATTGACTGAGCATTATTTTAGATAAATAAGATAGATTTCCATTTACCCAGGATTGGGAGTGCTTCAACATTTGTATTAGCATTACTCATTCCAAACCTCCACTTTCAAATAGAAACCCCAAAGTGCCATAATGAATAACTTGTCATTCTCAGTGCATAGAACAGGGCTTGTTCAAGTAAAGGAATTAATGATGAAGGGTGATTCCAAACCACACAGCATGTCCTGGCTAGAATCAGTGCTAACATGAGAAATTACAGCTCTGTACCCCTGCTTTACTCTCAGGGACAGGCCATCTCTCCCAGATGGTTCTGGTCCATCTGATCTCCACTTCCTGCACACTCGCACCCCCTCACCACAGGCCCACACCTCCCTGGGCAGAACTGCCAAAGGAATGTGCGATGGCAGTGTTCCTGCATTCCTTCCTAGGCTATGGAACAACATTACGGCATGGCTGCTGAGCTTTAAGGATTTTCCCTTTGTTCTACTGTTCTCAGGCCTTCTTATGTCCTGACTCTACTTATTTGAGAGTAATTGTAGGGTTCAATTCTTGTTTTAGCTTCCAAGATTCCCTAGTGCTTAGACAAAGGAAAACTAAAAATGGCAAAAGTGTTTGATATTATTTCCAGGCTTGGAGTCAGGGCCCCGGCGATCTGGAGGACACTGGAGACAGACTCCCAGTCTATGGGCAGCTAAGACCAAGTCAAAGAACCTATGGCCAGAAGTTAGTCACATATTCCTGAAAGCAGAGCAAGGTAAGGTTGGAAAGACTGGAGGCCACACAGGTGACAGGTGACCCTGTCTGGCTCATGGGACACCTTGGTTCAGAATAATTTCAGTGTCTGGGCCCTGATAAGTCAAAACAAAGATAATTCATGTATGGATAAATTCTATTAATCAAAATATTTATGCTGGATCTACAGGTAATTCTTTCCTAGGATGATTTAAAACATTCAGTAACTATTTGGGGCTTTTTTAAAAGTGTAGGATGATAGAATAATGAACAAATTCATTTTTCAGATTATGTCATGCCGACAGCTATAAACACAATTCAAGGGAGCAGACATTATGCGAATGTTGTAATATATGGAGACATAATTGCTGTCAACGTAAGTAACGTGGCCTGATTGAGTAAAATCAGATGATTGCTTAGCATTTTCCAAACCCCCTACAATTGCTTCTATACCACATGCAATGTGGTGAAACTTGGGGTCCCAACTTCTCTTAAACTTCTTCTTGGAAGTATATCAAGGAATAGCCATTCTTTGAATTTACATTAAATTTCTAATGTTCTTAGTACGAGTAGATAGGCTATCAAGAGATAGTACAAAAAGATAAAAGGTCTAGAAGCAGAAAATACAAGGAAGAAATCTTACATGGTTTCAAGAACACTCAGGCAGAATGAATTTTTTATGCATCTGTGACTAAAAATGCTAAACTGATCTGCAGCTTTTTTTTCAGCATTGTACATACTTAGGCCAATAAAATTTGTATCTGTTAGGATACTCTCAATTACAAGTCCATTAAATCAGTTTAAACTACATTGAAGTGTCTGAGTCAATAATGGACGTCAGGGACTCACTGGGCCTCAGTTCATGGATCCAGATGCGTTTCATCTCTGAGCTCTGCTGAACACAAACTTCATCCTAAGGACACTTTTCCTCATAATTGCAAGATAGCTGCCAGCTGCAATCAGGGCTGCTTACTTTTTTCTTCTACTTCCAGGGTAAAGGAGACTTGCATCCCCTAAGAACAAGAAAGCTTTTTCCCTGAAAATATCTAGCAGAAGCTCTTTGAGCCCTGTCAGTCTCATTTGGGTCCATGCCCATTCCAGAACCAATCACGGGAAAAAGTTATGGGATCACCCTTTGACTATCAGGCTACTGAGGGACATGGGCTGTGTCAGAAAAGGGTGGATACCTAAACAATCTAGCAGATCTGTTGGAAGGGAAGAAAGGACAGTGAAAGGACAGTAATGTCCATTCCAGAGTTCCTGGGGGGAACATGGCTATGCTGTAAGCACAAAAACCTTCATGACCGTCAACACACAGCAAGATCGTGCACTGGAAGCTACCAAATGAGTCTGATAAAAGTTCTACTTATAAGGAAAAGTACTGACGCTGATTCCAAGGGCCAGAGGGAAACATGCAGACCAGTAAATGGGTTGGAGAATGAGAGGGTATAGCTAAGGATTTCTTTACTTCTCAAGGAGAGGGGAGAGCATGGTTACAAGTTGTCTGCAAATGGGGAAGAAATAGAGCAACGGTTCTGTGCCTGACCACTCTGCTCTCAAGTATCCTTTGTGTCCAAGCTTTTTGCATCACAGCTGCATATGATGTTCCTTCTATGTGCATGAGACTTAGAATTGTCAAGATGAGACCCTCAATAGCCAGCTTCTGGCCTCCCAAATGAGATACTTGAGTCTGCAGCAAAGCAAGAGACCCAAAAGCCAGATTGTTTAAAGGAAAAAAGTATTCTTAAGTTTCTTTTTCTTTCTTTCTTTCTTTCTTTCTTTCTTTCTTTCTTTCTTTCTTTCTTTCTTTCTTTCTTTCTTTCTTCCTTCCTTCCTTCCTTCCTTCCTTCCTTCCTTCCTTCCTTCCTTCCTTCCTTCCTTCCTTCCTTCCTTCCTTTCTTTCTTTCTTTCTTTCTTTCTTTCTTTCTTTCTTTCTTTCTTTCTTTCTTTCTCTTTCTTTCTTTCTTTCTCCTTCTCTCTCCCCCTCCCTCCCCCTCCCTCCCTCCCTCCCTCCTCCCTCCCTCCCTCCCTCCCTCCCTTCCTCCTTCCTCCTTCTTTCTTTCTTTCTTTCTTTCTTTCTTTCTTTCTTTCTTTCTTTCTTTCTTTCTTTCTTTCTTTCTTTCTTTCTTTCTTTCTTTCTTTTTTTCTTCCTTCCTTCCTTCCTTCCTTCCTTCCTTCCTTCCTTCCTTCCTTCCTTCCTTCCTTCCTTCCTTCCTTCCTTCCTTCCTTCCTTCCTTCCTTCCTTCCTTCCTTCCTTCCTTCTTTTCTTTTCTTTTCTTTTCTTTTCTTTTCTTTTCTTTTCTTTTCTTTTCTTTTTTCTTTTCTTCTTTTCTTCTCTTTTCTTCTCTTTTCTTCTCTTTTCTTCTCTTTTCTTTTCTTTTCTTTTCTTTTCTTTTCTTTTCTTTTCTTTTCTTTTCTTTTCTTTTCTTTTCTTTTCTTTTCTTTTCTTTTCTTTTCTTTTCTTTTCTTTTTCTTCTTTCTTTCCTTTTTTTTGATTCTTTAATACACCAAGAGGTAAGTCTGGGTGGATTTGATCATAGTTTTAGAAAAGGGTTGTCTGAGCCAGATAGGAAAATGAAGCTAGGAACGCTTGACCCTTTAGGTCTTGCTGGATTGCTGGGAGAAGAGGGAGACAAACATATATGGAAAGTAGGCAGCCAGCCTTGTGCCCTGACCTCTGTGGGCTGCAAGGGGTGGAGGGAGGGTTGGGGCAAGTAGACCGAGGAGAACCCACAGGGGCTGCCCTCCTTCCTGTTTAGGATGCTGGAAAGAGGTCCCCTCATAGGACCTGGGTTGGTATATCAGTTTCTGGGGCACCTATACCAAAGTGTTATAAACTGGGTGTCTTAAAACAACAGAAGCTTATTGTGTCAATCTGGAGGCCAGAAACTCAAAGTCAAGGTGTCAGCAGGGCCATGCTCCTCTGAGACCTGCAGGCAGATGGGAATCCTCTCTTGTCACGTCCAGCTTCTGCGGGCTTGCTGTTGGTCCTTGGAGGTCTTTGTCTAGCAGTTACAGCACTTCAACCTCTGCTTCTGTCATCACATGACACTCTCCCTTCATGTGTCTGTGTGTCTCTTTTTGTCTTATAAGGACAACAGTCACATTGTATTAAGGGCCTACTCTAGTCCTGTATGACCTCATCCTAATTTAACTAATTACATCTGCAATGCCCCTATTTCCAAACAAGTTCACATTCTGAGGTCCTGGGGGTTAGGAATTCAAATGTATTTTGTAAGGCTACAATTCAACCCTTAGCAGGTGGTCACATGAATGTAAAAGTCATGTGGATTAGATAGAGACAGATCTGGAATTTAGCTTTCGTTTCCAAGTGGCATAGACAAACTCAAAAATTCCCACTTGCCCGGGAGGGGTGGTGAAAGTTTGCTGAAGGTCACCGAGTAAGGGTCAAGTGGCTCTGGAGCTGGGGGTTGCAGAACCAAACACCTGACCTGGTAATCACTAGGGTGGAACAGTCAGACCTCAGGTGGGATGCACAGCACCACTGGGGACTGTGGAAGGATTGAGTCATCAGGAGAAATTCCTGGGCCCAGATGAGCTGAGAGAACAGACCATAAATTTCAAATCACACCATCTGCGGCCTTCAGCAGCAGATGTCAACAGAATCATCAGTCCAGGGAACAGCGGGGAGCAGCCTCTCCACAGAAGGGACCAGCAAGGATCCAGGCAGCACAGTATAGATCCTAGAGCCATCCCTACTCTCAATTACACATCTACACTCAGATGCCATCCTAAAGATTAATAGGGGACGAAATGGGGCTCTGAAAGACTGAGCATTTTTGTGAATAATCCAAGCCACAGAAAGAGACAGGTAAGGCTACTGGATTGAACAAAATCTCTACTCCCTTCTCTCTCCCCCCATTTTTTTCCTCTTCTCTCTGATGCAAAGTAAAAAAGAAATAGAGGAAAACACCATAAGAGAAACTGATACCTAACCTTTACTACCTAAGGTTCTGGCTTCAAGAAGTAGACTGGAAAGGTAATCAGTACAGTCATAAGTAACCTGGCCTGCTCTTATTTTATGTATCATCAAAAATTGCCACATACAGGATTTCCTGACAACTGAAATTCAAACTCTCCTTGTGGAAACCTGGTCATGCTCAGTAAAGCTGTTATCCCATTTAAGTAATGTCTTCTCAATACCGACATTTTTGCCTGCCGGCAGTCTGGAATAAAAATAAAATCTAGAGTTTCTAACCATTAGACAGCTTATTGCCCCACCTCTACCCTCTGGTTACTGATGTTTTCCTAGGTAGAGTAGTAAGATGGACATGTTTAAATACAACTTTAAAAAATGTGGTAGTCAGTGCTGAAGGCCTGTTTCCTAAGCTGCAGACTGAGGACTTGTTCCTTATTGCCCTGGCTGGTGTGGCTCAGTTGGTTGAGTGTTGTCCCATGCACCAAGAGGTCACAGGCTTGGATCACCAGTGAGGGGCGTGCAGGAGGCAGCCCACTGATGTTTCTCTCTCACATCGATGTTTCTCTCTCTCTCTTACTCTCTCCTCTCTCTCCCTTCTTTTCTCTCTAAAATAAATAAAAACATATGCCCAGCCAGGTGTGGCTCAGCGATTGAGCATTGACCTAGGATCCAGGAGATCGCGGTTCCATTCCGGGTCAGGGCATATGACTGGATTGTGGGCTCGATCCCCAGTTGGGGGTGCAGGAGGCAGCCGATCAATGACTCTCTCATCATTGATGTTTCTCTCTCTCTCTCTCCCTCTTCCTTCCTCTCTCTGAAATCAATAAAAGATATATTTAAACAAACAAACAAACAAACAAACAAAAAAACAACAAAACCCCCCCACATATTTTTTAAAAATGTGAAAACACTTGGCAAACAAGGTCTTATTTTTAGTATCATTATTGTTGTTGTACTTAAGGACGAATTCGCTGTCATGGAGCCTCTGATGGTTAATTTTGTGTCAACTTTAAACCACAGTATCCAAATATTTGGTCAAACATTAGTCTGGATATCTATGTGAAGGTATTTTTTAGAAGAGAGTAATGTTTAAAAGAAAGAAACTTTGAGTAAAACAGCTTACCCTTCATAATTTGCAAGGGCCTCCTCCAATCAGTTGGAGGCCTTAAGAGAAAAAAGGCAAGCCTCCCCCCAAGAAGAGGGAATTTTGCCAGCAGACTGCCTTTGAACTAGAGCTGCAACATCAATTCTTCCCTAGGTCTTCAGCTTGCTGGCCTACCCTGCAGATTTTGAACTTGCCAGCTTCTGTAATCATGTGAGCCAATTCTTTAAAGTAAATCACATATATTTATTTATGCAGTGATGAAATAAATTATATATACATGTTTAATAAATCATATATATTTAGGTTGAACCCCTTCCCAAAAACCCACCAGCGGGCTCCACGCTGGAGACCTGGCCACTGCTCCCCTAAAGCCATTGACTGCTCCTTTGTTGTCTTGTGCCCATAAAGCTGGTGTTGTGGCCGTTGGTCACAGAGGTGCTCAACTTTACTTCTTGTCCAAGGGGCCCCTTTCTGGGCCTGTGACACTGCTCCCTCTGGGACTCTTCATAGTACATGTTTCCTGAGAGGGCCTGTTCTATTTCTCTAGAGACCTCTAATATAGAGCTTTTACATTCTCCCCTTGGAGCCATGAAAAATCCAAGTTCTTGGGCTCCCTGGCTTAGTGTCTTAGGTTATAGAAGAACTGAGTCTGGCCCAGAAAAGGCATGTGAAATCCATCAAGGTGGTAAGATATTTGTTTCTTTGGATCTTATCATGAACGACTTGCTGAAGGCAGACCCACTCAGCTCAGACTCACACTGGAAACTCAGAATCATTTGGACCCTAAAAAGGGAACATGTAAGACCTAAAAGGAAACTTTCCCTGAAATCTCTAGGGAAGGAAAACTTCAGAGACTATCTTGGAACTAACTTTGGTTCCAGAAATGTATTCTCCCAACCAGCACATTTTGGCTGCTGAGGTCTGAAGACAGAATCTTGCCTGACTCTGGAATTTATTCTAATGTTATGTTACTATCTTAATCCTAAAGTGAGCTAATATTTTGAGCAACTCATGGTGCTGGTACACTATAGTGCCATTCTTGTACTTGAGCAAAAAGACTCCTGTCCTGGGTCCATTACTTTGAAGAGCCCCATTCTGGTCATGCCCCTTTGGGATTTACTAGCCTTTCCGTTTTGGGTTTACTAGCCTTCTTCTGCCTTCCCCTTCTTGACAACAAAGTGGACACTGCAGATCTTGGAACTCCATGCCCAAATTCTTTGTTCATGGCCTGTAAGGTCTGTTCTCTTAGAGACACATACATCCAAGTCTGAGAGGTGGCCATGGGGCAACTGTTTGTGGATAATGTGGATTAATTTATAGGTGTGGGTTAGTGTGAGGCACAACACAGTGTTAAGTGGATCTGGGATTGAAAAGAGAAGGGCCTCAGACTGGGCCAGGGCTAGCTTTCCCTGCATTGCTATGTTCTAGAATGGAAATCTAAGGGGTCTGAGAATTCTAAATCGAACCTTGCTTTTCAGATATTTATAAAGATATTTTAGATATTTTTATCAAGGTTGAAAGACAGAACATCTTTACGTACCATTTTTTTAGCTTTGTTTTTCATTTTTAAATATTTAGAAATAGGGCATTTTCACTCTTGACCATCTGTGTCAATTATAACATTGAAGGAATTTGTGACTTGAGTAAAGGTTTAGACTAACTGACTGCTGAGTTCCCTGCCAACTCTATGATTCCACATGTAGTAGCTACAGGCAGAATATGGTCAGACTCTCGAGAGAGCTCAAGAAAAACAAAGTAACAACCTCAAGCCACTAGGGCAAGAATGGTTTGACCCTAGTCCAAGTTTCCTTTTGGTTAGAATTTCTACTTGGACACTAGTTTCCTTCAAATTTTCAGGACCACTAATGCCTAAGAGACATTTTATTCCATGCCAGATGCGGTTGTTAAATGAGAACTGACAGCCCTCACCAACTTTGCTGGGTTTCCAGCTCAATAATTTATTTGATAAATGTGGATGCATCTTGAAAAATGCATTTTCAGAACTCATTGAGGTTTGTTTATCTTTGGGGTACACAGACAAAAAAATCAGAATGAGCCATGATATGGTATCTATCCTCTAAACAATAAACAGCATCAGGGTTGAGAAAATAGTGGGTTTGTTTCACGAGAGGAAGTATAGTATATCCATAGAGAATGTACTAATTATATTTCTAGGACACTTGCTTTGTTTTTTTGGACATTTTAGGCAGCTTTTCAAAATTCCCTGTTATATAAATTCTCTAAAAGAGAACACACAAACTAGAATCTAAAATGAAACTTTTTTCTACCCAGCGTCCCCCAGGTGGGAAGCAGTCACTGCAATGGGGTACTTCTGGCTATGCCATGCATGAAAGATGCAGACAGGCTTTCCACTGCAGATATTAGACGTGAAAGAGACCAACTGGCATTGAATTCAGATGGATTATCTACCTTGGTTTTTTACAGATTCTCATACAGAAAAATTAGTTAGAATCTTACATTTCTAAAGTTAAGAAAATTTATGTCCACTAGGATAGATCTGAACATTAGAAGGGAAAAGCAACAGGATCTGTGAAATAAAACTAGCTTTGAGCAAAAGAAACATCAGGCATAGTGACCAGAGTTCAAGATGTATACGGATGATTGTGGCACAGCATGTAGCTGACGTCAGAATTTCCTCAGGAGTCAGCCAGTCTTGTGGAAAAATGACACGAGAGAGCTAGAACTTTGGAGCCTTATATTGGATACCACTGTAGCTGTACCACTCAAGCAAGGACTGAGCTAGAAAATGAGTTACTGCAAAGAGATGTCAGGCTTTGCAGGACCCATCTTCCACAGTGACAGTACGCGATGTTGAGAACACAGGGCCGTCATGATCCAATCACACTCTTAGAGAGTGGAAGCAGGACTAGTCCACCTGGGATAATGTCAGTTCCTCGAGTTCTTGGATAATGGGATTCATCAAGTAGGAGACTTGAGAGTAGATCCCAGTGGGAGAAGCTGGGCTCAGTACTAATAGTCCATGTTGGGGAGAAGGTAAAGTGAGTAACAGAAGGAAAAAACTGACCATGTGACCATATTTTGTGAACGTATTTGAACTGAGTTTAAGGAGCAGTTGTATCATTCATTCCACATGTCACTTCCAAGAGGATTTCGCTCTCCTGGTCTCAAACAAGGGCCGCCTTATCTCCATTTGCAAGGCCACTGCATTTCCCTCTGATAGTTTACTGAATCAAACACACATACATAGTTGTTGTTTTTTAAATTTCTTTTCAAGTGAGACTGACTTCCCAAAATCCATTACTATGAGTCAGCTTATATTTAACAGATACCACAACTTCCTGTCAAAGGCTTTTACATTAGAAATCAATCTTAGAAATGAGCATTAGTGTATATAAAAAAATGAGACCAACATTACTGAATAAAAATAAGGCACCAAAACTCATCTAAGAAGAAACAGAGGCCTAATAGTCTATAAAATTTAGTTTGTCTTGTAGTTATTAACTTAAATAACTTATTACCAACCTATCTTCTTTCCCAAGGGATACATTATTAATAAAGTGGACAAAATTCACTATCCTTTCTACTCATTCTGAATCAGTTTTTAAACTCAGTCAGCTAAGCAGTGTTATTATTAGCGTGTCTGTAAGATCTGAGAAGCCATAGTCCCTAGCAGTCCAGACATTCTGAGCCCATTTTCACATTGTGGGCTCCATCCATCTAGAGAACCATGGCCCTAAATATCCTTGAGTATGAGATAAGAGTTTGAGAAGATACAATATAAATGCTAGAAAATGTGGAAAAATAATTTTGGTAGGGATTCAAATTGCTCTTCAGCTTAATTTAAAGAGTAAAGAATTAAAAGCTGGGAATTGTAAAAGGTTTAAATGTGGCATTCTCAGAGAGGAAACTTGTAGTGATTCACTTTATTACTAAGAAATGATAAAAGCAGCAGCTGTGCTAATTTTAAATAACAATGGAATACTAAGCCTGTATTAAGTGCTTTCTATGTTTTGGGCACTGTACTTAGTTTATATATACTTGTGTGAGTAGGTATTATATACATAGTTGACCCAAACTAATAAGCAATAAAACTAGCCATGCCATCAACAAATAATCCATGCTTGGGTTTTGCAATTTTGCGTATGATCTGTAGAAACAGGATGAGATTTTCTGCTTCCTCGCCCCTGATACCCATAAGATGGCTGGTATGGAACCTTGTTCATATCTCGCATCCAAGAAATGTTAAATGAGCTGTTCCTCTTATGCATAAAATAGCACACAATATCAATGTGTAAAACTAAACAGCATGGGGTACAATACAAATATCTGTTTTCTAACCTTATTTTGAGGACTGTTTTGACTGGCTTGTAGTTTTTAATCTACTAGATATTTTTTTCCAAACTTTAGTCATTCATTTGCACTCTTCATGACTTTTTCCATACCCTTTATTACCTGGACCATTTATTTTTCTTTAAATAATCTCACTGATTAATATAAATTAATAAAAGAAATTTTATATCACTACTATAAAATAAATAGAAGGAAACAATAACAATAAATACACAGAAAAGCACACTATTTAATTCCATTCTAGTTATATATTGTTGCTTGAGAAAGTCGTAGCCTGAAACTTACTCTCTCTTTATTTAAAAAACAAAAAGGCTGTGGTACATTTACACAATGAAATATTACTCGGCATTAAAAAGGCATGAAATCTTACCCTTTGTGACAGAATGGATGAACCTAGAGGGAGTTATGCTAAGTAAAATAAGTAAGTCAGAGAAAGACAAATTCCATATGATTTCACTTATATGTGGAATCTATAGAGCAAAACAAACAAAATAAAAACAGACTCATAGATACAGAGAACAGACTGACAGCTGTCAGAGGGGAGGGAGCTTGGGGGGCTGGGTGAAAGAGGTGAAGGGATTGAGAAGTACAGATTGGCAGTTACACAGTAGTCATGGGGACGTGAAGTGCAGCACAGGGAATATAGTCAGCAATATTGTGGTAACTACGTGTGGTGCCAGGTGGACACTTGAAATATTGGTGACCACTTTGAAAAATATATGCTTGTCTAAACACTATGCTGTACACCTTAAACTAATACAGAATAGTATTGAATGTAAACTGTAATTGAAAAATAAAATGGAAAAAAAAAACACTAAAAAAAGGCAGATTTGGGAGTGTTAGTGAGGTGGTAGAAGACACATAGCGCCATTCTGTGACTCTTACTTCTTGAAGTAATGAGACAGATGGAAAGAGGATTGAAAAGAACCTCATTTTGTGACTTATTATTATTTCATTCCACATGGATGTGCTTTTTAAAATCACCTCTCCCACTGTCAAGAGTGAGTACCTTACCTTTTGGGAATCATTGATGTGAGCTTATTACCTATTAACTTGGAATATTAGTTACTTAAGCTATAAACTCATCACAAATTTTTGCTGTTACACTTGGCTACATACCAATTTCCACACTAGGTTCTTCAAAGTATAAAGCAGGCTTAAAGCTGATCCAGTTAGAATATGTTTCCCATATCACTACTCTAAAATAAATAGAAATGGGAAAAGAAGCACATGCACTTGAATGGGGCTTGAAAGGTGGTGAAAGAAAAGGCCTACGCTAAAAGCCCCGGGCACTTGTCTCTGCTCACGTAAATGCTGCCCTTGGTTTAAGGCCAGGATTCTCATGCCGTTGTGTGCCTAAGAATCATTTAAGGAGCTGGTGAAAATGTGGATTCCCAGCTTCACTCCCGCAGAGTCTGATTTGGAAGTCTAGAGAGAGGCATCTAATTATCCTGATGTAAAAGGCAGAAGAATGACCTGCTGAAAAACCCAGGAGAAGGGAAAAGTAAGTTCCAATTTGGCACTTGGTGGAGGAGGGAGTCAGATGGAGGAGGTGGAGCTGGTATTCTGAGTGTAGGACAAGGGGTTGCCTCAGGGGAAGAAAGGAACAGGAACTGAGAGGTGGACTCCTACACAAATATGGCCTTGCCTTTTAAGCAGCTTTCCAAAGTGCTCTCCTACTCCTGTGAGAAGAAATAAGGCCAAACAGAAGTGTCTCTAGGGACTTGTGTACCAATGTATACCAATCTGTAAGGCTTTTAGAACTCAAAAAATGTTCAGGGTACATTCTGCTGAGATCTGATGGGAAACATAGTTTAGATTGATGTTTGGAATAAAAGAGTTAATGTTTATTGATAAGGGTAGGATACTAGGTAACTGTAGTTGCGAGTTGGGTGGGGAACATCTGGGTAGAAAGGTGAGTGGGAAAGACTTTGATCCCACTTTCCCCCAGTCAACCTTCATAGCAGGTATGCTATGGGATTTCATAGCGGGTACACCATGGCAGATTTCATTTCCCAAGCCATCCATTCTCATCTCTTAAGCATCTCCTTCTGAGGGGTGGTTCATTTCTAATCGTAAACTTTGGAGTACTTCTATTTATGCTTTTTCTTTCCCTTTCTCTCCTTATTTGGTCTAACTATATATGCCTAAAACAAGGCAGTCAGTCTCCCTTGGTTTTAAACCTCTGCTTACTCTTTTTTTTTTTTTTTAAATAAGTTGTTTTATATTATTTATTTTTTATTTATTTATTTATTAAATACATCTTTATTGATTTCAGGGAGAGGGAGAGATAGAAACATCGATGATGAGAATCATTGACCAGCTGCCTCCGGCACACCCGCTGCTGGGGATGGAGCCCACAACCTGGGAATGTGCCCTGACCGGGAATCAAACCATCTCCTGGATCCTAGGTCAATGCTCAACCGCTGAGCCATGCTGGCCAGGCCTCTGCTTATTCTTTACCAAATTTTCTCCTGGTCTCCTTTTCTTAGTTTATTCAGACAGTGTTCCCTGCTTTAACAAGTCCCCAGGCTCTTCTTTTTTCATTTAGGAATTGTGAAACTATCCCTTCCTAACTTAAGTTTTTGGCTTTCGGAAAAAAACCAAAAACAAAACCACCTTATATATGGGTGACATCTTGTACCACACTGGCCTCCCAGATTTCTTGGGTAAGGAACAGACATATGTTGGGTCAGAGCCCCCTATTCTTATATCATTTTGGCTATTGTTTTTGTCTTGAAGATTTTTTTAATGATTTCTTTTGTTCATGTTAACGTATCATCTATAACATCTTTAATTGATTCTTTGTTATAAGGATATTTTTTCCATTGTTTTTAGAGTGGAAGGGAGTGAGAGAGGGAGAGAGGCAGAGAGAGAAAGGGAGAAAGAAACATCAATGTGAGAGAGACACATCGATTGGTTGCCTCCAGCACATGTCCTGACCTGAGCCGGGATTGAACCCATAACGTGCCCTTGACCCTAAATTGAACCCAAGACCCTTTGATGTAAGGGCCGACCCTCTAACCACTGAGCAACACTGGTCAGGGCAAGAAAATAACATTATTATAAATGAAAAACTAGTATCACTTACAACAAATAGATTATCTAAAATAAATACAATGAAAATAAAGCAATGCCATTAATTTCAGTTACATTTAAACCTGACTGTGAGCTGGGGTCTGTTATGTGTTACAATGAGAGATTAATAACTGTTAGAGAGGTAATAAAGATAATTCAGCATCTAAATACAACTTTCTCCTTGCTGTGATGAGATATTATTTTGTGCAGCATCCTTTGTCCTTTGTGACCCCATATCAGCCTTGGTCTGGGCTATGTCCCCATAGCTGGGCTGCAATTGGGTGACTGGGTGTGTTTGAAGCAATTATGTTCACTTCAGGCTGGCACACTGTGGAAGTCTAATTAATATCTCCCTTTGAAAAAAAATGGAACATTTAAAAATATATACACAGAATAAAAAGAAGTCTCTTAAGTGGTGGAGAGTGGAGCAGACATATGTATTGGGATGTCTGAGTAAGACCTGGTTTAGTGCCCCTTTTACTTCCAACAGTGCCCCAGTTTGGATATAAATTATATATTCATGCTAATTAAGTGGCTTAAATATCACACATAATGAATCATAGGTTCCAGAATACATTACTTCTTTTTTCAGTTGAGAAGTTGATGGTAAAAAAAAGAAAGTCCAAACCAGGTTGGGGCCTCAAATATGCTTTACAGTTTTTCCAGTTGGTTTATCGTTATTAGCAATTTCTGGGACTCTTTCACTTTTCTTTTCTTTAGCTGTTCTTTCCACATCTTTGCAGAATTTTCAGTTTTGTTTACCATACTGTGTTTTGGACTTTCAATCACAACATTTATATTCTGGCAGAAGAAAAATCATAGAAACACAAAGCCTGATAAGTTTGCTTGAGCCTTAAACCATAATTTTTCCCCTCTCACTTAATTATTTTACATTTGTGAAAGATAAACTAAAGACAAAAATGACAGGAAACCCAAATATATTGAATATGCCACTTCCTTTCCCTCTTTTCAAAAATTTCTGAGACACCAAAACACCAGAGAAAGTACTGTACACTTATTTTTATACTTAAATGTAAGGTCTCCATTCAGCACACGTTCTTGCACTCAAATCTGCTACAAACTACCATTATAAACTAAAGCATTCTGCTAGATTTAAGATGACTGAAGCCTAGGCCTCTCCTTTAGAGAAGTTTTTACAGTCTCATGAGTAATAGTTATGTAAATAAGCCTCACAAAGCAATGTGATAAGGCTATTGGAGAAGCATCCTGCCAGTCTTTGTAATGTCTCTCCCCACCCCCATATACTTTTTAGGGTCACATTACTTTCCCCCTGTACTATGGCTGTGAAGGTTGCCCAACCGTTCTCATTCTCTTTAAGCTTTTAGAACAAAATTAAAAACTAAACACACTATGTAAAAAATTAATGTGTCTAACTTTAAATACATTCATTAACTTTCTCTCCAGAAACTCAAAGGCAAGTGGTATTTGATGGCACTCCAATCTAATCCTTCCCCCAGGGACTTATCTCCAGGAAGTTGCTTGGAACAGTGGGATGAAACTAGGCAGCAAATGACTGCCCTAGGATGACCCACATAGTAAGTGAAGTCCTACCCTAAGCCTGAAGATGACCTCAGAGAGTTGAAGCAGCCAACTGAGACTGTCCTAATGAGGCCATCAATTCTTCCCTCTTTTATTGGTTCCTTCCAAAGCTGAGCGGCTACATCACTATACCTTGGATTATAAAAATTTAATCAGTTCCCTGGTCTTTCCACTGGATCACTAAATAAATCTGGACTTCATTAAACAACTCAGACACCATGTGTGTATGCTGTGCTTCTGCGTTCCCCTTCTAGAGCGTGTTCTTACAAAGTACCAGCTTTTGTGTTCACTGTAACTTTTCATAAAGACACATTCCATGTACAGCGTCTCCCCCCTTCTTAGACTGTCTTAAGTTCCATTCATATCAAGTGAAAACAAATAGTGGTCACCAAAAATTGGCCTGAACATACAGATGAGGTTCTAAATGAGGACAGGGGCATCCTCCATGAGGATACGGTGTTAAAAAGCAACAGCATCTATCTGGCCTGAAACACGTAAGTGATCTTGGAAATGGAACTGGATGTAATGGACAGCATGAAGGCCCTAGGTTTTCTGTGTGTGTGTTTTTTCTTAATTCTCACCTAAAGCTATGCTTTTATTAATTTTTAGAAGAGAGAAGGAGAGAGATGGCGGAGGGGGCATTGATCGGTTGCCTCCCGCAGGCACCCTAACCAGGGAGCAAGCCCACAACATTCTTGGTGTCCGGGGTGATGCTCCCATCAGCTGAGCCACCTGGCCAGGGCTGGGAGCCCTAGTTTCTTATCTGAGTCTTGGAATTCAGGGTCAGGGAACTTGCAGGGTCACACATAGTTGGTGGCAGTGTGAGGAGGAAGAGAAGACAGTGTTAAAGGAGTGTTTCAGGTCTCTCATTTGGGGGCACCATTTTGAACATGCAAACAGGACTGGAAAATCATCAGGCTGCGTAGACGAAGGCTATGCAGGCGCCCTGATTTCCTCTCTCCGGGGCCTGATCGGTGGCGTGGCCCAGTGTGCTGAGAGTGAGCAAAAGATGCTTGTTTTTAATAATTCTGTTGCAGGTAGAAGGTCAGGAATAAGCTTAATATTGCACTTTACTTGGATGAACCTGAGAAACATAGACATAAAATCCTAAAGGCAGAAGGGCTTTAAAAATAATCAATGATTATTAAAGTGTGTGTGTGTGGGGGGGGAAGGGGCTGTATTCTCTTTATTGCCTGTAAACACCAGCAGGTTGTCAGTATTTATAGAGAATTCCTGGGTCTTGCCACAGAACAACTTCATCAGAATCTGGGAGAGCTACAGGTCAGAGAACCTACATTAAATAAGCTGCCCAGCTAATTCTCACACAGGGTAAAATTTTGAGACTTACTGGCCTAATTCACCTTTTCATTCACTGTTGAGGAAACTGGGCCACTTTTCCGGCAAGGCAAACTGGTGGCAAAATATAGATGCAACCAGAATTGCCCTGACCCCAGTCCAATACATTTTCTTTGTGCTTTAATGAAAAGACATGTGCTCTTCTATGTGGTGATTAAATCCTGTTTGAAAAGCTTCCAGTTTTCCAGATACTTTGATTTTATCAGTAATATTCTAAAGGGTGTACATTCTTTCAAGCGGTTTTTAACTCGCAAGACCAGTTGCTTAAATTGCCCTGAGAAATACCCTGATGCGTCAGGATGAGACACCCTTCGGTTGAGTCTCTTCATGCAGCCAGGATCATGTTTGGCTCCACTCTGTTCCATGGCAACCACAAGGTACAGCTGCTCTTACAAATTCTCCTGTGTGATAGCAAAGATTTTTCCTCTGAAGATTTCACGAAGCATGTACTTGAGCCGTTTGCCCAGGATGGCAGCCCCTGGAAATCTGCTGTTTGCTCACAGAGCTGGTTAGAAACAACAGTCCACAGCTATACACAGACTAACACATTTTCCAACCTCACCTTGCAGTTTCTTTATTCAGTCTCTCATTTATTTTTATACTATATACTGGATATCTTTGTAAAATTTATTTTGGACAAAGGATCCTGTTGTCAAAAACAAGGCATTTGTGTCCTGGCCGGGTGGCTCAGTTGGCTGGAGCACTGTCCCTTGAACCAAGGGGTTGTGGTTCGATTCCCAGTCAGGGCACATGCCTGGGTTGAGGGTTCCATACCCCATTGGGGCGCTCACGGGAGACAGCTGATCCATGTTTCTCACATTGTGTCTCGCTCCCTCTTCCTCTCTCTCTAAAATCAATGAAAAAACATATCATTGGGCAAGGATTAAAAAAAAATACCAAAAAACAAGGCATTTGTAAAATGTTGTTTTAAAGAGTAAAACTGACTTCTGCATTTGGGGATTTTTTGTGTGGGCTGCTGGGCCATTGTTATGGACTGAATTATGTTCCCCCAAATCCATACGCTGAAGCTGTATCCTTCAGTGTAACTGCATTGGGAGACAGGGCTTTCAGAGGCAATTAGGGTTAAATGAGGTCATATTGGTAGAGTCCTAATCCGATTGGTGGTTTTATAAGAAGAGGAGGGAAACTAGCACAGGCCCCAGCCCTGTCTTCCCCCACCCCACCCCCACTCCATGTGCACAGGAAGAGGGCTCTTACCAGAAACTGATCATAATGACACTCTGACATCAAACTTCTCAGCGTCCAGAACTGTGAGAAGTGAACTTCTGTTGTGTTTTGTTATGGCAGACTCAGCAGACTAAGGGAGTCAGGAAGAGATAGCTTGGTTTCAGAAATGTACATGAAAACACACAGTCTGGCCCCAGATAGATGCCTCCCTGGAACACATATTTCCCATCTCGGTCACTCTGGTTGGTGTGCATGGCCTCTGTTTGAGGAATCTTTCATTTGGCCTGTTAGCCTCCAGTGTCTCAGACAATTCCACATGACAGTGACACTCCACTGAGGTTTCCTTGGGACTGCCAGCAATGACATGATGCTGTGAGTTCTACCTTTTATATTCTCTCTCAAAAAGCCTTTCTTCCAACCTTTGCATCACCAGAAAGAAGAGCTTGTGTATAACTGGTAGACCTGCCAGGCTGTGCTTGAGAAACAATAAAGGGGAACTTTTTATTAACAATCAATGTATTAGCCACAAAGGCCTGATATATAGTTATAAATTGGCATTTCAAAGAAAAAGAGAATTTATCTTAAGAAAAGAGGGAGCCGGTGAGTCTTTAGGTTTTTGTGGAAACGAGGAAGATATCAGGCTTGTGTGACTAGCAAGTGGCCCGCTGCCAGACTAAGGATCGGCTCTCAGGAATTACTGACATGCCACAAAACCACAGGCTGGGAGATGGCATTCTCACAGGGAAGAGGTTGAGCATAAGGTCACCCAACGGCAGAGGACAATATTTATTTTACTATTTAGAGTTGTTTTCCTTTCTCTAAACAAACTCTCCTTCAATTCCATAGCAGGAGCTTTCTTCTGGCACCTCTGGTTTCTGTGGATTTATTAGTGATTTTCCCAGGAAGCCACAGCCTCATACAGAGGCTCCTGACCATTTCACCAGGAATGTCATGCCACAACTTACAGATACCATAGTCGACCGGTTAGTACATCAATTAGGATTCTGTCATTGCCTTATCCGTAAAGGATTATAATTTATTAATGCAGTTTTTCCTCATTGACAGCTGTTAGTTCCTTCTGGAAATTATAGACTGAGCGACTGAGCCATTGGCTTTCTTGGGAAATGTAATTTAAATATACTGCTCAAAGATCAAATATATCACTTATGTGTATGTGCCAATGGTTTTAACAGAGTTCTAAACCCTCAGTTTTGGAGTTGCTGAGTACTGGTAATAGAGTCGTAAATGGGACCTTAATAAAGAATTTTCTCATAATTATATTGGTCATGAGAATTACAATCATGGAATCCTTGTAACTGGAAAATACCATAGACTTCATAAAATGCACTCCATTAATTTTATGAATTAAATCTTTGAAGACCAGAGAGGGAGAATACTTGCAGGCCTCCTGGGTCTTTGAGAGCTTTTAAATTAGAGCAACAGTCCGTGCAGATTCTATTTGTCTCCTTGAAATTGTTACTCATGTGAAATGGACTCATTGCTTAAGAGTATGGTTTAGACACACAGTTGTGACTGAGGAGTGACAAGTGGCCGCGTAGGACGTGCAGGTGGAGGGCAGCCTATTCTTTCTGAGCAAAAATAGGTAACATTATTCATACAAAGCCCTCACGCCTGATTGCATAGACACCCAACACTATTAAGAAAACTGAGAAAAGATCATCTGTGGATGAAACATCGGGGTGGAGACAGGTGGGCTCTGCAGTGCGCCGCTTCCTAAGGTGTCAGAAGCAGTATGCTCTCAAGACAATTTGGACCCATTCTCTAAAGCCCAGGAAATAAATCAGGTTCTTAGTTTGGCCACAAGTTTTTCACAATGGCTACACATGAATATTACCAGGGGAAACTTTGCAATCCCCGATGCCCAGACCAATGAAATCAGTGTCTGGGTTGAGGCCCGGGTATTGGTAATTTTTAACACTCCTCAGGTGTGCAGCCGAGACTGAGGACTACTGAGTTAGGCATAAAATCAAGCAAAAAAAATTATGTCTAAATGTTCTTCCAACCAAGGAAATAAAGCAATGTTTCAGTCACTACATTTAGCAAATGATTTCCAATTTTGCTGGCACTGTCTTTTTTATTTTTAAAAAATCTAAATAGGTCAATGTTTAAACTCTAGTCTTCAATTACCAACATGCATTGCTCTCCCTCCCTATGTCCTTTGTCTCCAGAGGGAATGTGCATTAAGTGATTTTCCAGTCAATAATAACTGCCATTTATTAAATTCCTAATGTTTGCCTATCCCTGTCTTATGCATTTTGTACACTTCATTTATTCCTCACAACAGAGCTATGCATTAGATACTGTTATCCTCATTTTATATAAGGGGAAATTCAGCCTCAAGGAAGTTGATGTGGTTACCTAGAGATGACAGCTGGAGATGACAGCAGATGTGATGCCCCGAACCACATATTTTCCTGTCCTGGTGTACTGCATCCTGACAATAGCATGCGTGTGGGGAGGTCCTGGACTGAGCATTGGCTCTTGTGTACTTGTTCTGGATCTACCACTAACCTGTGATCTCAGACAAGCCCCACACCCAACTGCATTTGAATTTCTTCATTTTAAGAAAAAACAAACAAACACAAAAAACAAAAAACATGAAAGAACATGTAAAGAAAGGCAGTTGTAGAAAACATTTTGTACTACATAAAATTCCATTTATATAAAATTTCTAGAAAAGGCAAAGGTATAGAGACAGAGAGTAGTTTGGTGGTTGCCTAAGGCTGAGGTTTGGAGAGGAGATTGACTGGGCAAGAGGCAGGCGGGAACTTTTGGGGGTGATGGGAGTGTTCTTAATTAAATTGTGGTGACGGCTACATAACTATATAGTTTCTAAAAGTCATCTAACTGCACACTTACAATGGGAGAATTTTATGATGTGTAAACTACACAGCAATAAAGCTGTAAGAAATGGCACTGGGACTTGTACTACGTGATGACTCATATGTTGACTCTATAAAGGCTATCTGTGGCATTTTCATAATAAGTAACTTTTATTGCTGCATCTTTAACAACATTTTGACCTGCTTTTTTATGCATGCATTTTAAGTTGGTAACTATTGACAATGTATATATCTATGTAACCATCACTACAAATAAGATATAGAACATTTTCCCCACCCCAAAACTTCCCTGTGTCCTCCTCAGTCAACCCCCTGCCTCCCATCTCTGGTCCCAGGCATTGCAGACCTGCTTTCTGTCACCATAGATTACATTTCTCTTTACCCGAGTTCCATAAAAATGGAATCAGGCAGCATGTATTCTTTGTGCCTGGCTTCTTTCACCAAGCATATTACTTCTGAGATTCATCTATGCTGTATTTATCAGTAACTGGTTCTTTTTTTTACTGAGTAGAATTACATTGTATAGATATATCACAATTTGTTCTTGGCTATTATAAATAAATTTAAAAAGCTGCTATATACATTTGTGTACAAATACTCTGTGCGCTTATGTTTTGATTTCTCTTGGGCAAATACCTACACTTAGGAGTGGATTTGCTGGATAACATGGTAAGTGTATATTTAACTTGCTAAGAAGATGCCAAACTTTTCCAACGTGGATGCATAGTTTCCATTAGCGGTACATGAGAGTTTCGGTCACTCCACTTCCTCCCCAACATGTAGTATTATTACTTAGTATTATTCTATTTTTATTTTTATATTATTACCTTTGATCTGATCCAAAGTTGACTGTTTTATTACTTCTATCGACAAAATATTTTTCTAAATGAAATTTGTTACTATAAAATTTTGAGGTTTTTCTCAAAAATAATAAGAAATATTGCTAACTTTTTGGAAACTCATTGTGAAAGTGAAGTCCTACTGATTGCCGTCAGAGTTATTGAAAAATTCAAACAAATACTGCAAAGTAGCAAAATTCTCTCATAAGAATTTCAGTTATATGCACTAAGATAAAAGAGACACTAGCTACAATTTTAAGTTTAATTGAGCAAAATATGGACATTTTTATAGAAACCAATTAGTCAATTGACATGGGACTACTTTCTGTAGGTTTAGCCCCATTATTTGTGTATTGCTGCCTCCGATGATATATCATAATGTCCTGAGTTGGGAAAGACACATCAGATAGTTGGGACCTAGAGTCATTTAATTTCTTGCACTCCAAGCTTCTTCCTTTATTTCTGATATGTTGACTTGGACCTTAGAAAAAAATAATAGTTAAAACTCGGCTAACTCTCATCTACCTCTAATAGTAATGAGATGATGATGGAAAGAATGTTCTGAAATAGAAGCCAATAACGTCTTCCTCTACAGTCTTTAAAACATAACTCCTCATAAATTCTTCTAACACCTACAGTCTAGGCCATGCATTCTCAATGGAGGCAAGATCGCCCCAAAGCAATGAAAGTTGGTTTTTGGGGGAGGGGGCAACAAAATCGTGGGGTTTTTTTAATGTATAAAGCACAGATACACATACAGTATAATCACGTATAATAGTATATCTGCGGCATCAAATTTCCTGGGGATGAGGGCCATAGAAAAATGTTACAATGGCTCTTTAGGGGTGTAATACTGGGCAAAAGGTTTTGAAATACTGGAATAGACAGAGGACAAGAAAGGTCATGTGTATTTTCTGGTGACTAAATAAGTGAAATATCTTCTAATCACTCCATGCATTTGGTCTGGGTTTGACTCCTCAGAATCTCCTTGCTCTCAAGATACTACTGGGCCTAAAGTCATTAGCTTTGGGAAAGGAAAGAAGAAAATAAAATTTGTTAAGAAATACTTGTAAATTGAAAATTTTCATTCTTCATCTCATTTTCTTTTAAAACAACATTGCGAAGAAAGTTATTGACATCTCCATTTTTATGAATGAGGAAACAGGCTCAATGGGATGAACACTTTCAAGGCCCACAAAGAATACGAGGTAGAACTGAGATAAGAGTCCAGGTTTGTTTGATTTCAAAGCCCACGAGTTCCTCCACCTCATGTGATAGCCACTGGTTCTTGGTTGGTGGGCCGGTGTCCCATTCAGTTATCCTGAGTTCACTGGAAAGTGATTCATTCGCCTGAGTCAGGAATTGCTGTGTTCTCACAGTTCAAATTCCAGGCACCACTAGCCAGTGGGGGTGGGGCTGTCACTGAGATATCCCAGGAGTTGGGGTGGGGGTGCAGTGGGGTGGGGGAGGTCCTCAGGGAGGCTCAACAGGCTGGAGCTAACAACAAAGTAAGTGGTTTAGCTAAAAGAACACCAATCTCAGGCTTGCAGAGGATCCATTAGTCACAAGCTTGCATTCCATTCCATATTGGTCGGTGAGGGAGAGGCACCCTGATCCCGACCAAAAGTTGAAGAATCACAGTTTTGGCTAGTTGCCTATTTACTGTGCTTCACAGCAAAAGGTGGACCTTTTGTTCCCTGTGGTCTCCCATATTTCACTCCCAAGCAACCCGTGCTTCAAGGATTGACTGCTGACTTCACAATTAAAGACAAAAAAGAACATGTAGACAACATTTCTGCTTTTTGGCTTTGGCCCTAGAGATTGGTGTAAAACTTTTTGTGTACAATCTCTTACACACATTTAGAGTTAAATCTTCAATCTCTTTGGTGCTAGCTAGTATTGCGTATCTGCTTTATTTTCTGGTTCTGCCTTTCCTTTCCTTTGCCAGGGACAGTTGCCATTTTAACTGTGATTGGTTATCTACCTTTGGGAGTAGGACCTTAACCTTTAACTTCTCCTTGGAAGACAAAAGACACATGTCCCCATCACCCACCTCCCTTATACTTCATCCCAATCTCTGGGCAAAAAATAAAAATTAAAATTAAGTTCCAGAAAGGCTGCTCACCCCTTGGTAGGGAAGAAGAGAAGACACTAAACTTGAAGTTAGAAGAGGGAGGTTTTAGGGTCATGTTCATTTTCTGTTTTGTCAAAGAGATGTAATGCATGACGCTTGCCTCACTCTGCTGTGGCAAATCAACGCATGCGCAAAAGGAAAGAAAACTTAGGAAATGCTCACATATCACCCATAAGTAAGGACAAGTCATGACTGTTGTTATTTTGTTTTTAACCAAATTAATAGGTCTAAAATCTATCCTGAAGGACAATTACCAAGCATTTCACAAGAGGTTATGGGTCATCTTGCTCTATGCTAGCCTGGGAATAAATTAGACAGAGAAAACAGGAAATAAATATTCTAAGGTTCCATGTATCACAGCAGAGGCTCAATGGGGATATTGCTAGTCACTTTGGATTCTCAAGCAAGACCTTAGGTATAAGGGTGGTGTGTAGGACAAAGGGAAAGTGAGGAACCTCTTGGGAGGTGCTCTGCCCTCGGTCTCTCCCGTTTTATACCACACTTCTTGTAGGCCAGAGTCTCAGGAGTCAGAGGCTGTAACTGCTGGGTTAACATCTCAGCCCAGGTGGTTTCCTGTGTGTAAGCAGAGAGCACTGTGGAGCCTTAGAGAGAGCTAGTGGTGCTCTGCAAATTTCTGGGCAGTAGTTTGAGAGGTTGGAAAAAGCTCTTGGTGTTAGGCTCAAAATTCCACTTCTTAGACATTTGATCTTCTGCAAGTTACCTAAAGCTCTCAAACTAGGTTTATTTATTTTAAAAAGTTTTTAAATTGAGGCGTGATTCACATACTGTAATATTCACCCTTCTCAGAATATACAATTCAATGGTTTCACAAGTCGCACAACCATCAACACTTTCAAATTCCAGAACCTTTTAATCATCCAAATAAAACCAAAACACTCATACCCACTAGAAGTCACTCCCCATTCCTCCCCCCTCCCAAGCCTTGGCAACCACTAATTTATTTTTGCCTCTGCAGACTTGCCTGTTCTGGACACTTCATATCAATGGAACCATACAGCATGTGGTTTTTTGTTTCTGGCTTCTATCACTTAGCATAATGTTTTCAAGGTCACCCATATTGTAATATGTAGCAAAATTTCATTACTTTTTTTACATATATTTTATTGATTTCAGAGAGAGGAAGGGAGAGGGAGAGAGAAATAGAAACAGCAATGATGAGAGAGAGTCATTGATCAACTGCCTCCTGCACGCCCCCTGCTGGGCATTGAGCCCACAACCCGGGCATGTGCCCTGACCCAGAATTGAACCGAGATCTCCTGGACCATAGGTCAATGATTAACAGCTAAGGTATGCAGGCCGGGCAAAATTTCATTACTTTTAATGGCCAAATAATATTTCAGTTGTGGTTCTATATTTAGTCATCCATCCATCCATCCATCCATCCATCCATCCATCCATCCATCCATCCATCCATTCACCTATCCATCATCACTCATTTTTCAGTGAACATCTATTATGATGTTCCTTGGCTCTTGGGACACATTAATTAATATTTATTACATGAATAAATGAAGGCACACATTATTAATTAATATATACAAATAATTATGAGACTTTCTAAATTCCTCAGTTAAAAAATTAGCTTAATAGATTATTTATGACTTTTTAAATTTTGCAAAGTCTTTGCATAGATAAAAGAAGAGTTGTGTATACCACCAGCTTTGTTTGAAGCATGCTTTTCTGTAGTCTATAGAGCTTTTAAAATTGTAATCATTTTTTAAAAATGGCATGATAAATTCATCTGTTTTTCATAATATGCAAAAATGAAAAACAGAAAGGCAGAATTCATGACCCACCCTTTGCCTAAAGGCCTGAGTTATTTAGCTATTTGAGCAGCTGGCACAATGCGATTTTGTACATGTTTCTTAACACAATTGTACAATTGTGTGCAGAAAAAATTTATAAAGGTTAGCTTCTATACATGGTTTTGGCATTGCCAGTTATTGTTGGTTGTTACTTCTAAATCTGAATAGCGCAGGAATGAAACAGTGCCTGAGGAGACCTGGGTTCTTGTTTAGATCTTGCCTCTAGGGACCTCTAGAACTTAGGTAGGAGGCAGGAGGAAGGCCGGCTTCATGGGCCTGAGAACTGTGTAGTAGTTGC
Source organism: Miniopterus natalensis (assembly GCF_054644295.1). Taxonomy (NCBI): domain Eukaryota; kingdom Metazoa; phylum Chordata; class Mammalia; order Chiroptera; family Miniopteridae; genus Miniopterus; species Miniopterus natalensis. The sequence goes on along the minus strand of NC_142086.1, from coordinate 36,298,552 downwards.
ACAGGGTCCCATGCTCAGGAAGCCCTTGCATGGTTTAATGCTTTGCTGTAGCTGTCTTGAAATTCTTAATAACTTGTGAACAAGGGGCCTTGCAAATTATGTAGCTGGTTCTTGCAGAGAACAAACATTTGTTGAGTGTCTACTCTTTACCTGCCACGTAATTTGACCTCACAGCCCCTGTTGTTTTAAAAAATAACATTTCTTTATTTTTAAAATGGGAGGATTAGCCCTGGTCAATGTGGTTCATTTGGTTGGAGCACTGTCCCATGTACCAAAGAGTGGTGGGTTCGATTTCCAGTCAGGGCACATGCCCAGGTTGTGCAGGTTGGACCCCTGGTAGGGCCTCATACAGGAGGCAGCTGATGGATGTTTCTCTCCCCCCCTGATGTTTCTCTATCTCTCACTCTCTTTCTTCCTCTCTCTAAAAAACAATTAAAAATGGGAGGATTAGACTTCGTATTTTTTAAGGTCACTTGCAAGTCTAAAATTCTCTAATTCTAGGTCATGTAAAATGTTCTTGTGAAGGTAATATTGTTGTACTAATTATTTCTTCTTTTTAAAGATGCATCTTAATTGTTATGTTTTCCCGGAAACCTTCATCCTTTCTTGATCCAGCCTCACTTAGTAACCTTTCTTCTGTGCCAGCATGTCCTCTTTGTGTCATAAAAGCTTTTTTTTTTTTTTAACTGAGTTATGTAGAGTAAAACTAGTTTCTGTCTCTCCTACTGCATTTTATGCTCCTTAAAATCAGTTACTTTGAATCTTACAAAATGCTAGTTTAATTTAGCAGGAACTTTTAAGTGCACTATTTTAACAGATTTCTGTGAAGAAACTGAGAAAAAAATGTTTCTTCAAATAAGCAGGATTAAAGTTCAGCAGCAGAAATGAAAATTCAGATTTGTCAGTGCTTGATGTTGTTAAAGATGGGACAATCTAAGGCAAATGCATAGCACACAACTGAGTCAGTGGGATATAGAAACTGAAGACATACAATGAGAAAGGAAGTTAGGACATTTTCCCAAGTAACTTCAACTTAAAAGCACTATAGCTTTAAAATGATATGCGTATAATAGTATAGAAATCTAATAAACAAAAAACAATACCTACTCATAATGAAAAATAATCAAAAGGTACAGAAGGGTATATAATTAAAAAGTAAAAGTTTTCTTCACCCCAAGCCACACTACCATTTCCCGAAGATATGCCCCAATAAGAGTTTCTTGAGTATCCTTCTGGAAATGCTTTCTGAATAGTATATTTATAGTCTTCTTTTTGTAAAAATAGGATTCTATTTACACATAGTTTTTTTTAACCTTTTAATTTAGTAATATTTCTTAGACCTTCTCCCATATTGGCACCTGTAGATGCCTCTTATTCTTTTTCAGGACTGTATAATATTCTACCACACAGGTTGAACACTGTTAATGAAATCAACCTTTTTTGATGAACATTTATGTTGTTTTCAATTTTTAAAAGTTATATAAAATCACAGTAAAGATCTTCACATAAGACTCTAGCCACAGGATAAATTCCTACCTGTGAAAAGGCGTGAAGTCTCTACGATTTGGTATAAAGGAAAAAATGAATTTATTGCTCAGTGACAGAGACACCTTTAGATGTGTTTGTTTATTCTTGTTCCCAGCTGTTTTTAGAAAGATTTACAATTGGTATGACATTATTTTTCAAAGTATTTGCTAGCTTCCACAAAATTCTGTTTTCTAAGGAATTGGTCTATACTTTTAAAGACCAATGAAAACTTTCTGCTTCACCAATGTGGAGAACTGAAGTAGGATTTTCTTTTCTAGTGCCTTTTTCCAGAGCTAAAATCAGAGAGTACTATTACTCATATTTACACAAGTTCTTTTTAAAATTGTGCTGACACCATTATTGATGTTGGGGTAAGTTTTTGGTATGTGAGCTATCTGCCACCCTAAAAGACTGTGAGTTCCTTCAGGCCTGACTCCACTCTAGCTCACCTTCCTGGTCTAATGGGGCCCAGGAAACTCTCCTTTGCAAAAAAGTAATTGAGTAATTTTTTTTTTGTAATTGATTATTTATATTGGGACATCAAAAATGTCATATATTCAGATTAAAGAGAATATAATATCTTAAAGAAATATTTTAATAATTTTTTGCAGAGTTGTGGTCCAGGTAATATTCACCTGCTCTTACTTAGAAAGCAATACAAAAAGTAAATGCCAATAAGCCTAGAGCATGAGAAGATTTTCCTGCACAGAATGATTTGATTTTTAAATGTTTTTAGACCTCATTTTCTTGGTTTCTTCATCTTGATAACAATTAACTTTAGAAAAAAATCCTTTAAAATATCAGAATGCTCTCACACTTAGACTGTTCCTTCTTTTTTCTGAATAGAAAAGTTGGCAGCCAATTATTGGAACCATGCTTTTAAAAGGTCACCTTGTTACTTTGTTTTCCATTCCTCTATAATTGTGTAATCACAGCCGAATGGCCTTGGGCAAGTCACTTCATCTTGCTGAGCCTTGGTTCTGTGGTATATAAAGCTAAAAGGACCTTGAATGTCATTTCAGGTCTAAAATGGTATGACTCAAGGTCACCGTGAGAGTAGAGAGGTGTTACAGGTGACATGGTGAAAGAGGAAAGATTATGAGATGTGACTCAGGAGGTTGATTCTTTTTAAAATTCGTGAAATAAAAGAACAAATATTTTTCAGTTTATTCTTGGAAGTAAGTATATATTTTATCTTCTCTTTCTTTTTTGTAAAATCTGCACCCAAGGATATTTTTTCCATTGCTTTTCAGAGAGAGTGGAAGGGAAAGAGAGAGAGAAACATCAATGTGAGAGAGACACAGTGATTGATTTCCTCCCACACAGGCCCTGATCAGGGCTGGGGATTGAACCTGCAACTGAGGTACGTGCCCTTGGCTAGAATCGAACCCAGGACCCATTAATTCACAGGCTGAGGCTCTAATCACTGAGCCAAACCAGCCAGCGCAGTATATATTTATTCTTGACGAATATTCCTATTACTTTAGTTTATGAATATATTTGCCGGATTTATAGAGGTCTCTTAAGCATAAAAAAAAAAAGCTACATATCAAATGGATATAAAAAAGCAGAGATGTAGCAAATATAGAACCAAGACATGTTTGCCTTTGTCTCAAGACAAACTGTCTCACGGAATCCTTACACATGGATTGAATTGTTTTCAAGTACGGCAGTCAACAATAATATGAAACAGAAATGCTGTGGCAACGGCTGGGCCTCTTTAACAGTGTCTGAGCAGAGAATTAGGAAAGAGAGGGGCTATTCAATAATCCACATGACTACTGTGTGTGTGTGTGTGTGTGTGTGTGTGTGTATCTGCCTCAATAAAACTTAAGCCATTCAAGGTTCCATATCTTTCTCTTTTATTCATTAATTTCTGAGTGTCTACTATCTGTTAGGCACCGGTGATGTGTGGTCCATAGGGGAAACAAATATTGAAGAAATAATCATACCAACACTTAGATAATACACTTGTGATAGTGCCAAGAAGGGCAATAAAGGGTATAAAGGGAAACAAAAACAGGGCCACATTTAGATTCTGGAATCGGTAAAAGACAACTCTGAGGAAGCAGCGTCTAGCTAAGACATGGGGCATGAGCAGGAGGAGCTGGGAAAAGATTTTAGGCAGAGGAATAAACTAAGCCTTTAGGAAGCGAAAAGCTAGGGAGAGTTTAAAAACAAACAAACAAACAAAACTGGTGGTGTCAGCGTGGGGAAGAGCAGCAGAGAATAAGGCTGGGAGGTTTGTAGGCCTTGTGGACCTTGATAAGGATTTTTAATTTGATTGCCTGATTTTTCTTACTGGCATATATCTCACTGATTAGAGATGTAACCCAATCAGATTTGTGTATTTAAAATCTCCCGCTGACTGCTCTGTGGAGAATCCAATAGAAGTGAGCAACTGTGGATTTGGGGAGATTTGTTTAGATTTGCTATATGATAATAGTCCACATAAGGATGACGGTAGATTGAATTATGTGGCAGCAAAGGAGCTGGAGAGAAGTGGATAGATTTTTAACATATTTTGAAGGTAGAATCACCAGAACCACGTCTTAACACCTCTGGAATTTAAAACAGATATTTGTTTACTTTGTCTACTGCTTTAGAAGACTCTGGAAAGATGAAGAGGTATTTTTTTCATTTCCCCTCAAGAAAACAGGTCTTTATTTATGAAAGCAGGGAAAACTGAGGCACGCTAAAGGATCATCCAGACAAGATGGGGAGGGGCTTCAAGAGTGGAGGAGGCAGTGTGGGTGGGGAAGAGTGGGATTTCCCAAGACCTGAAGATGTGGGAGGGTCGAGGAGCTATTCTTATTTATATGCCTGCCTGATATTTATGGCACCTTAAACGAAAAGCAGATATTAGTTGTTACTAGTGGTGGATAGCAGGTGGTTTTTAGAATACCATTGGCAAATAAATTTTGAGAAAATGTTACTGAAAAGGCTGAGGCTGGCGTAAACATGGAAACAGCTGGAGAGCATGTGGTTCTCTTCACATCTGGGAGGCATGAAAAGCAATGGTAATAGAGGAATTCCACATGGTTGCACCCGCCGCCAAATGCCATGCAGCTCTGCACCACATCCCATCTTCCAGCACCAGGCCCAAACAGGCAGATCCTCTGCAAAGATGAGAATGGCCTTGCCATTCATGAACCAGGGACAGAGGTTCCAGTTTCGTTTTGAATATCATGGCCCAGGTAAATCCAATCCAGTCACTTTACAGAATAATTCAGGATGTAGTGAAATAGGTGCTCATATAAATTGTTCGGTCTTTCTTGAGGTTAGATGTGGTGATATCTATAAATAACCTTAATGTGTGCATTACATACACATGGTGTTCTTTATTTGTTTGTTTGCTTGCTTGCTTATTCATTTGTGATAAATCCTTAGAATGCACCACCTAAGAAAAATGTTCAGATCTTAATGATAACCGACATCTAACCACAATGTCGTTATTTCATCCTTTGATCCCCTCCTATCTGAGGCAACCAGGCTCTCATATTTATCACCCCATGATTTCGATTTTATATAGATTTTTGTAGCATTTGTATTTCTAAACTTTTATTTTTGCTTATATATACACACACACACATATGTGGTGCACTAATAGGGTGAGTTCCTGGGTCAGGACTGACTTGGGAAAAATAAGTCATATGGTCATTTATCCAAAACCCAGAAAGTCACTCACAGGAGACAAACCATTGCATCTACTCAGCAGGAGTCCTGTATATGAATGTTCAGAGCAACTGTCTTCACGTCAACATCTAGGAATTTATTGTATGGGAATGATACTGGCTAAGTAAACATTTATCTACCATGTTATTCATCAAAGAATTTTTATAATACTACAAATCTAGGAACTATCCAAATATGTATTGACAGTTTAGGCTTCGTTACATGATGGTGGTACATTCATAAAATGGCTCATTAGGCAGATATTTAAAATGTTATTACAGAGGAATCCTTATGGAAAATGTTCATAATATATCGAGGGAAAAGCAGATTACCAATCAGTATGCTCATTATGACACTGTTTTAAAAAATAAATATTCACATTAAAAAGAGACCAGGAGGATGCATTTTACAGCATTATTAGTAGATAATGGTGGATTTATGGGAAACATTTAATTTTTAATTTGCTTTCCTATATTTTGCTTCCCTACAATAATTATGCATTTTTTTTACAAGTGAAAAGAAGCAAACCCAATGAAATGCAAATGAGACTATACATTTGGGCTGGAAGCTGTTCTGTTATTGTTGTCATTTTATGTTCATTGTGTCCTGGATAGCAGCTTTCCTTACACTATGCTCCACTCACCAAACAAAATGTCCACTGTATTCATGAAAGATTATCTCCCTTGTCAAAACACTACGTAGGTGGCCACAAACATAAGTGAGTTCACTGCCATAGGCCGGCTTCTTAATTGCAATCACTTAGCAACCTACTGAGAGGGTCCTAATGCCTTAAGTGCTGTGAAGAGAGTGTGAAGAGACTAGTAATTATACGGATTGGAAACTTCTGGAAGATAAATACTAAAGTTGGGGACTTTGGAGCTTGGTTTCTTATCAGAGGAGAGACATAGTGTGAGTAAATTTGCTTTAGTGGACAAAAAGGAGGCATTTGGAGCCTCAGAGTCAAAGGGCAAAAGAACTAGTCCCCATATTACGACAATAGCAGGAGTCTCTCTCGGCCAGTCTCTGAATGGAGAATGGCCTTTATTTCTGATAAGGGAAGCTGGATATTCAGGGCTATGCTGCGAGGTCTTCAGAATCATGAAAAGTGAGGGTCTGGCCTATTTCTGTGTAGGAACAAACATTAGGAGGGTAGGCTCCCACCTCCTGGTCGCTGATTGAGCTGAAACACCTCTGAGGTGATGGTAAGATCTAGGGCAGTTTGAAGCCGCCTGACCGGCTACCCCACCCCCCACCCCATTAAGCTCCTCAGACTCGTGGAAACACTCTAAGCAGCTATTCCAGTGATGGAACTCCATTCCAAAGTTCCGAGGTGGCTTCGTCTGGATAGACTCTGATTGGCCAGATCATGGACTTTACAATATGGTCACTGCTTCCAGCATTTTTTAGGAACTCAGTCTTGCATTGTTCAGTTGGTTGAAAATAAGGGTAAACAAAATAAGATGCTCAAGGCACATAGCCCCAGTAATGTAGTTGACCACCCTTGGCACAGTTAGTAGTCATTACCACTATATTATCCACCATTTACTGATCCATTCCCTCTAGGGTCAGACTCTGTAGGGACTAAGTGCATAATACACATCTCATGTACTTATTAACAACCCTACAAGATAAGTTATTATAATTACCATTTTGCAGATGAGAAAAACTACATCTCAGAAAAGTTAAATAACTTTCCCAAGTCCAGAATCTTCTTAAAGAACTCAGGACCGTCTGAGCCCAAAGTATAGTTTCATTCACTATAGTACCTGGCTTCCCATATGTATATGGCAGAACATTTAATTCTTTCTCTTTTTTTAAAAATGGAGAATATAATTATATGTGCTTGTAGCAAACTATTTTGTTCTTATAGCCTCTAATATCATCCAGACAGAAAGATATATGCTAAATGTGTCACCAAATATGAATGGTGTTTCCTTAATTGTTGGTTTACAAAATGACTACGTAGTTCCCATAGAAAGTACATTATTACACCTTCTAAGAAAAGTTCTAAGAAGTTCTGTTGAAGACAGCAATCTTTTTTCAAAGGAACTCCTAATCTGATGCCAGGAATCTGATAGAACCTTGAACTACATGCATAATTTGTCGCTTAGCAGAACCCTCTTTGGTTGTAAGGAACAACACTTTGTCCAGTGCTTTCTTCCAAAACCTGAAGTGATGATTAAGAAGAATAAAGCTCAGTCTGAAAGAGTCACAAAGGGATTTGATGTGCGAACCTTAGAGTTCCTTTCTTACCAGTTTGACTCCAACACGAGAAAGAACCTAATGTATCTCTCGAAATGACACGTCTCTGCCCACAGTCCCACAATGCTTTCCCTCTGCCAAGAAGGGAAGAAAGAGTTATTCCTTTATTGAGCATCTTCTATGTGTCTTCTGGGTGCTTTCCTATAAATTAGCCTTTTAATCTTTAAAGCATCCCTATGTGGTAGGTTTATCCATTCCAATTTTCCCACTCACTTCAGTCTTTTTTTCAGAGAGAAAGAATAAAAGGTAGATAGATTGGAAAAGCAGACAAAAGAAGAGTTAAGGAAATGTTTCAGAGTGGCCTTTTCCTTTAGGGAATGTCAGATTAATGTCATTTAACATAATATTGGCGTATTTGTTCTCTTCCTGGACTTGTCTACCTTTAAGGATGAAGGTCTTGACAAAGAGCTGGACCAATGCCCATGACTTCCAGGTGTACTTCTGACCTGTACTGAGTCTCTCACTATGTCAGTGTTAGTTTTCTGTCAGAGGAGGGTGAACATGCCTATCTACCCCTGCTCCCCTGGAATTTATGACACAAAATAACACCTATCTGAATTACAACCTTGAAATGACTTTAAACAGAAAAAAGCATAATGATTCTTTTTATCTGTTAGTGCCTTTGCTTAGGTCCCTTTCCCTTATTCTTTAACCATATTTATGGCTAAAATATCCCATCAATTCTCTTCCTAGAACCTTGTGACCTTTTCAGGTCAGAGTGCATAAGGTGATCCTACTGACGAAAGTGAGAACCCTATTTTTGATCAGGAGTCTTGGCCCCTTTCCCATTCATGTTCTTATTCCAGTCTTTGCCAGATTAAAAGATTCTTTACCACCTATTTCTAATATGTTTACTGAAAAATTTACTGCTTTATTCTCAAAGGTTTATTTGGCGGGGGGTGGTGGCTACAAAGTCTATGTTTGTTTAAAAACTGTAGAAAAAAGTATTTGGTGTGTCTTCAACTTGCCATTTTATTTTAGAGAAATATGCAGTAGGGTTGGATCCATCCCAGAATAACCTGGGTGGGCTGCCAGCAGCTCTACCCTGGGGTGGTCCTTTCTTTTTGGCTGTGGCTGTGGAATGTCTCCCTTCTCCCATGGGGGCCTATGTTTTCTTTGACATGAGGTGGACCAGAAGGGAAATGGCAGGGTCAGAAGCAGAGCCCCAGAGAACAAGGGAGAGAAAGCTTAGCGTCAGCGGGGGCCACCAGCCATGGCTTTGGAAATGGATAGAAGCAAATCGAGCACTACAATTCCAGCTTGAACGGGCTCTAATCTGTAGCAGGTGCTCAGCCACAGTTATACATCAGGAAAAGTCAGTTAAAAAAAGTCTGTGGGTGACACAATGGAAAGAGCCTTCATTTCCAGCCTTGGAAACCCAAGTGCGGAAAAGTATCCAAAGAGGAAGAAGGATGTTTCACTTACGAGGACCATTTGATTTTAAATTAACTACTCTCTAAAGAAATTCTAATAGAATAGCACACTATAGAGAATACAATGACTACTTCCAAATGGTGAATTATTGAACTGCGTAAATAGAGAACACATTCACCTTGAGTCACTTGAAGTCATGAGGATAAGAATTGTAAGCTGGATTTTCTCAGAGTCTATATGGAGCACCTAAAGGCCAAGGAGCTCAGTTCCACTAGAGGTTATCAATACCAAGAAAACAGAAGAACTAGGATATTCCTGAGGAATGGGAGAAACAATCATAGTCGGAAGTATGATACCATCATCCTTCCCATGCTGGTTCCCATGAGGCCATCGGTCCCGCCTACTGTGGGTCCTGTTTGGTTACACCATACATTGAATGTCATTGTTCTATTGATACTATTGCTTCTGGTCTCAGGTGAATTCTTAATGATATTTGTGTCCAATTTTTTCTTTATTCCATTTCTGAGAGAACTCTCTAGGGAGACCCTCAGTAGGTACAGAAGCCTGACTTGGCTTGGCAAGTTCTTTTAGATGGGAAGGCATTTGTCAAGTATCAACTATCTTCCAGGGCAGTGGTTCTCAAAAATTGGTCCCAAATACCAGCAGCAACAGCATCACCTGGGAACTTGCTAAAAAAAATTCTTGGGTACCACCCCAGAGCTACATGAATCAGAAAGTTTGAGGTGTGGGTCAGCACTCCATATTTTAACAGGACCTCTAGGTGATTCTGAGACCATTATTCTAGGACATGTTTTCCTGCCTTGGGTCGATGCATACTTGGGGATGTGTTTTTATTTGAAATCTAGTGTAGGAGAAACAATCACATGTGCCAGGGTCCTGTGGAAATGTTCTGTTCTTTCAGCTAATGTATTTTCTTTCCCCCTACCCTTGATCGGGTACTGCCAGGCTATTCCTAATGAAACAAAAACTGGAGTTTCATAATGTGAGAATCTGAGGGCTTAGTGCTATACAAAATATAACGTGACAAGTCTGCTCCAATAGTTTAAAGGCTCAGAGAGGCAGATCATACAACTAACACTGCAAAGGCCAACTTTAGATATTAGATAAATCACTTTCCAGCCATCACTTGAATCAGTACACCATTACAATCACACACTAAAACACAGTCAGTTGTCAGTAGTACAGATGTGTCATTGGACCCTTCCCTAAAACAAAATGTGCCTCTATTGAGCAGGCTACTAAAGTATGAGAAGGCTGTCTCCCCTGGTTTTATTTATACCATATACTAGGAAATCTTAGATGAGTCAGCACCATGGAAAATGTCCACAGAAGGTAATTGTCAGGAGGGATTTGTGGAGGTTATTTGTGGTTTGCTTGATTGGGACTACAGGGGTGTCTTTAATCTTAAACACGCAGCTGTGATTGAGTCTCTGACTTAAGCCTTGAGGGCACTGCTCGGCATTTGTCTTTATACAAGTACTGGTTAACCCTGGTGAAGTGGGTTTGGTGGGCTAGTCTCCTCGGTTTAGAAGCATGTGCAAGATGAAGAGCTGGCAGAGTCTTTAGATATCATCTGACCTACTGTTTAGAGACTTGGATAGAAGATGCACATCTCCGAACCTCCAGCAAGTACAGATACTCAACACAATTATCAAGTTATATTGTAATTGTTAGTCTACGAGGCTGTCATCACTACTAAACTGTGAGATCTTTGAGAGCACAGATTTTATTTTAATCATCTTAGAACTTCTGGTGCCAAGCATAGTGCTTGGTACAAAATAGGTTCTTAATTTTTCTTTTTTTGGGGTGGTGGTGGTGAATAATGAATGTATAAACCTTGGATTTTACCTTTGGATTTGCTTCTAGAAGCTTCAATAAGATAAAGCATTGAGGTGTTTTAGAAGATTTTACAATTCTAGACTATGTTTGATCTGCCTGAAGAAAATGACCTATTATGTAACCCCTTATTAGGAAAGGGGTTTTTATTTGGAAATCTGCTTATGTAGTTCATTCCACCTATTTATTAAACATAGAACAATAGTATCTTAGACTTTGGTGGGATCCTTAGATCATTTATAATAATGATATTTTAGTTCACTTCTCTCATTATCAAATGACAAACTATAGCCCAAGCAAGATAACTGATTTACCTAAGGGTCTACTGCTTATTACTAGGTAGTACGGCCTGGGCTAGTGAACCAAAGCCCTAAGTCAGTGCTCCTGCCTGGTGCTCTGTCTTATCCTCTTAATTGAAGTCATTTTCAGACCTCAGACCTAAATTTTTGGAAGAAACAGGAGTTACTTATTAGGCCACTTTTTTCAGGCAGGTTTAACCTAGTCCAGAAGAGTAAAATCTTAGACTTTGGAAGGGGCCTTAGAGGTCACTGGTCCAACATTCCAACCCAGACAAGGATCTCTACAAACTTCCTGACAGAATGACGTTTAGTCATTGTTTGAACTCCAGTAGTGGGAATGTCAATACCTAATTTCTAAACAGTTCTAGTTGGCACAAACTTCTTCCCTTTATTTAAGTGAAATAAGCACTACTGTGCATTTTAATGCACCAAATGCTGACATCCAGAACTACACAGAATTAATCTAGTACTTCATCATGGCAGAGTTCATCTCTTCTCTAAGCCAAGAATTGTTCTTCAAAAGGTAGGGTTGTCAGAACCACCACCATCCTGGTTGCCCTTCTCTGACTATCCTTCAGTTTGCCAATATCCCAATTTAGATGTAAGCACAAAACCAAATATTTTAGATGCGACCTAATGAATAGAGAATGCAATAGAATTTACTTCCTTTTTCACGTGTCTTAGATTTTGTTAAAGAAGTTTAAAATTGCATTAATATGTTTGTCTGCATCACAGCTGCTTCTTGTATTTTAGGCCGGTTAAAATCTCTAGGTCTATTTTGAGGAGAAAGAAAAGATTCCTGTTACATTCCATATTCATAAATAAATTCCAGGTGAATTAAAATATATATGTAAAAACTGAGTACTAGGGGAAAATAATATATTTTATTTGGAGATTTGAGAAGATGTTCTAAGCATGACTTCCAAAAATGTAAGTCACATAGGAGAGACTGATACATTTTGTTAACTGAAATTTAAAACTTCAGTATGGGAAAAAAGTCATAATATTAAAAATAATAATATTTAAAAATAGAAAACTGAGAAACATGTTTGCAAAATATGTGCTAATAGCCGCAACATTTCAAGAGCCCTTGTGAATGAAATAAAATAGAAAAAAGAAAAAGAGCCATGAATATTTGAGTGACAAAGAAGTAAAATAGCCCACAAATATGTGATGAAATGTTCAAACAAACAAATTTTCAAAGCTGGTGGCAAAATTAGATTGGTAAAAATGAATATAGCTAATATATTGTGTGAAAAAGCATCCTGCAAAATAGGATTTCTCACATACAGCTTATGGGATTATATATTTTTTTATTACTTATTTTAGAATAATTTGGAAATATATATTAAAAAATCCCAAGAAAGCAATAATCCTTCTTTCTATAATACCACTTTTCTAAATTTATCCTAAGTAAATTATTAAAGATGTGTGCAAAAATTGTCATCATAGCATTAATTATAATAGGAACATTAAAGTCCCAACAATAAGGGACTGGTTGAGTAATAAATGCAATGTACTAATGATGAACTATTATTATTATGAATTTATAAAATTGATGTAATAATATATTTACTTCACAATATAGTTAAGTGAACCATATGTTACAAAATAGAGTGGTGACATTTTTATAATTTATATGCATATGATATATACGTACTAAAGATCGGGGAATTAGTGCCACACAAACGCATTTCTTCTTATCCTTGTGTTCAGGAGTACTAGTTTCATTAGTCATAGTAGCTGCAGTAACTAATAATCTACAAATCTCAGTGACTCGATACATCAAAGGATTAGGTCTTGCTTCTGCTACATGCCAGCGCAGGTTAGGAGAAAGGGGGCCTGCTCCTCATGTCCACTCAGAGGCACTGATAGATAGAGCCTCCAGAAGCTTCTATCATCACTGAGGCACTAATAAAGGATGGGACAACTTGCACAGACTGTATGACACTTCTGTTATTTTGTTGTTAAAAGAAAAATCACAAGGCCATATCTCACTCCAAAGGGAGTAAGAAAGTGCAGTCTTGCAATGAGCGTGGAAGGAAGATCGCTGTTTCTGTGGACAGTCCTAATGATTACCTCATTGACAGTTTGTTTCTCCTATTTGTTTGTTTGTATTTTCTGCTTTTTCTAAATCAACATATAGAATACTTGATTAATAAAAATTACTGTTAAGACATGTGTCCTTAATAAGTTTGTGGAATGTTGGCTATTATATTTATTGCCTGTTAAAGTATTTCTCAATCTTGATCTTGATTTTATTAGCATATATATTCTTCCTCCCAGTTTGGTGCTTTTTGCAGTTTTGAAAAATGTCACCTAAATCATCATCAACATGATAGCAGGAAGGGTGACCACTATGATATGCAGAGACTTAGTCCTTCCAAAGAACATCAATCCACTAAACAATTCCCTTTAACATGTTTGTTTAAATGACTCAGAATCCACCCCCACTGTCTTCATATCATCCTGTTTACCACCTAGTTCTTAATGCTATTACAACAGACTTTGTCAAGAAACTCATTGAAATCAAAATTGAATTCCTTTTTGGTTTTCACCTGATATAATAATGTTTTAAGTTTGACAAGCTTTATTTTAACAAAGCTCCTTTGAGGTGCAGGCAAGGTATTCTGACCCAACTGCCCACAAATTGGCTATCTAATGTTTAATCCTAGAATCTTGCTAAGGAGCAACAGCAAATTTATTAATCTCAAAAGCAGAAGGACACCTTTATGTCTCTGGAGTGCAGGTACATTTATAGCCACTCATATTTTTCTCAAACATGTTCCTCTTTGGAGGTTCCCAGATTGATCTGGAAAATCTGGGCCTGGAGACTTGAATACACTTAAAGGAGATACTTGGTTATCTCCTAACCTTGCTCCCGCTTTAGTTCCTTTCTTAGCAATGCTTGTTCTAGTCTATTCGTTTAGAGAACTTGTCACTACTAAGAAAAACAGTCATAAATCCCGAAGAAAAGTAGATCTTTTAGATGTAGCTGCCTGTTGAGGCAGACATTTCAGAGAGAAGTATTCGAAGCAAAGGTAAGCAAGAGCTGACTCTTCTCCTATCACCCAGTAGAAGGTTTGCGCAGACTCATCAGAGAGCTTCTAGAACCTCCTCCTGAGCAGCAAGGATTTTCTCATGACCTTGAGGCTGAAGCCATGGACCTCAGAACTTCCGCAAGCACAGTTTCTAGAAATAAACATGTAAAGTAAGGAGTCTCCAAATTATGAAGCGCAGAGAGCTTTGGGATTTTAGAAAGTGCTGTTTTGGAATAGCCACTGGGGACAGAGGAAGGGCAAACAGATGACTAAGAAGAGAAACAGAACCAAACTGGAAATAAGACGAAATAATGTGACATAAGGTTAGTATGTAAAGACTGATTTAAACTATACGATGAAATGCACATGTACATAGATAACCCTAAAAAAGAGATACTCTGTGTAGAAATATTCAAAATGTCTCTTTCTGAATAGGCTGAGAACAAAAATAAAGTTCTCCAGAGCACCTCCTACGGGCTAAGGGCTTGCTCAAAATAGTGCAGAAAGTAGAGAGGGTCATTGTCTTTACAGGGTCATTGGTCAGAAAGACAGACAATTACTAAGCGAGAACTGAAGAGTCATAAATAGTCTGCTGGGATCAGTACTTGGTGCTACAGGAGCTCTAGCAGGAGTTCGCCTACTTTAGAGGAGGAGGGACGGTCAGGGCAGGCTGCCTGGCATGAATGACATCTAAACTGGAATGAAAAAGATAAGTGAGGATTTGCCACAGTGAAGAAGAGGGTGGAGAGCATTCCAGATTGAAGAATAATAACAGGGGCAAAAATTTAAAATCAATGAACTATAAAAGCTTAAACTTGAGCTCAAAGATCAGTCAACATTTCTGGGAGCTTGTCAGGCACGGAGAACCTCTGCTTTTTCCCCACTCTCACTTTACATGTTTCAACTGGGGAACATGAGCTATGAGACCAGCTCAGGGTTTGACCTAGTTGTTGGGAACCTAATGTCCTTTCCAAGACTGACCATTTAACTTGGAATAGAAGGTTCCATATTTACCAAAAGTCATTTTCAGTAGAAATCTGGACACTTGCTATGAATGCAAGGGCAGTCATTGCCTATTTTTACATTCTATAATTATTGTCACTTGTATGCAAATAGTAACAGTTGGCTTTACAGTTTTTCTCTCTCCTTCACATCCTCTCGCCATATCTTGCCTCTCATCTTTGGATCCTGTCCCATTCCTGAGATACTATATGAGTAAACAGAGTCTTTGCCTGAGGGAAAGACTAAGTCATTCTTTCCTCGCTTGATAAATTCAAAATAGGTGGGTTGACTGGGGTACGCTGGTGCTAGAAGCAGTGCTGCCTCCGTCTACAGCTGCTATTTCATACTCCAAATACCAAGGGCTATATTTCATTTGCACTAAGGGGAGTATTTAAACTGCTTGAAAACAATTTGCATAGTTCTCTGGATTCTTTTCTAGATTAAAAAAACCCACTTTTGTGCTTAAGAATTTGAGAGTTGAGAGTGTGGGGGGAAAGGAATGCATCTGCATAGCAGAAGGCTGAAGAAAATTCTAGCGTTAGAATTGAACCATGTTTGGATAACTAATGATCATTTCTGCCATCCATCTGAACCCAGTTTTTTTGTGAATGCACACAAAAGATACAGTTGGTTGTTATTTGATAAAATACTTACAAAAGAGAAGCAAAGAATCCCAGAAGAATGGGCTCTCGGGATGAGGCCATTGTAATCGGGGAGATCCTGACAAACCCTCCAAATTAAGCTCAGTACTGAGGTACAACATGAGTATTCCAAACTGTTCTGGTTACCCTGCCTAAGGAGGGCCCATTGATACAGAATCTGTTACAAAATTTGGAGAAAAGAGGGAAAAATAGAGGATGAGAGGCATGTGGGCTAGAGCTGTGGGAAAAGAAGTTTTTTGCAAGTGTCAAAATCGGTTTGGGCATGAGGAAATCAGGTGGAAAGAGAAGGAAATTTTAAAGACCTGATCTTCATGGTCAGTCAACCCCTTTCCCAGTCCTTCAGAAGTAAGTAAAGAAGCTGTATTTTGAAAAAATTGTTATCAATTAAACTTTTCTTTAATTGTGATCTTATTCTCTCACTGGGCCACAAGGATGTCAACTTGAATCATAAAAGCTGAACTTGCTGCAACAGATATCTGATTTAAAAATAAACCTTTGGCCCACATTTTGTAACCTAGACACCTTAGAGCCCTTGACTCATGGCTCCACCTATAAAATCTACAGAAGGCATCAGGTGATAAGTGGCTAAATATGGGCTAAATAACCCAATCCTTCATTAGCCACAGCTAATTGGGCTGCTGTCAGGGACTTAATAGCTAAGGCAAAAAGAGGCTGTGGGTCAGAGAAAACCCTTTTAAGAATATAGGTTTTGGGAATCTGAAAGACTGTAGATCAGTAATCAGCAAAAACTGAAGCAGGAATGTCATATTATACAACAGTGGTTCTCAAAGTGTGGTCTCCAGGTGAGTAGCATCAGCATCACCTGGAAACTTGTTACTACTCGCCTAGACCTACTGAGTTAGAAACTCTGGGAGTAGGGATCAGCCGTCTGAGTTTTACAGGCCCTTCAGGCGATTCTGATGCTGCTAAAGTTTGAGATCCAGTCTTGTGAAAGTAGCCAGAGCGACTGCATGAGTGGCCTAATGGACAATTTAAAGCTAAAGTAAGGAACTCAGTGTGAGCAAAAGAAAGTTGTAGGTAGAGGATAATGACTCAGAAGACAGAAAGAACTAGAGAGAAAACATGATCTTCATAGACCCCTCAGTTCCAGTTCTGCCTAGGTGTGTCTACACGCACCGCCATGTCTTCTTTACAGATTCAGAACCGATCTTGGATTTCTTAGGACTAAAGTGGCCTGTCCTGAGCCCTAGCAAATAAGTAGAGATGTTTTGTACAAAGTACGCTAAGGCCATAAGTACTATGAGAGTTGAATCACATTTCACCTGAGAGCATGAGTTGTCTTCCAATTTCACTAAGACTGTAGTCACATGAAGTGTTCTAGGAAGGGCAGTCTTAGCCCTAAAGCTGGGTTGGACAGAACATATTTTATGTATTCTTTAATACATCCCAGTGAGGTGGGTCCATAGTAGATCTATTGTCTCACTAGAGCTCCCATAACAAAGTAGCACAAAGTGGGTGGCTCAAACAACAGAAATTTATTCTCTCACAGTTCTGGAGGCTATAAGTATAAAATCAAGGTATTGGAAAAGTTGTTTTTTTTCTTAGGGCTGTGAGGGAAGGATCTGATCCAAGCTCCTTGGCTTGTAGATGGCTATCTTCATGCTCACATGTTGTTTTCTCTGCATGCATGTCTGTGTGTAAATCTCCCCACTCGGTAACGATGTCAGTCATGCTGACCCCATTTAACTTGGTTACCTTTGTTAAGATCCTACCTTAAAATAAGGTCATGTTCAGAGGTATTGTGTGTTGGGACTTCAACATATGAATTTGGGAGGGAGAGCATAATTCAACCCATAACAATATACCTATTTTCAAAATGAGAGGTTATATGACTCCCTCAGGAAGTCGAATGGCTGTGTAAGGGCATGCAAGTCCAGAGCTCTCCCCAGGATTCTGCTGACTCTTCTGCTTATAAAAAACATTTTTCTAGGGCTTGTCAAGTGGTCTGCATTTGCCAGAAGCCAGTCCATTTACCAGAAAAAAGGAGGGCGATGAGGTAGAAGAACATGCAACATTGATACTGGTGTAAAACACGTGTTTCAAGTCTGAAACTAGTTGGAGTATTTAGCAGCCATGATTTCTGCCCAGTACGATAGCGCCGTATATGTCTTTGGAGGGCGATCAGATGAATTCAGCTGATATGATAGAACTGCTAATTCTTTTCCATGGTGTTAAACAGATGGCATCAAACAGCACGTTGAGAATATGATGCATATGAGGGTTATGACAAACCAGCATCCTTTTGAAGAGAAAAATGTGGCACGTAATTGAGGGAAATCACATAAAGATGAACAGAGAATGAAAGGGCTGCTTCTAGTGATCTGGCACCGAAGTGCCTTTGGCCTTTTTTGTTCTTCTAAGTATCCACATCTGAGAGGGGACTGGTCTGATTTATGATACCACACTAAGTGTCCCCTTGTCAGAAAACCAGAGAAAAGAAATACCATAAATTCTGAACCTGAATTTTAGAGCTGGAAATCAGCTTCAGGTTATATTTTGCATGTTTTGGATTGTTTTAAAAAGGAAGGAAGGAAGGAAGGAAGGAAGGAAGGAAGGAAGGAAGGAAGGAAGGAAGGAAGGAAGGAAGGAAGGAAGGAAGGGAGGGAGGGAGAAAAGGAGGAAGGGAGGGAGAAAAGGAGGAAGGGAGGAAGGGAGAAAAGGAAGGGAGGAAGGGAGGGAGGAAGAAAAGAAGGGAGGGAGAGAGGAAAGGAAGGGAGGGAGGGAAAGAAGGAAGGAAGGAAGGAAGGAAGGAAGGAAGGAAGGAAGGAAGGAAGGAAGGAAGGAAGGAAGGAAGGAAGGAAGGAAAAAAGGAAGAGACAAAGAGTGAGGGGAAGAAAGGAGAAGGGAAGGCAAGAGAAAGAAGAGAAAGCGTAACTCCTCATTTAGGAAACGTTAACGGCTCGACTGTAATCATTAATGCCGTATTGCCGCTGAATAGTGGAGGCAGGCACTGTTCACCGGCAAGAACCACTATCTTTGGAGAGAGTGCATTTTCCCAGAACTTCCTGTGGCAAATGATCCTGCCTTCCCTTCAAAGCCCTTCTGTTTGGCTTCCTGTGTCACTGCATGTGACTGCCTCTTGGCTTACCTTCCTGTCTCCTCTTTTCTGTGCTGTTTAGTGGCAGTTTTTCTTTTGGTTCCTAAACTCTACACACTTTCCAAATTTTTGTAAGTTGGCCATAAGCTCTTTAAGGCCAGAATCTACCTTCTATTTTCTTAGCAATATACGTGAATGCCTTCAGCCTAAGGAACTTTGGGGAGGATGCATTTCTGTGTTCTCTACCTGAGAAAGATTAGAATGGAACAAGCATAATAATTACCATTGATTGGCTCCAGGGCCAATTGCCAAATCTCAAGGACATGCATATTATTAAATTTCCCACGACTAAGAGAAGGGGAAGGTTATATGCAACATCAAGGGTGAACTGTGACTACTTTGTACTCTTATGCTGGCCCACGTCCTTGAGCTCTATGTCCAGGTGTATAAATCATTACTAACCCCTTTCCCTTCCTTCACATTTTCCAGTTTCCTAAGACAGGGTACAGTTGATTCAGTATTTTGGCAAGGAAAGATTTACCCTCAGGAAGCTGGACTTTCCAGGATGCTGATGGGACATCCCAAAAAGATTAACTTGAAGGGTGAGGCATAATTGTAGGAATGTGAGCTCAGATAGTAAATTAATATTTGGTTTACAAAATAAATATCGAAGTCCATAAATCATAAATTCTTTGGAAATACGAATGGAAAAGGACTTTCCATAAATTGAAATGTTGTCCTATGTACCATACTAAAGAAAGGTTTTGCTAGTCCCACTTAAATGACAAAGAGGCTTAGAATAAAATACAGGGAAGTTCATATAATAAATGGGATTCTTGCCCAGATCCATTTATACTCCAATTATACAAGTCATAACCCAGTCCACATTTAAATAAGGCCTCGTCTTCAAAAGTGCCTCCTCAAATAGCAGTTATCAGTGTTTTTCATTTTAGTTATTCATAAGCATCTGCCCAGAAGCTTGCTCTGTGTTCTTACACTATTTTTAAGGGTCTCCTGCCTTTGGCATTGCTGTGCAGGAGCTTAATATCTCTGAAAAAGAGCTGAATATGTTCCAAAGCTTGTACTTACTCCTCTGAGACATCTTCAGGGCTAATTTTATAACAAAGCAATGAGGCATACTTAAACACCTTATTTGAGAAATGAGGGCCCATTTCCATTAACTCAATGAAAATTCTTGGATCTCATTAATTTAGCAATAAGATATAAATGGGTTCCTAAATATGCAATTGTAGAAAAATATGAGAGTTTTGCTAATTTGTTTACTAGAGGAAACATATATCAAATAATTATTCTCTGGGTCAAATATCAAGCCAAAATTTTATTATATACAGTTCTATAATTATATATTTTTAGTCATTCTACTCTACTTTTCTTTATATTTAGCTTTCAAAATAAATTGGAGTCCATGAACATAAATTGCATAACATTAAAAAAAAAAGTATAATTAGGAGACGGTCTGGGAGACGCTGCAAAAAATCTTGATTAGCTATCATTTTAAGAGCTTCCAAGCCCCCTTTATAACACCTTTTCTGCTTCCAGAGTGCTTTGGGCTATATCAAATTTACATCACACTTTCAGCACCTGTACTCTGCATCTTCTCACTCCTACTCCTTGACTCAATAGTCTTTCTAAACTATCATCTACATGCCCTTCCATGTTATTTTCTTCCCTGGTTACTCAACTTTTTAATCTATAGAGAGAAATGATCTCGACTGAATAGATTAGAACTGGATTCTTGAGGGTTGTTTTCTAAGGGTGTGGACCCACCATGCATCTGGCAAAATGATAGGCCAAGTCATCTCCCTTTGATCTGTCTGCTCTTCTGTTTCATTTATAAATGATGATGATAATAATAATAATAGTTTTGGGGAGTGTTAGTAGTGTTGTGATATAAATTTTAGTTTGGTTCCCGTTGCAACTCATTCCCTATGGCACGTCTCTCGCTTCAGATGCAGGTGGATGCCAGTGCATCCAGAGTATTTTCACATTTCATGGCCACTGTGTTTGGTTTCTCAGCAGCACAGAGGGATATTGGACTGAGGAGTGAACCACACCCAAGCTGTGGAATTGATAAAAGAGCTGGATAATAAAAATATTTCTCTTTGGGCTAGGTTTGGCAAACCCCTCTGTTTAAATTAAAAACACCATGAAGTTTGGACCTAGTAAATTGACATTGTTCTTTGAAATAAAAAGAAATTAACATGACAAAGAATGTGCCAGAGTTAGGGTATACACATGACTGAAATGATTTCAAGTCAGCTTTATTGCAGCTTTTTTTAAAAAGACAAAAACAGAAAAAAAAAAAAAGTGAAAAGCAGTCCAAGCTTTGATGGCAGTGCCCTTTCCCAGGGCCCTGCATTTCTTCTCACATTTCTGGCCCTAGCACTTCCTCAGTCCACACATCTTGAACCAGATGGGCCAAGACACTCAGCACTTTCATCCCTAGCATCTTCCTGTCCAATCGCCATTGATTTCCTAGAGATGGATTGTTCATAGGTACCAGGATTCAGGACCAAATCTGTTTGTTTCCTTCTGACCTTATTAATTTCTAAATCACTAAAACATACCCGAAAGGTCACTGGTCAAAGGGTAACACTGCAGCCTAAGGGAAAGTTCTGCGAAACACTGGCTCTGAAATGCATTCCTGCAGTACATCACCCAGAGGCCTCTCATGGCCTCTCACAGACCTAACCTGAGGGCCTCATGAGGCTCCGCAGGGAGGGCAGCCACCAAGGAAGCAGCCCAGGTAGCCCCTGATGGATGACTGGATAACGAAGCTGTGATACGTATCTCATACATACACACACACACAATGGAATATTACTCAGCCATAAAAAACGAAATCCTGCCACTTGAGACAACACAGATGGACCTAATGGGTACTATGCTAAGTGAAATAAGTCAGGCAGAGAAAGACAAACACTGTGTGATTTCGCTTATATGTGGTATCTAAAAAAATGAACAAATAAAACAAAACAGGAAGAAACTCATAGATCCAAAAAAACAAACTGATGGTTGCCAGACGGTGGGGGGGGGGGGAGGGGGGGAGGAAATGGGTGAAAAATATGAAGGGGATTAAGAAGTACAACTTCCAGTTATAAATTAGTCATGAGGATGTAATGCAATAGTATTGTAATAACTATGTGCATGACAGATGGTTACATGGTTATCATTTTGCAAGGTATATAAATGTCAAATCACTATGTTGAACACCTGAAATTAACATAATATTGCATGTCAACTATAAATAAAGAAAAACAAAAACAACATCAAAAAACAACGACGGCTCTCTCCCAGGCCCTGGCTTTCTCTTCTCTGCGGAGCCTGTAGATCCTGTGCACACAGAGGAAAAATATGTGAAGGGCTGAACCCTCGCCACTGATAAGTGTTCCTAGACTTTGGCTAAATGGAGAGGTCACCTTAGTACTGAATTTACTATCAATTAAACACCATTTACAACTTCTCTCTGATTAGGCCAGTTTGCCTCCTTGCTCCCTGCAGTCAGCACAGCTTTTCCAATGAGGAGTAAGAAGAGAGAGCTTCAACAAGTTGAAGCAGCATTCATGACGAAACTCTACTGTTTGGGGGATACTAGAATAAAGGTAAAGCTCCAGCCAGTGTCGTAATTATGACCTGTGTTACAGTAAGTCTCAGGAGTTAACTGAGAACAAGCATAAACTCTTTGTTAAGTTCCTGATGGTAAAGCAGCTATGTTTATTTATTTAATCAGCAAAGGTTTATTAAGCAGGCACTCTGCCAGGCAAGGGATTAACAAAGACATAAAGATAATAAGCCATTGTCTCTACCCGCAAGAGAAATTCAGGTCAGTCGATCACAATAATCCAGTGGCATGGATGATATGTGATGTTCTGGAGAGATCACAAAGGTGTGGAAGCTGAATTTATCTGTCCTCAAGAAACCCTCAAGTACACGTTGGGATCCATGTTCACATAAGCCTTGGTTGTCCTACATACATTTGGGTCACGCAGAGACTCTCATACCTTCATGCTCATTGAAGGTATCTGGGAAACTTGATGAAAATGAGATTCCCGAGTCCCCAGTTTCTGATGATGTTGGTTTGGAGCAGAGCCTGTGAAACCACGTTAATTTTTATTAACAAGCTTTTTCAGGTGGTTCTGCTAAAAGTGGTTCTCAGACTACACTTTGAGTAACGCTGTCATTCAAATTGAATTTCCTGCTTGTCTCCTTCACCAAAGACTCCTCTCAGACCTTTACAAATTCAATCCTGATAGCAAAAATGTAGCTAGCTAGCTGTTTACTGGGGTTGTTTGTTTCTATGCTTATACCCAGGAAAGGTGTGCTGGGAGTGCACAGAGGAGGGCTTCTGGCCTCAACCAAGTTCTCCTCTCTCTGTGCAGAAAATCCAGACTAAGTTGTCCCATCCTTCCTCAGGTGTGCAGGCCTGAGAGTCTTCATTGCTTTTTGTTGTTTTTGGTTTTCTTTATTTATAGTTGACATGCAATATTATGTTAATTTCAGGTGTTCAACATAGTGACTTGACATTTATATACCTTAAGAAATGATGACCATGTAGCCATCTGTCACACACATAGTTATTACAGTATTATTGCATTACATCCTCATGACTAATTTATAACTGGAAGTTGTACTTCTTAATCTCCTTCACCTTTTTCACCCATTTCCTCTCCCCCCCTCCCCTCCCACCGCCTGGCAACCATCAGTTTGTTCTTTGGATCTCTGAGTTTCTTCCTGTTTGGTTTTTTTGTTCATTCTGAAGAAGGCACACGGGGAGGCACTGTGGGAGGCGTTTTCTTTACAAAATCTTGTCCTTCCTTGAGGTATGGGGACATGCAAAGCGAACAGATGAGCTCTGGGGGATGTCCTCTTGTGGTTACTTATACCTATGAATTTGAACTAACAAAAATTCTAAGGCAAATAAAAAAGAGAGTTTACACTTCGCTAGGCCCCTGACACAAACTGCTTTGTAAGAAGCATGTCATTCCCTGTGTCTACCTAGCCCAGGGTGGATTGAGGCATTTCTGAGTCCAGAGATCAGACAGTGGACAGAGCTTTTAAAAGCTCTCCCTAGCTTTGGGGGTCAACCCACTGTCACAAAAACCTGACGCCTTAGTCACTTATGTGCTTCGCCTTTTCCTGGGTTTACTTTCCTTCCTTCTCACTCCTTCCTGTTCCCTGTTGTAAATATTTTTAAATTTGTCTCTTTCTATAAAAAGTATAAAAATAATTTATTAAAAACCCTAGAAATATGAAATTAAATCCTTTTGAACATACAGTCTGTAAAACAACTTTTTTGATATCATTTTGGAAAATATTTTTCTCTGCACAGGGTATCCTTTTCAATAATAATAATACTAATAGGTTTTGAGCCATTTTAACTACATTCCTTGTTCTTGGTAACGTGAATGTGTAGAGGTTCACCGTTCCAGTAAGAGAGAAGTAATAAATTCTCACAATGATGCTAGCCTTCTATTTTAATAGAAGGATGGGTGGGGGGATTCTATACTAAATTCAAAGGGTTTTCTGTCAAAATGCAGAAATTAATAAAAACCTAATAGGGAAAAACTGACTTTTATTTAAAGGACTAGGATTCTTATCATTGCCTCCCTTTGCTCCCTTCCAAGAGGAGCCGTAGAGCATATACTGGCAAGTTCCTGGGTTGAGAGTCAGATTCTTACTTTCAGTTTCTCATTCCATTTTTGTGATGTAAGAACCATGCAATATTGGGAAATCACTTCATATCTCTGAATACGTTTTTCCATTTGTGAAATGGGTATAGTAATATGAGCCCTCTCGTAGTATTCCTGTAATAACATAAATTAAAGTGTTTTATATACTGTCAAGAATTTTCTCAACTGTGTTTCTGTATTCTTCTAACCTGGTATGTGTGTGTGTGTGTGTGTGAGTGTGTGTGCACGTATGTGTGTGTGTGTGCTCACATGCCAGGGCCTAAAGAATTGTTGTTCTGGAATAAATAAATATTGTAAAAGTCATGGATCCTCAGAGGACACCACTTAACATTTGCATTAAAAATAGTATCAAAGGAATTAAATGCCAGACTAAATTTACGAAGCCTTCTGTGAATTGGTAATCTCTCAGGAAAAGGGTACACAGGCGTACAGGGTGGGGCAAAAGTAGGTTTACAGTTGTGAGTATGGGGAACAGAGTTTATTCTTGTATAATTATTTATTATTTATTGTATTCCATATGAACAACTATAAAACTACATTTGCCCCATCCTGTATATATATACACACACACACACACACACACAAAGGAGAAAAAGTAATGAGCAAACAAAGATCTAAATACTTGCTTAGGGATGATAAATGTTTCCCAGACAGTTTCTATACCCCAGGGGAGCCTGGTATCTGGAAAAATACACTGATGATGTAATGAGAACTTTTCCCAGAGGAAGCACCTTCTATTGAGGAAAACACAGGCCTCTGGATGCCGCCAATGGTTTTCAGCTGTGTGGCTCTGGCCTGTCTTTCTCATTACCTCAGTTTTCCATTTATGAATTGAGGATTCTGCTCCTTTCTCTAAAATACTTTATAGAAATACTGGAAAGTAAAGTAAATTTTGTGAAATTATATAAAAAGCTAAAATATACGGTAACTAAAATTCAACAACAGATTCTATGGGTTAAATTATCTTTATCTTCTAAACTGCTCAGACACTTGTGGCAATCACTAGTCAAATATACCCAACCCAGCAGGGTTCTTCATCTCTATCTAAACCATATGTATTTCATCAATTTGTATCCATCTGCCCAAACACTTACTGAACAGAGAAGCTAAAGATCTTACAGTGTAAGGATAGAACGAAACACAGGAAAACCTGGAGATGAGGAAACCCAGTTCTCTAACATCCCTCTCCCTCGAGGTCGAATGAACACTCTTAAGCATGCTCCCAGCACCTGAGTCTTACTCTCCATTATTTGTGAATATAGTTATGAGGCTCCAACAAAAACTTGATCTAGAGCCACAAAATGTTTACACTGGGGAAAGGCAAATGATGAATGCTGGTTGGCAGAGATGTGTGAAATAAAATAGCCTGTCTTTATAATCTCCAGAATGTCAAAATATGGGGAAAGGGTGGTGTCTGATAGCGTTGCTGAGCAAGGGTGTAGCCCTAAGTGAACATGTTTACCTGGGCATTGGGCTTCCCCTGGGCCACTAGGCCCTAATAATCTGGACTGGCTTCCCCACCCTCCTTTCAGCCTGGGCACCTGGTTCCTGGTAAAAGGACACATTTTTCTCTCTTCTCTAGTCCAAGCCTCATCCAAATAGGGTTTTATACACAAGACTGAGGTCACTTATGTATGTATTAAACACAACTTAAGCCAGCAGGATAACTAATGATTGCTGCTCTTAGGTCATAAATAAAAGTCCTGTTAAATGTAGATATTCACTAACAATTTCCATCTGGCAATACTCACAGTCAAGTGTCTGACCAAGGGTCAGAGGTGAAAGGGAGGCAGAAGTTCACTGAAGGTATTGTTTTCATTGGCTCACATTTGAAGATTCAAGAAATTTCTTATCTGTGGCCAGAGGGCTCCTTGGGCATTTGCGAATCTCTTCCTTAGGAAAAAATGAGAGTGGGAGTTTTTGTGATGGTATGCACGTTAAAGCATTCCACACATGAATCTAAATATTTTCTCGGAAGACCTCTGCACGTAGGCCCAGCTAGACAACGCAAAATAAGCTGGCAAGGCAGAGCAAACTCTAGGAATGCAGATGGTTTTGGGTGATGAGAGTATGTAGAAAGACATTTAAATCCCTGGCAGCTGTATGGACTTTTATTCAGCACGGGCCCATTATTCACATTGCCATGGCAGTGATTCATTTATCTGTGGCCAAATCAGAGGGTGTGGGTGAGGGACTGGCTGGCTGGCTGGTGGGCGGACCTACAGCTCTCCAGAGCTCTCCAACGGTCCTTGAATTCTTGTGGCCGACCACTTCCATTGTTTTCATTCATGGGCTAGGGCTTGGTCTAAGAGAGGAAAGGGTTCCCTTTAGGTCATGTTTTTAGCACCACAGCTCTCAACAACTGTCCTCTTACATTTTCTTCCTCTACCAAGGCACCATGACCTCAGCGTGCTGTTTACAGAAAATAAGAATGTAGCTACTGAGAATGGGATCGATGATAATCGTAGTTGTTGCCATTTGTTGAGCTTTCACTAAATGCAGGGACAGTTCTGAGTACTTTTACATAATATTTTATTTAATCTCACAGCAACTAAATGCGTACGTCATGATCATTAGCCTCCTTTTCAGATAAAGAAAATATGTGTTTTTTAATGTTTTCTCAAACTAGGAAGTGGCATAGAGATTTAAATAGTGGAGTTAGGGATTTAAAACACACACATACACAAAAAACCTCTGCTTATAGTAACAATGTTTTTTCCCCCAATTCTGATTTATGTTACCGGAAATATTTGATTCCCTAGTTTGGTAGCAAAAATTTTCAGGATCTTCTTAGTGGAATGTGGAAGAATGACAAATGCCCTTTCACTGGCAGGAGGGGTTCTTACCGGGAGACCCCCAGGCCTGTGAGGGGCTGTGCTTCACCCAAAGCTGAGTGCAGCTTCCCTCTTTTGTCTGCACCCAAATCCTTCAGTGTATCAAGCGCTGGGGGAAAGAATACCTTTATAGACCTGAAAAAAAGTCCCTTCACTTTTTGTACACATTTCCTGTCACAAATCAGAAGTGACCACACTGCCCTCTATCTGATCAGAGTAACCAGACAGGAAGCTTTGAGGCCAGATGCCATAGTGAGGTGACCTTCTTAGTCGAGAGAATCCATGTGAAGGAACCCTTTGCTTTAAAACTGTAAGGATATCTGTGCCCCTGTAGCTCCCAGTACCTAGTAAGGGCCCAGTAAGGGTTTATTAAATAAAGTAATGCCTCATCTTAGTTTATGCCAAGTTGGGAAAATTCTGCATTTGTCCAGGCTGGAATATTCCACATTTGGAAAGTACTTTTAGAGCAGGTGTTAAGTTGAGGTCTTCAGAAAGTATTGAACCCTCAGAAATGATGTGGAAAACTTTGTATCTACATGTGGGGAATTCAAGGAGGGCCTTAGCATTCACCAAATTGTTAAGAAGGTTCTTGAACCAAATTATTGAAGAATCACTTCTGTGTGGTTTATAGAGCAATTATATTTCATTATTCTGTTGGATCTCTACAACACTACTATGTGAAAGACATTATAATGATCCCTAATTTACAGAAGAAGAACATGTGATATTGAGAAAGATGACACAGGTATTAAACAGAAAACCTGGTGATCAAAATTACAACTAAATTATAGAACAACCACATTTGAGAATCACTTGCAAACTAGCTGACCAGAACTCTTATAACCACATATATAAAGAAGAAGCCACATGGAGACTGGTAGGAGCGAGTGGAGACACAAAATGGGCCAGTCCCCCACTCACCTGTGATGGGCAGGAACTGGGAGGGATATCTCAGCTGTGGAGGTCCTCCCTGAGGGGCAGGCTCCCACTACCACTGCCAGGAAGAGGAAAGTCCACAACTCCCTGCTGTGAAAATCAGCAGGGATTCTGTCCAGGTGAGAGGGAAGACTGCTGGGGTCCCAGATTTTCCTCTTAAAGGGCCAGAGCAGACTTACTTGCGGAGAGATGCCCTTGCTTTGAGCTCCAGTGCTGAGGCGGCCGCTCAAGAGGTGCTAGGGACATACAGAAAGGAAGCAAAGCTTCTGGCTCCAGGGCAAGGGCTGGAGGAGCAGCTCTCTCTGTCATCTCATTTCTTTGTTGGGCCCTCCTTACCCTCTCCGAGAGAGCGGGTGCAGGCTGGCACCATAGCTGAGTCTCCAATAACCTAGCTAATACCAATCTGACAAGAAGAAGAAAGAAAAGACATCCCAATTGGAAAGGAAGAAGTAAAACTGTCATTATTTGCAGATGACAGGATACTATGTAAAGAGAACCCTAGAGTCTGCCAAAAATCTATTAGAAGTGATAAATTCAGTAAAGTAGCAGGATGAAAAAATTAATATTCAGAAATCGCTTGCATTTTTATACACCAATGATGAACTATATCATAAAGGGAAACAAAGAAACCAATCCCATTCACAATTCCCTCAAAAATTACCTAGGAATAAATTTAACCAAGGAGGTAAAATACCTGTTCTTAGAAAATCATTAGACATTGAAGAAAGAAATTGAAGAGATCCTAATAAATGGAAGCATATATTTTGCTCATGGGTTGGAAGAATTAACATTGTTAAAATGTTAAAATGCCCATACTACTCAAAGCAATCTATAGAGTCCATGCAACCCCTATCAAAATACCAATGGCATTTTTCAAATAACTAGGAGAAATAATTCAAAAATTTATACGGAACCATAAAAGACCCTAAATAGTCAAAGTAACCTTGAGAAAGAACAAAGTTGGACATATCAAGTTACCTAATATCAAACTATATTACAAGGCTATAGTAATCAAAACAGCAGGGTACTGACGTAAATACAGACACATAGAATAGAGCGACCAGAAATCAGCCCATGCCTACATAGTCAATTAATCTATGACAAAGGAGGCAAAAACATACAATGGGGTCATGATAGTCTATTCAACAAATGGTGTTGGGAAACTGGACAGATATATGCAAAAAATAACACTAGACCAATGTCTTATATCATATACAAGAATAAACTCAAAATTGATCAAAGGCTTAAATGTAAGGCCTGAAACCATAAAATTCCTAGAAAAAAACAGGCAGTAAAGGCTCTGACATTGCTCTTACTAATATATTTTTGGATATTTCTCCTTGGCAAGCAAAACAAAATAGACAAATTGGGTCTGCATCAAACTAAAAAGTATTTGCACAGTAAAGGAAACCATCCACAAAATGAAAATACACTTACTGAATAGAAGATATTCACCAATGATTCATCCAATATGGGGTTAACATTCAAAATATATAAGGAACTGATGCAATTTAACACCAAAAAGACAATCTGATTTAAAAATGAGCAGAGGACCTGAATAAACATTTCTTCAAAAAGATCCAGATGGCCAATAGACACGCTCAATGTCACTATTCATTAGAAAATGCAAATTAAAACCACAATGAGATATCACCTCACACCTGTCAGAATGGCTAGCATTAAAAAAAATCAACAAACAAGTGTTGGTAAGGATGTGGAGAAAAGGTAACTTTGTGGGATTGCAAATTGGTGCAGTTTCTGTGGAAACAGTATGGAGGTTCCTCAAAAAATTAAAAATAGAACTATCGCATGACTCAGCAATCCCCCTTCTGGGTATTAATCCAAAGAAGTCCAAAACACTAATTTGAAAAGATATACTCACTACTGCATTTACTGCAACGTTATTTACAATAGCCAAGATA
Organism: Miniopterus natalensis; assembly: GCF_054644295.1. Taxonomy (NCBI): domain Eukaryota; kingdom Metazoa; phylum Chordata; class Mammalia; order Chiroptera; family Miniopteridae; genus Miniopterus; species Miniopterus natalensis. The sequence goes on along the minus strand of NC_142086.1, from coordinate 36,268,392 downwards.
TGGAAACAGCCCAAGTGCCTATCAACAGACAAGTGGACAAAAAAGCGGTAATACATATATACAATGGAATATTACTCAGCCATAAAAAAGAATGACATCTTACCATTTGCAACAACATGGATGGCACTACAGGGGATTATGCTAAGTGAAGTAAGGCAGTCAGAGGAAAACAGATACCATATGATTTCACTTATTTGTGAAATCTCAGAAACAAAATTAACAAAACAAACTCATAGATACAGAGAACAAACTGATGGTTGCCAGATGGGAGGGTTTGGGGGACTAGGTGAGAAAAGTGAAGGGATTAAGAAGTACAAATTGGTAGTTACAAAATACTCACGGGGGTGTGAACTACAGCATAGGAAGCACAGTCAATAATATTCTAATAACTACATATGGTGTCGGGGGTACTAGGCTTATTGGGAGATCACGTTGTAAGTTATACAAACGGCTAATTGAAAAGTAATAAAAAAGTTTAAAAAGCCTGTTTTGTTCTCCCCATTTGCAATGTGTGTGTATGTGTGCTCTCAAGTGCGTGTGTTTGCAGAGAAAAAAATGCCAACAAGGAAATGTTAGAGGATTTACGTGACTGACTGGTGATTGGCTTTTTATCTTCCTCAAGATTCAAAGAATATGACCAAGTCTTTTTTTTTTTAAGGGAGGATATTTTTCCCTTTGCTTTTCAGAGAGAGTGGAAGGGAGAGAGAGAGAAACACTGATGTGCTCACATCAATTGGTTGCCGCCTGCACGTGGGGCCGGGGATCCAGCCTGCAGCCGAGGTACGTGCCCTTGGCCCGAATCAAATCCGGACGCTCTAACCACTGAGCAACCAGCCAGGGCGGGACCATGTCTTTTCGCCCTCCTTTTAGCTTCAGTTCTCAGGGAGCTGCTTCATATAAGCTGGCTCTGGCCTTCAGCTCAAACCCTGACCCCTCCATAGATTTTCCAACCCAGCAGAGTAGTGTAAGAACCAGGAGGAAGATGAACTGCCATTTACGTTGAACATTACTTTCTTTATCTACATAACGGAGTTAAAAATACCACTTACTCTGATCCGAATACACTTCTCTCTCTTTTTAAAGGCAGTTGAAAGCATAAGTGATTTCTGGATCGATTCTCTTTCCTGGGTGCTTGGTACTGCCAAAGATCTGGGACCCATTTCCTCACCCGAAAACTGGGGGCCTTGGGACGACATAATTTTGTGGATGGCTTTCAGCTCTAAGTGCCCTTTGACTTGTGGAAGGAGAGTGGTGTGGGGGTAAGGGAAAATATAAAAGCCAAAGAACAGCCAGCGGGTTATGGTTCCTGGAGTCATTACTTTCCATCATCTTCCTCCACTGGGGTTTGGGCTTTTCCATTTTTCGTCACTGCGCCTTGAGTGCCAGCATCATCCCTTCTCCCACCTCATCAGGAAACCCATTAGTCACACGAAGGCCCTTAGAACATGGGTGCTGTTGGGGTGAGCTGGGAGGAAAGGGTGCCTCCCTCCTGCCTGCTCTCTTCGCCCTCCTTCTGGAAGGACAGGTTGGTGAACTCTCACACTCCTTGGAAGCCCTTGCCCAAGGCTGTTTTTTTCTATTGACAAAAGACACATTGGAACTGCTCCGACGTGCTCCTCATAGGGCACTGGAGAGAGTCGCCCTGTGACCTGTGCGGGCCTCCCAACACTCAGGCTTGGTGACTCTGAAATTTTTCTTCATGATCATATCATGGGGGAATTAGCACTTTCTCACTCAGCAAGCACGAATTAAGGCTTGGAGGACAGTGTGACTCATGCAGAAGGAGGGGGTTAGAGTCCGAGCCTGAGTGAGTGGCCTCGTCCCGCGCGTTGGCATCGGAGCCACTGTTCGCAGCCGCACCGGCCTGCTGAAGGCCCCGAGGAGCAGCGTTGAAGCAATCGGGCAGAAACGGCGCCCTGAAACTGAGCGGCGCGGCCGCCTTCCCTTCCTCCCACCGAATCGCAGCATCTGGAGGCTGAAATCTGAAGGTCTAGGGAGGACCTTCACCAGAGTTTCCTTGCGAAACCTGGCAACACGCCATATCAGCATGCACATCTGGGGCAGAAAATGTGATTGATAAAGAAGTGAGGCTCGGGTGGGGATAGCGGGTTGAGTACTTTATAAATCCAGGCAGCAAACCAAGTTAACCATGCAAGACTGAAAAAGGTACAGAAGACTATGCCGCTTTACCCTTCACTCTTTGAAAACGTGAGCGTGAGCGTGTGTGTGTGTGTGTGTGTGTGTGTGTGTGTGTGTGTGTGTTTTGCGCTTTCAGGAGTTAACGGGCGTTTTTGTTCATGTGATCACTTTACTATATAATAACCATCATTCCTTGGCTGCCATCAAGGGCCAACTGCTTCCCAAACATGACTTCATTGGGTCCTCCCAGGAATCCTATGAGGTAGGTGTTATCTCTATTAACAGAAAAGTGGATTTCAAGAGGCTCATACCTGGCCCAGGGTCACAGGATTTAAGTAGCATTGTCAAGGGTCAAACTCAGATCTGTCTGATTCCAAGGTTGTGACTTGGCCAGAACACCAAACTGCTTCCTTTCTATTGTGGCAATATGTTTTCTTGAGCAAATATAGCCTTATCTGCTCCTTTACCTGCCCTAGGGTAGAAGTAATAACAATGAAAATAGCCAAGAACTGTCCAAAACACTTTCTAATGTATTCAATAATTTATTCCTTGTAAAATCTCTCACCAAAGAGTCGAGCCCCATTTCTGGATGAGACTAAGGCATGGTTAGATTGGAAAACTGGCCCTAAGTCACCCAGCTAGATAGGAAGGGGTGGAACTGGGAATCAACGCTAGACAATTGGGCTCCAGAGCTTGTGCAGGGCACCTCGAGACTAAAGTAGGCTGCTGGAGAGATAAGTCACTCAATGAAAACCCATTGTACAGATCAGACTGGTCCAGGCCCACATTTAACACAGCTTGTGAAATGTCCACGCTGCAGGGAAGAATCCCGGTGAGTCGATGAGCCCAACCTTTAAGTCCTTGGTGTCCATTGCCTGTCTGGCCAAACACCCAGTCACAGGCAGGGTCATGAAGCTGGGGCACTGTGCTTTCCCGCCTTTCCTCAGGGGTGCCTGTGGGAGCACTGGGAGGCACACGGTGCTGCGGGAGGAGCTCAGAAGTCGATGTACATCCTGCATCGAACAGGCAGGTCGTTTTAATTTTTCCATTTCTCTTCTCACTTCTTGGTCATTGCTCTCCTTTTCCAGAAAAATGAAATTGATTCTTTGGAATTCTTGGGAACCCAAGGGTTTTGAATCTGTAATGTTTATAAATTTGCTGAGAGCACTGGGAAATGAGGCTTCATTTTGCACATGAAGTCATATTTTAACCCAAACCAAAAAAGAAAAAAAGAGAGAGAGACTTGAGAGCCTGTGGGGATCAGAGCTGGGTATTTCGTTACAGAAATTTTCCATTTCAGACACAAAATACATACAGCAGTCTGTGAGCCAAAAAAGGCCGAGAGACTCCAGGAGGGCCTGGAGAACTAATACCTCCTCTTTTAATCCTGAGGAGTGCAGCCAGGTTCCCGGGGAGGGTTGTCCAGAGGTCTGGATCGGATCACTCAGACGTCTGGGATTACTATGATGATAATAGCAGCATCTCAGGGCGGAACTTCAGAGAGCTCCTCGGATGCCCTGGGGCAAGAACCTTAACTTCTTAGGGCCTCAGTTTCCAATATCTGGTGATGACACAAACACCTCAGCATTTGCTGAGAGTAGTAAAAACCTTATACAGATGACTATGTAAAATGGTATGCTAATGCTAGGTGGCTATTAAGCACTACTTATAGCTAGCATTTATTAAAGCCTTACCATCTACGAGGCACTGTCCTAAAGCTTTCTAAACATTACCTCATGTAATCCTCACAACAACTGGATGAGATCAGTGGTATTTTTTCTCTGATTTTGTATGTGGTGAAACTGCAGTTTAGGAAAGCTAAAGGACTGGCACAAGTTTATAACCTTAAGTGGTAGGCTCTGGTCTCATATTTAAGCCTGGTCTGGCACCCGTGAACTGATACCTTACCCTGCCTCCCCAAGATGAACCATCCTTGGCTCACACTGCTCCGGTCCTGGGCTGAATCTGATGGGCAGGATAGGGGACATCAGTTATTTGACAATGTGTTTCTTTGGCCCTTCATTCTATCTTTTAGCAGTGCCCCTTTCCAGTTAGCACAGAAGCATCTATTTTAAAGAAATGTTGGGCAAGGCAAATAAACTGGTTTTGGTCCCTCAGGCTCAATTCTGAAACTGGTATTACGTAGAGCAGTGGTTCCTATAGTTCAGTATCCCTGACCAGCAGCCTCAGCATTACCAGGGCACTTGGGAGAGATGCAAATTCTCTGGCTTCACTCAGATCTACTGAATCAGAAACTCTGGGGGGGGGGGGGGTACAGTCATCCCTATTTTAAAGCAGCCCTGGAGCTGATTCTGATGTGGCTCAAGTTTGAGAACCATGGGCCTCTGGGGTAGATTTAGGAGAGAGTTAAATCAGGAATTGAGGGCTATGATTCTAAACAGCTGCTAGTGACTCACTTCCCCCAGTCGTTCCTTCTGGGTTTCTGTCCTTTTTAGGATGAAGGATTTGCTCGGGACCCATCGGGCGTGATAAATTTCACCAGCAGTGTCGCTCCTTCCTGAACCAACTTGCACGAGGAGACTTGGGGCTTTACCCATTCCCGTGTGCGCGCAGAGTCCACTTCTGGTTTTGGAACCATAGGCTCATTTCCCAGTCTGGATGTCTAGCTTCAAGTTACTCTTCATGCCAGATGAGAAAAATAAGGTTTAATAAAGCTGTGGTTCTAGGTTGAATTGAACAATTGCAGAATTGGGGTTAGCTCTCCAAATGGGCTCAGATGCAAAGGTTCTGAACAGAGTTCTGCATGAGCCAAGGGCACCCTGTCTCCTTCCTCCCCAACCCCCTAAAACCCATGACAGAGGGTGCCAAGCAACTAAAGCTGAAAATGGGAGCGATCATTGCTCCAGGTTTCTAAGGTCAGCTCTAACTCAAGCTCTGTCTGCTTCTCAGGCTCACTGGTCCCACGTGTCTCTCTGCGGGAAAATGGAAACGCTTTCCAGCCTCTCGTTCCTTCTCCAGAGACTGGTGCACAGTGGGCTCCCGGTCCAACACAAACCTGCCTTTTAATAACCGTGCAGACATAACTTTCAATAAAATTTACTCCAGGTTTGCTGGTTTGTTATAAAAGCCTTTCCTGTCTTCTGAGATGCTGCTTTTCCTAATTAAAAAATAGTAGGAAATTTTATTCAACTTTGCCAGAAAATGGGAACTCTGGTTATTGATGTGGGCCGCATTTAGCATCCTTGGGATAGAAGGACGTTTTCTTTGATCTCAACAAAGACTCATTAACGTTAAGTTCTGGTCCGAGGGGCCTCTGGAGTGCATCTTACATCTCCAAATAAAGTAAAATAAGAATTTTTAAAAATGTGAGCATGGTTTCTGTTGCTGGGAACTGTATTTGAGTTTCAGGAGAGTTTTGCTCAGCACTTCATGTTGCTATCTGGTCTTACTCTAAGTCACTGCAGACAGACTGAAAGAATATCAGTCACGAGCATGGGTGAGCAGCCTGGAAATGGAGGCAAGATGTGCTGCGGGGATTCAACACCGACCTAGTGCAAGGGGAGGCTCTGCTCAGCAATGTCTTTCCTGAGATGCTTTGCAGGAACAGCCTAAATCCTGTAAGGAAGAATGACGAAGCTGGGATTTCACACGGCCTTCCCTATTGGACAGACACACCAAGTTCTCTGCCCCAAAGACCCTTGCCTTACAAATTGTTGCTATTCTGAACCATAAATAAATATTTTATCTCAACATAAAATTTGCATAGAAATTTTGGAGACAAACCTGAGTCCAAAATCTGATTTTATCTCTTACTAGCTGTGTGTCCTTGGACAAGTTACTTAAACTCTCTGAGACCTGTTTTCTCACCTACAAATTGGGGATAAAAATCATCAACTCGTAGGGTTGCTATAAAGACTGATCTGGATAATGTCCAATGCTGGCATTCGGTGGTTGTTACTACTTTGTTTTTTGAGCTATCTTAAACTCAGTTGGTGCAAACAGTTAATTTATATGCTAAAGCAAATATTCCCCACTGCCTATATTAGAGCTCTAATATATGTAGCACATATATTTTATTGAGAAAGATACATATGTAAAATTACATTTTTACTTTAATCAGCTCTGGAAAGCAGCGTGTGCTTTTTTTCTTTCTTTCCTTAAATTTCACAGTGAACAATACACTTATTTCTGGCATCCTGAGTGATGCTCACAGGCTAAAGATGGCCTGCACTCCACATCGATAGGACTCATTAGCAAAATACAGCTTGTTGCCTCTTTCTGTTCCATGTCTAGTAGATTATAAAACCACTTTCATGGTTTCATTATGGTTGTTATCTCACCTCTCCCATGGATTCAATCTTACAAAAAATGTCAAGGCATGGATTCTTCAAACAATGCCCACAGAAAAAATTCATTTAAAATACTTTGTTAGAAAAGAATTTAATGACAGCTTCAATGTTTCTAGTAAACTCTGATTCTCGTATTTAAAATAGACTCAAAAAGTCAAGAAATAAACTATTAATGTTAAAACATTATTTCTACCTGTTTTGTAAATTAATTTATTATTAAAGTGCTCCGCAAATTCAATATTAAAAAAGTGGAGAGTCTGTTTGTGAGAGAAGAGCGTGGTAGAATTTTAGATTGCATTAGGATACGAGTATAGCATCTCTTTCATAAAAAATGCACACACAAGCACACACACACACACACACACATTTCGAAACTCCCACTGACTGGAGGGATGCAGAGATCCTGAGCGTGAGTGGTGGGGGCCGGTGCGGCTCCGCCCTGCCTCAGTGAGAGTACCCTCCATATGGCAGTTGATGTTTCTGTGGTTTGCCAAGGGCTTGGGCTAGTTTTAAGTAATTTTCTTCAAGGTCCTCCAAGTCAGTTTAAAATTATTTTGTGAACTATTCATTTTATCACATGCTTTAGCAAAATCTACCGCAATCTAATAAGCATCTGGATATGATCTCTGAGAAGCAGCTTAGAGTCCCCTTTTCTTAAATTTCAACGTCCTACCTCATTGCAGCAAAATCTCTTCATCTCGTTGGTGTTTAACCTTTTCTCAGGCACTGAGTGTTTTGACTCAGTCTTGCTACACAATCCACAGGAGACTCTTTAAGATTCATGGTCTGTGTCTCTAACTAGAGGCTTTACAAAATGAATTGCACATAAGATGGTAATAAATAGGTCATCAAATGCTTGAGGGTTACAGCTCATTTTGTGCTTTGCTTCATTTCGAATTCAGTCAGCCCGAGGTATTTCTTGAGGGTCTGTTATGTGAAGGGCACTGGGCCATAGCTCTTTGGCCCAGGACGTTGCACAAGTATCTCTCCTTGCTTTGCCCTCAGGTGATTGCTATTTATCTCTCTACCTCTCTCTCTCCTCTCTCCTCTCTCCTCTCTCTGTCTCTGTCTCTCTGTCTCTGTCTCTGTCTCTGTCTCTGTCTCTCTCTCTCTCTCATACACACACACACACACTCACACACACATCTTTGTCTCCAATTGTTTTCTTCTATTTTTTTAACATTTGGTACTTGTTTAATATTTTATTTTCTGAAATCATAAGGTTGACTTACAACACGTTTTCTTAAACTTCCTGGTTGAAAATAATCACCTGGGATTTTTAAAAAATGTGTAATTTCTTGGGCCCTCTATGCCAGTTGAAAGTTATTTAAATATAAGTCAAAGAGGGACCATATATTCCCTGGCATGTATGATTCAATAGAGCTGAGAAGGGACCAGGAATTTTATTTTTTAGGGGTCCCTTTTATGATTCTTTTCAACAGATGAATTTAGGAAACATTGGAATAGGAGATGACCTCCCAGGTCACTTCCAGTACACTTCAGACAGTCCTGATGACTTTTCTCAGAGGTCTGAACTGATAAATTATATAAATTCTCCTCTTTAACCTCTGGCCCTGAAGTGTTCCTGACTCCTGGACTTCCATAGTAGCTGTCTGCATTGTTCAGCAGTTACTCATGCACTAGTCGGAAGCATTTCTTCAATGCCTCAGACTTTTATTTAAATCTTTAATTTTATTTAATGTTTTGAAATTTTTCATCATGCCTACTGAGGCTATGGTAGAAGTCCTTGAGAGGAGGGGCAGAGTTTTATAGGTTTTTTAAATTCTTCATTTGTGTTCACACAATGCTTTTCACTCAAATGAATGAGGTTTTGTTTCTAATTTAATTTTCCCTTTAAATATTAATATCTTTCTGCCTGGACAGATAATCTATCATTTCATCCCCTATTCCAAGAGGCTCACGATTTGGGAACCTTAGTTTTATCGTAGCTGGTGCAGCTGTTAGGTACTCAAATAGCCCCCTAATCCTTTATAAAAACTTAATCGAACAGCTGCCTTGATAATATGCAGTTTCAATAACAGCCTTTGTTGAGGAAAATACTATCCCATTGGAATAAGTCTCACAGATTGATGATGTTTCCCTGCAAAGAAACGTCTAATGCACAAGAGTTCCCAAAACTGGAAATCAAGATACACACTGAAAAAATCACCTTTAATTTCTACCATGAGATGGAAGTGAATTCTTTGGATTTAGCAACTGTGGGTATATTTACTATATTCATGGTTTAATTAGATTGTTTCAATGTAGTGGAGCAGCTCTTTAAAGTACTTATAACAAGGATACTATTGTTAAAGAAAAACAGCTCTTTCATTTGAGTCATTAAAATTATAGAAGGAAAAAAGAAAAAAAATACCCCTGGCAGCATATTTTCTAATTCAGCTGTGACTTCTCCAGCCTAATCACCAAAAAGCCTCTGCGAGGCAGTTCTTGTTTACACAGCAGTTTGATCTGGATTCTTGTAAAATTAAACGTAGGTTGACAAATTAAATTTAACACCACCACCCTCCAGGACGCTGTAAATGTAAAGGAGACTAAAACAAACATGGGAATGTTATTATAATAGGGCAGTGTAAAGTCAGAGCCAATCAAACAATAATCTTGCTTATGAATATAATTTAGTGCAAAGAACATAAACCAACAGTTAAGATTAATTTTTAAAAATATGTACCTACATCATTTTTCATACTGATGTCTTTGTTTTCCCACAGATTTTTTAAAACCAGAGACATTTATTTGATTCTTGAGTTAAGCAGTTCAGTGGTTTTGCATTATCATAGTTTAAAATCTCTATCTAGAATTCATGAAATAGGCATCTTATGTTGTTGGTGGTTAATTACATTAGAACATTCAGTCTCTTTGAACTTATCCTCAAAATGGATTTTTTTTTTAAATAAAAAGGGCTCAAGGTAATCTGAAACTTATGTCCCAATAGAATGTAACAGGAGAGACTCCTTGGCCTTGTCCAAATTTATTTAGAAGTGTTTCTCTCCAGCCTTTTCAGCTTTCCAATAAATTCCCTTTTTGCTAAAAGCTTCACTGAGTTAGTAGTGTTTGTTTGTGGAACCATAAACCCTGACTGAGTACACCACCAAGTGTTTAATTTGAGATCTTTAGGCCCAGAAACTCCAGTGTGTCCATGTGCCCACAGGTGATCAGGCTCTGGGGGCTGCGCATCTCACAAGAAATTGAGTTAAGTGCCACTAAAATTATTTAGGTAAACTCCTCTTCACTCCGAATAAGATTTGAGATTACACGGGAAGACACAATCCAACAAAATGAAAAAATAAAAAGGAAAATAGGAGGAAGTAAAAATAAAGATATTGGTGTAGAGTCAGATTGCTAAATGTATTACTTTATAATGTGAAATGGAACTTGCAGGCAAATGAGGATATTCAGCTCTAGGAGTCCGCACATTCTCTTTCCTGCGAAGCCAAAACAGCCAGAGGCTTCTGCTGGGGGTGGGTGTGATGAATATGGAGTCTTAGCAAAGAAAACTCCACTATCTTCAGGGGTGGGTCACCAAGTAACAGCCCCTGGGCTCCTCTGTCCTGGCATTGTTGAGGTTGAGGAGTTTCATTTTTGGACCTGCAGTATCCTTTAAAATCTCTTTTGAAATGTAAATACATTAAATCATTTACTTCAGCAGAGTGTTTCCCAGACTTCAGTCATTCATGTACTATCTTCACAATCTTGCTATATTCCCACACATCTGTCACATTTCTTTTTTATACCTAAATACCTCCAATGCCTTCGTTCTAAATAATATATGTGAATGTTGCTAATATATGTGAAAATCTTGCTATGCTACATATCTTTTAATACTTATGGAAATAAAACTGATAGTATTAAAATAATTATATATCATCATCTTACATTCTGCAGAAAGTTTATGAACTAAACTAAGATATTATTGTTTAAAAAATTATACATAGAAGTTAAAAATTTGGCGTTCTTACCTACCAGAAAATGTCTGTTTTGCTCTAACCCTTGCTTTACAGTTTGGCTGGGTATAGAATTCTACATTGAAGTCACGTTTCTCAGATCTTTGAAGGCATTTCCCCAATATCTTCTAACATCCTACAGTGATGTCTATGAGAAGTCAGAAGCCAGTTTAATTTGTATTCTTTCTAGGTCCCTTTTTTTCTCTCTGAAACTTATAATCTTCAGCATTCTAAAATGTCATACGAATACCTAGTTGCTATTCTTTTTAATTTACTAGTCAAAATGACTATTGTCAATAAATAAATAAATAAACTACAAGTGTTGGCAAGGATGTGGAGAAAAGGGAATGCTCATGCACTGTTGGTGGGCATGCAGATTGGTGCAGACACTATGGAAAACTGTATGGAGGTTCCTCAAAACATTACAAATGGAACTGCCTTATGACTCAGTGACTCCATTTTTGGGTCTATATTTGAAGAAACCCAAAACACTATTTCAAAAGAAAATATGTACCCCTACATTCATTCATTGCAGCATTATGTACAACAGCCAAGAAATGGAAGCAACCCAAGTGCCCATCAACATGTGGATAAAGAAGAGGTGGTAGATATATACAGTATAATATTATGCGGCTGTATAAAAGAGTGAAATCTTACTGTCTGCGACAGCATGGCTGGACCTAGAGGGTATTATATAAAGTGAAATAAGTCTGACAGAGAAAGGCAAATACCATATGAGTTCATGGAATCTAAAGAGCAAAACAAACAAACACACAAAATAGAAGCAAAGTCATAGATACAGAGATCAGACTGATGGTTGCCAGAGAGGTGGGGGTTTGAGGAGCTGGGTAAAAAAAGGTGAAGTAATTAAAAAGTGCAAATTGGTAGTTACAAAATAGTGATGGGGATGTAGAGTGCAACATATGGAATATAATCAATAAAATTGTAATAACTATGTATGGCCCCAGGTGGGTGTTAGACAGACATGAGCAGAGCATGGACCATGGGCCAGGTATAGAAACCTAGGTACAGAAACTCAGGTACAGAAACTCACCAGGGCAGAAAGTCCTGGATGCCTAGTAAGGGGCAAAACTGGGAAAATAAGAAACTTGTCCCCAGCATATCCTCCCCCAGCATATCACTGGTCATGCAGTTTAGATCCCCTGAGCATTTCCTCCCTAAAGATAACATCTAGGCCTCAGTTGTATTTCAGCTCCAGGCACAGAAATGCAGCAAAAACAGACAAGTGGCACTGTGGCTGCCTCAGGACCAGCTACACTGACTAATGACCCCCTGCCCTGGCACTGACCAATTAGTGGAAACCACCACCCTGAAAGAGCACACCCGGAAAGCTGGTGACTATTCTATTGAGATCCTCCTCTGAGACCTTTCCCAAGATTCCCACCTGCAAGAAAGAGATAAATATGCTCAAGACAAAGGACCCAGGGGCACAGAGTGCCAGCATCATCTCCTTTCCCCTTCTTCTCTTTGAGGGGATCCCAGGAGACTTGCAATCAGGGGGGCAATGGGCAGTTGCAGCTGGTCCCAGTCTTACCCCCTGAACCTGTCTCCAAGGCCCCTTCTCCCTGACTCCTCAGTGAGCCAAAGCAGCCCAGCCTATGCTCTCCTGTTACTTCTTCTATGCACCTTCCTCGTTTCATCATCCTAAGTATATTTTTTTGCTGCCATCATGGACCCAATCCCTTTGACCCAGTGTTGTGTGGCCCTTCCCTTTGGATTTCCCCATCCCCTATCCCCTTTCCTTAAATAAATCCAATTTTTCTTTATTCACCTTCTGAGATGGCCATTTGTCCTGCCCATGCTCCACCCACCTTAACATTTCAGTGGGCACTGGAAATACCAGGGGAGCACTTTGTAAAGTATATGATTGTCTTACCACTATGCTATACACCTGAAACTGGTACAAAACAATATTGAATGTAAACTAATTGAAAAATTAAAAAATGAAGTGTTATCTCACAGTTTAAATCTGCTTTTATTTTTACTGTGGCAAATCAGCTCTTCATTTGATTGCAGGTCATTTAACTCTCTTCTTTTGTGAATTTTCAGTTCATTTTCTGCCCAGCTTTCTCCCAGGAGCTTGCCTTTTGCTAGTATATATTTGTTAATACTCCTCAGGGCTAATAATATTTTGCATGCTATTTGTGTTGCAAATATACTTTCCCAGGTCACTATTTCTATTTTTACCTTTGTTATAATACTTGTAAAATAAGTTTTAAGTGTTTATGTAGTCAAATCTATCCCAGTTCACTTTCACATATATTTTTTTCTTTCAGTGAATGAAAAAATCAACCCAATATGAAAGCTGGGTCCGTTAGGATTTCAACAATCTTTTGGCCCAACTTCAGGGAACAAGGGAATTGTTTAAGATGGTGAAAGTTTCACACTTACGCACTGAACATTTACCTAAGCCAATTTAAGAAGGATTTCCAACCATGCTAGGTTGAAAGCTACTAAGCTTGCCCTTCTGGCTTGTATCCCGCTTAAAATGTGTGGCATTAAAGATGGGATTGGATTTGGATGTTAATGGAGGCTGTTGGATGAGTGCTGGGTAGGTCAGCTCCATTCTTTAACCCTGAGCTTCCTTATTGGTATCAGCTGCTGACATCAGAAGACCTTAGCGCCATTTCTCCAGTGTTTTCTTCTTTGTTCTTCATATCTGTTCAAAGTTGTTCCCAGGATAAATATAATTCACAACTGACCAGCCATCAGATTTGTACTTATTTCTATTTATCAGACTGTCCACCAGGCAAATGTCACCGGGGTTTGGGAGAACATGTGAGGCCTGGACTGCAGAGAATGGCTCTGAATTAAGGCTCCAGGTTCAAGAGCTGTGAATTAGGCACAGGCTCTGATTCAGGCTAAATTCCTCATTCTTTCTGTTTCTACCTTTTAATTAGCAGGATCTCTCTGGCCCCTTCTGTTACCTGCCTTCAGACAGTCAGATTGTCCTCAGCCATGCCCGCCACTACTGTGTCTACTCTGGTGCTTTCACCTCCTTAGGATGGTCTGACTTCTTGAAAAAGGAAGGATGCAAATCATAATTTCCTTTTCTTTAAAACACCACTTGGACCTTAAGGTCTCTGAAAGTCTTCCTGAGCATCCATCTGAAACTTCTCTGTGTTGTGTCCGTCGCTGTTGACCTTACAGCTTCACGCAGTGCTGCCTTGGCTCCCTTTCTGGTCCATCTGCTCCAAGGGATGTTGGTCTTCCTCTGGGCAGAACTGTGAGTTGCTCCTCTTTGTAGTACTTAGCACAGTGTCAAGCATATATTAAGCACTCTATAAATGTCTTTTTATTGGCTCTCTGTTAGAACAATGGAAAATATTTCACTCCAACATGCTGTTGTGACCTTGGCTTGGAGCAAGTGGGAATTAATAGCTTCTGATATGAATGCTTGTGAAAAATAGTACTATCCCAGTTGGAGGCATATCAGATAGTGGTTCAAAGAGGAAAGTGGCGACTCTCAGATAATCCCCCTAGGAGAACAGCCAAAGATTAAGCATAACCATACATGGTCAGAGGGGGTGTCTGCAGAATAGGAGAAAAAAGTATGTTTGCAGAGTGAGATAAAAATCACAATGTAATCACATAATGCCCAGGCCACTGTATCCATTGAGCAGTTTACTAGAATATCATTGGTTAATCTTACATACAAGATTATGTAAAATAAGATGGTAATGGGATGTAAAATTTAGCATGCCAAGAGTTACTTGAAGACATCTGAAAAATCAGTATAATTAACTGACAATGTGATTTATTTAGATATATCAAAAGAATTTTTTACATGCCAAAGGTTCTTATAGTTTGCCTTTTCTAAAAATGATCAAAATGTGTTGTAGCAATTTTAGAGAAAGGGGTATACTAACAATAGAAGTCTTTAAGGTCCATAATTAAACAGATATTTGCTAAACTAATTCCAGAAATCAAGCAAATGTCCAGATTTTGTCTAACTCACACCCAGAAATAGTTGAGACAAAATTATTTCCATGCATTGCACACACACACACACACACACACGTAAATTATTTTAGTTCCACTGCAATTACAGCAAAACACTTGATGCCCCAAATGCCTAAAGATTCACGTCATGAAAGTGCCTCTGTTCAAAATGCTGCCTTTGGCTTAGTGGGCAGTGAAAAATGAGATTGTCAGGGACGGTCCTGCATCTTCTGAAGAGCCTCTACACTGTCTGGCAGACTTTGGGCATGTATGGGCTCCAACTCCATTGACTATTAATGGACTGTGGGTAGGTGTATATGTGGCCAGATGGCTTTACAGAAGTAGAAAAACAGAGTTCCATATTGCCTCATGCTCTGAAATGCTCTTTTTCCTGCTAGAAAACTGGCAAATTAGAGAATCCAGTCTAATATTAGAAATTCAGTTTAATTCAAGAAACAATAGTGTGCTCACTGACCCCATAAAGAAGCCTTGAAGGTGCCAACTGGTGCTTGGTCATCTGGTCATGAGCATTAGAATATGTATGTGATTGTGCCACATTTCAGCACCTTACTTTTATTTTTTCAAACTTTGTGGGAGTACATTGAGGTCTGTATTTGAGTTCAGTTTGACATTGATAATGATTGTCAGAATCATGGGACACTTTGGTTCTCTGGCCTCATTCAAAGGTACTACATGGTTGAAACATAAATATCTTCTCTTCCCATCCCACCCTAATTAAATATATATGATGGGCAACCCAAGGGGGACTTTTGGTGGCTGTTTGTTTTGTGGCTTCTAGAAAGTGAGTGTAGCCAATATAATTACGGACAGTATCAACTAAGCATTATTTATCGAGTTGCCCATCCCTCTCCTCAAGAGACTACCTAATAAGACATCGATTAGATATGAAGAAGAGTCAAAACCGAGAAGTGCAAAATCTCAGCAAAATTTTTGTTTAGTACAACAGAAAGTCACATAAGGACCCTGCCAGGAAACTGCCCTCCTCTTAAAGAATGCATGACATTCCTGTTACCCGGAAAATGACCAGATACCCCTTGGTGATAAAATTAATATTGTCTTTCTGTCATCTTTAAAAAGGGACAAAAATGGGCAGCAAGCTGATGCATCTCTGAATGGTACTGAGACCTAAGACCTAAGACCGTGCCTGCCCAGCCTCTTTCAGTGTTTTTCTTGTTGGACCAGAGGGTCTTTGCAGTTACTTGCGAGAGTCGTTCCTCAGGGCCCTAGAGCTCCTGGGAGTGGGAGTGTGGCTGGGTGATAAAGGAAACCAGTGTGGGCCATGATGCTACACTTCGTACTAGAACTTCCAGCCAAGCCTTGGTGCTTGGTGCAATTAGCAGTTTCCTTTGAACAGGATTGCCCTGGGCTGCTTTCTTCCACACACAGGGAGGGAGCACTGTTCTTTCCTTTTTATGGGAGAAGTAGAGCAGAAAGGGGTGACATAACCCCAGAGGTGAAAAAAAAATCACTGCTTGGAATGGAACGTCATAATTCTGTCAGTCATCCTAATGACCATTCATTTCTGCAGAGCATAAGAGGGAAGCCAGGGGAGTCAAGGGCAGCTGTCTTTCAGCCTAGGGCCCCAGGGGAGATCCCTGACGCATTCTTTCTTGTGCCTTCTCTTCGTTACAAATAGCCTTTCATGAGGCTGACAAGAAGGGACATGAGCACAGGCACCCAGTTAGCAACAGCCTGGGTGAGTAACCCCGGGCGGGGCAGCTGAGGGGCTTGGGGAGCAGCAGGAGCACGGGGGCTCTGGGGATCCACAGCACATTAGGGCTCCTCTACACCCTCGCCCGCTGCTGCGCGAGCTTCAGGCAAGTGCGGATCTGTCCCTCGCGCTCCCATCTCCTGCTGATGTCCCCTAACCGGCCCTCTCCTCCCCCCTCCAAACACACTGCTCCACCTGACTCACTGCCCTGTTTCTGTAACCTTGGGCGAGTCACGTCACCTCCAAGGACTCTGTTTGTTAACAAGGGAGGAGAGGAGTCGCGACGGCCTGCTCGCCGGCGCTCGGGGCGAAACGCGGGTGTGGCAGAGCCGAGTGTCTGTGGGGCCAGGGCTGCAGCAGAGGAGCAAGCTGGGTCCCCTGCGTGCTTCCCGCCGAGCCGGCTCCTTCTCCAGAAAAGCCTGATGCCCGGCATCTCCAGTTTATAGCCACCGCAGGCGCCGTTCCTGGGAGCTCTTGAGCAGTTTTCTATGCCCCCAAGGTAATACACCTAAGAGACAGGGGTGATGGCTCCAACGATAAAAACCATTTCTGTGTTTAATTTTTAAAAGAAATTTCTGATCTTAACTTTTCTAGTTTTTCACAGTAGATAGAATATTAATACCAGAGTAGGACTTAAAAACAATGAAGTCACCTTCTCTACATTTTGAAAATGAGAAAATCAAGGCCAAGAGAGCTGAAGGGACTTGCTCAGTGTTACGCGGTCAGCATGTAGCCGTAGCAGAATCAAACGAGGCTGTGGCCCATGCGCTGTGCCACCCTGTTCCCGATGGCAGAACAAGTGACCCGCACGCACCACTCCTTCTGCACCACAAGCTAAGGCTGCTAGTTCTTTCTTTAGTCATCCCTGACAATTTTTAAAATCACTTTCTCGCTAAATTTACAGTAAAAAACCAATTTATTACACCAGTGAACTATTTACTGAGAACGCTTAATTTTCAGAATATTGCATAAATAATTAAAAGTACACACACACACACACACACAGGGGACTCTAAGGAGACTGTGGCTTAGTTTACTTGGTAAGCTTAAAACCTTCAAGATTATTTAACCCTGTTTCAAAAAACGGTGTCTAAAGAGTTTCTGGGAAAAAGTAGGTGACTACTGCAGAACTGAGGATGGCCGTCAATAAATGTTTAAATGTTTGTGGTCGTTCACAATGAGGATGCATTCTTTCTTGAAATTGAGTCACCACCAAGAATTTTAAAAATTGCACCAATTCACAGAGTAAGACAATGGCGGAGTCAGGACTAGGATGGCTACTTGGGGCTGTGCTTTATGTTCTATTCGTTGGCTGCAAGTTACCAGCACAACTACATTCTATAACAACACTTCTTATCAGGCGCATTTCCATTTTTAAAGAGAAACAAAATAAGATGAATTTTGGTAGAGAATAGTCAGGTTTGGGGAAGTCTACCATTGGTTCTTGCCTCTATTCAAGATTATTATCTGGGAAGCAGAGATAAGTTTTGTGAAGTACATATATTTGAACTTCAAGGTACATCTCAGCATTGGTAGAATCAGCTTAAGGTACTGGTTTTCCTGAGGTCATGGAGAAGCCTGCCACCTGCTCCTTCACTGCAACATCGCTGGTTGGCCTCTGGGTTTGCTCTCCTCTTGCAACCTGCTCAAGTGCTACCTACAAGTTTCTAGGCTCTTACCTTGTGAAATCAAATGAGATAACCACAAAGCAGGCTGCATGGATGAAAGCCAGCATCACACAGAAATACAGGAGAGCTCTAGCAGCATGCACTATACAAGGCTTCTCTTACAGAAATGAACCTTGAAAACGTCAGTCCGGCAATGACAAAAAAAGAGTTGTCTAGAGTCCTCTGCAGGAAGTATTTTTGATATTGTTTTGATTTTATTTAAAAAATTACTAAGCTTTGTGGGGGTTACCTAAGTGCACAGTGAAACTGCAAATTCAGACTCTTTGAACCCTGTCCTCCAAATTGAGAGGTCTTATGTAAAACCAATCTCATTTTCATTTTGCTTCTGGGAACCCCTCCAAGGCACGGTGAATTGCCAGCTTTCTGTGTCCTTCAGTTCCTTAACTGCTCCCAAGGGAAACTTGACCTTGGAACTGTAGAGAGGAGGGGAACAATTTTCACTGTGGTGTGGGACAGGGGCACAAGCTTCTTTCTCTCTGTTTCTCATTGCCCACAGCTTATAGGTTCTCCTGTACCAAGATCGGTAGTGCCTCTGAGTCACAGAAATGGGGACAAAATGTGCGATGATGGTGTATACTAACCCCAAAATAAGGAGGCAGACACAGGCATGTCACCTAGGATGGAGATTCAGGCAGCCAGGAGAGGTTCCCAGGGAAGCATCAGAAATAAGACAACACCTAGTGCCCTCTAGATGCACAGCTGATGCAGGGCTCTGTGACTGTTCAGAGCATTGTGGACGGAAATGGAATTCACAGGGCACACGATTTCCTCCTGTCACTTTAGTTGGTTTCTACAGGGATTGGGAATACACTCTTGATGGATTCCCACACTGTAGGAGGATTTGCTTACCTTCCCTACCACTTGGCAACTGCTTGACCCACAAGGCATCTATCTAGTTATATTTGGAGTTAACCGAGAGAGTTTGGGTCTATCAGGAGACTCCACGGGTCTCGGGAACTCCCACCCACGTATCCGGCCCCACAGGCATGCAGCATATTAGAGAACAGTGGTGTCTTACCTTTCTCCCAGCAAGAATTCTTTGATATCTTACTTAGCTCATGGGCACATGGTTTTCATGATTGTTGCCTTTTAAAAATATGTATATATTTTTAAACCTCACTCAAGGATATTTTTTCGTTGCTTTTCAGAGAGAGTAGAAGGGAGTGAGGGAGAGAGAAACATCGATGGATTGTCTCCTGCATGTGCCCCCACCAGGGCTGGGGAACAAGCTTGCAACTGAGGTGCGTGCCCTTGGCCAGAATCAAACCCAGGACCCCTCAGTCAGGGGGCTGATGCTCTAACCACCCAACAAAACCGGCTAGGGTAATTTTTGCCTTTTAAGCAGATTTTAAGTAGCAATTAGTGTCTTCATGTTCATTACTCAGTGAAAACAGAGTAACAACATTACCCACACTGACCTTAAAGAATCTTAGCCCAAAGCAAAGTAATAAATATTTGAGTGGGTCTCTGTAGCCTGAGAACAGACTGTGTAGACATTTGGCATTTTTAATTCCTGAAAATCGCTGTGTGCCCCATCCCCACCATTTGCCAGTCTCAGGAATCCAGAGAACTGCTTGTGTGTTAGAAAAAAGCGCCAAGAATTTGGAGTCCCAAGACCTAGGAACTTGTTAGCCGAGCGTTGCTGAGAAGGGCACTCACCTTTATTGAGTCTTAAGTTTCTTATCTGAAAAGGCACCGTCTGAAAATCACACTCCCCTTACAAGGCTGTTATAAAGATTAAATGAAACCATGTGGGAAAGTTTTGACATATTTAGCTTTCTCAAAGACAGAACTTTGACAGCAAAAATAAACTTTTTAAAAATCCCAGTATAATATATAAGATGTTTGTTTTTATGTTACATTAAAATCAAATAAACAAAACAGTGTTTGTAAACCAGGAGATAGGAACACCGATTTTCCCTCACAGCCTCAGAAAGGGATCAAAGTGCCGACCTGTGGGAAACTGTTAGTGTGTGTGCATGTGTGTGTGCATGTGTGTGTGCATGCACGTGCATGCGTGCGTGCGTGTGCATGTGTGTGCATGTGTGTAGGTGTGCTTTGTGGTTCCTTTCCTGGACGAGACAAACATTACTGTGATGTCGAGCTTTATGCCTGTACAGGATCAAGAACACCTTCAGAGGAGGCAATAAATGTATACTTTGAGGATCCAAGCAAATAGTTTAGAAAGGACTCGTTACTCTTACATTTAGAACACAAACAGTATAGATACTGTTGGCTGGTAATTTTTCCCAGAACAGATTGCTAAAGGATGTGGGCTTTGGAGTCCAACAGACTCCAAGTCAAACTTTACCTCGTCTTACTAGCTCCTGATTTGGGAAAGTTGCATAAACTGTTCTAAGAATTAAATGGAAAAAAATGGAGGTAAAAAGGCAGTAGTTCATTTCCTGGTCATAATAAGACCTGGATAAAGGTAAAATGTTATGAGTCCTTGTATTTCAGCTTCATTTTTTTCCTCTTTATCCTAATGTTTTAGTCAACAGAAAGGACAGCATGTGGGTCGAGTTCAGGCAGGGTCAGCGATATTAGAAAAGGGGGCTCGGTGGCCTTGGTGATGCAATCCTATTTATAATGCCGTGGCTGTCACACTGTTAGGTATGCATGAGGCACGTCGGTGGAAGAAAAGAAACCCTTTGTTCAAAAATGTTTATAGCCAACCACATTTCCCGATGGCATTTCTTTATCTTGGTTTTGTAAATGCTCAGGAATTTGGTTGCTTTGAAATTTCTGCCAGACAGTTAATGGGATTTTTAGGATCCATCAGAGCAAAAGAGAAACGGGGTCGGGGGCAGAGGAAGTCTTGTTTCTGCACATTACCCATTCACCTCCTAGATGACGCTAAGAAGCCTTTTGGACTCTAAGCTAACATGGATCTCTTTGGGTCTCAGGTATTGTAAGCTGTGATATGAGAGAATGTTGATGGTTTCTCTTGCTTTAAGTCTCCTTCTGCCCAAATCCCTTGGATTTAGCGGAGTGGATATTAGCTGAGGTGAAAGGACATAGCAATTACATTCTTGAGTTCCCAGATAGATTGGGATGGTGTCATTTCTTTCCCTGGAACTAGTTCAGATGTACTTCAGTTGGGCTCATGAATTTGCATCTCTGGGATATAAAGAGGCAGAGATCTAGCCTGAGAACTGCCTGGGCTTACTTAGAAAATATTCCTAATTACTCAGGAAGACTCCAGTGACTGCCACCACTAGGAATATTTCCCTTTGTTCCCCACCTGTTCCTCCTCTTACTTCCTCTCAAAGAAGGTCAAGTCCAGTCCGGTGCTGGCCTTTTGGTTCCAGTGGCACCCAACCGGCCTGGGTACCGCACATCCAAGGACCGGTGGAGAGCCTCTGACTTCGTTAGTCAGCCTTGCTCCCCTCAGCCAACCCCACCCCGATGTACGCCCCTGCATGTGCTTAACCCGGTGACCGCGTGGGAGAAGCAGAGGGTGGAGAGCGAGGCAGAGCTGAGTAGAACCCTGGCTCAGCCTCTGACTGACTGCAAACCTGGGCAAATGAATTAACTTCCAGTTTCTAACTTCCTAACATGTAAAAGGAATAATAATATCTATGTAGTCTAGCCAAACCAAAAAATAATCTCCCCCCGCTTAATGCCTAATTTGCATAAAATGGGAAGGAAAACTGGATATATTCTCAGGGCCCACCGGAGTTTTGGCCTTGAGCCAGATGCTGCGCAGAAAGAACAGGTAAGACCTGCGTGCCTGTCCCTAAGGCAGCCTGCGACGTGGTGGGAAACTCTGGCCCAGTTATCTGAATGCCCCGACATCCTGCCCCCTCTGCAAAACCACCTCCATCACTCACGTTATCTACAAGCATTCTCCGGAAACTGGCCAGACAGGACTTAATATCGTCACAGAAATCTACCAGTTTTCCATGATTCTCCACCGCATTCCTGGGGGTTAGCCACACGCTCGCTCCAGGTCCCGCACGGGGTTCGTGCCTGTGCCACACTCTGCAGTGGCCTCAGCGCCAGCCTCGAGTTAACTGCCTGCGCCCCATAAACATTCCAGCCGCAAACCTCGCCGGAGGGGGTTCACTTTAGTTTCATAAATGATTGGCAAATAGTGTCAAACATTACCTCGCCTAATAGATGGCCAACGCCTTCTCTAAAGGGAGTTCAGAAAAATAAAGAGAGCCAGCAACCATTGCAGAGACCTGACAAGTGAGCATGGTGACAATCTGATGGCATTTCTAGAGGAGTGACATTCAGACTTAAAGAAGAGGGGATCACATTCATTAAAAATAACATGTTTTCCATAATGTGTAGACTTGAAGGGGAAAGTTCATGTTTTTTGATGATTACTTAATAATCCTTTTCGTCTTCAAAAATCACTTAATAACTTATCCTACAATCTATTTACTCCCTATAGACCTCCAGTGGTAGAGGAAGCACCTCGAGAGCCACGAACGCTTATGCCCGAGGCGATATTAGGCATCTGGTTTGTGCAGGAGGCTTGCTCACGTTTGTTTATTGTAGAGATGGGAAGGACCCTGTGGCATTTACTACTCCTCAGATAAAACCGTACTCTGGTCAGAAGAGAATGTGGGCTGTAGCGTCAGAGAAGGGTGTCTCTGCTACAGACTCAGTCAGGCAAGGGCTTCAGTGGCCCTCCACCAAAGGTAGGGAACAGCCCTGCGTCAGTAAATGATTGACCTGGCTGCCCGGGCTGATAAGCTTGGGTAAACAGGCTTGATTCTGCTCCAGCAGTTTCAAGACTTTTAACTCACTAGGTTCCAAAGCAGAACATGCACATGCCTTCCTGGGAGATCCTATCGTCTAAGGCTCACAGCCCTGTGCAGGAACAGCGTGTTCCTCAGAATTATGTGTGAACTGTCCTCTCGGGTGTATCTCGAAACTGGAAAGAATCCATACGAGCAAAGTTCTGGAACACGGCCACGTTTGCGGAACCCGAATGATAGAATTTCAATAAATCACAAATATGACTTTTTTATAATGAAAGATAAAAAACTCCAAACTTTTGAACAGCAATTTTGTAGAGGAACAACAACAATTTCCAAAGGAGAGAGAAGATGGAAGAAAAATACAGCCCACTTCCAGGACATGTGGTTGGACAGACAATTGAATTCTCCAGACACATGCCCACATCTGCCAGATCTCCCTCAGCAGACCATCCTCAGAGGCTCTGGCTACAAGGCTGGGCCAAATGCTTGTTCTGTGATCTTGAGAGGAGGGTTCGTGACCAGACAGATCACCTACCTTGATTGCTGAATTCAAGTAGAATCTTTCCTCAGCTTCCTTCTTGACTTAGCAGTGACTGTTCCAATCCCTGTTGATGAGTTTCAGAGGATGGGGAAAGGCATCTGCACCAGGCTTCTACTTTTCCCCCAGATTTTCCCTTTCCTTTCCCGCTCTCTCTGGCTCCCGCAGACAGTGGTCACCGGCAGTAACTTGCTTGCAGCCAGGTATGTTGACAGATGTGAAGGAGGGAGCCTGCGCCGGTCTCAGCTGCCTGGTCTGGCCAATCATTACACACCAGGCCAGGCTCTTAGTCCTGCTCAAACCTGACCAGAGATCTTGGTGACAAAAATAGACAGCAGAACTGTGGGAGGCAAAAAGCAGGGTCTGTTAGCTACTGACTATCCAGAAAAGCAGTTTCCTTGCAATTGGATCTGTGAGGTAGACGAATATATACAGGAAGAAAATACCTCTTATTTCACTCCTTTTAATTTTAGCAATCTCAGAAGGGAATCTGGAGGTCACTTTATCAAATCTTACACTTAATAATGGAGTTTTCTTTTGTTGAATTTCTGTCTGGTGAGAATCATCTGTAAGTTCCTTGAACAAATATGGCTGCTGTTTATTGAGAGTGTACTATATATGTTAGGCATTTTCTATGGATTACCAAACCTTCATTAAAACCTTGAGATTTTATTCCCATTTAATGGATGAAAGAACAGAGGCTCAAAGGGATAATGGTCATGAAACGAATAGGTGCTGGAGCCAGGATCTGAACTCAAGTCAGCTTGAAAATCAGTGCCACTGTCAAAGCACTTCCCATGATTCACTCTGTGGTAGGCTGAGCAAAAGTTCCCAAAGATCTCCACGTCCCAATCCCCAGAACATAAGAATATGTCACCTAATGTGGTAAAAGGGACTTTGTAGATGTAATTAAGGATTTTGAGATGGGAGACTGTCCTGGATTATCAGGTGGGCCCAGTGTATCCTAAAAGTCCTCTTCAGAGGTCAGAATCAAAGAAGATGTGATGAGAGAAGCAGAGTCAGAGGGAGATTGAAGATGCTACTCTGCTGGCTTTGACAATGGAGGAAGGGACCGCGAGCCAAAGAAGGTGGCTTCTAGAAGCTGAAAGGGCAAGGAAATGGATTTTCCTCTAGAGCCTCCAGAAGGAAACAGCTCTGCCAGCCTAGTTTAGATTTCTGACTCCAGACTTGAAAGGTAATACATTTGTGTTATTGTGAGCCACAATATTGGTGATAATTTGTTATATCAGCAACAACAAACTAGTACACACACTTTCAGAAATACTCTTTGTGATGGTGAGCTCACTCTCTCACTTGGCATCCATTCCATGTAAGAATGCTCTTTATTAAGCCACGCTCTCCCTTTTTGTAATGGCAACTCGTGGGTTCTAGCTCTTCCCTGCATACCAGGCACTCAGGGAGGCAGCTGGAAGTGATGGGAGAAGACACCGGGAAGGGACTCAGAGTCCAGATTCTAGTCCCAGCTCTGTGTTAGGCCAGTCAGTCTGGCTCTCAGTTTTCTCTGACTAGTGCCCGGACAAATGTTCTTTGGTCTCTTCCACATCTGAAATTGTAAGATTCTAAAATCTCAGTCATGTAACAATTTGAAAATATCTGAAGATATTCCTGTCACTTTTCTCTCAATCTTTAGCAAACTCAACATCCCCAGTTTCTCATGTGATGTAACTTCTGGACCCTTCACTCTCCTAGTTGCCCTTCTGTGAGAAGGCTCCCTTTGCAATCTGTGAGTAGGGTCCAGCCGTCCCTCTGTGTCTGGCTCTGTCACCACCTTCTCTTGCTAGAGCCCTTCTCATGATCTCTTAGGATCCTTTAGATTTGGCTTAGTCAGTTCCTTTTTATCTTATTCTATCCAACCTTGCCTCTAAAAATAGAGCATCTATAGTCAGTAAATACATGTCTTAATTTAGTTTTTGTTTTTAACAGGAAGGACCATGTCTTCCTAGTGCTAGTCTAAATTAGCCACCATTGCTCATGGGCCAATGTTTGAATGATCATCTCACAAGTACTTGAAAGACAGTGGTTTTCAGCTTCTTAAGATCACAGATTTGAGAATCTGGTGAAAGTTATGGATCCTCTACCAGAAAAAAGCCCACACATATCTAAAATTTTGTATATCATTTCAGGGCATTCTGGCGCCCCTGATATGGACCACCAACCCTTCTGATGTTGGGGCAAATTAGTTCTACACCCACAAGTTTGTTGGTGAGAGAAGCTTTTGCAAAAGGCAATCCAACATCTTCTTCCAGACACCCTTATAATTCATGGAGGCCTAGAGATGAGACTCCCTGAGCCTGAATTGGGCAAATACCCAGTGAGGATCAGGGCTGGAAAGTTTTTAGGTCAAAAAGCAGAGAAGTTCTCAGGTTAAACAAAGAACCGCTTTCAGTGGCCTCTTTTCGCAACAAGAGCTCTGCTTCTTAGAGCTTCTCTCCACAGAATGAACCCTATTCTTTAGATACTAGGAACCTTAGATTAAAGCCATCTGTTTGCTTAAGGCTTCTCTCAATTGCATGATGCTACTGGACAGAGGCTGACACTTGTGTCCTCCCTCCCCACTCATGCTCTCCCAAAACACTGCCCAGCTGTGCAAACACCCTGGTCTGACCAGCACGATTGTTTTACTGGCGCCTGTCCAGGCCATCCTGGGTGAGGGTAAGGCACATGGGCTTTGGCCACTGTCCCTCCCTTGCAACCTCCCATCCTTTCTGAGAAGGGAAGGTTTCAAGTCTTAAAATAATAACACTCCTCTGGTCATAGTGAGTAGATTTGCAGAGGTGTAAACAAAGAGACATACTGCTGAGCAAGAAGAATTCCTTTGGTAAAAACAAAAACAAAAATCCAGGATATTCAGGCATCTTCACCTCAGGGATTCACAGAAAAGGAATCACTTTCCAAGTTGAAGAAATAGGGTTTGCTTTCTGCATTCCATAGGAATCCCGAAAACATTCTGTGAGACTGAGCAACTCCACTTTTTCCCCACTCCCCTGTTTTAACTGCAGCACAGGACACCATGGAGAGAGGATGATCTGAGCGTGGGCCTCTACAGAAAACATGAAGAAAGTTCCCTTATGAAAAAGTGGGTGATTTTCTATCTTGAATAGCAGTTCATTTATTTAGTTAAGGATATCCAAAAGAGCACAGACAAAACCAATTCTTGGCAAAAGTGTGCAGTAGAATCAACTCCATTTTTTTTTTCAGTCTGGAAAGGATCATACACGTAGGCCACTTCCATTGCCTCTGCAGAGTAGACTCTTTAAAAAACTTAAGTTTACTTTGAAAGGCAATTTTATATCACCATTGACAAACCCAGGATCCCTTCTACAAAGGGAACATAACCACAAAATAAACACAATACAAACAAAATGATAATAAATGTTAGCTGGATACTATTGTCTTTTTTGTATTTGCCATATAAACAAGGGCTAGAGGGGTTTCATCACTAAGCTAGGACATGCCTTTCAGATAATCAGAATGGGTGACTAATGCTATTAATGCTACACAAGGATGTGTCCGTCTTTTACCCCACGACATTGTGTGGACCACCAGTGGCATGAATCCCACTCCCTGAGCAATGCATGTTTGGTCCAGTGATTACGCAATTTTCTCTTTCACCATCTGAATTTATCTGCTTTATCTCATATTGCTGTAACTAATTTTTGCTAAATCATTCACCAATGAAACACAATCAACCATGTCGAAGAGCTTGTGCTGGGTGCTTTTTGGAGGGGTTGGCTGCAAAGTCCCCAACCCCACTACTAAGACTAATAGTTACTCTTGAGTATGTATACGGCCAACAATACAATGTGCATACAAAGGAGAAGGGCCTGTCAAGTTTTGTATTTATTATTGGGTTTACGCTTACTTAGGTAGTTCAAGTCAAATACAAGAAGAGACATCATATCAGCATATCGATTGAAATTTTTCAGTTAAAATGAGGTAATCTGGCTTTACAATGTGTTAGTTTGAATTCAGCAGTATAATCCAGGTTACAAGAAAGAAGGAGAGGGAGATATTTGAACAATTATTTCCTAGGGGGGAAAAAACACACATGAAATGTGTATGAATAAGATAATTATGCCACAAAATACATTCCGGAGTATCAAGCAGCATATATGTAAAACTTTAATTCTAACCTTTAAATTGGTATAATTTCCTATTATTATTATCTTGCTTAATTTAGCAAACAGCATGCACCTTAATATAAAACAAGCACAGAGGACAAAATATAGTATCCAACAGGGCATCTTCAGAGTCACGTATCATCTGAATTGACCGAGACTTGTTTTCACCATGACAATCTCTGTACAATAGTCCAGCCGTATCCGAGGTTTTGCTTCCCATGGTTTCAGTTACCCGTGGCCAGCAGCAGTCCAAAAAAATTAAATGTAAAATCCCAGAAATAAACAATTCATAAGTTTTAAATTGCACAGTTCCGAGTAGTATGATGAAATCTCAAGTGTCTGCTCCGTCCCGCGCAGGATATGATCCATCCCCGTCCGTGTCTCCACACTGTCCTCGCTGCCTGCCCGTTGGTCACGTGGCAGCATAGGTCATCAGATTGACTGTCGCAGTATTGCAGTGCTTGTGTTCAAGTAACTCTTATTCTTCTTAATAATGGCCCCAAAGTGCAAGAGTAGCGATGCTGGCAATTCAGATATGCCAAAGAGAAGCCATAAAGTGCATCCTTTACATGAAAATGTATGTATGTGTAGGAAAAACACAGCATATATAGAGCTCATTACTATGCATGGTTTCAGGCATCCACTGGGGATCTTAGAACATATCCTCTGTGGATAAGGGGGGACTACTGTATTTTTAAAATGCTGATCAGTGAGGTTAAGTATTACAGCTGGCATATATACTATATATATGCATACACAATACAATAATGCATACACAACCTGTATGTAATATTTATTAACTGGGGTATAAATTAGTAAGTATAATAGCAGCAAGGTACCACTGTCTCTAGACTATGTACTAAGATTTAGCATATTGATATTACAGATTCATGACTAAGGTGTTATTAGTGCTATGAACTAATAACAAATGTAAAACAGCAAATGTACAAAGCTACCAAAGGTCTATTTGACTTTTCAAAGTGCTGTGCTTCTCGCTGGGCTCAAAGCTTGAGAGCAAGCCCCCGACAGCTGAATGAAGTACTGGCCCCAAGTTCTGGGCTCCAATCAGGGACGGTTCTAGAGACTGGCTGCGAGGAGGAGGGGCGCCAGATAACGCATTTGAGAAGAGTAAGGAGCAAAATCCACTGTGATAACGGTGTGTTTGGACACCACTGAATGCACATGCCTTTCACTGTAAGTTATGCCGGCACCCTGTGCTTCACGGGAATCAGTAGGTGACAGGGGATGGCCAGGAGACGAGAGGAGAAAGTGGTATTCTGTGAAGGAGGTGAGCAGGAATGAGATGGAAAATGCCTCTCCACTAGGGGATTGAGTTCCCAGTGACAAGAAGAAAAACATCTCATCCAACCTTTGTGGCTTAGAAATGAATTTGAAAAGACCTAAGGATAAGTTTTG
The DNA here is from genome assembly GCF_054644295.1 of Miniopterus natalensis. Lineage (NCBI taxonomy): Eukaryota > Metazoa > Chordata > Mammalia > Chiroptera > Miniopteridae > Miniopterus > Miniopterus natalensis. Next base: position 36,239,787 of record NC_142086.1, on the reverse strand, counting down.
TTGGAAAAAAGACTAGAACACTGTATCCACTGCAGGCCAGGAGGAGTTATCGTAGAGTTTTCCGTGTCTAAGAATGTGCTGTGTCATCACCCACTGCACTGTGTACTGTCGTCTGGCTTAGGGCTAAGTCGGCAACACAGTGACCTTAGCATCTCTATTCCTAGAAAGAAGCTGGGGGACTTCGGGGCAGTAAAGAGCTGTTCAGCAGCGTTTGGAATTGAGGGAAAAGTTTCCAGCTAAATCACTCATTTCACAACCAGTTCACTCCTGTGTGTCCCAAGACAATACGTGTGAGTGACAAAGCCATGGCGCAAACAGCAGGAAGCAGCCTGAGGCAGAGGGCTGGGACCTACTGGACAGTTAGCGGCGCCTGGAGGGACAGCCATGTTCTATGCCATACAACTGAACTTCCTGTCAGCCTGGAGGTCAATGTCACCAATTTCCATTCATCCCCTCTTCTCATACCAGGACTACTGGGCGCGTACCTGGGCCAGGCCGCCTCTCAGGAGCGCCCGCTCATCAGTAGATTTCCTTCAGCCCAGCTCATCGCTGTTCACATGGCTGAAGGCGCCGTTGTCAGACGGCTTCTACCTGACAGCGGCGCCTTCGAGAAAGGAACCTAAGCCGCGTCCCTCCACAGCGAACATCTGCAGCCAGCCAACAAAGAACAGTACTGCAGCTGTGGCGGGACCCGAGTCTGTGGGGCGGTCTGAATTTGGGTGTCCCTTTCCTTCCCGGGAAAACAAGTGGCTTCATGTCAGTCTTCATCCCTTCTGTGTCTCCCCCTTTAGCTGTGCGCTAGGCCTGCTAGCCGGGATGGAGTAATGTCTCAGCGCAGGGCACTTTCTTATGGTAAGCTTCAGAAAAACAGAAATAGAAAACCCTTTCTCACCAGAAAACTGCATTTAACTCCAGCATGTCCCACTACACTGTCTTCTTGAACAGGAATGAAAACTTTGTGACATGAAGATGAGGGGATGAAAGGAAAACTAGGATTCTGAAGATCAATTATTACCTGGGTCCAGATCTTGTGCTTTTCTTTGAGTTCATATAAAATCCTGCTTTTCAACTGTGACTTAATGATTCTCAAGAATACAGGGGTGTGGACTCAGCACTAAGGAAAGTAAATTTAATTACTAGAGAGTCTGATACCACAGGTAGATAATATTTTTTGGCATGACCCTTTTAGATCTGCCATCAATTTAAAATTTCAATCCTCAATCATTTATCGTTTTACCCATCCATCTTGACTTCTCTCTCCAAACCTCAGAATGTCTTCTGTATGTATGAGACCACAGAAGTACCTCTAATAGATTCCAAGTTCAAGCCTTTTGACACTGCTCTAATCTAACTGGAACCTGTAATGGTCCCCTTTGCCACGATGTCATGGAAATGTGGCCATGTGACAAATGATCTAGGGAGCGCATAAAAAATTCAGTCTACTTTTCAGAAAACCATGGCCCCGAATCCTAAAGTCCTCTTTTAGATCAATCAAGTATCCTTTTAGCTGATAGTAAGTTACTTCTGAGCAAGTATGATAACCTTGTTTGATCTGAAAGGTCCCCAGAACTTGTGAGAATAAGTGATTTGGTTGGGTCACTGTTTTTATTGGTGGCAGTTGCAGAATGAATCACAGAACTAAAGTCTATTTTCCATCTGTCCCATCGCTGAGTCTCCTGCTTAGCCTTTGGTCAAGGAACAGAATGCATGCATCCCTTATAACATGTTGAGCAATTCTTTCTTGGGGCAGGCATTTTGCTAATTCAAGGGTGTTTATCAAGGGTGAACTGTAAATAACCCCCCTCCTATCTCCTAGACCTCCTGTGCAGAATTTCAAAATGCAAGTTAGGCTGGCCATCTCAAGCAGCATGAGGGAGCGAGCGCCTGCGCTCGCCACGCAGGCAGGACTCCACGCATGCCACTTGGTACCCTGTCTGAACTTCCTGTCATGCTCGATGACTTTTCTCTTGTCATGCAAGCACTGAGGTGCACTTAAATGGTACAACCCAAGTGCAACTATATATTTTAAACTAAAGGAAAAAATCAAGTAAACATTTCACTGAACAGTCAGCAGCCCTTGGTGTCACTGGTATCCTGTGTAGACACCTGTCACACACCTGGCCTCATAGCACCAAGCACCTGGACAAAGCTGAGGCTCAAATAAAACAGAGGATAATAATTCTCCTCTTGCCTCCTAATCTCTTTGCCAAGTAACAGAGGGTTCAAGAAGGGAACTGATCTAGTCCCTAGCAATTGACCATAAATTAAAAACAAGACCAAAATGAAACAATAACAACAAAACCCTGAGGGTAGGCCAGGGATTTCAGAGCTTGTGGCTGGAGTTTAATATCAGAATTGAAGGGAAATTGAAAAAGTGAGGGCACCCACTTCCTTACTCCTTTCCATAGAAGGCCCTAAAGAATTTGACAATAAAATCCCAGAAACCTCTTTGGAGAGGAGCTCAAATGCAAGAAAAGGAAATGTTAATGCCCAGAGGCATTTGTGTTAGACCTCCTCAAGCTGTGGAAGCTAAAGGTCAGGGCTGAAATTCCTTTACAGAGAGTAAAGGTTGGAAGACCAAGAGTTGAGGGTGTGCATGTGCTGTCAGTAGCAACTCTAGAATACCCCCTACTACAGGCAGCATGCAAATCCAGCAATGAAAATTGAGAAGTAGAAATGGGAAACTGCTGGGAGGTGGTCCAGAGATTGGTATACATGCACACATCCACCCAGGATTGCATGTTTATCTCTCCTCCTTAAGAATCCAGAAGCTAACACTTCCTTGGGGATTCTCGGGCAGTTCTTAGGAGCACTGAAGTTCACACATCCCCAAGCCCAGTTTTCTTTCTAGCTGCTTCCTTTTCAACCCTCTCCTGGAGGGTATTCCTCAAGAACTGAGAGTTCTTCATGACCCAATTCATCTTCTGCCCCAGTGCGTGGCTCCTGAGTGGCTCCTCAGATCTGGACCATACCCACACGTGCACCCTGCCTGCCCTTAGGATGGAGGAGCCAGGACATCTACAGCAGAGCCACAGGTCACTCACAGTCCTGAGATGCGTGGTCCCGCTAAGGAGGAAGACCATGGCAGCATCGGGCCTGGAGAAAAAGTTCAGGAAGCTCCTTTGTGAGTGCTCTTGAGGTAAGAAGCACTGAAGATACTTAATCTATAAATAAATAAATGAATAAATAAATAAATAAAACACAAGAGGGCTCTTTATGGATAAGCACCTCTTATCAATAAAAAAAACCAAAACCCTCGTGAGTTTCAAAGCCCCCATGCAGTGGAGATTACAAGGCTTAGAACAAGGAAGACATGAGCTGGAAATGTTCCAACACTGGGTACTTCTCACTTGATGACACCGAAGTCATCCTAAATGTCCCCGAGGTAGTCTTGTTTTCAAGGAGTTACAGAATGGCTCCAAACCCACTTGGCATGTCCTCCTTAAATCCATTGCACTTTCCCACGCATCTTGTGTCGGCCTCCACGGTGTCACAAACTACATTCCGTTAGTGTTGTGTCCCATGGCATAGACCCGAGTCCAAGGCAGACAACAAAGAAATGCAATTCCAAGATCTGGCTTGAAGATCCCACTCCAAAGAGGACTTTGCCAAAATGATGCAGGTGCTTACCTGGCAGCCATTTTGGGAAAAGCTACAGATTTAAATAAAAAAAAAAAAAAAATTGGCGTGCAACAAACATGCATGTCTATCTGTTGTTGGGCCCCACAATGAAAAGATCTCCTATCCTTGTTCCTTTCACTTTTAAGGGGCCAAAAGAGAGAGAAAGGAATCAATGCTTTGAAACTGGGAAACACATTTCTGACACCAGGGTCAGTATGCACTATTTATCTAAGGATGAAGTTGACCACTTACCACACACTAGCTATGCAAGAACAGCTTGTGGCTGAACTACCTTGGCGATAAATGTCTCACTCTCTCAGGGAAGAAGTGATGACATTCAACATGTCTAGAGGGAACTGGTGCTTGGCTCTTTCTCCCTCAAAGCCCAAGCTTGATATTAGAACCACAGCACAGGGCAGTCTACATGTGCAATGAGCCATTCTTTTGACTGGGAATGCTTTTCTGGTTCAGTTTTCTCACCAAAACTCAACATCCTGGAAGACACTAGGGAACTAGGCCTAGTAGGGGGACACTCAATACCCCAGTGGATCTTGGAGACTCCATTTCCACATTATATTCAACATCATAAGCCATTGAGGAGATACTGGCCTTGATCTCATGAAATATGCTTTCTTCCCTTGGACTTAAGGTTTTCAAAAGTCTCATTGGGAAAAATGCAATTAAAAGGTCTGTAATTTTATCCAAATGGCTCTGTGAGGAGAGGTAAAAGAAAAAACACCCTCCTCCTTCTATTCACTTCACCATCACTGCCCAGGGGCCATCCCAACAGAAAACCCTTCAGAACTCTAGCCTGGATCAACAAATTCAACATTAAGATAAATGAAAACTTAAATCAGCATTTAGCCAAAGCTCTATCCTCCTGCAGGAGATCATTCAATTCAATGACAGTCGTGGCAAAGTCCACCAGGTCCACGAAGTCAGATGTGATGATGTTGACGCCCATGGCTCCAGGCTTCTGAGTTTTCACCCAGTCCAGGATGGCAGGAAGATTCCTACATGGAGCAGAGTGTTGGGGGAAGAGAGGAGAGAGAGTAGAGTTTAGAAGGATTCCTCCAGAAATGGAAACAAAACATTTCCCAAATATGACAAGAATATGCCAATAAAAGCTTGAGCACCCAGAAGTTTGTCCATTTAAACTTCAGGGACAAAGTGATGCTTATTCTACGAGAGACTTGTGTGCTTTCAGGGTTTCTGTGCTGGAAGAGGAGATTATTAGCCCCAAAGAGATCCATGTGAACAGGACCTTAAAAACTAGTATCAAAAGCCTAATTATTAATAGGTTCTTCAACTTTTTATCATAAAAATTTTCAAACATACTGCAACATTGAAAGAAATTTAGAGTAAGTATATCCACCATCTAGATTTTACTAGTAACATTTTACTGTACTTGCTCATCACATGGTAGGTTTATCCTTTCATCAATCTCTATCTTATATTTTTGACAAATTCCAACTGCAAGCATCTATGCACATCCCCTGAACACCTCAGTATACATATCACTAACTAGGGTCCCATATTGGTTTTTAAGTTTTCTTTTGACATAAAGTTTATATCCAGTAAAGTGCACTAGTCTTAAGTGTATACTAGTTGTGTTTTGACAAATGTATACACATAACTCATACCCACATCAAGGTATAGAACCTTGTCAGCACTCCAGAAAGTTCCTGCATGCACCTTCCCCTTTGATCTCTGCCCCCATCCTCCCAGAGACAATAATGACACTGATTTTTTTTTTCTACCGCAGATCAAATTTGCCTGTTCTAGAACTTCACATAAGCCATGCAATATGTATTCTTGTGTGTGAGGCTCTTTCATTCAGCATATGGTTTTGAAATTCACCCATGTCGCTGCATGCATTAGTATTTTGTTCTTTTTAAAAGTAACTGCAGCCCTGGCTGGTGTGGCTCAGCTAGCTGAGCATCGGCCTGTGCACTAAAAGGTCACCAGCTCGATTCCCAGATTGCAGGTTTGATCCCTGGTTGGGGTGCATGCAGGAGGCCATTGACTGATCTCTCTCTCTCTCTCTCTCTCTCTCTCCTCTCTCCCTCTTCCCCTCTCTCTAAAAACCAATAAAAATATATTTTAAAAAATTAAAATAACTGCACAGTATCCCATTGTGTGACTATACGGTAGTTTGTTTATCCATTTTCCTATAGGTGGGTAAACAGGTCATTTCCAGTTTGGGGATATTATGAATAGAACTGTTATGGGTGTTCTTATACAGGTTTTTTAGTGGACATTTATTTTCACTTCTCTTGGGTAAATAACAAGGAGTGAAACCGCTCTACCATATGTAGGTTTATATTTAGGTTTATAAGAAAATTCTTTATCTTTTCCCAAAGAGGCTGTTCCATTGTACATCTTCATCAACCAAGTATGAGGGTCTGGCTGTTTTACATCTTCTCCAAAATTTGGTATTACCAGTCTTTTAAGTTTTTCCCATCTCAGTGGGCGTGTGAAGATATCTCACAATGTTTTAATTTGCAGTTTTCTGATCCCTACTGATGTTGAGATGCTTATCATGTACTTGTTGGCCATTTGTGTATCTTCTGTCCATTTTTTTTTTTTTTTACTGTTTTTCTTTTTCTTTTAGTTATTGTTGTAAAGTTATTTATATATTCTGAATACTAGTCTTTTGTCATATGTACTTTTTGATATTCTATCCTTGCCTGAGCTGGACTGTTAATTTTTTCCCTGGAATATTTCAGTGAGCTGAATTCCTTAATGCTGATGAAGTTAACATCAATTTTTTTTAATGGCTTCTGTGACAGACCTAGGAAATGTTTGCCTATTCCCAAGTCACAAAGGTATGTTCTTGTTTTCTTCTAAAAATGTTACAGTTCTAGCTTTTATGTTTAGATCTCAGATCCACCTCAGATTTTCATACATGGTGTGAGCAGGGGTCAGGGTCTGCCTTGTCCATGCGCATATGCAGTACATGTGGCATCGTAACAGACAAATGCTTGCTCAGCTGTCCCACAAACACAGTCTGTCAGTCTCATCTTATACTCTGAGGTCATTCTATGCAATAGTAAGAAGGTATTGCCAAAGAAGCTCATAATTTAGTGACATAAACAATGATGATGATTTACTGTGGTACTTTCTATATTAGTAGTAAATGTAAAATACCCTGGGGGACAGAGGAGGGAGCTATGAAGTGTCCTCACAGTTTTGCATCATGGTAAAAACAGCTCCCTAAATATTCAGTAAGTTGAGAATGCTTCAAGGAAGATACAAACTAGGGCTTATATTTTATTTAAGGGACTGGGTATTTTTTTTTTTTAGGAAGGATTTGCTCTAGGCTAAAATGGAGAATAAGTGAAGTTTATTATCTTAATGGGCCCCTTTCTCTTCCATGGGGACACTCCTGGGTTGTTGCCTCCTGTCCTTTGCTCCTTCCAAGCTGCCCTCCCTTCTTTGAGCACACATCCTGACTTCTTCTCCTAGGATATCCTACCAAGGCCGTGGTAGCATGTGTCCCTCTCCTCTTTACTTTCCTCTTGTCGTGACAGTTACAAACAGTCCGGGTCTCTTCCCTCATTCAGGGGACTCTACAAATCGCCCATGAGCTAAAATGCAACTCATAAATTGAGTTACATTTTTATATTCCTCCCTGGTTACAACTCAGTAGACCACTATCATGAGTCCCATTTTTTAACTGGGACTCCTGACAACATAATAACCTCAATTTGACCTTAACTTCTTCCATTCCTCTGTGCCTCCATTTCTACCTCTGTAAAATGGGAATAATAGTAATACCCACTTCATATAGCTTTGGGAATTAAATAAACACATGTAAAGTGCTTAGAACTGTGTTGGGGACATAGTAAGCCCTATATAAGTGGTACAAGAGAAAGAATCATAAACCGTGCAGTGTGAGGTAGAAGCATTTGGGGGTTGCAGGTAAGAAACTTTCCTAAAGCGGTTGTCACATCCTGCCGCCTAGGTGGCAAAATGTTGTTGCCTGAGAACAAAGGGCCCCAAATACAGTCTGCTCTTGGAGTCAGAGTCCTGGAATACACCGTGGTTCACCGGGAGGCCACAGTGGTTCTGACTCATTCAAGACTTAAGATCGCTAGTCGGTGTTTAAGTATGAAATGCAGGCGCCATCTCCTGGTCATCGTGGGGAAATAAGAATTAAAGGCTCCGCGGCAACTCCAGTGGACTCCAGCCAGAGCCAAACCTCTGGGGATCCCTGAAGCCTGGGCAGAGAAATGTGGGAGAGGCATGTATCTGCAGTCTCAGGTGACAAAGAGCTCTGTGTCAGCTTCAGGTTGCATGTGTCAACCAAGGCAAGGATCAAATGACCAGAATTATGTACAAAGAAAAGGAAATGTAGAACCCACTGTGAGAAGGAGCCACTTTATTTTCTTAACTCCTGACATTTACCGAGATGAGATCAGTAGGGGAGGCTGCGCCAGGTGCTGCTGACAGACTGAGGGGCACCCCGTCACACAGGCTGCAGGGCAGTAGGTTAGGAGCTGCCCTGACTTCGAGGCCCGCTCCACAGTGTTTCTGGGTTTCCTTAGGCAGGGATGACATTCCTATTTTGTGCCAGTTACTGTAGTAGGCATTTTCATGTTAAGACTCTACAGTATTATTTGGTATTATTAACCCAACTTAACTGGTGTGAAAACCCCAGCAAATTTGTCAAGGCCACTCTGTTGTTAAGGGCCTGCATTAGTTTGCTAGGGCTGCCATAAGAAATGCCACAGACTAGGTGGCTTTAACAACTGAATTTGTTTTCTCGCGGTCTGGAGGCTGGAAGTCGAAGATCAAGGTCTCGGCAGGTTTGGGCTCTTCTGAGGCCTCTCTCCTTGCCATGTATATGGATACCTTCTTGCTGCATCCTCACATGCCTTTCGTCTGTGCACATATATCCCTGATGTCTCTCATGTCTGAATGAATTTCCTCTTCTTATAAGAACACCAGTCAAATTGCATTAGGTGCCATCCTAACTGGCCTCATTTTAACTTAATCACCTCTTTAAAGGCCTATCTCCAAATACAGTCACATTGTAGCTAGCTACTATGAGTTAGGGCTTCAATATATGAATTTTCATGGAACACAATTCAGTCCATACAGGGACCAAGTCAGGCTTGAATCTCAAGCCTCTGATTTCAGTCCGTGTCCCCTTCCAGTCCCAAGGATGCTTTGTCCTCAGGCTTAGGTAGGACTTCCATTTGATTTTGGTGGGAATGCAAGGTTTCTAATAATCTAGGGAAAGCTATCATACAAATTCAGTCAGGGTTTTATTCATAGCTTCCTTTTAGAATGATGAGTCAAGGAGAACAAGGCCTCAGGTATGGAATTCACTTAAGAGTTGGCAGGGGGTGGGAGGGTGGGGAGGAGTGGTTAACGCTCTGCTGACAAAACCACCACTATGTTTGTAGACAATATACCTTGTCTTTTTTCTCTTGGCTAAGCTGATAACCAGTGGCCAGGACCAGTTTGACAGCACCCCTGAGTGCCTTAGTTTGAACAGACCTTCCAGTGTTGGCACTCAGGAGAAGCCCTGGGACAACTGCTTCTTTCCTATGCTTGTTCAACACCCCAGAGGAAATGACAGCGACAGGCCGCGTTGGTTTAGGGAGCAAACACTTGACCACAGCTAAATTTCTTCCTGCAGGTGATTCGGGGGCCTAGGAATGCAGGATGTGTCCCTGCAATATTCTTGTGACCAGATGGAGTTGGGATGCCCAAGTTTCTTTCCATCTCAGAGACATATGCTTGTTCCTGGTAGGCGAGGGCTCCAGTGTGCTAGGCTGCCTTGGCTTTGGGCGCAGGCTGCCATTGTTAGCACCAAGTCAAAGGGCCTCGTGCTTCATTTGCAACCATATTCAAGTTCTAGGAATTTATGACTATGGAAAGCATTGTGACTTTGTGGGTTTGCAGTTGCAACCAGTAAGATCTGATCAGATTTAGGTACTAGTGAGACATTTTCAGGCTAGTGGAGAAGAAAGGAACAGGACTCTTAAACATTTACATCAAGTCAATGCTGAACACGGAAAGGGCAACAGTCCAACAATCTGAAGTTCCAAGTTGAGACATATTATTGATTCTTACCAGCTGTGTGGGCCTGGGCCACTGAACCTTACTGAGCCCCGTCTGAAGTGGGGATGGTGATGTGCCTTCCTGGAGGTTGACTTAATTTAAAAACGAAATGAAACCATCTATAAGAGGGCACTGTATATTTGGAATACAGTATATAAATTTAACTTACCCTTATTTTTACTTATTTATTTATTTTTAAATGTCTTTATTGAATCCAGAGAGAGTAAGGGAGAGGGGGAGAAAGATAGAAACATCAATGATGAGAGAGTCATTGATTGGCTGCCTCCTGCATGCCCCTTGCTGGGGATTGAGCCTATAACCCCGGCAGGTGCCCTGACTGGGAATCAAACCAAGATCTCCTAGATCATAGGTCAATGCTCAATTGCTGAGCCACACCTGGCCTGGCTATCCTTATTTTTAAATATGCCCTCTGCTGTATTAGTACAGCTCTCCGCACAGACTTTTATCATAGTGATTTTTGCATTGTCTTATAGAAATGTACATATTTATTTTTCCTGAGAGAATGTAAGTTCCATGAGGGCAGAGACTATGCTATTCATTTGGTATCTATGGACCTAGCTGCTCCTAAGTACTCAGTCTTGGTTGAATGAAGAAATAAGTAATGTTAATCTGCAAATTTACCAAAGGTGTGAGAGAAACGGTATGAATACTTGAACATATATTATAAAGAAAGAAAGTTTGTAATTCAGGATCTTTCAGAGGCATATCGCTGGCTTATAAAATACTCTTTTCCAAGCTCAGCACAAGTAATTCAGTCAAGACTCAGTAGAACCACACAAAACGGGGTTTCTGGTTTTGTTCATGGCCATGTCACCGGGAAAGAGAAGTGCAGGTGTTCCTTGCTATCCACACTCCTGCCAGGTGAACTCCTGAGATGTGAAGTCATGTTATCCAAACTCAGAGTCAAACAGACAGACAAGGACATGCTTTTGGACATAGACCCTGATATACACACAGACATGTCCATATATACAAGGCATCATTTTTCTTGACAAGACTTATCATCTACTGGTGTCCAACATAAAGAACATAATCTAATGCAAAGTTTTTCGAGCTTCCCTTGCCTAATTTTACAGTCAGGATCAAGTCTACTCTGTGGAAGTATTTAAAGCTATGGCCTGGTCTGGCCAGTGTGGCTCAGCGGTGAAGCATCGACCTATGATCTAGGAGGTCACAGTTTGATTCCTGGTGGGGGCACAGGCCCAGATTGTGGGCTTGATCCCCAGTGGGGGGCGAGATAGAAATATCAATGATGAGTCATTGATTTGCTGCCTCCTACACGTCCCCCCTCTGGGGATCATGCCTGCAAACCGGGCATGTGCCCTGACTGGGAATCAAACTGTGACCTCCTGGTTCATGGGTCAACGATCAACCACTGAGCCATGCTGACCAGGCCTAAGCCACTTCTTAGGACTCATTGTCACTTTGGATGGGAGAAAGATATCTCAAATCGTTGAAGGGTTATCTCTGAATCCCTAGCACCTAGACAGCAGTCCCAATTAATGCTTTGTGAGTTTTTGGCACAGCTACGAGGGCAGGGGTAAGAACAGGATGGCACACATTGCCAGAAGTGAACAGGCTGGTGTTGGCTCAAAGTGCTGTGCTTCAGTATAAAAATTTAGAACATATTTATGGTATAATATGTACCTTTTTAATAAAGTATTTAGAGATCCTTTGGCCACAGTTAATGGAAGCTACCTCAAATGAACAGCTTTTTCAAAAAATATATTTTGTGTTGCTGTATTTGAAATCTTCAAACTATATGGTTTCACTGCTATTTATTCAGAAGAGAATCAAGATAAATTTTTTAAAACAACTTTACTTTGAGGATGGAAGCAAATTCTTACCTGTGAACCAGAGTGTTCTTGAGGCCACCAACCAGGCCTCGGGCGATGGTCTTTGCTTGGGGGGTGAGAATCGCTTGGGAGACATGGAAGGCTCCATGTGGGGTCCGCTCACTCAGAGTGGTCTCCAAGAAGAGGATTAGTTTGCGCACACTGGTGGTATTTGCCCAGGGTGCTGGGATCTTCTTTCCAGGCCACAGGAAAGGGTATTGCTTGTAGAAGGGGCAGTGATAGAAAATAAGAACCTGAAATGTTCAAAACAGAAAAAGGAGAGCAATTCATGAACAAATTGAATATCAACTCCTTGACTTTATGCTGATTGCTAGGAGGAAAGGTAAACAAATATAAACACACGGAAATTCAAGAATTGCTATATATGTTTTTAGAAAATTCAATAAGCAAGGATTTAAGCGTTTATGTATATCTGACTTGAGATTTAAAAAAAAAAAAAATATCTTTATTGATTTCAGTGAGAGGAAGGGAAAGGTAGAGAGAGAGAGAGAAACATCAATGACGAGAGAGTCATCGATCGGCTGCCTCCTACACGCCCCGGACTGGGGATCAAGCTCTGCAACCAGGGCATGTGCCCTGACCGGGAAACAAACTGCAATCTCCTGGATCCTAGGTCAATGCTCAACTGTTGAGACATGATGGTCGGGCATGACTTGATAATTCTTAACTTTATTTTTGTCAGCATTGTGAAAGTATGGTAGAATCGGAACCCCTTCTCAGACTATGATTTAAATGAATGTATAAAATAAAGTAGACAGGATTACAAAGGGAATCAATGAGATGGAAATAGAGCTATGAATGTATTAATTGAATTTGTAATAAATTGATGCATGTGTTTCATATAAAGACATTAAATAAAAATATTTTATGGTAAGCACAAGGTCCATAATTTTGAATTAATGATGACTATAAATGATATTTCAGGATATCTGCAGTAACTGATATGTGATATGGAAATATATGTGATTTCTATAAGGACAAAGTCACAGGTAGGGGGCAATAACTTCTGAGGGTGACTGCACTCATAATCTAGGGGGTATATAACTTTGGGTTAAAGGCAAGTGAAAATAAATATGTAGTTTTTTCCATCCAAATTCACAGACTTCTTATATTCTTCAGACTCCAGGTGGAGAACCCCTGAGGCTACAAGTTATGACTCAGACGCTCACAAAATTGACACTGAACACATTGGACTAATTTGGGAGTACACAGATTTTCAACTGTGTCTGCAGACTCTGAATGAAATAACCCTTCCCAAGAGGGAGCAGGAGCATACTCAAGGCAGGAAAGACTTCCAGGAGGTGATGGGTCTCCAGTGGCACCTCTTAGGATGCTGGTGATTTTGAAAATAATTAGCAAGACACATCCATAGCATTAATTAGTTTCTGAGAGGTGGCTGAGGGACAGGGAATTGCTATTTTGGTTGTCCCAATTCAGAGTTCTGCTGCTTAGGTTTCTAGAAGTAATATTTCCACCCCCTCGGGGCACTAGTGATCTTTACCTGGAGGAATGTCAGTGTGCTGTTTACCCTCCCTGGACTGCAGTCCTCGGGCAGCGAATAGCTGACCGGAGAGCATAATCCTCTAGGCACCCCCGAAGGACTCTGAATGTGTGTCTTGTTTCCAGTGCACCTTGAGCTCTTAACTAGGGTGCCTAACTGTTCCTGGAGTCCTAGAGTAGGGAGTGCCAGGCTTGAAGCACTGAATGGGCTAATAGTTCTTGTTTTTAATGGTTTTAAGTAATGTCTGACTGACTGCTAATGTCAGTCTGTGGTAAACACGTGTGCTAATGGGGTTAATCGCAGGCTCACTGTAAGCAGATTGTCTGGGAGACTGGGGAGGCCGTCCTGCTGGCGATGTGATCGGCTATTTGGAAGGCTGGGGTCCCCAGCGTCCATGAGTGGGAACGCTGGTCTGTGGAGTGGACTGCGGGAGAGGCAGGAGGCGCTGTGAGCCCTGGACAGTGCCCTTCTGACCACTGCCCACGCTGCCTGCCCCTGGGCAGGGTGTCAGGGGATGAGAGGAATGCTGCCCTTTCCTCAGCCCTGGAAAGATGCAAAACGTACAAATTATATGAAAGCGATTTTATGCCTTTCCTCAAGGGCCTTCTTGAGCAATCTGATCCTAAAAGTTCCAGGGAGAATTTCTATTTAAAGTAGGAGGTTGGCCTAGCAAACCAACTCCTGTTCTACCAAGTTCCAGGGGCAGTAACTCTTGCCCAGGGCCTGTGTTTTGCATCTGCCTCCCCACCTCACTACTCTGCTATATTTTTCTCTGAGGTAGTTTCCCCTCCAGCCCAGCAATTATGTTGTTTTTCTCTTGAGACTCAGATTTAAAATCTCATTTCCTGTAAGAATTATTGCTTCAGTGACCTCCTCTTATTCTGATCAGTCTTTCTTGAGGCCCCTGGGATGCAAATTTATACTATGTATTATTTTTCAATTGATTGATTTAAAAAACCACTTTCTTGGTATAGTACATTTGAGGCAGCTTTATCTTGTAATTGTGTATCAGTTGTTTTGTATTTTGCTAGTGTTATGTATTCTTACCTTCTCAGTAAGATTCTAAATACTGCCAATCTGTAGATTAAATTTTCTAATTCACTGTCCCCTGAACACCCATAGCCACTAATGTACACATATATATTTGTGAGCATGATGTAATTGGAAATTGAGTAAATGAAACGGGATTGAATGTTGATACACTTCTTGCTATTGAATTGTAATAAAATACACAGGGGCTTACATGCAAGGCAGCTCATTACATAATGAATATTTAAAGTTTAACCACCAGTAGGGTACTGCCCAGCAGGGGGAGATGACTGATTACTGCTCTCTCTTTATTTTGCTTTTAAGAAGAGATCTGTCAGGGAAACATTTGGGAAAGGAAGGGGGGCACTGAGAACCTGGAATTCAAATTGATGACATTCTCCCTTTTTCTGACATGTCATCTCAGGGTCTTTCTTTATAATTTCAGGCATATTTGTGGTTGGATTAGCTCATACTTAAGAAATCAGAGATCATGTGCTGCTAGACAGTCACTGTACACACCATTCATTATTCCCAGAGACACCTGTTACTCTTACCAATTTCTAAACACTTTAGTACACAGTATGGCAACCTGTCCAGAATACTGTCTGTGTTTGAAATTATAAAACTATATCTATAACAGATGTCTGTTTATAAACTTAGCTGTACTCAAACTTAACCTTACCTGAATCTCAGGACACAAAAGACTTCTTACTAACCTCCTTCCTTTCTCCCATTCTGCTAACCCTCTAGGCCCCCTGCTAGGGGCTCACGAATAAAAACAGTGTTTTCATTAGCATAATCCATGACACTAGTGAAAATCACCAAGATGCAGAACAGCCCTTGGAGCATGAGAAGTCATGGTAACTCTGGGGAGCCCACCAGCCTGTGGTGAATCCTGGCCCCTGTCACTCCTGGCAACTTGCTTAATTTCTCTATGCCTCAGTTTCCTCATCTGTAAATAGAGACTAACAATAGAACAACTACCTCATGGTGTAGTGGAAAGGATAAATGAGTTAATCCATGCACTTCGCACATCGTAAAGGCTCGCTAAGTGTTAGCTGTTACTGTTGTTGTATTACTATTATTTAATATTGTAAGAGAGACTCTGCAGGAGGAAAAAATCTCTCCAAATGAGACCTGTGAGTATAAACGGATATAAACTCAGGTTTGAAGGAAGAGGTGTGATAAGTATTTGGCAAACCATCA
This sequence comes from Miniopterus natalensis, assembly GCF_054644295.1. Classification (NCBI taxonomy): domain Eukaryota; kingdom Metazoa; phylum Chordata; class Mammalia; order Chiroptera; family Miniopteridae; genus Miniopterus; species Miniopterus natalensis. The sequence goes on along the minus strand of NC_142086.1, from coordinate 36,224,478 downwards.
CTTACAAATGTTTTTGTGAGAAAAATAGCTTAGATCAATTTTAAGAGATACTAAGACTTAGCTCATTAGCCTCTGTGGAGTCTAAGGCCTTAAGTGCTTTTGAGTGGGCAAAACAACCTGGTGCTTCCAATTACTCAGGTCAACCTGGGAGTTATCTTTGAATCTCACTTCCTTTCCCACCCTGAATCCCAACCATTAGGCAACACTGTGGGATCTCCCTTCTGATAGATTCAAAATCTGACCACTTACCACAAACAGTCTCCTTCTTGGTTTCTCTACTCCCATTCCCCTTATGCCAGGTCTCTTCCTGGTACCAGAGGGAGACCATTACAACCTAAGCCAGGTCCTGGCACCCTGCGCTCAGAGTCCTCCTCACTCAGAGTAAAAGCTGAGTCCTCACAGTGCCTCAAGGCCCCATAATCAGCCATTCTCTCTCTGGCCTCCCCCACTGCTCTGCCCTCCAGCCCAGGGCCCCAGGCCCCTGCTTTTCCTCAAAGATGTCAGGCACACTCCTGCTGAAGGTTCTGCACTGGCTGTTCCTCTGCTGGAAAGCTCTTCCCCCAGTGTCCATGTGATTAACTCCCTTAGATGTCATCTTCAATGACGGCTGACCTGATCACCCTATTTAACATTGTGACCAACTCTCCACCCCACAGAACCCTGGCTCCTCCTCACCACATTCGACTGTCTTCTTCTTCTTACCACTCTCTGGCATTATATACAGTGTATTTATGATGTTCATTATCTATGAACTGTCTAACCTCCACCTGAATGAAAGTTCCTTTAAGGCAAGGATCTTTGTTTCATTTACTAACTCATCCCAAGTGCTTAGAATGATGCTTACTTAGTACATACTTGGTGTTCAAAAAGACTTTGCAAGTGAAAAAATCTTTATTTATTTTTAAATAAAAGCCCTTCCCTAAGTTCAAAAATAACTACTTCTTTAAGATGCTTTGGTTAATGTATCTATGAGCAAGTGAGTAACTATGATTGAATGGTACTTTAAAAAATTTTTTTTAAAGAGAATCTAAATTAAAGGCTGACCTTTTCTAGAGCTCTCCCTTCCCACTATCTACCATTCTGGGGGATCAGAGCACAATATATCTGAGGTGCACATTCCTTTGCTTGAGTATGTGCCTTCTGGGTCTAGGTTTGAGGGCTCTTCTTGGCATAAGCAACCTGGGGATTAGTCTCCCAGTCCAGATCCCTCCTATGGGCTCTTCCTTCCTTAACTCTCTCCCACTATGATCCAAATTTTGTGAAGACAGCCTTTTAAAATATTAACACACTCGAAATGATCACTTCACATGCCTTTGTCAGCTGATGCTTTTTCTTATTAGTCAGTACTTTGGCAGGGATTGTCTGACATTGAGTTGAAGGCAGAATGGAAAGAACTGTCCCTGAGGGGAAGCAGGAGGGTTAAAAGTAGACTTTAATGGGAGACAGTAAAATGGCATGACCAACTGGTCCATTACAGCTTTGCCTTGGGCAGGCTCTGGACAGGTCATTCAAAGTCAGTTTAGATTCCGAGCAGGTTGCCAAAAAAGTTTTAAATACTTATCAGGTGTTCATCCCAGTTCAAGGCCATCCAGGGAAACCCTTGAAGCTATCCCAGAGCCCAGGAACTTGTATGAGTGTCTAATATTCTATACAATCTGTGCCTTTCTAGCCTAAGAGCCCTGCAATGAGCCGTCTTACAGCTGGTGATGCAGGAAAGGCAGAGACAGTTTGGCTCTTGCCCTTGGGAGCTCGTCTCGGTTCTCCTACCTGGCGCTCCTTCTCCCACAGGATCTGCAGCGTCAGACTCTCCACATTGCAGGCCAAGCACAGCTTGTTTCCAAAGGCCTCCTGAATCTGGTGAACCAAACGTTTGTGATGGGCCTCATCCATGGCATAGAAGTGGTTGAAATCCAGGAAAACAGTCTCTCGGGGGTGCTGTGTAAGAAACGAGTCAATCTCCATTAGCCCATCCCAGACCTTGATGCCAAAAAGCCCATGGATGAAGTAGATCTCCTGGTCAGCGTCCCCTGGCTTGGAGGACACACGCAGGTCGAAGTAGCGGATCCCAGCTTCGAGCTGTTCTCGGAAGGTCAGGTTCTGAGTCACAGACCATTTCTTCATTAGCTTCTTCACCAAGGAGATCCTGGCGAGGCGCTTGATAGCGGGGGTTTGGTCAGGCCCCACGGGGGACTTCTCATCTACCCAGTAGCTGAATGAATCATGGGAGCCTATACAAGGGAACAAAGGTGAGGACAGCAGATGAAACTGGACCTGGCAAAAATAAGCCAGTCGATAGGAAAACAAACAAAAATTAGGAGCCAAATACACACCAAAAAATGGTACAAAAATATTTGCAAAATTTTTCAAGCTTGCTAGTAATGAAATAAGCACAAATAAAAGTAATGTCATCTTTTTAGCAGCTTAAGCCTGAGGTAAAACTATAATCCTCATATATTGCTAGTGTAAGGTAAATTAATAAGTACCCTTTTGGAAAGCTATATAGAAATATGTTTGGAGAGAGGAGCTTGAAAATATTCATACTATTTGATCTAGTAATTTCATTTCAGGAGAGCTTATTGAGGAACTAAACTTATTTTGAGAAAGCAAATGTTTGCTGGAGACTAATCATAACAGAGACAAATGGGAGGTTGCTTGAGTGTCCCTCGCAGAAGAGTAATTAAAGATGGCATATTGATTTTATTCATGAAGTCATTGAAACAGAGGGTATGAAAATTCTGTCCATCTCAGTAATGCTGGGATAGGCATCTAAATTCCAGGAAAGGCAGAACTAACTGATAAGAACAGAAACTAACTTGACCTTGGCCAAAAGACTGAGAAGCGATGGAAAGGGAAAATGAAAAAAACACACACAACAATGCTAACTTATTTTTATGCTTTTGTAAATACTATTTTACTATTGTAAAAACGAGTCTGTAGGGGACATCTCATCGAGGCAGCAGTGGTAGCAGCTGCTCTTTGAGTTTCGCTATGCTGCCCAAGGATGACAAGAAGAAGAAATATGCCGGAAAATAGGCCAAGAAGGCAAAGACTCAGTGAACAATCTGGGGCAAGGCCAAAAAAAAGAAGCGGTCCAAAGGCAAAGTTTGGAACAAGCTCAATGACCTAGTCTTGCTTGATAAAGCAACATGACAAACTCTATAAGGAAGTTCCCAACTACAGGCTCACTGAGAGGCTGAAGATTTGTGGTTCCGTGGCCAGGGAAGTCCTTCCGGAGTGCCTTCGTAAAGGACTTATTAAACTAGGTTTTCAAGCACAGAGCTCAAGTAATTTACACAGGAAACACCAAAGGTGGGGATGCCCCAGCTGCTGGTGAAGACACATGAACAACAGGTCCCACCAGCTATACATTTTGAAAAACAAAACTTTATTAAATAAAAAAATAAGTCCACAGGAATGATTTCTTGACAAATCAGACAAACATTCTGAAAACTTGGGCACAGGTTAATTATATGGCCTCTTTTCAACTCATCTCTTAATGAGCCGAATCTGCTATTACATGATCAAATGTATGTTCCCTTCCTCTGCCTTAAAGAACAGGAGGGTAGGTTTCCTCCTAGACCCTGCGCTGATCTTATTGTTATAAAGTATAAGTGACATGATAGACACATTTTTAACTATAGTGAGAAAATATTTCTAAGGTGGAAATTATCTTTAACAAAGACCTTTCAGTTTGTCACTGGCTTCCATCTCGCGTCAGCCATTATTATTTGGTAGCTCTGTGACTGGCTCTGATACTGGAGACCCCACACAGGCGGCTGTGCTTTGCAAGCAAAATCAAAGAGGAAAACACGCTTGTTCTGACTCCACTAACCTCGTTCTTAACCACTACCACCCATATAAGAATTAAAATGCTTACTTCATACTAGTTGATTGTTACCAGTTATCTCTTTTATGAAATCTCAGAGTATGCATTTCATATATAATATAGAACTTCACAAAACTCTCCTGTTTTATACTTTATTATTTCCATTTTCTTGAAAATAAATCATTCTGGGGTGGCTTTACTATTTTATCTTCTCAGAAATAAAGTGAAAAAAGAAAAAAAAGGTGACAAGCATGCTTTATTTTTATGTAGTCTCTGAAACATGGAGAATAGTCAGTAACTATTAAGAAAAAAATGTATTTACCAATCATTAGGGGAAGCCAATTTTTGCAAGCAAGAAAATTACTAGCATATTTCAGGTAAAAAAAAAAAAAAAAAATTGCTGTTACTCCTAGAAATGTGGAGCAAGTCTCCCTGGATTTTCCGTATTGGTTGCTTCTGTTAATGAGACTCTTTGGATACTTGCCTAATGCTCTGCTTCCTTTGGCTGTACCGAAACAGTAAATCTTTATACCTCCTCATCAGGAGATTTACTATGAATACATTATATATACATGGTGAACAGTCACTTCTCTCTTTTCTTTAAATCATCTTAGCAGCCCAGCTGTTCAGGACTGAGTGTGCAATGCAGCGCGAGGCACCACTGAACTTCATTCTTCCCTGGGTATCAGGGAACAACCATTACCCAAGCATGGGAGGAGACAGTTCCCCTCTGGAACTGTCTGGTTGCTGCTGAGCCCAGTTTTATTTCCAGAGGGAGATGTGCTAACAACCTCCAAGGCTTTTCTCTGAGTCTGAGGATTGTGCAGCAGTGTGACAGCGACAGGGCCTCAGGGGCATTTCTGCATACATAGGGACACATACACGGTACCCAGCCCGTCACAGAAGAGGGAGGGCCAGCACATTCCCTGGGAACACAGTCTCTCTTTATCTCTCTGCTCCCTTTTCCATTTCCCCTCTTCCTTTCTGACATCCTGTGTCCAGAGTTGCCCCTCCCTCCCCTTGACAGGAAAGGACAGGACAATGGAGCAGATTGTTTGCTGCCTATTTTACAGCAGTTGTCCTACCCAGCCCTATGGCAGTCAAAACCAGCCATTACTCTACCACCAATATTTTTGCCTGTCTACTTATTTTTTCCCCAGGAAGCTTTTGCCTCATATAGAGTGAGTGAAATAACATGGGTACTTAACCCTATTTCACTATTTCTTTTTTGAAAAACAGGATAAAATGTCCTCCTCTGTCCTGCACAGAGAATATTTACAAGGTATGAAATCTGCAGATAGTAATGATAAAAAGAAAATCCTAATATTTCACACCCCAAGTTCATTATCAATGCTTCCTCTTCCCCCTACACCTGATGCAAGTAATTTTACTCTTAAATCTCCAGAAAAAGAACTAAATGATATGGAGGCAAGCAATTTACCAGATATAGAGTTCATAAAGATGGTTATAAGGATGCTCAAGGAGCTTAGTGAGAACTTCAACAAAGAGATAATAAAGCATAAAAAAGAACATAGAAATCATAAACAAGAACCAGTCAGAAATGAAGAATAAAGTATCTGAAATGAAGAATACACTAGAAAGAATGAAAAGCAGGTTGGTTGAAGCAGGACTGAATCAGTGATTTGGAAGTCAAGGTAGCAGAAAACATCCAATTAGAGCAGCAAAAAGAAAAAATAATTTTAAAAAATGAGGACAGTTTAAGGGACCCTTGGGACAACATGAAACATAACAATATCCATATCATACTAGTACCAAAAGGAGAAGAGAGAAAGCACTGGATCGAGAACCTACTTAAAGAAATAATGACCAAAAACTTCCCTAACCTGTTGAAAGAAAAAGATACACAAGTTCAGGAAGCACAGAGTCTCAAACAGGATGAACGCAAAGAGGCCCACACCAAGACACATCATAATTAAAATGCAAAAAATTAAGGACAAAGAGAGAATCTTAAAAGCAGCAAGAGAAAGACAGCTAAACAAAAGCTTCCAAAAGACTGTCAGCTGATTTCTCAACAGAAACATTTCAGGCCAGAAGGGGTTGGCATGAAATATTAAACATGATGAAAACAAAGGGTCTACAACCAAGACTACTCTAACTAGCAAGGCTATCATTTAAAATTTAAACAGAAATAATGAGCTTCCCAGACAAGAAAAAGCTAGAGGAATTCATTATCATACAACCAGTATTACGAGAAGTGTTAAAGGGTCTTCTTTAAGAAGGCAAAAACATACAGTGGGGCCAGCTGGTGCGGCTAAGTGGTTGAGCATTGACCTGTGTACCAGGAGGTCACTGGTTTGATTCCTGGTCAGGCCACATGCTCAGGTTGGGGGCTAGATCCCCAGGAGGGGATGTGAAGAAGGCAGCTGATCTCTCATCCATGTTTCTATCTCTCTCTCCCTTTCCCTTCCTCTCTCTCTAAAAATCAATAAAAACATATATTAAAAAAAACATATATACAATGAGGTAAAGACAGTCTCTTCAATAAATGGTGCTGGGAAAATTGGATAGGTAATTGCAAAAAAATGGAATTAGACCACCTTCTTACACCATACACAAGAATAAACTCAAAATGGGTTAAAGACTTAAATGTAAGACTTGAAACCAAAAAAATCCTAGAAGAAAACATAGGCAATAAAATTTTATAGCAATATTTTTTCTGATATGTTTCCTTAGGCAATGGAAACAAAAGAAAAATAAACAAATGGGACTACATCAAACTAAAAAGGTTTTGCACAGCAAATGAAACCATTAACAAAATGAAAAAACAACTCACTGAATAGGAGGACATACTCACCAATGATACATCTGAATAGGGGTTAATATCCAAAATTTATAGAGAACTTATAAAACTCAACACCAAAAAAATAAACAATCCAATTAAAAAATGGGCATGGACGGACCTGAAGAGTATTATGTTAAGTGAAATAAGCCAGTTGAGAAAGAGAAATACTATAAGATTTCACTTATATGTAGAATCTAATGAACAAAATAGAAACAGACTGATAGATACAGAAAACAGACTGACAGCTGTTAGAGGGGAGGGGTTTTGGGGGTGCTGGGTGAAAAAGGTGAAGGGAAGCAAAAAATAACTCTCATAGACACAGACAACAGTATGATGATTAACAGAGGGAAAGGGGGGTGGGGGAAATAGAAGAGGGTAAAGGGGGTATAAATGGTGATGGAAGGAGACTTGACTTTGGGTGGTGAACACACAATACAATATACAGATGATGTAGGATAGAATTGTACACCTGAAAGCTATGCCAATTTATTAACACATTGTTTGCAGGTAGTTTTTATCGCGCGCTCTACCACCAGTCAACGTAAAACGTATAAATACGTTTCCCGCATACAATGTGTTAACCAATGTCACCCCAATAAATTCAATAAAAATCTAAATAGGAATCTCTGGATGTTTTTCTAAGGTTTGGAGAGACTACTACTTAATTTTAGAAATGACAGAGAAATATGTCTAAGTATGTATTGGGGGCTGATCAAGGCCAAGTTTTTGGAAGAAGAGCCATTTAGGAAATTCTTATTCCCTCAGCACCAGTGTCCACCCTCAGACTCAGAGAGTGACAAGGAATATTCAGGGACACCTCCCTGACCCTTCAGAGAGCAATGGACTCCAGATCCCCTATTGGTCAACTCTCACTTTCTATGGAGGCCATCACCAGCTCATCTTCCTCCCTGGCTTCCTGCTCATGCCAGCCAGCTCTGGCAGGACTGTGGGCTCCCAGGGATGACCATCCTGAGGGCCCACCAGCAGAGCAGCAGCTGAGGGACCAGTTTACAAGGGATGTTACAGTGTTCTTGGGCTAAACTGCAAATCTGGTGCCAGTTGATGCTGGCTTTCACCAGTGACTCCTTACAAAATGGGCAGGCCAGAAAGAAAAGAAAAAGCTCTCTTTAAATCATATAGTAAACTCTTTATCTTGAATATAAACACATGATAAGAAAAAAAGTCATTTTTTGTCAACACTATCCTCTAAGCAGAGTGAATCCTAGTAACTGTGGTATGTTTTGTTTGCTAAGCACACTGAAATATTCATTTTTCGCATAAATGGCATTAGAGTATGGCTTTTGACATACCTGAAGCCATATTAAGCAGTTAGGCATGGGGTGGGGGGCATGGAACTTTGGACAGAGAAGCTTGGAAAGACCCAAATTGCTCAGCTGAGGAGGGGAAGAGGTGGAGAATTGGAAGGGGAAAGAAAAAGGGGGTCACAGCGCCTACAGGGCTGAGGAGAGACCGGAGGGAAGAGACAAACCAAATGGAGATTTTTCAAAAGTGTGGTCCAATTTCACTTCCAAAATTCTCTCTAAATCATGCATAAATATTTTTAAAGGGACAGTTTGAAGGGATAATATATATTAACCTGCCTGAAGTAAACGGTGTCTGGGTCCAACCCTGTTTTCAGGACCCGTCACATCAGAGTCTCTCCTCTGCTGTACTCCCCACTCCTTGTCTCAGCTGACCCAGTGCCTGGACCAGAGTCTGAAGGTTGTGGCAGATCTAGCTGGGGGTGGAGTGGTGGGAGGGGGGGTACCCCATGAAGGAGGAGAAGATGGAAAGGTACAAGAGGAGGCTTCTCTCTGATGGAGATGGATTTTAAAAAGATCCCTTTATGTAAAATCTTTTTCTTGGTATGCTGGAATTTCAACTCTACCACAGGGGTTAGCAATATATGCATGAATAAGCAAAATATATAGGTTCTTTAGGGGCATTCTAAGCACAAAAAAAGATGTATAGGGGGACAAAAGTATAAAGCAGAAAATGAGACAAAAACCAAGAATAGAGTGTTTCACAACACCATAGAGGTAACCACAGAAGCCAGAAAAGGTCTCATTAGGTTAATCTGCACGAACAGGAGACTTCTGAGTGTCAGGCGGCAAATATCTTTTCATTAGTTGACTTGAGACTGAGACTTATGGCCACAAAGAGAGTCCAGTTCAAGCTTCACACTGACCTGTCAGCCTTGCCAGGGTGTTGGATGCAGCCTCCTATGGCTGGTCCATCACTGCTGTCCCAGCTGCATGGTGTGGCCCTGCTGCTCTCAGGGCCTCCAACTCTGTTCCTCCACAGCCCTAGCCAGGCCTGACAGTGAATTTTCCATAACTAACAAATGCCTGGGCCTCATGTGCTGCATGCACCTTATTTAAACGTAACACAAAGATTACCAGAAAGGGTGAGTGACCCCAGGAGCGAGGCTTGCAAACTGAGCAGCTTTTTCTCTGCTCTGGCAATTCGATAACCTACACAAACCTCCCTGTGACCGTGGTATCTAGAATACGTATTTAGACAACAGAGTCCAGCCCAATCTTTCCTGTCCTTTTCCCCGGTTACGTAAAAACAAAAAGAAAAAAGCACAGGTGAGGTGCTCCTCTCATGCCTCCCCCTTCCTCAGTTGCATGCGATTGGGCTATTTCCCTCGATTCTCCAATAAGCTAGGGGAAATGCAGACAGAATTGCCAGACTGTACACTTCACTGACATTTAAAGGTCAAGTCTCCTTGTATTGTAAGTCTCCTGTAATGATATCGCCCTCCTCGCATGTCTGAAAGGGATGGCTGATTACTGGGGGGAGGAGAGAATCTTTGAAAGTTCACTGGGGCAAACAGACTTAATTTACCGCAATTCTGCTGAACACTTAAGTTGAGAGAGCATGTTTCATAAAATAATTAAAGAAAATTAAAATCAAAGGATGAATTGATCCAGCTATTGTCTTCCACCTCTGTTCTTTATTGATCTTAATGTGGTTACCCTCTCAATAAATTAAGACTATTAAAAGAGCTAGATGAATGCCATAAATAGGATGCAGTTTTGAAACATTTTCTTTCTTAGCAGAGGCTTTTCCCTTGACTGGTGGCCCCTCAGTACCAGAGAACAGGTCTTACCTGTGAAAGAGACACCGTTGGTGGGAAAACCATGTGCCCTAGCTCCATTTCAACTTCCCCACCTGAAGGAAGAGCTTATTTTGTCAGAATCACATATTCAGTACATATGTCTTTAAAAATGTCCTCATTTCCCTCTGTCCCCAGAGCTCATGGAAACTTCCTCAGCCAAGACCTAACAGCATCCCAAAGATACACTGTTTACCTCCCTAGCCTCTGCACCCCAGCTCCTTCATCAGGAGCTTGCTGGTGAGCCCTAGTGGGGGCTTCCTGTCTGAAAATAACTAGTAACAAGTTCAATTTATTGATTGTTTATTGTGCACCAAATGCCAGGCTTGGTTATAGGATCTCATTTGATGTCTGCCACAATCCTGCAAGACAGTGACTACCTGCATTTTACAGATGAGGAAGCTGAGCTTCAGGCTGGTTTGGCAACTACTTCAGGGTTACAAAGATTGCAAGTGCTGCCTGGTACAGAAACCTAGGTCTGTCCAACCGAGTCCACACAAACCTACTCTAGGAACATTACTGCTTTCATATCCTTCATGATTAAACAAGTCAAATGCATTGTGCATTTATTTCCAATAACATGGTGATCACAGGGTTTGCTTTTAGAGTTAAGTACCTAAAAACACCCCAAGAGAGGAACATTGATGGAGAGATTAAAGTGATTTTAAATCTTGTAAAGACATGAAGAAGTCCCATGTAGGGACACACGAGGGCACTCTAACCTTCAGTTGAGGAAACATTTTCTTTCACATTTCCACAGCCCAGAGCCTTGGTTCTACTCTGATTACTTGTACGAACTTATAAATTCATACTGGAGCTCAGTTTCTCCACTTGCAAATTTGCAGGTAAGTGAAATGAGCCTTAGGAGCTCTTCTATCTTAAGAATCGATGATTCCAACTTCTTAACAGCTAGTAAAGGAATTTATGACCCTGTTTTAATAAGGGTTATTAACCACTACAAAGAAATAAGATGTTCCCTTCACATGTACTATACTTAAGCAAAAAATATGCTTATATATTTAACTCATCATATTTACAAAAAGCAAATCATTCCCCAGCCTGAGAATGGTGTTTATTTATTTTTGGCTCATCTGAGAATTTTTGTCACATTGCTGGAGAGGTGCTTTCCCCTCCCTATCACAAGGATTCAGCACTTTGTGAAATCTATTGGGGGGACCTAGAAAAAAACACCTTCATAGTCACCTGGCCTGGTTGAAATTTTTCACAGGGCAGGGTGACTTTAAGATTCATTTGACAAACTGCAGAATGGCAGGGATCCAGGGGAGTTCCTCAGCTAAATCCCCTCAAGGACAAGAAGGGTTTTTCCTCTTTCCTGTAAATGCAGACTAAGCCAGGTGCTTCAGCAGAGGAAAGGGATAGAGGAGGGAAAATCCAACAAGTGGCAGTCTAAATTACACAAAATGATGGGTTTAAAGGTAATTTGTACATTATACACAGTGGGGAAAGTGAATGAAACACACCTGCCCTGGAAGCTGCCCTGACAGCTTATACACCTGCTAAAAGCCTCTGCTGCCTTTTCCCCATCAAGGCAAAAACATTTTTCCTCTTTGGAGCCTTGTGGGGTGATTACTACACAGACCACTTAAACCACTGGGCTGCTTTTGTTCTGAGTTAGTCAAAGGCCTCCTAAATATCTGGTCTGGAAAAACAATAAGTGGCTTGTTCAGTTGGTACAGGTTAGCAGGCAGTGCTTCAAACACAGCCATCATTACGTGCGTCCCGGGGTTAGAATCCAGGCATGGAAACAGATGCCTTGGTGAAAAGAAAACTACTCTTTACTATAACCAACAAAAGGAATTAAAGTGACAGCCCAACGCTGGGTCCATCTTCAACTCTATAAATGTTTTATTTATTTATTTAAATGTAATTAAATGAATTTGGCAAGACCTAGTTTTTTACAATTCTAGAATTGTTATTAGGATTTTTGTTGCAATTTGCTTCACTGCCCTATACCTAAATTTCTTCATCTGTAAAATGGGGATAATAATAGCACTTATATCACTGAGTTGTAAAGATTAAATGGGTTTACATAAATCAAGTAGAGCAATATCAGGCACCTAGTAAGTGCTTTACAATTTTTAAAAAATCCTCACCCGAAGATACTTTTTAAAAATTGATTTCAGAGAGAGAGGAAGGGAGAGGGGGAGAGAGAGACAGAGACAGAAACATCAATTTGAAAAACATCAATTGGTTGCCTCCTGTACACACCCTGACTAGGGATCAAACCTGCAACCTGGGTATGTGACCTGATGGGGAATTGAACCTGTGACCCTTTGGTGCACAGGACGACGCTCTAACCAAGTGAACCACACTGGTCAGGGAACCCTAGTAGGTGCTTTATAAATGCAATATTAGTAAGCTCTTTTTCTTCTGCCACTATTACTATTATTTTAAAGGCTTGGGACACCTTGAGAAGACTTTGCAATGCAGTTATAAAATTTTGTCTCACCCCAGGCACTATTACTTTCTCTCTCTGTGTCCCAGTTTCTCTTTAAATTAACTAGAAATGTCAGCTCTTTGTGCTTAGATTCTTTGTAGATATTTCAAGAGTCCAGGTCTCTTTCTTTCACTTCCTCTCTTTTTTCCATAAGGTACATATTCTGAACCAGTATATAGACAACGAGTACAGAGATGACGAACACAGCTGTGAATAGCAGAAAGACAGGTGAACAATGGTGTACAATGGTGTACAATGTGTCCCATATGGAAGTGTACAATGTGTCCCATATGGAAGTGTGCACAGAAGTTGTACCTGAGCTGTTTCTTGAAGGATGAATTGCAATTGGCCCAGTGAAGTGTGGGGAACTGGGGGGACGGGGGATATGGTAGAGGAAAGAGCATGCATAAAGGCTGGAATTGTGAAAAGAGACAGCATATGCTCTTTCAGGGTTTTCTTTGGACCCTAAATTGTCACTGGCTCCCTGTAGTCTATGAGACAAAGCATGAAGTGTTCAGCACCTTGCTAAAAACTCCTCTCGGTCTGGCTGAAGTCTGTCTTTCCAGTCCTTTTCCATTTCTTTCTCCTGTCACTTCCACAGAGAGCCATGGCAGCCCTGCTCTGCTTCCTAAAGGTCCCTTGCTTTCCCATATTAAATTTTGTTCATTTGGTTCCCTTTGTCTGGAATGCCCTTCCTCCCCATATAGAAACCTTACCCATCCCTCACCAGTCTGCTCCCAGGTGCCCTCCTGGTACAGCTGTTCCTTAACCCGTCTGGAAGTAACCTCGCCCTTTTACAGGTCCCTAAAACAGTTTCCTTGTTTTTTTACTGTGACACTGTGGCATTCTGCTTTTATTGGCTTTATTTCAATTTCAGTGTCTTTCCTAAAAGACTACAAACTACATCTTGTTAATTCTTTAAAAATGTCCTACAGTGTCTAGTATGATGGTAGGTACATATTAGGCAATCAAAAAGAATTGTAAATAATGATGGCTGCATATCCAAAATGTATGCTTATTTTGTCCTAGGCAATGTGGATCCCGAGAAAAAAGGTTCCTTCGATGTGAACCCTGAAAAAGAATTTATCTGCTGAGATGGACTCTCCACAGTCAACAGAGGGCCTAAATTTTATAAATAATAAGAGCCTAGCAGCCACTTGCTGACAGGGGCCCCTCATGGGCTCTGTATACTGGGAAGAACCTCAGACTGAACTCCTGGGCTTCCAGCACTATGCCCAGCTTATTTACTCTTTGAGTAACCACTGCAGGGAAACCCTGGTTTCCTCCTTCTACCAATGGACTGAGACAGACCCAATTGAGTAGCTGAGTGGGAACTTTATAAAAGGCAGCCTCCCCTTTGTCTCAATGGAACACATTTAGGTTGCTAGCTGAACCTATATCTCCCAGGCCAGAGCCCCTTTTTGCTCAAATAAATGCTTTTTTATTCTTTATTATAGTCTAAAATTAATTTTGGTTTACAGCAATATATTAAGCACATTATGTGTATTCTTTACTTAATTCTTAAACAGCTTTGCTGCATAGTGAAGAATTTAACCTTGCCCATAGAGTGCTGGTCTTTGTTCTTGGCCCTGGGAGGAAGGTAATTTCTTAAGGGATTGGGATATTCTGCCTGGTAAGAGAATCTTTGTTTACCTGGGGAGCTTTGGGGCCACATAAAAAAGTGTAAGGATGTAATTTATGGTGGTGGCATTAAGTCATGTGGGTACAGGTTTGCCCTCTGGAGAGGCTGGATAATGAGGTTGGCCATGTGGAGTCTCAATAAAGACCCTGGACAGTAAGGCTCGGGTGAGCTCCCCTGGTTAGCAGTACTTTGTGCATTGTCAACATCAATACCAGGACAGAAGCTCTGTCCACAGCTCCAGAGGAGAGGACAACTGGAAGCACCATATTTGGAACTTGGCTGGGCTCTGCCCTATGTACCTTTTCAATTGGATGATTTTAATCTGTACCTTTCTCTGCAATAAAAGTACCAGCTTTCATTGAGTTCTGTCAGTCTTTCTAGCAGATTATTAAACCTAAGGGTGATCTTAAGGACCCTCAAACTGACAACTGATGTCAGAGTGAGGGTGGGCTTGTGGACTGTGCTTCCTCTAACCTTGCACTTGTGATTTAGATACTGTAATTATCTCTTTTACAGATGAGACATGTAGGGACAGAAAAGTTCAACTTTTATTCAAGGTACATAATTAGTAACTAGGATCAGAACTTAGGTACTTTAAAAGAGAACCCACGCTCTGAACTATTTCTCTGCACTGCCTTTCATGGGAATAAAAATTAAAGATAGATATAAGATAAAAATATTAGGGACAGACATGAAAATGAGCACATGTCCTTAAATGCTGAATATAGCTAAGGTAGCTTTTATAAAAAACATCTTGTGTTACAACTCAGGTATTTAATCTCTATGAATATTGCAGTGGATTTGATATGAACAGATTGTAATTTTGCATGTTAAAATATTTCTGTGTCCTGAGCTAAGAACATACTCATTTGCAAAGTTATGTATGAGATGTGGGCCTTATGGTTATTGAATATAGCAAAAGATGTGTTTAAAAAAATCTTTACAGTCCTTAGGAACACCTCATGGTTCTTGACTTTCCATTTTAATTACTTGGATGTGATCCAGTCATTCCCTGTGAGTTCACCTGACTCTGTCAAGCAGTTTAACTGCTCTTCCCTGTGTCTCCATGGCATTTTGTATATACACACTTGATGAACTTGGGATGCTGTGTGGAAATTATCTCCATATCTGTCACAGACACCTGACTGTGAGCTCTGAGGGTGGGATCATGTCTAATTCATCCCATATCTCTATCTTTAGTTTGTAAATTTCTGGCATATGGCAGGTACTGAATACATGCATAAATACAAGCATGATTACTTGAATGAACAGCCATCTATAGAGCTGCCTAGGACAGGTTAGCCTAGGTCTCCTGATCTTTACCCAAAATTCTCTTTGGTCCATCCATCCCCTTTAAACAGGCAGAGTTTTCACTGCACCTGTTCACCACCGGCACCTGAATACCCCCAGCTCCATTTATCTCCATTTGACCTTCTAGCTTGAGTTATCTAGGTCAATAAAGAAGAACGTGTCAGAAGACACAGAGGACAAAAATAAACCAGAAAGGATGACTAAAGGAGGAGCTATAATAAAATACAGCATTCAACAATTTAAAAAGAAGTCTCAGAGAGTAGATTTCTTGCAACTTATGCCTGTGTAAATTACTTTCTGATAAAATCTCCTTGGGGCCTTCCATCTCACACACCTGAATTAGGTCCTTGGGAAAAATGGAGCATTTGCAGAGAACTTGACCCCATATTGACAAATGCAGAAAGGCTGGCATTTTTAGGACATATAAAATACAGCTAACGTGAACCCAAGATTTATGATCAGTGGACAATTTAGCAGTTTCCTAAATCAAATAATAATATCTTTAAGCCTTGCCAACCCAAAGGGATAAACTTCACCTATCGGACTGGATTATTTTTCATGGGGCATGTGGGAGAGTATTAATAATAACCATCAAACTGCCAGCAAAATCTGAGAGGGCCATGTGGCCAAATTAATTTTTAATCAGGTGTCTACTGAATTCATAATTATTCGCAATGCAACAAAGCAACCGCAACAAGGCAAAAAACTTGGAAACAGAGGATGCTGATCAACTTACTTTTTATGGGCTGAGAAGCCAAGGGACACCCCACTGTCTGAGGACAGACATCAGCCTGGCAATCCAGAGTGCCAGTCCTGGTCTACCCCTAAGGGGCTGGATAAGCTGAAGAATTGGAATAAATCAGAGGTTTTTCAGGGTACTTTCAGATCTGGAGCACTGCCAAATAAAGTATCTATATGTAAAAACAAATACAAGCAGAGCTTCTCTGGTGAAAGGCCTGTTGGGACAGTCCCCAGTCCTGAACTTGATGTGTCCTGGGGACACATAGGAGGTACCAAGCCTCCCAAAGACTCTGTAGGGTGCCGGGGGAATTCCAATTGCCCTAGATATTCTCCAAATAGGCCCAATGTCCTATGATTTATGTAAGGTAAAGCATTTTCAATTCAGCATACGTTAGGCATTTTAAAATCCTCTACATATGGATGGGTATTTATTTTCCTTTGGAAGACTTTCTCTTCTTCAAATGTCCAAAAGACCCCAACTCCTGCCCTTAAATAAGGTACTGTATAGGTAATTCACTAATAGGAAATTCATCCTGCTTTGCTAATTAGCACTCTGCTCAGTTTCTGAGCAGATGGCATCATCTGGGTAAAGTGATGCCACACAAAGGGAACTTGGTCATCCCTGAGGAGCCTTCTCAGTTCTGAGACAATCTTATTTTCTTTAACAACCTTTCAGTTTTTAATGCCAAAGAAAAAATAATACAAGGGTTTGGGGAAAACAGGAAAATGTTTAGGGTAGATAGGAGAAAATGTTAAATATTCTACTATAAAATTCTCCTGCTTTTATTCAGCCTCATGGTGTAACCCTGGATGTCAGTATGTGCAGTAAACGGTGTTTGATGATGCAGTAAAGTAACAGAAAGTTGTCACTTCACATCTGGGCTGTGGTGTCATGCACACAGCTGACCCCACCTCACCCCCAAGCTGCCAGTGCCGTGGGGAAATAGTTAAACACGAAACGACGGAATTCACACAGAACAAGCAGAAAGAACACTAGATGAGCTTGGGACAGTCGCTTATCTGGGACTAAAAGTTCAAGATAGATTTCCTGACAGAAGCAAATTTTTAGTTAAAATCTTATATATATATATACACACACACACATATATATATAAATAAAGGCACTGACTTCAAACTCAAATATCTTATACTGAATAGTAGCTGCGAGTGACGGTGGAGGGGGTGGGCAATTGTGACAGTAAGATTTAGCTCTGAAATCATTTCCACTTGGTGCTAGCTATGTCCTCCCAATTCTGAAATGTCCCAAGGGTACCTCAAACTCAGTGTATCTGCCCTAAACTAAGCATATGTCTTAGCCTCCACCACTCCTAGAAATGCTCCTTCTCCTGTATCCTTATTTCTAGGATTTCCATCACCCTCCTCCCAGTTACCAAAGATAGCTTTGTCTTCTCTATTACCCTCCAATGTATGGCCAAGTCCTGTTGATACTTCTTCCTACCTATCTCCTGTGTCTGTTCCTTTTCCTTCATTCACACTGTCATTCTCCTTCTCAGATCAGCACCACTTCCCACTTGGACAACCTCATCAGCAACCTAAGTGGTTGCCCTGGTTATAGTACTTCCCGATTCAGTACATTTTGTGGACTGCAGCCAGAGTGATCTTTCCAATACACAAAGCTGACCTTGTCGTTCATCTGGCTTAATGCCCTTCCCAGGACTATTAAGGTAAAGCTAAATCATTTTAACATGGCTTATTAGACCTCTCAGTGTCTTGCCACTCTCTTCCTTGCAACCAATGGTCAACTACAATGATCTATTTCTGTTTGTTACATGGGCCATGTTCTGTCTTGAATGTCTTCACCCTAGAAGCTCACCCTTGTTCCTCTTATCCTGGGGCTAATTCCTATGTATCCTTCAGATTACAGTTTATTTATTACTTCCTCCAGTAGTCCTCCCTGGTCTCATGTCCCATCTTGTTAAGATTCCCTTGCTGTATGCTTCTTCCATCAGTAACCTCCACCTTGCCAGTCATCCCAGATACTATACTGTGCTATAACTACTTGATTTACTGCCCATTTCTTCAACTAGACTGTAAGCTCTTTGGAGGCAGGAACCATGTCTATAATTATCATCACTGAACCACCAGTGCCTAGGAGAGGTCGTGGCATATGAAAGATTTCAACATATAGGCATTAAATAGAATGAATAAAATAATGAATTTCTCATATTACCCCTCAGCATCCCTTAAAACTGAGGAGTCATTTTGTTTCTCTTCACCTTTATGCAGTTATTTTAGGACTTTTCATCCATCCCTGAATGAGTCTTTCAGTGGTTGCTTTTTGCCTTCTGGATGATGTTTAACATTTAATCTTGCATGATACATAAGGCTCATTGGCCTGCTTTCCCAGCTCATCTCCATCCCTTTCTTTAAATGAAATCTATGCTTGGGTTTCCTCAAGGTCGCTCTAACCTCTCATTCGTTGGTACCACTGCACTGCGACATCTCTCTACCTGTAACGCCTGGATATTTACTACTTGCTCTTTATGATGCAATCCAAGGGCCATCTCCCCTTAGAAGCCTAATCTACCGAGCTTTCCTCATCCTACCAGTAACAGAATCGGGTGCTGGTTTTCTGAGGGCCATAGTCCCCTATGCATTCTTCTCCATCGTGTCTGAACTTTGGCTTTCTTCTCTTGTAAAATCATAAATTCCTGAAGAGCAGGAAGGTTATTCACTTGATTACTCATCTCCTCTAACACAGCGCATGGCACAAAAGGGTACTCAATAAATATTCTTTGAAAAAATGATTTTAAATGAATGCATTTAAAAATACAGACAATGAGAACCAAAAGAAACAAAAGGAATAAGCAAGCATCGATAATTTTCTTTAGCCAAATTGACACAATGCCTTCATATAATTTTTATGATGATCCATATGGGCACCTCCTGTCAGGATGAAAACCTAAACTCAAACCCAGGGAGGGTGGGATGCTGTCTCCACCTTTATCAGTTTGGCATTTTTTTCCATCTGCTTTCAATCATACTTTAAGAATATTGCTTTCAGTATATAGGCCTTCAGATCATACATGTTCATAAAATATTCATCTCAGTCTGACAGAGTCTAGAAATATTTCAGTTCTACCATTACCACAGACTGTGGCTGCACGGCAAGACATTTGCATTACAGAGTACAAATGCTTCCTATTTTTTTCTTTAGTTTGTTTTTCTCAGGTCTGTACAGAGAAAAAAATACTGATAGAATATTATCTGAGAAGATATAACACCTTAGAGCCAATAGTTCTAGAATAGTTGAAAATTAAAAAAAAAATAACCGGCCCTGGCTGGTACGGCTCAGTTGGTTGGGCGCTGTCTCATGCACCAAAAGGCTGCTGGTT
Source organism: Miniopterus natalensis (assembly GCF_054644295.1). NCBI lineage: Eukaryota > Metazoa > Chordata > Mammalia > Chiroptera > Miniopteridae > Miniopterus > Miniopterus natalensis. The sequence continues at coordinate 36,205,220 of NC_142086.1, read as the reverse complement.
CCATTCCGGCTCAGGGCACAGGCCTGGGATGCAGGCTTGATACCCGGTAGGGGGTGTGCAGGAGGGAGCCAGTTGATGTTCGGTCCTCACATCAATATTTCTCTCTCCTTTCCTCTCTTTCTAAAAATCAATTTAAAAAATCTTTAATAACCCTGTGATTCTCTTAGAAAATGTCAGCTTCTTAGCAGACTATCTAAGACTGCGAATGCTTTGAAGATAACACAACTAGACATCTCCCTTAGAGTAGTGCAGGCCTCTCTGGCCAAATCCATTTTATCTTGGAGCATCTAGAGATCTACTAATGGGATCCTCCCAGATATTGGTTGATCCTCAAGGGGGTTTAGCAATATAATCCGAATTCCTATGAACGTGAGAAAGTGGAAAGGATCCTGCTCAACCATGTGTGTAGATATTCAACCAGATTTAGTCATAATTCTCCTCTGCCTATATTTGATTCTTGATGTGTGTTCAAATTTTTTTCACACAAACACACCCACCTATTCTGATGTCTATAAATAATCTCTCCTCTGCAGTCTGGTTGGAAACTCTAATTAGGATTAATTGGCATTTGTGCTTTTCCCAAAAGCAGTTACAGGATGCTAAAGCATTTATTTCACTAACACCGCCTCCAGTGTGCCTGTTTTAATAAGCTCTTAGAGGCTGGGGGGAGGTGTGGAGCTAACCTGTCCCATGGAGTGGAGGTCAGGTCAGATCATATGCTAGAAACTGAAACCTCAGCTTCAGAGGCACGCCTGGAACAGCAGCATGCGGGTGAAAGCAGCAGGCTCCTAGGATCTGAAATGTGCGTAGGTGTTTTTTGCAGCATCTTTATAAAGGGTAAACAGTAACAGGCATTAGAATTGGGGTTCTCTTGAAGGTGAGGCTAAGGTCATGGCTCAGTGTGTGTACACGTGTGTGTTTGAGTATGAGGGTGTGATGCGTATGTTAGGAGAGATCATAAAGCTATTCCGATGGCTGGGGAAGGAGGTATAAAATCTGTATACAGATGTGTTCAAAGAAAAGCATTTTTTAATGTTTCTACTCTTAAGATGGGACTAAAATGACTGGGTTAGGAGGGCAAATGATGGAGAAATAAGGAGAAAACAATATGGGTCTGTCACAGAGGGTTGAATTTTTCCCAAAGGCTTTGGACGGCTGGAGATGACAAAGTTTGACAGCTGAACTTGGAATGGGAGGACAGAGTAACGCGCTAAAGAAAATTTTCTGGCTCTCTTGATCAGCTGCCCTCATATTGAATTTAAGACTTCCTTGGTACTCACACCCTGGACAACCCTGCATGTATCCTTCCATTAACTGTCTCCTTGAGGGGTGACATTCAAGCGAGCCTGATCTGATCAGAGAACACTGAGCCACAAGGCCTAATTGGAAGGTCAGCTCCTTAACAGGATTGTAAATTACCTGAGGGTATGGACTGCATCTTACACCTTTTTTGTTGGCCATTCCAGGTGTAGGCTTTCAATAAATGAATGTCATGATTAATGTAACAAAAGACAGATTATAATAATACAATTATTATATTATTATATAGTGCTCGTTTTGTGGCAGAAATTGTTCTAAGTGTGCTATATGAATTAATTTAATTTTAACACTGACCATTATTATCTCTGTTTTACAGAAGACACTGGGGCACAGAGAGGTTAAGTAATTTGCCCAAGGTCACAGAGTTATGAGGGGCAGAGCTGGGGTTGGGGTTCAGACCCAAAGAGTATGGCTCTAGCATTAATACCTTTTTAAAAAAAATATGACTATTGATTTCAGAGAGAGGAAGGGAGAGGGAGAGAGAAAGAGAAACATCAGTGATGAGAGTCATTGATCAGCTGCCTCCTGCAACAACCCCATGCTGGGGATCAAGTCCACAACCAGGGCATGTGTCCTGACCAGGAATCAAACCCCGATCTCTTGGATCATAGCTCAACCTCTGAGCCATGCTGGCTGGACTAGCATTAATACTTTAAACCAATCCATGATTCTGCTTCTTAACAGACATGTGTGATTCCTGAGTTCCTTGTGGCTTTTGTGTGATCAGGGGTGAGGATGGGGAAATCTAGGGAAGTGATGAGCCTTCTTAGGAGGGAAACCAAATGGGAACAACAAAGTCATAGCCTCTTTTTATTTCTTACCATGACCACCCAGAGGGGGCAGGGGAAGAAAAACAACAAAGAAACCCACTAAAGAAACCATTTTGGTCACGTGAGTGTTTTTTTCTTGATTGGGTCAGCCCTAGTAGCTTCAGTTGGGTCCTTGGTTTTCCACAGCCTCAAATCCAGTAGGAGGATGGGTTTTAGGGCTGACTCATGGCTCATATTATCCTCAAAGTGAAGCACACCTAAACTTTTTGTTCCATAATGTATTTTACAAACTTTTGAGTCCCCAGATCTCTTTTAGATGCACCAGACCTGACCCAATGTCCAGAAGCAGGATTTGAGTAACAGTCCCTTCCTCCTGCCCCCATAGTGATTTTTGTCTTCACACATGTGGGAAGTGAGTGTGGGACCACATGCAAACAGCTAGAGGAATCATCAGTGGCCAAGGCAGAACTGCATAGGAAGAAGATATGATTTCAGAAGGGGATGCTCATCAGCAAGATGAGAACAGAGGAGCATCTGGGAATTGGAGAGCAGCAAGTAGCACCTGAGCAAGGGCTGACACTGGAAAGCCAGAGGCCCGGGTACAGGGCAGGTCAGGGGAAGAGAGGTGAAGACGGTGTCAAGAAATGAGAGCAGGCTGAAGCTGCAGCCAGGCTGGTAACACCATAAGCTCACATTTGACAAGGGATGAAGGCAGGCAGGAAGCACGGAGGGAGAAAAACTTCCTAGGGTAGAAGTTACATCAGAGTTCTGCTTCTGACTCTCCTAACCATTTCACTCTGCCTCATAAATCTCATTTCTAGGGGCTCAGTGATAAGCCTTATCATGAAGTACAGGAATATTATGCAAAATAACAAGAAATGGATTGGAAAATGTTCAGATTGCTTCATATGGCCGTTTACACAAGGTGAACCTAACCAATCTGTTCAGTTTAGCTTTGGTTACAACTGAAAATGATGGTGACTGCACGCTGCTTTTCTAACACTTTTATTCTCCGGTTCCATGCATTAACTTTTGCTCAATAGTCACCAATGACCAAGCTGCTACCCTGTACTAAGATCTAGGATTATAAAGGGAAATAAATCATATTCTTTGTGTGTAAGTTGTTCACAGATGATGTGGAAGACATACCTAAAAATAAAGATGAGTCGAGAAGGGTTATGATAAAGATATTAAAAAAGCATTACTGAGGGAGGGGCAGGAGGGTGAGTCATCCAGCCTTTTCCCAAATATACCCCTGTCCCTTAGCTTAATTAGCTTATTTCACCTGGAAACCCCCCTTCCTAACCCTGACCCTCAAGCCACATCCCTTGAAATTTTGACCATTCTTCAAATCCCAGGTCAAATGCCATTTTTTCAACAAAGTTGTTCTTAATCTTAAAATCTGGAATTAATCTTTCCATTCTGTGTGCTTCTAAACACTTTATTTATATTTGTTTACCTCAATTAGTTGTTTGTTTGTTTGTTTTAATTATGCATGGCGTCTCTACCATTAGATTATAAGCTCCTTTGACAGCAGGGCTGAGGTCTAATTCATCTTTCGGTTTCCCATAGGCCTCAGCCTGGAGGCTTCTTAAAATGTACTCAGAACAACTAATGACAGTCTCTTTTAGGATGCCAAAGTAAGAGGATCCTGCTTCTTTCTGGCAATTGGGAGTGATCGTTTGCACATGCCAAAAATGCTGCTTTGGAAGAGGCATAAAAGAAATGGCCTTTGACCTAAAATGACCCAATCATTTTTCCCACTTCTTTTTACATGTGGACAAAAAAACAGGCAAAAAACAAAGCAAAAACAAAACAAACAAAACAACCCCCAAACCCTCAAATTAATCAAAGAATTTTTCAATTTGAAAAGGACTCTATATTTCATTTAATCCAACATCTTAATTACAAACACAGAAACTAAGTCCCAAGAGATTTGGATACTTTGTTAATATCACACAGACAGAATCATCAATATAAAATTTTGAGACCCTTAAGTTCAAGGCTCTTTCTAATAGACCAAATAGTTTACCTTTAATAAAAAGAAGGGGAAAAGCATGGTAAAAAAAAAAAAAAAATAGCAAAGAAAAAGAATTCATTGAAAAGCTATATACATTATAGAAAAAAATTCCCTATCAGCCCATTTGTCCATAAAGAATATCATGTTTTCACTCAGCACAAATGTTTGTTGAGTTTAAAGCTTTAATTTCAAAATATGACTGTTGCAATTTCCAGATCCTCTACCCTTATGGCCTCTAATCACACCATGCAGTTGGCAATGAAATGTGTTCTGAGGTTCTTCTCCAAGATATTTCAGTATGTTTGGGTGACACTGGTCATGAACAGGTGTCCTTAACAGTTGTGGAAGTAAAATAACACATCAAAGCCTTGTAGAGAGGTACACAGTCACATATGTTCTCTCCCATCATGACTTGGGCAAATTTGAGTGCACTCAAATTTGAGATAGTTTATTTGGACCCAGGTCTGCTATTACTGCCAGAATCCCTGCCCTTTTCTCACTCATTCCCATGTTGCTGTTGCCCCAGTCCCATCCTGATAGATGTGACACTATCTTACAGATGCCCTAGATTGGCACATGCAAGCACACACTGGGGTATGTGCACACACACACGCACATGCACACAAAATAGGTCTAAGCACTAAATTTAAAGCTTACTGGGTTTCAATTTTAAAATTCTATTTACTATTCCAATTGTAAACAAGGAAATACATATGTATTTACAGGGATGGGCAAAAGTAGGTTTGCAGTTGTAACACAGATAAATAATACAATAAATAATAATACAAGAATAAACTCTGTTTCACGTACTCACAACTGTAAACTTACTTTTGCCCTACCCCTGTATTACTCAGGCATATAATACCTACACACACACACATATATATATGTATCAATTTATCTCTTCACAGTAATACATAATCACTCAGAAAAAGACCACTTAGTTTTTGGGGGTGGAGGGAGGTAGAAGAGGGTAAAGGGGGGATAAATGGTGATGGAAGGAGATTTGACTTGGGGTGGTGAACACACAATACAATATGCAGATGATGTATTATAGAATTGTACACCTGGAACCTATATAATTTTATTAACCAATGCCACCCCAATAAATCTAACAAAAATGTAAAAAAAAAAAAGAAAGACCACTTAGTTTAAAACATTCTTTCACTTGCTGCAGAGGATTGTCTGTGAAAACTGGTTTTCAATTAGAGACTACCCCAACCCCCATACACCGCTGCTCTGCACTTCCCAAGGTCCCCTTAAGGGCACAAGGATAGTGCATGGGTTTTGGAGCTAGCTACACAAAGGTTTAAATATTAGTTCTGCTATTTACTATTTGAGAAAATTACTTAACTGCACTGAACAATAACTTCTTTATTTCCAAAATGATATTTATACCTATCTCGGAGGTGTAAGGATTTGAGCTAATGTATGCCAGTGGGTGCTGCATGGTAGTGCTCAGTAAATAATAGCTATAATGAAGGTGATGGTGAGGGGAAAGGGGGAAGGGGAAGGGGAAGGGGAAGGGGAAAAGGAGGAAGATGGTAGCCTCCACTTCCTGAATGCTTTCTGTGTTTCTTAGCAAGGTTTGGCAGAACTTAACTGCTAGCATTGAACCAGGGAATATTAAGCTTGAGGTAGAGGAAAGGGAACTACTGATGGGGCAGGGGTGTGAAAGGGGTGGCTAGCACTTATTATGTGACTTTCCTGTCTTGAGCTTATATATACATACCTATACCTCCAGTGCATTCACAGCAGTGAATTCAGCATCTTTTGAAGAGTCAAGCTCCCCCCACTTTTGTTTTTTGCTTAGAAGAACCAGGCTTTACTAAGCAGGGAGAACAAATTCCTATGCCCTACATCGTGGCTAATCACTGAATTTCCAGTAACTGCAGCAGATGCTGGCTGTCTGCAGTCCCTGGCGACTCTAGTTCCTGTGAGATACCCTATAGACTGCAGAACAAATGTCCAGTTCCTTTCTAGAGTCCTGGAGTTAGAGTGTACTGCCAAGCCACAGGCAGAGCTGCTGCTGTGGTCTCAAGTGTCCAAAGTCCAACAGGAAGGAGGAAGCCTCAACCTACTTTGGACATGCCCTAAATGACAGAGCCACTTAGGGCCTGCCTAAGATACCATTCTGTTTACAAACACATACTTACCTGCAGTACCACTTGACAAAACAATCCATCAGAATGCATGTTGTCAAATGACTAATGTTAAAAGAGGTCTGTGTATCATTCCAGTGTTGACTCAACAGGCATCAATTAGACAAGGAGAAGACCTGTTCTGAAGCATGAGCATGTGAAGCTTGAGCATTTCTCAAGCTGCAGTAGTCAATGGCTGATAAAACACAAGTGATCATGACAGTCATGAAATTTAGCAGCCCTCTCCTTGCTCCAAAGCAGCAAGAGCCCATAAAGGACAATGAACCCGGAAGACCTCCAAATTAGAGGTCAGTAAGGAAAAGGCTGCACCTGAGACCAGCGCTGCTCTTCCTCATGCATAGAAAGCAAAGGCCTGGGGTTGCATGAGGTCATCTTTTAACCTTCAAAAAGGCAGACTGTTCCCAGGAATGCTTGGGAGTTTGTCTGGTAGTCCAGGGGTGAAGTCAGTTGTTATGTCTCCAGGTAAGAGAAAGGATTGGCAGTAGTCCATTCTCTGCTTCTAGGAATGCTTTCCAAGTACCAGCATTTAGGATTTTGTCCAGTACACGAAGCCAAGATCACTGTCGTCCAAATGTCCTTCCCTAGAAACCATGTTTTTACTAGCTTTTGAGTGGATGGAAGAGCACCTATTTAACTAATCTAATGAGAGTGATGTCAAGTTACAAAAACCCCAGGAAAGAGACAGTAGCTGGCACAGAAGTGCTTTTCATGGCTGTGGTTCAAGATCAGTCAGGCAGACACCTGTATATATAGACAAAGCTTCAAACACCACCACCCATCACACCTAATGACTGCCTGTGACAAGCACTTCCATTCTCTATTTCTGGCTTTCCCAACAACAAAAATATGCGTCTTTATCCTCGGTCCTGGTTCTGAACCTATTCTTTCATGCTAGTTTGTTTTGTGCTTTTTTTTCCCCCTTTCATATGCAAGGTCAGATAAGTTAGAAAGGAAATATTTTCCAGTCTTGATTTTGATTCAGATCTCAAACTGTGAATGACTTTTTATTCCTTACCTTTTTTGGGGGGTAAGCGATTCAAGTAAATGCACCCTCCCATACCCTGGCCCCAACATCCAGAAGATAATATTCTTAGAATAAGGCTATCAAGTAAAAACAAAACAAAAAAACACACACAAAACAAAACGGTGGCTCCTTTCTCCTGAGTCCCTTTTGCCCACCATGCAGTGTACTTAAATCTCTTTACAGCAGCTGCTTCGGTGTTAAGTGTTTTTGTTTTTTTTTTTGGTTTGGAAATACAAAGAGGTTTAGGTAAGGTCACTGACCATTATTTTCTCAGCACAATAGAAAAGCAGCCCAGCCCATGAACGACACGGTTACGGCGGAAGCAAACGCGGCGGAAACAAGTGAGAAAGGAATACCTGGGATCGCCAGATTGGACAGGGGGACGCGGTGGAGGTGAGCGGGCAGCGAGGCCATCCAGTCGGCATTGCAGACCTCCGACGCCGCCTTCGTCCCGCTGGGGTTGGGGGAACAGATGGTCCCCATCTTGAGTTTCCTCCTTACCTTCCTAACTGCTAGCATCCCCGTCAGTCCGCGCACCGCCCAGGCTCAGTCCAGGGCGGCTCGCTCAGTGATCCTCATGGCCCGGGCTCTCTAGACATGTCAGGGCCACTGTGTCACGCGTCCGGCCCGCAGGCCTTTCTGCCTGGGAAGACGGGGCACATAGGTGGTCGCCTGCCCTCGCCCAGCCCCCGCCGTCCCCGCCCGCTCCACTCGCTCAATCCGCTCAGTCCCGGCTCCGTGAAACTTCTCGCGTCCGCCTCGGGAGCTCGGGGGAGGCAGGGCCCCCGGGGGTAAATCTCCCAGAAACTGAACGTCCGAAGGGCAGCCACGCCCGGAGCCACTCACAAGACAGGTGCTTACACAGCAGACGGGCGAGCCCGTGTGTCCCTACACACGTGAGCGCCGGCACGCGCCACCGCCAGCCCGATTTAGGCGCCTGGGTATGTCACCGGGCAGCCACGGAGGCTGGGCCGGCCCCCGCGCCCGGCTCCTCGGCGCACACTCGCCCGGCCCGCGCTTCCTGGAGCCGCTCACAAGTGTAACGCGCGGCGCCGGACTCGCGGCCGCCCCGCCCCGCCCCGCACTGCGGGGCAGACTCGCCGGGCGAGGCGGCCGCTGATTGGCCGCGGGCGGGGCGCGCTCGGATTGGTCGGCGCCCGGGCCGGCTGCCCCTCCGAGCGGCTCCCCCCCCTCCGCCGCCCGAGTCTCCTCCCCCCGTTACTCCCGCCTCCCCGTGCGCGGGCCGGCGCCGCTGCGGGGACTGCGGGCGGGAGAACTTGCGGGCTGGGGTCAGGCGGGCTTCGGACGGGTCTGATTTCACGGTGGTAAACTCTGGGACGCCTCATGATGGGCGAAGTTGGCACACCGATCATCATAGGGACATCTTGGCAAACTGGCACAGCAGGGAAAACACCCTGGCCTTGATGGGGGGTCCTGCGGGGCTGCGGTAGTGACTCGCGGGGGGCTTATGGGGAAAGGAAAAGGCAGCCTTTGCTAAGAGAAGCCTGAAGGTGCTATAGAGACCCGTGTGCCAGCTGCATTGACTCACCCCGCCTCATGGCCAAGGTAACCCCACAGCAGGCCCAGCCACCTTTCCTTAGGAATAGCTGCACATTGCTCCCTTTGCACATCCGTATTAAAATCTCCTCTCCCAGGCTATTCTTAGCACTCGTGTAAGCCTGCTTTTCAGCCCTTTGAGCTGCATAATATCACCAACAGGTTTTTTCTTTTCTGGAGGAGTATCCCTTGACTAATAAAAAGTGTACACTACTCATAATGTGTCTTCTCATGCTTAAAGGGCACTTCTCTAGAGTACATCTTTTTTTTCTCCTCCTTTTTCTTTTTCCTAAGCATATCACAGGATATTTGGGAATATATCATCTAGTTGTTTGAGTCTACCAAATATTTTTCCCCTGGAAAATTACTATGAAGGAATATCCCAGGATTTACCTTTGAAAGTTTCTCAGCTTTCCTTGAATTTAAAATGTTAAATTCCCAAACACAAAACGATGTGAAAGCTGCCCAAGGCAAATAAAATGTGTTCTTTAAGCTCTGCTGTGAAAGTTAATTTCAATGCTCCCCACTCCCCTTACTTTTCAGCTTTTAATGGAAGGAGTGAGCATATTACGAAAGCATTAAACTTCAGACTTAGAAACACCCACTGTATGAGAATTTTAAAACAAGAGGAGTGGAACCACTTCAGAATGAGATGTTCTGTACCTCTGGCAGTTTTTCAATAAAAACTATTTTATTTGCTCAAGAAAATGATTCAAGAGAAGACAACACTCTCTCCCTATATTCCTGAGTAAGTCCTGGAAGAAATCTTGAAGATGGAAACACAGAATCTAGCACAGCACATGGCATGTAGCAGGTGCTCAATAAATAATTGTTAGGAGGGAGATGCTTGGCAGACATGCTCTGCTGAGCTCTAGGTAGTACCTTAGATCAGTGCTTTTCACACCTTAAGTGCAAATCAAATCAATTCTGATTGAGTTGGTCTGAGATGGGCATGACAGTCTGCATTTCCAGCAAGTTTCTCGCCTTGTTAGATGCAGATGCTGTTGGTTCAGACCACACTTTGAGTAGGAAGGTCTTAGAAAGCAGGATAATGTTTGATAGGGTGGACTCTGTATTGCTTCTTTTCTATCTTTTCCAAGGTTTTACAATATTTTATATCACTTATAATTTAAATAATTGCATTAAAAATTCTAGTTAAGAATCTCTATTAGAGAGTAATTTTTCTGTCATAAATGTAATAGAAACTAAATTATCAGTTGGATTTTTATACTATACCACAGATGTTTAGGGAATAAATAATTCTAAAAAAATCAATATTTGGAATTTGGATAGTTAATATTTTCTTACCGTTTTATGAATTTATCAAAGAAAGAGGAGACTAAATTAATAGGAGGGTTGAAATTTTAAAGCAAGCCAATTTTAAGTAATAATTACAACCAAACGGAGTGCTTGTTATTTAAAAATCATTCTGATAAGTACTAGAAATTTAAGAAAGTTTAAATAAAAGTTGGTATCTGATGAGACCTCAGATCATGTATAATCCAGAAAAGAGTAAAATTTGTGAATTACAAATTGTAATGGGAAGTTAAGTGAAGGGATTATAGAGGTACACATGGAGGTCAGTGAAGAGACAGACATTTTGATGGGGAAGGGCCAAGAATGAATTATTAGAGGAGGTGGCATTCAAGCCAGGTCTGCAAAACTTTCTGCAAATGGAAGATGAGTGCAGGGTTCTGGAAAGGGAACAGGATGTGCAGCTGAGAAAACATAAGCAAAACTATGACGACAAGCGGCAGATGTGAAAAACAGCAGGTGAAATAGTGGGAAGTATAACTCATTTACTCTCATTGAATCTTCACAAGAGCCCGGTGACTAAGGTACTATTCCTAGCCCCGTTTTACAAAAGACAATGAAACTTAGAGGCTACATAGCTCTAGGCCCAAGGTTCCAGAACTAGTTAGTGGCAGAGCTGTGACTACACATCTCGGAATCACTGTGCCTGTGGCCTCCCATTACATGTTACACAGTATTACTGCAAGCCTGGTAAGGCTGTTTATGACCAAACTATATAAAGAGTTTGGACTTTTTTTTTCTTCTGTAGACAAAATGGGCCATTGTAGGTTTTTGAGAAGGGGAGTAAAATGATTCACATTGTACTTCAGGAAGATAACTCTGGCATGCTGAAGGATGGCTGGAGAAATGCCATCTTTCAGGTAAGTCACTGACACACAGACTAAATACATGGCTTTTCTTAACTGTGGCGCTTGCCCCCTCATTCCCACTTCTCATCTCCAGGGACCCATAATTCTAGGGCCTGAGTGGGCAGCCTGGCCGCCTCTGAAATTATCTTTCATTGCTTGAAAGTCTCGCCCATTTTGTTATGTACAACCAAACACGTTTATATGAATTCATCTACAAATTTTGTGGGGGGTTTTTATGGAAATTTTTTTCTTTGTTATTTGATCCAGGGTCGCACTGAATTGCTGAAGAGGTCACTGCAGGGTTAACCTCTCTTGGAGGCTACATTATATTTTGAAAGTGTCTGTGGCTCATTTTCTTTGGAATCTTGTCATAAATGAATAGTGAGGGTCCCAGAGTAAGCACCTAAATAACTTGTCATGTCTGATTGGCGGGGCAAGCTGGCCTGGATTTTAGCTGATTGAAGACAACCTAAAAGCCTCAGAGGAAACATACTGACTTAATGAGACTGTGGCTGGGGCTGTCTCTGGCCCTCACATCTAATACTCTGCGCTGCCTTACATCCCACTCTGTGTGCTCAAGGGGAAAGGAATGGACTTCAAAGACAATCAGAACCCAGGCACGAGTTTGGTCCAGGGCCATTGCCTGGAGGTGAGTGTGGTTATATGACGCTTAGAGTTGCACAGTGATGTGTCATTTACTTTTTTTTTTTTTTTCCTGGATGGAGGCTATGGGGAGGGTGAGGGACTGAAATGAGGAGTCAAGTAAGTGAAAGATGGCTGGAGTACAAGGCTGCTTTGTTTTGTGTCTCATATCAGCAGAGTTTATTTATCCCTAGTCATGCCCAGCTTTCTTTCTCCAATTCAAGTAAAAAAACTATGTAATAAGGATCATAGTAGAATGAAGAAATGTCACCCATGTGGGTGGTGCTGGGGACATGATGGCAGCAGCAGCAATTACCTCCAGGAAGAGTGACATCACTGCAGCAACTTGCAACATTCAGGGGCCTCCAAGGGAAGGGGCTAAGGAAGCATACTGATTCGTGAATGCACGTGAGCGAATTGCTCAGATGTTCCTGACATCGAAGGCAGAGTCAGGAGTCAGGATCCAGTTACTGTGCTGAATAGAAACAGAGCCAGAGGCCATGATATTGCGACCCATGCCCTTATTATACCCAGGTGAGGGTCTTTGAGAAACTGAGTAGGAGAGCAGCAGCAACTTACGCAGGAAGTCGTGATATGTGGTATCCCCTCAGGCCCACCTGGTCTTTAGGGCCCACAACTAGGATTTTGTAGGGAGATGACTGAATGGCAGCAGTAACTAACTGTCCATAAGTTGTTTTTCCCAGATTTGAAAGCTTGATGTTCTCAAAGATCTTGAGAGCCTCTCTCTCCCTTTTGTATTTATTGGACATCAATTTTTTTTCTCATAATGTTACTATGATACTTTTGAGAGGCACTAATAACAAGTGATGACTAAACTTAAACAACCATTTACAGTCAGGTGCCACTTAACAACTGGATAGTTCTGAGAAATGCGTAAATAGTATAGTAAACACATGTATGAGGCTGTTGCTGGCATAACAGCATACTGTTCTACAGCAAACCTTTCTTTATAACTAGAAAGAGCACACTCTCTAATATCGATAAATAGTATAGTATAGTGAATACATAAATCAATAACATAGTCATTTATTATCATTATTAAGTATGTGCTGCACATAATTGTATGTACTATACTTTTATACAACTGGCAGCGCAGTAGGTTTGTTTACACCAGCGTCACCACAAACATGTGAGTAATGCATTTACAGCTGTGATTAGGTGATAGGGATTTTTCAGCTCCATTATAATCTTATGGGACCATTGTCCCCTTGCATATGTGGTCCGTCACTGACCTGTATGTCATTATGCAGCACAAGACTGTATACCTTTTACCACAAAACTGTACCCTCTTCCTCCACCCCATCACCAAAATAAATAATTGAGAGGCTATAAAGGCTGCACAGCAGTTAGAATAGGTAGAATAGCAGGTTAATCCATTTTTATCCATTTGTATATAGTTTTATGCAATTGGAGAAGAATAGCTAGCTAGTTAGCTAGTTAGTTGCAAAGTGCCTGATATAATATGTTATGGAGCCACCTTCTGGTCCTGAAGGTACACTTCATGCACATGGTAAATTTCCTTTCGGTTTCAATCATCCTAAAAATGTCTCCACTCACCAGCACCAGTAGGAACAACTGGGAACTTATGCAACAATACAGTTTCCTGGGTCACACTCCAACCCTACTGAATAAGATCCCCTAGGGATGACACCATTTTTCCTTCCCTTTAAATAAGTTCCCAAAGCATTTTTGTGTCCTAAATGCTTTAGATCAAGACTTTGAAATGTCAAACAATTTCTCTTTTAAAAATAGAATAGGTAGAATGGCAGAGTAGTCAATTTTTTTCTATTTTGTATATAATTTTATGCAATCAGAGGAGAATATCTTGGCCGGACTGGCAGGAAAACCAACTGTTCTCCCTACTTATCTCACCTCAAGTTTCCTGGAATTATGAGAATGGCATCAGCTGTTAGGGGAACCTGTGCATACTAATGTATATATTAGTAGTCACTTGACCTTCAGTCACAATCAGAATGCTCTCTGTACATTTGTTATTCATTTAGCAAATTTAATCTTAAAAAAGAAATGCATTCTTTTTAATGACCTGACTTTGCATTTTGGGTTGCTAACATCAGTTGGAAATAGCATGTCACATCATCAAAGGGGTAAATAACAGGGTAACTAAGAACAGATATTATCACTCCCTCCCAACCTTATTATTAAAATTGCAAGTTTGTGCAAACAACTTTAACCAATAGGATAATTCTTTATTAAAAAACAAAGTAAATAAATTTCATTGTAAATAAAGATAATACATCTTCAGTGTTTTTCCCTTATCAACTCTCTCTGAATGTTAGGTTGCAGTCAAAAGCCCTTAGTCTGTGTCTTCGCCTTTTGATGATTTAGTTTCAAAGGATACAGACCTGCTTAAGTCTCTGCAGCTAACCCTCCAGCTCAACCACATGTCTTGCTCCACCCTTCCCAAACTGCTGAAATTGGTCTTGGGGAAAAATCATAGTTTGTCTTTATCTGCGCCCGCAGCTTCTGCTTCCTTTTAGTAGCAGAAGTAAAAGATAAAATAAAGTTTATCTCACATGCCTTTCTGTTTCAGCCAAGTGTAAAGAAGAATGCCCTAGCAGTCAGTTAGGCAATACAGTGAAGTGGGGGAAGAAGTGAGTCCCTATGACTGAAAGCATCTAAGCCAAGTGTTGCAACAATAAGACAGTGACTGTGTAGAGATGATTGAAGCGTTTGATGAAAGATTGAACTAGATGGTCTTTGCGGTCTCTGCAAGCATATTCTGTTTTTTCTTCCTTCAGCTGTAGAACTGTATCTTTACACAGCTAAGAGCCTTTCCTTCCTCTCCTGTTTATTACCTTTTCTTATGAAAATCTTTGACTTCTTTTGCTGGAATGGGGACTACTGGAACATCATATGTATAAATATGGACCTGATACTATAAAATTCTGCTGCTAGCAGTAAAAGTTTGAGATTGTAGTTTGAAGAGCAGTTTTCTAATAAAACTTTTATATTGGTAACACACTCTATCTAGCCTTTGGGACAACTGAAATTTTTCTCTAATTTATCCCCACATTCAGAACCTAGGCTGAGATGCTCTGACCTCAGGAAGTCGGCCTTGGAAAACACTTAAAGTTCTCAGAGTGAGAAGTATAAATGGCCTGCATGGGAGTCACCTTTCTATGCTTCCAACACTGTTGGGGGCAGAGATGTTGATCATGCTCTGTTGACCCTCATTGTGAAAGGGGGGAGGGCACCTAATAGGAATAGGACCATAGATGTTTAATGATTATTCACGTGACTAACTATAGATGAGAGGTTTTCTTACAGACTCTGGAAAACTTGGAAGATGTGCTGCAAGAAGAAAAACAGCTGTAAAAAGATGAGACACCTTGGGGACTGGATGGATCCATTGCTCAGAAAAGAAAATGCATTTTGGGAACAGACCAAGTACAGGATGCACTTTGATTTGGTTGCTGTGCCTGGAGCCTGACCCCCCTCCAGGAGTTTGCCTCAGGGATGCTGACCATTATCAGGTCCCAGGAACTGGCAGAGCTGGGTTTTAACACCACTGAAAATTAACTACATTGTTATCAGACTTCAAGATCCTGGAAGGAGACACAGGGACCACAGACCCTGCAGCCATCCTCCTCACCCCTCTTCCACCTTGCATGCAGCTATTTTCCTTCTCCCTATATAATCAGCCAGCTAGTAAGGAGAGACAGAGCAGATTTTATCTGAACAAATCCCTCTGCTCTCTCATTTTGTCAGCAATATTGGAATAAAATGCACATATATGATTCAACCCTGTCTCTGCTTAATTGGCTGAAGTATTAACAGGTAGCTGGGACCCACTGTGTCCAGTTTCAACACCTTCACAGTGGTAGCACTGGTGTGTGCACTCCTAAGGCAAACTTCCACCTAACTACAGCCACTGTCCATAGACCCATGTGGCAAGCAGTGATCATGGGATTGCTTTCAAGATACATGGTTTGTTTTTTCAAATTCTCTCAAATTACATATATGTGTGTGTGTATGTGTATTTGTATGCATGTATTTTTTATTTTTATTTCACTTGAATAAAATTGAGGGTCTAGATGTGCTATGTTTATCCTGTGACTGTGAGTCCTTCTTGGGGCACATCCATATCCATGGGTAGTCGTAATCCCTAATATGCAAGTTTCAGGTCTGAGAGAAAGGTGCCAAGTATCCAGTTAGACACAGGTAGTCTCTCTTGGTTCACTCATGCTCTAACCCAATTCAGCAAGGTAGAAGACTGCAGTTGGATTTGAGGTCAAAACTCAAAACTCTGTCCATTTGTCCAAACCTTAGGCAACAGGGACAACAGCAAGTTGAGAATCAGGGATATGGACCAAATTTCTCTTGCAGTCAGAGACATGACCATGTTCTTTTTTCTTTTTAAAATATATCTTTATTGATTTTAGAGAGAGGAAGGGAGAGAGATAGAAACATCAATGATGAGTCATTGATCAGCTGCCTCCTGCACGCCCCCTGCTGGGGATCGAGCCTGCAACCTGGGCATGTGCCCTGACCAGGAATTGAACCGTGATCCCCTGGACCCTAGGTCGACGCTCAACCACGGAGCCAGGCCCGGCCGGGTGACACTGTTACCAGGAAACCCCAGTGGGGCTCAGGGCTGCCTGTTGCTGTATCCAATTCAGCGGAGGTAGAGTTGAATCATATAAGGCAATTATTGAGAAGGCTGGCCAACCAAGAGAACAGGGAGCACGTGAGCATCCAAACCCTGTCTTAAGGAGTGGCCTGAGGGTTCGGGTTATGTGGGGCAAACTGAGGCTGGGAATGGAATGCAGCTACATGCAGTCCTGGAAGTCATTCTTTTGATCTTGGTCACCTGCCTGGTGATGTCTCAATAATGTGATAGCTTAACATTGTTCACAGCTGTGCCACCTCTTTAATTGCTTCATTCTGGGATCAAGGAGAGTGTAGGGTGCAAAGGCCTAGGAGAAAGAAGCCTAAGGAAAAAAAACACTTAAGTCCTTGCTTACATAAGTATATGTGTTCTACGATTTTATAAGTAATATAATTATATTTCAGATTAATTCAGGTGCTCAATCTTTGGACATTATAAGTGCCCCTTTCAACATGACCATGTTTTTAAAGAGATTAGAAGACCAAAGACTTTCTACTTAAGAGCTAACTTTTTGCTCTTGACTTGATCAGGAAAAACTTCACCTGTAGGGCCCTGCCTGCCTTACCACTGAATGTACAGTAGCATAGTCTGCCCAGTTTTCACAGAGGCCTTTGTCCCAGGTTTAGAACTTCCATGGCAATCATGTGACCTCTTGAGACCTTTCTTACTCCAAGTTTTATACCATAGTGCCTCACCTGGCTAACTAGTGCTTTTATTTCTCTTCAGCTTTATTGAGATATAATTGACTTGTGTAAGTTTAAGGTGTATAATACAATAATTTGATACACATATATACTGGGAAATATTTATCACAATGAGGTTAGTTAACATATCCTTCACTTTACATAATTATAATTTTTTGCTGTTGTTATGGTGAGAACATTTAAGATCTATTCTTTCAGCAACTTTCAAGTATACAATACAGTATTGCTTACTATAGTCACCATGCTGTACATTCGATCCCCAGTAAACTTATTCCTCTTATAACTAGAAGTTTGTACCCTTTTGCCAACATCTCCCCATTCCTCCCACCCCCAGGGTGTTTATGTTGACTTATTTTAGTCTTTACTGATTCCCCGGATCTGGCCTTTCCTCTGCACCACTGGATACCTGCCTCATTCTACCAATCTGAGTGAAACGTTGAAACTGAGCCAGAGGCCTGTTCAATCTAAGCATCTGCCAAACCACCCAGATTTAGGTCCTGATCTCTCCTAGCCTGACTGAACTGCCCCAATAAGAACAGTGTGAAGGACACAGATATCAATGGACATATTGGTCTGTGACATAGAGTGTGTCCAAAGAAGCTCAGCTCACCATATTGAGTGAGAGATCATCACCCGTTTTTAGCTAGCATTTTTCTTTCACCTACTCACTCATTCGCCATCACCTGTCATTGGTGACACCTGTCGCCTAATACTTAATTGACCACTAACTTGTCCCAGTCCTCACCCTCACTCAGGGGTGCTGATATGTGCAACGCAATATCATGCTCTTGAGGACATTCCAGTCCAACAGAGGAGCTCAGGGCCTGAATTTGCTTAACTGGCAGTGACATTGGAAGTTTTAATTTGGACATTATACCAAAGTAACAACAGCAAACTAAGAAGTTTGGTTTCAGTAAAATAGAGTGTATCTTATTAAAATTAAGTATTTATTGAATAAATATATATAGGTCACCCTTTACGCCAAGTTTGGGGTGCCAGATAAAGTTCTGTAGGAGGAGAAAGGGCAATGATTGCTGAGCCTTCTGCCCCTGGGTTGGAGAGAGTCTAGTAGGAATGGGGAATGGAGCTGCACCCACTGCCCTGGGTGTGGTATCTGGCTGCAGGGACTGCTGTCAACCTGGAGCTATTTCTGTAGTTTCTACTAAGGTGAAGAATGAAAAACACTGCCCGAGGGTGTGAGGAGGAACTGAAGTCTCTTTCTTGGGTGAAGTCTGGAGAGATCCAGTTTAGTCTCCTTTGATATGAAATGGTTTAATGGTGGAAGGAAAAGCTTGCCCTGGAGTCCTGGGAAAATCAAAGGGGTCTGTTCATTTCCTTAAGAAATAAAAATTGATTGAAGTTTTGGTGGCTCCCAGCCAGTACCTAAGGCAAAATAAGACCCAGAAATGAAACAAAAACAGCAAACTTGCAGAATGAATCTTCATTTATTTTATTCTGAGCTTTCGGATTAAATAACACCCAGAGACTAGAGAAAGAAAACTCCTGAAATAAACAGATCGTTGCATCTTGTCATGCAGTTTAAGTGTTGTAATGTTGGGGAAAATAGGCTGGTTTTGAGTCAAATTTAGTATCATTTATTAGCGCCTTAAGTACTCTTTAAACTTTCTATTTGGAAATAATTTCAAACTTTAAAAAAGCTTGCAAAAATAGAAACAGTAGAGAACCCCCCTCACATTCTCTTTACCTAGATTCACCTAGTGTTAACATTTTATCATCTGCTTTTCTCTTTTTCTGTGTCTATGCAGGTATGCATGTATGTATTACATTTACATGCACACACACCCATTTGAGAGTAAGTTACCTACATCATGACCATTTATCACTAAATACTTCAGTGAGTATTACGTAAGAATAGAAATACTTTCTTACATAAGCACAGCAGAGTTATCAATACTTTTATCTAGCCTTCTGCCCATATTCCAATTTTGTTAGCTGATCTGACAGATGTCAGATATGGTTTGTCAGATTTCCTTTATAGTGTTCCCCCCCCCCAATAAACAATCCAGTCTAGAACTTGACATTGCAATTAATTTTCATGTCTTTTTAGCTTCCTTTAATCTGGGGAATATTCTTAGAGCTTCTCTTTGTCTTTCAGACATTTCTTACTTTGTGATTTTCTTGACATTACCTTGTGATTGCATAGGTGATATTGTTACCTTCCTGACGTGTGACATTCGGAGGAGCACGATATCTAGCTGTCCGTCTCTGGTGATGTTAGCTTTGATCAGTCCGTCAAGTTGCTGTCTAATTTCTGCGCCTCATAGTTACTGTTCTCCCTTGTAACTAACAAGCAAACGCCAGGGAGGCCTTTAAAGACCTTGCAAATATCCTGGCTGTCGTAAAAATTTCCTCTTTGATTTAATCTGTTGATTCTATCCTGATTCAATCATTATTATAAGGATTACAAAATAATAACTTTCTGACTTGATCATTTATCCCATGTTTACCTGTTGGACCTTGGTATTCTAATGTAGGCAAGAGTCCTTTTTATTTCCCCTCCCTCCCTGCTTCCCTGCCTCCTTGCCTCTCTCCCTGACTCCTTGCCTCCTTCCCTCCCTCCCTGCTTCCCTCCCTCCCTACCTGCCTTTCTTCCTTCTTTCTCCTCCCTCTCTCTCCCCACCCCCACCTAATCATCTATTATTAGTAAGAACTCACAAATTCCTACTTTTGTTCAATGGTTTCTAATTCATGAGTATACTTAATTATATTGGTGCTGTAATTGTCTTAGGTTTAGCCAGTAGGAGTCCCTTCAAGCTGACTCCTGAATCCCAGCATTTTTTGGTGTTCATTACTATTTTTTGATATAATAAGATATTCCAATCTCATATTATAGCTACTTTGTCTTTAGTCATGCATTTCTCTGAAAAGTTCTCATTCCTTTTAGCAGAAAATGATATTACTGACCAAGATCTGAGGGCCAGTGTTGCTCATTGCTACTGGAATATCTTTGCTTCTTGATCCTTTCAAAAGACAGATCAAGGAAAGATAGGCATGTATATATACTTACAACACACCACACACACACACACACACACACACACACACACACACGATCAAAATAAACATCACCAGTGAAGGACACTTGGACATCATGGACCTCCAGAGGTGCTACCCTAGAAGGACACTATTATCTACGCAAATACAAATGCGTACATTAGTACATTGAGGAAGTCATGAGTTCACACTGACACCTCCAATCCATCTCCACACCCACGCAGGGTTCTCTCCTGTACTGATCTATATTTATATGTTCCTTCTCCCACATTGAAAATCTGAGTTCCCCAAAACACAGCATTTACACATTTACTCAGTCTTATAATACATACAAAACAGGTTCCAAATTGCTTTATTCGTATCATTACAATAAAAAAAAAAAAAAAAGACCTACTACAAAGTCTTCCAGATTATCCCCTCACCTCCCACCTCCCCCTCCTACATAAGACTTGGAGAATGTAGTTAAACACTTGTTCATAGCTACTTGGATTGACATTTTTTCTTTCTTTTTTCTCTTTCAATGCGATTATGGTATTTATTTGAAATACAACTGAATTCATCGGTTTTAGTTTGCTTTCAGCTTTAGGATTTTTTTCCTTTCTGTTTTTATTTAATTAATTTTATTTTTAAATTTGTGGAGCATTAGCATACTTTCATCAGTAGAAATTATACAGAAAAGCATAATTGGAGAATTGTCACTCCCTTCCATATCCCTTCTGTTCATTTCAGCCCCCATTCTTGGTAGACAATCAACTCTATTGTTCCTTGGTCTATCTCTCCTGTGTTTCTTTTTGTAAACATAGGCATATATATGTAATTTTATTTCTTATTTTTCTTCTTTCTTACACAAAGGTAGCATATTATGTACTCTTTGCAGCTTGTTTTTTTCACATAATAATATCTCCTAGAAATCAGTCCATATCAGTCAATAAAGATTTTCTTCATTCTTGTATTTACAGCTGTGCTAGACTCCATTTTGCATATTTACCATAGTTTAATGCAAACAATCTCCCATGTTTGGACATTTAGATAGTTTTCAATACCTGACAGTTACAAATAATGTTGCCAAGAATAACTTTGTGCATATAGGGTTAAATATTTTTGGAGGTAGAACTTCAAGGTAAATTCCTGAAGAAGAATCGCTAAGTCAAAGGATAAATGAATATGTAGCTCTCTTTGATAGTTTCAAGTTCCTGTCTTTCATGGTCGTTCCATTTCACATTTTCTTCAACAGCATATTGGAGTGCCTGTTTCCCCACAGACTTGACAGTAGAGCACATTGTCAAACTTTTGAAATTCTTGTCAAGGGAATGGGGAAGAAATTATGTCTCAGCCAAGTTTTAATTTGCATTTTTAAAATATGAATGAATTTAAAAATTTTTCAAGTTTTTAAAAGCTATTTTTATATCTTTTTTGTGAATTGTTGGTTCATAACTTTGGCTCACTTTTCCACAGAATTTCTTAGCCTTTTTGTTCTCAATATTTGTAAGTCCTTTATCAGTTTTTTCTAAGTTCTTCATCGTCCTTTTGCTGTGATATATGTTGTGAATATTTTTACCAAGTTTATCATTTGGCTTTTTACTTTGCTATTTTTCATGCAAATTGTTTTTATTTTAGTAGTCAACTTTATCCATCTGTCCTTTCATTGCATCTCTCTATACATAGTTATTGTTATAGTAACAGTTATAATATGTATATACTAGAGCCATAGTATGGTATATATTGTAGCATATGTATGTATATGTATATATATAACTATATAGTTATAATATCTATACATGAAACAATAGTGTATGTATATACATACATAAGTATAACTATATCTAAATATAGATATATACTCTCTCTCTATATATTTTTTTCCGGTTTCTCAAGAATATTTTTTACTAGGAATGGGTGTTAAATTTTGCCAAAGCCTTTTTAAGCATCTGTGGAAATTAATCCTATGCATTTCCTCTTTAGCCCTATTTATATGGTAAATTATATTAATAGACTTTCTGTTATTGAGCCCTCCTTGCATTCCTGGTATAATTATCAGGTAAGGTTTTCAAGTCCCATCACTATGTCTCAGATATCAGGGTCTCTATTGCATTGCCTTTGCCTCTACTGATGGTCTCCTCTTTGAAGCCATTTAGAAGTATTTCTCACACTCTGTCCCTGAAATAATACCCTCTTCTTTATTCTTTTCTCTTCTTTGTACATGCTCTTATTTTCATATGTTTCAAGCTATACTCTACTTATTTAAATGTCTGTCTCTACCATTAAACTCTATACTCACTCAAGGCCTAGAGTGGTTTTTTATCAGTTTCTTGGGTGTCCAGTCTGAAAACCCTAACCTGGCCATCCAAGAGTTACCAGGAAGAGTGCTTGTCATACTTTTCCATTAACTAGCCACAGAAATTAGAATCAATTCCTATTTATAACTGTCAGATTCAGATCTAGTAGTCAACAAAGCATGTCCCTTTGAATCAGTGTAACAGCTTAACGCGTAAGAAAAATCCAGTGCGACCCAATTATCTGTAAGAGTAGAATTATTCTGATCCCAAACTAGTGGTGCAAAACGGTTCTACCATCGATGCAATTCTCAAATCTCCATTCCTCTCCCAATTCAGCATTACCAGATATTTATGTCTTAAAGAAAGTATACAATGCATGGTTCTCAGGTTGTCAGGCCCACTATCAAAGTTCTCTTCACAGTTCATGTAACTCTTGTTCCATCCCCTCCACTCTGCCTCCCTAGCAGTTTTGAGTATTTTCTGGTGATCACTGAATAGCATAATACTGTTTCAGTTTTATTTGATGGTATGGCTTCTTTAGACAGAAAATGAGGAATTGTCTGACAGAACTCAGGGCAAATGTGAACATGGTGCTGGCATTTGCCAAGGGTACCTAGAAGTAGCCCTATCCAAGTTCTCTTTTTTATGCTGTGCTCTTGGGTTGTTACTCTTCCCCTTCATTGTCCTCAGTGTCCCTCCCTATAATAGTAACCTCACAGAGCCCTTGAGCAAACATGAGGAACCTGAGTGAGCAGACCAGGCAAAGAATAGAACAGAAGTTAGAAGAGTTAGAAGATGCTGCTTGGGGGAAAACTTCAGATTCTAGTGTTCTCATTCCTATATTAATTTGCACCCAACCAAGGTCCACACCCATTACAGAAGCATGAAACAAGGCTTAAGAATAATTTCAAAAGTGTTTGCTGGCCCTGACCTTGTCTGAAGTCACATTGTCCTACTCTCTGTTTATGTCCTCCTGGCTACAGCATGGAGACTTGGTAGTAATCACAGAATCCTGGAAAAAAGGCCCCATTTTCAGGAGCTGGGGAATTAAATGCCCTGTTCCCACCATGTGGGGAATCAAATGCCCTGTTTCTTGCTGGAACATCAGCCCATTCCTGCCAGTTAATGTCATGTTCTCCAATAGTGTGATTTTCATTCACCGCTTCAGCGTCTCTGTTGGACACTCAAGCTTCAGCTAGTTGACTCAGCCATGACTGCTGCTGTCAAAAACTCGAGCTCTGTATGTCAGACCTCAGAGAAAAAAGTTTCTGTGTTCTGCAGATTCAACCTTCAAGTTCAAGCCAGAGTGCTAAGAGGGCTGCTTTCCAGAGCCTCTCCCCCTGCTCAGAGCCTCTGAGACAAAGTCCTCTTCATTATTTCTGGCTTTGATTAGTTTTGCTAAACCTTTTTTTCCAGCTTCTGATCTTAATTATTCTTTTTCATTTTAAAGTATTTCCCCCACACACACACTTTCTTAGCCATCCCAGCCCCAGGGCCCAATTATTTCTACTTTTCTTTGTTTTCTGTCACCAATTTTTTGGAATATACAGCCTGGGCATTAAAAAAATCAATATTTACTTAACTGTGCATAAAATAGCTCTTATTTATAGTAAGATGAGATACAAAAGCAATTAAATGTCATGATATAATAGAGGTTGATCACACTATGGACTGGAAATCAAGAAGCTGGGTCATCATTTTAGCTATATCACTTCTAATTATACGACCTTGGGAAAATCAATTTCACAGAGCCTCTAACTCCTTATTTGTAATATGACCTGTAATGCACATCCAGATTAAGTGTTATGTAATTGTAAAGATCCATACTGCAAAGTTAATTCCATCAAGCCAACCATATGTTCTTCAGTTAAAACAAAATTTATGGTGAATCAAAGGAAACACTATTTTTGACTAAGGCACATATTTTACCACTCAACCTAGGCACTTGCATATGAACAAAAATATGCCTACCTCTGGACTTATGTGCATAGGTTAACTATTGTTACAATAATGCTGTGAAACAATCTCACAATTTCAGTGGCTTATAACAATATTTAATTTATGCACCTTTGAGGAAGGCAGGAGATTGGTTGATCTAAATTGAGCATGGCTTGGGTGGTTCTGCTCTTCTCCATGGATGTCTCATCTTCTTGGAGCCAGCAGGCTAGTCTGAAAATGTTCTCATAGTAATGGCAGGGAATAAGAGAGTAAGTAGTTCAATCATATGAGCACCATCCAAGCCTTGGGTAGATCATGTCCATGATATTCCATTGTCCAAAGCAAATGGCATGGCCAAGCCCAAAGTTAAAGGATGCTCACAATGCAGGAGGATAAGGAAGTGAATAGTTGTGAACAACAATTTCACAAACTGTGCCTTGGAAATGAGTGATGAAAATGTTTCTTTTCAGTGAATATAAAGGCGGTGATGAAGACATGCAGAAACCTTGGGGATTAGAGTCTACTGTTGCAACCTTTCCTCCTGTGGGACACAATTGAACGCACTTCTAGAGAGAGGAGTTGCTGGTTTTGAGGCAGCCTTTATGAACTTATTTCATGCAATTTTAAGTTGCAGGCTAAACTGTCATTGTAGTCAAATGAAGGAGGTCAAGATCATGGCACTGCCTGAAAAGCATCTGGAGCCCCTCTAATTTGCAGATTTGTGAAAAATTCCTCGGAATCACTGACCGAGTATTCCTCGTTAGAAAAGCACCTGCTCACTCTAATCAAGTTGGAGATGATTTTGCAAATGCTGACCAGTATGCATTTATAAAAGGAAAAAGTGGTGCTTTAGATAGGAGCTAATGCAAAAACACTGTGAGATACCTGTTATATGATGGATTGAACAATCACATGACTTATGTTGTACTTGTGTATGTAAAACTGTTTATCCCTTTACTGAAATAACCTAACATCCTTTAACTCTGCCACTTTTTACCTCAATATGTTCACTTGTTTTCATGTCTCCTAATGAAGCAATAGTATAAAATCACAATAATTATACATTACTGATGATTAAGTTGTATTAAATAAGAATAACTACACATGAAACAATAGTCATATATTATGAAGTTAGGCTATTTGTTTCCTGAGAACTAATGAGAAATTGAGGGTAATTAAGGCAGCTAAACATAATTTTTCCATTCATTGGGCTGTATTAGTTATCTATTACTGAGTAATATATTATACCCAAAGTTAATGCTGTTAATCAGAAGCATTTGCTGTCTCACATTGGGTCTGTGGGTCAGGAACTCAGAGGAGGCTTAGCTGGATGGTTCTAGATCTCATGAGGCCCCAGTCAAAAGATCAATTGAGGTTGTAGTTGTCTGAAGGCTTGAGTAGGGACTGGAGGAGCTGTTTCCAACATGACTTACAAGGCTGGCTAGTTAATACTTGCTTTTAGCAGAAGACCGCAGTTCTTGACTGGTGAACTTCTCAATAGGGCTGCTTGAGTGCTCTCACAGCATGGCAACTGGCTTCTTCCAGAATAAGTGGTCAAAGAGAGATCAAGGCATAAGCTACAATATGACCTAGCCTCGAAAGTCACACTCTGGTAATTTCTGCAGCTTTCTATTGGTTATACCAGGCCTAGGACTGGTACTCACTCACAAAATTGTGTAAGTGCATTCACCCTGAGTGCGAATATGTCCTTAAATTTTACACTCTTTCTGCCTTGCTTGCTTAAATCTAGTCCTGACCAGCTGTACATGTTAGCTGTATTCAGTGTCAGAGGGGACTATATAAAAGGTAAGAATCATGAGGGATGCCCAGACCAGTGTGGCTCAGTTAGTTGGACATTGTTAGTTGGGCAACCATGGAGTTGCCAGTTTGATTCCCGGTTGGGGCACATGCTTGGGTTGCTGGCTCGATCCCCAGTAGGGAGCATGCAGGAGGCAGAGGATTGAAATTTTGCTCTCACATCAATGTTTCTATCTCTCTCCCTCTCCCTTCCTCTCTCTCTAGGGATCAGTGGAAAGTCTTTAAAAGAAAAAAGAATCATGAGGGACAACTTGGAAGCTGGGTACCACAAGAGTTAAGCGCTTACTCAAGATTCTGATCAATGAGAAGGGACTTCCACTGGTTTAGCAGTTCTCAACATTGGTTGAACACTTGAGCCATTTGTGAGAGTGCTTATGCCTGGGCCTACTAGAACAGAGATTCTGATTTAATTGATCAGGAGGGACAGCCTTGATATCAAAAAGGTTCTCCAAGTTAGGGATAAGTACACTGAAAATGAAGTAAAGATTCCTTTTGAGACTCAAGCCCTACACAATTTGCTATCATATCTATCAGCATCTGTTCTTCCCTCCTGGTGCAGGGGACTGTGGCAAGGTTTAGAGGGACAAGGGGCATCAGTAATTTATTCACTCACAAACTACTGCCGAATACAGAGCAGGTCAGGCTGACTAGGTTTCTTTCCCTACCACCTGTATGTTCTGTTTGAACTGTTTTATAAAAGACTGGTAGGAGCAGGGTTAACTCATCAATGCTAGTCTGATTTGAGGCTCTTTATTTGTTTCAAGACATATCAATAACAAACAGGTACATTGAGTGAACAGAAAGGTCCCCAGATAAAAAAGAGACTAATGGGAATTAAATTAGTTAGGTTAGGGTTAGGCTGTCTGTTTACTTATAGAACAGTTTGTCAATGGTTTGATACACACACACACACACACACACACACACACAGTTAAAGCTGAGAATGAAGTCACTCTTAGCTCATATAACTTTAGAAGCCAGTTAAGGGCTGTATCTACTAGGCTACTTGGTTGTTGGTTAGTTGTCTCTTTGATCCTTCCTCATCCTCTGGGGCAGAATCTTGGGCTACATGTACTGGGAAGAAGGGTGAAGGAGGATTGAAGCTGGGGTTCTTGTGCAGGATATTCTGTTTTCCTCCAGTGAGAATAAACAACAGAATTTCAATATGGAGACAAGTTGCAATTTTCCATTATTTGGAATTCTTGCTAGAACTTTCACATTTTCTTCCTGTAATTTTCCTAGGGAATGCAAAAACCTCAGAGATTATCATGATTTTGGCAAATAGTTTAGAATGTTGGCAGATGCCCAAAGAGAAAACGATCTGTTAGGGACATATGCTTGAAACCATTGTTGTCACCTCAGTCAGATAATTAAAATGAAAAATAAAAACACTGCAAGTATTTTTTAATGGCAGCAGCCTAATTTGCACTTCTTACATAAGCAAGAACATTCCTACAGATTGCACTGGGTGCCAGCACAACATATCCTCTCTCTTCTTTAAAGGCATATGCAGATGAAAGTTGCTGGGAAAACAGGTCATTCTCTTCCGACATCCATTTCAGCAGCAGGAGAGGCTTGGCTAGAGGGCAAATATTTAACACAGCAAAATATCTACCTTCTCAACAGGATTCTAGCAGAGTTTTGTTGTATGGCAAAGCCTTAAAGGACTAGAGTGTTTCCATCTCATGATAGGGCGGATCACTTCCAATGGGCTCTTGAATGCAAGTGTACTTGATGGGAGGTGGAGGTGGCTTGAAAGGCGGGGGTCTTTCCATGCTAGGAAAAACACATGGATCTTTCAGTGCTAAGAATGTGAGAGGGTGATTGAAAGAGATATATATGTACATATTTATAATATACATATACACATATATATAAAATATTCTTTTAAAGTAGGAAACAGAGAAAGAGAAATACCCCACTAAACTCTCTCAGATTTTCTTGGTACCCATATAACCTTCTGCTTGCTACTTTTATCATGATCATATCATTAATTAATATTTATATGGTAATTTTATAGTTTGCAAAGGGCTTTTGTCATTACATTATTTAATTTGTATCTAGAAATTGAATACTACTGACACCATTCCACAGATAAAAATGAAGTACAAAGGTTTTAAGCATCTTGCTCAACAGGACCAGAGCAGCAATTCAAGTCTTTTAACCAAAACCCGTACTCTCCATGGCAACTGCTTCCTAATAGAAGTGCTTCTCTTATGTGAGTTAAAACATTCCTCCAGAGGAAAAAATTTAAAATTCTGGAACCAAAGGCTGAAGCTTTTCAAATAGTCCCTTTACCAACCTTACCCCCAGCCTTCACCCACACACTCATTATGTGCTGTGGGGATCTGGTTGAGGTGGGAAGTAAAGCTCTTCTGACTTGGTTGGTACTAAATAGATAATGCCATGATCCCTCTCTTTAAGTCAGTAAACATTCTGAATGTCATCTTTGTATAAAGTACTGTTTTCTGTTATCACAACTCATCTCTTGTCTGAAATGCATCAAGCATAGAGGTGAGTGTGGTATTTAGCTGCACAAATGCTCCACCCCTCTTGATGTTAGAAAACAGGAATATATCTGTGAGCAGATTTATGTCCATGACTCAAACATCTGCACCCCTTGTCTGTCAATCCATGGCATCTCAACTTCATTTTCTCTCTCTCTCTCTCTCACACACACACACACATACACACACACACATCTTTCAAGAGATTGTTTCTCATCTCTATATAACACAGATATTTGACTACAGCACAACAAAAAATCATTTCAGATTTTTAGAGTCCCATTTTCTCATTCTATGGTATAAATCCCAATGCCTGTTACCCGGTTTTGTGGTGCTTTAATGGAGACAATGTTTATCAAAAGGTAGATAAAATTCTAAGAAATTTGCACTTCCATTTTTTTAGGTAAATTATGAATTTCTTAAGGTCATATGGTAGCCAAAGTGTAGTACTTGGATAAGAATCCACAATTTCTCACTACTGGTTTAGTGTGTCGTTCACCATGAAACATTCCTTGCACGTGGTTATAGTCTTTGTGGTTACTCTCAGAAAAGTACAAGGTACTGTGCCATGGTCAATGTTATCTTAGATAGTAGTCGTAAGGTACATGGGAGATCAGCCCTATGTATTAGGAGGGTCTCCTCTAATCATGGACTAATCTGTACTGATCCGAAATAGCCAGAGTGGAGCATCACCTTACATGTCATTTCGGATTGTGGATTGGAAGAGGAGCTCCCAGAAAATATTCCAATAAGACAAAAAAAGGGGTGACCAACTGCTTCCTTTCTTTTCCTCTTGGGGAAAAAGATACAGGGCAGTAAAAGCCCATTCTGCTGAAAAGCAGCTGGAAATTTCTTAAAATTACCTTTCTCACTCAATTTCACACTTGAGCATCTAGGCACAGCTAGGCCCAGGCAGCTCAGAGATGCATGAAAATGAAAAAATAATGAAGATTAAAAGAAAAATTATTTTCAATTTTGAGGTAAGGTGAGGTTCGGTTTTTATTTCACGCCCACTGACTTGTCTCATCTGCTGAGTGTAGTGTTACAGCCAGAGCAGGCAGAGGGAATACCCAGTCAGAAGTTGTGTGCTTAATCCCAACAGTGTGGGGCTAGGAAAGCTATGTAGCCCCTCTGAGCCTTGTTTCCTCAGTTAAATATGAGAGAGACTCATATAGGAAGGATATTTATAGTGCTGAGTGAATAAGGCATGTTGAAAAAGGACCTGTTTCTGCATATCTTAGCATTACACTCACATTTCTTGCTGGTACTGACACCATTTTCTCACTCCAAGACCAAACAATACCAGGCAGAAAAAGAGCAAAGCTGCTACAATCACAGGCCAGGACATTCCATCTTTGGGCTTATTAATCACAATACCTGAAAAGGGCATAAAGAGAGAGGAATTTTAATGCCAAACTCTGGCCACTGGAAACCAGAGTTAATTGAACTGTTTCTCCTACCTGACACATATTTCATTCAAGGGCCATGAGGTGTTCCTTGAGCACGGTCGTGCTTTGGGATCATGTCTATGCCCTTTTCTCATTTCTGGTTTGGCATTTAAACAACTGCATTTTTACACGAATGTCTTTCTTGTGCATATGTTCCACGACTGATCTTTTCCTTCATTTTCCCAAGGCCCTGGACAATTCCTGACACATGGTACCCAATGAAATGTTATTTGTAGGAACGAATAAGTTAAAATGATAATCTGTTCATCTGTATTACAAATTTAGTCCAGTAAAGAAAACTTTATCTGTGAACCAACAGTCTAGCTTTGGATTTTCTTATTCTTGAAGAAGCCATTAAATGCTTTATGGAAGTATGTGTGATAGGAGCGGGACAAGAGAGGAGACAGCGACATGACATTCCAAAGTCCTGAAGGGCCAAAGTGAGCAGTGCTGGCCACTACTTATGGAGTTGTAGTGCCGAAAAGACTACGTGCCAACACGTCTCATGTGAATGTCACTCAGGCAATCATATCCAGGGGAGAGGTTTTCTTGACCTTTTCTATCACTTTCCCTCTTTTTTTCTCCCCATATCCATTTCAGAAATAGAAAGGGGAGGATGGACAAAAGGGGTTAAAATGAAACCAGTTGGTTTTGCTGTTTCTGTGGTCTGAAAAGGAAGTTGAAAATAAAGAACTGGCTAAAATTATATCGGTGAGTAATCAATATGCTGATTTTTTTTTTTTTTTTTTTTTTTATCTCTGCTGACCATACCCATACTCAACTCATTCATTAACTTTTAAACATTTGAATACTAAGTTAAACTGCATGAATCAAACACTGAAATATTATGGATTCTAGACCAGCAGTGAAATAAATATCATACTCTGGATGGCTTTACTTTTTTAGTAAATAAGGTTGCCTGGTTCTACCTGGAAGTAAATAGAAGTATTTCCTTTTCAAAAAGCACTTATGATCATGTTAAAAATTCAAACAGCACAGAAATATAAAACTACAATGAAAAGGAAGCGCCCTTACTACTTCAGGTGCCAGTTACCTACACTAGAGGCAACAGCTTTCAATAGTTAATTACATATTCTACCAGAAAATTTCTATGCATATATAAACATGTATATCATGAATATATATTCCTTTTATTACAAATGGGGGAATCCTGTACATACTGTTCTGTCTGTCCCTGGTTTCTTTCTCTTAAAAAAAAAGAAGTCCTTGGAATACTTCCCAAAGAAGTGCATGGAGATTTATCTCATTTGATTAAACTACTGGCTAATTCCCCAATGTATGGATCTACCATAGTTTATTTAATTGGTCTCTTAATGTTAGGTAGTTGAATTGTTTCCAGGCTTTTGTTATTTCTAACAACACTCCAGCAAAATCCTTATACATTACAAATAGATCTTTGGCTCTTTAGATTACATAGATCATTTGGGGAAAAAGTGCATTTTTGTATCAGAATTATCTGGATTGATTTTCTTTTATTGTTTTGATTAGATTATAAACTATTTGTAGATGGAAACTAGGTTTTAAATTTCTCTTATTGTCTAGATTTATTATACTGGTTTTAATACAGCAAAGTCTCAAAAAAAAGATACAGGCTAAAAAAATGGATATAAATATTTGGTACCAAGTCTTTTCTGTTTTACATAGTTTGAAAACTATGCAGCCACATGATGTCATGTTAACATTGGTTATCAGTGTTGAAGACTTTCCCTTTTACAACTCAAATCCAGGGATTCAAGGTCTTCCTGATGTTCACCCTACCTCAGCCTGTTGAAACCGACACTGCAGGTACCTTGCAAGCTCATGCAGTCTATAAGGCACAACCATGTGGTACTGGGTATGTGCAGGTGGCTAGAGAGAGTTCATAGTAGTTCAGACCACTAGAATATCATGATCACAAAAGAAACAACCATACATTTGGACAACTCAGGACCACACAAAGTTCTGTTTTAGTGAAGTCAAAATTGACTGGGCTCTAGACTAGTAGTAAGGTGGGATATGACATTTTATCCCCAAAGTTTCAAAGAAATGAAAAACAAAAGGTTTTCAATGGGTGTTATATTAATGTTTACAAATTTTCTTCAAACCAAATACAGAAACTGAGACCACTGACTTCAGGAATGTCTCAGCGCAGAAGCAGAGCTCCAACCTTGCCCCATCTTCAAGGTAGGCAGTTCTTAAAGGCACCAATATCTTAAAGATATTGGTAGGATCTCTGTTTGCAACTCCATTGCCATGTTGTGTGAAGGATGTGCTCTAATAATCTGAGGATTGCATGACCTTCCATATGAAACAAGCTGAGAACCCAGGTGAAGAGTTCACCAGTCAAGTGAATAACCCCTGAAGTGAAAGTGTCGATTATACCTCTGAATTTACAATCAAGGCCTGCACTGGGAGGGTCCTAACTTTATTGAATCCCTTGCCCTCTTATGACATAAGCTAAGCATTGAAAAACTTTTATTAGTTGAATATAGGAATTAAATTCTCTTTGTTCCAATACTCTCCTTCTTGACTCCAACTATATTTTCACAAGACTGAAGTGTTACTCACTACTTTTCACCTGGGTAGTCAATCTCATTCACTTTTCAGGTTTTAATTTTAATTTTTTTCAGCAAGTCCTTTTTTGTTCCCCAATTAAAATCAGGTCTTTCTGTTAGACTCTGATAATACCTTGTACTATATCATAGCATGTCACAAATAAATTTAATTGTATGGTTACTTATTTACTATTGATCATCTCTAACAGATTATAATCTTTAGGAGGCCAGTGTTTTCACTGTATACCCAACAACGGTACAGCTTCTGGCAAACCATAGATACTCAATAAACATTTTTTGAGTGAATAAAACATAACATCCAAAAATAAGTGGCAAATGACTCACCGGTGATATGGCTGTAATTATTTTTAGTGGATCTATTGGCAGTTGTGGGAAGTTCTGATAATTCTTTGGTTGTGCTGGTGAAGTCATCACCTAGGGATACAAAGGGGATTATCAGAATAGATCTTAATAGCCATCTCAACCTGATCAAATGGTGTAAAATCATGATTGGATTTCCATTATTATTAGGGAAAGCTTAATTTGAATGGCTTAAATGCTCCTAAAATTTAATGTGTAAAGTTCACTAAGGACTAATTTACAGTAAGGCTAGGATCCTAGGATCTACCTAACAGCTACCAAAGTAGTGAAACTTCCTACTGGTTTAAAGAAAAAAAAAGAGAAAAGCTGTACAGCACACACAATAAGCCAATATCTGCTAAAGAATCTCCATGAGAAATTTAAGTAATTATGGGAAAATATCTTAATTTGGAATCATTGAAAGATGAGGTCTATCCCTATTTTCTCAGGATATCAGAAGTCCAGCCAATCAAAATACTAATTCTCCCAACTCTAATGTGTTTGAAAAGTTCAGTAAAAATTCCTTTGCAACATTCAAGTAGACAAGTCCATATTGACAGATCATCCAATTTTCCAATGAAAAAATAAAACAAAATAAACATTTAATGAATTTAATTGGTTAAAAAAAGCTATGGTGTAGATTTAATGTTGAAATAAAAGAGAGAAAAATCTAAGACTTGGTCTCTGACTAACTTCTTTCAGTGACTGGGAAGAATTTTGATTCCATTCATTATCATTGTCACTGTCATTTTCATTATCAAGATGCACTATTAAGTACCTATCTAATATTGGGTTCTTATCAGTCCTTGTTTGTTAATCTCCGCCCAGATAAAACAGACCACTACCTTCCCTGACCCTAAATTTTCTCCATGTACTCACCCTGAAGTGTCGAGCCTACACCTGAGGGGAGTGAACTGTATGTTTCACTGGGCATCCATGAAACTGCTAAAGGAAGAAAGAGCATATTGGAAAAATCAATCTGTGTGTAAGACTAGCTGTTTTCTCTTCTTGACCTTTAATTGAATCTAATGATTATAAAAAGGGATATTAATATACATTGAAAGTATCATCATTGAACTATTCTGCAGCACACATTAGAAAGTCCCAAGATAAAGTGGGAGTTGAGGGAATGCTTGTGGTCCTGATGTCTCTAATAGGGAAGGTTTGGATTATAGCTACGTAGAAGAAAGAAGAAGAAAGGAAAGGAAAATACCAGGAGAGGTTCTTCCAGCCACAGAGAGTGTGTTGTGACTATTCTCATGTCCATCCCATAGATGAGCTAAAAGAACAGGAGAGAACAAAAACCCAGGCGTGTCACAGTGGCCTTTAGTCAAGGAAAGGTGTCAACAGGACTTTGAAGATCTTGGTAGAACACAGGAGGGAACAAACTAGTTTGTATTTGTGGGTAAGCTGACATTCTCCTTCAACTGTGAAAACTGAACTCTGTCAACAGTGAATTATCAAACCCCCATGGTCACAGGCCTGTTAGCTGCTGGGTGTGTCCTTTGGATGCATTCAGAGGCAAACCTTCCCCTTAAGTGGATGGCAGCAAACTCAGACAGCACATATGGCTTTTGAAATAGATCCATTAACTCATTTTGTTTAGTTCCCCATCTCTGGCAAGAGAAATCTACTTGGCAAACTCCCCATATCTGTATTTGATAACAGGCCAATAATATGATGTAAAGTAAAATAACTATAGTGGTGCATGAGTAGTATGCTCATTTATTTAAAACATTGGCATACATAATTTTACAAGTTAAATGTTTTCTTGTGTGTCCAGACCAAAGCAAAGGAGCAAAACCAAAACAAAATAAAATAAAACAAACATTTAAAAACAACCCTAGCCTTCCCTTCTTGGCTTTTCCCTGAATACCAGTGGCAGTTGCAGCTGCAGACAAAGGTATATTATCAGGTCCTTCAGAAGAGGTATAAGTCAGCGCTTTCTAGGGATTGGTCACAGGACAGTCTGTCATGGCAACTTCCATGTGGAGTCACCCCACAGGAAAGGGTGTTTTTTCACATAGCTATTTTGACTAGGCCACAGAGATGTTCTTATCTTCAATATAATTCTCTAACCCTGCACCTGTGATCTTGGCTCTTTTTTTTTTTTTTTTTTTCTAAACAGAATACCAAGTTCTACAGATGATGATGGAGCATTTTTTTAATGTCCATTTTTAATGGTTAAGCCATTAAGCCAGGAATTTGATTGACAAAGGGCAACACCTATAAAAAGAAATTGGGACCAGGCCTGGATTTAGGTACAACAATTTGCTTACTTTTTACTTTAAGGCTTGATGTCTTTATACCTTATCTCTTCAAATTCAGTTTGTAAGAAAGTATGTGATTAATTAGTTATACTAAGATATAAATAGTTGATCAAGTGTTATCCCTTTAAGGAAAACAGGTATTTTTAAAAAAGATTTTCCATCTCATATTTATTATCAGCAGGTTAATAGAGAACATTTTTTAATGATCAGTTACATGTGAACACCAAGAATTTGTTTTTTTAAGCATAACACAATTTCGGGAGATGGTGATATCATCAGCATGATTCATCCAAATTTAAAAAATGGCAATATTTAAAATCATGCAAATTATTTGACCATTTTATAAAGCTTATTTTTAGACTTCTAGGAATTTTTCAAGTGTAAAAAGACATCTTAAAAAATGTGTGATAGAATTAAACTACAAAAGCTACTTTGAAAGAGTAGGGAGCTATTTTTTTAAATTTGGTTTTAAGATTGTATTTTAACTTTGTTTAAAAAAATACAGTGGGGAGTGTATTGAGGGATATGAAGAAAAAGGAGCTTCCAGTTGATGGATTCAACATGTCGGAACATACTTAAGTAATGTAAAAAAAAATCTTCAGGAGAAAGAATATATTATAAATAAAAGTCTTTCAGCAAGATGAAGAGATGAACAATTTTTGCATCAAATGCTCCCACAGGAGAGAGGGCTTCCTGAAGAATGCTTGTTTATAGCCTCCTCAGGAAGACAGAGTTGGCTACCTCCAGTGATTTATCTTTCACTAAGCAATACTTTTCTAAAAGCTCCTATACTCTATCATTTAGATACTCAATTTTTAGAATGTGCTCCACATCTACTACTTCATCTGCTGTTTTTTAAGTCTTGAGAGCCTCAGCAGAATTGTGTTTCTATTATTTTTTAATTGATTGAACTAGCCTGTGCTCTTCAAGGCATTGTCATGTTTTTTAAATACTAGAGTTAAATCTCTTTCAAACTTTTGAGCACCCATTTTTATCAAATCCACAAATGAACATGACTTTGACATTTGGATGATAAACATCAGTTTGATGGATAACCTCCATTAGTACATCACCATTATCAGCTAAAAACATGAACACAGGAATATTGTGTTGATGGAGTTTCTCCCATAAATTTTTATATTCTCTCTTTAGCATAACCTTGATTTCTTTCACAATATGTTTACATTTTACTTTTGGTAAAGCTTGTTCAACAAGGAAACTATGTGGTACCATTCTACCATAAAAGCGTGCTTCTATGGTAAAAACAGGATCAACTTTAATAGCACAGTATGTTTCATTTAGTTGCAGTAACTTTTTTTAGATGTCTGTCTGTAACCAGTTTACAGTTGTCAAGAATTGGACATGTTAGGCATTTTCCCTTTGTAGGAATATCTACTTAGCGTCATATCAAAGTCCCTGATTATCTGAAGTTCAGCAGCTCCTCTTTTGATGAAACCACAGGTAATTTCTGTTACTTTTGTAGGGTATTTGTGGTAAACTGAACTTCTCTGAAATCCTGGAATCATTTTTACATGTCCAGACTTTTTCTAGGTCATCTAGTCTTCCTAAAGGGACTCTGAGTTCTTCTGTCCTTAATTTTGTCCTAGAACATTGACATAGGTAGCAAAATAACCAGAGATGAGGGGCTTATATATGGAGACCTCAGTGACCTTGGTCTGCCCTATCTTCCTCTTCAGGGTGACTGTGTACTCGGCCAGCACTGCCTCTTCCACCAGAACATACATGCTGGAACTAGCTACAGTGTCTACTCTTGCCATCATCTCCTGGTCCAAAGATAGGACCCTCATGCTCTTCCCAACCACAAAAAGAAGACATTCATGAGCTTTCAAAGTGTGAGGTTTGTGTGCTCACTGTGAAGAAGGCCCCAGAAACTGGTAGTTTAACAAACAATAGAATTTTAAATCAGAGAAATACACCTTTAATTTGAGACTAATTGGAAACTAGATGACAGAATGGGAGAACAGCATTTTAGACAAAAGGAAAATGGAATGAGATGAGACCTGAGACATATAAGATTTTAGAATTTGAGGACAAGAGTGGTGAATTTAAAGAATCAGCATCCCAGCCAACAAGGAACAGAGGGACTGAAGGTTATCATGGAGACTGGAAGACGAACAGGGCCCAGGGTTGCTGTGGGCTCTCTCATTGCTATGTCCCTGCCACTGACTCTCAGCCCCTCAACTCTAGCCTGTCCATCACCCTCTGCCAATGGAAAGTAGAAAGGGTTGTTAAGAAATTGTTAGGTACAGCTACCAAAAGCCTGGGAAGACCCAGACAGAACCACGGACAGGACAAGCAATGCATCTTTAAGATTTAAGAAGAAGAATACATGAATTTTGAAGGATAGGCAATGCATGGTTAAAGAACAGAATAAAGACCCCATGTGAGGTCAATAAAAGGTACTCTGAGGCCCAGGTGTGTGTGTGTGTGTGTGTGTGTGTGTGTGTGTGTGTGTGTGTGTGTGTGTATGTGTTGATAATAAGCTTGTTGATTTTGGTAATGGGGCAAGTTGGAAGCATAGGGGACCATGGAGATTCATATCATTTTTCTGCTTGTCTAACTTGACAGACTGATTGATTTAAATGTGACATTCATCTCCAGTGGACCAGATGGATGATAGGGAAAACCAAAATGAAAAAAGTAATTAAGCTCCAATTTTCTGCCCCATGGCCTGATCACCTGAGTGTCAGGATGAAAATATGTCTTTAGATGTTATTAGCCTTATAAATTTTGGGCATTTAGATGGTCAGATTTGGTATCCCCATTTCATAGGTGATTAAAGTGAAATAAGCATTTCTGTTTCAGATTGAGGAAACTTGGAAGCTGAACTAAGATTAGACTTCAGTATTCTAAAATCCAAGCTTAGACTTCTTCAAGTTGATAAACAAAATGACAACAAAAAAATACATTAAAACATGTATTTATAAATTTAGTGTAAATACAAAGAACTCAGAACCATCTAGTGATATCCAAATAAATATAAGCTACATAAAATAAATGTATAAACAAATATCCTATGCACATGTTCACAGAAAACAAGGGCCTTAGAAACACTGTTGTGTGTTTATTTCACCAGAAATCCATCCATTATCATTCTTTTCCTGCCTCTGAACATTTCATAAATCTATTGAAATAAACATACTGGAAGAAAAAAAATCCCATCACCAATGCCCATCATGAGTCTTGCCAAATGCATCATCTAATATTGGCTGTTACATTACAGTACAATCCAACGAGTAGAAACATGTTTCAAAAACAGTTTGGCAGTAAGCAATCAATATTCACTTGTTGGATCTTAATGTGTTTTTGTAAATGATTGTAAATAGAACAACTCACTGCAGGGATTTTTTTCTGTAAGTTTATGGATAAAAAATGGCAATTAGTTAACAAGGACTCCTTATTCTTACACAAGTAAAAATCTGGGTTTTACAGCCAGGAAAAAAATTATTTCTTGCTTTTAAAGTTCCTTTCTAGATTTCACAATTTCTATGGCTATTTTTGTTATAAAAATGATAAAAAAAATGTGTGAAGATAAATAGACTTTTCAATTTGGCAAAGACAGAAAATGTGAAGGATTACAATATTTCATCTCCTTATGAAATCTATTAAAAAAAACCCAAGAATAGACTTGAGTAAATTATAAAGGACTTTTGAGCTTTTCCAATTTCTGAGGCAGAAAGTACCTTGGGTGGCCTGCATGCTTCATACTGATGTGATGCATGGGGTGAAAAGAATTTCTTTTTTATTCCTGGCACACCTCGTATTGTAATAATAATTTATAAAGCAAATAAATAAGAAGTTCAAAAGTTTCATTTAAGTAGATCATTTCTTTTCACTGTATTTACATGCTTTCTTTCTTGCCCTTGCCCATATGTACACATATTCTTTCAATCACTCAAGAAATATTTGCTGAGCACCTGCGTGTGCCTGCTATTGCCATTGCCGCTGCTCCAGGCTTCAGGGTACCCCAGTGAACAAGGCGGGAAAAGGGCTAGGTGCCTGTACTTGTGCATCTTACATTCTTGTATAATTTCAATAGACAATCAAATAAATAAAATAAAGAAAAATATCAGAAAACAAGTGTTATGCTGAGAATTAAAATATGGCATAATACATATATATATGTAATGATAGCATAAATTTAAGTCAGAGTTCAGCTTTTTTGCTGTAACATTGTCCAATAAACTCTTTTGCCCACAGCTACATAATTTCCCCCATTGTAACCAACGAGTAGAATTTAATTTATCTGTGCAAGGCTATCTATTGAGAAATAACTATATGCTCAGCTCCAACATCAATGCTTTCAACATGGTAGATGCTTTGTAAATATTTGTTAATATTACGAACAAAGCACATAAGAGTTGCTCAGGATACGTGTTGAATGAATGAGGCGCAGAGGCCTGAAAGGAACTCATACTTACAGTTGCTGGTGTCTTTTTCAATGGAGGTCCAGGAGTAGTTGAAGCCTTGGGGAGTCACATTGGAATTGCTAGCTGTAAGACAAAATTTCCAGAATCCAACCTTTTCATAAAGCTGTAATTTAACTTTGCTTTGATGTGCTGAATTTTTGATCTATGTGACTTTAGGGAAATCTGAAAATTGAAATATGCTTCCCTACACAGGAATGCTAGCTGGCATATTGCATGAAAGTTCTACAGCTTATGTTTAATGCCAACTAGTCATAATTTGCTTTCTTTTTCTGTTCTTGTAACCAACTCAGATCACTGGGAGTACTGTTGAGACTAGTTCAATATACCTTAGAATCCCATGACAAATAAAAGGTACATGACAAATTAGTTTAATAACAAATCACCAACCCTTATTTTTAAGATTATAGTGATTGTCATAACAACATGTAGTAACCAGATTACTAATTACAACAAGTAACTCAAACCCGAAATATCAACATCAGATGAGAAAATAGAGCCTTTTGCCCAAACCTCAACATTATCATGGTCTGTAATAAAAATTGTGAACCTGTCGCCTGTTTTGAATCATATCAGGAAAGCCTTGCTATACTCACTCTGAGGCGTGCTGTTTGCAGTCAGTGTACTCACATCTCCAGGGGTCATTGAAGACGTAGCTGGATATCCTATTTTGAAAATAAAGTTTCCAAATTGTCATAGCTATTTACATTCACATGTTTAACTCTGTCACTGTGATTAACAACGGTGGCATGCAGAGCATGGAATATTAGAGCTGGAAAGAATCTGAGTGAATATAGTATTCACTTCATTTTATAAGTTATGAAATTGAGGCCAAAAGGTACATGCTTATGGTTATATACCGAATATTCAACATCATTTATTTTATTCTAACCTAGTTCTCCTAACTAATGCCAAATGTGTTACATTCATACCTTCACAATATATTGTTACAGTGTCTACTATGTGCCAGACTCTATTCTACATGCAAATAACAATAAAGACAAGGTCCTCACCCTCATGGAACTTACTTACAGCGAATTTTCACAATTGTATATAATATTTTAACATACTAAATATGCTTTTGTGTTTACTTCAATTTCTAGCTTTCAGAGTCATCTCTATCTTTATAATCCTTCATTTTTCATTCTCCTCTACCCTCCCTTCCCCCTAAAATGAAAGACTAGTTCATATTCATTTGAAAATATCTCTGAGGATAAAGCAAATTAAAGAAGAAAAATACCTAACCACACTCAATTGAAAACGTGTTGTTTCTTGGAAAGACAAATTTTCAATATATTTTATTTATGTGTATTTCTCTTTTGTTCCAAAACATATTTTAGGTGACTTACATAAATATGTAGTGAAAGAAGCTAAAAGAAGTGCAGAGAAAGGAAAAATAAGGGCAAGGAAAATATAGTTATAAAAGGTATGTTGAGTCCCCTTGAAACCTGAGTGGAGAGAGTACACAAAATGCATTTCTTGATGTCATGGGCTTTTGGTAGCTATATGCCCAACATTTGGTCAGAACTTTCTAGTAACAATGCTAAGAAATAAAGAATATATGTTATGCCATTGATGGACATCATAAGATCAAAAATAGTCAATTTTCAAGAGAAAATACAGTTATTTCTTTTATTATGATTAAAAACAAATTTCTCTTTTAATATCTGTGAAGATTTGAAAAGGTTACACAAAAACATCTCTTAGACTCATAATGCATTTTTGAGTACAGATACATTTATTAAAAGACACACACAAAAACCAAAAAAAACCCCAAATTTCTCCCCAGGCTTTATAAAAAGAATACTGTATAACGTATACAATATTCTCAACAATATCCTTACATTCTGACAGCCAGCATGCTCATTCACTCTCTGGCTTTAGATAGGAGTGAATTGCACCCCAGCTTCCCAGGTACCTCAATTCTGGGTAAGGGTATGCCTTACATAGAAAACCTGGGTAATCAGATCTCTAAAAAAAAATATGTAGGATAAATAAATAAATTGGCATTGTGGTTTCTGCATCGATAAGCAGTTCACCTATAGAGATGATCAACTGCAATCGTTTTGCAACGCAGCCTACCAAGGAACATCAAAGACATACTCCCCCCCCCCCCGCTCCCTGGACGGTCACATGTGGAGAGATGTGTCAGAAGCTGCCTCAGGTCATGCTGTCCGAGGAACTAAAATGGGCACCCAGCATGAG
Organism: Miniopterus natalensis; assembly: GCF_054644295.1. Taxonomy (NCBI): domain Eukaryota; kingdom Metazoa; phylum Chordata; class Mammalia; order Chiroptera; family Miniopteridae; genus Miniopterus; species Miniopterus natalensis. The sequence continues at coordinate 36,163,368 of NC_142086.1, read as the reverse complement.
GATGGGCAGAAAAAATGTTGTAAACACCAGCTATGAATAGCTTTACTAATCCAACAAATACAGAGTGCATAACGTGTGCTGGAACAGGGATGAAGTGAAGAGAAAGAGAAATTTTGCCTCTGCCCTCATCAAACACAGTTTGGTGAGAATAATGGTCAGTGTGGGAAACCCCTGGCTGATCACCGAGCCAGCCCCTTCTTTCTGGCGTAGACACAGTGAAGCACAATTCCTAGTCCCCTGTGTGGTTAGGTGTGGCCATGTATTGAGTCCTAGGCATGGATTGTGAGTGGGAGCGGTGATTGCTATGTCAAGGACTGACCTATAAAGCCTCCCACAGATGAGCCCCCATGTACTATCTTTCCTCGTGTACTATCCAGATCTTATGATGCAGGGAGACTTAGAAGACGTAACTGAAAGGTGACAGAGCTGCCCGCAGCCTGGGTTCTTGAATGACTGTGGAACAGAGCACCCAGACACACGCTTGGCCCTTCATTGGCTCTTTTCTTAATGATAAAGGGACTTATACTATATCAAGTATAAATGAACACAATACAATTTTGGAATTTGTTCTTACTGCAGTTTGTTTCCCTTCCCTTGCAAACAGTAGAAGCCTAATGGCAGTTCAAGGTGATAGCGCCGCTTGTGGTAGAGAATGGTTCTGTGGGGTTCCGAGGAGGGAAACATAACCAAGAAGAGGGACCTCGAGGAAGGCTTTTGGGGAGTAGTGACATAGCAACCAGGCCTGAGGGATCAATGAGTAAGACAAGCTGGGGGTTGGGGGAAGAAAAAGGAGAGGCGAGAAGAAGGTTCTGTGCAGCATGAACAAAAAGGCAGGAGAGAACTGAAGTCAGTTCAAAAGGTTGGAGGCACTTTGTGCACAGTAAAGAGATGTGGATGGAGCCCTGGCCGGTGTGGCTCAGCTGGCTGAGCTTAGTACCTCTGCACCCAAAGGTCTAAGGTTCAATCCTCGGTCTGGGCACATACCCAGGTTGCAGATTTGATCCCTGCACGGGGCACATGTGGGAGACAACCAATCAATGTTTTTCTCTCAAGTCGATGTTTTTCTCTCTCCCTCCAGAATAAATAAATAAAATAATAAGATTATTATTTTTTTTTTAAAAAAAGAGATGTGGATGGAGACGTAAGAGAAGCTATATCCCAAAGGCCCGATGGAAGAAATGACATTCAACTGAATCTTACAAGATGCTCTAACCTAATGGTAAGTCCGTGGTGGCTTGAACTGTACAGTGAAGGCTGCTGAGACAATGAGAAATGGACAGGTTTAAAATGTGGGCTCACCAGGGTGTGGTAAATAATTGGATATAAAAAATAAAGAAGAGAGAGATAACTAAGAAGAGAGAGCTATCGCAATAACTCCCAGATTTCTGTCTTGGGCAGCTCTTTGGGTCATGCTATTGTCAACTGAGAAAATAAACAGAGAAGAAGCAGTTTTAGAAGTGGCCAGAGTCACAAAGATGAATTTAATTTGGGGCAGATTTATCTTGAGTACGTATGAGACATTGAAACCCAGCAGAAGGTAGACTATGTGAGTCTGAATCTTAGCTGTAAGGCTGAGATACAAATAGATATTGTGAGACACCAGCATGCAGACAATAATTGAAGTAGCTGTGAGTCCCAGGGAGGGTGGGTCTGGAGAGAAAAGTGGGCTTAAGAGGGAATATGAAGGGTCCTTTGATATAATGGATCGGCAGAAGAAAGAAGATGGAAACGAAGGAGCCAGAGAGGCAGGGACAGAGTACATGGTGATGGAGAAGCCAGGATGATTGAAGGTTTCCAGAAGCAGAGAAAGCCAGGACAACTCAGCAAGTATTTGTTAGCTAACATTGGGCACCAGTTGCTGGGTCAGTGGTGTCAAACACAGCCAAGAGGACAGATTTCCATACAGATCTCAACTGCTAGGAAGCCATTGCATTTGGTCCACCAACCTGTGGACAGAGTCTAGGAGACAGATTTGCAAAGCACTTGAAGATTTGCAAAAGCATTGTAGCTTATCTATTAAAAGCTTGAACTCCAGAGCAAGACTCCATGGGTTGAATCCTGGCTTAGTTCTATGTTAGATGTATAATCTTGGGAAAGTCTTATTGATTTCTTTTTGCTTCCTCCAATTCCTTACTTGTAAAATAGTACTTTTCCACTAGGGTGATTGCACAGACTGAGAGTCATTTCTATCAAGTACTTAGAAGAGTGCCTGGCAAGAGGTTAAGTGTTAAAATGTAATATTAGAGCTATAAAATAGGGCATCAACAGTTCAGTTCAGGTGTTGAAACTACAAGCATATCCTACCAACGGGAGACTTGAATCTCCTGATGAGTTTTACAGTTGCCCCATTTCCCGTGGTCTTTCTAGGAGGCTGATTCAAGGTAACTAATCTCCCTTTCCCCAGGCTGACCCAAGTCAAGAACTACATCCCCAAAGGCTTCATCCAAAAGGGGTGATTGGCAGGGGTGAAGAGAGCGGCAGCTTTCTGGGGCATCAGCTTTATGATGGGGAAGTAATTTCTACTGGCAGTCATCTCCTCTTTCATCTCCCTACATCTCCACTGAGCCACCAGTGGTTCAGATCCTTGTGTAGTAATTGTAGCTTCCAGCTCACTGCCTCCCACCACTCATCAAAGAGGAGGTCCAGGCCGTCTCTGTATCAAGAGCAGCTATGCTTCTCCTTTGGTAACCGGTTGGTAATATTTTATGAACTTATGGATCACAGAGTCCATTTGAATTTTATTTCTCTCATTGAGATGGCTTTATCTTTGTTCCTCTGTAGCAATTTCTTCAGCTACCTATTTTTAAAATTTTGTATTGTTTGTATTTTTTAACTTATATCTTTTTTGGATCAAGGGAAGGTAAAAAAAAAATGCATAGAAGAAAGCAATGACTAGCCACAAATAATCATTAGATACTGTGAATTAGTGATAATGCTGTGCTCCTCCTAAGCTTATCTTCCACTGAGAGCCTGCAGTCTCTTACCTCCCCTCCCATGGACCAGCATCACTCACTCATTCATTCACTCACCCCTCTTCCCTCGCCTCCTCTCTACCTCTCACTCTGAGAACTGACCTCCATAGAATTCACCAAGTGACTTAGTAAGCAGAGACAGAAAGGAATTGTTTTAACAGTGGTGATGCAGTACCAGTGGTGATAATAACAACCAAGAAGAACTGGGAAATAATCACCAGAGAACACTGCGTTAATTTGTGAGCTATACTGCTGTTACCTAGAAATCTCAGGCTACGAAGCAATTGCTGGCTACCTTTTAAAATAACTCTTACTTAAAAGCAACATTTTCCCGAGCAAGTCAGATTGCCCACGCTGGGTGGCACTGATTAGTTCCAGATGATTTCATCTGGCAGTGTCCCTGGAGCCCTGAGGAAGTATGATAACTGGACTGGGCATTTCACTTGTATTAAAATGACGGATTCAATGTTCTTTTCTGGAGGTCAGAAAATAATGTGAAAAAAACCCTTGCTTACTGCGGGTTTACTGCAAAAGAAGGAGAATCCCTTCGATTCCATGTAACTCGTTGCTTGCATGTGGAAGGAGGAGCACACGCACGCTGCCTTGGTCTTCACTTACTGTATCTCCTGCCCGGCTTAGATATCAGAGCGGCTCTGTGCTTCCCCTCACAAGCAGGCCTGTGGAGTTTGTGGAGGGCTGAATAGAGCCAATAAGCTTCTGAGAACAAAAGGATCAATGACACCCCATCACTATCCCGAGAAAGCCAAAGGTCGTTTCAGTCTTGATGGTCTCTGGCTGAATTTTGTCTGGATCTTGTCCTGAGGGTCTGAACCAGGTTGCACAGGTTATTGAAAGAGTGATCCCTTTACTATGGGACTTTGTTCATCCTGTAGAAGGCGGAGCTGAAGCCATTTAGAGAGCTATCTCGTTTCCTAGATAAATTAAATCCCACTCACTCTCCTTGGCTTTACCTGGTGGTTTAAGGTTAAGGCCCCTTGGCCTTATTTGGGCTGACCTTTAACAATATCAGCATTGCTACCTCTTGTTACTCAGCGCATACACTGCTATTACTAACCCACGCCTTTGATGTGCTGTGTCCTCTGCCTGAAAACTCTCACCACCTCCCTCTCCTGCCTCAATTCTTCTGCTATTTGTATATCTTTTTTGGAAAAAATGTCTATTCAGGTCCTTTGCCTGCATTTTAACAGGCTGTTTCTTATTTTGCTATTGAGTTAAATGAGTTCCTTATATCTTTTGGATATTAATCCATTATCAGATACATGACTAGCAAGCATTGTCTCCCAACCCATAGACTGCCTTATCGTTTGTCGGTTGTTTTCTTTGCTGTGCAGAAGTATTTTTAGTTTGACATAGTATACTTTTTTATTTTTCCTTTTGTTGCCTGAGGTTTGGTGTCATATCTAAAAAATCTTTGCCCAGCTCAATGTCAAGGAACCTTTTCCCTAAGTTTTCTTCTAGGAGTTTTACAGTTTCAGGTCTTATGTTTAAGTTTTTAATCTATTTTGAGGGTTTTTTTGTGTGTATGGTGTAAGATAAAGGTGCAGTTTCCTTCTTTTGCATGTGAATATCCAGTTTTCCAGGCACCATTTATTGAAGAGACTATCGTTTCCCATTGTGTACTCTTGGCACCCATGCTGAAAATTAGTTGACCATATATGCTAGGGTTTATTACTGGCCTCTTTATTCAATTCCATGAGTCTATGTGTCTTTCTATGCCAGCAGCACACTATTTTGATTACTATAGCTTGGTAGCTTGGTAGTATAGTGAGAAATTAGGAAGTGTGATGCCTCCAACACTGTTCTTCTCAGAGCTCCTGGCCTGTGTGCCCTGGAGGTTGGGACAAAAAGGACCAATGCCTGACTCAAGTTGAAGAGGCTATGTTGGGAGCCATGCTTGGCTAGCAGTGCTAAATGGACATAGAGAAGAGGGATATAATCATACTGAGGGAAAGGAGCACTTTTCCTAAAGAGGAGGTCACGGTGTCTATTTTCCCAGATAAAACTGGAGGCCATGCAAAGAATTCTCAACCCAAGAAGAACACCTAAGAGGAACAAAGAAGCCCCCAAATGAGATTGGCCTCCAGAAACTCAAGGGCTGTAGGAAGGGAAGATGCAGAAAACCAGAGGAGAGGTGTGACCTGCACTAAAGGGACAGCAACCACGGGCCAGTCACAGATTTCTGAGAAATATACCACATGCCCCTGAGGCCAGGATGACCATTCTTATCCTTCCACCCAGAAATCACCTCACCCAGATTACAGATGGCACGACAGGGAAGGTCTTTCCCCACCTATCTCTCCCCTTTTCGCTCTACCTGTGATCCCCCATAATAGGTTCAGGCCAATAGCTAGGAGTGGAGGAGAGGAAGAAGCCAGGAAGTCACAAAGCCATCTCCCACATCTCTCTTGCACCCCCACAGACGGAAAGCCCACAACCTCACACCTAGGCTTCCACAGCTGACTCAGAACAGGCTTGGAAGGGAGGAGGGAGAGAGGACTGGACTGAATTAACTTTTGCAAGTTTTGACATTATATTTGACAAGACTTGTTAATTATTGACAGGGGTCTGGTCTTGTGACTGAAAGGGACCAGAGAGCATTTATTATATGAAAATGGCAAAAAAAAAAAAAAGCAAAGGAGTCGGCCTGAAATGTCTTTTAGAGGCCAGGAAGAAATTATTCACTAGAACTCATTTGGTCAGGGAATGATGGAAAAAAGAAAATTAGTTTTTGCTAACCTATCCAGACCAGCTTATTTATTAACTGACTGCAAAGGTAAAAGTTATTTATAAATTCAGGCTATTACTGCTTGAGTGATCTGATTAATCAAACTCAATTATCCAAGACTTCGCATTATTTCTATGTAAAATTGAACCTGAAAATGTAACTTACTTTCTCAAATAGTAATATTTTCACTTGGCCTTCCACTCCATTAACATAGCATCTATTGGCATAGCCACCTCATTTCCTCAACAAATGTGTAATTGTACTCCATCAATCACAGCACCTACATCAATTACTTCACCTGCAGCATGGAGAGCCTTTAAACCCATACCAACATTAACCAGAGAACTGCACTTAAAAGGGTAAAGGCTAAGTCACAGAAAGACAAGTATCACATGATCTCACTTATATGTGGAACTAATGAACAAAACAAACTGACGAACAAAATAGATCCAGAGACATGGAAGCATGGAACAGACTGGAGAAACTCAGGGGGAAGGCATGGGGTGGGGGGGGGAAAGATTAACCACAGAGCTTATATGCATAGCCCATGAACACAGACAAATAGTGCAGTGAAGGTGTGAGGGTGGGGTGGAGGGGGTCAATGTGGGGGGGGAGGGAAGGGGACATCTGTAATACTTTCAAAAATAAAAAGATAATTTTTTTTAAAAAAGGGTATAGGCTATCAACTACATCTAAACACACTTGAGTCAGTCTCACCAACCCCCGACATTAGGATGAGGTGGATATTGACCAGCAGAAAGGAGACACGTGGTGTGAGATCCTGATCTCTGCACAAGGCCCTGTTTTCGTGTTGGAGGCAGATTGTTTGGGGAAACACATGCTTCTGAATGACTAAAGACAATGTGTATTGCTGGATTACTGGTTTAGAAAGGGTTTGCAGGACTCTCTTGATGGGAGATGATAGAAAGGAGGATGGGGCTCATCACACATCATGTGATGCATTTGTAGACAATAATAATTATGAAATGAAATGAAATGAAAAAAATAGGTCATCTGATAGCTTTTTCCAAGACACATCTTACTTTAAGGGGGTAAACGGAATAAACAAATATCCAAAGTGAACCAGTCATCAAGAAGGCTACCATTGTTGACTTGTGGTGACAAGTATGGGAAAAATAAAAGAAGGCCTTTAACAACCTGCAACATGCGTCCCAGGTGAAATGTGGTGAGAAGGGTGTAATGACCAGTATTTCCCAGAATTCAAGGGAGAGCACTGGAGTTTTGCATGGATTCTGCACATATCTCTGGGCAATAAGAATTATAATAATTTCAGGAGGAGAAGGGGTAACAAGAAGAGGAGGGTCTTTTTCTCTGATTTATTTCCAACTGAGGAAGCTAGCCTCACTCCCGGAGACTGCATTTCTCAGAAAACACTGGTCCAGAGAAGGGAAACATTAATAGAGGTACAGCTGTCATGTCGACATTTTCATAGCAGCTCTGCCAGCTTCACACTGGAAGGGAGTTGTTCAGTGTCTAAAGATATTTATTGAGCACCCATCATGCACTCTCAGAGGCTGTAGGACTCAGTCTCTGAAGTCTGACTGTCTGGGTTCCATCCTGGCTTTTCCACTTTCTGTATGATGTTGGGTAAGTTATTTAACCTCTGTGCCTCAGTATTCATCTGTAAAATGGGATAATAATATTACCTCCATTAGTGTTGTTGGGACGATTAAAGGAGGTAATACATTTACTAGTTTAGAATGGTGCCAGACACAGTAGAGACACTCAAATATTAACAAATACTGTTAATATTATTGCTTGGTACTATTAATATAATCATGGCAGTTGGTAGAACATGTTGGATAATTGCTAGGAAAAGAACTGGAAGGCTTTTGTATGATAGTCTTCTGAGAATCTTTTATTCCCCCCATGTTTAGGCAGACAACCCTGCTGAGTCTCCTGCTGCGGTATTCTCCATTTCTACATATGCCTGTTCTAGCTCAGATCATCATCACTTTAAATTGCTTGCAAACCACATCATTTGGTCTTCTTGCTCCCTGTTCTTGCTGCTACTACTTACTATATACATAGCTTCTGCTTTACTCACATTATTCACTTACTCAAAAAACCACAGTGGCCTGGCTGGTGTGGCTCAGTGGTTGAGCATTGACTCATGAATCAAGAGGTCACCAGTTGAATTCCCAGCCTGGCTCGATCCCCGGTATAGGGCATGCAAGAGGCAACCAATTGATGTTCCTCTCACATCGATGTTTCTATCTCTCTACCCCTTTCTCTTCCTCTCTCTTTAAAATCAATAAAAACACATTAAAAAAAAAAAAGCCACAGTGGCCGTGTGGTGACGTTCAGATCACAGTCCAAGTCCATGGTTCTCTAACTTAAGTCTATCCTCACGGAGTTCCGCTTCACCTGAGCAACCTTACAGCCACTCCCCTGCAAGTACTGCCAGCATTCGTTCTGTTTGTCTTCTTTTTTATTTTTAAATATATTTTTATTGATTTCAGAGAGAGGAAGGGAGAGGGAGAGAGAGAGAGAAACATCAATGATGAGAGAGAGTCATTGATCGGCTGCCTCCTGCATGCCCGCTGGGGATTGAGCCCGCAACCCGGGCATGTGCCCTAACCAGAAATAGAACTGCGATCTATTGAATTGTAGGTCGATGCTCAACCACTGAGCCACACCAGCTGGGCCTGCTTGTCTTCTTATGTCCTGCACTCATTTTATTTTGTTTTTGATCAAAACTATTGTCTGAATATTTATCCCTTCTCTTTCTTCCATTTGGGGCTATATTTCCTTCCTGTCCCCACCCCATGCCCCGCGCAGACTTCCCTGATTAAAATCCCCTCACCCTCAGCACTCACTTATTTTTCATACTTTTTGTTTCCTGGATACATATGACAGTGGTGTAATCTGTCAGACAGCAATGGAAGCATCTGGACCCTTAAGGCAGGAGTGACACAACCAGTGAAGGTGTCAGAAGTTGCTGTCACAAACATCACCAGAGTCTTCTTACTGCCTTGCAGACTCTCTCTGGGAATCCTCTCTTAGCTTCAGACCCAATATTTAGACCTACAGCTGATCTTGTCTGCTTCCCCTGTGACTTGTATGCAGCTAATCTCATCCAATGGCATAGTTTCCAGTTTAATCCCCCACCTCTTTCTGACATGCTTGCTCATAAATTAGTAGTTTTGTTGCATCCCCTGGGCAACTGCTTCTTTTAGTCTATATCCCTCCATGTCTGATCCCCCACTTGCCAAGGATCAGGTGTGTTCATCTGGGGAGCTGGCCAATGGCTACTCAAGGTATCCAGGAGCAGAAATATCCAGACTGTGGGGACCAGCTAAGTTTTTAGAGAACTTAATATTAAAATCAATACATCAGGTCTAGGGTTGTGCACAGCCATAAAAAATAGGGAGGTCTGTGGCCTGGTGGGCAGTGTAATGGCAGGCTGGGCAAGCAGGTCCTGATTGGGCATAAGCTCTGTGCAACTGGGACCCTGCCTGTCTTGTTTATCCCCATATCTCAGCATCTCAAAAATTCCTGGCACGCTGTAGGCACTCAATGTTTAATTGTTGTTGAGTAAATCAACTATAGAAGGCACAGGGTGTGCCTCGGAGCAGGAGAAACCCCTGAGCTATGCCAGCATTGGCCCACCCTGGATTCGTCAGGTGTCTCTGATTGTTCCACGTGGGCTTGTTTCATCTCGCCACTTAGTTTGTCAGCCTCACGTCTTTTCTGAGGATAGAAAATGCAGCAAACACCAATTAGTTCAGGTTGGATTGAGCTGGATTTCTCTGGGAACTAATGAAGTTTGTTATAAGTTACATGGGTCTCCTCTAGTTAAAGAATATTGCTTCTATTTTTGTCAACATTTGTTTAAAAAAATCCTTTCACTGAGGAAAAATACAAATTGGATGTTTGCAGCAAAATAAGTAGCTTAATAATTATGACTGAATTATGTAGTTCATTACATCTTAGAATTTGGAATGAAACCATAGCCTGTTGAAGTTGGTTCCCATGACATGTTCCATCCTGCTCACTTTCTTTCTTAAAAGAACACACAGAGGTGAATCCTACTAGCTTCTGAGGCAGTCAGTCCTCATTGCCCCCCAGCTGACAAGACAAAATTTGGATTTTCGGTTGTAATTCAGTGGTTAGTCTAAGAAAATAAAATTTTATTTAGATATATTCAGCCATTGATTTAATGTGTTGTTTTTTTACATAAAAATCAGACTGAGAATTGTTCCAAACATAATCTATTGTTACTATCTGGACAGAGGTTGAAATTTTGTAAAGCAAAAAAAAAAAAGCTACTCTTAAATCAGAGCCTGATTTAAAACAGGGTTGCTCAACCTCATTGACATTTTGGACCAGATAATTCTTTGTTATGGAGGTTGTCCTGCCCTACAAAATGTTGTATATTTAGCAGCATCTTGGCCTCTACATATTAGATGCTAGTAATACCCTCCCCCCTTCCCATTGTGCTAATCAAAAATGTCCCTGTGCTATCACATGTCCCCTGGAGGGTGGAGAGCAAAATTACTCTGGTGAGAACCACTGATCTAAAACAGTCCTGCCCTGGCCGGTGTGGCTCAGTTGGTTGAGCGTTTTACCATGTACCAAAAGGTCACTGGTTCGATTCCCGGTCAGGGCACCTAAGATTTTGTATGACAGAAATGTACACTTGAAGCCTAAAATAATAATAATAATAATAATAATAATAATAATAATAAAAAATAAATAAATAAATAAATAAATAAATAAATAATAAAACAGTCCCGAGGGCCAGTGTGGTGGGATCTTATTTTAAGGAGGCCTTTAATTCTTCAGAAATTTTTCAACTATATCACCATAGTGTGGCAGTAGGTCAGCTAGCATTTTCTGTTTTCTAACAAGTATATTTACTTGTGCTCTCCTTCCTTCTCTAATATGAGAGCTATAGTAAGTTATCGACTCCTTAAGGGTAATACTGTCCTTTCCCTTTCCTTGAATTTCTTCACAGAAATAAGAATGGTGCTTGGTCTGATGAAAGCATGTGATGCATGTCAACTAACCCCGTAGAAGATTCAGCTAGAAGAAATTCATTTCTGCTTTCAGTTGGAAGATATAAATGTCATGCTGGCATGATTTTCTTCTCTTTGTTCACTGTTGTATTTCCAGCACCTAGAAGAATCTCTGGTACATACCAACTGCTCAATAAATATGTAATAAATGAATCATGTCATTTCCTCTTTTAAAAATATGTTTAATGGGATCCCTGACCCATTTCCTAAGGGAGAACACTGGAATCCTTAGGCTGAGGTTTAAGGCTCTATTTATTCTGCATTTTCCAATATTCGTCTGTGCTTCTCTGCTACACAATCCCACCCCTCTGACCTAAGCTTAGCTACTAACATTTTCTCAAATTCTCACAGACATCTTTGCCAGTAAACAACTGCTCAGTTTATTCTCTTTGTTTAGAATGTTTATAAAACTCTTAACTGAGTCAAATAATCACAACACATATTTCAAGAATCAGCTTGTTTCATCTCTCTTAGGTAATATCTGAGTCCATAAACTCATGAGGACCTTTCTTTGTCCAAAGCCTAAGACTTACTGGTCTGTAATTCTCCCTGTGCATTTTAGTTCTATAAGATGCAGCATCTGCCACCTTGTGATTTTGAATAATCATTTTCATGTGTGCACATCATTTCTCTCCAAGTACACTGCAATCTTTTTGAAAGCAGGAACAAATTATCACTTTTTAACACCATAGAGTCTATTAAATGATATCTACATCATGAAGGCACATTATTCTCATTAATTCTTTTATTCATTCATTTATTCAACTGGTAGTTTTTATTGGCCCACTCTGTACTGGGCATGTGCTAGGAGGCAAAACAAATACGCTCCCTGTTTTCATGAAGTGTTTAGACCAGTTGGAGAAAACATGGTATTTAATGTGGTAAGAACGAGATTTAGAGTCAGAAGATTTTGGTGTGAATACTAACTTGGTCACTTACTAGTCATGTGATCATTTACATGCTCAGCATCTCAGTGTCCCCATCTGGAAAATGGGAATGATAATGCTTGTTCTGTCTACCTGTCATAATAAAGAAGATCCAACCACATTGCATTTTATGTGCAAACATTTTCTAAGTGACTGACTATGGTGGTTTTAATTTGTTCACAAATTTTTTGATACGCTCCCTTTCAAGAAGTGGAGCTTAATTTTCCTCTTCTTGAATATGAGCTGGACATAGTGATTTGCTTCTAACAACATAAAATAAAGCAAAAGAAACGGTGTACAAATGTGGAGGCGAGATCATAAAAAGGCAGTGTGGCTTTTGTCTTGGTCACCCTATTTCTTCAATTACTTGGTCTGGAGGAAGCCAGCCGCTGCCTTATAAGCAGCCCCATGCGGTGAGGAACTAGGGCCTCCTGCCATCATGCTCATGCTTAGAAGCAGAATCTCCAGCTCCAGTCAAGCCTTCAGGTAAATGAAGCCCCAGCCACCAGCTTGACTACATCCTCGTGAGAGACCATGAGCCATTCCATCCAGCTTAGATGACTTTAGATTTCTGACCCTTAGAACCATTTATAAATTGCTAAATTTTGGGGTAATTTGTTATGAAGCAATAGGTAAATAATCCATAGAGTACTACAAAGATTCAAGGTATTATTTTTTAATATGCTAATATTTGTTAAATGAAGAATATCACAATCTCCTATCGTTTGTTGCTGAATGATGAATTAGAAGTGAAAGAAAAAGAAGCTTTAAAAAGGAAATGACAAAACCTTAAGAACTAGAAAAAAATCACATGAATATAAAGTCTCTAATGGGAGATTTGAAGGCATTGCTCAGTCTTCCACATGCTTTATTTCCTGAGTGGTGTCAAGTTGTGGCAGTGACTGAAGGAATTGTTCATCCCTGCTTCTGTTTTATTCCATTTTCAGTTCTCATTTTGAGCTAAAATTAATAGTTTTAATTAAATAAGAATGAAAACTTTATTTCTTCTTTTCATAGAATATGCTTCTTTTTTTTTTTTTTTTTTTTTTTTTTGGTATTAGAGAAAGTAACCATGGTTCTTTGTTAAATACAAAGGACATGGACATGGAAATTTACATTTTGTTTGCATCAATGCCAACTTCTGAAATTCAATATTATCTCTCTGCTGTAGAAACACTGACCCAGCCTGACTTCCATTATTAGTAATGCCCCTGTGAAGCTAATGCCCCTCAGCAGTCAACTTGGTCAAAATTAATTGGAACCAGAACAAATTTAAGTGTAAAACTTTATCTACCTACCTCTGGTCCATTTACAACCAACTTCTTAAACACCCCACTGAGAAGACAGCTTTGGAGGAAGACTATCAGTTTATTAACCTATTTAATAATAACTACAAAATTTAATTTCCCACTGAATATTTATTGACCCTGATTTTTCCAAGGCTTTAAGTGAAGGGCTTTGGAAGTTGAGCAAACTCTTGGAAACCATGAGAATAGTACTTAATATGTTTATCTAAAATGGCATAGATTAGAAAAGGTCATAGATGACACAAATTTTTTGAAACTTTTTTCTTTATCAATATGCTTCATTAAAGGATTAATAGCTCATGGAAGTTAAAACAGTGTGAAGCCATTCTTACTTGTGGAAGATACGCTGTTGGCTGGAGAAGGCTGGGTGCCAAGGGTAGACTCAGTAACGATGGGTGCAGGATCTGTTGGAGGGCTTACCGAGCCTGAAAGGATGAAGCAGACACGTATAATAAATAAAAGTGTTGTAACAGAATGATAAAGTATTGACTTAATCTCTCCACCAACACTTTGCTTATTGATTTAACAAATCATTACTGTTACAGCCAAGGCAGTGGATGTAATGGTGAATGACAAAGACCCGGGACCGTCTTTAAGGAGCACACAGCCTAGATTATAGGTGGGTGGCCAGGCAGTGGGTTGAGTGCTGTGACAGTGGAAGTGCAGGGCCATGGGAATGCAAAGGGGGGGCACCAACCAAGATTGGGAGGTCCAGGAAAGCGTTCTGTAGAAAGTAACATTTGACTAAGACCTGGTAAAACAATTATAGCAGTGGCTAATATTTTGAAGTGTTTGAAAAGTAACCACACAGTTTACAAATCTTTATACCCACAAACATTGTTTTATCAGCGAGAGTAGAAATAATAACTATCAGATTGGATGTAACACCAATGAACCTAAGATTGATGGTATTATTATGCTCTTTCTAAAATGTCTATTTTTAAAATTTTATTTGGCTTCACTTTAAAAAAAAAAATAAATCTTTATTGATTTCAGAGAGAGGAAAGGAGAGGGAGAGAGAGACATAGAAACATCAATGACGAGAAAATCATTGATAGAGCCCGTAACCCAGGCATGTGCTTTGACTGGGAATCGAACCCCGATCTCCTGGATCCTAGGTCGACGCTCAACCACTGAGCCACACCCGGCTGGGCTGGCTTCACTTTTTTATGGGTGTGTAGGAGGGGGCTAGGAATGAAAGAGAGGCTGGGATATGTTATTTGACTTATTATATATCCATGTTAATTCCTTAAAGCCTCCATTATTTTATTATAAAATATTCTTATTAGCAATATAAAACAATTTACAAATGCCAAAAAAATCTACTGACCTTAGAAACAAGTGGGTTAAATATGGGTAAGTGATTTTGATGCTAGGGGATTTTGTGATTTCTAGATAAAATAGCATTGGGTACAGTGTCACATATCTGACGTCAGTTATCTGGATACTTAATTACAAATTATAGCATTGGTTCTATTCTGTAATTTACTTTAAGGGAAAAATATATTATTTAAGTTATGTCACTTGATATCACATAGCATATTGGAAAGAATTTCTTATTGTAATCTAGATGCATCTATGTTTTATTCCTATTGGTAGTCATGTTGTTGTTGCTGTCAGCTGTAGGTGGCACTCACAGCTGGCTGACTTGCTATCATACACATGAGTCCTTGTTATTAATCTCTGCGGAGCTGGGAGAGGGTTGTTATACCGAAGTAAGTTGGCAGAATGACTGTCTTCTTTCCCCCAATGCCATCTCAAACAGGACGGACCTCTTAGAGTGATATGCATATCTAATCATGATTTGGCCCCTCTTACATCCTCAACTTCATTTCCTGATGCTGACTACCATCTTTTACATTTCTCTCAGGTCACACTCTCCGTCCAACAGGTGATAGTTCAACCCAGTTTCTCAAACACAATATGCTCTCTATGACCACTCGATCTGTGTGCATGCGGTTTCTAACACTTTGCCCCCTCACATCTCCTGGGATGCATTTCCTCAGACTTAAAGAAGTCTAAGGATCTTTATGATGTGTTTGGAGTTTACCTTGCAAAGGCCTTATTACTCATCGGCATGCCATTCAAGAGAAGTAATTGTATTGTTCCTCACTTGGTATTTTTGTATTCTATGCAGGTGGATGATGATTGAATACCTACAAATTTCCTCTTAACATTGGAAGAAAGAAGACCAGCTTTAAGTACAGAGCTGACTACTAGTGCATCATAAGCATGCTCTTCCAAAGAAATAGCCTTAATCATCTGGAGCATGGACCTGCAAAAATAATGCCAGGTATTTTTCTTTGTAGATTGTTTAGAACAGAGTTTGGCAAACTATGGCCCACAGGTCAAATCCCCCTCATTGCCTATGTTTGTAGGTAAAGTTTTGTTGGAACACAGCCAGTCCCATTTGTTTATGTATTGTCTGTATAAGAAAGTCTCTTGTCTCTGAGTGCTAAAGCAGGGAAGTTCTGGGAATATTACAGAGCACAAAAGAGAGTTAGTGGGAGGAGAGCAGTTTTTGTTGCTCTTAGTTCTCAGAGAAGAGTAACAATGAGTTACAAAGAGTAGCAAAAGGCTACAAAATAAAAGCGTCTGAGATGATCCCTTCCCCACCTACCCCAAATCTCCCAGGAACTCTTCACCCTCTGACAAAAGTGATGTATAGCTTTCAACATGAAACTTGAGGCCAAAAAATATCCTTCTGGTTGAAGACTGGCCTGCAAAGTCGAAACTCTGCTTCAGTCAAAACAAAACTCAGGGAGTGAAAAAAGAAGCGGCTAAAGCCTAACAGGGAAAAAAATATTTTCCAAAGCTCATATGCAGAATTTAGCAAAAACATGTCAGGCAGCTTGCAGACTGTTACATTTACTACAACTCCATTCACTCCCGAGTGTGTCCACTCTGCAGCAGGCCCGTGGGGGCTCTCAGGACAAGCAGTGACCCTGTGTCTGCCCCATAGGGCAGCCGAGTCAGTTTTAGGGCTTCCTGGGCATGAACTCCAGCCCAGGCGAGGTCCTTGCTTCTCAAAATGCAGTCCATAGCTTCTCTTAGAAACTTAATAGAAATGCAGACTCTCAGGCCCTCCCTCACCCCCTTGACTTACTGAATCAGAATCTGCATTTTAACAAGATCTTTGCGTGATTTGTATTTTATTAAAGTCCTTTTTTGATACTCTCAGGATCTTCAGGATGTACTGGGTACATCCTGAAGCAGTATTTGTCTGGCACATTCCACCCCAATATCCAATGATCCTCCTGTCCCATTATTGATATATCCCTTTTAAATTCTCTCTCCACATTCCAAAAAACACATACACACTCACACACACACTCACACAGCTCATTAACCCTTAACTCTCTATCCCAAAGGTCTTGACCTTAACAGTTACAGTTGGCAATCCCTTTAATAAACAAGTCTCTGTCAAGGCTGATGACAGCCAGGATATTACCCTCACCAGGGGGTATTCACACTCAACTTTTAAATGAAGACAAAACAAAACATCCCCTCCACCTCAACAACACAAAGCATGCTTTGTATGTGCCAGAAAATGAACTCTGCGGTGCTACAATTTCAGACATTCTGATAGGGTAGGCCAGCAGGACAGAATATTTTTGGAGAAAGCTTTTTAAAAGAATTTACTGTTGAATCGCAGGAATCCGCAGGCCCTGGTACTCAAA
This sequence comes from Miniopterus natalensis, assembly GCF_054644295.1. Classification (NCBI taxonomy): domain Eukaryota; kingdom Metazoa; phylum Chordata; class Mammalia; order Chiroptera; family Miniopteridae; genus Miniopterus; species Miniopterus natalensis. The sequence continues at coordinate 36,146,695 of NC_142086.1, read as the reverse complement.
ATAGCTGCCTGATGAGCTGCCGATTGTCCTCACCCTGACCCTTTTCCCTTTCTGAATTTTCTAGAGTAAGAATCACTGAGCATTTGAACTTCCTGGGAGACCGGGGTAGGTGGGGAAGGGAGCACCTCAGATGCTGTTATCTTGCAGCCTTTGAACATTGTTACACTTTTCTGGGAACAAAAGGTAGCAAAACTGCTTTCCTGTCACCAACTCTCTCTTCTGCTCTGTAATATTCCCAGGATTTCTCTGCTTTAGCACTCAGAGACAACACATCTTTCTTCTATATTTTCATCTCAGTATCTGTCAATAATAGTAGCTTGATAAGGCAATGCTCCTTGGACAAGTCACCAGAAGTTAACTCCAGTGTTTATACAGCATCCAATGGTGCCACCACAGGCAGAGAAAGCATGTTTGGAAGTGTTTAAGAACTATAGCAAATAGGAAAATATGATGTAGCGATGACATTTCTTTACAGAGTCTCAACTGCATTTTCTAAATCATTCATAAAGGTGTATGTCAGATTGCGACCAGAACACAAGCTATAATTTTGGGAAACTGGGCTCTTCAAGATTTATTGTCTTTCATATTTTATCGCAAAGGATAAAAACTCATTACAAAAATTTAAAAATAACCATCTGCTCAGATCCTAAAATTATACTCGATCCAAAGCTATCTTGTAATGTCGGAATTATCATGTGCTTTGGGTGTCAGAATCAGTGCTCTTCCTTATTACCTTAAAAGTATTCATTATTTTTTAATCTTAAAACTAAAAATAGTTCGAGAGAATGAGAAGACAAGGCACAGACTGGGAGGAAAATATTTGCAAGAGACACATCTGATAAGGGACTATTATCCAAACATACAAAGAACTCTTAAAACTCAACAAGAAAACAAACTATCTGCTTAAAAAATGGGACAAAAACTTTAACAGATACCGCACCAAAGAAGATACACAGATGTCAAATAAGCACATGAAAAGATGCTTCATGTCACATCTCACCAGAGAAATGGAAATTAAAACAATAATGAGATACCACTACACACCTATCAGAATGACCAAAATCCAGAAACTGACACCACCAAGTGCAGGTGAGAGTGTGGAGCAAGAAGAACTCATATCCGTCACTGGTGGGAAGGCAGAAGGGTACAGCTACTTTGGAAGACAGTTTGGTGGTTTCTCACAAAACTAAACATGCTCTTATCATACAATCCAGCAATTGTGTTCTTTGGTATGTAGTAAAGCAGTCTAAAATTCATTCAGTCTTTAAAGAAGACACAAAAATCTGCACACGAATGTTTACAGCAGCTTTATGCATAATTGCCAAACCTTGGAAGCCACCAAGATGCCCTGCAGCAGGTGAATGTGGCACATGCATACAATGGAATATTACTCAGTGCTAAAATCAAAATTTGAGCTATCAAGCCATGAAAAGACCTGGAGGAACCCTAAGTGCATACTACTAAATAAAAGAAGCCAATCTGAAAAGGGTACATACTGTATGATTTTAATATAACATTCCCAAAAGGCAAATCTATGGAGATAGTTAAAAAAGTTCAGTGTTTGCCAGGGGTCGGGTGTGGGGGGACAGGAATAAATTGGGGAAGCACAGAGGATTTTTAGGGCAGTGAAACATTCTGTGTGATACTATAATGATAGGCACATGTCATTAAACATTTGTCCAAATCCATCAAATGTACACCAGGAATTAGCCCCAAAGTAAGCTATGGACTTTGGATAATTATGATGTGTCAATGTAGGTTTCCCAGTTGTACCAAATGCACCATTCTGGTGTGTGATGTTGTTAACGAGGGAGAATATACATGCTTTTGTGTGTGTGTGGGGGGGGTTTGTATGTGGGAAATCTCTATATCCTCCTTTTAATTTTGCTGTGAACCTAAAACTGCTCTAAAAACAAATAAAGTCTTTAAAGAAAACACAAGCACAATTTTAACATCACAAAATACTGGTTTTTAAAACAGTTCCGTCTATGATAGAAATAGGGTTCTCTTTGGAATATGAGGTTGTTTGGTCTTTAGCTCATGTTATTAGGTTCTGCCAAAGCTACTGGCAAACCTATGCGAGAACTTTCACTGTTCCAAGACTGTACTCTAACTATAGTCAGCCTTTAGGAAAGAAGGTGTATTTATTTTTGAAATAATTAGGCAAAGTTGAATATGGATCTTCCATTGTAAACCCATGACCATTTCTGAATAACTAATTCTAAGGTCAGGGTTGGTACTACTGGCCCAGTGTCAGATTGGCACTTGTTTCTGAGTAATGGAGAATGGACTTGCACCGAGCCATCCATACACCTTTGTCCATCCAAGGATCCCAGGAACCAAATGTCTGCATTTGTGACAGGGCCGGAAGGACCCAAGATGCAGATTGTGGCCTTGAAACAAAGAGAAACTCTTTCCTTCATAAATTATTCTGTTTTTTATGAGTATGATATAGACTGTAATACCTCTGAAAATAGGAAAGTAGTAAAGATGTTAATAGTCCTGCAGTTTATTAATGACTTGCAAATCTGTTTAAGTTTTATAGGCATTACTTTACTATTATAAATGCATATTTCACAGTTGTCATTACAAATTTCTATTTTTTTTACAGGCAATCTGTTGCCACAGTGCTTGTCAAAACATTTTTTCACATCTTTTATTGTAGTAAAATCTCCATTATTTGATCGGATTAAACAAATATTGTAATAAGTAGAATGATCCTATATACCAATTTGTAAGTCATAAAAATCTTCTTTGTGCCAGACTTTGTGCTTAAAATCAGGGGTCCTAAAACCATTGAGATATAGTCCCTATCTTCAAAATATTTATATCTCATACATGGTCTACCATTGTGCTATATATATTTGAGTGTTTTTAGTGATTCAGAAAGAATTTTAAGATTTTTTAAAATCCTAAATGATCATTAATATAGTAGTGTTAATTTTCATTATATGGTAGTATAACAAAAATTCCAGTTAATTAAGAGTTATTATTAAAATTATTATCAAGTTATATAAAACTTGAAACAAAATTGCTGTATTCACCCAAAATTCTTGAAACATTCTTGAATCAGCTTTTTACTTGAACTTTTTTCAGTAGTATCCCATTTGTCAGAAAATGTTTGCTACTCTGAAATTTAATAATTTTGAGATATGTAGTGAGAGTTTTCCAAGATTAAAATATCATGGAAATAATGAGTATTCTATTTGTTCCAATTAGAAATGTTCTGAACTTATGGCAGTCTTGGCCACCCCTTGCTGATCTTATTGAACAGAAAACTCACCCAAGGAAAAAGTGATCTTTTGGGATGAGCTATTCCACACTTTATTTCCAGGTGCTGGAGTCTGAGCCACACACCAGATGGTCAGGTTGTTTGATTGGGCTGGTTCATTACCATACACCCTTGTGAAAACAGACTTCACGTTCAAAAATCCACTTGCATCTTTTCTCTCTTCATTAGTAGTGAATATTTCTACAAGACAAATAAGAGCAAGGTTAGTCACTAACATTTCCTGTATGAGCCATACAGTGATGCCGATGCACAGTCTGGACTATGGTAATAGAGAGTCTAAAGGAGTCCAACTGTTGGGGGCAGAGATGTTGATCATATTCTGTTGACTGTGATTGTGAAAGGGAGGAAGCACCTAATAGGAACAGGACCATAGATGTTTAATGATTATTCATGTGACTAACTATAGATGAGAGGTTTTCTTACAGACCCTGGGAAACTGGAGGATGCTCTGCAAGAAGAAAAACAGAGCTATAAAAAGATGAGACACCTTGGGGCCTGGATGGATCCATTGCTCAGAAAAGAAAATGCATTTTGAGAACAGAAAAAGGACAAGATGCACTTTGATTTGGTTGCTGTGTCTGGAGCCTGAACCCCCTCCAGGAGTTTGCCTCAGGGATACTGACCATTCTCAGGTCCCAAGAAATGGGAGAGCTGGGTTTTAACACCAGTGAAAATTAACTACCTTGTTATCAGACTTCAAGATCCTGGAAGGAGACACAGGGACCACAGACCCTGCAGCCATCCTCCTCCTCTTCTTTTCCCCCTTTGCATGTCTCCTTTCTTCTTTATCCCTATTTAATCAGCCAGCGAATAAGGGGAGAGGACAGCAGATTTTATGTGGATAAATCCTGCTGCTCTCTCCCATATTGCCGGCATTATTGGAATAAATGCTCATATACAATTCAGCCTTGTCTCTGCTTAACTGGCTCAAGTGGTGACAGGCAGCCCAGACCCATTGTGTCCAGTTTCACAACTGAAGCTTCTAAGCAGTGAGGGTTTGCTCCAGCAGGCCTGGAATTAACTGGCATTGTTTTGCTCTGGCTGCTGCATGACATTGATTCACGGTCAAGGTGTGAAATATGTTGATTAAGAGTGTTGCTTTGTTTAAATCATGGGTCCCGGGGGGCGGGGAGGGGCGGGGTTGGGGACAGAATGGATGAATTGCTCCCGACCTGGCAAGAACCTGGGAGGGTCTGGAGACACAGCAGGAATATGCCTAAGTGACCAGGAAACTATAATTGACCTCAGCTAGGACTCCATTTGGGGCCCCCCACTTCTGAGGTGTTCTGTGCCATGTCAGTGGTTCTCCCTTCCACAGGTCCCCCTTATGGAGAGAGGACAAAGGAACCCATGCCTGGCCGCACCAGATCCCTTGCTGTAAATGTATGTGTGATGCATGTTCTTACTTTAATGGTATTGCTGCATTGTATCTTTTTCCTGCAATAGAGTGTAGATTTATGACCATTGGCATTTTGGGTCCTTTGAGTCTTCTTTAGAAACAGAACCCTGTTTAACCACCACTGTTAGTACAACCTTTAAATAGTATAGGTAGCAGCAGGAATTTAATGTAAAACCATCTGTCATAATAGGCCATAACTTTCTGAACTCTCACAGCTTCATTACATTAAAGGTTTTAAATGCTAGTTCTGAAGTTATTACTGGCCAAACTCAGAACTAAATGCAGTTGTGTGCTGGTAGAATTCTGACCACACAGTCTGGCCTTCTGGTTAGGAGCATAATTATAACTGCATAGGAACTTCATTTCTCTAATATAATTTTCTCCTTTATCCAAGCTATCCTTGTCCAACCTAATAGTGCTATGACTCACTTGCCTCCTCTCAACCAGATCCTTCTACCTTTGCACATACTGCACGTCCACTCTTTTAATCATTAAGCCCTTAGGACATTAGGTTCTGGTCAGCATCAAACTGTCTCAAGTACGAAGCCTCAGGTCAGTCAACCGTGAGAACAGAGTTTCTACCAAGCTAAAGATAACATCTTGACCTCAGTTATGCTTTAGCCCCAGGCCCATGAAAGTGGAACAACTCTACCAACCACATTTTCATGAAACAAGACGGGACTACTCCATGGCTGACATCAGGACCTGATGCAAGGATCAATTATTCCTTGCTCTAGCTCTGAAGAATCAGTAGAGCCCATGACCCCAACTCCCTTGGCTACCAATGACTAACCATTTCTTCCCCTATAAAATCTATCACCCAGAGGCCACTGGAGAGCCAGGTCTTAGAGTACTGGCTCACCTGTGCCTCTGGGCTTGGCACCAATTCCCTAAATTAACCTTTACTGCACTTTCTTTGCTGTAAACTACCATTCATGTCTTACTGGACTTTGATGCATGTAGGCAAACTAACCCCTTTAGTTGGGTAACAATGGGCACATCAAATCGTGGCATATTTAACAGGAGGTCATATCTATAATGATACTTAACAGATATCAGGATTGCATTCTGTTATTATTGTGGGTGAGCTGTTTTTAAAGCAAACTAATGACAAAACCAATGGTAGTCTCAAAACGAATCAAGTGAATTAACGCAATCATTCATCAGCATAAACTTTTAATTGTATCCATTAAAGCTAATAATGCAGTAAGCACTATATGATTGAGTTACTGTTGAAAATACATTGTGCTTTGAGGGAAAATGACTCAGGAGAAAGGAGAAGGGCTGTTGTCCCAGGCAGGGGATGACTGGGATTGTTCTGACGGAGGGGGTCATGTTTATCACCAATGAAAAATATGGCTTTGTGCAGTCTCACCTGAGTGTTTCAATGTGTGTTCCTACTCCAGGAACGTTTAATCCTTTGGGTGAGCATGTTCCTTGTCACAGAGCCAAATCCTCTACGTGCACTTCCTCCAGTTCCCCCAACTCCCACTCCACCCAGGTCCTTAAAAGAAAATGTACAAATCATTTGTTCACTGACTTACAGCAGTGGTGCTAAGTTAATTGAACTAAATGAAATTATTAATAAATGTATGCTGAATTAAACTTTTTTGCTCTCATATAAGGGATCTGCTTTTACTAACCGGGAAATAGAACATTAGTGTTTATATGTAAGTTGATGAAGCCAACTGTATTCCTCACATTCTGGGAAATGTTACCCCCATTCTCTTGGAGGAGCCAGATGAGCTATCATCAGGAAATGGCATCTGTTTGGCAAGATGATGTTTTTCTTGGAATAAGAATTGTTCTTAAATGCCAAGATAAACTTAGGCAACCACTATTTCTATTGTCCTTTGTTTTCTTTCTTTGCCAAACCCATTTCCATTGAACAATTTCCTTACCTTCTCTTTCACTTTGAGGAAACCTTCTGTCTACAAACCAGGTGAGATTTGCTGTAGGAAATACATTCCTCAGTGAGCAGGTAAATGTTCTCTGAAGGTAAAGGCAGGACACAGGGAGAATTATTTGCAAATTTAGAAGAAACGAATTCCCCTTATATCTCCACCAACCCTCACAGCAAACATTTTCTTCACTTTTAACAAGGCAGTGTTTACATTTAAGAGGTAATGTGAAAATCTGAACTGTAAGTAGACTTTCTCTTTATAAAGATGTTACAAATTAATGGCTAGAATCCAAGACAATACTAACATTGCAAACCCGAATTCTTGGTTTTGAAAAAGGAAAATTACAACTCTAGCCATGCTGAATAAAAAAGAACTAAGTGGAAAAGAAAGGATAGAAAGAAGAAGCTGTAATAAGCAGAGGCCTGAGAAGAATATTGTTAGACTAAATGCTACACTTTGGTTATTTCCCATTCCCCAAATAATGTAAAGTACTATTTGTAGCAGCAACCACTCAAACCCCTTAATATAAATATCTCAATTTGACTTGTAGAGAGTTTTTCTATTCATTTTTCATGTTATTATCTTAATACAATAGGGTAGGTAGGACACACCTTATTATTGCCGCTTGACAGATGGGGAAACCAAGGCAGAGAATGACAGAGTGGCGGAGAATGAGTAGAATGTAGTTGTTGGCACAATTGGAAACAATGTTACCTCAGTCCCAGTGCAAAATATTTCCAGTAAATCACATTGTATTAAAATAAGATAGAAATAGAAGAACAAGTAGTTTATGTTACAAAACTAGAAAGTTTAGAGGTAGGGTTAATTCGTGTTTTATTTTCAACACCTTGTTTGTTCTTTGTAAGATGGTGGTTTCTTCAATAGCTGGTGAAAATATCCAACAAGACATACTGGATCCTCATTATTTTATCTGAGGTACTACAAAATTATAATTCCATTTATAATTACTTGTTTTCTCATCAAGGGATGTGCAGAGTTTTACATATTAACAAGCCCTGTTCTTAATTCTCAAATATTTTCCAGTTGATGAATATACTAGTTAGCTAATAAAGAATAGTTAGCTGTATTTGATACTTGGTGCCAATTTTCCCACAGGCTAGTTCGCCCAAAGAATGTGGGCCTGCAGAGCTGAGAAACCAAATTTAAGCATACTAAGTTACATTTCTCTGGCGAGATCCTCCTGAGGTGCAGTGTAACATCCCTCAGTATGTCACTACAAATATCTCAAGGAAATAATGGGACTTTCAGAGGAAGCTGTCTGTTGCGTATCCAGTTTTCCCACTCATTCAACACTTGACATTGGGGATAAGTGCAGTGCCAAGAAGGTAGATGTGTGAAATCACTTCACTTCCTTCCCTAGAAAATCAGAAGTAAAATCACGTCCCCTAAAATATATTCTTATTAAGTAAAGGAAAAAGGATTCAGTTTATTTAAACCAATAAAACGCCAAAGGTTGGTGATTATCTCCAGGAGGTCCATGAAGAGATGTAAGAGTTATAGGAAATGCCAATACCCTTAACTACCCTTATGATTCATTTCCTCCATGCTCAGTTAACCCACCCAAGGACAATGATAGGCTAATATCAGTAACAAGTGGGGGGGTTCCATTATTTTACAAAGGTACTGTCTCACTGAAAAAAATTCTCTGAAATCAATAAAGATATATTAAAAGAAAAGAAAAAAATTCTCTTGTCCACTTAATAAAAATGTTTGAAAGATTTAACTTTTGTGGATTCTCTGAATTCAGATTTTACGGAATGACTGAAATAGTCTCTACCATCTCCAGATTGTGTCCCAAGATAGTGTTTAGGAATATGGTTCTTGTCCTGAAACTCCTCCCTGTCACTCTAAAATTGAAAAACTGTACACTAAACTAGTTCAAGTTGAAGCCAAACATCTTGGGAAACATCATCATAGATGGTTTTACTGAGCTGTCCTTATTTGGAAACTTCTACTTGGCCCAAATGAGTAAGAGGAAAACATGTTAAATTTAAAAATTAAGAAGTAAATATGCACAAAAGTCTCTGAGCACACATATACAAGCACACACAGAGACGTTCCTCTGCTCTAAAGTAAAATCATTTGCTTGTTGTGTGCCTGTTGCCTCTGTGAGACGAGCCAAATCATTGGTTTCTCCAGCACATTATTCTAAGTCCACCTGGAACACGGGGGAACACGGGAGCAATAGCACAAAGAATTGTTAATAAGTGCCAAAATATATTTGGACAGTTCTGTAGGAGTTCAAAGAAGAGTGAAATCTGACAATAACTTAAGAGAACAGAGTTGCATTTTTGGACAGGTTAGAAATGAGACCAGATTCTACAGGTGGTCTCTGTTGGGAAGTAGTGGGGAATTCACAAAATATTTGAAACCACAGATTGCCCTTGAGGCATGTGGTTCTTCTGCCCACTTTCCTCCTTAAATCTCCTTGGCTTAGAAGCCAGATGATCTAGTCATCTGGAAACAGAACTAAGACGCGTAGGTGCTGGATTTGCTGTTTTACTACATGACACTTGCCAGGAACATCTCTTTACTGCTGGAAGGGGTGGAGAAAAAGTTTGCATTTGTGTCTATGTTGCAGAAAAACTCACAGGCAGGGACACACCCACTTGGAAACAAGGTTCCTCTGAAAGTAGGAGGGAACAGGAACTGGAGGCGCCCTCCTCCCGGGGCAGGAGTCAGCTAACAACTATTCAAGGCGCACAGAGCACTCACCCTGCACCCGGAGCTGCTGGCGACAAGACCAGAGCCTCCCTTGCCTGTAAGTACCCGCTGCGGTTGGTGGGTGTTTCCCAACTGTTTGGGGTTGCAAAGCTTGATAAATAAGGCTCTTATTCGCTCCAGAAATGACCCAAGGAAGGAGTCAGAGGTCAGGCTGCTTTTAAAATGTAATATAATTTGCCATTTATTCTTTTAATCTTTAACATGGGGTAAAGATGCCAAACACCTGGACTAAGCTGCTGTCAGGAAGGTCTTATCAGCTATTGGCTTTGCAGGCGATGGTGCCTGGGAACGTGGAGCCTGCTGAGCTGCTTGCCCAGGACCGCCGGGCGACACTGAGCCTGTGGAGCTATGTCCCACCTGTTTCTCCCCTGTGCGTGCCAGCTCCTCCTGCTGAAAACAGCTAAGCCTGCTGTTTGGATTGCTTAGAATTCCGGACCCAGAGGACTTCTCTAATGATAAGCTGACCTCACATTAAGAACTTTATTACCTGGACCCTGGCAGGCTTTGTAGCCTCTGACTGCGTGTTGCAACAGTTCCTGGGAAGCACGAGTCTCCTTCACATCAGCACCTGTCTGTGCTCGCTGCGACCGACGCCCAGAGAGACCTGCCGCCCTGGGCAGCCTGGACGCTGAGGCTGCTCCTCCTGCTTCCAAACGCATTTCATAGGTATCGGGGAGCACAGAGATGGTGCAAGCAGCTGGGAGAAAACCTAAAATTTTCAACGTTCGAAAACACTGTAGTGCTGTTTGATGTAGATGGAGAACACCAAGTTCACAGGCGAGCTTTGCAATTGTTGCACTAATTTGTTTTGACTTTCTGGCCAGAACACAGAGGGATCAGTATGTATCTGGGGCACAGAGGGGATGTACAGGGGAGCCTCAGAGGCCCTTTAGCTTGGCTCTGACTCACCCTGACTCTCCAGGGAAGCAGAAAGGAAAGAACATCACGCGGCCCGGGGAGGCCGGCCTTGGCCCGTTACCGTGAGTCCCTGACTTACCGCGCCTCCCTTCCACCTACGCGTTAGCCTTGGCCCTGGGCCAGCTGAGACTTTTAGCTCAAAGAAACCTGTGGAAAAGGAGACGGTATGAGGCGGGAAGAGGGGGAAGAGGAGGGAACCAGGATGAAGGCCAAAGGGGACGGTCAGGTGAAGGAGGAGGCGGAGATCCCTGAGACGGGGGAGCCGGTGGGCCCTCTGGTGAGCACCGTGCCCACCCCCGCGCCCCACAGCAAGGGCGGCCGGTTCTCCGAGGCGTGGGAGTACTTCCACCTGGCCCCTGCTCGTGCTGGGCACCACCCCAACCAGTACGCCACCTGCCGCCTGTGTGGCAGGCAGGTGAGCCGTGGCCCCGGGGTGAACGTGGGCACCACAGCCCTGTGGAAGCACCTGAAGAGCATGCACAGAGGGGAACTGGAAAAGGGTGGCCACGGCCAGGCAGGGCAGCGCCAGGCCCCAAGGCCCCAAGGGCCCCGGCTCCCCGTGGGCATCGAGGGCGAGTGGGCCAGGCTGCTGGAGCAGGTGGGGGCCCTGGCCCTGTGGGCCAGCCAAAGAGAAAAGGACCTTCTGAGGAGGGAGAGGGCAGTGGAGTGGCGGGAGAGGGCTGTGGAGAGGAGGGAGCGAGCGGTGGAGGAGGTGGAGAGAGCCATCCTGGAGATGAAGTGGAGGGTGAGGGCGGAGAGGGAGGCCTGCCAGAGGGAGACAGACCCGCTGGCAGCGGCTCACCCCTTCCACTTTGTTTAAGTCGGGCTTGGGGAAACCTATTCTGAAAACACTGACTTTACACTCGCAGCAAAGGGCCATTTTAGTTCCAGCTTCAATATATAGGAAAGCAATTTAGTGGGATTTTGTTTTTAAGAGACAGAGTACCTCCTAGGGGTTAACCTCAGCAGGTCTGAATTAACCAAATGCTTAGCTACAGGCTTCCTAGTGCTGTACTGATCAAAACTTTAAAATACGTTAACTAAATATAGATGTTTCACCACCACAGGCCTGTGAGATGTTTTGGGGCAGAATGTACCAGACTGTCAGCATTGATGAGTGAAAATAATGGGATGTACGCCTAGCAGGTGGTTTTGGTAAAGCTGAAGGCTTTGACAGCTGAGGCTGGTCAGGTCGCTGGAATGTGCCTGCATGACCAGCTCTCGGTAAGAGACCCCACCATGAGCAGAGCTTAGGCTTCTTGCATGCACACTGGTGGTGATTTGAGAACTGCACGCAAAGCTTGCTCTGTGGAATCCAGCAGTGGAAGGACAGAGAAGCTGGAACCCAAGATCCCCAGACCCTTCCAATGCATACCTTTCTCCCCTGTGGCAGTGCTATGCCACCTGCTTATATTAAAGCTGTTCCATCACTCTAACCTGTCTGAGTCTTGTAAGTCTTTTCCACAACTTAACACAGAAGTGATTAATGCATCATTAGTGCAGAGAGAATTAAAGAGTGTACTATTCATTTGAATTAAACATTAAGAATAGAGGACATAACATTTATTTATAAATAGTTAAAAACATAATCTAGTTTCATAGTAAGGTCTGTTAAAGGAGAAGGAATGAGTGAAGAAGAGATGAAAGAAACCCAACAAGAAAAAGCAAAAGGTGGGGAGATGGGATAAATAGGAGGAATGTGGACCAGAGGCAGAAAAGTTAAAAAGAAAGCAAAGGGTTAGAGAAACTGTAAAGATAAGAGGCAGCTCCCTGGGCAAAATTCACCATGGAAAGATAAAAGAGACCCTGACTGTCTGGGGGTGTGAAGGACAGGGAACATTTTCTTAGATTCTGAGGTCAATTTTAATGAGTTCAGTTGCTTTTGTTTTGTTCCCACAGAACACACAGACAACTCGTCCACTTGAGCAGTAGGTTTTGGATTTTATTCCTGCCTCTGAAGTGCTAACTTATATCCATCTATTGTTCTTGGAGTTTTTAAGATGATTCATCATTAAATTTTCAGAGATGTTTTGAAGAAAGGGAGACTAACAGTCCATAGGAAGAGGGAAACTCCCTGGGCTGCTGAAGACATGCCTAAAATGTTAACTCAGCAATAGAATAAAATCAAGGTGGGAACTACCCCGGCCTTTGCAACGGAGCTGGTTTCAGATGACTCCTCTAGAACCTATTTTTTAAAAAAAAACTAGGTTGAGAATGTGGAAAAGGGAATGGTGAAAGTGGGGAAAGACAAGAGGAGGTAAATACAGTCATTCCCCATTGTCTTGTAGACAGGCTAAGCACTTTATGGGCACTGTGCCCCCTGAAAGCGACAAGATCCTGTCATAATAATGGTGTCTTGCCTAATTCAGTCCTTGCCTGTGTGCTTGTTCTTACACCCTGTCAGCAGCTCTAACAACCGGATCATTCTTTCCTGTGAGATGTTTGTGGAACAAACACAAGTTCAAACACCAGGCTTGTGAAAAACCCAGGCTGTGCTGCAGTCCTGTAATCCCGTCTCCCTAGACACCTGACTGATAGGAAAGATTTCACTTCCCATGCGGCTTCCCCAGAGGGGGTGGTTCCCTCTGAGGCCCTCTGCAGCCGTGGGAAAGTTCAGGCTCTCACCTCCGCAACGATGACGGCGGCTGGTGGGCTCGTGACCACACGTGGGGACTCAGAGACTTATTGTGCCAGACTTATTATGCTAGAAAAAAAGAAAAGAGGCCACAATACCTAGTCTAACACACACACACACACACACACACACACACACACACACGCACGCACACACGCACGCACGCACGCACGCACACACGCCTAGAATGCCTCCTAAGAAGGTCAAGGAATCCCCAAAGATTCAGCCTTTTACAAACCCAAACTTAAATACACAAAATATCAAATTCTGTACACAGCTCCTAGAGCTTCTCTGCTAACTCTGATATGTGTTTTTAGGTTATGGTGTCTGTTTTATATGGTTCTTATTCTCTTCTTTTTTAGGCATTTTTAACCCCAACTGCTTTTGTTTCCTGTTTCATGTGAGGTAGTTGTCTTTATATTTTTTCCCCTAAATTTTGTCAAACATAATAAAGATTAAGAGACAAGGCCAAGGCCTATGGAGATGATCAACTAAAGTAGTTAAAGTATAGCCCGGCTGGTGTGGTGCAGTGGTTGAGCATCAACCTATGAACCAGGAGGTCACAGCTGGGTTCGATTCCACATCAGGGCACACGCCCAGGTTGTGGGCTCTATCCCCAGTAGGGGGCTTTCAGGGGGCAGCCAATCAATGACCCACTCTCATCGTTGATCTGTCTCTTTCCCCCCCTCCCTTCCTCTCTATGAAATCAATAGAAAAGTATATTTTAAAATAAAGTAGTTAAAGTATAAAGCATAGGCATAAAGAGAGACATGGGGCTTGTGGAGAGACTGAACTGTTGCATCAGCTCTGGAATTTTTATGCCTCTCTCTTGTGCCTTCTTTTGTGTATCATCAAAGCTGGGTGTAGAGGGCCAGGGGCCCTGTGCTGAGGGGCTCTTTGGCTCAGCATCTTTTGCTCTAATGTAAAAATCTGCTACATGGTGGAGCCCTGAGATTTAAGTTGAATGTACCTTTTCCATCTCAGCTATAAAGGGAGGCTGGTGCCATGTTGGAACCCTGGTGAAGCCTCCGTCTCAGGAACACCCAAGAACATGCTATTACAGGTGTGACACTTGGACATCCCTGGCCTGTCTCAGAGAGGCATCATCTTTAGAATAATTTGGGGACTTTTCTATTTACAGAAAAACTAAATTAACCATAAACTTTATAAGTCTAACTAGTAATGCTGGAAGATACTATTCACGACTGACCAAATGCCTATTTTTCTAACACTGAGCATTGCTGGTACAGTGAATATGTAGCACATAGTAGCATTTAATACGTGCATGTTGACTTCGTTAATTTCTACAGAATGAAGGGAGGGCGTAGAAAATTACCACTGCGCAACCCTTATGGTAGCCAGATGGTAGCTGCTTTGCATTCATTCTCTCATTTGATCCATATGTCACCCTTGTGAGGTTGGGATCATTGTCTCTACTCGCTGACAACGAAGCTAAGGAACTGAGCTTCCAGGGGCGGGACTTAATAAGCGATAGATGAGAGTTCAACCCAGGTTTATCAGATTCCACAATCTAGGTTCTGTTTTTTCATTATCCCACACTGTCTCCTAGAATCAATCACATAGTAGATTTATGAATATAAATGCAGAGGAAAGAATGAGTGACAGAGAGTGAGTGAATGTTAAATAGTAGGGAGGAAAGAAATATCACTGAGACATTTACTGTGTGTCATGTACTTCATTACTGCACATACACTTAATTCACCTAAGAACCCTGTGAAATATTGATTATGACCCCAATTTTAGAGATGAGTTAGCTGAGACTAGTGGAGTTAACTACTTGGTGAGAATATGTGGCTAGTCAGTGGTCAAGTTAGGATTTGACATTATCTCTACTTGCCGCTGGAGCTGACTCCTTTTATTGTACCACCCGGCCTGGATATGGGCATGCTAAATTCTCATTTCAGCTTGCCCTTTAGTAGTGACTCAGTCAGTTGTTCAGACTCTCTAGGCCCCAACTTCTCATCTGTAAAATGACAGATACCAAACCCACTTTAGAGGCTCCTTGGGAACATCACATGGTAAAAGCATGTGAAAGGGAATTACAGAGTTCATAAGTTATTGAAAATATAATGGGGACTATACGAATATTAGAGTGAGGAATAATTAATGTTTGGCGAGATGTTAAAAGATCCATAGACAAGCCGTGTCTTGTAGCTGGTTATATAGATTTGGTGAGAGTTTATTCACTAATTCCCTAGGAAGAAAGGTTTTCTTTTTTTCCCTCTCAGCACCTAGGCAAGTGTGGGTACAGAAGAGGAAATTTGATAACATGTAAGACAAAGTGCTTTTTTCAAAAACTGGAATTCTTGGGTCAAATTTTATAGTTACATATCTGATTGAATACATATTACCTATAAGCACTGGCACCAAGAACCTACAAGAAATCCTTATAGAAACAAAAACACCTACCAAACATTGTACCATTAGATTATTGGTTTTATTTAAATTATTGAAATAAAGTCCAGTGATAAAAATTGGGAATTAATTGTGGCAGAACAATTTAAAATCTTTTCCTGTATCCTTAGAACTACCATAGCAATTATCTAAAAGATTAATACAGAAAATCATCAAAAGGCCCAAATATATATACTCATCTAAAACCATCCCACAGAGTCTGAGCCATAATTTGTATTCAACTGTCAAGTTAAATGACTGATACTCAACAGGACTAGAAATCATAAGTTATTTAATGTTCTTGGGACTAGAAGAAACTAGCATACTTTTCTCTCATCCCATGTAATAGGAAATGTTTTCTAATTAATGAAACTATTTCTTTTACTTGGAGTTTTGAAAAGCTTGAATGAAATCATAATGCCACAAAATAGCTGATTAATACATATAATAGTAATATTAACCAAACAAGAAAATAGTGCTTGTTGAGCAATTAATATATGCCACACCATATACTAAGAACTTTTCATACATTATTTCATTTAATTCTTGGAAACAACAACAATGTGCAGATACTCATCTTATCCCCTTCATATAAGTGGGAAAACTGACTGCGAAGATGTGAAATAATTTGCCCAAGGTCACAGCCAGCAAAAAGAAGAGCTGGCAAGTGAGCTCAGCTTCCACAGATTAGAGGCTGGGAACTACCTGCTAGAAATTGAAGTCAGAGGACCCATTTTACTTCCCCTTTACTCCTGCCCTTTCTCCTACTGCCTGAGAAGTAGCCAGGGTTCGGCAGGGGCACATAAAGACAGGTCTCTTCTTGTTAACTTCAAAATAAAAACAATGGGTAAGCTGGTACAGGAAATGGCTTTGAACAAATTAAATGTCAGCTGAGCATAAAACTCATTCTTTCACCAAGATTCAAACTGCTCTCTGCCCTACTTTTCCTTCACTATCCACTTCAATTGTTATTGAAAAATAAATTTGAGCTATTGAGACTATTTTTCCCAGGAAACATAAGGACTTGGGGTCACAGATTACGTGCTCTGAGAGACCTAAGTCGGAAGGTAAGAATTCCTATTAGGTTTCTAGAATCAGTTCAGCTTCCCTTCTTCCTTACCTGAAATGAATTGGCTGAAGGCCAAGGAGTAAGATCCTTTGGAAAAACATTCTGGACAACGATGTAACCTGACACACCTCGCATGTTATACTACATATTTTCAAAGGCTTTAAAGTGACTCACCTCTCCCAAGACATCCATGGAGTTATTTTCCGTAATCATGGGGATTTCTGGCTTAGCTTAAAGGCAAAGAAAACACAGTTAGTGGCACAAAAGAAAACACAGTTAGTGGCATGGAATGCCATCTTACTTGGCCACTAGTGTGTGTGTGTGTGTGTGTGTGTGTGTGTGTGTAAGATTCATCATTCATCAAATATTAAACACCCATTAAACACCCACTGTGTGCCTGGCAGAATGTTAGGTAACAAAGGTGGGCAAATCATCTTCCCTGTGCTAAAGAAATTTATATTTTCATGCAAAATACAGATACATAATCTAGAAATCAGAATACACTGAGATAAGTACCATAATAGACAACATGTAGGATTTGAAGAAAGCTTTTAAGAGAAGCTGCTAATCCAACCTTGGGGGATAAGAGGAAGCTTTTGGAAGTTGCAACATTTAACTGATACTAGAATTATGATTATTAGTGAGTCGGGTGAAATGGGGAATGTGAAGGAGGGGAGGGGAAGATGGTGGGGAAAGAGAAGAGAAGAGTATTCTACTTGTCCAAAGGCCTAGAAATACAGTATAATGTACAGGCCTCTGAAAGGGACAGAAAAAAACCACTTGATACTTTAGTTGTTTGGTACTAGAAAATATCAGGGACTATTTCAGTGATTTTGTTGTCCTGCAGGATTGTAGGTGCCTCAAAGCCAGACTATTTTAATCATCTCTTCATCTCAAACACTTAACAGAGTCCAGGACAAAGTAGGCATTGAATATATCATGTTGAACTTGAGTGGTTTCAAGTTCTTGAGAACAGCAGACAAAGCCGTCTATGATGTAGTGGAGAAAAATTAAGACCCTGTTGCAGGTGCTGTTAATACCTGCAAATCCACTTGGCATTTGCCTCTACTTACTTGCTGGGCAAGAGGCCTCATTAAGTAGAGGCAAATGTGATTCTCCGTGATTTTCTTCTGTGACTCTCTCTTAAGGATTTATTGGGGTTCTGGAAGCATGCTGAGTCCACAAGTAGGGGAAACTGGAAGTCCCAGAGAGTTTGTGGCGATAACAGATGGGGAGTTGGTGGCTAATCCCCCAGCTTCCCTGCTTCATTTGGGCTAACTCTGATATGTTTTCTCCCAGAGTCCCCCCAGGGAGTAGAGCTCTAAGCCCACAGCTTGATCATGTCCATTCTATTATCTTCCTTCCCTTCGGATGTTCCTTTCATTCTTCTGATGTTTCCCAGGATTACCTCTCAAATAAATGAATTCAGTTCAAATCTTTGTCTCAGCGATTTCTTTCAGGGGAACCCAAATCAAGATACAACCCCAAAACAGTAATGAGAGGAGGGGTGTTTCTGACTCCCTCTTAGCAACAAATACCAGTAGAATGAAGGACCCAGGAGGAATAACAATTACTAAAAAGTTGCAGGGGTGAGAGAGATTCTTTTTGAGGCTCAGGACAATCAGATTTAGAGCTAAGGAGTGGGGGAGAACAAATATGTGATGTCAGGTGACTTCCTACTAAGGAAAGGAAAGTTAAGGAGACTAGTGAGGGAGATACAGGAAGCCACAGGGGAGCTGGACAAGCTTCCGATCCCCCGTCTTGTTAGAGAGTAAAGGCATTGTTCAGGAGGAAGAAATAAGCTGGATCAGGGCATGTAGAATGGGTCTGTGGTACACTTGGGTATTTATTTTAAGGTTTCCATATTTTTATTTTTGGCTTAGTCTATTTGAGGAATCACCAAGGAATGCAGAGTGGGTTCTCAATAAGACAAGCATTGTACTTCTGTGCCAGGACCATTACAATACACGTGCGGGTGACACCAACATCCAGGTTCAAGACTAGATGAGACACAGCTTAGCTGGCCCATTGGTAAAGGAGAAAGCCCAGGAAGCAGTGAAAATATAATTCTGTCAACAAGCAGGCAGAGTCTCAAAGTTTTAAGCATCTACTGAAAGGAGTTCAAAGAAGAAACAGACATGTTGAGACAGATGTACAGACAGGGTGATAACAGTGAGATGTAAAAGAGCCAAAAGCAGTCGAGACCAAGATAAAGGTATTTTAATACAGCAAAGAGATACAGGGCACAGTTTAATTGTTGGTAAGTCCATTTGATGAAGTTAAGGCACAAAAACACTTGGTCAAATGGGATACAGTTTGCCTTATTTAGAAGTGATATTTCTTTGCACATCCCGGTTGGCTGCCTCCATTGATTTGCCAACATTAAGACCAGATAAATCAGGTCCATGGGTTTCTGTTTGTGCTAAGACAGTCACACCTAGGTCAGGGAGCTGAGGGTGATAATCGATGAAAGAAATGAACAGTCCTTTCCAACTCTTCACAGAACATTGTTTAGGCTCCATAAGGAACCTGACCATCAGGGGCAATTGATTATTTCTTCGCTCATCCATGGGAGAGCTGGAGAGGGAAGGCAGGAGGGAGGGGGAGAGAGAGGGCGGGAGGAAGAGGGTGAAGGCCAGAGAGAGGGAGAAGTAGAAAAGCTATAAGCAAGAGGCTCCAAACTATATTAACCTTGGCTGCAGCTACTCCATCCTTATGAACTGCAGGGCTGGCATTTCCTTCAAAATAGTGAATTGTGTGACCTCTAATAATGTAATAAGAATCTAAGTAAAAGTAAATACAAAGAGTTTTTTCACTTGTTCTGTCGCGTGCACGACTTAGGATTTATAAAGTTATTTTCTTTTTGTTTACCTCATTTTCAGAAATAATTAATTGCTCGTCCACATCATTGCTTTTCTCTTTGCCTTAATTTAAAAATGCTGTTTTAAAAACACAGTTCTTAGTCCCAAAGATGAAAAAAAATATTCAAAGCTAGGGGGTTTCTGTTTATTAACATTTCCTTGCATCACTGAGCAAAATAGAATTTTCACATTTAGTCCCAATTTGGACCCTGCAGAGTCTGAGGCTATCGCTGCGGGCTCCTTTGCGGGAGGAGCTGCACCGCCTTCACCCCGGCTGGCCTCGGCGAGGGAGGGGCGGCCCTGCGGTTTCCCCAGAGCTTGCTTAGCATCTTCCTATTCTCACACTTGCCTTTTTCTGTCTTGCTCCAGCGAGCAACTAAGACAATTAGGCAACTAAGCAATTATACTCTGGCAGCTATAATTAAAGAGATTTCCAGTATTCTTAGGAAACATTAAAATTGTAAATAAGGGAGTGGTTACCAGGAAACTGACCAATCTATGGTTCTCTGTGTGATTTCATTCTATTAACTGAACCTTCAGTCTTTTCCTTCCTACTCTCATCCCCACCCCCAACATGAATGACAGATACCAAGGTAAGCAGAACTCCTGAGTAGCTACCCTGGCGTGGCACTCCAGGTAGCAGGCAGCTTCCTCCCTAGGGGAAAAGTGAGGTATGCGACACTGACAAGGGGATGGCAGGGAGTCCAGTGAACAAAAACTCTTACCAAAAACCTTGACCGTGGTGGAGCTCCTCAAGATTTTGCCAAGCCTGACTGTAACGTGGCAAAAGAACTTGCGGTCGTCATCGTGGATTAGGACTGGAGAGAGGTAGAGCCTGTGGTCTGCTCCTAGCTTGATTCTGTCTTTAAATGATGTGGAATTGCTGATGGGGCGACCTTGGGTGATAAGTGTTTCTTGAGTTCCATTATCCTCCTGGTGATGAAAATAGTTACGTTATTGAGTGCTCAAGTTGGTATTCCACAAGTATTCATTCATTCATTTGTATCTTGTAAAAAGAGAGATATGAATGAAGGATTGAAATTAGGTATTTAGTATGGCACTAGACAAAGTATCATTACACTTGACTTTCAGTTAAAAACCACTGTCAGCTTCTCCTAATATGAATAGAAACTTGCTGCTCTTCTGATGAGAACTTCCCCTTTGTAACCCTCCATAAGCTGCATATCTGGGATGAGATTTGGGGGGCACAGCATTGGGGGCTATTGCAGATCATAATTCTAATGCCAAGTTCAGAAATCTTAATGGTAGGATGTGCTGAGAAGGCTTTATAAGTTTTGCTCATAAAATCTTCAACTGAACTAGATGATATAGTCACTCTCTCTCCCCAGTATTACTTTAGAAAAGCTCTCATTTTAGGTCCCCTCAGGGCCAGGACTAGGATGAGGTAAGGAGACTTCTAGGGCACAAAATATAAAGAGCCACTCACTCTCAGGGTTTTGTAAATTCAGGCTGGGCACCTGAGAGTGAGTGCCTCCTTAAATTTTGTGCTGTAGGCACCTCCTTTCCTCCTCACCGCAGCCTTGTCATGGTCCTTGCCCTTCTGCCCTTATTTTTGTGTTTGCAATAACTTCAAAGAAGACACAGGAAGAGTAGGCTGTAAATGTTAATCTGAACTTTGGAGATCAGAGTTCATTTGGAGTATTCTCTATTCTATAACCTTTAGTTCCTTCTAGTTCCTCTATTCTATATCCTTTCTTGGGTCTTTGTAGAAAAGCCACTGTTATTCTTGCCCTACTCAGAATTTCCGTGGCCAAGGTCTTGGGGGTGTCACAGTGTTGGTCAATATCAGTAACTGTGTTGACTAAAGGCCCAGTGAGGAGGGGACTCTTGAGGGCCACAGGGTAGAGGAAGGGGTATGTCCTTATACCCCTTTAGTATAACTCAATATTCTCAGTAGAGTTGCCTTGAAACATTTAGGTTCATAAATTTCTTCCCTAGAGGTTTAAACTCAGTTGTTCTGGGGTGAGACCCAGGTTGGGGTATTTTGTTGTTGTTGTTTTTTATAAAGGTCCTCAGAAGAGCCAGGGCTGAGAACCACTGGTCTAACTCTAAATAACAGATGAATCTTATGCACAGGGGTCAGGGGAAATGGAGGGAACTAAAGTGGAGAAGAGTGAACAGGAATACATCTAGTGGGGAAGAAATCATGAAATAATAAAGATCCATGACTTGGATTCTCTAGTTTAAAAAATGAGACAGGTTCAGGGTAGAAGAAATGGAAGCCAGGTGAGTGAGTGAATTCAAGAATGAGCTAGGAGCAGAAACAGTGGAAACATGAAGGTAAACTATGAAAATAGTTTATATAGATATTTCCAGAATCTACTTAGTACAAACTCTTATGTAAGACACAATTGTACTATGGTATCAGCTTTACAAAGAGATATCTATGTACACAGCAGTGCCTGCAAAGAATCACACCCTGCTTAAGACTTACTTCTGAGGCAATGCACACACCTTTATACCCACATAAAGAAGGACCTATGAGTCTATCCTCTTGTATTCTTAATGAAGACAGGTACAAAAATGAAAGGGAGAGAGTATATATTCTGGAGACGGGGGCTACAAAAGGAACCTTAAGGATTGGGTGGCACTTGACTCAGCATTTGCCGACCTGGAGGCCAATAATCAAGAGTCAGGCTCCCCCTGCAGGTCCTCCAGCAACTAGCTTAATTTTATAGCTCCTGCTTTATGCACAGGGACTGCTTTTGTGAGGATATTGGAGTTCAAAATGCTTCTTGACATTTAGCAAATGACTCGCCATCTGGAGCATTTCCTCTGCCATTTAGTTGTGGAGAGAGGGCAGTCAGAGGCCAAGGTTGGAGACTGGTGAGGAAAACTGCTTTTTCCTTTATTGCATAGCTGAGTGTGACTAGCCAGGGTGGTTTCATTGGTGGAGGAAAGACACACCAAAAATAAAACAAACAAACAAAAATACCCAATTAATTCAAAGGTTTGTTTGTTGTTTGTTTGTTTGTTTTTCTCAATTGACTGTTGTAGCGGGAAGGGTTTGTTCTTTTGTTGGGAAAGACGGGATTCAGTTGCAAAGTATGCCTCGTAACTTACCACATATAGAGATCCTGAAAGAATCTAAAGTCCCTGTTATAAAGCGAGCAAGGCAAAACTGCATGTGAGTGGCCGCCTTCATGAAGCAAATGGGAGGAGAGGCAGAAAAAAACTAGTGCAGGCAAACATTGAAATGTCTAGAGCCGGGAGAGGGAGAAATAATGCTATGACCACTACTAAAATTTTATATTACTAATCATAGCTTAAATTTATTTAGCACCTACTATTTTAGGCACTAAGCAACATTATTTCAAGTCTGATTTACTCTTCACAACAATCTGCAATGAGCTGAGGTAAAGTAACTTGCTCAAAGGTCACACAAAGTAAGGAGGTACTTAAGTCACAGCATCAGAAAGCGGAGATGCCCAGGACCAGGAACAAGTAAGCCTCAGAGACAACACACACTAATGAAAACCAAACATCACAAAACAGAACAAAAAACCTTCGGGGGTATCAGAAATGAAAAATTTAAAAGAAATTCCAGGAGGCCATGGCCTATATGTAAGTTGTAGACCACAGAGGTGCGAGCAGTTTGCTGATTCGAAGGGCCCTTGGGGGTCATAATCCCTATGACTCTAGGAGTCTTAGAGGGCACTTGAACTGCTACCTGATAATGATAAGCGTAGGGTCTGCAGGAAACAGACTGGTAAGAGGGTCTTATTATATAGAATCCTTATTCTTGCCTGTTTTTCTCTTCTTGTTTTTAAAAGAAAAAAATTTGACAACTTTTTAAAATATAAATACGTATTTCTAAAACTTCCTGGGACTCTCAGCTTAATGGACCCTGTGATTTAATGGGAAGTATAGATAGAACTAACATACCTACTCTACCCCTGACACTCAGAACATGTTCAATTAACACGAACTGTCCTCCGGCCTCAGTGATGGCCAACCAGCTGCTTCACAAGTATTCATTGTCTGCCTGACTAAACCGAGGAATCGTGGCGAGTCCTAAAACTAACCCTAACCCTTTAGAGACGAGTTTTTAATACATACTGAGTACAGGAATGAGTTCATTATTCGGTTGTGTTACCTTATTAACAACTCACAAAGATACTATGAGGTTGGTGCTATAGTGATCCCCTTTTATAGATGATGTAAATAAAATGTAAGCTAGGCAACATAAACAAGATATGAATTCTGAGACAAAAGGAAAAACACGTGCCCCTACGCGCACTTATCAAAATATTCTCCCAGCCCTAGCCAGTTTGGCTCAGTGGTTAGAGCGTCAGCCTGAGGGCTGAAAGGTCCCGGGTTGGATTCTGGCCAAGGGCACCTACCTCAGTTGCAGGCTCTGCCCCAGTCGAGGAGCGAGCAGGAGGCAACCAATCGATGTGTTTCTCTTACGTAGATGTTTCTTTCTCTCTCTCTCTCTCCCTCTCCCTTTCTCTCTCTCTGAAAAGCAATGGAAAATATATCCTTGAGTAAGGATTTTTGCCTAAGTGGAAAAAGTTAATAAAAATTCCATAATTAATTTTTTTAAAAATGACTACATAAAGCCATGCATTCCTCAATCCATTCTCCTCTGTCAACTCTCATACATGCGGGTGGGGGATGTGGGGGACATGATGCCATGAGGCCCAGGAACCACAGACTGATTGGGAAGCACCAGTCCTTGGACAGTGTTGCTGGATCTGAAAACAGACAAACAACAGCCTGCCTTTATTTAAAATGTTGATATTTTTTGTTCACGGATTTTCCCTAAATTTTTATTTAAAAAATATTTTATTAATATTTATATTTTGATTACTGATTTTTTGGGCACTCCCTTGAATTGTGCACACAAGGGGAAGACCCTATTTACCCTAACCAGAGGTGGGGAACGTCTGACCCACAGGCTGTATTTGGCCCTCGAAATCATTTGGTCTAGCCCTGCCAAGGCAATCACAGGTGGGACTTTGAAATTCAATAAATCTAGGAGCTTTTATCATAGCTAATTTTTAAGTTGATAATTTTTATGGTGCATGAATGATGTTATAATATCCAAATGGCCCTTGGCAGAAAAAAAGCTCCCACCCCTGCATAACTCTTAGGTCACACGGATAATAAATGGAGGAACCAGGACTTGAAAACAATTTCCCTCCCAAAGTCACACTGTTAATGACTTTGTTATATACAGCCTCACAAGCATAGTAGAATAAACGGTCCTTGCCTTTTCTGCTTAGAGTCTGTTTGAGAAGAGCTAAGTCACAATAAAAACAAATACAAAATCATACCCATAGAAGAAAAACAAACACATAATTAAGTTAAGAACAGGAATTAGATAAGATAATTTGCATGATGAGGGCTGGCTGGGGTCTATTGAATCATGAAACACTGCTTCCCTGTGTCCCCTAAAGACCTGACAAACCTGGGAATGATTTGTGGAGACTTTCCTATTTTGGTACTAGAATCAGGGTTTTCAATCCCCAAAAGAGACCTTGGTACTATTGGATTTAGTGACATTATTTCATCCCTGGGATGGCACAGGCTCCATGTCAGAGCTGACGGTGTTGACCACAGCACATGGTGGGTGCTGAGTGTAGAGAGCTCACTCAGCAGATTCTGTTAGCAGTATTGACTGCTACTTCTTTATCTCCACACTGCTTCCTATCTTCACATTTCCAGTCAGAGCTGCCAAAGCAGCTGCTTGCAAAGCTCCCACATTCACTCCGAAGGGCACCAGAACACTATTTATTTAATCATCACAATTGGTTGTCAACACTTTGTAGATTAGCTAGCACTTTAATTTTGATTATGGCGAAGACAATTAGAGTCAGTTGTCATCAGGTAGAAGGCAACAGTTTTGTTTTCTAGATTGCTAAGCTTCCCATAGGCATGGGAAACGAGCATTTTTTATTAGCACCATTTGCCTCTTTGTTTAACTATAAAACATAAAAAATATTAAAGAACAGCATATTGAAACCATACATTTATAGATAACAGTTAAAAATATATATAAGCATCTAGGTTTTAGATATATGCTTTTATCGCTGGTATTGAACTGTTTGCTGAAATATTCCTCTCCTTCCTGTCATGATTTTGAAGAGAAAAAGCATGACTTTTTTTTATTCACCAATTCAGGGAACAAACATTTCCTCAAATCCTCTCCACCACCACAAAATTGTACGCACAGGTCCCAAGGTTTTAGTACATGTCTGGCATTTGCTGGCCAACTGTTTTGTAATTATTCTGTTCAAACATAACCTTTGAAAGAAGCTTTCCCAGGTCCATCTAGTCAAAATCAAACTATTTTCCTTCTATTTTTTACATTTTTATCAAAATTGTATTTCACGGTAGGAAATATGACCAATATAGTTTGTATCCCTGCAGGATCTAGTACTCAAAACAGATTTGCATAGGTTTATTGGATTGAATTGAAATTTATACTGTGGGAAATCAGGACAATCATTTGGAATGAAAACAAAATACTAGGGTGTATGTAGAAGCTCCCAGAACAAGCCTGCAGAATTTCCCTGACAATTGTATGTTTGTGCCCAAGGACATAAGATGGGAAATTTACCACTTGTCCTTTATCTACCAACTGCATCCCATTTAAACGTTCATGTATCGTGGGGTTTCTTATACATCACCTCACCATTCACTTAGTCCCTCAGTGTCCACTGAAGGGTTAACCCTTTGTGTTCACTTATTTGCCTCTCATGCTAGGTCAATGTTGCATACCCTATTTGCACCCGATGTCTGTCTACTTCAGTGTAGCTACGATTCTGGAAAGTAACTTCCCAGAAGATCCGCCCCAGGAACAACACATTTAACACAGCCTTATTATGGGATCGGATACATATAACAAATAATTTTTCTAATGATAATGGAGAATCCCAATAATCTCCATTAGAGTCATAACTGATTTAATTAGATTTTATAAAATTGCACATATAAGAAGACATGACTTATGCTTTCCAGTGACCTAGATTAAACTCATTTTAGCTTGTATAATTGTTCCCAGGATTTAATGCAGACTTGAAATGGGAGCATGTGCAGCTTCCCGGGGCTACTGAGTTCAGTCTAGCAGGTGTCTGCCTTCCTGAGCTCATCTTCCCCATCTCTGCATTTTATAAAGGCCACATTGTATGATATTTGTGAGAACAACTGGCTTATTGTTATGATTATTATTGCTAGTTTAACAAGACATTAAAGAACTAAAATAGGGATTGAAGAGGATATTTATGTCCTCTGCAGACCTATAACAGTCATGACATGAAGAGCTGTACTTTATTCTTTAATATGAGGAAATTAGATAATTTCACATCAGACTTGCAGAATCCCGCAGCCACCAACAGCATGGAGCACGAATGTAAATCAGAAGAGCAAATAGATTGTGACATTTAAAAATGGAATGCACAGTAGGAATTTAATCGGCACATTTGCCAATATAATATTCCCTTTGAAGAGAGGTTCCTTTCAAAAAGATACCTCAAGTTGTCTGTATCATGATGCATTGTTTAAAGTGACAGCGCGGCTTGAGGTTTTAGCAGAAGTTTAGGATTCACTCTCTCAGTGTGTGACCTTAGATGCACTCTTCCTGCCCCTCATTTATCCTAAATGTCCTGGCAGAATCCAAAGAGATGTCTACTTAGCCTCCTTCCTTTCTTTAAAGAAAATTACTAGATAAGATGCCTTATCATTTATCTAGTCACTGACACTTAATGAGCTTCTATTCATTAATCAATCAAATGCACAGTGTCAGTTTGGTGACCATCAATTTAATATGAGGCTTAGGAGTAGGACTGTGGGGGAAGGAGACCAAGAGAAACAGCCATTCGATTATTCACTGAGTGCCTATGTTCTAGGCACTATACCAAATGCTAGGAACTTTTGCAATGAGTGATGCAGCTTTTTGCCCTGGAGAAGCTCAGAGTCACACAAAGGACACAGACACAGCCCAAGTGAGGGCTTTACATTTGCTTGGGAAAACAGATCACACAGATCCTATAGATAAGATGCTACAGGTCAACTTACTAGCCAGCAAAAAACTCTACAGTGAAAGTTTACTAAATTTTACTACTATTTATTATTATTAAACTTTATTATTCCTATTGTTAGTTGAGCTTATAATAATTAGGGTGGAAACATTTTGCCTATTGGTGGAAATATTAAAAATGTAAGCAAGGAATAGAAAGTGCATTTCCATTACTGTAATGTTTAGTATTGTGAGTTTCTGCCCTCCTGAGGTCATCTCCGCTTTAAAACCTTTTCCTAAGAACCACATTGTATTGTGTTTGTTAAGAACAGTTGACTTATGTTAACCAGAGGCATCATGCCCAGGAAGCCTTATATTTTAGAAACCAAATGCCATGAAAGGAAAAGAGTGTTTTCTGACAGATGACAAAGAGACATTGTAAAATTTTGAACAGTTTGAGAAAGTTACTTCAGAATATTTTTTTCTTTTCATCCTACTGACTGCCCCCAAATTATCTAGGTAGTGAAATATTATCTGTAGGTTGTATTTCAAGGCCTGCTTGGAGGTCGGTTATTTTGGATTTGCCATATCCTTAGAGAAATCTTTTTATATGAAGGGTCTAGTTTCCAAGACAGTCCAGAAAAACCTAGGTAACTTGTAATATGAATAATAAATTGTGCAAATACAGTATTTTGCAAACTGTATCAACTGCTATGTTCCTGGAGATCTATGAGTTCCATAAGAATTTTTAAATTTTGTGTTTTTATTGTGATGACAATCTAAAAATAATATAATCATATTCTGGATCATCTAAATCAGGGGTGAGGAACCTTTTCTCTGCCAAGGGCCATTTGGATATTTATAACATCATTCTCGAGCCATACAAAATTATCAGCTTAAAAATTAGCTATGAAAAAAACTCCTAGATTTATTGAATTTCGAGTCCCTCCTGTGGTTGCCTTGGCAGGGCCAGACCAAATGATTTTGCTGGCCCTATAAGACCCATGGGCTGGATATTCCCCACCCTTGAGTGAACACTCATTATGTGATTATCAAAATAGTGTTTATAATTATCTTTATAATTGTTTTAGTCTTGTGTTATTGTAACTACGCAGAAACCTTATTTTCTTGAATCTGCCCTTTATTTTGATTTTCTTCCTTGACTCAAACTGGCCTGGCCCAGTGCTCTGACTCACCCACTTCCTTCTCCCTTGCTTAACCATTAGGCCCTCAGGACAGTGAGGTTCTGGTCAGCATCCAGTAGTCTTAGGAACAAAGTCCTGGGTCTATTGACTACGGAGACAGAGTTTTCAATCAAACTAAAGATGATATCTTGGCCTCAGCTGTGTTTTAGCTCTGGACCCAGGCAAGCAGAACGATCCCATAGAACAAATCCTTGTGAAACTGGACAGAACAACTCCATGGCTGACATCAGGACCGGATGCAATGATCAATTACCCCTTACTCTGGCACCAACCAATCAGTAGAGACCACAATCCTAACTGCTTTAGTCACCATGATTAATGATCCTCTCCCTATATAATCCATGCCCTGAAAGCCATCGGGGAGCCAGGTCTTTGAGCACAAGCTACCTGTGACTCCGGCATGGCTCCATCTCCTTAATAAATCCTTACTTTCTTGGCTGCAAACTCCTGTTCGTGTCTTATTGGGCTTTCATGCACACAGGCAAATGGACCCTTTCAGTCCAATAACATTATCTGATTTAACAGTATTAGAGCTCTACTATGTATATTGGCTAATAGCTGGCTGCCATTTGATTTGCTTGCCTTGGAAAATTTCTCCTAAAAATCCAGATTTCCAGATTTATTTATTTTGAAGTCAGGCAACATAACAACTCTGGGCCTGCTGATCCCTGTGGCAGTAATAGAGCTGAGCAGAGGCTGTTCGTAATATAGGTCCTCCTTCTATCAGGTATATTTCCCACCTATATTTTATAAGCATTAGACTGTCTTCCCCGAAGTAAAGTAATGTATATTTCCCAGGATGGTAAGTGTTCTGAGAAAAAGGGGTCTATCCCTCAACATATGCTGTTTGTAAAACAAACATTTGTGAGTAGAGGCTTCTATTGGATGTGACTCTTCTCCAGGGCACCATCACACTCCTGTCTGTAATTGGGGCTTGGTATATAACTTGAAATAGATACTAACCTTTTAGAAGCTAATTTCTAAATCAGTGCATAGACCAGAGACTTGCTGAGTGTGCCCCTCACAGCCATTCCCCAACCTTCCACACAATACCTGCCTCTCATCCAGTGTTTTCTTCCCTATTATTATTTGTTATTCATTTTTACTTCATTAATATTTAAAGATCGTTCAAGTTATTCATTGAAAAGGGCAACACTTACCACCAACCATGCGAAGGTGAACTCAGATGAAATTTCTGAGGAGATATTTTGAAGGCATGGCATTTCCAGAGTCTGATTTATCTCTATTTCTATTGTATTGTTGCTTATCCATTCCTCCTGTGTAACTGTAACAAAACAGAAGGTGGAAAAGACATGGATCTGTGATTGGTTTATAAAGTGCTTTTTATCAGAGAAATGAGAACCGTTTTAGCATAAAGACTCATCTATCCTCAGGGTATACCTACGAAATAAAGAGGCAAAATCCTATTATAGTCCTGACTGTGTAAATGGCAAAACGGAGCCACTACCAAAAATTATTGATGAAAAATGATAGGGAATCTGTCCTAAAAAGATTCAGCTCCCAATTTGGCATATTCCTCTGCTTTACCCCAAATTCATGCTTTAGTCTTCAGATCACATTTCCTTAATCACATAGAATATAAAACATTAAAACTTAGCCTCTAATTCATTTTTAAATTTTAATAGACTTAATATTTTTAAGTCTGTGAATCTAAAACAGCAAAATGAGTGGAAAGTACAGAGAGTTTCCATATTACCCTCAGTCCCATGTCTGCACAACCTCCCCCACTATTAGCATCCCTAATCACAATGGTACATTTGTTACAATCAACGAGCCCACACTGACTCACCATTATCACCCAAACTGCACAGTTTATTTATCTTAGGGTCCACTCTTGATGCTGTACAGTCTATGGGTTTTGATACCTACATAATGACACCTATTCACCATTGTGGTATCATACAGAGCAATTTCACTGCCTTAAAAATGGCCTATGCTCTGCTTGTTCATCCCACCAAACTCCTGTCAACCACTATCTTTTCCTGTCTTCAAAATTGTCTTTAGAGAGTTCATATACATTCCTTTAAAGAAAAATTGATTCAGAAAAATATATAAAGTCTGAGGAAGCATTATGAATAAATTAGGTGCATTTTTAAAGTGACATGAGATAAATATCTGTTTATAGTCTTTTTTGGGAGAGGAGTTTTATATACATATATATCCATTTTTTTTTATTAAACTATAGTAACACAAATAATAATTTATAAATAAAAACAATTCTATTATCCTAATATCCCGAAAACCTTATTTTTATATCTCTACAAATCTTTGTTTGCATGCGTTTCCCATACTTTGCAATCTTATTAACCCGCACGTTACCTATGATTTTTACTTGAAAATGTTTTGCTTGGTTCTTGAACTATTTTTGGTTGACATTTTTATAGGCTTTATGTCATCCCATCATATATGCCCATCACCATTTGTTTAGTCACTTCCAATTATTGAATGATTATGCTCTTTCAGTTTCGGTTTTTACTTCATTTAAACTATTATAATCTATATAGCAAAGACCATCCTTATACTAGTAGCTTTCCTCTGACCAGCTACTTAAGAAGACCTCCCAGGAGTATGATTAATGAATCATGGGTATGAACATTCTCATTATTATCAACAGTATATATATTTAAAGTGGAATATTTCTCAGTTTGAGAATGTTAAGTCCATCTAGCCTTTAATCTCTCATAAGTTCCAGCTATTCTTTTGCTCATTCCTCCTCCTATCCTTAATTGCAAGCAGGCCTTTCCATCAGTAAACATCTTCCCTGCAACACTCTCAAATCGTGGTTGTTAATTTTCTTGTACCCTTACTCCTCAACATCAGGAGGTGGGGTCATTGCTCTCCATTGCTCCTTCCAAGTATTACTCCAACCTCATAACTTAAAAAAAAAAAAAAAAGGGCCTGTCATTTTCCCTCTATCTATAAAAGGTATTTCAAACCTCTCCAAATGCTTTTTTCTGAAGCCTCCTTATTTACCTGAAGACAATTTTGTTCTCTATTTTATTTTATTTAAATTTATCTTTATCATTGAAAGTATTACAGATGTCCACTTTTTTCCCCATTGACCCTTTCTGCCCTGAGCCCACCCTTACCCCAGGCCTTCAGCACAGTATTGCCTGTGTCCATGTCATTGTCTATTTTAGAGGAAAAAATAAAAGATGGCACATGCCTCCTCATAAGTACTCATCCTAGTTTCCCTTTCTCCTGATACAATAAAAAAGTTCTTTTTTCCATTTCAAGATAGTCCTACTACTAATGCTATGGATCTCATTGCTCCATCTTCTCAGAAACTTTATTTATTTTACCTTTTTCCACTGTTATTTTTAAACTTGATTTAAAAATGGGCACAGGAACTGAATAGACATTTTTTTCAAAGAAGACATACAGATGGCCAACAAGTAAATGAGAAGTAGCTCAACATCACTAGTCATCAGGAAAATGCAACTCAAAACCACAATGAGATATCACCTCATAATTGTTAGAATGACTAATATAAAAAAGACAAGAGATAAGTATTGGTGAGGATGTGGAGAAAAGGGAACCTTTATGCAGTGCTGATGAGAGTATAAACTGATATAGGCACTATAGAAAACAGCATGGAGACTCCTCAAAAAATTAAAAATAGAACTACCATGTGATCCAGCAATTCCAATTCTGGGTATAAATCTAATGGAAAT
This sequence comes from Miniopterus natalensis, assembly GCF_054644295.1. Taxonomy (NCBI): domain Eukaryota; kingdom Metazoa; phylum Chordata; class Mammalia; order Chiroptera; family Miniopteridae; genus Miniopterus; species Miniopterus natalensis. The sequence goes on along the minus strand of NC_142086.1, from coordinate 36,114,573 downwards.
GAAATTACTATCTCAAAAAAATATATATATGCATCCACAAGTTAATTGCAGCATTCTTTATGATAGCAAAGATACAGAGACAATGTAAGTGCCCATTGATGGATAACTGGATAAAAAAAATGTTCTAACATGCAGTGGAATATTACTCAGCCATAAAATGGAAATCCTGCCATTTGACACAAGATGGATGGACCTTGAAGGCATTATGCTAAGTGAAATAAGACAGAGAGACAAATACTGTATGATCTCACCTATATGTATAATCTAAAAAATAAAATAAAACCTAATTCATAGATACAGAGAAGAGATTGGTGACTGCCAGAGGTGGAAGCAGGGACTTGGAAAAATAGATAAAAGCGGTCAAAAAGTACAAACTTCCAGTTATAAGATAAATAACTTCTAGGGAATCTAATGTACAGCATGGTGACTAAAGGTAAAAGTCCCCTGAGGCTTTTGTTATAATCTGGGAAATTAAACCCACATTGTATTTTTATAATGAATTCTGATAACTGCAAATTTTAAAATGCATTAACATTTTACAATCTGAAGCACTGTGGGACCCAGTATCATTCAAATTAAGGACATCTGGATTACAATAACCCGATGCTTGACTCAGAGAAATTTTGGAATAATTTGAAAGCTCCTAACCTAAGAGGAAGCCTTGTCAAGTAAAAATGGATAAAAGACTTAAATGTAAGTTGCGAAACCATAAAAATCCTAGAAGAAACGATAGGCAGCAATCTCAGACATCTCTTGTTAGCAATATGTTTGGTGATAAGTCTCGTAGGGCAAGGGAAACAAAGGAAAAAAATAAACCAATGGGACTACATCAAAATAAAAAGCTTCTGCACAGCAAAAGAAACCAACAAAATGGAAAGGGATCCCATTGTATGGAAGAGCACATTCGCCAATGATACATCTGATAAGGGGTTAATTTCCAAAATATATAAAGAACTTATACAACTTAAAAGGAAGACAAACAATCCAATGTAAAAAAAATGAACAAAAGACTTCTCCAAAGAGGACATACAGATGGCCAAGAGACATGTGAAAAAATGTTCAAAGTCACTAATCATCAGAGATGCAAATTAAAACCACAATGAGATATCACTTCACACCTGTCAGAATGGCTACCATAAAAAAAAATCAACAAATGACAAGGTCTGGTGAGGCTGTGGAGAAAAGGGCACCCTGGTACACTGCTGGTGGGAATGCAGACTGGCACAGCCACTATGGAAAGCAGTATGGAGTTTTCTCAAAAAATTAAAAATGGAGCTGCCATTTGACCCAGTGATCCCACTTCTAGGAATCTATACTAAGAAACTCAAAATGCCATTCAGAAAGAATATATGTACCCCTATGTTCGTAGCAGCATTACTTACAATAGCCAAGATCTGGAAACAGCCCAAGAGCCCATCAGTAAATGAGCGGAGAAAAAGCTGTGGGACATTTACACCATGGAATACTATGCAGTTGTAAAAAAAGAAGGCTCTCTTACCCTTTGGGACAGCATGGAGGGACCTGGAGAGTGTTATGCTAAGTGAAGTAAGCCAGTCAGAGAAAGACAAGTATCACATGATCTCACTCATATGTGGACTCTAATGAACAAAATAAACTGAAGAACAAAATAGATCCAGAGACATGGAAGCATGGAACAGACTGAGGAATCTCAGGGGTAAGGAAGGAGAGGGGGTGAGAAGAGATTAACCAAAGAACTTGTATGCATATATGCATAACCCATGGACACAGGCAATAGTGTGGGGAAGGCCTGGAGAGGAGGCTGGAGCGGGGCGGAGGGGTCAATGGGGGAAAAAGGGACATCTGTAATACTTCCAACAATAAAAATAAATTAAAAAAAAATAAAAGATAAGAAGCGAATATAAAACTGTTTATTATCTTTCTACCCTCACCCACAGCCTCAGAGCACTAAATCACACAGAGGAACAACATACTGTGAAAAGAAAAAAAAATCCCTTCTCAGTGAGGCCCTCAGAGAACAGGGGATAAAAGTTAGACGCATCTTGCGTGAGCAGACGAGGGGGTGGAATAACTCAGATGACAACAGAAAGGAAACAGGAAGAGGTCCAACTGCCTCCGGTCTCTCAGCATTTTCATATTTAGATTCTTATATGCCACTTCAATTTGCATTTGTTTATGTACATCATAAATGTATGCACTTCATGTGTGCTTTGCTTACCCAAGTAGCTTGCAAATGTGAAAAGCTCTCAGGCATTTAACAGGGAAATGGCACAAATAGGAGGAGAAGGGAGAGAAGATCAAAAGAATAAAGGGGGAAAAGCTGTGTCATTGGGTGGGGACCTGACAGGGCTCCTGAATGGCACCTGCATCCTCCGAGTGAAGTGTCTCCCCCTTAGCTCTATGCCAGGCTTACAGTTTTGGTCCATCATGAAGATTTTTTCTCCTTTCTGTTTTGCTTTTTTTCTATTTTTCTTCCTTTCTACCCAAATACACAATACCAGAAACATTGCCCTAACACTGAGGCCATTGCTTTTCATCTGACCCAGCTGACCAGAAGCAAGGTTATAATCAGAAGACTGGGAATTTTCTAACCACACAGCATGCAGACCTGGCTCTGTCTCCCTATTGATTTGCAGTTTTTTTGTAGCTACAGTTGGGTGCCTTGGGTTGGCCTTTATTTTAAGAAATACACTTTCCTTAAAGGCAATTCCACTCTTCTTTTTGGATAACATACTACGTCTTCTCCATTTCTGTCTTCATGTTGAAGAAATCCTATTTCCTATAGGGCACATCAACTTATGTTGCCAAACCTGAGGAGTAAACATTAGGTCCTCAGAGATGTAATAGTTTCCAGATCTAGGCAGAAGGTACAAAATCTATGTCTAAGCCAAAGCCAATGTGTACTTGTGCTTATATATAACAAACGTCCTCTTGGGCTCCAACTTAGGCAAGTATAAAAGAGAGGGGGGAGGACTCATTTTTAATAAGAATCGAGAAATAGTTTACTCAGTACTATATTATACTTAATGAAAACTACCATTTACACACACACACACACACACACATACACACACAAATTATCCCATTTAATCATCAAAATAATGGTATCTATGAAGGAGGCACTATAATTATCTTTATATGTTTGTTATATAAGGAAACAAAAGCTTAGAGACTTGAAATAACTTGGCAAAGGTGAAGTATAGAGTAAATGACAGAGCCAACATTCCAATCTAAGCTACCTGACTCCAATGCTGTGTAGCTAAACGATGTACTATACAGCTCTCCTTAATTCTATTCACTCGACTCCACCCCACCCTATCCCCAGCTGAACCCAAGTGTCTTTTTTTTTCTTCTGGAAAACAAACAGCAATTGGACTAGGGCACTGAAAGGTGGTGGTGGAAAGGTTCTTGTCTATAGGTAGACTGTTCCAGTCCCATGGTCTTATCTCTTGATAAGAAATAGGGAAGGGTAATAAATCCATACCTGCTTGCCCTGGGCAGCTCTATGTCCCCCTTAGCATAGCCTTCATGAGTTATTTTTTTGTTGTTTTTTCTTATATTGCCAGGCCACTTTGCCTTGAGTTAAAAACATTCTATTTCCAGTGCACTTTCCATTTGTTGACTAATGTCATTCTTTTTCATTAGTAGAAATGGAAATCATTTATTTTAGGACCAAGTGATTTAGGGTGGGAATTATTATAGTCATTTTCCAGATGGGTTCAGACAATTGACATGGCAGACCCCAGGTGAAATTCATTTCTAGCCAGAAAGGAGCTAGAACTTAAACCTAAGATTCCTGCCTGCAAATGTAGGTGTCCAAAGCATGTTTGTGTGAGTGCTCTGTCTCCTCTGGGGTCCTAGGCTTGTCTCCTAAGTTGTCTCTACCTTTTTCTCTTCTCCACCTTCATTTCATTCTCATACTAAAGCCAGGATGATCCTTTTTAACACAAATACAATCAGGCTATAACCGTCATTCCTTCATTTTGTTGAAAATGCTTCAATGTCTTTCCACGGCACTTAGACAAAAATCAAAACCTCAAACGTGGCCGACAAGGTCTTGCATGATCTGGCCCTTACCATCTCTCACACTTCACCCCTTAATCTCTGCACCACAGTCCCACTGACATTTTCCCATTTTCTCAAACACTGCATAGCCCTGCACACAAGATGTTGCCTCTCTCGAGATCACTCACTAACCTCCTACCTCTGAAATGGTGTTAACGTTTACATTCTTCAGACCTCGGCTCACTTTGCTCTCTCAGAGATAATTTCCCTGATGACTAGTACATGCTCTCTCACAGACCATTGCAATTCTTATCACTGTTGCAATTTTACATTTATTGGTGGAATTACTTGATCAGTTTTGGTCTCCCTTACAAGCAATACCTCTTTCTGTTCAACCTTGTATACTTAGTACCATGCCTGGCCTATGGCTGGCACATAATACATGTTTGTTATGCTTACCCTTTTTCTGAAGGAGAAGGTTGTAGGTTTTAGTCTGACTGCCCTCTGGGTACCAAATAAAGCTGCACTCATACTTCCCACTGAGTGAGAAGGACATGTTCTTTAAGTGCAGAATCCATTTTGACACGTTCTGAGGAGTTTCTGTGAACGTCACCAGTGACCTACAGGGAACCCCGTTGGCACAGTAGTAGCCATATTGCGGATGATAAACGGCAATGAGGTCCACCTCTTTGGTGACCTTGGACCATTGCATTTGCACCAAGAAGTCTTTCTTCTGTGTCTGGCAGGTCAGGTTGACATCAGAGCCAGGCAAAGCATAAATGTCTTCTCTTGTATTGAATTTTCCTTCCCATATTCCTGAAAAGGAAGAACACCAGCCATCAGTTTGCATGATTCACATGGAGTGACTTTTTAAAAAATATATATCTTTTATTGATTTCAGAGAGAGGAAGGGAGAGAGAGAAACATCAGTGATGAGGGAGTCGTCATTGATGGGCTGCCTCCTGCACACCCCTGGCTGGGGATTGTGCCCCAACCCGGGCATGTGCCCTGACCGGGAATTGAACTGTGACCTCCTGGATCCCAGGTCGACACTCAACCCCTGAGCCACGCCCGGCCGGGCTGGAGCCACTCTTAATTTTAAACCTGGGTGACTCTGATGAAGTGAGTGAGCACCACAGGGATTTTCTCCTTGCTGCCTCAGGGGCTGGAGAGAGCTTGTGCTTGACCCAGGTACAGAAGCATGAGTCTCAATACATATGGGGAGGCATTTACTTTAGGACACTAGAAGAACTTACTGACTTCTGAGTATCTGCTTCTTCGTCAGTTGGTCTATCTAAAAAATAGATACTGGTGGAAAAAATCAAGACTATTTAAAATTGAAACTCACCATAAAATTATTGTGGCAACAGTTTTTAAATATAATACAATTGGCTTTTTTTGGTTATGAATCAACAGCTGTGTGTAACACTCAAATGGTATTTTCTAAAACCACAAAAATAACTCTAAACTTTGTGTAGCAGTTTTTTAAAATGCATTTCTAGAAGAGGCTTTTACATACACTGTCTTGTTTGATCTTTCAAACATACCAGAGTGACGTTGTTAACGCTCTTTTTCAAGGAAGAAACGGAGGCACAGACAGATTAAATGGCTTGTTCAAAGCCACATCTCAGTAAAAAAAACATGAGTTCGACTGCCTAGAAACCGTGCAGTTTCTATAACCTCATAAACTCCAAACTGCTCCCAAATTGGCTGAGAAGGGTCAGAAATTTGATATTCAATATATATGGATTAAAAGGGCCTTCATCTCCATGTAGTTAGTTCATGGCTGGAGGAGAGGAGGAAATACCTCAGGTAAAGTGTCCGCTAAAGATAAATCATTGGTTAGCATCACCTATAATCAATGCTTTGAAACACTAGACATAAAAGAAGATTCTCTCCCATCAGCTCTCTGACCAAATGGCACAGGGCACTTAAAATATGTTAAGCATTGCATCTTTGACATGCCTTCAACAGTGTAAGCTTCAGTTTTAGAATGAACATGGAACAATTTTACAGGAATGATATGTTATTGTGACAAGTCACAGAAGCTAACAAAGGGAAAAGATAAAAAGATGACAAGCAACTGAGAAGAAACAAGGCTCTCAAAGGTACTCGACAAACAGGAATTATTATACTTTCATGGATGCAAAAGTATGGGCAGGCAGAGGTTAGTACAGTTTAATGTAACTCCCTGTGAGCTCCCCTTTGCTGGATAATATGCTTCTGATCCTATCTACAGCATTATGTTCCAAAATCTTCTTTGATTTAGAAATTCCCCTTAAAATCTTAGTATTTCTATCTGAAAAGCACAGTTAATTCTTAAGACACTCGGGACCACAGGACTAATCTTTCTTCCTACCATTTTTAAATAGGCCCTTTAGGTACTAGTTCCCACTGTCATAAGGACCCCACCCCGTCTCCCAGGTCTGTACCTACACATGCCTCATTAAAATTCCACATATGCTCGACCCCCAAAGACATGAGCGTTTGGAGGAGAAATGCTTGTTATATCCAAAAGAAAAAGGGTAGTTGAAAGAGAGAAAAAGTTAAGCAAGGATCTCTGAGCACTGATGGCTTTGTGATTTATTTATTTACTTTTAGTATCCCGGAGCTGTTCTCACTACCATTTGGAGAGCATTTCATTTCTAAGAAGCAAAATTTCCCAATTACTCCGGAGATCCTCTTAGGAAGGAAACGGGTAAAAACGTCTCTGAGCAGCGGCACAAACCACCCATTCCCTTCTCGGTTTTAGGGTCGTTAGTCATCCTGTCTGGAGCCTAACAGCCCTGCCATAGCTGCCGCTGAAACGCACTGAAAACCTTAGGACCCGCCTGCCTTTGGCGCTCAGCTTCAGTGCAGTGAGCAGAGGCCTCCCTCACCCCCGACGCGCTGGCTCAAGGAAGCGCGCTGGAAGCCTTACCCCCGACGGAATGAATCTGGAGGATGCAACAGACCGCACAGTAGGTCCATTTCTTCTCCATTGTCTCCCGAGGCCTCACACCAGCATTTCCATCACGGTCACAGGAGCCAAATGAGGCCTTTAACTAAGCAAACCCCAGCCACCCTATTCGTGCTGCAAAACCCCGAATCTACCACACGCCTGGGGCTGTTTATCACTTGGCAAGACCCCAGGAAATGAAACGTAGACAGGAAAGTAATGCGGTTCAGAGCTCAGTTTAACCTTCAACAGAACAGTGTTGAAATTGTTCTCTGAAACCTTGTGTATCACCTTTGTTCAAAGGCTTTTCAGAATCCAAAGATTCTTTTCGTCAGGATCTGCGTGTCAGTCAAGCTGCTTCTAAAATCCAAAGGAAATCACGCAGAGTTGTTCATAATGTGCTTTTCGTACATTCTTTCCAGGAGCACAAAGTCATTTAACAAATGTGAGCCTCGTGTCTTTTATAATAGTTTTGCTGTTCAATTTTAAAATATATTTGCTTTCCGGAATTGCTCTGGGGTGAAAGAACAAAACATTAACACATTTAATTTTAATAAAATCTGAGGGGAACATATCTGAGGGGAACATCAGCTATTAAAACAAATTTTATTGTCTCCCCTCTTGCAGGAAGACCCACATTTCCTGGGGGTGGAGGAGTGAGGTCTCCTTCTCTACCCTTTGTCTGGGATAGGCTGGAAGTCAGGCAGGGACATCTCTCACCCTGCTGGCTGGAGGCCTATTTTGCTGATGGCAGAAGAGCTTATGCCTCAGCCCAAAACCATATAGAGCAAGGCTGAAACAATCAGAATCCAAAGGCAGAGACTCTCCTACCTCAGACAGCCACCAGGCCTGTTACATGTGCCCAGTCACTGCCATTAACAGAGGACCGAGACCAGGGATTAGGAAAGTGACTCCTGGGACATAATGACTAGCCCCTGACAGATATGACTACATGGTTTTCCAGCTTAGGATAAAATAGACCATCTTCACCTTCCAACATTAAGAAAACAAGCATTAGTCTGAACACTACAGAGCAAGTTTAATAAACAAAGAGTAAAAAGGACTAAATGTATGTGTCTACATACAACAGTATGAACAATTGGTGAAATATTCTGTGACCTCAATCTCACTACTGCCTTTTGGCAGCACCGAGAAAACCTGAAGACAAAGGAGAAAGCTGAACTTCATTCCCAAGGTGACAATTTTTTGAGGTCAGGGAGAGAGAATTTTCACCAGGTTGTCATCATCTGTCATGTCATCATGTATCAAGTTATCACGTATCATGACATCACGTCATGTCATTAAGTTTATACTCATCTGTCCAATGCAAGGACTTGGGGGAAATATGGATGATGCTAAGACAAAAGGTATCACCCTTGTTGTTGAGGAGATTAGCATTTCGCTGGGAGAAGAGATTTGCAGGTGGTGAAACAGGGCTAATCATTACTACTCAGCTAATGATGTTTCTTGCAAAGGCCAGAAGATGGAGTTACTTATTTCCTAATTTAGAGCTCTCCTAGCATTTATTCCCACACCCCACATCCCCACTAAGGCTCAGATTGCTGGAGGTGTTGGGTCAGGTGGTGATGACAAGGATATTTTGGAGAGAGCTGGGGAGTTCAGAGTCTTTGATTGAAAGGAGGAGGAGACATCACTGCTCCTGATGCCTTCATCTCGTCCTCATTTCCCCAGTAAATCAGTGATGGACTCTAGAGCCAAAATCAGTTCAAGAGATATGCTGGGGAGATCCTGATCTGTAGGTTAATGTCCCTATTAAGTTGGGACACATTACAAGCCTGGGGAAGGAAATCAGTCTCCTCACTCTGTTTTTCATATTAAGGGAATTTACCTAAGTGGAAACCAATAAAAATCTAAATTTATTGAATTCTCTAAAAACAACACCCCCCTTCACGTATTTATATATCTCCTATTTCTTTAAAGTTTTTCAAATCCTCATCTGAGGATACGGTTATTGATTTTAGAGAGGGAAGGGAGAGACAGAAAGAGACAGAGAGAGACAGAGAGAAACACCAATGTGAGAGACAAACATCGATTGGTTGCCTCTCATATGTGCTCCAACCGGGGACAGGGCCAGCATGTTACTGACCTGGAATTGAACCCAAGACCTTTTGTTGTATAGGATAACACTTTAACCAACTGAGCTACACCAGCCAGGGCTAGTTGTCTCCTATTTCTTATTGCTTTAAAGTAAAACAAGTTCATAAAAGATAAAAAATGTAAAATAAAACACCTTAAATTTTTAAAAAAGGAAATTGTCATTTATTTTCTAGAGCTAGACTCACTTTTAATGGGATCCTCACCTCTCATTGGGTTGGGCTACCCAAAGTATCTATTCAGTGGCTGCTAGGCAAACCTCGCTCTCTGGGTCTTTATCCAGGGCCTGGTTCATGGTTTTTATACTTAGAAACCTCTGCAGCCTGGAATCATTAGATTTGACTAGTTGTCCTTTGGGACCCACCCAGGCTCTAAGAGAGGAAAAAAAATTCAGATGCTCGCAGAATCTTAACTGAACACACCTGGTGTCCTGCAGTTGCAAGGCCAGGTGCCAGCCCCTCCGCGGCTATTTTTATGCAGCAGGTGGCAGCAACACCCTGCAGACCAGCACAGCTCTCCCAGATGATGGGAACTTTGCTTCCACTGCCTTTCAATCCCGAGAGTATTTTCTAAAGGCCCTTTCAGCACGGGGATAGGCATTCGCTGAGCTTAAAAATAACTCTTCTATAGAAGTCATGTCAATCTAGTCTATTATCCTCCCTGCTCACCAAATCCCAATTGCACAGCGTTTCTTCTTAGAGTATACTCTGCTCATACAAAGAGAAAACAGAAGCAGTCAGTTTCACATACAAAAAGGAATTTTGAACTTCTTGAACTTCAGAGGCAAATTCAATTATTTACAAAGAGAAGCAAGGACACACATTATTTCTGCTCCTGGCGAACCATAATTGTTTGTTTTGGACAAACTTTTTATAGACTCCTTCTAAACACTTACCCTCAACAAGAAAAGGACATTTTCAAAAGTAGGAAGCTGAGCAAAACGGCAAACTTACTTTTGTGGTTTTCATAGAGGTTAACTCAAACATTGCTGATTTGTCTTGCATTTTACTCTTTAATTACTTATGCACAAAAATGTGGAATGTTCTGTTTCTTTCCCTAAATGTTTAGAAACCATAGTGCTTAATGTTTCTGCTAATCAAAAAATATTTATTGAGTGCCAAATCTTAAAAGATTATAAAGAGCCATAATTCTAGGTGATTTAAAAACATAAATGATAAACACACCTCTTGGCCTTTAGACACTTATCATTTTGCTGGAGAGGAAACATCCCTGAGCACCAAAAGAGTCGAGTAACATAATGCACAGGACCAAATGAGTAGGTGGGACAGGCTCCCAGGCAAGGGGGGATCTCCCAGGGATCAGCTGGGGTAGGGAACATCTGAAGTGTGGACTCGAAATTTGGCTCTATATTACAGAAGTGAGTCTGGTGGAATCCATGAGGTAGTCACCCTAGGCAGAGAAAACAGTAAGAAACAACACTTGGTAGTATTGAAGTTAAAGGTTAATTCAGTGATTTGGCTGTTATCATTGGGCAGGGACTTTACTGGGGGTCTGGGGCAGACAAAATTGCCCAACCAGTGAGCTTAGGTTAAGGAGGGCTTTGAATTTTAGCCTACAGACTTTTTTCTTATGTTAGACAGAATTACAGAATTTTCAACAAAAGAGTAACATATTTAAATGTAACATTTTAGAAGGAAGGATGAATTAATTTGGCATGTGTAGATTGAAAATAAGAAGGGAGAAAGGGGAGGCAGAATGTCTGTTGGGAATTTTATGCTTCTTGACGAGAGCCTGGTGATTGGCAGTGAGTATGGCAAAGAGTGATGAGGGACATGGACTTTCAAAAAGGGGAGGTAAGGCTTATTGTCCAACTGGACATGGAATCAAAGTCTCCTGTGAAGTTTTATGCATTAGAATTAAGAGAAATAGAGCTGGATTCCTGCTGGAAGAGCCACCCACCCAAGGAGCAATTGTCAAAGGGTCACTGGGCTTTGCGTAGGAAGTAAGGAATCACCAGCCAGGGGACAGCATAGAGGCCCTGCCTTCATGAGCACCAAGTTCCTCCTTTTGGTTTTCACTCAAACTTTATAAGTTTAGGAATAGCCATCTAGTGAGAGAAAAAAAAATTGTGAGACTTTCAGCATAACAATCTCTTTTATCATCATCATTTCCACCATGCTCAATTCCATCTATTAAAGATTGGTTTTAATTTAATATATTTTTCCAATGACAACATCAATATTTGCTCATTACCAGGAAACATTTTAAAAGGTTAATGAAGAAATAAAAATCAGCTGGAATCATAACCACCCAAAGACAACCAATACTTATATTTGTCTTATATCTTTTTAGATTTTACATAAATATGTATACATGAAGAAAATTGATTTTTACTATTTTTACCACGTGCACTCTAACCTATGCTTTTTTTGCACTTCACAATATATTATAGACATATACACATGTTATAAAACAAAGATAAATTTTTTCCTTTTAAAATGATTGCATAATATTTTATTGTATGGATGCACAGAAAAATAATTTAAAGAAAAATAAATATAAAACTTCTCCCTAAAGTTTTACTTTGAGAAATACAATGATAAAGTTTAACTGAATAATTATAGTTAGTAATCTTTGAATATCTCTCTTTAGTGGCAAGTTGAAGTAAGGGGGGGGGAGAGAGAGAGAGAGAGAGAGAGAGAGAAGAGAGCCCTTGATTTTTGCCAAAATGTTGGGAAGCTAATGTTGACTCAACAATAACTCAATAATGTTGACTTTTCCAGAAATATATTTTAGAAACCATTAATATTTCTAGAGTTAACAACATAGCCAAAAGGAGAAGAAATAGTTTAAATTCTACACTCTACCTGGTTTCAAAACTTTGAAATTTATTTAAATTATCTCACATTCAATGCTGAGAACACCTTATAAAACTGAGAAGTGTTGCAATTGATTTTAGAGCTTAAAAAAAAAGATAGTATAAAACTAAATCACACACTGGGATCCTTTTGTAGACAGCTACAAACATATTCTTAACTACACTGTATTTTTATAACTGTAGATTCACATAGAAATATTGTGTTTCTATATTTGATGAAAACAATAGGTTAGGTAAAAATCACCTAAGAACTGGATCTGACCTTTAGGTAGTAATGCCCACCCACCTCCATCCTGCTTTCCCCCCAATGATTTTCTCTTAAATGGAGTTCTGAATGTGAGAACAAGAGGGAAGGAGGGAGGGAAAGAGAGAAAACTTGCACTTTGGTATTTGTCACTTTTTGTGATTGTGTAGCTCAGTACCACCTCAATTAAGTAATGAAATCAAGAAGCGTATTGTGATTAATAGCATTTCCCTGGTAACTGAGAGCTAAACCAAATTCTTGGAGGAGGAAGGATTGTAGTGGAGAGGAGAAATGAGTAAGAGAGAAAGTTCGTCCTCATTGCTGAACATCTTTTTAAAATTATTGTTTCACATTTCTGGCTCAATGAAAACCTTGTAATGAACATTATTTCATTTTATTTTGGTGATCGAGGTTCTTACAGAGACTAGGTACATGGTTCTGAACCTCAGACCCCAGAGTGGACCATAAGAATATAGAAGATAGTTGTGCATAAAAACATACTTCCCTCCTCCAGAAAAGAAGCCTAACTTTGGAAAGATTTGGCACTTTTGTGGGAGAGTTAAAAACAGAGGCATGAGCATGTTCTCATAGGAAAGAGTCCATTTTCCACCCAGACCTATAGAATGTTGGAGCTAGAAGAAACTGTAAAGAATGAGCCCTTCACTTTACAGATGAATAAACTAAGCTCTGAAAGGTGAAAGTGTCTTTCCCAAGGTTAAAGAGCTTGTTATAAAGAATCCCATGCTACTTGTTGTATTGAGTCTTGTATTACACTATTAAGTTTTTCAGCTTATCATATACAACCGTTAAAACCAACCATTTTTTAAATTAAAATGAAAATTGCCTCTAATATCTGGACAAATAAGAACCAATCTAGAAAACATACTTCATAAAAAATTTAATTCCCATGACATTTCTCTTAAATTGTACCTATATATTGTGTGGAAACAATAGTAATTTTTATACATATTTATATTTGTTCAAGAAGCTTCTGTTTGTGTGTGTTGTTTGCTTACTTGCTCTTCAATTTGATTTCTTGGAGGAACTCTGACAAACTCTCTGGGTAAATCCAGATGAACCATTTTTTTTTTTATCGAAGGTATTGAATTAGCAACATACTGGTGTTATATAACTCAGCATCAGTTTATTTTATTTTCACGGTTCTTTAGCCATTTGCTATGCATTTTTCCCTTTGGATTTGCTCAGAAAAGGCAGTATAGGCCTCCTATTTCCATCTCCAAACAATTCTCTTTCTCTTTATAGCCTCTCTTCTCTCCTTAGTACCCAACCTGGCTGCATGGGAAAGCGGCTCTAATCACCCAACACCTAGATGGGAGGGCCCCGCTTCCAGGAGAACCAGCCAATGATGCAAATAAGTAAGCAAAGGAAAGCACTGTGTGTGGAGAGTCCTCCAGCAAGTGGAAGATCCTGCATGCAAAATCTATCCTAAAGCAAAACCAGGCCTTGTTGCTTTTGAGAATGTTAGAATCTCCTTGGATTTAGGAGTATTTGTATCAGTTTCAGACTCTAACCATAGTTCTAAGACTATGGAACTTCAGAAGAATCAACCCCCTTATTTTATAAATGAGGAATCTGGTGCCCAGTAAAAAGAAATGATAAACTTGAAGCTACATAGTTATTGTACCATAAATACCAACTCAAGGATTTGGCTTTACCTTGGGCCATTTCTTTCCCCATAAAGATGAATCACGTCTCCATTGTTGCTGTTTACATGAATGTTGCTATTTACATGACCAGGAGTAAAGGAAGCAGGCTGACATGTGGGGGCTAAGTTGTCAACTAGACTCGGTCCCCAGAAAAGTGAGTCACCCCCACACAATAGCTTCACAGCACTGGCAACTCAGATGTGTGCCTCTGTGACAGAAAATTGTACAACATGGTGTCATCAGAGACAGTTACTTGTGAAAGGTGTAAACTCAAATGTCAGCTCTGTAAATATCCAAGTTTCTCTTTTCATACATCTATGAAGCACACACATGCTTGACAGGAACCCAGCATCTCACCAAAGCCTTCCAGGCCCTGCATGAGCAGGTTGGCCCCAGCTCCCTCTCCTTCCCCCTCAATCCCACACTCCCTCATTCACAGTCCTACTCCCTCTTTCCTTTCTATCTCTCAGGCCCTCTGTGTTCATTAAACTCCAAGATCTTTGTATATGCCAATTTCTCTGTTTCATATTCTTCCACAGACTTGTTACATGAGTGGATTATCTCATTCTGAAGTCATTCCCCTTCCTCTTCGAGGACATTCCTGACTCTGGTAACTATCTAGAGAAGCCTGGCCATGGCTCTCTGTCACATCAAGAGCTGTATGTCCTTCATGGTGCTTATCACTATGAAAAGTTAGGTTGCTTATCTTCTTGTTATATCATTACTTTCCATTAGAATAGAAGCTCTGTGAGGACAGGGACTTTGTGTATTAGTCATCTCTCATGCCTCCCCAAACTGCCTTTTTTCTCCAGCTGTTGTGCAGAGGCAACCAGCTGCTCACATGCACAACCTGAAAGCACTTCTCCCCCAGCTGCCCTGAATGCCTCCCACTTTCTAAGGTGGCATCTTCGGGGCAGAGACACGGTGCCTCATCCATTCTGGCACATGCACAACCCTGAAAGTTCAAGGAAGTCAACACTCCACAGGAAAACACATGACCCAAGGGAGGGGGACCTGGTGCATAAATCCCTCCTCTTCTGATGCTCAGGTAAAGGATTCTAAGGTGTATTTTACAAAGCTCCTCAGAACGCACCCCGGGTACCCAGACACATTTGTCCATGGTGCAAACTGCTTAATAATGTACCCTCGGGTTTGCTTTCAATTTTCCCCTGCTTTATTTTTTTCAGTTTCCCATTCCTGTTGCAGAGATTAATATCCCAAAGTAACTGTAAGCAGACTCTTACCTTGGGCTGTGCTTGGGCAGAGTGTGTGCTAAGGCTGTCTCCTTAGTCACTGTTCTATCCTCAGCCCCTAGAATGGTATTGAGCACATAACAGATACTATATAAATATTTTGAATGATCCTCTTTTGACTAAATAAGACCATTTCCCATCAAGGAGAATAACAATATAGCATACTTATCTCACAATTGTTCATAAAATCGAAATAAACTAATTAAATAGTCCAAAAAATAAGACTTTTTTTTCTTCTGATGAACTTCTCGACAAATATTGCGCTCCATCTATATGTAAGGCACTAGGATTGATCTCAGAGACAAAGATAAAGAACTTCTCCCCTTCCCCTCTGTCATTTCAGCATTATCATAGAAAGGAGTGACATCTATAAGTACGAGCATTTCAAGGATCCCTGTTGGATCCACCACCAATTATAATCTTTAGGTCCCCTGTGAAGGATACAGAACTAAAAAATTAGCAGCTCATAAAAGAGCAGACAGTATGTACCTTGACAAAAGTACAGATAATATGTACCTTGACAAAATGAATATAAAGTTTAAAGACATTTCATGGCTGACTTTTCAAGTGCTCAAATCAATTGGAGAAAATGAAGAAAGCTTGTCACATGAGACTTGAAATTCCATCTCAGTACTTAAGATAGAAATAAGGGTAACAAATCTAAGCCTACCAGTGCCTATCAGATAAGATTTTTTTCTCTGATAACCAGAGAGTTAAAGGGTATAATGCTATAGCTATAGGTAAATGAATTTGATAAAATCTAGGTCTCTTACGTATAGGCACATAATAGTTAAAAATATCAGAAAAGTCACAATGCATCTTTTGCTGTCACTATGGCTTAGCACTCATGGAAGTTACTGTTCCTTGGGAGCTACATTACACCAGACTTGGTGAACCAATTTCAGCCCAGCAGAAAACAGAAGGCATACTCACAAGTGATAATCAAGTAGAGTTTTATATAGAGTTTGTTTATAAAGTTGGGGCTGAGTATAGGGGAAACAAGGGTTGGCATAGTTCTAAGGACTACCAACAAGGGGAAACCAGGACTAAATGGGAGACAGTCACCAGAGAGAGTAATTGTAGGGAGGGGACTTCCTGGCAGGAATGTGGCCTCAGTATAGAAGTACAGACAAACTGGCAAACTCTCAGGTAGGGAGCTGGGGACATAAATATCCCGACCTCACTGTGTTTCTTAGAAGCAAGGAGAGTAAGGTCAGATATTTATTTGCCGAAGGCAGAGGTCGAGAGACCTCATTTATGCAGTCCACACAGCTTAGCCTCCCAGTGGATCTAGAGGGACAAACAGGTAATGTGCAGATAGATACCAATGATGTGGTCTTCAGTTACAGTCACAGGAGAGGCCACAGGCTTTCTTTGCCGGTTGACCTGTACCAAGGCAGGGCTCACCCTTCTGTGAGGAGGCACCTCAGAAATCCCCAAAGAATGTGCAGCAGGGTAATGGATGAGGACCCTTTTCTTCCTTAGGGAAAGGCTTAAAAAATGTCACTTTAGTCATGCGCAATGTAAAGCATGTCTTATGGGAAAGCGTTTCCCTTATTGGCGATGCCTGCAAGAGGCTCTCAGAAGAGATCCCATGGAAGAAAATGAAATGATAAATTGTTTCATTTAGTTCTGTGTATGAAGCAATTAAGGCATTCTTTGAGATGCTAACCATAGTAGAATAGCATTTAGATCTTGCTTTTAAAGACAGGTAAAGGATCAGCACCCCTAACTTCAAACATGTCTGTCACCTCCTTATAGGTCAAGAGCATTCCCTGGGGAGAAGTGTTAACCACTAAATAAACCTCTTTTCATTATGTCTCAACATTATAGGTAGAGAGTGAGCACAGGCATCAACTTGAAACCCTTATTGGGGAAAACCCTTGGATTTTTCCAGCTAATTCTTTACCTTTATAATTGAGAAAGAAACCTGATATGGGGCATGACATATCAGAGGCCAGTGAAATACTTCCATGACCTATTAAGAAAGGAAATGAATACTTAAGAAATTGACTGGTTTCAAAGAGGGGAGCAGACCCAGCTACAAATTATGAACATTCTTTTTCATAAATATCTATCAAGACATTTTACAATATCATATGGTTAATGGTGAATGTCCATGTAGTCCTAGATCCTGACATTGGTTGTCATGGTTTGCATTAACTCCGTTGGCCAGAAATATCAGAGACCATGGGTTTTTAAAAAGTCTTATGTAGCGATTAAATGATGTCACATATTATATTCATTTTCTAGGGCTGCTGTAACAAATTACCACCAATTTGGTGGCTTAAAATAATGGAAATTTATTCTTTCACAATTCTGGAGACAAGAGATCCAAAATCAACGTGTTGGCAGGGCTGCTCTCCCTTAGAAGGCTTTAGGGGACAATCTGTTCATTGGCTCTTCAGCTTCTGGGGTCTGACAGCATCAATCCAATCTCTGGTTCAGTCTTCACGAGACCTCCTCCTCTCCCTCTGTTGTCTCTTCTGTTTCTCATAAGTACATTAGTTATTGGATTTAGGACCCACCCACTTAATTCAGGATGATCTCATCTTGAGATATGGAACTTAATTACATCTGCAAAGGTCTTTTTATCAAATTAGGTCACATTTACAGGTATTGAGGGTTAGGACTTACACATCTCTTTGGGGTTGGGGGAGGCATCATTCAAGGCACTAAAGATATCATGAAGCAAAATCATCTCAAAGAATTAATCATTCTGTTGGCACTCAGGAAATTGGAGTCTTATAGCAGGTATTGTGGTGTGATGACCAACTTTCCCATCAAGGACTGAAGCATTCATTTCCCCTGCTGCTGGGAGTGTTGCCTGCTAGTGGCTCATAGCAGAGTCATTTTCCAGGACTTCCTTCATCTGCAGACAGCTGCCTCGCCATAGCCGTGCTTCCTCCCTGGGAACAGCCCTCATGTAATGAGAAGATAATGAGTGAGGAGGTACAAAAGCCTGGCCCCTTGCCTCAATTCTGGACAACTCTGAAGGGTCATCCCAGCTCCAGAGCTCCCTTGGGGAATGGGGTGAGGCCTCTGTTTCAACTTTAGCACAAGTCAACGTCTCCTTCTGCCCCATCTTACTCTCCTCACTTGTAGGGAAGGTATTGTTCCCAAGAGCAGTTCCCAGTAAACCTCCTACAGAAAAATCTCACCACAGTGTCTGTTTCCCAAGGACCCTGACCTAAGATACACCCTAACATGAGCTAATCCATAGATAGTCTAAGTAGCTCAGAGCGAGCCAGTGGAGAACCATTTTTCCAATGAGCTGGGAGCGTCATTTGAATGATCACGGGAAGTCTCGAGTGAAAGAAGTCCTTCCCCTTCGCTGTGTGCGCTCCCTGCTCTGTTATCATCCTGTGATTGGCAACCTGGGGTAGGAAGTTTAATACACAAACAGGGGAAGGATGAAAATATTTAAAAATAGAAGCAATGTTTTTCAAAAATTAGAAGGTTAAGTGGACGGTCGGCAGGTATTGAGTATTAGTAAGAGAAATTAAACCAAAATCTTATCCTAGTAAAAAAGTAGAGAATATGTTTTTAAACAGAAAATGAAAGCAAAAGGTCCTGGATGTTGTGAACAGAGAATAAGAGAAAAAAAAAATCTAAGTATGGAAAGAGAAAAAGAAAAATAAGCTACAAGTAAAGACGTAATCTGGGTCCATAACAATTTTGGGATGAAATAAGTTTCCCACAGTGTCAGGACCTTTGCTGTGACCGTGGAGACCTGCAGGGTAGCGTCTCCTTCCCAGTGCTTTACATTATCAACAACCAACCTATCAAAAGATGTGGTTTTTTAATACTGACCCTGCACAGGGAGACTAAGTAGCATCCTGCTGGGCCTCCAGAAACTTATCTATTTGGTAGAAACTTTTTCCCTGGAGATTGGTTTGCCATGTTAGGATCTAAAACCCTGTATAAAAACCACACCTAAACCTGTACATGGATATAAAGGAAATACTTGTATTAATTTGGGGCAATCAAGTGCTCTGTGGTTAGATCTGCTTCAGTTCTCCACTCTGCCATTTCCTAGCATTGTGACCTAAAGAAGATGCTTAACGTCTCTGAGCTACTATGTCCTATCATCTGTAAAACAGTTGGGTGTGAAGATTGATGCTATATAAACTGCCTGGCACCAAAGTAAACCTACTGCAAAATGACCTATTATTAACACAAAATACAATAACAATAATCTTTTGCCAAGTGTTAATTTGCATTTATTGCCTAATTCTTTCTTCAATGAAAACAATATGAACTTGTTTTTCTCTACTTGTGTCAATGACAGATTCAAAAGAGCTGGAGAAAAGTGACCTGTGCCCTGGTTAGTGCCATCCATCATAACTAAAGTTCCCAGCTATGTTTTGAATCCCTAACACAGACAGTGATGTATGGAGTAAAGGTGCTCAAAAAGAGTGCTTTTTCAGACAAGGATTTAAGCTCAGAAGATGAATAATTTAAAAAATGATATTTTGCATTAAGAGAGATATTGGGGAAATGAGACACGTGAGAGGGAACATTATAATGTCATCTTTCTAAGCAATGTTATGTATAGGGCATGGTCAGGAACTTAGGGTTTGGATGGAAACAAGCTTTAGTTTAAAATCTAGGATTCATTAGATATCAGGCTAATGACTTTGGTCAAATAACTTATCTTCTTTGAGCCTCAGTAAGGTTGTTATGAGAATGCAATGGAACTGCATAAGTGAAAACAGGCTCAGTACCGAGTCTGGCTCATAGTACAGCTAATGAATTCACAAAAAAGTTCATAAAAATAAGATGCAAAGGAGGGGAGGTAAGAGAAGGAAGACTTTCAAGACAAAGCTTTCCCCCAACTCAGTGATGTGGACAGATAAGCCATTTAACTTTTCTGGACTCCCATTTCCTCATTAGCAAAGTAGTAAACTGCTAAAGATTACACAAATGAAAATGGCCTCTAGTTCATTGATTCAAGACGAGTTTAATGGTCATCACTAAATGACTTTGAGAGACCTAAACATTATGTAGTCCACTTGGCCTGCCATTAAGTTATAAAGTATAAGATATCCATGAAATATAGAGATGATAGGCCATATAAGACAGAAAATTACAATAAATTATATGGATGAAAATGTTAATTCTGGCAGATGCAGCTTATAATCCCTTCATGCTTTTTCTCTGATCCTTAAAAATCAGTGTAACAGTGAATTAATCGTAGCATGCTGTAGTGATTGGCTTAATGGGAAGATCTTACTAGGACTTAGATAAAAGTAAAAAATAAACAGCCACACAACGGCCATATACAGATGTACTGGTTAGGGCATAGAGACTCAATAAAAGACATTTATAATTTAATGAATAAATCTACTTAAAAACTACTAAACTGGAAGAGGCTGGGATCTCAGATTCTCTATTGTTTTTTCTCCTTAGCAATTTTTCACAAATCAAATGTAAGTTTTATTAAAATGAAGTTCTGTGAAAGTCATAGGCAAGTTAGCCAAGGCACCTGCCCCAATTACTTTCTGACACAGTGTTGGTTCTATGTTATTTAATCTAGATCAGATGAATGTCTACATCTCCATCAACTTCATTTGTGAATTTAAATTAGCCCCAGATCATTCAACAACTGTGACTTTTAAGCTAACCCTGGGGAAGTCTTTCAAGCTTCTTCAGCAGAGGAAGGTTGTAACACCTTGATAGAAAGGAGGGGATGGCTAAAAAACTCAGGCTCCACAAATTTACGTGGTTGAAAACATTAGATGAGTCAGTATGTACTCAGAGGTGACCGTAATGTTCTGATTTATCGTGTTTTACTTTCCCCACAAAGCACGTGACAATATGGGAATAAAGCAAGATGAATCTATTCTTATTAGATTGAGGCCACAATCTCATATTGGGTTTAGATATTGGATTTCCTGACAGCTTCCTGTATTGTCTGCTCATTGCTTTCAAGGGAGCCGGCAGTGGCCTGGGATAACAGTGTGTCTGGGATGCGAGACATCTGAAATGCATGACACAGTTTCCCTGGGCTCTGCTGCCGGTGGAGTTCCCTAAGTGAGTTAGTGTTTATGCGTCGGTGATATTTGGGGAATCAATGGAAACCAGACAGAAATGATCCTTGCCTAGAATAATAGCATAAAAGACAGTGGGACACAAAGATGGATGCTCTTACTGATGGTATTTACTCAGGCAGCCTTGTCCATCTGAGTGAGGAGCTTCACTTCTTTTCTTTGAGAAAAAGCCAGAATTCTTTCTGCATCGGTTTCTTTTCCTTCCAGGTTTTTATTGACTACACTTGCCTCTGAATTTCCCTTATACCCAGTCATGGGATATTCTGCTCTTTCCTATATCAAATCTGACATATGCCCCCAAATCCACATGTTGTAGAGTTGATTCTTTAATCCTTTCTGACATAAACTTGATCTGTCTGGCTCAAGGCTTCAGCGTGACAAAGTAATAAAGCGCTCTCTTCTCTTTAAGTTACACTTGAGACTTGAGATTTTTTTTTCCCCTTAAAAATGTAAGTTTGATGATACATCCTGGAGTTTGCTGATAGGCAGAAGACCAAGAACATTTTCTATTAATTAAAAAAAAAAAAAAAAAAAAAGACATCCTCTGACACAGGCACTGAGGGAAAAAGTGGACAACCTTAGATCAGAACAAAACCTGGCAATTAACAGCCATTCCTATAACTGCTGCGCGGGGGGCTCCACGCTCGGTCCCAGTGACACACCCATGAACTGACCAGGTTAAGGGTTCGCCCGGCTGGAAAGGAGCATCGGCTCTTTCCTAGGCCCACTCCCCTTGTCCAGAGGGTGGGGCAGGACTTTGCCTCTCCCTCTCCTTTGTCGGTGACCCCTCCTTTCACGCCACAGTGTGGCCTCTCTCAAGTCCCGCTCTCTCTCCTTTCTTCCCTGCCCGGCCTTCCCGCTGTTCCTCACCGCAGGCTCCAATGGGCGGTGGCAGAGGAAGGAGCGGTGCGCGGAGGCTGAGCCTCAACGGAGGGCCAGCCGGGGCAGAGAATGCTTCTGGAAATGGGAAGCAGAGGGAAGCGGCTAAGGATTTTTAAGATAGGGTTTTTGGAAATGTAGCGTTTGGTTTAGGCTGAGAAGCAGCAGCCATTGAAGAGGAAGAGACGAATAATTCTAGAAAGAGGGAGAAATGGAAAGGGCCATGGCTGGGATGGGATTGAGAGGCCGAGCGCCAGAGCGCACGGGGAGTCGTCAGGCTGAATAGGAAAGCAGGGTGGTTTCGCTTTGACAGAGGGAACGCTGATCAGACCCCTCATTAAAGCGATTATTCTCACCAACTGGTGGTACTGTATCTATTGGCCTTTCTGATATTGGGATGTGGGAAGTAAAGAAAGTTAAAAAAAAATAAATCAGATTTGAGCCCTCGACCTTGGATGTAAATAGAAGAGAGGGTGGGTCATCTGTTGAAAATTGGTAAGAGGAGCCCTGAGGAAAATGAAGCACGAAGTTCCAACCGTCGCCTGGGAGGTTGGTGACAGGAGGTCAAAGGAAAGAAAGAAAAGGCTTCTGAGGAGAAATGAGAATGTGGCTCAAGACGACAGGTTGATTTTGGACTGGAGCCGACCCTACCTGCTGTCAGGGAGCAGGAGAGGGAACGTGTGGCAGGCGTTGCTGCTGGGCAAGGAGGTGGCATTAGGGGGTGGGGAGAACTTGCATTTGCTTACCGTGGGGCATGTGGGCAGTAAGGGGAGGGACAAGTGGCTGAGGAATGGGGAGAACAGCAGGGTTGCAGGGGAGGGGAGAGGGAAGGGAGGAGAGGGTCACCGTTCCCTCAGAGCCTGTTCATTGTTCACCGTTCCCACTGGGTCATAATTTTGGCCCTAATTTCATTAGCAGCTTAAAGAAACGAGGACCTGATTAATATCCAATTTGAAAGTTAGCAGCTCCTGCTCCAATAGCTCATTGTTGTCCCTGCTAACATCAATGTATGTGGGCAATTGGCTTGGCCAGAGGGAGATGACAGGCTGTAGCCTTTTTGAGTGGAGTGAAGAAAAAAAGGGCCGTGCTTTCAGCCTAAGATTAGCAAACTGAGAACCACAGGCCTTGGACTTGAGGGCCAGGGAGTGACGGGAGTGATGGGTGACCTTTGGAGGAAGCAGAACACCAAAGAATAACCTTTGCCTATGCTATTTTTTACCATGTTGTGTCTTACGGGTATCTGGCGTTGAAGTAAAGAAATGGTTATGAAATTCTGTTTAACCTCTGACCCAGGATCATGCTAGTGCTCAATTAGGAACCAAGAACTGTGGAGAAGTGGGAGCGAAATTGCCTGATTAGATCAAGACAGTTCACCACATCCCAATACAAATGGTGCCAGACCTTGATTGTCTCTTTGTCTTTGGGGCAGCTGCCAAGTTTCATCCCAGGAGGGCTTTATTTTCTTTCTTGAGACCAAAAATCAATCACTTAATTCTGGGTGAAGTTAAGGTGGAAGATTTGAGAGGATTAGAGTCAATTATAAACACAGTCCCTGCCATGCTTCCTGGGACCAACAGAAGCTTGTCAGACCCCTCATTAAAGCAATTACTCTCACAAACCGCTGATACTGTATCTGCTCCACCTATTGGCCTTCCTGAGTCTATCTTGAAACCAAACCAGAGAAATTAAGAGGACAAAATAGAAAATAAAATACCTGAAAAATGTCACAGACCCAGACTGGAAGGACTCTGCTTAGAGCCAGGACAGATAAGTGGTAGATAGACAGATGATAGATAGACAGATAGATAGGTAGATGGATGTCTTAGGTCAGGACTGGTGAGAACGATTAGCTTCTGAAATTGACTGATCTAAATATTAATATTAGAGCAATGTTTTCTGAGTAAGAAGAAATGGCAATGATAGTGGTAGTGGTAGGAGATGAGAGGAAATTGAGCACTAAGTAAAGGATAGAACCTCAGGGGCCAAGGAGACAGCTGAGCCTGGGAAGAACCACTGGTGCCTCCTCTGCACCACAGGAAAATGCTCAGCCTCAGAGTTGTGGTGAACGGCACATCTGCCCAGCTGGCTCCTCTGCCGGAGTAGAGTCCACATGAGGCCTTTCTAACACTCAAAAGAATGGATAAGTGGTCCACAGACGTGTTGCTTAAATGTTGGTCAGGTGCTAAGTGTGAACTGGAGTTTGAAAACCTAAAGTCCTTGCTGTGTGACCTCAGCGTCATTTCAAGTGGTTTCCCCCATCTTTTATGAATGTTAATTGAGCTAATAACACCTTTATGTATTTCTTTTTAATATTTCAGGTCTTTCTAGTGATGCTTCATTTTTTAAAAATGTTTAGTAAAATGGTACAGAATTATGGTTAAAATTAATGCAGTCTCAACATTGGTATTTTAGTCACAGAGGAAGGCTGAAAATGCAAAGTCCCGACTCCCTGTGCTACCACACTCCAATGTCCTAGCAAATACTTAAAGTTTCTCATTAGCATGTATGGAATTAATTTCTTCCTGTGCTAGTGCAATGGGCTCAGCTATATTTGCTTTGGGATTTTAAACTTGAGCTTTTTGCTGGCATTTACATGATTAAAAACCCAACATTAATTTTGCCTTAATACGCAGCTATGCTTTCTTTTTCTTTTTCCTCTTTAAGAAGGGAGAGCTGTTGAGAGCAGAAAGGGGACAGGAGCATTCATTTGGTAACAGTTGGGGAATGAGTTGCTAATGTAAGCCTTGGGGAGGGCTCTGAAGGAAAGCATGAAATGAAGGGCAGAGAGCAGGGCTCACACATGTTGTAATCCATACTCTTTCTCCACTGAAGTGGACTGGCTGGTTCATTGACGGGGAAGAGCCTCTTCCACCAGTAGGATTACAATAGAATTTAAACTATCAATAGTGCTGGATTTAGAATCACAAAGCCTGAACTTGAGCCCTATATCTGTCATTTACTAACTCTGTAAAGTTAGCCAAATTATTTTACCTCTGAGTCTGCTTTCTTATTTAGGATGAGAATTTTCCAGGGTCTTCTAACTAGATCAGAAATTTTTCTGGATTCTTAGAGGGGTTAGATGAATTCACAGCAACACCCAAGACAATGCCTGGTGCCTAAGAGATACTGAATACATATTTAGTTATTTTCTTCTTTCCCATCTTAATTAATAAAGAATGACTTTTTGAGAAATTGTTTCTGGAAGTCACATTTCTAACTACTTAAAGCATAGGCAGGGGCAATATCTATATAAATCACTTTATAACCATTTGCAAACCACTATCAATCATACATTACCCCAATGGAAAGGGTTCTTATCTAGACAATCTTCTAGTCTACTACCCTCATTTTGTAGACAAGGAAATTGACCCAGGGAAGCTAAGTGGGACATCCAAGGTCACACAGGTACATGGTAGCACAGCCAAGACTTGAAGCAAAGTCTCTTGCCCCATTACCATGTTGATACTGACCAAGAGAAGCACATGCGGTTAGGACGCCTGTAACATCTGAGGTTCAGGGATGCTTGTAAATTTTCAGTCAGCTCATTGATCTTAGCAAGTGGCTTAACCTGGCATGTCCTCAACTCACAGGAGAAAAAGGACTTCAACCTGACTAACAAAAACTCTCAGGAATTTATGCAGTGGCTGAGAGCTAACCTTAAAGCTAACCTAGAGGTGGCCTCTTCCACTTACCCCACGGCCCTGGCCCACAGTGGTCTGATTGCCTGTGTCCTAAATAGCTTTACCTGATGGTGGCAAATGAGAGTCTAGACATGATGGATGGGATCAAAATAGACTTAGGGGACTTCCAAGTTTAGCCTATACAGTCTTTTCCCCAGGCATCTTCAGATTGGGCTTGCAGCTGAAACTTTAAAGGCAGACAATGGCATATAGCACACTCCAGACACTACTCATCCAGCTCCACTGGTGGGCTGTAAGGGATTCTGATTGAGGTCACTTGGGGAGAACTTTTAGAGCAATGGCTTTAGGAAGCCAGTCTAAAGGCTTGTGCCAGACTGTCTGGCTGCCTCTCTAGGTACTCCTCTGCAGAGGAAGCTTTAAGAAATAGAGATACCCAGCCCCCATTCCACCAAGATCCACTTTCAGTCAGTCTGTGGTGGGATTTGGGCATCTCTCACTTCAAAAGTGCCTTACATGCTTTGATATGCAACCACCACACTAACTCAGGTGGGGCATTTGGGAGGAGATAGTAGGGATAGTAGAGATAGTAGTCTAGTCACAGTCCGAGTGGCTCAGCGGTTGAGCATCCACCTATGATTCAGGAGATTGCGGTTCGATTCCCAGTCCCAGGGGTTGCAGGCTCGGTCCCCAGTGAGAGGCGTGCAGGAGGCAGCCGATCAATGACACTCTCATCATTGATGTTCCCATCTCTCTCTCCTTTTCCCTTCCTCTCTCTGAAATCAATAAACATTTTTAAAAACAAAGGCAGGGCATGTTTAAGAGCTTTTAAGCCAAGTGCCTTCCCTCATGTAAAAGATGACTAAGTGTCCTGACTTCCACAGGCTACTTTTCCCTCCACAGCCAAATCTAATTGCCAACCCACCAGAGTCTAGGCATGTACCTTAAGTACACCTCCGTAGCACCTCTGTATTTCACTCTGCCTTGTGAGGGGCAGCTGAGTGTTCCCTTAGGAGGAGTAGTGAGCTCCTTGAGTTGAGAATGGAGAATACATGTATCTTTCGGTGACCTCTGTACCTAAGTACTGGCCCATGGTAGGAATGCAGTAAACATTGAAAACATAAATTAAATACAACCTCCTTGCTGTCAGAAAATGGCATCATCTCAGTTTTGGTTTTAGGAGGAAAAGATGTTGACATGCTTGGGAAAACCTCATGTCACTGCGAATTCTGAGATTTATCTTTCCAGGAAACTGGCAGACTCAATCCTTGAGCTCAATCAATTTCGACGAGATAAATCTTAACCTGACAAGTGATATAAACACCCACAGTGTCACTTCAGGAGATGAGCCATGTGGCCCCTGGGCCTTCCACATGGCCTCCATGATTCTAAGAGTGATTCAGCCAGTGGCTTTTAAACAAACACAGATGCTGATCTGGGAAGCAAAATGAGGTTAGAAGCTGGCGAGCCCACAGTCTACAATAAATCAGCCCTTAAATCAACAGGGATGCTTTGGGAAGCGTGTTGTCTTCTGAAGCAGATTCATCTTCAGCTGCTCTGAATTAATTTGGGGATTATAAAGTTGGAGTGTAGGAATGAGAAAACAATGAAAGTGTCAGCTTACACTGGCACCCACAGAACTCAAGTGCATGAGCAAGAGTTACTTGCCATGATCCAAAAGACAATTCTGCTTTTTACTGAATGTGAGAAAAGCGGTTGTCACAGTGAACCTAAACTCTGTTCCTCTGGCTGTGGCTCAGGCAAGGCTGGCCAACTCTGACCAATTCAGAAGTGGACCTACCAAAAGTTTATGGGACTAAGGGTAGTCCTGTTGAGAATTCATCTCAGGGCAGGAGACAGACAGGTCTGCCTTTGACATGAAGCTCCAGGCTCAAGAGGCAGGGGCAATTTTGTACACATCTTGGTGTCTCTCCTTCACATCTGTCTCCTGACTTAGTCTTTTTGAACTCACATCTTATGGAGGGGAAAGAAATAGTGTGGGTATAAAGTGATGTGTGGTACAAAACTACAAAAATAACTACATGGTGTATATAAAGCTGCACCTCGTCCAGGCTGAAATGTAAACGTCTTTATCTTTCCAGCATCATGTGAGTAGAGAAACTTAGTTCACAGTTACTCTATTGAAAGTCTCCTGTGCTCTCCAAATTTTTGAGCATTCCCGAATTCCTGAAAGTCTCTCATTCTTGAATCCCAACAGAATTCTCCCATCTACATACTCTTGTCCGCTCCATCAGCCTTCCGTCTCCTCTGCATGCAGCATTCACAATATGCCTCCAATAAAGCATATCCCTCTACCATAGGCCCCGCCTCAACCTGGAGATGTGTTTTTTTCCATTTTTTGTTTTATTTTTTAGATTTTTCTATTGATTTTTAGAGAGAGAACAAGGGAGAGGGAGGGAGAGAGAAACACCAATGTGAGAGAGAAACATTGATCGGCTGCCTCCTGCATGCCCCCTACTGGGAATCAAGCCGGAAACCCAGGCATGTGCCCTGACTAGGAATAGAGCCAGCAACCTTTCGGTGCACAGGACAGCTCCCACCCAACTGAGCCACACTGGCCAGCTCGGCTGGCGTAGCTCAGAGGTTGAATGTTGAACTATGAACCAGGACGTTGCGGTTCGATTCCTGGTCAGGGCACATGCCCAGGCTGTGGGCTTGATCCCCAGTAGGGGGTGTGAGGGAGGTAGTCAATCAATGACCCTCTTATCATTGATGTTTCTCTCTCTCTCTCCCTCTCCTTTCCTCTCTCTGAAATCAATATATATATAAAAGTTGTGAACATCTGTGTGTTAATTTTATCTCATCACAGCTATTTCCATGAAAACCCTGTAGAGCCTGCAACCTGAACAGCCATTTTTTGATAGCTCACCAAAAGGAAAAGCATAAGGTACAGAGAAGGGCTCTGCCATTTTCCATAGAAGCCCACACAGCTTTGGCCGGGTTCCTTGACGGCTCATATGCAGGAGTTACGGCAGCCACAGTGAGTGGTGGTGGTGTGTTGAGATGAGAGGGGCATGTTGTGGCCGTAGTTTCTAACAGCACTCTGAAGAAGCAGCACCAGGGTGAGGCTGGGGCCATGCCCAGTGGCAGTGGGGCCCAGTGGTGACAATGCTGATGCCCATGAACGCAGCAGCACCCTGTGAGAGAGAGTCGGTGTGGGCTCTGCTAGCTGATGCAGGGGACCTTCACATGGGTCCACATGCACTGGATGCTTTAGAACCAGACATCTCTGAGTGAGTCTGGAGCAGAACAAAAAAGGCCACATGGCTTTTGATCACTGAAGGAATTATCTGAAGCACATGTAAGACACCACTTACATGCTGGGGGATTGGTGTGGGAGCTGGTGATACTATACTAGCAGATAGCAGTAAGAGCCCGTGAAAAACAGGTTGTTAATGACACTAATTCTCTTGTTTTATGCTCTTTGAGAGAGTAATACAAGTCCAGGAGAGAGGATGTATAACTTGAAGACACCTGGGTTACTAGGACAAAAAGTGACATCAGCATGTAATTCCACCTGATATATGGATATCCAGGTTTTTAAAGAAAAATCTAGGCAGGAATTTTCTCTTTTTAATATGAATTATTTCTGGAAGTCCCCAAGAATCTGTGATCAGAAGCCCTATATTATAGGTATATCCATTTTCTTGTTCACTGTTCTCTTAAATATAGGATCTGGGGTATGTGCCCTCCATGAAGATCCTTGAAGACATACTTTCAGTCTTCAGACTTTGAGTGCTTGGGAAATAGATGGATTCATTATAGTATTTGTGTTGTAAAAAATATAATAAGGGCCCTGGCTAGTGTAGTTCAGTTAGTTGGGCATCTTCCCATGCACCAAAAGGTTGCTGGTTCAATTCCTGGTCAGGGCACATGCCCAGGTTGCAGGCTCAGTCCCAGGTAGGGGACATGCAGGAGGCAACTGATCGATGTTCAGCTCTCACATTGATGTTTCTCTCTCCCTCCCCATTTCTCTCTCTCTACAAATCAATTAAAAATCATATCTACATCTACATCTATATCATCTATATCTATATCTACATCTATCTATCATCTATCTATCATCTATAATCTATCTATCTAATCTATCTATCTATCAATTATCTATCTATCTATCTATCTATCTATCATCTATCTATCTATCTATCTATCTATCTATCTATCTATCTATCTATCTATCTATCTAATCTATCATCTATCATCATCATCTATCTATCTATCTGTCATCTATATCATCTATCTATATCTATCTATCATCTGTCTATCTATCTATCTGTCATCTATCTATCTATCTATCTATCTATCTATCTATCTATCTATCTATCATCTATCTATCTATCTATCTATCTATCTATCTATCTATCTATCTATCTATTATCTATCTATCTATCTATCTATCTATCATCTATCTATCTATCATCTATCATCTATCTATCATTTATCATCTATCATCATCTATCTAATCATCTATCATCTATCATCTATCTATATAAAATCAGGAATTAGATTCTAGTAATAACCTACATTTCCTTTGCTGAAGATGGATGGATGGTCTAATGGGGACTAACTTATTTTTTGCTTTTAAAAAAAATATATATCTTTACTGATTTCAGAGAGAGGAAAGAAGAGGGAGAGACAGAAACATCAGCGATGAGAGTCTTTGATTGGCTGCCTCCTGCATGCCCCCTACTGGGGATGGAGCCCACAACGAGGGCATGTACCCTGACCGGGAATAGAATCTCCATCTCCTGGATCCTAGGTCGATGCTCAACTGCTGAGCCATGCCGGCTGGGTGGGGCTACTTTGTTTTAATACTTCATGGGATCTTTAATATAGCTAACAACATCACGACGTTTATTTGGTCATTGGAAAGATGTTTCCTCACTTTTCATTCTTTAAGCATCATTGACCTTATATAACAGAGAATTTTGGACTAGAATCACCGTGAGCCCAGACATGTCCCTGCACTCTCCTCTCCCTATTTTTTCAATCATATAATCAGAGGATGGGATTAAACTATCACCTAAATCCCCTTTAGCTCTAAATTTCTTTGATTCTGCCTTTCTTCTGTTGTTCTAAATTAGGTAGAGAAGTGGTTTTCCAACTTTTCAAACCAGTGGTGCCTTTAATTAATATGGTATATGGATTAAACTTAACCTATAAAACAAATAAAGGCAGAAGTTCTGTGGATAAATTTTGGGTGGGAGGCAGATTCTACAATTCTTTGGTACTCTCTTCAACCCTCATGCTTGCCCCTCAAGTATTCCATAGACACCAATTTATACACCTTTGTGCTAGAGAAGTGAGCACTAAAGCGCTAGAAACTAACTGGGTGCATCTGAAGTGATGAATGAAAAGCCAGATCTTAAGTACAGCCGGAGACTGGGTGCTAGTGGTTCTGCTTTAGGAGTTACCTAGAAAGAACATCAAAGCCTCAAAGAGATGCCTTATAGGAGAGAGAACTGAGTCCACCAAACAGCAATTTTCTGTCCTCTATGATTTCAAGGCCAAATTCTGTAAAAAGTTTCATGTAAAATTCACACTCCTTGAAAAATGAAGACACAAAGAGGGAAGCGTCCCTGGAGGAGTTTGGGGCAGACAACCTTAAATCAGACTCAGGGAAAGAGAAATGCATTTTAAATTTTATCAAGTAGCATGATGCAATGACACATCAATAACAAGTGCCCGTGGCCACATTTTTAAATGATGGCTTGGAATTCATCCCCATTGCCCTCCTCCCTCCCTAACAGAATACATGGCAAATAAGACTGAATGGGAAATGTCTTTTATGCTCTCCCCACTCTTCTTCCATACAATTCAGAAACAAAAATGATGTTGATGTTTTATTTTGGCCATCTTTTGATAGAATCCTAACTATAATCCATCATGTTTTCTAAAAATATTAGCAATTCCTTTTGACCTAGTAAAAGAGAGTGAGTTTCAAATTGCCTCGCTGACAGAGTTAAGTGATAGACTAGGGTACTTTTCAGCTATTTTAGGTAAAGCCCGTTCTTGACATAACTCTGATGGATGTTAGTAAAACACACAATGGGCAAGAGGAGAAAGGAGGCAATGGGAACAAGTAATCATGATATTTTCCCCACCTTTCTCTCTCATCTACCTCGCCACAAGAGAACGAAATGTCAGGGAGACCTTCGCTAAGAAATTTATAATTGTTCCTTTATTTAGTACAGCTCAAGGCTATAACTGTCTGTGTCATCAGGGACTCTGCAGGAAAACTTGATGAAATAGTCATTGAAAGTAAAAGATATGGAATAGAAAAACAAAACTTCTCCAAATGGTGTTACGTCCTGCAAGTGGGAGTCACCATCCCTTAATTCTTTATCCATCCTTAATTTATTTCATCTCATCTTCAGCTTTGTGTAAATAGAGTAAGATGGGATTAATATAAATTTTAGGTGTAAATTTCTCCTTAGCAAAAAATCAAAATCAAAGATTTCTCTGTGTATTTTTCACAATATATTTTTCTCTGTTTATTTATCCCCAAATTAAGAATTTATGGGGCTTCTACATGCTAAGCACTATTAAATGCCTAAGAAAAAAATGAGCATGAAAGAATTCTTCCCGTAAGGAACTCATGGTTTGATTTTTCTGCATTGAAATCATAGCTGAGGTGTAGATAGAGGAGTCTTTAAACAGAAGATGTGGTCCTTAACAGGAAGCTTAAAGTAAAACCAAGATAAGCTGGGACTACTAGCAAGAACACAGGGAGAAAAAGATCAGTTAGCTCTTAGTTCTATTCTAGCTCAGTTACTAATCATTATATTTTATTTTCTAACTGGTTATTATTTATATATCTATATTATTTATATATCTAAATTTTCTAACTGGTTATTATTTATATATCTGAAGGCTATTTGCTCATCTTATTTTGTATCTTTGTACACTAAATTATTTTATTGTTTTAGTTTTAGCATTTATTTGAATTTTATACATATTTTATCATAGTCTTAAAAAATATGCTATTTTGCTTCTTTTCCAATTTTTGTGTCTCGAATCATCTATTATCTAATTTTATCAGTTAATACCTATAATTCATTACTAAACAATGGAAGAGATAGTGGGCATCTTTCTCTTACTCCTGATCCTAGTGGGGCTACCTCTAGTGACCCTAGTAAGTAAGAATATGTCTTTAGAAGTGAGTCATGTATACTTAGTGTTAAAAAAGAATCACTTTTTATTTATTGAGTATATATTTTTAAAATCAAGAATCAGTGTTGAATTTTGTTAAAGGCTTTGTTAGTTTATTATTTTTCCTTTGCTATTAATGGTAGTGAATTATACTAATAATTTTCTTAATAATAAATCACTTGATTGTGGTATATTTTATTACTATTCCATTAGAATCTGTTTGCTGGTGTTTCATCTAGAATTTTGGCATTAATATTAAAAAATGGGACTGTTTTTTAAATTTTCTTTTCATATTTTATGTGATTTAGGCAATAATGTAATACTTGCTTCATTAAAGAAATTTGAAAATTTCCCTTCTTTATGCTCAGGAGCAAGGATGTTAGAATAACCTTGAGGAAATGTCTGGACCTGATACTTCTTGTAGCATAATTCTTTCATATCTCATGGACTTTTCCTGTAAAAATTGTCTGCTTAAGCCTTTTATCTCAACTGATGTTAATTTTTGTTCATATTGTATTTTAGTAGGAAGCTGTCAGTTTCACCTAATTTTTCAAATGTCTTACATAGAGATACACAGAACAGTCCCTCAGCACTTTTTAAGTTGCTCTGTTTCAAAAGTTATTTGCCCACATCAACATCATTTCTTATTTTATGTGTCTGTGTCATTTCTTCTTTCTCTGGGTTAGGTTAGCTGGTGGTATGTCTATTTTGTTAATCTTCCCTAAGAACCAGCATTTTGATTTATTTATTAGTTTCACTATTTTTCTGCTTCCTATTTCATTGATTTCTATTTCTATACTTAATTTTTTTTCTCCTTTCCCCATCTACCTTTCTGAGTGGGAAATTTAACTCATTTATTTTCTATTTAAAATTTTTATTTATGTAAGCATTATCTGTTGGATTCTCGTGTATATTCTGCCACACATTCTCTCTTATAGCCTGGCTCCACAGCTGGCTTTGGAACAGCGTGGAATATTTACTCCCCATGTCTTTTATACATGTAATTTGATGCTTTATACTCTGCCTCCTAGTTATGCTATAAGAATGAGTGGTGGGTGGTTTGATTTCCACTCCATGTGTATCTGTTAAGTTTTTTGAACAATGTATGGAGAGATTTATATGAGGAAACTGCAGTTGACCTATAGGAATCTCAAAGTCTGTAACTGAATCCTTGGCTTCCTCTTTGATCCAGTGGCTTTACAGTTGGGTTTTTGTTTTTTTTTCCCCATTTCCAGTTGGTAAGAGGTGTTTCTTTATTTAATTTTTTATTTATTGCCATAAGATATTTTAAGATACATTTATGGATGGACATTTGGCATCAAATTTAAATTATATGTGAATATGATTTAAAACATATATATGTATTTTAGAGTTAACAATAATATTCTTATACCAGATTCCCCCCATTCCTTAATTCTTTATTTAGTTTACCTCAGTTAGATATAATATTTCCAAATAGACTTCTCAGGCACATTAGACAGGTGGTATGTTTCCTGAGTCACTGCATAACTGTAAGTTTGTTTTTCTGTTGCGTTCACACCTAATGACCCCATTTCTGATGCAAGGTTTTGGGTCACAACATTTTGCACTGTTTTGTGGTTGTCTAGTGTTCAGTGTCAAAGACGTTTAAGGTTCGTCTGGTCATTTTTCTTTGTAAGTAACTTGTTTTATGTTTTCATTTTGTTGCCTGGGGTTTAGGTATTAATGTTATACTCACTTCGTAAAAAGAATTTAGTTTTTTAAAATTCTATCTTAGTAAACATTTTAAGCAGAATTAAAGTTATCCTTTCCTTAGAGTTTTAATAGAATTCCCTTGTGATACCACCTGGGGACTGGAACATATTTTAAAGATTAGCTCTTTGATATCTTTCTCTATTTCCTGTAAGGTAATTGATCTCTTCAGATTTTCTCTTTTTGGGGTCAATGTTGAGCATTTATGACTGCCAGGAAAATCACTCATTTCATCAATGTCCTAAAATGCAGTTTCTTAAAGGTGATAAAATCATCCTTGTAGTTACAATTATTTTGTAAATTTGTGCTACCTCCCCATTTTACTTAATTTATTTTTCTGTCAGTCTATTTTATGATTGTAGTTTTTGTTACTATTAAATAATCCCTGCTTAGGTTTATTGTTCTACAAATGTCTGATTTCTAACTCATTAATTCCTGCTCATTTACTTAGGGCTGTTATTAGTTGCAATTTATTTTCCTGATT
This sequence comes from Miniopterus natalensis, assembly GCF_054644295.1. Taxonomy (NCBI): domain Eukaryota; kingdom Metazoa; phylum Chordata; class Mammalia; order Chiroptera; family Miniopteridae; genus Miniopterus; species Miniopterus natalensis. The sequence goes on along the minus strand of NC_142086.1, from coordinate 36,079,575 downwards.
TATTAATTAGACACTTAATTTATACATTGGTTGGGCTTAAAAGCCCTATACAGCCATGTATCACTTAGCAACAAGGATACATTCTGAGAAATGCATCATTTGGTGATTTTGTCACTGCTAACATCAGAGAGTGCACCTACACAAACCTAGACGGTACAGCCCACTACACACCTAGACTATATGGAATAGCCTGTCGCTCCTGGGCTACAAACCAGGACAGCCTGTTACTGTGCTGTAGTCAACGGTAATACAATGGTAAGTATTTGTGTATATAAATATATCTAAACATAAAAAGGTACAGTAAAAATACAGTATAAAAGATGAAAATGGTAGACCAGTATAAGACACTTACCATGAATGGAGCTTGCAGGAGTGGCATTTGCTGTGGGTGAGTCAGCAAATGAATGTGCAGGCCTGGGATATTACTGAGCACTACTATAGACCTTACTTTGTCTGGTCAGGTGTGGCTCAGCAGCTGAGCATTGACCTAGGATCCAGAAGATCACCGTTCAATTCCCAGTCGGGGTCCTGCAGGATGCAGCAGGTCAATGAAGACTCTCTCATCATCGATGTTTCTATCGCTCTCTCCTCTCTCTGAAATCAATAGAGACATATTTTTTAAAAATACTGTACACTTTAGGCTCCACTAAGTTAAAAAATATATTCTTCTTCAATAGTAAATTAACCTTAGCCTACTGTAACTTTCTTACTTTATAAATTTTTTATTTTTTTTTACTTTTTGACTCTTTTGTAATAATATTGAGCTTAAAACAGAAACACATTGTACAGCTGTACAAAAATATTATCTTTCTTTATATCCTTATTTTATAAGCAGTTTTCTATTTTTAAAATTATTAATATGTTTTTACTTTTTAAAGTTATTTGTTAAAACTAAGACACAAACACACATTAGCCTACACGTACACAGGATCAAGGTCACCAATATCACTGTTTTCTGCCTCCACTCCTGTCCCACTGGAAGGTCTTCAGGGCAATAGCACTCATGGAGCTGGCATCTCCTGTGATAACAAAGCTCTCTTCTGTAATACCTCCTGAAGGACCGGCCTGAGGCTCATCTTGTGCCACTCTTTTCAGAAATCTGTCCACAGTGGTTCGCTTGGCTTGTTCCTTTTTTCATCATGGATTTACTTGCAAGCAGATAATGCACCATGAAGTCCTTTCAGTGCTGGAGTCCATGTTTTCAAAATTTTTAAGGAGCTTGTGGAGGTCTGCAAAAGGTTCTGCTAACCACTTCACTGTGAATTTTTTTAGAGGTTCCTTTTCTTTTTCTTTTCCCGTAGTCTCCTTTTCTCTTGGCTCTTCCTCAGCAATGCAGTTCCAACAATTTCTCATTAGTCACTTCCTCAGAAACCACTTCTGGAAGCTTCTCAGTGTCATGGTCACCCACACCCAGTGATGACTGTTTGCCATCCCAATCACAGCCTTATCGATTTCTGCAACCTTCTCATCCTCGGCAAATCCTTTGAAGTCCTGGATGAACCTCTTGAGTGTCCCTTTCAAATGCCATTCATACTCTCCTTGGTGGCATCACCCCAAGTCCAAGCGAGATTATTGATTTTGTAACCCTTCCAGAATTGCATTAGTATTTTTCTGAATATCTTCCTCAGCTGCAGCAGCAAGAGCCTGGGCAAGGGTCCTCCTCAGGTAGTAGGCCTTAAAAGCTGCTATAACTCCTTGATCCATGGGTTGGGTTGAAGATGTAATATTTGGACAGAGAAACACCATTTTGATACAAGGAACAAGATCACCAATAAAAGGAGGATGATCCAGAGCATTATCTACAATTAGCAAAATCTTGAGAGGTATGTTATTCTCCAAACAGCACTTCTCCATTTCAGCAGAGCAATTCAGGAGGGCACCTTGGAAGAGGATCTGGGTCATTGATTATTTCTTGTTGCTCCTGTAACACACTGGCCATGTGTGCTCACTGACATGCTTGAAGGCCCTGGGGCTCTCACTGTGCCAGATCCCAAAGGTGTGTGTTGTTGTTTTTAAATATATTTTTATCAATTTCAGAGAGAGGAAAGGAGAGGGAGAGAGAGAGAGAAACATCAATGATGAAAGTCATTAATCTGCTGCCTCCTACACCCCCCCGGCTGGGGATAGAGCCTGAATCCAGGGCATGTGCCAAGACAGAATCCAACCATCACAAAGGGTTTTAATATGTAGCCTGCAACATTGCACCCAAGCAAGACTGTTATCCTGTCTTTAAAAGTCTTGAAACCTGGCATTGACTTGGTCTCCTTATGGATAAAAGTCCATTCAGGCATTTGTTTCCATAATTGGGAGGTTTCAACTAAATTGAATATTTGATCTGGCAAGTAATTTTTCTCCACAATCAGCTTATCTGGAGTTTCCAAAAGTTCTTCAGCTTCCTTTACATCCATGCTCATAAATTCACTATTCACTTTCACATTATGTAATACAGAATGGTTCTTGAATTATTTAAATCACCCAGAGCTAGCAGTAAATTCAGCATCATAGTCAAGCCCAGTCTTTTCTTTTAACATCACAAACAAACTTTTGCTTTGGCTGTGATACTTATGCTGCTGAGAGGGATGTGCCTGGTCTTCAGTTCAGGTCATTAGAAGTTTCTCCAAGTCTGACATAGGCCCTTCCTTAATTTTGTTAGTTCCTTGCATTCAATGAAGCAGATCCTTTAAGAGCTTCCATCACTTTGTTTTTGCTGTTCAATATCATAGCTATGGTGGGATGGGACACATCTGATTGACGAGCAATAACCACCACTGATTTTTCCACCTTTGTAGTCCTTAATCACTTTTCATTTTGTTTCCAGGTCAGTCACTTGATGTGGCCTCTTATAGGAAACACTAGCAGTGGATTTGATATGCTTAGGAGCGACAATGAACGAAACAACACGAGATTAAATCAAGCACAGGAGAAAGTGATAAAATCAAGAGACACTGTAAACAGATGTCTGAGGCTGTTGCCGGCATAACATGACATACTGCTTCACAGCAAACTTCTTTTTACAAATAGAACAAATACACTCTAAAATAATAAAATGCGTAGTATAGTAAATGTATAAGCCAGTAACATAGTCATTTATTATCATTATCAAGTATTATGTTCTGTACATAATTATATATGCTGTACTTTTATACAATTGACAGCACAGTAAGTTTTTTTTACACCAGTATTATCACAAATACATGAGTAATGCCTTGTGCTAAGACATGATTGTTACGCTGTCACTAGGCAATAGAAAATTTCCACTCAATTATAATCTTATGGAATCACTGTTGCATATGTAAAATGTCATTATGCAGTGTATGACTGTATTATGTTCTATTAGTATTATTCCCATTTTTGCATTAGTTTCAGATTTATAGGTAAATGAATCAAATATTCAGTGACAGAGCTCTTTCTGTGCAGTCTGCATTTGTATCTTGCTTAGTGAAAGTTTTCATTGTGTCTCCAAGACAAGCTCAAGGAATCTTAGACTTAGTGTGTTCCAAATTATTTGTCTGCTAACCCTATATCTTAATGACAGATTAGTTAGGTATAAAATCCTTGGATCACACTTTCTTCCCTTGAGGATTTTATAGCATTTTTAAAGTTAAAACTTACTGTGGAAAAGTCTGAAATGAATCTTATTTTTTCCCCATAACACAAGACTAGCTTTCAATGATCAATGTCTTCCCCTCTTATCTTTGAAGATCATAATTTTACCAGAATATATTTCTTTATTTTGATGATTGTGTAAATATTTTCCCCATGTCATGATATGCCTTTACAGTCTAAAAAGTTTAAAAAATTTTGCAATAGTACAATATCTTCAAATATTTTCTGTGCCATTATTTTCTACCTCTTTTTCATGAGAGTGGGGCACAAGAGGAGATAAAAATTATATCGGGAGAGATGGGTAAGATGCCACTTATAATATTTTAAACAATGGAATTACATGAAAGATCACAGTTTCCAGCCTGTATTTTTAAGCCTTCTTGTCTATGCACAGGTCTAGGGGACAAAAATCCTGTTTTATCAACTCTTTTCTCATCCTTATATACTTCCTTCTGTGTTGTGTTCTGGTAATTACCATTTTGAAATGATGGTAATAAAAGGAATATAATAGGGATAAATGTGGAGGGGTTAAGACCTTGGCTTTATCTGGCTACAAAATTAATTCCTTCAGAGTTGGAGAATGGCCACCTGTTTTTCTAGTCAGTTCATCTTCACAGTTTCACAATTAAGCACTTACAGAAGAAGTGAATCAGTCCTTTCTAACCTTGTTAGGTTCACCTAGCCTGTTCTGAGTAAGAGATTAGAGCATGTGTTGTACAGTTAAAAAATGTGCTTCTTCAATTTATCCTCACGGCTGGTGCAATTAGTTGAGCTTCCACCTGAATTTGGCATATGGTCTTCTCTTCAGTTTACAGTGATGTTGCCAGCTTTTTTTTTTTTTTTTAAACTTTTTTGTATGTTCCTAGGTATTTTAATGGGAAGTTGGGAGAGATGTCATAAACATGTCAAGCCTGCCACCAAATTAACTTCCATTTTCACACAATGAAGTCACAACTTAGGTGCCTTGAGAGCAGGGACTCATATATCATCCTTGGGGCTCTTTATTGAATAAGTGCCCAATAAACATGCTTTGATTTAGAACTGAAAAAAATGAAAGTTAAGTTGTCCTTGGTTTTTACTTTAATATGTTAATTGTAAAGTTTATATTATCCTAGTCCTGGATACGATGAGTACATGAAAGTAATAAAATTCACATGTAAAAAATACATCTATACTTCAGATTTTTGTTAACTTGTGCAAACCCTACTCTAGTTGAAATTTCCTGTTTTGTTTTTTTTTATATAAACCCTGACTTGTGAATAAATGGAACTTTGAAAAAGACTTGGAAATTGTGCTCTTCTTAACTACAAATAAAGTTCCCTTTAGTTCACTCTACAAATTGCTTACAACATATGGTGAAAGATTCAGCTTGGTCATATTATAAAGCAGTCAGTTAATTACAAAATTTCCACTATTATCAAGAGACATACAGAGGTTAACAGAGCTGCCAAATCATACAGTTTACTCCAGATTGTTTACTCTACCTATCAGTATTTTTGCTTCTTAGAATCATGATGACAATTAGTATTAGAGGGTCTATTTTAGACCACCATACATGTTTTGTAATATTATCAGATGCCATGATGCCATACCTAGATTGCAAGCCCTCTTTTACTTATATTTTAACAACCTAAGGAAAAGGCAGTCTTCTTTTTTTTTTTTTTTTTTGCTTTGGCAATGACTGCTAGGCACAGAGAAGTGCTGTAAGACACAATCTAGAAGCACACTTTATAGGATAGATTACAGAATTTAGAGTCAGAGGATCTGAATTTAAGGGTTAGCTCTTTTTGATCTCTATGTTAGCCATTTATGATCTCTATGATGTTGGCCATGCCATTTACTCTCTCCTATGCTCAGAGGGGTGTGTAAATGAAGAAATGTATTTAAATAAGCCTGACAAACTATAAATATGCCATAAAGCAATAAACTGCATTGACTATGTGTGACTGCTCTTCAGCTGGCTGACATCCAGGAGTGATCAGACCCAGGCCAACTGAACAGTTGACTGGAGCATTAAAAAGTTACATAGAATGTAAAATAAAAAAGAACTCCTGGAAGGGAAGAGATGGGGGCAGGTCTGCATATATTTTAGAGGAATATTTTGATAAGCCACTTAAGGTAAAGGAGCAGGCCCTCACAGGACATGTATCAGCAGATGGTACCTAAATTGCTTTCCAAGAAGGATCAAGCATGTTAACACCAGCCTTCTGTTTTGACGAGTAGAGTGCAGGACCTGGGGCTGCTAATGGGGCCATTTTTCCCTTTTCTTCTCTCACACACCTGAGCCATCGCTGTAAATAAATGCTGAATCACAAGTTAGAAAAATATCAGTTTTAAAGATTAGCATGTGACCAGCCTGTCTGGGATGTGCACAGGATGCTACCAGGTCTTCAGCATGATAATATTCCACTGCATAGTGCCACGGGAGCTGCAGTAAAGGAGAGCCAAGCACTTCCAGTATTCAGTTCTCTCAGTTCTCAATTTCCTGGCATTACTTGTTCTGACTTGGATCTCTGTGGTTTAGCTTCTAGCATACTGGACAAATTACACCCTTCAGGTTTCTTATGAAGTTATAGCCCTTGAAATATCCAATGGTAGCTCCCTGCTTTACTCATCATTAATGAGGTTTTTACAGTCCCTCTGTGTAAGGGCCCACTGTCTATGTTGGTAGGCCTGGACAACTCCTAGGAAGCACTCATCTGCTTCCACTGGCATGCCGATTATTTTGCTTTATGGGTTACCCCTGTACTTGTAGGTAGGAGTATAGACCATAGCCTGGCCGGACATGGCTCAGCGGTTGAGCATCGACCTGGGATCCAGGTGATCGGGGTTCGATTCCTGGTCAGGGCACATGCCCGGGTTGTGGGCTCGATCAATGACTCTCTCATTGTTGATGTTTCTATCTCTCTCTCTTCCTTTCCTTTCTTCTCTCTGAAATCAATAAAGATATATTAAAAAAAAAAAGTATAGAGCATAGTAGATGCCACTCTTTGGGTCTAAGTATTGCTCTTTTACTATTATGACCCAAGAGATAATTTATAAAAGCTGATGGTATTATTTTAGTTTTCTTGAAAGTTGTTTTGATTCTCTGGTCCTCAGAGCAAGCCCTTTTTAATACAGAAACTATTTGTTTATGCAGTCAAGCTTTGAGGATAATTTATTATATATTCATCTGAGAAAACTGCAACTCAGGCAATTCAGGACTTTTAACTTTTTTTTTAAAACTTCCAACAGCAATGGGATATGTTTCCAGACAAAAGCAATGTCACTTGGTGAACATTCCACTTGTTATTTATCTTTTTGCTTTTGAGAGACAATGCTAAGTCATCCAAGGACATCTCCAAATGGGTACTATTATTAATGGAAATTAAATGGTGTACAACGCAGAATATGTTTTCTTTAATTATATTCTGAAATGAGATGGAAAATGGTTCAATAACCCTGAAGCTGATATTTGATTTGAAATATTTTTTCTGTACATAATTTAATTTAATCTTTGTTTTGTGTGAAATTTACAAACTAACAGAAAGATATAAACATAGATGTGGGAATTAATTTGCTTGATGAAAGATGATCCTTTTGGCTTTGCTTATGGTTTGGTAAGCTCTTCAGGACTTTGACCTCTTTTTGTCCATAGCTTTAAGTCAGTTGGGAGTGTATAAATAGTCCACAGGAGCATGAAGCCATAAAATATAATATAAGCAATATAAATATGATTCTATTACTCTCTTGCTTAAAATCATTTTAAAGTTTATTTGAGCCTTCAAGGAAAAATCTAAATTCCTTAAGATGTCATACAGACCCTCTATGATGAGCCCCTTGATTACACCCTTAACTTGATTACTGACCATCCCTTCCCAACATGCTCTCCAAAACACAGGTACGTGCACACATGTAAGCACACATGCGCACACACACATCCATAACTGTAGTTACAGTCTTACTGTGTAATTCTATTGGATATTTATATTATTTACATGAAGCCAAAGCAACCTAGCCCATGGCACTGTCTCTAAACCTACAAAATTAACAAACAGGAGGCAGCTCCAGTGTTGAATTCCTTAGAGGAGAGGCAGTTAATTTACAATGAAATAGCATTTGCTATTGAGTGATATGTGAGCAGAGAGTAAAAAATGGATGGTTAATGTACAGACTATTGATAATTAGAGATAGCTTGAATTTGGGTTGTAAATCAAGCATTTGTGAGTTACATGCTCTTGGCCAATGTAATGTCTCTCAGCTTCAGTTTCTTTGCCTAAAAAAATGGGCCCAATTAGAATATTGGGTAACCAGAGAAGTGTTAGGGCTTATTACTCACTGACTGGATGAGTTAAGGAGAGATTTAACTTGGGACGATAGGCGTGACAGTGAAAAGCATAAAAAATTGCATGAGCAACTTCAAGGGTTTGGAGGACTTGGAGTCTGGCTATGAATCCACGAGCATTTTTAAAAAGTTCAAAGAGCAGAAATAGGTCAGAAAATGGAAGTCAGAGCCAAGGGTAGAAGACCAAGTCAGGTCTTAACAGGAAGGAACGGGTTCAAGATCACATGAAAGTGGGTGATGGCTGGGGAAAGAGTGGAAAGGACTGTCACTTGCCACAGATCAGCTCAGACAACAAAAATGAATTAACTCAGGGTGATTGTGAGCATAAGCTATTAAAAGTCATATAATTTGAAGCATTTAAAAAACTATCAAGCCATAACAGATATTACTATTTTTATCTTGTGGTATCACAAAGATGGAACAACTGCCAACATGCTTGTCAAGATTAACCCCATCAGGGAGCAACCCGGCAGCTGTCCTCCCCTTACCCAGGGGAACGTGCACTTGGCCTTCACAGAGAACTTGCCTTTGCATCTCCTCGAGTGTCTGACACTATCAGATGCAGGACATTCACCTGCTTTGATCTCAGGGTGCTTTTAGTGAATCCTCCAATTCCCGACCATAAAGGCTGGTGCACTAGCAGGACTTCACGCATTTTTCATCAAGAAATCTCTCAACTCCTGCTACCTAAAGTTAAGAAATGTATTTCTGAAGCACAAAGTTATTATTTTCCTTCCCTCTTATTTGTTGAGTGCTTTGTCCTGGTGGGCAGATATGCTTACATTCCATTACCATAAATTCAATTGTTGGAGAATTTGTTCTCTATTTTTTTTTTTTTTTTTTTTTTTTTTGCCCTCTGGACACAATGCTACATTTAGAATGTGTTGTCTTTAGCAAGTAGCTTGCTTCCCTTTTGTTGATGAGTTCTCTGAACTTTTCACTGTCTGTTTGATTCTATTATTTTTTTAATAGCTTTTCATTTTCTAAAATATTACTGGGCATGCTACCATCCAGGGAATATTTTTCTACCAACAGGCAGACATTTAACTGTCAACCATAGAGGAGGAACTGGTAGGCTGAAGATCCTTTCCTTATTTATTAATTCAAAGATCAATTTGTCATTGTCTTTCTCATCCAATGATCTCTGTCCTCATTGGCCCTTGTTTCTTTCTCCTTACACTTCAAAGCTGCACATGTTACTGCCGCCTCTTCCTGATAACATTAATCTAACATTCAGGCTGCTCCGTTAATGTGCCTCAGTTCAGGAACACAAAATGAAATGCTCATCTCAACCTCATTTTTAAGAGCAGTTACTGCTCTGTGCACTGCAGTCACAGAAGGGGGTTGAGCAGCCAACCAAATGCATCTCCACCATAGAAAATGTTAAAATTACAATTTAATGTGGCCACAACTTTGTGTGGTAAAGATAGCCTTGGATTCACAGTGAGAAAACCTGAGTCATACTTTCTGTTCTACGTCAAAAGGTCTTTATTCCTTGGTCATCTTAGCACTCTTGTATTTCTGGAACTCCTTAGCACTCCAGTTAAACTGGAACTTTGATTAATTGATCTCTAAGGTGTCTGGCACCTTTAGAGCTCAGTTTTCATAACTGGTTTTTCTTCTTCCACAAGCACAGCCTTTCTGCAGTGGGAAAGGAACAAGGTGGCCAGAGAGGTCTCAACAGAGTAGATGTTAGAGCTGAGCCTTGAAAGATGAGTGCAACACTTCCAGATAGAGATGAAGGGAGAAACATGTTCTAAATAGAGGACATAGCTGGTGCAAAGTCAGAGAGGTGAATTAGCACAGAGTATTTGAACTTGGGTTAAACAGCTAGTGTGGGACTCAAGGGGCACTCATGCCCACGATGACAGCATGAGACTAGTAAATTTTGTACTATCACATGACATCACATCCTTAACTTTAGTTTAAAAAAAGTCAACATTAAATCACATCTATAGAAGGGAGAACAGGGGCCAGCAGGGTAAATGAGTCTTCCCAGCTCTTAGGGAGAAGGAGCTTCCCAGTGGAGGCCTTAGTTCCAGGGCCAGCAACTTTTACCTCTAGGATGTATCTGCAACCTTCCATCTGGTCTGGAAGCCAGACCAGTGAAGGGTTTCTTGGGTTTCAGTAGACACAGAATTGAGGGAGATTGGTCAAAGGATCTGACTGTCCATGGTACAGCCAGAATGCAGAGTCAAACCCAGTCCAGTTGCTGCACAAAGATGCAGGATCTAAATATAAAGCTCTGGGAAGGCAAATTCCCTAATGGCAGATTGGAGGTACAACCTGAGGATAACAGAACAGATAATATCTTCTGTACAAAAATGTTGTGGTGATTAAATTGAATAACTCGGTTAAAGAGTTTAACATAGTTTCTGACCCCTAACAGGCATTCAAGAAATCATAGCGTTCTTACTGTTGTTTAAGGCAGTGAAATACAATGGGATGAGATTTAAAAACAATAGGTCGGTTGTTCCCCAAACCCCAGGGATTTTCCTATTCTCCACCCCCAGCACTGTGAGAGCTCCCAGGAAGCCCTCCTTAGTCTTTTGCACTCATTCATTATAAGACCCACGTCCTACTCTATCCCCTTTCAGTGTCTGGGTTTACAACACATTGAGTTTTACCAGGTGTCACCATGACTTTGAACTAGAAGTTCCCCACACCTCCTACTTAGAGGATTAAGGGGTAGTTATATGCACTGTAGTCAGATAGCACTAGGATGGGAGTCAGGAGACCTGGGCTTTCTTTGAAGCTCTCTCATTAATGAGCTGAGTGTTCTGAGCAGGTAACTCAATCTGTCTTGGTCTGAGTTTCTTACCTGAAAAAAGGATGGTTGACCTGGATGACATGCAAGGACTTTCTCTACTCCAGCAGTTTGAAAACATGGCAGCACCTAGGGAGAGTGCATTCATTATTAAAGTTGACAAAAAGACTCAACACATCATCTTAGGCATTAATTTAGCATCAGCTGCACAATGCCAATTAATGAGCTTTTACTGTAAGGAAAATGACAAAGAGAGAACTAATATCCACAATGTTCCAAAGTCATTCTTTTAGCCAGCAAGATGCTGTTCTCAATAGCCATGAATTTGGATAAAAAAGGCATCCAACAGGCTAAGTGGTCACTTTTGGATATCTCAATAATTAGGGACGTGCAGGCTAAGTGATTCTCCTTATTACAAGTCAACTTGAGCAACACACCTTAGTTGGATGCTGTGTGTAGGTGTACTAGGCAAGTCCTCTCTGTACTGCATGTGCTAATATTTAACAAATATATATATGTTCTTTAAAACATATTCTATAACTTGGCAGATTCCCTCTAGAGTGAAAAGAAATCTTACTTCCATTCTAAAAAAACACATGGTCTGATGTCTAAACTAATACCTGGGTTCATTAGTTTACACATTCCTGATAAGGAGAATTTAACTTAGGTAACCAAGGCTTTGCATAACCATTATATTCTATTGTTATCCACAGAGTTTTTGCCAAGCATTCCTTGTACCTATGTGATTTCAAAGAGAAATTTCCAATGGTGACTTTTCCCTATAGATTCTTAATTTCCATTGTTGTTTGAAGTTAATGTTATCTTTCTGTAGAGAAAAAATTAGCAAAGCTATAAAAAAAATTTTTAATTAGGTGTTTTTTGAAACCTTTAATTTAGGTTTGATTATTGAAAATCTGCAATAAATGAAGAATCATTCATGTTTAACATTTAAAGACAAAGCTATTGCCCGGTCGGGAGTGTCTCAGCGGTTGAGCATCGACCTAGGATCCAGACGATCAGGGTTCGATTCCCGGTCAGGGCACATGCCCTGTTGCAGGCTCGATCAATGACTCTCTCATCATTGATGTTTCTATCTCTCTCTCTCCCTCTCCCTTCCTCTCGCTGAAATCAATAAAGATATATTAAAAAAAAAAAAAAAAAAAAAGACAAAGCTATTGTTGTAGTAGAGCAGTCTATTTCTAAAAATCAATGCTATAGCCCTGGCCGGTGTGGTTCAGTTGGTTGAATGTTGTCCCAGGCACCGAGAGGTCACCAGTTCAATTCCCAGTTAGGGCAGAAGCCTGGGTTGCAGACTTGATCCCCAGTAGGGGACGTGCAGGAAGCAGCCCATGAATGTTTTTCGCTCTCCCTCTCCCTTCCTCTCTCTCTCTCTCTCAAATCAATAAAAACATTAAAAAGAAAGAAAAAAAGCAGTGCTTCAACTTCAGTGAAGGAGTGGAGAAAGGACTTTCTTGAAAAAGAAGAGTTAATGGTGTGTGGATCAGGACATGTTTTTGTCAGTTCTAAGAACAGATTCTCCCAAATCATATTCCTTAAGTTGAAGAATGCTCCAATGAGATAGGAAGATGCAAAAACAAGACTATATGTGTTTTGTTTTATCCTATTTCTTAAGGGAAAGGGCGTAAACTACAGCATGAATGATTCAAGCTAGGGGAACTACCATGACAGTTAACACAGATGAACTCTGGAAGGGGTTACAAAGGAAACAATTCTGCTATCTTGTGGTGGAGGTTTTAAAAATAAGAGAGATCATCTCTCTGAGTGAGGTTGAACAAGTTAGTAATTCACAATCTCATTTCATCATTTGAAAACTGGGGGAATTTCTGCGGTTCTTTCTAGCTTTGAAAACTGATGCTGTACTTCTGTCATTCGTAAGTAAATCTTTAGCTGAAGTTGGTGCTCTTGGAATGGAGCAGTGTAGGTGAACTTGGCTACTTCATGAGATTTCTGTCACTATAGAACCTCTCACGTTCTTATCTACAGTATCTGTCCTGGGGCTCTTCACTTAATTAAAAAAACTGGAAACAATAACAGCAACTACTGCTTTTTTTATAGCCTTATGTTTAGGCCATTCATAGTTTCAGTTCTTCAACGCCGTTGGTGTCACTCCACCAATCCCCCCTATTGTATCTGTGTTCCTTTTATTTTCTGGAAATTCTCTGATTAAATGCACTTTATGGGCTTCTGGGTCAAGGGAGAGCTAGCTTCCTTGGAGATCCTCAGGTGGCTTGGATGTGTCAAGAAGGCCTGGAGCTTCCTCCCCAGTTGCTGCTCTGATCCTGCTGCTAGTGAAAGCATTCGGGTGTTTGAAATGACGCTCAAGAAGCTCGGCCTGAGTCGGTGTCTGGGTATAACTGACAGGAGTATCAAAAGAGAGGGAGCACAGAGAGCATTTTGTAATAGTGTGAAACCTGCCGACATAATTGCTGGACCTGCCTTTCTTCTCCCCTCTGTTTTGCTTGTTTCCATGGAGCTAAAGACATTGTGAATGATGGGGCAGAATGGAAACTTGACCAGTGTGGCCCATTCAGGTTCTATAGGGAATGATATTATCAGAAATTTCTTTCAATAATGCAAGAGCAGAAGTGTTGAAACAAAGGTTTTGATGAATTAGTTTTTTAAGGCCACACTGGTTCTCTGTGTTCAAGCATAAACATGACTTAGTTTCTTCCTCAACATATTTTTACTGTGATATATATATATATATATATATATATATATATATATATATATGTAATTTATGTGTTTAGTAGTACATAGGCCTTTAAAATTGAAGAAATGTGACAATGAAACTGCTGATTTTTGACCATTACCAAAGCAGCTTATTATTAAAAAGAACACACTGGAGCACTGAATCAAATAAGCATTGTATCATGGAGACTTAAGGTCTTTTGAAAAGTATGTTTTTTCCTAGCTTTTCAATATTATGATATTGTGCTGTGAGATATATTGATGTGGAAGTCAGAGAAACAAATTCAACTTATCTAGGAAGGTTGCAATAATATTTTAAAGAAAGAAATAGATTAAACAAAGGAGCATTTCAGGGGAAATGTGGTTCCCTGACAATACAACTATAGTCTGATTTTTCCCATGTTGAAATTTCACTTTCTGTACTGTTTGTATTCAGAAAACCAGAGAAGTGGCAATGAACTATTGCTCTCCCTTGTCATGCCTGGATGGTATGTAGTGTATTTTAGAGACACACCTCCTTTCCTCCTGATCACGGCAAAAGGTTATAAATCTATCAGCAGAGTGGTTCCCAGAACATATGGCTCATGGGGGAAATAGCTTGCTTTTAGCTCTGGCCAGCTGTCCAGAGCTCAACAATGCTGGTAAAATATTTCAGTACAGATAAACTAGGAAATATATTTAGAAAGAGCAAGCTAAAAAATTTACACCAGTCTCCTTCACTAGATTCAAAAACAGAAATTGTGATTGTCTTATTTCTTAGGGTACAATTTAATGAAATCATTCCTGGTCGTCAAAGATCTGATTGAGCAGGAATATTCACCTTGTGTAGATGGCATTCATCTGGTTAAAACCGTAACAGTAAGCTTTCTGATAACTTATAAGTTCTTCAGTTGCATGCCAGATATGATTTCTGACACTGAAAATGTTGAAAGAGCAAGAGAAGATCTATACCCATAAGACGCACCATCTAGAAATTTGCCTCAGCTGTCAGACACTTAAGTGAAAACAAATCTCATTTTAAGATTCTGAGTTCATGAGTCAAAAGTTAGTTAACAAGGCTCCTTGGAGACTGGCTGATTCTTTGGCTGGGGCAAGAGAAATAAGATGAGCCTGGAGCATTTTGTAGTGCCAGAAAGAAAATGCTTTAAAAGTGAAAGAAGAAAAGAAAAAGAAAAATGGAAAAAATAGACTCATGTCCAAAGGACACAGGGACCAAACTGTCAGAGCTCCCAATGGCCCAAAGTGGAACAATCTTGAGCTTAACTCAGGGGCCTCTGTACAGTTCTACTAACCTCTCTAGCAGGACTCTAACTAAATACTATATTAAAAGTAAAAATAATTTTTATGTAGAAGGCATTGTAGCAGCATCAATGCTATAATAATGATAATGGTAATAAAATAATACTTATAGCTTTTAAAAAGACTTCAGAGATACCTAATAGGAAGAGGGAACCATGGAAGAGAAGGAAAGAGGTTGTGTGAATAATTTCTATGAGAAAAACCATGGCGTTAATCTTTTAAAGCCTGTGTTGGAGAAGGAGCTCAAGAAGGAGGGAAGAAGGGGGGGAGATTTTTAAATAAAAAGGAAAATGGTTGGAGACAAGCTGGGCACTTTTCATGGAGAAGAGTTGAAAGAGAAAAGAAGGATCTTGTTCAAAAAGGATGTTAAAGGTGCTCTGAGGCCGTGGCGCATGCTCATTGGTTTATGGTCATGGACTCTTAGAACTAGGACACCTTTGACGCAACCCACTTTAATATTTCTCCTTCTGTGTCTTTCTTCCTTTCTTGCCCTCCTTCCCTTTCTGCCCTCCTTTCCCTTTTTCCCCACCCTCTCTCTTTAACAGGTGATAACTCGAGATCCAAAGAGGTGACACCATCTGCCCCAAATTACAGAGCTTGGGAGCAGAAATAAAGTTGAAAATCTAGGAGTATTGGTTTCTAACTCAATTTCCCTCTCACTTCACTGGGCGCTATCGTGCCATGATAAAGTCACCACAAAGATAAAGCATGCTTCACCAAACTCTACTGCTAAGATTAGGTAGCTCGAGGGCCAGCTTTTTTGATATGTGTTAAAATTGGGACTACACAGCTAAGGATTTGAACAATTATGTCTATTTCTCTCCTGTTGAATTGTACATAATAAATGCTGAATAAATATAATCTGTAATAATCTAATTACATTATTGCTAAATTTCTACCCAGTCTTGATACTTTGGTTAGTCCTTTGATGGTTTAGTCACTCTGACCACCAAGCCCTGGGCCCCCTTGTAGTTTTTGCCCATTCCCCATGTCAGTCTCAATCCTAGATCACCTCATGCCCTAGAAACAGTTAGAAAAGGTCACACACTGAGTAAACTTCATTTTCTAGCCCAATAACCCTGGAGATATTCAGATGGTTGCTCCTAATTAATGTTCAGAACTTTTCCCTTCTAATTAATTCTCTAGAAAATTCCACATTGCAGTTGTTACCATGCTTTTCTTCTATCCTTATGGCTGGTTCTGTCTTCTGAGAAGATACCCATCTATTATTTCACTGCGAAACTTGAGGCCATTTTCCTTTCTCTCCCCAGAAAATACCTATGTACATACTTTGGGCACACTCCGATGCACTTCTATACACTCATTCTCTTTCCTAAATAACTCCTACGTTTGCCTCCCTGCCCTGGGAAAGTGATTAGCTCCCAATATTTGAGTTATTGCTATTGCTCGCATCCTTTGCAGACCTGTGCCTCCAGCCTGTACCTTTCTCTTAGCCACAGCTAACTTTAATTCTGACCACTTCAGTTTCATTCAATCTATTTAAGAAGTTTGATTTCACATTTGTTACCACCTTTTATTTTTCTATTTCTGACTTTGTCACACCTTGATTTTATTTTCCTTGTTTCTCTGACCTCCTTTTATATTTGAAACGGCTGCTGTACTCCTCTCCTCACATACTAGTATGGCTCAAATTGACATTTCCTTATGTCGGACACTGTCCTCTTTCTGCTTGGGCACCACATACTGGGTATATAACTCCCCCACCAGATGCCATGGAATTAGCTGACTGGTTTTGTACTCAGACTCTTCTTTTTGGGTAGCCTGGCCAGTCCCTCCTTATATTACATCCCAGTGATTATAATGGACTTAACCTAAGATCCCTAGCCAGAAGATTCTGAACAAAGATGGGAGATTCAACATCCCCAAAGTGCATCGTTTGTTCACATCATCTCTCTCTCTAAAATTCTTCACTGTCTTCCCACGATGTATTCTACAAAGTAAAGCCTAGAATTCAAAGTTTTCCACTCAAATCTGAATCTCTAATCTCTTTACATCTTTCATCAGCATGAATCCACCTCTTCAACTAAATTGGCCTACCAGACATGCATACCATGTGCATTTCTGCTGCAGCGCTTTTGATTATGCCTTTCTTTCCACTTTTAAATCAAACAACTCTATTCTATCTACATCTTACCCATTCAATGCCAAAAAAATTGATAAAATTCAACATCTACTACTATTTAGAACACTTTGTTACCTAGAACCAGGTGAAAACTTCCCTAACCTGATGAAGGAGTTTCATCTTAAACTGATAGTCACTATTATATTTAATAGCGCATTTCTAATATATTTCTATTAAAATTCAGAATAAGATGAGGATAAAAGCTGTTACCAATGTTATTTAATGCTCTGGTGGAATTTAAGAGATATTTGTTTTGGGGAGGAAAAAACAAATGTATTTTAATTTGAAGATGATATGATTGTTGACTACTCAGACAACCTAAGAGAATCAAAAGAAAAAGTAGTGGAGAGCTGCAACCAAGGTTATAGATTATAAAATATCCAAATATCAATAACTTTTTATATACCAGCAATGGCCAGTTAGAAAAAAACATGATGAAAACTGATATCATTTACAATAATTCAAGGGTACATAATAATATAAATAAATTTAACAAGAGATGTGCAGGATTTATATGAATAAGTCTGTGAAACTTTAATGAAGACGATATGCCCTATCCACCATTCAATGTGAGCTGTGAACTCAGCTTAATACTGTACTTCTAAAAAGCTTTCCAAAACCAAGGTCAAAATATTCTCTCTCATCTGAACTCCTGATGTTTTTATTGTAGGTAACGGTCAAATGATTCATAATCACATAGCGCTTCAAATGTAGACTGTGAGATTTTTGAGAACAAAAATTGTTTACTTGTATAGTGGTCACATCACCAGGTTACTATGTAGATTACATAAATAACTTATAATTAATAATTAAATTTATAATTAATATTTAATAATTATTAAAATATATAGAAAAATAATTTAAATTACTATTCTATAATTAATAATTTAAATTTGTAGTTGACTAGTATACTATTTGGCACATAATAAGCCCTCAATAAGTGGTAGCCGTTAATTGTACCTCTTGATAAGAGGTTACACATAATAGGCCAAGGTGTTGACGAATGTAAAAAAATGAATGATCCCTTGAATTCTAGGGATGGCAGCACAGGAAGAAATACACACAAACACAGCTACTGCAACTCAGAATGAAAGGAAGTCAGAAACTAGAAGTAAAACAGGGTCAAGATCTGGAAATCAGGAGAATATACAAACAGGAGAAGCTTGGAGTTGCTTTAGGGTACAGTTACGAGGAAGGAAAAAATGGAGCCAATGGGTACAGAAACTAAGGGACCAGAAACTAAGCAGTCATGAAAAGCTCCCACTTGGTTTTAAAAAAACACTGCACTTATACTGACCAGAAGATGAATGTATTCAGAGAGGTGATGGGTTGGATTTGCTGACATTCTAAGCACAAAACCTACAGAAAGATTAAAGATAGCTTTTAAATCAATGGGAAGGTGACTGTGGTGGCAGCAGCCAAACTACACAATTAAAACATCATACCTCTGCCTACAGTAGATGCATAGTAAGTATGCTTTGAATAAATGCCATGCACTTTCAGAATAATTGAGATCACCTAGCGTGATCTCGGTTTAAATATTATGAGTCTCTTGTTATCAACTGGTTCAAAAGCCAAGTTCCAATTAGAGAATGTTTATTCCACATGAGCTGCAAAGAGCCAAAATCTATGCTGAATCAGGTTTGTGGTAGCTCGTGACTTGAAGAGAAATTACTTTTTAAATTATTATTTACTCATCTTGCTTCCAGAAGCATTTAAAGTAGCGGAAATCCATACTGTCATTCTAATCCTGGTTCATGATATCAAACCGCATTGCAAGTACATATTAGAACTCTCATAAAATTTGTTATGCAGCATTTTTATTTTACTTGTTTGTTATAATCATTAGTAAGTTTTCAAAAACACTTGCATTATTACTTTACCAAAAACTCTTTTAATATTAACACAGTCTCTACAATGGTGACTTTCTAGACATGATCAAGTTAGATGGGTTGAGGAGAAACTTCACAATGTCTAGAATTTCATCTGCCGATCCATTTTTCTCCTCCTGTCTCTCTGTTGCAAAGGACTCAAGTGAGAATATTACATTTGCTCTCATATTGTGTAGAGGCTTCTCCTGTTGCACTACTCTAATATCATTTTTAAAGTGAGTCGAAGGTAAATAAGACCACCATCTTTATCACATTGTTAGGTTCAGTTGAGAATTCTGTTATATAACTACGCCCAAAAAACAATTTTCAACACAGGTTTAAATCCTTTCCACAGGTAACCATAAGCATGGCTATCACCCAGGAACTCCTAGAAGACTTTGATGGATCCCGGTAGCTGTGATGAGCTACCGGGAGTGTTTCTGGAATGGAAAACAGAGGACAATCCAACTGGCCAAAAGGTTTAGCTAGGATTCTCCAGTATTGTGTCAATAATTTTGCATAAGAGATCTAGCAACACACAGTACGGAGAAATGAGATTAAAAGACTTTAAAAGTCGAGTAAAACTGTAAATACCAGTTCAAAGCAACACTAAAGTGATGTCACTATATTATTAAAAAAAAAGACAGTGGACTTTTCTCCTGAAGACCTGGGTTAAAATCTCAACCCTGTTGCTATGTGGGTGAGTTATTTACCCCTAAAACCTAATTTTCCTCTTCTACACATCGTCTGACAATAATCTCTACCTCCCGCATTGTTCTGAGGATTAAGTGAAATGCTTTATGTAGGAAAACCTTAGTAAATTCTACTAATTAACACTATGAAAATAATATAAAGACTATAATCTGTTTTGTGTGTGTATTTGCGTTTCAGTGCCTTAGAAGGCAGACTTATAGAGTCTCCTTTGTTGCCTCATGTCTTTTTCCCAGGACAGTATCAATTCAAGGACCGCAGAGACAGACACCAACATCTGTACAGTAGGAAGCTAGAGCCCTGCCATTCGGCTGATGAATGTTTAGAATGAAGAGTAAACTAAACGGCATGGGTCCGGGCCTGAGACACTGGCACTTAGGGAAACCCTTCAGGTCACCTTTCCCGTTTCTTAGCAACCTCCTGGCTCTCGGAGATAGTCATGCAAATCGGCTGCACCTTATCAGGAGAGTCAAAGGCAGGCTGATAAACTGCACACCCGGGGAAAACCTAATCACACACCTTTGCAGATCTGTAAGATTTCTCCGTGGGAGAAGGCTTGTCCACAGAAATCAACAGCACAAAAGAAATTTGGCTAGTAAATGCACCTCTTCTCTCCCCCCGCCCCCACCTTGGATAATAAAATTATCCTTTTACTGTGAGGACTGTTTTGTACTGGACTCCATAGGAAAGTGGGGGGAAAAAAGTGAAGTTTTAAGATACTTATCGAATGAAGACTAATGTGAATGAGAAATATATAAGCCCTTTACAAAAATTAAAGACAATGTGGTGTGGAAGTTAAGAGCACAAACTTCAGAATCAGATCTGTCAGGGCTGGAATCCTGGTTCCATCATTTACTAACAAATTAATTGTATTGAAATAACTGAGTTTCTGTGCCTTGGTTCCCATCGGGGTGAAGACACTCCATTGGGTGGCATAAGTGTTACATACAACAATATGTCATCCTCTTGGCGAAAGCTTTAAATCATGATAGCTATTATGTTTATGCAAGGGAAGTAATCTCAGTCTTGGAAATGGAAGCACTCTTTCCTCTGCAGCAAAATCAATTAATGATAATTTTGTCTTCCTTTAATTTTTCTAAGGCCTGAACACAGAGTTGAATTGCTGCTAGTTGGGAACACAGATGAACCAGACGAAAAAGAGACACTGAGGGGCCATTGCCGGGCTGGGAAGAGCCCTGTTCTTCATTTTCTGGTGAAGCCCCTACTGAAGGACACTGAGTGCCGCGGTGTTAACTAATCTTCAGTGTGAACTTGGTGTCATATAACCAGGGTTCTAGTGCCATCCTGCCCCTCACAACTTTGTTACCCTGGACAGGTTCTTCACCCCCCAGGTTTTAGTGGCCACCCCTGTGAAGTATGAATGGCAATACTGCCTAATACGGAGAATTGTAGGGTGATTAAATAAAATTAGTGTGTAAATGCTTAGCATAGTGCCTGGGAATCTGAGCATTCCACATAATTTAGATAATGATAATAAGAAGTAGGTCACCTTGCGATTTGAGTCTGACAGCCTAATGTTACTACAGAATTCCTTAGAAGGAGTTAAAATAGAGAATTCAAGCTAAAATGATATATTAATGGTGCTAAGTAGTTATAACTAGGGTAAAATTAATACTGATTTGAGCTAATGTTTTTGCAAACCTGGGATAGACAGTAACTTCCCACTTAATGTCTGATTCCCCCAAACGTCTCTATTATTTTCCTCAAACCCTAGTTAGCTTTGGGTTAATTTATTTCCTCTTTTATCACTAGGTATTTGTCAAATACTCTGCACTTAACTAAATGCCAGCACATAAAGTATCTTTCATCTCCAAATAACTTCAAATTCCAAGCTGAAACTAAATATGAACCCTTGGGAAGTCTGGAATGTCTAGTGGCGTTATGTCAACTAACAAGGGACACTTTGGCAACACAAACCTTAAGCAGCAATTAAAACAAAAAAAAAGCTACCATTCATTGAGTGCCTTCTAATATCAGGTAATATGTTAGGCTCATTACATATTTAATTGCATCCTCATAATGACCCTAAAAGGTGAATGCCCTTATGCTTATACTTAAAAAGCAGGACTGGAGATGTGAGACAGTTTACTTAAGATCAAAGAGTTAAAAAATAGCAGAGTCAGGCTAGACTCTGTCTGTCTGACTTCAAAGCTATTCTATCTTAAGCCTCACTGCCTCTCCCCAGGAAACTGGGCACACACTCCAGCCTGTCAGTAGGAACCATAGCAGCCTGATGGTGACAACAGGGTCCAGGAACCCATGTGGGCAGCACCGTGGGATCCCATGCCCATCAGAGGGTGGTGCTGAGGCAGCTGAGAAGCTCCCTGCTCCAAACAGGATTGACCATGACACCAGCAGGATTGACCATGACACCAGCAGGCCTGGCCTGCAGGGAGGGGCATAGAAAAATCCAGGTTCAGCAAACTGGGAAGACAAAGGCAGAGCCCGACACAGAGCTGTACGATGAACCTGGCAGTCCACTGACTTTTAAATGTGGTTACTGCTCACAGGGGCATTTTGTTTTGTTTTCCAGTGAACAGTGGCACTCTTTTTACCCCTTTATAAATGAATATAAACAGGTCAGATGTTCTAATGTGGGATCAAGGTACAGAGAGCTAAGGCCTCTAGGCTCTTCGCTGGCTTGTGGGGTGGTTCTAGAGACACATCTGTGGGTCCATAGCTCCCAGGAGCAGCTCGAAAATCATTACATTATTTAATAACTGGGTGTTTAAAACTCTGAATGTTGCAGAACCATGTCACATAAGGACCTTTACTTGGGGAGTGTGTACAATAATCGAACAGATGCAGATTCCTGATCACTAGTCCAGACCTGCTTTTTGGGGGGATTCTTAGTCAAAGACCTGGAGGGCTCCCATACTTTACACACCCCAAATAATTCATAGACTGTCTTCAAAAAACTGTAGCTTGAAAGGTTCAGAGCTCAAAGAGTTACAACACTCTCAAGGTGTTTTTCAATAATTTCCACAACTTGATTGCAACCCATCTCTGCTGAGATGACCTGCTTTCTGCACTTGCTCTGAAGATGATTGACAGTGATGCTATCCAATGACAACTTTTCCTGGCTTATCTGAGTGACAAGCTTCCTCTAAGATCTAATAAAAATATAAAAAAGTACAAGCAGGCAAAAATTGTCACAATATAGAGTAAGGTAAAAATAATTTGAAAGAATCCAACGTGCTTTTTCTCTCTCCCTTAATTATAACTTTCATAGAAATAAAAAAACCTCTCAAGCTTTGCATTTTCAGAATCTCCTGGAAAGTGTTTATAAGACTCTCTGGGGGTGGAATTCAGAAATCTGCATTTTTTTTTAGCTCCCTGGGTGATTCTTAGAGACACTAAGCTTGAGAGCTAGAAGTTTCAGACTGCTGCTTAAAGCGTGGCCTGCAGAGCAGCAGCGTGAGCGGCCCTGAAACTTGATGGAAATGCAGAATCTCAGGCTCTACCTCCGACCTGCTGAATCAGAACCTGTATTCTAACAACATCCCCAGGTGATTTATAGGCACATGAAAGTTCAGGAAGCACGTGTCTAGAAGAGGCCAGGCAGAATCCTCAATCTGTAGCTGGAAGGTGGAGAGGAAGGGAACTCAGAAGTTCGTTCTCAGCAGCAGACCTGGGATGAGCAGGCTCAGGAACATGACGGCACAAAAGCTGCCTTTCCACAGAGAGGGCCACTTTCATTGCTTCTTGCCTGGTCGCTCATCCCAGCATGACCTGGTAAGAAGGTGGGTGCAAAGCATCTTCTTTTGGCTGTTTGAGCAAGAATGTTAACATTCATTATTGATTAAAAACTATTTATTAATTGCCTGTGCATTCTAAGCAGTGGAAGAAGACATTGTCCAGGCTTCACCCATTCCTATATCTGTAGGACTGGCTGCACCTCTCACTTACCTCTGCCATCCCCTCCTGCTCCTAGAGCCCATTTTGAATGTAGACAATGACCCTAATGCGACCACTCTGGTGAAGCCTTCCCTAATTAGCTGAAGCTTGGCTGTGCCCCATCTCACAGTGCCCTCCAGGCTTTGTCACCTGTTGACCTTCTACATTTCTCTTTACCTGGCATTGGATTCACTCAGTGGCCACTTTCTGGGTACAACCTGCAGCTCCTGCAGGGAAGGAGCAGGAGGACCTGACTGCAGGGTGCCCTTTGACCACTCATGTCCATGACACGGAGAGAGACCCTGTGAACCATTCTGATATCTGTGTCCTTCAGAAGACAGCTTCCAGCATCTTCATTGTCTTGGGGTTAAAAGGGAAGGTGGGCCCCTCAAACCCTCAGTGGACTTTTCAACAACCCTGATTAGAAAGGTCTCAGTTTTGCAACACATTTGCAACACTGTGGTGCTGTCAGCCAGTCTTCATACTGCTCAGCTCTCTATAGGACATGCTCCTTCTAAGATTCACTCAGGCACAGAAACATGTGTCTTCTTTCCACCTCCTGTATCCTTTCACAGCAGGGTGTGGCTGAAGGTGTCTTTGAATGGTGCTGAGTTCGTGTTCGCTGCCATCTTTGGAACCCCAATATTGCTGGGAGGAGCACCTCCAGACAGCTTTTCATCACCACAGTGCTGAAACCACCAATCACAAGCCGTGCTTTGCATTTTGTGTAGTTTAACTTCCTTTGCTGTGGCAATGAGAGTTGAGGTTACTATGTTTTGTAGTGCTCCTACTGCTGCAAATTGAAGAGAGAATTTGAAGCACCCTACTTGACTGACACCCCAACACCTTTTCCCATACTTACCCCACCCCTTCCATTAGTGCCACATCACAGCTGTGGACATTTTGCCAGAATGGACAGACGTGGTGGTTTTTCCCACTCTTACCTCAGTCATTTTCTAAGATTAAGGTTCAAAGAGTATATAGGGCACATCCCTAAGCTACGGGCACTAACCATCTGATTGCACTCTAAGGAGAGTCTAAACTGATTGGTTCCTGAAACAGACTCAAACTAGTTTTTGTAGATAACCATTACTTTGAAGTTCATAAAAGTCACCAAACCTATAAATGCAAACATCCCTATATGAGGGTTGGAGGCTATACAAGGTGATCTTCTCAACTCATTTCTAGCACCAAAATCTATGAATCTGTGAACACCTTTCCTTTTGCCTGATATCACCCCACTTTCAGCAAGGTGACATCCATGAAGACTCTCCATTCTCAAAGGAATATGGGCACTGTGGCTTCCACTGCACTTTTACTGTGAAGTCACTCGCACTCAGGTTGGAAGACTAGAAACAGGGGTCCTGTGGCTGGAATGCTTGCCCTTTCTCGGTGAAAGAGATTTCTGTTTCTCTCTGCGTGCATGGACTGCTTCCTCTCATCCCCATCTTTTACCAACTGGTTCTTTTCAATCCGGCTCCAGAAATGTGACTTTATGCCCTTTTGGTTCATTTATTCATTTATGCATTTATTCTTTCAACAAATGTTCATAGAATATCTTCTTATGTGCGGTGTTGTGCTATGCACTACAGACTCAAAGACGAGTTCATTTCATGGAGCTAACAGTTTAGAGTGGTAGGTAAGCACTCATTAAAACCTCATACAATGCATAATCACAGACTGAAACAAGAGCCCTGAAGGAAAGGAACATTGTTCTACATGAGCCTATAACCACAGAACCTGATTGTGCTAGTCTGTGATGTCAAACTCCATGAAAAAAGTAGAGCTGTAAGAGATTCATTGGCACAATTGGACAAGTCAGACAAAACTCATCAAAATCTTGTCTGAAGGCTCTTGTATTCTGTCAAAATGTGGAGCACTCTCCAAACAGAATAGTTAATTACTACTTGGTGAAGACAGGTGAACTCATGTGCTAGGAAGCAGCCAGCATTGCCTTCTCAGTTTTTCTTTTTTGCGGGCATATTAATTAATTGTATTGTCACTGTATCAAGTCTTGACTGACAGCTGTCAGTATTCACTGAGCTATAAGAACAAAGTAATGTGACAGCTTAGAAACACTAGAGGAGAAAGTACCAAGATAGAATGAATTCATACAAATACAATTCCTGTACCACTCCCCATTTCAGGTGGTTTGGGCAGGTTTTAAAATTATTCAATCAGTGGTAACTCAGGTTTAGAACAGATTGCAAAGAAAGGCTTTTCCAAACTCAATTCCCCCTTAGTGCCTCAGTAAAGATGCTAAAAGCCAGGAGCTGTGTTAGAGGGAAATGATGTGAATGATAAGGGCAGAACTAGAAGACAGAGAAAGGACTGTACAAGCGTAGTGTTGCCTCTTCCTTCCCAGTGAGGCACTTGGCCAAGTGGATATGTGCATTAGTCATGCATCTTTCTATTGTCAACGCTGAAGCCCAATTCAAATTTGCTATTTCAAAAATGGTAATTTATTGTCTAACGTATGAGAAAAGTCCAATCAAAGGCTGAGACGATTTAAGCTACTTTCTAATTTTCTCCTCTCCCTTCCTCTGTGTTGGCCTCACTGCAGACAGGCTTTATCCACATAGTGGCATCCAGGGTAAAGGGTTTCTCCTCCTTGACAATTCCAGAAAATCCTGAGGACGGGTTCTCATTGACTTGGTTGGTCATGTTCCCATCCCTCAACCTATCAAAGTGAACAAGGCTTTAACTAGTTTGGATTAGGTTATATGGTCTTGGCTGGAGCCTGAAATTTGGTGTTAG
The DNA here is from genome assembly GCF_054644295.1 of Miniopterus natalensis. NCBI lineage: Eukaryota > Metazoa > Chordata > Mammalia > Chiroptera > Miniopteridae > Miniopterus > Miniopterus natalensis. The sequence goes on along the minus strand of NC_142086.1, from coordinate 36,053,467 downwards.
ACCCACTGTGCTTCATAGTTGAGAGTGATATGAAGAGATTCTATGAAGAGTCAGAGAGCTGTTAACAGAATATAAAATAGAACCAGATAAGCAAAAAGAGCAGATGCCCTCTATTATGTCCCAATATTAGAGCTAATAATAAAATGCAGGTTTGGCAGGTAAGAAGAAGAAGATTTTCCAAGTGGGTGAAAAAAGAATCAGACCGCTGATTTGGAAAAAACAAAGTTCTCTGGAAAAATTTGTGACTTAGGATAAGATAGTCAAAATTGTATCAGACAAGGTCCTGGAAGGAATATTGGAGAAGAAAAATATTATTCTTCAATGGAAGACAAATATAATCACCTTATTGGATTTTTCTAACTCTCATTTCACAATGACACTCACTCAGTAGGTACCCAGTACATATTTTTATTTGATTCCTATGATTTTATATTCAGAATGAAAATGAATTGCTGTGTAATTATATGAGAAATAATTAGGGCAACAGAGTTATTGTTAAGATACTTAATCAATAAAACATGTGAATTCCTTTCAAGTAGATCAGGAAATAAATGAGTACACATTTTATCCTCAATTTACTGTGCCAACATAACATTTCTCCTAGGCTTTATTTTATTTTCATGGAAAGAAAAAGGTTACTGACACTTTAAGGTCTTACCAGGACTTATCCCATGTTTCTAAGTAGGTGCATATCTAACACCATCCTCAAAACACACTTATGACCAGGACTGGATGACATGAATAAATTCCCCACAGTCACATATTCTCCCTCCAAAATTAACTACTTAAGGATACATACAAAATCAACTGGCTGAGCCACACTGGATTCTATCCCAGTTCCTAGCATCTACTGGTATAAATAAATGTTTACTGAATTAAGTGATAAAAAATAATAGCTAAAAAGGCCAAACTGACCATTCAAAGGCCCAGGCAACTTAGTCCTCTAAGGATAGACTCCTGAGTAAAGAGTGAAAAGAACAAGGTCTTCGGCGCCAATGAGTCTTGGATTAAAATCTCAGCATATCTACCATGTGAGGAAATCAGTCAACCTCTCTGAGCTTCAAATCTCCCCTCAGTAAAACACAGACCACAGTACCTACCTTGGAGAACTGTTACCAGGATTTGATGAGATACTACATACAAAGTGACTAGAACAGAATATATATATAAATTTTTCAAGCTTTTCATAAAGTTTCATATCGACAAACACTTTCACTGCCTCCAAGGTCATCCCTGAATCAAGATATTAGTTACATTTATAATTCATTAGCTCAAAAACATTTTGAGGATTTCTTTGAATATAGGAAAAAAGCACTTGATTAAATGGAAGTCTTAGCTGTCAAGTAGAATTAGGTTAGCCATTGATAACTTCTAAACACTTCTTAAAAGAATACATTATATATGGGCATATATATTCACACAGGAATGCATACATATGTGTGTATATGAAGTCCTGATATCATATTAGTAGTGTTGAATGCAAATTTATTTTATTTACCCTTATCTGTTTGCAATAAGAAGGGAAAACAAATAAACTGGAGCACACACAAAAATAAATTATTCACATTTGCTCTAGAAAAGGGAAGAATGACTCTTCATTGGCCTTAACCTATCATTTTAATTTAAAATTTAGTGTAAATAAGTGAAGGAAGCAGAGAATTTGATCTGGGGCACCGCCTAAGAATTTATATGGAATTTATAGATTCATTAAGGAAAATCTGTGATTTCGGAGCTTCTGTCTGCTCTCTATGGTCCCGAAGGTGAGCTGTTCTGTCAAGGAGAACACAGTAACGACATTTTAGTTATTAAAAGCAAGTCAGCACTTAGTCTAGTGTGGAGACTCTGAGGTAAAGCGATAAATAGCAGGAAGCTGTCACTTTACCTTTGATGTTCTGAATTTGTATCTTGGGGAGCTTCCCTAGACTCAGAAAAAAGATGATGGAAAAAGGGGCAAGAACAGAGAAAGTGGGACCTGGCAACAGGGCCGCGGCTGCGTGGGAAGAGAGTCAGTGGTCAGAGCACCCTGCAGTAGACACTGTGATGTCCCATCAGAACCTCTTTCAGGGATCAAAGACTCCCCCAGCTGCCAGGAGTGTTGGTGACAGAAAGCGCTCAGCTGTTAGCTCTCTCTGAAAATAGCCCAGACTGAAGTATAGCCACGCCTCACCCAGAGGCATTCCCTGGCCCCTTCCTGGAGCTGCTCATTTCCAATGACATAATATAAAAGCCTGTCCTTTTTGCCCCAACTTGACACCCCCTTGAAGGGCCGTTCCGGGTGCAGAGTTCTCCAGGCATCTGAAGCCTCGTTCAGATGCACCACAGCCCGGCTTCTGCGTCTGCCTGGCCCTGCTTCTTTGGCTTCCTTTCCACAGGTTCCCAATCCAAGGGCATGACCAACCCTGCTGCTAACCCTTGTCCCACGTTCTGCTTCCCAAGGACCTCCGTCTGCAACACCTCCCTGCGGGGGGCTTAGAGGAATAATTTTAAGAATAGTGATGATGATATTTGATTTTAAATGATTTTTTTTCTGGGCTGTAATTTCAACCTATTAGTCCCAGTTCTTCAGTGAAAGCATTATACGTGGGAGATCTGTTACGGTCTCATACATGGAGAATAAAGAACAGGGGTGTCTCCCCCTAGTTAGGCCGAAAAGATGTATCTGTCATTGTTACACCAGTGGTAACCCAAAACTTGGGCTGGGAGAATTTCAGAGAAAAAGGTGACAGACTGTTGACCACTGGTAGAACATCAGCACCATCCCACATTGCCCTCCTGGGGAAAATCTCTCAACTTCCCAAGGTTAATTGGGATAGAGGATTAAATTACTCTATGTAGATATTTAAGAAAATAGTGGCCCCAGGGGATCAAGAACTGCTATTCTTTGTAAATTAAGGTGACAATTTATTGGTCCTTACAGGTGGGCATACACCAAGTTAATTTTCCAGCCATTCTTATAGGTTTGCAGGTCAGTCCCACCTTGCTCAGGAATACAACCTGAGGGCATTATGTGAAAGTTTTTCATGATAACACCCAAAATTGGGGTTCCATTAACATTAACTGCTAATCAAGTTGAGTAACACCATTTTGCTTGTTTCTAAAGCACTGAAAAAATAATTTCCTAAATGCAGATTTAGTGAAATTAAGCTTATTGTTTTTAACCTCAGATTCTGCCTTTACTTTAAAAAAAAAAAGGTGGTTATAGACTCAAGACTGGAAAATTAGCTCCAGAGAAGCTCCAGGCCTAAAGTTTTTTCCATCAGACTTCTCTTCTTTTGATAGAAATTTTAGATTGGTTTACTTTGACTTGTGTCTACCATTATTCACATCTTGAGCCTTAAAATTTTGGAAAAATAATATTGATATCAAGAATTTCAGTGAGTGCTTGTGGTGACATATTCTAAGCTCTGTTTATAACCACATTTGTTCATTTGTGTTCCCTTGAAGCTGGCAAAAAATTAAATTCTGATAGGTATAAGCAGTTTCTGCCTTTGTACTTCTGATAAATCCAGGGCTCTTACCTGGTAAGTGTGTGCATGAAGTCATGGTCAAAACTGACTTCGAATGTATTGGACAATAACAAAAGTGTTTTGTTTTGTTTTAATTTCTTGTAAGAGCTAGTGTACCGGTTTTATACAGTGTACCACACAAAAATATTCCCAGAAATCAATTTTAAGTTATACAATCCTAGCTATAGTTAAAAGTCTCCCATTCCCTATTATCCATGCTTTTCTCTCTTTTCTGTTCATCCTTCCATGTGTACCCCTGAGCTAACAGGCTTAGGGTGTAACTTCTCCAGTTGGGATACCCCATGTGACCACCACATCCATATTTCAGAGAAAACTCTCCCACTTTGTTCTTCTCTCTCTCTTCTCCAACCTCCCAGCCCATTATTTGTTTAACCTTATGCTCCTTCTTTGCTTCCTGTCTTTCAATATCTCTCCTACACTCTGGTTGCAAGTGAGGGGCTGTGGGGAGTACTGAGAAAAGGTCAGAAAGTGGTCTAATCCAACCTCAGGGTGGCATTCTTAGGATGAGACCTACCCCACTGCCAAGATGTGCCTTTCCTTTGCACTAACCCAAATTTGTAAATTAAATAGTGTCTCTTATCCTGGTTTGAGTTACATTACCCAAGTCCCATTTCAGTTAACCTAGCTAAACATATGCCAGGCTCAGGAGGGGGGGAAAAATCCACCACATCACATGAATAGAAGATGTTTTAAAAGGTTTTTAGGTTACAGATTTATGAAGTCTGCTACACAATGTATAATATAGTTTCAATGGGAAAATGCAACCACAGTGCAAAATAATTGATTTACACACAGCTTTTAAAATTTAAGTCTATGAAGTGCCTATAGCTCTAACCAAATCTTTGTCATTGCTCAGGAAGCTCACCCATGACTGTGTAGTGTTGATGAAAGAAGTAAACCTTTAGGCCAGGGAAGCTGCAGAGTCCTATCCATGAGATGAAGGGAGGGCTGTGGCAAATAATAAGAAAAACTTCACAAAGCAGTAAATGTGTTTGGTTGAGTGATATAGATGGCATAGTATAAGAGAAGCATTTCATACATCAAATCAGAAATTGAACTGATTGATTCAGTAGAAATAAATCATGGCTTGGTGGGTTAATATTCGCTTCTTAAAGATCCTTATTTTTGAAATACTATGTGAATAGCGGAAAAATGCTATTTTAGTTCTGTTTTTATTTATTCTTGATCTAAATAAATAGATGATAGGTAAGTAGGTGATAGATGATTGATGAATGGATACGTAGATAGATGATAGGTGATGGATAGCTATCATCTATCAGACAGAGAGACATACATCTTGGTGCTGGTGCACACGAATTACATCTGGGCTTCCTAACGCAGCCTGTGGTTTTGCTCTACTCTTGCCCCGGGGCTGTTCTCAGCAGTTTGTTGCAACCTCAGTCTTATGCTCTGCTCCCCCAAATCTACAAATCCAATTCTTTAAACCTAAAATCAAAAGAAGATTTTCCTGAAACTTTTGTAGGAAGTAGAAGGGAAGGTTCCCTTTTCTGTTTTCCTTCCCACCCTGGATGCTCTCTCAGTCTCTCTTTTTAGCTCTCTTCTCCAACTCTACGCAGCATTTCGAGCTTGACAGTGCTTTGATTACTTCCCTCCTGGAGCCATCCCCCCCCCACACCACCACTACCACCACCAACGCTACATTTCCACCCACATTGAGAAATTTACACTGTGGCTTCTTCAAATTGCATTCTCACATATTACTTTGTTTAGCAAAATAATGGAGCATCTGTGGGTGGAATCTATTTGCCACAGAGGTATGTGGGTGGTAAACAACAGTTCTTGTTAAAATTCGAGTAAAACCCATATGGAAGGACTAACACTAGAAAGTGAGGTGACCAGAATAGCAATTCACCAGGCCAGGCAGGGCATTTTTAGGCAGACACAATTTAAGACAGGAAGCTCCTGCTGCTGGGTCAACAAAGGCATTAGAAAAGGTGTTCCTCGCACTGTCCCCCAAATGCACCAAGGACAGATAATTACTAGAACTCTTTTGAAGTCTTAGGGAGTGTGGAGACCCCTCATTTTCCAAATTCTCAGACAAATATTAATACTGTAAAGTATATACAGATAAGGGTTACTAAGCCCTATCGTGATTTTTTAAAACAACATAACCCCAGAAAGAGATAACTTTCCATTTGGACCTTTTGGTTACATTAAGGTATGAAAATGTCACTATTAACCTGCACAAACATCAGCAGAATGATATCATCACAACCTTCGTTACAACCATCTTATTACTTCAACAGTTCTTCTGGTTATCCGACTGCTCTTCCACACGTATGCCTGTTCATGTTTTCCCTTTTCCCATGATAAGTTCAACTTAAAATTAGGAAAAAACAGACTGTGTGATCACCTGGATCCAACTTTGCTATGAATTTTTTCTTTCAAATAGGGAAGTTCTGCATTTGGAGAGCATGAATAGGGTTGTGCTTGAGTTCAATAGTAGTAGGTCAGGAAATAGATAGAGCTTTTCTGGAAGTTAAAAAGTAGACTTTATTTATAGGATTATTTTCCCCTTGTGAGTTTCAGAAAAGATTTAGCATGCTTTGGCCTGGAAGGACAAGGTATCACGTAGGCTCTGAATGGGGCTCCAGTGTCTGGGCTAGGGTGCAAGTGACTTTTTTCTTTACCACCCTGAAGCACCACAGCTCAACAGCCCAGAGTGGAGGAAGAAAAATAACTAGAAAAGAAGTGGGGAAAAAAATAATTGAGCAGTAGTAGAAACGTGAATTCTGGTTCTCCTTCCTTTAAACACAGCCAGAGGCTAACCAAGCATTCTGCTTCATGTTAGAAATGCTCCCCAAGGGAAGCGTTTGCCTCCAGCTGTGAAGCAGTGAGCTTCGTGCCTTGGTTAAGCTGCTTAGTGCTTGCAGGGAATCATTCACATTTGCCCAATAGTTTAGAGCCTTTTTTCTGGCATTGATCAAATGGCAAACTATACTTTTTCATTTAGACTTCAAATAATTTATACTTTCCTTCTTTAGTGGAAAATTTGGTACGAAAAACAAGTTTATATAGCCATGGAAATGGGTATAGACTGACTCAGAAACACTCATATAGAGACATGCAAAATGTATTAGTGTGCTCCCATCTGCCAAGCATCAGGCCCAAGAGGTGAGGGTCAATAAATAGTACTCCCCTTCCCCCACAAGTTGAAAAGCATTGAGAGATGGAATGGGAGTCAGGTGTGTGGATTTAAAAAATAATCACCTTTATTGCTTATAAGGTCCTTGGGAGGTTATGGCTTAGTGTGAGGACCAATTGGACCTACAAGCACTTTTTCTTCCCCTGCTCCTAGTCCTGCCCCAGCATTCAAGGGAAAAGTTAACCTATAGATTGATTGCTCTTACTCAGGTTCCTGCTTCACTGAACACAGAGGAAGAGGGGGGACTAACTCCCCATTATGCATGGATTTTAATACATTATCTTCCTCTAACTGAGACCCTTAACACATGTCGCCTGTTAACCAGGTACCTCATTCTGCCTCCTTGGGAAGGAGTGACTTAGGAGTTGGGAAAAGAGATGGAAGCACGCTGTTAGCAGGGGCTTAGTACGTGGATTCCAGAAAAGTGGGGGTGATGCATTTTGCCACAGCATTAAGCATTAAAAAGAAATATTTAACTTTTCTTACTTTTTACCAGAGCATCTATTGCCCTGTTTCTTTCATCCTGTGTAATACAATACTGACAGAAATTTTAAATTTAACAGACCATTAGGGATAGAATGTATAATGTGAGGGAAAGGAGAAAGAAACTTTCTTTAATTAATTAAAGCATCAAGGTGTAAGAACGAGCACCTGCTTTGTTTTTGTCTGTTTGATTGTGTAAAGAAAACCTTCGAGTTTTAAATAAAGGTAATATAGAGCAGTGGGGAGAGTTTGGAAAACCAAGGTCTATTTTAGTCTTTCCTAAAAAGTCCACCTTCATCAGAATCACTTAAAAAATCTGTTAAAAATTCAAGTTTTGGGGCCTTACCCTACACCTATTGAATTAGAATCTCTTGACACATGGATGAAAAAATTCTGCATTTAACTACTTCTCTGAGTAGTTCAAATGCACACTGAAGGTAGGAAATCTTCATCTTCTGGCTACAAGACAGCATGTACTAGGGGCCAGAGCTGTACTGGACCCAGGGTCAGAGCACAAAATTAGCCTTAGTTCTCCTGAGGAGCTAACATCTCCTTCTCTTATAACAGGTAACAAGACTTATTTATTTAAAAAATAGGAAACATAAAACATGAATCAGGATTAGTACAAACTGTATATGTGCATAGTGGAACATAGAAAATAAGGATATGACAATAAGAGTTTGGGTTAAATTACAAATCTGGTCTGGTGCCAGCTGACACTTCAAATTCTTTTCATTCATATCCAGAAAATGTATATAAATTCACAAGTCTCTGTTTATGCACATATGATTTTGATTAAGTTTCAGTGCCACTTAGCTACATAGTCTTCAGTTTGTGCAGACTGGCTGAAGTGCTGCATATCCCACTTGGAAATCCTTTAAGCAGATTAGAAGCCCCTGGGCTTGCACATTGAAAATGATTTTCCAGAAAGGATTTACAGTAATTAGTGATTAATGGGGTTTCTGGAACAACTGTTTCACAGTTTAAGGCAGCTAATCCATAAATGCATTAATTGTATTAGACTATGTAGATAAGAAATAAAAAGTCTACTAAGTGGGAAAATTGCTGAACTATTCTAGTTCATTGGGGAAAATGGTGTCAGTGCTTAACAGTCTTTAAAACATAATACAGACAAATTAGTTCCCATGTTTGAATCAATGAATTGTGGATAAATATCATTGACTATGACTTTTAAAGCAGGTGTATGAACATTTTTATATATTTAGATTAGTTTGAAATTTAGAATTATTTTGAGAACAAACTTATTAAAGATAAAAATGCAAAAAAGACCTAAAATCATTATCCATGGATTAGATTATCTATCATTCCCAGAGAGCTAAATAACTCTACCAGATTTCAGTTGGCAATGCAAAGTGCCATATCATGCACACTCCACATTTGTGTGCTTTTTAAAATTTGGGATCTTAGAAAGAAATTTTATCAATTTCATTAATGCAATGTGTTCTAATATTTTGACATCAATTACACATTATTCCAACTGATATCGTATTTTTCAAATCTTTTTTAGTGACAGAATTTTAGATATTATTACTATATATTCTGTACCAGTCAGGAATGTGAAACCAGTCTTACTAATATTTGCCACTCTCACAGAACTAAACATGATTCCTTATATGTCCAAGTTGTTCAACAGATGTTCCTAGAACTGAGTCATATATTATAGAGAGTGTTAGCTGAGAGAATGGCACAGGCCACAAAAGACACATTTTCCAAGGTACACAACCCCCTTATAAATTGTAGAATTGACATTAGTCTCAAAATCATGTCATGGTCAGATACATACTAAAGTGTTTTTAAATGCCTCAGAATAAGTCATGGGGATAAATGTTCAACACGGTAATTATAATTAATAATACTCTTGCATATTTGAAAGTTGCAAAGAGAGTAGCTCTTCAAGGTGCTTATCACAAGAATATAAATTGTAACAGATGTTAACTAGACTTGTTGATGAGATCATTTCACAATATATACAAGTATTGAATCAGTATGTTTTATACCTGAAACTAGTATAATGTTATATGTCAACTTATACATCAATAAAAAAATGTCTTGGAAGAGACATCTAGTAGTAAAAAGAACTCTGGGACTTTCATTTCTAAGCAAAATGGAGTAATGAGGGCTAGACTTATCCTCTTACCCCCAAACAACTAAAAATCCAGGTAAAATACATGAAGTATCAGGTTTTGGACATTAGATATCAGGTGGCATTGAGCAGTGATCACTGAGAGAGAGGAGGAGAAACAGGTGTACTATGCAATTTTTCTAACTTATTTTTTGGAGTGACTGAATTATGAAGAGGGGGAAGCCAAGTAGATCCCAGAAAATTTAATGAGTAGAGGAAATGAAGGTGGGATCTGGGGAAGTCATAGCAGCTAGAATTGACAGAGCAAAGCACCAGAGAGGAGAGATCTAGATAAAGAAATAGCTGTGAAAAAATGCAAAAGGTCCTGAATACTGAGCAGCATATGTATGTGAGGAAACAACCCAAGGCCAGGGAAAGAATCAACCAAAAGTATGAAAATAAATAATTCCTAAAGCTCACACAAAGCTGAGAATAATTCATGTTCCCGTCAGCCAGAGTAGAAAAACTCATAATTCAGGGGGAAATGGGGAGAAGGTATTGCCTCAGCAGGGGGCAAACTTAGCCCTACGCTAAATGTTTCCCAGGACCCACCTAACAAAGCTTAAGAGAAAGCTTCAAAAAAAATTAACCTGCCTCTTATAAACTTAATAAAGATCTAGAAATAGTTTAAGGTTATATATAGGAACACAAAAATATGTAATACCCAACACAACATCTGGTTTCCCATCAAAAATTACCAGGCTTGCATAGCCACAGAAAAATGCAACTAATAATTAAGGGGTAAATCAGTCAATAGAAAGAGATCAAGAAAAAACATAGAAGACAAAATTAGGAAACAAGGTTGTTAAAATGGTTATTAACATTATGTTTCATATATTCATGAACACAAAGATTTAGCATGTCTTACAGAGACATCAAATATGCAAAAGAGACATAAATTATGAATCTAGAGACAAAAAGTTAATGTCTAAGATGAAAAATGTACTTGATATGATTCATAGCAGATGAAGTACTGATAAAAAACAGCAACAGGGTGAACTTGAAGACACACTAAATACAGATGAATAAGGATGAGAATGACATCAGACTCTTCACTAGCAATGATGCAAGCCAGAGGAAATTGAGAAAAAGCTTCAATGTACAAAAAACAACCCTGTCAACTTAGGAATTTATGGCTATAAATTCCTGCAAATATATTTTTCAAAAACGAAGGTAAAATAAATATATTTTTGGACATACTAAAGTTGATATATTTCAGCAAAACTGTAATACAAGAAATGTTAAAAGATGTTCTTCAGGCAGAAGGAGAACGTTACCCCATATAAGTCTAAATATACACGCACAATGGGACAAAAAGGGGACATCTGTAATACTTTCAATAATAAAGATAAAAATATATATATACACACATAAAATGAAGAACGCTAGAAATGGTGAATTAGTATGTTAATATAAATGTGTTTTATTCATTTTTAAACTCTTTAAAAGATAATGACTGTTTAAGACAAAACTTATAATCATGTATAGTGAGGTTTATAATATAGGTAGAATTAACAACAAAAGCACAAAGTCTGGAAATAGAAAATAGAATGTTATTCTTTTAAGATTTTTGTATTATACATGAAGTGGGATCACATTACTCAAAGACACACTATGATAAGTTAAAGATAAACACTATAAACTCTAAAGCAACCACTATAGTAACACAACCATAAGTTATAGATAATGACCTAACAAAAGAGAGAAAATGAAACCATAAAACAAATGCTCAAATTGAAAAGAAGGCAGACAAAAACAACAAAGAAAAAAACAAAAACCCACTGATGGTACTAATAGACAATAAACAGCAAGAGGATAGATTTAATCCTAACTATATCAATAATCACACTAAATGTAATTACTCTGAGAAAAGGCAGAGGTATCAGATTGGGTCAAAAAAACAAACCAAATTGAATCCTGCCTACAGAAATATCCACCTTAAGCATTAAGTTTAAATAGTTTAAATGTAAAAAACTAGAAAAAGATAAGACATGTAAATACTTTAAATAGTTTAAATGTAAAAAACTAGAAAAAGATAAGACATGTAAATACTAATCAAAGCATGCTGGGATGACTATATTAATTGTACACAAAGTACACTCAGAGCAAAAAATTTTGCCAGGGTCATTTCATAAGGATAAAAGGGTCAGTTCACAAGAAGAAATAACAATCCTATCAATCAACTGAACCTAGTTGACATTTTACAACACTGCACTTAACGGCAGCAGAATACAAATTTTTTCGACTGCACATGAACTATTTCCCAAGATAGATTATTATGAGCTATAAAAAAAGTCTCAGTGAGTTTAGAATCATTCAAATCATATAAAGTGCATTCATTATAGCAATGAAATTAAATTAGAAATCAATAACAAAAGATATCACAGTCACATTAACTTAGAAATCAATAACAAAAACATATTTGGAAAGTTGATAGCATAAGGAAGGCTGTAGAAGACTTGAAGAACATTATCGAATACCTGGACCTCGCTGATATTACTTGTCTATCAATTACTGAGGGAAGAGTGTTCACTACTATTGTGGATTTTCCTATTTAGTCTAGAAATTCTATCATTTTGAGTGAGATTTTTGAAGCTCTGTTATTGAGTGCATAAACATTTGGGATGAAGAACTTTATGCTAATAGATTTAAAAGCTTAGATGAAAAGGACAATTCCTTGAAAGAGACAAACTTCCAAAGCTCATTTAAGGAGAAATAGATAATCTAAGAGCCTCTCTCTCTGAAAACTGAACTCCAGGCTCAGGTGACTTGCTGATAAGTTCTACCAAATGTTGAAGAGACAAATAATACCAATTCTACACATATTCTTCCAGAAAATAAAAAATGAAGAAGCAATCCCCAACTTATTTTATTATGAGGCCTGTGTTATCCTTATATTAAAACCAGACACAGATATTACAAAAAACAAAAGAAAAAAAACCTGTATTCTTCATTTATATAGATGCTAAAATTCTTAATCTAATTTTAACAAATCAAATTCACTAATATGCAAAGTATAATACATCATAAACAAATGGGATTTATTCTAAGAATGCAAAAATCAATTCAAAATTCAATCAATGTAATTCACCAAGTTAACAGACTAAAATAGGAAATCCATATAATACTCTCAATAGATACAGAAAAAGCATTTGACAATGTAATACTCTATTCTTGATAAATTCTCAGCAAACTAGAAGTAGAAAGGCCCTTCCTCAACCTGACAAAAGTCATATAAGAAAAAAACTATAACTAACATCATTCTTAATAGGAGAAAAACTCAATGGATCCCTTCAAGATCAGAAAAAAATGAAAGGTATCTTACCATTCCATCCAATATAGTACTGGAAGTTTATTCAGTGCAAAATTCAAGAATAAGAAATAAAAGCCATCCAAATTGGGAAAGAAAGAGAAAAAAACCTGTCTTTATTTACAGACAATATAACCAACTATTTAGAATATCTCAAGATTGTTTTCTGTTCCCGAAATGCTCTTGTCCCATTTTATTTACCAAGATTCTACCCTTCCTTCAGTCCTATTTGTTAATTTATGCCTATTTGGGCTTAGTATTCCCTCTCTTGAACTCCCTTAGTACTTGGTAACACTAAGTCATACTAAGTAATACTTGGTAATACTCTGGACAATAGAAAGCCTCAGGAAACACTTACTGCTATATCAATGTAATTAATCATATAGCTCATCTGCTTTCAAGTGCAGAGTTCTGCAAGTTCTCCCACAAACTCTCATGGAGCCCTCCTATTTTACATACGTGGACTATGCAAACTTCAGTTTCAGCTAACTCATCATATTCTCTACTAACTGTAAAAGCACTTGAGTGCATTTCTATTGCCACAGTAGAAAAGTTACATATATTTTTAATGATTGTAATTTTCTATTAAACAGATTTTACATTCCAATAAATATCTTCTAGTCCTGACAGAGAAGACAGGAGGAAAAAAAACCAAGAAGCACTGTATATTCTGGCTGTAAGAAGCAGATGCTGTGAAATATTTCTGAACCACTCAGGCAACCTCAGCCACTTTGACAGCGCTGGCCAAGAAGCAGCAGAAGCTTTTCACTTCCTGTTGAAAATATAAATATAAACTGGTGGTTTGTGCTCTGCTTTGCTCTCTCAAGCATTGAGCTGCTGTGGTCGGTGGTATGTCTGACTGTCTGTCTGCAGGCAAAGCCGATCTTCAGTTATAGTCTTGCTCAGGAAGACTACACATCATCTTTTGAGTGATACAATGCTCACCCCTTCTGGTAGCATGGTAAATTCCTCAATCTTGGGTGGAACAATCCACTGTGATGTTCTGTTTGTGAACTTTGGGAAACTAGGCTTCATTTCCTTGACTATAAATCAAGGGACAACTACAGCATAAATCACCTAGTTCTATTTAATGTGATTTAAATGTTTATTAAATAGTGCATTTTTAAGTGCTTGCAATAGTTTTCTGGACTTGTCTTTGCTTCTGATTATCTGCCATGAGGATCATGGGCCTGGAGTCCGATATACCTGGGCTCAAGTCCCATTTCCTCCACTACATAGCTGCACATGTTATCCTTCCACGGCCTCCCTCTTCATAAGAATTGTCTCAAAGATCTCAGAGTCAGTAAAAAATTCTCAAGTGCTGGGTTTGAGGTGGAATTGGAATGAGTCACACAAAAATGACACAGCTGTATAGTGGAAAGAAAGTTTGGTGGTGTTGGGGATGCAGAGTGAAGACATCTGAGCTCCATTCTGACTTTGGGGTTTATTTGGTCCTTTGATAGCTAAAGATCTTTATCTTTGGCCCATATTCCTATATCTGTCTACACAGCACTAATAATAGTCAAGCATGAATTCTCAGGTCTTGCAAAGGTGTGGGCAAGGGCTTCTACACAGACTGCTTGGGTTCAACTCTACCCCTCACTGACTGAGTGACCTCACATAAACTCCTTAACCTTTCCAGACCTCACTCCTGCCCTGTACAATGAGGGAGCTGGGTTATGTGGCCTCTAAGGCCCTTTCCAGCTCCTACTTAAAAAACAAACAGGAATAGAGTAGCAGTTAAATAAGTCAGGGCTCTAGAGCCAGCCTGCCTAGAATTACATCCATTATACTTGCTTCCTGATTTGTAAAGTGGGAATTGTAATAGTTCCTATCCCATAGAATTTTTAATGAACATTTAAAAAGCTAGTATGTGTAAAATGCCTGCAACACTTCCTGGCACATAAGAAGGCCTCAATAGATATGAGTCTTTATTATTACAATGTTCCACATCCAGGGAGAAGCAGTGGGACCTCAAGCATAGAGTCTGAAGGCTGGAACAGAATCAGAGCACTCTAGACTCCTTTTAAAAAAACCTGTGGTGTCATCCACCACTACGTATTTAAGAGAGACCCACTTCTATTAGCTACCTCCTCCTACTCTCCACTCTAAGCCTCTCAGTGTCCTCAGCTCACCCTGAAGATGCCCAGCTCCCTTTTTAATCTGCCGTCAGGGATTGTCTTCTCCCTAATATAATTCTTTATTCCGGAATTTTCCATTTACATTTGTTATAATAATCATCCTAAAGATGATAAAGATAATGTTCAGGCATGATAAGATGATGTATGGAAACATTTGGAGATTAAGCACCCTCCCTCCAAAATTTCATTCAAGAATCACTTTCAAGACTATAGAACACAAAGGAGATTTTGAATCCCATAAGTTAAAGACACATTTTTACCTATTCTTTATTTTTGATTGTTTTGTCTTTTCATTTTAAGGTTTAAACTATTAATAAAATGTTCTTTCATTAAACAATATTACATAAAGGGGAAAAACATGGAAGGGTGAGAAAAAGGATAGGTTTGCGTTATTTTCCAATACAAAGAAGGAAAGGCTATTAGTACAAATAAAAATGTGCAAGGATTCAAGAGGCCTTTGTTGAACACCTACTATGTGCTAGTCACTCACCAGATAAAATATAAAGAAAGATAAGACACAGTCTTTACAGGGAAACATGATATTTTTAAAAAAGAATTCCAGTTATCAAGGAAAACTCAGAACTTTAAAAAAATTCCATTGTCTTTATTTTAAGATTTAGTAATATTTTGTTTAGGGTAGACTGTATAATTATTTTATTGGTTGGGTCACAGGTGTCTTAATTGAGCCCTGCATGGTGGGGGTATTTAAGGAAAAGTGAGGGGCAGCTAAGGCTGAGATGGGAAAGTCCTCACAAAGGAAGTAGTATTACAGACTTGAAGGACAAATAAGTTTGCCTGCCTAGTGACAGGAAAGGAGAAGGGAAGGGACTACTGAGTAGAGAGCACAGATGATGCAGTTTTGGAAGTCCGGAAGAGTGTATGTGGCCTAGACAGTCACCATAGTAGTTCAGTGTTGCTAGAACACCTAACACATGGGAGAGGGGGTGAGTAGGCTTTGGCCAGGTCACCAAAGGCCTCATGAACTCTGCTAAGATCCAGGTTGTTCTTTAAAGAGTACATCATGTCTGTGGTTGAATAGAGCAGCTTCAACTCCCAACGAGTTCCAGTAAGATCTGGAGATCCTGACCAAGCGCAGGCTCAGGACCAGGGCTCATCTACAGCATCTCCCCTTCTTAGGCAATACGCCTGCTCACTTGAAGGACGGCATTACTGGGGCAAACAGCTGAGATCATAACGGGCCAAGATGATTCACAAAAGACATTATTTTATCCATTGCTCTGGACTCATCTTCACATACAGAAAAAGATTTTTTCAGAATCAAAATAGAAGCCAGTCTTTCCTGCCATAGGGCAATTCCCCAAACTTCCCTATTTATTTTCAGATTTTCTTTTCTGTGAAAATGCTTTTGGCCTATGTAGAGTGCCTGTCCTATTCCAATCCTAAAATTAATAATAGCTAGAACATTTCTGGAAGCATTTCATTCTCAGGATCACACACCATTAGGTCCTGAAGCAATTTTTAATTTGCTTTTCATTGAGCTGCGCTCGCAATTGTGCTTCTTATTATTTCAGATCTGAATGTTTCAGTAAGTACAGTCATTGAGTCATGGCCTTACTATAGATAAACATACCATGACTTTCAACACAGCTCTTTTTCTAAAGAGTTTGGGGAAAAGGCCAAGGCTAAATCTGCTCAGCTAAGATACATTTTTTTAAAGAAAAAAGGAAGAGACATTTGAATATCAGAAAATCAATCAGAAATTGAGTTGTAATATATGAATCATTTCCTCACTTTCATCATATATGCTATAGAAAAACCTTACTAAATCCTCAGGAACAAGGACATATTATTGTTACTCCTGTCTCTATTTTCCAAGGCTGTGTGCCATCCAAACACCCTTAAGTAGTCCAAAATAAAAGGGCAATCAGAGCCTCTGCTCACAAAATGTTCAGAAACATGAGAAATCCATGAAGAACCATCTCCTCCAAACAAAGCCAAAAAAATGAAGCACTGTATTGATTGAATTGCCCCCCCCCCAAAGTCATATGTTGAATGAAGCTCCACCTCCAGTACCACAGGATGTGATTGTATTTGGAGACAGGGCCTTTACAGAGGTGACTGAGTTAAGATGAGCTGGTGTTCTAAGAACAGGAGATTAGGACATACAGAAAGACAGCAGGGATGCATGTGCACAGAGAGACAGCCTCATGAAGAGGCAGCAAGAAGGTGGCCATCTCCCAAGTCAAGGAGAGATGCTTGGGTGTCGGAACCCAAACCTTCTGACACCTTCATGTTGGACATCTGGCCTCCAGAACTATGGGAAAATAATTTTCTGACTGCTTAAGCCATCCAGTCTTTGGTGTTTTCTTATGGCAGGCCTAGAAAACTAATACAGATATCACTGCAAACCTACTAGAAGAGATTAGGTTAAGGAAAGCAGTTTGGAGTGGAGTTAGCTGTATAAGAAGGACTAGAAGGAGATTAGAAGAGCTGCTGGGCAGCTGAATGAAATGAGTTGGCCAGCAAAAAAATAATTGTCAGGTAACTTTTAGGGCTCTACTAAAGTTAACTAAAAATAATTTGGGGGCCATCGGTATGGTCAACAAGTGATTGGGGAGAGATTAATCAAAGAACTTATATGCATATATGCATAACCCATGGACACAGACAATAGTGTGGAAAAGACCAGGGGGTGGTGGATGTAGATTAGAGGGGTTTAAGGGGAGGCAGAAAGGGGGACATTTGTAATACTTTTGACAATAAAGATACATTAAAAGAAATAAAATTCTGTGAAATACCCAATAAACTGTAAAACTCTCTCTTTCCCTGTTCCTTCTATATTCTTTTTTAGTCCAACTGGATGTCAACTGTGTCATACTAATAAATGATTCAAGAAGGGAATATTAATTTACTCCAGCCAAACTGTGTCAAGGCTCACCTGCAATCAAAAGAGGCTGTTGGGATCCAGCATTCTCTGAAGTAACCACCAAAAATCAGTATAAAGGATTGCCATGTAATTTGAGCCATCAACACTCAATAACCCAGAGCAAGTGGATGTTTGGATTTATCTGGGGCTATGGATTATCAAAGTTGGTATGGCAGAAATTTGAAGGACATAATTGTGACAGCTAGTGAGTGAAGAGTTGAAATGTGAACCACGGAGCCCAGGACAGATTGGGAGGAACACTAAGCTAGAAGTGACTAAGAGACAGAAGGGAAGTGAAGAGAGCTCTGAGCTATTGTGGGGAAGGTACAAGGGAAGGCAAGGGAAGAAGGGTCAGGAAAAGCCGGGGAAAGTTAATATTAATTGCATGTTTATTCTAACATGGGTTATATCATCACTGAGGAAATGGAGATGTGGAGAGGTTGGGTAACCTGTGCACTGCACAATCACAGAAGTATGGGGCCAGCATTCAAACTTGGGTCTAACAGTATAATACATGCAATTTCCACTACTCCCCATTGGCTGGTAAGTTAAAGAGCAATAGAAGTAAGAACAGAAGAGAGACAAAAGTCAATTAAAAAGATGAAACTTTAGGTCTTAGTAACTAGAGTTGACAGAGTTAAGCCTGAAGATGAGTTTCAAGGATCGGCTGCCTGCGCCCTTGCTAGAGTGGAGTGGAGGTGAGAGGTGAGCTCCCTGGAAGAGAAGCGATAAAGAGGCAGAGCTTTGTGCATGTGACACAGCATAGGCCATACAGGTGGAGATTTCAGGTCAGAGAAGAGGAAAGAGAAGGAGAGAGAGTGGGGGTCCGGTTGAGAAAGATTTATTCCTCAGAGCTGCTGCTTCAAACTAGACAAAATAATCCATATCAAGGCTGATCCTTCTCCCCATCTGATTTTTAGGGAAGATAAAAAAAGCCTTAGGGTAGCAATGTTAGATTTATAAAAGTTTCCTCTCTAAATAAATTCATAACCAGTAAGTCAAATGTTTCATTGTGGTTTGTGTGAGACTGTGCATAGAACTAAATATTACAGAGAAAGTATATTTCCAGTCCATTTGATATTTTGATTTTATCTTAAAAGTCATTTATTCTTGGATTCAGACCTCTGATCCTGACCACGCTCATGACGTTAACTCTGCAGTGAGAAATATTAACTATGAAATATCAGTCAATTATGCCGAGGTGCCTCTTGCTTGGTATTAAGGAAAGAACAGGTAGTTAGTAGCCCACCTGACGAACCTGCTGCTCCATGTATCGTGCAGAATGGGGAAGATGTCTTCATCTCCATTAAACTCTGTGGGTGGAGAGGGCGTATCTCAGGGCACATCTGAGTGTCTGAGGTATCAACACTGTGCAATATGTGTTTCCAGGTCTCCTGGATCCTTCACAAGGCCCTTTGTTACCGGGTTCCTGAAATGTGGCTGTCATAGAACTGAAAATACTATGACTCACACTATCTGTGCTGCCAGAGTTACTTAAATTTCACAGTCTATTTATGCTAATAAAAAGTCCCTGAAAATCCATTTGCATAGCATGCACCCACAAGTCTTTAAAATAGATAGAGAAAAACTGTCTAATAGTTGCTATACATAGATACCCTATTGTTTAATTATTTAGGTGACTGCTACTTAATTGCAATTCAAATGGATCATCTTCTAAATGTTCAATTTTTAAGATAGAAGGGAACTTTTAGTTTAATGAGGTCCAAAAATAAAATTTATTCAATTATCCTGATAAGTGTCTTATCTAATTAGCTGAGTGTCCAGAGCTGACATGTAAAGAATATTAGCTATTGTTTTATGCTTTGATTTTTTAAATAATGTTTAAATGCTCACTTGTGTGCCAGGTAAGTTATATATGTTAGCTAATTTTATTCTTACCTTATGGAGTAGGTATTATTATCACCATTTAGAAGATGAGGAACTAAAGTCAGGGGGCTGAGTAACTTGTTCATATGGTCAGTAAGTAGTAGTGCTAGGATTTATGTCTGTAACTAAAAATAGCCCAAATTCAAATTCGAGCATACATTTCGCTTATTTTCTTCTTTGTATATC
Organism: Miniopterus natalensis; assembly: GCF_054644295.1. NCBI lineage: Eukaryota > Metazoa > Chordata > Mammalia > Chiroptera > Miniopteridae > Miniopterus > Miniopterus natalensis. The sequence goes on along the minus strand of NC_142086.1, from coordinate 36,033,737 downwards.
TTTTTATAAAAACAATATTTAATATGCTATAGTGAACATTTATTAAGTACTTGTTATGTTTCAATAATTAGATATAAACAATTTAACCTTTACAACAATTTCATGTGAATACTGCATGAGGAAACTGAGGCAGAGGAGTCCCATTGGTAGTCAGTGATGGAGATGGATCTAAACCCAGGTGTGACTTATTTCTCTTAACCACTATGCTACCCTTTTAGGTCCAGCACATAGATGTGGCTTTCCCAGGCCTTAATCAGAGTAAAGCAAAAATGAAGTTATTTTCAAAGCTCCTCTAGTCAGTTCTTAAATGAAGATTTTTGGCTTGACCTAGCCAGGGGAGTTGGCTATACCTTATTAAGAATCCAACTTAGTATACTATATTCCTTGCAGTGTCTCTTGTTTCTCTCCTGTAGCCATGACCCTAACCAAATCTTATAATATATTCTAATGCAGCTTATTCAAACCCACTGTACAAATCAGTGCGTAAGACTCTGGATTCTGAAGCCTCTCTTGTAGTTGTGTAGAAATGACTTAATACATATAAACTGTTCAAATCAAGGCCTAAAATACAGTAAGTATACAATAAATATCAGATATTATTATTCTACTGTGTTCTTAAGATGTAGAGTTGTCAAAGAGAACAGGAATTTGGAAGGGGACCTAATGCACCAGTCAGGATCCAGAATTCAACCATGTGTTCCATGATCTGAGACATGGGGTTAATATAACCCATTTCTACAGGTAGAGGGGTGTGTGTGTGTGTGTGTGTGTGTGTGTGTATTACTTATTCCGGTTTGTTTTTCATCACAACCCAAACCTCAACCTAGGTTACTAGAGTAGGAAGAGACATTGACTAGGACCAAATAATAATAAACATTCTGTGCCAATGTAGAAAGCATCGTAATTCTGGTAGCTTCTCTGGAGGAGAGCAAGCATATATGGCTCTGTCATTTGTGCCCATTTTAACTCTGAAACATCAAGTTCAAAGTGAAAATATGGAGCTTCTAAAAAAAGATTCCCATAATACATCAATGTTAGTTAATTCCCTTAACAGAATCCAAGACAGACTCATCTCTTCTCTTTAGCAAACAGAAGGAATGTATGTCCTACACGTGACCTTTTCCCTGTGATGTTTGTGGAAAAGTTTCATTTGGAAGAGAGCTTTCCTTCTGGAGTAAACCCTAGTTTTCTGATGGATGCTGGTCTGTATCTCATTATGAAGAAACCACCAGGCAATCACACTCTTCACAGTCATTCCTCTTCATTCTCACTTTGTATTCAGCTAGGGTTCTACATATTATTCCACCATTAATCCTCACAGGAGCTACAGATATTGATTCCTCAGACTGCATTTCCAGGATCCACTGAGTCAAATACTTTGCACAAAAGGTGAGCAGAAGCCCGTCCTTCCAAGATAGAAAGGAATAAATGAAGGTAAGTCTGCTTCAGACTCAAGGTCTTCTCACCTCTAATTTGAAAAGAACTGCTTTTTTGGTGAGCTGCCAAAACTCAACTGAATAAAGTTGTGAGATCTTCTGGGACCTCAGCTGGCTGGGCTCTAGGAAAATGAAGACAAGGATGGTGCAATATATTTAGAGGATGCTAACATGGCCGTTAACATAGGATGACCAGGACTAGTGGCATTCTTAGTACTTCTGCTGTATTATGAAATTGATGGAGTCAGTCTTAGTTTGAAGTGCCATTATCAATATACAAGGCAGTCCAATATGGAGATGGTCGTGGACCAGAAGGACAGATGGCAGGAGCTAGTGGAAATCAGGTAAGTGGCACTCATAGTTTCTAGTTACCTGGCTATTGGAAAAAGAACCATAATCATGGACCAAACAGGATTCAGCCTTCTGCTACCAAACTCTCCCACCAGAGATAGGGTAGGAAATAAGCAGGTTAGATGCTAGCCAAAGAGTCTGGGCTTCTGAGTAGGACCCTGGATCCAATAGAAAATGTGAATCCTGAAAAGAAACCCAGGGCACAGAAACTAGGTGAATAAACATGTGGCATATCCCACGTGTACCTGATTCTCAGCGTATTGAGGGTGGGATGCAGCAAGACCAAAGCTGAATCGCACCAGTAAGTAGTTTGAACCTGCTAATTACAGTGCATCTCCAACTTCAATGTGTGTATAAACCACCTGGTAATCTTATTAAATGCAGGTTCTGATTCTGGGGACATGTGGGGCTGGGTGCATGGTCTATGCTTCTAACTGCTACATGCTGCTGCTCCTGATGGTCTGAGGGCCACACTTTGAATAGAAAGGTCCTGCTTGCCTTGTTCAGGTTTCACCAAGGAATAAAGGTGAGAGTTGGAGGTGGGGGAGATGAATGCAGATTGAAAAAATCAATGCTTAGGGTTCAGAGAAGCTGGGGAATGCAGAGAAGTGACTTATAGTCAATGACTGTGGAGTTAGTAGCAGCCAAGGGCTTACAGAGTCCCAGGAGGACTGTGGGGTCGTTCTGTCCTACTACAGGCATTCTGTGATCCTTCTGGGCAACGATGGTGTCAAGTCAAGGAGGCAACACCAGCCTGCTTTTCTGGGACTCCTTGGCTAGCATATATTCTTCACTGTGGTAGAAGCCGCAACAAAGGAAAGTGTTGGCATTTTTGACAAGTCTCCTATTCTGTGTCTTTCTCAGTTATGCCAGTATCCCTTTCTTGATGGTCTAGCCAAGTAACATGTTTGGAAGCAAACCATGTTCTTTTATCGTAGTAGCTATCTTGCACTCAGAGAAGAGAAAACATTCTCCCAGTCATAAGAGACCAGTGATCCATATCATAGCTGCAAGAGAAAACTGAGCTCAGAGTGGTGAAAACTAACTTCAATGACAGCCTTTTCTTTTTTCCTAAAAATATCTATTTCTGCCACTCTAGGCAACTCTTCACATTCTGCTTACACATGTCAAAAGGGTCCCAGTGTCAAGCTGCTGCCAACCTAAGTAAAATAATAACCTAAGTATGAAGACAAATTTTAAAATGATAAAATTAAGGCTTTTGCTCTGAAATTAGGCACAAGGCAAGTGGTTTTAGCGAGGCCAAGCTGAGGTGTAAGCCAGAGCATAGAAATTCTGATTCTAGCCTTTGGTCCTCCTAGTATTAGGCATTACTCTCAGAAACTAGATGTTTGGTCACTCCCAGAAAATTCCCAGTTACAAAGTCTAATATTAGGCGCCAGGAATCTTCGTGCTCCCAGCCACTGTGGAGGGTATTCAGAACAATCTATACACTTTAGACATCAGTTTATAGCACGCTTCATCTCCCACTATCTCCAAAAATGACAGTTTGATTATAATGTAATTATCTTTTGTCGTGAAGCTAGTGCATAATTTTACTTCCAGATGGGTTTATGCTGCTTATATTTAAACTCATTACTGGAAAAATGGTCATGGGCAAAATATAAATAAATAACCTAAAGGCAGACCATTGTAAATTTCTTTAAAGAGGAGAGTCTTATAAGGTGAGGATTGCAGGGAAAGCACGCTTCATCTGTTTTATGTCATGCACATTCCACTGTTTGAAAGATAAGTATCTCTGTTTTAAGAGGACAGAGGCGGTTCTGAGTCAGTGGAGATGTTTCTGTGGAAATGAAAAAAATATGCAAATACTGCCATAAAGACTGAAAGAGCATGACAGCATCTCTGCAACAGATAATTTGACCAGGGGGGAGACCACGTTACACAGAGAGGAGACACAGATAAGCCAGCGTCAAGGTCCACTGGAAAGCATGCAGCTCAGACACCACGCTATGTAGCCGAACAGAAGCTATAATCATAGTCATCCCATAAAGAAATTCTTGTGAAGGAATGGTTTGGTCCTAATTCTGTGCCGACAGAGGTCTGGCGTAGGTTTAGTCCTCTTGATTCCCAGTTTGCTGAAAGTGGTAATATCTGTTTAAATTTAAGCTCTGAACTATTCTATAATTTGATTTATCAGGTGATAATGTTAAGAAAGTCTAAAGTTAGGGGCCCCCAAAGTATAATGGAGTACCTCCAGCAAAATAGAGTATAAAATAAATCTGTATATAGCATTCAGTCTATTCAATTTATTCACAGTTACCCTAGGTTATATAGTCCTCAAAGAAACTGTTCTTTATACTCCAAGTTCGGATCAAGTAATCTAATATAATTAGAGGACTCCACGGACTATAAAGTACAGGCCTTTGAGACTTTTTAGCTAAAGATCTATGGAAGTATAAAGTGGAAAGATTGATCATGATAAGTTTCTACTTAAATCTAAATGGCATTTAGTTGCCTAGACCAAAATGCTCTGAGATCGTCCGAACTTAAATAACATTTCTGAAGCTGGGGTACACAGTGCACAAGAGTGAGCAACTGAAGGAAGCAGAGCTCCTCTGAGCCACAATTGCTCAAAAAGCTAAAATTGATGATTAAGTTAAAACTATCAACAACATTTAAAATTTTAATTAGGAAAGTAGAATGCATGTTAATGAATTATGGTATACAATTTTAAAGTCTATATGGGAAGAATTAAAGAGATAGTAGTAGACAGCTAATTATGCATTTAGACAGAGCAAAATAGAAAAATTAAACCCAAGCATCAAGTTTAGTCCAACACTAGTCTGGCCTCCACGGATCCAGGTTCCCAATTCACCCCACCACCATATTTGTTCCTGATAATCCAGACTCCAGATCAGCCCCCAATGACCCAGGCTCCAGGCCCATTCCAGTTGATTCTGATGCCAGATCAATCCTTTAATTCAGGCTTTAGGCTCATTTTAGTGCCAGGTCCACCCCCATAGACCCAGCCTCTAGGCCTGCCTGATGCCGAAGCCAGCCCTTTTAGTCCCAGGCACCTGGCACATGATAGCACCAAGCCTACCCCAGTGGACCTAGATGTCAGGACCACCTCAGATACAGGCCAGTTCCCAGACAGCAAAGCTCCAGGCCTACTCCTGTGGACCCAGGCTCCAGGCCTGCCCTAGCACCAAGCCAAAAACAAAGATGCAAGTTCCAGAATTACCCTGCAGACCCAGGCTCTAAGCCAGCCCTGGTGCCTGGCCTGCCCCCATAGACCCAGGCTCTAGGCATGCCTCCACACCAGATTCACCTATGGATCTGTGTCCCAGGCCTACTCCTGTGGACCCAGACTCCAGGCCTATTCCAGTAGTCTCTGGTGCTAGGCAGGTCCCTAAATCTAGGTTCCAGGCCTACCCAGGTGCCAGTCCAGCCCCCACAGTCTTAAGCTACAGGCCTACTCCTGTATCCACAGACTTAGACTCCACATCCATGGACCCAGGTACCAACTCTGTCCTAAAACCAGGCCTTCCTGCCTGCAGATACCAGCAGCAGACCCACCTGTGTTTCCCACCTGCCACTCCACCTAGAATCTCTGACCAGGCTGACTAGTGAAGGACATTTTCTGCTGAAGTCAGTTTGTAAAAACTGGAAGAGATGACTACATCTTCAAATGCATAGATATCAATGCAGGGCTACAAGGATCATGAAGACTCAGGTAAACATGATACTACCAAAGGAACAAAATATAAGCACTAGTAACCAATCCTAAAAAAATGAATATTTACAAACTGCCTGAAAACTAATTCAAAATAATCACATTAACAAGTTCTGTGAACCAAAAGAGAACACAGATAGACAACAAAACGAAAATTGAGGACATTATAGATGAGCAAAATAAGAACTTTAAGAAAGATATAGAAGCCATAAAAAAATGAAATTTGGGAGCTAAAGGACACAATGACTGAATTGCAAAATTCAACACTTTCAACATAGCACCTGGTGAAGTAGAAGGAAGAATCAGCTAACTCAAATACTGATCATAATAATTTGAAAATACCCAGTTAGAAAAAAAAAATAGAAGAGAGAGTGAAGAATGCCTAAGGAACTTATAGCATATCAGCAAGAAAATCAGTATATGGAATATGGGAGTCCCAGAAGGAGCAGAGAAAGAAAAAGGGATGGAAAATTTATTTAGAAAAATAATAATGACAGAAAACTTCCCAAATCTATGCAGGGAAATAAACATCTAGCTTTAAGTCCAAAGAATTCCAAATAGATTGAACATAAAGTCTTCACCGAGACATATTATAATCAAATTGTGAAAAATTAAAGACAAGGAATGAATTTTAAAGCAGTAAGAGAAAACAACTCATTATATACAAGGGAGCCTCATGAGACAGAGGATTTCTCAGCAGTAACCTTGCATGACAGGACAGAGTGGGATGATCTATTCAAAATGCTGAAAGAAAAAACTATCAACTAGGAATACTTTACCAGTGGTGTGGAGAGGGACTGAAGAGGGGGGTGGGATGGGGTAGAATGGGTCATTGGGGGAAAAAAGGGACATCGGTAATATTTTGAACAACAACAACAACAAAAAGAATACTTTACCTGACAAAGCATCCTTCACAAATAAATGGGAGATAAAGCCTTTACCAGAGGAACAAAAGCTAAGAGTGTTCATCACCATCATATCTATCTTACAATAAACGTTAAAGAAAAGTTCTTCAATTTGAAATAAAAGGATGCTAAGTAGCAATATGAAAACATATGAAAATATAAAATTCACTGATAAAGATAAACATATAGTCAAATCCAGAATACTCTAATACTAAAATGGTGATGCAAAAAACACTTTTACTCCAATATAAAAGTTAAAAGGCAAAGTATTAAAAATAACTATACCTACAACAATTTGTTATATTAAACTATGTAAGTTGTGATGTCAATAACATAAAATGTAAGAGGGGAGAAGTAAAAGTGTAGCATTTTTGTATGCAATCAAAGTTAAAGGTTATCAACTTAAAATAGACTGTTATAAGTGTAAGATGACTTATGTAAGTCTCATGGTTATCAGAAAGAAAAAAACCGTTAGTATTTTCAAAATATAAAGAAAAAAGATCAGAGGATACCACCACAAAGAATCATCAAATCATACAAGAAGAGAGCAAGGGAGGAAGAAAGGAAGAAAGAAACTATAAAAGTAAAAAAAACACACTACTGACAAAATAACAATAGCAAGCTCTTACCTATAAATCATTAATTTAAATGTAAATGGATTAAATTCTTCAATCAAAAGACAGAGTGGATAAATGGATTTTTAAAAAGGTATAGATGTATGCTACCTAGAAGAGACTCACTTTAGTTCTAAGGACACACATAGGCTTTAAGTGAAAGGAAGGAAAAAGTCCATGCAAATGGAAACCAAAAGAGAATAAAGTGGCTTTATTTATAACAGACAAAACAGACTTTCAGTCAAAATCTGTCAAAAGGAACAGAAAAAGTTACTATATAATGATCATCAGGTCAACTGGTTAAGAGGATATAACGACTATAATTATTAATGAATTCAACATCGGAACACCTAAATATAAAAAGCAAACATTAACAGAACTGAAGAGAAAATTATACATCAATATAATGATAGTAGGGAACTTCAATACCCCACTGTCAACAGTGGATAGATTATCCAGACAGCAAATCAATAAGAAACAGTAGACTTGAACAACACTATAAATCAAATGGACTTAACAGACATATACAGTATATTCTATCCAACAGCAGCAGAATACACACTTTTTTTCAAACACACATGGAACATTCTCCAGGACAGTTCATATGTTAGGCCACAAAACAAGTCTTTAAAAAAGACTGAAATCATATAAAGCATATTTTTCAACCATAACGGTATTACATTAGGAAATCAAGAACCTGGTTGAAATTTGAAAATTCACAAATATGTGGAAATTAAACATACTCTTGAACAACCTATGGGTTAAAGAAGAAATAAAAATGGACATCAAAATTAACTTGACAAAACCAAAATAGAAACACAATATACCAAAATGCATGGGATGTAGGAAACGCAGTTCTAAAAGGGAATTTGTAGTGATAAATACCTACATTAAGAAAAAGTAAAGACTCAAATTAACAACCTAACTCTCCATCTTAAGGAACTAGAAAAAAAGAACCAACTAAGCAGAAATTAGAAGAAGGGAAAAAAATGGTAAAGATTAGAAGATAAATAAATGAAATAGAGACTGGAAATACAATAGAAAAGACCAGTGAAACTAAGAGTTAAGTTTTTGAAAATATAAACTTGACAAACAGGCTAAGTAAGAAAAAAGAGAGGAGTCAAATAAAGAAAATTATAAATGAAAGAAGGCCCATTACAACTGATACCATAGAAACACTGAGATTTATAAGAGACTACTATGAACAATTATAAGACAAGAAATTGAATAACTTACAAGAAATGGATAAATTCTTAGAAATATACAACATATCAAGACTAAATCATGAATAAACAGAAAAATTGGAACAGACTAATAATGATCAAGGAGATTGAAACAGTAATAAAAACTTCCCAGCAGAGAAAAGCCCAGCACTGGCGAATTCTACCAATAAAGAATTATTACAAATCCTTCTTAATCTCTTCTAAAAAATTGAAGAGGAGGTAACCCTTCTAAACTCATTTTACAAGGCTACCATTACCCTGATACTAAAGTGAGACAAGAACACTAAAGAAAATAAATTATAGGTCAATATCCCTAATAAACACAGATGCAAGAATCTGCAACAAAATACTAGCACACTAAATTCAACAGCATATTAAAAGGATAATTAAATGGGATTTATCGCTGGGATGCAAGGATAGCACAGCATACAAAATAAGAATGTGATACACCACATTAACACAATGGATAAAAAATCACATAATAATCCAAATACATATAGAAAACACGTTTCACAAAATTCAGCATCTGTTCATGATAAAAACTCTCAGTAAATTAAGTATAGAAGAAATGAACCTCAACACAAAGCTCACAGCTAGCATTGTGCTCAATGGTAAAAAGCCAAAAGCTTTTCCTCTAAGATCAAGAGCAAGATGAGGGTGCCCACTCTTGCTACTTTTACTCACTAGGATTCCTAGCCAGAGCAACTAGGTAGCAAAAATAAGTAAAAGACACCCAAATTAGAAAATAAGAAATAAAATTGTCTCTGTTGACAGATAACATGACCTTACCTATAGAAAACCCTAAAGACTTCACGTAAAAAAGGAAAAAACGGTTAGAATTGAAAAATTCAATAAAGTTGTAGGAGGATATGAAATCAACACAAAAAATAAGTTGTGTTTCTATGCACTAACAACAAACTATTGGAAAGAGAATTTAAGAAAGCATTCTCATTTACAATAGCATCAAAAATAATAAAGTACTTAGGAGTAAGTTTAACCACGGAAGTGGAAGGCTTGTAGAGTGAAAACTATAACACAATGATGAAAGAAATTAGAGGACACCAATAAATGGGGAAATAATCTGTGTTCATGGACTGAAACAATTAATATTCCTAAAATGATGGTATTACTAAAAACAATATTTAGATGGAATGCAATCCCCACCAAAATTTCAAAATCATTTTTCACAGAAATAGAGAAAAAAATTAAAATTCAGCCCAGCCAGGCGTGGCTCAGCGGTTGAGCATCGACCTAGGATCCAGGCGATCAGGGTTCGATTCCCGATCAGGGCACATGCCTGGGTTGCGGGCTGCAGCCGATCAATGACTTTCTCATCATTCATGTTTCTACCTCTCTCTCTTTCTCTCCCTTCCTCTCTCTGAAATCAATAAAGATATCTTTAAAAAAAAAAAATTCATATGGAAGCACAAAGCATACTTGAGAAAGGAGAGCAAAGCTGGAGGCATCACATTTCTTAATTTCAAATTATGTTACAAATTTATAGTAGTGGCATAAAAACAGACACACAGATCAATGGAACAGAATAGAGAGCTCAGAAATAAACCCATGCATATCCAATCAATTAATCTTCACCCAGGGTGCCAAGAATATACAATAGGGAAAGGATAGTCTTTTCAATAATTGATGTTTTGAGAACTGAATATCCTTAAATTGAATTGGACCTTTATCTTACATTATACACAAATATCACCTGAAAATGGATTAAAGACTTAAAAAAAGATCTGAAGACATTCCTAAAAGAAAGCATAGAGGAAAATCATGTCATTGGATATGGCACCAAAAGCACAGGCAACAAAAGGAAAAATAAATAAATGGGATCACATCTAACTTAAAAGCTTCTGCACAACAAAACAATAAAGAAAATTTAAAAAGCAACCTATGAAATGGGAAAAAACATTTACAAAACTTATATATGATGGTTAATATCCAAAATATGTAAGAACTCCTACAACTCAAAGCAAAACAAACAAAAAAAACTGAATAAAAATTAGAAAACTATCCAAATAGATATTTTCCAAAGAAATTCAAATGCCCAATAGATATATGAAAAGGTTTCTCAACATCACTTATCATTAGGAAAATGCAAATTAGAACCACAATGAGATCTTACCTTGCACCTGTCAGAACAGGTGTAGGTGTAGGTGTAGGTGTAGGTATAGGTGTAGGTGTGGGTGTGGGTGTGGGTGTAGGTATGGGTGTGGGTGTGGGTGTGGGTGTAGGTATGGGTATGGGTGTGGGTGTGGGTGTGGGTGTGGGTGTGGGTGTGGGTATGGGTGTGGGTGTGGGTGTGGGTGTGGGTGTAGGTGTGGGTGTGGGTGTGGGTGTAGGTGTAGGTATGGGTATGGGTGTGGGTGTGGGTGTGGGTGTAGGTGAAGGTGTGGGTGTGGTTGTGGGTGTGGGTGTGGGTGTAGGTATGGGTATGGGTGTGGGTGTGGGTGTGGGTGTAGGTGTAGGTGTGGGTGTGGGTGTGGGTGTGGGTGTAGGTGTGGGTGTGGGTGTGGGTGTAGGTGTAGGTATGGGTATGGGTGTGGGTGTGGGTGTGGGTGTGGGTGTGGGTGTGGGTGTAGGTTAGGGTATGGGTATGGGTGTGGGTGTAGGTGTGGGTATGGGTGTAGGTGTAGGTGTAGGTGTGGGTATGGGTGTGGGTGTGGGTGTAGGTGTGGGTGTAGGTGTGGGTGTAGGTGTGGGTGTGGGTGTGGGTGTAGGTGTAGGTATGGGTATGGGTGTGGGTGTGGGTGTGGGTGTAGGTGAAGGTGTGGGTGTGGTTGTGGGTGTGGGTGTGGGTGTAGGTATGGGTATGGGTGTGGGTGTGGGTGTGGGTGTAGGTGTAGGTGTGGGTGTGGGTGTGGGTGTGGGTGTAGGTGTGGGTGTGGGTGTGGGTGTAGGTGTAGGTATGGGTATGGGTGTGGGTGTGGGTGTGGGTGTGGGTGTGGGTGTGGGTGTAGGTTAGGGTATGGGTATGGGTGTGGGTGTAGGTGTGGGTATGGGTGTAGGTGTAGGTGTAGGTGTGGGTATGGGTGTGGGTGTGGGTGTAGGTGTGGGTGTAGGTGTGGGTGTAGGTGTGGGTGTGGGTGTGGGTGTAGGTATGGGTGTAGGTGTGGGTGTGGGTGTGGGTGTGGGTGTGGGTGTGGGTGTAGGTTAGGGTATGGGTGTGGGTGTAGGTTAGGGTATGGGTGTGGGTGTGGGTGTGGGTGTGGGTATGGGTGTGGGTGTGGGTGTGGGTGTGGGTGTAGGTTAGGGTATGGGTGTGGGTGTGGGTGTGGGTGTGGGTGTGGGTGTGGGTGTGGGTATGGGTGTAGGTATGGGTGTAGGTGTGGGTGTGGGTGTGGGTGTAGGTGTGGGTATGAGTGTAGGTGTGGGTGTGGGTGTGGGTGTGGGTGTGGGTATAGGTATAGTATAGATGGTGTAGGTGTCGGTGTAGGTACAGGTATAGGCGTAGGCATTGGTGTCGATGTAGGTGTAGGTGTAGGTGTAGGTATATAGATATAGATAGATAGTGATATATAACCTGCATTGGCAAGGATATGGAGAAAAGAGAACCGTGTTACACTGTTGGTGGAAATAAAAATGGTGCAACCATTATAGAAAAGTGTATGGTTGTTACTCAAAAAATTTTTAAATTAAAAATAGGACTATCACATGATCCAGGAATCCCACTTCTGGGTATTTATCCAAAGGTATTGACACCAGGATGTTGAGGAGATGCCTGCACTGTGATGTTCACTGCATCATTATTCACACTAGCCAAGATATGGAAATAATCTGTGTCTATCGCTACATGAATGGATAAAGGACATGTGGAATATACATACAACAAAATATTATTCAGCCTTAAAAAAGGAAGGAAATCCTGCAATTTGCAACAACACAGATGAACCTGAAGGACATAATGCTAAGTGAAATAAGCTAGACACAAAAATACAAATACAGTATGATCTCACTTACACGTGGAATCTAAAATAGGCAAACTCATGAAAGCGGAGAGTAGAAAGGTAAGTGCCAGGGAGTAGAGGAAGAAGGCAAATTAGGAGTAATGGTTACAGGGTAGAAAGTTCTGTTATACAAAATAAGTTCTGGAGTCTATTATGCACCATAGAGCTTACAGCTAAAATACTGTATTGTATTCTGAAAATTTTCTAAAAGGGGAGATGTGTGTGCTCTTACCACAAAACTAAATAAAGAGGCAGGAAAACACCTTGGGAGGTGATGGGTATGTCTATGGCCTTGATGATGGTTTCATGGGTGTACATTTCTCCCCAAACTCATTGAGTTACATACATTAAATATGTACAGCTTTTTACACATCAATTGTACCTCAATAAAATGGTTTTTAAAAATAAATTAATAAAATTATGAATACAAAAAGGTGTGTTCAACTACTTGGTGCAGTTTTACTCATGGAGTCTGAACTGTATAAAGAAATGAGATTGGAAGTTACTCAGTACAATGTCTGAAGTGTCAGTTCATTCCTGTTCTTCAATCAATTGCATTACATTCACAGTTGTTTCATTTCTAGCTATCACTACACCGGGGGTATTCTTTTTTCAGCTCAACCCTGGAGTTCTATTTAGTACGGGCTATTAAAAATGTTCTCTGACACTTGAAAAAACAGCCTAGACAAATCTAATGCTAGTTGGCAAATTACATGTGTCAGTTTAACTTCAAATAATGTTACTGTTAGTACCCATGTGAGGGCCTTGGCCTCCAAGCCAAGGGTGACAGAAAATGTTATACTCGGAAGGAATATTTGTTGAGAACTCATAAAGGCCAGGCTTATCATCCTTATATCCAGTTGGCTGAGATAGATTAGGACTAGTTACTTTGATGTGGATCACACTGAAAAGAAGCAATCTTATCTGATACTACTTAAGAAATTAATATAAGATGAGAAGCCCTTATCTTTGGAAGTTAAGCAAACCTAGCAATAAAGCTAATATATTATATAGATTAAAAAACCATAAGCCTTTCCATGGTAGACTCCAAGCTCTTAGAGTAAAAGCATTCTTACCTAGAAGCTAAGGACACTAGTCTATGTCACACTTAATATCATTTTATCAACCCCAGGCTGTTCCAGGACACATAAATACCAGCTCCCTCCTTTCATGCTGTTGACTCGGATAATGGTCTAATACAAGGTTTCACGGTGCCTTAAGGGACACTGTATCCATTGTGCCCAAAGCACTAGGAAGAATAGTAGGGTGGAATATTTTAAGAGATCCCTGAAATATCCTGCATCTTGGCTTCCTAGCCTTTTGCCAAATGATAATCTTTCCTTCATATGTATATTAGTATCTTAGGGCTGCCATAATAAAGTGCCAAAAATTGAGAGGCTTACAAAAGCAGAAATGTATTTTCTCACGGTCTGGAAATCAAAATATCTTCCTTGCCTCTGTCTAGCTTCCTGTGGTGGCCACTAATTGCTGGTGTTCCTTAGCTCGTAGTTCTACCACGTCAATCTCTGCTCCTGTTGTCAGTGGCATTCTCCCTGAGTGTGTCTGTCTTCACATGGCATTTCCTTCTGTTTATAAGGATACCAGTCCTACTGGATTAGGGTTTACTCTAATGACCTCTCCTTAATTGATGACATCTGCAAAGACCCTATTTCCAAATAAGGTCACATGCACAAGTACCTGGGGTTTGGGCTTTAACATGCCTTTGAAGGGAACACGATTCAACCCATAGCACCTAAATAAACTAGGAGACCTTGGGCTCTTCTGTTCTCAAGACAGTTAAAATCTGAAACAATAGTATGAGATGCTGTGCAGTTTTTATTTTTTATTTATTTATTTTTAAACATATCTTTATTGATTTCAGAGAGAGGAAGGGAGAGGGAGAGAGAAAGATAGAAACATCAATGATGAGAGTCATTGATCGGCTGCCTCCTGCACACCCTTGACTGGGGATCGATCCTGCAACCTGGGCATGTGCCCTGACCGGGAATTGAACCGCAATCTTGGATCCTAGGTAAATGCTCAATGGCTGAGCCATGCCCAGCCAGGCCAGTTTTTATTTTTTATGCTGTGAAAATTTTTGCATGACTACTATCTTATATTTCTGCTAAGTATTAGAGGAAGCCCACTTTCCCATATCCCAAGTGAAAAAGAAAAAGTTGTAATTCAATATTACCACTGTCAATCATTTTGAGTATAAAAGTCACCCATTCCAGGTTTGATATAAGCAGGTGGGTTCCAAAGGTCTGAATATCAGAAGACCTGCTTTTTCCGCTTAAAATAGAGAAGGTTTTCACTGTTCAAATTACTGAAGCAAAATACACCTCCAAAGCAAAGGGCTGAGAAACTAGTGTGGATAGTCTCTAATTATACATTTTTTTAACTTAATGGTGCCTGTGTAGAGAATAAAAAAGCTTATTAAATATCTTACTATTGGCTGACTCTTGGAATGCTGACTTCTTTACTTACTCCCTTATGGATATGAAAAAATTAATTACTTTAGAGACCTAGAAAGAAGAAAGTCTTTCCTGATCTTTAGCCAAGAACTTCCTTAAACTCTATAAAAAGATAGACATATACTATGTGAGAGAACATATTTAAGAAACTACCACATATTTCTCTCTGATTATGGTTTAGGGAGCATGTGGAGAAGCAGTAGGAAACATTTCCTAAGCTTTGCAAAGTAGGATTGTAGGAAATCAGCCAAGTGCAAAGGGTCACAGAACTATTGATGATTTTGAATCTCAACTAAGTTTGGGGTGAAAGAATATAACAGTGAACACCACCACAAATGAGACATGTCACAAAGTGCCATCAAGTGAAGCAATTCTAGTCTTTTCATCTAACTCATCTATAGTTTTAAAGGAACCATATGTCAACTCCTTTATTTCAGAGTATTGATTCCTCACACCATTTGATAACAGTTTTTACATTTCTTTTTATGAAGAAATCTTCAGTAGATGCTATATTGGTAAAGGATATCTAGACATACCAAGCCTAGGAAGAGCTTTAAATTCATCCAAACTGTCCTTTAAAAGACGTGCCTGTTTGAGAGACAATGCATGTCTCCTGTTGCTATGTTTCATGTTATTGTGGAGTATCATACATTAAAAGAAGGACTACTAGGCTGCAGGATCTTAGGAGTTTTTATTGGTAACATGGTATCTGCCTTTCTGGGAGAGTAAATAAAAAATTGCTCCAATTGAATCTAAACTGAAAGAGAGGGGCTTAAACAAAATTTAATGAGCTCTAAAATTTACAGTAAGTTCTTAAGTCATCTCTCAGAAATCCCATCTCATTTTCCAACTCATTGCCATAATTACCTCATTCCCTATGGCTAGAGTGCTGAGGGGGTAGAGGGAATCTAAGAAAGAGAGGAAGAGAGAATTTTCAACCTCTCCCTTCATCTTGATGGATTTAATCTTCCTCTAATATTTATCTTTTCTATAATTAGTCCTTGGCATCTTATGCCATTGTATCTTACATACTGCATAGAAGAAAACACCTTTAAACTGACATTTATTTACAAGGGGTGAAAATAGACACCAAGATCTGGAACAGCAAGCTACTATAACTCCACTAGCTAGATTTGAGGAGGAAAGTCATTGTGCAGAAAAATGATCATTCAAAACCATCCTGCCTTGAAGAGTTTAGACAGGGATTTGTGGATGAGTAGTTTAAAGTTCTCTGTTTAAGTTCATTTCCAGTTTTACTTATTAAGACTATACAGCAACAGAAGCTTCTTACAAATGTTCCTAGATTTACTGAGCCTCATCTGTGAATCATTAGTTTCTCTCTTCTTCCTTCACATGACTTCTTTTGTGTCAAACTTTCCTCCACCTGCTTCTTACAAGAACACTGTGATGGCATTTGGGTCCACTTAGATAAACCAACAAGTTTCCCAGTCTCAAGATCCTTTATTTATTCACATCTGAAAGGTCTTTTTCACCATATAAGATAACACAATTCTGGAGATAAGGACCCAGATAATCTGGGGAGTCATTATTCATTCTACCACACCACTATTATTAGTATTGGAATTGATGAAGTGGTGTGGGTAAATGGTAATTCTATGCAAACTAACTATCCAATCAAAATACCTCATATCTGTGCCAAATGCATAGAACTTACAATCCATTGCAACAGACCAAGAAGTCCTTATGTCTTAAGCACCTACTAAAGTTACACACTTGATGAAATAATGGCTACAGGATCCTAGCTTTCTCCCACTTAACTTATAAAGAAAAGAATCTGTATGCTTTCCTAGAAACTAGTTGAGTTAGATATGATTTCTGAAGATTAGCAGGAGTGCCCAGGAAGGTCAGAAGATGGTAGCTCACCTTATAGAAGTTAGCTGTTATTATTGATTCTCTATCAGACATGGTCAGATAGGGTTGTAGCCTCTCTTGCAAATTTGCAACTTGCAAATTCACAGCAAAATGTATCTGTACCTGAAGCTGCCATTAAGGGAGAAAATGGAAAACATGATTTTGTTCAGACCTAGGTGCCTTTTCTTAACTTGTCAACATGTCTATAAAAAAAACACACATAAAAGTCTTGCTGTCAGATTAGGAATTGTTGACAAGACTATGTGTATGGTATTTATTTGCAAATACATATAGTGATTCCTTCTCCAGTCAGCATGCCTTCCTTGATAGAGGTGCAGTTGGAGGGGGAAATAATTTTTAAGCTTAACAAAGATCAATAAAAGCAATTGTAATTGCAAAAAATTTGGCAAATTAATTTCTCCTAAGCATAAGTCATTCAAGGGGATTTTACATAAAGATTCTTACAATTTTTTTCTTATACTTTGATGTCAAAAAATAAAATAAAACAAAGAGGGAAACTGTCTCGTTCTGAATGTCAAAACAAGTCTGGACAGCTTACTTCCCCAGGGTGTGGAGATTATCACTTGTCCAAATTATAAATTGGGGATATTGTCATGAGAGATAGTCAGAATTAGTAATAAAGTCACTGGGGTGTGTGTGTGTGTGAGAGAGGGAGTGAGTGAGAGAAAGAGAGAGAGAGTTAGTTGGAGGGGAAAGAACTATGGATTATTAAACAGCAAGTGTTTTTTTTAAACTGTCCCCCCCCCCCAACTCATTTAGCGAATACTATAATTGTGATTAAAGTAGAAAACAAAACAGGAAATTAGAATTAGCTTCCGAAGTGTTTTGTTTCCAATCTGGGCAGCACTGGTATAGCAGACTATTAATACAGCTTCACACTGAACAATGGTCGTTTAGGAAAAACCTCAAATATCTTCACAAGCGCGTGTGGCTGCCTTCATTACGTAAGAAGCAAAACCCTGAGTGGAATAATTTAGTATTTGGTTTATGTGCGGGTGAATCAAGACTGGTACCTGCCTTGATTTTTGAAATAAAGTTAGGTCATTCCAGAGCAGCACCCGGCACTTGTCCCTGTTTCTTTTCCCAGGAAGGTGGACGGGGCAAGTCAGGCAGAGTCGCAGGAGGGGCAGAGAGAATCCACCCAAAAACTCAGCGCAACAATGTGAGGGCTGCAAAGGAGGGGGCTTCCGCTCACGCTGTTCAACTGTTAGGTTTTACTTCTGAAGATTGCCCTGCTCTACTTATTCTGATTTTAGAGAAGAAGAAACCTTGGGGGAAGAAGCTTTATGGGCCTATCCACAAGTACCATGAGACACAATTAACGAAGGACAGTATTATGTTCTTCCTGTGTAGCATGTCCACAGAATATCCCAAAGCTTGGGGACGGTGACACTCGAAGACGAGCAGCGCTACAACTTGCAGACCCAGGCTCCTTAACAATTAGTGTCCCCTGAGCTATGGGACACCCCATCCCACCTCTCCAGGTTGGGCACCTATGGCCATAGTTGTCTGGAAGGTGGAATGTTAAGTGTTCCTTAAAAGGCCACCAAAGAGCAGAAATAGGTACTGAGCCCCTCACCTGTCCAGCAGGCTACAGGTTCCACAGACGTGCCCCTGAATAATGCGCGGGTCCTCATCTCCGAGTGTGTTATTAAATTATTAATCTTGACAACAATTACTACAGCTAACAAAGCGCTGGTGCCGAGCACAATAGCAGCAGTAATTGTGTGGCAGGGTGATTAAACAGCAGGCTGCGATAATGATTCCAATTCATCTTCAGCGATGGAGGCAAAGCTCTAAAAATCAAATCCATCAATTAGTGAAGGGCGCCGAGGGGGGGGGGAATCAATGAAAAACAAGTTTTCACAACAAAGCAATAAATCAATCCCAAATAATTGTGCTGCATTATTGTACCCAAAAAAAGTGGGATGAGACCAGTTATGGCAATTAAATACCAAAGCAGCGGTGCTTAATTACTCCAGCTCGAGCTGGACAGCGATCTGATTCTTATCAGGTTTGTGGCATCTACATAAATGCCTAGGACTCAAATTTATATTTTGAAGAGTAACGTCATAGCAGGATAACTCTTGTCATTAAGTCCTGGGTCCTCTCACGTTCCTCTGCCATGGATAATGGTTTTTACGGCCACCCTAGAAACAACCCAGAGCAGGCCCTGAGCGGTTCTTTGTTCCATATTTTGGTTTCCAAAGGGTTTTTTCCAATAGCTGAGGTTTTTTTCCTCAACAAGTGTCAAGTGCAGTGGCAAAGAATAGATACTTTTAATTAATCTATTTTACAGTGAGACATACTGAAGCTCACAGAAGTGACTGCCCCAGGATCACGTAAGGGTGAAACAAGCAGAGCCAGGGCCCTGCGTCTCGTCTCTCTACTTCAATCACTCTACGCTGCCTGGGTGACAGTGCTACTCAAGTTCGGGACAAGGATTTTAGGAAACCCTAACATCTGCTTTCCCCTGCAGGTATCTGCAAGAGACTAAGGTCCTGAGGGGAGACTGGATATGGGTGCAGGGAGCACTCAGTGGAGGTCTATGATGCTTAGATTCCCTCCAGTAATGTTCTTCAAACTGCACAGGGCTGCTGTAGGTGGGACTGGAGCCTCCAAGGTTGGCTGCCAGCTTCTGCTTCTCACATTGGCCTAGCGGTGGTCCGACAGCATCTGTGAGTTGTTTCAGTTGTTCATTAACAACATCCGCACACACCTCTGACAGAGCACTTAGAGTGTGCCAGGCACTGTGTTGACTGTGTTACATAAATTATGCCAATTCCCAAAACTACATCCATGAGTGGGTACTAACATTCCCTTTTCACAGATCTGAAAAAACTCAAGCTCAGAAAAGTTACCTTGTACAAAGTTACAGAGCAATTAAGGGGAGGAGCGGAGCCTCACACATTTCTGACTCTGCTCTGACCTGTCTCTCACTTGGCAATAAGCTGCCAGCATTTTTGTTGTGAACTATTTAATTAGTTAAATATAATCTAACGAGCATTAACATTCCCTATTGGTCTCACCCTCCAAACATTTCAAAACACTATTCATTTTGATCTCATTTTTCAAAAGAACTCAAAATTAGTGGGTACAAAAAGATGAATTAACATTTCTCTCGGGTAGTTTCTAAAGTCAATACACAGTTTTAAAAATTGAAGTAATTAAATAACGGAAAACAGGTGAGATGTTATGGGTCTCCAAGACCACTGCCAAGTCCAGTAATTTGCTAGACTCACAAGGCTCAGCACATAGTTGCATTTGCAGCCATGATTTATTACAGGAATAGGATCAAAATAAAAATTAGGAGAGAAAAGGTACACAGGGTGAGGCTCAGAGAAAGCCAGGTGCCAGCTCCTAAGAATTCTCTCCAAGTGGAGTGTTATACATTCCCCGGCAACAAACTGACAACACACGTGAAATGCTACCCGTCAGGGAAGCTCAGTGTCAAGGGTTTTTTTTTGTTTGTTTTTTTTATCAAGGGCTGGTCACACAGGCACCCTCTACTGAGCATGTACCAAAATTCCAGACTCCCAGAAGGCACACGTCATCCAGTATAAACCGCATCAGTTCCCAGTTTAGGTAAAATAAGGTTTTTTTAAATAAAAAAATTATGAAAATCTTCCAAAATCTAAGTTCCCAGGTTCTAGCCAAGGGCCAACCTTGCAAGCAGGCCTTTTGAGGGACAGCCGTCTCAGGCCCGCTGTGCTCTGTTCTGCACAGGTTAGGTTGGTCATGTCTTTTCATTTTATTTATTTCCTCTCCATCTTTCTCTCCTTCCTTCTTTCCCTCTTTCTCTTCATAGAACTGGAAATTCAGACCCCTGTGATTCATTTTAGCTAAGGCCGTAACGATGGTCAGTAATGTATTTCCATTTGCATTTCCTGTGGACTCACTGGCTTTCCCACAAATGTCCGGTCATCCTTCATTCCAAGAATCAAGCTCTCTGGGGTCTTGGCCTCATGGTTTCTTTCACAGTGGTAGCCTCCAGGCTTTGAGCAATCCTGTTTTGCAGCTTCTGACCAAAGTATGTCTCTGCGTGGAAATAACTATTTTGTATCTGCCTTTGATGGCTCATAGGACTCCCTGTTCTTCCCACAGTGAGCTCCGAGGACCTTAGCTCTGCTCACGGAAGGGAGTCCAGATGCACGTTTCCTCTTGCAAAGCGATGAGGCCCTCGTAAGGCCTTGCACAGGAGCAGCGGGTGGCAACTCTGAATTAGCCGTTTAAAAAACGCTCAAAGAAGGCAAGAAACGTTGCCTCCAGTGTGGAGCGGATGATATGAAGGGAACACGCAGGCTGGAGGGCAAGGAAGACGCAGAAAGCAGTTTAAAGGAGAAAAAAAGAGAGCCCAAAGGCAGGCTCAGTTAATGACCTCAGGTCACAGAACAGTCAGCTCCAAAAAGGTGATTAAGCCCGAAAGTCACCAGAGGGACAAGAGTGAGGGGAGATACTTTATGGCAAACTATACTTTGTGGAGGCAATAAAAAGCAATTCTAACATTGCTTCAGCACTCCGCCTTTATTAAATATTTCACGTGGTTGCCCAGTCTGACTATTGTGTAGGAGGAATGTGAGGAATGTATGATCGTTGAAGGTGGTATCTACACATAAACCTGCTATCACCACCACCACCCCACACACATACTGACCAATTATTAACCAGTTGTTTGAATCGAACATTTCTTTCTTTAATTTGCTTTGTGTGTACCTACTCTTTGGGTACCGAAAAACAAATCCCAGGTTGTTTTTGTTTTTTATGAGAAGGATTTGCTACCTAATCCATGAAAAACAAATCCTTACCTTGGACACTGCCCCTTCACTCTCTCCTTTCCTCCTTGGGATCTGTTCCCCCTCCGACACCCTTCCCTTCTTATTTCTTCCTCCCCTTTTCTTCAGTCCAAAGCTCCTACAGAACCTGGTGACTTCTGTTACCTCCTCCTCTCCAGACAAGTTCTGTGTCCCTATGTCCTTGAAATAAATGATGTATCTTCATTCACTTCTGTAGCTCCTGTCCTTGTTGGAAACATTCTGCTTGAAACATGAAATCAGGCAGGTGCCCACTTGGAGTTTTCAACCACCTTGAATGATGTGACTGTATCATCTTTTGGAAACACGAGGGGTTTTTTGTAATTTAAAATTGGTGTTGTCATGAGAAAACAACTATGCAAAACAATGTTTGAAGATTTTCCAGTTGTGTCACATGCTGAAGTAGCATTCGGAGACAAAAGGCTAGGAGCCAAGAAGGGGTAAGAGGGCAGCTGAAGACAGCTGAACAAGTTCAAGGGGACCGAGGAGACTGTAGAAGTGAGGTGCCAAATAACAACCATCAGTGGGGCACTTAAAAGAGGGGAATCTCGCTGGTGGTTTCATAAAGCAGGCAGGCTCTCTTCTGTCCTTCGGAAGTGAGCTTACTGGGTTACAGTGCTTCCTTTTTAGTGCAATTTTGAAGAGAACAAAAAAAGAAGGGAAGAGCCAATGTTTTGATGTCTATACACAAAGGGAAATGGAGCTGTCTCATTCTGATAAGGAAGCTGCTAAATGAAGACAGCTGCAGGGTGTTTTTAAACTCAGAGACGCCGCTAGCCCGAAAGGGCTGAAGCAAGCCGGTGAGCTGGAAAAGGCAGTGCCAACTGAGGCCAGGCATTCTGCCCCCTCCTGCCCAGCGGCTCTGTTCCCCACAGTCTCCGAGGCTAAGGAAAGAGGGGCCACTTTGTATCCCGGGGTCAGATCACAAGTAAAAAAACTATTAATTCCATCAACTCCACATATAAGTACTAGGGCCTCCTCATAGAATATGTGCTTACTAAATTTTGAAGATTTACATAATTTATAAATACTATGAAATAGCAAAATTGAAGCTGGCAGTGTATTTATTTATATTCCCCATGAAAACTGACAAAATTCTAAGCCTCTCTGATTATCAAAGTCACTGGGAAGCTTTAATAAATAAAGATTCCTGGGCTAGAGATTCTTATCTGTAAGTCTCATATCTCTGTGTTTTTAAACATTTACCACTGGCCCAGCTGGCGTGGCTCAGTGGTTGAGCATCGACCTATGATCCAGGAGATCCTGGTTTGATTCCCGGTCAGGGCTCATGCCCAGGTTGCGGGCTCAATTCCCAGTCGGGGGCATGTAGGAGGCAGCCGATCTATGACTCTCATCATTGATGTTTCTCAATCTCTCCCTCTCCCTTCTTCTCTTTGAAATCAATAAAAACATCTTTTTTTAAAAAAATCTACCACTATTGACTTTGGTGTTAAATCAGGTTTGGAATTCCCAGACCTGAATATCACTACTAGTAATCCAAATTACCAGGTTTTTCAGGTATAGTTTATAACAGAATTACATATATAAATATATATATCAATCACTCAGGGATCTTGTTAAAATGTAGATTTTGGTTAGTATCACCGGGGTAGAGAAAGAGATTCTGCGTTTCTTTTCTTTTTTAAAAAATATGTTTTCAGAAAGAGAGGAAGGGAGTGAGATAGAGAGATAGAAACATCAATGAGACAGAATCATCTACCAGCTGCCTCCTGCAAGTCCCCTACTGGGGATCAAGCCTGCAACCCAAGCATGTGCCCTGACCATGAATCGATCCAATGACCTCTTGGTTCATGGCTCAACCACTGAGCAACACAGGCCTGGCTAGATTCTGCATTTCTAACAAACTTTCAGGGGATGCTGGTACTGCTGATGTATAAATACACTTTAGACTACCCCCAAATCTCAGTGGCTGGACACACTAAAGGTTTACTTCTCACTCATCGAAAGCTCAATGTGAATTGGAGCCATGTCACTTAGAACTTCTGGCCTCCAAAGTTACCAGAATAGGAGATGAATGAGATGGAAGTGGCCCCATGGCTTTTAAATGTCTCAGTTTGGAAGCAATACATAACATATGCCTGGCATATGGCCCCAATTTAACTGTAAGGGAGTCTGAGAAATGCAGAGGAGCACATGGAAACCGGTGAGCATTAGTGGCTTCTGCCCAAGGACCTAATGTTGGACTGGAATAAACTAACAAATTTTAATATCTGTTGGATGGATGGGATGCTTGGTTTTATCTTTAATTGTTAGTTTTGCTTTAATCTAAGCTACATTATTCAACCAGAATAGAATCACATCTCTTTGATTCACTTGGCTCCATAGAGTGATTATCTTGTTAAAGATCCAAAGCCCTGGAAACACCATGATAATATGTTTCATTATTGCGTTGTACATAAAATTATATTGTGTTTAATTATAGCATCTGTATTCAGGAACATATTTTATATAAAATAAAAAGTACTAAAAACAGCAAATTTCCAGTAAATGTGTCAAGGGATAATTGTGGGCTTGTTTAAAAGCCTGTAAATACAGAGCAGGTAAGTGGCATCATCAAATGTAGCAGGATTCTCAACTATTCTGTTCAGCCTCGATCCCCTGCTTCCTTCCTCTTTTGACAACCAACACTCAAGACATTGTTTCTAGCTTTCTAGCCGTTAGTAAGTAACTTAACTTTGCTGAGTCTCAGTATCTTCATGTGTAAAATGGTAATTTTAAAAACTGTCTCATAGGGTTGTAACGATGAAATATTCACTCAAGAAATAGTCTCCTCTTAGAAAAAGATTATGAAGAAAATTAAAAAGAATTAAAAGTAGAAGAAAGGTAAAATTGAGTGTATTTTGGGAGCCTGTTCTGAATTTTATTTAGCCTTGGTTTCACGAGTTGATATAAGTATGAATATTATAAATATAGGAAATGTTGAGACTGTTGTGAAATATTCAATATGAAGTTATTTATTTTCTAAAAGTATTAAAACACATACAAAAAGGGACTAACTCTTGGCTGTAATTAAGAGATTTCACTCATATGTGGAATCTAATGAACAAAATAAACTAACAAACACAACAGAAAGACTGGTAGATAGGTAACAGACTGGCAACTGTCAGAGGGCAGGGGGGTTGCAGGGTTGGGTGAAAAAGGTAAAAGGACTGAACAAGAAAACAAAACCAAACTTATAGCAAACAACAGTATGCTAATTACCAGAAGGAAGGGGGTGGGGGGTAGGAGAGGGTAAGTGGGAGATAAATGGTGATGGCAGGAGACTTGACTTGGGGTGGTGAACACACAATCCAACCTACAGGTGATTTACCATAGAATTGTACACCTGAAACCTATATGATTTTATAAACCAATGTCATCCCAATAAGTTTAATTGAAAAAAAAAGAGATAATATTGTTGTAACAAACATCTATTGTGAAATCTTCAGCCTGGAGATTAGTTGAGCCAGGAGACTCTCACTGGTGAGTGAAAGATTAGTTCTAGTGGAATAGACAATCTCTCAGTGCCCCTTCTGTAGCATGATTCTATATTAAATACAGTACTTTGATCACATGTTCTCATGGTTTTCTGCAAAGCATGAGATTATTTTACACAAGCATAGTGCTTCTTGTTTTGTTCTCCTAAGCTTGTAATAACAGCTCTGCAGGAAGTTGATTCTCAATGCATATTTATTGATTATAATAAGCTATGTTATTTTGGATGAATAGTCTATCTGATTTCTCTGTGACAGTTTTTAACTTTTGGGAAGTCATAGGACACTTTGAGAATTTAAAAGAAATTATAAACCCCATTTTCCCTAGAAAAACTTACATTATGTGTACATATAAAGTTTATATACAATTTCAGGGGTTCATAAACCTCCAATGCCATGTATGGGTTCCCTGCCACATAATAACAACATGCTAACTTTCTAAAATTTAGTAATAAATGCTATTAACATGTAAAAATGAAGCAAGTAATCCCACTTAATGCACATGGGATGACTGGAAAGGCCAGGGAAATCCCATGATAATAGGCTACCTCTTACACTTTCCAAGAACTTCTGGTCCCTGACACACTTTCCCTAAGAGACAGATTTGCTGTTTTCATGACCTCTTCTGTGAAGCCTTCCCTGATGCTACTGAATAAAGGTTTGTCTTTCCCCAATGATGTGTCTCCTACAAGAGCGTCAGTACTGTGAGGCCATGGCTTATGCATTTCTACGTCATCAGCACACAGTGCAGCAGATGCTACATAGTAAATACTATTTAATTGTGCTAAAGTATAAGCCACATTGATCAAGATTTTTGTGGGTTTTTTTTTTTGGTATTGCATGGAATTCCATAACCCATCAGAAGCAGAATAACTAGAACGTTACAAATACACCACCTCATCAGCCCCTTTCCTTCCAGATCATGCCTGACTCAGCATGGGACAAATATTAATGTTAATCAAATTAAATTAAATTTTATTTAATATACTTGTCACAGTTCCTCCGACAAAGCAGCTATTAATAAGGTATTCTGAAATAAAAAATGAATTATTTAAACTTGTATTAAAATTAGAGTGAGCAGAAGAAGTGAGAAGACTTATACAGAGAGTCAAACCCAGTTATGCCCAGTCAAACCCAACTGAGGTCCTGTGGCTGAGGTTTCCATTTCTATCAAAAGCTTGGAATAAAGTTGTGCTTAGCATGGGAGTGCCACAATTAGTCTCAGGAGAAAAGTCGGGAATCAGAAATGAAAACGTTTGATTTGGAGACAAATGATCAAAAAAAGTACAAAACACCCAATTAAATTTGCATTTCAGGTTCACAACAAATAAATTTGTAGTAGAAGTATGTTCCAAATATGGCCTGGAACATATTTATACAAAAAATACGTGAAATTAAAATTTAACTAGGCACCCTTTATTTTTATTTACATAACCTGGCAACTCTCGTTTGGCGGCAAATATCTCACAGTCAAAAAGAAAAAAAGAAATCCAAGGACCATCTTCAGTCCTTTGCTATGAGAAACATTTTTAAACAACTTTGATTTGTATTTTTATTTACCATGTTTCAAAGACATTATTTTTATTTCTAAGTAATCGGGTCTTTCTGATGGCACCTGGTAACTCCCCAAATATTTTACATTTGTGGTAATGGCATTTGCAGGAAACAAGATTCTTAACAGTTCTGTTTTTCTCCTTTTTATCTTAATGGGTGGTTTCCAAGGAGGGGTGGCTGGTGCCATGTATTCTCCAGAGCTTTCCTCCTTGCTGGCATGTGCTGTGAGAGGAGACCAGCTGTCATCCTGTGGTGTCAGGTTATGGGGGTATCCCTTTCAGGAAGAGTAGACAGTCCCTTCCCTGAAAGGAGAAAGGCCCCCAAGAGGTCAGCAAAGGCTGACACCTGTTGAGTTTTGATAGTGTTCCGAAGTGAAGTCAAAAGGCCTCGCCTTGCTATTTATATAGGGACAGGACAAAAGGGCCTTAAAACCTTGAGACAGCTGATCAAGCCAGAGCACAGTCACATCTTGGGGAAAGGGAACAGATGTGGCTTCTGAGGAACTATGTATAGGATCAACCTGGGAGTTCTCCTCAAAATGATGGATGCAGAGCATTGACACATGTGTCAACCCTCCATGGGTCATTGCATGGATTTCTCTCTGGTGTTTGGTTTCCATATGAACCAAATATTCTGGGTTTACTCTGCCCTAGTGCATTGGACATGACATTTTAGTAGTATTTCATTCTAAATTTGAATCTTATTGCTAGACTATTAATCTCTTTCCCTGACAGTGGTGATGGTCTTAGTGGTATTTTGAGAAAACAAACAAAGGTCAAAAAGCACATGAGGGTCCAGTGACCTAAATTAGAATATTTTAGTAAACTATTTGTGGAGTTGTTTAAGCTAATTTTTTGTCAATTCCTGCTTGTCTGTCCCAGATATGATTAATACCATCTTAAGGCCAATATATCTTATGGGTGGCCTAGGGAAATTTTTAGGCTTGAAAATAACTAGGACCTTCCCATTGTTGAGACTCCTCAGGACATAAAGTCAGGACCACGTTTGCAGAATCTGGTGCCAGTATGATCCAGGTTTCCTCCTGTATTGAGCCTCACTGCAAGTTAAATTTTACTCAGTGGCTTCAAAATATATGGAGGAGCAATTGGTATCATTCCACTGCAGAAGGATCATATCATGGCCCTTTGTGAATGGCTTTTCAAGCTTCTTTCCCACCATTCCCTGACGTATATCTGATATTACTGCATGCCTTTGTACCATAGTCCTTACTGTTGTTGCTTAGAAATCGTACCTACCTCACCATAAACATCTTCCTCAATTTTTTTACTAGACAAACTCTGCTTCTCAAGGCCCAACTCAAATATCACTTCTTTTTAGTGTACTCATGGGCCTTGGGTCTAGGCTATCGTCGCCCTGACCATGAGATGGGCTGATCTTCAGGGACAGGTATTGTGTTAGTCAAGGTAGCCTGAGGCAGGACAAGCGGGTAGAGAACCAAAAGGGCTGAAAGGAGCCACATTAATTTAAAGCTGGGATTGGAGAGTTAATATTACCATGTGAAATAGCAAAGGAAGAACAGATTACGTTGCAAGATTGATAGAGCAGAGAAGGAATGAGTTTTGAGGGGTGACTAATCCATGTCTGAAATCGTGAATCGGTGCTGGGATGTCCTTTCTGTATGTGGTGTATGGTATATGGTATAGACCAGACAGGAGACGGCCGCTTCCTCCTCAACCAGTCACAATTTGTTGTTTCACGTGTTGATTCTGCCTTCCCTCCGATGTTGTCATCTTCTAAATCCAGAGTTCTTTTCCCTCCCTATATTGCCACAATATCTACCATGATGCAAGACATGTAATAGGTGGTCAGCGAGTATTTGTTGATTGATTTACTGCCAATGGATCTGCGACTTTTTCAAAGGGGCAGTGTAGGTTTCTGACTTCTCCTCTAGGCATAGTTTCTACTTTTTACCCGTGTCATCAGGCAATGGTGATGACTGACTCCCAAGTATAATACGTTCATGGAAAAGTTGGGAACTCCATTTTATAGAATGCCATTATGCCTTCTGCCCCAAGGGATAGAAATATGCTTTACCATAAAAAATATGAAATTAAATTTATCTCTTTCGCTGCCTCATATTAGACTGATATACATGAGAAGCCAATTCCAAGGAAGTAAGGAACATAAACTAAAGAGAACTGTGATTCTTGCTTCAACATCAGCAATAAGATGAAACCAAGGTCACTTGAAGACTGAAGGGGTTGCTGATAGGGTAAATATGTATGAAATTAATGTTAAGCACTAAGACACAGGAAGTTGAAAATTAAGAGAACAAATTCTATAGCTTTGTTCTGGTGGGAGAAAAGAGTGAGTTATAAGCTATGAGAAATTCATGATGTTTTATAGCTTCCATGAGCCATCCTCACCTCCTTCCATGGATTTTCTCTAACTTACCACCCATTTTGCAAAGGTCAAAAACAGCAAAATTCCAATTTAGCAAAATGGGGATTGCTCTTAATTTTCTATACCTTAGGACCTCGCTACATGAAGTGTGTTGCTAAGGCCAGCAGCATCGGCATCACCTGGGAGCTTGTTAAAGATGCAAAATCTTAGGTCCCACCCCAGGCCTACTGAATAAGTGTCTATATTTTAATAAGATCCTCAAGCAATATATATGCACTTATTAAAGTTTGAGAAGCTCTGACCTAGGGTAAGAAATACATGGAGCATCAGCTTTCTGGAGAATGCACACTAATGTACAATCGCCATGAAATGGAAACAGCCCAAGTGTCTGTCAACAGATGAATAGATAAAGAAAATGTGATCTATAAATACGATAAAATATTCAACCTGAAAAAAGAAGAAAGTCCTGCCATTTGTGACAACATGGATGAACCTAGTGGACTTTATGCTAATTGAAATAAGCTAATCACAGAAGGACAAATACTATATGATTTCACTTATATGAGTATCTAAAATAGTAACACAGAAGCAGAGAATACAATAGTGGTTGCCAGAGGCTGGAAGTGGGGGAAATGGGAAATTGTTGTTCAGTGGATATAAAGTTTCAGTTATGCTGGGTGAATAAGTTTTAGAAATCTGCTGTGCATTATAGTTAACAATATGGTATTATGCACTTCAAAATTTGTTTAGAGGGTATAGTTCTCATGTTGTGTTTCTAATACACACACACACATACAACAACAACAAAGTGACATAAGAAAACTTTGGGAGGTGTTGGATATGTCAATTACCTTGATTTTGGTGATGGTATCATGGGTGTTTGCATGTGTCCAACTCATCAAAGTATACACATTAAATGTGTGCAGCTCTTTGTATATCAATTATACCTCAATAAAGCTGTTAAAAGGCAGAGAGAACCCACATTAAGACATTTAAAAATGATTCAAGAAAATAATTTCCCCATTCACTGGTGTTCCCACATGAGTTCTGGCTTGAACCTGTTATCATTATGTTATTGTGGTAATTAGCTAGTTAATATTAATAGAGGAAAAGAAAGCAAAAGGAAGTCAGACTCTATAAGCATGGTCACTTGGGAAGCTTCACCAGGAAGCTACAGCTTCACAACCCAGGGAATCGCAGTATTGTTCCTCCAAGGGGATTAACGCCCCTCACTTCCCCCATCCGGTACTGGATTGTTGAGGGGAGAAGGGGGAGGAAAGCACAGTTGCAGTAGAAGGTCGAGTGGTGCAGGGGAGGTGCTTTCCTCTCAGTCTTGCCTGGGGAGCAGTGGATTGGCTACGGGGTGGACCCCACTGAAAGCATGCAAAATCTTGGAAGGTTGATTGGTTGATTTGAAGAAGCTCCTGGTTAAAAATCCCCAGGCAAGAGTCCTCTCATACTTGCTCTCTCTTGCTCTGTGCTCTCCTGTGACCTGTGCTCTCCTGTGCATTAGCCTGTTCTCTTTCCATAGCCATATGGCCGTGGGGACCCCACATGCAATGGACTGCAGCTGAGAACACAGGCTAAGTTAGCCAGATGCTGGAATGGACTGTACTTTAATATGGAGCAGAAACTATGAGCAGTGACCTTTATTCTGGCCCTGCTGAAGACAAGATTGGGCTTCTTCCATGGCAGGACAGAGATGGGACCTTGGAGGGAAACCCCCTTAATTTTACATCATCAATAAAGCTTTCCATGAAACCCCATCCTCCCATGGAGACCTCAGGAAATTCTTTTCCTCATGGCACCCCAAAAACTCCACTTCCACCCATAACAAATATGCTCGTACCAACAAAGATACCCCCTCAACACACACACCCCAGCAGCAGCCTTTGCACAGTTCCTGGAATCACAGAGATGATCGGTTGGTCGCCTACTTACTTTTCCATTGCTGGATCTCAGTTTACCACATAAGCTCTGCAGACAAACTTGGTCAGCAAGCTTACCCCAGGTCATTAACTTATCACTACATCTTGCCTTAGATGTTTCCTCTTTCTGTGGCTGTCATTCAGTGCTCTCGGGTTACAGGTAGAAGGGGAATATTTGAATTTTCTGTGTCAAGATAATTGACGCTTTGCCCATATACTTTCATTCGGAGGAAAAAGAATGAAGGGTATAAATTTTGGGTTGTCCTGTTCTGACTAGAATATGAACAATAAACGGTCCTCCCAAGGGGAGATCTCTAGCCTTCCGCACTCTCCTTGGTGCCCCCAGGAGGCTGACCTCTAGGGATTGGGTTAGCTAGGCTTCCCTGCCTTCTACCTTCTAGGTAGGTTTGGCCAATGAATGGCGCACTGAGAATGACAAACGATGAGAAAAAAAAGAGGTCCGAATATTTATCTGTTTTCTACCCCCTGCAGCTCCTCCTCTTGCCTCTTTAGCCCTAACGATGGTAAGAGCTTTGTACTGTTGTTAGTATCTAAATGTTTCTCCATGCATTACAGGGTAACTTGATTCTGCCTGCACCTTTGCAAATAGTGTCTTTATTAAAATTTCTTCAGTTCCTCTTTGAGTAGTCCTGTCTGTGTCCTGTCGAGACCCTGACTAATTTTATCACTGTGTTTTCTCTGATTTCTCAGCTTAGTTCAGAGATGCACAATTTAGCACACTTATAGTTTCCTGTTACTTTCATTAGAACATCTCTCGCATATCACCTCCCTGGCCTCTTTTGCAAGTGACTCAGCGCTGTGAGTCAGTGTTTCTCTAATTATAATGACTGCATACTAATCACCTGAGAGATCTTGTTACAATGCAGATTCTGACTCAGAAGTCGCATGTGGGACCTGAAATCTTTGATTTCTAAAAAGCTCACAGTTACTGCCAGTGCTCTGTCCACAGACCACATTTTGGGATGCCAATTTAAATCCTGAAAACCAAGAATTATAGAGGAGAGCAATGATTCTCAAAATGTAGTTAGTCCTAGACTAGCAGCATCAGCATCACCTGAGAACTAGACTGTTTGAAATGCAAATTACGGGTTCCCATCCCAGACCCACTGAATCAGATCTGGAGGTGGAGTTTAGCAATCTCTGTGTTAGCAAGCCTCCCTAAATTAGATAATTACTGAAGTAGAAGGTAGTGTACTTGCAATAACTATTATTGAGGCATCATTATTTGAGTAATTTCTACATAAAGCAATACAGATAATCCTCAGGATAAATCTACTCAATATACAGATAGAGTAGCTATATAATTTCAGAAATTAACATTAGTCACATTGACAGAATTTTAAGTTTCTTCTATTATCATGCATAACACTATGAAGGAAAAGAACATTACTAATCAATGTGTTTTGAAGATGATAAATTATTTCAATTTATAGTTTATTTCAGTCATACTTATAATAACATGCAAGACTGTGCTAAGTGTTGCAAGAGAGACAGAATAGTTAGTCAGTTTTTGCCTCATGAAACTTACTGTTTCATTGAGAGTTGACTGGGGCTACTGCAAAGGGGCTCTCTAGATTTAAACTATAAAATCAACACATAAATAATCAGAAGTCTGCAAAAGGCAGCTGAAGAGATAAAATGTTTCCTGGACTTAAAGCAAGATGGACATGAATCACTTGATTCTTGGATAAAGGAAAGCCACAGAGATAACACCATTCAAGTCTGTTGTCTGGGTTAGCCCTGCTGTGAAGCTGCTTTTGACTCAAGTGCCTTTTGTATCAAGCGTTTGAATAACAGCATTACTCTGATTACGTGCCCACCAAGCAAATGTCTGGCTTTTGCTATCCCCAATGGTTTATATCCAGAGGAAGAACATGCACTGATATGACCAGTTCACTAGACAGTTGATCTTAATCAAAATCAACATAATGGCAGTCTGGGCTCATGATTGTACTCTTGTGAATTTAGAAACTGAGCAGATTTGATTGACTCTGGAATGTTGACAAGACAGAATTTCTGGTTAACGAGGCTGCAGTCACTGATGGGGCCACAGCAGAGTCTCTACTCTAATGCCACCTGTACAGCAACTGTGTGGATAACCAACAGCCTCTGGAGGTGCTGCTCATTTCCATAAAACTCCCTTTAAAACTTTGAGAACCACGGAAATTCCTAGAAAAGAGTTCTGCCTAACAAAGTTCAAAGGAAGAACTGAACACATCACATTGGTGTGGATGTTGAGGAAGATCAAGAAAGAAAGAATAGGTAGAAATTTTTATTAAAATACAATTCACATACCATAAAATCCACCCTTTTAAAGTATACAATTTAGCAACACTTTAAGTTGTGTAATCATCACCGCTTTTTAGTTCCATTATTTAACTCCAGAACATTTTGATGATCCCCATAAAGAAACCCCATACCACCCGGGCAGCCTGGCAGAGTGGTTGAGCATTGACCCATGAACCAGGAGGTCAAGGTTCAATTCCTAGTAGGGGCACATGCCAGGGTTGTGGGCTTGACTCCCAGTGAGGGGCACGCAGGAGGCAGCAGATCAATGACTCTCATCATTGATGTTTCTATCTCTGTCTCCCTCTCTTCTTTCTGAAATCAATAAAAACATATTAAAAAAAAGAAAAAAGGAACCCCATACCCATTAAGAGTCACTTCCCATCCCCTCTCTCTCCAGACCCTGACAACCATTAATCTACTTTCTGTCTCTCTTTATATGCCTATTCAGGATATTTCATATAAATAGATCATGCAATATGAAGTCTTAGATGTCTGGCTTATTTCACTTAGCATAATGTTTTCAAGATTTATCCAATTAGAGCATACAATAGTATTTTATTGCTTTTTATGACTTAATCATATTCCATCGGATGGATATAACAGCTTTTGTTAATCTGTTTATCAGTTGATAGACATTAGATTGTTTTTACTTTTGATTATTATGAATAATATTGCTATGAACATTTTTTACAAGGTTTTGTTTAGGCATATGTTTTCAATTGCCTTGAATATATATATGCCTAAGAGTGGAATTTCTGTGTCATATTATAATTCTGTACCTTATTTTTTAAGGAACTACCAGGTTGTTTTCTGATGTGGCTGTAACATTTAACATTCTCTCTAGCAATATATGAGCATTAGTAAAATCCAACACCATTTCATAATTAAAAATAACAACAACTGCAAAACTAAGAATATAAGGTAACTTCCTCAACCTGATAAAGAACATCTGCAAAACCCACAGCTAATCTCATGCCTAATGAAGAAAGTGACCCCTGAGATAAAGAACAAGACAAGGAGGGCCACTCTCACCACTTCTGTTCAACGTTGTACTAAGGTATTACAAGCAGGCCATTTTGGAGGAAAAATAAAAAGAAAACAGAAAAAAAGATAGAAAGAAAAAAAGAAGAAAATGTAAAAGAAAAGAAAAAAAATCCATATAAAGAATAAAAAAGTAAAACTATTATTATTCCTTGATGACGTGGCCTTCTATTTAGAAAATCCTAAAAAAATCTACCCCCAAAAAAACCTCAAAACAACAACAACAACAAAAACCCACAACTAGAACTGATCCAAGAAGGTGGCAAAGTAGGTGGAAGTTACACTCACCTCCTCCCAGAACCAAACATGAATTGCAATTTTAATAAAGAACAATCAACCTGAATAACCCAACCTAAAGACTAGTTGAATAGGCTTATAACCAAGGATTTACAGAAAAGGCCACATCAAGACTGGTAGGAAGGGCCCGGCCGGTATAGCTCAGCGGTTGAGCATCAACCTAGGATCCAGGAGATCAGGGTTCGATTCCCGGTCAGGGCACATGCCTGGATTGTAGGCTCCATCCCCAGTAAGGGGCATGCAGGAGGCAGCCGGTCAATTTCTCTCATCATTAATGTTTCCATCTCTCTCTCCTTCTCCCTTCCTCCCTCTGAAATCAATAAAGATATATTTAAAAAAAAAAAAAAAAAAAAAAAAAGACTGGTAGGAAGAGCAGAGACATGAAAAGGGCTGGCACCCTACTTCAACAGTCGGCACCTGAATTGCTGAAGGGATATCTCAGGTGCAAAGGTTCATTCCTGGGCCCATCCCCAGAGATTTTGAATTAATAGGCCTAAGTTATAAAAACAAACAAACAAACAAACAAATTGCCACTCCCAGGTGATTCTAATGTGCAGTTTGGACTAAGAATTACTGTCTTGAAAGTATAGAGGAGAGATGGAGAAGATGGTGTAATGAGGTAAGTTACTTCTGTTCAATCTCATGGTCCATTTGGGCTATAGGTTTCAAGAAATATTTAAGATGTACATTAGCTAACTAACCAAGCATAGATCAGCTGCTTTTCACTTTTTAGACATTAAAATGCTTGAAGGCTTAATTTTAATACTAATTTTAAGACCCTAAGCAAATAACTTAGCATTTCTGAGTCTGTTTCCATATTTTCAAAATGAAATAGTTTAGGCAAGATAATTTCTAAGGTTATTACCACAACTATAATTTGAAGAGCATTAGATGGGAGAGGTAGGGAAGCCAGTCAAAATCAGCTCTTTCCCAGGCCTGTATGGAATGATCCATTGGCACACTTCGTGTACATTTTAAGCAAAACCAAAAAGGGACTGAGGTGGAAATAGAAAGTCAGAAATATGTGAGAAGATTGCAGAATAGGAGGTCTCAGCTCTTATCCCCCAAGAGAAACACTAATTTAACAACCATTCACAGACAAAAATATCTTATTTGAATTCTGGAATCCCAGTGAGAGTACATCATCCTTGTAAAGCTCAAAAACAAGAAAAGACTCATTGAGAAGCTAAGAACCAATTCATTTACTCACATCACTGCATTCCCAACCTGGCACAGTGCAGAGCTGAGAGAGATCCTGTCGGCCCACAAGTTCTCCCATGGGGAGGAGAGAATGAATCCACTCATAAACCCTGACACCAGTTTCCCCCACCTGAATCTCAAATCAGACCTCCCAGTAGACCCCACCACCAGACCTGCCCAGGAAAGAGGTAACTGCTTCTTCACATGCACAGACACCATCAAAAGGCTACAAGGGTCACAAAGAATCATGGAAACATTACACCATGAAAGGAACAAAAAGGCTCCAATCACTGACCCTGAGAAACGTATATCTACAAACTGCCTATTAAAGAACTCAAAGTAACCATCTCAGAGAAGCTCAGTGAGCTACAAGAGAATGCAGAATGACCAAAAAAATCAGAAAAACATTACCTGAACAAAATGAAAAACTCAGCAAAGAGATAAAAACTAGAAAAAAGAACCAAACAAAATTCTGCAGCTTAATAATACAATGACTGACCTGAAAAAATTCATCGGAGAGTGTCAACACCAGACTTCATCAACTGGAAGAGTCCCAGCACTCAAAGACAGGACATTTGATAGTATATAAAAAGAAAAACAAAAAGAACAAAAAATTTAAAAAATAAAGAAAGCCTACAAGACTTGTGGGACACCATGTATTCCTGGGGTCTTGGAAGGAGAAGGAGAGAAAGGAGCAGAAGTTTATTTAAAAACTTCCAAAATGTGTGGAGGGGAAGGAATATCCAGATTCATGATGCCCATTAGATCTCAAATAGTTTTAACCTAAAAGAGGTCTACACCAAGACATATTATAATTAAATTGTCTAAAAGAGAGAGAGAAAGAGAAATTTGAAAGCAGCAAAGCATCTCATGAGATAAAAGAATCCAGAAAATTATCAGCCCACTGTTTAGTAGAAACCTTGCAGGCCAGGAAAGGGTGGGATGTCATAGTCAAAGTGCTCAAAGAAAACTGCTAGCCAAGAATACTGTACCCAGAAAAACTATCTGTTAAAAATAAAGGAGAGATAGACCTTCCAAGACAAAAAATAAGGGAATTTGTCTATATTAGAACTGCCTTTCAAAGAGTGCTAAAAGGAATTCTTTAAGTTAAAATAAAAGGACACTAACAGCAGCACAAAAGCATGTGAATCTCAGTGGTAATGGTAAATACATAAACAAATACAGAATAATGTAATGCTGCAATGATGGTGCATAATCAATTTTAACCCTAGTATAAATGTTAAAAGACAAGAGTATTTAAATAACTGTAACTACAAAAAAATATTAATGGACACACACTCTAAAAAGCAGTAAAGTCTGACACCAATAATACAAAGGGTGAGTGAGGAACTGAAAGAGTAGAGTTTTGCATGCAATCAAAGTTGTTATTATCAGTTTAAAATAGATTGCTATAAATTTTATTCAAGCCTCATGGTAAGCACAAAAACCCACAATAGATACAAAATAGGTAAAGAGGGGAAAAAGAAAGTATATTACTAAAAAAATAAACATCAAATCACAAAGTAAGATAGCAAGAGAGAAAGAGAGGAACAAAAGAACTACAGAACAGAAAACAATGAACAAAATAAAATGGTAATAGTAAGTCCCTATCAATTAATAATTATTTTAAATGTAAATGGACTAAACTCATCAATTAAAAGATATAAAGTGTCTGAATGTATAAAAAACAAGATCCAGCCCGGCTGGTTTGACTCAGCAGTTGAACATCAACCTATGATCCAGGAGATGGAGGTTCGATTCCTGGTCGGGGCACAAGCCCAAGTTGCGGGGTGGATCCCCAGTGGGGGATGTGCAGGAGGCAGTTGATCAGTGACTCTCTCAGCACTGATGTTTCTCTCTCTCTCTCTCTCTCTCTCTCTCTCCCTCTCCCTTCCTTTCTCTGAAATCAATAAAGATATATTTTTTTAAAAAAGAAATTAAAAAATAATGATTACTAAGATTTCTTTAAAAAACAAAAATAAAAACAAGATCCAACTATATACTGTCTACAGGAGATTCATCTTAGATTTCCTAAAGGCTAAAGTGGAAAAATGGTAAAAAAAAAATTCTTGCAAATGTTAACCAAAAGAAAGTAGGGATGGCTATACTTACATTAGACAAAATAGGCTGTAAATAAAAAGTTGTCACAAGAGACAAAGTACATTACATAATGATAAAAGGGTCAATTCATTGGGAAGATATGACACTTATAAATATAGATGCACTGAACATTAGAGTACCTAAATATATAAAGCAAATATTGACAGATATAATACAATAATAGTAGGACACTTCAATATCCCACTTTCAATAATGGATAGATCAGACAGAAAACTGATAAAGAAACAGCAACTTAGATAATACTATACCACATAAATTTAAAATTCATATACAAAACATTCCACCCAACTGTAGAAAAATGTATATTCTTTTCAATAGCACATGGAACATTCTCCAGGATAGAACACATGCTAGGTCACAAAATAAGTCAACAAATTTATGAAGATTGAAATCTTTTCAAGTATCTATTCTGATCACAATGTAATAAAACTAGAAATCAGTTACAAAAGAAAAACTCATGAATACATGGAAATTATTATTTAAGCCAAAAAGAAATTAAAAGGAAATTGGAAAATATCTTGAGAACAAAAACAAAAGCACAATACAGTGGTACCTCGGTTTTCAAATGTCTCCTTGAGGAACATTTTGGTTTACAAATGCCGTAAATCCGGAAGTAAATGCTTCAGTTTTCGAACATGGCTCGGAAGTAGAACATGCTACACAGCTTCTGCTGAGTGCAGGATCCTGAGGCCTAGCTGTCAGCTGTTGATTCCTCGGTTCGAACATTTCAGAACTTGAACGGTCTTCCAAAACAGATTACATTCAAAAACTGAGGTACCACTGTATTTCAAAACTTGTGGGATATAGCTAAAGCAGTACTAAGAGGGAAGTTCATAGTGATAAACGCCTACATTAAGGACAAATACTACATGATACCACTTATACAAAGAATCAGATTCTGAGTCAAACTCACAGAAGCAGAAAGTAGAATGGTGGTTTCTGGGAGCTGTGGAGAGGCAAAATTGGGGAGGTATTGATCAAAGGATACAAAGTCTCAAATATGTTAGATGAATATATCCTAGAGATCTACTGTATACCGCTTTACCTACAATTTACAATATTGTAGTACTATGTACATAAAGTGTTGCTAAAATGGTAGATAGTTAAGTGTTTTTATTACACAAAAAAGATAAATAAAGAGGGTGCAGGAGTCTTTTGGATGGATATATTTATGGCATAGATTGTGGTGATGGTTTTATGGGTATATACCTAGCTTCAAATTCATCAAGTTGTATGTATTAAATACATACAACTTTTTGTAGGTCAATTATATCTCGGTAAGAGGTTTTTAAAAAAGAAAAGTGAAAGAAAAAGCTCTTTTAGTTTCAGCCTGCATGAAAGTTTTGTTACTTTAAAACATAATTTTTCAAGAATTAGGGTTTTAAAAAAAATAGAGAGTGAGCACTATTACTTTTTTCCAGGTTTATATTTTACGTGTTTATATTTTACATATTTATAAATTATTAGTATGGCTCTGCTTTTCCCATTATCCACAGATAATCTGAAGTACCTTTGAGGCTTGGAAAAACTTAGCAGAATGAGATAGTAAGGCTTATGGAGAAAATATATTAGAACTACTTGCCTATTTTTAAAAAAAGTGTTGTGAGAGAGCTTCAGATTATGAACCTTGTTCACATTTCTAGGTAAAGTAATGGAGGGGAGAGGTAAGGAAGGAAGCATGGAGACAGAAATAGGACTAAGGATGGTACACTTCCACCAACCCCCACCCTCCTTATAGCACTGCTTATGTACAGATGGCAGTCATCAGTTGGTCCCAGCCTTGTAGCCTCTAGGCCACCCCTTCTCAAGAGGAAGAAAGATGAAAGGATGGAAGTCATAATGCTCTTTTTATCAAAAATGGTCTAGTTTGCTCCACCACGGATGCCAAAGGCTCAAAGGACGCAGGGAGAATAGGGCCTTTTAGTTGCATTGCTTAGACCCATGCACCTTCCCATGTGAGCATAGCTCAAAAGCCCCCTGTTGCATTTTCAAGGTGAAAAAGATTCATATATTATGGGAGTGTTTATAAGAATGAATTTGATGTGACTCCAACTTTCTTTCAAAAAATTCCAATTCTCAGTAGCACCCTGGTTCAAGAAATAAATCTGAATATAACAGGACAAGATTTAAAAGCCACATTCTTTTGCTCTCCCAGTCAAGATTAATTGTCCCTTATCTGTGCTGCTCAGTTATTACAATAGTTACCTTTCATCAGATATTAGACACAGCAGCAGGCTAAGTGTTCTGCATGCATTTAATGCTCACAAAACCCTAGGCAGTAATAATTATTCTTTCTCAATTTTTCAGATACAAAAGCTCAGACTGAAAGAGTTCAATCCATGTGACCAAGATTGCTCAGCTAGTAAGAGGCAGAACCAAACTACAAACATGAAATGCTTAACACTGAAGTTTCAGCACTACAAAATACTGCCTCTCTGAAGTATGTCTTCCTTAAAATAGCTCAATTTGCTAATTATAAAAATCTCATATGATCATTGTATGGAATTTACACAAATCAGGAAAATAACAAAATCAGTGTTGCTTTCTCAAAGACCATGCTGCCCTTGAAGGCTTTTCTCATTTCCTCCATTTGGAGTTGATCTCAATCTTCTTCAAGTCATTTTGAAATCTTAACTTAGGAGGCTCCTTTCTTTCTATCTTGAATTATAGTCATTTATATACAATTTTCCTTCCTTTCACTGGATCCAGAGCTTCTTAACGGAAAGTTCTGCATCTGATTAGTGTTCATATACTTTACAGGGCTTAGTCTAGGCCCTGGTATACTAGCTTCACAATAAATGTTGCTTGAATGAAAAAATGTATACTAAGATTCATTTTACTTGTAACTCAATAATTATGTTAATAAGACTAAAACACGCTCAACTTAAAATTAGCATGTTTGCCCAACCAGCATGGCTAAGCGGTTGAGCATCACCCCATGATCCAGGAAATCAAGGTTCGATTCCTGGTCAGAACATATGCTTAGGTTGTGGGCTCAATCCCCAGTAAGGGGCATGCAGGAGGCAGCTGATCAATGATTCTCTCATCATTGATGTTTCTCTCTCCCTCTCACTTCCTCTCTCTGAAATCAATAAAGATATTAAAAAAAATTAGCATGTTCTTTGACTTTCGTGAGGTCTGTTAACTGTGGCTTATTGAGGAAGCTGGTGGTTATAGGCACTTGACAAAACTGCTCTTCCCCTTCAGGTGCACAGACAGAAGGTTGGATTCTAGAACATCTCAGAAAGGACTCTTTTATTGGTAGGTATATACCAATGTGATCTTGAATTGCCATGGTTTTAAATCGTTGTTATTCCTACTTTTAAATATAAATCACTGATAGATTATCTTCATCTTTTCTCATTTATTTTGATATTTGTTTATTTAACACTGCATAACTTTTTAATAATTTTATTTAACCTTTTATGTACTTTTGAGTGCTAGCTTTGGATTAGAACTTATATAAATATGTACACATGTATGTATACATAATATATTTATATATACATGTATAAAATATATATGTAATATAAAACATTTATATATACACTATCTGTATTATGTACACACACACATCCTTATAGAGTATTCACACACACACACATATATATGGGGTCTTTGCATTTAATGTTCCTCCAAATCTTCCTATGGCAGCAGACTTTCATCATTCACTCAGATTTCATTCCGATCATCCCCCAGCTCCTCACCCTCCTATTTTATTCATTGTTCTTTTAAAATCTTATTATTACCAGAAATTCTTTCATCCATGTGCTTATTTTGTTTTATTTTTATTGTTATTCTTACAACACTTATGGTTAACACCTTCTAACTAAAATGCACTGTCTTAAGGACAGGGATTTTGTTTTTTAAATACTAAATTGATAACAAGCAAACATTGCCTGGTCTAGAGTACGCGATAAAGCAAATATTTTTTCAGATCAGCGAGTGAATGAATAAAAGATTTTTTTCTAGGGTGACTGGGTGGATCTGCTGTCATTCCTTTGTAAAGAAAATGCGTTCCTTTGTGATTGTCAGATGAAGATGTCACCTAGGAATTTGATTACCCAAGTCTGAAGCGTAGGTCACTGAATATAGATGTAGAGGTCATTCCTTCACAGGTAACAGCTGAAATCATGGAAATGGTAGAGATTCCTACATAGGGATAGTAGTGTAAACACAAAAAAAGGACAGCTTTTGGCCTTCCAGATCTTTTTCTCTCTGATGCATGATTCTCTCAACAGTCTCCATAGGCAGAAGAGTCCCAGAAACCTTCCACTCTTGATAGTGCAAATGGCCTTGCCTCTTTAATCTCATTGGTCTCCCTATCAACAAAAACAGCTCAAGAGAGCTGCCTCTGCATAGTCTCTTTTTCCCATGTTAAGCTCATGTTCATCCCTGATGTTACAGATGTAGGAGAATCAATACATCCCATGGGGCCTTACAGACGCAGAGAGCAGACCCCACTTGCTTACCCAAACACTTGCTCCCAGCCCTTCTGGCAAAATTCCCAGGAAGAAAAGACAAGGATGTATGAAGAGTGTTTTATTGGTGATGCACAGCAGCAGCCAGCTGTCTCTCTAACGATTATTTGTATTCATACCGAGATCTGTTCAGCAAAGGAATTCAAGCTCAGAAGAACTCCCCTCCTTGGTAATTCACACAACAGTCCCGCAAAGTGTTTTCATAATTTACTGTGTCTCTGCCCTGAGGCTGTTCAAAGCACAACATGTAATTTCAAAGCTTCTAAGAATAAATAAAAGTTAAATCTTGTTATATAGTTAAGAACACTGAGTCAGCGACAGGCCTGCTGATTCCCGAAGATCA
This sequence comes from Miniopterus natalensis, assembly GCF_054644295.1. Classification (NCBI taxonomy): domain Eukaryota; kingdom Metazoa; phylum Chordata; class Mammalia; order Chiroptera; family Miniopteridae; genus Miniopterus; species Miniopterus natalensis. The sequence continues at coordinate 35,991,247 of NC_142086.1, read as the reverse complement.
GTTCTGGAACCAAAAATCACACCCCTGCTTTCCTAATTTTCATTCCTATGTCCTAGCAACAGTTTTCTAAAAAAATTTAACTACATTCTAATGGTTTTAGCCTCAGTACATGAACGAATATAATAATACCATTCAAGGATTACCTGGTAAACTGAAACCAAGTGAAGGCTGATTTTGCCCAAAACTAGCCTCAGACTGTGCTGTCTGTAAACTTCTCTGCAACTTTTATTCCCTACCCATTGAACACTGAATGCCACAGTTAGACATTAGACATTGTCCATCCTCACACGTTGCTGAAATTCCCTACTACAGTTTGCTCATTGAGTGTTCATTCATTTCTGCATGGACACCCAAGGGATGTGAAATCCATTATCTCCTAGGTTAGAACACTTATTTCTTAGATAGATCATTTGGCAATTCTTCCAAATGTTGGGTTGAAGTGTACCACACTATGTTTTCCTTATTAGCTTTAGTTCTGGGCTCTGGAGCCACCCAGAGCAAGTCTGAAAATGCGCTTCCACAGAAGGACCCTGTAGATGTGATGAGAAAATTTTATCTACCCTCGAGTCTTCTCCTAACCCTCCATAAATCCCCTCGATTCCTTCTGCCTGTCCACATCCATTCCCAGTTTGCCAGCTTCTGCTATTCAACCTCAGCCCTAAACAGACATTCTCCCTCAACTGTGCTCTACCCAGTGCCGAAGGGAGGTTCTGACAGTGCTGTCCTGAACCTCATCAGCCTTTTTGGCTGGCAAATCATGCTATTGATTCAGACTGAGCTTACAGCCAACTGTAACAGGGTGTAAAGGTGTTTAACATCCTGCTGTTAAATGAGGTCTCCTTTAAGCTGTTCTTAGGCAGCTAATGTCCTCATCTCAAGTGTAAGGCTTTGCATTTGCCTCTGCTAAATTTTATCTCACTGGATTTGACTCATACTTTCAGTTTGTCATTTAGTGCTCTCACTGAAGTCATTAATAAAAATTACAAACAAAACAGGGTCAAGAATAAATCCCTGTGGCAAGGGGCCTAGATCAACACTGATTCATTAATCCTTTGGGTCTTATTCAACCAGTTACTAAGTCACCCACCTATACTCTCACTGGCCCACAGCACTGCATCTTGCCTCACAGGTAACACCGAAGACCTCGTTAAACACCTTGCTGAAGCCAAGACCCACTCCACTCATAGCCATTCTCAAACAGTTGGTTGAGTAACTTTATCGGCTTCCTCTCTACTTGTCAGCTTTAAACCCTCATTAAATACATAATTTTTAACTACCAAAATGATCCACAGTGACTTGACCTTTTGGATGAAATCCAGACAGCTTTGAATGTGCTCCCCATTGTAAATACACACTTAGGTGCCACCTAGGGTTTCTATCAGATCTCATTCTGCTTCAGAGTTCTGGGTGCATTTCACATTTATGTCAGCATCAGAAACCTGAGGGCTCCTAGACATTTCCTCAGTTCTCTCAGAAACATTACTGACTTAGTGGAAGAAAAGATAGCCTGAGGTTTTAACACTTTTCAAAGGGGTAGAAAGATAAATGATAAAATAGCTGTAGCTGCTCCTCTGAAAGCAATCTTGCCACCTTGCATCACAGAAAATGCCCCCGACTGTCTTCCTCAGGTCCCCTGGAACAGTAATAAAGAGACATATTGTTGCATAAGTCACCAGGAAAATTCCCAATTACCTCTAATGTAGATTTATTGTTTATGTAACTCTTAACTTCTTGATTCAAGAAATCAAGACACTAATGCGTCGGCCTCCATAAAATGCCCCAAACAAGCTCGAACTATTTCATCCAAGGTATCATCTTTAAACATATGCTAAAATTGCACACAGGTAATGCTCCCTACTGGATAATCCGTTGTTCCAGACCCAATTAGGACTTCCTGGAGGTAGGGGAGGCTGCTACGGCCTTTACCACAATAATAGATTTGCAAAAGATCCCAGAAATTCCCAAATTCCTCCCTCTTCATTTTACAAATGAGAAAATTCCCCGAGACATTGAGTAAGCTTCCAAGGGCCACAGAGCCAGAGCAGGAATTCAGGCCCTTTGTCCACCCTACTGTTACAGAGCGCAGAGGTGGGACATTCTGCAGGGTCAGAGACCGACCCCTTCCCCTGCTGGAACTGGGGGTAATGGCCATGTGCTTCCCTGATCTGCCTTTCCCGGCTCACTGGTGACTGACTAATCAACATTTTATTGACTCAGGGTGGGCCCTTGTATGGCACTGGATGAAGAGGGGCAGGTTTCTTGCAAAAACAACCATTTCTGTCTTTTTTGCCCAGAGTGTGCCACTAGCGTAACTCCCAGAATTTGTAGGTTGTCTCCAGTATGTTAGTTGCTTACAATTCGTTACTTTGTACTCTCACATAAAAGGAACCCCAAATCTTAGAAGTCTATTTTATTTTTTGAAAACAGGCCAGCACCACAAAGAGCCTTTTATTCTTTTTTAGGAAACTGGAAAGTTGCTTTTAATCATTTAGCTATCAGAGAATTCACAGGCTTAGGGAATAGATAAGAGAAGAAGGAAACATTCAGTAATTCAACCAGATTAAAGGAGGCAGAGAGTCCCCCTGCCTGGCTCCAGGAAGAAAATACCAGGAGCAAAATCTTAAATTCCCAAAGCATGAGTGTCCTCAAGGTCTCATGCTACATAGTCATCCCAAAGGTACTAACATAAAATTTGTATAGACAAGAGCAACCTGGTCTTTTTTTCTGCAGTTTAAAATAATTTTTGTTTTTCAGTTACAGTTGACATGCATTATTATATTAGTTTCAGGTGTACACCCCAGTGATTAAACATAACATAACTTACTAAGTGATGATCCCAAAATATCTTGCTCCCATCTGACACTGTATTAGAGTATTATTGACTATGTTCCCTATGCTGTGCTTTACATCCCATGACTATTCTGTAAAAACCAATTTGTACTTCTTACACCCTTCAACTTTTTCACCCATTCCCTCCAAACCCTCCCATCTGTCAACCATCAAAATGGTCTTTGCATTTATAAGTAGGTTTTTGACCTGCTTATTTATTTATTTTGTTTTTTAGATTCAATTGTCGATAGATTTATACTTATTGACATTTTATTGTTCATATTTTTTATCTTTTTTGCCCTTCTACTAAAAGAAGAACCTTTACTGTTTCATATAGTCCTGGTCTGGTGGCGATGAACTCCTTTAGCTTTTTCTTGTCTGGGAAGCTCCAAACCTGTTTTCTGATTCTGAATAATAGCTTTGCTGGGTAGAGTAATCTTGGTTGTAGGTTCTTGCTTTTCATCACTGTGAATATTTCTAGCCAATATCTTTTTGCCTGCAAAGTTTCTGTTGAGAAATCAGCTGATAGTCTTATGGGTGCTCCCTCGTAGGTAATTCACTGCTTTTCTCTTGCTGATTTTAAGATTCTCTTTTTGTCTTTAGCCTTTGGCATTTTGATTATGATGTGTCTTGGTGTGGGCCTCATTAGGTTCATCTTGTTTGGGATTCTTTGAGCTTCCTGGACTTGTAAGTCTATTTCCTTCACCAGGTTAGGAAAGTTTTATGTCATTATTTTTGCTCTCTTCTTCTGGTACCTCTCCCCACCATAATGCATGCAATTGTTGGTATGCTTGAAGTTGTCCCAGAGGCTCCTTATACTATTTTTATTTTATTTTATTTTATTATTTTATTTTATTTTATTTTTTTATTTTATTTTTTTATTTTATTTTATTTTATTTTATTTTATTTTATTTTATTTTATTTTATTATTTTATTTTATTTTATTTTATTTTATTTTATTTTATTTTATTTTATTTTATATTTTTGCTGTTGTGACGGTGTTTTTTGCTTCCTTATATTCCGAATCCATGATTTATTCTCATCTTCATCTATTCTACTGTTGATTCCCTATAAATTACTCTTCATTTCAGTCAGTGTATCCTTCATTTCTGACTCTTTTTTTCATTTTTATTTTATGCTGTTGAAATTCTCACTAAGTTCACTGAGCATCCTTATAACCAATGCTTTAAACTCTGCATCTGGTAGATTGCTTGTCTCCAGTTTTTAGTTCTTTTGTGGAGTTATTTCTGTTCTTTCATTTGGGACAGGTTTCTTTGTCTCCTTATTTTGGCAGCTTCCCTGTGCTTGTTTCTGTGTGTTAGGTAGAGCTGCTAGTCTTCCAGGCATGGTAGAATGGCTTAATGTAGTTGGTGTTCTGTAGGTGCCAGTGGCAGTTTCCCTGATGACTTAAGCTGGGCACTCAAAGTGCACCACCCATGTGGGTGTGTACACTCTCTTCTTGTAGTTGAGACTTGATTACTGTTGTCATATCAATGGGAGGGATTTACCCTCAGGCCAATCAGCTGCAAGGACTGGCTTCCACCACAGGCCACCAAACACCGACCTCCAACCACTGTGTTGGATAGACTGTGCAAGGACCCACCACACAGACCAGGAGTTTCTTCAGTAGGGCTCAGGTGAGGCCAAGCTGAGAAACAAGGCCGGCTGCTGCTAATGTAGGGCTGGGGGCTGCTTAGTGAGAGGTAGGGGGCACGCTGAGGCCAGATTCTGCTTGCTTGAGAGATTTTAGGAAAATCTGAAGCATGAACTGAGACAGGTGGTTGGTATGGAGAAGCCACTGAAAACAGCTTGGGTGGGCCCAGAAGTTGGGTGGGGTGAAGCCTCAGGGAATCACCAGGAGGGCGCAGACAGTGTGAGTCAGGTTGATGGAAACTCAGATATGCTAGCTGCCTGCGGGCTCTGGGTGGGGAGGCTCATCAAAGGAACAATGCTCTCTGCCAGCACTTCTGTCTCGTAGAAAGCTGCCCCTCCAGCTTTTGCCCTAGTGCCAGACAATTCAGTTCTTCCCCATATGTCTCTGGTGCCTTTCGTGCTCTTGCCCCAGCCCTCGAGCTCAGAGGGAGTGAGTCCGAGTAAGTCCATGCCCAGGCCCTTTAAGAGGAACTGCCTGGGACTCCAGCAGCCCTCTGTCTCCCTCTGTCTCAATCCCTGATGGTTTTCAGATCCAGAAGTTATGGAGACTTCTCTTCTTGGCACTGGAACCCTGGGCTGGGGGGCCTGGTGTGGGGCTGGAACCCCTTGTTCCTCAGGGGGGACCTCCGCAGCCAAGGTAGCCCTCCCAGTTTTTACACACCACATGTGGGTGTCGCCCAGCCCATTCTGCGTCTCGACCCCTCCTATCAGTCTCAATGTGGCTTCTTCTTTAATTACTTAGTTGCAGGACTTCCATGCAGTCACATTTCAGGGAGTTCTGAATAATCTTTGTTCTGTAATTTAGTTGTAATTTTGATACAACCTGGTCCTCTTGAACCGTAATCCCCAAACCAAATCAACCATTAAGGTCATCCTGGGTAGTTTTTTAATCAAGTCTCATCTCCAGAAGTGGATCCCAGCACGTGTATTTTATCAAAATATCTAACTTGACTCCTATGCAATCAGCTTGAAATCATGTTCCAGAGATGATGGGCTATAATTTTACTGATTTTACTTTATTTAGAATTGTACATCTGTTGCAATATAAGTATCTATAATAACCAGGATATAATATTGACTTATGTAAAACATTCTGACATAGAGAAAACAGAGAGGGATTTGTATATGCAGAGGATTTTTTCTAGAAGGAACTACTATCAAAGAATTTACCTCCAGAAAGCCAAACCAATCAGGTCTATTTCTGCAGAATAAGACTTGAATAATCATTGAATGCCGAAAATATGCCGGTGTACCTTGCAGTTAGTGGCCTTCCTATATTCAATATTTTACTCATTATAAAATCTGTAGAAAAATTAATCTGTTATCTCAAAGACACTGGCTTGTGTCCACTTAGAGGAGAGCCCTTCTGACATCCATCTCATGTTTTCTCGGATGCTACAGTTGAGGACGTCTCAGCACCTCAAGGCAGGGGCAGTAAGGTGGAGACAGATTAGTTCTTTATTCAAATCATATTGACTTATCCCTGGACATTCAGCTAGCCTATACTTTCTACCTTGCCTTGCAATTCAATGTGATCTATGAGGAATTCTGGCCAATAGAATGTGGGAGATGTAAGTCACTTCTAGGCAACCTGAAACCTGATACAGAAAATCCAGCAGTGGACTTGACACCTAAGAGATGCCAGAGCCACAAGAGTGTGGAGTCTTTGTTCTTGGGTGTGTGTGTAGACAGGAGCCCTGCCCTACCCCTGATGTCAATTAAACTTTACATAAAGAAGAAATGAACCTGTAATGTGTTAGCCACTGATATTTTTAGGTTACTGGTGCTAGCAGTCAGCCTTATCCATCTGATACAGAAATTAGGACAGAAACTGGAATGTTGACCTAGTAAAACCCTAAAATATGTGGTATTGTTTTAGTGATCAGATAGCAGACTGTGAGGAAATAAATACAGCAAGGTAAAGAATTGGAAACTTTAATATTTTCTGACCAAGCACTTCATACAGTGTCATCTTCAATAACTTAAGAAAAGGACCATATGCCTCTAAGTCTGAGGCTATGAGGAAAGTGGTTGGAAGGAGGTAGATGAAAGCATGTTAATTACTCTAAAATGCCTTGAGTACAGGAGCTCAGGCATTGAAAGAATGTGTTTCATGCCAAGATTGAAAGGAAAGAAAAGAGTCCAAAGATCAAGAGTCTTACAAACTTGGAAGAGCCAACTGCTGCTGGATTCTAAACAATAAGAGATAAGACTGGAAAAGGTCCTGAGCTACAAAGACCCACTAAGACTTTTTGCTGACACACAGTGACTTTGTAGCAAAGATCAGAATAAAAGGAGACTTTGGCATCCAATACTATTGTTTCAGTGCCTCTCAAGTTCATGGCCAAGAAGCTGAGAGAGGGATGCATGGAGATGAAAGGGTAAAGAAAGAAATCAGGCTGAAGAATTATGTCTAGGAAAGAACTAGAAATGCAGTGACTGATTAAAAGCAAACAGATCAGAAGCCTACTGAGTCTTTAAGAAAATTGTATTGCCAGACTAATCACAAGCTTGCTCTAAATGAGGCTTCTTATTGTTTAAGGCTAAAAGCAATTTTGGGCTCCTAAAGTTTCATGAGCAGGAAGTGGGCTGTGAAAACTGTAAAGCTCCCAGGGAGAGCTTATTCCCCCGTGCCCATGTCAGATGTAACCATGGAGGAAAAAAGAGAGGGAAGATGCTCCCAGTGGGGGGTGAAGGGTCATGGAGAATGAGAGTCAGAGCACAGGCTCTATTCTGACCAAGTCACTTCCTCCACTGCCGGGGAAGGGCCCTTCAGAATGCCTGGCCAGGAGGACTTTGGAATATGGTGGACAAGTGACTGTTTTGTGTCTCCCATTCTGCCCCTTTCCAAGTAAATGTTTTAAGATGTACAATGCTTGACCATTGTTTATTCATGGGGCAAAAGGTGCAAAGTGGGAACTTATGACTTATTTTTTCACTTCGTAAAAATGAAGATGCCAGAGCCTCCAGATTCAAGCTTGATGAGGACTTTGTATTGACCAGAGATCCTAGACTTTAAGCTGGATGTAGGAACTTGCTGGGACTTAGAGTTGTTTCCTTGGGTAGGGCAATAATGGGTTCTATATATGGAGGAAAAAGTGAAATTAATATTTAGTGACCAGAAGAATAGACTGTGGGACAGACTATCTACAAAACCTATTTTCGTCCTGTGCACACTACCAAACTAGTTTTCCAAACTCTTGCATATGTTCAAATTCTGGTGGTTAGGAATACAGGCAGAAGTGATGTGTCCACTTTCAGGCCTGGCCCATAAGTAGTCCAAATGTGCCAAATTTACCCTTTTTCCTCATTTCCTAGCTGCAGGCAGAAGATCCACTAGAAGACACTAGGACAATATGTTCCTGTCTGTAAATGCAGGAGCTCCAGCCACACCCCATGCACCATCACTAACTGGCCTTGATGTGAGTATGATACACTTCTTTGTAAAGCCACTGAAATCCACAGGTTGTTTCTTCCAGCAACTAGCCTTTCCCCACTGATACAGATGGGCAGGGTGCCAACCACTCACGCTTAAGGCATCTTTAACTGAAGGAGAGCCCTGACATTTCATTAGTTCTCAGAGGAATAAACTTCTGAAACAAACAGCTATTCCTCCTTTTCTTTCTGTGTATCAAACACTGAATCACAGAATAGGAGATAAAGAAGACCTGATTTTAAATCCAGAATCTGTCACAGAAGTAGCTGCTTGTTCTTGGGGAAGTCATTGAATCACTCTAAACTAGTTGAGTGACTCTAAACTTAGAGTCATTATGAGGTGGAAATAAGAAAAATGTGAAAGTACTAAGCACAGTTTCTGACACATGGTAGGTGATCAGTGTTAGTTTCCTTTCTTCCTTCTGTAATAATAAGCACTGGTTACGAAGCTCTTACTGTATCTATGTCTAGAACTACATACAAGTGCAAGCATAGCCGTTTGTCTGGTCCTGCCTGGTGAGTGCGCTGAAGGGAAAGTCAAACAGAAGCGGGTCACTGAGTCTCTATTTTCTCCTCTGTGGTATTTGCTGAGTGGCCTCCCCATCTTACTCAACAGACACATGCTCAGGAGCGATAGTAATGGTGCCCATGCCTCCTTTTTGGTGACCTGGAAACAGTGGTTCAGGAATCTAAGTGTAAACTATTTACCCAACAGCATTGAAACTGAAAGTTCTCATCACAGTTCACCCCCTCAGCAAACCCCAATGTAAAGGCCACCTTCTGGAGCGTGGGGTACCCACAGCAGGAGAAGACTCACCCAGGAGCTGACAGTTTAAGTGATAATTCAGGGACACAGCTTCTGCCTGATCAATGGCCCAGAGCCCAAGCGTCTAATGGATAGGTCTCTACATGTAAGCCTGTTTGGGAGAAATGCATCCTCTCCTCTCTTGCTGTATCTGTACTTTCAGTAGTAGTGATCTTACTGTGGTACCATTGTCAACATGAAGAGAAGGCTTTTTAAGTCTTGGCCTTTTGGTATTTATTTTCTATCTTGGTTTTCTTATCCTTTCCTAATCCCAAATCATCTTTCAGCTAAACATTTTTCTTACTATAAAAGTCAGTAGCAGCAACAGAGGCAAAGCTTAGGTGAATGTAACAGATCCAATTAAATTCATAGTTCAACCCACAGGGTATATTATGGAATATTCCTCTACACACACACACACACACACACACACACACACACACACACACACACAAGCGTGCACGCGCTTGCACGCACACGATATTTTACATCTATGCTGCCCTCCACTCTGAGTGATTTTCTTTTTTTTTAATTTTTTTTTTTTTTATATCTTTATTGATTTCAGAGAGAGGAAGGGAGAGGGAGAGAGAGAGACAGAAACATCAATGATGAGAGAGTCATCAATGATGAGAGAGCCCACAACCCAGGCATGTGCCCTGACCGGGAATCGAACCCTGATCTCCTGGATCCTAGGTCGACGCTCAACCTCTGAGCCATGCCCAGCCAGGCTCTGAGTGATTTTCAATTTACAAGTGATCCAATTCAAATTTTCAAATAACTTAAAGTGTTCTTCTGCCTTTGCTTAGAGAACTCTTGTTCAAGTGTCTCAAAAGCAGTTGTAACACATGGTGGTTGTTGGATCTACTTGTGCACTTTGTAGATGAGTGCTTCATTTGCAGTGTTCACCAGTGCCTTCTAGAAGTGAATCCAAGACCAATAGTGTATTTTGTCAACCCCTGGAGAGTTACAAATTAGTTTTCCAGGGGGAAATTTGTCTTATGTTCTTTAGAAGAAGATGGGAGAAACACCTTAACTGGGCAGAAGAGAGGTCTGTGTATGCAGAATCAGTGTCAGTGAGCCTCCAATTATTGTTAGCATGGAGAGGTACTTTGTAAAACATAGCGTGACTTTCAGGAAAGACACTCAAAATATAGGCCATGTTTGACCCTAGCCCTTACAAAGATGACAATAAGATTTTAGAGTGGTCACCAGTGGGACAACCTTTAAAAGGAAACCCTGACCTAAGTTTGGAGGAGAGACTGTTCCATGACGTGACCATTGTCTGTTCTGAAGATTGGACCCAGCCCAGAACAAAGGTTGCTTTCTGCGAACCCACCCTTCGTAACTGCCCGATCATAATTAATGTTCATGCTAACACAAACCGGTGCTCCTCCCTTGCCTCCTACTCCTGGGCTGTTATCCTAGGCTGGTCAAGCATGTAAAGTAATTTGTACTAGTACCCATGACTATTCCTCCACTTTACCCTGTATAATTCTTTGGTGCCTGCCAATAAGTGAAGGGATCCGTTTCGTCTTGTACCCACCCAAGCCATGCCTCCCTCATATGTAAGTTTCCTAAATAAACACTTTTAATCACCAAACTTGAATGGCCAGCCTCTTTCTACAGTCTTTTCTTGCCTCTGCTTTCAGATCTAGGCTTTCGACCTCAGAGCCTTTCCTGGACCTGTGTGTACTAACACTAAGAGTTAGCAAAATTGTATGTATTTGAAATCTGACATTAAATAAGCAAAACTTAATTGATGAAGTTATAAAGTAACTATTTTTCTCCAATTATGTGCTTAAAATGTTCTCATATGTAAGGTGGGAGGATGTTCTTTTCCATGCTCATAGATGGAAACTCAAATAGTTCCATGACTTTTTCAGCCACTCTCAGGTAGTAATTTGACATTCACCCTAATCCCCAAACCCAATCCTGATGCTGAACTGACAATGTCTAATCCTTCATAAATTCCAAATGTGACTTAAAGTTCATTGTTCTTCCCAGCTGCAAGCAGGGACCTGGAGAAATGGAAGCATAGCCCTTCTCTCTTTTTCTGTCCTATGCTTTCATCTCTCCTCCTTCTCTTACTAACTGTAGTTTCTGACCCCTCCAGGGTCAATCTGAGGGTAGAAAAGGAAACAGAAGAATGTACTGTTTGAACTGGTCCTGAGAGAAGATGTCTTCATGGTTTCTGAGCCTGGCCTGTTCTCTAATGGGAATTTTCTTGACTTCCCAGAGTCCACCCATCACCAGTGTTGGGGATTTCTAACCTGTAGTTCCCATAAACTGGGTGATTCATCATTCCTGATAACATTACTTACCCTTTATACAGTCCCTAGGAAGAGAAACGTATGTTGAACTTCTCTCTACTTGTTCTCCAGCTCTCTATTGAACAGGGCCTCATGGGACCCCACGCTGGCTCTCTTTTGAGTGTGACCCACGGTAAGCCACAGAAAATAATTATCCACCCTTTGTCCTCACAAGCTCTGGGAGTGCAGGCTCATCTTAAAGCAGCCACCTTTGCTTCAACTCATCTATCAAAATCTACTGTCCATTTCTCTCTGTTTCAATTTTTGGATGGGAGTCAGACAAAAGTCCGTTCCCCTTCCTTTTCAGGGATGCACATCAAATTCTCCCAGCCATCCTCTTGAAACCCTTGTTTCCTTGGCTGGAGAGCAAAGATAGACATCCCTCCACCTCCCCTACTGGATAATGACAGGACCCACACTACAAATCTTTTCAAAGAATTCCCTCCAGAAGTCCCTACACTACTGATCTTCAACAGCCTGGCACCTTACACTCTCACTGTGGATGAGGGGTTTAAAACTTGTAAGATTGTGCCTGGTTGGGCGTGGCTCAGTGGCTGTCAACCTAAGATCCAGGAGATTGCGGTTCAATTCCCGGTCAGGGCACATGCTCAGGTTGTGGGTTTGGTCCCAAGTTGGGGGTGTGCAGGAGGCAGCAGATCAATGACTCTCTCATCATTGATGTTTCTATCTCTCTCCCTCCCTCTCCCTTCCTCTCTCTGAAATCAATAAAGATACATTTAAATAAATAAATAAATAAATAAATAAATAAAAATAAATAAATAAATAAATAAATAAATAAAACTTGTAAAATTGTGATGTTGAAGATACTTTTGAAAGTCTGCAGTTGGTCCAGAATCTTACTTTCAAATGTTGTGCCCAATATATCTTGATGCTTGCATGGGGAATTCCAATTGAATATCCTAATGTACTTATTATTGAAAATTTGGAAACTACAAGGATCACATGATGAAAAAAACAAAAAATTTCACTTCCCGTAGAAATATAACAACTGTCAGCATTTGGGGAAATACTTATTCAGTCTTTTGCCTTTGCTTAGAAACACATTTAAAAATATATACTTTTAGAAAATGGGATTATACTGTACATACTATTTATAAACTGTTCTTTTTCAATAAATGTGTTTCTACATATTTTTAGCTAGTTGTTCTACATAACATCAACATACTACTGTTGATTCAATGAATTATTAATTGTTCATCTGTTTAATGATTCCATTACATAAAAAATACTCTCACGAACACCTTTGTGTTCATAGTGAAATATAAATAATGAAATAAATACTAAAATTAGAAATATGTCATAGTAAAAATAAAAAGTAAAATATAAACCCTTCTACTTAGCAGTAGTATTTCAAGCTGTAATCAGTAATCACTAAGTTCACATTAGTGTGACTTAAGGAGCTAAGAGCATCTTTTGATTAAAGTCCCATGGAGAGAAGCCAAAGCCCACCAAATGGAATACAGAGGATTGAAAACAAGTTTTACCCATTTTTTACATTTTTCCCCCCTAGAACCAGCTCTTATTCTCACCTCGTGCCTAAAAATATTACTGAACACTACTAATTCTATTTTAGAAATATTTCCTGGGTGTAGGCCCCCTTTTCTGTCTCCACTATCATTACTTAATTTATGCTGTTACCCATTTTAACCTAACTTGCTACCATCACCTCTGTGTCCCCCTTCACCTGCCATCCACGTTAACATCAGAATGGATTCCCTCAAAGCACATAACCTTTGTTTTACTTCTCAGATTTAAGTTCTGTGCTGGCTTCCCGATGGCTAAAGGATAAGTCCAAAGGCATCTCACAGCAGCTCGCGGAGCTCTCAGTGAACCCCATCCTGTGTTTCGGGGCTTACTCCCTGGCTCCCATTGACCCCACGCAGAACTTTATGCTTTAGCCACACTCAGTTTCTCACCAGTCCTTAGAAACACTGGGTTTTCCTAAGGTGTCTATAGTCCTCCTATCCTCCTTCTTTTATATGGAGTGTCCAAGCCTTGTCGTTCGTTTCCTTTTCAAATTAGACCCTATTCTCTCCTGTCTTTCTTCTTGAAAAGTCTAGGTGGTGCCCATTGCTCCCTCTTCTGGTTGTTCTCAGCACGGGCTTCTCTGCTTCAGCTTTGCCTTTATCTCTGTCTTACTGTTTATCAGTCCGCTGGTCTCAATGGGCTGAGAGCTGCTGGAGGAAAGGACTTGGTCTCCCTGACACTTCACACCATTAGGCATGTAGAATATGCTCCATAAATTCAATTGATCAACTTAGAAACCTCTGTGACACTAATTAAATATTTGTCAGCTCACAACATAATATAGAAATCAGCTTTGCTTTCTTTCCATCTTTTAAAGCTAAAAAAGTAAAGCCAAGGGGAGGGGAAGTCACAGCTTCAAGGCGGAGCAAAGGCATCTCTTACTCAGAGGGCGGGAGTGCGGTCCTCTCCCCAGCTTACCAGACATGCAGGGCCACCCGGACCCCAGTGGGTACACTGCAGAAACCCACAGAGCCCCGGGGTAAAACTGAAGCCTGAAGATTAAAAAATACATTTCTCCTCCCTCTGTGCTGGTTGTGTACAGTGGTATAAAAAATGTTATGTCTGAAATACAAGCCCAGATATGCATTTCCAGGACTGCAAAGAACTCAAGTAAACATCGTTTTTAAAGTATGCACTAAACGATAGATTTAAATTAGAATAAAAAGACAGAAAACAGCACACGAAACACTTCATTACCTTTTACATTTCTATGAAGCCTGGGGTAGAGGCAAGTATTGAAATAACACGACTGAAAAGTGGCTGGTGAAAAGGTCTTTAGCACTTCTCGCCTGACATTTTTAAAGGGGCTTATTAATGCAAAAACCCCGAGGCTTTCACCAGGCGCACACAGAAAGTGAATTTCTGAGGCGTAGACAGACAAGCGAGGGAAGTTGGCCCTGATTGAGACGTTCAACAGAACAGGGTGAAAAGAGGCTGTGGCTTCTATCCCTTCAATGTCCCTTCACCCAACCCATTCGTCACCACCTTTTCAAAAGCCAGGCTGAAAAATGCATTTTCAGACCTTATCCCAAATGCTAGCTTCACCAAACTCTGCAGGCTGCCAATGCTTCTGCCTGGCACCCTTACAAACTGCTGGGCAGTGCTCTCCACCCCACTGCTAATGGACTTACTTGATGATATCAGTCCCTGCTCCGAGGGCTGACAGGGGCAGTCAACCTGGCCCTCTGGTATTCTGACAGTGCAGAAGAAACCCTATACAGAGGCCAAGGGGTCCCACTTCTTTTCTAGCCCAGTGCAAAACAAGAGTGTCTGCTCTCTGAGAGAATTCTGCCCAGTCCCCAAAAGCAAGATGTAAGGGACTGTGTTCCAGTGTTATTCCTACTGACGCCATACTCTAGGACCCAGTTCCCTGTTTTATTATGCCCCAGCTCAGCACACGGCGACACTGTGGGATGTAATCATGGTCTCCACAGGGCATACGCGAAGCCACGTCCTGACCTGCTTCTCACATCCTTGGATTCAGGCAAGCAGAGATTGAACTGAGAGTTGTCAAAACTTCTTTATTTTTAGAAAGTACTTTTCAAACTCTCCCAGAGACTTCCATACTCTTTTTTTATTCTGGACAACTACTAAAATTCTCCTCCCCTACTCTCATGTCCCAATCCATTCTAATCTCACCTTCTCTGAGCATTGGAGCCCCTCATAACACTGCCATATAATAGGCCCACGGAGACATCAGTCACAGCCCTTCATTCCTGTCACCACCCATACCAATCCAGACTAAGTCTCCCCTCACTGAGTTGGTGGAAAAGAGAAGACTAGGTAGAGCTAATTTCTACATTTTAAACTCTCTATACATAAGGGTAGAAGAACAACTTAAATATTAGTTAAGATCCCAGTTGATATTTCAGGGGGCCAAGTCAAGGGAGGGGGAAAATTCATTTGGAAGAACTTACATCTCCTTTATACAACACTGGTACTCATTTTTCACGCCTGTGCTTTTGAAAGCACTCCGAGTCTTCCTAGAGCAAAATTCACCATGGTTAATATCATCCTGATCACCCCCTGTACTCCTGACCACATTTGAGGAGCCCAGGAGTTCTGGAATTTAACGATAATCTAAAGAGTAACTCATAAAAAGTCCCCGACACCCATTCCTACCATTTTACAAAAAGAAAAACTAAGAAGAAAATAATAAGATTTGTCTAAGTTAGAAGTGGAAGCTATGTTTTCTTCTAGGATTTTTAGGGTTTTTTGACTTACATTTAAGTCTTTCATCCATTTTGAGTTTATTCTTGTGTATGGTGTAAGAAGGTGGTCTAGTTTCATTTTTTTGCATGTATCTGTCCAATTTTTCCAACACCATTTATTGAATAGACTGTCTTTATCCCATTGTATGTTCTTACCTCCTTTGTCAAATATTCGTTGGCCATAAAGTCATGGGTTTATTTCTGGGGTCTCTGTTCTGATCCATGGATCTGTATGCCTGTTCTTGTGCCAGTACCATGCTGTTTTGATTACTATGGCCTTGTAGTGTGATACCTCCAACTATAATTTTCTTTCTTCTAGAAGAAAACATAGGCAGTAAAGTTTCAGATATTTCTCATAGCAATATTTTTGCCAATATATCTCCTCAGGCAAAGGAAACAAAGAAAAGACACAAATGGGACTAAAAACTAAAAAGCATTTGCACATCTACAAAATGAAAAGGGAACCCACTGAATGGAAGAACATATTTGCCAATGATACATCTTACAAGGGGCTAATTTACAAAATATGTAAAGAATTTATACAACTCAACACAAAAAAGACGAACAACCCAATTAAGAAATGAGCAAAGGACCTGAATAGACGCTTCTTCAAAGAGAACATGCAGATGGCCAAGAGACATATGAAAAGATGCTCAATGTCACTAATCATCAGAGAGATGCAAATTAAAACCACAGTAAGATACCACCTCAAGCCTGTCAGAACGGTTATCATTAACAAGTCAACAAACAGCAAGTGTTGGTGAAGGTGAGAAAAGAGAACCCTCACGCACTGCTGGTGGGAATGCAGACTGGTGCAGCCACTGTGGAAAACAGCATGGAGTTTCCTGAAAAAATTAAAAATGGAGCTGCCTTTTGACCTATTGATCCCACTTCTGGGAATATATTCCAAGAAACCCAAAACACTAATTTGAAAGAATACATGTACCCTTACGTTCATTTCAGCATTATTTAGAATAGCCAAGATCTGGAAGCAACCCAAATGCCCATCAGTAGAAGAGTGGATACAAAAGCTGTGGTATATTTACACAATGGAATACTATTCGGCCATTAAAAAGGACATCTTAACCATTGCGACAGCATGGATGGACCTGCAGATTATTATGCTAAGTGAAATAAGCCATTCAGAGAAAGACAAGTACCATATGACCTCACTTATATGTGGAATCTAATGAACAAAAGAGAAAGTGTCATGGACACATGGAACAGACTGACAGCTGTCAGAGGGGAAGGGGGGTTGGGTAGATAGATGAAGAGATTAAGCAAAAAACATATATATATATATATATATATATATATATATATATATATATATATATATATATATAGCACATAGACACAGACAACAGTGTGGTGACAGCCAGAGGTAAAGGCAGGTGGAGGTAGATGGAGGTGGGCACAGGGGCAGGCAGGGGGTGGGGGGAATGGGGAATGGAAAGAGACTTTGCTTGTGGCTACGGGCACATGATGCAAAGTGCAGATGATGTTTTATTGAGTTGTACACTTGAAACCTGTATGGTTTTGTGAACCAGTGCCACTCCAATAAGTTAAATTTTAAAAAGACAACAGACAGAATATTTATTAACTCTTTTCTAAAACTTAGGAGAGAAAAATGTGGACATACTGTTTTCATTAGCATAGTAGGACTCCTGATTACTAGAAGAGGGTCTTTTGCCATTCCATGCAAATAGGCACTCAACCTACTAAAGATCACCCCAGGTGCTCTTGGATTAAGAAAAATTGTACCCAGCACAGGACTTTGTATTTAGCAGTCATTAATAAATAAAGGACACTCCAAACAGCACCCTTTTTCTGGGTAAGAAAAGCTTGAGGCAGTGTTTTTGTTTTTTTGTTTTGTGTTTTTTCTTTTCCTGACCAAGAACTCACTTTCTTTTGTCTAAGACCTTAGAGAATTCTCTATTTCTAACATCAGAGCAGAGATATTGTTAAGAGTGATGTTATAAGAGCAGTGTTCAAGTTTGGAACCTTAAAACTCAAGGGCATATGGGGGTGGGCAGTGCAGCTAGAGAGACTTAACTCATAGGGCACGACCATCTCTTCAGGGTCTTCAGAGGTGAAGGGATGAGTGTAACATAAAATGCATAATTTTTAGGAAGCACAATAAAACTGGCTCATGCAAATTCTTTTTCTTTTTTCACCTCAAGCAGTCACTCTCTATAAGAAAAGAGAATTTATCCTAACATGCAGCCATTTCACAAAATATTTTCAGCCTTCTCTTTGGATATTGAATCCTTTAGAATGTCTTTGGTGTTAGTTGATGTGTTTTCATCAAGGTAACTTTGGTTATTAGGAATAGCCAAAAGTCACACTTAGTTAATGAGAAGGAAGAAGATAAGTCAAATTATATTTTTGTTTTAACAAAATCATATATTGATAATGACACAGTTTTCGGAGTTGTTTTGAAGGTGTTTCCAAAAATGCCATTTGAAACATAATGTAAGGAATGGCAATGTCATTGTAATAAGAATAATCTTCCCTGGTGATTAAAATAGTCAATGTTCATTTCTTCAAATAAGTTGGTATTTTGGTTCAAAGACCAGCCACAGTATGACACATTTGCATAATAAAATACATGCCTTCATTAAAATGGATGTTTGAAAAGATTTTTAGTAGCTTAGAAAATGCTTTTGTTAGAATATTAAATGAGAAAAGCATGGTATATTATACATCAAAAATTATTAAAACCACATAGAAATACACTTAGATAAAAATTAGAGGAATAGATACCAAGAAGTTAAAAGTGATGGTCTTTGGGTGATGGAACAGCAGGTGATTATATTTCTACTTTTTAGTATTTTATAAAATTTTCTAATTGTTAGACAGACATGATCAGAGCAAGGACAATGAGCCGGATACAGAGACTCACCAGGGCAGGAAGCCTTGGATGCCTAACAAGGGGCAAAACTGGGAAAACAAGAACCTGTCCCCAGGGTGACCTATCCTCCCCTAGCATATTGCTGGTCATGCAGTTTAGACCCCCTGAGCGTTTCCTCCCTAAAGATAATATCTAGACCTCAATTGTATTTCAGCTCCAGGCCCAGAAAAGCAGCAAAACCAGACAAGTGGCACCGTGGCTGCCTCATGACCAGCTGCATGGACTAATGACCCCCTGCCCTGGCACCAATCAATCTGTGGAGACCAGGACCCTGAAACCTCCTGGAAAGTTGATGAATATTCTATTGAGACCCTCCCTTGAGACCTCCCCTAAGATTTCCACCTGGAAGAAAGAGATGAATACACTCAGGATGAAGGACCCAGCACACTCCTCACCAGGGGAGCAGGCCAGGGCCATCTTCTTCTCCCTTCTTCCCTCTAAGGGACCCCACATGACTTGCAACCAGGGGAGCTATGGGCAGTGGCATCTCATCCCAGGCTAACCCCTGAACCTGTCTCCAAGGCCCCTTCTCCCTGACTCCTCAGTGAGCCCAAGCAGCCCAGCCTAGGCTCTCCCATTGCCTCTTCTATGCACCTTGTTTCACCATCCTAAGTATATTTTTGCTGCCATCATGGACCCAACACCCTTGACTCCGTGCTGTGTAGCCCTTGCCTTTGGATATCTCCATCTCCCATCCCCTTTCCTTAAATAACTTCAGTTTTTCTTTATTCATGGTCTGAGATGGCCATCTCGCCTGCCTGAGCACCACTGACCTTAACCTTTCACTAATGAACAGATGTATTTTATATAATGGGAAAAACTCCATTATAAGTAAGCCTTTTCTCTTAACCAATGAAAGAATTTCTTGCATTGTCTCCAACTATGATCACTTCCCCGCATGGTGCCTCACCTGGAACATGAATTTGTTGGGAAGTTACAATCACTCTAACAACTTTAGAAAAGACTAATATGAAGCAGTTGCAAAGGCTAAGATTATTAAATGCCTAGAAAAGTTACAAAATGATAAAATAGTATGATTTGTGTTTTTAAAGGAATATTTGTTTACTGGAACATCTTGAACTATAATTAGACTGAATTTTGTAACACCTGTTTATTTTGGACCAATGTGACCATGTGTTGATTAAGAAGCTTAAATATAACCACACAGCAGCAGAGCTAGACTTTCCCTGAAGACATGGTCATCCTCAGCTGAATAACCTGTTGGTACACTACTTGATTCACTCCTTTAGTAGGCATTTACTAGGTGCCAGAAAGCACCCTCCACCCTGCAGCCAGAAGCAATATGAGCAACCGTATCTCAACATATTTATTGTACAGTATTTTCCATATTCACAAAATGTGCTGATTTACACGACCTCATTTGTTTTTTCACATAATTTTATATTTACATTACAGCTATAATTAGTGTTCATCACACTGAATTAGAAATAGCTTTAGGGCTAAATGTTAATACCTTGAGGGCAGGGACCATGCCCTAACAATCAAAGTTTGCCAAATTAAATTCCCATTATGTAAATTAGGAAATTGAGGTTTTAGAATGTCGTGTGATTTGTTCATGGTCATAAAGCCAACAAGAGGCTCAGGATACCTAACTTCTTTTCTATTCTATGCCTTTAAAAAAGTTTTTCTTTTTAATTTATTGATTTTAGAGAGAGAAGAAAGAAAGATCAATTTTTGTTGTTCCATTTATTTATGAATTCATTGATTGCTTCTTAAATATGCTTTTATTGATTTTAGAGGGAGAGAAGGGGGAAGAGAGAGAGAGGGGAATAGGAAGAGAAACATTGATGTGATAGAGAAACATTGATTAGCTGCCTCCTGCATGCCCCCTACTACTGGGGACTGAGCCACAACCAGGGCATGTGCCCCTACCAGGAATCAAATGGTGACCTTTTGGTGCATGGGACGGTGCTCAACCAACTGAGCCACACAAGCCACAGCTATTCTCTGCCTTTTAGATGATAATTCCTACACGTTGGTAACCACAATACCTATTAGCTATGGCTAACAAAAATTTAGTTCAATACTCAAGTACCTAAATTCTCAGATGAGAGAAAATTTATAATTAAGAAAGTGATTACTTATTTTAAAAACACCTGTAATTATCATATAAACAACTGAGAATGGCAAAATAGATTCACAGCTAGGCAATTACAAACAAAAAGTGCTATCAGAATGTAAATGATAGTGAACCAAGCCAGCTGAGTTTCTCCTCACTGGGAAAGATAAGACCTTGAGCTGTGACCTAATAGAAGTTCTCAAAATCCTAAAAGAAATCAATAGAGGTTGAAAGAGATAAATCATCCTGATGAGTGAAGTGCTAACAAAATTGTCTAGAGACCACCATCTGAGAATAAGAAATGAGAACGCAAAGGATTTGGGGCAGCATATTTTCTCAGAAAGAGTATTAAACACAGGCTCTCTGGATTCAATCGGGTTTCAGCTCAGATGTTATACACGTCTTTCCCAGTCCACCTGAAATGAATCCCTCTGCCTGGCAATGTGCTGGTAAATGTTTACAACCAGATCTCTGGGGGGAATATGCATGCATTTATACAAGCACGTATGCTTATTATAAATTTTATTGACATTAAATATATATTTCATGCAGTTTAGAAATAAAAATAACAAATGTATTATTCTTTATTGTAAATTCTATATAGTCAATCGATTCCCTCAGAGTATGTTTATCAATTTTTGCCACTTATTTGTATCCATAGCCAACCTACGGTTGCAATTGAATGAATATAGTTCAGACTCACTGATGTCTCTGAGAGTGTAATTAGAAAGAGATGTGCCATAGTGCACCATGGTATAGTATTTCCATCTTACAGATATGATAGAAGGAAATAGCCACAAGAGCATATATAATAGCAAAATGCAGTAAAGTGAGAAAGTGATGAGTTCTGAGTATTTTTATTTTTGTTTCTAATATGACTTATTTCATTTTAAGTTCATGTAATTTAATTTTTAACAATAGCTCTGTTTAACAACTGGCTTGAAAAATTGCTGTGAATTTAACCACCAGTCCTCAGGAGCTAGCATGAGATATCTCAAGCACACCCCACCCTTTTCACTCTCTGTTCTCTTGCTCTGCTTTATTTTTCTAAATGGCTTTCATCATCACCCAGCTTTATCTACTTGTTTGTTTGTTGCTTGTTTCTCCCACCAAACATAAGCTCAATGAGAACAGGAATTTTGTCTGTCTTGATTATTACGGCCATGGTGTGTGCCACCTGGCAGACAGAGGTGTGAGGAGCTTAGACTCAGTCCAAGGAGACGTGGATAGCTGAGATGAAGCCATGCATGCCCTTGGCAGTGTGCTTGGTAAGCAGACTCTGATACAGAGATTAGAGTGAAGTTTATTAGGATATGTTCTTATCAAAACCTGTGGAGGAAGGGGAAGGAAGACAGGCTGGCAGAGAAGTTCAACTATGATACAGTTCCAACCACAATTTCAGCTTACCCCACAGGAGCTCTGGAGCAGAACTAGTCTATCAGTTGCCCTGAGTGGGGGGCAATGGGTGAGCCTTTATACTTTTACGTCAATTATTAGATATGGGCTTCCCCAAAAGGAGGCATGACCTTAAATGAGTCAATTGTCTTATTGATAGGAGGTTGATAGCTGAGAAGCTGTCCGCCAACAGCACTCCCAGCAGCTGAACACATGTCTTGTGCAGGGTTAGATTCAGGGCACAGCTCCATTGCCAGCAGGAAATTGGAGTGCAGTAAGAAAACGAAGAGGGAGTTATCATCAGAGGAATCACAGGAGGGGAGTGTGTCTGGGGACTGAGAGAAAGACTGCAGCTCGGAAGGCATTCAAGTTCCCGGGGTTTGCTCCAGGATCATTGTTTTCTTGGTATTAGGAAGCAATCAGGGGCACAAATTCACTGTCTGCCTCTCTAATTTACCTGGTACACTCCACAACCCTCATAGAGGCCTGAGCTTTTTAGGCTCTACCCAGGATTCTTACAAAGCATATGTATTGAAAAATATTTATTGAATATCTATTATATGCCAGGCCCTGTGCTACATTCTAGAAATGTAAGGGTGAATGAGATAGATACAGTTGTTGCCTTAACAGAGCTCCCATCTAGTGTTTCTTCACCCTGACTGCACTTTGATATCACCCGCAGAACTACTGTTACATGCCAGTGTTTAGAGTTTGTCACCAGAGATCCTGACACAAGTGGCATCAAATGCAGCCCTGGCACCAGTATTTTCTAACTGAGTTTTATGTGGAATCAGGGTTGAGAACCACTATTTTGAGCCATTGAATGAAAAGAAAGTGAACAGGTACATATATAATGCTCCCAAATTCAAGATGAAAAATGTGCACCCTGGACACAAACAAACAAAATTAAAGAAATAAAAATACAAAGTAAGGCCTGATATAAAATAAGATTTCACCTAGTCCTCTGTGCCCCAGTCTGACTACATCAGGTCATTGACACCACCAGCTGAAATGGAACGTTTTTGCTGATCGGTCAGGATTACAAGCTGTACCCTGTGTTGTCCTTGACAGCACAGCCAGAGTGTCTTGCACATATCAATAGGCATCAGGGCAATCCAAACGCCATCCGAGCCTCTCCTGCTGAATAATGGCAGCACCTTGGGCTTTTGGCTCCTGCTATTGTCCACACTAAGTCGACCTTTCTCTCTGAATTCCTGACTCCAGTGTCCAGACACACTATTTAATTAGTGTTTCAATTATCATTTAAATATTTGCACGGCAAGTTCAATAAATTTTGAGACAAGTGGTTACATCATCAATGAAGGTTAACAATTAAAGCAGAGGGCCTTAAAAAGTTGTTAAGTGGTGTAAATACTTTTCAGCTGAAGAAATGAGCCCTGTGAACAAGTGACAAGCTCCTTTGATCTTAATGAACTAAGATGTTTTTCATGCATCACAGCAGCTGCATGGGTTCTAAACTACAGTTACCAAGACCACAGAGGTCATCTCCTTCTAAACAGCCTTTCAGATTGGCTAAATTGTAATTACCCTTTACACTATTAGCCATTGGCTCACTAGAACAACTTTATTGCCTGGAATGTTTTTTTTTTTAAATCATGCAAATAATAAAATTTGGATGGAAATGGTCCAGAGTGGAGCAGCCAGCTTTATATCACTATCAGAAGATGAAAGAGAAGAGGCGGATACCTGTAATCAGGTTGCCTAGTAATATTACCATATCTATTTTTGCCCTTAAAGGGCAATAACATTGCCTGTGATCAAAAGAAATGTGGGGGAGATAGAAGAAAGAGAGGAGAAAGGAAACTTAAATGGCATCCCTGCCCACAGCTCTTCATCAGGACTAAAATGACTTCCAATCCTGTAATGATTAACCGAGCACATGTCAAGACCGCTACCATGTTTAGGGAGGTACAGCTGGATTTTCATTTGATTCTGAGTTTTCCTGCCTACAGACCTTAATGATTTCTCGGTTTGTTTTCAACTCAGGTTCAGTATGGAGAAGGGAATGTTTCATAATCCACCTCTGAGTGAGATAAAAAGATTTCAGAAAGCTGAAGTTCCCAGAACTAAGGCAGATTACTTGGAAATCCCTCAAAATGGAATTCCTGTATTTTTAGACAGCTCTGGGCCCTGTCTTCTGAGTGTCTGATTATTAGGGCAGGCGAAGAAACCACATAATGTGTTTCAATCCCTCTTGAGTCAGTTCTCCAAAATTAAGATTCACCCTTCTGTTTCCAAGACATATCAACATCTAATACTTCAGAAATCTTTCCAGGATTCTTACAGGACTTAACTGGTCAGTTGTTGTTGTAGGCCTTCTTTTTCTCCAAAGGAATTCACCTGATCACTAATGCTGGCTTTCCCCAAGACCAGGGACCTAATATTCTTAATATTTTCTATGTGTCACCTCTTTACACTTCATCCTTCAGAAGACACAGTTGGATAAGATCTCAAATCTGGAAGCAACCTCCTGAGCCAGCAAGGCCAGTTTCCTTGTTTTGTAATACCCCTGGTGCTCATGAATCTTCCAAGGCCCAATACTCTTTGGGCAAGCAATGACTGAGAGCTCCAGCTCATCTAAGGCAGTGTCCTACGCACTGACTTAGATGCCAGCACCAAAAGTTATTGCTTATGGGACCTTGGGCAAGCTACTTAATCTCCCTGAGCCGTGATTTTCACATCCATTAACTAAGGAATAAGAATAGTGCCCCCTCTCCTGTTGGAAGTGTGGACAGGATCAAATGGATAAACAGCACTTAGCCCAGTATCTGAACCAGTGAGCGCTTGAAAAATGGTGACGGTTAAAAAGGTTCCGATTTCCAGTCCAGCATTCACTCCTTTTTGTGGTGTCAAACAGCTTTTCCAGTTGTAAGAGGTCTCCCATCAAAATTCTAGGCCTTCTTGCTGTACAGAGAAATGTTTCCTTTCCTCTGTGTTGTATTTCCTTCACTCCCAGAAAGAACTGAGATCAGAAAGGATTGTTGCCTCAAGGTGGCTCTTCCAAAATGTCTCAGTAGAATCAATGTGTGGGGGTCGCTCCCCTGGGGAGGCAAACTTCTCATGTTATTTTCTGGCTGCACTGCAGTAATGCCACATTGGAGTATCTTTTCCCCTCTAATTTCTTGCCTATTTTCTTCTTAACTACACAGTTAGCCAATTTGGACCTCTGCCTCTAAGGACATCTATTTCATAAATTAATTATGCTCTCTGAAAAGGCAACTGACACCTAGGGCACAGAAAGGTACTGCAACAGACAGTGGGAAGGCCATTCTGCCTCCTTTTGAAAAATGAGATTGCCACTCCAGATGGTTATTTTTGGGATCATTCATTTAGAAACTACAACATCTTCATAATAAAGAAGGGAAAACAAAACACTAAGTCCACCATAACCTTGATTATATTGTCAGAGAGAATAGCTTCTGGATTGTGTCAAGCATGAAAAGCAGTTAAGGTGGAACATTTTCAATTTTCAACCGTGCTTCATATAGAATGAGTTTTTCTCCTCTGATCTGTGTCGCCGTGAGGAGCTGCCACCTCTGCCTCCCGATCAGGGGCTGACGGGGAGGCAGGGCACAGACCATCAGCGGGCTCGGCTGTCACAAAGGCTTTCAAGGAAGCTTGGCGATTGTGTTACTGCGCAAAATGTCAAAGGGAACCTGCCCACACCGTTGTCAACGCTCGGATGGAAAGACAGAAATGTTCTGAGAATCATGCTCTCAAACTGTCAATTCAGAAGGAAAAAACTAACATAAAACTCAAAACGGAACCTTTGAGATTCTTGTGTCTTGGAATCTACCCAATTCCCCACTGAATGAGCTTTACATTTATATCTTCAGAGGTTGAATCAGAACTAAAGGAAACTTCAGAACTCGTGTCGGAATGTATGTGTCCTCTCCCGCCTTGAACGTCCCGCTCCTGCTCCCTGATCTAGCTGGTTGTCGCATTCTCCGGACCCTCCTCCTTCACGTCCCAGATCAACTGTGCCTTTCACTCCCACCATCCCTGTCAGGAGCGAAACTCAACATTCACACCTTGATTATTGCCAACGCCTGGGAGTCGGTCTTCTTGGCAACCAATTTCTTTACCACCCAAACCACCTTGCATTGTTCTACATAATTAATTAATCTTCCCTATGTCATAATTTTCATCGTATCACTTGCAAATGCAACATAGTTCTTACTTTGTGCAGGTATTCATGTCCCTCCATCGCTAAAGACATGCCCTCCATTTCTACTGCACATCAACTTCAGCTTGTCTTGAATGTGCCACCTTCCTTCTTCCTTCCAGGCTATTTGTTGCTCGGTTTTCTTACCCACAATCACCTTTCTTCTTTTTCCAATCAAATATTGCACGTTCTTCACTTCTGAAGGCTGCTTCAGTGGAGCGGTAACTTTAACCACTTCACTATTTATCACCCCATCTTTGTCTTCAGCCACTTCTCAGGAATTTTTTCTAAAAGTTTCTTGCTTCTTTAGCGCCCTATCTGGTGGTGACGCTATACCTACTTCCCCTCTGAGATGGACAAGGTCTCCAAAACTTCCTCTCTTTTGCTCCCACAACTTACCACTTGGAGTAACATGAAACATATGCCAGAGGGGGATAATAGAAAAAACATGGAATACAGACCCCAAAGAGACTTCTGTTTTCAGCGATATTTTTATTTTACTTTTTAATTTACCTTTATTGTTGAAAGTATTAGAGATGCACCCCTTTTCCCCTCCATTGATCCCCTCCACCCCATATCAGCCCCGCCCCAGGCCTTCCCCATGCTGTTGTTTCTGTCCGTGGGTTATGCATATAAACATATAAGTTCTTTGATTAATCTCTCCCCACCCACTCCCCCATTCCCTCCTTCCCTTGGAGATTCCTAGTCTGCTCCACGCTTCTATTTATAGATATACAGAACACCTAAAAATTCTGGGCAATATGTAAAAACTTTTTTAAATTTTATTTATTTATTTTTTTAAATATATCTTTATTGACTTCAGAGGGAGGGAAGGAGAGGGAGAGAGAGAGATAGAAACATCAATGATGAGAGAGTCATTGATCGGCTGCCGCCTGCACACCGCCTGCTGGGGATGGAGCCCACAACCCTGGCATGTGTCCTGACCAGGAATCAAACCCTGATCGCCTGGATCCTAGGTTGACACTCAACCGCTGAGCCACTCCTGGCTGGGCCTTTTTTTTTAATTTTAAATTTATGGTTAAACTGGGTAAATAGTAAGAGTTGTCCTTAAAGGTCAGAATAAAAAAGAAATCTCAAATCTAGAAATGGGATATCAGAATTTGTCATCCAGAAATAAAAAAATCAGCCTTTGCCCTTTCTCAGTTTTAATGGCTTTGACTAGAGCTTGGCTTTGGTAGACCATACGAAGACCACTTGAAGTGTGGGCGCCGTGGACATTCCGATCAAGCCACGCTCCTGGGTGAGCCAGGAAACAGGCTGCCTCACAGATAGAGGTGGTAGGACACTTATCTGTCCTGGCCTTTGCCCTGGGAAAAGGAGGGAAAAGAAAATGATTCCTCTGAAATCTTGACCACAACTCTGCCCTCACAGAAGTTTAGGGCTAGAATTCATGTTGATTGTAAGATTTGAAAAAACCACATGCTAAAAAATTTAGTTTAAAGCTAGAGCTGGTAAACTATGGTTCCTGGCTAATCCCAGTCTGCCATCTGAGTCTGCAAAGTCCATGAGCTAAAATGGTTTTTACATGTTTAACTGGTGAAAAGAATATAAAAAAAATATTTTGTGACATATAAAAAGCATAGGAAATTTAAATGTTAGAAAACGTTTCATTGGAGCATAGCCATGCTTATTTGTTTACATAGCGTCTGTAGATCCTTTCCCACTACAATAGAGCTGAATGGTTGTGATAGAGACTGTATAGGCCACAAACCCAGAAGTATTTATTCTCTGCCCTTTACAGAAAAAGTTAGCTGACCCCTGGTTTAAAGTGATCTTCAGTTGGCAGAAGCTTCTGGTAAGAAAACTTAAAACATAGCCCAGCCGGGTGTGGCTTAGCAGTTGAGCATCAACCTATGATCCAGGAGATCAAGGTTCAACTCCCAGTCCGGGCACATGCCTGGGTTTTGGGCTCGATCCCCAGCAGGGGCCTGCAGGAGGCAGCTGATCAAGGACTCTCTCATCATTGATGTTTTTATCTCTCTTCCACGTCCTTCTCTCTGAAATCAATAAAAACATTTTAAAAAAAGAGAAAACTTAAAACATAAAACTTAAGGAATGCCACAGGTAAAATTCTAAGAAATATAAGCTCATAATTTTTTTTAAAAAGGGGGCACTAACACTCCAAGAATAAGACAGAGTGGGTGATAACAAAAATGACTAATTAGAGAATCTGACCCTACAAAGAATGTAGATACCCAAATTATCAGAAACGAAATATAAAATGTTTTATCACATTTACCTAAGTCCATCTGGGAGTCTCTAGCCAGTCTTACTTCTGTATGTATTTGTTTGTTCGCTCATCTATTTTTTACTTGCTGTCTGTTTTCTTTATAGAGTGTGATTACTGCTAGTTTTTTTTCTACATGCATTATAAATGCCACCCTTTTTATAGAGCATGCTATTTAGGGCTTAATTTTAAACTTTGTTTAAAAATAGATCCTGGGGGCACTTTAGTGCCTTGATACAATCTCAATATCAGCATTTCATCTACTCAGAATTTAACTGTTTGTAATAGGATTGGGAAATTCTAGACTACTTGGGTACTTACCACTAAGAAGTATTAGAATTGACAGTAATTCCTAACCAGGACAAGTTCACAACTTGTTTCAAGTAATCATGGAGGTGAGGAATCTTAGATCCACTTGACCTTCAAATAAGTCAGCCACCTGCTGACCAAGCCACGCTAACTGATGCTGTGGGTCACGCTCTTCCCCCAGGTCATTGAAGATTCAACTCAAATGTCACCTCGTAAGAGAGGCCTTCCTGAGCACTCATTTTAAATAACCACTACATGCACACTTTTTTTTCCACATGACCTTATTTAATTACCTTAAAGGCACTACATTACCCACATATTGTTTATTTATATATTCATTGTTTATGGCTCCCCCCAAGAATGTAGTTTGCATGATAAAGGAATGCCGTCTTGTCGCACATACACATTACTCTTGTATACAGAGTATTTGTATTCGTAGGACTTAGAAGACTGCCTGGCCCACAGGTACTCTTAACATTTGACTAATGGTATCCTGCCTGAAAATATGAATGTAGATGGAGCCATCCTTTTTTGAGACTAGTTAGAAATTACAGTGTTTTGCTCTTGTCTCTCTGTAAAAGCCAGTGACCTCTAGTTTTACTTTTATCTCTGCCTAAGAATTCAGGATGGTGGTGGCACCCCAGAATCCAGGTTTCATTTATTTTTGGCACTGAAAAACCACAGAGAAGAGTTTATGTTTCCAGATTCAACTGCTCTTGAACAGTAAACCTTATCTTTTCAATATGCATTGTATCCAGTCAGGTGATCAGAAAAACAACAAACATGCCACTCCCAGGATCATGGAACATCCCCAGCTAAAATGACAAGTGGCAATGAACAAACTGCCCTGCCTCTCCCACTGTGGGTGTGGAGCTCCCTTTCTCAATGGTGTTGGCATTTGCCGGAGAGTGACCTGGAGATTCTACCTTTATTGTCATTAAACTAGTCTGGATCTTGGTACTTGTTTCTCTCAGAAGAGAAACGCATATACATTTGTGGTTTGATTATTTGACTTTTTCCAGTTCCTATCATTGAGTAACTACTGTATCTATCCCACAGTATATGGCTTAAAACCACGACCATGTTATATGCATTGATCAGTGAGTACAACAGCAGCCAGCAAGATGGGTCAGCTCGCCTCTGCTCCATGACGTCTGGGATGTGCTCTGAGAAGACTCAGACACTGGGGATGACTGGATGGCTAGGCCTGGAGTCATCAGGAGGCTCCCTTACTATCACTTATGGTGCCTAGACTGCCACCCAGAGCACTGACATGTGGTCTGTCCGTGTGACTTGACTTCCTTACAGCATGGGGGCCTCAGGGCGGTCAGATTTCTTACATGGTGGTTCGGGGCTCCAAATTAGGGTCACAGTGAGCAAAAGCAGAGCTGCCTCACCTTTTATGAGCCCAACTCAGTGGTCACGGAGCATCATCAGCACCGTACTCTAATGGTCAAAGCAGACCTTCCACAATCACGGGAGGAGATACAGACCTCAGCTCTCAGTGGAAGGAATGTCAAAAATTTTTAGCCAATTAATAAAAACTGCTACGCTCTCCTTTCCCTTAAAATTCACTTCTCTCTCAACATAGTGTAGTGTATCTAGCACTAAGGTTAAAATTGTTTTCCTATTACTTACAAGCATGCGAGTTTAGTTAATGCATCTTTTGTTACTTCATACGGACACAGTTTGCGTAACTCACCTTTTGTTACTTCACCTGCATAATAACATCTGGACTTGATGTTCTTTAGATCCCTTCCTTCTAGTTTTTGCCTTCTGTGCCCCTAATACTGTAATATGTCATCCAAAAGTTCATGTCCACCTGGAATTTCATAATGTGCTTTTATTTGGAAATAATGTTTCTATAGATGTTGTTAGTTGAGGATCTCAAAATTAAATCATCTGAGATTTAAGATGAGCCCTAAATGCAATAACAAGCATCCTCATAGGAAGAGGAGAGGACACAAAGGGGCAGAGAGAAGGCCATGTGAAGACAGACAGAGATTGGAGTTATGCTACCACAAGCCAAGAAGTCTCTGGAGTTACTAGCAACTGAAAGAGACAGGGAAGGATTCTCCCTGAGAGCCTTCAGAGGGGGCAAGGCTCTGCTGATACCTTGATCTCAGACTCCTGGCCGCCCAATGGTCTGACAATAAATGTGAATTGTTTTAAGCAACCAAGTTAGTGGCGATTTATTATGACAGCTGTAGGAAACTACTACAACTACCTTCTTCCATCTCTTCCCTTCTCAAACCAAACCTCAGTTAACAAAGGTAAAAAGCTCTTGCTGACTCTTCACTCCTAGTCTGTCCCACAGCAACGAGTGGCTTCACTAGCACAGGAACAAGAACTAAAGTAAAGAACAGAGACTGGGGGGAACATGCACATCATCTGAAATCTCAGTGCACACAAGTCACTTTTTAATTGCTTTGCTGTTGTTTACCTTGGGCTGAGAACAAGCGAGGCTGAGGAAGATGAAGTCCTAGTGTGTGCAAGACACAGATGTGCTCTAATGCAGGCTCCAGAGGTGGCACGAAAGGAGGACAGGGAAATGCATTGTCATGTCTTCTGTAAATGCCCCCTCCCTGAGAGGAGGAACCCAGCACGCACACCGGCAAGGGTGAAATGCTGTTACCTAGGCTCTTAAGACATGGAATAAAGAAAGGAAAGACTATGTAGAATGATGACGCCAAATCAATGTTAAGTGCTTTCCTTAAAAAAAATAAAAATGTCTTAGAAGCTAAGATAACAAAAAATAAAATAAAATAAATAAACTTCACCAGGTCATAAATAAGCTATGAGTAGATCCTAAAACTGCAAGTGATTCAATAGTGCCCATTTTGCCTTCTGAAGACTTTGCAAGCTGCCAAGCTCCCCCCTCCTTTGCAGCTTGAAGGATGCTTTCATTCCTTTCTCTTGACTAACGCAGCGCTCTCCCCGCCCCCATGACTGCTGAGTTTAGAGATGTGGAGCTTTCTCACGGGAGATCTCCCCCTCCCTCTCCTACATCTCATTTAAATTTCTAATTCCCCAAAGCTTAAAAAATAGATGCCTCAAGACAAGCTGAATTGAGAAAGTCAAAGTGAATAGTAATAAGGGGTTTAATTACACACTATGCATTCTCCTTATCTGGGTGACAAACACACTCATGTAATTTGAGATTCTGCCTTCATTTGACTTTGAAAATGATTAGGAGGCCCTAATATAGTTCCAAAGAAAGCACCTTCCCCACCATATTCTATACAGATTACATGTCAAGCTGGCCTGCAAGGAGAAATTTTATGTCAAAGAAAGATTAGAAAGTGCCTTTTCGAATGCTATCAAAGCTGATGCTAAGATATGAAAGGTACATCTTAATCAAATATTTAGAATATAGAGCCTTGTACCATTAAGAAGGTTTTGCTTTGTTTTGTTTTTCCATTTGTGCAAATCGTTTTGGAGGAGATTGTGAGGAAGAGCAACATATGCAATAAGAGCATTAATTTTCACTTTACAAGGCAAAAGATCATGAGGGGAACAGAAAATGAGCTGAGCTGTTTATCAAGGGGCTTCAACTGAAGAAGAGCAAACCGGCTGCTAGCACAGCAGGCAGGTCAGTGAATAAACCCTGAGGCTCTACTCACAGCCCTTCTGGAAGCTGCAGAAATTAAGCCTTTTTGTTCCTGTATTGTGGCCTGGTTGACTTTGTACCAGGTCGAAGCAATGATCTGTATAATTGCAAACCCTCCCCTATTACCAGAACCTGTCACTTCAGAAAGTGATGTCTGGGCTCCAAGCCAGATTTTGGTTTCACCTTAGCTTTCAAGATACTCCATATTGATAAAAAGAAAATATATTATGGTGCATAAAAGAGGGAGAGGGAGCAGGCGGCGGGGGCAGAGAGAGAAAGGGAGAGACAAAAAGGAGAAAGCCAAGGAGAAAGGAGAGGATATGGAGAGAAAGAGAAGGGAAACTGGGAGAAAAGGTTGGGCAAGAAGGTGGCCTTAGAATGGAGAAATTGTTTTAAAGAACAGCATATCTATGTTTGTCTGGTTGGGGGGGAAACAGTATGAGGAGGCAGAGCAGATTTTCTTCTAACCAAGAGGCAACTTTCCTAGATTATTCCAATACTCTTGCTCCAGCTTTCCCAACTCGGAAAATGACTTCATTACAAATGGATCTCCACGAGAAAGCACTAAAGTCGGGCTGTGGTGCTGACCCTGGTGAACGTCAAGGGGTTAGGAGTGTCAATAGCCTGTCTGACCTGGGTTCTTCAGAAATTTGTGAATGAAAGTAGGGTCCTGCATGGAGCAGGCACTTGGCAAGGCTCAACAAATATTTGTGGAATAAGCTGAGTATACAAAAAATAAAATATATTCATACAGAATATATTTTAAATAAAAATATATAATTTAATTTCAAAATCATTAAAGTAAGGCCTAACCTTGAAATGAACTTTTATTCAATAGTTTGAGGGATTTTATTCCTCAGAAATTCATCTTAAAGCAGAATCCCCTAACCCATTTTCTCCTGTATTTGTTACTGTTGTAATTACTTGTTATTAATATTAATAGGAAGAAGCAAAATGGAGGACAGATATCATAAGCGTGGCCATCTGGGCAGCTTCACCAGGAAGATGCAACTGCACACTCCCCAGGGAACCGCTGGTCCATTCCCTACGAGCCACTGGGGGAAGGGAGTGACGAAGGGGAAGATGGGCGCACATGCAGTGAGTCAGGGTAAAATAAGGAAGGTGCTTGCCTATCAGTCAAACCTAGGAGCACAGGGCATTGGCTAGAGGGGGTGGAGCCAATACAAGCCCACAAAAAATTTGGGAATACATAATCCCTAGACAAAGGAATTCTCTGGTTCCACTCTCCTTCCTCTGGCTTTGCTCTTCCTTGCCTGTACTTGCCTGTGTTCCCTCCATAGCCATGTGGCCCATGGCCATGCAGACCCCGCACGCAATGGACTACAGCTGGGAACACACACTAAGCTAGCCTAATGCTGCAAATATGGAACAGAACTTCTGGGCAACAGCTTTAACCTTAGCTCTGCTGAAGACACAGCTGGGCTTCTTCTGTGGAGGGATGAAGGGAGCAGGGACCTGGGGAACTCAGAGATTTAATTTCATGCAAATAACTACCATTCATTCCCCCATGCAAGTCTCAGAAAATTCCTTTTCCTGTGGCATCGCAAGAAGCCCATTTCCATCAGCAACAGGTGGGGACATGGAGAGCTCCCCACCGATAATATATCCACATAGAAAACCTCTCCTAGATTGTCAAGGGTCTTTTGAGTTTCCATGTTTTTAGTAGCTTTCAAAATACACAAATTAAGGAAAGAAATTGTGATTCAGACAAAATGTGAAATACAAAAAAGAAAAGAAACTAGAGGGAAAATGGCATGAAAAGAATATTACTCTCTTGGCAAGCTTTGCTACGCCTGTTCTCTTGGATAATTATCACCTGTATTCCTAAGATTTACACTCAAAGAATAATTGTCATCTTTAATCATGTATCATTCATTATTGAAGTTACAAAGTAAGTGCACAGAAAACACTGCAGCGTAGGCAGGTGCAATTCAACTTTGGTGGAGGCAGGGGACAGAAAAGAAGCCTGTAGTGGGAGCTGATCACACCTCCACTAAGTCATTCTCTGGAACTTATTTCATAAAAAATCTCTACTAGGGGGAAAAAAAAAAAGGTCTATCATTCCTAGGAACTCAGATCTTCTTGTAGGCTGCTGCCCATCTTGGAGAAACAATGATCTTTCTTCCTCTTAATTTATTTTTGTCTCAGGTTACTAACTGGTTCATAGTGAACGGCAGGAATCATTAGGTGATCAATACTGGTCAGTCCGTGGTAATAAAGAATTTTCTCACATTCATGAACTAGGGAAGAAGCAATAAGAGAATTGCCATTCTCACTGACAGGTGGGCAACTCAGGCACCAGACTCCATGACATTCTGCCTCTTTCCCAAAGGAGGAAGCAACACTGCATCCTCACAAACCCGTGCATGCACCACATCTCCCTTCCGTATCCTTCTTTGAATCTCCTTGGTGACCAGGTACATGTTTACACCCGTTGATAGCTACAACGTTCTATGTAAAGCTCCCTTTGGTTCTCAAAGTGCTTCACACATATTAACTTACTTGGTCTTCTAATCATTTTGCTCTCCCTAGGTGAAGAAATCTCAGAAATAACATGTGGCTGGTTCAAATTGCATGTCTCATAAGAAGAAAGTCTAGGGTGTTTTTTTTACATTGAGAAGAACTAGACCCACCAAGCTGCTCAGAAAACAGCATTTTGGGTTGGACAGTGGCCAAAATTAATAATAAGACCTCATCTATAAAAGATGGGTAGAAAATTTAGCTGGGGCAAATCTCCTGGTCGTAGGTTATAAGCACAAACCAGGAACTGAGGAGTTGAGAATTATTAGCAGCAGAATGTCGGCTTATTTAAAAAAAATAACTGTGCTCTTGTTTTTAAATTGATGGAGGGAGCGAAAGGAGTTATGACAGATCTCCTGGTCCTACAAATGAAGTTAATCAGCGCACATTTTAGTGACTACAGTTTCCTTAAACCTATGGACAGTATACTAGTGTTTTCTAAGTTATTGCTACCATAATTAAGGACATGCTTGTGTGGTTATGCTTGATAAATGGGAAAGAAAGCAATTAGAACATGTGTATGAAAATTCAATAGTTAACAGCTTTCTGCAAGAAAGAACCTACCCTTGGTTGGTACTTTTTTCTACTCACCTAAACAAACTCCCTCACCGTTATTTAACACTCTCCTCATCCATCTGAAAACAGTTTCATCTTTTCTGCTCCTGCTGTTGCAAACTGAAATATGCCTTTTCATCAGCACCTCTGTCAGCACACCTTTTACAATATTTATTGAACTATACTAAGGGTATATAGCGATCAAGGCATCAAAAGTAATCACTCCTACTATGAGTATGAAGGAAAATATACCTGTTTCATATAAAGTCACTACTGTTATTGAAAGTTGTGGGTTTTTAAAATTTTTTATTCATCTGGTGATGGCTCTGCTTAATAAATATGGCTATGGTCAATAAAAGAGTGAATTGGTGACTCTGTCCAAGGTACCACCATAAACACTTCCCTACCTCTCACTCCTCAGGAATGGGACTCAATGCCTAGAATAAAGTGCAGAACCTGATAAGACAAACCATGTAGGAGCCCTAGTTGTAAGTACATAAATAAGATAGGTGATGTGGAATAAAATCTCGAACTGTAATAAAGGGGGTATTTCCTTCAGTTGGCCACTTCAGCCTTCCTGGCAATGCACCACGAATTGCATTTTAAAGTTCCCATTCTGTCAATAGAAGATTTTTTTCTGGATGATAAATATACATTCATCTGTTATCAATAATAACTCTGGGGATTATGAGAGTGTCTTCTTCCACGTGACATTCCCCTTTGAAGTTTATTGCTAGAAATTTGTTGCAGCACATTTAGCAGAGCAAAGGAAGATGGGCTGAGGTCAGACCCACAAAAACACTCATATTTCAAACATCAAGGATTCCTTGGAGTTTCTTATAGTATGAGCTGACTCAATAGCCCATGTGGTTCAGGAGCTCTCTCCTTTATTCCTCCAATTTCACTCATTTAAATTTTATCTTCTTCTAAAAAAGAATGTTATATGATTTAAATATATATACTTAAAATAAAGGTTAAAAAACAATTTAGGGGAGAAAGAATAAATTTACTCATATTTACCATTAGATCATTACTACATTTAAAACACTTTTTAATCTCCCAGCTTCCTAGAAGTCAAGGCTAGCATTAAATGCAATATTACATAATTATGTTAAGAGGAATCCCACAGTTTTACCGGGAGAGACATTTTCATGGCACTAAATTCCTGGACAATGGTTTTCCATTCTACATCATATATATATATATATATATATATATATATATATATATATATATACACATATATACATATATATGTATATATATGTGTGTGTATATATATATATATATATATATAGAGAGAGAGAGAGAGAGAGAGAGAGAGAGAGAGAGAGACAGCAATAGAGAACATGCAATGAACAATAAGGATTTTGTAGGTGATCATGAAATAGTCTTCAAATAGTCCTTCCTTATATCAAAATTTAATAAAAATCCAACAACATAAAGTAAAATTTGACGTGAAGGTAGCTTTGTGAAAATTTAAGATAGCAGTCCTGGTATATAGCATCCTCATGATTTTATTTTATACAAAGATAAAGTTTAAAGAAACTAGAAAAATGAATAGATACCTCTCTGACTGTCTCTTTTAACCATGATTTGTCTGTTGTACTTTGAGTGGATGCTTCATAGGGGCCACTTCAAGACCTAGATCTTCTAAAATGTGTCTAAAATGCTGATTTTCTGTGCTATTGATTGATGGAAATCCTGAGGTTTTGATAGAGGCATGAGATGGGTTTTTGCTAAGTAAAATAAATATGAGATTCTCTAATGTTTATTAGAGGGTACTAACCTTGATACCTCCAACTTCTCTAGTTTCACAACCAGAATGAGCTTCCCTATTCAAGAGAATGATTTAGCTCACCCACTACACTGAACACCATCAATAAAAAAATTAGCAATTTCATTTTAGCATAGTTTTAGTGTTAAGGATCAAATCTTCATCTAAACAAATACCATATAATTTCACTTATATGTGGAATCTAATGAACAAAACAACCAGCAAACAAAATAGACACAGGTTCACAGAGAACAATCTGACAGCTATCAGAGGAGAGGGGAGTTTGGGGCCTAGGTGAAAAGGGTGAAGTGATTAAGCAAAAAACAAAACAACACTAATAGACATAAACAACAGTATGGTGATTACCAGAGAGAAAGGAAGGTGGGGAGAGGTAGACGAAAATAAAGGGGGATAGATGGTGATGGGAGGAGACTTGACTTGGTGAACACACAATATAATATACAGATGATGTATTATAGAATTTTACACCTGAAACTTATAAAATTTTATTAACCAATGTCACGTCAATAAATTCAATTAAAAATAAATACATTTTTAAAACTCTTCATCAATAATTTTTTTAAAAAGACCAGTTATCTCAAAATTACAGTCAAAGAATTGGAATCTTAAAATTGGAAGATATTCCCTCAATGTTGGAATGTGACAGCTAACCTGCTACTAAATGAGACCGCTCTCTAGTTTCTAAAACACTCTATATGTGAGAGTAATCTTTTATGTAATGTTCTTCTATAAGATTTACTTCTGCCAAACTTCTAGCTATAGTCCTTTCTTCTGCCCTCTGAGGCATGCAGGATATGCATAATAAATAAAAAATATCCATTTCATACCACTAAAATTTTAACTATGTGAGAACTTCAGCGGCATAAAAAGGGACATGGAAACCATAAAATAGAACCTGTCAGAAATGAAGGGTATGCTAACTGAAATAAAGACTAATTTATAGATAATCAACAGTAGAGTAGATGAAGCCAAGTATAAATCAGAGATTTAGAAGATAAGTAAGCATAAAACACCCAATCAGAACAGAAAATAGAAAAAAGACTCCAAAAAAATGATGACAGTGTAAGGAGCCTCTGGGACAACTTCAAGTGTACCAACATTCACATCATGGGGATACCAGGAGAAAAGAAAAGGCAAGAAATTGAAAACCTATCTGAAATATAATGACAAAAAACTGCCCTAATCTGGAAGGAAATAGACATATAAGTCCAGAAGCACAGAGTCTCCCAATCAGAATGAACCCAAAGAGGCCCACACCAAGACACATCATAATTAAAATGCCAAGGAGACAAAGAGAGAATATTAAAAGCAGCAAGAGATAAGTAGTTAGTTGCCTACAAAGAAGTGTCCATAAAACTATCAGCTGATTTCTCAACAGAAGCTTTGCAGGTCAGAAGCAACTGGCCAGAAACATTCAAAATGATGAAATGCAAGGACCTACAACCAAGATTACTCTACCCAGCAAAGCTATTATTTAGATTTGAAGGACAGGTAAGGAGCTTCTCAGACAAGAAAAAGCTAAAGGAGCTCATCACCACCAAACCTGCATTACATGAAATGTTAGTCTTCTTTAAGTAGAAGAAAAAAATAATAAGATATATGAACAATAAAATAGCAATAAATACATATTTATCAATGATTGAATCTAAGAAACCAAAATAAACAAACAGGCAGAACAGAAACAGACTTGTAGATACAGAGAACATTTTGACAGATGCCATTGGGATGGGGGCTAGGGAGATAGATGAAAAAGGTGAAGGGATTAAGAAGTACAAATTGGTTGTTACAGAGTAGTCAGGGGGATATAAAGTACAGCATAGGGATTATATTCAATAATATTTTGCCCAGTCGGGCGTAGATCACTGGTTGAGATCGGTCTAGGATCCAGGAGATCGTGGTTCAATTCCCGGTCAGGGCATATGCCCAGGTTGTGGGCTTGACCCCCAGTCAGGAGGACATAGGAGGCAGTCAATCAATGACGACCCTCTCATCATTGTTGTTTCTATCTCTCTCTCTCCCTCTCCCTTCCTCTCTCTGAAATCAATAAAGATAGATATATATATATTTAAAAATTCTAATAACTAGGTATAATGTTATATGGGTGTAAGATTTATTGAGATGATCACTTTATAAGTTATTTGATGTCTAATTGCTAGGGTGTACAGCTAAAAACAATGAAGTAAAGAAAGGAGAATAAAAAGCTCAGAGAAGGAATGAGCTGGTAGATTGTCAGGCCTTGCATAGTGGAGAGCGTCACTTTGATTTCTGATGACTTTGTTTCCACACGATTTAGTTACAGTGGTTCCAACCTTTGGATCCCTATGTGAGCTCTGTACCCTTACAATGCTCTCCCCCCTTTACTTGATCTGATCTGACTGGGTCTCTCTCTCTTCCTTAAAAATGAGATCACCCTGACTAAAGAGGAATGTAATACAAACATCCCGAGTGTAAAGAGCATCTAAGCTACAGAATGAGATTTGAGGTAACTTGAGAACACTGATTGTCAAATGCAGAACTGGCAGTTGAAATCCTCCCATCTAAGTTCCACTTTATATGGGCTAATTTCAGTGACACAGATTGTTTTATACACTTTTATGCACAATAAAAAGGCAGATAGCTGAAGAAAACAGGCTAACCATCACTTCAGTCAGCTTATGTGGCTCAGAGCGCAAGTATGTACATATACTGAAGAATTAAGTGCACTTAGTACCACAGATCAGGAACTCGACTTTGTCTCAATGTAAGATGCTGGTTCAGCAAGCAACTTCTCCGGGTTTCATGCTCCTGATGAGCGGGGTTCAGAGTGATGTCAGAAAGCTCCACTTCACGTGCACAGAGCAGATCGTGGAGTTCATAGAAACCTACTTGTGGACTCTGCCACACACACATCTCATCTCTGGATGTGCTGGAATTCTAGGATCTGATTGTGGGACGATGAGGGCAAATGAAGGACAGAGCAGATCATGATCGTCATGACAGGAAAATACAGAAGACATTTGAGAGCCACTAGTTTGGAGCATGATTCACAGTGTTTTCCAAAAGAGGGTTAGTGCCTTATAGCACACAATTTTACACCATGCAGTGTGTGTTTATTTTCAAGCTCCTTCTCCATTCTATTACAGACTTTCAAGGAGTCATTCTTGACACATGTTCTATTGTTCTGGACACCAAGCTATTTTGAAAAACAGCATGGAAGAAACCACTCTCTCATCACTTCATAGTCCTAGGAGCTATTGGTAATTTCACTTGGTTTGTAATGTTTTCCCTTTGTTTTGAGAAACATGCCCATCACTGAAGCCCCAAGGTAACACGCATACAAATTAAAATACTAGAAAGAGAAAATTTACCCCCACAAAATCCCCATTTTCTCCACGCCCAAGAGAGGTTTCCTATTGGGAATTAGAGTGGCAAGCAAAAGGAGGGAGAGGGGAAAGTCAAGACTTCATAGTTAAAGTGATTTCTAGCAGTCACACACACACACAAAAAAATGGCAGAAATTACATTTAATAAAACCAAAGCAAAAAGAGCAAAATGAATCAGAAATAATCTCAGCTCAGAATCTGAAAATTAAAATACTGCTCTGAATAGAACAGATATGATTCCCGATTGAACAATGAGCTGAAATCCAGGAAGCTTTCAAAAACAAATAAAGGGTAATCATAGTGAAGAATGAAGATAAGTGCACGTTCTCACTTACACCAGGGACAGGAGTTCCACAGCCGCTTGCTTATTACAGTGGATTGTTAACCGGATGGCCAGGAACAAAACGAAATGGATCATAAATTTGCTCCTTTTAATGCTACATGCTCTCAATGAAAATGTATTTTTAAATTAAAATATGCCTTGGCTGGTGCGACTCATTTGGTTGAGAGTCAGCCCATGCACCGGAAGGTCAGGGGTTCGATTCTGGTCAGGGCACATATCTAGGTTTTGGGTTTGATTCCCAGTCAGGGCACATAGGGGAGGCAACTGATTGATGTATCTCTCTCACATCCATGTTTCTCTCCCTCTCTCTCTCTCTCTCTTCATCCCCTTTCCTCCCTCTCTAAAAATAAATTTAAAAATTAATTAATTAAGATATAATACACAAGATGAAATCTCAACAATGTCTGAGTGATCATAGAATGGAGAAGGGTTTTGAGTTAGCCAACAATCGATTTTTTGGGGCAAGGCGAGTTCTTCTCTAAGTGACCCATATTTATAATTCAAGGGCTTATTAGGAATCTCTGCACATCCCTTTCTCAGAGAAAACTACTGACTCTGTAGTTGTTCCTACCTTTTCCAGGTAATGTATCTCTGCTTTTGCTGCTGCGGAGTGACTGATTCAACTTTGAAGTTACTTATCTAGGCACACAGGATATAAGTTCTGTCCTCAATGAGTTTTCATATCTGTAAGTAAGTTACCTATTGCTGTTTAACAAACTATTTCAAAACTTAGGGACTTAGAAGAAAACGACTTACTGGTTCATAATTCTGCAATTTGGGCTGGGCTTAGTCAGACACTTCTTCCGCTGATCCTGCCTGGGATCCCTCATAGTGGACTGAATAGGGGTGGATGGTCTAAGATGACCTTACTTAACTAGATCTGAGGTGCCTCACTTCTCTTTCATATGAACTTTCTATGTCTCTCTAAAGAGCAAGCTCAAAACTATATTAAGCCCCTGCTTGCATCATTTTTATTGATGGTCCACTGGCCAAAGTCACATGGCAAGTCAGAATCAATGTGAGAGAAATCACACAAAGTCGTGAAATTGCAGAAGTCATGGTTCAGTTAGGGCTATTACTGTAACAATATACTAAAACTCCCATTTGAGAGTCAGCATAGAATAAAGTACAAACTTCTTAACTTGGCATTCAAAGCTCTATATATTCTTATCCCAAATTACCATTTCTTTGGCTGTCTCGCAAAAAAGTGACAATAGCAAAAACCACCACATGATTCAACTTGAAGGCAAATTTGTATGCATTATCCAGCATTCTGTCTATTTCTATTGCTAAAATATACTCTTATGACCTCCATTTTTTCTACCTAGCTCCATCCATCTACCAAAAGCCCTAGCCATCCTTCCAAGGCTCAGGTCATAGGTTACACCTTCCATGAACATTTCCATGATTGTCCCAGCAAATGGGTACTTCTCCCTTCTCTGAACTTAGTATCAAGATGGCACAATGTAATGAAAATGAGCCAGGCTCTGGAAGTAGACAGATCTAGTTTTAAACCGCAGCTCTTACAACTATTAGTTATGTAATTACAGCCATACTACTCGGGGTCCTTAGCTGCAAAATAGATCACTTTGTAAGGCTGTTATGGGGAGATTAAGAGAGATGACATAGTAGTTCTGAGGGTCTAACTAGTATTTAGACCCATCTATTTCATGCACAGCTTTTGCTTTTCATTCTCTTATTTTGTGAACATCTTTCATCAAAGAATGTGAATTCTTCAAGACAAAAGTAAAGTATTAGCTCCATGTTATTGCCCAAGTCTGCCTCTGTCATTCCAGTGTCTAGAGCTTTCTCAATGGTGGTTGAAGATACAAAAAGAGGAAAGACGAGAGGGAAAGATAGTTGTCGTTTGCTTTACTTCTTAAAGCAAATGACGCTGAGTGTAAGACCTCTATTTATGAAAGGGGAAGTTGGTGATCGCTGCTTGGTAATTATCAAAACTGCTAAGCTGCTAAGATGTATGGAGTGTCATTATAGGAAAACATTTTTTGAACCACTGTGTTTTTATCTGGTAAGTAACAATGTCATGGACTTATAGACCTAGAATGAGTGATGGGAAGTTGTTTAACCTTGCTTCATTCCAACAGAATTGCACCTGATTCATGAACACAAAGTGAGCTCCTTAGCACTAGAAAGCAGTGAAGACTCTGCTCAGTGGAGCCACAGCAGGCCCATCGCCTAGACATAGTCCAAGTGCTGAGACACTGTGAGGAAGATGCTGGTGGTGGGCCTATGATCTCCAGCAGGCCACTGTCATTCTGACAAATTTCAGAGGGAAGGCGGGAGTGGGGAGTGTGGGGGTGAGACTAATTAAAGAACTTACACGCATATATGCATAACCTATGAACACAGACAATAGTGCGGTGAAGGCCTGGGGGAGGTGGGGGT
This sequence comes from Miniopterus natalensis, assembly GCF_054644295.1. Lineage (NCBI taxonomy): Eukaryota > Metazoa > Chordata > Mammalia > Chiroptera > Miniopteridae > Miniopterus > Miniopterus natalensis. The sequence goes on along the minus strand of NC_142086.1, from coordinate 35,948,210 downwards.
GGATGCAGGGTGGAGGGGATCATTGGGGGGGGGAAGGGGGACATCTGTAATACTTTCAACAATAAAGATAAATTTTTTAAAAAAACTACTTATGTGTTGCCCAATTATAGAGCTTTGTCTCCCAGCCTGGTTTAAAGCAGTGCCAGAGTTATTGGGGAGGTAATGGGAGGCCATGAAGCTAACAGGCAAGAGAACTTGGTACGATATGATTTGAGTTCCAGGAGGGGGGCTTGGGTAAGTGAGTTTAAAAGCTGCCAACAGGAGAAAGTTGTGAAAACAAATTTTCCATTTCTATGTGGACTTCCAAATATGCTGATAGTGCACAGAACTATGTAAAAATTTTCTAAAAACGCCTATGGATGAAGAAAGAAAAAATGCTGCATGGTCTTACTTATATGTGGGGGGGGGGGGGGAGTTGAAATCATAAAAACAGAGAGTAAAAAAGTGTTTGCCAGGGCTTGGGAGGACGGGGGAGAGTAGGAAAGGGGGGTAAAAGAGTACAAACTTTCAGTCATAAGACAAATAGGGTCTGAGGATCTAAGGTAAAACACTGTGACTATAGCTGATAACAATGTATTATATAATTAAAATCTGATAAGAGAGTAGAACTTAAATGTTCCCCCCCAAAAGGATAAATGTATGAGGTGATGGATGTGTTAACTGAGTGGTGGGAAATCTTTCACAATGTATAGCAAGTCATCATGTTGCACACTTTAAATATCTTACAATTTTGTCATTTATGTCTCAACAAAGCTGAAAAAATTAGTCTCTAACACATTGCAATGTTCCTCATTACAAAGGTCCTCAGAAAGAGATGAAGAAAATTAACTCTGAGAAAGCCTCTTTGAGCTTTAGAGATCAAATAAACTATTCAACCAGGATATTATGCTGATGATTCTGTCAATTATACCTCAATTGAAGCTGAAAAAAAAAATTGCCAAGACCAATGTCATGAAACTACCACTCAATATTTTCTTCTAGGTATTCCATAGTTTCAGACTTTACATTTAGGCCTTTAATTCATTTTGAGTTAATTATTTTAATTTAAAAAATTTTTCAATTACACTTTACAGTAAATATTTTATATTGGCTTTAGGTGTCACTTTTTATTAGCTTCCAGTTAGACATTTATATGACTTACAAGGTAATCCTCCCCAATCAGTCAAGTACCCACCTGACACCATAAATAGTTGTTACAATATTATAGACTATATTCCCTATGCTGTACTTTACAACCCTGTGACTTTTTTGTTACTGCCAATATGTACTTCTTAATCCTTTCAGCTTTTTACCCAGGTCCCCTACTCTCTTCCCATCTGGCAATGATCAGTTTTGTTCTCTGTATCCATGAGTTTGTTTCTGTTTTGTTTGTTTGTTTATTTTGTATTTTAGATTCCACATGTAAGTGAGATAATATGGTATTTGTCTTTCTCTGTCTGACATTTCATTTAGCATAATACCCTCTAGGTCCATCCATGTTATCACAAAGGATATGATTTCATATTTTTTATGGCCAAATAACAGTCTGCTTCTTCTTTATTTATTTGTCTATTCATGTACACTTAGGTTACTTCCATATCTTGGCTATAGTAAATAATGCTACAATGAACATAAGGACGTATATATCTTTTTGAAGTAGTGTTTTGGATTTCTTTAGATATATACCCAGAAGTGTGATTACTGGGTAATATGTTAGTTCTATTATTAATTTTTGAGAAACCTCCATATTGCTTTAGTGGGGCTCTGGTGCCTGGCAGGATTTTTATTGTTTTTCTACTCTCTAGTTTATTTATTTCTACTTTAATATGTGTTATTTCCTTCCTTCTGCTAATTTTGAGTTTGGTTCATCTTTTTCTAGTTCCTTGAGTTGTAAAGTTAGGTTGTTGATTTGAGATTTTTTTAATGGACTTATTTACCACTATAAACCTACCTCTTTGTACTGCTTTCATGGCATCCCATAAGTTTTGGTATAGTTTGTTTTCACTTTCATTTGTCTCAAGATGTTTTCTAATTTTCCTTGTGATTTTTTTTTTTTGACCCATTGATTTGTTAAGAGTGTATTGTTTAATTTCTATACAATTGTGAATTTGCTATTTTTCCTTCTGCTAATGAATTTTAGTTTCATTCTATTGTAGTCAGAAAAAAAAAAAATTGGCATGATTATTGTAAGTTTAAAAAGCCAGTGTCCATAAGTTACATAGAGAATGATTTAATTTATATAGCCTTCATGAAATGACAAAATTACACAAATGAAGAACAGATTAGCAATTGCCAGAAGTTTGGGATGGGTGGGAGGAAAGTGAATGTGTCTATAAAAGTATAGCAGGAAGGATCCTTGTAATGGACCTGTTTTTTTAATTTTTTTATTTTCACTGTATCAGTGTTGATACCCTGGTCATGATATTGTACTATAGCTTTCAAGATATTGCTGGGAGAAAGTGTAAAAGGTACAGAGGATCTTCTCTGGATTATTGCGTATAATTTTATGTAAATCTATCATTTAAAAATTAAAAGTTTAATTTCAAAAACCTCCAGGGAGGCAAGTATATCAGTTGAGAGTACAGAGTGTGTTGTCAGACAAGACAAGTTTCCAGTTGCAACTCCATCATTAACAGTTGTCTGACTTTGGCCAGTGCCTTAACTTCCCTGAACCTAAAGTCCTGGTCTATCAAATGGGGTTAAAAATAGCATCTCTCCCACAGCGTGTGGCAAGTTTGAATGGATTTAGGTACAAGAAGACAGTACGGTATGGAAAGTCCGCCACAGAATCCCATTCCTGGTCATTATTGCACAATGCAGTCCACAGTCAGTGAGTACCATTTTAGTGACACCGGAGAAATAGCAAGATAGAAAAACACAAAGACTTGGGGTTTTGTACATTGAACCTGGGCAAAGGTTTGGTATGACTAGCTCATATGCAAAAATTATAATGAAGCACAAATGCATTTATAATTAAACTAAGCCAATTTTGTGAACTAGAAACAAAATCACTGCCCAGGTTTATGCATCACGTTTTTTTGGTGGTGGTGGTTGCTTTTAAATGAAACAGAGAACCAATTAAACAGCCTGAATAAAAGCCTGAATGAGCATTAAACGGAGACACAAAAGCGATAAAGGTAATTCCTTGCTAGTTTTCCAACTGCCGGCACTAATAAGAAAAATCAATTGAAGTTTTCCTAAGCTGATCTCTTCTCATCCTTAGAAAGAAACTTTGAGATATCCCCATTTAGGTGAGCTGAATTCCCCACGTTTTGCACTGCCTTTGTTTAAAGAGATTTCTTTTCAAAATCAGGAGCAGCGGCAGGGCCGGCAGGGCACGGAGAGCCTTTCTTTCCAGAGCAGCGTGGAAGCAGCAACGAAGGTCAATCTGTCTAAGCGATTCCCTGCCGGTAGGCTCACCGTTAACTGGGTGGAATGATCAGCATTTGCATGTTGATCCTACTCTGACCACCGACTGCTGAAAAGTGAGGGAAAGAACTCCAGGCGTGAGTCAAATCTAAACGTCTTTCGAGCCAAGAATATCATGACATTCTTTGTACTTTAAACCATCATGGATTCAAGAATCCAGAGAGCACAAGAATTAAACTGTAAAAGAGAGAACAAAAGATCCCTGCATAACACAGAGACTATGCCTTTCTTCATTAGACTGCACTGCTTATGAAGGTGAATCTATTACCCTGGTGAAATAGAGCGAACACGAACATTAGAATCAGACAAACTGGAGTCAGGCCCCCAGCTCCACCAGTTATTTTCTGGGTGACAAGTCACTGAGCTGTTTGAGCCGCAGGTTTTCATCTGTAAAGCTGGGGTTAAAGCAGCTGTGTTGCTAGTAGCTCTGGAACCAAGTGAAAGTGTTGGCATAGATGGTATTGAGAAGGGAAGGGGGCAGGCGGGATCAGGCAGGAAGCCTGATAAACCGGGAGCCGAATCAGACACCGGGCCCCTTCGTTAGGAACTTACAGCGTTCCATGAAGCTTGATTTACTAGGGAGCCATAGCATTCATGGGCTCATTTGCACACCCCAGGGGACCACTGTGCCCTGCCCTCAGACTTAACCCTTGAGGCAGGCAGGACGCGGGGAGGTGCTTCTACTTTGAGGCATATGCAACAGAAGCCAAATGGCACATGAAGGGGCAGAATCCAGCCTGGGAAAATCTGGGGAAAGATTGGATTGGATAAAGGCAGGGGACCCCAGACCGTCTAGGAAAGAGATTGGTTAGGGGGAGCGCCTATCTCAAGCCCGGGAGAAATCAGGAAATGGGGTGGATGGTTGAAATGACAGCTTGCTCATTACCGAGCACCAAGAAAATATACAGAGGATTATCAAGAGTCTCAGGGCAGTTGAGCCTGCCCACCCTCTGTTTCCCTGAGGGTGTATCATTTCCCTTCACCCCGATAAAATCTTACGGCTACATTTAAACTTCTCCACACGTGTGCCTTCTGAAATTCCTTTCTCATGGAGCTGCACAAGAGCCCACTTTCACCAGCAACAAACGCATGTGGATTACTGCCTGCCTCAGCACCTAGCTCAAAGCAGGAGCTAAGGAGAGTGTCAGATCCTTTCTTTCCTTGCCCTTTGCCCTTCTGTCTCTCTTGTTATTGTGGCTTATTGTTGGGCCATGTTACTCCAAGCTTTTGATTATGAAATTGTTCCTTAAGGACAGAAGCCTGACTTTTCACAGCAGTGCTGAAGGAAGAGGTGATGTCTGTCAAGTCTCGATACTCCATTTCCAGGTTATTATTGACAAGTAAATGCTTCTGAATCAATTGCAACCCACACATACCAAAACTCACATGACATTCATTCTTTGTATTATTAAGAGAGAGATGGGTAAAGGAAATGGAGGTTGGAAAAGAGCTCAAACCCACTGACAGGAGGCCCTTCATAGACCAATGGGTTCATTCCCATGACCTTGCAAAGTGAGTGGTCTCCTGTAGAACTTTAAGTGAAGGTTCCTGACTGATGCAGAGAAGCCCAAAGGTTTGCTTCTAACCCAGTCTCCGCCACTACAAATTCAGAAAATTGCTAGTGGTAAAGTGGTTGTCTCCTTGAAAGAAAGTAGTAGCTATGGGTCAAGAACGGAGGAATCTAGGTTTAAGCCAAGGTCTCTGGCTCCTTTGGTTACTTATTCATTATGCCTTTAGTTTATTTACGCATTGACTTTTCCTTTATTGAATGGGAGCCATATACTATTGTAGAGCATATGTGTGAATACATGTTAATAACAATATGCATAAAATAGTTGAATCAGAAAACTCAGATCCTTTTATAAGCTTTCTGTTGTTCATCCTGGTATGTATGGTATATTGTTATAATGATGGCCTCCAATGAATGGTGTCTCTCTGTGTCCATTTTCTTTGCAATGTGACTTGCCACTCCTATCAAGAAGCAGAATCAATGTCCCCACCATCTGAATGTGGGCTGGCCTTGTGACTTCCCGGATCAATAGAATGTGAAGTGATAGTGTGTGACTGACTTCCAAGGCTAAGCCTGAAGATGCCTTACAGCTTCTGCTTTGACCCTCTTACAGCACTTGGATCATAATGTAAAGAAGCTTGAACTATTGTAATAAAAGATGAGAGACCCTGTGGAAAGATAGAACCAGCCAAAATTCAACATTAACAACAGGAAATGGGAATGAGCTCATCTAGGTCCAATAAGTCCCAGACTGATCAATCAGCTATCTGAAAAGGTGAATGAGCCCAGCCAATACTAGATGACTAGGAGGATTTCCTAGCTGAGTCCAGTTCTATGATATCGTGATTTATAATGAAACTGACAGTTAACGGTAAACATTTTTAGGTGTTACATCATGGAATCTAGAGATGTAGGTATAGGCTTTAACTAAAAGTTTGAATTGTTTGGTTGTCATGTAGCTTACAGTAAAAGGTTAAGAAAATGTTAGTTATGTCCTGGGGACCTTCCTGTAAAGCAAGTTCCAGGAAAAATGTTTAAAAGTATACTTTGGTTGAGATAATAGAAAAATGTAGCTACTTAAGCATAACACAATGATGCCTTAAACAACAATGGTCACGAGATATTTAGTTTCTGCCTTTTGCTTTAAAGATAACATCACTAACACAATCAGGAGAAATTTTGCAGAATCTTGGTTCCTCATCTTGGTTAGATCACCCAACCACAGTTAAGGCTCCAGACAAGGTGACGTGAGACTAAGGAAAACCAATGAAGCTTGCACAATGACTCACTAATCAGCTTTACTGGTAACCCCTAACACCTAACCCTCAATCTTTGCCTTTAAAAACCTTTGATTGAAAGCCATCAGAGAGTTCTGGTTTTAAGCTATAGCTTCCTGTTCTGGCTTGACACCCTACCAATAAACAGCTTTAACTCTCCACTGCAAAACTCAGTGTTTGCTTCTGCTGCCCATTGGGTCCAGTAACAATAATATATTTGGTCTTGTTCCCATTTCTGGCACAGAGCTCCTAGAACCTTTGGAATTTTCTGAGTGATGCAAGTGTCCTTTGTTATGTTAATGAGGCAACGTTTGGAACCTGGTAAACTAAGGATGGGTGCTGGTTGCCAGAGAAACTAACCATGTAGTTGCAGGATGGTAACTCTCAATCCCACTTCCCAGACCTCTGAGAGGAAAGAGGGGCGGGAGATTGAATTCAGTCACCAATGGCCAATAATTTAATTAGTTGTGTCTGTGTAATGCAGCCTCTATAAAAACCTAAAATGACAGGGTTTGGAGACCTTCCCAGTTGGTTAACATGTGGAAATTTGGGGACAGTGTCACCTGAAGAAAGCATGGAAGCTCCATACCTTGCATTATGCATCTTTTTCATCTGGCTGCTCCTGAGCTATATCCTTCTATAATAAACAGGTTATCTAAAAAGAAAAATGTTTCTCCAAGTTCTGTGAATCACTCTACAAATTAATCAAACCCAAGGCGGGAGTGGTTGGAACCAAAAATCTAATAGACAATCTGTCAGAAGTGCAGGCGACAACCTGGGCTTATTATTGGCATCTGTAGAGGGAAGGGGGTGTTCTTGTAGAACTGAGCCCTTTACCTGTGGGGCCTGATGCTATCTTCAGGTAGATAGTGTCAGACTTGAGTTGTATTATAGGACACCCAGCTGATGTCAGAGAATTGCTTGATGTAGTTGGGTACAGAATTGTAAGCCCAAATTGCCAATGCACAGAATTGTGACCAAATACAGTTATAGTTTTAAACCACTAGCAACAGATAACTGACACACTGGGTAAAATGACCTTGGTAAGCTTTTGATATAAAATAAAAGTGAAGCACAGAAAATCTGTCATCCCCAATTCCCATTGTTGGTATATCGAGTTGCCTTTTCTCTCTTCTTTATTCCTCATATTTCCGTAACTTTGAGGTTACTAACCACCCTCTTTTTGAACTGCCTTCCTTGGTTTTCTTCACAGCTCTTTCCTGCTCCTCTCCTATGTCAGAGGCTCCTCCTTCATCAATCATTTTTCCTGGTTCCTATTCCTCTCTATTTTCAACACCCCACTTCCTGACCCTGCTTTTCTCTCTCTGTCTCATTCCTTTGGCGAAATCTCTCACTCTTACAGCTTTATCTTGAAAATTATTATATACTGAAGACACATTGATCTATATATATATATATATCTATATATAGATATATACAGATATATAGATAGATATATAACTGGTTTTAAATTATTAGCCTTGAACTGCTTTTTATATGGAAAATAAAATACACACATTGACCGTCATTCTCAGAATTGTGTTTGACAAAACTTAAAACATCTGGAAATTTCTTAAGGGGCCCTGATATCAAAAGATTTCCCACATGATTGAAAGTTTGCATATTAAATTCAGGTCAAAATATTTCCCTTCCTCAATGACAAAGAAAAAAAAAAAAAAAAAAGCCAATGAGAGCCAATTCTTATGTAAAGCCAGAGACACCAGATAAATGAAAGTTTCCATATTAAATACTCACATGTAACTGCTGCTTAAATACTTTTTTTGTGATCCTCACTTAAGCTTTCAAAGATGCTTCTGCCACTTACAAATAGGAATCCACGTGTAGCTTGGGCTTCAAAGAATGAAACGAAACAATAATTTCACTTTTATAAGTCCTCAGAGTGAAAACAACGGAGACAGAGCCTTTTTCTGGCTGTTGTGCCTTCTAACCCCTGCAGGCCAATTAAGTGCTTTCAAAGCCCCAGCAAGGGCTTGAAGGTTAATTAAAATGTGGTGATTTAGGAAAAACTGAAGTTAGGACATAGTGCACATACTCCACCAGCTGCCTAGGAAGCAACATTTAACCAGCAGTGAGGCCCAGCACCTAATTTTTCCCCATTTCTGCAAAGACACCATGGAAGCAGAGGGCCAAGGTCTCCAAAAGTGATATTTGCAAAGACAGTGACTGGAATATCTCTCTGTTCCCTACTCCCATCCTGTTTCCTCCTTAGAAAAGGATCCTGCCTTTTCCTGCCTTTATTCTCATACTGTCCTAGGAGTTCTTCCCACAAATAGCAGACCTTTACCCACTGATCCTCACAGAGAAATTTTTCTCATGCTCCCTGCTCCCCCTCCACACACGACTTCATGACGTGCCCATCTATTTTCTGCTTTCCACAGTGGCAGCCACTTGGTTAATCAGCTAATGTAATGTTAATACGCTAGCTTCTCTGGAAGCACCTGCCTTTTAACTGAAGGCCCATAGGACATGAAAGCCCACCAATGGAAAGTGGTAGCCAACCTGAATGATGGCCCCAGTGCTCCCTGCTCCCAGAATTCACACCCTTGTATATTCCTTTCCCACATTTTACCAGGGCTGGTCTGGGCGATCAATAGTATACAGGATGGGCAAAAGTACGTTTATGGTTGTAAGTATGTGAAACAATTTATTCTTGTATTACAATTCATTAATTATTGTATTATTTTCCATACTCACAACAGTAAACCTACTTTTGCCCCGCCCTATGTAACAGAAGTGCTGGTATTAGGTTATTTTCAAGATTAAGTTATTCTTTTAAAAACTTCCGTCTTAGGGTTTTTTTTCCCCCTCTCCAGCTCTCTCTGACTACTTGCTCTGGGGAAAAATCATACAACAGTAGCCAAATAAAGAGGCCTTCATAGAAAGGAACTGAAAAGCCATGTGAGCGAGCTTGGAAGTGGTTTCTTTGGCCCCAGTTAAGCCTTTGGAGGCTGCTGACTTGACTGATTGCTGGTTGTGACTTCAGGAGAGACCCTGATCCAGAACTACCCAGATTCCTAACCCACAGAAACCGTGAGATAAAAATTTTGCTGTTTTAAGCTACCAGGTTTGGGAGTAATACTTTATGTAGCCATAAGATAGCAAATAGGAAAGTCTGGGTCTTTCCCACATGATGGAGCCATTTAGCAGCACATAAAGCTGACTTGCTGCAGTGGAGTGAGCTTAGCACCCATTTCTGGGAGTTTCTGAGAGGAGAGCTGACACTTCAGGAAAAGTGTCACATGGTTCGTGGGACCAATAGGAAAGTGGTGCTGGGCAGTCAGATGGGAGTGGAGGGGAAGAGGTGACTGACTGTCCAGGGGTCCTGGGTTTTACCTTGTCAGGTTAGGCTTTGGAGCCTTCTCTGTCCCACCCTTTCTCTCTCACTCACCCTCAGCCCCCTGAGGCTGTGGCTGGCTCAGGTTGCTGTCTGTCAGATTGCCTGCTTCACGTTATCTCTGTCACGGTGAGTCTCACCTTTCTTTCCCATAAGGTTTTCTGTGAGGTGATGATATACATCTTTGTTTCTTACCCATCACATGAGTTTTTGTGTGGTCATTCCCAGATAGCTAGTCAGGAGGAAGGACCCTTTGTACATGAGAAAGAAGATGCCAGACCTATTTGATGGACTACTAGCAGAATCACATGATTTTTACTAAAATGTGCACTTCTCAGTCCGATTTATGCATTCACTCATTTAACATATAGTTGTCAAAAGTTTTCAGATGTTGGCACACATGCAAGGATACAAAAGTAAACATCAACTATCTCTGCCTAAATGGAACTTCAAAGTATTATGGCGGCACCACTAATAAGAGTCAAAGGAAGAGGGGAAATATTTTTAGGTGAAAGATAAATTATTTTTTGGATGAATAAATAATTTATTTGTTGAATTAATTTGATAGTGAACTATAGAAACTAAAATCTCAGTAGTGGAAATGACTAAAACTGCTAAGAAAATAGGGCTTAGAGTAGAGATCTGAGAAGTACTCCAGCATTGAGGTAATAATAAAATCCGTAGTGATATGACTGGAGGATCCACTAAAAGGTCACCTGAAACCTTACAAGAATGGTGCAGTCACAAAAGCTGAAGCAGGAGAGGGTCTCCGGTGCCGCAGGCTGGATTAATGACTTCGATGCTCCACCACTGCCTACATCCACACCTTAGCCATTGGTCTCATCATAGATGAATGTACTTCTCTGTCCCCGAGAGTTTGGGTTTAGATGTCCCTCGCCTTGGCCAACAACACGTGGGAAGAAGGGACCGTGTGCCAGCTCTAAGCCTTGCCTTTAGGAAGCTCTACATGTTTCTGCTCAGCTTGTTGTGTCTCTGGAATTACCATGATAAGAACATCCCCAGCTTTCTCACTGATCAAAGGAAGAATGTGGAAGGAATGTGCAGAAACCTCCCTGGCTGACCTTAGTGTAGAGCAGCCATTCCAGCAGCCACAGCCTGAGGAAAGTGCCACCAGCGAACTCCATCCTCTATCAGCAAACCCTAAAAACCGGCAAAATGTGTTAACAATATCTGATTATTGTTTTGCATCACTGAGTTTGGGGTTGGTTTGTTATGACAGTTACAGGTAAGCATCAGGTTAGCTGACTTTGGCAAATGTGAGATGATACAGAGGAAAGAATTTGGAAGCCCGTGGTCACTGGGTTTTTAGGAATGAATGATGATGCTTTAAGAAAACTTCAAATACAAAAGTTAGATTTCAAGGTATAAAGACCAGCAGAAGGGGCCAGGAATGCAGTTGTAAGTAGAGATCACTTATTTGAGACACCTTGGGGTTAAAATAAACAAAATAATTGTTAGCAGGAAAATCAAACCTCCTATCCCCAGTAGAGGTGTCCTGTGCGTATTTGGAAGAGTAGAAAGAAGTCTGTGGGAGGGCATAGGGAGGTTGACGGTTCTGGAGCACAAGAGCCTGAGGGTAGGGGAAGGTTCACAGCAAATATCTAATCAAGAGATATGGGGAGAGGAAGGACTTGACATTCTACATAAAATTCAATTCCGTGACTCTGAGTACTTCAGGGTATCTCAAGGTGACCTATCGTGATGTTAAATGGGGAAGTGAAAGCGCATGGCTCACTAGGGGAGGAGAGACACATGCTAGGTTGGTGTGAAGAACAGTATAAGGCACCGGCGCTGTGGGCTGCTCCCGGACCACTCTGGGCTAACGGAGCGGTGCCGTCTTCTTGTTTTGTTACCCAGGAGTTCATGAGATTTCCTTCTGTTGGCCTGACTTCACAGTCTTCAGCCAAATATATGAATGTATCTGTCTGGAGGCCTTTTAAAGGGACATAATAGCACTATGGAAAATGCCTGTGAGCAATTTATAGCTGAGGCTGGTTCTATTTTTGAATACTTGTTTGCAGTGATGTGCCCCAAACTAGCTGAGACCAGTGTGTCGGAGCAGAACCGTCTGAGCAAAATGGGACAGCAGCCATCACGCCAGGATCTATTCCTGGCAGGGCAGCCGCTGACTCACCAGGAGAGATAGTGAGCACCCAGCGGCTGTGCCATCACGGCAAGTCACTCTGCCTCATTCTGCTCTCCTGGGAAGTCAGGCCAGTGTTTACTTTGCCTGCTCTGAGCCCAGGGGAGTATTGTGAAGGCTGCCCTATGGCGCAGCACTCCTTCCTGCCCTCCCGCCTTGGGCTGCGTCTGGATTGCCAGTTGAAAGTCAAGACCTAGACGCTTGGCGTCCCTGGCACACTGGCTGCAGCCACGCCTGTGAGCAACTGAAGCCAAGGTTGTTCCCAGAGCACCAGCCAGGTGGGAGCAACACACATTTTAGGGGATGGGATGGTACAAGAAGGTGGAGGGAAGCATCACTCGGGTTTCTCAGTGAAGAAAAAACAAGTATTGTGTAATCTGAGGAGGTGAGAATCCAGTAGTCTGGCTTGCTGGACAGTCATTTCCAGAGGTGCACTTGGAAGTACTGCTTGGGGCAGAGACAAGGCATGTGGAGTGAATCTAGTTCTGGGTAATATGATACCCCTAGGGACCCCAGGTTTAGACTTTAAAACATGCCATTGCAGTATGTCAGGTGACTTATGATTGGCAGGAACAGATAACATCCACCCAAAATTAGTTCCCTAACCAATGAATAAGCACCCTGTGCTGGTTTTTGTTTGTTGAAGATCAGTACCTTCCTACCTTTCTAAGCTCTCCTCTGTACTGCAGGGATGAGAAGCCTAAAGCCACAGTTTCCCGAGCCCCTTGGCAGCAGGCCCAGTTAGATTTGGTCTGTGAGAAGCATTTGTTTGAGATTTTGTAAACAGAAGATCCTTTTTCCCCCTAAATGGCAGCTGCACATCAGGATGTGGGTATCAGCAAATGACAGACATAGCAGGATGTTACCTGAGGTTTACACACATCCTCCTGAGTCACCCACTTCTCTGCAGAAGTCAGCTGAGGTCATGGTGCTGGCTTCCTGTATGCCTGTTCTTCCTGGTCCCTGGCATGCCTTGACTCCCCCAACCTCCAATCTATGGCTCCAATTATCAAACTCCAATTCCCTGACTGATATGCAATCTATGCTTCTGAGTAAAGAATGTTTACAAATATGAGATCTCCTGGTCCTTGACCTAAACTAAGCCCCAGCAAGCCACATCCTCATCTGGGTTGTAAAAGCATACATAGCTTGTACTCAAGAATCCTTGAGCAGTATGCCTTCATCCACAAAGAAAATGTTTCTTCAGTGCCTCTTGGTGTCAGCACAGTTTTAGCAGTGCAAGGAGCTTACATTCTAGTGAGAGGAGACAGATCATAAACAAGTAAAACTGTAATGTATCAGAGGGTGATGAATGCTATGGTAAAAAGAAAGAGATAGATAGAGATAGAGATAGAGACAGATGATAGAGATAGAGATAGAGATAGAGATAGAGATAGAGATAGAGATAGAGATTGATAGAGATAGAGATGATAAATATAGAGATAAAGACAGAGAGGTAGATGGAGAGAGGGAGACGGCTAATATATATATATATATGTTATATATATATAATGTTAGGATAAAGAGGACAATGTGCTTGTGGGGAGGGAGTTTTTTAGTATATGGTAGTCAAGAAAGGCCTCATGGATAGGTGATATTTGAGCAAGGATCTGAAAGAAGTGAGATAGTGAGTCATGGAGCTTCGTGGAAGAAGACGTTTTTCCTGTTGTAGTCTTGAAGCCATGAATATGTTTAGCACCAATGAGGGAACAATATGCCTGAAGCAGAATGAGTTATGGGGACAATAGAGATTCAATCAAGAAAGTGACTATGGTCCATATTACACCGTGTCCTATAGATCATGGGAAGATTTCTGGCTTTTACACTGAGTGAGGTGAGAAACTGCTGGCTAGTTTTGAGCATGTATTACTTAAGAGAAAACAAAGAAACTTTATTTTTAAACCAATAAAACCTTCCCAGGCCTCCCACTAAAGAAGATATGCAGATGATAAATAACATATGAAGAGATGCTCCATATCATATGCCGTTGGGACAATTCAAATTGAAATCACAATGAGATACCGCTTTACCCATTAGAATGGCCAAAATCAAGAACACTAACACCACCGAATGCTGGAGGGGCTATGGAGCCGCAGGGACTCTCATTCATCGATGGTGGAAATGCAAAATGGTGCAGTCACTGTGGAAGATAGTTTGGTGGTTTCTTACAAAACTAAACATACTCTTGTAATACAATCCAGCAATCATCCTCTTTAGTATTTACCCAAAGGGGTTGAAAACTTATGTGTACACAAAAATATGCATACAGATGTTTATAGCAGTTTTATTCATATTTGCCAAAACTTGGAAGTGACCAAGTTGTCTACAGTAGGTGAAAGCATAAATTATGATATATCCAAACAGTGGAATATTATTCAGCACTGGAAAGAAATGAACTATCTATCAAGACACAAAACAAAACAAAACATGGAGAAACCTCAAATGCCTATTACTAAGTGAAAGAAGCCAGTCTTACAAGGCTACATACTGCATGATTCCAACTATAGGATTTTCTTTTTACTATAGAGACAGTAAAAAGTTCAGTGGGTTGCCATAGGTTGTGGGGAAGAGGGATAAACAGGTAGAGCAGAGAAGATTTTTAGGGCAGTGAAATACTCTGTATGATATTATCATGGTGAATATTGTCATTACACATTTGTCCAAACACACAGAATGTACAACACCAAGAGTGAATGCCTATGTAAACTATGGACTCTGGGTGACAATGATGTGTTAATGCAGGTTCATCAGTTGTAACAAATGGACCACTCTGGTGGGAGTGACGTTGATAATTGGGAAGGCTATGCATGTGTGGAAGCAGGAGATAAAGGGAAATCTTGAAACCTTCTGCTCAATATTGCTGCCTGTGAACTTAAAACCACTCTATAAAATAAGTCTATTAAGAAAAATAAAGCATGAGAAAACACAAGCACAGAATTCTATCCTCAAAAGCCACGCTGCACTACCTTTCCCACTGACCAACGACTCCTCAAATATAATCTGGCTCCTTGGCTCTTATTTGACACCAGTTTTTGCCATCCTATCATTTTGGCTTATAAAGTGATTATGAATTCTATAATCAAGCTCTTAGAATTTTTAGCAAATTAAAAAATAAGGGCTTAGTTCCCTGAATGACTAAAAAATCATGTTGGATTTTAGGAGAAGGAAAAATATAATCACAGCTTAATGCTAAGGGAGAAAATGCCTGTAATCTGGCTGAGAGGATTTCCGTGGGAGGAATGCCCACTGGATAGTAGAGAACGTCTCATTGGAAGGGGCCCCAGAGCAATGAAAACTGTGAAAGCTCCCAGAGCTGCACTCCAGACTCCGCTGTGCTGAAAAAGACACCAAAATGAAGAGGCGTCTCCTTCAAGGGGCTCACTTCAGTTCTTATGAGCTGCACACAGATACTGTGCTAAGTATGACTTGCCCATGCCCAGGGCCTCCAGGCCAAAGCAGGCCCCCGAAACAAGCAGCTGAAAGCCAAGGAGGCTGCAGAGAAATGAAAAGAAGACCCGAGGAGGGGGAGGAGAGGAAAGAAAAAGTGGAGAATTTAGACTGTCCCGGGTAACACTCCAGGGTTGCTGTGAGAGAGAGAAAAAAATCTTCAACAAGACACTGGGAAACAGAGGAGATAAAAACGTCTGAGTTGCATTAACTGACCTTAGTCGGAACAAACACGAAGAGGAATTCTAGTCTGTCTTTGGAAACAGAGCTCGTTTTTCTAGTTTGGTTCAATCAAAGCCTTTCCCCAATAAGCTTCCCACCCAAAGCTTCATCTGGGACAATAACAATAGTCATAAAAAAGAATCTCCTAGCTCTATGTAGACATAAAAATAATTTAGCGCTGGCGAGTTAGAGTGTCGGCCCGTGCAGACTGAAGGGTCCCAGGCTGGATTCCGGCCAAGGTTGCAGGCTCGATCCCCACCCCAGGTGGGGGGTGTGCAGAGGCAACCAATCGCTCTGTGTCTCTCACATCGATGTTCCTCTCTCTCTCCCTTCCACTCTATGAAAATCGATGGAAAAAATGTCCTTGGCTGAGGGTTAAAAATAATAATAATTTAAAGCATCTGTTGTACAACCAGTATTCAAAGAGATATTAACACACAAATAACCCAATTTTTAAAAAGTCATTTCTGGCTCTAATAGCTCACCTTGTCAAGATTCCTGGGCCCTCTTCCCATATACACAATGCACACCACACTCCTTCACTCCTCCCGTCGGCTTTGGGTGTCACCTATCTGCTCCTCCACAGCTTGTATACACAGCTAGTCCCCCTCATCTACTTCAATACTTGACACGGGTTGAACGGGGGTGTTCAACATCGGGGGTGGCCTTCTGACTCTATATTGTGCTCATGGAATGAACTGAAAAACATTGAAAGGCCCATGCCCAGAAGTATGGTTTCTGCTCGTCTTTTACAGATTCTTGCTATTCAAAGTAGGTATACGGACCCCCAGCATCAGCATCACCTGGAAGCTTTTACAAATAAAGAAGCTTGGGTCCCACCCTCAGACCTACTGAATCAGAGTATGTATTTTAATACAACCTGCAAAAGTTCTGTATGCAACTGAAATTTGAGAAGGAGCATTGCATAGGGCCCCACACTTTAGGCCATTCAGAGTCAATCATTGCACAAAGGTGCTGCTCTCTTCAGTGTTCTGATTGGAAAGCACACTGGGACCTTCTTTGATGTCTTCACTCTGCTATGAACTTACTGTGGACTGTAGGCGAGTCTGAGAGATGCAAAGGCAAGCTGCAATGTGAGTTTACACTTCCTAGTCACCATCTTAAAAAGTAAAAACTAAAACAAAAAAACAGGTGACAATAATATTAACAATATATTTTATTTAACCCAATCTATACAAAATACAATTATCTCAACATGTAGTTCATATAAGAACTTATTAAATAGATAGTCTGCATTTCTTTTGTACTACATCCTTGACATTCAGTGTGTATTTTACACCAGAGCACATCTCAGTTTGGACTAGCTATATTTCAAGTATGCAGCAGCCACCTGTGGCCAGCGGCTTCAGTATTGCCCTGTGTGTCTCACAAGATTGCTGTGTATGAAGAGCTAACTTATGTGAACACACCTTATAAGCTCTAAATGCTGTCATGTGAATGGAACTTGTAAATAAAAAGATCACTAATTATGTATTATGTATCATGTGTCATGGGTCCTATTTCCCTGTCATACTTTCCCTCTATGACCATGAGCTGTGAGCTGGACATACAGCCATGTGCAGTTAGTTGTATCAGGTGCCACAGTTGCGGTCTCAGGGAAAGAGCACAGACTGTGCAGTCGGGATACACAGGGTCAGGTTTTTGACAACATCCTCGCTCTGTGACTTTGGGCAAGTCCCGTTCACTTTTCAGCATCAGTTTCCTTTACTGTATAAATAATATCTCTTCTATTTATCTCACAAATTTGTTGTGAAGATAAATAAACCTAACATGTGCAAGTAAACTGTTACATATTATAAAATGCTGGATATTGTTTTTCTGGCATTTACTAAACCTAGTACACCCTCACATAATTGTTGATTGTGTCCTGGGAACATAACTATAGATCTTTCAGATTTTTTAATAACTATCCTATTCATTGCCTCCTCTAGCACAGAGCTCCTTGTGAGGCTTGGTGTGCTGGGCTCCGCTGTCAGATGTGATGCCTCTGTGTCCCCTCTGCTGCATAATGTGCCCCTGTGTGGATTGTTTCTGCAATGGGTAGAGGGCAGCCAAGGCGAATTCGGATCAGAGCGATGTTAAGATGTTAAGAACATGGGTTTGAAGTCAGAAAGAGCCAGGCGAGACTATCAAACCTGCTACTTTCTCTCTGTTTTCCTTTCTGAACGGTAGTTTCCCCATCTGTGAAATAAGCTACTGCCTAGAATTGTTGTGAGGCTTCCAAGAGAAAATACAGTAAAACACTTAGCACTGTAAGTGACCTGTAGTCCACCCCATTAAATGCTAACTGTTTTTATCATTGTCTCAGTACCAGCTGCCTGACACGCCACTGGGAGAGAAAGGAGCTATGGTGAAGTTCCAAAGTGGCCTGACCATTCATCTTGTTTGGGGGGTTTTGTGGGGAGGCCGTTGGCAGGTTTGTTTAGCAGGGATCGGGCCCTCGGTTCACACTCAGTTTTATAACTTCAAGCCATTTAGTCACATCCCGCTGGATAGGCTCATTACTTCTGAAGAGCGAGACAACTAGCTCACAGGATTGATGGTGCTTTCCAGCCTGTCCGGCTCCCATGGGGCCTTTCTCACAGCGATGGCTTCTCGGGGAGAACCTTTCTGCTTGATCAACTTGGGCAGGTTGAGTCCTGTCTTCTGAGCTCTCACATCCGACATGCACTCGCTGAGTTAATGAGAGCATTGGTCATCCTTCTGGTTGGGTATCTGTAAGGCGTCCTTTCAACCCAAAGGCTCTCAAATTACTTTTTATAGTTCACCTCTTGTGAGAAGCCTTGTCTAGGAATGATATAATTGCTGGGTGCCAGTGGGAGCACTGCAGGGAAGGGCACGGGGTCAGAGAGGTGACGTCTAGCAGGCATTTATAGTTGTAACTAACTGTGCCTTGGTGATGGAAGGCTGGCTGACCAACTGTCTCAGTTAGCCTGAGATGCAAAGGGTTGCTTTGAATGCAGAACATCGGTCAGATTACTGAGAAGCCTAGACAAGGGGTCTCATCCTCAGGGACAACAGGACAGAGCAGTGCTTCTCAAACTTTAATGTGCCTACTAGTCACCTGAGGATCTTGATAGAATGCAGATTCTGATTCAGAAGGTCTGAGGTAGGACCTAAGTTACTTCATATCTAACAAGTTCCTGGTAATACATACCGATGCTGTCACTTTATGGGCCACAATTTGAATAGTGCTGGTGGACCTACACAAGGCCTTGGAAAGCCCTGGGTCACCATCCTGGCCGTACCTCTTCCCAGACGTTATTCTTTGGATTTCACTTTCCTCATCTGCTGTACCCTTACCGTCCCTAAGGATGAAACTCATTGTTGAGACCATTCAGAATTCTGTGTTCCTGACCTCCTAAGCGTCCATCTCCCTAGGCAGTCCCTACCCCTTACTGTCTCTTACTCCTCCCTAGTTGTACCGGTGCTCACATTTTCTAGTAGGCTAGCACATGATCATGCTCAACAAATACAGGTTTCCTCTCCCCACTGCTCACACCTCCATCAGTACTGGTCCAAAGATATCACTGTTCAAATGCCCCTTCTCCTCAGCCTTACCCACCTCACCCATTTCCAATATCAATTTGGATGATTTGGGCCTGAATGTGCCTCAGGACATTTAACTACAAACATTCCCCTCTATCATATACAGCACTCTAGTTGTTGGTTTTCTCACTATTGGAGGCAGAAATCTAAGATGGTCCCCAAGATTCCTGCCCCCTGGTGATAATACCTTCTGCTAATCACACACTAATCTAGGTGCTACTATGAAGGGATTTTACAGACATAAATAATTTCTGTAATCAGCTGACTCTAAGACAGGGAGGTTATCCTTGATGGGCCTGACCTAATCAGATGAGTCCTGAAAGAGGCTGGGCCCTCCTTGGTATATGAGATCAGAACTCACAGGAAGCTCTGATGTGAGGAGGATTATCCATGCTGGCTTTGAAGACAGAGGGTCGCATGAGGCAGGAGACTAGAGGAGACTCTAGAAACTGAGAGCAGACCTTGGCTGATAGTCATCAAGGAAGCAAAGACCTCGGTTCTCCAAAACACCAGGAACAAATTTGGCCAAACATCTGAATGAGCTTGGAAGCAAATTCTTCCCCAGAGCCTCAGATAAGAACCTAGATCAGTCAACACCTTGATTTTGTCTTCTGAGACCCTGAGCAGAGGATCCAATTAATCTATGCCTGGATTTATAACCAACAGAAATTACAGATGATAAATGGCCATTGTTTTAAGCCACCAAATATATGGTAATTTGTTATGCAGCAGTGGAAAACTAATACACTAATATACTTACTCAGATTACCGAAGTAAGAGAAAAAAATGACTATGAATCCATTTGCTGGACTTCCTCTTGTATAATTTTCCCCAGGAATCCAAGCACACTGGGTCAAAGTATTAGTAAAATGATATGCACTCAGCATCTAGAAGGTATGTTATTAAGTTGAGAACCATGATTGAGGAAACCCCCTGATTCCTCTCTGATTATTCCCCTCACCTCCCCTATTCTGGCCATACTGGCCTCCTTGATTTGCCTCACATGCATCAGTTGTGTATCTGCCTCAGGGCCTCTGTACATGTTGGTCCTTCTGCTTACATCACTCTTCCACCAGATAGCTACATGACTCCCTTCCTCACTTGCCTCCTTATCACTCACATTTATGGTGTATATGATTTGTCACTTATATGCTCAGGCCTTCCCTGACCATGCTGTTTAACATAGCTATCTTTCAACCCCTCCCCACCAACACCCACTAACATTTATACACACTCCCTATCCCTCTGCTTTTCGTCTCTCCCAAGCAGTTATTTAATTTACTTCTTTGCTTTTTCTTTGCCTCCCTCCACTGGAGCATGAATTCTGGGAGGGCAGAGACTTTTGTCTATTTGCTCTTTGCTTTAGCACCAGTGCCTAGTAGAGTGCCTGACACATGGTAGGCCCTCAATAAATACTAGTAAATAAAGGACTATTGTAAATTGTATGACATATTAAAAGCTTCAATATCAGAAAATAACCATAATTAGCCAGATTGATGCACATATCAAGTGCAAAAAGAAAATGCATCTTGATTCAAAGCCTTTTGTAAATTCCTTCTATACTACTTATAACTTGGAGCTTATGGACTTAAAAATGCTTAGGTATCTGTGAACTGTCACATGTGTTTGCAGACACATGTTCATACACATACACACACCACAGCTTAATAAGGAATACATATAACATACACAGTAAGTGTGTTTTTTGTGGGGACAAATGAATTCTCTGTGAACCCTGAACAGCATGGCACTCTCTGCCTTAGCACGAAGTAGTAGAAACTTCTCTTGCAAGGAAAGGTGGCCCCTGTGACGGTATGCCTCTTCAAATAGGAACCTGACCAACTCTGTTTAACAGGGATAAATTCACCGAGTCTCTGTGTCACGCAGAAAGGCAGAGGAGAAAGCATATTTGTGTCTAAAAGGTGCCCTGACTGTTTCATGATGGCCTTCATTTAGTGTTAATGGTTTAATTTCCAGATTGCACGGACTCCCTCCTTAAGTAGCTCTTCATGTAATTGACACCTGGTTAATCACTATGCCAGCCAAGGAAGTGTCCACTGGGCAGGAGCCACACGCTGTTTTACCTGCGCTTAAAGAGGAGAATGTCACGCATCTCGGAAGAAACAATGCCGCCCCAAAATAGTGCTGTGTCTCAAAGGAGGTCTTTGTGCAAAATAAAGCACGAAGCACAAGGTGGGGAAGAGAGAAAAAATTTGCCACTATCTAAGAATTAAGATGAAGATTAAGTCGACTATTTTTCTTTATATTATTAAGTAGTTTCCAAAATTATAATAGGTATGTATTTTTTATAAATATCGACAATATGGTGTTATGTAAAAATAATGCACATTATATGGAGCGCATTCCCAATTTTAGTTGGGACTTGTCTTGGTCCATTTGAGCTGCTATAACAAAACGCCATAGACTGGGTGGATTACAAACAACAGAAGTTTATTTCTCACAGTTCAGAAGGCTGAAAACTCCAAGATCAAGTCATGGGCAGATTCAGTGTCTGGTGAGAACCCACTTGCTGGTTCACAGACTGTCTTTTCTCTGTCCTCACGTGGCAGGAGGAGTAAGAGAGCTCTCTGGGGCCTCTTTTATAAGGGCTTTTCTCTCATTCATGAGGGCTCTCCCTTCATGGCCTAATCACTTCCCAAAGGCCCCACCTCCCAACACAGCCACACTGCAGGTTGGGCCTCAACATGTAAATTTTGGAGGGACAGAAGCATTCAGTCTATGGCAGGACTCTGAAGAACTATAGGACTCTAAGGAAACACACCGAAATGTGGGTTATCTCTGAGTTGTATCCCTCCCCTTTTTCTTTTTTATTATTTTCTAGATTTTTGACAGTATGTGCAACCTTTTTAATTAAAAAATAGTTGGTTTATTTTCTAAAAATTGCTCTCATACTGTTAAGCACTTTATTTGTTTGTTTGCCTTGGGTCTATTTTAAACAGGTTTTGTCTCTTATTCCTGGCCTTACGTTAAGAGAGGAAAGTTTTTGTCTCAGAGAGGAAAAGGGAGTGCCTCTCAAAGTGTATCATTGTTTAGAAGGAATCCTTCCATCCTGCCTTCTCCTAAGATTTCCCCCTCACTGTCAAGACAGGGTAGGCATGGAAAGCGGCACCCCTGGCCTTACACTCCTCTGAATCCAAGGCTGGAGTGACCTTGGAGATCAACCAACCAGGGCCATCTTCCTCCACCATAGAGGAAACAGTTCCCGAGGGAGGACAGGATTTGCTCAAGGTGACCCTATGTTGGCGACACCCAAACAAACGAAAGTCTAGAATCCCAGAGAGAACCTGCGTGTTCTGCCTGTTCAAGATGCTTATTCTTTAGACCTAGAAATAGAATCCTGCTGAATTCCAAGCCTTGTATGCAGTAGACCCTCAATAAATTAAGGTTGGAAGACTAGAAAAATTAAAACATTTTGAACATTAATGACGATCCTTCACATGAGAAAAAAAAGAAGCTTTAGAAATAAAATCAATTCCTGTTTTTTAACTTGATGAGAGAAGGAAAAAAAAAGCAGAGACAAAACTGTCTTAAAAGTAGGACATCTACCACTGTCTACGACACATGTTGACATCAGGGGCCGGGGTCTGTCCCCAGCTAGGGAGTCAAAATGTCTCTGAGGATGGAAATGCACAGGGAGGCCTGCACAGATCTGTCTTTGTATTTAAGGAGTCCAAAGAACTGGGAAAATATGTAAAAATGTCTCTATCTGTTTCCTGGTGGGTAAAGAGAACCTAATTCAATGGCCACAAGGGAGTCCAGTGAGTAATTGGCCAAGGAGCCTCCAAACCCAATGGGATATCCCTCAGCTCAGTGAAAACCAAAGCGGCCAACACATGACAAACTTCAGGTAGTAGAAGGAGGTTTAAATGCACCCTGGAGACAGTCAAAGGAACAGAGAGGATATTTAGCTTCAAAAGTAGGGACAGTTTTAGAAGCAAAAAGAACATTTTCAGGATTTAGTAAGGCTTACTAATAACACACAGGCTTCTTCAGTGACAGATTGTACAAGACATGCAGGGCTTGCTTTGCTTCTGTCATCACTCTGTCACTCGAGCCAACCGGAGTCTCCTCAGGAGCTTGGCTTGCTCTGAGCAGCAGTCATTCCGTGCAGCTCAGCAAACCACAGCCCTCGCAGGACACAGCAGCTGCCAGAGCCGACAGAGCCTTCCCCGTTGTCCCCATCGTGAGGGTCTGCAGTGCTAGTGTCCGTATTTCCCCACCCAGGATGCCTTCTCTGACGATTCCAGATCGTCTTTTTCATCTCAGCCTTCCACCCAGGTGAACAGTAGTGCAAACTTGATAACAATGGCATACCGAGCATCCTTTCTTTGAAGATTTTCTCTCGCAGTTCTGAGACTGGGGATTTGCATTTTCTTAATAAGATGAGAAAACCGAAGATTACCGAACACAATACTGTGGCATTGCTCTCCTGTGTATCATGGGGAGGGTGCCATGGGCAAAGGTGCGCATCTAGTTCTCATAGAGCTTCAGTCTGCTTAGGTGCTTCCCATATTGAAAGACAGTCACCTCTTCTCAAGATAATCTCTGTTTATTTTCACTTAACAAAACCACTAACAAAATTTATTTTGATAAAAAGATGGCTTTCCAGACAGAGCTGTCGGTACTGATAGGAAATCTATCATGGGCTTTCATCTTTAAAAAGGACCTTACTCATAGAAGCTGCTTCATTTGCACTCATTAGATAAATAATCTGTGGAAGGCAGAATAACACACATACCCACCCCCCCACAAAGATATCCATGTCCTGATCTCCGGGAGCAGAAGATGTAGCCTTATGTGGCATAAGGAGCTTTGCAGATTGATCAAGTTAAGGATCTTGCAATTGGGAGATTATTCTGTATTTCCTTGGTGGGTTCAGTGCAATCACAAGGGTTCTCACAAGTGACAGGTGGAGGCAGGAAGTTCAGGGTAAGAGAAAGTCTGAAGATGCTACTCAGTGGGCTTTGAAGATGGAGGGAGGGCCAAGAGCCGAGGAATGGAGGTGGGCTCTAGATCCTGGAAAAGGCAAGGAAACGGATTCTTCCCTAAAGCCTCCAGAGGGCATGAGGCTCTGTAAACCCCTTAATGTTAGCCTGGTGCACCCCATTTCAGACTCTGACCTCCAGAACTGTAATATACTAAATCTGTGTTGTTTTAAGCCACTCAATTTGTTTCGGCAACAGTAGGAACCTACCAAATAACCCCAACGAAAAGGAACATTTTAGAATCCCCAGTCAAATGATCCCTCACCCCTTTCTTTAAAGAGGTGATTAACAGACAGGAAGACTTCTAGTGTGGACTCTTCCACTAACCTCTTCCATCAGAATCCTCCCACAATGGCCTGCAAGCATGAGCACACAGGACCACAGCCACCCTCGCTTTGGCTAATACGCATTTCACAAAGCCATATGCAAACAAAACGATCTATCCTAAATTACAGAGCTTTTTGCTCTGCAAATCAGCTCTCCAGCCTCCTTTTTACTCTCTATTATAACAAATTCAAATACCTCAGTAGCACATGAAACAAAGGCACAGCCTAATGTGTAATTTGGGAGGGAATTTAATGATAGATCTGTCTGTTTTGACAAAGCACAGTCTTGAAGTATCTGTTTAAAATAAAATCAGCAGATTGGCAGCGATTAAAAATGGGAGGCTATAAAAAGTTTAGGAAAAAAAAGCATTAAAGTCTAATAGCTCTTGGTTTATGTGCCAGCACTATAGTAAATATTTCCAGCACCAAATTTCTCTCCTAAAATCTCAGCATTAGCTACTGCAAAAAAAAATATACCACCATTAAGCACATACCACCCCCACAAAAAAAATTCGTATTTTATAAAGATTAGGCAGTGAGTCCATCTGGAATCCAGTAAGACTGGGTATGCATAATATTACAGGATATTTTATTGCACGTTGCTGAGTATTATCTTTCAAACCAGTAAGGTAGAAACAATATGTTATTGCTTTGTATAAAGATGCCTTAAAATCTTTTTGGTACTACACTAATGTTATTTTGCCTGAGCAATTTATTAAGGGATTTTGGAAGTTTGTGAGTTTAGGATATTCTAAATGATCATTTGGAAATATACTAATGGCCATAAGACATATTAGTGTCTGTTGTCCAAAGCTTTAATATAGTTTACACCTTAAAAGCAATCATGTAACCACCTGAGATAGCTACTATGAAAATAAACTTTTAAGTAAAGTTAGTCATGAAATTGATAGGGTCACTTATAATGTCCAAAGATTGAGCACCTGAATCAATCTGAAATATAATAATATTACTTATACAAATGTAGAACACATATACTTATATGAGCAGGGATTTAAGTTTTTTTTCTTAAGCTTCTTTCTCCTAGGCCTTTGCGTCCTACACTCCCCTTGATCCCGGACTGAAGCAATTAAGGAGGTGGCACAGCTGAGAACAAGGAGTGAAGATATCACCTTATCGAGAGACATCCCCAGGCACCAAGATCAAAGGAGTGAAGATATCACCTTATCGAGACATCCCCAGGTGACCAAGATCAAAAGAATGACTTCCAGGACTGCACATAGCTGCATTCCTCAGTTTGCCCCACATAACCCCATCTCTCAGGTTTTGGATGCTCACGTGCTCCCTGTTCTCTTGGTTGGCCAGCCTTCTCAATAAACACCTTATGTGATTCAACCCTGCCTCCGCTGAATTGGATACAGCAACAGGCAGCCCCGAGCCCCACTGGGGTTTCCCGGTAACAAAATCACCGGAATTACCAGTGGGAAATGCCATATGTAAGATCCTCAGTGGTAAAAGCTACTGCAGATGAAACAGCCTCAGGCCCAGAACTCCACCCTGAATCATATCCCAATGCAGACTTTACTCCCCTTCGGAGATTAACATTCCCTTACCTTCGGCTCCAACCATTCTCAATGTCTTCTTAGGTCTCCTGCTTCCTTTCTTTAACTTAGCTTACTGAAATTGTTGGAGGTTTGTAAGAATCTAGCTCTTGTCTTATATATCTCTTATCTGGTATCAACCTGGTGATAGATATTCCCTTGCACAAGTTCTTTGTGCTATGCAAAAGCCTTACATTCAGTGAGTCTCCCAAGAACAACAATTAAAACTTCAAAATAATTCTATAGCTTTATAAAACTACTTAATTCGTAAATGGCTAGAAATGATTTATGTCATGGCATGGGACGGTGCCAATGTGGACTTTTAATACCTCTATTATTATACCTACTTCCTCAGCATAGAGTTGTCCAAAGCTTATCCAAGAAGAAAACAGAGGCAGAAGAGAATATCATTGAGGAAATCATGTTTATTTATTTAATATTTATTGTATATCTGCCATATGCTATGTCTTGTGCTAGGTGTTGAAAATACAATGGGGGATACAATGGACATGGTTATGGCCTTTTTTCTCATGGTCTAAGGTAATTATTAAAACTCCAGCTATCACAAACACATTTTAGGCATGTCTCCTCCGTTTAAGGGAGGAATTGTCCACACTATCACTTAAATCTCCTTAACAAAAACTTAGTCCTGCTGAGCTACAAGGGAGCTGAGGAAAACAGATCCTTAGCTGTGTGGTCTGTTCGTAGCTTAAAGTTAGTATTCTTATTTCTAAGGGAGAAAAAGTAATGGATCTTGGAAGTTATCTGGTACACTATACTCCAACACAGTGTCCTTATTTCTTTTATATTCAATAGCATATAGCCTGACTTCAGGCCTAGGAAATTCTCCATTTAGTTTGAATAATAATTGTGACAATATGAGAAACAGCTTTGTAATGTAAAAAGTGCCACATAAATATAAAATATTATCACTGAAGATAAAAATCTACTAGCTGTGAATCCAGAAAATTGGTTCTTTCGACACCCAGAGTCTGAAAGGTGTCATAGGACAGGACCAAGATCGATTCCTTAATATATTGACTTCTCTGTTAAATTATCAGGTGTTTCAATTTCAGATTTATTTGGTTGCTAATTTTTGTAGAGTTTTTTTTCTATTGATGCATTGTTTTTCTTTTTAAAATATTTAAGTATTGTTCTTGTGTAAAATATCTGTCCTCAAGGTTTCCTTCCAGAATTCACTGCATATCGTCTTTATCAAATGATTCAAAAATAAATTCACTCATTTAACATGTCTACTGAATACCTACTGTGTGGCAGGTGCTATTCTAGGTCCCAGGTGAACAAGCATACAATATCAAAATAAAACCCAAAATGTGCTTTCAGAGAGCTTATATCCTAGTGGGGGCGGAGAGAAAACGAAGAGCAAAGAAAATCTTTCTCTTTCTAGCTTTGCAATTTCTGTGAGTGACGCAAAAACAAAGACATAAGCAAACAAAAACCACTAATGCCCTTTACTTCTATAATGATAAAATGAGAGAGAGAGAGAGAGAGAGAGAGACTGAAACATTTGCAGGGCTGAATGAACCAGTTGGATAAGAAGAGACTTTATGGTAAGGGCAGGAAAAGCAATAGAGAAAAAGAAAAAGTTGGTAAATGTTAATGGAGGAAATAAATTCTCCCCCGCCCCCAGCCACTGGGGACAGTGCAGAGTGTTTTGCTGGTGTGGGTGATTTGGGATGATGCGGGCTGGAACCTCAGGAGCTTCCCAGGTGAAGGTGGAAACTGGTCCCTGGACATGAAGGACAAGGGGAGACAAGAGGCAGGACACTCCAGACCGAGATGTGGTGGTTTGAATAAGCAAGGAGCTTACGGGGAGCCTTGTCTTGGGCACCTCAGGACAAGCTGATCTCCCTCCCACCCTCTGGAATCTTAAAAGTTTCCTTAGAGGCCTTACCTGGGCTCAGTCCTGTATTCAGTCCTGATGGTCTCAGCAACACCTTGCTCTCTCAAGCCTCCTTCCTTGCAAATGGCTCCAGTTGTGGGACTGGCGCACAGGACACGTTTCAAGGACAGGGGGTGGGGGGTGAGGAGCCTCCAGTTTCTGGATGGAGCTCTGGGGTCAACCGGAGGTCAGGTCTTCCTGATGACCTCCCCCAGCAGATGAAAATGGCTGGAAACAATAGTTTCTTTTGCACTGTGATATCTTCAATAGACTAAAGGGTTTATGAGCCAAGTGAGAGGAGGAAGGACCACCCCAGTGCAGAAGGAGGGGCACCTCCTGAGGTATTGCTGAGCAGGAATTCCCAGTCAGTGCAATTATTTATACATTCATTCATCATACTGCTGGGCCAAAAGGTAAACCAAATAGACAAGGTCCCTGCCTTCATGTGGTGTGTAGCCTAGTAAAGGTTGTGCACATTAAATAGGAACAAAAATAAGCATATATCTGGAAATGGCATATAGACTGGTGCGAAATTGACATGCGGTTCTGTGTTAAACTGGGTGTGTGTGGGCGTGGGGAGGAGTGGTCAGTGGAAACTAAGAAAGAGACGTCTGCACCCAGACAGGATGAATACACATTAGCTGGGGAAATAGTGGGCTAATTCCAGGAAAGCATTCAAAGTTAGAGATCACTGGTAAGAAAATAGATTTTGGAGACTGAAGTCACTCAAAACTCCCAGTGTCCATGTACAGATGAGTCATTTGAACTTCGAAGCACATTGTAGAACATTTTCCATTAGTTAGATTTAATATATCCCTAACACTGATGTGCTGGAGCTAGCTCATGCAGGCTCACTATTCTAAGCCTCTCTCCCAGATATCCATTCAGTGATAGCAAAAGGGTATCTTGAAACTGGCCATGGTCGCAGCCTTTGCATCATGGAAACTGACAAGGCTACACATCAGGGCTTTTTTTTTTTCATTCCAGAGACTTGGTTGTTAAACATTTACCAGCACATCATTGCTCTCTTGTCAACTAATACCAGAACGGCTAGGCAAGAAACACCTGGAAAAAGTAAAAAAAAAAAGCAGTAATTTAATGAAGCTATACTAATAAAAATTAGATACAATATTTAGATGGTTCTCTACTAGTTTAATATCTTCATAAAGTATCAAGGTTATTTTGGGAACAACATAGAATAATTAACCATTCAGTTTGCTGTATCTGTTGTAAGTTGTTTAATAACAATTGTTCTAGAATTTACCCAAGTCTAAGAGCATCACTTGTAAACAAGAAGCACTTTTCTGAAAAGTACAAAACATTTCATATTAAGTTTTATTTTTCAACTTTAATAACTGAAAACCTGTTTTTTGATTACTAATTATTATGCCAACCTCAGCAAGGGAAATACCAAAGGAAAATAGCAAACCCTGGGACCCAGAGAGTTTCCAATGTTGTTGGAATGAGGAGATTTTTAAAATTAGAAGTATTTAAATATTAAAAGACTACTAATGTCAATGAGTGGTTCAACTGTTATGTGATGTAAGATAAAGGTAGGCATAGATAAAAATGATGAGGGGGGATGACATCGCTGAGAGCTTGAATTGATTTGGGTTATCAAAGGTGTATGGAATCTCATTTTATTATTGTAAAACCAATCTAATATATTGGTGGTGGAGATGTAAAATGGTACAGCCAGTCTTGAAAAGTATGCTCACTTTTCTTACAAAACTAAATATGCACTTACCATAAAACCCAGGAATTGCACTCTTGGGCATTTATCCCAGAGAAATGAAAATGGAAGTTCACCCAAAAATCTGTACACAGATGTTCATAGCAACTTTATTCATAAGAGCCCCAAACTGAAACACACACACAAAAGAACAAACAAATAAAAAACCACACAAACAAACCCTGTTTCTTAAGCTTTTAGTTTACAATGGAGTGAATGCCTAAACAAATGGGCACATCTATTCCATGAAATGCGACTTATAGAGATCTCAAGGAAATTATGCTGAGTTAAAAAAACAATCTTAATAGGTTACATATTGTATGATTTCATTTATATAGCACTCTTGAAATGATGAAAGTGTGGAGATGGAGAAGAGCTTAGTGGTTATAAAGGGTTAAGCAAACGGGGAGAAGTGGCTGGGGTGATAAAAGGGTCGGAAGAGGAATCCTATGGTGGAATTTGTTTTGTATCTTCACTCCAGTGGTGGTAATATAAGTCTATACATGTGATAATATTGTATGGGAATAAATCCATATGCACACACACTCTTGCACAAAAGTAAGTGCATGTAAAACTGACGAAATCAGAATGAGTTGTATCAATGTCAATTTCCTGTTTGTGATATTGCACTGCAGTTTTTTCAAGACTACTGTGAGGAGAAACTAGCTAAAGCGTATAGAGGGAGACCTCTGTATTGTTTCTTTCAACTGCATGCAAATCTATAATTATCTAAAACTAAAATGTCTATTGAAAATTATAACATAGTAGATAGGAAAGTGACAATAACCTCCATAATGCCATCATACTACATATTGTAATAATAACAGCCATTTCTTTTATTCATGTATGTAGCAGTTGGATAAACACAAAGAATAGAATAGGTTTTATTATAATATCTCAAATAATGAATGACTCTACCAATATCAAAAATTTTGGTCTTATTGATTCTCTGTAAATATGAACCAGGAGAAGAAAATAGTATAGAACTGCACTGCCAACTCAGGTTCCTCTCTTATTTATCCCATTCTGCCCATGATAAATGTATCATCCTACCTGCATCATCCTTGGCTCTCCTGAGAAGGATAACTTGAGGAGGCAAAGCTACCTCCGACTGCCATTTAGCGCAGAATGTATGCAAACCGAGTACTCCTCTCCCCGCCCCTCTTAATTTCTTAAAATACAGTGACAATCAGGAACTTTATAGCAGAATGGACCCCAGTGTCTCGGCCTGCTGTTGTGTTGGATGTGAAATTTCAGGCTGAGTGACAGTGAAGTATATTTTTCATCTGATGAGGCACAAACCCAAGCAGTAATCTGTCTAGGTGTAAGTCAGAATTGCAGGGTTTGGATCTTTATGTACAATACCTTCCCGCCACCAACACACATCCGAAACATACACAGGTTTTAAGTTCTTCCTGTAAATCAATATAGAAAATTATGTAAAACTTACTGATGAAATTCTGTCATAAATGTGAAATTTGAATGCTCTCTCCTGAATAGCCCCAGATAACATCCAAACGCTACAACTTCATTGTAGACCCAAGTGAAAGGTTTATGGCAATGTTATTCAAACAAACACATGTTGCCGTGAAATAGCACCGTGACCACACCATCTGTTTATCTGGGCGATTTCATTCAGTGTGTAGATCTGACAGATAAATCAGCTGCTTTTTGGCATAACAGGACTGCAGAGACGGGCAAAGTCTATAATTCAGCTTCTGCTCATCACTGGTCAAGCAAGAAGCCAGAATGAGAGTAGAGGGGCAAATGGCTGATTTGAAACAGCAGGCACTGGCCTCTATTTCTCAAATCTCTCTTTCCAGAAGTTCCTTCAAATTAGATTAGATACACAGTTATACATATGTTTCTGATGCCTGTATGACCCAACCAGGTATTACCTTGGGGATGTTGATTACATTATTTATCCTTTCATGTGTTGTCATGTTGTTACACTGTTCAATAAATGTCTCCCGATAAATTTAGTTAGTTTATATTTTAAAACTAAAAATATGGAGAACAAAACAAATTAAGATATTAGATAATTTGCATGTACTTCTTAGTGTAGGACAGTGGAAGGAATACAAATTTGAAATCAGACACATGTTCAAACATCTTGACCAGATGTATCCTGGGCAAGTTATTTCCTTCACCTCTCTGAACTTCACCTCCCTGAATTTATTTCCGCACTTGTAAAACAAGATTAAGGAAAAATACCTCTCAAAGTTCATGAGAATTGACCCACTAAGTGGCACACAGTAGGTGCTGGATAAATGCCCACTCATGTCTTTTACTGAGATTGTCTTGGGGAACAGAATGGAACCATTGAACAGGAGCTGCCATCAGCGTGTGTGTAGTGAGTGGTTCAGAGTGCAGATCCTGGGTCCTGACTGCCGAGCTATGAACACCAGCTCTAGAACTTTCTCCTTACAGCTCCTTGGACAAGTTATTTCATCTCTCTATTCAGCAGCGTCTCCATCTGTCTTCATACAGATTGAATGAACTGATTAATCTAAAGCAGTGCCTGGCACAGGGCAAGTGCTAGATAAGGTTTAGCTGTCAGCATCATTATTACCATGTGTTTTTGAGAAATTATATTTCATGTGTATTTATTAATTCCAAAGACCATTTTTTCCTTTCAGTATTTAATAAAACGATTTCTTTTTCCATTGTTTTCCATTAAAAATACCTGGGTATATCTAGCTCTCTTCCTCCCTGCCTCATCAAGTCTTTCTGGGTGAAAAGATGCTTCGAATGAGGGAATCAATGACCTTTTGGAGTCTCTCTCAGCAGGGGGAGCCGGCTCTAAGGTTCTTTCGAATGTCTGAAAAAAGGTGGGTTTGTTTTTTTTTTCTAGTAAATCTGCCCTCAGGCATGACACTCTCTAGGGTTCCTTCCTTTATTAGAATTCTGTGAGGAAATCCTTTTGCACTCTCAGAACTGACGAGGGAGAAAGAAACAAGTTTATCTAAATCTCCAAGGGAAAGAAATGAATCATAAAAATGGATCTAAGGCCTACTTAGTCCCTTCTCTTTAGTAATGAGTCCATTAATATGTTCCAGGCTGTTCTATCACAAGAGCTTTAAAAAATTTCCTTTTTGCTTTCCATTTTACTGAAACAGCATACTTAATTATGTTAAATAAAAACTTCTAGAGCCCGGAATAGCAATGGTCTGCTTTGCAGAGGGACGTGGCACTGCTGTTCTCCGCAGCAGGGCGAGTGTGTTGAGTGAAGTGACAGTGGGGGAAAGGACCTGCCCCCTCCCCGAATGCTCTCACGCTCTGCTTCTCTTTGACCAAGGTGAAGTATTTTCAAGATGACTGCTTCAGGCTGGGCACATGGGTTTTCTCCACAGCCAAGCTACCGTGCACAGCTGCCAGGTCACACCATCAACCCCCCGAGCCGATGGCATGTCTGTGCTTTGCTGGCCAGCCACAGGCTCAAAGACGACAGCAGCCGAAGGAAGTGAGGGCGTGGGGGTGGGAGGGTGCTCAGCTCATTCAGTTTGGCGACCACCGAAAGTGAGGGGACCAGGACAGAGAAGCATCTTTAAAAGAACATCCTGACACTTTTTCTGCTCTCTCATCCTATTTCAGATCCTGAGTCACATCACGGCATCCATGAGAACCTTCCTAGAACTCAAGAAAGACAGTTCCCAGTTTAAAGAAAGAGCTCCCAGCCACAAAGCTGACCTTATACTATAGATGGGGGTGCTTACCCCCGCCCCCAGTGTGGCTCTAGAGGCTGGAAGAAGCCTCCTGAAGTTCCTCCTTTTTGGCCTACGCCCCCATAAGAATTGGCTGTTCAGATAGTTGCTGTAAATAATTTGTAATCTGAGATCAACTTTTCCCATCTTTAGCTGACCTCTGAAAAAATAAAACGACCACGGAAAAAGCGGAGAGAGCATATCTAATTTTATATTGCTTACCAAATATATAGACTATTTTAAAAGCTTAGCAGTGAACGTACTTAACTCTTTTAGCAATAAATTGGAGATGGCTCAAAACTGCTAGCTCATTAGTTCCTAGGTGGCCAAGTAATTCTGTGCAAGGTCCTCACAGGAAGAAGGCGCTATTGCTCATTTAGGGTGGGGCAACCTGGCCTGGGGCGGGAGGAGTCCCCGGGAAGACCTTGCTGATTCCCCGTGGCTTCCTCAGGACAGGCCGCCAGGCGTACAGTGACCATGGAACCAGATGCGCTGGGACAGCTCAATTTCATGCATTTTTTCCTTAATAGAAGCATTCTGCTAAATATAACTGAATGTGATCTAATTTTCATATTGAAAAGACTTTTCCAAGACAAATTGGGGAAAAGTGTCCTGTCCCACATGTTCTGGTTTGAGGTTAGGAAAATATAGCCTTTATTGTAAGGAATGCATAAGTCAGAGCTGGGCAACTTGGTGCCGAAGGGGGAGAAACACTGCGGAGGGCTACCAAGCCCAGGCGAGTGAGGAGCTGGCGGAATACAGCATTGTTTCTCTTGACTAGAACCTAAGAAAGAAAGGTAAGGAACTCAGAAAGTTGACCGGCAAGGCCTTCCCACTGGAGCAGGTCCCCTGAAACTGGGAGAAATGCAGTGTCCAAAAGCAGCATTTTTCCACTACAGCTGTACTGTGGTTAAACAAACCCAAACCACATGTGGGCCCGGCCCAGCAAGGCGTCTGAGGTTTGCTCCCCTCCTTACTTGCGTGCCTGACTCCTCCATCCAGCTATCTGGTCTCTTCTTCCTCAGACAAAAGACTTGAGAAACCTCGAGAGTAACTAGGAAGTCACTCAAAAAAAGTTTGTTTCAGGGAAAACAATTTTTAAACAGAAGATGCCTGTTGTTCTAGGAATTCAAAATTACATTCAATCTTATATACAGGGTGTCCCCCCAAAAAGTACACACACCTTAACAGCTGATAGCTTAATTTTGAAAACAAAATGTATTTTAATAAACGTTGCCTTTATAATTATTTAAAGTGTGTGTATACATTTTTGGGGACACCCTGCATGTCCTGAGTTTACTTACAGTTTTTTTTTAGTGGAAGTGTCCATAGCTTATGCCCACATTTTTGTGTTTTTTTAGGGGGAGAATGGGGAAGGTTCCAGCACAGGGCACAATCTGTATAGTCTCTTCTCTGCATCTCCAGCAAGTGTGATTGGGACAAAGTGGTCAAAGTTAGCTGCTCAGTTCAAGTTCTAGCACTTTTACTACCTGGGGCTCCTCAGTGAGCACAATTTCA
Organism: Miniopterus natalensis; assembly: GCF_054644295.1. Lineage (NCBI taxonomy): Eukaryota > Metazoa > Chordata > Mammalia > Chiroptera > Miniopteridae > Miniopterus > Miniopterus natalensis. The sequence continues at coordinate 35,913,509 of NC_142086.1, read as the reverse complement.
TACCATTATAATTGTCAGGTTCAATTGTTCCTCTAAACCATGAGGAAGCATGGGTTACACACATAAGTTAAGAAGCCGAAAGAATGTAAAATCTCCAGCAATGAAACAGGAAAATGCACTGATAGATGCAGATTGCTCTGCTACTTGAATGTTCCTCCTCTCTGTGCTGGAGGCAAGCCCTGCTAAGCAGCTCCGGCTGCTATAAATGTTTATTCTGAACGCTAAGTACCTGTGTGTTCTAAATGGTGTTTTTGAGACTATAAAAGTAATGCATGTGTTAGAGAGAATCTGAGAAAACACAGACCATAAATACAAAATAAAAATCAATTCTAAGCCCATAAAGAAGCATTAATATTTTAATGTATTTATCCCAGCCTTATTTATACAATACACACATATTCAAACACGGACACACAACCGCACCACTTGTGACATAATTGAGATCACAGACTATAGTATTTTGAATCTTACTGTTTTCACTCAATAGATTAATATTTTCCTATAATATTCAAATATTAAATATTCTTTGAAAACATTACAATGAAAACATTACGTTTAGATTGTTTCATAATATAAATGCATCATTATATATTAACTTTCCTCCATTAATGAGTTTTGTATTTTTCCAAATATTTGCTCTTTTAAATAATTTAATAAACATCTTAATACATGAATCTTTGATTGTTTTACTATAATTGTAGGGTAGGTTGCTGAGAGGGAAATTATTCAGTCAGAGTACGGGCTTTATATTTAGAAAGATGCATTAGTTTATATTCCTAGAAACGGTGTGTGAGAATGTTATTTTATGATCCTGTTTTCAAACTGAATATTATAATTAAAAAATTCTTTATTATTATAAGGAGTAAAAAATGGCCATGTCATGATTGTTTCAAGCCTTGTAGTTTTTAAGAGGTTTCTTCTTTTCTAGGCATATTTGTGTGTGGCATGTTCATTCACAAGATGATGGCAGGTCTGTCCGCAGCACTTTCCATCATAAAGGAAGCAGTTGGTGGTGACCATGATGTTCTCAGTGTAGTGTTTCGAGGGTGTGCCTTCAGAACCAATGTGTCAGAGCACCGGCTGCAGGAAGGAGAGGAAGGGGCCTGCGGAGGTGGGGTTCTCAGGCCCAGAGTGGGATCGTGGGAAGGGCAGGCGCTGTCAGAGCTGCCGTCCAGGAGGACTCTGCACGCTGGGAAAGGAGGTGCGCGAGGACAGAAGAGAGTCCTGGAGGCTGTGACGGTATTGAGACAAACGCTGTCCAATAGCCTGTCCTACTGAGATGTTCCTGTTGAGAGGGAAGCCTAGAGGATGCTGAAGTGGGCAGAAATCATTAAACACTCTTACAGCAGAAATGAAAGAGGTCAGCCCTACCCATCTGGTGAGCAGCTTCCCGTCAGCCACAGGCAGTGGGAAGATATCCGTCTAGGAAGGCAGAGTATGCCATCCGGGTGGAAGGCGACGGCTGTTGCTCAAGCGGACAGCACTCGGCACTGAGGAGCTCCTAGACTGATTCCCGGCGGGTGTCCCTGACCTTGATAAGACATGGAGAGCTAAATACATTGTCTGCACAAACGCAAGGCTAGGCCAGGGAGGTGCAACGTGCAAAAGCAGACCCCGGGCTGTTAGCTGTGGTTCAGGGAAGGACCAGCAAGGGAAGGGGGACCGCAGATGTTCCGAGGATCTGGAAAAGTTCAGCCCGATCCTTGAACCCAGACATCCAAACAGGAAGCCAGTTGCCAGAGCTTATGCGCAAGGTGTGGCCTGGATGAAGAGATCCTTGAGATCTATGACACCGACTCCATACGCAATTCCGGCAAGGTCCAGGATTGAACCCAGATGCTGCTTCCAGATGGGGCTTGAAAGGTCTCAGCGATGGGGACTGGCAGACCGAGCTGGCAAGGAGCCAGGAACGTCATCGCAGAAAACAAGCAGAGAGCTCGGGAGGACGCCCCAAATGAAACTCAAAATACTGCATTTCGCTCTCACTATTCAAGTTCAAGAGCAACTGGAAACTTCAAATGATAAGTTGCAAGAGATTTATGGGTGACAGGGGGAAAAATGTATTAGAAGAGGCCCTGTGGGAAATGAACAAAAAAACATAACTGTAAAAGTAGCCTAAAAGGTATAAAATGAGCAGCCAAAATGAAGTGTATTTTGATATCAGCGAGGGGGGACTAAAAAGCAGAAGGATTTGTAAGGACACATTTTTTCTTAAGCCAGCTTGTCGTAAATCAAGAGCGTGAGATTAATGATGACTTTAAAATGGCTAAGGTATTGAACTGATTTTCTTAATCTGTCTTTAATAAAAGAAATGGAACCAAGCAGCCGTTTCAATTAGGTGGTAATGTAAAGTTTGCAAAAATGTCCACAGCTGGTAAGAAAAACCTGGGGACTGTATAAATATGCAGCTCAGCAGGTCTTGATGAGGTTCATCCTTGAAGTGATACCAGCAAATAATCCACATTATGCAGGGAAAGGGGTAGGCAGGGGGGGGGAGGGGGAAAGGAGGGCGGGCAGCCAGCTGCTTAACCCCTAGAAGAGAGCCATGCAGCAGTGCGCTGGAGGAGACGGGCATCATGCAAGAGATGCATGAGATGTCCTCATTACAGGGCTAGGAACAGGCACGAATGTGTGTCCCCATGCCAGGAACTACCTGTCAGGGTAAAGCAGTTAGGAACATGGGTAAGGAGTTGTAGATGGTCAACATCATGTTTTCCCACGTCTCTAACACATTCAAAACCATTTGCCAGATCTCTACCAAAGGCATTTTTTAGAAAGCGTTACCTTCGTTTCGAAGAGCTTAAGTTGTGTTTTGTTCAATCCAGGAAATATTTGCCAAATATATATTACATGCCTCATTTGTGCTGGGGGCACAGGGGCATGGAGAAGGCAAAGATATATTATATCCAGTTTCTGCCTTTGTGGAGCTTATGAACTCATGGAGGCACCAAAAACCAAATGAGAAAATCATGCAAAATGGTGTAAGCTAAATGGCCCGCATGTGAGGCGCAGGCCCTATGGGGCAGGCCAGAGAACAGACTTGCAACATTATGGAAGACATCAAGAAGCCGGCACTTGAAATGGGCCTTAAGGATGGGAGGGATCCAGGAAAGAAGAGTGTGGGTTGTCCTTTCAGAGGTTAGAATAGTGGGTAGTGTGTGTTAGGTGGACAGTAAATCAGCTAACAGGGGAATAGAGAGCTTGTGCCGGGAAGTGGGAGGGGGGAAAGTAGATAGCGTGCCAAGTTCCAAAATGTTAGAGCAGCAATTTTCAACAGTTGTGCCACAAGAATTTTTTTTAAAATTTATCTTTATTGTTGAAAGTATTACAGATGTCCCCCTTTTTCCTCCATTGATCCCCTCCACCCCGCATCCACCCCCCCCAGACCTTCCCCAGATCAATGTCTGTGTCCGTAGGTTATGCGTATAAGCATATAAGTTCTTTGATTAATCTCTCCCCACCCACTCCCCCCCAACCCACCTTCCCTCTGAGATCCCTCAGTCTGCTCCATGCTTCTATGTCTCTGGATCCATATGTCTCTTGTTCATCAGTTTATTTTGTTTATTATATTCCACATATGTGTGAGATCATGTGGTACTTGTCTTTCTCTGACTTATTTCACTTAGCATAACACTCTCCAGTTTCTTCCATGCTGTCCCAAAGGGTAAGAGATCCTTCTTTTTCACAGCTGCATAGTATTCCATGGTGTAAGTCACTAAGCATCAGAGAGATGCAAATCAACCACTGTGCCACAAGAATTTTAAAGGATGCAGTCAGTACCTGACTATTTTAGTCAGGGACACTGACCTCTTTTCCCTTAAAAATATATTGTCAAATAAAAATATGAGAACAGCAAGCACAATAGCCATCCAGTGTGAATTAATCAAAATTATACTTTTTTTTTTTGTCAGGTTGACAAAGAATATATTTTTTGATGTGCCGCAGAATTTTAGTAATTAGTTTGTGTGTGCCATGAGATGAAAATGGTTGAAAATTGCTGGATTAGAGTACTAGAAAAGAAACACACAAAACAGAACATGATTTGGTCAGCAAAGAGTTAGTTACTTTGGTGTTCTTGAGTAAGAGAGTGATGTGAGAAGCGTGGAATTTAGAAAGAGGTTCTGCTTCTGCTCTGGAGGACACAGAAAGGAATGGAGCACGGGCAATATGTCTTCAATATAAACAATACTTTTCCTACCACCACCCTGATCTAGACAGCATACCTCTCATGAAATACTTGACTGGCCTCTAAACCAAGCGCCCGGCTGCTGGCCTTGCCCCACTGTGGTCAATGTCAACATAGCAGCCAGCGTGATCCTGTCGAAGGACAAGCAGATTATATCACTCCTCTGTTGAGACCCCTCCAATAGCTCCTAATTTATGCAATAGGAAGCCCAAGTCCATACATTGCCTCAGAAAGTATTGTCATAATTAGCTAGTTATTAATATTAATAATAGGAAGGAGCAAAGGGGAGTCCAGACATTTTAAGCACGGTCATCTGGGCAGCTTCACCAGGAAGCTACAGCTTCATGCTACCCAGGGAACCACTGGTCCATTCCCTGCAGATCACTGGGGGGAAGGGATCCAACAAAGGGGAAGATGGGCGCAGGTGCAGTGAAGTCTGGGTGACATAGGGAAGGTGCTTGCCTGTCAGTCTAGCCTGGGGAGCAATGGATTGGAGAGAGGGTGAACCCATCAGAAGCATGTGAAACCTTGGAGTGTTAATTGGCTTGAAGAAGCTCCTGGTTAAAATCCCCAGAAAAAGAGCGCCTTCTCTCTTTGTTCTCTCTTGTTTTCTCTGGTCCTTGACCAGCACTTTCCTTGTGCATTCGAGTGTTCCCTCTCCATAGCCATGTGGCCTTAAGCAGCTCATGGCTGTGCAGACCCCACATGCAATAGACTGTAGTTGGGAACACAGGCTAAGTTACCTAGATGCTGACTGGGCTGTACTTTCACACGGAGCAGAGATTCTGGGCAGTGGCCTTAATTTTGGCCCTGCTGAAGACATGGTTGGACTTCTTTCTTGGCAAGATGGACAGAGATAGGACTTTGGAGGGGAACTCCCTTAATTTTACATCATAAATAAAGCTTTCCACAAAACCCCATCCTCTTGTGGGGGACTCAGGAAATGCTTTTCCTTGCAGCACTCCAAGAACTCCACTTTCACCGATAACAGTAGTACCCAATCCAGTGCCCACCTCCCATTCCTTCTCAAACCTCATATTCTACTTCTTTCCCCCTCCCTTACCCATTGGTATTCCTCAGATGCTGTGCTCAAAGTCCTACCACAGGACCTTCACACTTGCTACTCAGGTCCTGGCAGTTCTTTCCTCAGATGCATCGCCCTCCACCCCTTCATACCTTTACTTAAATATCACCTTTTCAGTGAAGCCCTACCTGGCCAGCCCTTCTAAAATTGTAAAAGCACTATGCTCCCAACACTTTCTAACTCCCTTCTCTGATTTTTAAATTTACACTTATCACTTTCTAACATATGAATTTCTAAAATTAAATTGTTGACTCTCTCCCTCTCCACTCTCACAAGGCAGAGATTTTTGTTTGTTTTGTTCATTGCCATAGTCTCAGCACTTAGAGCAGAACTTGGCAGACACTCAACTGTATGTATTGGATGGATGGATAACTGGACAGATGAATCGATGCATAAATATCACAGAAAGCTGAAAAGGGTTGAGCATGTAAAGTGGATGAGTGCTGTAAGGATGGAGAAAAGGGGATAACCGAGGAGAGAGGTTGCATAAAAATGCCAGAGCCTTTGAATTACTGAAAAAATGATTAAGGAAATGCACATCCTTTCAGCAGAAGCCCTGCTATTTATTACTCACTATGTCTGAAACAAGGGCTGATAAGGTCAGAGGTTTATGAATGGGAATCATCTTTAAAGCATGATTAACATCTGAATGAGGCCCATTAGGTGACCTGAGACATGAATAAATCTCAACTTTTTCTTTCCAGGATATTCCTAGTGAGGTTTTGAACCATGCACATTTTCCCTCCTATCTTTAATTCTGCTTGATATTAATGCAAACAAAATCCACTTTAATAGTGGTCAAAATTCTAAAATCAGTTATTAGTAAGTTCTATTCTTTTCCAGAGCTCATTTTTAAAGTAGCATTTTGAGGTTTCTTATGACAAGTATTTTAATCCTTTGTTGTATAGTGAGAGCTCTCAAAGGACGTCACACACGTGGACACTGAAAATAAGAAAAAAATATAATATGAAGGAAAGGAACATAAATGTGAGTAAAAACAATGATACAAACAAGAAAGAGGCAAAGTTTTTTCTCAAGTGCTGCTATAAATAAATACTGTGGGGCTAGAGCTGAGGCTTGATCAATACAAGAATAAGCCAATGGAGTGAGGTGGGGTGGGTGTGGGCTTGCTCATGCTCTCAGATGGATGAGAGAGGGGCTGAGGGAGGCTTTGCACAAAGTGCTTAACATCCTCTCAGCATCCATCTGGCAATATGTGGTCCAGATGGCCTAAGGACACAGAAGGTATGTGTGGAAGGAACAGAGAGGCTTCTAGAACCTAAGCAATTAAGAGAGGGGGAGGGACTGATATGAATGCATTTTTTTCACATGTAAAGCAGTCCATACGCATAGGTGTGCAAGAAAAATCCTATCTCTTTATTTTCTTCTAGTCAACTTCTAAAGCCATGCTTTCATCTCACCTCAGGGAGGTGGAAATCTGGAGCTATTCTTGCAACATGCTTCTGTTACCATTTCCATTTCAAGGTTGTTTCAAAGTCCTAGAGTTGCATACAGTGCCAAGCTGGTGGTGGCAGTGATTGAAAAATTCTGCTCAGACACCCGCCGTGTAGCACATGTATCTCCAGGTCCACCACTCTGTTGCTCCTGAGCCAGGATTAGGACACAGACACGGATGGTCCTGCCTCCCATATTCAGTGGGTAACCATTCCCTTGGATATCTGCTACATACACAGGGAAATACCAGAAACAATAAACACGTCTGTATTTCTTGTGGGACCTACCATCCTAGAGCATCTTTGTTAGAGAGAAATTGCCTTCTGTTCAAACTCTATTCTCAGAATAATGGTTTTAGGTTTCTAGGGGAAAATCCAGAAAAGAATGGAATTAAACTCCCCTGAGATAAGGAAATATGAGAGGTCGCTGCCCCATAATAGGGAAAGATAAGGGGTAAAGTACAGGAAGAAAACATAAGTTCATAACCTAAACATTATCTTGCCTTTTACATAGATTCCCTGCCTATAAATAAATGAATAGAAGGCAATCTGAACAGAAGTAGCCAGCTTCCTTCCTGGACTGGGCAGTGGAAACGCACCGCCCACATCCCCTGTTGAAGAAAGTATTGAAGCCCCAGCTCTCAGCCTCGAGTTGACCCTGCTGCAGGGGCCTCGTCACACAAGGACATGCTCATCCAAGGGCAGGTCACATCCAGTGACTGAGGGAGAAGCAGGAGTATGGAAACCTGGCCATTTCAGCCAAATGTAGGACAAAACTGATGGGCCATATATACTCCAGACCTCCCTGTGGGGTGGATTGAGGCTTTTCGGGCCTGCATCACAGTCCTTCCATCCCTCTGCCCAGTGTTACTTCTTTCCTCTCCCTTCCACGAGTGTTCAGCTCTACCTAAGTGCCCTGCACACCAAAATCATCTCAGCATCTACTTCCAGAGAACCCAACCTACGACAGTGCATCTAGGAGTGGTCCTAGGAAGTAGTCAATAAAATGGCTGGAGTCAAATCACTAGCTACCTGGCAGGCAATGAGGACCCAATTGGTGATGGACAGAACACAGCATCCTCTGGCCCAAGGTGATAGTGCACTGGGTGGTAGAATGGAAAGATATATCCATGGGAAGGAACACACAAGCAGGTAAGATTTATCAGGTGTTGAGAACTAAGGGGGAAGTAGTAACTCTAAGAACAATGGGATTGGACGAGTATTGCCAAGAACCATTGATAATAAAAAGCTGCAGGCTATTCACAGGTAATCTAAAGCCAAATACGAAAGCCAGATGATCTCCCTGGTAGTTTACTGAGAAGCTCTCATAATTTGTAGCTGAAGCCCAAGCCCAGGACTAAATCTAGTGGTGATATCCAGAGATTATTAAATTTCCAACCAAGCAGACCTGTTATCCCAACTTGGTTGGGGAAAATGGGACCTTGACACTTGGGACAGAAACATCTAGGAAGATGCCCCTGAAAGCTTTGAATCCCCAGAATCCTAGGGAGATCAGCTGTCCTGGTTTCTACTGATCGAGGGGTTTCCTGAGATGTGGGACTTTCTGTGCTAAAGGCCAGACAGTCCTAGGCAACTTGGACCATTGTTTGCCCTGTAACTCCTGAATTCTCTTGGCGATAGCACTGCCCTCTTGCTGTAATCACTGCAGTTTCCCTCCTTGGAGACAGCATGTGCCCCACTCAAGATCTCCCCCGACTTCTCCTGCGGGTTTCTAGGCCCACGAGTAGGATTAAGTCACAGCATAATGACTGCAGGACGTGCTAGGCCTGATAAAGGGGAAAGGGGACTCTGTGCCAAAGGAGCCGTAGGGCCCAGCCAACACACAGGCCGGTGCCAGGGCAGTAGCAGGGCGACTGGATTCTGAGGCTGCATGACCGAGAGAGGCTGGAACATGTCATTGGACAAGGGAGAGTGTATTAATTGGGGAACACTCTCCAGGGATATACCTTGGCAAGACCCTCAGGAGATGGTGTCACCTTGTTACTAGGATGATTTCCAGAAACATGGGAAAAAGCAATGGCCCATACTAAACAAAGTTGGAATGCCAGAATTTCCTTGGCAGGTTGAGGAAGAAAGAATTCAAAGGCTCAGGGATGTGATAGGCTGGAGTGGATATAAATTATGTGAGGCCTGAAAAGCAACCAAAGGATTATGTTCCACAGAAAAGCGTAGACGACATACCAGTAACCAAGGCCCTATCAGGAAAGGCCATCAGAGAGATGCTGGTGAGAGGGGCTCCAGCATCACTAACATGTTCAGCAATAATGAAGGACCACAAATGACAGGACCCCAAAATAACAGAGGCAGGTGTGTAATGCCCGAAGCAAGCCAGGTGGACACAATTTTCCTAATGAGCAGCAAGGAGAGAGTAGCAAACAAAGGAGCTTGACCTCTAGAGCTATGTAGATGACAGGGGCCCCCAGACCAGCAGCCTCCTGAATCAGAAATCTGCTGTTTAACAAGCTCTCCATGTGATTCTAGTGCAAGCTAAAGTTTGAGACCCCTGAGTTAACAGAATACAGGTATGACCGAGTTGGGAAAGCAGGACTGACCTTGGAAAGCAGGAATATGCCAGGAAACCCAGGAAGTCGGCATCAATCACTGCAGCTGACATTTGTGCTAGAATGTCCTTTGCATTTTAGAAAAGGCTTTGCTTTCTCTTTAGCCAACAGAAGAACAAAAGAGTTACAAAGAATTCACACATTCTTCAAGTCACTTTGCCTTACACATTTCTACCTAGGAAATGTCAAACTGGGAAGTTAGCAATTGTGAGTCCCGAGCAATGAATGAATAGCTCCACCGTTTGCTACACCGAGCAAGGTAACATGATGACCACTTCTGCCCAGCAGAGCTGCTGCTTTCTTTGATTTGTGCTGACAAACACAGGTTAAAAGCATTAATCCCACACGGTAGCTTTGGGCTTTATTATCAGTAGGAAGGAGGAAGTTTAGAAAAATTAAGGGGAGCCCCAGGAGATTGTGGACCAAAGGCTGGGTTATTCTTAAAATGCAGTTCATGAACAAATACTGACTTGGAAACATATTAGACTTATTTTGTGGATGAGTCACTAATTTCTCTGGAGCCTTCTTGAAGCAATTTCAGAGGCTATGGAAGAACATTTTTTCTATCCCTGACATTGTGCTTTTTGATGAAAGCATAAATCTAAAGGTGAGGCTTTTCCCAGAACCTCCTGGGAGAAGAAACAAGGAAAATACCTGATTGCAAGAATTCACAATTGCGTATCTGACCATGGAGACATAGGTTCCCCACTTTCTTTTTCACTCCCATCTTGGAACTCTTGCACAAACCATTCATATGCGTGGAGTATGTCTGCTCTTCTGTTTACCTGGCCATTTCTTATCCATTCAACATTCAGCTAAAATATATTTCCAGGAAGTCTTCTGGATGGATCAGAATATAACCCCCTTGCCCTGGATGGTGTGGCTCAGTTGGTTGGGTGCCGTCCCATGCACCAAAAGGTTGCTGGTTGATTCCCTGTCAGGGCACATGCCAGGGTTGCCGGCTCAGTCCCCAGTAGGGTGTGTGCAGGAGGCACCCCATCGATGTTTCACCCTCACATCCATGTTTCTCTGTCTCCCTCTCCCTACCTCTCTATCATACATATATATATATATATATATATATATATATATATATATATATATATATGTATCCTTTTGTTTCCTTGACTTTTTTTTGAAATGAATTTGACTAAATCACAATCAAAGATGTTTCCTTAATGAGGCTTTAACTTTATTCCAATAAGGTTTTGACATTCTTGGAAGTGTGCATGTGGAAAATGTAGCTACGATTCCAAAGTAATGATGGCTGAGAAAGAGCCACAGGCTATTTGGAAGTCTAATAATATAATGGGAAGGGAAAGCTATTTTCCTTTCTACTGGTTGGTTGTAGGAGTGGCAGAGAAGGCCAATGATAGCCTTGGAGATAGAAGCTGCCTTCCCTGACTGCCCTATGTCATACGTGCACAGTTAGAGATGGGTGACGTCAGTGATGTGCTGTTCAGCTGGCACCACTCGCAGTGCCAACTGTGCATGTCCCTTTCCAACTCCAGATTCAGTGGTGTCACATCACGAGCTTAAAGTTGGACATGGTGGGAATATTTATACTGTGAAACTCAGCAAATGCTGCTAAACAAGTTTCTTGTCTAATCCAGCAAGCTGATTTATCAGCACTCCACTGTGGGCCTTCTTTTCTGATGTCCCACATCTACCTCTCACAGGCTCATTATTTCCTCTACTTTCTTGAACACAGTGTACTTATAATACCATTTTAATGTACTTGTCTACTAATTCTATCTTCTAAGTCAGAGGCTGGCTAACTGAGGGGCACATCTAGCATGCAGCCTGTTTTTATATGGCCCAGGAGCTAAGAATGGTTTTATATTCTTAAACGGCTGTAGAAAACAAACAAACATCAGCCATTAGGGAAATTCAAATAAAAAACACAATGATAGCACTTCACTCTTACTAGGATCGCTGTAATAAAAAGACCAATAATAACAAGTATTGTTGAAGATGTGGAAAAATTGGGACCTTCATACACTGTTAGTGGGAATGTAAAATGGTGCATCAGCTTTGGAAAACAGTTCTTCAAAAAGGTTAAGCAGTTCTTCAAAGAGATCATATAGAGTTTCCATATGATCCAGCTATTCCATTCCTAAGTATATTTGCAAGAGAAATAAACACGTATGTTCACACAAAGGCTTGTACGTGAATGTTTATAGCAGTGTTATTTATAATAATTCATAATTACTTGCAAACGTGAAACAACACAGTGTCCATGAACTGATGAATGAATAAAATGTGGTATATCCATACAAAGGAATGTTATTTGGGACTAAAATAAAAATGATAAATGTTACAGAATGGATGAGCCTTGAAAACAGTATGCTAAATCAAAGAAGCCAGACACAAAGGACCACATATTATATATGATCCCTTTTATATGAAATGTACAGAATAGGTATATCCAGAGAAAGAAAGTAGACTGGTGATTGCCAGAGGCTAGAGAGGAGAGGGGAGGAGGGGTGAACATCTGATGAGAGTGGATTTCTTTTTGGGGTGATGAAAATATTCTAAAATTGATTGTGGTGATGATTCCACAATTTTGTGAATATACTAAAAAACACTCATTTTTATACTTTAAAAGGATGAAGTTTATGGCATCTCAATAATTTTTAAAAAGTGGTTCCCAGACTTTGGGGTTTTATAGATCAGTCAATTATTCATCTCTAAAAAAAATTCAGGGATCCATCAGAGATGTCTTTTTTTTTTTTTTTTGGTAAATAATCACACAAAAAGTTATCACCTAGCACCAAAATCATTTCATAAAAGTAAGGGCATTTTAACATCTAAAGATTAATCAAGAATGAAGAAAAATTCTTTAAGTGGAATAAATTTAGCTTTATTGAAAAGAAGTATTACAATAAAATATAACTTGTCACATTTTAAAAAGCACTTCCAATACGGCTTATGTATAAAAGTACTCTTGTTACTATTTTAAAAATAGTTTTCAAAAGAACTCCTGTATTTTTTTCTATTTTGCATTTCTCAATATTTCTACAATAACATTTGTTATTTCTTTACAAAGCTGTTTGCTAGTTAAAAAAAGAACTCCTGTATAAAAACTTACCATTTCTATGACAGATGTTCTTTAAATCTTGAAGTCTAAGTCCTGTACTTAGGTTACTAAATTTCATATGTATTTTAATCAGAATTGATTTATTGATAATAATGTATGTGAAAACCTTTAGTTGATAAAACCTTTATTCAAAACATGTCAAGAACCAGAGTTCAAAACTGCAAAAATAAAAGACAATTTCTGGTAACTTAAAAATAAAGAATATCTAAAACAACCACATTAACATCCACTATTTATAACATAATCTCAAAATCAAAGATAATCTATTTCTCTATTTGCCACACTTGACCTAGACTCCTACTTATCCCAATGCGGTGTTATGTAACCCATTCAGTTTTAAGCCTTAAATTACAACTTGAGTATTTTCTGACAAGCAATATTATATACTATTGATTTCTTTCTATACATCAAAAGAAAAACAGTTCACATGACTAGAAACTAATTTTCACTAAGTAAAAGGACATATTAGCAAAACGTTTCTTCTGAAAATAGTGATTAGTATTCTGAATTGAGCTGCACCTGAACACATTTCTACCTGAAGACTCTCCAGATTACTCGCTAAGCCTCTATACAGTACTGGGCATTTGCAAAATGCATTTCATCATTTATTAGTCAGGACTCACACCCCCAGGTGCTGGGAAATAGCAGAATTAACTTGTGTTTATACGGGGAGAACCAAGGCACAGGGTGAGATCTGGTCAGGGCCAGAGGGAGACCTCATTAGCTTCTGACTTCTTGGGTCCAGAGCAGGATGCCTCCTTCCAGAAGACGCTGATTGATTTAATGATGGAAGTAGAATATGTGGATCTGCTGTGGGGGAGTTAGTTTTGGCTCCTTAAGTAAATAGTTCAGAGCGTGCATAAGGTAGAGAGGACAGGTTCAGTGTGAAAGGGTTAACAGGGGGAAAGTTAGAACCAGAGTAGAGACTCTGACAGAGATCGCTTTTCAGAAATAAAAATAGCAGTACAAGAATAGTAAAAAATACAATAGCTATAGAGTTTCTCATTTCTAAGCCATGGGGTTTTTATAAAATCACTTTAAAAGCAGGATCTCTCTTGAAGACAATTGTTACACATCTTAGTTTCCCCTCCATAAAACCCCTATGAGGTAGAGAGAGTTCACAGGGGTGAGACTGAGAGGTAAAGAAGAGGTTAAGACCACATGGAGAGTGAGCGGGCTGGAGCAGATGTCACGTCTTAGAGCACCGACTTCGAAATGAAACAGAAGGAAGGGCGTAAACAGGAACTTTTCTGGATGGACGAGTGGAATAATCCCAGGATCCAGTAGCAACCAGCTACTTAACATTTTTTACAAAGGACTTGGAATTTCAAGTACACAACGAAACCTAAGATGACAAATGCGCTTCTGGGTATTAAAGTGCTCAGTTGATGGGAATATACATAGAAGCACTAATTTCTCATAAGACCACATGCAAAAGCAGAGCATAAATGAGCCACAGGGCGGGCGAGTGAAAATTAGTGCATTTAGGACAAAATACTGCTGCTTATAGTTAAAATATGATGGACAGTGAGCCATCAACATGGCTTAAGAGAGGAATTTAACTCAGCTGTGTTAGGGTGCATTAAGAAAAAAATACTGGTCGTTATCAGAAAGAATATTGAAAACCAAAGCAAGGGAACCTGTTTACTTAGAAAATCATGTGTAACCCTGGGCTTCATAGATTCACTGTGATGACCTATTAAGGGACACTGGGGATGTCTGAAGCACATTCCTGACCTCTGGAGAGGGCACATAAAACATCTCCTGGCTGTCAGGCATATATTGTAGCGGGAGAGGCCACAGTTTTAAAGCAGTGTAACAAATCCGATGTTCTGGATTCCCAAGGAGGCTTTCCCTCAAGATCTCCACTAATCGACTTTCACAGTTAAATCCCAGGACATGGCAATAAATACACCCAATTTAGGCCACAGGGGATGTGATCATAAAAACTTTAATGGTAGTGTTGGAAATAAACTCAAGAGGGCAACTACTGGTCTCCCACCTCTAGATGGAGAGCAAGATTAAAATATCTCTGAAGGCTGCCTTCTGTTTACTGAAAATTGTTTGAGATAGCAGTTATAACCTAATAATAATTTAAATCCAACAGTATATCTCCTTGGGTGCAGCTGACATGACTCCTGTATAAATTGCTTGCAATGGCAACTGCAAGCAACACAGCTACAGAATGGAGCACTAAGAGGACAGGGCCCTGCCCATTTTCAATTCATGGAGATGCTACTCATTTCTGTACATATTCACAACATCTGTTCCCCTGAAACTCAGGCATTTATCTCTACACCTCACAGCTGGAAGGACACAGACTATAACTAGTACATTTTGGTGCAGGGAGATAGTAATTTGATATATATCGTGGCCATAGCTCCCCAAAACTGATTAGAATATTCTGGGGGACGAGCCAATGGGAGGGATTTTTCCCAACCAATAGAATGAAAGATCCTTTTGTCACCAGTGGTTTCCCTTCTCCCTGAGACATTCCACATCACGGTCTCAGTTGATAATATATGATAAAAAGATATTTAGTGTCGTATGAATTTTTGACATTCTTTCCACAATCAAACTGCGACTTGAGTAGAAAATAACTTACCTAATATTGGAAATAGAGTAGAAATAAACCTAATATTTTACATATTTCAGCTGTCAAGGTAAATATGGCGTCGCTCATCCTACCTCTAACCATTTTTTAGAGATAATGTTAAAGCAAATATAGTAAAATGGACTTGAAATAGTGAGATGTTTGCACATGTAAGGGTTCTCTTGTGCATATGAACTGCAAAGTTTTTTTCAGCTGCAAATGTTAAGTAGCCCTCTTTTCCTCTGTCATAACACATACACACACCCCTAAGAAGGAAAGGCTGTCGCTAAAGAGAAATGCCAGTGGCAGCCTACTCAGCAGGTGGTCGGCTTTAGAGCAGTGAGTACATCTGCCTCACGCTAGTGGGAGGAATCCTTAACAAATTGTTACATTCCATACATTTTAATTATTTTGGCACAGGTTAATTAATCTTAAAGGAGTGGTTAGTTAACGTTTGAAGTGTCCTACTTGGAAACACCCTCCAAAGGTTATTAATAAGCATTTGAAAAACTGTAGTCACTTCAGAGGCTACTAGCTCAACACCAGAGACTTTGTTAGTGAGTGATCATTTTCTATGGTGTTAAAGGAGTGTGGACTGGCCCAAACACTGTAGGGCACTGCGGCCCTTCTGTGAACAGAGCCCTGGAATCCCTAGATTCCGTATCTAGAATTTAAAAAGAATCAGGTGCCTGACACTGAATCTGCCTCAATATTATTGGATACATTTCTAATAACCCTTTAAGATATTATTGGGTTTCTTAATAAAACAGAGTTGGGACTTTTTCAAGCTTACAGGACAGGTTGACTGTTATAGGATGTTTTCTCTAGTGCCTGCTTACTTATAAACATGAGTGATGCAGAAATTGGTCTAAAATCTGGTATCAGTGTAAAGTACCACCTGGTAAGGTTTGGGAGAGATTTACAGCCCTCCCTCACCTCTACCTACTGAAAGCCACCAAAAGCAACCTAATAATTGCAAGTGACCCAGTTGGCCAAGTCCAGCTTACAACAATTTTCTCTAAAGGAGGAAACACAAATACCTTTACAGGTGCAATAAGATTAATTCAGTTATTGTCTATGGCTGAATAGGCTTGCAGAAAGCAGTTTTTAGTTAACAGAAGAACTGAAGTCCCTGGTTCTCTTATAAGATCTTTCAACAGCCTAAGGACAAAAGACCTTGTCAGTTAAACACAGCAACAAGAGAAGCACAGAACTGTGACATTTCTACTTCACACCTTTCCTATTCTGGCTTTCCACCAAAGCCAGCTTTCTTTCTACCTGTCCACTATAAGAGTACCACCACTCCTGGGAGTGCAAGCAAGGTGAAACTAAGCAGAGCAATGAACTAAGCTGAGCAAGAGGTGTTAGAAGTTTGTGCCACTAAAACGGAACCAATTGAAATGGAGTGGTTTTAATTATTTGGCAGGTTATTTTTGCAGCTATGGTTAACCTAATGGGACTCTTAGTGAGCATGTTGAGAAGTCAGAAAAACTAAAAATGGGTATATACTCTTGCTTTCATCTTAATAAACATTTCTAATGGTTTTGCCCATGTTCTCTTTTATAACTCTGCTTTAACAAAATCAAGAAAACCCCTTCCCTACCACCATTCCCAAAAACAGATCTGAAAGACGACCAATAAGGATGATGTGTGGGTTTGCAGCATGGGATGTGAGCCTTTCTGTCCCCACAGGGGCTGCTGGAGAGGGAACAAAACAGGAGCTCAGTTCCAGTCTGTGAGATGGCTCATGGAAGGTGCTCACCTTAGAATCCAGTCTGTATTCTGCACATAATAATAGTAGCTGCTATTAGTAGTAATTTGTAAACCAAGCAACTACTGGTCATGGCAACATGTATTTTCAATTCTAGCCAAAGCTTGAGAGGCTAAAAATCCAGGTATCGTTTTCCATGTGACAAATGTTTATTACAGTAAAAAAAATGTTTTCCACTTGCACGTGGCTAAACTCAAGCCAGGTCTAACTGAAGCTTTCTTTTGCCACTTGGTTCTCCTGAGGACACTATGGTATTTGAAATGCTGGAAGGGGTGCTGGGAGCTTAGGTTCAACATGCAGCAATAACAGAGTCACAGGCATCTCATTTGAAGAAACTTATAATATTCCATCCGTTATTATCTTGTTTAAGTCTCACCACACTGCTGACAGGGGAGGTGTTACAGTCTCTGCCTTATGGACAAGGGCAACTGATGCCCCAGGCAGGTTAAGTGGCTCGTCTAAGTTTCCATGGCTGGAAGGGGTGAAGCTTGCAGTGGACCCTCTTCTTTGATTACTGGTATAATGGTCTATCCTCTACACTCCCAGGTTTGAAGGAAGGCTTTATTGTGTATAAAGAAGTGCGCTCGGAGACCAGCCCAGTGCAGGGAAAGACCGTACAACAGAACACAAACAGTAAATTTTAGACCACTGTGAAGCAAGACTTAGGAAATCATTCTCGAAGATGAACAAGGAAACTGCACCACCCCTATCAGTAAACAAGGCCATAAACAATTAATGAGACGAGATAATTTAGTTTACAGCACAATTTTTTAGTATCTACGATGGGCATGTTATAGGGAAGCCCAGCACAGGTAAGACTTTTATATTTCATGCCCCAAAGAGCATGGACTGCTTCAAATTTAAAACACGTAAGAAGGTCAGGGATAGGGGAACCCTCACCGAAGACAGAACAAATCACCGTTAAATAATTCATCTAAATTCTTATCCCATTATGTCAGACCAATCCTGAGTGGTGCAGCTGCTCCGTTTCAGCGTGACTTGCACAGGGCTGGTTACCTGCTATGGCACCGACAGTGCAGGCCCCGGAGCCTGGGCCCCTCCGAAACAGGCAGCAGGGGCTGCGGGCTTCGGGCGGAGCACGCACACGCCCCTGGCACGCAGAGCCGCAGCCGCGCGTGGGTAAGTGCTCTGGGCTTCATCTCTGCCTCAGTGTTTCAGTAAAACCGGGAGAGTCTCCAGTGCCTCCTCCCTAAGCCTCACTGACCTTTAAGAGTCTAACTTCCAAATTTAAATAGCCATCGTCAAGCAGTCTAGGCTCCAAATTTAGAGACTGACAGGCTAATTTTGGAGGGTATATTTTGGTTAAGGGAGCTGGTTGATCAAACCCCTTTAAAGCTCCTTTCTGTTCCACTCAGTATTTGGAGAGAACAGATGGGATGCAATTATATAGCTTACGTGACCCACGTCAGGGGCCAACAGCCATAAAATCTACCAGTTTGTTAAAGAAATACCACACATGACAGAGAGGCAAAAAGGATATTGAACTACCTGGCTGTGAGGGAGGTACCTACATTCTGAAACTTCTTTTCCATAACTACACTGAGAATCTTAAAATGCAAGGGTGGGAAGGTGCTATAGACAAGTCAGAGGGCTCCTGAAACCCAGTGCTTCCAAATCTCCTTCCCTGGTGCAAATGAAGTCACCTCAACTCCCCACTAGGTCCCAGGTGCGCTCTGAGGACACTAACCAACAACCTGCTTCCCCGCAGGGCCCTGGAAACCACCTCCTATGTGTGATACATTTTTAAAGCTTTCTGAAGGAGGTGATGCTCCACAGTATCTCGTCCTCTGTAACACCCAACATTTTATAAACTCTTCCTGGGAGGAAGAGCTCTGACCAGGGTCATGTTTCTACTCTACTGGAAAGCAATTGCAAGGATTCCTGCCCCTTCAGTTACACCAACTCACTGATGAGATGCCACATAAAAAGGCAAATATTTTCTTTCTGTGTCAGCTTGCTACAAAGGGCAGTGAGTTCTAGCTCTGAGGTAGCTGTGATACAGCAGGGAGGGTCCTTGGGATTTACCCTTTGATCCCATATACCTTTTACTGCCAATTACCTAGCTGAAGCACTGAGTTAGAATTTAGGCATCTTTTCTCCCAGAATCACTGGTCACCCGGGCCCTGGGGGGAGTGGATTACTACTGTAGAACAACTGGATGATTTCTCTGACAAAGCACGGCACCTAAGAAAAGGAAAACACACGAGCAACAACTAGAGCCAGCACAACACGAATCACCAGGTGTCTTTGGTGTTGCATTAGAAATCCGTGTTCATATTCTCCCGCCCCTTGAAGCTCAGGTTGGAAATGTATAACATTTCATAGTGCTATGTCGCTCTTTCCTAATAGATGACAAGTCCGTAGTTTGTTTTTTTTATGTATCTGTGGCATACCTCTACTCTTGCAGAACTTGCGGTAAAACACGGCTTTCCTTAGGATGTGAGGGAGGGTGACCGACACCGGTACCTGTGTCCCTCCTCTGCTCACCCCACTCCAATTACTACCTTGAAGTGAGAAAACTCCAGGCCGACACTGGCAGGCACCAGAGTGGTGCAAGATGAGCTGCTACGACAGCCGCTACATTATTGGCTTTTTTTTTTAAGCATTTCTTTATTTTTGTTGTTGACCAGGTAAAGCAGGGGTGGGGGATTAAGGACAACATGCGGGTTTAGCACAGACGCCACAGTGAAGTGGCTTTTCTGTTTAAGTTTTCAAATTTCCCACCTGCCTTTTAAGAACAGGAGCAATTTCACGGTGCTTTTCCAGCAGGCTTTTCTGAGGTAGATAAAACCGACTGTAAGTAGTCTGAAGAATGCAGAGGGTGGCTAAGGCCTATGTGGGCAGGATTAGCTTGAAAGAAATTTCAGGAGTGAAAGCCGAGACTGTCACACACAATGCCACAGATGAGGGAAAAGGCTCGCCACGGCTGCCCACCGTTTAGAGAAGGTCTTTAGAATTTAATAGGTGAGAAATAGGCTAATCTGGCTAATAAAGGACAGAACTGTGGGAACAGTGACAGAGCAAGAGAAGGACGTTGGTTAGCACTCCACTGATCCAAACTAGGCAGATATGTGGACCAGGCGAGAACTATGCATCCCTCAGGACCTTAGTGATTAAGAAGAAACATATATTACAATATCAACAGGCTTGAAGGTTTAAACTGCCTTTTGTTGTATTTTTTGGAAAAAGAACAAATTTTGCCTCTTTCCTCAGACCTCTCATTTGTACATAGGTATTGTGATTGTATCAAGCATGTCAGGGAAAGCCAAATCCCAACTAAGTAATTCGTGAAATGAATTTTGAATTCCTTTTTCTGCCTGCCTGAGTGACAGAGGAACAGGCTGGCCTGCCTGAGACCCAGCGAGGTTAACATTCCCAGCTGGGGCCTTTCTTTCTGGAGACTCACTGCTGGCATCCCGGGCACATGCTCTACTGTTAAATGAACATGCCATTGTAGGCCAGATGTTAGTAGTTAAACACCATCGTCACAGACACACACAAAGCTAGAGTCAAGTTCACAGACACAGCTGGTGGTGAAGAAACTTTCTGGAGGAAAGAAATTCACCACTGGCTCCAAGTCGTTCATCACGACTCCTGGTACTTAGAGGGGTACTGTTTTATATGAGAGAGCAAAATAATAACTATTGACCTTGGTTTCTCTCCCCAATCTGGGAATAGCATTTGGTAGAACACGCACTGGAAGCAGGGTCATCACACGTAATGCTCTCGCGGGTGGATGCAGGCTCTCCTGGGATTGCTGCTCTGATGATGTTTGCCGGGGCTCCGATCTTGGCAGCACATCTGGTTGTAAAGAGGGTGCATCTGCTGAATTTCATCTTCCCCCACTGGATTCTCGTCTTCATAGTCAAATCTCCTGCTATTTAGTCCATTCTAAAAATTCAAACATTGCTTACATTAGCAGAACAGCTGTTGGCATTTTTCTAGCACTTTGGTAAAAGCAAGCAAAAATAGAGCTTGTTACAGTCTGTGTCCCCAATTCCTCATTCCACAAACTATTGAATGGCCAGGTAAAGTTCGACAAATTTTCATTTTCTGGTCCTATGTTGCTTTCAATACCTGAGCAAGACTGGTGGCAGCTCCTAAAGAGAAGATTGTGACCAAGCCATGGAGACTACAGTCGGTTTCAGGTTTTCCAATACGGAATTAGTATCAGTTAAAGCAAACTGCAGAAAAGCAAGGCTGTGAATGTCAGGCGTCCCTCAGCATGGCTCAAGCTTGGAATGACCGCATGAGATATGCAGGGAATTCAATCAAACAACCCAAAACAAACTAACACAAAAACATACCCTGAGAATAAGAAATACTGTCAAAAATATTCTCTCATCTTGACCTTCCTTCCTTACACAGCTGACACTATAAAAGGAAGCCCCTGATGCTCTCTTTGCCTGGTACTATTTGGTTACTGGTTTCATAAAACTTGATTACTTCTAAGAGGGACAAGCAAGCTCAAGGACTTTACAAAATGATATTGCAGATGCTTAGATATCAGAGAGGTGAATAAAATAAAATGTCATAGAAATCAAGTGATGTTTTAATGAACATGGTGGCCACCGGCTCCACCTGGGCTCATGGCAACAGGACCATGTTACTCACAGGATGCTGGAGACCGCCAGCCTCTCTTCCTTTGAAGTGAGTCTGCAAAGGTAAGAGTTCAGTCTGCAGGAAGAAGACAGAAAAAGCATGTACCCTTTAAAGCTCCAAGCACATGGTCAAACAGATCAACCTAGACCACTGAGACTCCTATTTTTAAAAGAGCTAATGTCTTATGAAAGGTCTACCAACTAAGCAAAATATTCTAGATGGAGATGGAAAAAACAGCTATATTTCTTGAGAGTCTCCCTTCTTCCTTTCCTCCCTCTCTCTCCCGACCCCTCAGTCCCCCCACCCCGTCTCTCTCTCTCTTCCCATGGCTCCAGACTTCTTCTGGAAGGAAGAAGATACACAGAACATCTGCTGCAGAAGTTCCCAGGCAAACCTGTTTACATCTTACTTCTAGGAGGACTCAGCACAGGTCTCTCACCTTTTTTCAGTGAAGAGTTTGCTAAAAGTAGTTTTTCAGTGCTAATGAAAGGTCATTTTTTGTCCTTATCTATAGATGGTTTATATGATCACCCTTCTCTTCCTGCTGTTCCTCCCTGCCCCCCAACCCCACGCAGATCATAAAGAGGACTCATGGTTTTTCAAACTCTAAAAAGGCTCTTTCTCAGAGGCCCTTTGGCTAATAAACACATACTTACCTTTCAGTCCCCAGGTCAAGTATCACCTCTTCCTGGAAGCCTAGCACTAAATCCTCAGGCAGAGAGAGCCACTCTCCTTTCTGTGCTCTCACAGTATGTGCTATCACAATTATCCGTGTATTTGCTTGTCTCCTTCACTAGACTGAGGGTGCTGGCTGGAGTATTTTACAAACATCATTTCATTTAATCTTTGTAATAATTCTATAAAACCAATATCTTTATTTTACAGATGACTAAAACTGAAGCTCAGAGTGGCTAAGTAAGTTGTCCCCAGTCACACAGCTGGGAAGTGGTAGACTGTGATTCAAACATGGATTTGTCTGATGCCTAATCCTATATTCTTCTATCGCCTGCTTCTATCTCAGTGTTTGGAAAATAGATGTTCAATAACTATAACCATAGAACGCCTGCAAGTCCCAGCATGTAGGCATATCTATCAACACACGCTCTATTTTACTGCCTTTCTTATGCTGTCCATTTGGTCTAGAAGGTCTGCCCCTTAGTCTCTGGGAACTGAAATACTACCCATCCGTCTTGGCCTGACCAAAGTCATTCTTCCCCCTTACAAGGCCTTTCCACATTGTCCACCAAAATTAATTCCTTTATTCCCAGTTTTCCTGTTGTTCCTGTTGATACCTCTATTACCTTACTCATCAAGACCCGTTTGTTTCATAGTTTCTAATGTGCCTTCCAAGCCCAGTAAACAGTGAGCCATCCTTGGCCATGGTCCTCCATCCCACACCCTGCCTGTGGTTCTGTAAGGGGAAGACGTCGACTGATAACCAATGAATTTACCGAATTTTACACTATCAACTCTTGATGTCTCATTTCAGGGTTATCCAAATTATAGATTATCTGAGACAGATATGTCCCCCTGTTGTATTCTGCATGATTCTAGGATGCTTTCCACATGACCAGTTCATAACAACGGTACATAAAAGTCCAAGACAGTGACCAGTCATGGACGAGTGACCAGCCACACAGGACCTGGTACTCACAAGGGTCCCCCACTTTGGGTTTCATGCTCTGTGCTTGCAATCTTAGACTTCTTAATTTTACTGAGACTGTGTATTGTAAGCGATCTAATGGGACAATGGAGCATGCCCCAGGGACTTGCAGCCTCAGCCCAAGGGTATCCTGCCACCTGCTACTTGTCTTTGATTTGTTTCTTGGTCACTACTCACTCACTCAGGTGTGTCCCCCCCCCACATATACTTTTCCAGAGCAGTCCCAGAGCAACTGCTACTGTGCTCTGCCTGGCAGGGGCCTGAGTACTGGTTCAGGGGAGCATGGTGTCAAGAGTCATCCACATCTAGGAGGTGGCTGGAGAACATGTCTCACGAGGGTAAGTCTCTCACTCACCCCTGATCTAGGGACCTAGTATTGACATCCTGACATTCTTAGTTTTAAAACAAAGGGCCCTGGGTTTTCATTTTGCCCTGAGCCTCTCAAATTATGTAGCTGGTTCTGATCCAAGGAATATAGGCTCAGGGAATAAAATACCTAAAATGAAAATTCGCATTTTGTTTAGTTTATTTGCTGTCTTAGACTGTCCCTGTCGCTGTTCCCCTTCCATTAATGCGGGTCATTGAGAAGTGATTCTAATCACGGCTGTATGTAATTTGCCAGGAGGCAGGGCACTTAGATGCTTCTCCGTGGAAAGAGTAAGTGCCTTCCTCCCGCTGGTGGCAGCGTGTGCGGGCACAGGCCACACTGAAAGAGATCACGTTCCAGGAACGGTGATTACATCCTCAAGGGTTCAAGAAAAGACTTGGCTGGAGTACATGCTATTCTATGTTTATGTTGTAAAATTCCAAATGGCAAATTTAACATGACCAGATAAGAAATTATCATTCACACTTTCCTGAACACTCAGGGTAAGATCTGCATCTGGTCGTTACCAACGGAACACAGTACAACCTTTCAGTCCGCCTGGGAAGCTGGTGTTCACGGTGGACACAGTGGGTGGCACAGTATCATGAGTAACAATACAACCAGTATTAATTTAATAGTACTGGGAAATTAAGAGAGGAAGGAAATTCTATTCTGTTTCAATACAAAGAGATTTCAAAGAGCCGGGGCTTCATGAGTAATAAGAGCATTGCTACCTTTTTCTCATAATAGGAGATATAAAATTAGCCAGGAGTGGTACATTTGACAATAAAGGACAAGGCACAGAGTTTCTAGACCTGAACAAGAAAAATGGTGCCTGGGCACTATGAACAGTCTTCACATGCACTGACTGGACCATAAGCAAAGGCCTACGTTCCTCTTCTCTACCCAATATTGTAAAGCTTCACCCATAGATTACTATACCTCACATGGGCCCGTGAGTTTTAAATTCTGGAATACAATACTTAATCAAATGGCTTATATAGACAGGATCCCCACACATCCTAGGGATGCGCCTTCCCCCACCCCAGGAACAAAGGGCTACAGAGCTACAGAAAAGCACGCTTGTCTTTACATTACGTAGCCATCCAATTTCTCACAATATACAGAAGGAACATAATTTGTTCTAACAGTGGGTGGGTACATATGTCCTCTTTCTGCTGGTCCATTGAACTACCCAAAATGTTGCATATTCAGATTTCTTTAAAAAGTCACTGACCACAGTATACAGAAAAGTGTCTTGCATAAGACCTCACATTTGGTGCTTAATATATAGGTCCTGAGTTAATCTCTAATACTTTAACTGATAGATTTATGGCATATGTTATTCTTGCATTCTAGGAAGCCTTAGGCTACTCTGAATCTCTAATATATATTTCAGTTTCCCTACTTACATGTATGTACCATCTTACAGCAATTTCTATTGACCTACAACCCATATTCACTTTCCTGATTTACTAAAGTCACAAAGACTTCCATTCCTGGCTTCCAAGGTGCTAACAACACTAGTTTTTTTTTTAAGTTTTATTATATGTTATCTTAATAAACATTTTACCTTCTATGGCTCAAAATATAAAGCAAAATCTTCAGCTTTTACTATGTATTATATTTTAACCTGTTTCCAAAACAGAGCTTTCAGAGTTGTTGAGGTTTATTTTCAGTAATGACAGAGTGAGATTTCAGGCTGTATTGTCATGAGATGGACAATAACTGGATACTGGGCTTGCTCTGGCAGCGTCCATGTGGATCCATTATTGCCACTACCAAATCTGAGGCCTTCTGATCTCCTATCTTGTTTCACAATTTCATCTTGAGAGAGAAATGAAAAGATAATACCTATTAAAACTTCAACTTCTTAAATTCTA
This sequence comes from Miniopterus natalensis, assembly GCF_054644295.1. Classification (NCBI taxonomy): domain Eukaryota; kingdom Metazoa; phylum Chordata; class Mammalia; order Chiroptera; family Miniopteridae; genus Miniopterus; species Miniopterus natalensis. Next base: position 35,888,203 of record NC_142086.1, on the reverse strand, counting down.
AAAGGTCCTTAAAACTTACGTCTCAAAACCTCAGCTTAGGAAGATACCTAAAACTCATCACCTGCTGAAGGACCGCCTGCCTTCCCTCAGCTCCTACTGTGAAGATATTCTAAGTGCCCTCAACCTCACACCTCTTGGGTAACTGGTGTCTCCGCCAGTGCCACCTTCCCAATTCAAGCATTCGCTGAGCTTCTTCATCGCATCATCGGGCAACCTTCTGCTGGCACGCCAGACAAAACCAAATGTTTTCATATGCACACACTATTTCTCAGGAAACCAGAAAACCTCAGTATAGATTATATGAAGAATGCATAAATAATAAATACAATACTTAATTACTTGGATTCTGCCTGAAATCTTGGCCAGTTCTCTTAGAAGTGGAGCAAATTACCACACATTGCTCTATGAGGCCTGTCAAAAAATTGAATCCTAGATAATAGAACATTTTTATGACTTTAATTTTTAGTTTGCTTCTATTTGTTCCTTTGTTCCTCTCTCAATACCACTCGTGACCAGGGGAATTGTATCTCTTTCTTTCCCTCCATCCAAGTTTCAGCTTAATACTTAGGATTTACACTGAATTACCTTTCACTAGGCTCTAAATCGAGAAGTTTCTGGAATTGCTGGGTTGCAGGAACCCCAGCCATTTTCCTTGAGCTGAGCTCTTGCTCCATTACCTATAATGCAACAACATGAAGCTCAAAAACATTATGCTAAGCAAAAGAAACTGAACACAGAGGAGCACACTGTGATTCCCTTTATGTGAAGTTATTTTAAAAGGGCATAACTAATATAGACGCTGTCCCAAAAAATGTATACACACACTTTGAATAACTATAAAGGCAGTGTTTATTAAAATACATTTCATTTTCAAAGCTGAGCTATCAGCTGTTAAAGTGTGTATACACATTTTTGGGGGGAAATCCTGTATTGTAAAAGAAATCACATTAATGGTTGCCTGAGGCAGGAGGTATGTGTGTGCGGGGTGGTGGTGGTGGATGGTGTATATGAGAAATTTTACAACTGACAGAAATGTTCTCGATTGGGATAGTGGTTGCATCAGTGTGTGCATTGGCAAAGCTTATCAAACTGCATACTTAAAACATTTGGGGGAGCATGTGTGTGGAGGTGAAGCAGTCACTGATGGCCCAGAGACTGGCATGATACAAGTACATAGTATTCTCGATAGTTCACAACAGACTGTCCTTGATGCAGGACTTTCTCAGCTCGAGTATCCAATTGCCTACTTGTGTTCTAGTGACTGCCTTCCAAACCTATAGAGATGCTTTCATCACACTGAAGGAGCAAGGCATAAAAAATGGCTACCATACATAATTCACAGAGTATGAATCCTCAAGGCATAAAGGATAGTTCATTCCTATCCATTAAGTACCTCTCTAAATGAATTTATAAAATATTATTAAAGTTATGAACCAAAGGTCAGTTTTCCTTTTCATTTTTTTAGTTGTCAGAGCGGCTGACCATGTCACATAAGCAACAAGGGCTGTGTTCTAGTCAAGCAAAATTTACAACATTAATTAGGCACTTGTTTAATGAGATATACAATTGTTACTGTTCTCCACGATAATTACCCATAAGGCTAAGCTATTCACATGAATGTCTCTTATTAGTAAAGTAGACCCTTGGCATTCACAGGCTTAACATTGCTGGTTTTAACCATTCATGAGTGAGTTTGAAAAGGTTATGGCAGCTAGTAATTTGTAATTCTGTTGAGACACAAATCTGAATCAAGATCTAGGTTTTGTGATGGGATAATTATTTAGCTAGTTAATGAGCTTAGCAACTGCTCAATATCCATCTTTCAATGTGTCTTTATCATTCTTAACCCTATGAGTTTTGAAAAGATAGGGGTATTTAGAAATGTAGTGTTTTTCAAAAGCCTATGCATGTCAAGAGTGGGTGCTGTATTATTAATCAACCTTTCTTTAAACATTTGTAAGTGTTTCCTTATTATTTTTTAGTTGATTCTTAGTTCTCGTGTTACAGTCAATCACAATGGATGCGGATTGCCACTACACACTGTATAGGTTCAATGTCTGATCTCATTCCCAAAGACTTGAGATTTCCTTACAACCCCTCTTTCTCAATGTCTGGGAAGTAAAAGTAACGTCTATGTTCCGTCCATGTATCCCATCCTATAAATCCTTTCCTGTTGACCCCTAAAAGGTTGACAGGGAGGTTCCCCCAAACCTCACATGGTGCTATCACAGAGTAGATGCTCAATGAACACTTGCTGACATGCTATCCATGCACAGGATCTGTACTGACTTCCACTCTCCGTCAGTGGTCCACAGAGGTCCTGGGTGCTGGAGCATGCGGGGAAACCTGTACCAGTTGGACTAAAAGCCTTGGGGTCTGAATTCCTAACTGCAAGGACCACACTCTGCTCCTACTCCCTGCCCCTTAAGATAGGTGTTGTACAAGATGCTTTACACAGGCCCATATTCTTACACTTCCTCCTTGAGGTAACTTTATCACTGGTCCCATTATAAAGATAAGGAAGCTAAGGCTTAGAGAGATGAAGTGATGATCCCAAATTCACAGAGCTAAGATTCGAATTCATGTTTATGTAATTCCAAAGTCTGTGTTTTAAACTATCACACAACACTGCCCCTCTTGAGAGTCTCCAGTCTCTTCCCAACTAGACCGCAGAAAGGGACTGAAAAGCAGGAAGGCAATGAGCATATCAAAGGAGAGAGGGCCAACGACGGCGGGAAAGACTGGCGATGCTCAGTACTTTATAGTTTTGCCACCTGCTCTGGGTTATCTGTATCTGCTCTGGTCACATAGAGGCTATGGTCTCAGTTCCTTCATCTCCTGCTCTGGCTCCAGCCTTGGCTAAAGGAAAACAAATGCAAGGCTTTTCTTGAGCAGTTTGAGACTCTCACAGATTTAAAAAAAAAAATCTGCCCCAGCCCATGGCCATTTGCTATGATACTTCAGAAAGTTAATATAGAGGGCATTTTCCCTCCTGTTTATATCCTGCAGTGATAGAGCTGACACCTTAAAATGCAATGTCAAGTCCCCTAATTTATAATACTAAAGACTGCAATAAGGCAGTTAGTTACAAGAAGAAAGGACTACAGAATGTCCTAGTGGCAAATTTCAAATGTAGGCGTAAGTCAATGAGGTTTATTTGTAAAACAGAAGAATATTGGATATTTAATCCCATGAGGTAGCACTGAAATTTTCTCAAGTCACTGGAGAACTGTTAACAGCCTAGCGGTTGGAAATGTCTTATCCAAAAGGAAGTCAGTGTTCCCTCTTATCACTGGTAAATAAATTTCATTACTTCTATGGAGTATACATCCCAGATTTTAATTTTTCAAAGTGAAACTGGATATGACACATTTTAATGAAATTTCTTATCTTGGTTTTGGTCTCACTTAATCCTTACATTAAAATGCATAAGAAAGTGATACTTCACCTAAATTGTAATATGTATGCAAGGTCAAATATCTAATTAAAGCAGACAGATGATAAAGGTGATGGGAAATTATGTGCAGGCAAACTAGGCACCCACATACAAGGCTAAGATGGTCCCCAGTCCTAAATCCTACCCATTCCCAGGGTACAAATCAAATGCTTATGTATTCATATGCACTATTTTCCATAACGAATACCTGCCCATTTTACATCAGACTGCTGTACTGTCCTTGTCACATCTGTGCTCTCCAAGCAGGTGCCCAAAAACTGAACCAGACTGCCCACTCATACCACTTTGGAGCCAAAACTGTCTGCCCACAAGGTAAACCTTCAATTCAGGGCTGTTAATGTAACTTCATCCATGTACCAAACACCCTCAAAGGTGTCAATTGCCTCTTCTGTATGAGGCACACCTGTATCCCAAGCCACTGCACACAGAAATATCATCCATTATATGCAATATACTACCTTGTGAAAACATGGGCCCTGAGGGACCACAGGACAGAAACTATCCTATTTCTGGCTTAGTTGTTTATCGTAATGTTCAAAATTTTACATGCCAAAATAAAAACCAACTCTAATCCCTTTCTAGAAACCACTATTATGGGCCTTCCCAAACCTCATCTTTAATCCAGCAGCTAAGTTTCTTAACTAATGGCACCTGAAAAAGACACTCTGGTAAGAACCTCTGTGTGGTTAATAATTTATGCTATTTTTAGCAAAAAGGATTAAAAAAAAAAAAAAAACCTAAAAAGAATCTCCTAAAATCTTCAATATTGAAAAAAAAGATAATATACTAAATGTAGACCACCACTCCCCATACGTTCCCTACCATTGAAAGGTGAGAGGACACAGGAACCCTCCCCTTACCAGTAATCTATCTCCTCTACTAAACCATACACCAAACAAGGAATCTTTGAACATATTTAGTTAATAATTACATGTATTTTTGTTTGGGATCTTACATTTAAATGAACAGTATTTTTCTTTTTTTCTTTTTCTTTTTTTTTATCATTTTCCTGAAAGGAAAAAAAGAAAATAGTAAGTAACATAACTATTTCTCCTTCTGAAGGAAAATAACCTAATAACAGTAAAGAAAATGAGACAGGAAGAGAAATCACTGGCTATGGAAAGCAAATATTAACCTTCAGGGACGCCCATTTTGTCAATATAAAACCCAAAGTAGTAGTTTTATTTGAATTAGAGAAGTGACTGTAACGGCAGTTTGGCATTTTGCTGCACACGGGCGCTCAGGTGCTCAGCGACCTGCACGGGGCGCCGTGAGCCGGACCCACGCGGACGCCTCAGCGAGCAGACGGAGAACCACAGCACGCGCGGTCTGCGGGGAATGAAGCAGAGGCTCCCGGGCCAGGAATCCCGACTGGGGATCTGATGGGGATTTGGGTTCCGCAGTCTGTGAGAACTGCGCTCCACAGAGGTGCACTTCAGTCTCCTCCAAATGGGCTGGAAACGAACAGTCTGTCCCCTGAAATACCCTCAGTAATCATACTCTACTAATGGGGATGCCAGAGAACGTAGGGCCCCCCGCTCTCCAGGAATTTACGATCTTGTTTCACGTGGCTCTTCTTCCAGTTAAACAACAAAGGCCGTCTGAATGCAACCTCCTTAAACGCAGGAAGCCTGTCTTACGCTTTTCCTTTTCCTTTCCTATCGCCTTCCCCAGCACCCTGCAGGGATATAAATGCTGGTGATCTGATCTGCTTAGATGCCCAAATCACTACAGATCCACAATTTTTATCTGAATCTTTTAGGGACAGGTGTATTTTGGAATTCAGAATTTTTCAGATTTTTAGAAAGGTGTGAGGTACTTATTCCATATATTTATAAAATGTATCTGGTACAGAGTCCCATAGCCAAGCATATAAATATGTCTAGTGGAAAATATGAGTATGCACATTAAGTGAAGAAAGTAATGAATGTATATAATTTCACGAGGGTCAGCAGTTCAGGTCAGATTTTGGTACAAAACGAGTTAGGAAAAACCTTGAGGTGCTTAGAGATTCTTGGCAATACAGATAACAGACTATAGAGCTGTAATACCTTTCATGGGAATGACAAGAGTTCAGAGGCTATAACAAACAAGACAACCTATGGAGGGGTGGATACTAAACAGCATTAGTGAGGCTCCAGACTTTACTGGTGAGATGGGAGAACCCAGGTGACCCCTGAGGATACTGGGCCAGGTATGGAGGGGTCCGAGCCCTGAGCACCAGACCCAGAGTTCCAAGCCCCCAGAACGACAGGGTGAAAGCAGGCTTAATAAATATCAATCTGACCAACGCTGCTGCTGCTGCTGCTGATGATGATTCTGATGATGAGGGTGGCTAGGTCCTCAGGGTTCAGGAGAATCCAGCATTTTACTATCAATAGTAGGCAACAGAGATGGGGAAATGAGAGAAGGCAGAAAACACCAATAGATCTATAGACCTAAGTCAAGGCTGCGGAGGCTGCAAGCATATCCAAAAAGAGAGACTGGACAGAGAAAACAAGGCGTGTAGGCCACATACTTCATTAAAAGTTTACGGGAGAGTGGTATATTTGTGAAAAGGGTAACAGTAGGGGAAACAGCAGAGATTGTTACTATAGAGTTTAATCATGAGAAATAAATCACATTCCACCCAGGAAAACAGAACAAAGATTTTTCAGAAGCACAATAAAAGGATAAAAGAAGATCAGCTCAGTTGTAGGAGGGAGTATATTATGGGCTGTAATCTTGAGGAGAGGACAAGGGCTGTAAAATCCCCGGGGAGTGAGTGAGCAGCTCATGTTACAGACATGGAACCAGTGTGAGGTTGGGGAGGAGTACAAGGCGTAGAGCTGCTATGCACCTGAAAGAATGGGCAAGCCTGTATGGGCCCCAGTGAATAAGGCAAATCAGAGCTGACTCAGGAAATTCTGATTGCAAGCATCATGCATAATTACAGATGAAAGATCCAGAAGAGACGAAAGTTGCCCAAGGCTTGAAAATGACAAGATGCAACAACATGGGAGGGGTTAAATGTTATCACATGGAGGAAAATGCACGTGAAGATGAGGAGCAGCTGGAGGCTCAGAAACAAACCTCCTTGCTCACAGAGATGAAGCATGTTGTATTAAAGAAGAGTGGCATGCACTGGACGGAGTCATGTTTTCCTAACAGACCAGGATGGGTAACACATCCGAGAGTGAGCACCATCTGTGTATTAAAGAAAAGGCAAAATGTTTGCTTTTGATTGGAGCCTGGTTTTCAAAAGAAAACAAAGTTGCATTTCTATGTAAGTTGCTTGGAGGAGAGAGGGAAAGAACATACTCAATGTAAGTGGCTTCAAAAGCTGCAAACGTTTTCTATTACTTTTCCTCCGAAGAAGCTGAGAGTGTTTTGCTGGACTCTCATATTTAGTTTAAGAGGATTTGGGGAAAGTCAGCCAGAAAGGTGGATCAGACAAAGGTTCTCAGAGAGACTTGTGCCAGATCTCAAAGTAAGGCTAAGTGCTCTACTATGTTCACCGAACACACGGGGCTCCAACCAATGTGTACCCGTACTTGGCAGATCAAAGAAACAGGCCAACAGGAAAATATCCTCCTGATAACAATTTTGTGGGTGGAGAATTCTCTAACAGATATTATAACACCATTAAGGATGAAAGTTTTACTGCTTAGCCTGTTCAATAACTGAATGTAAAGGCCCATTTTTATTTTCCCCCTCTAAAATCAACGTTGAGTACTATTATCACCTTATATCTAGTATGGTGTGGGGAAATATAAATTTTTAAAAAAGAGTACATAAGGAAGCTACATAATACAAATTTCTTTTCTGTGACACAGAATTCAGGCTAACTTTAGACCCTTTAGGTGCGTACAAGTTAGATGGAAACCATCCTTGTCTAGATTTAAACATGTTTATGACATTTCAAGCTCAAGTTCAGTTATGAACATGCATTTTAATTTAGCATTATTTAAGCATTTGCATCAAAGTGACAAGGGCCCCAAAGGACACACAATGTGTTACCGGTGACACATGTGCACATGCATGTTTAGCTGGGGTGGGGAACAGTGATGTGAGATGCTAGGATAAGAAAGACAAAGGATCATGGAAAGAAGCAGCTGCCAAACACACAAGGGAAGAAGATAAGCACTAAGATTCCAGGGCTTAGAGTCTACCTGGAGAGCTCATAAAGGGGAGTCATGAGATACAGTGAGCACTCAGAAGGATGTCTAACAGTACATCCTTTTATTTTAAAATACCATGTTCGGTGAGTTTGCATTTGGTTCAGAACAAGAAGAGAAGGTTCAGAATATTTATTTTTTTATTTTTTATTTTTTTCAATATATCTATTGATTTCTGAGAGAGAACAGGAGAGGGAGAGAGAGAGACAAACATCAATGATGAGAGAGTCATTGATGGAGCCCGCAACCCAGGCATGTGCCCTGACCAGGAATCGAACCCTGATCGCCTGGATCCCAGGTCAATGCTCAACCGCTGAGCCACACCCAGCCAGGCGGTTCAGAATATTTAGACGGTTAATGCCAACCAAAATGCCTGAGTGTTTCCCTATTTTGCAAAATGGTGAAAAAACTCTACTTCAAGTACTTGGCTACAAATCTGTGCCACAGACCTTAAACAGGGCAAGTTGGATGACTAAGTGAGTTGTTCTGAGAAAATACATGCACTTCACATTGTAGCTAAACTTTATTTTTAACTTACTAGGAGATGACATATATATTTCAACTGTTTTTAATTTAAGAGGTCTTTTTCCTTATGAGGTTCCACCCATATGTGCAGTGGAGTCATATGATATCTCCTTATAAATAGCTTTCAAATGGCAACATGCACCGGCGAATGGAGCCCTGTTCCACGCAGATGCAAAGGCACCTGATGTATGGGAAAGGATGATGCATTAAACTGCAGCAGCTGAGCACCGTCTGGGTACAATCCCAGAGGCTGTGGGCTAGCACAGCTACAAAAGTCTAAGGCTGTCCTTAACTGATGAATCCGAAGCACACTTGCTAGCCCTTTTCATCTGAGGAATTCTAAAATGTCAGTGCAAGAGGGCCTCGGGCGCTCTTCAGAAATGAATGCCCTCCTTTTACATGTGAGGCAACAGAGTTCCAGAGAGAAAAAGGACTTCCCCCGGGATTCAGCCATGACAGACCTGGGACATGAATCTGGATCCACATTTCTTGACTCCCAGGCCAGTGATCTCTCCAGTATTTGCAATACAGTGTGGACTCTCGAGCTAGAACGCCTGGGTTCTAACCCTGGCTCTCATACCTGGGCAACACTGGTGGTTATTTAATGCTCTGTGTCAGCAAGCTCCTCTGAAGGTGGAGGGTACTGCTAGCATGTTGTTTCTCACAAGCCTGTCATGAGGACTACATGAGTTAATATAGGTAAAGCACTTAGGACAATGCCTTACATTTAACAAACAAGTTTTTTGTTTTTGTTTTTTTAATATTTTGGAGTGAATCCTTCCAGTTACTTTATCTGAACACACACACACACCCCAAAATCACATGCACACACCGTACATTTTTAAAACAAATGTATTTGCACTGAATATACTATTTTGTAAACTTTTTCCACTTAGCAATGTGGAAATTTTCCACATTGTTCTGAAAGTTTTCCATCGACATTATTTTTTGTTTGTTTTAATTTTTGTTTAAAATATCACAAATGTCCCTTTTTCTCCCCAATGACCCATTCCACCCCGTTAAGCTCTCTTATTAAGTGCTACTATATGTTCTCTCAAATGGCAGGCAACAAGGACAAGAGCCCAAACCTAGCAGCCCTCTGCTAAAAATGCCCATGGGGAAATCACTTAACCCCTCAAAGCCTTAGTTCCCTCATCTACAGAATAAAGAAAATAGCAATTCCTACCAGAGAAGGTGACTACAAGGATTAAATAAGACGGTTCATGTAAAACATTTACAACAGTGCATGGCATGTAACTAGTGCTCAATAAATAGGCATTATTCACGATACAGCGATTCAATGAAAGTTTTCGCCAACCCATTTCCTTCCTATGCACTACCTTTCACCTATCTCCATCCGTATGCACAATAAAGAAGAAAAGAGTAGAGGATTTATTTTTCGACATTAAATAAGGAAGAAAAAAGTTTTAGATAAGAGGATTTAATTTACTACGTAAACAGCCAAATTTACCCAATATATCAATGGATAAGAACTGACACTTTGGAGACAGGAAAAGTGGATGCATGAGCACACCTTCAACTCACCAGCACACCATTCAGGGACTTAATGTGGTGTAGCAGTGATTTTGCTAAATGCAGAACTAGCTAATAAATGAACTAACAGATGTGCTTCCCACTCATACATGGTTGGTGGCAGTGTACATTGGTATAAAGTATAAATTTGTTGGCAATAACCATCAAAATAAAAATCCATGTGCCCATTAATTTTCATGTAAAGAATCAATTCATAGGTATACTTCCATGTGTATAGAAATTTGTTTTACAAGTTAATCATTGTGGCTGAATGTAAAATTGTTTCCCCATTCTTAGTTTAAGACTTGGTATCTTTCTAGCGTCCAGGTATACGTACCTATCATTGAGGATTTTAATGAAGAAGTGATATCTTCACATTAGACCTTAGAAGTTAAGTAAAATAAACTTTAAAGTATACTATGCTAACCATGCTTACAATATACTGCTTTTCCGTGATAGTGCATTTTATTTACCCCTGAGCACAATTTGTTACAGGAAAAAGATGTTTATTGACAATATTACTATATCATGCTACATTATGCTTGAGACCAAATTTTGATTTTATAACATCAAAGATTTGGGGGAGTCAGAAAGCCCAGGCTCCATCCCCCGACTAAATGAACAATTAGACAGCTGCCCACAAACAAAAACAGCTCAGGAAGAGCTCAGGAGTCCACTTAAGAAACTTCGGCAAAACAGTGGAACAAAACACCTGAGGACAGCCGCACGGAAAGGGAAGGAAGAACAGCTGCATTTTGCCTGCCTCGTCTCATCCCCCAGGCCAGCACTGCTCAACAAGAGAGAACTTTTCAGCGAGAAAGAGTTCCCCTTTCTGGGAAAGGGCGGGTGGGGGTGAACCACCAGCTTCCCCAGCCTTTTGGGGCACCAGACAAAGCTCCGGTTTCACTCCACCCAGAGACTGGCAAAGCTGAGAAGTACAGAGAGGGCTAGAAACAAGAAGAGCAGAAGCGACCAAGAGCAGCCATGCAGTGGGAGCAACCACAGTTCCCAGTGACCAGCTCTGCAGAAAACCCCAGAGCTTTCATCCCTAAAGAAACCAGATCCAACAAAGCCACCATAGAATCGCTGCAGATTTTACCAGTTTTCACCCCAAGGTATTTGAGCTTGCAGACCGCCAACCCCGAGTCCCTCCCCATTGCCTGCCCTCCCTGACCCCACTGCAGCCCAGGATCCTCCTCAACCACAGCCAGCGCAGGCCTGGTGGCTGCATGAGTGTAAGACCCCAGCCTAGCTAGACCTCTGTGGCTGACTCCGGCCACAGTGCACCTGGAGATAGCCCCTCCAGCTGTGTGTGCACTTGCACATGGCCAGCTTATGCCCATCACTGGCCTCCACTGCTGTGTATGCGCCCGTGGCCAGGTCCTGCAGTCACAGGAGTACTCACTGACAGTCAAGGCCCCCGCAGATGCTTGTGGGCCCAGATTCAGCTCCCTCTCCAGTCACTGGCTATTCCACTGGGCCTACATATAGGACTTACGTGACACCATTAGGATAAGCAATCATGTATGCGTTCCTGGAATCCCAGAAAGAAAGGAGACGGAGAAAGGGGCAGAAAGCGAACTTAAGGAAAGAATGGTTAAGAACTTCCCAAACCTGGGGAGATTTGGACATGCAAGTCCATGAAATTCAAAACCATTTTGTCCTAGTCACATTAAAATAAAAGTACCTAAAATCAAAGACAAAGAGGTATATAGGAAAAGCATCTAGATTTAAAGAAACCTATGTACTTGGTAATTGAAGCTTAAATGAATTTTAAGAATTTTAGAAATCAGAATCAGGACTACTTAAGTTGAAAGGAGGCTAGATTTCTAATTTTTTAACCATTTCAGCTATCAAAAATGAAATATACTGCATAGTGAGGTAGTGAAATTGTTTATAGGAAGTGTTTTAACTTGACACTGGATGACTGCCTTCTTGGAATACTGAAGGAAACTTTGCCTTGAGTTGGAGGCTGGGCGGTGGGACCTCCAATGGTATTTTCAGTGCAAGGCAATGACTCAGACTTGCCGTATGCCGCCCTGACAACTCTGTTCACAGTCCTCCTCTAAAAAAATTAAGTACTGTGGATCATGGGCAGTTAGTTCATTACGGAAAAAACTACCATCAGGAACAGGCTTACTCAGTTGTAGAGAACTGTAAAATCGTAATGGGGAAGAGGGTGAGAGATTACTCTCTAAAAACAATTTTGATGTTTCTACTTCTAATTACATGTAGTATTAATCTAGTAGAGCAAGAATAAATAAATATAAACTGCTTTTATATAAACTAAATATACACAAAAGTAGACTTATAAAAGGTAAATTGAAGTTATTATTAATTATAACATCAATACTTAGTACGGTCAGCCTTTTTGAATTTTAGCCAATCTAATGGGTGTGTAGTAGCATTTTATTGTGTTTTAATTTGTAGTTATCTGAGGACTAATGATGCTGAGCATCTTTTTTTTTTAAAGCATCTTTTCATGTGCCAATCGGCCAATAGCATATCTTCTTTAATCAAAAGTCTATAAAAATATTTTTTCCATTTTTTTAAAATTTCCTGTTATTGACTTATAAGACTTCTTTATTTATTCTGGATACAATTCCTTTGTCTAATTTATGTGTTGCAAATATTTTTTCCCAGTCTGTTGTTTGCCTTTGTTTTCTTATTGGTCTTTTGAAGCTCAAACATTTTTAACTTAATGAAATGTAATTTATTATTTTTTACCTTTTATATTCCCCGTTTTTGTGTTCTAGTACAATTGTTTGGTGTGTATGTGCATACACAGGGACACATGGTTTCCAGTTTTATACACAGTTCATATCCCAGCAAGAAGTAACCACAGTAAAAATTTTCAACTTTGTAGTTCCTTTTTCTTGAATACAGCCTGCAATTTCTCAGGTTCTACTTAAAAGTAAAGCTACTATTTTACATCATTTTTCTAAAGGGGTATTTGTGGTTTCCATGGGAACGCATCTCAGTAATAAGGCATTTAAAATGCTTCAAATGTTTCAAACAGAAACATTTACATGGCACTTCTTTTAATAAACAGGATTGATAAGTACTGCCCACCAAATATTTGAAATTGAGATTATTACCTTCTGTACAGTGTCAGTGAATTTAAAATAGGAATCATTAAAAAGCCAAGTACTTCCTTTTGAAGACCTTTAACAATTCTCATTCTTCCCAAGTTACTTATGTGCATGAAATATTCTGATTAGGAAGTTTTATGTCTCATCTAATATTCACTGTAGTTAAAGCTACTGCAAGGATATCATTCAAAGTGTATTTTAAGCTTTAGTATCTATGTGAGCAGTCAGTCATAATTGTAAACCAACCATAAAACAATGTATAATTTGCATTTTAAGAAGAAAATCTTTTTGTTCTTTAAAAACCAGTAAAAAAAATTTGAAGTAATTTTTGCTTATGTTAATTTTTCTTTTTTAAAGACTATATCTGGAAATGACAATAGATCTTGAAATGAAACTCAGTAAAAATGTGTAGAGTCAGCTACCTCTAAAATATGTGCTTTTCAATAACTCATTTGCTAACTAATCAATTGTATAGTTAAATATTACACTCAGAGTCACATTAAGACATCTGTACAGAACACTGGTTCCCAAGTAACACCAATTTTTTTACTCTAGCACCTATATTATTTTCCTAGGGGGAAAAAAAAGAAGCAAGAGACAGGTCTAGAAGGGGCCTTAAAATTCAACTTTAATCCCAGTGCAGAAATGCTTCCTATAATCACAATAAGGGACAGCAGCCGAATCCTTTGCACAGGGCCATTAGGAACTATGCATTACTCCTTGAGCTTTCAGCCCATTATCAGAGAGACCTAATGATTGGAAATGTCTTTTCTATATTGAGTATTGAAATCTATGTTCCTATGACGTTCACTTTCTGATCCTAGCTCTGTTTCCTAAAACTACAAAGAAAAATCATACTCTCCAAATCAGCGGAACACTAGGAAATCATCTGTGAGTTCCACTCTGTGGAAAAAGCAGCCAAGCAGCCATGTCATCGGCGAAGGACTAAATGAACTCTAGCTGGGTCTCCTAACAAACAAGGAGGCCTAACAGAACTCATCGTGAGGGATGATCCCGACTGTGTTACACAGGTATTTGGTGGTCATCTCCGCACAAAAGTAAGGGATGTCAGTTGTGACATCTTTATAATGTCACAAAGATGACGTCTTTGTGATGTCACGAAGATGTTGCAATGATTTTAACAGGCCTGATTTCTGAAAAATATTTTTAAGGTAACATCAATGATTCAAACTAAAGTGCCACTCCAAACAGTGGGTTTAATTTATTCCTCAATAACAAAATGCTGTCTAATCTAAATTATATGATTAACTTTTTAATTTACACGCCCAAAGAAACACATATGTCACTTTGGGGCTTATTTCTTCTCAGAATCAGATGCCCAAATAGCAAGCAATACATTTAAAACACACACACACACACACACACACTGAGTAACAACAGGCTAATTGCTTATCCAGCACTCATTCCTAATTAAGTGTAGATTAGTAAAGCAAACGAAGGGAGACAGACTGCTGTACACAGAACTAAGGAGAGGAACATCTTGATCTGAGACTATGTGTCAAAGAATCAACAAAATAAATTTGGAATCCTGCCACAACCAAACTAACCATGTCTCTGGGGAAAGAGGGTGGTAACTGTGTCTACTATCATCTTAGAAACAGAACATTTATACTATGGTAGTTTGGTAACTATGGAAACTCATCTGAAAAGTTGCCAAGGCAGACGTGGTGGAAGATTCTCAAACTCATAAAGAAAATGAAATAATTTGGTGGCTCTAAGTCAAATGACTAGGGTTAACTCATCCAAGGATAACAAGCCTTTTTTGTTTTCTCATATATTAATATTTTTTAATTTCTTAATTTTTGGCAGATTAAAGATTTCTAAACCAACAAGCATCTTAAAATGAACTGAGTATTTCTAGCTGATTTCTAACTTGTAGCATTAAAAAAATATTTATGGGCTCTGCTTTATCGTTGAGTTTTTTTTTAAAAGCCAATAAACTCTCTAGAAATATTTAAATTAGTTCCTTCAAACATGCTTTCTTTATATAAAATTTTATTTTAATGAAAATGTTCATTCTAGTTTCATTTAAGACATCTGACTAGATTCTAAAATAATCAAAAGTGTGTTAAGTACTCAGTAAATCTGTCATTAAATGAGCTATGTTTTAAAGGAAATGATCAATTACCCATTTTCTAGTTCTTCCTAAAAAATACCTTATGCCGTTTTCTAGTTTCTCCACCACTTCATGAAAGAGAATTAAAATGAAATATTTATATGATACATACACAGCAAATCGCAAAATCAGAACCCAGGCTACCCTCCACCTCTTAGAGTTCTCCAAATAAGATCACTGTCTCCAATTATACTTTGGAAACTGACTATCACAATAACAAGTACTTATAGTTCACACTGGTACATTTATTCTAAAATATTCTTCTAATTAGCTTAGGAAGATATTTTTTTAGAAGAGGTTAAGATATAGGAGCCATTTAATTATGGGGAAAAAGTACTTTGATTGGAATGAACAGAAATGGAGCAAGAGACTTAAGAAATTGAAGAAAAGGCATGGGAATAATACTGAGGGCTAGAGAAGTCACTTAGAGAAAGCACTGTCTCAAAATTGGGGTAGGTGAACTTATATACATACTGACGCTAGGGTACAAAGATGTGAAATCAGGACCATCCTGGAAATTCTAAATATAAGATTGCTGTACCTACCAATACATAAGGAGGATTTTGAAACTAATCAACAGCCTGAGCTAGCCTCTCCATAGGACTTTCATGTTAACAGGTGGTAGTAACGGGTATTACTAAACGTATCTCTGTTAAACTCTGCTGTAAATCTCTCTGAATCGATTATGCTCTGATGGGAACTGAGGCACTGTGGCAGGTATGTGGCCTCAGGCATTGTACATTCCAACATGAAGGTAGTTGCCTAAAGCAACTCCATTTAGCAAAACTCATTTTAACAAAGGACTCCATATTGAACTGACTTTAAAGGAGTTTAAAAATAAATCACTACAAGTCACTAAATGAATGAATACATGCTCTAAGTTTAGACGTAGGGGTAACATTTATCTTAAATAATATATCATTTGCATTATCTCTCAAAAGTCCATATGTGGCCTTTGCCATTTTTATTTTTATTTTTAACATATCAAAAAAATACTCTGCCAGGACTAAAATCAAGACTAAGTAGCTAAATTTAAAGTTAGGTTAGATTGATAATTTCTATGTGAAACAATTTAAAATAATGAATAAATTCATTCTCTGAAAACAATTTAGTTGCTTTGTTCTGAACATTTATAATAACTCAGCTCTTTGTCCAGGTTTCTCTATACTTAAAAAGGCATCATTCCCAATAAAGAAAATCATGAGTGCTTTTAAATAAAGAAAGCTATTAGGTCCTCTAAAATTTGGGAGGAAATTTCATTGTAGTTAGCTCACTGTATTTAACTTCAATAGTCTTTTACTTCTACTTACTCATGAGTCAATCAAGAGTCACCCGTAATTAAGACTTATACTTCCCCAACGGCAGTGTGAATTTAACACAGGTCTCAAATAAACCACTCAAGATTTAATGTTCTGATTGCATCTCAAGGATGAATAGTCTAAATTTAATTCTTTAAAAATCAAGGCAAAAACACAATTTAAGTAAATTAATGGTTAGAATAATATCTTTCTGCAAGAATTCCCAAGTAGCTTTGAGCCCTTAAAACAGTTTTCTTCCCCAAAGTTTAGTATTACCTCTGAGTTAATGCTTCCGCCTTTAACGTGGTTTATGAGGTGCTTCAAAAATATTTTGGTGGTCATGTTAAAAGGTTGAGTTCCGCTTCCAGTTATTATGAGTTGATAGTGATAATTCTTTGGATATGATATTACAGACTGGCACTTTGTTATACCATCTTATTCAAAGACAATGATGGACTGGCTGTAAAATTTCCCAGCTATTTAAATTTCCTAAGTGTTATACATACAGGAGGAGGTGGCACTGTCTGATGTCTTCCCTGTTCCTCCCAACTTCCTGAAATTACCCTCAGCAAGCTTGAGAAACTGATTTTACAAATATTTTCACTATAACTGAATCTCAACTGCAATTACTGAGTACCTATGTGCTGAGCAGTTTATTAAATATAAAAGAAAGATTACAAAAGCAGGACAAGTCATGGTTTCCATTTCTGAAGAGCTAATTATCAAGAAAATAGAAAAACAGGAGAATCACAACTACACGTATATAAGCACAAATAGTATGTAATTTTTATAATGAATCAGTTCTTACAACAGTGCTAAGGATTCAAAGCAAATAAAAGTGAAATGTTTAGAGTGTAGATAGAACCAAGTGGAATTATATTACAAAAAAGTCTTACAAAAAGGTGTGAATTATATGTTCTCTCTAAACTGCTCAAAACATCTTAAAAGGCCAACATTTAATTTATCTATTTTAATCATTTACTTTCTTTTTTAGTATTGAGTTGGTGATTAGAATAAAGCTAGCTCTTTTAGATCATTTAATCTGCATAAAGTAATTCAATCAGTATTAGAAACAGCTCTAAAGAAACTATTGTGTAACTTAGTTTTTAGTATGTTTGGTTTTTCCTCTTTAAAGACAGTCCTAATTCTTCCACTCAGGCAGTTCAGCCACAGGTGAGAAACAGGAAGCCATGAGGATTTCAAATCCTTTCTGAAATACCCCATAATTAATGCACTGATGCTGCAGTGCAATACACTGAAATGCAATACAATTTAGAAGATTTGTTGT
Source organism: Miniopterus natalensis (assembly GCF_054644295.1). Lineage (NCBI taxonomy): Eukaryota > Metazoa > Chordata > Mammalia > Chiroptera > Miniopteridae > Miniopterus > Miniopterus natalensis. Next base: position 35,870,716 of record NC_142086.1, on the reverse strand, counting down.
TTAGAAATTTCCACTATAGCTTCCCAAGACCAGTGTTGGTTTATACATATACAGTAAATCTAAAATAGGCTTTCTTAGAATATTTCTATAATTTACAGCAAGTCAAAATAACTGAATCTTAATCTTCTTAATTGTAACAAGATTGTTAGATTCCATTTGATTCTATTGAAAATAAGAGTTAAAATATCCATACTATCCAAAGCAATCTACAGATTTAACGTAATTCCCATCAAGATAACAATGGTAATATTTCACAGAACTAGAGCAAATGTTTCCAAAATTTATAAGGAATCACAAAAGACCCCAAATAGCAACAGTGATCTTGAGAAAGAAGAACAAAGTTGGAGGAATTATGCTACCTGATATCAAACTATACTACAGGCCACAGTAATTAAAACAGCATGGTACTGGCATAAAAACAGACATATAGCCCGGCCGGGCGTGGCTCAGCGGTTGAGTGTTGACCTGGGATCCAGGCGATCAGGGTTCGATTCCCGGTCAGGGCACATGCCCGGGTTGCAGGCTCGATCAATGACTCTCTCATCATTGATGTTTCTCTCTCTCTCCCTCTCCTTTCCTCTCTCTGAAATCAATAAAGATATATTTAAAAAAAAAATAGTCTATTCAATAAATGGTGCTGGGAAAATTGGATAAATATGTACAAATAAAAGAAACTAGACCACCTTCTTACACCACACAAAAAAATAATGCGGTTTTGGGGTGGGGGTGGGATTGGGGTAGAAGGGGTCAATGGGAGAAAAAAAGGGGAGCCCGGCCGGGCGTGGCTCAGCGATTGAGCATTGACCTAGGATCCAGGAGATGGAGGTTAGATTCCCGGACAGGGCACATGCCCGGGTTGCGGGCTCCATCCCCATTCCGGAATGTGCAGGAAGCAGCCGACCAATGACTCTCTCATCATTGATGTTTCTCTCTCTCTCTCCCTCTCCCTTCCTCTCTCTGAAATCAATAAAGATATATTTTTAAAAAAAAGAAAAAAGGGGATAGCTGTAATACTTTCAACAATAAAGATAAATGTTTTAAAAATGGATTAAAGAGTTAAATGTTAGTCTCAAAACCATAAAAATCCTAGAAGAAAACAGGCAATAAAATCTCATCCATTTCTGACAGCAATATTTGTTTCTGATATATCTTCTCAGGCAAGGGAAACAAAAGAAAAACTAAATGGGACTACATCAAACTAAAGAGTTTTTGCACAGCAAAGGAAATCATCAACAAAATGAAAAGACAACCCACTGAATGGCAGGATATATTCACCAATGAAACATTTGATAGGGGATTAATATCCAAAACTTATAAAGGACTTACAAAACTCAACACCAAAAAAACATAAAATCCAATTAAAAATTGGGCAAAAGGCTTGAATACACACTTCTCCAAAGAAGACATACAGATGGCCAATAGACATATGCTCAATGTCACTAATCATCAGAGATGCAAATTAAAACCACAATGAGGTATCACCTCACACCTGTCAGAATGGCTCCATCAACAAATCAACAAACGACATGTGCTGGCGACGGTGTGGAGAAAAGGGAGCCCTTGTGCAGCTGGTGGGAATGCAGACTGGGGCGGCCAGTGTGGAAAGCAGTATGGAGATTCCTCAAAAAATTAAAAATGGAGCTGCCTTATGACCCAGAGATTCCACTTCTGGGAATCTTTCCGAAGAAACCCTGAACACTAATTCAAAAGAATATATGCACCCCTATTTTCATTGAAGCATTATTTATAATAGCTAAGATTTGGGAGCAGCCCGAGTGCCCATCAGTCGATGAGTGGATATGAAAGCTGAAGGACATTTACACAATGGAATACTACTTTGCCATAAAAAAGAAGAAAATTTTACCCTTTGTGACAGCATGGATGGACCTGGAAAACATTATGCCAAGTGAAATAAGCCAGGCGGCGAAAGACAAGTATATGATTTCACTCGTATGTAAAATAGAGAGCAGGCAGGCAGCTCTGGTGGGGGAATGGTGCTGGGACGGGGGTGGGCGGAGGGACTGAGCAAAAAGGAGAAAGAAAGAAAGAACTCAAGGACATGGACAACAGTGTGCTGATGGGGGGGGGAGTGGGCATAGAGAGGATAAATGGTGATAGAAAAAAAAATAATAATAATAAAAAAAGAGTTAATGACATGGCTCTAAAATATTTTTCCTTCACGTACCACTATTACGTCCTATTTAAAATAATTTTATTAAGCATCTCCTCTGCACTAATTACTATGACTGATAACAGATGAATAGAATATATAAAGAGATAATGGCTACTTCAGTGCCATGGGCCACAAAACACTATTAGAAAGGCCAAGTCTTCCTAATTTCACATTCTCATGTGAGGTGAGAATTACTTATACTATTTATGTCTCCTGAGGATACTAGAAAAGGAAGGAACTCTAGTAACCAAGTTAAACTACTGTCTTTGAATTCATTTAATTTCCTTATTGGTAATAAAGTTTACACAGGGAAAGTAAAGTGATGTCATAAAAATATAACTGTATGAATAGCAACTAAAAAAATAATTATTAACTCCCCCATTCCAGAGAGAAAGCATGGCATTACAATGTCATCATATAAACTGGACTTCATCAAAATTAAGAACTTCTAGTCTTCAAAAATCACTATTAAAAGAATGACAAGCACGGGAATGGGGAAATATTTACAAGTCATGTATTGGACAAAGGACTTGTATCCAAAATGTCTTATTCTGCTAGGGCTGCTATAACAAATCACCATGGACTGGGCGGCTTAAAGAACAAATTTATTTCTCACCATTCTGGAGGCTAGGACGTCCAAGCCTCCTATTTGTCTAAGATCTTGGTTTCTGGTGAGGACCCTCTTCCTGGTTTGTAGACAGGTGTCTTCTTGCTGCACCTTCCCATGGCAGAGAGCAGAGGGGGAAATAAACTCTCTCCTGTCTCTTCTTAGGAGGGCACTAACCCCACTGTGAGTCTCCACCCTCAAGACCTAATTACCTCCCAAAGGCTCCATCTCCAAATACCATCACTTTAGGGATTAGGGTTTCAAAATATAAATTTTTGGGGGGTGCGGGACACAAACATGCAATCCATAACACAAAATATATAACGAACTCTCAAAAGTCAACAATAAAAAAAACAACAAAAAATAAGCAAATAATAGAACAGAAATGTCACCAAAGAAGATAAATGAATGACAAATCAGGAAATAAAAAAAAGTTCTACATATTAGTAACTAGAAAAATAAATTTTAAAGTACAAAGTAAAATCATAATGAAATACAAACAAGCACTTATTAGAGTGTCTAAAGTTTAAAAAATCTGGTCACAGAATAGTGGTTAGAGTACAGAGCAACTCGTGCAGTGCTGGTGAAACATAAATGGAAAACACCACTTAGGGTGATGCTTTGGCATTTTCTCAATAATTTATACTTTTTAAGTTACATTTACCACATGACCCAGCCATTTCATAACTAGGTGTTTACCCAAGAGAAACGAAAGCATATATTTACACAAAGACTTAGATATAAATGTTCACAGCAGCATTGTTTCTAATAGCCCCAAACTGGAAACTATGCAAATGTCCATCAACTAGTAAATCTATTTAAATATGTAGTATCTCTACAAGGTACGCCTATCTAGAAGGAACAACTACTGATCAACTCAACATGAAGGAAGCCCCAAATCATTATGTGGCAAGACCAAAAAAGAGAACATAGTGTATGATTCTATTATATAAAATTCAAGATCATGTAAACTAATATATGTAGACAGAAAGCAGATCAGTGTTTGCTTCCCTGGGGATGCGGAAGGGAAGCAAAGAAGATTACAAAGGGGTGCAATGGAACTTATGAAAAGGATGCATGTGTGCATTATCTTGACTGTGCTGAGGTTTCCTGGACCTGTTTGTATGTATCTATGCATGTGCTTATCAGTAATATGTAAAGGGTATCAAACTCACACTTTTTAAATATGTACAGTTTGTTGTATGTCAACTACACTTCAATAAAATCCTTTTTGAAATTGCCAGTCCTGGAACATATTAAGTATTCAAGAAGTGTTTGTTAGATAAATGAATGACAGTGAGGGGGAAAAACACAGAACTATGAATCAAAAAATATAGACTCCATACATTTTAATTTCGTTTCAGGCACGACTAAGCTTATAATAAAAGTATCAATAATTTCCAAAAGAAACAGATGCTGAGTTTACATGAGTCAAAGTAGGATGTTTTATTCTTCTATTAAAATAATTTCACTGCTTGCTGAATTTAATATTTTTATCAAGAATTACATAAGTTCTTTTTAAATTTAACAACAATAATAACAGCAAATTATATAGAATTCACTGTGTCAGGCACTGTTCTAAAGATGTAGCATATTATAATTTATTAATCTCTATAAAACCTTATAAAGTCGGTTTATTTTCTTCTTGTTTACAAGATTGGTTAGTCAGAGCTATGATTTAGTAAAAATATCAATTCTTTATACTTCAAATGTTGCACCTATATTTCACTTGAATATATTATTTCAATATTATTTGTTTGTAAATCACTATTTCATCCAAGTTTTCTTGCTCACAAAACTTTTACTCTCCTCAGACCAGAACAAGGCCCCACAATTCTTTGACTACTTGACTTACTAATTGCCACTACCTATCAACTGGAGGCAACAGGCAAGATAAAACTTTTTTGCTACTCAATGCTAGAAATACTCATCCCTCATTTACTTGAATAATCCACTTAGTCATATACTTTCTTCTAACTTGGAAGAAAAATGTTAATTCTATCATCTTCCTTCCTCCCCCTTTCTCCTTGGCCCCCAAACCCATAACTACTGGTAGTTTCTGGAAACATGTTAAAATATTCAGATCCTGGGAGAAAAACCATGCCATCGATGATCATTAACACAAGAGGCTTAACTAAAAAATATTGAAAAATGGCAGTGATGTGTTGGGAAGATGAGTTTTGAGAAGAAATAATAGGAATCTATGAAGCCATAAAGAGTCAGAGGGTGAAAGGTTCAAGAAAGCCTTAAGTGAAATGTGGAGTGATTAGTAACTGAGCTTAAGAAACCTGCTAGGGCATATCTCTAACTCTAGAAACTTGATAACAAGCAGGAACTTCATGTTTCTAAACTACACAGCTTGATGGTGTGCAAGTTCTAGTCATAACAGTTTTCCATTTTTTTATCTTGCTATTTTATAAATCAATGGGAATATGTAATTTATCTTACTAAACTTTCTGTACCACAAATTTCAATACCAAGGAACAAAGTACATACCATTCATGCTAGAATCAAAACCAAAAAGTTTCAAATTTACTTATAAAATGTTTAAGTGGCCATAATTTTGTTCAATAAATAAGCATGCACAAAAATGACAGCCCATAGAAAAAAATGGCCTTTTACACATTGGAAAAGATGCTGAAACTCACTAGTAATGAGGTTGCAAAGTTACAATAATATAGGTATATACTATTTTTTTGCCTATCAGATTACCAATAACCAAGCAAAATACATATGCTATTGGTGAGGATTTGGAGAAACAGGCACTTTCAAGTATTACTCGTAGGAGTCAAAATGGAACAGTATTTATAGAAGACAATTTGACAATATTCATCAAAAGTATAAACACATTTACTATTTGATGGAGCTAAACCAACTTCAAAAAATTGCCCTGCAGATTATACTTGCATAGATACAAAATGCCACATATACAAAGCTATTCAGCACCATTATTGGCTTCTTAAAAATATTTTGACATTACAAACTCTGTAGTACATGCACATTGGTGTCCTATGCAGACACAAGAGAGAATGAGAGTACTCTGCATCCCAAGAAAGATCTCCAGTATATCTTAGGGGTGTAAATATGTTCCCTTTGTATAAGATAAAATGTGTGCGTTTCCTTGTCTATGCTTAGACAGTATTAAGATGAACAAGAAATTTATGAAAGTGGTTTTCTGTAGGAGGTGGTGGGTGTAGGGTGAACAGGAATGGAAACGGGAGTGATACATTAGAAAATACTCATTTATATTGTTTTTTATGTATTATCTACTCAAAATACAATACATATGTAGAAACACTTTCTCTGTAACACTCTGCCATGAACATTTACAAAAATGTACTAAAGAATGGGATATATGTTGGTGAATTATTGGGGGGAATCATTTTTCCAGACAGTAAATTCTGCTTAAGCACTGTCATAACTGGTCTGACTGATTAAACACTCTAGTCCAGTAATTCGGGTTCTCAGCAGATCTTTATTTTCCTATGCTAAAAGGCCACTGATGGGAGAAAAAGCACTGTAGAAAAATCAGAAACTATAGGAAAATGAAGCACAAAATGGAATACTCACTAAAAAGTCTCATACAAAGATAATCACTCCTAACATTTTGGAATGTCCCTCCAGTCTCCTGTTCTCTCTGTTCTTTTTCATACATGATATATAAATACTTGAGACATGATATTAGATATACTGATGTTAAATATACTGAAACACAGTCTCTGGGACATGAATATTCTAGAATAAACAGTGTAGAAATTTTCACAGGTCATAGACTAAAAGAGAATATAAAAAAGGGCTTGATTCTTTCTTTCACTTAGTCATTCAAAAAATTTTATTAGATACCTACAATAAGCCACACATTGTGTTGTGCACAAGTACTCTAGTACTAAGCAAGGGTAACACAATCTTGGCCTTCACACTGCTTATGGTCTACAGCACAGGTTCTCAAATTTGAGGCCTCAGAACCACTTTATACTTTAAAATTTTGAGGACCCAAAGCACTTTTGTTTATATCTTATTTTGGTAATAGCTATCTATATTTATCATTAAACATTAAACTTAAGAAAAATTTAAAGTACTGAATTCATTTAATGAGTTAATAGACCCATAATGTTAATATAAATAGCATCTTTGAAATGAAAAATGTTTCCAAAACATAGGTTAGTGAGAAGAATGGCCTTTTATTATTATTTTTTTCACATTTCCAAATCTTTTTAATATCTGAGTCAAAAAAAGAAAGCTTGATTTTCATATCTGCTACAGCATTCAAGCTCTTGTAAAATGTGGTTTGGTTGAAATCTATGAAGACAAAATGCCCTCACACAGATGCATAGATGGAAAACGAAGGAGTATTTCAATAGTATTTTCAGATATTTGGGAAAATTCTCCTTAATACTATACCAAAACTCAACAAGTGGTAGTTTCTTAAGGTTAGCTGCTATCTAAAACACATCAATAAACTTTTCATACTCTGTTACATGAAAAGCCTTACATCTATCTTGTACTCTGAATGGATATTTTACCCATGCATGATTTTGTACTGGCATTCATTGATCATTTGGAAATTACTGGTTCACTAAGTTATGCAGATCTTTAAAACATTGTTACTTTTCCTTATTCAATATTAAAAAATCATATTCATTAATTTCTCCAACAATGTCAATCTCACGCTTGCAGATACGAGTTTTATAAAAATTATAATTTTTACTTACAATCCAAATTTTTCAATGACAATAAATACTGTCAGTTGTTTGCCTTGAGTGACAGGTTATTTTAATGATTTCTGAGAAAATGCAAAATTCTCAAGTTTGGATGACCATAGATTTTTAATCATTCTTTTAAGTAAAAACGGTATTTCACAAAAAAGACAGCTTGTTCACTGAATTCAGTCATCAAAGTACTTTACACATATATCCCATTTCATCACAGAGAATGTTAACACACATATTTGCATATTATAACAAATGTTTTAAACCAGAAACATTGATCTGTGTATTCCAATTACTAAAATATTGTCCATAAAACATTTTAAGGTTGTTGAAAATAAAAAAAATTACCAAAATTCATCTGACAGATAACTTCTTCCGCAAATGTGGATATGTAGGGGGAAAAATCTTATGACAGTTCAAGAGATTACAAAGCTTTTAATAATGAGATAGGTCAGCATTATAAAAATAATTTCAAAAGCCACATCCCCTATAATATTGCTGGCTTCACTGAAATCAGTCGAGTCAAGTAACAGTATCTATTTCAAGGAATCTACTAGTTCTGACTTTCTAAGAATAAATGCTATTTTAGGCTAAAACACAGTATTCTAAAAGATTTACATTTACATCCAGATTTTTCCATATTTGAAACCAAACTGTATTCATTAGATATTTTTTCCTGAAACTGTTCCTTGGATCATTTTAGTTGATTTGGGAAATATTTTTTTCACATCTAAGTATAAAACTCTTCCGAGGTTAAAAAAAATAGCACTATCCATAGCATTGTCCAAATTTTAATACAAAGACATTTATATTGGTGTTCAGTATTTCATGCTGGATTTGAAGCTCAATAAGATAAAGCCCCCTACAGTTGTCAGCATTTAGCATTCTTCTAGAGGCCCTAATCATTGCAAATAATAATAATAATAATAATAATAATAATAAAGCAAAATAATAAAGAAAAAAGATAACTGGTTATATGTAGCAAGTAGATTATATATTTAGAAAATTCAAGAACTAAACAAACTAAAAAACTATTAAAATAAATAAATTTGAAAAAAGATGGTAGATGTAAGATTTATATTACAAAGCCAAAGAATGTCTATTTGCTAATAATAACCAAATAGAAAAAGCCACGGGGATAGGGTGGGGAGAATGCCATTGAAAATTAAAATACTTAAAATGCCAAAAGAAATGTGAGGCTACGCCATTTATGTGAAAACAAGAGGTCAGAAAAGATGGCATATCTTCACCTCTAAGATGCAACTTGTGTAAGATGACAATGCTGGTGGCCACTGTCAATGAGTGCACCTGCCAGGGAAGGCTCCTCCCTGCCCCATGCTCGGGCAGGACACTGACTATAAGGTCAACAAAGAAACAGAAACGGAAAATATCTTAACAGATATATTCCCTTGGAGTTTTTTCACTAAATTAAATAAAGTAATTGGTGGGCCAATGATTTGCCTTGTTCAAGTTGAAGATACAGGGCATATTTTAGGAATAAACTATTATAGAACTTTCTCACAGGTAATAAAACCCCAATAGGTTGCATGGGTGACAGAGGAAAAACAAAATTTAAAAAACACAGTGAAACTAAAGCTAAGAATAAAAGTATTCATATATTTCAATGGTTTAAACTTTCCCAAGAGCACGAGATAGAAGCATGAATCAATACTTTCATATAAATTATTGTAAGCTACTCTGAAAGAAAAATTTTAAGTTATCATATATGTAATATGAGGCCCAATATTTACACCCAGGCTTTTAAATTGGAATATAAACCTGTTGTTGCTAAACAAAAAACAGCTAAAATTCAGACCTTGAATATACTGAAAAAGAAACAAAATACATACTCCAAAGAGAAAAAGCTCATCATATGCTACCAAAGATATTCATTTTTTTTACCTTTTTATATATAGAAATGGATATTTTATAATGAATCCCTATGCCAATAAAACTGTATTAACAATGTCTTCTGCTATAGTTTTAGTAAAAATTTGTACTCCTAATACAGTGTTGACTTGTCTTAGCTACGGTGGCCATTACTTTTTTTTCTTTCCAATTCGTAGACAAAATTTGATCACCTACCCGTTTCAGAGAAATGATTACATATTACTATGCAATAGTTAACGTATCATGACTAGATAATATTTTGAAACAAATGATATATATTGCTTAGTACATTTTATTTCATTTTATTTTAAGTGTGCTCGTGAACACTTGCCTGATACAGAAGGTCTTTTTGAGGCAAAGGTGGGGATCGTTCTTCATACGCAGGAGGTGGTTTATGTGTGGGTGGAAGGTCAATCCTGCATTAAAAAGGTTAAAAAATGTGACTGCCACATTTAGCAAAAATAAAAAAGGGGAAAAACAACGAAGGTTCTCTTCATTTTTTAGGATATTTTCCTCATACTCACATTTATATATGAGTGTACATTACATATTTAATTTAGCTCTTACACTTTCACTAACCTATCGCAGATGGAAAAGACACTAGTTTTAAAGGTTCCAATGCTTAAGATAATCTAATAGATGCATATTTAAAGAAGCAACTCAAATAGAAACATTTTCTTCAAATTATTACTAAGCACGTAATAGAGTACATGACCAATTTTATTTAGGCTTGCACATTTTTACATCTAACTGTGCCTATCAACATTTTAAAGATAGTAAAACATGTGTAATGGAAGACACTTTGCTCTAAAGTGTCATAGAAGTGATTTAAAAGACTGTATCTTCAAATGATAATGAAAAAAAGTTGAGATTGTATTTGGAAATACTTCCAAAACTAATTTTCAAAACTAATTTTCAAAAGCATGGCCACTCTTAGAATATTCACCATGCAAATTAATATTTTCAATTTACAGTCCAGTATAAATCTTGCAACCGGAAATAAACAAAGGGACCATTACAACCTTAAGGGATGCATTTCTTTTTGCTAAAATGACTTAATCTAGCTTTTAAAAGCCCAATATTATTTTAAACACTGTTTCTTTTTTTTAAATTTTTATTTTTTTATTGTTCAAAATATTACAGATGTCCCTTAAATTACAACAGTAGAATTAAATGTAGCTCTCTGAATTTTAGAAGACAATTTTTAGCCCTGGCCGGTGTGGCTCAGTTGGTTGAGCACAGTCCTATGCACCAAAAGGTTGCCGGTTTGCATAGGTCAAGACCATGCCGGGGCTGCAGGTTTGGTTCCCAGTCGGGGTGTGTACGAGAGGCAACCAGTGGATGTTTCTCTCTCACACTGATCTCTCTCTTGTTCCCTTCCTCTCTCTAAAAATTAATAAAAACATATTTTAAAAAATAGAAAACCATTTTTACATACTCTCATACTTTTGAAGACCCCAGGAAAGTGATTTTCAGGACTCATGATTAGTAAACTAAACCAGAACCTTACCTACATTAAAGGGTTAAGGGAACGAAAGTCATAGGGGCCAAAGTAACTACCAACTCTCTGTGGTCTAATAAACTTCTCAATGAGGGCACAAAAGTCTTTTAAATGAACAGAATTCAAAGGATAAATAAAATTGTGGCATGGATTTACTAGTCTACTAGTAAATTATGTTTTTAAAATTCTAGAAAACCCTGGGATAATGTGGGAACTAAGATGAAGTTAATTAACCACATGCCAGTCACTCTTGAAATATTAAAGAACTCGTCTTACAGGTATTGCACTGAAAGGGCACCTGACAGTCCTTTTATTTAAATTACTTACTTCCTTTCATCTAACAAAAATCTCAGCAACTTTATAGCTCCAAGGTGCCATAGGTCATTTAGGTGAGAAAACTGAGGCTCATGCAGGTCATGTGACTTGTTCTTAGCCATACCACTAATCTGATCATGAGAGCTGAGACTCTTAGGGGTCTTTAATGCAAAAAGATTAGTGTTACCACTGTGCCAGATTAGAGACACAGGCAAAGCATTTATGAAAACAGAAGAAATACATTCTTTGTCCTAATATAAAAACTATAAAAGACAGAATGGCACCGTATAGAACATTAGAGCCCGTAATCAACATTATCTCATTCTGCTCCCATCACAACCATGTGTGGTAAGTGGGACAAGTATAATTCTCATTTCACAGATGAAGCAACAAAGCTGTTGATGGAATTACATGAACTGGGACATTAATCTTTGGACTCTACAGCAAAGTAATTCTTTCTGAATCACAAGGCCCAAAACACTGTTTTCTCTTTAAATAAATAAAGATGTCCATTTTATAATTCACCTAAACCAAAATTAAGGATAAAAACTTTAAAATTCTATGTTTAATAATTCTTGTCAGTTGAAAGTTAAGTCATGTCTATCTAAGACAGGCATATACAATCTGAAGAAGCAATTAAACTTCTAAGATTTTAAAAATTATTTTGTCTTTCAACTACATTTTTATTTACAAGGCAGGACAACATAGTGTGTCATCACGTAGGTGTCTAATGGAGTGTAGGTGAAAAAGATGTCTAATACATTTGTCTTCAGCAGCCCCTTGACAGTTTATTTACTAAGATGTAATTCGAGACATTCTGATGAAACCATGGTCATCACAGAAAGATCTAACAGTACCTTTACTTTCATCACGTTACATGAGTAGCTATAAAGACAGACATAAAGACTGACACATACTGAATATTCATAGTTGAACACAGGCAAAAAAGTTACCTACACTTTGTCAAGATAGGATGGTCTCTTTTTTCGAGGAGTCAGCAGTACAGTCACAAAGACAGCAATGATGAGAAGGGCAAGGACAGCTCCAATTATAGCTCCAGCGACGGCTATGGAAGAGGTCTGCTTAACCGGGACATCTGTAAAGTGACAAAAATTAGGCTTTTCAAACAATTTTAGAGTTCTTGAATTTACGTACCCTGATTTCTACAATGTGCAAGGACTATGTGATTGAAGCATGTCATTCAACAGCAAGCTTAGAAGGACCCCAGACCTGACTCACTGCTTTTGGAGCATTCTACTAACACCCTTCTTGCTCTTAAGATATCTTGTCACCTTAGCACTCCACCTTTGCTTTCCTCAGGTTATGAAAAGAACAGCCCCAGTCAGATATCAACAAATGAATCTGTTCTCTAAGGGCAAAGAATATCTGATGAGAAAAGCAGATAGAGAAATGGATGGAAATTTGTAAGTTCAGACTCTAAAAGGTGATAAAACAAAATAAGTCAGTATTTTTTAACAGAGTTAACCAACAATAGACATTTACCATCGTTATTCTATTTAAATATAAAAGACAGTCTATTAAAGAAACTAATAACCTTCAAGGGGTAAAAGGTCAACAACAAAAATCCCAGACTTACTTAAAATAGTCAAAAAGTCACATTGTAAAACTTAAGTTTTAAAAATAAAAGTATTAAAATAGTAGGTACAATTTCCCTTGATATATGTACATTTAATAAGAAGTTAAGGTAGTGTTTCTATTATAAAATAAAATGAAAATTCATCCCTATCTCCTGACTATAGATACACTTTATCATTTCTGAATACCAATTTCTCTTCCCTACCCTTCACCTCAAACTTAAGATTTTTAAAACATAGTATTTAGTGGTTAGAATTTCACATAATTCTTAAAAATTAAGTCACCCTATTTTATTAACTCCCAAATAAGAAAAATTACTAAAATTAGTGTAACTATATATTTTCAAATATAAGTATCATGAATATGACACAACCAATCCTTAATGTGTATTATTTTGACAATTTTAGCCACACTAAATCCAATAACTGAACTTTGTTACAAAGCACCTTCAATATACATATTTTATCTAATAAGGAAGATATTTAACTTCTATAAATGAAGACACTTAAGTTCTAAACTTAAGTATTCTGGCAAGGCCATTCAATCGATGGGTAGCAAAGAACAGAGAATAAAATAAAGCTAGGTTGGGGTAGGATAGAAGCCGCCGCCCTTATGTCCTTGTTGGGAGAGAATGGTTTTTTGCAACCATTTTTTGCAACCAAAAGCATAATGTAGATGGCTTTTTCTGGGTCCCCAATTTGGTAATGAAGAGCTCTTAGTTTTCAAACTGACATTCACATATACTCTTAAATAATTGCAATTACATTTGGGATCCAGATGTGTAAATTTAAATGGAATTAAAACACTATCAGTTTTGAAATATATTTCGCCTACGTACCATCATAGCAGTCCATATAAATAAATATTTAGAAATATTTCCCAACTGTTTTTATTAAGGTGTGAGTCATGTGGTGCTTTACATTGCTAAGAAGAATGCTTCCCTTCCAACTATGAAAACTTCTTCAGCAAACTAAAAAAAATTCTGGGTTTATTAATGGGTCATTTTATTAACTTCATTCTAAACATCTTACACCAGTGAGGGCCAAGTAACTCATTTCAATAACCTTTTAAACACTGAATAGAATCTAACAATAGTAAAATACACAATTATTTTAAACAATATAACTGGCTCAGTCATTCAGGATGTTACCCTTATCTGCTATTACGTGCCTGGTTTATCTTCCCTTTGTTGCTCATTTCTCTACCTATTATCTCCATCTGAATATGTGCTAGGTGAGAAAAATATGTGACCTAAGCCAGTCACATATTACTCTGCTCTTGTAAATGTGAGATTTGGGATGACTTAGGGGTAATCTTCTATTCGACACTATCACTTTTCCCACCACGAAATTATAGCTTTGTATTCAGTCTTTAACAGTAGGCCAACTGAAACCTATTAAGGTTATGTGATCAAGTTTATTTGACCAAGGTCATAAGCCTCAGGATTGATACAAATAAAAAATCTCAATGTGTCAATCAAGTATGCTTGCTACCTATTCCACACTTGTTATTCTAAAGGTTTCCCTTTAATGGAAATTTTTCTTTTGCTAAGCAGCCCTATGATTTTTTGTCCAAGTATACAGAATTTAAATGAGTCTTGTTTTGATGATAATGGCAAAGTTAATACTATATTTACAGTAATACTTCTGAAATTATGTTTCAAAAACTCAGGCTATTCTTTTAATATAATTAGTCCAATTAAGATTCTCAATGTACACATCACTATAAATTCATCAAACCTCACACCTTCTCCAAAAAATTTAGTCTTAGCAATATTATTAAATTTGGTAGTGCTTTGTAAAATACTAAAACATAATCAGACTTTTAATATTCTAAAGTAATTCCTGACTCTGAATATATAACACTTTTAATATCCTGAAGTAATTCTAAAGTCTAGATACAATTTTCTAAACATTTAAATTATGGTCTACTTACCCAATTCTGACAATTAGTCTTATAATTTCTAGCTCTTGGATTCCGTAACTGAGAGTTGATTGTGAGTATACCATGATACTTCATTTCATCTTAATTTGGGCATATTTACTTCATTTGCTTCCATCTACTCTTTATTCATATTTATCCTGTGTGCACACCTCTTCTGAGAATCAGAGCAGGCTAGACAGTACTGGACTGTGCAACCAGAATAAAAGCCACCTCTTTACCAATTAGATAATCTACTCTAGATAGGTTAACTGATTGTCAAATAAATATATGGTGTATTTCATATGGGGACCGAGCCTGCAACCCAGCATGTGCCCTGACAGGGAATTGATCTCTGATTCCTGGTTCACAGACTGACGCTCAACCACTGAGCCACACTGGCTGGGCAGGCTGAAATTTCTTGCATTCAAGTCAAAAGAATTTTGGTGATAGTTCAGAATTTAGCCCCAGCAGTGCCTCCCTCACATCCTTGCCCACATAACCTATACAGACTCTATATTCCAACAAAAATGACTACATTGATAAAACAATTAAGTAAGCAAATGTATATAAATGTGGTCTTGTAAAACATTAAGCTAGTTTACTGGGTCAATGGCATGAAGTAATATTACCATCACCTAGGGGAATGATCTACTAAATCTGAGTCTGTGCTTATAAGCAGAAGAAAACAGAAAGATGTGTTAAAATATTTAGCATTAAAGGACTGGTGCATCTGTCTCTCAAAAGAACAGCTTCCGGTCATCGCAGCAGTTATATTAACCCAAATACATTGAGAACTCACTTCCAAAACCAGAAAAATAGCATTCTCCAACAAAACAGAAGTATACTGTCCATAATTAAAGACAGCATGCATATGTCTTATGAGGAAAATGTTTAAAAATCAGTTACAAATAATACTAAAAAAAAAATAAATATAAGAACTTTCATTATTTTGAAAAAAAAATACATTATAGAAAATAAACTAAAGTTTGTCCTTATTACAAATAAAAAAATTGCCTGGCCTGAATGGCTCAGTGGTTGAGAATAGACTGATGAACCAGGTCACTGATTGAATCCCAGTCAGGGCACATGCCAGGGTTGCAGGCTTGATCCCCAGTAAGGGGCATGCAGGAGGCAACTGATCAGTGACTCTCATCATTAATGTTTCTATATCTCTCCCCCTCTCCCTTCCTCTCTCTGAAATCAATAAAAACATATTAAAAATAAATACGTGAAAGCTATTCAAACGTGCTCACCTTATTCACATCTGAAACTGAGGCACGACATTATTTTAAAAAATACTACTCTAGCCCGGCCAGCATGGCTCAGCGGTTAAGCATTGACTTACAATCCAGATCGAGGTTCGATTCCCGGTCAGGGCACATGCCCAGGTTGCGGGCTCGATCCCCAGTGGGGAGCGTGCAGGAGGCAACAGATCAATGACTCTCATCATCACTGATGTTTCTCTCTCTCTCCCTTCCTCTCTCGGAAATCAATAAAGAGATATATATACACACGTGCAGACACACACATATACATGTGTATGTATATATAAAGTAAAAATACTGTTCTATACACTAAAATACTTGTTTACAGCAATTTTCTAAAACCATTTAAAAATCCCCTTTCACACTTACATTTGAATACCTAGTTCTAACAATTAAATGAAACACTAAAGTTTTGCCCCTTTTCCCCTCTTGATTCCTTTCACCAAAACTTCAGTGACACCATCATGATTCTCAGGTTAATGCAATACCCTACAAATGTATCTTCCTACCTTCTATTTATTCCCATAATACATATCACTGCACTGCCAACTTTTTTTGCACAAATAATCCCATCCTTTTATTTTTCAATAGCCTCTTTATTTATTACTGTATTTTCTGTATGTCATCTAAGTCTTTATATCCAGCCAGATATTTATCATTAATTTTTAATGAGTCCTCTATTTGGGTCAGGTTAGACTCCTCAGCCACTCATCCAACAAATTACCTATAATAACTGGTGCCAGGTCTTATGTTAAGTGCTAGGACTACAAGAATGAGTTTTACATAGTTCCTGTCCTCATAATAGAGAGCAAAATCCCCAAAGTGGGGTCACAGAATCCATTAACATATTTTCCAATGAAGTGTAGAGACTATCATTTAACTAAAGAAAAAAAAAAGGGGGGGTTATTTAATAAAAATGTTCTAGAATATATGCATGGGCATTGGTAGTTCCCACTGATCCATTGTCAGGTGTTCACCTGTCACACAGGAATCCATAATACCTTATGTGAAGTGTGGAGTGGGAAAGTTACAGAACGAAATCAAGTACAGTTACACCTGCACTTGGTTGTTCCCTCTTAGTACAGTCAGCACCGTGTGACAAACTGTGATGTATGACAGTTCAGCTGAATGAACTAATAACTTATCTAGAGTTAACTAACAAAAATGTAAAGGAGGATGGCATGGGTGCCCTGTGTGACAAGTGACCATCTGATACATGGACCAAGTGAGGGTATCACTGCTAATCCATGTTATATATTAGTAAGCACTTATTCCTAGTGAGTATCATTCCTCCAAAAAATTGGCAGAATTAAGATAACTCCAACAGCATAGGCACAAGTAAAAAAAACCAAAAACTGTCAATGCAAATATGTTATTCTTAATACACAAATGTTATCAGTTACATATGAAGTAAAACCTTGGCAATCTAATCAGCTGTAGTCAATCAAAAAAAAATTCAAATACATTAGGAGACCAAATAAAATAAAAATGTATGTTCAACTCTTAACAATAAACCTCACACTAAACCCATACTACGCAGAGAGAGTAGCTAATGTGAGGGGTGAGTTCATTGTGCCATTGAAAAACCAAACATCTTGAACATGAAGACAAGCTCTCAACAGTAGCTGCAATGAAACTGTTGAGATCCCCAACAATATACTTCCTTTCATTCAAATCTGCTTGTTTTTGAAAGGTAGCATTTTAGCTATAATACCTAACAACCAATTATAAAAATATACTGAACCTGAATTCACACCTCTGAATCACTGAATCAAAAAGTATAAAATCAAGATAAAAAAAGAAGCACATTCAATCATGTGGGTTTTTTAACCACATTATGTATTTTTTACAATTGAAATGTTTTAGTGAGAAAAAAGTTAACTTTTAATATGAAGGACATACAGTTTCTCCAAATATTATTGCTTTAGTGAAACAAATATTTTAAAAATATTCCACCAGATGTTAAAACTTCCATTTTTGAATATTTTATAATGCATAGAGCAAACTTCTATAGTAGCACATATGTAATTTATAAACATAAACATATTAGGAGTACATAAGAATTTTTAAGCAATAGGTACAGAAAAGCGTTTCGAAGACCACTGATCTAAAGGGAATAGGTAAAAACTAAAATAAAATGTGACGTTATGGTAAAGTAGATAAAAGCTGACATAAAAGAATATGGCAACAGCTATTAATTCTAGAGGGGAAAGAAGTTTCATTAAGCTATCATTTGAACTGGACATTGCATATGGACTGATTTCCGAGTGTGGAAAAGGGAGGAAAGGTAAAGAGAGCTGCATGGACACAATTACTCAGGCATCAAAGCACACTGTATAGTAGAACAGTTAAGAGATCTAAATTGAAATGAACATTAACTATTATCAAGGTTTAAGAAAAGACCCTGGCCAGTGTGGCTCAGTTGGTTGGGAGTCATTCCTGTGCACCAAAGGGTTGCTGGTTCAATTACCAGTCAAGGCACATTCCCAGGTTTTGGTTCCCATTCCCGGTAGGGGGCACGTAGGAAGCAGCCAACTGGGTGTTCAGCTCGCACATCAATGTCTCTCTCTCTCCCTTTCCCTTCTCTCTAAAAATCAGTAAAAATATTTTTTTAAAAAAAGAACCACTAAGGGTATATATAGCAAAAGCTTCTGCAAGCTATGTTTGGTTCCAAGCTCTTGATCGAAACTTACCACTACTCAACTCAATTAAAAAAAAAAAAAAAAAAGTACAGCTTACTGGAATATAATAGAAGAAAACAAAGCATTTTAAAAAACAGAACGTTGTATACGTGTATACTATTCTAAAGAGTCTGTCCTGTATAAATTTTTATTGGTATAATAAGAGTAAAACTAAATTTAATCCAGTCAAATGTTATTTAAATAAAAAGCTGCTATTTGCTCTAAAATAACTTAAAGCTTAGAAAAATACTGTAATTTCAAACATCAAAGACAGAAAATAGGGAGGTGATTACACACAATTAGCAACAATGGGAATTAAATGATTAATTAACAGCGAAGTTTATAATGGCTAACATACCAGCTTAGATGCTCCCTGAACTTTAACTGATACAGTCTTATTTGGGAAGAGAAATAAAATAGATTTCTAAATCCTACAAAGCATCATGAATTAAAGAAAAACTAGGTTACACACACACATGCCAGCAAATACTGTAATAAGGACAAAGAAGGTGATACACAAACCATAGGTTTGTTACAGAAATATGCCTAAGTAACCTGGAAAAAAGTATCACTGGTAAAAATTAAAATTCAATCCAAACCCAATATACCAAAAATTTGAGAAAGAAATTTTTTATAAATGTTACATTTCTAATTAATAAACAGGAAAAATAATTTGATCTATAAATCATTCCCCTATTAGAATTAAAAATTCAATAGGGGTACTTCATTTCTTCTATTTTACACTGATTACATCTACACGTAACAGTTTCTTGTTTATATACTTTGTTTTAGCAGTATTTACCAAAATCAAAACCAAACACTCAAATCAGATTTCACATGTAAAATGGCTGCATTTTTCTCAAGTTTTGTACTTATACATTGAGCTTCCTACAGCCTCTTATGTTAAACATTTAGCCAATGTTATCTTTATAAAACTTTTTACTACATGGCTATCAGAAGCAATTCAGAATAAGTAGAACTTATTACTAAAAAACTTAATGGTTTATTTAATGTTAGACTTATCAAAAAGAAACCTTTTAGACAAATGGTAAAATACTAAGTCTTTAAACTACAAAGTACTTTTAAGTTTCAATGTATTTTAATAAAGAATGGCAGGAAAAATAAGACCTGCATTAATCTCCATTGTAATATAGAAATATTTCAATCAGTTGTTAAAGAAAAACCTAAACTAAATACAAAAATGAAAAACCAGTTGAAAAAATAAGAAATATAAGTATATATATGGCCAAAATACTATTCTTCCATCTTTTGAGTAGGATTTTCATATATATCAATCGGCTGTGCACATCATTGATATTAAAAAGTTAATTTAACAAAAATGTTTATTTGCTACAACTGTTCATGTTTAAAAACAAGTCTTTATGTACAGTAAACACACACAAAACTCTAACAACAGTGCAATGCTTCAGAAAGCCTTAAGCACCAGTATATTCTTAAAAGTTTGAAATCGTTTAGTTTGCCAAATAGTTTAGATTAAGGATACAGAAATTTATCAAATACTCACTTGCAGCCTTCCATGCATCCTCTCCAGCCAAACACAAAAGAAACAAAAACAAACAAAGAAAAAAAACAAACCCTAACCGCATAATGGCCACAATACAAAGGAAATTCATAATTACTAAGTATTTTTATTTTTGAATTACAGTTCTAATTTCCTTCAGATTACACTCAAGTTGAGATTAATACAGTACTGTAAATGTGACTGCTCAGATTTATAAAGCATTGCAAATTATTGTTCTAAAGATGAAATTTCTTCAAAAAAGCCACAAATTTGCATCATCCATGGTAAGAAAATTTAGACCCATTTTTCTGTGGCCATATCATTGCTGATACTTAAATAAAAAATAAATAAAGTTGCTTTAATCACAGAATATTGCCAAGAAAGTTTTTCTTCCAATGACTTAGACCAAAAGAGATTTAATATTTGTATATCAGTGGTTAATTATATTTAAGACCAATATTTTCAACAAGATATCAGTGAACTGGATAATATTCTTAACTGATATTACAGCTTTATACTAAGTGTTTGGGAAAAGAATTGGTTTCTAATTTTCAGAAAACACTAACAGTTAAAATAAAGGAAACTAGGCTATAATCATTTATAATAAAGCCTTAACTACTTGCAAAATTCTATGAACATGTTAGAACTTTGCCTTATAAACCATTTTTTTAGCTCTGACAAGAATCAGAAGGAGGGTAGTTGGGATAGTAAAAACAAAAAGTACCTACTTTGCTTTTTTATTACAAAATAATTTATTTAATTTATGATTCTCCTACTAACTTCCACTTCAATTCCCTGGCAAAACACCTAAGGCAATTCTATACAGTCCTTTTTTAAATGAATCATCAACAGAAAAAACCCATATTCTTTGGGCTTCAAAATAGTTGTCATTATTACAATTTTATAGGACTCCACCGTAGAAGCAACTTAATTACCTCACAAAGAAAATCCACATTTGAAGATTTATATAACATTTTTTTCAAGATACATTTCTGGAAAGAATATACTTAATGAATTATGAAACAAAAACAAAACAAAAAAACCTCATGATGTTTCCAGTTTTAATTGGAAAAACAAAAATCTTGAAACATATACATACATTTAGGAGGAAAAAGGATGGTTTGACAATATCCATCAGCAAGTGTTAGTGATTGGCTTTATAATTCAGATTTTTGTTAAATCTCAAGTTTATCTAAATTTTTTTCCTGTATATTTACCCATTTGAACAATATCAATATTAAATGACTAAAACAACATGGTCTAGAAAATTCTTTGTATAGATTCTTGGCTGAAGTATCTCAATTCTAAAATTGGCATTCCAAAGCTAGTTTGGCCATCTTTATCCATATACTGAAATGCCCTCTCTGCACTATACTTGACTGTGTACCGTATTCTCATTCTTCTTATATTTAGGACATAAAGCATCAAAACAAACTACCACTTATTGTACTGAAATCCATGTTTACATGACTACATAAGAAATGTCCTCCAGAGATGAAAAACATTGTAATCATTATGATGTTTAAAAGGCATGTTTTTATTATTACTCTTGTATGTATTCTGGCCAAAAATATTGAGCAGCTAATTATGCTCTTCCACACATCATGTTCACTGAGTTTACTACCACAGTTTTAGTGCAACAAAATATCTTTGAAAAGCCACTCTACAGTAATTATGGCAAGGCTCATTAAAATGCAGAGGTAAAGATTCCATTTGTAGAGAAACAGAAAATAATGTTTGAAAAGGAAAGGTGTTTCATTAGACTGAATATTTTTGTATACTAAAAATATATATATAAACATTTCTTGAATTAGTCAATTTTGATGTAATATCATTTAGTGGTGATAAATTTTGAGAGGTATGTTTAACAAACATTATAATTGAGATTATAGTCTTAGGTAAACATTTAATAATACACAATGCCAAGGTAATTCCCCCCCCTTTTTTTTCTTTTTTAAATTTTTGTACCAAAAAGTCATACATTTAATGTTGACATTTCTTCTTACCTGTGTGCCTCAGACCAATAAAGTACTCTGCATTAAAATTTAAATCTTGAGACAGTAGTACAGCATTGAAAAAAAATTGTAAAGCAGCTCAGATACATTGAACCCAGATTTTACATTTTCATCTGTCAAATTAGATATAAAAAGCAAGCTTGAAAATCAAGGTGTAAAAGCTTATTCTTCCTCAAGAAAAAGTATGAACAATCTGAAAATGATCAACTAGTATGAATGAAACATTGTACATAGTTAAGTCACATTTAGTGGTTGCTAAACATACCACTCCCTCCTGGAAATTACAGAACCGTCTACGTGTGAAACCAAGTCATCTTCATTTTCATCATAATGTTCATCACTGACGAACTTCATTCCCATTTTTAGATCTTCATAATAATCCATTGGTCTTTCAAATCTATTGAGATTTTCTACATTGTTCCACTGTGTTTTTTCAGGCTCTTCTAAATAGTCTTTCCGTATTAGATTGTTCACTGGATTTTTGTTTTCTTTTTTTACACTGTCTGGGTAAGAATCAAGCTCATCTTGTTGAAGGACATCTATTTGAGATTCTTTTTGCATATCTGATGGTGGAATGTAGTTCTTGGCAAAGTAGTCTCCACGAAACGTCCGTCTTCTCCTATAGTAGTATATCCCAGCCAAAACACTTACAAGTATTAGGAAAAGAGCCCCACCCACTACACTAGCAATGATTGTGCCAATTGTGTCATCCTTAATTGTTGCCAAAGTTGACAATGGGAAGGGCAATTTTTTTACTTCTTTTGTTAGATCTTCAATGTCAGCAGTTGAGAGATGCCACTGAATTGTAGGCTGAAGAGTGGTAGTAGTAGGAGGATCTAATGGAAACAGTAAAGATAGACAAGACACAGAAAGGCAAAGAATGTCAATGCAGGCTGATTCAGCGCCAAGTTGAAAAGACAGCACAGTTAATGAATATATATTCATAGTAATAATAGTTTTTCATTCTTAATTTAAGATTAGAATGTACTTCCAAATTTTTAAAAAATAACAAAACTGACAGTCAATTTTCAAGGTAGTTAAAGGAGTGAAATATTATGTACAGTGTATATCCTAAATTATTCTAGTCCAAGCTTAAACATGACATTGTACTCAAAGAAATGGTTTTTTTGTTTTTTTAATGAAGAGCATTACTTAAGTGTCCTATATACCGCTGGCTTAAGAATTATCATACCAAAAATTAAATAATTCAAATGTAAATTTTTTTAGCCAGTAGCACAAGAAAACAAAAAAAGATTGAAAAAAATTAAAGTTTTCTTAATATCCATTTTACCTAATATAGTTTTTTTGGTAAGATCTGAACTTATTTATAAAAGAATGAAAAACTATAGAAACTTGTTAAGTGGTCACAGAATAAGCTGTTGGTTTAATAATTCTCTCAAAAATATTTTTTAAATAAAGATAACTTCAATTTTTAAAAAGGACTTACATAGTACATACCATTATTTAGTAATTAAAAAATTAAAAGCATACTCAAACAGTTGTTAGCCAAAAGGGCTATTATCAAATGAGACTTACAAAGTAAAAACAAGTAAACTATAAAATATTATAAAAATGTCGTCATTGTGTCTATACCGCATGGGCAAAATATCTGACCATTTAGAAAATTGAGGGATTTCAACCATATCTGCACACAATTTAATGTTACATTGCTTTAGGATGGAGTCTCAAAAAAGTAGCTAATATTTTAGAGAGAACATTCTAATAATACTTAAATATTAGATGCAAATGATCCTGTGTATTGCCATTAGAATACAGATAAAATAGCCATTAATATTAAAAAGCAACTAAACATAAACAGTAAAAATTAAAGATTGGTTAATTATCAATTAGGTGGTATTTGTAGGTCATGTTACACAATACTCTAGAGTTTGAAGACAGGATGAGACTAAAAAATCTTGAATTTCTTCATCAATAAAAATAAAATGACCCAAATGGTAATCTCCTATTATTAATTTTTAAATGAGTGGTACTGATAGAGCTTTTAAAAAATGATTGTTAGAAAAACACTAAATCTACATGGGATAAGTTATTCTAAAATTACAAGCTAAAGAAAAATACTTACTGAAACAGGTTTCATCACGGAATGCCATATGTATAGAATGTGGTAAAAATTTAGCAAGTACAGTATAAAATGTAATAAGTACAGTATAACTAATTTCCTATCAGTGTAAACCAATATAATAGGCAATCATGTCAAGTACCTTGAAGTGACTAATAGTTATTATATGTAAGTGAATCAAAGTTAAGTGAATTTGTGAGAAAATATTCACTAGCTGAACAAATTTAATCTTAAAAATAAAACAACTGTGGAATTACAGGATCATTTCTAGTACAGTATTCAAGTAGTAAAGCCTCATATAATCCAACTTCACAGAGCCAGGCTATTAAAGAAATAAACTAAAAATTAATCATTTGGCAGACAACTCGTGTATTTTCTGAGGAGGGAGGACTAATGGAAAAGTCAAGTTTTAAGTATTAAATGTCATCTTTACAATGATTCTCAAAGAAAAAGTATTAAAATAAACTGGCATCAGCATGTTTAAATAAAAGTAGAAATCACCTAAGTAATTATTTATAACTCATACATTTTTATGCACATAAAATTTTTAAAGTTTTTAATAGCTCTTAATGAAATGCTATTTTTCTCAGAACAGTGCATATACCTGAGCTTTCACCAAGTATAAGATATACCAACATTTTTACCAAGTTTCCTAAATACAACAATCCCTGAAATTTACTATTTCTACTTGGAATGTTCTTGATGTGCACACACACGGGTATCTGTCTAACTCAAAATTAACAAAACATAGCTTTCAGAAAAATCTAACTTAAAAAAAGAAAAAAGGAGTACCCCAAAAATACCTATTTAAAAACCTTGTTATTTAATTTTGTCAGGAGTTCTGGAAATTTTTTAGCTTACCTCAACCAGTGTTAAAAATAGCATAGTCTCACTATTAATATGATTGCGTGAAAGTGGGACTAGTGTTAATACTATATTATTTTGTATTTTTAAGCAATGGACATATAACAATGCATACAACATTTATTCATATTTTCTAATTGTTGCCCTCCTCCAAGATAATGACAGTGAAAGTCACAATTCATGTAAGGAGGTAGAGAGACTAGTATTTCAAAATCATCATTAGGTACTTATTTATCATTATTTAAAATGCTTCCCAACAGCATTTCTTATTTTTTCAGACATTATTTTTTTATATTCCTTGCTGACCATGTGATAAATGAGTATATAACAAATGCAATGAGCTATAGACTGAGTTCTCCACACCTAAATGAAGAACTTCTTAAGTTTCTTTTTCAAATTAATGAGTTCTGCCAAATAGGGAAAGAAAAACAAAAAGTCGAATGAGGCTACTGTAGCTATAAAGTATATTTTAGCATAATAATTACTATGTTAAAAATTAAATTAATTCATTTCTTTTCTTTTAGACTTTATGTGAATTCTTTAAGTAAACAAAATCTATGAATTTTAAAGCTTAAGGACTGCTAAGAATGTGTGGATTATTAAGTCTGATAATATGTATGGATCTTAAAATTAGTATGATTTGAAATTCAAGATTTTCATAGAAATGTACTTTGAGTTTTAGGCAGGGGGGAACTTATGCAATACATAAAAATTTGCCTCCCTATTCTCAAAGAAAAGTAAGAGGTATCATGGAAAAATACTCAAAAAGCAACTAGAAAAACACATATTGGACAAAGAATCACATAAGAACTGAAGTAGACTATCACAGTTTTGAATCAATCACCTCTTGTCTAAAATCTTATGTTTATCAACGTGGGAAATGTATAATAAAATTGTGAACAATTTCTCAAACAGAGTTGCTAGCTCTGTTCTGAGTAGAACTTTCAGTCTTCAGTCATAAGACATTCCTTTTACAAATATTTTTAGTAATCATTTCAGAAAATTATAAATATCAATTTTAATACTGAGGTAAAAAAATTTTCTAATGCAAAAGATTAACTGATCATTTACTCTGTGTTAATTATGATCTTTTATTCTGATAAAAGCCTAGTAGGCTTTATTAGTCATTTTGGAAAGACAGTATTTTATCTAGGATACGTGATATACTCCAAGAAGCTCTTAGAGGATTTAAATAAACTCAGCATAGTCTACTGTATTAAACACTGTCGATAAAAAAGTAAAGTCTATTTCTTGATGGTTTCTTGAAGAAAACTCTCTCATATAATGCTATCTTTTTCTTATGTCCTTAGTGGCAATTAACTGTGATTTTTCACATTTACTCAAAATTATTTCCCCTCTTAGAAAACTTAGTAGAGAACGACTTAAAAATATGTAAAGTTTATTACCAGTTACTTTGTAAAAAAAAGTTACATAAAATCAAACAAATTTATTTATTCATGCAACAAAAATTCACTGAACACCTACTATGTGCTAATAAACATTATTGCAGATGATGGGAATACAGTAGTGATTAA
Organism: Miniopterus natalensis; assembly: GCF_054644295.1. Lineage (NCBI taxonomy): Eukaryota > Metazoa > Chordata > Mammalia > Chiroptera > Miniopteridae > Miniopterus > Miniopterus natalensis. The sequence goes on along the minus strand of NC_142086.1, from coordinate 35,844,040 downwards.
AGCAGACAAAAGTCCTGCCCTCCTAGGAATTATGGTCTAGTCTGGGTAAAAAGAAACAAGCGTATAAAAAATTAAAATAAAATAATAAAATAAAATAAAATACACAGTGTGTCACATGACAATATGTATGGTAAAGAAAAATAAGGTAGAAAAGGACAAATTAGTAGAGAGGCTAGAAGAGAAAGGTTTTAATTTTAAATACAATTATGAAGGTGATATTTGATAAAGACCTAAAGAAAGTGAGAAAAAAAGCTATGAGGATATCTGAAGAACATTCAAGGCAGTGCAAACAGCAAGTGTAAAGATTCTGAGGTAGAAATGTGCATGTTGTTTTCAAAGAACAGCAAAGAGGCCAGTGTGATTGAAACTAAATGAGCAAGAGATATAATGAGAAATGAGGTCAAAGAGATAATCTAGGGCCAGGACATGTACAGAGTCTTATAAGTCACTGTAAAGACTTTGTTTTTATTGTGTGTAAAATGGAAAGTCCATGGAAGGTTTAAAAGAGAGGCATGGCATGATCTGACATACTCATTTGATGACAGATTGTAAGTAGAAAGATTAAATCGCTGTTCTAATAGTTAAGTAAGAGTTGCTGATGGCTTCGACCAGAATATATGAAACAGAAGTGGAGAATTGGTAAGGTTCTGTATATAACACAATGGGAGAGCTGACAATTTGTTGATGAAATGAGTGGAGTCTGAGGAAAAAAAATCAGAATCAAAGATAAGTATTAAGGATTATACCTTCAGACAAAGTAAGGACAGAGCTACCAATAAGTGAAAGGAGGAAGACTAATGGAGGAAGAGATTTAGTGGCAAGGGGCAGGAGAAAGATCAGGACCTCAGTTTTTCATGTTAAGTTGTAAATGTCTATTTATACTTCTATAAAGGGTTAATAATCACTAATAGGCAGTTGGACACATGAGTCAGGAGTACTAGGAAGTGAACCCAGAATGGCAAAAGATATTAATTTAGGATATCACCGATGTAATCAGTATATAAAAGATTTCCAAATTGAGCCTTAATATTAAATGATTACATAATTATAACACATTGAGTCCAAGATTTACAAGTAACTTCTCACACCAAATTTTGTACAACAGAAACAAAAAGTAAGCAGTCTTTAAATAAGTACATTTTAAATATGTATTTCCTGTGGATCTTTTTAATAAAATATCTCCAAGGGAAGAAAGAGAGACCAGTATACTAATATTTAATCTTATTTTGATTTCCACCAAAGCACTGCTGCTGGAAAAAAGCGATACTAGGGATGTACACAGCTCTAAGCTTCTTGTGAGATTCGTGCAAAAAAAATTTTTTTTTAAATGAGTCCGTATCATATGCCAGGCATTAACTAAGTGGTAAAGTAAATGAACACCAACTGTTTAAATGTGAGGATAGATAAGTAAATAAATAAATATACAACTACAAATTGTAATAAATAATACGGGGGACTTTTCTTAGATTGAGTGATCATACAAGGACAGAATATAACATAAAAACACACTTAAAATTTCTCTAAAATCTCTGATTTAGTTTTAGATTTGAACAGAAATGAAAATCTTAACTACCTATTACAGAATTACCATACAAACCTGCATTTCTCAAAGTTCTCTTCCTTTTGTCTTTAAGTTTCCATGTTAGGCATCAAGATTGCTGCATTCTTATAGTCAGTAAGGAGATGCTCAAAATAGTTTACATAATTTGTAAAAATAAGAATTCCATTGACAATTTATTATTTATAGCCACACCCAGGAAACAATATATTTTTAGCTCTAACTATATTTTGTGAATATTCAAATTTTTACTGTCAAATTAACAAAAACTTTCACGGTGAAACAAATGGACTGTGAATAATCTAAGTCCTTAAACAATAAAAGACATCTTAAATTTTATTTCATTAGAACATTTTCATCAGTAGCATTCTTACTTCACCTCTCAGTAATCTAATATAGCATAGTAACATACTGAGTGATGATGTTATTTAACAAGCTGATTTCCTATTTATCAGACACTTGTGTGCAGAGTATCCACCAAAAACAAACAAAAAACCCCAATGTTCATTCTTGGTGTAAAGACAAAAGAACCTAGAAAGGCACACACCACCCATAAAATAAATTAATACTATTTAACTATAAATTCAACTATACACATAGGTTTTAAACTGTGCATAAAGTTGCTGCATAAACATTGTGACAATTCTTTAAGTAAAGGAATGCCACTTTACACATGTTTTCAGACAGAGTTAGTTTAGTATATGTTTTGAATTATTTGGAAAATCGTAGACTGAGGAACCTCTATCTTCACAAGTATAAATGGCCACCATGATTACAGTGTTACTACTGTGACTATCACTGCAGGAATAATTCAAGTACTCACTCTGCAAGTAGACAGTAACTCACCTGAAATGTAGATGACCTTCTGATCACTTCTCTGACCAAGGGAATTGGTCACTTTACAGACATAAACACCAGAATAATTGAAACTCAGTGGATGGACAAAATGAAGAGTATTGTCTGAAGCCAATAAGCCATCAGGCCACTGTCCATCCAACCTAGATTTGAAAAAGCATAAAATGATTTTATATATTCTCGGTCTCTATTCATTGACAGCTGTTTAAACAACATATTAACTTTTAAGGTGTTAGTGAGAGAACCAGCATCCTATGGGGAAACTTGACTATGAAATGGAAGTATGTACTACATTATGAATTTTTATTTTAATAAAGTTGAACTAACAGGTAAAGTCCGTTAAGAATTCTTTCAAAATATCAATTCATACAGGTATACCTTAGTTAATATATTAGAATGGGAAGGAAGGAGAGAAAAAATTATGTGATTTTCAAGAATTATATTCAGAAAACTAGAAAATTAGAAAAACATTATTTGAAGGCATACTCATATTATCAAAGGAATCAAAATAATTATCCGTGAATTATGAACCTACTCATGTTATATCTATAATTTTCTTAATGGCAAGTCATCTCATTTAAGTACTTCTGTTTTAGCACTTACTGTAATATATTTAAGAAGCATCATTTAATGCAAGACAAGTCTATACTATGCCCCATCTAAAAGATGGTTAGTTTTTAAGCCACCAAAAAGGGTCTTCTTATAAAATAATTTCATTTGTAAGGTGGACATCTGTGACAATAAAAACCAAGGCACTATTTGGTATCAGTAACTCTTTTTAAATGGTGCCTATACTAACTTGGCTAAGAGGTCCTATCTAATATATTACTATAAACCATAATGGGAAATAAAATCCCACTATAAGAACTCTAGCCCAGCCAGGCCTGGCCCAGTGGTTGAGCGTCAGCCTAGGATCGAGAAGACTGTAGTTTGATTCCCAGTCAGGGCACATGCCCAGGCTGCAGGATTGATCCCCTGTCAGGGGCGTGCAGGAGGCAGCCGATCAATGACTCTCTCTCATCATTGATGTTTCTATCTCTCTCTCTCCCTCTCCCTTCCTCTCTCTGAAATCAATAAAGATATATTTTTAAAAAAGAAAAGAAAAAAAATAACTCTAACACCATTCACTGCAATGGAACTAAGTATACTGCTACACATCATTTTTACCACCTTAGGGTACCCCCCCAAAAAACCCCACCAATAGGTCTTTCTTTTAAAACCAGTTCTAAAGTCCATTATCTTTTTTTTAAAAAAGAAAAGAGTTTTACCCCTTTTTCTTACTATAGTTTGAGTTAAGTAGATCTTCAAAAAGTTAATTCACTTCCTCACTCAGTCATCCACTATTTACCCTACTCTCCTCTGCTAGTGTTGCTTAGATGCAAAGCTACATTAAGATTTGGTGCTTGCTTTCAATGATCTAAATACTAGTAGGAGACCAAGAATTAATTACAAAGAAAATAAAAACAAAGAATAATAAAACAGTCGAATGAAGCAAATCAACACTGGAGAACAGGAGGGATGATTTCATTCTGATTCCCACGGGCAGTAGGTGAAAGAACAATCAGTAAAATCTTTCAGTTGCCAGTACTTTAATTTAGCAATGAAGAGAACAAAGGTAATATTCTAATGGTTAAAAAAACAAAAACACTCAACTTCCTTCTTAAGAGAACTTTGGAAAGAACATTTTTACAAACATCAGCTTTCAAAAGGTGAATTCTTTTACTAAGAGGATAAGAATAAATATAAACTATATCTTTCCAACTATCCCTACTTTGGGGCCCAAATTTGAATCCCTTTAATTCTGGCAAATAGAAAAATGTCTTATAATCCTTTAAATTGTTTACTCATATGAACCACAGTGAGAAAAATCTAAGTATCACATTGAACTTGCAAAAAATGACATTCTAAGTGCCTTCTGTGCTCATGCACCTATGTTCATTATTTATATTCAGTCTCTACCCTCATAAAAACTCTGTAAAGTACTATGACGACTTCCTCAAAAAAGGGCATCTACAAGCAGATACTAGGATGAGAATCCAGAATTATACAACTTTTAGCAATACTCTATATCTTAACCAATGACTGTTTCCCACTTTTAAGAAAATGTAAATGAAAGGCCATCCCTACTTTTAAAACTGTATATTTGTTTAAAGGCAACAGACTGACCAAACATACGATTTCCTCACATTCACAAAATCCCACCTAAAACAAGAGCAAAGGAATTAAAGCTATGTTAAAAACCTATGAGAAAGAGAACAGGAGGTAGAATTCATCAGATAAGATTCAAACTTTTAGAAGACAGAAAACAGATGGAGACAACAATGTATGCTTTAGGCCAGTGTTTCTGTCAGAAGTGATTTTTGTCTCCAGGGAACATACAACATGTCTGAAGGTATTTTTGGTTGCAGCAAGCGGGGTAGAGGGGAGGGAAAGAGGAAGTGGGGAGATGAGGTGATACTGGTTCTAGAGATTAAAAGTCAGGGAAACTGCTAAACATCCTAAAATTAATAGGGCTGCCTCCCACAAAAAGATTAATCCAGCCCAAAATATCAACAGCCCCAGATTTGTAAAGCTCTGCTTTGGGCTGAAGTAGTGCTCACAAGGAGGCATATGGATGAGCGAGAAGCCATTTTGGCCCAGAGAACTCAAAACAGAGTGAGGCAAGGGGCTAGAGATAAGAACATTAGTTGAAAGTTAAAAAACAAAATAATAGACAACACACCCAACTCTGTATAGACACCAGGCATTTATGTTTAGGCAAAAGAATGAAGGTTAATTCAATACATAAACTGAATGGCCATGAAGAAAAGACTTCTACCCTTTCATAGGTGACATCAGAGCTTCCCCAGAGAAATAACCACCTCTCCATCTGGTCACTCTGAATGGAATCTACTAATGAGTAATCCCCACTATGGGAAGAGTTTCCACTCAGCATTTTAACTTAATGCAACACTGTGAAATAACTAGACAACTGAGAAAAACTAAGGAATACCTACAGAATGACAGAAAACAAGAAAAAAATAGGAGGAAAAAGGAGACAATAGGTAAAAAAAAAAAAAGTCTGCAGAGGCAAGAACTCTACTATCCCTAGGAGAAAACAAGAAGATACTATACCCATAAACTAATAAAAGTATGGTATGAAAATGAAGAGAGAATAAGAAAATGTTCTTAGAAAATAAAAGTATGCCCCAATTTTTTAAATCATGGGGTGGGGGAATCAAGCAAGTCTCCTAGAAATAATAAAAATATTTGAAAAATACAAAAGGATATTTAGTATAGAACAGAAAAAAAAGGGGGGGAGAAAGGAGGAAAATGAGCAAAAAAAATAAGAAAATTACCCACAGTTGATAAATACAACTCTCTAGATTGAAGGAGCCCCTAAATATTGAGAAATATGAATGAAAACATTACTGTAACAGTTGAAATTTCATAATTAAAGAGAATTAAGAATATTCATAGTATGCTACACAAGTAAAAACAAGCAATTAGCTTCAGACAAAAGAAAACAGAATTCCAGTATACTACTTTGCTCTCAGTAAATAATATTTACCTGTCACAAAGAGACAAATAATAATTACAGAATTTAACTAAAAGTAGCTTAATTTCACTGGGACTATGAAAGGTAGGAATATGTATATGAGTATACACATGTATGAAGGGGTAGATATAAAATTAAATTTTCATCTATCATGATAAGAAGTAGATAGCATTAAAAATTACTAAATCAAGAAGCAACAGTTTAAGACCTATAACGGTTACTATCAGATGCTAAAATCATTAAAGTAGTCTCTGAGGAACAGAACAGTGGTTGATAGGAAGGTGGGGAGAAGCGGAATAGGAGAACATTTAGAAACCCTTCATTTATTTTAATTTTCAGCTATTACTATAATCATATATTACACTGATAGAAGACAACTTTATGCATTTAAGAATACTTTTCACCTTTAAATAAACTCTTTTTAGAAATATCTAACATTATTACCTGCTCCACACAGATTTGAAGGGTGGTGGATTTGCATCAGCATTACACTTGAGATTAACACCTTTTCTTCCTACAAACCAATTTCCATCATAGCCTGTTACTGAAACCTCAGGAGCATCTATAAGATAAATTCATGACAGAACAGATTATCTCTTGTTAATGATAAATATACAATGATAAAGCACAAACATAATAAACTTTAGCATAACAAATAATTTTTCCTTCTCTCAATATACATAACCAATATGGAAGACAGTACTCAATAAATATTAGTTCACCAAATGAGTAAATAAATGAACATGAGTACTCAAACATTAAGCAAATATAAGCATGTACAGTTCTAATTATAATCACTGAATGTAAGAATATTCACAAACCTATAATCACCAAAAGCAAATATAAGAGTCCTATTTTGAAAAATGTAGATCTATATGAAAATACATTAAGTACTTTATTTGATAATGAGGAATGGTATTTAAGTACAAAGTCACCATATAAAACAGTTTTTAATGAAATGTTTAATCTGAAAGGCAGTTTCCCCAAAGAGATATCAAGTCAATTATAGTTAATTAATAATCTACGGGCATGCAGAGATTCGACACAAACTTTCTAAGACTATAATTATAACTTAAGTAAATTATCTAAGACTTCAACTGTTCTAAAACATGATCTTGCATCCATTCAATGTGCACAAAGGTCTTTTAGCATATATGCAATATAATTAGTTAAATGAGCAATTATTCATGTCTACGAGCAATATAAATTTATGCCTTCAAACTACAAAATCCAATACTAATCATTCATTCAACCACCATAATGTTTAGTTACTAATAAGTGACAGTAACTGTTTTAGGTGTTTGGTATACATATAGACTCTATATTCATAAAATTGTATTTTAATAGTAATAGGAAAATGAACATTGAAAAACTATTTAACTAAAACCTGTTATAGCAAAGAATAGTATGCTAAGACAGAAGACAAGAGGAAGGGCCTAATTTAGATTGGGGATGAGGTTGGGGATGTCATGAAAGACTTAAATAAGGAACTAATACTCATACAAGGTACAGGGGACCCTCCATCTTTCTGTGACCTACATAGTAAATTAGATAAATAGTACATGGTCAGATGGGAGGTTAGAGAGAGACCTATGTCAGAAAAGCCTGACCTACTATCAAGCAAGGTTCACAAAAGGTAGTAAAAAAATTAAACTTTCACTAAAGTATAATAATCTTAGAATTTTAAAAAAGAAATGCCTGCCTCTTATAAATACCAAGAATGAACAATTTTTTTTTTCCTTTAAGAGTATGTTTTATTGATTTTAGAGAGAGAGAGGGAGAGAACGAGAGAAACATCAATGAGAGAGAAACATCGATTGGCTGCCTCCTGCATGCCCCCTACTGGGGACTGAGCCTGCAACCTGGGCATGTGCCCTGACTGGGAATTGAACTGGCGACCTCTCGTTGCAAAGGAGGGCACTCAACCAACTGAGCCACACCAGCCAGGACACAAATATTTTTGAAACTTAAAATTGGTACTAAAAAATGTTGCTAAAAAGACAGTATAGATATCTGTCAGTTTAATTTCTTTTAAAAGAAGGAGGGGAAAGGTATTAAAATATCCCCAAACAATACCTCCAAATTTTGAGAGAAGAATTTTGGATGTAAGATTTTATCTTCTTAAACTTTGTTCACATGTTTTATAGGTCCCAATTAAGAGGAAAAAGTCAAAAGAACTCTAACAACACTTTAGGAGCATGCCAATAAATCTAAATGATAAAGTCTTAGGTATTGGAAAAAATATTTTTACATACTTAGGACTGCATTCAAGCAAACAGAAATTAATAATATACATAATACAAACTGAAGAAAATTTCAGTTATGATTAGACACAGGAAAGGAAAAAATATGAGAAAAATATTAATAGTACTTACAATTAAGATCTGAATTTTACAAGAAAAAGGAAAAAGTTAGGTCTGTGAAAGCAAGGTAGGAAAGGGGAAAAAAAATTTAGTTGGATCCTCCCGAGAAGTAAGGAGAAAATGAGGAATTTGTATTCAAGAATACAATGGCAATAACATTCACATAGATATCTTCTCAAGTTTAATCCTATAAATGTTTTTTTAAAATCCTTAGAAGTAGCTTTAGAAACTATTACACCAAGTGTAATGAATATATGTGATTTAAAATTCCATGCAGCATACAAAAAACAAAAACAAAAAAAGGAAAACGAAAGACAGAACGTCTTCATAAACCTGTCTACATTTATGATCTGTGAATTGATGGAAATGATAGCATAACCTAAATAGCTCTCCTAATTTTATCTCTAATCTGCTTAATTTTCATTTTCCTTGCTATAAGCTATCATCAGTTTTCAATTGCTCAAATTTTAAAATGCTACACAAAGAATGTAAAGGGAAAAGTACATACACACATACACACACACACAAATATAAACACAACAGAGTATCCCATAACAGGAAAATAAAAGATGGGCCAGCTTTGAGTCTTGTCTATTATGATTATCCAATGATGTATTTAAAATAGTTTAACCTATATGAGAATCTTAATGATCAATAAAATTGTGTTTGAATATTGAAAGAATACAGATTTTCAAAATAATTTAAATGCATTTAGGAAGTAAAAGACTCTTATTGGAAAATGAAAACATCATGGGTGGCATCAATGAAATTGAGTAACAGCTAAAATAATTGATTGGAGAAGTAGTTTGTCTCTAAGTATTGTACATTTTGAAATATAAATTTCCACAATTTACTTAGTTCAGCTTATTTTTTAAGGTCTAAAAAAGGATAAAATTAGATAATTCTAAGTTAGAGAACAACTTTAATATCATTGTCCATCTTTACAAACTGATAAAAAAATGTTCCGGTTAAATGAAATTTTCACAAAAATAATTTAAAAATTAAGGGAAAAAATACCAATATGGAAAAATGGTAAGAATTTCTAAATACTAAATATTCAAACTAAAAACAGTTTGATACAGAATAATTTCAAAGGAAGAAAATAAAAAGAAAATGCACCACATGTTTAAAAAGCAAATGTTACCATTTACTTACATTGTATATCTAATACGAAAGAATATCGGATGTCCTTTTCCAAGGCTGGATGTTTTACAACACAAGTAATTCGCCTTCCTCTAGCAAATCTGGTTGGAAACAGCTTGTATTGGCTGACAATTGTGGCCGTTTCATTTGGAAAGGAAGTTGTGGTGGATTCCATTTCACCGAGATCACCTTCCCAGTTAATATGTGCAACTGGTTTCCCAGTGGCTGCAATACAAATGGCTGCTACTGTTTCATTTCCTCCATCAATTAAAGAATCTGGCCCTTTTATCAGGCTCACAGTGGGTTCAACTGTTCAAATTTAAAAAATAAAGTTACATTACAATTAAGAATATATTTATATCCCTCCAAGCCACATCTAGACATGTTTCATAAATTTAGGAGTAACTGCATATAAAATCTACACACACATTTTTAGGTAATGCCAGCATCAAATGAATTCTTAGAACAAGAAAAGATCATGAACCAAGACAAATAAGAAGCCAAGATTTTATACAACCATTACAAAGATGGCTCTCCTGGTAGAGATACACTTTTCTTTATAGGGACAGGTGAGCCCTTCCCAAAATTGGCACATAACAAAAAATTCCTGTGAAATGGATAATTTCCATTATGAAATTAAAGGTATTATTACTCTGAAAGAAAAAAGTAGTTTTAATATATAATGCTTCATTTTTGCAGAAAAAATATTTAAAGAAAATATAAAAACAAGTTACAAGTATAGAACCGACACTGTTAGAACAAAATATCACTAATACTTGTTCATTGGAATGTACGTGCCACCTACTTTTTCCTGGTATAAAGCTCCTCAGAAAGGAAAAGTAACCTCAATGTTAGACACTTTCTATCAAAGGCCTTCAATCATGTTTTTGTATCTCCCTTAAAAACTTTTATCTGATAAACACTACTACCCAGATGATACCTAATTTTCTCCAACTCTGATTTAAGGTATGACTACAGTTTCTAACCACCTGCCTGGTATTTTTGGCCTATCTTTCTTCAAACTCAAGAAACCAAATACTGAACTATCATCTTGCTACCAATCCCTAATACCTGTTTAAAGAAATGCCCACTTAAATTTACTCAATCACCAAGGTTCAAAACCTGTTATTGTTAAAACCTCCCTTGTTTCTTATATCCAGTCAGTTACAAGATCTTAATTATTCCTTTATAATAGCTCCCTTCTTCAGTCAGGTGGCAGAAATTAGTAAATTAATTTCAAGCCCTCATGGCCTTATGGCTGAGGCATTATAATTTCAGGAACTCTTCATTTGAATTCATCAAAACCACCACACTGATCATCCTAAATCACAACTTTTATCACATTACTACCTAAATCAGGTCTGAGTTAGTCATCCCTCAAAGCAAGGTGAGAAAGTGTCAAAGCAGTTTCTCAAACTTTACTGTGTACACAAATCATTTAGGGATCCTGATAAAATGAAGATTTATCACTCAATAAGTCTGAGAGGGGTCTGAAATTCTGTATTAATATTAATGCTGTGATATTAATGCTGCCAGTTCATGAACCACACTTTAAAACAGCAAGAGCCTGAGAGAAGGGAGGGGAGAAGCAGCACAACACTGCACACTAAGTTTACATTTCTAGTAATATAAAGTTCAAATTCCCCACCCTAACATTCAAGTTACTCTAATGTGGTCCTACTCTACTTTTCTAGCCTTTCATTCTTGTAATTTATATAAATCCTTTGAACAATCAACAAATTACTCAGTGGTTCCACTAATGAGGGCTCTCGACAGTGAGTGATCGATCTCTCCTCTCCTCCCACAGAGGACACTTGGCAACGTCTGGAGATATTCTAAGTTGTCACAACTGAGGGACTGCTACTAGCATCTAGTGGGTAGAGGCCATAAATGCTGCTAAACAGTTTACAATGAACAGGGTAGCACACCACAACAAATCCCAGTCCCAAGTTTCAACAACTGCTGGCTTTGAAGAAATTCTGCCCTAATATATATTGTTTTCTGCCAAACTCTCTTGGTTCACTTACTTTCACTATATTTTCCTTTTTGCCTATCCCAAACCTACCCACCACTCAAGAACTGGCAACTATTTTTTTCTACAAAACATTTCTGAACTACCAAATTCTTATACCCTTCTTAATGTATGAGATTGCTATAAACTAGGAACTCTCATAGGTTTTAGGGATACAATGTTAAATTTTAAAGTGTAAAGTTGAAGTCCACCACGTTTACAGTGAAAAAAAGCATATAATAAACAGTATGGCAACCGCTACAATAAAGACATGCTCAAGATACAGTGGCAAAAGAATGAAAATCATCCAGTTGTGGAGGCAGTAGATCTTTCAAGAATGGCTTCCAAAGGGATGTGGTTTGAATAGCAGTGAAATAGAAGGATATAGGATGAGAGAGACAGGAGGAAAAAGAAGGCAATCTAGGCAGAAGAACAAACAGATGTAAAAACATAGACAGGTATTAACAGAACTATGGGTGCTGGGAGAGGGGGAGGAAGGAATGAAATAGGTGAAGTTAAAAAAGTAGGCATGGGAAAATTATTAGTCTTACACTGTGAACAGTCTTGAGCTTTAAACCACTGAGTACTGTATTAATTTAGGAGAAATTCCTAAAATTTAAAGCAAAAAAATTTATTCCCACGAGCTCTCTTCCATATACAAACTACTTATCTATTATTTCCTTGACACTGAACTTTTTTGTGACCTTTTTTTAATTCTGACAGTCTGTACTTGATTTTTCAGATACTTATGCCTTGCCTTCCAATCAAAACATTTCTCAAAAGCAACAATTTCATAAATGTCAGTAATATTTCCCCACAACTCTTAGGACAGTGTTTTAAATATATAAAGTCTTCAAATATTTAATTTTACTTCTATTTTTACATACTACCTCTCAACATGAAAATACATGTAACAAATCTGGACAAAATTGCTTTCCTGAATTTAAGAGACCCTAAAATTAGTACATTAAATATTAGGGGCTGTGCATGTGCTCCGTTCTCTGAAAGCAGACTCAGACCAGGTGAGAACGGGAGCAGCATCTGGGAGAAAGTGAAGAGAAATGATGAAATGGGGGGAGCCTCCCGCAGACCTGACAAAATCTGACAGGTAAGTAGGCAGACTTGGAGCAAAGACTGCCCCCATTAAAAAAGCCCCACTTTGGATGGAAATGTCTAAGGTGATATTTAACTCCTGAATCTTTGTCCCACTATTCAAAAGTACTCACCAGCATTTCCAAATTGGTTTATCTTTCACTGAAAGTGGCTATCTTAATGTTAATATATTAGCTCATTCTAAATTCCACCATAAACTTGAACAGTTATCAGATAGAAAAGGGTAGATCTTTCATTAGAACAGAAACCCAGGGTTCAAATATCTATGCAAATCCATGATAGCAGAAATAAAATTTGATTTGAAAAACAAACCTGAGGTGTCAATGATCCAAGAAGAAAGTCATTTTTAAAAAACGGAAAAGCTATTTAAAGGTGGTAATTTAAATACAAGTTGAAAATTTGAGGGGAAATAATGAAAGTAAGTATGGCAAAGAAACTCAGCACCCAGTATAAATAAAAAGCAATCTTTCATGAAAAAAGTAAAATAGCTAAGACCTACATATAATGAACATAGAGCTTGAAAAATTATATTTGAATTTAGTTTAAACCTAAATTTATATGTAATTTCAATAATTTTAAATTCTTGAAAATATTTTCAGTATAATCCTCACAACTACCACCAAAATATATAATTCAAGCATACCTACCTAATACAGTTACAGTTGTAGAGGACTGAGCATTTCCAAGTGGGAATGTAACAGCTTTGCATATGTATTTTCCAGAATCAGAAAATCCTATGTTATGTAGAGTAATTGTTGCATCATTAAGTGAATAGTTTTTAAACAAGACTCTTCCCTGATATTCTCCTTGAACAGAGAATCCATATTGAGGATGATGAACTGCAACAGTCTGTGAACTTTTGCCATGTACTTTTTCCCATGAAATTTGGGTTATAGTTTCATTTACTTCAATTAAACACTTCAATGAAACATTCTTTCCCCATACTGCTGTGACATGTGGCTCCACAATAATTGGTCCAGCTAAGGCACCTATGGAAAAAAATAAAAGTATAATTTTTAAAATAAAAAAATGTTATGCTAAAATATGATCACTCTCCCATCCCTTTTGTTGCTCTCTCTCCCTCCTTTCTTCCCCTCCTACAGATACACACTTATAACTGAGTAAACAGTGCCAGACACTCCCAGGGCTGGATGTAAGACCCAAAGAGCGACTCTTAAATAAAGCAAATACCCAACAATATGTGTTGCAGTGGAAAAAACCCTAGATTGGGCCAAGGGTAAGCTTAGAAGCAAATCCTTTACCAGTCAAGTCTAAGTCAGATAAGATCCCAGCCCTAGCTGACAACTTGACTGCATCCTTGTAAGACTCTGAAGCAAAGAACCCAAATAAGCAACACCTGGATTCCTGGCCAAAAGAAACTAAGAGGTAATAAATTTATGTTCTTCTAAAATGAAGAAGTTTTAGAGTAACTTGTTTAGAGTAATAGATAACTAATACCTGAAGGATATGTCAAACCAAATATAATTCCAAATATAATACCAAAGTATCTTCCTTTGAAGGTTCCCTCTATCAAAAATCTCTATTAAAAACTTAATTTAAGACACACCAATTGCCAGAAAACATTAATTTAAAAACCAAAAATTTGAAATCACCTTTTTCCATTTCATAGATGAAGAAAAAAAATGTCACAAGCAAAAGTTAAATGACATCAAACTTCTCCCTTATAATACTAATTTCCTTCATAAAAGCAATGGATCAAATCTAAATCATTTTAAGAGAAATAAAACTGATAATCATGAATTCTAAAGTCAAGTAAGATACTGTTCACTGACAACTATATTAAAACATAAAACAAAGTCCTGTATTTTTCCAAGTACAGCTCTTTTACCTCCTCGGTTAAGTTTATTCCTAAGATCTTAATTTTCCTTGTTGTAACAGTAAATGGAATTGATTTTTTAGTTTCTTTTTCTGAGTTCATTATTGGTGTATAAAAATGCCATCGATTTCTGGGTGTTAACTTTGTATCCTGCTACATTGCTGAATTCATTTATTAAATCTAGTAGTTTTTTGGTGGAGTCTTTAGGGTTTTCTATGTTCAATATCATGTCATCTGCGAATAATGATAGTTTTACTTCCTCCTTTCCAATCTGGATGCCTTTTATGTTTTCTTCTTGTCTTCTTGGCTGTGGCTAGGGCTTCCAGTACTATGTTGCATGAGAGTGGTGAAAGAGAATAACCTCGTCTTGTTCCTGTTCTTAGGGGAAATGGTTTTACATCTGATAAGGGGTTAATCTCCAAAATATATAAGGAACTCATACAACTTAACAAAAGGAAGACAAACAATCCAATTTAAAAAGAAGACAAGATGGCTTACTATCTTCATAGTTCAACTGAGACCGAAAAGTCCAATGCAAGGAGATAAGAAAAAGAAACAGAAAAAAATAAAAATTAGAAAGGAACAATCATTATTTGAAAAACCTATTACCTGAAAAACTTAAGAAGGCCAAGTAATGGGCATTAGAACCAATAATGTGGTCACTTACAGAGCATGCAAAATATAAAATCAACATGTTATAATAAGTGATAATCTTTACAACTTTATTGCAGAAAAAAGATTAGTATCTGCAAAACTTTAATATTTAAAGTATCCATAAATAAAGTTGCAAAGAACCTATAAAACTGAATGATTGACTTGAATAAATAAAAGATATGGCATATTCCTGGATGAAAATACCTAATACTATATAAACATCAAATCTCCTCATATGAACACACAAATTAAATGCAATTGCAGTAAAACACTGATAAAAATTCTTGAAACTAGACTAAGGAAAATAGCTAAGAAATATATCAAAAACAACAAAGGCCCAGTTGGAGAGAGAAAAATACTAAAGTAAAAATAATAAAAATCTTACTATTAATATCATAAAACAATTGAAAGCATACAGACCAACATATATAATGGTATATGGTATATAATACAGTTAATTATTTTGTATGAGTGGGGAAATAATCAATTAGTCAAGTCATGCTAAAAGATAAAGAGCTAACAGATAACTTGCTTTATACTAAACACACACACACTCCTTTATTCTCAACCACACGGATGAACTGAACATCTAAATGTAAAAAATTAGTCACATATACATGTACACATACTCACAGTAACTTTTTGTATATTCCGGTAGTTAATATTAGTTACTCCCAGGGAATGGGATTACTGAGGATCAAAGAAAGAACTTTCAGTTTTTACTTTGTGTTTTTCTTTGATGCCAGAATGATTTACAGAAAGTAATTTTCCTAATAAAAAGCGAATTAAAAATAAACGATTATTCTCCTCAGGCAGAGGTGGAGAAGAGATACGATAATGAAAGTATTATGGACTGAATGTTTTCACCCCTTTAAAGTTTATATGTTGAAGCCCTAACCTCACCTCTAGTGATAGTATCCAGAGGTGGGGACTTTGTGTAATTATTAGATCTGTATGAGATCATAAGGGTGGGACCCTCATGCTGGCATTTGAAAAGAGACTAGAACTTTCTCTCTCTCTCTACCATGTTAGAACAAAGTGAGAAGGTGAGGGTCCTTCACCAAGAACCATATCTGCCCTAATGAACAAAGAGCTTGAGCAGATATTTACCAAATAAAAACTATAAATGGCTATGTTAATGTGTTCAACTTTACTAGTAAACAAATATTAATGTAAATATCAAGTTTTTCTTTCTCATTTTTAGGTTGGATATCTAGGAGGTAATGAGTGATTTTTGCTTTCTAATTTTTTCTACAAAAATATTCTGATCAGTTTATGTTAGTTGCAAAAGTAAATTCTGATGTACATTTTTTCTTGGTTCAACTCTTAAACCACTGAGCAAGGCTCTATAGTACCCTTTAAGTATTTATAATTTGGTTCTCTCTCATATTCTATAAGTTTCTAATGATCTAGGTCCTTTTTTGTATTTTAGTTAACCATAGTTAGTTTCTATTGCTTGTGAACAGAAGAGTCTAATACATTTCCAATTCTAAATTAAACCACTTCTGAATAAGATTTTCCCCACAGAATCTTAAAACTATGGAGAAACAGATTTTCCATTGTGGTTCTTGGACTAAAGTCAATATTACAATGCCTCACTACTCAAGGTCTCCCAAACATTGTACCTACGCCATTCCCCCTCCTCCCCACATGAATTGTGTCCTGGAGAAACATGTTTATTATTAAAGACCTAAATTATTTGAAGTATGTACTTCATTAATGGTAACATAAGCTTAGAATATAAAGAGCCTAAGGAACAGCAAAGGATTGATTCTTTCATATCTGGCAAGACCCTAAACTTGTCATAAGAAGTTCCTGGCTGCTGCACAAAGGGGCCAAGGAAAAACATGCTAAGATACAATGTTCTGTTTCTTTTCTCTGAGTCTACTTAATTTACATTAAGTTTTATATCCTTATCTAATTAATTAAATTGAACTTACCATCTTTCAGAGAAAAAGAGAAAGGAGTGTTTTCCACTATCTATAGCTCTCATGAAAACACTATGATCATGAAAATACAACTATTTGGAGTTTTCATATGTGTCTGAATAGTCCAACGATTTTCAACCGATGTGCCACAAGAATTTTTAAAATATGCAATACCTGACCTCTTTTCCCTTAGATTGTCAAATAAATGACAACAGTCAACACAACGACAGCTGTCCAGTGTAAATGAATCAAAATTATACCTATTTTTTGTCAGATTGGCAAAAAATATATTTTTTGGTGTGCTGCAGAATTTTAGCAATTAGTATGAGTGCTATTAGATAAAAAGAGGTTGAAAATAACTGAACTAGTCACTCAGGATTCAGAATGCCCAGAGGATACAAATTATCTGAAAATATATGTACTTAAAAATAAGCTTGTGACAGAGAAAGAAAATATAACAACTCACATATTATAACTTCTATGGGTTATTTAAAAACAAAAAGATTTGAGATTCCTATTAGAGATCACATTGAAATGTTTGAAATAAAAGTATAAATTGGCATTCGTTCACTTTCTTACTCTCCCACTCCCAGCAATGAACCAAAAAGTAATGGAAGTCATCACAAATGTTTAATACTATCCTTTCTGATACTATCTTTTACCATATCTAACTTCTCAACCTACAGGAAAGGGTAGGCATCTTGGGCATGATATGTCCCAGGATCTTTCAAAAATGTTAGAAACTATGAAACAGGTATACAAATATTCTACAAATGAAATATTTATTGCACTCTGTGTCCAGCTACAAAAATATCTCCAAAGATCTCTACGGTATGGATCTTTTCAGACTCCTCAGAATTTAGAATTTTTTTGAAGCAACTGAAGCATGTATTTTCAAGAAACTAGCAAAATCACAACATCTAGATATCTTCAACAATTTCAGCATACTTAAACACATTTTGGATTAATCAAATCTATCACCAACAAATTCAATTAATTTTAATTGTTTTAAATTGATGTTTAAGTTCTTCAACTTTGAAAATGTAACAAAAAGTATTTTCAACAAAATCCCCAAATACTCAAAACAAAAATAAGCATAGAAGAGAACCAAAATTACAAAATTATAAAACGTGAAACCTATTGATAAACTGCAAAATCAACTACTATTAGAGAATGGAAGGATCTCTAATTTCCTGTCATGTCAGAACTAGAAAGAATAACTCTGGAATCATAGGAGGTCACATATATTCTAAGGAGAAACCTGGATCACATACCAAAAAATGGTTGAGAGAACTGAGGGTACTCATTTATCAGTATTAAAAGTATTACATGTATTAGGTACATACCTTGAGCCAGATGCTGGGTATAGTATTGAAAAGATATCCATATCATTCTGAAGTTTATACTTTAATCAGAGAAACATAATTAAGAAGAAAATAAAAAGATATCAGATAGTAGAACTATGGAGGAAAATAAAGCTAATACAAATGGTAATTACTTTAATGTAGCACTATAGCTTTTTTATGAGTGATAAAAGAACCTTTTTAAGATGACATTAGAACAGAGACTTGGAAAAAAGTGTAAGAGTGAGAAGAAGCCTGCAGTGTCCCTGGAATGGAGAGGAAAAATAGCAGGAAATGAGGTCACAGGGACAGTAGGATGCCAGACCACATAGGTTAGACTTGGCTTTAATTCTGAATATAAGACAGGAAACCAGTAGAGAATTTTTACTAGAAACGTGACGTTCTAGTTTATCTTTTAAAAGGACCACTGTTTAAATAAACTTATACAGAAAAATAATTAATGGTACTTTATGAAGCTCCATTTATAATATGTGAGTCAGGTTGAATCATTAAGAACTATCAGTATTGGGCTGGAAGTGAAGACCAAGACTGACAAACTGTATGTCAGGACCAGGCCCACAACAGTGTCAACAAATTACATGATTAACTCATCTACCATCCTCAATAGTTTCCTAATTTTTTGCAATTCTATAATACCAACACAGATAAACTTAATATCACAGAGCCACTTAATTTTCTTGAACAAATACTCTGATTCACCTAAAGCAGGGGTGGGGAACGTCCGGCCCTCGGGCTGTACACAGACCACAAAATTGTTTGCTCTGGCCCTGCCAAGGCAACTGCAGGCGGGACTAGGAGTTGATAAATCCAGGAACTTCTTTCACTGCATCACCATGTATCATCCCTATGAAACCTCCTCTCCTACCTCCCTGTCCCCTTTCCCTCTGGTAATCAACATACTGTATCTGTGTCTATGAGGTGTGTTTTTTGGCTTAAACCCTTCATCTTTTTTCACCCAGCCCCCCAATCCTCCTCCCCTTTAACAGCTGTCAGCCTGTATTTAGTAAGCACAGTAGTAGTCCTTATGTAGGACCTAAGATCAATATACAAAAATCAATTTTATTTCTATGTATTAGCAGTAAAAAATTGGAGAAAAAAATTTAAAATATTGCTGTTTAGAATCACACACAAAAAAGATAAAAAAGGAATATCTCTGACAAAAGCTGTGAAAAACCTGAACATTAAAACTACAAAATTTGCTGAGAAATTAAAACCCAAATAAATAGAAAGATATACTTTGTTAGAAGTATAGGTTTGAAGACTCAATATACTTAAAATGTTAATTCTCTCTAAGTTGATCTAGAGGTTCAAGACAATCCCAATAAAAATCCAATTAGACCTTTTATATAAATTGACAAGCTGTTTCTAAATTTCATACGAAAATGCAAACATAAAGTTCCTTAATTCTGGTTGGCAAATATTTCTGAGATATGTGACCAAATATCTCATGAATTTCATCAAAATTAAGTCTCTCTACTTCAAAAGACACTCTTAAAACAAGCTATTTAATGTGGGGAAAAAAAAATCTGTGCAAAACATATTTGATAAAGGAAGTATTTCTGATAAAGAACTTGAATCCAAAAATAAAAATCTCTCAAAACTGCATAAAAACAAGCAAACCAATAAAAAATAAGCAAAAGATCTGAACAGACATATCATCACCAAGCAGCACATGACATATTGCTCAGCATCATTAGGGAAATGCAAGTTAAGACCACAAAATATACCACAACACATCCATTAGAGTAGATAGATGTGTTGTGGTATATTTTGTTTGAATGTTTTCTCTTTTTTCCTTAGTGAGTCTAGCCAGAGGTTTGTTAATTTTATTAATCTTTTCAAAGAACCAACTCTTTGTTGCATTAATTGTTTTGTAGAGACGTTTTGTTTTCTATTTGTCTGTCCCCATATACAAAAATTAATTCAAAATGTACCAAAGAACTAAATATAAGACTTGAAACAAAAAGTTACATAGAAGAAAACATAGGTAATAAACTTATGGACTTCAGTCTTAGATTTTATGAATTGGACCCCAAAGACAAGGGAAATAAAAGTAAAACTAAATGAATAGGACTATGTCAAACTAAAAAGCTTCTGCACGTGGCTCAGTTGGTTGGAGCGTGGTCCAATACACCAAAAAGGCTATGGGTTTGATTCCCAGTCAGGGCACATACCTGGGTTGCGGGTTTGATACCCATTTGGGGCACGTATGGAAAGCAACCAATTGATGTTCTTTCTCACATCTATGTTTCTTTCTCTTTCTTGCTCTCTTTCTCCCTCTCTTCCCCCCTTTTCCGACTCTCTAAAATCAATGAGCATATCCTTGGGAGAGGATTAAAAAAATTAAAATAAAATAAAAAGTTTCTGCACAGGAAAAGAAACCGCCAACGAAACAAAAAAAACCACCAACTGAATGGGAGAAGGTATTTGCAAACAACAGCTCTAACAAGGGGTTAATATCCAAAATATATTAAGAACTTATACAACTTAATACGAAACAAACAATCCAATTAAAAAATGGGCAGAGAAGCTGAACAGACACTTCTCCCAAGAAGACATACAAATGACCAATATAAAGAGCTCAACTTCACTAGCTACTAGGGAAGTGTACATCAAAACTACAATGAGATACCACTCTCACACCTTTTAGAGGGGCTATTATCATCAAAACAAGTACTAACAAGCGTTGGAGAGGTTGTGGAGAAAAAAGAACCCTTATTCACTACTGGTGGGAATGTAAGCTGGTATAGCCACTAATGAAAAATAGTATGCAGGCTCCTTAAAAAAAATTAATTCAGTTAGCATATGACCTCTTCTGAGTATCTACCCAAAACTATGAAAACATTTGCAACGATATATGCACCCCTATGTTCAGTGCATTATTCATGGTAGCCAAGACATGAAAACAACAGAGATGTCCTTTGATAGATGATTGGATAAAGAAGATGTAGTAAATATATACAATACAATATACTACTGCTCAGCCATAAGAAAAGATGAAATACAGCCATTTGCAACAACATGGATGGACCTTGAGAATATCATGGTAAGTGAAGTAAGTCAGAATAAGAACCATATGATTTCAATCGTATGTGGGGTATAAAATTGAAAGCAACAAATAAACAAGAAAAGCAAACAAAACCTCAGACACATACAACCAGTATGGTGGTTGCCAGAGAGAAAAGGCTTGGTGGAGGGTACTAAACGGGATCAAATATACGGTGACAGAAGATTTTACCTTGGGTGGTGGGCACACAATACAATAAACAGATGATGTATTATAGAATTGCACACTTGAAACCTATTTTCTTAACCACTGTCACCCCAATAAAGTAAAAAAAAGAAAAGACTGACAAGTGCTTGTGAGAATATGAAGGAACTGAAACTCTTCTATACTGCTGGTTGAACTGTAAAATTGTACAACTACTTTGGCAGTTTCTTAAATATACAAGCACCATATTATCCACTCATTTCACTATATCTTTACTTATTAGAAAAGAAAGCATGTGTCTATGTAAAGACTTGTACACAAATGTTCACAGCAGCTTTATTTGTAATAGCCAGAAACTGGAGCCAACTCAAATGTCCATCAACAGGTGAATAAATTAAGAAACTGCAGTATACCCATACAGTGAAATACTACTCAGCAATGAAAAAGAATACCCAACTAGAAAAAGACAAGATATTCTTTAACTTTATACAAAACACATATTTTAAAAACCTACAGCTAATATCATACTTGATGAAAAATTAGAAGCTTTTCTAATAATATCAGGAACAAGGCAAGAACATCCCCTCTGTTGTACCTTTTATTTTATTTTTATTTATTTTTAAAAAATATATCCTTATTGATTTAGGAGAGGGAAAGAGAGAGACAGAAACATCAATGATGAGAAAGTAATTGATCGAGCCTGCAACCCAGACATGTGCCCTGACCAGGAATCGAACCCGGATCACCTGGATCCTAGGTTGACGCTCAACCGCTAAGCCACGCCCGGCCAGGCTGTTGTACCTTTTAAACATCATACTGGAAGTTCTAGCTAATAATAAGAAGAAATAAAAGGTATAATGATTAAGAAGGAAAAAATAAAATTTTGTTCACAGGTGACATGACTGTCTATGTAGGAAATAAATAAAAAAACTGACAAAAACTCAAAATAAGCAATTATAGATAGCAAGATTGCATTATACAATTGCTTTCCTATATAATAGCAATGAATGAGCATAATTGGAAATTAAAAACACGTTGTTTACATTAGCACCTCAAAATTAAATAGGTATAAATCTAACAAAATATGTACAAGATGTATATAAAACTGATAAGTGATCAAAGAACTAAAAAAATGTAGAGATATTCCACATTCATGGGCAGGAAGACTCGATATTGTCAAGATGTCAGTTTTCAACATGAACTACAAATTCAGTACAATCTCAGTCAAAATCTCAGTGAGTTACTGTGTGGATACTGACAAACTGATTCTAAAAATATATATGGAGAAACAAAAGACCCAAAATAGCCAACACAGTATCAAAGAAGAAAAAAGTCAGAGTACTGACATCCTCTGACTTTAAGACTTACTATAAAGCTGAAGTAATCAATACAGTGTGGCACTGGCTAAACAGACAAATAAATTGATGAAACAGAGAGCCCAGATATAGACTCATATAGCTATAGTCAATTGATCTCTGAAGAAGGAGCAAAGGCAATATAATGGAGCAAAGAGAGTCTTTTAAACAAATGATATTGGAACAACTGGACATCCACATGCACTCAAAATTGATTACTGACCTAAATATAAAACATAAAACTATAAAACTCCTAGAAGGTTAATATAAAAAAAATCTAGATGACCTTTGTTATGACAAGAACTTTTTAGATACAATGCCGAAAACATGATCCATGAAAGAAATGAGATAAACTGAATGACATCAAAATTCAAATTTCTGCTCTGCAGAAGACACTGTCAAAAGAATGAGAAGACAAGCTACAAAATGGGAGAAAATGACTGCAAAAGACATATCTAATAAAGAACCATTATCCAAAATATAAAAATAACTTTCAAAACTCAACCATAAGAAAAGAAACAATTCAATTAAAAAATGGTCAAAACCCTAAACAAGTATCTTACAAAGAAGATATACAGATAGTACATAAGCATAAAAAAAGATGCTCAGATGATGTCATTAAGAAACTGCACACTGAAACAATAATGAGGCACGATTACACACCCATCAGAATGGTCAAAATCCAAACACTGACAACATCAAATGCTGTCAAGGGCGTGAAACAACAGGAACTCCCATTCATTGCTGGTGAGAATGAAAAAGTTTGATAAAGCCACTTTGGAAAACAGTTTGGCGATTTCTTACAACACTGAATATACTCAGACCATAGGACTCTGCAACTGTTTTCCTTGGTATCTGCCCAAATGAGTAGAAAATGTATGTCCACACAGAAACCTGAACACACGTTTAGAGCAACTTTGCAATTTTCAAAATTTGGAAGCAACCAAGGTGTCCTTCTACAAGTGAATGGATAAGTTGTGGTATATCCAGACAAAGGAATATTATTCAGTGCTATAAAGAAATAGCCACAAAAAGACATAAAAGAACCTTAAACGAGCACTGTTAAGTTAAAAAAGCTAATCTGTAAAGGCTACGATTCCAACTATATGATGTTCTGGAAAAGACAAAACTAAGAAACAAGGAAACAAAAAGATTAGTGGTTGCCAAGGATTAGAGAGGTCAGAGAAATGAATAGGTGGAACACAGAATTTTTATACAAGTGAAATTACTCTATATGTATGTTACTGTAATGGTAGATGCATGACATTATACATTTGACAAGACACACAGAATGTACACCACCAAGCATTAACTGTAATGTAAACTACAGCCTTTGGGTGATAATGATGTGTTAATGTAGGTTCACTGATTGTAACAAATGTACCACTTAAGTAGGGGATGATTATCTGTTGATCATTCTGGAAGGGGAGAGGGAGATGTGGGGGAGGGGCACAGGGGTATTCTGTACTTTCCATTCAATTTTGCTTTGAACTAAAACTGCTCTAAAAAATTAAAGTCTATTAAAAATTTGTTTAATAGTCATACAACCAAATACTGATCAGCAATAAAAGGAAATAAACTGATACATACAACAACATGGATGAATTTCAAAATAATTATGCTCAAAAGACAGAAAAAGAGTACACAGAGTATGATTCCATTTACACGAAACTCTAGAAAATGCTTTACAGTGACAGAAAGGTCAGTGTTTGCTTGGGGACAGGGAAGTAGGAAATGATGAGACATGACTTAACAGAGGACACAAGGAAACTCTTGGGGATGATGGATAACATTCACTACCTTCATTGTACTGATGACTTAACAGGTCTATACTTTGTTAAAACTTATCAAATTGTACACCTTACATATGTGCAACTTATTATATGTCACTTGTACCCAGTAAAGCTGTTTTATAAAAAAGAGAATAAGAGAGGGGTTGGAGAACATGTAGTATACAGATAACTTTTGTTAGGATTTTTACTACAAAGGCAGGCAAAAAAATCAGACAGCAGCTCAAGAGAAATGATGAGTAAAAGAGTATTTTTTATAATGAGACATTAAAATGACTGAAAAGAAAAAATTATCACAGGACAGGGCAATTTTTAAAGTGGTATCTTAGAGGAAAAAGGACAGTATGGAACAGGATTGGAAAGGATACAATTGGCCATTCATTGTGCATCCACTGTAGCAGGAACAGTCTACTAGTACAGACAGGTAGTTTGGTTGATAGGTAGTGAAAGTTATTTTCTGCCTACAGTAGCCCCATCATCTGTAGTTTCACTTTTTGCAGTTTCAGTTACCTGCAGTCAATTGAGGTCTGAAAAAATTAAATGAAAAATTCCAGAAATAAACAATTAGTAAGTTTTAAATTGTGCACTGTTCTGAATAATGTGATGAAATCTTGTGCTGTCCCACTCCATACCCCCAGGACGTGAATCATCCCTTTGCCCAGTATATCCACTCTGTACACACTATCCATAAGTCACTTAGTAGCTGACTATTGCAGTATTATAGTGTTTGTGTTCAAATAACCCTTATTTTACTTACTAATGGCCCCGAAGTCATTCACATAACTTTTATTACAGTATAATTGTCTTATTTTATTGTAATTGTTAATCTCTTACTGTGCCTAGTTTATAAATTAAGAATTATACATAGGAAAAAAACAGAGTATATATAGGGTTTGGTAATATCCATGGTTTCAGGCATCCACTGGGGGTCTTGGAATGTATCCAGTGAATAAATGGGAACTACTGTAATGAAAGTGCCATTTACCATAATCTAGAGGATCAGGAAATGCTTTGCAAGAGGTGGCATTTAAGCTGTGCTTTAAATGATAAGATTTTCATAGGGTAGGAAGACCACTCCAGGCTAAGCAAAAATCCAGTATGAGGTCAAAATACAGAAATAAAATAAGACTGGAGAAAAGGCTTAATCCAAAACAGGTCAAGGGCAGTAATCAGAAATGACACAGTAGAAAACTAGAACTAGTATTCTCATTACCCTCTGGCATCATGCTTAGAATTTCCTAGAACAGCACACTGTCCCAAGCCACTAAGCCACCTGTAATTTAAATTAAAATTAAATAAAACTTAAATTTCGGGTTTTCATTTACACTAGCCATATTTAGTGCTAAATTACCCCAGGTGGCTAGTGGCTCTAGTCCTGAGGAGTACAGCTTATATTTTCTTCATTGCAGAAAGTTCTAGATAGCACAATTCTAGAACAGAAGTTCAATATAGATTCTTTTCTAACTACAGACCTAGTGTTTTCTACAAAGCTAAAAAATCAGTCTCCAAGAGTTATTTTTTTAAAGTTTTAGATTTCTATAATAATGCCTTACATGTAACCAATACAGTAATAAAAGTAAAAGGTACAGAGATTATAAACTTCTACTACAATATCTTCTATACATTAACATTAAATATAGATTTCACCCCACTGTATATTATCTCTACTAATCTTTAAGTAGCATTTTCAGCCTTTATAAAATGATCTTTCTAAAATGTCATTTCCACTATGTATTTCAAATAAATATCTTAATTTAAGCAATCAATGTTAATAAAGGTTCTCTTTACTTGAATTTACTTTATACTTAAAAGCGTAATTCCTTCATATTTTGAGAATAAAAGCACAAAAATCTTAGACCAGGAAGGAATTCAGAGGTCAACTATCTAACCTCATTTTACAGTGGCAGTGAAGTGATTTGCCCTCATATGGTCAGTGAAAAAACACAAACAAGAAAAAGTCTTCTGGCTTCAAAAAGTAATCTTTCCAACTTCATCATGTTGAGTGCATTATGAAGAAATTCTAAATGTTTCATAGAAAGAACACCTGGAAGGGCTATTAGTTGAGACATTCAAAAGCTCAGAAATTTTAAAAATAAAAAGGTGGAGGAGAACTGTAGTTCTTAAGTCAGCACTACTTCCACCACAGGTGAAATGTGTGGGAGAATGGAATTTCATAATTGCTGAGAATCTGCTCTTTTAACTCCCATTTCAACATGTGAAACTGGCAATTTTTAAATAATGAAGCTGTTTAAATAAATTTGAGTTTTAGCCATCATAATAAAATGTATTCCCAGAATACTATAGTAATTACATTGTGTTGGGCTTTACTGTTATTCTAGCAGTAAAATTTATAATCAATAGTAAACAACTTTCGGCCAAATTATTTTTCAACCGTACTACTGAATTTACTTCTAACATTTTAATTTACTTTAAGCCTTATTATAAGTGATACATACAAATGATAAGGCCTGTGAACATGTAAATATTCTCAGATGAAGTATACATATTAAAGAACTAGTGCTTCAAAGACAATGAAGTAATATCAATTCTTATAAATGACAGCCTTCCATAATGACCTACACAAAAAATTTATATACATATTTATACAACATGCATTAATAATCCAAAAATCTCAAACTTACTGTTCTAAAAGAGGCATCTCTAAACAAATACATGTAGCTTATGGTTCAGTAGTATGGGAAACTTCTCAGAGTCAAGTATGAGACTTAAAATTGTGAATGGTAATAGGGTTTAATAACAAATAAAACCCTTTGGAGCCAGACTAACCTAAATCCAATGACAAGTGCCCTTATAAAGGAAAGACAGGTGAGAAGGCCATGTGAAGACAGAGGCAGAGAAAGGAGTTATGCAGTCACAAGTCAAAGAACATTTGTAGCCACCAGAAGCTGGAAGAATCAAGGAACCAGAATGAGCCTTGATTCCTAGAGCTTTCTGGAAGTCATGTGGCCCTGCTAACACCTATACTCAAAAAATGTGAGAATAAATTTGTTGTTTTAAGCTCCCATGTTTATGGTAATTTGTTATGGTGGCCCTATCAAATGATTATAGGAGATTACTGTACTAAACAAGGCATGAGAGAATAAATGTCCAGAACAACAGAAGTGTCAATAAATGGAAACAGGGAAGATGTTGAGACTTACAGACCACTCAAAAGTCCCAGAATCACCGTGTAAATTTAGAACTATTTTTCTTCCTTGTTCCAAATCTGGAGAAAATTTTTACAGATTAAGACAAAAGAAAAACACAATTATAATTTCAATAGGTCTCAGGTTCCTCATCTAGAAAAGAAAAACTCCGGACTAGAAAAGTGGTTTCAAATTGTTCTCCAGATGCAATATTAATAATGTAATTCAAGGAAGGGGTGGAGAGGAAGTACCAAGAGAATTTCAAAGGACAGGGCTTAGAACTTCTAGAGAAGCTTCACTTTAGTACATGTAAAACTGCTGGGGGGGGGGGGCGGAGAGCAGGGGAAAGAAGGAGGAGGCTGAATATTACCGAACTAGATCTAGTCATTTTCAGCACTGTTTGGCAATTTGTCGTTTCTTCTGCATTCTGGACAAAAGATGGTCAAAGCTAAATTTATGCTATAATCCACTCTCTCTTCCACCAAACTGTTCAAAAAAGTCATCTCAGTAGCAAATATTTATTATCCTTTGAATTTGGGTAAATTCTTCAATATAGCAAGCAAACAAGGGGAAAAAAAAGCAGTTTTTAGGTTACTTTTTTCTATTGACTCAAGATGCCTACTTTTCCACACCTCTAAAACTGGGCTACAGGTAGCCTGAGCATATGCAAATATGGTTTTTATTCCTGGTGGTGTTGATTGACAGTGTGCAACCACATGACCTATGTGACCTTTAAAAGACCATATGTTCTACTAATTCCTTCTGGTAAGATTAGGATAGCACCAGAATAAATACTTGCAGAAAGGATATTAGAGGCTTGCAAGAAAAATCTCAGAGATGATGGCCTTTTGTGTATTAAAAAGTTAACATAACAAGACTAAACTGCTATCCCTGGAAAGGCCTTCTTGCAAGGATTATCGGGAAAGTTGCCACCACTAATTAATTGGTAATAGTAGCACACTGTGCCTGAACTGTACAACCATATGGTTTATTATGAACACCTACTTTCCTCTGGGAATCTAGAATTTGGGTATGTGCTAGGCAGGGAGTACCTATTTGATCAGCCTCCAATAAAAAACACAAAACCCTGTTCTGTAGTCTCTAATGAACTTCCATGGTTGGCAACATTTTGCCCATGCTGTCACAAGTCATTCTTGAGGGAATTAAGTGTGTCCAGTGTGACTCCACTGGGAAGGGGACTCTGAAAGATTGTGCCTGGTTTTCCCCAGACTTTGCCTCATGCCCCTTTGATGACTATGGGAGCTATATGCTGAGTCCTATGAGTCTCCCTAAAGAATTACTGAATTTAAGGGTGGCTCTGAGGACCCTACAACACACTTTTTAAGAAAGATAGCATCAAAGAGCTCTTCATGGCACAGAAGTAAAAAACAATATGAAGAAGTAGGATTCTGAATGTGAACAAGTAACAGGAGTACCTTAAACAAACATTTTCCCACTTATATTCTGCTTTTCATGTGTGTACACAAGTTAGAATAATTTAAAAAAATTATGACTATGACTATATAAGTATGAAATAAAAGTACAATAAGTATAAAATAAGTCAATACATATAAAAAATTGTAAGTGATAGGAAAGTACAATCATACAGTTTTTGTCTTTCATAATAGTATCTAAAATCATAATATATCTCTTAATGACCTCTTATATTTGATAAAATCTGGTAGTCAAAATTTGATATCCTAAAGCAGTAAATAAGCATCTAGAGTAAGCATCACACACAAAACAGAAGTCAATGCAAGTTATGACACTCAAAAAAATAGTAGAGATTTTAAAAGAATTACATTTATGTTGTTTCTACATTCCACATACTTTCTAAATATTTAAATTAAATATTTTATTTACTTGAATCAATAATTCTCAAAGTATCTAGAAAAGCAGTTATGTAGACATTTTTCATTTCATTTGGCTTAAGAGATACATAAAATACATAATACTAAGTTTCAAATCTTATGCAGGAACTTTAAAGTGTCTTTAAGCTATAGAGATATGTGTTATCAATTTATTGTCTCTCAACTCCAAATGCACATCCATGACAAATGGAATTTCTTCAAGTATTTCTCCTTTAATAGGAACATAGTGTTAAGCTTTCTCAGGAGGGGATGCTACAGGGATAATGCAGAAGGAAGAGATTCTCCTGCCATGTTTAATGTAGACTAGGAGTTAGCAGTGTGGGTGTGAGGACCCTGGATAGAGCCAGTGTAGATGTGAGAATATCAGGTAGACTGAGGCCCAGCCATGAGCCCAGAACACAGTCCCTCTACAACCTTGAAGCCATGGTCTGGCAATAACCATTCCTCAGTCCTCACAACACAGAAACCAGAGACCCCATGCAGCCCAAATGTTCTTGAAGTCTACTGTCCCCACTAGCATCAGAACTCACACTACAAACTGATCCATCTCCTGCACTCCCATAAGATAGTTTATTCCTTGCCTAACAGCTCCAAACCAGTTCCAGCCTCCTCTGCTATCAAGCAGGCTGAACTATACCTTCTCAACAAAGTCTGAACCCTTTCCAAGTTTGTCAAACCACAGTATAAAGAAAAAATAATAATATGATCAACTCAAAATTAAGACAACGTATTTGATAAAATTCAACACCATTCATTGACAAAAATTTTAAGCAAACTAGGAATAGAAAGCAACTCCTAAATCTGAATTTAAAAGGGGGAGGGGGTCTATTTTTTTAAAAATATCTATAGCAAGTATCATACTTAATTTTGAAATGCTGAACATTTTACCTCTGAGATTAGGAATGAGACAACAAAGCCTGCAGTCACCACTTTAATTCAACATCAGAGTGGAGGTCCTAGCCAGTGCAATAAGCAAAGGAAAAAAATATATATATATAAGTATTGGAGAGAAGTAAGGCTTTCATTATCCACAGATGGCATGACTGTACAGATAGAAAATCCAAGATTCAACAAAGTATTATAAAGTTAGCAAGGTATCTAGATATATGGTCATGATACCAAAATAAACTGTATTTTCACATGTCTGCAAACAGTAATATTTTAAAATATGATTTTCAATGAATCAAAAACCAAATAACTTCAAATCTATAAACTTAGATTAAATTTAATCTAGAAAGTGTACTTACGCAAGACCTCTTGACACATAAAACTAGACTATTTTATGACAAAAAGGTTTAAAAAAACCTCAGTATACAGAGATAAAACAGGTTAAAAGATTAGATGATTCAGTACTATAAAGGTGTTAATTTAGCCTTATGTTAATTTATACAGATTTAATGTGCTCACAATAAAAATCCCAGTGTGTGTGTGTGTGTAAACTGGTAAACTGCTACCATGGAAAGGAAACGGTCCAAGACTAGCCATGATACATTTGAACAAATAGATGGACTTACTCTACCCAATACCAGGATATACTATAAAGCTGTAATAAGACATTGTGATATTTGTGCCAAGATAGTAAAATGAACCAAAGGAAAACAGAGTCCAAAAATAAATGTAGGCATATATGGCTATTTAACTTATTATAAAGCAACACTGCACAGCAGAGGGTCTATTCCATAAATGGTGATGGTTGACTGGATAGTAAAGGAATTAAAAATATAAACCCTACCAATAATCACAAAAATAAATTATAGATGTATAGGCAAAATAATAAATCTTCTAGGGAAAAGTTGTCATGATGATGTATTAGAGAAAAATTTTGTAAATAAGGCACAAAGAATTAACTGTAAAGGAAAAAATTGGTTTTGGCTAAATGGATAGATATTCAGGAAGTTCTGTTCATTTACAGATACCACTAATGAAGTGAAAGGTCAGAGTGGGAAAACTATTTGCAATACATATACCTGGCAAATGGTTCATGCCTAGCATACAAAAACCAAATCCATAAAAAGACATAAGACAATCCAACTGAATAAAATGGGAAGAGAATTAATGGAGACTTCACAAGAGGATATTCAAATGACCATAATCCTTAGATCTCAACCACCAGGTAAACACAAATTACAGTCACAATGTTATACCATTACATACTGATCAGAATGGTTAAAAGAAAAATACCGCTATTATAAACGGCTGGTGAGGATGTAGAACAACTGATACTCTTATACACTACTGGTGGTAAGTATAAGTAGTTAAAAGCACTTTGGAAAACTTTTCAACAAAAACATACATAAAAGGAACCAGCAATTCCACCACCAAAAGAGAGGTATAATGATGTTCACAGCAGTACTATTCATAAAAGCTTCAAAGTGAAAACAACCCAAATGTCTGCCCAAAATAATAGATTAGTCATGGAACAGAATACTGTACAGTGGCATAAGAAAAGAAAAAAGAACTGCTACATGCAACAACATGGATGAATTTCTCAATGCCAACAAAGTTATATAAGGTTCAAAAACAGGTTAAACTAATGTATGGTGTTAGAAGTCAGAACTGTAGTTATTACTGGGGAAGAGATAAGGATTTGTGATTAGAAAGGAGTGTGAGGGGCTTCTGTAGTACTGGTAAAAATGTATTTCTTGACCAGGGTGATGGGTGCATGGATATGCTCACTCGGTAATAGTTCATCTGACTGCACACTTGCGTATCATGAATACTTTTATATATATACTCAATAAAAAAGTTTTAATATTTCATGAATCCAAATCTTGTTCAAACCAGCTCATACCACACATCTTCAGTTGCTGTATTTACCTGGAACTCTGACTTGACTCAAGCCTCGAATCTCACAGTTAACACAGTATAAATTAAAATCATTACCCCTTTGTTATGAGTTGAGTTGCCCCCCCCCTTAAAAAATAAGCTGAAGCCCTAACTCCAAGAACCTGTGAATGTGATCTTATTTGGAAATATAGTCTTTGCAGACGTAGTTAAGATATAAGTTAAGATAAGGTGATACTACGGTAGAACTGGCTTAATCCAATATGACTGCTGTCCATATAAGAGAACAAGCCATGACAGAAACACATAGGGAGACCGCCATGTAACAACAGAGGCAGACACTGTAATGTTGCAGCTGCAATACAAGGAATGCAACAGACTGATGGCCACCACCAGAAGCTAGGATGAGGCAAGAAAGGATTCTACCCAAAGTCTCAGACTTCTAGGTTGCAGAACTATGAGAGAATAAATTTCTGTTATTGTAAGCCACCCAGTTTGTGGTACCTTGTTCTGGCGGCCCTAGGAAACTAATACACTCTTCCTTGCAACATCTAATTCTTAGCCCAACCTTCGTTTCAACAATATTTACACTATTCTCCCATCTGCCTAATACAAAAATTCCAAATGCACTAGTTTTCCCCCACTCCTCATATCCTGGGATCATTAAGAAGTATTATTTTGCCTTTTTAATTATCTCGTTTTTAAACCTTTCCTTTCATTTCTACTATTACCATCCTAATTCTGGCCTAGTAACTCTACATCTAGACTACCGTGCTTATGATGTCAGTATTTCGTAAATACTACTTTCACTATATTATTTCTCTGCTCCCAAACTTCCGACAATACCCTACTACATCATATTCACAAGACACTGTAATCTAGTTCTGTTCTATTTCCTTCGATACCTAAAAGCGATTGGTCCCCAAGAATACATTTTCCTTTATCAGCTAGTATTTCACAGTACATAGAATAATTTCTGGTGCTCAATTAATAACTACCACCAACATAAACTTTTACTATCTCCACACCAACACTCATATTTTATAAGTTTATATCAATGCAAACTCTTGCGTTCAGTACAGACCTATCTTTCATTCTTAGTTGATGTCTTACTCCATTTTTACCTAAAGGTTCTACTACTAATTCCCAAGATTACCCCAGCACTCATTTATTTTCAAAATAAAATGTTCTCTACGACCAAGGTCCATAAGTTTGGTACCTATGTTTTCTTCTATGTAACGTACTGTTTTGGGTCTCATATTTAGGTCTTTGATCCACTTTGAGTTAATTTTTTTACATGGGGACAAGCTGTAATCCAGTTTCATTCTTCTGCATGTGGCTTTCCAGATTCCCCAGCACTTTTTATTGAAAAGACTAGCTTTACTCCATTGTATGTTTCTGGCTCCTTTGTCAAAAATTATCTGCCCACATACATGTGGTTTTATATCTGGGCTGTCTATTCTGCTCCACTGATCTGTGTGTCTGTTTCTGTGCCAATACCATGCTGTTTTGACTATCATAGCTCTGTACTATAATTTGAAGTCAGTAGCGTGATACCTCCAGCTTCGTTTTTTTATCCCTGGATTGCTTTGGCTATTTGGGGTCTTTTGTTGTTCCATAAAATCTGATGATTTCTCATTTTATTTCTTTAAAAAATAACATTGGTATTCTGATGGAGATTGCATTAAATCTTTATATTGCTTTGGGTAACATGGCCATTTTAACTATGTTGATTCTTCCAATCCATGAACATGGCATATTTTTCCATTTTGTTATGTCTTCTTCAATCTCTTTTAATAATGCTTTGTAATTTTCAATATATAGGTCTTTCACGTTCTTTGTTAAGTTTATTCCTAGGTATTTTATCCCTTTGGTTGAAATTGCAAAAGGAATTGTTTTTTTCATTTGTTTTTCTGAAGTTTTGTTAGTATACAGGAAAGGCAATGAATTTTTGTACACTGATTTTGTATCCTGCAACTTTACTGTATTTGTTTATTGTTTCTAATAGTTTTTTGGTGGAGTCTTTAGGGTTTTCTGTATGCAGAATCATGCTGTCTACAAAAAGTGACAGTTTTGCTTCTTCCTTCCCTATCTGGATGACTTTTATTTTTTTCTCTTGTCTTACTGCTCTGGCTCAGACTTCCACAAGTAAAGGCAAAGGAAGTAAAGGCAAAAATAAATTAATGGGACTAATCAAATTAAAAAAACTTCTGCACAGCAAAAGAAACTGACAACAAAACAAGGAGGCTGGAGATATTTGCAAACAGGAGCTCTGACAAAGGTTTAATTTCCAAAATATATAAAGAACTCATAAAACTCAATACCAAACAGACAACACAATCAAAAAGTGGGTAGAGGACGTGAACAGACACCTCTCCCAAGAAGACATACGAGCAGCCAATAGATATATGAAAAGATGTTCAACCTCAGAGCAATTAGGGAAATGCAAATCAAAACTACAATGAGATACCACCTCATACCTGTTCGAGTGGCTATTATCAACAAGATTAGCAATAACAAGTGTTGGAGAGATTGTGGAGAAAAGGGAACCCTCATTCACTGCTGGTGGGAATGTAGACTAGTACAACCATTATGGAAAGAAGTCTGGCGATTCCTTGAAAAATTAAGAATAGAGCTACCATATGACCCAAAAATCTCTCCCCCCGGTAGATGCCTGAAAAACTCTAAAAACATGTATTCACAAAGATATATGCACCCCTATGTTCATTGCAGCATTATTCACTGTGGCCAAGACATGGAAACAACCAAAGTGTCCTGCGATAGAGGACTGGATAAAGAAGGTGTGGTACATGTACACAGTGGAATACTACTCAGTCATAAGAAAGGATGAAATATTGCCATTTCAACATGGATAGACTGCTAAGAATATTATGCTAAGTGAAATAAGTCAGTCAGAAAAAGCTAAGAACCATATGATTTCACTCATATGTGGGATATAAAACTGAAACTTGTGGACACAAACAGCAGTGTACTGGCTGCCAGAGGGAAGGAGGTGGGAGGTTAAAGGGGTCCTAATATATGGTGATGGGAGAAGACTGCACTTTGGGTAGTGGGCACACAGCGTAATATACAGATCTTATAACACAGAAACTCACATCTGAAACCTATATGTTCATATTAACCAGTCATCCCAATAAAGTTAATATAAAAAAATCAAAATATATCACTTACATCACTAAAGGTCAAAGCCTCTCCATAACTTCCCTCTCTTATACCTGGAAGTATCTCTGTATCTTCACACATCATTTTCTTTTTTTCCTATCTAATAGAAAGAACAGTCTCTCATCATTTCTAAGACCAGCTTCTCTCATCTCCGCTTTTAATGTTTCTACTTACTTTCTGTTCCTGGACCTTGCCACATCAATGTGCTTCTCCTACCACCCTCCCAAAGACAGAGAAGTCTCATCATAAAAAAAGTTTTTCTTCAACTTTCTGTAGTGGCCCATGGAAAATATATTCTCTTAGACTATGGCGACAACAATATCCAGTTTCTGAGAGCAACAATGCCAGTGTAAGAAGCAATACTGTAATGTCCAATGTTTCAAGGGGCAGCAAGCAATGAATGACTTTGGAAGGCAGACTCTTCTTGTTATCTTGGCTCTGGTTCTGAATCCCTAGTCTCCTTTAGTTCTTGATTTCCATAATTGAACCACCTAATATCCTTCAGTCAATTTTGTTTTAACTAAAGTTGTTTCTGATGTCTGTAATTAAGAACCTTGACTGATGTCATAGCTCAGGCTGCTGTAACAAAATACCATAAACTGGGTGCCTTAACAAACATTTCTCACAGATCTGGACAATAAGAAGTCAGACCAGGATGATAGCATGGTCAGGTTCTGGTAAGACCTCTCTTCCTGGCTTACAGACAGTTGCCTTCTTGCTATATCCTCAACATGATAGAGATAGGAAGCTCTGGTGTCCCTTCTACTTCTTATAAGGGCACTAATCTCATCACAGGGGCTCTAAACCCATGATCTCTTCTTAATCTCATTACCTACCAAAGAATCCTTCCTGATATCATGCTGCAAGTTAGGGTTTCAACATATGAATTTTCAAATGACCACAAACATTCAGTCCATAACAACTGATACATTATTCTTTTCCTTAAATTACTTTCTCATCTTTCTCTTTCCCATCTTTCTCAAAAGTAGGCCCTATCCTACTACTTCTTCACTGTCCTCTTATTTATTAGTATTTTGGAATTTGACTTCTTTCTCCTAACCACTTTTACTAAATAAATTACTGAATCATCAATGCACTTTCCTCTTCTGTTGTTTACTTCTGAATCCTCACCTGAGGATATTTTTTCCATTGTTTTACAGAAAGAGTGGAAGGGGGAGAGAGAGAAACATCAATGTGAGAGAAATACATCCTTGAATGGTTGCCTCCCTGTGCCCTGACTGGGGCTGGGGATCAAGCCTGCAATCAAGGTAGATGCCCTTGGCCAGAATCGAGCCTGGGATCCTTCAGTCTACTGGCTGACACTCTAACCACTGAACCAAACCAGCTAGGGCAATGCCCTCCTCTCAACTACTAAACCTACTGTTCTATTTATCAAGTAAGAGCTCTGCCCCTCCATTATTTCTCCCCTACCCCCTTCTTCACTCTTATCCAATCAAAATACCTCAATGTTAAAATTTTTTCCAGTCCCTTCCTTACTTCTTCCTTCCTTTTCCTCTTCTCCCTCCCTTCTTCTTTGCTCCACCTCTGCCTCCTCTCTCTCGCAAATAGCTCATCTAATCCAAATACCTCAATCCTGATAATTCTCAATTCCATATCCTACCCCATCCTCTCATAATAAATTTCCAACTACAGCTTTAAAATATGCCCCAGAGGCAATTAAAATTCTTCCAAAAAATATGGATTGATTAATCCTTTTACCAACCTTTTCTAGTCATTAAAGACAGAAACCTAAATTCACATCCAACTCTTCCTTCCTCACCCATAATGATATCCAAACACCATGTAATTTACTTCTGAGATCCATCTCTCCTTTAAAATCCCTCTGCCAAACTGTCATTTATCTCTACAATCTTCTCTTCCCATTAATGACTGCAATTTTCCCTTTTGCTTGTCTCTCATATCTCCAATATATCTTTTACACTGCTGTCAGGGCTATACAAAACCAGACTGAGTTACCTGCCTTCAAAAGCTCCTCACTGCTTACCACATAAAGCTTAATCCCTTTAGCAAAAGTATTTTAAAATCCATTATTTCTCTCCATAAAGCTCATGCTTAAACCACATGAGAACATTAACTCCCTGCACAGAGTTCTCAGTCCAATCTCTTTCCAGCCTAGAATGCCCTCTTTTTCACTGACCTTCCCTCACAAATAGAAATCTAAACTCTTCCTTTAAGGTTCAGCTAGAACATTAGGTCCTCTAAGTTTTACCCCATTCCCAGTTGAAATGCTCCTTCGTCTGTAATCCCACAATATTTTTATATTTCTAAGACAATTCATTTTCCTTTGCATTATTGTTAGTTGTATTTGTAAACTTTATTGCAATTTAATAGGGAATTCATTTAATTTTCACAGCAACTCTGTACATTTTGCAGGAGATGAAACAGGAAGAGAGGTCAGCAAATGGCTTTAAAAGAGAGATAGACACACACACATTTTTCTAATTCCAAATCTCTTAACAATTAAAATTTACATTTCTTAAGGGCAAAGATTCCAAGGGGCCTAGCACAGTCCTTTCTGTGTAACAGATGCTTTGTGTTTTAATAAACACTCTCTTCTCTGTCTGAAACAACCCTGTTTTACCTGTCTGAACTCTATTCTTGAAAACATAGCTCAAAAGTTTCATCTCCTTTAGCTAGCTTTCCTTAACTATTCCAGGCCTTACTTACCTTTTTTAGGCTGAATCATACTACTTGGTATGCTGTTACAAATGTCTTTTATGTGTATATCTTAAAATGCATTAGTCTTAGTAATGGGTTTATAAGCTTGGGAGCAGCCACCATGTCTTATTCCACTGTGGTATCCTCTATACTATCTAGCACTTGGTACTCTATCACCTGTTTCCAGATTGATGTTCAACAGTCCCCAATCTACTCCCTGCTGCAATTTCTAAGCCTTTTATTTTTTGTATTAGAGGTAGAGATCAACTGTTGTGACTAACAAAAAATTATCACATTTTAACAATAAATATTACTCAAACCATTTCTAAAATTTAAAACTCACAGGTCAAGGAAATATTTTAATCATCTGATGGAAGAAAAATCTAGAGTGACTATTTTAGATGACTGTAGAGGGCAGCAAAGCAACAGTAGTATCCTCAAAGAAAGATAAGTGTTCTTAGGGAATTCCAGATTTGTTTTTTGTATTTTGACAAATGCTGTTATGGTTAAAGCTTTTAGAATACAGACCTTTTAGCATGCTATGCACAAATTTCACCAACTAATCATATATTTAAACATTTTTGCTATCAATTATAAATATAACAAAAATGTATCAATGCCCAGATCCTTTTACATACAACTGAAAAAATGCTTCATAAACAACACATGACTTCAAAACAGCCACCCTAATTGCTAAGTTGTTTACGAATCTAAAAGTTGAAGATGTTTTTCCACTGAAAAGTGTAAAGAAACCTATGTTAAATACAGAAAAGAATGTCAATAGTCCAAACAGTCTTATTTCTTGCTAAGAAATAACAGATGTCTTCACTAGTATTACTAATTCTAACCTTGACATGCCTTCTTTTTGTTATTCAAAATCAGTCAATCAACTGTAGGGGCTACCCCAGCTTTAAAAGAAAAAAATAATAATACATTCTCTGACACTGCAGTAGTATACAACAAACAGGAGGTAACAGGAGTTCCTTGCTATTATTTCAATATTAAAGTTCATTTTGGTTCTATCATGAACAAGGCAAATGAAATTATATCCTCAAAATAATCATATATGTATAATCGCAGAATTGCTTAGGGGTGAGAATGGGAAGCAACTATTAAAGTAGATATTTAATACAATTGCATTATTTGCATATGTTGCTCAAGGTTTATATGGTAATTTTTTTACCTTTTAAGTTTGAAAAGCAGAAATCAGAGATTTAGAGTAGCTGGTACACCCATTAGTATGTGTAGACACATGGTTTAGTGAAAAATGCTATGATGTTCTAGCCCTTTGCCATCAGGGTGGCTAGAACTGTTAGCTATGTACCTTCTACAACTAAAATCTCTTCAAAAACAAAGAAATTGAGAAGCTTTTTAAATTTATTATTGCATTTAAAGTAAAGTAACCAGGTTATCTCTGAGCAAATAAAGCTAGACAGTTTATTATCTGACTTAGTCAATATTAAATTGAATTTATAGCCATGAACAATTATAATTATCTCTAATTTAAATAAAATTAGAAGGGAATTTGGTTTATAATGACAAGACACTTGTGAAATGAATCTTAATCTATCTCACAGTAGCTACGACTAAATTAAAAATCAAATTAATAATTTTCAAGAACAATGGCCTAGGATATTGTACTAATGACAATCATGTCTATCATGGATAACTTATAGAAATAGTTACTATATGAAATTAAGTTTATCACAGTTTACCAATACTAACATTTCATTGATATTTTTGTTTTTCCTCTGAATTGAAGCCATTAGAAGAGTCAAACACACTCCTAGAAACAATGTTCTTAAACACTTAGCTGAGTCCTACCTGTGTGCACCTACTTTTTATATGACACTTGGTTTTCTCGTGTCCTTCCCAACATTACAAAATAAATTAGCCATCTTAAATTTATCTACTTTATTCCTAAAACTCAAACCCAGAATAAGATATGTTGTACATCAAGTGAGGTATGCCCCATAGAAGCTGCTTAAACTACATCTAAACTGGGGTAAATAATACACAGCTGATTTTGCAATGCCAAAGAAGAACTGTAGTCATCCTAGGTCAATTTTGCAAACACTTCAGATTCAAAATGGGTAAGACAATGGGGAATAAAGAAATAGAACTAAAGAAAGCAAAGAGAATTTTTAGAAAAAAGAAAAACCAATGAAGAACTATCTCATCAAGCAACATCTTTAAAACCTATCAACCTTTTCTAGTTTAAGTAAATATGTGTGTGTGTGTGTGTGTGTGTGTGTGTGTGTGTATGTGTTCCCACCCATCTTGGCAGGTAGCAATAGGACTAATATCAAGATAGGAATAATAACAAGTGTACAAACCTCTCAAAGGATATAATTCCTAGAGGGTGCACTGCACAACACAGCTTCTGCAACATAACAGATACTACGCAAAAAATTTGTTTAGTTTGTAAAACAGAATATTTTACTGAAGAATTTCTTAGACCATTAACAAACTAATGTACACAGTGACTTTCCATGAGGGGGCTATATGGTTAGTTTTTCCCATTCCCAAATGTATTCAACCATGCTACTTTCTTCCAAAAACATATCTTCTGAGACTAGTATTCCACTGAAATGCTTTGGCAAACACTGCTCTAAACCTAAAAGCATGAAAAAATGAACAGAATTTGCATGCATTTCCCACTAATAACCACATGTCACACTGTTAAACACAGAACAGGATAGGCCTCCAGGGACTAAGGATTGAAAGAGATCTAGGATCAGACAGGAAATAAAGCAGATTCAGAAAAGTTTTTATAGTTATTTATTATAGCTATTACTCTATTTTATTATTTTATTTCAACATGGAAGATGAAATCATAAACCAAGTATTCTCTGATACCAGTTTTTTGTATAGCAAATTTGGTCCATTCCTAAAACAGTTATAATGGGAGGAAAAAGAAAATATTAAAATCAATATAATTTTTAAAATAATTTGTGTTTATTCTGTGAAATGTGCTATGATGCATACAATGAAGCTTGAAGCAAAGTCTTTACTGAAAAGAGCACACATCAGAAAACAATTTATAATTAAACACTGATTAATTATATACTATGTAGTATTGAAGGTTCCAAGGAGAAAATCTTAAACTGGGCACTTCAGTATCTGACTAAGTACAAAGAAAGAATAATGTCATTTTAGGCCTTATAAGGACCAGAGAAGGGCATAACCTACTTCAGAAACAATGAATAGTTTAGAACTGCACTGTCCAATATGGTACCCACCAGCCACATTTGACTACTGAGCACAGGAAATACAGTTAGTCCAAATAACGATCTGTAAGTATAAAATATATACCAGATTTCAAAGACGTATTACAAAAGAAAATGTATCTCAACTTGTAAATATTAATTGCATGCTGAAATGATACTTTTATTATATTGTGTTAAATAAAATATTATTAAGATTAATTTCATGTTTCTTTTCTTTTTTAATTTGGCATCAGGATAACTTAAAATATGTACGTGGCTCACATTTTATTTCTATTTAGACAGTGCTGGTTTAAACTAAGTTTGATTTTGCTGTTAAATTTCCTGAAATAAAGAGATTTGAGAGCCTACCCATGTCAAGCATATGGGGACACGTGAACAAAATAATGGAGTATTATTTCTTTCAGAAGAGCAACCACATCTAGTCAAATTGTAAATAAAAATTCTGTAAAAAGAGCACTTTGGAGGGCGCAGAAAGAGTCATCTGATAATGTCTCTTAAAATTCAAATGCCCCAATCCCCAGGCTCCATTTCCCCAACCCTCTTGCAAAAATTGGTGATCCAGTAAGTCCACAGTGGGACCTGGAATGTTTGAAAAGGATTCCCTAGTACCTATCATTTGAATCCATCAGCACACCCCAATTTTGCTGACCCTGGCTATCTGAAAATAATGATTTACAGCCCCTCCTCACTTTAAAAAATGTCATTTCTTCCGAAGAAACCTAAGCTGAGAGCCTCTACTGGGTGTACTGGCCAACCTATTTAAAATAAAAACAAGTTTGATTTTATTTTTAATGATAAAAGTTAAAGGAAACTAAATAAAGTTTTTAAAAAACTATTATCACCTCTCCTATTTATAAAGTCACATTTACTATCTTACACCTAACAAAATAATC
This sequence comes from Miniopterus natalensis, assembly GCF_054644295.1. NCBI lineage: Eukaryota > Metazoa > Chordata > Mammalia > Chiroptera > Miniopteridae > Miniopterus > Miniopterus natalensis. The sequence goes on along the minus strand of NC_142086.1, from coordinate 35,801,534 downwards.
ATCTAAAGTGTTGAAAACCATACTGTCAATTCTTAGCCACTTAATCCAGTTATAAGCTGGTATGTTTACCCACATGCCTCAAATTCCAGTTTATGAATATCTATTCACAATGCAACACAACAAATAGTTCTTTCCTAACTCATCTTAATTAGCAGAATGAATGTTGGGTAGTCAATAGGATTACGAGAAAAATAATCTCCCTGGATGCTAAGAATTCACAATATAAGTATGCAATAAACACAATATCTTTTCTAAAACAACTATGGTACCTATAATATGGCTTGTATCTAGATTCATAGAAGGCAGCTCTCACTAAAATTTTTAAGTAGTGATCCACACTGAGTCACTCAGAAAAACACTTAAAGCTCACCCTTGACAAAGGTTCACAACAAATTTTATTTAAATGACTAAATTATGTCAAAGCCTATTATAAAAATAAAAATCGTAAGTTTTATAAAATTCAGGAGAAGATATGGGTTCAAGATTTTACAAAAAGATAATCAAAAATACAACATTAATGGTATAAAGGCTTTTGGACCTCAGTGCTTGGCACACAAAATCATCTTTAGTATTCATTCTATTACTGACTTAAGGGGTGGTTAATTTCACATTAATAACCATGATTCATTAAATACCACATCTTTTGTATACCAGGTAGTCCTTCTTGTCAATTTTTATGAAGATGTTAAGAAGTTACAGAATATGCTATAAGAGTATAATTACAGTATACTGTATAATCACTAATTTTTAAGGAGTAAATTACAGAATGTCAAAATACTATTTTTTAGAAAGCTTTTCTTCAATAATTTTCAAATAGGCAAAAGCCAGTTTTATTCCTTAACTAACTATACAGATACAAAATGTACATGAGAGGTGCTGAATCACTAAATTATATATATAAAAATATGTGTAAGCATAAGAGACGTAAACACACATACACACACACAAACACACACACACAGCCCAGCTTTTTCCAATTCCTGTATCTGATGCTGTAGCTAAACACAATGAAAGACCTTATCCTTTCTGCTTGCTTTTAAGTTTGGTTCACTTTCTAATTATATAAGTTTAGGATGCAGAAAGATTCATATGTGCAATATGTATTATAGGCCCCAACCTGATACTATAAGTAATTTGATAAAGTATAAGCGAAGTTGAGACTCTCCTCTTCAACCCCTTATTTTCAACATAATCACTAATATTCTAAGTGATTTTAGGAACTGCCAAGTACTAAAAAACATTCTACATCATGAAGAGAAGATTCAACTAGGTTTCATACAATTACACTGTTGATTTCACCATATCCTAATATTCTGAAAATTGGCCATCTGTATATTTATCTGAAGTAAATTTAACAAATATCTAAAAAGCATTAATTGGACTATACACTTAAATAATGATGTAAAGTATAAATACAACAAGTCAGTGAACTTAAAAACTCAATTATTCAAGACATCCTGGTATAATTTAAGAATGACAAATATCAGGCTGGTTGGCTTTAATGTGCAATACACTAATTGCTAACATTTGAATGTTTACTATATTGCATGCACTCTGCTAAATGTTTTTATTTTATTATTTCATTTAAGAACTCTATAGGCAAGGTGATACTATCCTTAAAAAAAAAAGAAGAAAAAAAACGAGAGAGAGAGAGAAATTTTAAGTTTGCTGAGGTTAATCTGCCAATGACTCACACATCTAGTATGTGGCAGTCTTTTTTCAGAAAGACTTTTGTCAGTTCACATTCATATATCTTTACCTAATGGGTTAAGTATCCCTCTTCTGGGCATAGTACCTCATGCAGATCTCCACCATAAACTCCAAACTGTCCTATAATCATCTATTTCCTTTATGTCTACCACAATGCTATAAGACCCTTGAAGCCAGGGTTCTGCTTTATTCATGTTTTATGTCCCCAAGTACCTATCAACTGCCAAGAATATAAAAAGTATTCAAAGTGCTGTTAGAAGTTCAATATCATATTAGATCTTTTCTATAATCTTCTAAACATCATCTTTAGATTAAAAAAACCTTACTGAAAATGGAAATTATAAAATCCTAGATTCGAATAGGAACTTACTAAGTAAGGTCAAATAGTTTAGCTTCTTTTATTAATACTATATCCTTGCTAATATTCTCTACATCTCAAGGAAAATGTTGGAAAGAAAAGTAAGATAAATCCAATCACCTATGAATTAATCATCAAGGAATATGAAATTCCTGAATTAAAAAAATGTGGTTAATCAGTCAGATGGTATTATAAATCTAGTCTCCTTAACCTTTATACCTAGGAATTTGTTAGGTTTAAAAAATGCATCAAAAGCTGGCAGTCTGTCAACCTGTAAAGTTCATTTCTTCAAATAAGACAGCTAATGTGCATCCCAAAACAGCAAATCTGATGTAATTTTTTATAGCTTTCAGAATACTGAGTATACCAGTTGCAAGGGTTTTTTTAGCAAATTAACATGGTATGAAAATTACCTTGTACTGATAAATGATATTGCAGAAGTTGAGCATAGTTAAGACTATGCTAAGTGTAAACCACATATCAAAAACACCAGCAAAAAGAAAGAAATAATCTGTACATTATAAAAAAGTAAAGCATTCTATTAACAAATCATCAGACAGACATCTCTTTAAAGCCTAAAAATTTTCAGCTCTGAAACTGCCTACTCAAACATTAGTAGTATATGTCAAACTTTGTAAGAAGAACTATGAATGTGTGATCAGCAAACTGGTTACATGAAGAAAACTCTGTTCCCATACTTACTAAGCATCCATATGTCACAACTGTGCCCTACTCAGACTGAATTTAAAATAGAGAAAGGTTGATGGAGAAAACTCAACATAAGGGTTCACAAATTAGGGTGTTATAACACTATAAGCCAAAAAAGGAAACAGGAACGCAAAACTAGTGTCCGCCTCTACAACTACAAGCAGAGTTGACTCTAAAAACTTCAATTTACACCTCCTATAAATCGCAGTCCATTTGCCTATACTGCTTGAATTTTTAGGACTCTGAAATATCATGTCCCTTCTATAGCACATTACTAAAGAGATTTTAAAAAACCTCTTTTCTTCTTCCATGAGAAAATCAATGTGTTCCTTCAAAAAGCAATCAACACTTCACTTGCACAACTGTGAAATTATTACCCAAATTCTATTTCCTTCTATTAGCCGTACATATTACCTAGCTTCAGTCTTCCATAGGGCTTTTGCCTAGCTGATTAAGCCTTTACTGGAGGTACAAATAATACTTTCCCAGTCCTCAACACAATCTAAGTAAAAATAGTAAAACTGTTAATACTTTTCTCCCACCCAACTGTAATCCACAATCCTTCTTAATGGAAAGGAACAGTACACAAAGTCAATCTAGAATCCTGCATCAACTTAAAGAGATAACAGCTTTAAGAATTGTGTGGTAGAACCAAACATCTGGAGCGTAGGGCTGCAAAAACACTGTAGATTAAGACAACATGCCATTTATCATTGTGTACTTTGTAAATCAGAAACTTTCATTACTTGAACCGTGGTGGTGAACTGCTGGTGGAAATGCTCTGCCTAAAAGGGACGCTCAATCTCTTGAAAAGTTTGCCTCCCTCATAACCAACCACCTTGACACACCTACCCCAAACAGGATTCTTTTTCTGCTAAATCACACTGTCCAAGAAATCCGTACACATCTTTCCTTTTAATAAATACTGGTAAAACTTCTGGTTTCATTTAAGATTTCATTGCACACTGAGATCCAACAGCAGCCTTATGTAGCAGTAAAAAAGTCTTAGGTAAACCAATCTTTGAGCAAAGGTAAATTTTGCCTCTCCACCTTCCTCACCAAGTTGTCTTCGAATGAATAACATCCTGCGGTGTTTCGGTATTACCAAACGTCAGATACAGCTAATCCCCAAAGACTAGTGGTCTTATTTTGCCAAATCATCGCCTTCTATTAATGATCACTTACGTCCATCTCTCTTGCATGAAAGACATTTTTATAGTCTCCTTAACAAGTAGGCTTCTAGTCTCCCATACCTAGGAACAGAACTTACAAAGAGACTAGCTCCCAAATGTGACAGGAAAATTGTACCATAAACACGAGGGAAGGGTCGGGGAAGAAGCATGGGGTTTGTTGTGATCAGAAGACCCGGGCACAGCCGATGCCATATTTAACACATAAATCAAAGCCCTGAGAACAAATAGTGTTTGCAAAACTAAACACTGACAGTGTGTGAGAGAGAAACGTCCCACAAACGAAGGCAGCGACTAGCTCAATGCAAAGCCATCCAGAGGCAGACAGGGCAGGACCGGGCCGGAGGACCTAAGAAAACTGACTGTAGGGGATGCTGCAGGGTGGGCTAACATGGTGCCATCTCCAGGGTGGAAGGCGAAGACTGGAGGACCCGAAGGCTTCATTCCGTCGGACTCTGGTCCCTACAGGTATCTAGACGCACAGCTCAAGTTTCACCGGGAAGAAGGGAGGCGGCAAACGTGCATCCCCGCACCTTAGCCCCAGCCACGAAGTCCGCGCTCTCGGCTTCCGGCTCGAATTCGCGAGGAAGTAACGGTGCCCGGAGCACACACGGATGTTCCAGGCAGAAAACAGCACCGCGAAGCCCGGCCATGAGCGCGGCGAGCTGGGCGGCCTCGCAGGACGGGAGCGGGCGGCCGGCGTCGCCCTCGCGGGTCCCGGCCCTTCCCCGGCCTCGCCCCGGGCGCGGCCAAAAGTTTCCAGCCAAAGTCCGCGGCCCCCGCTAGCGCAGCCAACCGCCGAACGCAACCGCCTCGCCGCTCGCAAGAGCGGCCCGCGCCGGCCCGGTCGCGGCGCCGGGACCCCCGGTCGCGCCTCCCTCCGCCCGTGAGGGCCGACGAGGTTCACCTACCGCAGAGCCTGGAGAAGAGCAGCAGCGGGAAGAGCAATAGCAGCAGCGACGGTGGCGTCGGGGGCGGCAGCAGGAGCCCGGCCCCGGGGGGAGAAGCGGAGGAAAGTTGTGCTTTGCCGCCTCCGGGACACAGCGGAGCCGGCCCCGGGGTCCGCGCCATTCCCCACCCTCCCCCCGGCCCTCTCTCGCTCGCTCGCCCGCTCGCCCGCCCCCACCGGCTCCCCAGGACCCGGCGCCTCTGGCTCCGGGAGGCGGCGGCGGCGTCTGCGGCACAGCAGCGGCGACGGCGGCGGCGGGGGCGGCGGCGGAAGGTCCGGCGCGCGGCCGCCTAACTCCTAGTTCTTGAGCCTCCGCCGCCGGCTGACACTCCACGGAGCGCTCGCCGCTGCCTCGACACCGCCGTCGCCGACGCCACTGCCGAGGCTGAGGCGGGAGCCGCCCGCCGCCGCCGCCGCCACTCCCCTCCCCCCGGCACCCGCCCGCTTCGAACTCCTGGGAACTCGGAACGCACCACCCCGCCCCGCGCGGGAGGGGGGGAAAGACAGCCGACCCTCAGAGCGGGGCGCTGGAACCCGCCCGCCCTCCCCACGCAACTCCAGCTCCCGTCTGATCCCGAGCTGCCTGCCGCGTCTCCTCCCACCTCGCTCCCCTACGCACGCTCCACCCCTTTCAAAAAAAACCCCACAACTCTCTTCTTTCCACTTTGATAACGGGGTTTCTCCCGAAGCAGGGCTTTAAAAAGGACAGGAAAATCTGGAATAGGTTAGTAGGCCCCGCCCCTCGCTCCAGCGTCGTACCCCCCTTCCCAGCGTTTGCAATGGTCTCGCCCACTCCGCCCCTAGCGGGTCCACCGCTGCCGGGACTCAGACAGAGGCGGAGGGCGGCGGCGGGACAATCGGCTCGCCGCTGTCCTCGGCCGCGCGGCGCGCTCTCTCCGGCGTGGACCCCGGAGGGTGTGGGGAGGGGAAGGCGGGATGGGGGTGCCCGTCCTAAAGGTTCCTGTCTAGGAAGCAGGACGCAGCCCGCTCAACTAGTCCTCTCTCTCCTCGCCGGGGCGCGGGGGGCTGAAAGCAGAGACTTTGTCCTTCCTGCTTCCCGGGACGGCTTTGCTCTCCGAATTCCTCCCTTCTTCCCAGCCCTGCTTTCCCCCGCCGGCCGAGGCACGTTTGGGGGGGAGGGGGGCTGTTTCTTGCTCCTTTCAATGGGAGGGTCTGCTCGGTGGAAGGGTCAGCGTTGCCGGGCGAGAAGCGGGGCCCCCAGAAGGTTTGCTTTCCCGCTCTTGCTTCTCCCGGCTGCCGGGCCGTCCGCTCTCCTCGCCTGGCGACTGGCCACAGGAGGCCATGGATCTCCCCGACCGGAGCGCCTCGAGTGCGGTGGTGTTTTTCTTTGCTTTTGTTTCATTTGCATGTTCGCACGTGTAATTTTATTTTCATCGCTTGCTTTCCTTTGAACTTATTGCGGGGAAAGCGACCCGGGGAAGTGGTAAACCCTCCGCCCTGAAGAAGCGCGTCTGGGGTCCACCGCGACCTTCCCGCGCCCAGCTGGGTCGCTCGCCCCGCGCGCCCCGCGCGCCCCGCCCGCCCGCCGGCCGCGCGCCGCGCCGGTGGCCTGACCTTGCAACCACAGCCACCCGCGGAGCTGCGGGGGTGGTGGGCAGTTTGAGCTGTCCTGAGGGGGACCGGAGGCAGAGGACACACGTCCTCAGTCCCGACACCATTAATCTTACGGAGATCTTGCTGTTCTCCACCGAGGGTCACAGATACTCCTCCAGATAAGAAGAAAATCGAACTCGTCTGTAGCCGCCTGTCTCAGCTAAACTAACGCTTGCCCGACTCCAAGATCCCGCTGTCACCCCCCTTCAATCACTAGGGTCTCCCGTTCTCCACCTGCTGACAATGTCTCACTCACCTCCAAGGCTACGCACCATCCCACTCTTCCGCCCACCTCCTTTTACCTTCCGCCTCCGATCCTACTTGTGAGTTTAGAGCCTCTTTTCCTGCACCCCGTCTTCGCTCTCCCGCCCTAAGCCTGCCTGCCTCGGCCGACCCCGAGCTCGCCTGCAGCCGCCGCTCCTCCCACCACCTAGTCTCAGGGTGCACCTGTGGCTAGGACTTGTCCTGCACTCCCTCTGGGAGATCCCGATGATGGTCGTAACTGACGAAAGGTAGCTATTGTGACATACCTCAGCTCTGCTGACACCGCCGTTTCCCTCGAGAAAATTTATTTTCTGGTTTCCCTTTCCCTAAACCAAATTTCACTGCTAAATTTAGACAGCCCACCGCGCAGTGACTAGCTAATTATGTTTAGCTGGCACTTTAACACGTTGCTGATACTCAGTTACATGTTAAGTAATCGCTAGCCACCTCCACCCCCACCCCCCAGCCTTTCCCTGGTGATTCCAGTCTCCAGAAAAAGTAATTTAGCCAACATTTGAAAAGGTGCCAAAGGCTTTTTATGGGGGCCACTGTGCAATTGCTAAAGAGACCATGAGGGATTAACTGGTTTAGTGCTTCTCAAAAGGATGATACAGAGCTTTAAAAACTATATATGCTCCATATTTTGAGAAATTGAATTAGTGACATGCTATGATTATATTCTCCTCTGACCTAAAGCGAAGAGAGAGCTTGAAAGAGTAGTATTTATAGATGTTATATAAACATTAAAAGAGCACCATGCTGGTGTTTTATGTGCACACAAGCATTATGTTCTAATAATAATAATTTGTGTTGATATAGCATCTTCAGCCAAAGATGTCAAAGCACACTCTACTTCTCACAGAAGGTAGCAATTACTATTATTCCTACTTGACAGCTGGAGAAGCCTAGGCACAGAGGTTAAGTGCAAATACTACAAGCCATGTGTGGTGGTTTTCCTGCCAGAACCAACTTCTTGCCTTCCAGTGGGCACCACTAACCTCTCAAGATTCCTTCTTAAGTTAAAAACAAATTTACTGAAGTAACTCAAATTTCTACTTTCTATAGTGTCCAGTCTTAAATTATGTTCTTCTCAAATGAAGACATACCCACCCCAAGCTTTCCTATTAGAAATTATTATTAGCTACAGAAAAATATTTTACATATCGTAGTACAGCTCATTTTTTAAAAATTTTATTTAAATGTTTTTATTGATTTTAGAGAGGAAGGGAGAGGAAGAGAGAGAAACATCCACAGGAGAGAAACATTGGCTGCCTCCTGCATGCCCTGCATTGGGGATGGAGCCCTCAACCCAGGCATGTGCCCTCACCTGGAATCAAACCAACATGAGAGGATGCTCAGCTGGGCCGCACCAGCCAGGCATAGCTGCTGGGGTTTTTTCAAGGGGCAGAATTGTTGATTTTTTTAAAAACCTTAAACACGAGAGCATTATTGGTTTTATACCATTTTTAATTGTCTAACTTTATAGATAAGTTCACCTTTATTGTTTGAGGGACAAACTGGTTGAAGGAATGCTTAATTATAGCTAACTTATTAATATTTGTGGTACCATTGAATCCAAAGTGTGCATGTATTTTATTAGAAAAAAAATTATCTGAATAAAAAGCAACATGATCCTAATGCCAAAAATGATTCCATTGTTTTGGGTTGAGAATACTGATGGTATCCATCCCATTTTCTGCCTCAAAAGATTGCTGGCCAATTATTGAGGTTCATTAACTTAACTAAAAAAAGTTGACATGTTAAAAAAGAAGTAATTATGTACAGTGCTGGGCATTTTACATTTACTGAAATAACCCAAATGAAAGGTTTGAGACTATTATTAGAATTTCATAGCTGACTCTGAAACGAAGTATTTTATAGTAGAGGTAGGCCATTATGTACTCTATTCTAGGTAGTTCCACTTACCATCAGCAAATTTTTTTATAACCTGCTACGTAAAGAAGTATAGCTTTTTCCTCCATGAAAGGGATGAGCAATGCTTTGTGGAATGTTTGAACTTGGTACTATATTTGATAATAAGTTGATTTTGCTCAGCTATAATCAGTCTTCTAAAGCAGAACTATGCAAATAGTTAAAAAAAACAACTGAAAACCCACAAAAAAGTCCATCCATTTGCAAATCTTCACCAGCCTAACATTTATCAAATGTAACTATTTCCTACTGAAAAGATCTCCCCGCTCCCATAGATTTATACTGTTTTGTTCCTCATATATCCTTGGGGGTCTTTGCTCAGATTTCACTGTATCACTGAGATCTTCTATGACCACTTCATATGAAAGCCACCCCCATCTCAATCCCTGCCCCCTCTTACCTTGCTTTGTTTTCTTCACTGCACTCACCACCTGACATGATGTATCTTTATTTACTGTCTGTTTTCCCTTTGCTAAAATGAAAGTTTTACAAGGATGGGTGGGAAATGTCTATTTTTTCACTGTTCAAACTCAACCATCTAGAGCAATATAGGTCCCAGATTGGATGATTACATAAGTATAGTGACACAGCATACTCAGATGCACATCTAATGGCAGATAAACTCAACAGAATATTAATGTTTTAAGGTCTTGAGTATATGATCATGTTGAGTTTTTTAAGCTGGAAGATAATCACCCTGACTATTGTTTAAGACTAGATTTAATTTCTTTTGATGCCTCTTATTAAACTCTTGCCTCTCCCCTCCATGTTCATCCTTCGACTCGCCTGGTTTGTAATATGGGGGTTGTGGCTCTGCGATCTGCCTCCTTTGCCAACTGATTTCCTGGTAGGTGCTATCAGTAGAAGTCACTGAGGGAGGGTGGAAGGGAAGAGTAGGGGAGAAGACACCTGTTCCTTTCTGTTTGCTTCCTGCTCCTATCAGCATCACCTCAGCAGTAACAGCCCTTCACCCTGTCATTGGCAGTTGGTCCCAACCTCCCACTTGTTTTACACTCTAAGAACCAGACTCATCACAATTCCTCAGAGGTACCAGCACCAGTGAGGCTGTGCCCACTTCTCAGAGGTCCAATCCCTACCTCAGCAGGACCCCTCCTCTGAGCTTCTGAGTTCTAATAACCCAACTTTTTCTCTTTGTTCCCCCAGCGCTAAAGGTGATAATGGATTCCTACATTTTATTTCTCTGGATCACCTCAGTTTCCCCTATTTGGCTTGGAGAACCCCCTTCGAACCTCCGTGTAACAACACCCTATGATTAAATTCCCTTAGTAACATAGTATGGTTTCTGTTTTCCTGATAGGATCTTGATGGATGGGCTATCTTTCAGTGACTTGTTCTCAGACCTTTCCTTGTAACAGTTATTGTCTCTAAGTCAAACTATTTAAAAGCACAGAGGCAACATTAATCCATCAATTAATGTAAATAACAGCAGTAAGGAAAATGAGCAAAACTTGTTCCTTTAATTGGCAATAATCCAGATTGAGCAGAGGCGGGTTTGAAATAAGTAAATTTGGAGGAAATTATGTTGGTGTTTTAGTCATATATACATATGATTTGTTGTTGAAGTTCCTTGTCTATGTCATGGTAAAAACACACAGAAATTTCTAATTTTTGGTGAATTTTTTTACAGACCTTGAATGAACTTGAGAATCATTATGGAGCTACAAGATAAAGAGGATTATTTGGGAAAGAAGAACGGGACTTGTCTCATAAACTTACAATTAAAACAAACATACACTTCACATAACTATCTAAAGGCTAGCTTTATTTACAATATACAGCTCTCTTGTAGAGCACTAGGATTCCAAAGAATACAGTCTGAGGAACCGATATTTAGGCAGAAAGAAGAGCTATGCAGTAGCATTATGGTAGGTTAAATAAATGAGCAAACAAGACAAATGAGCAAACAAGACAGACAAAAACGCACAGATACAAACAGTATGATGGTGACCAGAGGGAAAGAGGGAAGGGGGTAGTTAATGGATAAAGAGACTCAAATATGTGGTGACACAAGAAGATTTGATTTTGGGTGGTAAACACAATGCAGTATACAGGTGATGTATCACAGAATTGTACACTGGAAACCTACATAATCTTATTAACGAATGTCACCTCAATAACTTTAATTTTTTAAAAAAGAGAGTGCTCAGAAACAAACAAAAGGGTAGGTTAAATATAGGAAATATGATTGAGCTACTATGTGCTGGAGTCTGTGTTAGGTGTTGGGAATAGAAAAACCCAAGTTCTTATCCCCCAAACTTTAATATTCTTGCCAGTGTTCTTGTAGAACACCCAATTGGTCTAAAGGGTTGTACAGTGTAGGGGAGAGCAGAGGAGGAGTCCCACGGATGCTTAAAAAAGACCAAAGGCCTACCAGTAAAGACAGCATTTGAATTGTCTTAAAGAATGAGCAGGAGTTTTCCATACAAATGGGGTAAAAGCAGCAGAGGGAATAGGAGAAGAGTAGCTGGGCGGGCACAGAGGCGTGATAGAGCACAACGTGTTTCAGAAACCACAAGTCCTTCTGTGCTGCCAGTGGGTAAAATGCAAAGGGAAATGAGAAAGGGTAAAAAAGTTAGACGGGTGGGCAGGGTGGTTTTAAACCGCATAAAGAAGTTCAGACTGTATCATGGTCGATCATGGAAACGAAGGCTTTTGAGTAAGAAATGACAAAGTTAGGTTTGCTAGAAAAGTCAGAGAACTGTAAAGATGAGGGTGGATGAATTGTCAGGGGACTTGGGAGAATCACAAGCAGAAAATTAGGAAGCCGTAAGAACAGAGAGAGTAAAGGTCTGAGTTGAGCAGTGATAAAGTGAATGGAAAAAGAAAATAATTTTAGGAGAACTTAGTGTTTTAAAACAAACTAGTTTATTCCCACAGTGGTTTGGATATGGCAGGGCTGGCTAAGAGACCACAATGCAGGCAAATGAGGGAAGCAGAAGACAAAAGAGACACAAGCGAAAGGACAGACAGTTATTAGAAGAGTGGATATGGAGAAGAAAATGGGGCAGGTCAAATGACAAAGGTTGCAATAATATAATTGATAGTTATAAAAATGATTGGGCAAATTTTAGGGCAAATTTTATAATTTACTTCCTCTTTATATTATTCCTTTAATTCTTATGGGCATGGCTCAGATTCAAGGAATGTCCAGTACAGTTTCTTTTTATATTATCATTAATAAGTATTTGTTGAATGGAAGGGAGGGAAAAGAAAGAATAATTTTGTGGATGGTCTTGCTATTGTATTTAGATTGAACTGAACTAAAGAAATTTGGTGTCTGTGTAGGTTTAGCACAATGAAGAGTCATTTTTCTCCTAGTGGATGTTTCAACAGATCCTACCCTAATTAACCTAATTTGTACTCTTTGGTAGCTGAGCCAAAACAGATACTCTTCAGCCACTCTACTTCTAACAACCCAGAGAGATGTACATAGGGAGGCTGTAGGGTGCAGTGTTAGCCCTGAAGCATCACTGCCGGGGTTTCAGTTCAAATTCTCTGCTTTGTGATCTTGAGCAAGTTACTGAGTCTCTTAGTTTCTTCATGGGAAAATGATTATTCCTTTCTCACAATGTCCTTTCAGGATAAAATTAGTTCATGTAATGACTTTAGAACAGTTTTGATCTATAAAGCCCAAGAGTTGTTTGTTGTGGTGGTGGTTGTTAGTAGTAGTATTAGTGTTAGTGGTTTTAAACATAGATTTAGGAATTGCGTATTAACCCTCAGCGACCTGGGAGTGGACTTTTGTTAAGGCTCATGTGCTCACATCCACTGAAATCTTGAAAACAGTTCTGATAATCTCTGCCTTCCATAACCAGATTGCATAATTCAGCATCCTTCTTTATTGCTTACAAACCTCTGCAGAGTTCCTCAGGAGGGAAGCAGTATAATGGTTCCCCAAAGATATCCACATTCTAATCCCCCCAACTTACAGATATGTTAAGTTATATGGCAAAGGGGGTTAAGTCTGCAAATGGTTAATTAACTGACTTTAAAAACAAGGAAAGTATCTTGAATTATTCAGGTGTGCCCAATATAATCACAAGGGTCTTTAAAAGTCAAAGAGGAAGACAGAAGAATCAGGGACAGGTGACTACAGAAAATGGTCAGAGATGCAATGTTAATGGCTTTGAAAATAGAGGAAAGGGATACTAAGACGACACTTAGGAATAGAAAAGGCAAAGACAAGGATTTCCCCCCACAACCTCCAGAAAGGAATGCAACTCTGCCCATGCCTTGATTTTAGCCAAGTGAGACCAGTGTTAGACTCCTCACCTACAGAACTGTAAGCTAATCAATTTGTGTTTCTGTAAGCCATTGAGCCTATGCTAATTTATTACGGCAGCAGTAGAAAACTAATTGTGATATAATGAGAAATAAATGTTTGATCTTTGTGTCTCTGGTTCCTGGCACAGAGCCCCTATAACCCTTGGAATTTCCTGAGTAATAAGGTGAGGCAGTGTCTTTTATTTATAATAAGCCCCTTTAAACCACAGCTGCATTTATGCTAATGAGGTGACTCTTGGAGGGTGGGCGCTGGTTGCCAGACAAACCAGTCCTGTGATTAGAATTGGAACTTTCAGCCCACCTCCCCCCCCCCCCCCCCCAATATGCAAGGTGGAGATCCAGGCTGGAGATGGACTTAATCCTCAACAGCCAATGATTTAGTCAATCATGTCTACTTAATGAAGCTTTCATTAAAAACTCTAACTGAAGTGGTTCTGAAAGCTTCCAGGTTGGTGAACACATAGGAAGTTGGCACACTCAGAGAAAGTATGGAAGCTTTCCCCCCTCTTCCACGTACATTGCTCTATGCACCTTTTACCTTTGACCATTTCTAAGTTGTGTCATAATAAACCAGCAATAAGTTTTTCCCTGAGTCCTGAGGACCCTTCTAGGCAATTGTCAAACCCAAGGAGAGAGCCATAGATTTATAGCCGGTTGGTCACAAATACAGGTGACAACTAGAGACTTGTGATTGGCATCTAAGGTGGGGGTAGTCTGTGGGACTGGGCCCTTAACTCATGGGGTGTGTGCTAATTCCAGGTAGTTAGTGTCATAATTGAATTGTAGAACATCCAGTTGGTCTAGAGAGTTGAACTGTTTGGTGTGGGAACCCCATCACCACATTGCCTTTTGACATTCCCCGTATCCTTGCCTTTAACATTCTTATCTTCTAAAACTAAATGGGGGGGAAAAATGATTTTCTCTTAAAAATTAAGATTTTTTGCATCTTCTACAGAAAGCTTCTGGACTTTTTGACTTCGTCAACCAATGCTGGAGCAGGGCTAGGTGGATCAACTTCCAGATTATTGTTCCATAGCTTTCGCTCAACAGCCTGTTCTCTTTTTTACTTCTGTGTACACTTTTATCTTTTGCTTCTATTGGAAATCCTTGACAACACATTTCAACCTTGGTCTCAGTGGAATTTCTCACATGAAGATCTGTTTCTAACCAAGCCTCCTGTATTCCTACCAGTGTATCATCACTGTTGAATTTACTCTTTGTCTTCCAATTTTTGTCTTCTAACACTGATATTCAAATCCGTTAATCCCATTCTGGCTTTCCATCTTCCTATCCAGAGTGTGCTCTCCCGCAAGCTTTCCAATAATGCACTCATCATCAGCTCTTGTCTGAGTTGCTAACCTCACTAACAACATTTAGTATTCCTGCCGTAGATCAGAAGTTGCTTGACAAAATCTCTACAGGGCACCCGTTATTATTCTTGAAATCATGGTATCAAACTTCCCCTCGGATTCTCAAAGCTACTCAGTAGTATTTATAATCATCTTTACTGAAATCTTTAAAGTGACAGCTCCACATGTTTTCCTTTCTCCTCAGGTTCCCATCCCTTTCCTTGCTTTGTATCCTCTGGAAAAAGATTGAAACTCCCCTAGATTGAATTGCATCAGTCATCTTCTAATTTAACTTATCTGCCCTTCCCTCAGCAATAATTTAAGAGTTCATTGGCAGTAACCTCATCTCCACCTCCCCCCACAAATCAGAACCTAGAGATTGTTATATTCTAAGCACCTGAGGATGGAAAAGCATAGATACAAACTCACCTCTTAGAAACACATCAAGCACTTTGAGTATTAGAATTCTTAAAATCCAATTTCAGAATCAAGAACTCAGCTTTAAAAATAACAGACTGCTGATATCTCTGCTACCCTCCTGTACCCTACAATCTTTTATGGAAATAAAAAGCCAGACAAAGGAATTGACTTAATGATTAAAACTAAATTGGGGAGCTGTAAGCGATTTGTCAAGGAAATCAGTTCTATCCCTCTCATGATCAAATACATTAATGCTTAGCTATTGCCATTCACTGTTTGAAATATGACTTGGTATAAAATGTGTGTGAATATTTGGGTAAATAACCAGGCTTTATTATTTGCATATGTCATTGAGGCTAGCTAGAGCCTCTAGAATGGAAGGGAATCTTTGCTTTCCAGTTTTCTTTGTACTTTCTACTTTGCCCACTACATTTCATAAGAATTCCATTCATTTAATTCCTTGAATGTGTCTCTTCCTATCTATTTTGATATCTTTATGTTTACTTAAATAACTGTGAAATATACTATATTACTGAAAAAGATCTAGGCATTCATACTTCTAATACTCACCTAGAAAAACTAATATATCATTTTTGCCAATACCTGTTTAACAGCATGTGAGAAATCTCTTAGAAACTGACCCTTTTACCTAATAATAAAATAACCTTTCAGAACTATTATATATTTTGTCCCTGGAGGCATTATTGACAATGAATGAACTACCCTTTCAAATGCCATGCAAGAAGATACATTTCAATTATTCAGTAAATATTTATTCCAAATTGTTCATGCTCCATGCAGTAGAGACGTAGCAGGAAAGAAGACATAGAGGTCCTTCTTTTCGATGACCTTTTAGTTTAACATAGCAGGCAGATATTAAATCAATAATTATGCAACTTTTTAGCCACAATTTTATTAATGTTGTGAGGAAAGGTATAGGGTACCGAAGAGTATATATTAGGGACCCAAATTAATACATGGAGTCAAAAATAGCTTCATTGATGAGCTGTTATTTAAGCTAAAACCCCTAAAATAAATTGGTATTAACCTTATGAAAACCAAATCAGCGTGTGTGTGTCTCAGAAGGATTCAGTGCAAAGCCCACAGATTGGTTAGTTTAAAAAATTGTACTAAGCGAAATAAACCAGTTAGAGAAAGACAAATATCATATGATCTCACTTATATATGGAATCTAATAAACAAAATAAACTAACAAAATAGGTCCAGAAATATGGATGCATGGAACAGAATGACAAATTGGGGGGGGGGGGAGGGGGACGGACAGGAAGCGATTAACCAAATAACATATATGCATATATGCATGACCCACGGACACAGACAATAGTGTGGGGAAGGCCTGAGGTGGTAGGTTGGGTGGAGAGGAGTAAAATGGGAGAAAATGATAGACATCTGTAATACTGTCAACAATAAAAATAAATAAAATAATAAATACACACACACACACAAAATCAGAAGAGAATCATGAGCCAGTTATTTGTATATAGCTCTTGGCTCCATTCCTGACCTTCTTTGTTTTCTGAATCACAGGAGCTGGAAGCCAGCAAACTACATTTTACAGACTCCTTTTTCAGCACATTTCCTGTTAGTTTTGCCACTATGTAGCACTGGCAGGACTTTTAAAGTAGGAGGAATAAGTAAATCATTTTTTTCTGCTTCTGGTGGAGTCTCAGGTAGCAGCAACAAAAGTGGTGGAAGACTCTGGGCTCCAGTAGTCAGTATTTTGCCCTATGTTTGATGAAGAGCAGACAGTCATGGAGAAATATGATAGGACAGAGTATGAGGTAAATGTATAAACGGGGGGGAACTCAGCAAGGCCTGCTTGTTTGAGTCTTCTTGGTGTCCCCTTGTCTTTGGAAATAAGGATCTTCCTTTCCTCCGGGTACAGGGAAGGCACCTTTCATAACAAGGTCTTATGAGCTGCTTCAGGAAAGGATAGCTGGTGCGAGGTCAGAATGACCTCCTTGTTTCCACTATTCTTAAAACTCCTTCGGATTAAAACATTCAATATGCCAAGGTGCCATATCTTGGCATATGTGTCCTGAACCCCATCAGACACCATCTATTACAGTGCTGCCACTGTCACCACAGGAATGTCTTCCTGCAGTCATCACCAGCACTGAAGAGAGCTTCTTGAGTGCCACCTGACTGATAAAGCAGTGCCTCTCATCTGCCTCGTGGTGGAAACAGAAGCTAGAACAAAAGTAATGGAGGAATGAGGGAAAGAGGAGGCTATGAGAAGAACAAACAGAGATAAAAAATGTTCAAGGCGTTGGGCTTTGAAAGAAACGTGAGAGAGCAATAGCTGGAGAACAGTGTGGTAGCCACAGAGAGTTTTTCAAGATTAGAAGGATCTAGGAGATAGGAACAAGCTGATGTTATTAGAGAGTTAGAAGGTAATCTACAATGTAAGATTATCTGAGTAACAAGACAAGAATGCCTACAATCACAATATTGTCTAACATTATTCTGGGGATACTAAATACAGAAAATGGAGAAAAGAATTTCAAGGTTAAAACAACAGAAAGGAAGATATTGAATTATCACTATTTCTAGATGATATAATTGTATGCTTAAAAACCCTAAAAACCTATTGAAAGTAGAGAATTCAGTAAGTTGACTGACTACAAAATTAATATACAGAAATTAGTAGCCTCTATATATTGAAATGAATTGGGAAAACGAATAAAAGACAGGATCCACTTACAATAACAATAAAAATGACAAAATACCTAGAAATCATCTTAACAAGAAATATGTAAAACTTTTATGAAGAAAACTTGAAGACAGAAATCATAAAAGTAGTACAGGAAACCATAAGAATTTCCCCCCATAAACTTCAAGTAGGAAAGAACTCTCTAACTATATAACAAAAGCCGGAAGCCATAAATGTAAAACTTTAATAAATCTGACTATAAAATATTTTATTCATGGCCAAAATAATTGCAACTCATGTTTTAAAAGCTGTCTTTCTATACAAATAACTTCTACAAATCAATTTTTAAAAAAACACAACAACATGAGAGACCAGAAAAGTGATATGAACATATTTATTAGAAAAGGAATTACAAATGGCTTTTAAATATTTAAAAAGATTGTCAAGCTTACTCATAATAAGTAAAATGCTAATTAAACTTATGAGATCAGCAGAAAACTTGGTGATACCCTTTTGCTGGGTGAATGTTATCACTCATCCATTTTTTATAGGGCTGTAGTTTGATTTGACATCTCTGGATGATAATTTGGCAATATCTATCCAAATCACAATTATGTTTATCCTTTAACCCTATAATCCAACTAATAGGAATTTAACCTGTAGATATATTTTGACATATGTGAAATAATGTACAAAATTGTTGCAATCTTATTTATAACATAAAAGTTTGGAAACAAGTAAAATGTCCATCAGTGAGGTCAGGTTAAATAATTTATGAGGCATTTATAATTGATGCATGTAGCTAAAAAATAATGAACCAATACTTTATGAATTAATATTGTCTCCAATATATTTTTTAATGAAAAAAGCCAGATATGCAACAGTGTGTAAGGTGTATTGCTTTTTAAAAAACACATAAGAAAGGTAGTTTGCATAATTTACTTGTGTGTGCATAGAATATCTTTTGTGGGATATTTGCCCCAAGGATAAGCTAGGACACTGGGACTAGAAATGAAAAAGAGACTTTGCATCATAATTACTTTAGTAATTTTTGAACTTTTAACCATTTATATATATTGCCTACTCAAAGCAATTAAAATTTGAGAGTAAAAAGCCTGTGGAATAGAGTGAAGAAATAAAATAGAGTCAATATAATCAAGCTACTAAATTATGGGGGGAGAAAAAGTAGATTTATGCATGAGAAAATAATTCTATTCTTGCCTTAACTAAGCCGGGAGCTTAAACTTCTGAACTTTTCTGTCCTTTTCCAGTACCTGGAGGAACATCAGGTTATTGTGCATCAATGCCTGAATGCACTTCAAACCCTTAGATTGCCATTTAAATGACCTCCAGAAGAAATTGTTCCATTGTTCAGACCACTGGATATCTGAAGATTACCATATTGGACCAATCCTGAAGCTAAGAATGCAGGACCTATTCTTCTCAAGAATGTACTTTTTACTACAAGTACCCTCAGCTTTTCTTTCTCCTTCAGAATATGTCTAGGTTTTGCTTAGCTGTATTTCAAGTTGGCAAACTCAAAGATCCTTGAATAAATTTTTGTTATTTATTTTCTAGCAAAACCTCTTTATTCTTTTTGAGTTTGTTCAACAAGCCAGTGAGTTTTCTGGAAGTATAGAAGGGAATATAATCCACAAACTATGTGGAGAGATTGGCCTTGAATAATAAGAGGAAACATTTCTCCATTTTTATAGGTCGTAAATAAGAGAGGGGGAGAGGTAGCATTGATTTGGTGGCAGGAAATTGAAGGGTTAAATAAATTTTCTGTTTGAAACTTTTTTGAAAAGGTTTCTATTTTTTTAAAGGATAATGCAAAGTCCTGAGTATATAAGGAATGCACAGAAGGATGGAATCTGAGAAGAGAAGAGGTTCAGAATAATGGTCGTGGAGTGTAAAAGAGTAAGTTGACCATAGGAATGTGGTCAAATTGCAAGGCCATACTAAGGGCCAAGTAGAGGTTGGTTATGAGATCCAAACTAGTTTCTGTTTGCACAGTTGTCCAATTTGTCTGCAACCCTTAGCTGGTTGGAATGAAAGGTTAAATAAAGAAAGTGGAATGTTTAATTTTTCACTTTTGTTTTCTTGCTATTAGGAAGACTGGGGAAGAGATGATTTCTATGAGTGGGAGGACATCCTAAGAATGGGTGATTAAGCTGCCTGAAAATGCCAATAAGTAGGGAAAAGTACCATTTTATTGTTTGCCAAGAAAAGTTTACAAGGATTTGCTTACTTAGAAGCAATACAAATTCTATTTGATTTTCTTAACTTCTCAGAAAATGTTGTGAGTCACTAATTTAAACTTTATCAATAAAACCTGTAAACAAGTTGTCAGCTTAGTGTAAACTCTTTTTTACTTATTTATTACTCATGTTAAAGCTAGTAAAATATGAATCTGTTTTGAGTGGTATTTTTAAAGGAACTTTAAAAAGAATAGTATACTAAACTGAATTTTTAAATTATTCTACCATTTAAGCCAAACTTAGAACTATATCCTGAATCATGCTGAATTATAATGTGGACTCCAAGAAGAGAGATTCATTTGATGTAAATCCCTAGAAGAGATCTGCCCAGGGCCCAAATTTTATAAATAAGAGCCTAGTGGCCATTTGCGGACAAGGGCTCCTCATGTATTTCTGTATTCTGAGGGAAGTATTTCATACTGAAGTCTCGGTTTCCCTCACTATGCCCCACTTCTTTACTTTGTCAGTCAACCCCTGCAAGAAAACCCAGATTTTGTCTTTCTCCCACCATACTGACATCTGCCCCATCTAATCAGAAGTGTACAGATTGAATACATCATTTACATAAAACAAACCTAACTGAGAACCTGGGTGAGAATTTTTACTGTAAACTGTGGCCTCTCCTTTTTCTTGATGGAACACAACTTAGGTTGCTACCTGAACCTGTGTCTCCCAGGCTGCAGCTCTTTGGCTCAAATAAATGCTTTTAACTCTTTATTACAGTCTAAAATGAATTTCGCTCTACAATAATTATTAAAATATTAAGAGCAGAAAGACTGTGTGTATCAGTTGTTTTTGACATATTAACCTGTTAAAAAGTTGAAGCACATAAAAGTAATGAATTCTTTTTTAAGAACCCCCCCCCCAATATTATACTCTGGAAAATTCTGCTCACTAGAATTGGTTTTAAAAAATTCTAATTTTAAGATTGAGAATAAATGTACTTTCTCAGGAATTTAAGCTTTCGTCTTAGCTAAGACACTTTTGTCGCTTAAAACTCTTAAAATTATATGTAAGAAGACACGATAGGATTTTTTTTTATGATAACATGGTCTTTTGTTGAAAATGAGGGTGATATTCATCCCCGGGAAAGCCTGTTGCTGCAAACCTACTTAAGTGCTTTAAAGTCTCTTACTTTCAACTTTCATTCTTTTGCCTATTGAGATAGTTCCTTTTCAATGATGAAGCATTACCTCCCATAGTGATCTTTAAATAGCAACAATAAAAAGGCTTTTTCTTCAAAGTTGTCACTGGAAAAGGTATTTTCCTTGTGTTGGGCTCAGAGTAAGGACTGAATTGATAGGCCTTTTCTAATTATGTTTGATTTTTTTTGGTGTTTTTTATTTTTCTTTTCAATTAAGGTTTACTTTTAATATTATTTTATATTAGTTTTAGGTATACAGCATAGTGATTAGACAATCAGATACCTTAAAGGCGTTCCTCTCAATATTTCCAGTACCCACCTAGCACCATGCATAGTTACCGCAATATTATTGACTATATTCTCAGTGCTGTCCTTTCCATCCCTGTGACTATTTTGTAACTGCCAGTTTGTACTTAGCCCTTTCACCTCTCACTCAGTCCTCCAAACCCCTCTCCTCTGGCAACCACCAGTCTGCTCTCTGTGTCTGGATCTGCTTTAATTTTGTTTATTTTGTTCTTTAGATCCCACATATAAGTGAAATCATATGGTATTTGTTTTTCTCTGACTAACATCTTTCAATGAGTATAATACTCTCTAGGTCCATCTATGCTCTTCCAAATAGTAAGATTTTATTCTTTTTTATGGCTGAGTAATATTCTGTTGTATATACAGGGTTTAGCAAAAGCAGGCTTACAGCTGTAAGTATGTGAAACGGAGTTTATTGTATTATTACTTATTAATCATAGCATTATTTTCCATAGGAACAACTGTAAACCCGTTTTTGCTCCACCCTGTATGTTCCTACTGCTTTTTTATTCACTTTATTGATGGGCAATTGAGTTGCTTCCATAGCTTGCCTACTACAAATAACACTACAACGAACATAGGGGCTCATATAGTCTTTCAAATTAGTGTTTCGGCTTTCTTTGGATAAATACCCAGAAGTGGAATCCCTGGGTTATAAGGCAGTTCCATTTTTAATTTTTGAGGGACATCTATACTGTTTTTCACAGTGGTTGAACCAATCTGCATTCCCTCCAGCAGTGCACAGGGGGTCCCTTTTCTCCGCATTCTTGCCAACACCTATCACTTGTGGATTTATTGATGATAGCTATTTTGACAGGTGTGTGGTAATATATCATTGTAATTTTAATGTACATTTCTTTGACAATTGATGACATTGAACATCTCCTCATGTCTATTTACCATCTGCGTATCCGCTTTGAAGAAGTGTCTATTCAGGCCCTCTCCCCTTTTTTTAATTGGATTGTTAGTCTTTTTGTTGCTGATTTGTTTGTGTTGTTTGTAAATTTTGGGTATTAACCCCTTATTAGATCTATCATTGGTGAATATCTTCTATTTAGTAGGTTGTCCTTTTGCTTCCGAATACAACAAGGCCAATGTACTTTTTGAATCAGAATTCTTAGATCTAAAAGAGTTCAGCCTTCTTATATTTTATATGCAAGGAAACTTAGGTTCAAACCCTTTAAATAACAAGTTCAAAGCTGTTAACTGCTAGTAGTTGAGTACTTTAACTGCACATTACAGAAAATCTCAAGAACAGTAATTTAAACAAAGAGGGATTTACTATCTTATATAATGAAAAAGCTGGAAATAGTCAGTTGCTGGTGTTAGTTCAGCTGATTAACAACATTTAAGGCCCAGGCTCTTTCAGTCTATCAATGTCTCCAGAGATTTCTGGTTCTTCACCCTCACAATCTCTCTCTCTCTTTTTTTTTTAAATATATCTTTATTGATTTCAGAGAGAGGAAAGGAGAGGGAGAGAGAGAGAGATAGAAACATCAATGATGAGAGAGTCATTGATTGGCTGCCTCCTGCACGCCCCCGACTGGGGATCGAGCCCGCAACCCGGGCATGTGCCCTGACCGGGAATCAAACCCTGATCGCCTGGATCCTAGGTCAATGCTCAACTGCTGAGCCATGCCCGTCCGGGCCACCCTCACAATCTCAATGCTCGTAGTCACAAAAAGGCTGCGACAGCTCCAAACATCATGGATAAGTTAAAGGTGAGAAGAAAGGAGATTTGGAAGTCAATAACCTCTCTTTAACAGTACACTGACACTACCCAGAAGCCTTCCAAGAGACTTCTCTCATGTTTCCTTGTCTTGGAAAGGGCCACAAAGCTACTCCTAGTATGGACTTTTCCGGCTCTTTGTAAGAATAATTTTAGGAATGATTGTGGGGTTGGCCAATCAACAATATCAGTCAAGCACAGCTATTGCAACTTTAAAAAACAATTCTTCTTACAATTAGAAATTAGCTATATTCTTCCTAAATACTCTGAGATGGAAAATAATTCAAGGGTGTTTAAGTTGCCTAAAGTGGAATAACTTCAGAATAATGGAAAAAAAATAAGTGTCCCATTCTCCACACTGCCATTATTATTATTATTATATTATTATTATTACTGTTATTATCGTCTTGCTTAAGGGCAGGAACTTGCTTTCCTTTAAATGTTGTACCTATTGGGACACACACACCCCTTTTCAGAAGGATTTTAAGCCTTCTTTAAGGAGCAAACCACGCTTGTGAAGAATGCTCTCCACTGAATACTCTTCTGGGAGATTTCTCAGCATGTTTGCAAGTGCTCACCTTACTCAGGGACCTCTCTCCCCTTTCTTTTGCATTCTTCTTAATGAAAGACACTGGACAAAAATGCATCTACAAGATGTAGGTGTGAATCTCCCCTGAACCAAGTTTGCTTCTTCAGGTACAAGTCACAAAATACCTCAAAAGCATGTTCAAAGTTAAGATATAACTGCTCTTCTGCTTTTTGATGTGAGACCCTGAAACTCATCTGTGAGGTAAACTAGGGTGAGATGAGAATTTGAGTCCTTGGTCTCCGTGAAGTGAGAGGGTAGACAGTACGACTGTCTAGCTGACTATCTCTCTGTCACTCCTCTTGTGACAGCCTCGGGGGCTCTCTCACTTACAAGAAAGCTTAGCAGCGTAACAGCAGTAAGACCACAGGCTTTGGTGTGAGAAAAAACAAGTTTGAAGCTCAGTTGCCCCACTCACTAATTCACTATAAGTGTACCATCTAAACTCTATTTCTTCTTTAAAATTGGGGTAAATAATAATACTTCAAGCACCTGTTTTGAGAATCAGGTGGAATGCTAATTAAGCATATTATAAATGAGAAAGTAAGCTTTAATGCGTTATTTTGTTAATTCAGCAATTTCAATGGGGATAGGTCTAACGTGGGTCTAATCTGAGGTGGACTATATTTCATGGATTTATAACGAAGTTCTAAAGTTCAACCAAGATAGTGTCTAGAAAAGTTCCTCCTTTGTGTTTGTATTTTCCTGTTTCCTTTGCATTGCTTGCAATAGCAAAGGTTTAATCAAAAAAGGGTTTGAGTCTGTTTATATTAGGCAGATTCCGTTTCTCATTCATAATGGGATTTTAAATTCTTTCCTTATACGTCTAAAGGAAAGTTATCTGGTTTACTGCCTTTGTCTTTACCACTTTTTTTAGTAAGCCCCACTGACATAAAATAAAGAAGTATTTTTATCTGGGGTCTTTTCTTATAGTACTAAAAATGAAAGTTTACTGGGTGAAGCCAATTTTAATCCAGAAAAATTAAATAGACCCTACATACAAATAAATACTCATACCTTTGCATTACACTTACTTTGAAGATATATAGACATGTTCTGTGATATTTTTTATACCACAAGATTTAGGATATTAATTTGCCCATAATATCTAGACTCATCATCAAATATTTTTCAGATGTTTATATATAATACTGCCCCAAAGAAGCCTTCTCTGACCCTCCATTCTAAATTAGTTACCCCTGGTTATTTCTTTACAGAACAAATATTTATTTGATATAATGTCTCATGTACAAAGGTATAAGCTTCATTAAAACCTTATCTATTTTTTTTAACTACTATATACATACCCAGCACTGAGCTAATACATAGATATATATAGAATATTTCTAAAGAAACTAATGAATAACAGCAAAGAACAGATAATGCTTTAAATGAACATGCTTTATATTTATTCACATATTTCCCCTTCCATAAATGGGAAGCAGAAAAAAAGGCAGGCAGAGGAGAGGAAAAACAGGAAAGAAAGAAAAAAACAACTTAAAAGGCATTCTTGCATTAAGATTTTTCTTTATTTTCAAGTGTCAGATGCCAAACCTGAAAATCTGGTTCAGATGAGGTGATATCAGGCAGTTCTTGAAAATCCAGTGTAACTGTCCAGTGTTTGTGGCAAGGTGAGAGACACTTTTTTTCTATGTCTGCAAGCAGTCCAAGTTTAGAAAGAAAAGACAAATAAAGTGCGGGGGATGCAGACATCTGGGAAGCAGGTCGCAAGTGACTGCTGACTAATTCTCCAATTTCCTGCCCTTCTATGAGGACAGACAGACTTACTCTCACTCTCTCTATTGAGCTGCCTTTGTCTGCCCTGGTGAGTACAAGGGCTCAGCCTACCTCATACAAAGTGTTCCCCGAAGAAAGATGCTGCTGCTAACTATGAAAGTGATCGATGCTTTTGAAACTCCCAAGTAGTCTGTCCTCATAGCTGTGGCTATTATCTTGAAATATAAAAAACAAGTGTACTTGAAACAATATTTGTTTCTCCTGAAGTGTATGTGCATGTGCATATTGAACACTGTTCAGTAAGTAGAAGTAGTAATATTTTTGCAAATGCAGTTTCTAATAGTCTAAACCATAACATTTTAGTTTATAAGATAAACCATCTCAGATGTGTTAATCATTAATAGGATCCTGTTTAAAGCATGGCTTCTGTATATTCAAGGACTGTACCTCCAATTCTATTTTTCCGCAGGGTGCTGGATTTCCCGTTACACTATACGAAGATTACGATACTTGTGTTTGAGGCCTGCCTTTGTTCGTAGGAATTCCTGCGGTCTGCATCTTTTGGCTCAGGGGATAAATAGGAGAGCACATGTACCCAAAGGCCTTCTCACAAGGCCAAGAGTGGCTGACTATGCCACTAATATTCACAGTTCAAGGAAGTACAGAGTAGTTGGAGTCAGAAGCCAGGAATTGCCTGTTGGCCACCAGACAACAATTCAGTTCCTTGTAGTTTGTTTTTCTCAAAGCTTGAGAACCTACTTTACATGATGCCATGGAGTTGAGGAAGCACAAAAAAAGGAGTACCTTACCAGGCTCCCTAAAACTTCTCTCAGGCCTTTCTCCTAGGCACAAAGAAGATGAGGTCTTATTATCCCAAACAAGAGAGGTAAGACAGCCATAAAAAAGATATTTAATTTGTGCAAAGGGGATTATATAAAACTATGCTCAGTTAAAGCAGGAATGATGGCTCTCACAGCTATTTACTGCCTGAATGCTCTGGAAACAAGTAGAATTTTAAGACTGAGCATTTATGCCAGTGCGTGTATTTCGTTAACTAAAACCCTACTCCTGGAGGAGTAATTGGGCAGAAGGTGAAACGCCGTAGGCTAGTCTACCTGCAAAAGATGAGACCTCATGAGTGCTTCCCTGTGCCTATAGTGACATACAGGGTGATCCTGGAAGTCACTTTTCAGCTACAGTCTAATTTGTGTAGGCATGCAGGCAAATATATTTTATTTCCTTATTTGCTTTATAGTTAAGGAAAAAGGGGGAAAAAAGAATGGAAGCAAAATCCTACTACCTCTTTCCCCGTACCCACTCCCACATACCTACACACAGCTCACTGACTCATAGAACTGTAGAGCTGGAAGGGACTGTAGCTATTTCATTTTAACATACTTGCTTTGGGTCGATGTAGGCTTAGGATACACGAACTGAATCAATTGACCCGAGGTAATGTGGTGTGAAAGGAAGGATGCTGTGCAGGACAAGAGAAATGGATTCAAGTCCATTTTTATCTGTGGTCTTCTCTCACAGTACTAGAAAATGCAAGTTTACTGGATGAAACCAGCTTCAACCCAGGAAAAATAAATAGACTTTTACTTACAAATAAATGTTCGTACCTTTCCATTACATATTTTTTGAAGATTTATAGATGTGCTCAGAGATATCTAAAAAGTTTGGGCAAATCAATCAATGTCTTTGAACTTAGTTTCTTTACCCTAAAATGAAGAGTTTAGATTATAGTAATGGCTCTCAGGGGGGCTGGAGCATGCACACTTTCCAGCTGAGACCCATTGGATGATCTTAACCTTGATGTTAACCAGATAGGAAATTTTAAATACAGTCCTTTACCGCTTTGAGCTTCAGTTTCCTATAAAAGAGGGATATGAGATTAGATGGTTTCTCACATTCTTTCTAGTTCTCATGTAAATCCCTCCTTCCCTTTCTCCATCCTGATGGCTTTTCCCTCAGTTTCTCTCCATTCTGTAGCCATGACCCATCCAGGTCAATTTAGCTCATGACTATGTGTGTTTGTAACCTGTGCTGGATCAGGCTGGGTCATTACACATAACACTGGCAGGTTTATCTCCTTGAAATATTACTTTTATCATTGTATACTTGTGTTCAAAATACTGAGTAGTTTCCCATTTTCTCTATGCCAAGCAGCAAAAATCAATTCATTTGCTGCTTCTAGGGCAGAAGTTACAAACTTAAAGCCTACAGAGGCTAAGCAGGTAAGGTAGAGCGAAGCCAACTGGGTGGGCCCTGGAGCAAATCGGAGACTGTACATCTTACTGAAAATGAAGTTGCTAAAAATTGGCTTCCTCAGAGAGCTGCCACATAAGCAAGCAGATGCAGTGATGCCAGCCAGATCTTTCAGTATTTCACCACAGAGGAGATTTAGGTTTCTTTCTAAAATGTCCCAATTTTTAAATGTTGACAACTAAATTAATGTGTTCCTTTATTATCTCATATTACTTGTTCATTATGTCAAAACTATATTCCAAAGTTAAAACAATATCACAACTTACATTCACAGAAGTCTTGCCTCATTGCTGTCCATTCCACCCTGGTATCCCTCCCTGTATAAGGAACTGCTTCCATTAGCTTCTGGCTTGTCCTTCCATCACTTCTTTGTGAAAATATAACCATTATACATATATACTCTTATTTCCTTCAGTTTCTTATGTGACCAATAGTATACTATAAGTACCACTCTGCCTTTGTTTTTTTCCCTTACTATATTCTGGATCCATATCAGTATGTAAACCTCTTCCTCATTTTTTTATGCAATTATACAACATTCCCTCTTGGGTATGTACTATATAGTTTATTAACAAACTACAGCCTGAGGGCCAATTCCCTAGCCTGCCATCTGTTTCTGTATGAACTTAAAGCTAAGCATGAGTTTTATGTTTCTAAATGGCTGAAAACAAAGTCAAAAGAAGAATAATAATTCGTGACACAAAAATTATATAAAAGTCAAATCTCAGTGTCCACAAATAAAGATTTATTGAAACACAGACATACTAATTCATTGATTGTCTATAGTTGCTTTTGTGCTATGATAGTAGAATTGAATATTACAACAAAGATCATATGCCCACAAAGCCTAAAATATTTACGATTAGGCCTTTTATAGGAATAGTTTGCCAACCCTGGTTTATTCAGCCAATCTACTATTAATAGATGTTTTGGTTGTTTCCAATTTACTGCTGTTCTAAGTAATGTCTTTAAGTATAGCTTTGGGCATAAGTCACTTTGTATTTTTGCCAATATATCTTTACAACAGATGTCTAGAATTGAAATTGCTGTGTTAAAGGGTGAATGCATATGCGATTGCACTAGAATTTGGCAAATTCCTCTTTGTAGGGATTGTATGGTTTTTGCTTTCCTGCCAACAATGTATAAGAGTACCTGCTTAGCTACAGCCTCACCAACAGAGCATATTGCCAAACGTTAATTTAAGCTGTTTTAACGCACTGGAAGACTCCAACAAAATATGTCCAAACAAAAATTTCAGCTAGGGATCAGCAATGTATTATTGGTCATATTGTGCTGTGAATGAGGGCGTCTGGCGCTGAGGGTATAAATGGAGACCGAAGGCCATCCCTGTCCACCTACGTTTGTGCCCTAGTGCAGGTCTGCCTGCGTTGCTGGGGGAGAGTGCTTTTAACTAATTGATCCAGCCAGAGAGAGTTGCCATTTTCCAGTCTAGTTAGTGGAGCTGTCTTTTTGTAGTTTATTGCTATGGGGACAGCAGGGCAGGGCAGTGGCGATGGAGGGTGGGGGATTGGGGAAGGAGATGGTTCCCTGATTCCTGGCCCCTGTTGGAGGGTATTCAGATGCAGAACTCCTTTCACCTGCCTATCTGTTTTCCTGCTCATCCCTAATCTGCACTCTCTATATCCACACCACCCTTTAAGGTGCTTAACTAGTTCAGATCCTGTCTGCTCAACAAAGTCTT
The DNA here is from genome assembly GCF_054644295.1 of Miniopterus natalensis. NCBI lineage: Eukaryota > Metazoa > Chordata > Mammalia > Chiroptera > Miniopteridae > Miniopterus > Miniopterus natalensis. The sequence continues at coordinate 35,772,328 of NC_142086.1, read as the reverse complement.
TCCCAGTTACTCCCATTAATCCCTTATTTCATTCATTCATTCATTCATTCATTCATTCATTCATTCATTCATTCACTCTGTCACTCTGTGCTGTGTCACTAATCTGGTCCACTTTCTTGATTGTTTAATCTCACCACCTTCCTTTCTCCCTTCCATCTTCTCTAAGTCAGCTTTCTTTCCATCCTCTAGCCCCTTCCTCTTACATAGGAGAGTACTAGGTATATAGCAGATGTTTAAAATCCATATTGCATAGGAGTGAAAACATACACTGTGAAGAAATGCACCCAGTTTTCAAAAACTGCATTCACAAAACACTTGAAGACTGTTCCTGGGTAGGACTTTGCATCTGAATGAGATCTGCTCATCTCTCTCTGATTAGCAGGAGCAGGAGTCTTGCCAGAGGTGTGAACTGTGATTAAGACAAGAAGCTGAGGTCAGAGCCACCAGACCAGCAGCAGATATCAGGAGAGAGGTGAGGGATCAGGAGCTGGGTGTCAGAATGGTTTGATTGGTGGAATGCTACATGCTGCATGATGACCAGTTTTCAGATAGAGGGACAACAATATGAGAGGGCTAGGATGGCCTTATTTGGTTGTGGCTATATAGTAAGGAGTCAGGAATGATAATCTAACAGGGGTTAGCAAACTTTTAAGATCCAGATAGTAAATATTTTAGGCTTCAAATATTTTAGGTTTCTGTTGCAACTACTCAACTGCTGCTGTAGCAGAAAAGCAACTAAAGACAATACATAAATGAATGAGTGTAGCTGTGTTATGATAAAACTATGGACACATAATTTTCAGATGTCTTAAAATTTTATTTTTTTCAACCATTTTAAAGTTATTGTATTTTAATGAGTAGATTTAAAAACACAACTATCATTTAAATATATCTACTATGGACAGATATATCAACATGAACATGCATAAAAACTTTTGATGCTTTTCTTAAACCCATCACCTACCCCTAAAAACAAAAGTCAATCACAATCTACATAAAGTCACTTTGAATTGATGAGAGAAAAAATACTACCAAATTTTAAAAAGCCAAGAAAGAGTTCATTGGATAAACTGTGACTTATCCCTTATAATTTTTTCAAATTAAGGTATATATTAAGCACACTTATATTAAAGGTATATATGATATTGGTTTTATCAGATGCTGAATGTAAACACACATCGGTAGTTCGTTTTATATATCTGGAAATAAAGTTCAAGTACAAAAAGAATACATGCCATTATTTTCTTAAATAAATACATATTGGCTATAAAATGTATTGTAGACAACTAAACTGTATTATAAACATTAAACTCACTAAGAGACTAGATCTTAATTGTTCTCAATACCAGAAAAAATGATAATGTGACATCATAGAGGTGTTAGCTAAATGTATAGTGGCAATCATAAATATAAATGTATCAAACAAATAAGTATATCTTAAACTTACACCATGTTGTATGTCAAATATATCTTATTAAAAATAATATAAGTGTAAAAATTATTCTTAGCTCACAAGCTGTGCCAAAGCAGCAGTAGGCTATAGTTTGTGGACCCTTGGTCTAAAAAATTATTTTAGAGTTTCAGATTATAATGTGATGATCAACAATGAATTGTAGCTTCTCTTGTACAAAACCCTAGTGTAGGAATCTAAAATATAGATTTGAAGCTATGGAATGTCTGTACAGTTATGCATCTATAAAAGAGGTACAGTGAAGCACACAGCGACCTAATGCTTTTTATCAATGAAACAAGAAAATATTCCATATATATTGCTCCTCTTTATACACCTATGATTTACATTGTGGTTATACATATATTATTTTTACTATGTTATGTATAACTCATCACAACCCTGGATGGTTAAAAGAATAGATATTATTATTCCCATTTTTTAAAATAGGACTATAAGGCTCAGTGCAGTTAAGTGAAGGATTGAAGATTAGGATAGTCTGTAGAGCCAGACCTTAAACCAGGGTCATAGTCACAGGTCTGCTGTCCGATTGCATAGGACCCTGAACTTAAAAATGCCCTCATGCTTGGTTTATGGTTTTACTGTCATTGCTTTGAAATTTTTAATAATTTATTAACAATGGGCTTCACATTTTTATATTGCACCGGGCCCCTCAAATTATGTAGCCAGTCCTGCCTTAAACCAAAATTTTGTTATCATGTGATCTATATTTTTCTTTCATTCTCTAAGAATTTTTAAGAGTTTTATACATGGGGACACCAAACTAGACCATGGCATGTTTAAATAATTACTTTGAGTTTATTCATAGTCAGCCATTTATTGTCTTTAGAAGACAACAAAGAAATGTCTACAAAATTCTGATGGAACATGATTTTCTACTAGAATTCTTTTTATCAAGTGTGGAGTAGAGAGTAGAAGAGAAACATTTTCAATCAGCAAAGACTCAGAAAATTTGCCTCCAGCAATTTAGGGAGTAGAAAGCATGGAATTCAGGGACCAGAGGTTGCCACCAAGTACAGTAGTCAAGGGTAGTCCCAGAATAGCTGTGCAGCAAGTCTAAAGAGCAGCAGGCCCAAAGGAAGCAGAAAGTTAACGTGGAAACTTTCTGTGGTGGTGGGAGGAAGAGGGGAGGGCTCATCTGATAAATACATGATCTGCAAGGACTCCAGAAATAAAAATAATGATGGTTATAAGAAGAAACTGTAAGAACAAATAAAATAATTAGGAATACCAGAAACAAAACAAAAAGCTGTGTAAGAAAGGAAATGTACCGTACAACTATTTCACACTGCAGTGAACATTTATATATACTCAAAATACTCTGAACACTGTTAGGCTAATTAATTAAAAGTGATATGACTACTGTGGAAGAAATGGGGGAGGGGTGGTGAAGGTTGTGTTGTCATAGCTAAATCTTTGTGTATCATAGAATTAGTGTGTAACATTGGTAAATCAAGAATAGTAATGTAAGCATACTATTTATACATACAGAAGTTAGTAGTTAAAGAGACATTGTCACTAGGGAATAGGACCTGAGGTTGGGGAACTATGAAGGAAAAAAGTGTTGATGTTTATTATAACCCTTTCAGTTCTGTTTGACTTTTGTAAGCATATGCGTGCATTACTTTTCTGTAAATATGATTTTTTAAAAACCTATTTCAAAGTTGGAGTTCCACACTAGTCATTAAAATAACAATGAACAGACTGGCTGTGCCATAATCTTTTTAGTTTACTCTGATAGACTAGTACGAGCCCTTATTTCTTCATCTATCCTGTGTGGTTGTAGTCCATCTGTTCTAATTCTTACTTCCCCGATGGAGGTGTTTTAAAACTTAATTAGCTAATGCTTATAAAGGGATTTTAGGTGCTTGGATGGAAGGCTTAGTCAATGTTGAAGCTATTTTTCTAATGAGAAATTTTAGGGTCCATTTAGCTATGACTTTTATTTGACTTCAAATGACAAGGAAATGTAGAAACATTAGAACTACCACTATAACTTTCTATTATAGTCTGCTTTACTTTTTAAAAACTTTATAGATATTTTTAAAAATCAAAGGAAAATTAGCATTTTTACACTTCCTAGAGATCACCAAAATGAAGGAAGAATAAAATATAGATGATAAAGTTAAATCAATTTTTAAATGAAACTAAATGCACTCTGAAGACACACAAGATTAAAAGTTTTAATGATTTTTAACATATCTTATGTCATTATCTGGTTTCAAATGGTGTTTAAGAAAGAGAAGAGTGCCGTGATATAAAAATTTAAATAACATTTATTGAGAACCTACTATATGCCAGACGTTTGCACTGGCTTCTTTCAAATACATTATCTCTTCCAATCCATCCATCTCCATTGTGCAAATAGGGATACATTTGCACATATACATCTCAGAAATGGTAACTTACTTATTTAAAATTAGACAGGTAATGTAGTAAATTTATAGTTTGAACTCATGGAAACTAATTCTAAGTTTGTGCCCAGTTCAACATACCATGAGATTTTTCAGATAAAGTACATGAAAGAAAAATAAATATAATGAGCGTGATAATACCCACAGGGTATGGTGGCGGCAGTCTCAAATTGCTACCAAATTTAAAAAGCTCAAAATTAGCAAGTTGTACCTGAAACATTCACAGTAAAATTGGGTTTAGTTTGGACAAGGCACAGGTTGAAACTTAAAAATAATTTGGGGAGATTTGGACTCAGGCTTTTGTTAGGCAGCAGGAATAATAACTTGGATCTCTAGATCGATGGCTCTCAATGTGTGGTCCCTGGACTAGCAGCATCAACATCACTTGAAAACTTATTAGAAATACATCTTGGACCCCAGTCCAGACCAAGACCAGTGCTTCTCAAAATTTAGGTGTATAGGAATCACCTAGATACAACATGGAATCCTGGGGCTCATTGGGGATTCTAATTCAGTTGGTCTGTGGTAGGAACCAGAAATTTATATTTCTAACAAATTCCTAGGAAATGTTGATGTGCCACATTCTTTAGATCACTCTTGCTTGTGTTTGAATTATAAGTCATTGAATCTCACTGTAGGTTACCAATTAATTTTTGTTCAAAGCATGAACAAATGAATGAGTAAATGAACTTTTCACCACAACAAGGAATTAGGACAGGGGAGTGTATAGATAGAGAGGACAGATCTGAGGGGTCAGGGGAGATAGGTCAAGCAGATAGCTCAAAGTCAAGAGGCTTGCAGGTCAGGCTTATATCTAGGGGATGAAGTCTGCATTAAGTGCGCACGTTGGGAGATGATCTGGAATTTCCCTTAGCAGTCCTAGGTTGGTTTTATCCATTCCCTATCTATTAGGTCTCAAACATGGCAAAGGACAGGACCTTTTGTATCAATGTTTGCAGCCAGTCGTATCCAAGAGTCCATGAATCATTGGAAGGGAGAGGGAGCAAGTAGAAATTAATTTCTAATTATATATATTTTTTTCTCTAAGGCATTTCCAAAATGGGAAGTTTGACCAAAACCCTGACATCATCTTCTCTAAACTCTGTCTCACTTTTATGTCAGCAGAAAGCAGCAGTGCCTGAGGACATAGAATAACAATAATAATTTCAATTATCAAGTTTCATGATATAAAAAATTGTAAAATGAAGATTTAAAATTTAGAAAAAGTTAAGTATAAAACACACTTTGGTAAAAAATAACCCCATACCCCACTATACCTTTCTACCTTTTTCAATTTCTTCCCCAAATCTGGGAAGGAATGTTGAAGTCTGATTTTCAGATTTGGCTGAATATATTTGTTTTCCAGAACAAACCATTGGAAATATATTGTGTAGTTTCTTTGTAATTTGAGGGTCAAATTTAACAAAAACAAACACCTCCACAGCAGAATTCAGAAATCCATAGAAAAGTAGTATATTTTTTGGAATTGGCATAGAACAACTTTTCCTTTTCTTTCAGGAAGAGGCCAGGAGATTCATACAATTATAGAGCAGGGAGGGATATTTAGGGAGCTCCAACACTTTATATTTAAATCAGAGAAGGAGGAAATAAACAAAGGGGAAGCTATTAAGTTTGGTTATGATTCTAGTTAGTAAAAGGTAAGCAAAATATAAACCCCACAGCCTGTGAATTACAGAGAAGCATATGGAAGAAAGGACCCCACTCTACTGGAGATACTTATTTTCAATTAGTCAAGGATATTAGAAATGTCTCAAATGTTGGCTTATAAATCTATCCTACTTTGGTTTCCCCCAGAAACAGTCTTAAGACTGGAAATCCAAATGGTTTACTTGGAAGATGATTAGGAAGCAACAGTGGGGAAATAAGACAGTGAGATAGAGAAGGGGAGGCAGCCTATCGGAGCACCTTATGGAGCAGTTACCACATGAGCTGGAGAACTCTGGAGCCAACATAGAACATGTGCTTCATAATTCTACCACCAACCTCAACGATCAGTCATTAGTTAAAGGCAGCTGAAGGGGATGGGGTAGAGATTCATCCTCTGGCACTGCTGGTCTGCTATGCCTATGGCCAGAGAGGGTTCCACTCAGTCAACACTAGCGGATTTGTGTGGCCCAGAGCAAAATGAGAATGTGGAACTTCTTGCTCAAAAAGTCATAAAAAGGTGCCTCTCTCTTTCTCTCTGTCATGGTGTATGTATGTATGTGCAGGCGTGTGTGTGCATGCTATTTTATGTCACGCTCCCTCTGGCACACGGATACTCACAGGGCAACTGCAAATTCTCATAGTGGCCTCATCCCTCACCCATCCCTTCCCACCACTGGGCACATGGGATGTGTCGTATGTGTGTGCCTGACCCTGACTCTCATCCAACTTGTGCCATGGGTCACCGGGTCAGGGCAGGGGAAAGGCAGGGAGAGGGAGTGCATATGAGTGGAACCTCCAACCTCCTATGCATGTCCTGTTGTTCCACTGGACTTCACTTACAGAACACAGAGTTAAAGACAAACTTACTAAGAATTTCAATATGGCAACCACAGAAAATTAAACCCCAAGCATGGGGCCCCCTTCTGAGTACAGAAACCTGTAAAAGTGGGCTGATTATATACCCAAGACCAGCCCTGATTCTGCCAGCCAGGTGAATCCTCTGGCAAAGAGATGAAGATGCAGGTAGCTGAAGGCTAGAGTGGACTACAGCGGTAAAAGCCCGAGGATTTGGGTAGGACACCAACAGTTCATGCTATAGGTTCAAAGATGTAAACTGTAGACACCTTTTCCCATAATTGCTTTTACCTTTTAAATGAGTGCATAGGAAGTTCATTAATTAGCCTTAAAGAGAGTTACTTCAAAATTCCCAGATAATCTTTCCTTTGGCTCACTCTCATGTATCAGGGACTCATGTTGTCATTCACCCAACATGTGTGGTTTTTTCAAAAGTCTCAATCACATACTGAATATATTTGTTGATCTCCCATTATGTGCCAGACACTGTGGCAGGTGCTAATGATGAAGGAGACAAATAAGCTCCCTAATACAATGCTAATTATGTTCCAAGCTTCACTCAAGGAATCTTCTACTTGTATCTCACTGAAATTCTCCCCGCATCTTGGATGCAGTGCTAGTGTTTGGAAAGGAGAAGTGATATCCTTATTTTATGTCAATTGCAGCCTTTGAGAATAATTCATGAAAATGCAATAACTACATTCTCCTACCTTTTAAATCCATTTAGAATCTCTATTAGGCTATAAATTCAGAGGACAGTCCCTCGGGTTAATTATAGATTTTGTAAAAATAGTTCTTTGTATTCTTTTTCACAATGATAGGCTCAGCAGCATATCATCCAGGATAAACACATAAACAGTTGCTTCTAATGTGCTGTGGGTCCTAACTGTCATGAGGTTGCTTTAAGGAGCAACGCGTTGTGATGTCACTAGAAACTCAGTCTTCCATTGAGACTTCATCAGTAATGATCTTAAAACTGCTCCTGAATATTTGGATTTTAATTTCTCTTCAGGCTCTTTAAAATATGAAAATAATGCTGTATTGATAGCTCCTCTTTCTTGGTTACTCTTTTCTTTGGTGTGAAGATTTGAAGAAATAACTCCTCGCGGCCAGCAAGGCTTTTGGAACTGTGAAAGGAAAACCACGTCATAAAGCAAGATAATTCTCGCTTTGTTCCTGGAAGAAAAAGGTCATTGTTTCTTATCTCTGAGGTGATTCTTGGAATGATGACTGAAATGGCTAGAAAAATAGAGAAAAGTAGCTGTGTGTATCACAAAAGCCAAAATGCATTTTTCTATTATGCAAATAATCATCGGCTCTTACTGACAGTTGATATTATATATTCAAAGAAGAGGTGTTTATGTTTCTCGACACGATATAGAAAACCTCTATCTCTTCTTTGCCATATTCATAGTGATTTAAAATACCATTTGCTGTATGCACAATGTATACGGTACACATAAAATGTGTAATATACCTTAGAACATACCTATCTCAAATAAAGCTGTTGGTCAGCTATCTTTATATATCTTACTCTTAGAATACAAAGAGCTTGCATTAGAAATACCAAAATAAGTAAAAATCACATAGAAATCTGCCTTGTTGCTTATTAGCATTAAACTATATATTGATAGTTGTATATCTATTTTATTGATAAATTCATATGGAAATAATGGTTTTAGACACTTGAAATGCCATTTTAGAACCCTTATTTTCTATATAATAACATGAAAAAAATAATCGCAAATCGCAAAACATTACACTAGTGCAAAATGGCAACAATGAAATTTCCCACTTCTTATTTATAACATTTCTAAAAGCAAAGAAACACAGAAGAAATCCTAGATGAACTGTACTCTATCTGAATGAAATAAATAAATATCAAACTAACTCAAACCTGTGTTCTAACGGCTCTTTCCACATCTGCTATTGGAGAACTTCCTGCCCCCTGAAAAATTTCCCACCGTTATTTTTAAAGACTCCCTGGGGATGTTTTATTGTTAGTCCCAAGTTCTATCAGCTATCACTATGTGGTGCCATCCATTTTCTTTATCTCCATTTCCCTTATCTCCACCTCTGGCCTGCACCTGAGGGTGCCGATGCGGAGGGGTCTGTGTCTATAACCACACGAAGGTGGCCCATGACAAGCATCCCCCCATCACTTCCTCACCCACTGCAGGCTGCTGATGGGAATGGCCCTCATCCTTTCTGGACATTGCTCTCTCTTGCCAGTTCTTTCTCCTGCTAAATTCTCCTTCAGATGATACAACAGAGTCCTCCAAGAAGTAAAAGTTTCCACTGATAATAACGTACCTTCTCCTGCCCCTGCCATAAGCATATTCTCACCCTGAGTCATCCTAGAGTCCTCGCTTTCTTTCACACCTCATTCCTTATCCATAAGTAAGTCCTCTTGGCTCTATCTTTAGTATCCCAAATGTGACCAGTTTTCATCCATCTACCTCTGTTCTTTTTTTTTTATCCTCAATCGAGGATATTTTTTCCATTGATTTTCAGACAGAGTAGAAGGGAGAGAGAGAGAGAGAGAGAAACATCAATGTGAGACACATTGATTGGTTGCCTCTCACATGCACCCCAACAGGGGCTGGGGTCAAACCTGCAAACCAAATAATTGCCCTTGACCAAGAATCGAACCCATGACCCTTCAGTGCGTGGGCTGATGCTTTAACCACTTAACACACCGACCAGGGCAGGGCATCTGTCTCTATTCTTAAACCAAGTCTCCATTGCCTATTGCCTGGGCTATTATAATAGCTTCTAAGAAATGTCCTTGCTTCCAACTTGGCCACTAATGCAGCAGCCAGAGTGATCATTTCAATATACATGCCATATTTCTGCTCTAAATGCATCAATGTTTTCTTTCTCACTCAGAATGAAACCCAAAGGATTTACCTTGTTTTACACAGCCCCTAGCGATCTGGTTCCTGTCTAACTAATACTTCACCTTCTTCAATTCCCCGTCACTCACTCACTCCTCACTCCCAAACCCTATGTTCATAATGTTTCTTCCCTCACTTAATTTTCTGTTCTCTAAAACTGTCATTCTCACGGAGGCCTTTTCTAAACTGACCACCGCGTTATAAAAAAGAGGGTACCTTTCCCTGTTCACCTATATCCCACTCACTTTCTAGTTCTTAATTGTCTTTTTCATCTCAGAACTTTTTACCATTCACCACACTAACATTTATTTGATGTATTTGTTTGTAATCTCTCGGTTCCATGAAAGTTGCAACGAAATTTATTTTGTTTATTACTATATCCCTAGAATCTGGCAAGTAGTAGGAGCTCCATAAGTATGTATCAACTAAATAAATGGCTATATCACCCCTTCCTGCCATGGTGGCTACTGGGACAAAATGTTTGCATTTTGAGATCTTTGACTTAATACTATAATAATAGCATTGTATCCTATTACTCCAAGCTATTATATACAACAATACTACCACCAGTGATAGCAATATATATTTAATATTGAATGAATAGCTTCAAATATTTAGCTACTTTTTTAGGGAAAAAATTGGCTACAAGTCTAGATAGCTATAATTAGAATATCTTAAGATATGTGCTATGTGAATTATATTCATCATAAAATTCATATAAAGGAAAATTTTTAGCTATCAACTTTTAATTCAATAACACTTGAGGTTTTCTCAAAAGTTATATTTTATATACCTTTTATTTCAAAGTTATATAATGAAGAATATATGCTAAAGAGGAGCAGAGATTAAAAATTTTTTTTTAATTCTTATTCTATTTGCAAGCCCAAAAAGGAAAACTTTCTATAAATTAATAGAACTAACTTATTTTTTGAACATAGCTTACAGTTTTATGTAAGTGTGGATATGTTTTCCTGCCTTTGTCTTCAATGTCTTACTTTTTCTAATCAAAGTAATATTTTATTTTCTATATAAATGACAGTGCATTTAAAACCCTCCTTCCGAATTTCTATTTTTTATTTATTGATATTAGAGAGAGAGAAGAAGGAAGAGGGAGAGAGAGGAACATAGATTTTTGTTCCACCTGTTTATGCATTCACTGGTAGATTCTTTTTGTGCCCTGACTGGGAATCGAACCTGCAACCCTGGCGTATGTGAACCATGCTCTGACCAACTGAGCTACCTGGCCAGGGTCTTAATGAATCTATTTTGAAATGGGTCATTTGTCTGCAGGAAAGTTTGTTTGGGCTTAAAAATCTATCCAAACACAGTAACTTTTTAAAAGTCTTATAAAACTTTTGTTAGTATCCTCAGTAATTCAAATTGTTTCTTAATCTAATTGTTTCATTAACTCCTGGACAATATTATTATCCTCTAAGGGCTGTTGTAGCTCAACAAGGGGGATCTGAAAGGCACAAGGAGAAATGGAAGAAAAAGAAACAGAGCAAGGAGGCCATGAATGGATAGTCAATTCCCTGTGTTAACTAATATTTACAATATCCTTTCAAGTCCTCAGAAGTTTCATACCTGGGAAAAATATAAAGGTAAGAAGAATGAGATATAAATAAAGCATGATCTTTTGAAACATGGAATGCAAGTATAAAAATTTTTAGGCCAGGGGAAAATTTACTTGAAAAATTTCTATTCAAGTTCTTGAATTAGACAACCTCATTAAACAAGCATTCTCAGTTACTACCAGAATATCATTTCTGCAGTACTGTGATTACAGAGAATGCCAAAATTAGAATTTCAATAGCAAAATAAAAATTAATGTAACACTATTGCAATACATTTCAGCTGGAAACTGGAAACTTGACTTCTTTTATCTAAAATAATATAATGCTTAAAGGCTGCTTAATTGCAATTATTTTGGTTAATCTTTATATCCCAGGCTGAATGATTAATCTGTCAAAGCTTAAAAATACTTTTGCAGGTGTTTGGGTCGGGGGATTCATTTCTATCAATGGCCCAGATTTTTTTCCCTTCTTAAAGCTGTGATTCTCAAACTTCAGTGTGCATGTGGGTCATCTGGAAGGCTTGTTAAAGTTGCTGAGCCTAGCCCCAGAGTTTCTGACTTAATAGGTTCGGGTGGGACCTAAAAATTTATATTTCCAAGAAGTTTTTAGGTGGTACTTATGCTGCTGGTCTGGGGATTGTGCTCTGGAAATAGTGAACCAGTAGTTTACATTAAGGCAAGTGGTTATCCCACAAATCATTTTGTTTGAATTTATGTCTATTATTTAAAATGGGAACATTTTATTTATCATGCAAGAAAACATGTTTAAAATACATTGCTCAGACCTGACTTTTAAAATGCATTAAGATCTTTAATGTGTCTTCCCAAATATTCCCTGGAACTTACCAATAGCACATGTTCTCATGATTGCAGGCTTTTGCAAAGTTTGAAATCTTAGAGGAACATGTATATATTTATTTTTTTAAATACTTCTGTTTATTGTTTATTTTTAAATATGTTTTTATTGGTTTTTAGAGAGAGAGGAAGGGAGAGAGATAGAAACAACAGTGAGAGAGAAACATCATCGATTGGCTGCCTCCTGCACGCGCCCTACTGGGGATTCAGCCAGCAACCCGGGCAGGTGCCCTGGCAGGGAATCGAACTGTGACCTCCTGGTTCCTGGGTTTATAAGCAACACTGGCCAGGCAAACATGTATATATTTTAAAAGCTATTGGCCCATTACTTCTGTCTCCTAATACCAATCAAAGTAATAAACTCAAGAGAAGTATAGATAATGTTAAATGAAAAATCTCCTAGTGTGGGTTACGTTTATTGATTGTCTAATACTTGATTTACACAGAATGAATTTCTGGAACTCTTTATTAATGCATTGAACCTAGCTTACTTTGAAAGAGTCCTTGGTCTAATCTGTACTTTTGTTACCTCCTTTGCCTGAAAAATTTTTTATTATCAAATGTACAATGCCAACCTATTACCGCATGATTCACAATGGATAGATTCTCATTGCAAATAAGTTCATCACCCTTCAACTTCCTTTTGTTCAGTTAAACATCCAGTTTGAAGGAAGGCACTGATGAGGTAAAGAAGAGGAACAAAGGAGTAGAAAATCCACTTCTAGGGTCACGGCAATAAAGAGAAAATTATCCTTTCAAAAGGTTTTTTCTTTAATTTCACCTAATTGCATTGTCTCTAGACATAGTATTGGAACTTTTCATATTTATGTTGGAAAATTGTCTCTGTTGCTCCTTTCTCACACATTATTTTCATGACTATACCTAATTCATGAAGAATTAGGACTGTCTTTTCACCTCACACATTTAGCAAAACACCCACGACAGTCTGTCTTAGCTGAAGGAGACTGGCTGCATCTGCATCGACATACAATCATTAAGGTTATTTGGAAAAGGGTGCCCTGCCACCCTCCTCTCTTGTCCCAGGGTGACCTTGTTATTTTCACCTTTCCTAATTGCATTGAATTTTATATTTGCTAGGCTTCTCCCAGGCTTTGGAGTTTGCAGAGGTGCTTTTGAGTTGCAAAGCAACCCATACCCTTTTAAGTTTATCTTTTCTGAATAATCTGGATAGAAATTTCCATGTATAAAATAGTCTGATGAAAATTCAAATGCAATGTTACTTAAAAAAATCATATATAAGTGTTATAAATATATATCACATTGAACCTTGGAACACATGGAGTAGACAGCATATTCCTTAAAGTTAAACCTTAGGCCGCTGCAATTACTTAGGACCCACTAGAAAAGAGGCTGTTCTTCCCTTTCTGTCCCTCATTCAGTTTTAGAGAATCTGCCCATTTCCATTCCCAGAGTTCTTCCTCCATCCCTGTGAACTGGAAAAGTACACATGTAAATCTAACACTCTGGTACAGATGATTGACTTCAGAGGGACAATCTGGGATTAAAAAATGTGATTTAGCATGTTTAGGTAGTTGGCTGTAGAAGTTAGTCTGGGGAAATAATGCAGATTCAGAGATGGAGGACACTATCTCTTTTGCACAGAAAAATAGAAGAAAATTGTTTGCATGAAGAAGAAGAGAAGTGTAAAACAAATAAGCAGAGAAGCAGGGAAAAGAGAGCATTTGGCCTGGAACTTTCTGGTCAGCTTTCCAGTTCCTGGCCATCCCAGGTATACTTTCTGTTCTGAAATAGTTTTGCTTTAGCTAGCTTAAGTGAATTTCTATTTCTTTCAACTAAACAATGCTTAAATAAGACAATGCTTATTATTAAAAGCCCTTTATTTCCTATTGGGGGGATAATAGGGTGACAGAGATAACACTCAATATCAGAACCACCATACTATCCACCCCAAATATTTCTCATTACAGTTTATTCTCTATTAATAATTTAAATTAGAAAAGTAAAAAGTAACTTATGCTCACTGTTAAAATATCCAATAATACAGAAGTATAGAAAGTTAAAAATGTGCCCATCTGGTGTGGCTCAGTGGTTGAGAGCTGACCCATGAAACAGGAGGTCACTGTTCAATTTCTTGTCAGGGCACATGCCCAGGTTGTGGGCTTGGTCCCCTGTAGGGGGTGTTTGGGCATGCAGGAGGCAGTGGATCAACGATTCTTTTATTATTGATAGTTCTATCTCTCCTTCTCCCTTTCTCTCTGAAATTTAAAAAAAAAATTTAAGAAAAGTTAAAAATGCATATCCAGTTTTTCACTCTCTCCTAATAAAGTCCTCAGAAGTAAAGTCCTATTAACTGTTGTTGCATAACTTTCTGGATTTATGTATTTACAAATAAAAAACATACTTTAATGTACATGTCTGTCTATCTATCATCTATCTATCTATCTATCTATCTATCTATCTATCTATCTATCATCTATCTATCATCTATCTATCTATCTATCTATCTATCTATCTATCTATCTATCTATCATCTATCTATCATCTATCATCTATCATCTATCATCTATCTATATCTATCATCTGTCATCTATATCATCTATCTATCATCTATCTATCTATCTATCATCTATCTATCTATCTATCTATCTATCTATCTATCTATCTATCTATCTATCTATCTATCTATCTATCTATCTCTATCTATCATCTATCTATCTATCTATCTATCTATCTATCTATCTATCTATCTATCTATCTATCTATCTATCTATCATCTATCTATCTATCTATCTATCTACCTATCATCTATCATCTATCTATCTATCATCTATCTATCTATCTATCTATCTATCTATCTATCTATCTATCTATCTATCTATCATCTATCTATCATCTATCTATCTATCTATCTATCTATCTATCTATCTATCTATCTATCATCTATCTATCTATCATCTATCATCTATCATCTATCATCTATCTATATCTATCATCTGTCATCTATATCATCTATCTATCATCTATCTATCTATCTATCTATCATCTATCTATCTATCTATCTATCTATCTCTATCTATCTATCATCTATCTATCTATCTATCTATCTATCTATCTATCTATCTATCTATCTATCTATCTATATCTATCTATCTATCTATCTATCTATCTATCTATCTATCTATCTATCTATCTATCTATCTATCATCTATCATCTATCTATCTATCATCTATCTATCTATCTATCTATCTATCTATCTATCTATCTATCTATCTATCTATCATCTATCTATCTATCTATCATCTATCTATCTATCATCATCTATCTATCTATCTATCATCTATCTATCATCTATCATCTATCTATCATCTATCATCTATCTATATCTATCATCTGTCATCTATATCATCTATCATCTATCTATCTATCTATCTATCTATCTATCTATCTATCTATCTATCTAATCTATCTATCTATATCTATCTATCTATCATCTATCATCTACCTATCTATCTATCTATCTATCTATCTATCTATCTATCTATCTATCTATCTATCTATCTATCTATCATCTATCTATCATCTATCTATCTATCAATCATCTATATCTATCTATCATCTATCTATCATCTATCATCTATCATCTATATCTATCTACCTACCTCCCTACCTCCCTACTTACCTACCTGGTCCTACTTCAATTTAAATACAATGTCTCTTGCTGATCATTCTCCAGACACAGGAAACATTTGCTCTGGGTTCTTCTCCGTAAACCCTCCTGGGTCATCAATTGCCTTTTTAGTTTTCCTTCCTCCAGGTTAAGCCATCCCAATTCCATTACCTTTTCCTTAGTAAATATGTTTAAAAATATATATTTTTTCTTTTTCTCATTACAAAAGGAAAACTGCTCTTGGAATTAAATGCTCTAATAAAAGAACTTTAAAGATCTTTCATAAATTTTTTAAATTTATTTTTTAAATTTATCTTTATTGTTGAAAGTATTACAGATGTCCCCCTTTTTGCCCCATTGCCCCTCTCCTGCACCTCCCCCAGGCCTTCACCACACTAGTCACTCATATATTTTTAATACTGGCTAGTTATATATCAAAGTCTCACCATCTGTGTAATGAGGTCGTTGACTTCTCCAGTCAGTTCTGTGGCTTATTTTTGTTTGACATTCAGTTTGGTTACTCTCAGCTAACAAATATTATAGTCATGTATAGTTGGATGTCATCTCAGTAAATTCATTGTCAATTTTTAAAAACAATTATCTTTATTGTTGAAATTATTACAGATGTCTCCCTTTTTCCCCCATTGATCACCTCCAACCTGCTCCCATCCCCCACACCGTCACCCACTATTTTCTGTGTCCTTGGGTTATGCATATATGCATATGAGTTATCTGCTAAATAAAAACATGAGTTTCTTATTTAACACGATGTGACTATTTTAAAGACAAAGAAAGAGAACAGATTGTCTTTAGTGTACTCCACACTCCTCCCACAATCATCTAAATTACTCATTGTCCATTAACATCTGAATACTTACAAACCTAGAGAAAGTTCTTTTTAAGGGTAGCTAATTAAAATACGTTTTTATAGATTTGTAATTTCTGAGATACACAAATGGAAAAAATATCTCTCAGTGGTTTCTCCTTCAATTATTTTTTAAACCTCTGTTTTTAAAATAATTTTAAAAATATATCAACATACAAAAAAGTGTATAAAATCTATCTGTAAAATTTAAATAATATAAAAATTAATATTTGTATACCCACCACCCAGCATTAGGAAACAGCACATTACCATCACAAACATATCCCCTTTACTCTGCCCCAGAGGTAACCTTTATCCTGTTTTCATTCTCCTTGTTTTTCTTTGTACTTTTGTCACCTACATATCTATCCCTAAGTCTTAAACTTTATACAGATTGAATCATATTGCATAAATTTGTGGTTTTAGCAAGATACTTTTTAAAAATATATTTTCTATTGATTTTAGAGAGAGAGGAAGGGAGGGGGTGAGAGAGAGAGAGACATCATTTGGTTGCCTCTTGTACACGCCCTAACAGGGGATGAGCCACAATCTAGGTAAATGCCCTGACCAGGAATTGAATCGGCAACCTTTCGGTGCATGGGACCATAATCAACCAAATGAGCCACACGGCCAGGGTCAGCAAGATAATTTTTGAGATTCATGCATCTTGAGTAGTTTGGGTAGAATTTGTTGATTTCATTGAATAATATCTCATTTTATGAATACTTTGTAATTTATTTATCCATTAAACTATTGATGAATTTGGGGTTATTCCAGTTTTTGCTGTTATTGATAATGTTCATGGACAGTCTTAGATATTTTTCTAGCAGAAGGATTGCCTGGTTCCATCAAAAAAAATTTTTTTTAACACAAAGCAAGGGTCCTTGCACATAGTAGGCCCTGAGAAACCCTTTCATGAATTGATTTCAATAGTTTAATAGTTGATTCAAAGTCTTTTAAATATTTCTTAGCAAATATGTACTGAAGAACAAATATGAAAGACATATTTGCAGATGGAATGTAAAGTGAAGACTTAGTCATTGTTTAATTTGATTTGCCTGTTCCAGAAGGACTTACACTCTTGCTGAAGAAAACACAGCACAACTAGAAAGGGGGTACCTATTTCTATCACGTCAGTTTCTTGCTAGGCCACCAAGCAAGAACATATTTGCCCAGCTAAGCCCTCTTAAAACCTTCTGGGACAAGGACAGATAGAAACAAGTCCAGTAAGACAAATATTTATCCAGCTGACTTTTTCTGTCATGTTCATCTCTATATGGGTGGCAACCAGTTTTCCCATCAAGTCTCCTTCTGGCCCTTTATTACCATTCAAAACATTCCAATCAAAAAGCATGTATTAGGCACTTAATTATTCACTGTTTTGCAAATTTAATCATGCTTACAAACTGGATTAGTGTAAAAGAGCTGTTACTTTTCTTACTAAAGAAAGCTTAATAATTCCATTTAACCTGTAGCTATTGTAGGACTCTCATAATATCAATTTCTTTCCTTGCAGTTTGAAGGACTTCTATGCCAACAAAGTCTTATACATCAGGAACACAAACATAACTACGATGATGTCCCTGCAATCACCTGCAGCCCCAGGGAGCCCTGAGCTTGCGCACCATCTTCCCCTTTGGCAATAAATGTTAAGAGGTCAAGTACTTCCTGCCTTGGCATTAGGCAGGGATTGGGAATCCTTTCTCAAGGCAGGGTTGTTGATTATGGTTCAGCTTTTATTTTTTTATTTTTTATTTTTTATTTTTTTTATTATGAAAAATTTCAATTTTATTGGAAACATCAAGATAGTATTACATATTCTCACATACCTATTCCCTAGGTTCGAAAATTATGAATCTTTTTTATCCAAACCCTAATTCGTCC
The DNA here is from genome assembly GCF_054644295.1 of Miniopterus natalensis. Taxonomy (NCBI): domain Eukaryota; kingdom Metazoa; phylum Chordata; class Mammalia; order Chiroptera; family Miniopteridae; genus Miniopterus; species Miniopterus natalensis. Next base: position 35,754,196 of record NC_142086.1, on the reverse strand, counting down.
CTAATTATTTGACAGCAAATACGGCTATATCATTTTGTCTGTAAATATGTCAATATGTATCTCCAAATGATAAGGACCTTTAAAAACAGGGTAACAATGCTACTATTACATAAATAGAATTTCTTAACATCATCAAATATCCAGCCAACGTTCAAATTTTTCTTGATAGCCTCATGGTTTTATGTTTTTATATGATTCAGCTTTTAGATTTAAGATTTACTTGCCCTGACATCAGTGGCCTATCTGATTTTTCTTGCTTTTCTTACCTGAATTCCTGGTTTGCAAAAGCTTGGCTTACTTCTCTTGTTTCTTGATAGCCACTACTCTTTATCACCCCAGTAACAAATGACCTTTACACATATGACGGAGTTTCCCAATTGACAGCTGAGGTGTGATTAGCTGCCTGCTGCGGTAAACCACATTTCCAAGTATTGTATTTGACTTTACTTAGATTAGCAGATTAGCTGGAAATGCAATCTCTTTTTCACTGACGTTCATCTCTTCCCCACCCTCCCCACTTCACATTGCAAGGGTCAGTCCTGTTTGTTCCTGTCTTGTCAGTTCTATTGCTTTTATATTTCTTGCAATTAAACAATGCCTAAAACAATTCTTAGGGCTAAAAGTTCTTTAAATCCAATTTGTAGAGACTTCTAACTCAACAGTCATAGGAACCCTCTCACTACAAGAGTGTCTGAGGCTAGCTGCCTTCTTCCATCATTTCTCTTCTTTGTAAAATCTACCTGCTAAGACATTAGAGCTGCAATGAGGAGCGATTCAAATGTTTTTCATTATATCTCATTTAGGATCATTTTCAGTTAGAAAATGCAAAGGAATATATGATGATCTTGTTAGAATGGGGATTTGGACTCATCACCTTGATAGGATTCCCAACTGAACATGAATTTTAGATGCACAATGGGTCCCATGCAGCTGGGACAAATTTATATTAAAAAGTATTCATTGTTCACCTGAAACTCAAATTTAACTGAGCGTCCTATATTTTAGTTTTCTAAATCTGGCAACCCTACCTCTTGAGCCTAGTACCAAATATTAAGCAACCCCAGTCTGTCACTGAGGCAAGGGGGTAGTACTGGGAGAGAAATGCCCTGAGGTGCAGAAATGAAAGGACTAATGAAAGCTGAGGGTGGAGCAGGAACTCTGAGAAAAGCACTCAGGCAACCCTCTTCCCCTTCCCTCCAGGCCTCCCAGTAAGCACAGGCCACCACTTGAGGAACATGAGGATGGGTGCTCAGAGACAATGCTCAGCAACAGTAAAAGTCAAAAGTACTTTTACATGCATTGTAGATGAGTAGAAAAAGGACCCATCTGATGGTGTATAACTTTGCAGTCTTTCCTGCCTTACACCTGGCTCAAGGCTTTTGATCTTAAAAAAACAAAGGAATGTTTGAGATGGTTGGAAACTCCCCTGTTGGCTGTTGGTGCTGAAGGCCCTCCCACAGAGAGGCCCGAGCCCTGAGACAGAGGAGGAGCAATTCAGTCATAATTCTGCTGCGCTCATCTCTTTGGGCCTCAGTTTTACCATAAGCTGTAACATTCTGTGATTCTAAATCAAACTTTGTGAGGGATTATTTGTTTAGCTCACGTGTACAGAAGAATTTGATTTGGGGAATCCTACTCCTGCTCCCACCAGTATTGTACTTGTTTTGGTTTAATTTTGTATCTACCTCCTGGTCCTTGCACCAATATTCACGCTGGTGCAGTCACAACAAGCGGCTGTGACCGGGGTGAATTATAAGAAAATGCACTTACCATTTCCAGTGGGATTCCCCCCCCCCAAAATATTACATGCTGGAAAACATGTACAGGCAATTTGGCTTTATGAAACTTCTGCTAAGAAAATCAATATAACAGACGATGTTAAATGTTAAGGTTATTATTATTATTAAAATAATCTTTCCCTAGATCCTCCAGCACATTCTCTGGCAATTCTGTGAATTCAGTAACCATTCACAAGAGGCTATAGAATAGTTGAAGAGACAATTCATTTTTCAAAGGTAAATTTACTTATAATGTCTTCTTAGAAGGCCGTCTATTTTATATTCTCCGTGTAAACATAATTGCACAGTTAGGTAACACAAACTCAAACATGTTGATTACAATAAAATTTCCATCACTTCATTTATGAATCGCCCAAGGTTTCAACTTCAAATTTAAATGCAACGCATATTTAAAAGAAAAAAGAAATTAATGACATTTACTCACATTGTTCCTCAGAATCCCAACTGAAAATATGTTGATTAATTGAACCAAAGTTGTAATTCAAGATTACCTCAAACATGTACAGATACATTTTTTTTTTAAAGCAACAACCACCTCACGCGACTGTTTTCCACCTAAATAATGAGTTAGAAACAACTGACAGTTTGGTTTGTTTACAAATTATAATATAAACCTGTGGAGCTGGGGAAAAAAAAGATAACATAAGCAAGTTAACATTTCTTTTGCTTGTAGGTGGTGGTGATTCTAAAATTAAAGGCAATTGCTACCTACATTTGAGCTGTGGTGCAAGAATCTGATGATTTGTCAGTACTCCTGGGAATATCTGAAGGGTAAAAGGAGAAAGGAAAGCCCACAGCATCCACTCTCTCTTTCCCCCTATCTTCAGATAAAAGCTTCCACCAATTAAAAGCTTCTCAAGCCCTCCTCAGGGCAAGGGTAGTGTTTTTACGTGTCATTTCTTTTTTTCTTTTTAAGATAGCCCTGGATCTTCTCTTTAAGGTATGTAGAAAAACGTAGCAGACACTTGGATTGATTTGCTGGAGCCCACCGGGTAGTTTAGAGCTAGCCAAAGCTAGGCAAAAACTATTTGCTTCAAGAATTAGTTTTTCAATACATGTTCTGGATTAGAACTTTAATTTAATTTTCTTGTAATTTGGATACCTAGCAAATTCTCTATTTTTCTTAGCCCCCTCCCCCATTTTTATCATGCTTTTCCCCCTGAGCATGAGTAATTCATGTTTGTTATATAAAATCCAAATATTACAGAAATATGTCTGCTATAGGCTTTCCTAAAGATGTTATTATGTAGGTTAGAACAATCTGATAATAGCCTGTGTTATGGAAATAGATAATACTTATGGAAAGTTAAAATATAGTTAGAACTTCCCAGAAATTACCACAAGATGGGTGGCCCTGAAGTTTAACGTATCTCTTCTGATCCTTCTTAGACCTCTTTCTGAATCTACTTTCTCCTTATAAATTCTAATACTGCCATTTTTTAATCCAGTGTGAAGAATAGCTCTAGGCTCAGCTCAAAAACCCAATGATAATGTCAGCAATTACCCCAAACAACTTCATTTTGTTTGAATTTAGATCTTGGCTCATTAAAAATATATTCAGTTTACCTTCCAAATGATAAACAAATATGTAGGCTAGAAAGAAGACATCAGAATTGATGTTTAATATTATTCATTTAAGATTTACTAATGTTTAATATTATTCATTTAAGATTTACTATTTACTAATATTATTTAATATTTACTAATATTATTCATTTAAGATTTACTAATGTTTAATATTATTCATTTAAGATTTACTAATGTTTAATGAAATGATATTCAAATAAATTACATTTAATAATTTTATTATACTGCTTATGTATACTAACACCTTATCTATCTGAAATTTAGTTAAGCAGAAGCCTCACCCATCCAGACCACAGCTTGACCCTAAAAATAAAACCAAAATAAATCACAAGAACAAAAGTTATTGCTCCTCATTTGTAGAAGGTCTTCTCAGACCCTCTCTCTAAACCAATTTGCTCTTACGTAGCACATAATTTTACTAAGCTTCAGAGCCTATGGTTTTAATAAGTTGACTATCTGGCATAAACCCCCTTCCAGGTTAGAAGAAACACACTAGGGAAAGGGAGAGGCTCTTCTACATTTTAGATATTGGCAAATGTGGGAAGTGAAAATTGTGAGCTTGAAAATAAAGGGAAATGAATTTTGAAAATCTATACGTGACAGTCCTAATTATTCAAAAATTTCAGTTTAGGATTAGAGTAATACGTCCTTGAGTGTTCCATAGTAGGCCTTAAGAATAAAAAAGAAAAACTCTTACACACCCAAGGACTTTAGAACAATTCATCAACTTGATAATATCAACTGAAGCCTCGCTCTTCTAAAAGATTTCTTCCAAGCTCTCTCAACTCTGTCAGTGGTAGGTACCTACTGCCCTACTCTAGTCTCCTGGGGGTAGGGGTAAGTCGTCCACATATTTTTGATTCTCTAACCCCTTCCCGACAGGCACCACTGCTTCTCCTTCCTTCTCACTTACAGCCCAGGTCACCTGGCTGTTAGTTTGATATGGTAGAAAGGACACTAATATTTGATTAAAAAAAAATACAGTTTTTTGAATCCAGCCCTTCCATTCACAAACCCTACAACCTGGGGTGAAATACCTCTATGAACTTTAGTTTAATCATGTGTGAAATGAGAATGAGGCAATAATATCTAGGGGCATTGTGAAAATCGAATATGAAAATGCCTAACCATGCGTGGTATAGAATAAATGTCCATTATGACATTATAAGCTGGTTACCCTCACCCTCCTCTGGTCACTCTCAAGTGCTGAATTTCTGATCATTTTGTAACCACAGAGGGCGCTGGCCTGGCTCGCCGGCCTCCTTCCTGCCCGGTGCCTCACGTCACCCCCTCCGTGTTCCTGTGCTTCCCAGCAGCCCGTTGTCAGGCACTGACCTGCGCCCTGGTATTAGTCAGACCTGGTTCATCTCACTGGTTCCCAGGTCTGTTTTATATCTGAAATCTTAAATTCCAAGTAAGGCATTTTCTGATTATTGCTTCCTTTCCCCCACCCCCATTCTTTCCTTGCATCTATATTTTCTTTAGAAAGCATTATTACCTTTAGTCCAATAACTGCTTGTCTTTCAATATATCAGGTCCACATTTTTCCTCTCTTCAGTCTACAGCTGGTGACTCAAGGTTTCAAACACTCACACAGTGCTCTTTTCTCTCTTGCCCTTTGTCCTTCTAATGTACCCACTCCAAAGATTTGGATCTATGTCCAATCCAGCTTTTCTGTTCATACAGGTCCTTATCAGATACGTTTGTTGAAAATATTTTCCCCTCGAGCTATGTTTTGCCTATTCAGCTCCTTAAATAGTGTTTTTGATGAGCAGAAGTTTTTAATTATAAAGTCAAATTATCAAATTTTCTTGTCATGGGTAGTGCTTTCTCTGTTCTAAGAAATCTTTGCCTACTCCATAGTAATAAAGAATTTCTCATATATTTTCATTGGATGTTTAACTTTTACAGTTAGGTCAGAAATCCATCTCTAACTAATTACCTAATTGTTGTGTATTGTGAGAAGTAAGAAAAAGTTCTTTGTGTTTTTTTGTTTGTTTGTTTTTTTGGTCACATAAATGCCCAGTTGTTTTGGCACAATCTGTTAAAAAGACTTTTCTGCTGCCATTGAATTGTTTTGGCACCTTTGTGGAAAATCAGTTGATGAAATGTGTGCATCTCTTTGTAGATGCTCTGTTCTATTACATTCATCTATTTGCCTATATTTATGCCAACGCTACTGTTAGAAAACACATATCTATGGATCTCTTGCATTTCTACAAGTCTTGTGAGCAGAGGTACTGATGGTCTTTGTCCTAGAATATCTCTTCAAGGATACTTACAAAATCAACAATCTTAGAAAACAGAGATAATGTCTCCCTCCAGAATAAAAGGCAGGCTTGTTCTTTGCTAACTATAATAAATATAATAAAGATATGCCTCTCTCTTAGGTAAAGGTTAGGTAGCCTTAGTGTCTATTATAAAAAGATTTGGGTTTCCAAAACTCAGACTTCCTCTCCTGTAATGCCCTTCGCGGTGTGGGCTATCATCATCTCATCCTCTTTGTGTAATCCTGTGAGAACTGGTGCTCTGTGAGCTGGCACTAATGCTGACACTCTAGCTATAGCTTTTGCCATGAATAATAAAGTCCTTTATCTGTGATCTTGGAGTGTTCTGTCTCCTGCCAGTATCCTTGAAACTGTGACAGGCTATAAGGTCCAGCATATGCTCTGCCTTGGTGAATATTCCATATGTATTTCTAAAAAATGTGTATTTGCCCATTGTTGGATGTAGTGGTCTATAAAATCGTGAGTTTAAGTTAGTACCTACTATTATTCAAGTTTTCATAGAGTGGCTTTTTTTTATCTAATTGCTTTATCAATGACTTAAGAAGTTTTAGAATTTCACACTAATTTGTCTATTTCTATTTCATTCTTTCAGTTTTTGCTTCATGTATTTTGAAACTCTGTTATTATGTGCACACACATTAATAATTGTTATGTCTTTTTAGTGATTTAATTTACTTTTCATTATGAAATGTCCCTCCCTATCCATGGTGATGCTTCTTGTCCCAATGTCTAATTTGTCTGATAATAATAGAGCCACTTAAACTTTCTTTTGTTTTTATGGTATTTATTTCCCCACTTATTTATTTTTTGACTTTCTGTGTCTACTTATTTCAATGATATTTCCTTTAAACAGAATATATTCTGATCTTATTTTTTAATTGAGCTTGACAACCTCTGCTTTTTAATTTATATGTTCAGTGCTACAATAGTTAACATGTTTATCGAGATGTTGATGTTTAAGTCTACCAATCATTTTTCATTTTTCATTTTCTTTCTGTCTCATTTGTTCTTTGTTCATTTTTTCCACTTTTGAGATTAACTTAGTATGCAGGTATTCCATTGTAACTCTTTTCTTGGCTTTACACTATAACTTTGTGTGTGTTTTCTTTCTTTAGGGTTTACTATATGTATCTCTGCTGGCCGAGACACTACTCCCACTGGTCAGGCCACTTGTCACTCCCTGGCTTTCAAGACTGGAGAGAATGCCATAGCAACCAAACTCAAAATTACATCTCCTGGTATGCTCTGCTCCGAGGAGAAGTGAGGTGCTGCACAGGGGCTACCAGTAGGTGGTGAAATTAGTCACCTGGATGGGTTCTGTTTTATAAAAATTTCAGTTAAAGACCGTACACTTTCCCATCCCAACCACTTGCTTTACCACCTTCCTTGGACTGTGCTCCGCCTCCCTTTTTGCCTCCATGGTATCCTCTCCTTTAAAATCTTTAGTTTTAGTCTTAGTCTTTGTTAGGATCTAGTGCAATCCTTACTTTAGGATTGGTAAAGCCCTACTCCTAAGCATGGCCTTTCTGAGATCCTCAAAATTTCCAGATTGTTCAGCAAGGTCGCACTACTTCTGTTGGTTTTGATTGTTTTATCTCCCAGTATTGTGCCATTTTAACATCCACATTCAGTTGACTTCTTCCCAGTACTTGTTCTTTGCTAGTTATAATTTACTCTTTCCTTGTGCTTGTCCAGCTGAGAATACAGCCAAAGACTGAAGGGAAACTATGCAAATTTTTGCAGCGCTAGCTTTACATAGGTTCCTGCTCTCTGGTATTCTGACCAATTCTAGCCACCTCAAGATGTGTGAACTTTAATCTCTCTTCTCACCAGCAAGATCACTTGTCACTGTGTGGGCCCTACTACTCTGTGTTATTACAGTTTGGAAAGTGTCCGCAGCCAGAAGCCTGGGTTGACTGTAAGCTTACGCCTTCTATCTCCCTTCTCTCTAGGATCACAGCTCTCTTGTCTCTCATCCAATGCCAGAAAAAACAAATTGCTGTTGCCTCACATATTTTTCTAGTGTAACAGTTATTTACAGTGGAGAATACGCCCAATACTCCTGACTTTGTAGTTGCTGGAACCAGGTCATTTCTATTATTAACACCACTTAGATTCTATTCTTAACTCTCAGATTTATCCTTTCCTTTTTATAGCCCAACCCACCCCCATACTTCCAGAGTCATCAGAACCCGCATCACCAGGAATCCTTAATTTGCCTTTTAATCACTAGTCTCATTTTCCCACTACGCATTCTTCACATTTCTGCTAGGATAATCCTTCCCAAATATAAGCCTGATTGCCCAAGTCTCTCCTTAAAGTCTCCAATGGCTCCTAGTAGCTTACAAAATGAATGTCAAACTCTTAATCTTGGCTTCCAAAATTCTTTATTATTTGGTCTATGCCTACCTCTCCATCGCTACATCACTAACTATCTTGCAGTTTTGCCACCTGCACCTTGTTACACTGCCAAGCGAAACTCATTTGAGTTTCTAGAATTCTCTGTGCCCTGCTCTCTTGCCTAGTTAGGTAACTGCTCTTTATTCTTTGGGATAAAAGTTTCCCTTATTCTTATCCCAAAGCACACTTTAGTGCCGCTATAGTACCTTGTGGTTATCTATAGCACCGTGTAAAGTTGTTCTATAACTTTCAGTTCTCTTGTCTATATCTCATACTATAGTATAAGTTCATCAAGAAAATAAAATAAAATTTCCTTTCATTAAGGCACTCAATAATTGTTTATTTAAAGAATGAATAGAGCATGATCCAATAGTTGCTAACAATGAAGATCTCAGGTCATAAAAAGTATTTTAAGTCATATTTCATAAAACCTATTTAAGGCAGGAAAGTATGTAATATGTCTTAAAAATGCTTCTCCCCAACATACTTAACAATTTAAACATGATGCATAGCTTCAAAAATGCAGAAAAACTTGTTATCCAGAATGATATAAGATATGAAGGTTTGCTGTGATTGATTATTGGTTCTATTTTTTTAGCAATAGTGAAGGCAACAATTTTTTATACAGAATAAAAGAAAACAAAGAAAAACGTAGGTTATTAGGCAAACTTATGAAGTACTGTCTAAAATATTGAACAGAAGAGAATAGAGCAGATTTCCCCTGTCAAAAATTCTCTTCACCTAAATGTATCTCTTTGAAGACAGGCAAGTTCCTACACTTTTGACTAACAAGTCTAGACCCCTTAACTTCTACCTCTGTCATACAAATTAATAATAGTATCCATTTGTTATCTGGCATGATCTGGTGCCTTGACTTATATCAACAAACTGAGAAGTGAAGAAATTTACCTCAAATTAAACAGCTTAGAGGTAATAGATCAGTGTTTAACCTCAAGCCTGTGTGACTAAAGACTGAAAATATCTCACTAAACACCCTGAAGTACCAGACCCTTTCTGTTTTCATGCTATAGACTATTGTTAACCTAGACACTGCCTTCCTTTTGATGATAACCATGGATCACAGACGCAGAACCTAATGTAAGGATTCGTGTTACCTGTTTGAGAACAAAGCTCTCTTACTGGTGAATAAAACTGTCACCAATACCCAGTTTTCTTATCTGTAACATTTTATTGATAATCACTTCTTATGGGAATAATAAAACTTCTTTGTAATAAAAGTAATGTCTGGTGTTTGTAAGATATTATAAGACACTTGTAATAAAAACAAATGTCTTTTAAACTCCTTTTTGCTGCTTGAAGAGATGTGTAACATAAAGGCAAGTTATTAATGGTTGAAATATGTTTTCCACAAATCTCACCAGTTTTTTTAAATGCAATCACACAATAACAGTTTGTTCAGCCAAGATTAACATAAGCCATATACACATTTGTAGAAAAGTTCAAACCAATTACTTTAAGAAACACTGACATATTTTAGATCAAAATGCCAAAAACTCAAATTTTCTTAATAATTAGTTTCAAAAATGACATATTTTTAAAGAAAAAATCTCCTTAAAAACACCTCTATGCCCTTATGATACATCCATTATACCAGGTAAAGAGTTACATAAATGGGCAAAAATAAGAAAAGCACTAATCTCAATAATTATAGCTCATGTCTTTTTTCTAGTTGACATATGAGGCAAGTTGCCTTAAGTTCATTAGCCACGTGATCTGCAGATAAACCTCACAAACTGTTGCTGTTTAACTTGGAAGCACTGTAAAATATTAGAAAGTTGTGGATGAAATTTTGAAACATTCTGTAAAGCCCTAAAACTTTAAAACTTGAAGCTATCTATACATGCGTGCCAGATAAAAATTCAGTGTGTCTATGTGATTTTTCTGGAACTTCATGAAAATGAGGAAAAGCACATCAGAAAAATACCTGTTATTTTACTTTATTTTTTAGTCAGAAGATTAAGGAAAAAGTAAGAGACTATAAGGCCAGATGAGGAAGTTTTAACAAAACATTTTGGAGATGAATATTAGGTGGGGACTAGCTAAAAAGTATCATTTCAGATGCTGTCTGCATAAAAATTTAAACTACAATATTATAGAAAATCAATTAAAGCATTTTAGGAGTTACATATACTGATGGGTAGGAGAATGAACTTTCAAGATAGATCAATAGATCCAATAGATGCCAGCCATCAGTGTAAAACGTGTACTGGAGTTTGGAGCTCTTAATCCATTATGACTTGGTGGGATCTTTCAGACACATGACTCTTCAGTTCCTGGGCCTGGAACCAAGCCTCCCTTCCTCCTAAGGACCCAGAACCTATTGATTTTTTCACATCCAAGTCACATATCACTCAGTACTTCATCGAAACAATCACATGACTTCTTGTCTATAGCACTTATTTGTACTTTCTTGTGGATATTCCTAGACTATTATCTCAAGGAGCAATTTAATTCTTAAAATGTCCAGGGCAGAAACCAAATCCTTTACTGCTTGGTATGTCATGCCTAACACACTACGGGCACTTTAAAATTCACTGAAACCTGCCAGGTAAACATGACTGAAAAAATATGTTCATCTCTGCTTCCTATCAAATTTCTAGCAAAATGACAGTAGGATTTATATAATACAAGACAATGAGAATGGAAGAGATGACAACTGTGAATAAGAAAGATAAAAATTGGGGAAAATCTGGCAAGTGGATGGAAGAAACACTGATAGGGCAAGGAAGATAAATCTCAACAGCAGAGAGAGTAAACAAAGTGCAAATTTATTCATTTGTCAAACCATGGAAGGAGAGGTGTTATGGTCTGAATGTTTGGGTCCCCAAATTCATCTGTTGAAATTCTCACCCCCAAGTTATTAGAAGGTGGGGCCTTTGGGAAGTGATTAGGCCCAGTGGGTGAAGCTCCGGTGAATGGGATTAGTGCCCTTATCAAAAAGGTCCTAGATAACTCCCTTGTCCCTTCCACCACTTGAAGGTACAACAAGAAGTCTGGAACCTGCAACCTGGAAGAGGGCTCTCACCAGAACCTGACCATTTTAGCACCCTGATCTTTGACTTTCAGCCTCCAGAACTGTGAGGGTAAATTTCTGCTGTTAATAAATCACCCAGACCATAGTATTTTGTTATAGCATCCTGAATGGACTAAGGCAATGGGCAAGATGGAGACTAAAAACAAATGAATTGGTTTAAAATATGAACTAGGATTAGAAGGACATCTAGGTCCCCACCCTACCCCATGCAGCATGTTCACTCTTCTGCCACCTGCAGAGGAAATTGACAGTGTGTTTCAGAAGAAATTTAACTATTAGGACTCTGGACTTCTGGCTTTTAGGCACAAAGATGAATTTGGGTAAATTGGCTAATTCAAAGAAGAGTAGATTAAGTGAAATTGTATGTAACGAATGATGGGAACACACTACTCCCCTCATCCCCGCTCAAGTCCCAGAAAATTGTCACCTCCTACCTGAGTCAAAAATTGGAAGGATCCTTCTCTGAGGCAGTTGAAGAGCTACAGAGAAAATAACCATAGATATTGACATTTTTTTCATGACCTAGCAAAAAGGATAGTGATCCACCCAATCCCTATAGAGAAGCGAGCACACTTTTAACAAGCCTTATCCACTCATGGGGTTTCCAATAAGCCTTAAAATACATCAGTTTTAAATATGAGTAAACCATCCAGAATCACCTGTCAGGTGGGAAATTTCTTCAATGTGAAAAAGAGTAAAACACCAAAGAAAAGGAACTTATTTATTTATTTATGGTTTTATTGACTTCAGAGAGAAGAAGGGCGAGAGAGACAGAAACATCAATGATATAAACAATCTAGAAATCAGGAAAACTTAAAAAAATTATGAGTCCCCCTGTCCACTTGGACATGTACTTTTGCTTCTTTCACAGCTTGCACCCTGTGAGATTTGCCTTCAGGGGAATAGTGGGTGGCAGCAGCTCCTCCAGGGCTCACCCCCTGATCCTTTCTCCAAAAACCCACATCCTAGCCTTTTTTTTCCTACCTAAATAAAACTTGCTTTTGCTCTCAAAAAGAAAAAAACAATATGATTTGCACCCTTGGAGAGGAAATGATGCTGTTTCCATAAAATAAAAACTAGACGGTAAACATTTTAAATGATTTAAAATTAAAAATAAAGTATTAGAAAACAAAAACATGATACCTGAAATATGAAAAAAATTCAATATACTGGTTGGGCGATAAAGTCAAAGAAATATCTCAGAAAGTACAATAAAATGATAAAAGGAGAGAAAAGATTAGAAAAATCAAGGATTGGTTTAATTATTTTATTTTATTTTATTATTATTTTAAAATATATCTTGATTGATTTCTGAGAGAGGAAGGGAGAGGGAGAGAGAGAAACATCAATGATGAGAGAGTCACTGATCAGCTGCCTCCTGCACGCCCCCGACTGAGGATCGAGCCCGCAACCCGGGCATGTGCCCTGAGCAGGAATCAAACTGTGATCTCCTGGATCCTAAGCTGATGCTCAACCGCTGAGCTACGCCTGGCTGGTCTGGTTTAGTAATTTTAATGTTTAAGTAATAGATGATCCAGAAAGTGAATATAGGGAAAATAGGAAGAAAAATTATGAATGAATTAATATAAGAAAATTTCCATTGATGAAGAATATGAATCTCCAGACTGAAAGTGCTGTCTGAGGGACCAGGACAATTAAATTTTTTTTATTATTTTTTATTAAAAAGAAGAAAGATAGACCCAAACCAAGGTATTTTCTCATGAAATTCAGACCACCGGGATAATGAGAAAAATCCTAAAATTCTCCACAGAAGAAAAAAAGTTACATACAAATTATTAGGATTAAGAATGACATCAGATTTTTCAATAGCCATTCAAAGGAGGAATGCTTTAACAACTCTGATGAAAATCATTTTCACAGACAAATTATAAAAAAATTACGAGAAAGCATAATGTCACTTTCAAACATGTAAAATCTAAACACCTTTACCTCCCATTCTCTAATTTTTAGGTAGTTATTCTGCAATCTGGGGTTAATTCAAGGAAAAGATTGTATGAAATCTGGAAACAAGCGGTCCAACAGAAGTAAAAGCCATTCTCAAGGTGATGGCAAAAGCAAGTGCCAGGAAACAGAAAGAGTACACTCTAAAATAAATATAAAATGTATCTATTGTAAGTACAAAACCCAGTAACACAGTCATTTATTATCACTATCAAGTATAATGTATTGTACATAATTGTATGTGCTCTATTTTTATATGACTAGCAGTGCAGTAGTTTTGCTGACATCAGCATCACCACAAACTTGTGTAGTGCTTTGTACCACAATGGTTATCATATCACTAGATGACAAGAATTTTTCAGTTCAGTGACCCAAATGTTGTTATGTGGTGCATGACTGTCCCCCTGACACTTTGACTGTTCAAGACTTTCTATTTGTCTTTGTTTTTCAACAGTTTGAATATGATATGTTTAGGTGTTTTCTTTTGTGTTTTTGGAACTATCCTGCTTGATGATTTGTGAGCTCCTTGGGTCTGTAGTTTGATGTCTGTCATTGATTTTGGAAAATTTTCTGCCATCTTTTATTATATTTTTCTGTTTTGTTCTCTCTCTTCTTCTGGAATTTTGATTACATATATGCTAGACTGTTTGATATTGTTCCATGACTCTTGAATGCTTTGTTTATTTTTTCACCCATTTTTTTTCCTTTCTGTTTCATTTGGTTAATTTCTTTTGATTTACCTTAACTAAGTCAGGTCTATTGATTAGACCATTTAAGACATTCTTCATCTGTGCTATATTTTAATTTCTAGCATTTCTATTTGATTTTTTATTATAGTTTCAGCTTCTCTACTGAAATTACCATGTGACTTTACCTGTTGTCTACCTTTTCCACTAGAGTCTAATGCATTCATCATGGTTATTTATAATTTCTAGTCAATCATTTTCAACATCTGTACCATATCTGAGACTGGGTTTATTTATTGCTTTCTTTCTTGACATGTATTATTTTTTACTTGCTTTGCTATTTCTTATAACTTTTTTGTTGGCATTTAGACATTTTTGTATAGGATAGCAGAGACTGACATAAATTATTTTTATGACTAGAAATGATATAACACCCTTTCTTCTTCTAGGCCTTTAGTATAGGGGAAGTTTGAATCAGTTAAGTCAGAAGTTCAGCTGTGGGTACACTGTGTAAAACCAACATCAAGTTATTGTGCGTTACCTTGTGCTTAGGGTGTTGGCTGGTTTGTCAGAAGGTTTTTCTGAATGGATACTCCACCCTCTGCTTCAAATCTTCTCTTTGAGCTGTGTCTCCCTCCATGATCTTGCTTCTTTCCCAGAAGTAGACTGTTGCTCCTTGTTACTCAACTTTAGTTGCATGATGATAGATGTGTGTGTGTGTGTGTGTGTGTGTGTCTTGGGGTATTCTCTGGTGTTCTGATTAAGTGTTAGTTTTAGATAGGCACTGTGTCCTGGGTCATAGGAGTAGGACCTCCTCATGATGTTGTCACTCACCCACCTGGAGAGTCCTTTAATGATCTGCGCCCACTACTTGTTCTTGCCCTTCCCCTAGGGGTAGAGAGTTTTTTCCTATTCCAATTCCTTAGCTACAAGTTTTCACCAGACTTTTTGTCCCCCTTCTTCAACAGTTTAAGGCATTTGATCTTAGGAGAGAAGGACCCAAGTGGAGTTTTGTGCTTTTCCAGCAGACTGTTTCCTCCTTAGAGCTGCATCTTAAGGGAGGCTTTCTGAATACTTTTACCAGTGTTTTTGTGAACATTTGGCAAGATCTGTGCAGAGTGGGCCTACAGGTGGTTACAAGTTCCCCTTATGTCTGTAACCCCCAGGTGTTCTATATTTTCTGGCTAGTCCACACTTGGCCTGTAGCAATTCTTTTAATACTTAGCTGAATTCTTATTACATGTGTCCAGCAGCATCTACTCAAGGTCAGCAAGCTCTTTCTTTTCATTTATCCTTGGAGTGCATTTGCTTCGATTTCACATTAGCTTGTTGTCCTGCAACCTCAGCTAAATGATAGGTTCAAGTATTGCAGATTTTTACAGCATTTTGTTGTGTGTAGTAAGTGTGTAGTTACCTGGAACTTAAATATTAAACCATCACACCTTGATTATAAAGTTGAAGCAGGTATTGAAGCCTTAAGGACTTAGGCATGTTAGCCAATTCATCTAGTTGTTCTTTTTCTAGCACTTGGATATTGGGGTGCTCCCAAACTGAAAAGTCATGTTCCTTTTCTAGTAGAGATGACACATCTATTTAAGGCTCTACATGTAAGAAGTTAGAAGAGTGATTCCTCACCTTTTAGAGTAGCAACAATGTAATAAAAGAGTTGCATTTTGCAATAATTCTTGTTTTCAAGTGCCTTTGATAGACGATTTCTTAAAAAAGAGGAAGAAAAGAAAAATGATAAAAATACAGTTGAGCTCAGAATAGTGCTGAACTGTGCTGGAAAACCTGCTGGCCATCCCAGCTAGCTCATATCACAGCATCCATTACCTGTAATCTTAAAGGATATTTGATAAATTCAACATTGTTAATATGTAGTGAGACTGCCGACTGGCGTGTACATTTATACTATCTGTTTACACAGGCGTAGAGCCTGTTGATCAAAGGATGGTACAACTATCATTTATTGGGAAGTTTAACCATCTCATTATAGGGGAATGAAACTCGAATTGTCAGAGTATCAAGTACAATAAAAGCTTTATCTGCCTTCCTGTCCTTCCTGCCAAATACACACGACAAACACACATTTCACTTTAGGAAAAGACTTAAAAGTTCTCTGAAGTGAAAACTATTCAAAGGTCTCTAGTTTCTGCAGAAAGAACACACAACAGCAAGACGATTTCAGATCACACTGATCTTCAAGGTAATAGGACACCCTTTAAGTCCCTTGAACTATGTCTCTTTTGTATATAACATTACAGAATTATCAGAGAAGAGAAGGAAGAATCCCATAGTGCCTTTGAATCTTAAGTTTTAATAATCCAATTTATTTTATATTCAATCATTAAAATATGTAGGTCCTTAAATCCTGCCCTGTAAAGTTTTCTTGATGAGAGTGTATTGCCATTGAATACTGCCAATGACACTATTTAAATAGTCATCTTTGTTCCATGTTCTCTCTCTCCTTTTTTTGTCACACTAAGGCCCTTCCTTTGTGCCTAAAAATTCTATACAAACTCATCATTTTTATGCAGCTTTCACATATAGATAGCCCCAGGGTCTGCTCTCAGCAGCGGCACAGTCTTAGTGTCTGATTTTCTGCACAGCTGAAACTAGCTGTGTGTTTTAGCATGTGTTTTTATATATGTAAATATTTTTGTTTGTCCTGTCTGACAGTAAGTGACATGCTTTTCAAATACAGGAAACATATCTACTTCCCTCACAGCTCTCTACAACATCTAGTATTCTCCTCTGCTTTATAGCATCTCTTTGAATTAGAAATAGAAAGATATAAATTCAAGCTATAAAAGAACTGACATTTTGAAAAATATTACTTGCCAACTATAATTGCAAACTGGCTGGACTATAATATGCAAAAACAGGATGCTGATTTTTATTGAGAATAGAGTTATAGACAGTCAGTGATTTTATATATATATATTTATTTATTTATCTTTAAATTCTCTCTCTCAATATTATATATTTTTGCATATATATTATACATATATAAATATAATGTTTGTCTCTTTGTGTATAATTCAAGCTTGATTATTCTAATTCTTATAGATGGAAAAAAGGAGCTCATAAATTAATAAATTAACAAACCTGCCCAAGGTCACACACGTAATATTTTGAATAGAGAATTTAAACACAGGAGTGTCTGCCTATAAAGTCAGTGCTGTTGTCAACTGCCGACTGTTCATATAGACTCACTGGAGATTAGCTTGACATCTATTTGGGACTCCTATGCAATGAATAACTCATTGGCTACCTCTAGGGTCAGACTTTGGCATCCCTGTCTAAATACAAATTTTATAGTGAACCCACATCAGGGTACCAATTATGGAGAAATCTCCTATTGGTCTTATTATTGAGAACTGATGGATGAAAGAATCTACCTGGGTTTAAAAATATCCGCTAAACATAATACTTAAAGTTATTATTGTATTGGGATTTTTGAAATAAAATTATTAGTAGACAATAATTAATACTGATTTACTAAATAGTTGTCTTAGACACACATACAACATCCTTTAACTGGCATAGAAAAATGTAGTTTAAAATAAGAGCCAACTACAGAAACTTTTGCATACATGGGGTGCAGCCAGATTCATTTTGGATGAAAGGCTTTTGATTTGGAAATGGAAGAGATGAAAGATATGACAGACTCACTCTTTCTGCATTCACTGTCTAAACAAAGATTTGGAAGCACCTGGAAAACTTTACAAATCTCAATGTCTAGGCATAAGACCCAGGCATCAGTTTATAAAGCTCTTCAGGTGATTTCAATGTGCTACTCAAAGTATGGTATGGGGTGCTTATTAGAAATGCAGGATCTTGGGCCCCACCCGAAGTCTATTGAATCAGAATCTGTGTTTTAACAAAACACCCGAATGGGTTCTATGCATTTTAAAGCTCATGAAGCACTGGGTTAGAAAAGTTTTCAACTCTAGCTGTACATTAGAATCACCTGGGGAGCTTTTAGAATATTCTGGCCTCACTCACAAACACTGTAATTCACTTGGTATAGGCTGGGGCCTGGACATGGGTATGCTATGTGTTCCTCAGGTGATTCCAACGTGTGGTCACACTTGTGAAAGTGAGGGCCAAGCTGAGTGCTAAATAACTTTGCAAAGAAGATAATCTAGAGGTTACTCAGGTAGACTAGGAGGTAGAGGCTAGGGACACTAAAAAAGGTGAAAGCTAAGGATGCTTATGGTGGGTGATGCAGCAATGTGTTAGGGAGCTGGGCTTGGAGAGAAAAGGATTTCCAGTGAGAAATTTCCATGGTTCAGGAAGGGAAGAGTAGCACTTGGTTGAAGGACTTTAAAAATATTGATGTATAATATCTGATTTTAGGTTGTTGGTTTTTTCATGAAACATAAGAGCATTTGACTTCAGTAATTCTCTAGTAATTCCTGTGAAATGTATGAAATTCTCACAAGATTATGAAGGACTGAGGCTTGTGCTATGTAAAATATTAACTACAGGAATAGTGACCCCAGAAATTTGGAGGACTTAAAGTTGGAGGCATCTTGTTATTAGTCATTTGGGAAACAAGCATATATAAAGATAGTTTAGTTTGTCCCTTCACCCCCAGCTGCTTCTTCAGGAATGAGTAGCGTCTCCCTCGCCTGAGTCTAGGTCAGTGTCCCATTCTTGTCCGTTCCTTCTCTTGCCTTCTCTTTGCTCAGTCATGGTGCCTTCTTCTTTTTTTCCTTCTGCCTTCTCTTGAGTTCCATGCTGTCCTTTTAGTTGGAGGGACATAAAAATTCCTGTGTCCAGTTATTAAGGCAATAAGACTTTGCATTTTTTGTCTCTTCCACCCCCCCCCCCCATTATACCCAGATGCTCCTAAGCAATGAAGAAACTTTCCTGCCTGTGGAGTGCAGGATACTTCCCTTTTAAATAAGGAAACAGAAACAAATCAAAAAACAAAGCTAAATGATAAACCCAGAACTCTCCCTCTGAAATAAGAGGAGTCATTTATTTACACCTAATAATTTCAGAGGGAAGTATGAAAAGCTCCCCTTGGGGCACCCAGGTCATTTGTATTAAGCTCGGGTACACATTCACTTTAGTGTGGCCATATCTTGTACCTAAGACATTTAGACCAAAGGAAATATTAGATATAGTAGCAAGAGCTTAAGTTATGGAGCAAGAAGATTCTTGAGGGAGGAAATGCTTTACCTCATGTTATCCAGACTCTCCTGTCTCCTTTCTGAAAGAAGGAAAGATGGGTAAGAAGTAGGAGTCGTGCAAGATTTTGCATTTTAGGTAGTGACATGTTTTCCAAAAGTGCTTTTTTGATGTACATTCTATCTTGAAGCCTACAACAGAGCAGGGCTTCTTTGGAGCTTTTGCTCCAGCTCAAAAGTAACAATGCAAAAAAATTGAAAAGTGGTCAAATCTAAGTGTTTATAGTCTGAAAGGGTGAATGTAAGGGGAAATTCAGAGATGAGTGAAGGCAAGGTGATAATACCAAGACGCCCCACCCCCTATCTATCAAGTAGTATACAATTTTTACTATCCAAAATTTAGCAGAAAATATCTCCAAGTGAGAATATAGCCCACGAATGATCTCATTTTGTTACTTAGCACAGTAGAACTACATGTTCCCTTTGTGAGTCAATATGTCGTAAAATGACTAAAACTAATTTTCCCTTTGTCAATAGCCAGAAAGTGAGCAAAGGATGTCTCGGAAGCCAGCTCACGGACAAAGGAAGAACCTGAATAAGTGACTGGAGCAGCAGAGCCTGAGGTCATTTAGTGTACAGGCTGCCCTCCAGACCATTGGACTCGCCACCTAGGGAAGAGATGCTAAAAGCTGCCAACTAGAACAGACTCGTAGGAGGCAGGAGGAAATCAGTGAGTCCAGGGTGAAATCAGAAGTCCTCAGGGGCTCTGAGGCACCCAGAACGCCAGCATGGTGCTATGAAAAGGACTCTGTGCTAAGAAAAGGGTAAATCCTGTTCGGAAAGTTTATTTGAGCAGGGAGGAGTGTCGTATATCCCAGTGAGATTTTTCAACAAAATGATTACACTCTTATATAACAAGATTCAATGGGCTAATCTTTCATTATTCTAGGTATTCACTTACTTAGAAGGCCTACCCTCCATCTTCCTGGGACAACACTCTGGATGACTGAGGTGTCATGATTTAAATGTTTAGTTCCCTCTTCATTTACCAAATAATATGCTTTTTTCTCTTTTACTCTGCTGCTTTCATCTGTCCTTTTAAAGCCTATAAATATCATCTTCGCAAGTTAACTTAAATTATGTCTATTTCGATGCTTATAATCAGGCATTTAGCCCACTTTTCTCTCCCCACATACTTCTCAAACTGCGACCAAGCCTAATTTGATCAGAATGTTCCCTGACCTTCTCTCTAGCCTCTCTGTACTGTTTCTCATCTCCTATATTGAAACTAACACCTAGACAATTTGTTTCTTGGTCATTGTCATTGCTCACCTCCAGTTTTAACTCTTCAAATGATATAATACTTCTCTATCAACACATATGCGACTGATTTAGCCACTCGACATGTTTACTCCTTGCATTTATACAAAACACATTTAAACTTTCGCTTTCCATTTGTATCTGCATTTCATCCTGTTTAGGAAAAAAAAAACCCACACACAAGAGAAGCATGGGCCAGAATTCCAGTCCTTGTTTCAATTTCATTGTGCTTATTTTTTTCTTCTTTTTTTTCTAACTCATGTAATAATGAGAGAAACTATACTCTTGTTATGCAATACTTGGCTCTTAACATCTCAAACAAGATACCAGTATCTCCTTAATAAATTTTTACCTACGCAAATACCTTTGGGAATAACACTTCTCTACAAGTGTGTGTATTTCACGTGGATAAATGCACATAGTCATGTAAGTAACATATATTTATAACAAGGTTAGAAGATTGGCAGCTAAATTGTCAATTCCTATCAGACAGGAAACAAACCAGTCTCTTCTTTAGCACAAAACCACCAAAGAGACAGTGCTGCCTGGCAGTTGCTTTCAGGTGAGTTGATCAATTGTTCCCTTACTTCCAGTTCTACTGGAGAAATTTTTACCTCGGACCAGAAATACTCCAAAGCCACATTTTACCCTTTCAGTGCCGTCAGACTTTAGCCCAGGCCATAGATTTTTATCTTAAGCACACATGTTTTTTATTTCCTTTGATTGGATTCATACAATCATTTCTTGATCTCTACTTCAGAATTTGCTCAAATATATTTAAACAACTGCAAATGCTGCTGCAGACAGTCCAGGGTAAGAAGACAGGCTGGTTCGGTAGCTAAGCAACAGGCCTAGAAGTGATAATTTATAATCTGCCCTGCTCTGTGACCCTGAGCTGCTTTTTACCTAGTTCTGTTTCTGGTAAAATGGGCCTAGTGGGCTGATAGTGGGTATTGACATGACTTATATCAGCCAAATAGGTAATAAATAGTTTGTACTTCTTAAATCACAGAATCTCACTTTACATCTAATCTTCAGTGAAATTTTCTCAGTACAGCTGGATTTTGTGTTCAAGTCCCCCTTTGTGCCTGAAGGATATCTGAACATCTCTCTACGAGTCATTGTTTCTTCCCCTTCAGATGGCAGGCAATCCATCGATTCTATCTGCTACTAACCTCCTATGTGACCTCGGGAAAGGCATTAACGTGTCCATTCCTTCGAGCTACTATAGCTCCTGCACGATAAAATATACAAATCATCCTTTTTTTCCAGGTACTGGCTTCTATTCATTTGTCTTTCACAGCACCTCAGTTTCTCTTTCCCCAACTCTGCAATTATGCGGAGCCTGGGGAGCCTGTTGGCTGGAAGCTCTAACTCCTGCTCCCCTTCATAGGATATGAAAAGCTTGGTAAACATAACCTAATAGTAAGAATCAGTGTTACAAGTATTTTCTATACTATGATATCTTGGCTTAGAAAACAATTTACTTTTTAGAAATACAGGTACCTGATAAAGAAGAATTTTAGTGAAGGATTTTAAACATTTCACCCCAATGGCATGAACAGAGCTGGGAAACACCACCTTGGCTAGAAGGGAATAAAGCCCCTGGATAGTGCCTGCTGCACTTTCCTCCTCAGGAAATTCCTGCACTGTAGCTCATGGTGCCTGTCAAACATGGTAATGTGTCTGTAAATTTCAGTTGACAGAAAACACATCAGTTAATCAGCATCCTCAGAAAGTAAATAAAGCCGAGCCAGGAGAGCGATGGCTGAGCAGCCAGAGTGGTTCCTGGAGATGGTGTTAGGAAAAGCAAACGGAAACTAGAAGGGACGCCAGAGGTAATGCCCCTTCTCCAGCGTGGGAAACTGCCCTCGGTGGCTCCCAGTGTCTCTGACATTCAATCCTTGCCCCTCCCTTGGCTGGCCGTGACCTGGCAGACCTCCTGCCTTGATGCTTTGCACTTTATCATCAAAACCCTTTCCACCTCTCTCTTCTTTTCCCATTTTTAAAAGGTAACACGCACACCATGATACTATGGGGACTAATGAAACAAACACTGATGTACTCGCCTGAAATTTTAAAATGAAGCCACTTCCCATTTTTCTTTAGACTTAAAGCACAGGTAAAGTTGGCTTTCTTTCCTTCACCTTCTCAGTCCAGGTCCTCCCCCTACTCCCCTCCCAGAGGGAACAGTTTTATGAACTTGATGTGATATTTCCAGCCAGTTTTTAAAAACTACTTATAAATGCAGTATCCCCGAAACAAGATACAATTTTGTTTGTATATGTAAAAAATTGTATCAGTGATAGTCTTGTGTACTTTACCTAACCAATTATTCCCTTACTTTCCGCCCTTATTTTACTTTTGTTACCCTGTCTTTCACTTTTTTCTTACATGGTCGTTCTCTTAATTTACACTTATATCTAGCTCATTCCATTCCCTTCACATTTTTTCCTTCCCATCTTTTGTTTTCTAAAACACACACACACACACACACACACGGCCATCTAAACCATACACTGGCCAGCCCTAGCCATCCTCTTGCCGGTGGACCTTCCCATAGGTACTTTAGAGGGATGTGACCCCCAAAAGAGCAGTAAATCCACATTTACAAAAGAAGATACAGTCTCCAACCTCTTGATAACTTGTGTCTAGTAATCTTTTTATGGAAAATGATGCGTTTGAGGGCGACCTATAAGCCTCTCGAGGATCGACCCACTGCGGTGAAAAGCGCATTAAAATTGCTGAGGCCGCCTCAGTCTTAATTTGCGTCTTTCCTGGTCATGGAAGCAGCTGGAGGTTCTCACCACAATTTGTATGGTATTATAAGGGATTTGCCATTTAAAGGTAGCCCAGGATTCGCTTTTCCCCCTAGACTTTTGTGACTAGGTCTTAGAATTTCCCCAGAGGATGGTAAAATGATCCTCTTCACTGTATATACCTCCTGTTGCAATTTCTGGTCCACTCACTGCCCCCCCAAGCAGATCAAAGGGCCGCGCGCGCTGACGCACCACATTCTTGACCGACCCTGCCCTCTCCTAGGCTACCTGAGGCTTTGGCCATGTGGCTTCTTTGGCACGGCCCTGCCCTCAGTCACACACTGACACTCGCTGGTATGTCCCTGCGCACTTGTGATTTACTCCCCCCTCTTGCAAGGGAACCAGAGAGCATAGCTGGACTCGGACAGGGGTTAAAGCTCCCCGAAGGAGTCTGGCCATCTCGGGCACCCCGCTCCTCGTTCTCACAAAGCTTTCAGAGAGCACAAGGTGTGCTGGGGAGAGGACGCAGCGCAGTGCGGCCCCCTCTCCCCCCACCCATTTGATCTTCTCGGAGCATTTCTTTTTCTGTGTAATGAGACCTTGATGGATTCCCAGTTTCCTTTCATCAGCCCAAATAGATCTAACCTCATTGTCATTCAGTGTATCTGAAGCGGGCCCCATCTAACGAGCGCTCTGCGCTTCAGGCATACTAAACTACTTTCAGTTCTTTAATATTATGAATGCATCATAAGCCCTCGGACACATGGTTACCTTTGCCTAGAACATACCCAATAAATCCTTTCCCCACTCCGGCTCGCATCCCAGTCCACCCTGAATCTTTATCTAAGTAACTCACCCTCATATATCATGCCTCAGCTTAAACATTGCTTTCTCCAAGAGATCTTCCTTGATCGTCCAAGTCTAGAGCCATCTCTCATCACCCACCACGCTCTGTCTTTGCTGCTGACGTCCTCGGATGCCTACCCGACTACACTGCAACCTGTGTGTCTGTCATGTTCAGGTTGTGCCTCGAAGCCTGGCACAGAATCTGGTACACAGTAAAAATCCTAAGATGAGCCAGTGTTCTAAAGCGAAGGAGCTCTTATTTGACTCTGTCCAACAGCCTTGTAAAAACATTGAACATTTTTCCATTTCCCCCTTTTTCTTTTCCTAGGTGGTTTTATTTAGCAAATTGCCAAAGAAGGAAAGTTGTTTTGCTCTTAACCTGTTTATAAGTCAATGCATTGCACATTTGCCCACTTTAATCAAGGGAGGAAAGCACTTTTACACATTGCTAGCTACTTGGGGTTGCCTGGCTAAAACCTCGAGTTAACCAGCATAAAACTTACCCTGCTAAAATTCTCATCTTAAGAAATGTGAAGCCTTAAGCTGAACCCATATTTCGGTTGAAGAAAGCTCAAATAATGGTTCTAGTAACACATTTACCAACATCTCATATGTATAACATATAACCTTTTAATCTTAGGATTTTACAAGGCTTTACCAATACTAATTAACCAGTGGAAATGAGGTCCCATGTGTAGAGGTAAAGCGATAGCTCCTTTTGTAATTGTGACCTAAGAAGCCCATAGATTCTTGTCCACTAATGAGAAAGTACACATTAAAAGTTATAGTCCGAGGAATTCCTTTACCTAGGATACCCTTTGGCAGTTAGTCATTCCTGTATAGACTATCCATGTAATAATTTGAAAACTTTTGAAGTTTTGATCCCTGAGTGTGTAACTGAACTGAACAACTTGTAGAATGAGTTAAATCATTATTTTTCCCACCTCCTCCTATATGATCCTTTGTATGTGAGAGGGGGAAAAAATTGGTAACGCATATCAAACAAGTGAAGAAAAATGGCTCTGAAATACAAGAAATGGTAGTACACCTGCTCCACATTTACACTTACATGACAGCTTATTTTAATATAAATTCAAGCTGCTAAAATCTAGTGCCACAAGCAGCTGTGTAAAGTCACCTTCCCCCCATATTTCCTTGTAGTAGCCAAAGTCTTGGGATAATTCCTTTAAATAGTTGTAGAAGAGGAAATGAAGATTGTGTGCCAATTTCCTCAATTTCCAGTGTGGTGACTATTTCCTGAAGAGGAACTCCACAGAGCTGAGGTTCCTCCCCTCGGGACATCCTGCTCCCTTCCAGCACGAAGGACCTGGCTGCTGCTAGGCCAGTCTCCTTGTCATGTGGAATGGATCCCATGGGGGAGCATAGCACAAAGTATATTCTAAATATTCAACCAAAATGTGTGTAGACCTGTCTACCCTAGTACCTAACATTGTAGGTTGGTAATACAGGGGCAACAAACTATGTAATTAATTATTATTTTTTAGGACTCATATATCTATAAGATTTCAGAAAGGCTAATCTCTAAAGGGACAAAAACAGTGATTTACCCACTTTGGGGCTTTAAGCTTCTAGTTAATTAAATAGTCATCCTTTCGTTCTGTGAGCTGACCTACTTTTTAAGATAAACTCTCAGCTGGTTGAGTTTTTTTCCCCCTACATTTTTTTTTTCTTGCAAAAATTAAAACCAAAGCAAAACTTTTCACTCTCTTATTGTGTTTGAATTTCAGTGACTTTGGATAGCTAAACACTTCTCATATCGTCTATTCTTAAGGATTTAGGTGATGGGTTTAATTTTGGTAGCCTGAGAAACAAGAGTCAGGGAAGATAACCAGTAACATTCCTGCCAAATGTGATCAAATACACTGAGGGAAAACAACATAGAGACAGTTTTTGGGAGCTGCCAAACAACATGCTTTGAAGGCTAGATTCAGACTTAAATGTAGCTAATTCTATGTATAAGTGCATCAAAATGTTCACAGCAAAAATAGTTGCAGATTATTAGATAAACTAAAACACTCCAATCCTTATAAACAACTTCTTTCAATAGTGTTGTGCTAAAGAAATTACTATGCGTCGTTAAATATATAAGTCCCTGCTGTGCCTAACCCTAGAGCACCTTACATGGAGTTGCCCGTTTGAGAAACAACTCAAGTGCAGTATAATACTTGCAATCTAAGCGCCTAATACTGTCCTTTTTCCCTTTGGGGCTAATATACATGAGGTGAATATATATTACAGTTTGTGCAGGACAGTGTTGGTTTATGCCTGTTGTCCTGGCATTATCATTCATTGCACCCACTTTCATTATCAAAAGTATCTTAGTTTGGACAACAATTTTTTCTATGTGCTTTTTAGGGTCCTAGTTGCAGTCCTCTTGTTTTCTGTGCTCATACCATCTTATAGTCTGGGGTCTAGCTCCTCAGATTGGTATTTAGCCTGGCATATAGTGGGCTGTCTACCCATGTTGGTTAAATTGTTCCTATTGTTTATTGAATTGTGTCTTCAAAAGTTCTAACCTCCGGTACTATATTTGGAAATATGACTTTATTTGGAAATTGGTTATTTGTACATGTAGTCAAGTTAAATGTGGTCACACTGGACTAGGGTGTTTCCTAAATTCAATGACTGGTGTATTTTTAAGAAGAGAGAGATCTGAAGACACAGAGGAGACACAAGGGAGAAGACCTTGTGAAGACTGAGGCAGAGGTTGGAGTTACGCTGCCACAAACTAAGCGATGCTCAGGATGGCCAGCGACCACCAAAAGCTAGAGGGGGAAGGAAGGATTCCTCCCCAGAGACTTCAGAGGAAGCATGGCTCTGCCGACACCCTGGTTTCAGACTTCTGGTCTCCAAAACTGTGAGAGAATGTAGTTCTGATGTTTTAAGCCACTCGGTTTGTGGTAATTTGTGGCAGGAGCCCTAGGAAACTAACAAATTTCCTCAAGTCACCTGTTCTGGAAGATGACTGAAAGGTTCTTTGGTGTTTACAAAATGAAATTTGTATACTCTGTATAACCCCAGTCTTAAGTCAGACACACACAAATGTATAATTTAAATGAGGTGAAAATACACTCCCAGTTTTGGCTACCTTAGTAAGCCTCCCAGATTGAATTTTTGCATTTGGCAGAGTCTATATTTTAAGTCAGATCTTCCCAAACATACTCCTCAAATTTGGTGACAATCTTATACAGTATGGCAACCACAGGTAAACTGACACATTTCCAGAAATTCTTTTAAAATGTTTATATAGTAGATGACTATGGGTATAGATTTAACTATTAAAACTTTTTGAGCAGGGTGTCTGTCCAGTTTCTAGTTTTTTAAAACTTTATGTCTACATCTATATAGATGTAGCTGTAGATATGGATATCTATATATTCTATCTCTATATTTCTATATCTTTCTATTTTGTCTACATATGGTATTTTTCAAGCAGTTTCAGGTTATCTGTCAGTCTATCTATATGAATATGTATATATGAATATACCTATACATACATGTAAAGGTCATTTAAATATACAGGAAATGCCATGAATAAAAACCAACTTTCTGAATATTATATAATGGGACCTTGCTCATTTCTGTCATATGAAGATATTGTAGCCTTTCTGAATCTGTCTTCCTTCTAGAGCTGACTCTGTTCTATAGGAATAAAATCTACATGCTTAACTAAGCTGCTGTTAGGATTTAGGGAAAACATTCAAGGCCTGATGGCATTAATGGCAGAGATACCAGGAAGGGGTGGATGCTGCTGAAACCCTGCTGGGGAATAAGGAATGAGCCATCTGGACCTCCAGCTGAGGCCAATTGGATCCAGACAAGAGCTGCCAGCAGGAATGGCCTGGGTCTGGAGGAGGGCCATCCCTGCTTAAGGAAGTGGGCTGGCCCTGGAGCAGAAGGAGAGGGATGCTCTTCTCAGGAGAAAGGGCTTGGAAGACAAGTTCCCTCAGAGGTCACAGTAGGGACAGACATATTATAATTATTAACACTGACTGAGGGCCAGAAAGATGATGAATACTGTTGAGAACATAGAAACACTCTTGATGACTGTCCAGGGAATCGTTTATTCTGGTAAAGAGGTCGCCAATTTGGTGTTCTTGTCCCTTATATTTTAACTCTGCAGAGGAGTCATTTTTACATGAACGAAAGGATGAACCTTTTTCTTCTGTCAATCCCATCCTAGAGTGTATGCTTCCGCAGAAAATTTCTCTGTGCTGGTGCTGCTGCTCTCGTCCTGTTATTCTCAGTGACTTTGGCATCAACCCTAGAGGAAAAGAAACATTCTCGGGCTCATCCATGTTTCCCCCCCAGTAATCTCTCACAGTATTTTGAAATGATATGATTTAGTAGCATTATAGCTTCACTTTCACACTTTATCTAGTTACTAGATTTGTATAAGTGCCTCTTTGATTCCAGAGCAGGCAAAGAGAATTACTGAATGAGCGCTCATTACTCACTGTACTTTATTCATTGGGCTTAAAAATAAGCGCTTGGTGAAACTTGGTGTAAATATGTGATTTTAAAAGTCTGGTTTAGATAAAAGATGAGTCAAATTGATTATTATATTTAGGGACTGTTTTGTGGAGAGCTTAGTAGCCATTGTTGCCATGAGCACCATGAGCACCACGGCAGAGGGTGTAAAGGAAATGCCCACCAGTGAATTTTTGTTCTTTACCCTAAGCCATTTTATTCATTTTTTTTTCCATTAAATAAATTGGTTTTGGCACTATCTGGACAATAATTAAGCAGTGGTGTATTATTATCAGAAAGATGTATTAGACCCACTGGGAAAGTTTGATTGATTGTGTTTAAAATACCTGAACCTAGGCCACCTTTGGGGTATTTGATTCATTTGCTCTAGTGTAGACACCAGCTATATATAATTTTGCAAACCCATTTCAACCTGATACATATCCCTGAATAAGAGCCATTGTTTTAAAGACTGTTCTGCTGGGTATCATGTACTCAGCAAACCAAAGGTTTCAATGCTACCCTGGTTTTTGCAAATTCCTGTCTGTCTCGGAAGCTAGGGTTGGACCCTGTGCACAGTGCTGAGTTGCTTGGCTGTCTCTGTGTACATGTGGGTCTGCAAACTCAAGCCCATTGAATTCTGCATCCTTGGCTGCCAAACTTTTCCATAGCTATGAACACCAAAGGCTTTTATTAATTTGCGAGTCTTAATGTTGTTCCTAATTGGATATACTGACAATAAGCATGATGAACTAACCTAGATTTGGTCTTCTTTGTCTCCTCCTTTACCCAATGCTGAAGAGTAAAAGGGCCTAGAGGGGGATTGGTAGTAGCAAGCTGAAGCAAGGATCCTCACTACTTAGATAATTAGCCATCGGGCAGTCATCCGCTGGAGAGTGGAGAGGAACAGAGAAAGCCTGAGACCGAGGCAGCAAAGCAAAAAGTGCGGTGGTTTACACAGTCTGCTGTACCTACAAGCACAGAGCCAAATAAAACAACAACAAAGGATTAACAAAATAAGGGAGAGTTAAATAGCATTGTTACTATATTTCATTTGAGACTGTTTTTACTAGAACATATCACAAGCCCAAATTGGAAACAAAGGCTATTAAGTTTCAGTCAACCCATGAAATTATTACTGCAAACATCCATTATTTTTTGAAGCTGCCTATTGACAGCCCCTTGCCTGAAGAAAGAATTATATACCCAAGTCACAGTAAAGCAGTCACTGAATTTCAGATTATTATTCATCATTGTGTTCATAAACCCATGCCATTGTTTCAAGTAATACTTAGGTAAAATATATGTACATTTTGTATTTTTTAAACCCTGGGTGAGGTGTGCTGCCTGATGGAAATCACAATTCTGAAAGTCAAAATGTGCCAGATTATGCATGAAATTACAATATCATTGTGTATTAAAATATAAGATGGGGAATAAACAGAAAGGTATGTAGATGCGATTTTGGACACATGTACAAAAGTATCTTTCTGTTATACGAGTAGATATTATTTATTTGTCACTTATTCATTCAAAGACAGTTCTTGGGCACCTGCTCCCAGAAACTGAGCTAGGCAGTGGGGGAAAAAATGCCGAGTAAGTCATGCTCCTTGCTCTTACTGACAAGTAGACAAGTAAATCAAAGGCTACAGGGGAGTGTAAGGAATTGTGGCTTTAGAGCCGGGCATCGGGGCTAGGAGGGAGCCCAGAGTGATGCTGAAGTGGCATTTGGTGGTTGAAGGAGGGCTCGCCGTAGAGGTGGCCCTGGAGCTGAGTTTTAAAAGGACATCTTATTCCACGTTTTGTTTTGGTGTAGACAGAGCAAAGGGCAGGAGGAAGTGAAAGGAAGTTCCTCTGAAAAACGCTAAATACAAATGTAGCTTCCTGATAGCCTTTTAAGTGTTTGCAAGGTCCCAGGCTGGAGAGAGCTGCTATCCTTGGAGCCTGAATACCCGCAGTGCCTTTGGATTCCTAATCTTCTAGACCACAAGGTTGTACAAAATCCGTTTGGAAAGTTGTTTGCTGTTTTTATTTCTGAGGAACGTGTTTCCGAGAACAACATCTTCAACAAATTATTTTTCCTTATGATCTGTCTTCAGAGAGATGTATCAGTTCTGTGGGATTAAAAATTTTGATTTTCTGGATGCCTTGTGCGTCCGGTGGAGTAGCACAGGCTGCCATGCAGACAAGCTGGCGAGCGGATGATTCTCCTGTGTAGCAGGGACCTCATCAAGGGATTTGATACATCAGTTCTGATCAGAACAAAGTAAACTTCAGTTCAAGCTGAGATATCCATTTACACAGGGCTCCTATTTACCAGAGTAAGACAAATACTTTTTACAGGTCAGTGTCCTTTCAGAATAGAATTTGATACATTTTCAGCATAAACAGTGTCAAGAGCCTTTAGATGTCTGTCTTACGTTTCTGGGTCAATGGAAGCCCAGTCAATTTCTGACTTTCTCTTGACTTGGCAGGGAAATATTGCAAGCACTTTTGTTGGATATTTTATAAGGATAGTAAAGCATATTAACATGAACATCCATTTTCTGGAAGTAGTATTAAGAAAAACACATTCGGATTTAATTCTGTGAATAAAGCACATAGTCTTCAAAGGAAAAAAAATGCACATTTGCTAAGTTAATTTGATTATAGTGTATAGAAGGATTTTATTATGTACTGTGGATATGGTTGATTACAACAATCACATTTGCTAAGTGTACATCTTGTAGCTCACATATTTGGTGTAACCATAGCCTGAGAATACAGTCATGAGATAAAACATTTGAGAAGTCTAGCAATTAGGCTGAAGTTTCTATATAAAGTTCAATTTCTGATGGCAGCCAAAATGACATTCTTTTTTTAAAGAATTTTTTGTATAAATTACGTACACTAACTGCCTTCTTCTTCCTACCACATTTTATAAAGTTTGGCAATAGGCTAACATGTTCCAGTGATAGAATTCCTAGTGCTTTTTACTATTGAAGTAAATGGTGGATTGAGGTTAATCTGTAGTTTTGATTTCTCTAAGCTATATTTTTCCATTCTGATCTTCCTCTCTTCCTTTCTTTTTTTTTCCAAGTCCATTGATAAGTTATACTTAAAAACATTCCGTTCATCTCTCGTCTGACTGTTTAAAACAATCACCATGTTAGTCATCCATTGAATGCTGAGTATCTAACATATGCGCCCCTGATGTAGCTGTGTTTTCTTAGACTGAGATTGATCTGAGAGAGGGGGAGACAGAGGTGAGCGACTGGAAGAATGACTAGTGATTTCTATTTTTCTAAGATTTCAACTTTTCACGTCTCCATTTGTCACTTAAAAATATTTTGAGTCTCATCATCTGTATCTACCCATGTGCCTGATGCCCCAACCTCATTAGATTTCTTTGATGCTCCCCAAGTTTGCAGTGCACTTTCCCTCCCCTGTGTCTTTACTCTTGTTGAGTTCTCAGTCTCTGTCCTTAAGACCCTTCCTATCTGGGTGGATCACCACCTCCGTACGGTGGAAGGATGTGGCAGATAGAAAGAGGCCTGGGTACAAGTTCTGTCTCTTACAGCTTAACTCTCCTGGGAAAGTTGTTTAATCCCTTTGAGCTTTAATTTCCTCATCTGAAAACTGGGGATAGTATAAGATTATTAAGCAAGAAAAAATATATTTTCCTCTTCTTGCTCCTTGACCTCCTCATTTTGTGAAGCTTTCTCTGATGACCCTAACCAGAATCCCATAGTCAACCTATCCTTCCTATGTGTTACCGTGCTTGTTTTGACTCAATAATAAAATTACTCCCTTTGATTATAATTGGTTGTTTACATATTTATTTTCTCTAGTAAGCTGAAAGCCTCTTGAAGTCAGTGACAATATTTTTTTTGACTAGTGCATACTAAACATTTGGTAAAAGTATGACGGCATTTAATAAGATGGGAGTTACATGATTCTTGCTCCCCCTCTCCCCTGCATCCTGCCTTCCAATTTTCTATGCCCGGAATTATCTTTAGGAATTTTTCTAAAACCTGTTGTTATAAAGTATATATGACACTAAAGTTGTAATAGACAGTAGCATAATCTCAGCTCAGTTTGTCCACTTGGTGGTTTGGTTTTCGTTTGTATTTAGAATCAGAGAATTGAATCATTCCTGAGTGAATCTTTTCTTACCCTGTTACATTTCAGGATGCTTTGGTTTCTTGTTTGGATTCCTGTCCACAACTGCCTACAGGTAGATCTAATTGGGTACATTGCTAAGGCGGCAGTGAGACAGAAAGCATAACTGGCCTCTCGCCTGGGCCCCACTTTAAGGGCCCCGCTTTATGGGGAGCTCTAACACCGCACAGCAGTAAAGCCCTCTCCCTCACCTTGCCGCTGTAGGCCCCGTCTAAGATAGGGTGGGGGCAAAGGTGTGGGTGATGAGTGTGTGTCTGAGATTGAGAGGGGGAGAGAAATAAAGGGAGACAGAGAGAAAGCAAGTGCTGGGAGATGTTGGTGAGAAGACAATTGGCATGCCTCGACATCTGTTGGAAAGAGCCAGCCAGGCCACCTGTTGTATTTCAATTCCCCATTCCTCAGGGATCGGGCTGCTTGCAGCAAAGGGTGTAAGATAGCAGAAAGCCACAAGAATAGAGACGTTATAGGTCACCCAGTTCCTTACCCCAGGGATCTCCATCAGGCCATTCTCTACCGTGTACTCTTTAACACAATGCAGGTTTCTAAAACAGTGCCCGCTTTGTCTAACTTGGTTTAAAACATTCTAAAGGACAAAGGTTTCCCTTTCTTCTAAAGGAGATGAAACCAAAAGTACTATTGTTTACAAGGTCAAGAAATGTGTCCCTGATTGTCAGCCGACGGAGCCACTCTCAGAATGTCCTCCTACTCTCCACCTCATTCCTTTTGTACACCGGGCCTTGAATGGAGAAGGCTCTGACTTATCTTGGCCCATAAAATACCCTGCAGGATGTTTTAACACAATAAAGAAAGGTTTAATCTATTTCTGTTAAAACCTGGAGAAAACCTTTTGCCCCTCTCCAGGAGCTACTAAACCTGGGATGCCTTCTTTTTCTAGCTTGTTTTCTGTTACCTGCTTTACCTTTCTTCCAGTCACTACAGTCCCTAAGCCCTACCTCCATTGGCTTATTTGAGAAATGTTCCTTTTCTTTTCTTTTTATTTTTTTTTAGCGCAGGAAAGGTTTATAGCGCAAATGTAAACGTGTCTTCCCCAGTGTTCTAATTCAGTCTTTCTTAGTCAAATAGAGAAATTCAGATGTGAGCTTTTCTAACTCCCTTTTGAAATGTAATTAATTAATTAATTAATTAATTATTTTTTAAATTGAGGTATAACTGACATCTCATTATGTTAGTTTCAGGTGTACAACATAATGAGTTGATATTTGTACGCACAACAAAATATCACCACAGTAAGTCTAGTCACCATCTGTCGCTAGACATAGTTACACACATTTTTTTTCTTGTGAAGACTTTGAAGATTTACATTCCTTTCTTTTTCTTTTTTTTAAATCCTTGCCCAAGGAGTGAGGATATTTTCTCCATTGACTTTTTTAGAGAGAATGGAAGGGAGAGGGGAGAGGGAGACAAAGAGGAGAGGGAGAGAAACATCCATGTGAGAGAGACATTGATTGGTTGCCTCCTGCACAGGCCCCGGCCTGGCTGGGGATGGGACCTACAACCCAGGCATGGGCCCTTGACTGGGAATTGAACCCGCGACCCTCCGGTGCACAGGCCGAAGCTCAGGGCAGATTTACATTCTTAACAACTTTAAAATAAGCAACACAATATTATTATCTAAAGTCATCATGTCATTCAATCCATCTTCATAACTTATTTTATAATTATAAGTTTGTACCTTTTGCCCCCTTTCACCCATTTGCCCACCCTCTCTCCCCATGTTGGGCCTCCTTCTGAGAAAGTCTGGGGTGTGTTTCAGTCTCCTATCTGCGCAGTGCCCAGAACTCCCCCATTTTATACCTCAGAACTGAGACTCAGGGTGAGGAAATGCTTCTCCAGGAAAAATTAGGAAGAATTCCAGTCTCCCAAAGCCCAGCCCAGGAATGTGCCCATAATGAGCCTTTCCAACACGTAGAGGGTAGAACACCGTCTCGCTGCCCCTCTTTCCACATCAAAGGGAACTCCCCAAATGTGCTAAGCTCTGAGCACTTGCCATGAAGCCTCAGAGACAGTGTGGCAGCAGCTGCAGGAGTTGCCAGGAATCCTGCACCTGCCTCCACTGGTCTGGCTGGATGTCAGCTTGCCTGCTCCGGGATGTCCCCTTACCGGGCTATGGTGACTCCCTGGCTCATTTTAGAGAGTGGGGTTCCAATCCTCACCTAGCTCTAATGGACTCTCAGCTACTGTTAAACAGCTACACTAATTTGTTGGAGAAAGGAATTTATAGTTAGCTTTCATAACAAGCCCCTCCTAGTTCTTTCTATAGCTCAGGCAAGCAGCTCATGTACCTTAGTGGTTACCCATCAGGCCTGGAACCTGACAGCTTGGACTTGAATCCCCAAGCTATCAATGATCAACTCCTAGCCTTGGGACCAATTACTTAATTTCCTTAGGACTCAAGTTTCTCATTTATAAAATAAAGAAAATATTAATACTTGCCTCATAGAACTGACTTGAGGGTCAAACTAGAAGTAAAAAACACTGGTGTGTTCAAAGCACTTAGTAAACATTAGCTATATATTTTTTCTACTCAAGGTGCCTTGAGTGAAAACAGGGTCTCTTTGAGAGTTCCATCATATTTCAGTGGCTGCCTCTGGTCATTGCTGGACTCTAGTTCTCTAAACAGCTTACCGCCCTTGCTCAAGTATTTATGAGAAGGCAACGAGGACGTTTCTCATGTGCTCATGGACAAGATTGGTTTTGTACCACCTGGTGTCTTGCAGGCCCTGCAGGTGCATCTGCAGCATCTCCTGGGCCCGGGGCTGCCGCTGGCTGCTGCTCCTGGCTCCTGCACGATGCCGCTTCTGCTGGGGACTGCTGCTCCTACTGACACTGGGGCCCTTCTCTAGTGACTGAGGTGAGGGGGAATGCCTCTCTCCCATTTTGGGGGTTGTCCTTTGTAAGAAATTCTTCCAAAGTAGTAACAACCGACATTCCAATGTCTTTTAGTTTTTACTCACAGCTTCTGTTGGCTTAGGATCCAGATACCAGTTCCCTAGAGTTGGAATGGCAGAAATCAAGCTGGTTTTATTAACTGAGTCTGTGGGCCTAACTCCCTCTTTTCTTCAGAAGAATTATCTTCCAAGAGGTTCCAGTGTCTCTTGAACAAATTGACTTTAGCAGCCAGTCTCTAATCCACAAGACCTCCCCAAGCATGCTTGAATCTTGGCTGTGGGACCACTGCTAATAGTCATTTACTCCGAAATGGCAGAATTCTTATCAATATTACTCATGTAAGCAAATTTAAGGAAGATGTTAACTCGTTTAAGTAAAGTTCAGTGTATGTGACTAGCCACTGTGTGAGTCACAGTTAAAACTTCTCCCAGACATTAAACCTGACACACAAGAGAGCCATGGGACTCAGTTTTTTGATCTTAACAGCAAAATCCTGTATCTGTCTCAGAATGGCTAATTTAAAAATCTCATCTGCCTAAGGCCCGTCAGTATTTAAATGACTGGTATTGGTTCTCATTCTTTGCTTTCACTTGCAGCATCTCTTAGAGCAGCCGCTTACTAATGGGCTAGGTGTGGGAGATGCCAGGGATAACAAGGAAGTGATTTGTCAGCTTAAGGGATGTCACTGGTCATCAAAGAGTCTTTTTTCTTTGGTATGAGCTGTAAAATCCATCTGAGTCACTAAGTCAGACAGGTGATACTTGGCACATCTACAGAAGCTGAAAGTTTATGCCAATTACCGACTCTGTACATGAGGAAGCACAGAACTGATTCAGCAACTAGACAGGTAACTCACATTAGGGCTCTGAAAAAAAGGGCTTAATTTTAAGTGGCAGCCAAAATAGAAGCTAAATTTGAACAGGTTAGACCCAGTCTACAACCATCATGCTATTTCCTTTCTTTTAGGGTCATGAAGACAAATCCTCACACAGATGTAGAGTTCCCAAAATAAGTTAAGTGGAATTTTGTGATACAGAGATATGAATATTTATACACAATATAAAATGTATAATACTATGAGCATAAATATATATGTAACAAGTGCCACAAGGGCTTAGCAATATATATGAAGTAGTTCCTACTTGCAAGTTTCTACAATTTAGTTCAAATAAATATATACACATGGAAGAGAAACTGGTAAGTCTATGAAATAATTCTATGCCAAATACATGGAATAGACACCTAACACTTAGGATGGGCTATTCCTTTTATTTGGGATGGCCAAGGGAGTTTCCAATGGGCAATGGGATCTAAGTTGGACTATGAAAGATGAGGAAAATGAATATAGGTTGATAGTAAGAGAGAAGAAACTCTTCTGTTAGAAAAATGAAGTAAAAACCCAGAGACAAGAAAACAAAAGTTGTTTAGGGGGCTACTGCATGTAGACAATTTAGGCTGGAGCAAAGGAATAAGTTTAGGAGGACAGCTATGGAAAGAAAGCTGAATGAAGGTTGAGGCTCTGTTGTGAATTCTCTTGAGTGCTAGGCTAAAGGCTTATTACATTCTTGAATAGCCAAAAAGAGCAGCATTGAAACTGATAGACACAGTAGTGTTTTGGGAAGTCAATTTTGAAATTGTATGGAATGGATCAGGGAAGTGAGACTAAAAATAGGCAGACCAATTAAGAGGCTGGGAATATTGTGTGGGGTGATCTGTAGTAGAATTTACGAATGGCTGATAGTTTATGTAGAAAGAAAAACCTCAAGGGTGTGGGAATCAATAATTAAATAAAAAAATATGTGCCCAGCTGGCGTGGCTCAGTGGTTGAGCATCGACCTATGATCCAGGAGATCGCGGTTCGATTCCTGCTAAGGGCATGTGCCCGGGTTGCGGGCTCGATCCCCAGTAGGGAGCGTGCAGGAGGCTGCAGATCAATGACTCTCTCACCACTGATGTTTCTATCTCTCTCTCTCCCATCTCCCTTCCTCTCTCTGAAATCAATAAAACATTTTTTTTTTTTTAAAGTATGTAAACGAAGAATCACAGGCCTTGGCGGCTTACTGACTGTAAAGATGAAGGAAGAGGGGAAATGAGAAGTGACCTCAGGGTTTTAAGTGTGGATGACTTGTAACCACAGTGGGACCAATAACAGAAGTGGGAAATCAAGATGGAAAAGGAGTTTTTACTTAGATTATTGCTAAGACTTCTTAAATATCCTTTTTAAAAGAAATAAATCTCTTCAACTTGGCAATTACGCTTTAATTCCATTCAAATCTTAAGGTCTGTGAAGGCCATCTATTGAGGGCAATTAAGATCAGGTATGTGAAATGCGTTGTACAGTGTAAAGCACATCGATAGGTATAGTATTAAGTGTATTAAAAACATCATTGACTACTCTCCCCTCAGAATTTGTTAGAAGTTACTCTCTGAAAATATAACTTTTATGTAGAACTGCATTCATTTTTTTTTCTTTTCTAATAAATCAGTATTATCTCTAGGGGGATTTGTTTTTAAAAGATTAAGTAGCTAACACCATAAATGAAGAGGACTTCAGCTAATTATTATTTTCTTTACTAAGAGATTTCATAATAACATTTGAAATTTGATATTGGAAATGTTAGCTGAATTCTTCTATATTGCTAAACCGTTTTGGAGTCAGATGAGATTGGGTTCGAATCCTTGCTCTCCACTTAATAATTTTGTGATCTTTTGTCAGAACAGGTCCCTTCGCAGAATAAAACATGGTGAAGATGGAGTGAGTCACTACGTGTGAAGTGCCTGTCACAGTGTCTTGCATTTAGTAAGCTTTGAAAAATGTTAGGTGATGCAGTTTTGCACAGACTCGCCAGCAATTATAAACTACAGAATAAAAGAGGGTCATATTTCTTAAAACATTCTATTCAACATGACCTGCAGCAAG
This sequence comes from Miniopterus natalensis, assembly GCF_054644295.1. NCBI lineage: Eukaryota > Metazoa > Chordata > Mammalia > Chiroptera > Miniopteridae > Miniopterus > Miniopterus natalensis. Next base: position 35,715,871 of record NC_142086.1, on the reverse strand, counting down.
CATCTTGGCATTATAGGAACATCTTTGTCTTGGCAGAGTCTAGGAACCCAGAGGCCATCTCAGATCCTGGGGTTAGTTGGAATTATAATCAAATCCCATCAATAGGAAATCAGCTGGTCGGTTGTCTGCAGTCTCTGGCCATGCTGGGTAGGTGTTGGCTGTTGAAATGATATTGCCTTCCCACTGTGGCCTGCTGAGGTTCTTCAGGGTGCAGATCTGTGTAGGGAGAGGAAGCATTCCTAGCCAGGGTCATCGCAGCGACAGTCACAGTGCCAGCAGACAGCTGGACCTCCAATGTCGTGCAGCTCTTAGGCTTGCACACACACGCACTCAAATATGCATGTGCTCATTCAGTCCCCCCGTCCCGCCCCCCCCCCCCCCCCCCCCGTGGCAAACCAACTGTGCCAGGGTAGCTGGTTCAGGCAACTTTTCCACAGAAGTAATTTGCATCTAAGACAACCCAGGCCTAGTCTGGATGCCGCCTCTCTAGTTCAAAATTTATTTCTCATGGTGAGTTTCTCTGAGCAGCTTATGAGATCCTAAACCTCCAGCTAACCTCAGCCATGTCAGCCTTAATCAGCTAGAGATGTTTCAATAACCTGCAACCTCAAATGGAACAGGGGTGAAGATTTCCATCCCTTTCTTCCCAGAAATTACCTTAGAAATTTGTTCCCTCCTATACCAGCATCCTTAAAGCTTCCTATTCCATGGGATTTAGCGTGAAACAGCTCCAGTTATGGGGGAACAATGAAAAGGAAGTAGGTTATATCTTTACCCCCTAACAATGGATGCCTAATTCTCTTATACTACTTAATTAAAAATGATTCTTTCTACAGCTAATTGATGTCTTTGCTTGTGGAAGCTAAGGGGACTGGCAGTTTAAAAATGCACACTCTCATTAGAAAAGTTAAAGTTCTGCATTGCCAGTATCCCTCTACACTATTATTTTTATTCTTATTATTGTTATCACTTCAGAATTCAGGAGCTAAAAAATGTTCCCTGAGAAGACAATTTGAGACAGAGGGGCAAATATGATTCCTTTAAAATCTTGTACTCAAGCCAATCACCATTCTAGCTTTGGCATATCTTACACAATCATGCACTGTATAATAGTTTCAGTCAATGATGGCCTTCATATACAATAGTCCTACACCACATAGCCTGGGTGTGTGGTGGGCTATAGGTTTGTGTAAGTGCACTTTGTGATGTCCACACAACAATGAAATCGTCTAACGATGCATTTCTCAGAATGTATCACTGTTGTTAAAATAACACATGACTCTACAAAAAATTCCCTTGTCTTCTAATGAGGTTTTCTATTGTGATATATTGAATTTTAGTTTCATTTCAGATAATCACAATTATCACTTTTTTATTAAAAAAAATTCTCACTAGTTCATTCCTTTAAAAAAAACCTTCAGTAATTCTCATTTCTCATAGTTTGTGTGAAAACCAGATAAGCACCTTCTACCTGTAGCTTTAATACAGGGAGAAAAAGCGTCATTGTTACAGTGTGCTCATTGTTAGCTTGACATCCCCGTCAAAGAAAATAGCTCTCCAAGCAAGGCTGTCCTTAAAGCCAGAGACAGACTTGTCAGTAACTCAAAGCCAGAAAAACTTGATTTCCAGAACCGTGATCAAGCTGTTAGGGCAGCAATGCTTCCATGGGAATCAAGACGAACCCACCGGTCTGAATTTTTCCCAGACATAACTAAGAACTCTGAAGGTGAGCCAACCAGCTGAGCGAAAGACATCAAACAATTGCATCAGTGCTGTCCTTGAGGGATTTGGTCCTGAAGACTAAGAAAACGCTCTTAAATTAGCTCTCATTAAATTCAGGAAATGGTTTGCCTCATTGTGTTTGTGGGTTTTTTTCCCTCATGTTACTAACAGAGTAGGAGAAATGAAATTCTCTAAAAGAAGATTAAAAGCACGAAAGGGACCAAAAAACTGTAAGAATATAAAAGGAAAAAAGTAAAGACAAGGCTATTCTAGATCCCTGTATATAAATAGGTGGTGGCCTTGGCTAATCACTCAGCGTGTGCTGACAGAATTGGTTTATGTGATCACTCAGGTGGTGTGCTAGCCATATTGATCATGGCGTGATACTTATTGATTATTAAGATGATTAACAGGGCCTCTCCCACCACACTGGCTGACTGCAGTACAGGCAAGATCAAGTGGCTCTGTGCAGACTAGTTCGTCGGGTGTGCGTGGGGTGGATGGAGATGGGGGAATTCACCAGCCATGCTGCTCTAAGTTACCCTGACAAAACAGAGTTATTCTGCACAAAGTGTTTCTGCACAAAGGAGATGCTTTGTAGAAGGAATTCGTGGCACCATCCAAGCATGTTTCTTTAATTGGAAACTGGACACACTCTACTAAACATTTTATTGGAATATTTATTTCACACTTTAGAAAGGGTACTGAGAGAAATGCTTTGATTAACTGTGATTGTCCTCATAGGAAAAATGAGTAAAGGGACAAGAATAATATGCAATTAGTCTGGCAGGCTTCCAAATCTTTATTTGCTCTCTAACATTTCAGCAGGACGCTTTCTCCCAAAGATAATATTAAGCAGGACTTCTAACACCAAAACTAGTCAGGTTGGTATCCTGTTATCTCTTATTGTTATTTAAATCTTTAATACAATGTGGCTGTAACTAGAAAGCTAAAGATACCAGCATAATCCTGCAAGTAGTTTCATTTGAACTGAGGGAAAAATGAAAGCAAGACCTGTGCTGTTTTTATGTTCTCAGATAATCTGAGAATACTCCCCAGTCACTTGCAAACTAGTGGGTTTTTTGTTTAGTTTTAGCTTTTAAATGGGTGGATCCTGTACACTGTACCAGTTTGGTCCCTGGATGAGCATCATCAGCATCACCTGCAAACTTGTGACAAATGCGGATTCTCAGGCCTATCCCAGACCTACTGAATCAGGACCTGCAATCTTGTTTAACAAGCCCCCCAAGGTGATGCTGGAGCCCACTAAAGCTCAGGCACCACTGAGGACACTATCCCACTCCCTCCTCCCTTTGCTTTGCGTCCCAAGCACACCATGCTCAGAGAGCGCTGCCATGGCTTAGCCCCAAGTGTAGTTCACTGTCTTTAACCAAAGCTGCTGGCTTTGTAGTTCCATTAGCACTGTGCTTCAGGCAGTTGAGCCAACCAGAGGGAGAAAAGGAAATAGGTGAGTTTCCCCCCACTTTCCCTTTATTGGAGGGAAGGGTGGTATTTAAAGATATCATTTCAAGTTCTGATGTGTCTTAGAAATTGTGGGGCTTGAAACAAGTTACTTAACGCCTCTAACTCTTGTGTTTTTCACCTATAAACATACATTTCTCATGGAGTTGTCCTGAGTATGAAATGAGATTTGGCTGATACTAGCACATATAGTGCCTTTATGTGAATTAGAAAAAGGTGTCCCTTTGTGGGGAACCAGTTAGTAAAAAAAAAAAAAAAGTTCATTTGTTAGGGCTCACAATGTCCAGGTGTCTTCCTAAATTTGGCCAGGAGAACCTGCACTGGATTTCAGTCCCGATTTCCACCTGCTCTTCTGGACACCTTCGTCCAGCGCACAAGTATATGCAGAGTTTGTGAATGAGACAATGCATGTAAAGCAACTGGCATGTAACAGTTGCTTTTCATCCAGCATATTACCTACATAACACGTAGAAATACTTTTCTTAAATGTATCTATTACAGCTCATGGAGAGGAGTATACTTGGCAATCAGTTGGTTATCAGTAAAGATGCTTAAACTGTCTTGTAAAAATTTTAAAAGAACTGTCGTCTCAATGGTGTGACTCACACATGGACCAAATTAAGAGGTTAATAGAAAGCACTTAATTTTACTCTTAATGCAGTGTAGATACATCCTCTCTGGACCATTAAAAAAAAACAGATCTGGAGAGAAAGCTGTTTTCACATTTGCTACTCAAATACCACCCATGGATTACCTACTGACTGACGGAATAAATTAAATAGGGACCCACATTCCAAAATAATATATAAGACTTAGATACACATGAAATGTGGAGAAGATATTCCCTGACTTGATATAATGTAGGTGCTGACAACTATTGTCAAATCCTCTTTTAAGGGCAAAGGTTAGTAGGGAGAAGAGCTGAGCTGCTGTGCAAAGAAGATGTAGAGGGAGACACAAGAAGTTGTCAGCTGCTTCGCATGTCTACCTTGGGTTAACCCCTCCTGGAGTTTTATACTTAAGAACTTGAGTGTTCTCTGCCCTAGGAAAGACATACAACCCCCTGTCATGCTTGCCTGTCTTAGGTTTTGGTAATCACTCCTAGCACAGATCATTACTACTTATTACCAGTTCCCGGGTGTAAGGAGCTGGGATCCTGCCTAACACTCATCATTACATATTAAATTGGCACGATGAAAATGAGGGAACAAAGCACTGGCTTTAAAAGCAACACATTTTTTAAAGGCTACACTAAATTCTTGTCTGTCTATACATTAGTAGGTTACAGTACTGCTACTGTAATTAAATGCTATATGAGGAAATGTAACAAGATATTATGTGGCCAAAGTTAAATGCTAACCTAAATAGCATCGTTAAAACGTAACACAGGAAATAAAATTGAAAATCACTATTAGAACACTGTTCATGTTACAAGATGTCAGAATCATGCATAATGCAAGAGTGGAAATGCTTACAGAGACTTTACACAAGAGAATTTAAACTTGCTCCTGTGGACATGAGGAACTGCTCTTTGAAGCGTGGGCTCTGATGAGATTCTGCCGGGCTCTAACGACATTCCCAGGGAATGTTCTCTTTCCATGTGATGCATATTTATTTATAGGGTGCTGAATGAAGGAGCTTTTATACTACATGGCAGATTGTACCTCCACCATATTCTTTCATTAATCACCTTTGCTTTGGCAGCTTCACCATGGCTTTATTATTGATCCGTTTTTTGAACCCTCCATGTGAATAAACCTACAGTCACAAAATTACTCATTGATCAATGTCAGCAAATGCATTCCTGCAAACACAACCTTTAACTCCTTTTCTCCCTGAACCCTCGCTCCATTTCATCTCTCCGGCAAAGGCCTGAAAAAACGGATGATCCTTGTATTGTTCCCCGAAAGTCAACAAATCCAGACTGCTAGGTTTACAGGGCTGAACACAGAGTCCGACTCAAAGAGAATACTTTTCCTCTGCTGCTCGGATTTTTAAGTGAAAAGGTCTTTATTGTTCACTCTAACATTCCCTTCTACTCTGCCTTAAAGACCTTCGACCACATTGGTCTTTGTTGACACATACGGAGAAATCACCATCTCTGAATACACGTACCAAATATAAATATATTTATCCACATACTAACCTCTCTAATTTGGACATAATTAGAGACAGGGCTATTTAATTAGTGAAAAGTCTTAAATTATAGATGGCTGATTACTTTTGAGCACAAAAAGTAATAGCAGGAAATGACTAATGAAGTGTTGCCAAGTCCAGGACCGGCCAGGCCTGTTTTAGTGAATAGCTGGAGATCACTGAAATTAGCACATTAATTGTACGCATGTAAATTGTTTCTACTAAGTGCATAAAAATGTTGCTCCCTTTGTAACCGTATTGAAATTATTTATTTGGTTAGGACACCCCTTTCCCAGTTATTTATGGACGTAAAAAAAGTGACCTTCAGCAAGTTACCTGTCTAAATCAAACCACTGCCAACAGCTGCCTCCACATTTTACCCTGCCTGCCAGGGACTCATGATTTGTTTTCAAAAAACCCCAAATGCGCATCTAATAAAACCCATCTTCGAGTTACCCATTCCCTTGCTTCATGTTTGTCTTCCAGAACCTCAAGGAGGATTCAGCAAGATCTCAGGCTGGGACTCACTCCCCGAGCGCAAGTTCCTGCTCTGCCAGCTCACGGCTGTGTGTCTTGGGGCGCGTTGCTAAAGAACCCAACTTCAGCTCCTCCTCTGCCCTCCAGGATTGTTATGAGAATTAAATGGATACAATGATGTCCCAGAAGTGTTTCTCAAACTGCCATGATGACAAAAATCCCCCGGGGGGCACTTGTAAAACCAGCAGTTTCCCAGGCTCCTCCTCTGATGGGGAGAGGGGGCGCCCGCCCCCCAGGAGATTCTTATCATTTGGGAAACACAGTTTGGAGGCACCTGGCCCGCAGGAGTTTCTGTTTTCTCACATGCTGGGCGCTACATGCTGCATTAGCGAGCCAAGAAAAACAAAGGAGAGGTAGACTGGAGATACAGGAGCCGAAAGGGCCCTGGTGGCCCCAGACGGCCTCCGCGGCACCCCCGCCGGTGGCAGGACCTGCCTCCTTACACACAGGCCAGTGTTCTCCGTCCAAAAGACAAGTCTCTTATTGTGTAGGAATCTGTTTCTTTTGAAGTTCTGTCCACTGTTCGTGCTTGATATTTGGAGCAAGATGGACTAAGTCTGCTCACCTGTCCATTCGACAGTCTTTTGAAAGGAGCGCTCTTATGTCCTTCTGATCTTCTCTTTCCAAGGCAGCGATTTTCAACCGGTGTGCCGCAGAATTTTTAAAACATGCCATACCTGACTAGTTAGTCAGAGGCACTGATCTCTTTTCCCTTAGACTGTCAATTAGAAAAATGATAACAGAACAGCCAATGCAACAATAGCTGTATGGTGTGAATTAATCAAAAGTATACCTAGTTTTTGTCCGATGGGCAAAAACGATATTTTTGCGTGTGTGCCACAGAATTTTAGTAATCAGTTTATGTGTGCCATGAGATGAAAAAGGTTGAAAATTGCTGTTCCAGGCTAAATACACCAAGTTTCTTTATCCATTCTTGGTCACTATAGAAGGTTTCTATAGTTCTCACAATCTTGGTCACCCTCCTCTGGAGCCAACTTGAGACTACCAATTTTCCTCTAAAATATGTCTTATGACAGAATTTGATAGAACACTATAAATTTTTTAAATAGGACAGAATATAGACAAACCATAGTTCTATAAAAGATGCTCAAAATAGAGTATCTGAAAAGAATGATGTACTTAAGTTAAAAATAAAGTTTCTAACTCCAGTTCTTTGACTTCCTATGTGATCTTGGGTAAGTCATTTAACATTTCCAAACTTGAATGACCTTGATTTCTGAAGCTAGCATAGCAATATTCCCCTGTCTATTCACTCACCTCATAGAACTCTTCAGAAGACAAAATATAAAAGAAATGGTTTGAATGAGTATGTGCTCCATTTATGACCAAATCAACATAGCTATGAAGCTATGATCAAAATAATAGTATATTTTAAAATATAACATAATGTTTAATAATAATATATTTTAAAATTAAGATAAAAAATAGTTTGTCACCTGCAAATACCATATAAAATAAAAATTAACAAGTTCTTAAAGTTTTTTTCTGTTACTTTTGTAGAAAACGCATTACACATTGGCTCGGATCAAGCTCATGTAAATCTAATAAAAATCCCTGAATAGTTTTTTAAAAACAGATTGTTGCCAAGACATATTGCCTTGAGTTTACAAACTGGAATTCTGAACTTTACTATTTTTTTAAATGACTTTTATGCTTCCAGGATGAGGGTCTATAGACAGGAGATTGGACTCTACTGTAAAATCTTAAAGACCTACTTATAGGTCTGAAGAGAGAATTGGACATACCTTCACCTTTCTTGAGTTGACTAGAATCTCTTCAGGGAGGAAAGTCCAGTTTGCAGAAATGTCCTATTCCTCAATTAACTTCAGAGATTTTATTATCAGTCATTTCTTCTCCTTTTTCTTTGGTGTGATCTCAAGGTGAAGTTTAGAGTAAATGAGAAGTAGGGCTCTGTCTCTTTCTCTGTAACAAAAGATTGGGGCTTAGATTAATGGGAGAAATAACCTTGTTATACTATATAGACTTAGGCTTGAGGATGTTTTTAAATACAAGGATTAAAAAAAAATAAAAACCTAATGATGAGTAAATAAAAAAGAAAGAACTCTGGAAGGAAATAAACCAAAATATTAAAAGTGATTATTGCTAGTCAGTGAAATTACAGGTGGTTTTCTCTTCATACTTTCTATATTTTCTAAGTTTTCTACAATAAGCATGTATTATTTTTATAATCAGAAACATGTTAACAAGAAAGTGAAAGGAAGAGCTTTGCTGCTAGGTGAAAAGTTGATGTTTGTATTTGAAACAAAATTTCATGAGTACATTTTTTACTGGTTTCAACTCCGGAAGGCGGGAAGAAGACACTCTTTTACTCTTCTCCCCATTTCATTTTATCTGACATGTAGAAACCTCTCTTAATGATGGGTTTCACGGAGGGAAAGGCACCTGGGGCAACAATCAAGGGAGATTGTATTTCACTGTGACAAAGTCGTTAGAAATGCTTTTCTGTCTGGGTCATCAAACAGTCTGAAACAGGTGTAATCCTTTTTTTCTTTTTTAAAGTAATTTTCAAGCAGACCTCTTACACATTGAGATACACATTCGCTATTAAAACACACACACACACACGCCCTTCTGGTCTGTTTCCAAATAGTATTAGATTCTCACAGCCACATTAATTTTCTGGCCTTTTATTTAAATTTAGGAAGTTAGGGCAGTGGTACCTGGCCACCAGACTGAAAGTCCTGGGAAAGTGGGAATGATGTTTGTTTGTCTGTTTTTTTTTGGTGTTTTTTTTAAAAATTCATCCCTGTATCCTGAGCCTCTGGCCTAAGGTCTGATACTTAAGTGCCAGCAGAACACGGTGGAAGCAAGCCCTTTAGCCAGCTGACTAGAATAGAGAATAGTGCTCTCTTCCTTTCTCCCAGGGGAAGGGTGACTGGATAAAGGACAGAGAAACCCTAAGCCACCTGAGCAGAAGGGACTGAGTAGACTGCCATAGTATGGGTAAATTGGGGAGGAGTGGGTAAAGGATTGCTGGGGAATCCAGCTGGAATCTCCATATCTTTACTGAACTGTGAAGCTTTGTACTTTGGACAATGAATAGCAAAGGCCATTATTAAAGCTCTTTGGTTTGCTGCTTTTTTTTTGGGAAAGGGATGGGTGGATTACACATAGCTGTAAATTCACTCTGAAATGTTTGAAAAGGGTTTGGGACAAGGCCTGGGCTGACAAAGTGACAAATATCAGAGTCAACAGGCCCCACATCTGCAAGAAATAGAGATAGGAACTTTGACATACACTATGAATTACCAGCACAGAGAGACAAACAAGGAGGGACCAGGTCTTGGGAGCAAACAACTCAGTGTGACTTCAGGTAGACTCCCCTATTATTGGGCTTAAAGTCTGTATACTTATGATGGAGGTTAGGAATGATCTTTGGGTTTAGGGTTTAGGGTTCAGGGAAGGGCAGATGGGAGTCAAGTAACTAAAGCTGTTGGGACATTTGGCCTGGGGAAGCTGAGAAGAGAGGTAGTGGTGTGGGGTGGATGTTAAGAGGCCTTGGCTGGCTGACATGAAACAGCAAAGCAGGGCAGATCCTTTGAAGACAAGCTAGAAAGACAACTCAGTAACCACCAATTTCCTGACATGCATATAACTTGTGTTCCAAAATTCCTCTCCGTGTAGTATAAAGCTGCAGAGATTCTATGTCTTAAATTACTGGCTGGAATGTGTGAGGATCCAAATGATTCACTATTGAGGGAGGATAGTAAGAAGCTAGGAAAATTCCTTGGCAAGTGGAATGGGGAAACTGAGATGGCTGAACAAGCTGGCTGAATAATTTGCAGCCAGGTACAGAAGGTCACCAGGTTGGAAAGCCTGGGGTGCCTAGCAATGGGAAAAGCTGGCCCTCAGGGTGGCCTTTCCTCTCTTATCATATCAGTAGTCATGCAGTTTAGACCCCCTGTTCCACCTTAGAGATAATATTGAGGCCTCAGTTGTATTTCAACCCAGGCCCAGTAAAGCAGCAAAACCAGGTGGGCAATGCCAGGACCAGCTTCGTGACTAAAGACCCCCTACCCTGCTGACCAGTCAGTGGAGACCACGGCCCTGAAAGGACACACCTGGAAAAGCTGATGAATGTTTTATTGAGATCTTGCCTAAGACCTCCCCTAAACTCCCCACCTTTAAAAACCCTCAAAACACAGATCCTACAGTTTGTTCTCCATCCTAGGAGCAAGCCCATGCCTTCCTCCTCTCCTTCTTTTCCCCTCGTAGGCGTGCATCTCTTAAACTCTAAGGGTTCCCATGAGACTTGCAACTAGGGGAGCACATCACAGGCTAACCCCCTGTACCTGTCTCAAAGGCCCCCTTTTTTCTGACTCCTCAGTGAGCCAAAGCAGCCCCACCTAGGATCTCACCTGTTGCTTCTTCTAGCCTAAGCCCTTCCTTTGCTTCGCTGTCCCCAGCTTTAATAAATGTACTCTCAAAATCACCTGGACTCATACTGTGAAATCTTTCCTGAATGAAGTCAAGAACCCACACACTACCTGCTGGCCAAGGCAGACCCACTCAGGGCCAGGTCCCCTTTCCAGTAACACTATGAAAGCTAGAGTTTCAAGAGAAAAATCACTTTTGTCCCTTGGTGGTGACAGAGGAGCAAGAGTTCCTAATTGAGGTGTGGGATAATATACACCAACTCTGACAGGCTTTAGGGAGTCAGCACCTTAACCTCAAGTAGTGATTCAAGTGGTGGGAAAACACAGTGAGAAGCTTGAGAAAAATACGAATAGAGGTTTCTGTACCTCTCAGATCTGGACAATCTGGACAGCTCTATATGAAGGCTAGATGTGGCTTCTAAGGGTTTCTTTGTCCCTGGAGAGATCAAAATTAGAGATCAGCATTGCTAAATTATCCTTAACCAAGTTTCCGTTTGGTTCATCAGGAATCCTTCTGAGCTAAAGTTTCCAAATACCCGGGTTGCTAGTCAAGTCAACACTATATTAGTCAAGAGGACTTGAAATCCAAGTCCTCCGGCCTGGACTACTGCCCTCTCTGGGGCCTGCTATAAATCTGTCAACCTCCTTCTAGTCGATACTATCCAAAAAACACTACTTCTATCATGTTTTTCTCCTGTGCAATAAACTTCAACGGCTTCTGATGGAGCAATGGGGCTCGAGATGCAGCTCTTGAACCAGCAGCATCAGTAGTGTCTGGGAAGTTGTGAGAAATGAATTTGGCAGCCCTGCTCCAGACCTACTGAATTAGTAACTCTGGTGGTGGGGCCCATTGATGTGTTGTAATAAACCCTGATGCAAGCTGGAGTTTGCCATAGTTCTTCAACCTGGCTTTCAAAGCACTCTCTCCTCTACAGTCTTACAATACTGCCTCTTTTATTTGGTGCTGCTATTGATCCTGCCTTGTATTATGATTTTTTTCTACATTTGTGTAATCTGATCTCACCTTCAGAATTGCAAACTTCTTGAGGTCTTGGTCTCTGTGTTTTTAAGATTTACTAACTTGTAAAATCATAAAGCTGAAAAAAACCTGGAAAAACACTATCTAATGTCTTCATTTGACAAACCGTTGAACATTACCATGTGCAGAGTGGACATTCAATTAAGAATTGCTGAATGAAGTAACTTGCCCACAGGGGCCATGGAGGTGAATTAAGACTTCTGAGACCTCAGTGCCATTGACTTAATTTAGACCGTCCCTTCTGGCACCTTCTCAGGGGTTGTGAATGCCTGGGAAAGCCTTGGATGCCTTTGCCTGCTTTCCCCCATGGTCCTTTGCAAGGGCTCTGGAATTTGCTTGCTGAACACAAGGCAGCACAGTGTTTTGAGATCCAAATTGCAGAACAGTTGAATTAAGAAGAGAATAGAAACAGAAACAAAATTTATGTTGTTTTCTTATTGCTGCTTTGAGACTTGGCATGAAATATGAATCTGTCATACACAAGAAATAATATCTTGCCTGGATATCGAAGGCATAAATAACAATTAATTGCAGCACACAGCTGTTAATTATCAGGCTTTGGAGCATTCCAGGAGCAGTTGCTCATGAATACCTATTTAGCTGAAGATCCCTTACTCATTAGGCCACGCTCCCATTGCCTATGAGAAACTTGCCAGTTGTTGATTGGTTGCATCTGCAGAGCCTAGAGGTCCAGGCTGCCAGTGGTCACTGCGAATATGAGGAATAGGCTGTCACAGCAGGTTTGGCTTATGAAGCTGCTCTTTCTCCATCTTATGATTGTTCACACCCAAAAGAGGAGATCCTTGACTTCCAAGGATGGCTCTGCATGATTCTTCTTCTAAATGAATTGGGCCATGGGTGGGACAGTCATTTGTGTGTGTGTGCCTTTCTGTAGCAGGTCGTAGATCATAGAGGTGTGCTAAATACATAAGCAACTTTTATATTGCATTTTTATTATCAGAGTTCTGTGCTTTAGGGCCCTGTTAGAAGCTGTTGCTCTCTGAATGGCAAATACTGAAAAATATATTTATTGTTCTTTAGAGGTAGGACAAAGATGAAAAAAAAGCCTTTATAACTCAGAGATGAAAAGAAATTCAAATGGCAGTTTATTCTCATAGGTTAAACTCACATAGTAATGAAAAGGAGGGGAAATAGGAAAAAAAGCTGCTTTTTAAATTTTCTGTGGATAGGGAAAGAAAAAGACTACCTTTTTATTATAGGTCAAGTTCATTAAAACAAAACTCACAAGCACTTTCCCCGTTTTGTATGGAAAGTTGGTTTAAATAAGAGTTCCGCTACTTGTTGTTTAGGAAGTTTCAGGGTAATTATATTGACTGTAGTTTCAGAACTGTAGGCCTGGTTTTCCTGATCTTGGTGCTGTGAAGTCCTTCCTGTCCTTCGGCTTCTGCTGGCTCACTCTCTCCGAGTCTATAACTTGTTCTCTGAGCCTTCCCGGCTCTCCGGGGCCAGACTTGACCTGGGGGAGGAGGCATTCAAGGAACTCGAACACAACACTTTCGTTGCTCAGCATCAAGTTGGTCTGGCTTCTAGTCAGCCTTTGATTTATGCTGTAATTAGGATCATATATGTCTTCTGTTCCTTGGATTTAATATCTACCTTGCACCACAGTCGTTGTATCTGGATTTTTGTCTTATTACCCAGGATTGAGTTCTTGTTTTAGGAATTTGCCGGGTTTGGCCAGGACTTCTAAGAACACATGAAACCCAACATTACACTTGCTGATCCCCCTCTCAGCTAGCAGGGTCCAACTCGCACACCCCAGGCTGACTAAGAGTCCACATCACAGGTTAGGCCGTCCAATGCTGCCTGCCTAAATTTCGGGCACCTTTTGATTCTGGATCCCTTGGCACCAGGCTTTGCTTCATATTGAGTGAACTTCTGCTGTTTCACGTTTGCCTCCTGATGCCAGTTTCCTGGTTGCACTATCAGCCCTTCGGTGTGCCTGCCAGGCTGGACTTTCCCCCAGCACCTGCAGCTGGCCGCCTCCCCCGTGGCAGGTCTAGTTTCAGGTCCCTGTTTCTTCCACTATGACCTGCCCAGCCGTAGTTTAACAAATTCAACAAATGTAAAATATGTCCTTCAAAATGTTTGTTTCAAATACTGTAGTTTAATCATTTTTACTCCAATTAGGTCACATTACATTTAAAGAGTTATTCCCACACTTGTTATTACTCAAGGTGGATTGTGAAAATAGTTGCCTTTTCCCCTTTGTGTTCTTTTAAATAATGAAATGCAAATTAACCTCGCTTTTAATAGAAATTCTATGCAAAATTAGTCTGAGAACTTTATATTTAAGGGTGCTATAATCTAACAAAATTGTTCATTTTTCTGTCCTGATTTCCACGGCAGAAACTCTGTGCCTAATTATGTACTTATTACTCTCAATCCTAATATAGATACAAAGAGCTGAAGGGCAGGTAAAAGCCAAGAAAATATATGTGTGCACGTGTGTGTGTAAGTGTGCATATTGTGTTGGAAGAGTGAAGGGTAAGGATAGTGGAAAGCAACTCTGTCCATTTGACAGATATAAAAGGAGCCCCTGTTAATATAAGAGTTATCAGCGATGAGAACACGTAAGATGTATCGGGCAATATGCTAAGCACTTGCATTAACTCAATGAAGTCCTCTTAAGTAGGTACTAATTTTGATTCTACTTTACATGAGAGAAAACTGAGGTGTGGAGAGTTTAATTAACTTACCTAAGTGCACACAGAAAATAATTGCTGAATTAGATTTGAACTCCTGCTGTGCAAGTCTAAATTTGCCTTCTCCAGATTGTATTGTTTTCCTGTTCTTCACCAAGCTGTCTCTAGATGATGTATAGTCTCAGTTGCTTGTATGACCAGAGAAATAACAGAGATTATAGGAGGAAAATAACATTTGTTAGTTATAATTTGCAAAGGATTTTTACATACAGTGTATGCTTAATCCTCAGAAAAAGATAAGGCAAGTACAGTATTATCTGCATGTAGAGGGCAAAACCGAGGCCCAGAGACAATGGCTCTATATTGTTGTAGGCAGCTTTAGTTTCTTTATTTGACTGCTGTTTACTAGTCCATTGTGAAAGTCTACCACGTTATCCTGACAATGGACATTTGGACTTTTTCTAGGTTTTTTTTATAGTAAACAGTGCCTCTGTGAACATTTGTATGCATATATCCAATGCACATTTTGCATAACCTTTTCTCGGGTATATATACCTTAGAGTATATGTATTAAAAATTGTTCATTCAAGGCAATAAATAGAAAAGAAGGCCGTGAATGGGTCAATGATGGAAGTGTGTCATGAGCCAATAATTTTGAGTAAACTAATTCTGTGAATATGAGGTTAAAAAAAATTCTGTAAACCTGAGGTCTTACCTTTCTCTCAAACAACAAACACTTAACTTGGTGACTTGCCTAGGGCAAGAGAATGATGCACTGGGACCAAACCTAAGTTCTATAATTATAGACAGTTCTCAGGCCTATCCCACTTTAACACATGAACATATTCTCACCCTTCTACTTGGGTGGCCTGAGAACTACAGACTCACAGGTTCAGAGGAGAGGTTATACACCACTGAGCTGCGTGTGTTTTTACAGAAGAGGTTTGGTTTTACTCAAGAGTGTTTATATTGCTTCACCCATGGGCTTGTGTGCTGCTAAGCTTGAAATTGAAAGAATGGCTTTGTGGTTTAGTTTTATAAGGGAACCAAAGCCATTGAGTTATGATCCAGTGCATATAATATTGAAGGACAACAATTTAAAGTCTAATAATTCTTGCCATTTATCTTTACCAGAGGATCTTAAAGAGTTTTATGAGAAATTATAGACTGAGAATTGGAAGAGTTATGCACAATTTATGGTTAAAAAAAGGAAGTGCTAAAGTTTTCTGGAACGCTGCAAGGCTGTCATTAGAGAAGACATGAAGAGAGCTCAGGATCATTGATTAACTCTTTGTCTAGGAACCCTGGCAGAAGTAAATGTGACTGAACAACTCAGTGATTCTGAATGCCTTTAGCTTGCTTTAAGTGGCAATAGGCCTTTTCCAGGGGCCCTGCTGATTGAAGGAGAACATAGAGGAGCCAGTGTGAATTGGTTCCCCTTTAAGAAATGGTGACATTGTGGTAATCATATTTATACAGCTTTTAAAATGTATTCTCTTTTTCACTAGTGTTTCCCATCTTTAGATGGAATTTTTAGTACAATAATGATGTGAGTCAGCTGAGGTTTTTAAACAACACAAATATAAATAGTTATACTAAACTATATTTGGATTAATCTCTACTTGAAGTTTATAGGTTAATAAATAAAGATACCAAATTAATATAGGCTGTTTTAAGACCAAATATATAATACAATAAAACTTTAGTGATCTGTATGCTTTCTGGTGGCTGGCCATAGGAATTTTAATTGAATTACTACAGAAAATTCAGCACAAATTATTATCAGATTAAACCACCCACTGAGTGTGCTATTTGTTACTGTTTTATTAGGGCCAAATCAAAGGTTACAGCATCTCCTTCTCTGCACTGATTTCAGCCCAGAGGGGCAACATTTTAAAATGAGATGATAAAATTTTAGAAAAGAGAAAGAACTTAATAAAGAGATAATACTCAAATATTTTCTTCAGAAAAATACAACTATTTTATGACTACACTATATGTGCATTCCTGGCTTTTTAATGGTTAGAGAGCTTCTTTGACACACACATTATGAAGCTTATAGCTAGTTTGAGGTGGAGACTGGAAGAAGAGTTGTAGAGGACAGAGGTGCTCATAGAGAAAAGACCTGCTGGCAAGCCCAGTGTCAATACTATGCACATTTCAAGCATATTACCTTCTGGCCACATCCTCCTAAAAGCTCAAAAAGTAGTTGCAATGGAAGCATAAAATTCAACCCAGCATATAATCATTTCTGAATCTATACAGCTTCGTTTGGTCATAATAAGTGGTTAGAAATGACCCCACTGTTAACTTTTTGAGTCAGTGTGTTTCATCTTGCAACTGAGATGATTTCAGTGGTTCTCAAAGTGCAGTCTACAACCAGCAGCATCACCCAGGAACTTGTTAGAAATGTATATACTCATTTGCTTATCCAGACCAACTGTGTTGGAAACACTAGAGATGGGGCCCTGCGATTAGTGTTTTGGAAGTCCTCGATGTGATTCTCAGGTCTGCTAAAGTTAGAATACAATTGATTTAAATTATGTCCATCAGTGTGGCTTTTTGGTAATCATATTAAAGAGCAACTTTCTAAATGTCTGATTCATAGTAGGTTCTCAGAAAATGTTACCCTGAAAAATTAAAATATACTTGATTTGTAATGTGACTGTGTGCAATGTTTACTATCATATTTTAGTCTCTTTGTTACTGTATAGTCAGGAATGAGTAGTTGCCCTCACAGATTATTCATTTTCTTTCCTTTTGAGACTAGCTCTTCAGCTTTTCATTTAATATGAAAGGTCATCTTCAAAGAAAATTATTATCTGATGCTTCAGTTATTTAATTCTCTAAAGAGTCATTGTGAAGCAAAGTTGGTTCATGCCAAACATTTCTTTTCCATTTTCAAAAAGGGATAGTCAGCTCACTGTCAATAATGATTAGTGAAATTTTCTGTAGTCTCTTCTGCAGGACTAGCCAGAAGTTCAGTGGCCAAGAGTTTGCTGTTTTAGGACTTCTTAGTTGTCTTTGATTCTGCTTAGGCAGCAAATTCATCCAAGAGTTTTAATACTCTCAGCTTTGCTCCAAGTAATATGTGAAAATGGGGGAAAAAATTCATCACAAAGAATGTTCAAGAGCAATAGGTTTTATGGAGTGAAATGGGCTCAGGTCATGACATGTGAAGTCATATGCTTTATATACCCAGTAATTTCTGATGTGTGAAATCCAGAGGAATCATGGACTTCAGATTCAGCGAAACTCATGTGGTACAAACCTCTTTTGCATCTTGCCAGGCAAACAGCCTCTGTGGGTTGAACAGAATCTCTGTACATGAACACATCTAGCCTTTGGGGAGAGGTTCCTTAGGTGGGGGCACCAAAAAGGAGAGTCAGGACCTGGAGTTGGATGTGTGTCCTATGGGAATGGGATAGATGATTCTGGATAAAAATCTTGCAATCCAGGGATCACTGAGATTTGGGGGAGGCTTCACATTGAGCAGGGTGAGGAGGTAGGGATGGTCAGGGGTACTGAGGATCTACCAGGAAGACAGAGAAGTGTGATAGGGGCAGAGAATGAGGGTGGGAAGACTGAGCCTGCAGGGAGCCAGAAATCTCAATATCTGTAGGACTTTCTTAGGTAGTATTATTATGATTCTAGCGAAGTGGGTGGGAGGATGGTTCTAGTATAAAATCAGCTGAATAGTGCTAACCACTGCTGAGCAGCTCTTCCTCTTGAGTGAAGCCAGCTACTGACACCATAAACGCTGCATTGGTAGCTGGATTTATAGCTCTAAATTCTGGTCAGAGATGCTCAGCATTGTCCCCCAAACCTCAGTGTGTTCTTTCTTTCAGAGAGAAAGGAGAGTTGTCCCCTACAACCCAGGTCCTGGGAGGCCACCTGTAAAGACCTTCATTTTGAAGTCCAAAAACATTGAATACCTTCTAGGTGCCAGCCGTGGAGACACTAGAGATCCGGAGATGAGCAAGAGTTCCTGCCCTCAGGGAATTCTGAGCCTAGTGAAGGAGACAAGATATCTAAACAGCTTACTATAATTCAGTGGGGTGATTTTTGTAGTTACAGAATGTTATCTGAATTGAATCATTATATTTTTTCTGCCTGAGGAAGTCAGCTAAGTCTTCTTAGAAGAGTGATACTATAGCTAGGATAGGTAGTAAAAAGGAAAGGGGCATTGCAGGCAAAAAGAAGACTGTTTAAAGAAGTGTGGTGCTCTCAGGAGGTAGCAAGTGGTCTGCTTTCTTAGCAGCATATGCTATCTGAGGGTGAGGTGGACTTGAAGTTGGACAGATGACATCGAGGCAGATCACAATGGATCTGTATCTTGCTAGGGGGATGGGAAGCAGAGCTTTTAATAGGTGAGTGACATAATACAATTTGTTTTAGAAAGATCATAAGGTCATTCTAGCTCCTTCGTGGAGGTTGGATAAGAGGGAGTAAAACCTTGTCAAAGTATTGCTGAGGCATGATGAAGGCCTGACTCAGGGCCATTGCTAAGGTGGTGAGAAAGCCACACTGACTTTTGGCCCAGGTGACTTTTCTTTATAGTCATATCCCCACCTTTTGGGGGCTGCTGCTTCTATAGTTGCTGCCTATAGAAGCATGGTTGCTTCTCATAAAGGGGTCAGACAGAACTTGAGCCTACATTCCCTTCTTTATTACATGGAGCTTTTATCTCTCTTGAAGATTTTGCCAAACTTTCCTAACACCATGAAATTAAAGCTAATTACAAAGAATTTATGTTAATATATTAGTTAATAAATTCTGTCCTTAGATACCATCTTTTGTGACAAGCAATATCCTTTGGACTTGACATGTAATTTAAGTGGCTTACATCAAATGCCTTCATTTATTCATGAAACTTTTACTGACATTTGCTTTGTGAAGGTACTGTTAGCTTCACTGAAGGGTAACGGGAAGTACTAGATGTCCTCTTACAGAATGTAACACCTCTGCTTTATTCTTTATAGCCACAAACCAAGCAACTGTCTAAAAGCTTTTGGTTCATTCATTCACTCATTCATTCACTCACCCATCTCTCAATCC
This sequence comes from Miniopterus natalensis, assembly GCF_054644295.1. Lineage (NCBI taxonomy): Eukaryota > Metazoa > Chordata > Mammalia > Chiroptera > Miniopteridae > Miniopterus > Miniopterus natalensis. Next base: position 35,696,813 of record NC_142086.1, on the reverse strand, counting down.
ATCAGTCAACAAATATTTGTTAAGCATCTACTTTGTGAAAGCAAAGTAATAACATGAAGAACAAATTTGAGGGGGGCACATAAAAATAGAACAGAGAGTTCTGGATGGACCTTAAAGTTCTCAGAAAGCCCAGAATATAAAAATAACATTAAGACTGGACAATTTAATCTTTAATACTTGCAATATTAAAGAGCATCTTGGGTTAGGAAGTGAGGTTTTGGCTTCTTAGATAACCTATCCTATCTCTGCCTCCATGTTCCTGAATAGTTATTTGAAACTTTTGGTCATTGGAACTGTGCACTTTGGAACTGTATTCAACAGGCCATGATAATTTCAAGAAATGAGTAAGGAAAGTATTTTCCATTATCTATCTGCAGGATTTTCTCCTCACTCAGAGAGGGATGAAATAGAAAGCTTTCCTAGGCAGTTGTGATAGAAAATATTCAGTCTATTTCACTCCCTTCCCAACTGATGGACCTGTTTGAAAATTGACCAGTTTCAGAATTCAGCTACTAGTTGTTTGCATAAATGACAAAGAGATATCAGAGATCATCTTAAAAGTACTATGTGCCCGAACATATTTCGATCTCTTCCTCTTTTAAAACCCTTCTTTTAATTGAAAAAGTTCTTTCTCACTATATGGTTTTCTATTCTTTTGTGGAAAGAACACTTGTTGGCAGTTAGGTGACTTGATTTCTAATCCCAGCTATGCTTTTAACTAGTGGTATGATTTTAAGCCAGGGGTTGGCAAATGATAGACTGCTGCCAAATCTGGCCTACCACCTGTTTTTGTAAATAAAGTTTTATTGAAACACTTCCATAATTATTTGTTTATTTTCTATGGATGTTTTTGTATTACAACGCAGAGAAGAATATTTGGTAGAAAACTTATGGCCCACAGAACCCCAAGTATTTACTATCTTGTTCTTTACAGGAAAAAAAAAAAAAATTACCAACCCCACCTCTTGGCTGGTCATTACCTTACTTGAGCCTCAGCTTCCCCATCTGTAAATTCTGGGAATTAGATTAGGTTGTACCCAGAGCTCATGTTCTTCTTAGCATTATATTACTCTGTAGCAATCCCTATAGAACAACCTCATCTTATATCAGTCATTGCACACTGAGATATAAGCCTATTCATATTTTCACTCACTTATTCAATTTGTTAACTACCTAGTACTGGTAAGCCACTGTGGCAAATTAATAAGTTTAAAAGAGTACCTGTTCTTGAGAAGTTTATAATCTAGTTGGAAGACATAGTTATAAAATTTAGAAGTTAAGTTATAACAGAAAGTGATAAAGGATAACACAACAAATTGAATGGTGATGATTAAAGTCATTTAGAGGAGAGAAATCAGGTGGGCTGAGATGATTAGAGAAAACCTACAGGGGGTAGTGGGATGTTTTGAAGAGCATCACCCTCAGGACCCCATAGAATACTAGATCTAGTAGCCTTCTAAAGCAAAAGTTTTCAAATTTAGAGTGCATGAAAATTACTTAAGTTACTAGGGGGGAAATGCATATTCCTGGAAACTAGCTATAGAGATTATGACTGTAGGTCCTGTGTACATCCCAGAAATCTGCTTTTTCAAAGAGCATGCCAGGTGATTCTGATATATACATGGAGAATTTTTATTTTTTTACATTTAGAAATACTGCTCTGGCAATTTGGTAAGTTGTTAAATACTGTTTATTCCCAGGAATATATCCTAGGTTTGGCAGAGTCTTATTAAACCATGGATTTAGCACGACTAGGAGGAACTTCATTATCCATGGAGCAATTACTTCAATGACTTTCTCCTCTTTTTAGGAAATCTGAGATCCTCCAGGTCAAGAATAACCTAAGGACTCTGTTTCTTAGGCCACTAAACTTTTTTAGATAAGTCCAGAGGTGGAATCTGGGATCAGTACAGCTGTTGTGTCTATGATAGCTGAGGATATATCATTAGAAAGAGTCAACCTATTAACTAGTCAAATAGTAAAGCATTTGACTCTTGATCTTTTTGTTGTGAGCTCTTTGTTCCTGCAAAGCTGGCAGGGATCAGCATAGTGCGTCAAAAAATTACCCTCAATGGGTGAGGTTAGGAATGTCCCACCTCCATCCCAAAACCTGTCACTGATGACTTGCACATATTGCCAGATTCTAAAGATACAGAGGGTAGATTCCACCCTTGGGAGAATGACCCTCTGAAGAGAAGTTTAACCCCCATCAGAGCCATTGGAAGGGCATCTGAGATTCATGTGGGTGACATTTCACAAGATCCTATCAGCTTGCAGTCTGGAAGAGAAAGTTAGATCCATTTCCCCAAAACAAGGCATCTTAAGACGGTTATAAGCACAAAGAGAATGAGAAAGAGGAAGAAGAAAGAGAACGTGGAGACCCATCACCCCATCAGTCTTCCAACACGCTTGGCACCATCACAAAGTGAAAGAGATGAGACAGTAGATAAGAGCCGCCCCTATTCAGTGCCCAGGAAGATGATCCTGACCTTCCCAATGAGGTAGCGGTGGGGCATGGGGTGTTGAAATACTGGCCTTGCCACATTTCCATTGGAATAATTATAACTCTTCACTTGGAGTGGATGGAATTGAGGATAATGAACTTGAGAAACACACTGGGATCCTTGAGCCCAGATAGAGCGTGAAAGATCTGGCTCAGAGGGCCATGTCCTTTTGGTATATGTGCATTGTCATTGAGGGCTTTTGACTTCTTTCTTCTACTTACAGGACAGACTACAAAATCAATAGGATGAGGGTGCCTTTGTGATGCATCAGGAATGTCAGATCCAGCTCTGTGACCTCTCAGTGTCCCAGGAGCCCGGGGCCATCTTTTACTGTAGTGACATCCTTGGCATCACCACCAAACTGCTTCAGTTGTTTCCTAAGCTGTGTCTGCCAGATCTTCTCAAGGTCTAGGAGGTGGAAGTCTCCTAGAAGAGAGAACACCAACTGAGGCAAGAGGAGATGCTCAGGCTCCCAGGCTAAAGGGTCTGGGTAAAAGCAAAGCACAGCCCCATGAAAATCTGTAGCAAGGTGAAGTTAATGCAGGCTTCCCTTGTGTTTAGTTTTACAGCTTTCTCCATGTTCTTGTTAGTTGAGATCTTGTCTGTTAAAGAGAGAGCTGATTTTATTATGAGATCCTCAAGTCTAACAAGGTAGTAAAAGCAAAGCAACTTTGAAGCTTTTAACACTAACACAGCAGTGGTATTGCTTCCTACTCCCTCCTATTAGGCTGAAGTGGGACTCACTCTGAAGCAGTGGTTTCCAAAATGCACACAAATTTCACTCGTGCATTCCATTGGCTTAATTTTTGCCAACTTCTCTGAGAACAGGAGCCATGCAATTTCACTATTTTGAGTAACGTCTCCCAATACTACCAAGTAGAGATAGCTCATGTCCAGCTTCTCTCATTTTCTTTTGCCTTTGGTTAGACATTCATTTTGCATCTTCGCTGTCAGTGCTTTGCTGAAATTCTGCCACTTTCTACTGATTTAGATATGCCTGGGGGTGGGGTGAGCTGTTTCCTGCTGTTGTTGGCAACGATATCACGATCAGCTCCCCCATCCCTAACCATCATTTGGTTTTCTTTTCATCACTTCTTAGTAAGATGCCTGGATCTTCCTTCCCAAGCGTGCCTCTCATGTTCTCTAGTCATCTGTACTGAAACCATAGTCCCAAAAGGTAATGCTGCTTCCTTTTCATTCTTTAGCCAGACTCACAGAATCCTGAGTTCTTCTGGGAATCCTAAAGAAAATAAGTACTTTTTTTTAAAAGTTCAAGATCACTTTATTTTCTCCTTTTTGCCCCAGCATGCTAGCTAATCTTCTTCCCAGGGTGTAATATAAGAGTTTAAATTAATCTTATACCCTCCTTTGAGGGAGTAGGTTTGAGAATTTCCCTGTAGCTTTAATTACGTGTTGTTATTTGCTACTTGTCCCAGTTTCCCAATTCATATAAGAGTAATAAATAAAAGTACAAATCTAGATAAATGTGTGAAGTATCCTCATACGAAGGAAATTGCATACTTTATTTTCTTCCTTCCTTCAGACTGAGACTGACCCTGATGGTTACAGCACTAGAACTGCAGAAGGTGACCAATAGGTTTGTTTCATTCTTTTTTCACCTAAAACAGGGCTTTGTGTTGTTGGAAAAATGCAGTTGGGAAAGAAATAGAGCGAGTTGCAAAAGCAGTGGCAGATTTCCTTAAGGCTGCCTTGCAGGTAAGTGGTAAAAACTGACCTTGAAAAAGTCATGAGATGTGGTAGGGATTTCAAATTAGAATTAGAAATTTTGCAAAATGTCATACCCAGTGCTTGGAGTAAAATGGGACAGCGTTCTAAAGTCAGTCATGCTTTGATACCTTTAGTTGTTTAAAAATTTTTTTTTTTGTCTTAGAAAATATGGAGTATTTAAGAGAGCTAATTGACCATTATAAATGGGCTCAAGATATTACATGAAATTCCAAATTACCTAAACTATATTTATATCATTTATAAACATATTTTCTGAATTTAATTCAAGAAACATACTCCCAGGCAAGACATAATGTTCATAAAGTCCTGAAACATAGGGCCTATTATTAAAAGCTCAAGGGAAGGTAAATAGTACTAATACTTTATTATTGTAATCAGTTCTTATAATAAGATGTTTTAGGGCGAGCTGTTCATAGAAAAACTGTTAGTTGGAGTCCATTTAGCCAAATCCTCAACCCCACCTACAATACTGATTTTCACATAGGGTTTATTTACCCTGAATTTAGAGTACAGATTTCAGATAAAGAAAGATCTGAGCAACCACATAGCTTGAAAACTGCTCATGTGTCTTGACCCTTCCTCATAAACAGGAGAAAGGGTGCCCACTTCTCCTTGCTACAATTGTTCATGAGAATGTGTATGTTGTCAGGTTTCATATTTTGTGTTACTATCTTTATGGTTTGAACTATTAAACATGGTTTATGCCTTAATAAAGTTGTTTTTGCAAATTATATTTAGAAAAATAGTACAGCTGTAAAATCAAGGTTAAAAACAAATTTAAAAATAAAACCTAGTCCTACTGATGAGAGAGAAAGCTTAGGGGTCATTTTTAAAAATGGTTTTCCTTTTAAGGCAGATAAAAAGATATTGTAAATGTGATGTGAACAGAATTAATTGACAAGTATAAAGATGATCATATTTATTGTGTTTAGTTTGCTCCCCCCCCCATTGGGAATTCACAGGACTAGGTGGGTGGCATGAGTACCCATTGCTACAGGTTGATTAAGCTAAGATTAAGCACGTCAATTTTATTTTCTCAGTGATTTTTCTAAGATCATTCATTGAATTTGATACAGAATCATAATACAGGTTCTTTAAGCAGATTATTTAACCACTAACCAGTGCCTTTTATCTTCTAAGTGTGATTGCTGTTGCTCTGGCTCTTGTCCCATCATTCCACATAGAAATATTCCCTGCTGACCATTTTGTTTTTGTCACTGTGTCTGCATTACTGTCCAAATTCCAACTAATGTCATCTTTACTCCCCTGGAAAATTTTAACATGAAAAATCTCTGGCTGACATAAAATAGAACCAGTTGAAGGGGTTTACTAACTGAGTTTTGACAGAAACAGTAGAAATTATCAAGGTCTGGCCCTCTATCAGAGGAACCTGAAACACAAAGAAATTAAGCAGCGCTCTCAAGGTGACATAGCTGATTAGTGGCAAAGATAAAACAAGTAATAGCTAACATTAGATTAAATATTGTGCTTTTTATACATTATCTACAATCTTCAAGCAATCTGTATGGGGTTGGTACTATTACTTTTATTTTACAAATATAATTTAAGTTTAGAATGGTCCCAGGACTGGTTGTCCTGAGGCAGAATCCAAACTTAGATCTGTTAGTCTCTGAAGCTTGTATGTATTACATTCTACCTCTCTCAGCATTATAACATTATTAAATCTCTTCATTTCCAGTCTAACTCTGTAATGTCAACAGCAGGCAATTTCTCTTATTTGTCAAAATTTAGATTTTAGCTCTAGACACACACAATGAAAATAGCCCAATAAAAAGAAGTCTAATTAAAAAGACTATTTCTTCCAAGTATGGGGCAGTAAATAATAAAATAGTTAACTTAAGTGTCACTGATAAAGGAAAATTGCAGTGTAATGTAAACAAAGTTTTAATCATTACACCCAATTAAATTGAGACAATTACTTAACTAAAAAGTGATCAAGATAAAAATCAATAGCGTATAATCAAAGCAGGGCCCTTGACCTGACGGGGTCACAAGACAAAGGACAGCAAAGATGAATTAGGTCCCTTAGAAAACTCATAGACTTAGGAGTATTTCTAAACCATTTTCAGGTGAATGGTTTGGGGCTTGGGTAGCAGAGAGGCAGGCTCTTCTGCGTAACCCAGTGACCCTTGAAATAAGTGAGTATACTCAGGCTAATGAACTCCAGGCTTTAAATAGGAAATTTGAATTTTCTCACACTTCAAAACATTCTTTTCATTCTGATTTGACAAGGCCTCTTTCAAGACAAAGGAACAACAAAACTAGAAGGTTCAGACCACTGGACTTGTGTGGTCAAGGAGTGGTTGTTCTCCATTTTTTTGAATTTAAAACATGAGGACAACTATTACACATGGGATACCGGACTGGTGCAGGTTTTTAAAGCTCTATTCTGTCAACTATAACGAATTGCAGCACTGTTGCCGTTGTGGAACCTTTGTGATGGGCCACCTCAGACCCCATGGCTTTCACCCTCCTGCTCACAGTGCGACAGGAAGTAAGTCTTTGACTAGGATCCTGGTCCCCACTCCCCACCACCCTTGCCATAGAGTTAATCCTGCAGTTGGTGAGAGGCCCAAGAAAGGCTACTTTAATAGCTGTTTAAATAGTCTACGTGAAGGGGAAACCTCAAAGCAGATGAAAAGAATCTTATACAAGTTAAATAATTTTAAATAACTGGAAAATCCTGGGATTCTATTACAAATGATTTCTAAAGTGAACTTGACTTGTTTCTTAGTTACAGCCACTGTTCTACTTGGAGAAGGCCTGTGAAAATACACAGTGCTGGATCATCACAGCGGCAGCCCTTCTGGTGAGCAGGACAAGAGGTCCATTCACAGAGAGTGATGAAACAGGAACTGGAATTTTTAGTAAATACTGGAGAAATATCCCCTAATATCTGTCCCTTTACTTGGAAGATAGAAAAATTATGATGACTATAAAAATAAGAAAAAGAACACATTCCAATTAGCATTTAGTATTAAAATTCCTACTTGGCTTGAGATGACCAATGAGAATCTGTGGCTAAAATTTATATATAGAAGATAATAGATGAAAAATAAAACAGTAATCCCGTAACCCCTTTTCTAAAAGCTACCATTTATCTCAATTTAAAATTCGCTTTTATTTTGAAGTTAAAATTATGAAGCAAAGATCTATGTCTAATTTTATAAGTTGCTTAATTGTATGTGCTATATAACTGCAGTCATGTATTTCATAACTGTGATTATGTTTCAGTCAGTGATGGGCCAAATATATGATGATGGTCCTATAAGATTATTATGGAGCTGAAAAATTCTTATTGCTTAGTGACTTTGTAGCTGTCATTGTAGCACAACACATTACTCGAGTGTTTGTGGTGATGCTGATGCAAACAAACTCACTGAGCTGCCATTGGACAAAACTATAGCATGTACAATTCCGGTGGTACATGCACACAATCATGTTCACATGTCGAAATCACCTAATGACGCATTTCTCAGAACATATCCCCAAAGTTAAGTGGCACATGACTGTATATAATAAAGAGGAAATATCTGTTTGACCTCGATTTGAAAGTTAAAAAACTTAAATATAAATCCTGAATCCTACTTTTTCCATTTGCTATTGTGCAACTTTGGCTATTTATATAAGCTCATTAGTTTTTAGTCTTCTTATCTAAAAAAAGAAGACGTGAATACCCCATAGGTGATTTTGAGAATTTTATGAGGTAATGTCTCTGAAAAAGCCCAGTGGCTATCTTGTAGTAGAAAGCTTTTGACATCATAATACTGATTGAATTCTTAGAAAACAAAACAAAACAAAACCTTAACTGCACTTACAATGGTAAGCTACTCATGTCAATCTATATTTCAAAGAGAATTAAATTTATTCCTGGGGGTATCATGAGAAGCAAATCATTTTAATATTTTTTTATTCCCAACTTGAATGTCTCTTGAGAACATTCTCCTCCCCAGAATTTGACAAGCCAAAACCTCTTTATTGTTACAATCTGTGAAGTCAATATTAGTTAGGTCTTTATTCTTGATTTGTAGGGCTGAAGAGACACTCCTCTGGTTCTAAACTACCGTAGTTTAATGCAATATCTTTTTGTACATCATTGCATTTTCTAAGAAAACTTTACTGTACAGATAATTTATTTAATGGCTGTAATAAAGTAGTGGTTCTTAACTATTACTGTTCAAACTCTCCTGAATGATAGGAGATATCCTATCAATAACTACTTCATTATGGCTATGATTATTAATAAAACGATAATACAAGCACCTACCAGATGTATTAGAATTTTGGAGAAATTATTATTGGCAAAAGCCACCCTATATTCTAATATCCACTTCACTATTTTCGTTATCCACCTGTTGAACATCACACCAAGACCAACTATGTAAAGGGTCATTAAATTCTAATGTTCTGTGAGGTGGAATTTTATTTTGTTTTACTCAGTAAGCACGTACGGAACATCTATGCCTAAACCGAAGCTAGTTTATCTCAAAGTAAAAAAAATAAAACATACATAAAAAATAGAAGAACCTGTCTGTTCTGTCAGGCAATTTCCAGACTGTTCAGAGAAAGTAAGACAAACACTCACCCAGTGACTACTGAACCATGTCAAAAGTGCCCAAATGAGCTCAGGAGAGTGTTTGACAATGTAAATAAGCACTGATAGAGTGCCTTGTAAAGGAAGGGTTATTCTGAGGTAGAATACAAGACATACCTTCTCTGAATAGGCAGATTTTGAGCTGGGCCTGGGAAGAGTATGGTCTAAATTTATCAAACCCCAGAGCCAAACAAGTTCAAGTTACTTTACTGAATGGGGTCCTGGACGCTGGATGGAGCCAGATCCAATAGAAAACTGGCAGAAATGGTGAAGCCATTATGGCCATTATACATGAATCATTATGTGCAAAGGTAGAAAGTTCAAGAGATGGGCCAGGACAGAAGGCAGATCTATGAAGCTAGGCTCTGGGTAAAGGCAGAAGTGGCACAGAGGCAATCACAAGAGAGAACACAGAGGGCCTAGGACTTTTATCTGAGTAGTAGAAAGGCCTATGGGTGCTGGCCATGAAGTGTTTTGGGGAGAAGGTCCCCTCCAAAGGGAAACAGGGTGGACCACGTTGAAGAACATAAAAGTGGGGGATACAGATGAAGAACATCATGATGAAAGGCACAGAAGTGGCAATATTAGGTCACAGGTTGGGGACATGAAGTAGCTTTGATAGCGTGGTGGAAAGTAGTGAGAAATGAGATGAGGCCCGTTGAACTCCAAATGTACATTCTATGCTTGGCTTTGATTCATAGTTGAGAGGAAGTCATTATGAATTCACTTTTAAAAAAAAAAAAAAAAAATGTCTTTACTGATTTCAGAGAGAGGAAGGGAGATGGAGAGAGAGAAAGCTAGAAACATCAATGATGAGAGAGTCATCGATCGGCTGCCTCCTGCACGCCTCCCGCCTGGGATCGAGCCCGCAACCCGGGCATGTGCGCCGACTGGGACTCAAACCTCGATCTCCTGGGTCCTAGGTTGATGCTCAACCGCTGAGCCTCGTTGGCCGGGCATTGTAAATTCTCGATCTCTAAGAAAATAGCATTGCCCAAGTTAGGGAGCAGGGGAACAAAGATGTGTGAGGGCATCGACCTAGATTCAGTAATGACCTCTAAGAATGTTGTTTGGTTAGCTGCCTTCTACTCCACATCTGGGCTAATGATTGCCTCTGTTTTTTTCTTACACATACAATTGACCCTGGAACAACACAGGTTTGAACTGCGTGGGTCCATTTATGCGCAGATTTTTTTCAATAAATATTATAAATGCATTTTTGCTTCCTTTTGATTTTCTTAATAACATTCTTTTTTCCAGCTTACTTTTTTGGAAAGTAAGAATATGGTACATAATACATCTAACATACAAAGTTCGTGTTAATCAATTTATATTCTCGATAAGACTTCTGGTCAACAGTAGACTAAGTTTTGGGGGAGTTGAAAGCTATACATGGATTTTTAACTGTGCAGGGGGTCAGCGCCCCAACCCATATGTTATGCAAGTTTCAACTGAAATATATTTTTGTAAGAATGGTGGATAAAATGAAAGGAACAATAGCAAACAAATCATTATGTGAAAATACATGGTATTTTGTATTATAAAGAATAAAATAAATTACGATCTGACTTATGGTTTTACATCCTACATCAGACAAAACTTAAACACACTACATTTGTTGTAAAATTCTAAATGCTATTTATAAGTAGTGCAGTACAACCTAGTATTCGAGAATACCACTGAAGACAGTGTCGGGGTTCAAGTCCTGGCTTTACCACTTAATAACTATGTGCCTCAAAGTGGGAAATTACCTTTTGGTGCCCCAATTTGCTCATCTGAAAAATAAGAATAATTATACCTGTCTCATAGGGCTTGGGTGATAATTAAATGAGATAACACATTTAATACTTAGAATACTTAGCACACAGACTGCAAGCTCACCAAATAGGAATCTGTTATCATCAGATAAACAGTACACTTTTTTGAAATACTGACTTATGTGGGAAGAAGTTGTATAGTCTCAAAGGGGAGGATTGTATAAGGTGCCCGGGGAGTCTGATCTGAAGCACAGGGTTTCCCATCCTCACTGAATATTCCCAGCATGGCTTAGAGATCTAGTAGAGTTACTGTACCCAAAGAGATACTGTGTGGCAAGACAGAAGTTACCTATGTAAGCAGAACCCCAGTTATTAGATTTTCTTAGTATTTAATCATGAAGGAGTATGATATTTCATTCCTAGTGCAGGGCTAATAATCACATAGTAATTTCTCAGTAAATGTCTGTCAAGTGAGTACAGTTCAGTGAAGAACAGAATTCTAGTACATGTCGATTTACATGTAACCTTCAATGGAACAACATTTGGTTTCATTTTCAGATAGCTTGTCAGTGCTTCGGCACTGGGGACAACTCTTAGATCATTGCACATAGAGGGAGAGCCCCCAAAGGAACTGAATGTGAAGTTTTCATGAGTTAAGTGGATGGGGCAAGGAATCAGCATCAGGGTAATTAAAAAAAAAAAAAAAGATTCAGAACTGCTGTATCCAGTGATTAAGAAGTAATGCACTTGCTGATTGATGTAGTGAGGTCACACTCTCCCGGCTGGGGCCTAAATTATGCCAGAAAAAAACAAAAAAATGATGCACGCCCCTTCTCAGCAGTCTCAGAACTTTGCTTTAAAATGTACATATGCGCATGTGCACACACACGCTTGCATGGTCACCAATACACAAATACATCACAGTTACAATGATCTCTTTATTAATTTTCGGTAAGTGCTGTATAATAATCTACCTCAAAACCTAATAGTTTGGGACGGAGATTGTTAACGAGTGTCCCACAAGGATTTTTTAAATATGTTTTTATTGATTTCAGAGAGAGGAAGGGAGAGGGAGATAGAAACATCAATGATGAGAGAGTCGTTGGTCGGCTGCCTCCTGCACGCCCCCGACTGGGGATCCGCCCGCAACCCGGGCATGTGCCCTGACCAGGAACTGAACTGTGACCTCCTGGTTCATAGGCTGATGCTCACCCACTGAGCAACACCGGCTGGGCATCCCACAAGAATTTTTAAAACATGCAATACCTGACTATTTAGTCAGGGGCACTGACCTCTTTTCCCTTAGATTGTCAAATAAATAAATGACAACAGCCAACAGAACAATAGCTATCCAGTGTGAATAAATCAAAATTATACCTATTTTTTTGTCAGATTGGCAAAAAATATATTTTTTGGTGTGCTGCAGAATTTTAGTAATCAGTTTATGTGTGTCGTGAGATGAAAAATGTTGAAAATCACTGGCTTAGAACAATAGCAATCATTCGTTTAGCTCAGAAATCTGCATTTTGGTCAGGGTTTGGCAGGGAAGGCTCCTCTGTGTTCCATGCAGAATAGCTGGGGCAGCTCTATTTTTGACTGAAGGTTTCCTTTCCAAGATGGCACACTCAACGTAACTGACAAGTTAGTGCTCTGGCTGTCACCTGGTTGCTCAGCCATGCTGTGGGCCAGGGGCTTCAGTTCCTCTCCACATGGGGCCTCTTCAGAGACTATTGTCCCCTCACAACATGGTGGCCCTGTTCCAAGAATGACCTTCCCAAGAGAGCCAGCTGGAAGCTAGGCTTTATGACCTAGTCTCAGAAAACACATAGTGTCAGTCCTGCTACAGTCACAGGCTCCTGGGATTCAAGGGAGAGAAATGCAGAGCCCGGTTTCCCTCAGGGGGGAGTGTCAATGCCACATTGTCAGAGGGGTATGTGGAATGGGACTCTGTACGTGTCTTAAAAAACACAGGGAATAGTTAGAGACATGCTAATTCAGACACCTCTGAAATTCTCAAAAGAGACAAGACCATTCTGGCATGTAGGAAATATTATCTGGAAGAAGCATGCTCAAAGGGAGGAGATATCTTTATGGGGATCTGGGAAAAATAGTTCCAATTACATGTGAAAGGTGCCAAGACACTTACCTTTGAAGAAAGTTCCCAACAATATGGATAGAACATAAGAACGAGGGCATTAGCTCAGAGTAATTTAGCATGAGGCGCTGAGTGTCAACAATTTAAAAATAAAGTTAGGAATCTTCATCTTGTCCTGTTGATTCCAGTGGAAGAAGCTGTTCATGACAACCAAGAAGCTTTAGCTGTGGCTCCTCTCATATGCGTAGAATGTGCGTGGCTAAATCTAATTTTTTTCTATCTGCAGCTGAGTAAAAGTTTCCATCGTGACTGCAAGCGCAGAAAAATGTTACCCCCCAAATGGAGAGCAGACAGGAAAATCTATATGTGAAGCATGTGTCAACATTCTTTGTTAGTAAATATTTATTTAGCTCTCACAGGTGAAATATAAATAACGACTGCAGTTTTCCTTCCCGGCAGATCAGAGCTCAGCTGAGAGCAGTGTTCAGCAAACCAGATGCCAGCAGCTCTGACCTCTCTGCCGGTGCAGAAGCAGTTAAATCGTTTTTAAAACGATCTATTTTAATACTTTGCATGGAAATCCAGCAAAATCAGTTTGCTAAAATCTATACCAGCTGGCCCAGGTGGCTTCTCAGAGTCTCTCCTCGCATCTGTTTTATTCACAACCGAGCTGCTATTGATTTGTATAATGAAGCAACAGCGTACAAGTCATAGCTTCCCAAAAGCTGTAGCCTTTCTGTGTCTAGGATTTGGGGTGGGAAAGAGGGGCCATAAACAAATTCATTTTCTTCTTTGAAATATATTCATTATTTTCCTCTTGCTTCCTTCCACCCAGAGAAGGCTATCAAAGCTGAGTTATAATGGAACATGGCAATTCTTTTCTCCTCCTGTGGAATGTTAATCGGGCAGACAGACTCTGCCCTGGCATAAGCGAGGGTCGTCATGGTTGGTCTCCTACTTTGCTAGCCTGTCATTCATCTTCCACAATTATATTATTTTAATTGATCTTATATCCGTCAGTAATTTTCTTTTGTTTAATACTTTAGCCTCCTGATAAAGAATCAGGGGTAGTTGAATGATGATGCATTTGTGACAACTATGTGTACGTTAAGTCCAACCACTGTTGTCAAGATAGGGAATGTCTGATAGTTTGACTAGGATAGAAAATGCTAGGCCTAAAGAATTGGGAACACAGAGCAGAAACAGAATTTTTATCTCCTTACCTGGGCCCTTTCGACGAAAGGAGCTGCGGGCTGGCTCATTTACCAAGGAGAGCTGAGGGTAGGATCATATAACTCAATATCATTTAAGCCTTGTTGCCATTTACTTATTAGTATCTAATAACTTACTGAGTCTAGACAGCTTCATGTGCAGGATTAAAGGTGTTGTCTTGATCACAGAACCTAAGTTTTAACACGATCTGGTGCTGCCAGGGCGTAGAAATAGTGTGACGACTTTTGCAGCTGAGGTTACTCTCCCTGGCGCTAGGCAAAGGTTGAAAACAAACTTGTAGTTTTTATTTTATCTCCTTATAGTGATGACAATCCATAGGGCTCAAAACTGTATATTTTCTGTGAGTTCCACAAGTTCTATAACCTGGGACCTGGGACCAATTGAAGGCATTTAGAATTGTATATGGAGGCACGTTCCTGCAGGAGTTACCCTGAAGTGTGGCGCTCTGTCTCTCTTCTTCAAGTTCAGTTCTCTTTATAGTCTAAGTTCCATTTCTGTCTTCAGTGACTATCATTGCTTTCAGAAAGTTCATTGTAACATGTCTTGAGACGCTAATATGACACATACCACATGAACAGTTCAGTTTTGTATTGTATATACTCTTCTCTCTAAAGCAATGTTAAATGAACCTGTTACATTTCACGTTAAGGAGTTAAGCTTAGAAAAACCTTTCAAACAGCACGACTTCTTTGGACAGGTGGTAATTCATTGTTAGGAATTCTGAAATGGTTTGCTTTGCAGAAATAAACATTGCAATAAAATTATCCAAACAGCACTCAGGTGAGTATTTTGCTACAACAAATGACAGGAAACTTTGGAATTTGAATATTTTGTGAATTGTAGTAGCAACTTTAGCAATTGAAGGGAAATGGAGACAAATCAAATGGAAAGGAATTTTTTTTTAGTATGAAAAATGTGCAGTGATGTAGAAGATATTAAAGGTACTAGAAAAAGACTTCAACAAGGAACTAGAAATTATGTTTAAATAACCAAGAAGATCAAGAATACATGGTGACTGACAAGTATTAATAGAGCTATTAAAGATGCTTTTGAAGCAAATGCACATGACACATTTCAGTATTTCTCCAATGATTTCAACACAGTTTTTTTTATTAGTTTGTTTGCTGGTTGAGGCTTCACAGCTGCTATGTAAAAAGCCAAAAGGCTACATGGTAAACAAAACAACAAAAAACAACAAAAACAAACTCCTTTTTAATTGTCTGACTGCTAATCTTTTAAAAGAGATACAGCTATGGGTACGGATATATAGATACATACTCTGCATTTAGAGTTATAGTTTGCCAGATGTATTTTTATCATTTGTTCTCTTTGCTACACATACTCCTATGAGGTAGGTTTTCTTTTTCTTTTCTTTTTTATTATCCACATTAAAGAACTTTTTTAAAAATGGGAC
This sequence comes from Miniopterus natalensis, assembly GCF_054644295.1. Lineage (NCBI taxonomy): Eukaryota > Metazoa > Chordata > Mammalia > Chiroptera > Miniopteridae > Miniopterus > Miniopterus natalensis. The sequence continues at coordinate 35,681,446 of NC_142086.1, read as the reverse complement.
TTTTGATTCTAGACACAACGGAGTAAACACCCTCCACCCTATAGCTTCCACTAAGTACAACTAAATAATAAAGAATTATAAATTCTTATAATAAATATAACTTATTTATTATTTTTTTTTCTGAATAATAAAGTAAATTAAGTGACTAATCTAAGAGGGAGAGAGAGATAAAGCAAGCAGACTGGGTGAGGATCTCAGGACCTGGAAGACCTGATGGGGAGTTTCCCGTTTATTTTTTGTTTTTCAGCACCTCTCTCCCTCCCTCCCCGCCAGCACATGGAGCAAAGTGAAGAGAAGAGCTCTGTGGATGTTCCCACCCCACATCAAGCGAGTGGCAAGAAAGAAATACAAGCCCTTTGCTGGCATGGCAGCAGGCCTCCCGGGGCTGAGCCCTGTGGGTGCCCTTCGGGGAGCCAGGGAGGAAGGAGCCCTCCCTCTCCTCTCGAGCAGCCCAGGCAGGCCTCAGTGGTCGGGTGCCCTGGCCGGAGTGTGCGAGGCTAACTTCCCATGTTTCTAATGAGAACAGCAGGAAAATGGAGCCCTGGGAAGCTGAGTAGAAGTCAGGCTAGTGAAGAGAAAGTAGCTGGAGAAAGTGACCATTTAAGTTTATGTTTAAAGTCCTGGACTAACTTTGGTGTTACACATGCAGGAAGCTAACTGGAATCGGCTGAGCAAAGTCTTTCAACACTGAGCCACGGTGAGGACCGCTGCTCAGGAATCAGTCCAAACTCTGGGTGACTCACGCCGGGCAAACCAGTATCGTCGCAAATACTTTGGAAGCCAAATCGACACTGGAAAGATAGTTCCCAGAAAGTCCAGGATATGTATTGACTATCTGTTATACAAAACAAAAGAAAAAATCAATATTCTACAGAAGATATAAATAGGGTTCAGAGTCTCATAATATTCAAATGTCCATGATACAATGCAAAACTACTCAACATACCAAGAATTATGGAAATCTGAAGAACTGTCAAAGGAAAAGGGAAACAACAGGAACCAGCCACTAGATGCCTCACACATTGGAATTATTTAAAAAGAAATTTCTCTGAAGCAGCAGTTAAAACCATGCTCCAAAACAGTAAGGAAAACACTCTTGAAAATAATAAAAAGATAAAAGTTTTCAAAAGAATAGAAAATATACAAAAAGAAAAGTATTGAATAGAAAAATACAATAATGGAAAAATTTAAAAGATCACTGGAGGAGCTCAATAACAGCATAGACATGTGAAAGGAAGGCGTCAGTGAAGTCAGTGAACTTGAAAAGAGCAATAGAAATTATCTAAATAATGAGAGAGAGAGTGGGAGAGAGAGTGAGACCGAGACACACAGAGAGAGGAAGGGAGCCTCAGGGACCGGTGGGACAGTATCAACAAGTCTAATACACATATTATAGAAGGAGAAGAGAAAGTATGTGAAAGAGCAAATAAAAAATGAAAAGTATACAAGAGACTTGAACAACACTATTAAACAACTTCACCTAATTCACATTTATGGGACAGTTCGCTTCACAACACAATACACATTGTTTCTCAAGCACAGTTGGAGCATTCACCAAGGTAGCCCATATTGTGTGTCACAAAGAAAACCTCATTAAATATTAAAAAAAAAATTGAAATTATCAAAAGTATGTTCCTTTTTTTTAATCTTCATCCAAGGACATTTTTTTCCATTGCTTTTCAGAGAGAGTGGAAGGGAGAGAGAGAGAGAAACATCAATGTGAGAGAGGCACATGGATTGGTTGCCTCCTGCACTGTCCCCAAAGGGGGCCGGGGATCGAGCCTGTAACTGAGACACATGCCCTTGGCAGGAATCAATCCCAGGACCCTTCAATCCTCAGGCTGACGTTTCAACCACTGAACCAAACCTGTCAGGGTGAAAGTATGTTCTTTGATTGTAACAAAATTAAACTGGAAAGCAATAATAGAATCATATCTGTAAAACCCCTAGATATCAGAAAATTAAACAAAACATTACTAAAAATCAATAGGTCGATGAGAAAAATTCCAAGGGAAATAAGAAATTATTTTGAACTGAATGAAAATGGAACTATAACCACCTCAGATTTATGTGACACAGACAAAAGGGAATAAAGAACAGACCAGTGTTTTCCAGGGCTTATGAGTGAGGAGGGTCTGAACGCAAGGGGCAGCCTGAGGGACCTCTCTGGGGTGCGGGACTTCTCTGCGTACTCTCTGAGATCATGTTTAAAACATTCTATACATGTTAATTCATCACAGAGCTATCCATCAAAACCTTCAACATTACTGTTGGTAAATAAAAGAAAACAGAAATTCACCCGAATCCTCAGCACTGTTTCATGTAGCATCGGGGGAACAACAATGTAGTCTCAGCTCTGTAAGCTGCAGTTATACATAAGTTAAAGGGGAATGAAATATTTTGCTCTTTTATCCATATAGTTTAATATTCAGCTAGGAACTTGATAGCCCAAATAATCATGTGAAAACTAATCGCTTTCAATTTTGATGTTTCAAGGATTTTAATCCCCCAGTGCTACTCTTCCTATAAGTTCTCCAGTCAGCATTTTAATTAAAATGGCAATTTCTATGAAATATTTAACCATTTATCTTCAGCAATGCTTTAAAAAAATAGAATAAGATGAAAATGCTTCTCTGTTTCCTCAGCGCCCAGTTCTGCATCCTTCTTGATTTATTCTGACACAGAAACTCTTATTCTTACCAGAGGAGACTTGAGTTGGAAGCTTCCCTTAAATTCAGTGACTGTGTTCATGTTGCTTTGAAAAAATAAATGGTGTCCTGGAATGTTCCACCCAAAAGAGCAATGCTTTTTGAAACTAGAAGTCAGTATAGTATATATTTTCACAAACTTCTAATAAGAGGATCCAAAAACAACTAGGTATCATTGTGAAAGACCTAAAATTTTACCTCACTTGCAAGCTAACAAGACAGCTTGCCAGTTTCATAGATACCCTTTGCCAGAGACTCCAATCAGTAAAGTCATCACTCACAGAGAATTATAGCTCAAAGTGGTCATCTTGATTTGGGGGACCCCCGAAGTAGAGCATGTACCCCAGCCTGTTGTACAGCCTCCAGTTCAGCCTATTGGTTGGACTCCGTTCAAGGGATACTAATTTGCAAATTAACAGATAAAAAAGACCAAGGGAGGTCCATACTGTAAAGTGCTGGACCTTCTTTTTAGGAGGGGAAAGGCAAAGAGATAACAGTTTTTCCTTGACTGCCTGAAAGATTTAGTGTTGTGAATCTGTCCACATAGTCCTAAGAAAGTTTCCTTGGTAAATAAGCTTCTGAATTTCATTGGGTGTTATAAGCTATTCCTACCCTAGAGGTACTGTAACAATTCGGTCAGGGCCATTCAGACTGAGGCTTCTGCTTTGCTGACCCACAGGACATCAATTACAGAGTCAAAGCTTTGGACACTGTGGGGTAGAGGTACTTGTGCTAAATCCTGACCCACTCATTGGTGGCAAATAACAGTGGAGTTTAGGTAGCCCTGAGAACTGTATATTGGAAGATTTGCCACAGGAATATGCATTGGTCTTGGTAATCAGGTGCCAGTGGCCCAGAAATAAGGCTTTGGCAATATCAAAGGCGGCATACCAAGGGCCATCATAATGTTGATGAGTCCACACTAAACCTTTAGCCCATGTTGACCTTTTTTATTAGGAACATAGATCTGTAGCATCTTTTATTAACCCCATTGCAACTATCTCTTCAATTTCTCCTCATTAACAGGCCATAAAGTGAAATTTAATGCCTAGCAGACCATACAATTTGGTCAGAGGTTCGATTCCTATCAGTTAGAACTTTTCCATTTCTACTACCTTCCCCTCTGGGTTAATATAAAGATAATTGATTCTGTTCTCCTGTTAAATAAGCCAAACTTCTTTTTAAACTGACCAGTGGAAGAAAGAAAATCTTAAGTTTCAATTTCCAGAAAGAAGAAATCACTTTACCTAAAAGAATTGAATCAAAAAAGATGAATGAAATTGTATTTCTGAAAAGAAAAAAAAAGTGGAGGGGAGGAGAGGTTTTGAAGCTTGAGAGGAGCTTAATAGCCTCTAATTGATCCTGAAATATCTGGGTGAGTTCTGATTAAATTTGCCAGAGGCATAAGCATCAATGGAAAAAACAAGATATGAGACGGACAAGTTACAGAAATGGGCACTCACTTCTATGCATTTTTTCAGCAATCACATTTGAAATACTGGTGGTGAGTTTCAGCATGCTAACGTGAAGTAAAACCTGCAGGCCGAGAGCCCAGGCTCATGCATTTGACACACCTGGTGATAAGATCCAACCACACCACTCGCTCATGTAATTTTAAGCAAATTCCTCAACTTTTTTGCACCAAAATTTCTTTATTGTTATTGCTATGACAATAGCGTATCATTTATACAGTCGTGAGGATTAAAGAATGAGATGATGCATGTAAAGTGATTTGTGCAATACTTAACAAACAGAACCCTGAAAAGACACCCAACTATTATTGTTAATATTGAAAGACCATAGCAGTTTGACTTTGGTGTTACTAGAATAGATAAATGTCGTGCAGAATTAGCTGGTAGGAAGAATTAGTAGCCTCCTACACCGCAAAAATTCAGAGGCTAACAACGCTCCTCCAAACAAGCCTTAGTTGACGAGGCTGACATCTGAAATTCCATTATTAGAATTTCATCACATTAAATTAAGGTATTGCAAATGTATTTAAAATAAAAAATAATTCGTAGGTTATAGATGTCACCTTTCTTAGTCATTTCAATTGTGGGGAACTTACTTGATTCAACCTATTCCTGAGCATAGAAAAGAGGGGAGGTGGGAAACAGTAGAAAGTTCGGCAGGAAGTAGAGAATAAGAAGATGGAGTTCATGTAAAGACAAATTTTACCACCTTCATTATTTAGCCAAAGGTCAAGCCTGTTTCAAAAGAATTCATATTATGGACAATTACGCCATTTGGCCAAAGAATCCAAGTGTTAACAAAATTCCGTCATTGTTCAGTTAGTCCTTAAAGCTTTTAATTTCACGTAAGTAAAGAGAGATTTTGAGTGGAAGTCTGAACTTTCACATTTTTGAGGTGATACCAGTTAATTTCATCCTTGGTAACAACATATGGCTATGATTTTTCTTCGTGTGTGCAAATCAGGCATGGAATTGTATTATTTTCCACGGCTGCCCTGGATGGCCAGTCACACGCTGGAAAACCTTTCGTTTTCCTTTCCTACATTAGGTTAACCTGCCTTTGTTTGCGTGTAGACTATTTACTAATGCATTGAGATTCTTGGTATTCCAAAACCAATGAGATATCTTTTGTTTTTTCATGATAACAGCCATTTGTAAATTATGATCTTCAAAGTGTCTTAGGAACTATATATACAATTTCTCACTCCTAGAGAACAGCTCACTGTACTCATGAAAGGTATCCACTCTTCCTCAGCTTAAATGTTCCCAGAGCAGCAATTTTCAGCCGGTATGCCCCTGCACACTGGTGTGCCACACGAACTTTAAAACATGCAATAGGAGCATTGATCTCTTTTCCCTTAGATTGTCAAATTAAAAAAAAAAAAAAAAGACAACAGCCAACAAAACAATAGCAGTCCTGCGTGAATTAATCAAAATTATACCTATTTTTTGGTTAGATTGGCAAAAAATAGAATATATTTTTTGGTGTGCCACAGAATTTTAGGAATTAGTTTATGTGTGCCATGAGATGAAAAAGGTTGAAAATCACTGTCCTAGGGTATGAGGAGAGTACTCTGGCAAGACAATCTCTTCTGTTGTTCAGCAGCTCTGATGAGAAGCTCGCTCTAATTTTGAGCCTGAATCTGCTTCTTGATTATAATTCTGCTCTTTGTAGCAGGAGAGTATAACATTTTCGATCTGCTGTCTGGTGGCCCTTTGAGTAAGTTTATATTGCCTTCCATTTGCCTCCAGTGCACACAAATACACACACACATACACAGCCTCATACTATCAGGTGTCTCTTTATGCTGAGCATCTTCAATGTGCTCATATGACTGCCAGGATTCCAGGTCTTTGGCTGACTGGTTTTGTCCTCTGAAATATAGTTTGTCTAGGGTGACCACGTGTCCTGGATGTCCAGGGACAGTACTGTTATTCAAGTGTAAAAAGTAATAGTGCTCTCTTTCACCCTTATAATGTTCTTGTTTCAATGATAAATCATAATGTCTCTGTGGTGCAAATAAAGATAAACTGCAAAACAGCACCCACAGAAGGCCTACCAGAGTAGCACTGTGGAAAATTCATTGGTATAGGATCAGCGACAGATGTGTAGGCTGTGCCCTTTTTATACGCATTCTTTTTAAGGGAATACACAAAAATCTATCAGGGTTCTTCATCAGACGCCATGAGAGGGACCCCAGTCCCTTGGGTTGTAGGCTTTTAAGTTGTATGATTAGCAAAGTACCAACTCCTCTGGTATGATTAGAGGCTGAATATAAAAGTTGTATGACATGACAGTGCATTGGCTACAGCCTGTCCTGCCACTTCTCTGAGTTACAGGTCATGTGTAGCTTCAGCCCCTCCCCTGACTTGTTCAGAGGCCTGGGGTCCAAGCATTGCAGTTGGCTGTGATTGATTGCCTTAATCTCTGAGCTGTAGCCAATTTCCATGGAGCTTTGCAAGAGATCAACTCTTTTCATGTGAGTCTAGCTTTCAGAGGATCAGTGAGGTTAACCTTTTATTCAGTTCTTTCCTCTTTCCTCAAATAAAGTAGTGGTGTTCAGTCATCATAGTTTATTATTTTAACCCTTAAGAGTTGTGTGGCTAGTCACAGGTATCACTGGTTGACACTGAAGGACAGTGGGAATGGCTATGTAACTACTGTCAAGAGAAGTTCATGTTTACCTAAGAATGGAAAGGGTCATTGACTTGAAAAGCCCTGGAGGTATCGTGTTGGAAAGTGTAACAGGGCCATTAATTCTACTTCAGAGTGTGGGTTGAGGACAGGCTAACCATGACTAGCAGCATTGCTTCTGGGTCTCTTCCAATGACCAGGGGTCCTCTGTTATTATAGTGCTGTTACCTTCTGGCTCTCCCACACCAGAATGGGGCTGACACATCCATCATCATGCACTCAGTGTTCCATAGTCAAGGGCTCCATTCACTACCTGTCCCTCCCCTTCAATGGGCAATTCCTGTTTTGTGAATTTTTCCCAATGAACACTGACCCAACAATCTTGCGACAGACCTGCTTTGGCCATTTTCGCCTGTGTGCCAGACATTCCTCACTCCATAGATATAGGGGATAAGAGCAGAGTAGATGATGGAGTCCATTTATTATTAGCTATTCCTTTTAAGGTACTTCTTTTCACCTTTCTCTTACCTATGCAATAGTTATGTGAAATAGTGGTAATTTCCCTATACTTTAGATATGGTTTAGGCTCTTTCACTGACTTGCTGTGAAAAAAGGAAGAAAAGTAAGGGGGGAAAAGAGAGAGAGAGAGAGAGAGAAAGAAAACAAGAAAGGGGAGAATACTAATCTTCCATTAAGCTAAATTTGTCTCTAAATATACAAATGATACTAGCGTGTTACTGAATATTACACTAGAAAGAGCTTGACACTAGAAGCACAGATCAACACAGAAGGGGTGGAGAACTTAGATAATTAAAAAAAAATAACTTGTGTAGAATATAAAAAATAGAATTAATTGGCCTAGAAAGTTACATGAGACTTGTCAGGGCTTGAGTCCTGAACAAAATGTCCCATTAAAAAAGTAACTAATATCATTTATTACCCATGCTTAAGCAAAAGCTTGTACTACCAGTGAGTATGTAAGTTACATATACCGTGAAATAAGTAAAGAGAAAAATATTCTGATATACTTCATTAATGCAGAAGCATCAAATTTTAAGATTGAGAGTGACTTTTACAGTCATCAATTTAGGTGGGGATAGCATAAGAATTGTGACACTTCCAAATCATAGTTATACTTTTTGTCTTTAAAGTTATATAACTTTTTGTGCTGTTAGTTGTATGATTGTACAATAATTGGGTTTGCTAAAATCTTAGAAAATGGGCTCACGTCATCTCCTAGTTAACTCACTATCTTGGGCAAATAAAAGGTTATTTAGAAATTAAAGACAAACTGGGGCTCCAAACAAAGGGTTGTTTTACTTCTCCCTGTTGAAAAGTGCAGAAATAATTGGACGTGGTGTCAGGGTCTAGTTAGACTGGCAACCCTGCTCTTGTACATTATACTGAGTATTCTCTGGCAATGACTGAGCCTTTCGAGTCTAACTTTCCTCAGTGAGGCTAAGCATCCCTTGCAGAGACTCAAATGAGACCTTACAACAAAACAATAATAATGCCACCAGTGACAATGATATTTTTGCACAGTCATACAAGATGGTTGTTACTTTCATGCATGTGAAAGAATTTTAGAAATTCAAAGACCTATAGTGATGTGAGCCATCATCATCATTACTATTTGTGTTATATTTACCTAAATAAAAGGATTGTGTTTATATTAGAAATCCTCCCACTGCCATATATTTTGAGGCCACTAAACCAGGATTCATTGAATGAACAAATACTATGCTTATTAACAATTATATAAGGAAAAACAGAAGCATAGCGTCTTGTCTTTAGGATAAAGTTGCTATAAAATGAAGTTTATATATCTTTTTCCTCATAAAATATCTATATGATCTCCTAGATTTTCTAGCACCCTGACAGGCTAGAAACATGTAATTAATTACGAACAATTAAATGAGAACACAGTTAATGGGTATCACTTCTGAGTCAGCAGGTAAGAGCTGATATGTCTCATGCATTTTCCTTTCCTGAGCTGGCATAACCTCGCATGCCACATGTTCCAGATGGCCTAACAATACGACGGAGGAGGGCACCTCGACTTGCATTGGTTTGAGTTGGGTTAATCCCCTGAGATTTGGGTATTTACTTGCTACCATGCCACAGCCTTGCTTATTCTGACTAACAGTGCACTGTGCCTTCCTCATAACTGCATCCAGTTATCATGTTATCTACCAGAACGTGATAAACTGCTTGGTAAATATTGTGCAAGTAATATAGTCCAAGCCCATAACTTTCCTGAGGAGGTATCTGAGGTTTAGATAGGTTAGATATCAATGCCTAAAGTATGGAAGGCCACGTTTTTTTCAATTCCTTCACATCACTGCCCTAATAGATGCCCATAGTGTTTGTATGGCATATAAGGAGAGTCATTTTGCTTGGGTGACTGGCCCAAGAGTTCAGGCTGCCTCAGGTCCTGCCCAGGAATGGTAGGGCCTATAAAGGTTGAATATCTGCACTCATTTATGCCATCCTGTTTGAGAACCTCTAGCCTAAAATCACCATAGTCTATTAGCAATAGTTTAAGATTAGAACTGAAGTGGCCTGACGTGCTGTTTTAACACACTGGTTCTAAAAGCGAATTGAGATGATTCAGATTCCAGAAAGTGTTTTGCTCCGGATTTAGCTATACAGATTGAACTGAGCAGATTTTGCGTCCCCAGTCTCTTCATCTGTTAAAAATGGGTTAACCTTTAAGGTCCCTGTAGTTAAAAATTCTATGATTCTTTATGAACAAGGGAATATGCTATATGCTATGTGGAGCTGGTACAAAATGAAATTACTATTTTATAATATGATAAATCTGATCAATGCAGACAGACAGACTAGATAAGCCCTGAAATGAATTTTATTCAATTTGGCTATCACACAAATTGAGTGACTGTTTAACCATGGTCTCTATGTGAGAAATCAGCAATCTGCCATTAAGTTGTAGATTCTGAATGAACTGATCCACATTTCAGGAAGATCACACCCACTTGATGCATATACATGTGAAGGAGGTGTGTATATTAAGATCATGTATGGATGAGTCACGAAGTGCTGGGAAACTTGATTTAGATTCTTACAAAGAAAAATGATTTAAAACATTTAATTTAATATTGTTAAAAATATTAATACAACATTTTGTGGCTTGGCAAAATTTCTTTTCATAAATATGCTTTTTAGTTTACTATCAACACTTAATATTTTTCTTTTGACTTAACCACTCTGAACTAGCAAAATATTATAACAATTAAACTCATTAACATTTTAAGTGTCCATTCAGGATTTTGCTGCACATGAGAAGTATTTGTAAGGGAGGAATACAATTATTTTTTCTCTCCCATCTTAGGTTCACTGGCTAGGGCCCTGAAATTAGACTGGGGGGAAAAAGATTAACAACAACAAATAGAAGTTTAACAACACATGCATTGCACATACATGTGGGAGCACTCAATGATGAGTAACTCACAGGGGTGGTTAGAACTTGGGCTTACATAGCTAAATGTTAGTTAAAAACAATAATTGTAAGGAAGTGACAAGGCAAAGGGAAAAAACACTGTGAGCTTGTAGATTCCTTGTATTTTGGGAAGGCAAATATACAGTATAGGGAAACTAATGGTAAATAAAGCCTAGTTGTAGCACTGGTTGTTATGTAGATTCCTCTGGGCAGATAAGGGAAGGTCTAGAGCCCTCTCCAGTGATTAACTACTTTCCTTCTTGCTAAAGAAGGGAGGGGCAGATACCTTTACAAATGTATATCTTGCTTTTAAGCAAATAGGGGAAGCTCAGAGAGCTTTTCTTATATCTGCTTCTTCTCAAACGTTTTCAGCTCAAAATAATCAATATGCCAAAGTAGCAGATTTTGGAGTGGCATATTCTGCTACCCTTCTGTTCCATGTTCTAATTTGTAGATGGGCTACTTATCTCTCCCAGATTTAAAACCTACAAATGTAATTTTGTGCTCTTTTCTCAAATGCTGTCAATAACTATTATAGTTGTTACATATGACAAATAGACCAGGGGAATATCCAGTTTGGAGAATTTAATTAAAATGTTTATTTTGCTTTGAAGGATATTCAAGATGAATAATATTTCTCTCAATGAAATAAAAGGCATATTACCTGCTGATTTTAGGATTTTTAATTGAAAAATATGAATTTATCATGCTTAGTTTCCATCTTGACAAGCATATTTACCACAAGTCACTGTAAACTGTCATCCCCCTTCTCTTACAGCTTTTTTTTCCCTCCATGTATTGATGCAAGCATTTCTCACAGAAGGAAACATGCTGGTGAGTTAAACCAATTAAAACAGTGAATAACTAAATAATAGAAAAATGTTTGCTGCACATGGAAGGAAAATGACATTTGAGAACTCATTTATTAGATCGCTGAACTGAGACAGCAAATGTAGTGCTTCCAGGCCGGTGGGTGGGCCTTCGTTTCAGAATCAGTGGACAAACTAGGCCCTGCCTATGAAGGCAAACTGAACACTCGCTACATCTGGAGAGTCTTGTACTTTTTTGTTTTAAGTTCACTGTGAAGAATGCCACATGTCTGTGAGATTTCTTCTGGATATTCTTTATGAATATTCAAATACGTATGGGCATGAAGTGCAAATTTCTCCCCTAGGTCTCACGTAGCTGAGGCAAACTTTTTCAAAGTCTATTCCTGTGGTATGCTTCCTTTCATCTTTTGTTTCTTTCTGTAAGGTTGATCTGTGATACTTCCCTGCGCTCACTGTAAGCTCGTCACACTGATTTCCCCCCACTGCCTGAGGAGTGCCTCTTCATTTGTGACTAAGCTCAAAGGTCTCCTTCTCTGTGAGGGTCACTTCTGCAGTGATGGAGGTGGGAGGGGCCCAGGAGGCCTAAAAAGCAGCAGAGTGACACCTTAGCGCCATGAATCATGATTTATTACCTATACTGTTATTTAGCTTTTCATCTCTTTTAGTTGTTTCTCCATTTGGCTTCTTCTAACTTTACCTTTTTCTTCAACTTTATCATCCCAACTCTTCAGCTAAGTCCACCCGTCTTTTTGTCCTGAAGGTTTAGCTGAAACTTACCCAAGACACGGTTCACAACCTGGCCCAGCTCCGGTGCCCCACTGATGACCTCTGTGTTGTCATTTTGCCTGCCAGGATTGGGAATCTAGTTTAGTTCCTGATAGGTGATACTTGTTCCCTTCAGTTTCCTTGGCTGACGTGGTCACCCATGGACAGACTTCTACCTAAGTGAGTCCCTACTGTTTGAATGCACGGATTCCTCCTGGCCTCCTGGCCTCTTATACTGTGCTGCCTGATAGTGCAGGAGGTGGGGGCTATGTAATCTCAAAGACTTGTTTCAGATGCAGACACCTTTGAAAAGGACTGTTCTTTCCTACGGGCTACTATAGAGCCCCATAGTATGACTGTTGTTGTTTTTTTACTGAAAGAGCTGTAGTGCCCTAGCCAGATATGATTGAGTTAGAGATGAAGATATGAGCTAAATGTAAAAGGGTGCATATGAGGGAGCTCAGGGCCCTCCAGGGTGGCTTGGAGTAATAATCCTAATCACATCTTTTATTTTGAGATGTATAATTTCTGGGAGAGCTCCTCTAGCAGATGCTCAAGATATTTTCTGGGTTTCTATGGGCTTCCTGAATGTCCTACACAAGTGAATATCAGCATGATTACTAGGTCAGTGGGATAAGTTTCATGTGAGTTAGTGTTCTTATATCCTGGAGTAAACCTCTGCTACTAAAGGTAAACCATGTGTGTTTCTGCCTTGGATTTCTTAGAAGGAAAAGTGCATACTTGTTGGAACCTTACCACTTTCTCTTGGCAATAAAGTATTCATTATTGCCTGAAGCATGCACGATCTTGTCAAGCTCTGTGAATGCTGGGCTGCTCAGTGATCTGGATGTTTGCCAAGTCCGAGCTTCATCCTTTGTCCTTCTGCCCTTGCTGCTCTAGGTAAGACAAATTAAAGTTCTCTGAAGGTTTGAGATAATTTCAAGCTTTCACCTCATGTAACAGAAAATATATAGATTTTTCAATAAATATTGGTTGACTAATCTAGAGTCAATGAGGTGGCTACTAGCCAAGTTAAGTTCTCAAACAAAGTGAGTTTGCCACCCCAAAATGTGTGTGTGTGTGTGTTTGTGTGTGTGTGTACACACATCTCCAATACTTCAATCCTAATATACTGGCTGCCAAAGCTATAAACTCAGCCTCTTTCTCAGAATTTTTAGCAAAGGTTAATCAAATTCCTTGTTATTCAAAGCTTGTCCCGGGAGGCTTGTCCACCTGTGATATATGTGGACACAGTGTTGCTAAGTATAGAGGCCACTCCTTGTCCCACCAAAGAATTTGTTGTGTTTTCTGGTGTCATGGTACTTCAGCTCAGCACTACTCAGGCACTACAAATGTAGCTACAGTTGTCGAGTAGTTTAATTATGGCAATAGTTTTAATAATACTCCTGAGGGATAAAAACTTCTTCTGGGGAAAACATTAAAAAATAAATATGCTTCTGTATACAATCTCAGCTGAAAGGTAATACTGGGTGTAGTTTTGCTTCTGAAGTATGAAGCACTCTTCTTTTATGATAAGAAGATTTGACCTTAAGGAAGTTATATCACCTAATTTCTCCACAGCTGCCCTCAGATTTTACTGTGTAATAATTCCATGTCTCATTTTTCTGACATGGAGTTTCTATCTCAGCAAAACAAATGTGTTTCTTTTATACATCTCAGATAAGTGGCCCTTAGCTTGCACTGTTTTATTACCATTGACTGAAATCTCCAAACTCCTTCTTGCCTTCCACTATTCCTTAAGAATTTGGCTCAAAACTCACCTCATCTTTGTTATCTTTCTGGATTAAAGCCAATGATATATGTTTACTCTGGTCATCCCAACACATTCCTAGCACATGTGGGAATAAACACCAACTATGAGTCTTATGATTGCTCCAGTTTCTGCCATTTGGCACACAGAGTGGCATCTCAGTAATTTGAGATTTATGAGTAGGGCGGGACGGTGGAGTGCTAATGGCTTAGATCAATGGAAAGGCTATGAAATATTGAGGGTTGCGTGCTTTGGAAACATCAGGAAAAAGTACCCTTGGAATTCCCTTTGCTAGTTCCCAGTAGAAGTGGCAGTAGTAAGCTGGTCCCTTCAGGGGTCTTAGCAAACCATGATTATCAATATGGGGGCCAAGGAGAAAGGCCAGGAGTGGATGATTTATGAACAAACATAAGAGAGCTTCACAGAGAAATTTTTCTCTGAATTGATACAGGTAACAGCATGTGGAAGCAAAATATGGATAATTGGCTTGAATGTGAGCGTCACAGTAGTCTTCACAGCAGATCTCCTCTTCTTATTTCATCAAAAATGACACACAGAAAATGAGGGTACTTTAGGTGTACCAAGCAGAACTTCTCTCTCATGTTGTCCCACCCTCTTAAACATGCAGTGGCCTGCGGAGGTGGTATAAACCTGTTCTCTATTATGCTATTTCTTCCAGATTCACAAACAAGGAGTATTTGCTCTCAATATGCCCCTTCCCTTATCTAAAACATGTCCTATTGTCAAGCATGGAAAAGGTTCTTTCTTTCTACCTTAGGGCACCAAAACTCTTGGTCTAGCTTTCTTTTGTGGATAATCGTCTTCTCCCTGATAGACATTTCGTGGTCTGATTATGCTTAGCTAACAACCCTAGTGAAATTTAGAAAAAATAGCACTCTTCCAAGCTGGTTTTAAGCTTATCTATTATTTTGCATATAAATAAGTGAAAGACCTGCTCTTCCTTTTGAGGGCAATAATACTCCAGATTCAGTATTGAAGGTGTGAGGTTATTGGGAATCACAAGGTAAGGGGGAAAATACTATATATTAGTAAAGGGCTTCTGCTTAAGATGGCAGAGTAAGGTAATACTGTATTTGTCTACTCCCATGACCACTTCAGAATTACAACTAAACTATAGAACCACCATCATTGAGAACCACCTGAAGTCCAGCTGAACAGAAGTCTTGTAACTAAGAATATACAGAAAACTGCACATCAAGACTAGTAGGAAGGGTAGAGATATGGGACCAGTCAGTTGCACGTGTAGTGGTTAAAAATCAGGATCTATATCTTTGCTACAGCAGCCTTCCCTGAGAAGCAAGGAGTCCCAGCCCAACACCAGGACCCACAGCCCAGGGTTTCAGTGCCAGGAAAAGAATTCCCCATAATATCTGGCTGTGAAAAACCGGCAGTGATTGTGGCTGAGTTAGACAGAGGGTTTCTGGAGCCTTGGGAATTCTTCTTAAAGGACCAGCTCATGGATTGAATTGGACTCACTCACTCTGAGCTCCAGTGCTGTGGCAAGAGCTTGAAAGGCACCAGGATATATGGGGAGGAATTGAATTGTCTGACTTCAGGACAAGGGCTGGAGGGGAGACTTCCTCCCAAACAAAAGTGTTGGAAGAAGCCATTGTTTCTTTACCAAGCTCTCACCTTGCAGGCTTAAGGGGGCTCCACATCTGGGTCTCCATCCACCTGGCTATCACTGTTTATGCAGCTCTAGTGACTCCCTTACTCCCCGGGCCCCAACCAACTTGCGGCCCACCCAAGCTGCTTCTAGTGGCTTTTCCATACAAAGGGACTACAAGGGAGCTGCCATAAAACTGTCAGCTGATTTCTCAACAGAAACTTTGCAGGGCAGGAGGAAGTGGCAAGAAATATTAAAAACATTGAATAGCAAGGACCCACAACCAAGATTATTCTACCCAGCAAGAATCAGACAGACAAAGAATCAGACAAGAATCAGACAGACATAAAGCTTCCCAGACAAGAAAAAGCTAAAGTTTACCACCACCAAAGCAGTATTACAAGAAAGTTTAAAAGGTCCTGTTTATGACAAAGAAGAGAAGAAGAAGGTCAGAAATATAGATAATAAAATAGCAATATCTATCAACAATTATTTTAAATACAAATGGATTAAATGCTCCAATCCAAAGACATGGGGTGTCTGAATGGATAAGAAAACAAGACCTTTACATATGTTGCCTACAAAAGGCTCATTTTAGATTGGAAGAAACACACACACTGAAAGTAAAGGGATGCAAGATACTTTATGAAAATTAAAAAAAAGCTGGGGTAGCAATCATTATACCAGACAAAATAGACTTTAAAACAAAGGCTATAACAAGAGACAAAGAAGGACCCAGAAATTCCACTTCTGGGTATTTATCCTAAGAAACCTAAACACTAAATCAAAAAGACATATGCATTCATATGTTCACTGAAGCATTATTCAAAATTGCCAAGATATGGGGGCAACCTAAGGGCCCATCAATAGATGAGTGGATAAAGAAGTGGTGCATATATTCAATGAAATATGACTCTGCATAAAAGAAAAAGAAAGAAAAAAATCTTGCCATCTGCAGCAACATGAACAGACCTAGAGGATATTGTGCTAAGTGAAATAAGTCAGATAGAGAAAGACAAATGCCATATGATTTCACTTACATGCGGAATCTAAAACACAAAATAAACAATAAACAAACAAGCAGAACAGAAACAGACTTATAGATACAGAGAACATTTTGAGGGTTGCCAAGAGGGAGGGGGCTTCCGAGGGTGAGAAAAAAAGGTGAAGGGATTAAGAAATGCAAATTGGTAGTTACAGAATAGTCATGGGGTTGTAAAGTATAACATAGGGAATAGAGACAATAATATTGTAATAACTATGTAGGGTGTTAGAGGGATACTAGATTTATTGGGGTGATCACTATGTATGTTATAGAAATGTGGAATCACTGGGTTGTACACTTGAAAGTAATATAATATTATATATCAACTGTATTTGGAAAATAAAAAATTGTCAAAAAATACATTAGTATAACATTTGTATATATTATCTCAATCTTAATATCACCCTATCACAAACTGATTTATTTGTTTCTAGTACTTTACTATTTCAAAGACTTTATTAGTCAGCACCCGAATTTACATACATAAGAACATTGTAAGACTCACTTAACTTAACAAATATTTTTTGAGCACCAATGAAATTCCAGGTTCTATTCCAGATATTTTAGATACATCAATGAATAAAAACAAAGATCTGTGCCTTGTGGAACTAACAATGTAGTGCAGGAGCTAGCAATCTAGACCAAAAATCAACAAAAACATAAAAAATATAAAAATTATGTTGTATGTTATGAGGTGTTTTGTGCTTTAAATGAAATAAAAAATAGAAGAGAATCCAGTGGGATCAAGAACATGAGTAAAAGGAAGTAATCATTGAGAAAGTGACATGTGATATAATACTTCAAGACAGTGAGGAAATAGCTACATGTATATCTGAATGAAGAGTGCTCCAGGCTGAGAAGACAGCCCATGCAAAGGTCCTGCTGTAGGAACATGTCCTGATGTGTTCTAGAGATAGGAAGAGGGCAGTGTACTTGCAGGGGAGGGAGTAAGGAATGTAATAGAGAATCTTTAAGACAATTTTCAAGTTCAGAATTAAAGAAATGCTTAAATATTGAAAACAATATTTAAGTGGGTAAAATATATTTAAAACAAGTACATTAATGAACATATTTTAGCAAATGTAAAAAGGGCTCTATTAGCTTTTTAAAAATTTAATTCTAACTAAATGGGCTTTTAATAAATATTTCACACTTTAAAAGCATAAGTCAAGTTTTAGTAGACATTTTTTCTCTATGTGAACCCTAATATATACAGTCAACCCTCCATATCTGCAGGTTTTGCGTCTGTGGATTCAACTAACCATGGATCAAAAATATTTTTTTAAATTATGTTTTTGCTGACACGTACTATGTAGTTGTATCTACAATGATTTCATTTGTACTGAACATGTACAGACCTTTTTATTGTCATTATTTCCTATTTAATATAGTGTAACAAACTCTTTCCATACTCATATTACATTTGCATTATAATAGTATTGTAAGTAATCTAGAGATGGTTTAAAGTATACAGGAGGATGTGCATAGGTTACACGCAAATACTACACCATTTTATATAAGGGAGTTAAGCATCCCCTAGATGGATGAGATTTTGGTATCCTTGGGGATCCCGGAACCAATCCCCCATGGATACCAAGTGAAGACAATACATACTAAACATGTGGGTATTCTTGCATATGTGTATAAACATGTGGGTATTCTTGCATATGTGTATATCCTCTTGACCCAAGTGAAATGTGGGTCAGCCTATGCAGAACATGCAGCTGTCTGAATATACTAGTTTCTTACATAGTGGCTGAGGTTATTGAATTATCTCATTTGTTTGAATGTAGACAACTAAACTGAATTAATTTACTTCAGGGACTAAATTACCTACTGTGCTGTCTGCAATGATTAGATAAACTCTATAATTACAAAATAGTCACTTCATGTTGAGCTCCTTCACCACAGTGTCAACACCACACATAGCAGAATGAATTCTCTTTTAATAGAAAACATTTTTAACTGTTGGAACTGGAAAGATTCTTATAGACTTTTTAAACCTCCTCATTTTATAGGTGAAGAAACTGAGGCTTAAAGAAATGACAATTCAACCAGTGCAGTTAATTGTAACTCAGAACAATTTCTAGAATCTGAAATATTTTAATTAGTTGTCCAATCAGTGTGGTAAAGAAGACTATGGAGAGGTGAAAAGTCTGGGTGTTAGAACACCTGGCTTAGGCCATTGCAAATGCTTTATCATTTCCACTGAAAAAAATGCGACCCATTGTAGGCCTTGAGCAGGATTGACTCTATGCAGCTTATATTTTAAAGGCTCATCTTTGCTGCTGTGTTGAATGGACTGAGGGACTTAAAGGCAAAAGCAGGGAGATCAGTAGAGGGCTATTGCAAGAATCCAGAAGAGATGATAGTTTGGATCTAGGTGATAGCAGTGCAGGTTGTGAGCAGAAGAATATATGTTGGATATATTTTGAAGGTGGAGTTAACAGGACATTTGGGAAGATTGAATATAAGTAGGAGAGAGAGAGAGAGGTCAACGGTAATGTCTTAGCTCAGACTGCCATAACAAAATACCATAGACTGGGTGGTTTAAACAACAGAAATTTATTTTTCTCACAGTTCTGGAGGCTGTGCCAGCATGGTTGGGTTCTGATGAGAGCTCTCTTTCTGGCTTGCAGACAGCTGCCTTCTTGCTGTTCCCTCCTGTGGTGGAGAAAGAAAGCAAAGAAGCTCTTCAGTCTCTTCAAAAAGGTCACTAATCCCACCATGAAAGCCCCACCCTCATGACCTATCTTACTCTAATCACCCCCCCCCAAGGCCCCATCTCTAAATACCATAACATTTGGAGTTAAGGCTTCAACATATAAATTTTGGGGAGAAATAATTCAGTAGATAGCAGGTGACACCAAGGTTTTTGTCATGAAAACCAAGTGGATGGAACTGCTATTTAATAAGGCCAGGAAGGCTGCGGCTGAACATGTTTTTGTGGGAGGAGATTAAGAATGCAGTTTTGGACATGTTGAACTTGAGGCGTTTCTGAGAAATCCAAGTGGACATTTCAGTAGGCAACTGTATATATGAATCTAGGGGATGGAAGAAAGTTCTGGGATAAAGATGTAAACTTTGGAGGTGGTGGCATATAAAGATGGTGTTTAAAACTATGAGACAAATGGAATTACTTAGACACTGTATTAGTTTGCTATGGCTGCCGTAACAGAGTACCACAAACTGGGTGGCTTAAACAACAGAAATTTATTGTCTCATAGTTCTGGAGGCTGGAAGATCAAGATCAAGGAATCTGCAGGCTGGTTCCTTTGAAGCCTGTAAGTGAGAATCTGTTCCATGCCTCTCTCCTAGATTCTGGTGTTTACTGACAATTGCTGGTGTTCCTTGATTTGTAGATATATCACTCTGATCTCGTCTGCTCTTCACATGGTGAACTGTGTCCATAATTCTTTATATAAGGGCACTGGTCACATTGGATTAGGGGCCCACTCTATTCCAGTACAAATACATTTTAACTAATTACTTCTACAGCAACCTTATTTCCAAATGAAGTCACATTCTGAGGTATTGAGGATTAGATCTTTAAAATGAATTTTGGGGTAATATAATTCAATCAATAATAGAGATTGAGCATAGATTTTTTTTTTTTTTTTTAAAGCAACTCAAGGACTAGGAAAGGAGATTGAGAGTGAATGACCAGTGAGGTAAGTTAAAAAAAAATCTAAGATTTTATATTGGAACCAAGGGAAGATGTGAAGCTTACATTTACCTATTAGGGTTAATTAGTCAACGTCAGATTATACCTGCCAGACTGTAAGCTCCATGAGTACCAGGATCAATTTTTTACAGCTGTTTTATAACTGTAGTAGCTGTGTAATAATTACTTACTGATGTAAAATTCACTGAGGAAATTAATCAGTGAATGGATCTACCCCTATAGCTTAGTTTGCCCTATAGAACACTTTATTACTCTGGAGTTCCTAGCTTTATTTCTGCCATGAGCTCACAAGATCTTTGAATACAGAGATTTTCTCTCCTGTTCCTCTGTATTCCTTATTGTGTCTAGCACATATTAGGCACATAGTAGCCAAGCAATAGATATGTGTTAATTGATTTCTATTGGGCAAATTCTTAACTGTTAATACATCAGTTCACAATTTCTTTTAATCTTGTTGATAAATGTATTATTTTTGTCATAAAGTACATTATTCATAATTTGGAAGAGAGGCTAAAAACATCAATTATAATTCTAATGCTACAGAACAAATCCTTCTAGAATTTTAATCCACTTTTCCAGTTAATTTCTTTTATTCTTGCTTTTTAACATAGCTTTCTTTTTCTTTTCCCCTTCTGTATTTGCGTGTGTCCTGTCACTTTCAATAGATTCTGAGAATATTGAAGCCAAGAACTATGTCTTTTATGCCTTTTTATTTTCTCCTAGTGGCATTTAGTTCAGCAGATCTGTCTCTCCTCCTCCCACTCCCAGCTCACATACTTTGGATTTGCAGTACTCATTCAACAGTGAATTAACAGCCTCATTCCCACACTCTCTTCAGAGAAGATTTCCACTCTCATTTCTAAACCCCTGGAAATCCCCATCTCTACAATCCTCTCCTGTGATTTTAGCAACAAATCAACACTTAGCTCAAATAGGTGAAATCCAAAATGACATCTTCAGGGCCTTGCTGATAAATAATCAGGGAAGCACTCTCCCGTTTGTATCTCGCACTGACTCTGTAATGCATCAGAAACACAGGGGCTTTGGTCTTATTGTTAAGCACTTGACTCAGGCACTGTGACTAAGAGAATTAGGCAGCAAGCCTGAATCACTTCAAGGACTAGTGACAAAAACTCTCACAAGAAGCAGTTTGGGAGAATCAAAGGAGATGGTAAGAGCAGGGAGCAAATATCCTTCTTTTTAATGATGTTAGTTGTTTTATTTACCAGAATGTATCCACTGAAAATATTTAGAAATTTTTGTAACTATAATAATAGACTACAAGTTAATGACTATTTACTTCAAATTTTGGTAAAACAAGTAAAATATTATTAAATGCAGTTGTATAACTAATTGAGCCACATTTGGACAGAATCCCCAATACAAATATGTCTTTCATTTTGCTATATGAGGCATCCTCCAAGTCCATAGCAACAAGGTTTCACATATTTGCCCAAAATCTCATGCTATACTTTAATTTAGTTTACTCTTGGCAGAGAGAGAGAGAGAATTATCTTCTTCCAAAAACAGCTGTGAGAGTTTCTAGGTGCTTTTTTTAGAAGTCTTTCCTCCATGCCACCATTAAAACTAGGGAGTATTCGACTATTGGAACAGATTGTTAACGGCGATGTACACATAGAAACATTTTAATAAGAATTTATAGGAGATCATAATATAAAGTATTTCAGCAGAAGAGAGCAAAACAATCATCAACCACTAAAAGGAATAAAGCCTCAGTGACCTACTGAATACTATTCTGACTATCACGGCATATAATATACACGTAATTGGAGTTCCAGAAGAAGGAAAGTGAAAAAGACACTTAATATTTAAAGAAATAATAGCTAAACTCTCCTCAAATTTGGTAAAAATATTCACTTACAAATGCAAGATACTCAGTAAAGCCTAAGCAGGACACATATAAAGAAAGCCACACCAATGCACATCACAGTCAAACTACTAAAAATCAAAAGTTTACAAAAACCTCTGAAAGCATAGGAGGGCCAGAGGAAAAGATTTTACATACAAGGGAACAAAGATGAAAACTATACTTTTAAAGTGCTGAAAGAAAAAAATATATTTTCAACTCAGATTCTATATTCCCTAAAAACATCCTTCACAAACAAGGGTGAAATAGAGACCTTTTCAAATAAAGAAAAGCTGGCAGAGTTTGTTGCCAGCACACCTGTATTACAAGAAATGCTCAAGAAGTTCTTCAGGAGGAAGGGGAATTATACCAGATGGAAATTCAGATATATAGGAAAGAATAAAGAGTTTGGGAAACAGTGAATAGTAGGTATAAATGATGATCTTCTGTTTTCTTCTTATAATGTCTTCAATAGACAACTGATGGTTTAAAGCAAAAATAAAAATATTTTCTTGTGGTATTTATAATGTAGATTTAAATAAAATATGTGACATCAGTAGCACAAAGGATGGGAACAAATGGAATTATAGTCTTGAAAGGTTTTTACATTTCATCGAAACTGGTACAACAGTAATTCTAAATACACTTTGATAAGTAAAGAATGTATATTTTAATCCTTAAAGAAACAAGTAAAACAATAATTAGTACAAAGAAGTATAGTGAAAAAGTCAAAAGAGAGCAAAAATAGAATACTAGAAATTTAAAAACCAAAACAAAAGCAGCTGTGGTTTGAAGTCACCTGTGGCTTTTTCTTTCTCTAACAACTCATATCCAATTACTTAGGAAATCCAGCTGACTTTACCTTCAACTATATTCAGAATCTGACTATTATTGCCATCCCCACTGCTCACATCTCCACTGGTCTCAGCCACTATCTTCTCTCAGCAAAAGCCACATAACTGGTGTCCCAAATTCTACCCTTGCTCCCAGTGAATCATTCCTAACACAGCAGCCAGGCTGAATCTATTAAATACCAAAGTCCTTATAATGACCTCAGGGGCACAATATGCTGTGGCCCCATGGCCTTTGTGTACCCCATGTCCTATATTTCTCTCCTTTGTTCCCTCCACTCCAGCCACACAGCCTCATTATAGGTGCCACAGTACATTAGACCTGCTCTTATCTAAGGGCCTTTGCACTGGCTGTTTCGTCTAAATACGGTTTCCCGGATGTTAACTTTCATTTTTTTGCTTAAATGTCAAACACTCAATGAGTCTTACCTTGATCAGCCTACTAAAAATCACAATATGATCTCAACTATCCTGATCCCATACCTTTCCCCCTCCCCCGCCCCTTCCCTCCTCCTCCTTCTTCTTCTTTGTAGCACCTAACACCTACAACACCATGTAACCTGTTTATTTATTATATGTACTGTTGATCTTCTCTTAATAAGATAAAGTTCCACAAAGACATGCATCTCTGTTAATTTCGTTTGGTGTATATCAAGCACATACAGCAGATGCTCAGTATTTAATTGTTGATCAAATGAATGAATGCATAAGGAAGCAGAGCTGTACCTGTCTATTTAAGAAATATATATCTTTATTGATCTCAGAGAGAGGAAGGGAGAGAAAGAGAAACATCGATGATGAGAGAGTCGTTGATCGCCTGCCTCCTGTACACCCTTTGCTGGAAGTCAAGCCCACTATCCCGGCATGTGCCCTGACGGGGAATCGAACCGTGATCTCCTGGATCCTAGGCCAATGCTCAACCGCTGAGCCACGTGGGCCGGGCAGAACTGTATCTATCTTGTTCATTAACTGAAATACATGTAGTATTTTCAGTACATAGGATAGTGTTTGAACATAGTCTTATAAAATTTCTAAAAAACGGGGCTCAGTTCTATGAGAGTTGTTGTGGGTAAGCCCTGTGTAGAGTGCTGCTTTTCCTATTCAATGTCCAATTCTAGTGAGAGATAGATCTAAAGATCAGATGGAGAATTAAACTTTTTATTACTGATAAGACTGATACTACTTTTATTACTGATAAGACTGAATTATTGAATGTGGCTTTGGACTATGGGCACTGTTTCCTGGTAGTGAACCCCACAAACAGACTCAACCTGTCACAGGCAGTGCTGTACCGCACATGGGTGGACCTCATGTCTGGAAACTCACAGAACAGAAGAAAATAATATATTTTCTTTTTGTCTGGTTTCTAAAGACAAAGAAAATGGCGCTGACCTAAGAATTTCTGGTTTATTTTCTCCAAATTAGCATTTGAAAAATAACCTCTCTCCCCTTCATTTGTGAGGGCTAGAAGGGGTTCTAGAGAAGCCAGGGGTGTTTTCCTAATGGACATCCTCCGTATGGAAGAAAATGAAAGGAATGAGGGAGAATTACCTTCCTCATATCTAGAATGTGAACCACAATATTGTCAGTGTGAGGATGGTCATTGATTCCATGGTGTTGGACAAGTGCACCTAGTAGGACAACTTAGAGAGGGCAGAGCCTAGGCCGGAGGCTTGAGAAAACATCAACACATGAATGGAAGCATTATGGACTGAAATGTTCTTGTCTCCCCTCCCTCCATTCGTATGTTGAAGCCTTAACCCCTAATGTGACTGTGGCGAGAGGGCCTTTAGGGAGATAATTAAGGCTAAAAGAGGCCATAAGGCTGGGACCCTAATGTGACAGGACTGATGTCCTTATAAGAAGAAGAGAAGCAGCCTGGCCATGGGTGGCTCAGTGGTTGAGAGTCAACCTAGGATCCAGGCGATCAGAGTTTGATTCCCTGTCAGGGCACATGCCCAGGTTGTGGGCTCGATCAATGACTCTCTCATCATTGATGTTTCTATTTCTCTCTCTCCCTCTCCTTTCCTCTCTCTGAAATCAATAAAGATATATTTTAAAAAAAGAAAAGAAAAAAAAAAGAAGAGACAGCAGAGCTCTCTCTCCTCAATCACAGAGAGGAAAGGCCATGTGAGATCACAGCAAGTAGGTAGCTGTCTGCAAATGAAGAAGAGAGCTCTCCCTGGAAACAAACTTCTCTGGCACTTTGATCTTAGACATCTAGCCTCCAGAACTGTTGAGAAAATAAATTTCTGTTTTCTGTGGTCTAAGCCACCCCAACTATGGTGTTTTGTTGTGGTAGCCCAATCCAACTAAGACAGGAAGGTAACAACCTTGCCAGCAGAACTGAGAGGAGCAGACCAGGCAAGGATGTTGTCATAGAAACGTAGGGCAGAAAGTATTTTCATAAAGAAGGAGCAGCTGACAGCTTTAAATATGGCTGAGAGGTCAAGTAATATGAGGTCTGAAATGTCCACTAATATAATTGCTGTCCAAGGGACTGATGGAAATATATGTCAGGGTGGAAATGAGACAACAAATGTAGAAAACTCCTTCAAGAAGTCGGGTCTGAATAACTTAGATAGGCTGGAAACAAAGGAAAGGGGAACGGAAGGATAGCATTGGAGGAGACACAGAGGAAGGTGTTAATGTAATCTGTTTATGGATAGTAAGTAGCCAGACCAGCCTGATGAGTCAGGGAAAGCTACTTCAGAGTTGACACCCACATTGTTAGAATAGGGTCATATAAATGACTTTGAAACCAAATGGAAAGACTTTTATTTGATGTAGAGGAATATGGATAGGCCGGGAATGTTTCCAACAATTTAGTGCAACATACATTCATTAACCACTTATTGTCAGCTGGTAATTGCTGTGACTGATATGTAAATGAATATGTAAAGTATACATATATATATATTTTATAAAATTGAAATAGTACCCATAATTTTGTAACTTTATTTCAAATTATTTTCTAATGATTGCAGGAATATACTCAAGTGAGTTTAAATAAGGGAGCATGTATTGCAAAAGTTTATGTGCAGTCAGGCTTCCAGAAACGTGAGAACAGTAAACAATACCTGTAAACCAAATACTCTGGATCAGTTCATTCAATTCCCCTTTCATTGTACTTCTAGAAAAGAAATAAAAAAGCTGAAAACTATTCCATACTTCTTTGTGGCCAAAAAGCTAAAATTCTGCATGAGAAGTAGGTTCTACCAATTAGGTTTACTTGCACACGATTTTGGAGGCAGAAGTGAAGCAGATGCTACCTTTGGCAGCTCTGTGAAGCAATGTTCTAGAAATGTGCAGTTTTCATGCCCGAGCTTTCCAGTGTCTGTTCTTCAGCTTTCTCTCTTTTGTGGGCCAAATAGCATAAGGACAGAATTACCCATTTCTTTTGACAAAGCTCCAACTGTGGACACAGAGGTAGTAGCTTCCTAAGTTGCTTTTTCTGAATCTCATTGAAAGCTTAGCCTAAACTAAGGATAGGAATAGTTCTTCTATAAATGATAGAGTAAATATAGGCTTTGTGGACCATACCATCTCTTGCAATTATTGAACTCTGCTGTAGCATGAAAGTGCCACTGACAATATATAAATAAATTGGCATGATTGTGTTCCAAAAAACTTTATTTACAAAAACATGTAGCAGGGATAAATTTGGGCTGCTGGCCATAGCTCCTCACTCTTTGGCCCAAACTCTTCTCCTTCGAGCTTTCCGATGATTTTGTAGCATCCAATTCACCTTGTTAATAATGTTTCTGCTCAAATTACATGTAGAGTGGTTTCTGGTTCTTGCATTGAACTTTAACAAATACAATTATAAGGCCACATGTCAACCAGCAAAGGTTAGATTGCACAGGATAACAACAGTCCGCAAACCTCAGGGACTTACCACAACAATCACAGATGACTTTTCATTCACAGTAAACATCTAAAGCAGGTCAGAGGGCGCATCGTTCCAGTCTCCTGACTTGGGACCTGGGCTGACACAGCACACACCTGCGAAGTACTGCTGGTCTCTGCGACCTAGAGAAAAAAGAAGGTGCAGCGAATTACACACTGGCTCTTAAAACTTCTCACAAATGCTCCTCTCACTTATTCTCGCCTTTGGCTAAAATAAGTCCCAGGGCTATGCTTGACCCATAGCAACAGCTGAATGATATTCTTCCATCTCTCCCTCCTCCCCAGCCTCACTCCATGGCACTAGAGTGATGATTACAGAATAAAATGTGTATGAAACATTCTCTGTTAGTAACTCTAAAGCACTTCATACATGTTATCAAGGAACACATTATAAAACCCAGAGCCACATGAGAACTCTGGACATTTCTCCTTTACCCATCCCTCCACAGTATGTCAAATCCTTCTGAATGATTGCTTTGTCAGGCAAGATCTGAGTCTTTTTCCTCTAAGTAGCATTGAAATGTGGGGTGTTTTTTTTTAGCTCATTTTCACATTTTCTCCTCTCCATGCCCATTTTTGTTCCCAACAGAAGGGATTAGTTCTAGTAACTCCAAGCTAAATCCCCAAGGAGCGTGTATTTGCCCTTCCCATAGCTTCTGTGGATGTCACGTAGCTGAGCGGAGAAGTGGTACAGATTCCTCAGAGGAATTGGATCTACCATGAGGAGCCTCCATGGAGCTTGGGAGCCCTTCCATGTCCGAGGTAACCAGCTCTAGGGCCTGGGGCCCATGCCCTAAGGAGCGTTCACCCAGGACCTCCGCAGCGGAGCCCCAGCCCCTTGCGTGCAGCCTACCCTCCCGAAGGCAGCCCGAGGGCGGAGCGCTTGGAGGGGCTGCCTTTCCATCAGTGAGGAAACACTCCCGGCCTCACGCCACATCGCCACGTCGGAGCCTTAGTGTCCAAGCAAGAGCTTAAAAACAATGAAGCTACTCCCTCTTTCTGGACCCCGCCTTCCACAATTTGTGACTGACTCCAGGGCTGGTGCCACCACACCCAAGGGCATCTCATGATTAAATTCCGCCAGAAAGAGGAACGTGACATTCATTTCCATCCCATCCAAAACTCTGGGGCTTAAGACAACAGGTAAAATCAATATTTGTCTAAAAGAAGAGGAGGAAACTTGTGGGTGGTTTTGTAAGTTCAAGATGTGGTACAGAGGTGCTCGGGAGATGAACTGCAAATAAAAGAGCAGAAAAGAGTTTCCTGAGCGTCATTTTAAAAGGCTTCATGCTAATAAGAACCACATTCATCCTTTGATATTTTCAAGCTTGCTGAGTAAATAACTCATACATTTCCCTTAATAATTACAGGCAAGCTACTGGTGTGCCTCAGAGGCTGACCTGTTTTGCAGGTTGACATCACAGTCTGAGGAAACGGTACCAGAGAGCTCCCCGGGCTTTGCTCACAACCTAATTGTGAGTGGCTGGGACGGGGTCTGTTCCAGGAGACTAAACTGACGCTCCACCTGAAATCTGCTTAAGTGCTGTTATGTCTCGTTACCCTTCCCTTTAAATTTATTTTTTATCTTTTGTTTTCCTCCAGCCAAGTGAAGAGAAAGACATTGTGTATCATATAATGTTCTTAAAATTCCTCACCTCTCACAAAAAGTCTTGAAGGTGGGGAACAGAAGCAGCTCCATTTAATATTTTTAGCTCAAGGGCTCTAAGGGCAAGGAATGGAAGGCAGATAATAAATAAGCGGGCCTTCGAGGGCGCAAGTGTTGTCGCAGTGTGAGTTTCCACGTTCACACATTCTTTTCCATCTACTGAAAATATAGCTTGAGGTGTGTGATCACTCAGTGCTGGCAGTAAGCAATGAATGGACCTAAGAGAGGGGGGAGTGGGGTAACTGAGTAACAATCAGAATAATGACAGCCTCGGTGACAACACTCAAAGTGTACCTGGTTTTTTTTTAGTGGAAAATTTTCCATAGTCAGAGCAACTCCGGTTTTAATTGTGACATTTCCTCAAGATAGTATTTCATGTGTAGCTCATTAAATGCTTTTTCATAGTTGAAAAGTGATGGATGTGGTTATGTGCTCAGTCCTGTTTTCTAGATATTAAACTACAGTAAAGGATATGATAAAACAAAAGCCACCATTTAATAGTCATATGACCAAGTCCAAGGAAAACAATAATTTCACAGATGGAAGGTCAAATTAATTTCAACCCAATGCTTCAGTGCAACATAGAATTCTGCAATGAATTGGCCACAATATGTTTTTAGAAGATGCTTATTTTTATTTTCATTTTCGCAGATGCAGTGTCCTGTTTTTATGGTAGCCGAGCTGGCCCTGTGAGCTTTTGGAAAACATAAGCTGCTTTAAGTCCTCTGCTGGGATACTTCATGGGCATTAGAACAGGTTATATCGTCTTTTTATTTTCTAGTCTTTTGTTTCAATTTAAATTTTTGGCCATTCTATTTAGAAAAAAAATGTTTTCTTCATGTGAAACTATAATGAAAAGAATAATTCCTTTTTTTGTGTGTGTGTGTTTTTTTGTTTTTTGATAATGGCTGGCATAGGCCTTCAGTTATGAATATAGAGCTCTGCCCACTGTGAGGGGTAGGTGGGATGGGTGGTCCTGCAAGGTACCCCAGGGATAGGAAAAGCCCAGCTGTGGGGTGACTCAATTCTTCTAGTCTCTGTGGCTTCCACTGATCTCATGTTTGAACTGCCTCAAAAGAAGCCATGTTATTTTTTTCAGCCTTAAACCCTCTTTGGATCTAAATTTGACTTTTCTCTCCTATCTGGCTCTTCAACCTGGAATCGTGAAGACTCTACTTCAGATTCCAGCGACCATATTTATTTGTCTCTCTTCTCTCATCTGTGTGCATTCTTGCCCATCTTTGCTCTTATTTTGGAACTAAATTTGTGCACAAAGTCCCTGGATTGGAAATTGCTTCAGCATGGGTAGGCTCTTCAGAATTTAATAATAAGTAGCATTAACATGGACCTTCCAGTGATTCCTTCTTTCTCAGTGACTCCTCGGTTTTTATAATTATTGTTTCCACTTTACAGATAATTAAAAATCAGGTTGAGAGAGGTTGAGTAACTGATTAAAAGTCAGTCAGTTTGTAAGCAATTAAGACTGAGCTTAAATCCTTAGTATCTGACTGTGCATTCTGTGTTTCCCCCCTACAAATCTACTAGCCTCTAATATCAGTACAGAAATGTGATTCATATATAAGTATGTAAGACGACCAACCCTCTTCTTTATTAGCCTCCACTTTCCAAATATTCTTAGTCCAAACTCTAGATACATTCTCTAATGCTCTTAGGTCCAGCCACAGACCTCATCACCAGCAATCCATAATTTCTAAGGATTCACTAGTGCAGCCAATCTAAAGACTCCTCAGTCCTTGGTTCAGACCAGCTTTAATCCTTGGCTGCACACTAGTGTAATCTGGGTAGCTTAAAAAAATATAGATGCCTGAGTCCTGCCCCACTTCAGTCAGATCTCAGGGGCTGTGCAGTTTTTGGAAAGCTCTCCTTTACTTCTGATGACAAAGTAAGTGTGATAACCACAGTTTCAGAATAGCCAAGTAGAAATATCAATGCCCATCATCCAGAAGCCTAGAGGGTCTTTTCTTATCTCCCTCATCAACAAACCCTGATGTCTGCCAACACTATTGCACTCACAGTGCTTTTACACTAGCATTTTTGGAACCCTGAACTGTCCTCAGAAGACTAGTGCCTTATTTTCATTTATTTATTTTTTATTATTGCTTTATCTTTCAATTACAGTTGACATGCAATATTATATTAGTTTCTGATGGACAGCAGAGTGGTTAGACGTTTACATAATTTAAATTCTTCATAAATATATTTTTATTTCTGAGGGCCAGGGAAACCTCTCAGGAGGTCCCATTGGGCCTCTCAAGCTTCATGGCCTGAAATTGCTGGAGGTCCAGTGCCAGACTCCATCGCAGGAGCAAGCTTCAGTTCTTGCCTGGTTGAAACTCCTTCTCCAGACTCTTAAACACCCACATTGGAGGCCTACAAGTCTCACGTCCCTCTTTCTTCCATGAATGATTCTAAAGGACCTGGGACCCAATTCCAGCAAGCATCAACTATTTATTAATTAGAACATCATTCACTTGTAATCCTTCCCGTCTGCTACTTATCCTCTCCCTTCTCCTTATTTCTTGGTCATTCAACATTTAATTAAACATTTTTCTTCTTCTTTTCTTTATTGATTTTAGAGAGAGTGGGGAGGGAAGGAGGGAAGAAAAAAGAGAGAGAGAAAGAGAGAGAGAGACATCAATGTGAGAGAAACATTGATCTATGGCCTCCCAAATGTCCCAACCTGGGACCGAACCCTGAACCTGGCACCACATTTGGTGCACAGGACGATGCTGTACACCATCCAGAGATCATCATTTAATATTTCTGAGCATCTTCTATCTGCTAGGCTCTAGGATACACTGATGATCCAAACCTACATGGCTTTTTGCCTTAAGGAGACAATTACTATCCAATTCAATTTATGCTCCAGCGTTAGCTATCAAAGCTATATTTGTTGTTTATATTTTTGGTCAGAATTACCCTATATAAAAATATGTAGTAAGTGAGGGGTCCCATATTTGCTTCTTCCAATTATCAAAATGTGATTTTCCCTGGGCGTATTTCCAGAGAAATGGTTCTGTTCTTAGCAAATATCTTCCCTGAAGCTACCAGCCTGTGTCCCAGCAAATGAAATAATTATTTAAAAAAATGTTCTTGGAAAGTTACCAACAAAACAATTAGACATAGCAAAAAGTTCAACATTGTTCAGTGTAATGAACATAAATCCACGTGGTTAATGGTTAGAGTATCTCCAGGGAAACACTATAAGGGCTGTAGGTGAGCCTCTTCAATCCTCATTGAGCAGGACCATCTGCATTGCAGAATGCTTAGTAATCCTGCCCTGCCCAACCAATACTTGCAGCATTTTCTCATCATTGTGCAAACAAAAGCTTCCTTTCATGATTCTAAATATCCTAAGGAGCAAAAAACCACCTAAGATTGAGAATTACTCCATTAACCTATTAAATATTATAAATGCAATTTTTTTATTAAAAAGAATGGCCAGGAAGAGGGGGTTTGGCAAAGAGGTAGATACAAATGCTACACTGAGGTAGATACTGTAACAGTATTTAAAAGAGAGTTTGCACACTCTGTTCACAGCAGCATTATTTACAATAGCCAAGCGGTGGAAGCAACTCAAATGTCCATGTATAGATACATGAGTAAACAAACTGGGTAAGTAAACACAGTGCAATATTCTTTAGCCTTAAAAAGGAAGGGCATTCTAACATATACCACAACATGTAAAACATGGGTGAAACTATGCTAAGTAAGCCAGTTACAAAAAGAAAATATTTCATACTTCCACATGGGGTATCTGAAGTAGTCAGATTCATAGAAACAGAAAATAAAGTGATGATTACTAAGGAGTGTGGTGGGGAAGAGAGTTGTTTTTTTAATGGTTATAAAGTGTCAGATTTGCAAAATGAAAAAGTTATGGTAATCTATTTCACAGCACTGTAAATACATTAATAACTATTGAACTGTATACTTACCAGTGGTTAAGATGGTATTTTTAAAAAGAAAAAGAAGACAAAGAGATTATTAGACAAAGCTCTATACAGTCTCAGGATCCTCTCTAAATAAGCCTGAGAGTTTGTCTATTATGTATGCAATACATGTAATATAATTTTTAAATATTTTATTTTATTGCAATTATAATACATATAGTTATTGTATAATATACTTGGGGCTGACTGTATTTTAAAGTAAAACCTCACTTTCTGTGTGTATTTCTCTCTTCCTCTTCCCTCCCAATTGTACCCTAAGGGCTTTTATCAATCCTCTAAAATTTCATAGAAGTAGAAGCAAAAATTCAAACTATGATCTCAGACTCGAGCTATAGACTTGAGTGCTTGTAAATATGCCTGCAGGGCTTTTTACAGATGCTAGGTAAGGTCCATTACAGACATTGTATAAGACCTGGGCCTAGGGCAAAGTGGGCTAGGGGCAGGGTTAATGTTTATTGTCATGGGAGAGCAAGAGCAAGTGTTGAAGGGGAAAGATCAAGTTGGGTTTTATCTCAAGGATGCAAGTTGGAGTCAACATTTAAAAGTCAATCAATAGCCCAGCCAGGCGTGACTCAGTGGATGAGCATCGACCTAGGATCCAGTCTATTGGGGTTTGATTCCTGGTCAGGGCACATGCCCGGGTTTTGGACTTGATCAATGACTCTCTCATTATTGATGTTTTTATCTCTCTCTCTCCCCCTCTCCTTTCCTCTCTCTGAAAGCAATAAGTATATATATATATATATATATATATATATATATATATATATATATATATATATAAAGTCAGTCAATATATTTACCTATTATCTAAATAAAAAAGAAAAAACATCATCATTCAAAGATGCAGAAAAAGTATTGAACAAAATTCTCCATCTGTTCATGATAAGGACTCTCCACGATCTAGGTACAAAAGAGAACTTCCTCAACCCCAAAATGGGTTTCTTGAAAATTTTCCAGCTAACATCACATTTAATGTTGAAAGGCAATGCTTTCCCCCTAGAAAGGGAATAAGGGTCATTTGTCCACTTTTATTTATTCTGTTCAACATTTTACTGCAGGTCATAACCATTTACACCAGTCAAGTAGAATAAAACCCCCCACAGGTATAAAGAGATAAGAAAACCTGTCTTACTCACATGACATACCCTCATCTAAATAGAAGATCTTAAGAAACAATTAAAGTACTAGAATTAATAGATGAGCAATTAGCAGACTAATAATAAACTAATGCAATTACATTAACATTAAAATATGACATTCTAAGAGGTAAACTGATAACAAAACAAAAAATTTATGGTCTATATACTGAAAGCTACAAAATATTTCCAAGGGGACTAAATGAAGATCTAATTAAATGAGGAAAATACTGTATACAGATATCAAAAGACAACAATGTAAAGACGAAAATTCCCCCCAGTTGTTTCGTAGGTTCAATACAATCTCCATCTAGTAGGCTCTTTTTGTTTTTTTAAATAATAACTAAAAAGCTGTTTCTCAAATTTATATGGAAATGTGAAATAGATAAAATAATTTTAAAGAAGAACAGTGTTGGAAGACTTACACTATATTATTACGAGTCTTGGCCAAAACAATACAGTATTTTCTGAAAGATGAATAAATTGATAAACTAGAAGAGAGTACAGAAATAGACACATATAAAATGCAAAATAATTTTATAAATATAAAAAGCCAAATAAAATAGAAGCTATACTGTATAATTTCATTTGTATAAAATTACAGGAAATGCAGTTTAATCATCAGTGACAAAAATCATATCAATAATTCCTGGGAATAAATGGAGGAGGGAGAATGGATTACAAAGGGTCATGAAGAAACTTCTGGGGGTGATAGAAATCTTCATTATTTGAATTATGGTGATAGTTTTATGGTACATATATATGTCAAAACCTCAGATTGTATGTTTTATATATGTATTGAGCTGTATGTAAATTCTATTTTAATAAAGTCAGATATATATGTATTATAAAGGCAAAAACAGCAATAATAATCTGTTAATAGTTCAAAATATGATTGTTTGACAAAACTCTGACATCCATTCCTGATACAAAATATAAGAATAAATAGAAAAATTCTCCCATTATAATAATAATTATAACAGACACTATGTTTATGTTTATCAGATTGTTTTATGTTCTTCTTGGGCCCAGAGGAAGGCTGTGTCTCCCAGCTTTTTGCTGGATGGAGCCATATGATTAGTGTTAGCTGATGGAATAGGCATAGAAGTGACATGTGCTATTTTTAGTCCTGGAACAAAATATTTCCCCATGAGATCCTGCATTTCCTAACTTCCTTCAACTCCTGGATAAAGGCAAAAGATCCAGTAGATGACACCAAGGCAGAGATATAGACAGATGGAGCCTGGGTCTCTGAATGCTGCTATGGAAGCTGATCTCCATTTTGGGAAGGATTATAATGTAA
The DNA here is from genome assembly GCF_054644295.1 of Miniopterus natalensis. Taxonomy (NCBI): domain Eukaryota; kingdom Metazoa; phylum Chordata; class Mammalia; order Chiroptera; family Miniopteridae; genus Miniopterus; species Miniopterus natalensis. Next base: position 35,646,742 of record NC_142086.1, on the reverse strand, counting down.
ACGAGAAGTAATCTTTTATTTTGTTAGTTCACTGAGAATTTGGGGTTTCTTGTTACAGAAGTTAGCCTTCCCTTATTGATGCAGATATAAAAAAGTCAAAAATACATAGAAATATATTTAGCATGAAATATATAGTATTATTTTTAGAATAGTTTAGTAATCTACCAAAAGTCTACAATAAATGGAAACATATACTGTGTTGATAAGGCGACTCATATTGCAAAGGTGTAAATTTTCATAAATTAATCTATAAATGTTTACTAAAATTAAAATTCATTTAGAAAAATAAGTTTGTGCCAATATTCAAGGAAGCTTTTAAAATAAAAATAGGTATAGATTGATAGGGATCAGTTTTATCAGATATTGAAACTTATAAAACTATGTGGAAAAAAATGTAAGGAAATAAATATATATCCAGAAAAATCAATGAACATAAGACCAGAAGGTTCATACTGAAACTTAACAAGCTACAATAATGGAAATATTCTGATATTAAAAACAAAATTATATCCAAGAATATCAAGGGATATAAGGTTCATAGAAAGGATTGTCTTTTAATGATAGATATGGCAGATTAAATGAATGGTGAGAAAGGGAGTCAATAGAATTGTAACAGCTAGATAATTATTTGGAAAAAATAAACCCGAAATTTCTACCTAATTCCTTGCATGAAAATAAAGTTTAAATTGACAAAACTTTAAATGTAAAAAATATTATAACTGCAAAGTTTTAGAAGAAAAGATGAGCAAATATATACTTGAGGAGGGCTTTCAGAAAGAGCACAAAACCTTAAAGCCATAATTAAAATTATTAAAACATTTGATTGCATAAATATTCAAAACTTCTGTACACATTTCATAAATAACACAAAGGTAAAAGACCAATACAATTATAAAAAATAGTTGTAAAAATATTGAAAAAATTATTATACACAAATAGTCAATCCATAGTATAGTAAAGGTCAAATATATGAATAGTCAATTAACAAAAAATGAAAAGAAATGGCTGATAAAAGTACAAAATATACCAATCTTACTCATAACTTAATAAGTGAAAATCAAAGCAAGAGACACTTTTCCTCTCAGACTGATAGAAGATAAACATGCATATAGAGTGAAGGTTTATTCAAGTGAATTTAGTCATAAATGGCATGGAATTTTAATATGTGAAACAAGATTATAATTATGATTTTGTTTTTCTATGAGTGAAAAATATTATTTTAATGTGTAGTCTTTAATGATGATGATTATTAGTTTTTAAGTCAGAAAAGTAGGAAGAAAACAAAACGGCCCATAATTCCAGCTAATGACTGTCATAAAAAAATATAATAAATTTTAAATTAGTGCATTTATTATTGAAAGAATATTCAAAAAGAATTTTAAAAGTACACAATGAAATATAAATATGCTTCCTTCCTGCCACCCAGACTTGATTTCTCTAAATATAATTACAGTCAATATATCTTCTGAAATCCTCAAAAACAATATTCCTGCAGGAGTAATATACACTCTGTTGCATTTTGATTTTTTAAATCTCTACTGTTGGCTTATTAGTATATATATTTTATGTTTTTAGTGGTTACTCTGGTATTTACTATATAGCTTTCATGTATCACAGTCTACACCAACTAATATTAGACCACATCAAGTATATTTCCCCCATTGTGTCTTTTACATTCTTGTCATATATTTTACTTCTTCATATGTTATAGAATTTTATTATCTTTGCTTAAAATCATCAATTATCTTTCAAAGAAACTAAAAATGAGAAAAATGTTCATTTACCAACTGAAAGACATCTAAGTGCTTCCAGTTTTTAGCAATTATGAATAAAGATGCTAAAACATTCAACAGGTTTTTGCGTGAATCTTTCATTATTTTGGGGTAAATACTTAGGAGTAGGATTGCTGGATCATAAATATTTAGATATATAACAAACTGACAAGATGCTTTCCAAAGTGGCTATCCCATTATACATTCTCACCAGCAAGGTGTGAGAGTTCTGATTGTTTTCCATGGTCATCAGCACTTGATAATATCAGTATTTTTAAACCATTTTAATAGGTGTGTAATGGTACCTCATTGTGGTTTTAGTATGTAATCCTTGATGACTAATGATGTTGAGCATTTTGTCAAATGCATATACTTTCTTTGGTGAAATGTTTATTCAAACCTCTATCCCATGTTATAAATGGGGTAAATGGGGTTGTTTTCAAGTTTTCAGAATTCTTTATATATTCTGGGTCATGTTCTTTGTTGGATATGTAATGGGCAAACATTTTCTCCCAGTATGTGGCTTGTTTTTCATTTTCTTACCATTGCAAATTTTATGTTTTGATAAGATCAATTCATAAATGTTTTTCTTTTATGAACTGTGCTTTTGGTGTATCTATAATCTGTGACCCACAGTCACAAAGCTTGTCTTTTGTACTTTCTTCTATAAGTTTTATAGTTTTGGCTTTTACATTTAGGTGTATATATTATTTTGAGTTAATTTTTATGTAAGTTGTGAAGTATATATTGAGTTCTTTAGCATATGTATATTTAATTATTTTATAAGCTTTTGTATAATAAATTATAATTTCTCCATCAAATTGGCTTTGCACTTCTGTCAAAATCAATTGACCCTGTGTTTATGGGTTTATTTCTGTACTTTCTATTCTGTTCCATTGACTGATGTATTTACCCTTTCACCAATACTACACTGTCTTGAAATCAAATCATATACAAACTTCATGTTTTTTTCTTTCAAAAAAAGTTTGTTTTTTCTGGTTCTTTTACCTTTTCGTTTATTTATTTTTAAAACATATATATGTGTGTGTGTATATGTATATGTGTATACACACACACACACACACACACACACACACATATATATATGGACCATTTACACAATGGCCAGAAAAAGAGAGAAGGAAATCTTTCCCTTTGCCTTTCCATTTAAATTTTATACTCAGCTTGCCAATATTGGCAAAATAATCCTGCTGGAAATTTGACTGGGTTTGTAATGAATTTATTGGCTAGTCTGAGAGAATGGTCATCCTAATGATACTGAGTTCTCCAATTCATGAACAACATGAGTTATCCCTCTATTATATCAATCTTTGATTCTTTCTTCAGCGTTTTGTAGTTTTGAGGATACTGATCCTAGACATATTTGACCTAGTATTTTGTGTTCTTGCTAAATACACTTATTGGTGATAGGTATTTTTGGCCAATTTCTTGATATTATTTTATGTATATAATCAAATCTGAAAATAAAGTTTTATTTCCTCCTCTATTATCTGTATCCCTTTTGTTTCTTTCTATTGCTTTATTGCACTACCCAGGACTTCCAATATGACGTGTAATAGGAGTGTTGAGAATGGACACCCTTGTCTTGTTCCTGATCTTAGGAGGAAGACATTCAGAATCACCATTGATTGTCATGTTAGCCATAGTTTTTAATGTATGTGTGTATGTATGTATGTATAAATGCATGTATGTATTTTGGTAGTTGACTGTATTAGTCAGGGTTGTCCAGAGAAACAGAGCCAATAAAACATAAATATATAGAGAAATATTTATTATGAGGAATTGGCTCCTGTGATTATAGAGGCTAAGAAGTCCTGTGATATTCTGTTTACAAGTTGGAGACCCAGGAAAGATGGTGATGTGAATCCAGCCCCAGTCTGAAGACCTGAGAACCAGGGGAGCTGATGGTGTAAGTCACAGTTCAAAGGAAAGAGGAGACTGATGTCTCAGTTCAAGCAGTCTGGCAGGAGGCAAAAGGGTGAATTCTTCCTTCCACCACTTTTTGTCTTATTTAGGCTGTCAGTGGATTGGGCGATGCCCAGTATATGGGGAGGGGAGCAATCTAGTTTACCGAATCCACCAATTCAAATGCTAATGTCATCTGGAAAAACCTTCATAAACACACCCAGAAATAATGTTTAATCTGGACAGTCCTTAGCCCAGTTAAAGTGACACATAAAATTTACCATCACAAAGACTTTTATTCAACTGAAGAATTTCTCTCTTATTCCTCGTTTGCTGAGATCACAAATGAATGTTAAAAATTTTAAAGGCTTTCCTGCGTTTAGGAGATGATCATATGTTTCTTAATCTTTAAAATGTTGATATAGTAAATTGTATTGTTTGATTTTCAAATGTTGTCCCAGCCTTGCATTTTGAGACAAATCCTACTTGGTTATGATGTACTATCTTCTTCATATATTGCTGGATTCAATTTGATATTATCTTGTTTAGGATTTTTAAAAATCTATGTTTGTGAGGGATATTGATCTGTTGTTTTAGTGTTTTTGTCTATTTTGGGTATTAGGGTAATTCTGGCCTCAGAAAATGATTTGGGAAGAGTTGTGTGTTTTTTTTGTTTGTTTGTTTGTTTTTTGGGAAGAGATTGTGTAGGATTGGCTCTACTTCCCTTAAACATGAAGGAATTCCTGTGTCTAAAGAATATTTTCATTGACTATAGAATTTTGGGTTCACAGTTCTTTTTAAGCACCTGAAAGATTTGTTTTACTGTTTTCTGGTTTTCTATTTGTTTTACTATTTTTTGGTAAAAACAAAACAAAAAACAACAAAACACTGTCACTTGTAGTGTCACTTCCTATATGTAATTTATCATTTTCCTCTCATTGCTTTGAAGGTTTTTTCCTTTATGTTTGGTATTCACCAGTTTGATCATATGTCTAGACAAGATTTTCTCTGATTTTATCTTGGATTGGGTTTGCTAAGTTTCTTAAATCTGTTAATCTTCGTCTTTCACTAATTTTGGGATATTTTAGCCAATATTACACCAAGTTTTGTTTTCTACACCTTTTGCTTTCTCTCTCCTTATAGGAATCCAGTGATAAAAATGTTAGAACTTTAAATATTGTCCCACGGGTACCTAAAAATTTGTTATATATTTTATTTATTTATTTTTTTGCCATTGATTTTTAGAGAGTAGAAAAGAGGGAGGGAAGGAGGGGGAGAGAGAGAGAGCGAGCGAGAGAGAGAGAGAGAGAGCAATTGGTTGCCTCCCACAAGCACCCCAGCGAGGGCCTGGGATCAAACCTGTAGCCCAGGTACATGCCCTTGACCAGGAATTGAACCCTAGCCCCTTTGGTATGGGGGTGGGGTAGGAGTGGAGGGGCTGGGGGGTGTGAGGGGAGGAGGGTTGATGAGCTAACCACTGAGCAACACCAGTCAGGGCTGTTATATATTTAAAAACATATATTCCCTTTTATTCCTTACACTAGACAATATCTGTTGGTCTATCTCTAGGTTCCCAGATTCTCACGTTATCTCATTCTATTGTACTCATATGTAAATTTAAAAATTTTTCACATATTTTATTGTTTAGTTCCAAAGTTTTTATTTTTTTATTAGCTTTTAATTCTGCTGAAAATTTTTATCTTTCCATTTATTTCAAGTGTGTTTACTTTTAACTAATGGAGCAATACTCATATTATTTGCTCTATATGCATTCTGTGCAATTTCAACATTTGGGTTGAATCGTGGTTGGTACATATTGATTGCTTTTTCTCCCCTTAATAATTCATCATATTTTCCTGAATTTTTGTATGTTGATTACCTTTGGATCTTATACTGCACACTTTGAACATTATGTTTTGTGATTCTGGATTCTGTTAAAATCCTATTGACAATGTTGTTGTTTTCACGGGCATTTAACCTGTTTAGGGTCAGATCATAATTTTTCTCACCTTTTTCAGTAGTGGTTTCAATTATCGGTTTCGATTCCAAACCGCTGCTGCATTGCTTTGGGTCTGTGACACTCAGGGCTAGTCTGGAGCTACAGTGGTGCTTTATTTTGCAGTTCAACTCACAGAGCTTTTTCTATGTTACTTTGGGTCTTTCCCATGCACTCCCAGTTCAGAGATGATCTCAGGACTTTTATTGATTTATACCTAGAATTAGGAAATTCCCTTCTTCAGCTCTCTATCTATTGGATCTCTTTGCATTTCCTCTCTTCCAGAGGATAAAAATATTAGGTTTTCTTGGAGTCTTAAGTACCCATGTCAACACTACATTTCTATGATAGGGGTTCACTCTTAACTCCACATCTTGAGGAAGAAAAGGAAACAAAATCCTGAGAAAGTCACACTCATAAGGGTTCCTTTCTTTAGTTTTGACCTGCCTCTCCAATATGCTTTTTTAGATTAGTTAGCACCCTCAGGAGTTACTTCTGTTCAGAGATTTTAGTTGTAATCTGTTGGAGAGTTAGACTAAAATAGTCTTATGCATTTTGACTGGCAATAGAAATTTTAAAAAACATAATTTTTAATAGTCACATTATAATTCACTTTATTCTAAAATTTAGAACTGCTTTTCTACTTGGGAAAATTCAGGTTTCTTTTATTTGAGGGGAAGTTCTTCTGAAAACACTACAGAGAACATTATTGAAAATAAACATTTCTCTGTATTTCTGATTATTATTATTATTATTATTTAGAAAGAGGGGAAGGGAGAGAGAGACACATCCATGTGAGAGAGAAACATTGATCAGTTGCCTCCTGTATGTATCCCAACGGTGGACCAAACTGGAAACTTGGATATGTGCCTTAACTGGGGATCCAACAGGTGATCTTTTGGTGCATGGGAACTAAGCCAAACTGGCCAGGGCTACATCTCTGATTATTTAAGAATAAGTTTATCTAAATTAATTCACGTAGTCAAAGCAAATAAATGTTTTTACTGCTAAGGCATTTTGACTTCATCTTGTAAGTTATGGGACACATGTGCTGCAGTGACATTGGTGGCCATGCAGAAAATGGGCTGAGTGGGAAGGAGATGAAGGTGGAGGGATCATCCAAGGGTCAGTTACAATGTTTTAAGTTAAAAACTCCAAGTGCATAAACTAAGACAGTGATTACAGAGATGAAGAGGAGATGACGCAAGAAGTTATTTTTGAATCAGAATCGTGGTGACAGAAAACAGGAATCCCATATAAGTGGAGAGTGGCCTGGGCTTTGGGTGACTCAGGGAGCAGGGAATGGGAAACAGGAAGGAGAATAAAGAGTAGTCCCTTGAAAAGTTTGCCACAGGAAAGTCAGGTTTCAGCAGGAGTAAGGAGATCAATGAAACCTTCCATGGAAAAATTTAAAATACTAGAATGGTGTTTTGGAAGTACAGGGCATAGACCCAGGGAGTAAGATAAATGTCATCAAGGAGAAAACAAAAAGCAAAGAGGCAGTCCAAGCCAAATGGAAATGGGGGTATCGGAGGAGGTGAGGGAGTAGAGTAGGAAGTTTGGAGACAGAAATAAATTAAGGCTGAAAAATTTCCATTACCCAGTGGATCATGGTCGGAGGCATTTCCTGAGGGACGCCACTTTGTTCCTTGGGTGACTGTGAAGGCCTTAGTGCCTCAGCAGGGAGTCTGCCTGTGCTTTCGTGGTGGGCTCACTAGCATTTTGCTTCTTGGAAAAGTCTATCTTTGTTAGCCAGCTACTAATCACTTCTGGTACCCAAACTCCTCCCCCAAATTCTGAAACCTTCATCCCCATCTATGTGCTGAAATTCTGCCACCTATCAACTCTTTGGTGGCACACAGAGAACTTAAACACCACATCCGGCAGGTTGTGTGACTTCAGTAAATTGCTCAACCTCCCTCAGGTGAAGTTTCCTCAGCTGGGAAATGAAGGGGCTGGGTGAGATGATCTCAAAGGTTCTTTGTGGCTCATTCTCTAATTACATCCTTAACATAATCATTTTTGTAAATTTGTTTTGATATATTTGGAGAATATAAATAACAGAAACTCGTTGGTGAATTACTCACCCAGTCCTTGCACATGAAACCATTGCATATGCATTATTACCAGATTATGGAAGAGCTTGCAGGCTAAAGTATGAACATTAGACAAGAACTCTGATGGGAAAATTGTGGGTGAGGAGTTGTGGATGGGTGGTAGAAGTGTGCTAGGTCTTTTCGACCCAAGTTACATTCACCAAACTGACAATTTTAGCATGGACAACTAATGGTACCTGTTCTGTAGTTGGCAGGTACAATTCAGCAGTGGAGGCAGGGCACATGAAATTCTGAACCTTTCATACCTAATGGGGCAAATCAAGCACAGATAGCATTTGGGGAGTGATGTGTAATGAGTGAGTAGGAAAATAAAACTCAATACCCTATTGGAGTAATTCAATTATTTGGGTTTTAACAAAGACACTATAGAGGGCTTCATGAAGTATCCTTTATATCTATATCAGGACAGACATTTAGGTGTGGCTTTACTGGACTTAGAGTATTAAGATGTTTTCAGGTCTCCTGAGTGCCCTTCGAATATCCTGACTGCTTGGGCCCCCTTCTTGGGGCTTTGTGAACCTCCTTATGACTCAGCAATTGAAGGTGTAATGCCTGGAGTGCTCTGCTCCCATGCAAGAGGCTGACACTGATGTCTATGTGTCTGGGCTATGTAGGTGATTATACATTTCAATTTTAATTCCTGCTTATACTTACAAATGTTTTGTTTTAAATTTGTTAATGGGTTACCAACATTAAAACATTAGGATATTTCATATAAAATTGGGATTTTCTATTTTTCTTGGTACATCAGAAGATCTGATAAGACTGGGTCTGTATTCTGACATGTTAACAATTTTCTGGAGCTTCATAGTGGCTGCTAGCTCTAGATCAATAGAACATCTCCCATCCCCCCCCCCCCCCCCCCCCCAGGAAAAAGGCATACTTGTGCTTTCTTCATTTATATAATCTACTTTGCTTCTGAGACAAGGTGACCACATTTCCTGGTTTGCTTGCAACAGTCCTGGTTTATTCCTGTTGATCTATAATTCATTAATACTATTCCCTTTGCTGTCAAAAATGCCCTGATACAGATGAACAATTATATGATTATGCTCTCTACAGGGACCTGAATCTTTGTTCTCTGATATACAAAGAGGTTGCAATTGACCACCAAGAATTTGTATGCCTGCCCTGGCTGGAGTGGCTCAGTAGTTGGAGTGTTGGCCCACACACCAGAGGGTCGTGTGTTCGATTCCCAGTCAAGGACACGTTCCTGGGTTGCAGGTTCGATCCTTGGCCCAGAGTGTGCAGGAGGCAACCAACTGATGTGTCTCCCTCACATCAATGTTTCTCTTTCTCTCTCCTCTATCTCCCCCCTCCCTTCCATTCTCTCTCTAAAAAAAAAAAAAGTCAATGGAAAAAATATCCTCTCATGAGGATTAATAAAAAAAGGATCTGTTTGCTTAAATAATATTATTTTTATTTTCGATATAATTATTCATATACAGATTTTGTTACACACTTACTGCTTGAAAGGCACTGTCCTGGAAACTTGGAATAGAGTAAGATCAAGAAGAGACATTGCTTGAACAGTACTGAAGAAGATAGACAAGTAAGTACACACGAAGTTCTGGCCATGAGAACATGGCAGGTTCAAAGAATGCAAGAAAAAAAAATCTCTGTGTCACTCTAGCATAGGCTGACCTAGGAGGGAGAAATGGGAATGAGGAATGAGGCTGCAGGTATAAATGGGGACTTGCAAGCCAGGGAAGAGAACTGACAAAAGATTTTGTCAGGGGAGTGATAGACTGCATTTATATTCAGGAAGATGTTCTAAATCAAGTGTGAAGAATGGGTGGGAAGCCTAGAAGGCAGTCTCAGTAATTGAGGGAGATAATGATGGTATGAATAGAGACAGATAGAGGGAAATCCAAGAAGCATATAGGGGATAAACTGACAATATGTAGTGGTTAACTAAATATTGGAGGTGAAGTGTAGGGAGGAATAAAGGATGGCTATGAAATTTCTGTCTTAAAAAATAAACTGGATGGAATTGCCTTCCATTGACGTAGGAAAGATTTGAGAGAGAGAGAAAAACAAAGCAGGAGCTTCAGAAGGGGAAATGATGAGTCAGTTTTAGATAAACTGTGTGAAGTGCTATAACATACAGAAGTGAAGGAGTCCAACAGATAGTAGGATATATATGAGATTAAATTGTAGGACAAGAGGACAGGCTGGGACTATATAGATCAGGAGTCATCTATGCATGAAAATAATCCTGATATAATTTATAGATGGAAATAATCATGATACAATGTGACAAGAATTATAACAAGAATATATAAAGTATTAGCAGAACATTATTTGATTAGACAAATACATATTATTTACTATGTATAAAACACAAAGAAAATATATTCAAGAAAAATTGGCTATGAACGACAATCAGTGGAGGAGGTTGTGAGGTTGGTTTTGTTTGTTTTTTTTAGACAAAGGGCACATTGAGCATGTTTAAACGTTGATGGAAAGGAACCAGTAGAAAGCGAGAAGCTGAAGATCCTGATGAGAAAGCAGAAAGGACAGGATAAAAGGAGGCTGGGAATAGTCAAGAAAATAAAATTAGCAACTCCAGATATTGAGTTAAAATTTTTTTCTTGATCCACAGGGAGTGTCTCCTGTTAATTATGAACTACGTGATTAGCTTTACAAGTAATACAATACCAGATGCAAACAATCTTTAGTGCATGTAAAATCCATTTACAAACAGCCCATTCCCCTGTCAAAACGACATTTCTTCACCTGAGCTTATCTTCTGGGTCACCAAATTGATGACATCTTCAATGTTTTATAAAGTTAATGTTCACTAGGAATGTCACTGGGTCCATTAATAGCTACTCTCCCTGCCCTCCTCTTTTCTTTACCTCCTGGATTCTTGAAAGGTAGGTCTCAAATTTTGTCAGGACTATCTCTCTAATGTTTACATTACCTGCCCTAACCAACAGCTTCTGAATTCTTAAATTAATCTGACATCGTTGTGATTGTGTGACCAACCCACAAACACTAAAGCTACGGAAATCAAAGCATCTTTCTTTGTTCCTAGAAGCCCGGAATTTAAATCATGCACTGACTCAGTTCTTGTTTAGGCAATGAAGGATGGCTTTATTTTTCTGGAGACTAGCAGAACCAACAAGTCACAGTCATCTTAGCCAAATGTCAAATGAAAGGAAACAAAAGAACAACATCACTTTTATACTTAGCCCTTCCTTTCAGGAAGCCAAAGAGCATCACATGCATGACCTCATTCATACCTTAGAATTTCTTCATGCTGTGAAAAGCATTTTAGAGTTAGAGCAAAAAGCTATTTGAATAGTCTTAGGAAAGTTGATCAGTAAAAGCCCACACTAGAACAAGAATTCTTAACTCCTTTGGTGGGCTAACATTGGTTAATTGATTGAGAAAATCTTATTCTAGAACAGAAAAAGCATTGCAAAAAAAATTAATAAATAACAGATAAATTTGGTATTTTGAATAAAACATCACTGAGTCATTAAAGAGTAATCACATTTATGTAGTTTGTTCAGTGTCTCCTGACACCAGCATGCAAATAGTTCCTCAGTGTGTGTGTGAATTATCTGTTTTTATCAGACCCCTCTTTTATCTAGAAGGGAATGCAAGCAGGTTCTGGAATCATAGATGTGAATTCCATTCCCAGCTTGACCACTATGGGATCTCGAATATTCTACTTAAGCCCAGTTCTTTCATCTATATAATGGGGGGGGGGGGGGGATACTCTCTCACACAGTTGTCATTAACATGAAATAAGATTATAATCAGGCCTGAAACATGCTAGTTGATAGAAAACCAGTTTATCAGGAGAGAGAAAGAGGGTGCTTTCTACTTAACAGAAAAGTCTCTTTCATATTGGCCATTTAGGGCTGGGGATGGGACTGGAGGCAGAGATAGCCTACCAGTGATCGCCTGTTCATCTCCCATCAGGCAAAAGAGACTCATCATTGATCCTGATTCACATCATTACCATTAAGTAAGTGAATTATTTTCAAAACTCACAGGTCATAAGATTGCACATCAAAAATAATAATTAGTTATTAAAGTATTATTTTAAGGTTTTGTTATCATTTTTATCCTATACTGGTGAATACTCCAGAAAATACCCCAGTTTAATTCATCAGTGATTTGGTAGTATTTCTCACTTATATGTGTATTAGAGTATACTTTTATTGAGGTCAAACACTTGGCATCTTCTTGTTTCCATAATTTTGCTTCTATAACATTTGTCCAGTAAATATTTGGTGACTGGATGGATGAATGACTAAGTAGATAAAGGCATTAATGATATTGATACTAAATATTTACTCACTAGCTTTAAGAATTCCTGACTGGCGGGTACCTGGTCTTCCTAGGGACTCCAGCCTATTTGATTTCTGGTTCAACCTTCTGCGGAAGGAAAAAAGGAAGAGAAGAGAGAGAAAAGTTATAGATAATCACAGAGCCAGCAAAATTCCTGAATATCTTTACATTTCTAGAAGCTATCAGCTCTTACCGATGGCCTTTTTCAGAACAGAAAGTGTTTAAAACTAGCTGTACTAATTACAGCTGCTATTACAGAGTGGGGAAAGAGGCATATTTCCACCTGTAACACCTGTACATTGATTCAGTGAATTTGCTGGACTAATTCCTACAATAATGTTTTTGACTAATTTGCAATTATTGCTTTACATTCAAAGCATATGCAAGCATTTAATTATAGTGAATAGTGATTTGAGTGTTTTGTTTTGGTAAATAACTTGAACATTAAATGTTTAGGTATTATTTAATGAAAACCTGAACATTTAAGTCCCAAGTGTCTTATAGTATGGAAAATGACTAATTTATAAGAAATGTTACAACAACCACAAAAACACTTAACTTAGTAATAGGCTTCAAACAATCATGTGCTTTAAAGAAACATACATTTGTCTAATTTCTCACCATATTAACAAGACTATATATATGCAGTGAATCCAAGAATATGAGCTATAAATTGTCTTAAAAACAGTTTCTGCTGCCTTTACTCAGGCAGAGTATTTTAATGCTTTCTAAATATATATTTTTTAAAGGAACATCTCTTAAAAATTGCATTAAAATAATATGGAATTGTAATGGAAAATGTACATACTTTAATATTTAGATTTTTATGTAATATCTATATTTACATGTGCTTTTACAGATATTTATAATTTGTATAATATTATATAAAGATATTTGTGTGTGAGAGAGTTTTCCATTTCAGTGATCTACTTTTTTGAAAAAGTAACTCATTTCTTTGGTTGAGTGTTGCCTCTGTTTCTTTTTCCAGAAATTGATAGAATGTACTTAAAGTTTCTCTGGCACTTATGTACTTCTGGAGGATTTGGTGCACATTTGAATACATTTCTACATATTTGTGATTATAGAAATTTTCTTTGTTATGTGTACTGCTATATTAAGGCATGCTATGGTGATTTCTTTTAAATATTTATGAGAGAATTACTTATTTTAATTTATAAGGAAACAATGCTTAGCATGCAATTTGAAAGTTTTTTGGGGGGCAGATGAGATAAACAAAAAGCAAAATGTTTAGTGTGAATGCAACTCTTTGTTGAAAATAGTGTGATGTAAAAACTGTACCATGACTGTATAGCATTGTTAGGAAATTACAAGGGCCCCACTCTTGGTGTGTGTTCAAATAATAAACCAGTTCTCACTCCTTTTCCTTGCTTCTTAGCAGCCTTAGAGATACAACCTTCTTCTACTTTCTTATTAAAACTTGGACCATGCGACCTGTTTCTTTCGGGTTGTCTTTGGCCATGACTGCTTGTGAATGTTGACCTTGTACCATGACTTGTTCAATTCTATTGAAAACAAACATTCAGATCCTTCCTCCTCTTAGACTTTGGTTACAAATCTTCCCTCAAAGAAAAGCTTTGAGCAAAGCAGAACTCTGGAGGGTTGTCTTGGGGGCTTTTTCTCTGCAGCTTTTACAGTGCATGTAAGTATTAATGAACTACACTTTCTCTTACCTGATTATCATGATGGGAGGCGAATTTTCGCGCCACTTTACAGATGAGGAAAAGAGAGTGAGAGTGGGCAATCAATTTGCCCATTAACCCCTTATGTATTAGAACTGAAACAGTTATCTAACTCTTGTCTGAAACTCATTAATATGTATGTGTATTTGCTTTCTAGGGGTGTAATTTTGAATCTGTTCCTTTGAAGTGTAATTTGTGGTTCCAAGCAGTACGTAAAACTTTCTAGACTTCAAGAGAATGTGAGAAGCAGAGCCACTGACAGAAACTTGTAGCTGGTCATGTGGCTTCCTATCTGCACCAACATCCCTAAACTTCTGGGTAAGCAAAATGTTAGGTTTAAGGAATATTTTAGATTAGGTCCAGGTTGGGAAAGAGTGAGAACACATAGAAATACAGCTGAGCCTGGCCAGCGTGGCTCAGTGGTTGAGAGTCCACCTATAAACCAGGAGGTCGTGGTTGGATTCTCAGTCAGGGCACAGACCCCAGTTGAGGGCTCAGTCCTTGGGGGGGGGGGGGCAGGAGGCAGCTGATCAATGGCTCTCTCTTATCATTGATGTTTCTACCTCTCTCTCCATCTCTCTTCCTCTCTCTGAAATCAATAAAAACTTAAAAAAAAAATACAGCTGAAGTCAATGGACATCAGCTCTTACAGGATATAGGAGAGGTAAAGGTGACCAGGAGCGCTGACTGGCAAGAGCTTCTGCCATTTGGTTCCTTGGTGAGTCTGCTCTGGCTCCTCAGATTGAAAATTGTAAGCAGTAATGTGGACTGTGGAGCCCGAGGAGATATACTTAATTAAAGCACAGTGTCAACCTGGACTACAGAACAGGCCTTTTCTTCCCGAAACATAGCTTTTTTCATTTGTGCTTCCTGGCAGCATCTGAGCAGCAACTGTGGGACATCTGCATTGTCAGAAAAACTTCCCTGAAAGCGGGGAACAGGGCTGGGGATAGGGGTCAGTCGGGTTGGAGTGTGGCAAGGCCAGATTCTCCATGAGAGCCCAATACCCAGGATCAAGACCACTTTGTCCACAAACTGATCTTAGAAAGTCTCATTAACGCAGTTCAACCCTCAAGCACTTACACCAAATGTTTACTATTCCTGGGAATTATTACGCAGCACAAAAGCCAACAATTTTATATATCCTTAAAAATAGAATATAAAATTTGCATATGTTCAAACATTGTAATGGTGCTCCAAGTGATGAATTTATTAAATGAATAATTATTACATATAGTGTGATTTTCAGTGTTTCTTAAAGCAACATTTGGTCCCACCTAGTAATTCCTGTGATTTTTTGTTGATAAAAAGGTATTTTTTTCTTCTAAAATGTTAGAAAATGTCCTCTAAAACATTAGAAAATATTGATTGCATAGTGCAAGCAACAGAATGCCCTTTATAAGGAATTTTAGGAAATAAAAGATCTATAAATTATAATTAATAAAGACAAAATTTAACTAAATTTTAATATTAAAAGGTAAAAAGGAATTAATGCCTCTATTCCATAACTCAGAGGTTATCTAGTTGGTGTATTAAGGCTGTCTTTCACTTCTGTATTCTGATGCTTTGACTTCTGGGGCCTTGGAGAGACTGCCCTTCTGGGGTTAACCAATAGTTAGAGATAGCAAATAACTCTACTTTGAGCACACTTTTCAAATATAAACTAACCAATCTAGAATCCACACCCCAGCCACTCCTTTATTGAGTTTTCACACTCTGAACCACTTTTCACCTGCCCTAGTCACCCCCAGAACCAGAAAGCTGGACCCTCTTCCTCAGAGCCTGCTAAAAGTACTCAAACTGGCAAATCCTAAACCTGCTTACCTTGCCTTGTTCTTTCTCATGGAAATCACTATAAAGGCTCTTGCCCATAGCTCCTCCCTTTCCCTCTGCTTCCTGATCAACCTTGCTACTGACCTGGAGTGGCATGGTGTGCCCCCTCCTCTTAGGAACTGTGAGTAATAAGCTCTTTTAAATGATAATCATTTTCTGATCTGTTGGCCTTACTATAACTCAAATTTTTTATTAATACACTATATATATTTTAAAACAGTTGGCAAAGAACTGGAACTGTGCTTTCAGTCTCCACTTTGTGCCCTATATTGAGTATTTAGGCCCTTGACTCTTTCATCTCACTCTGGTATCTGAGTCTATTATTATGTTCCTTTCTGGGACCAGATTTCTTCAATGGTGGGATTTTTCTCACTCATCCATGCTGGGGAAGGGAATGAACAGAACGCGCACTGTGTCTCTTGCAAAGTGCAATAAACAGAACACCCTTTATAAGGATTCTCAGAAACCTTTGGGCCCCTAATAATTAAAAATGAATGAATATTGATCAGCACCAACAAAAACTGATACTGAAAAATACTGATATTTAGAAGACATTTCATGCTAGTCAGGAATACATTGGAGTGACCAAATCAAGTCAGAGGCCTAATTACTGGACAAGTGATTCAAAGAGGAAACTGGGTTACAAGGAATGAGAAAAAAAATGAGCTTGGTGTCTAGAAACAGGATAAAAGACCAGAGAAGGAAAACAGTAAGCCAACTTTGAAGAGATCTTTGATCGCTGATAAAGATGTTTTTATATTTGCTCTTTATAGATATGATTCCAAAGTACAAGGTGGGGTTCAGTTTACAGGAGTGGATAAGAGACACCAGTGGGAAGACTGAGAAAAAGAAAATATTTATAAAGATGTCGTGAGACTGATCAATATACTTAACTTCAGAAGCAAAACCCTTATTCCAAAGACATTGAAAATCGGCTCAAATATTGTCCCCTTAATTACTGGCAGCATGAACAAGAAATATTGCATAAACCCTGCAGTCCTCAATTGTGTGATCTGGAGAAAAGGTATAATAAGGCCTTACACACACAGTTTCGGTCAAGGTTACCAAAAATTAAGGGAAATTAAAGGTAATAACCTATGAAACTAGATGACATAGTATATTGCATATGCAGTAGGTGCTCAATAAATGTTTGCTTTCCTTTCATCTTGATTGCAACATAACTAACTATATGACAATGAGTCAATTCTTTGATCTTTGTGCCTCACTTTCTTCAGGATAATAAAACCCATTTCATGGTTTGTTGTGATGACTAAATGAGGTAATACATGTCAATTTGCCTTAAAAAGTACCTGTCTTAATAGTTAATAACATTCACTATATAATCTCTCCTTTTGGAATTGCCTCAGGAAGTTGTGGTACATTCTTTTTAAAAATCTTAAGAGGTCACATTTAGAAGTGGATTTGAATGTTTCTAGATAGACAAATATTACTCTGAAATAATGCCTTAAATATTGTGTAGCTTATAAACAATTCTTAAATCAGAAGATTAAAATGCTGACACTTAAAAAGAGAACTGTAGACACAGGTTTAGTGGAATGATAAATTCTTAAAACACGAAAATATGTTTACAGAAGAGGGCTTGGATTAATGGCCATGTTTTTGTTATGATAAAACATTAAGAAAGAAGGGCTGGTGTGCTGATGATCAGAATTTGGAGGCCAGAGGAATTCCTGCCATTCTCTTTCCAGGTGCATGTCGGGGGAGAGAGGAAGGGTAAGGACACCCAAGTAATGAGTGGAAGACGCAGGCTCCTTGCCTTTCACTTTGTGCGAATAGTTTCCTAAGGCTGCTATAATCAAGCACCACAAACTGGGTGACTTCAAAAATAGAAGTTTATTTTCCTTCAGTCCCAAGACTAAGGTGTCAGCAGGGTTGGCTACTTCTGAGGGTTGTGAGAGAGGGTCCCGTGTCTCTTGCCTAACTTCCCATAATTTCCTGTCAATCTTTGGTGTTCCTTGGCTTGTAGAGCATTTCTGTGCTTCATCTTTCATCTCTGCCTTCATCTTCTCATGCAGTCTCCCTGTGTGCATGTCTCTGTGACCAAATTTTTTCTACTAATAGGGAATCTGGTCATATTGGGTTGAGGCCCACTCTAATGAACTCATCTTAACTGGTTATACCTGCAACAAACCTGTTTCTAAATAAGGTCACATTCTAAGATACTGGGGGTTAGGACTTCAACACATGAATTTTGGGGGGGGGAATTCAACCCAACACCCCTGTCTCAGGCATATTGGTTGATGAGACTTGGGGGTGACTAAAATCTAGAAATTAGGCAGGAGATGAGTGTAAGATTGCATAGCAGAAAGCAAATGAAAGTCAATGCTTACTGAAGACATGGATCATTCTTACCTCACTGACTGGGTATGTGTGATCCTTTCATCTAGAAAACCCTCCCTATTTTTTTTCATCTGTCCAAGTCTTGTTTAAAGCTGAGATCAATTTCTACCTTCTCCATGAAGCCCTCTCTGAGAACACCAGTTTTTTGGTTATTTCCACCACCTGTAAATTTTTACAGTCTTTTGATTAGGAGAACTGGTTTGTTACTTTATGCATGCAAATTTATATGATTGAACCATATGAAATTGATGATATTTAAAATAATTTTTAACCAACAAACACTGCAATTTAATTTTTCAACCTAATGCTTGCATTATAGTAGTTAAGAGTCTGAGACTCTGAACTTAGAGTCTATACGAAAAAATAGATATGGGACCAAGATCCTGGGCAAGGCATCTAAGTCTATGTCTCAGTTTTCTTATTCCTAAAATGGGTGTATACCATTACCAACCTCACAGGGTTGCTGGAAAGATTAATTAGCCCCCCCCCACACAGATGTGCATATATAATACATATATAATGTGTGTTTATAACATATGCTCTGTGCTATGACACTCCATAAATGTTAGCTATTATTGTTTTATTATTCTTCTTTACTTAAGATTCATGTTCCATCTGGCACAGTGCTTTGAGTGTTGTAGACATTTTATAAATATTTGTAGAAAGAACAACAATTGAGTAAACATATAATCTCTTCTCAATTACATATACTCTAACAAAACAATATACAATGTAGATAATAAATGCTTGTCGATAATTATTAATTAATGATTGATGATTGAAAGATAAACTCAGAATGCAGCTCCAAAAAGTGATAACCCCCATAATTTAATTGTGATTTGCTTTTCTTCATGTTCAAATTTTTTATACTGTGGTTCTAATTTGAGAATATTTGAAGGTAGATTAAAATATTTCAAGTGCACGTATCTGCACTCCAGAGTTGGTAGTTAGGAATCAGGCTTTGGTATTGGAAGCCCAGGCACCCTTGTCTGATCTCACTTTCTAAAACAAGCCTATTCAAGATCAGTGCTGCTGAGAAAAGGATTGCAACAGTTGTCCTGTTTCTGTACAGAGTTAAAAAGTATTTTAATTTCAGAAAACAGACGGGATCCATCAGGCAGCCTTCAGAGATCATCTGGTGCAGTGTTTTCAGTTTACATGGGGGGACACGGAAGACACAGTGGATGTGAGAGCTGAGCTAGAATTTGGGACTCCAGCGGTTACTCCATGGTGCTTTTTTTATATCTGTTTCTTAAAGGGTTAAATAAAAGATTCAGACTTGCGATGCTAAAAACTCCAGGAGAAAGCATATCTTTGAACTGTAGTTACTAGAAGATCTTTAGATTATGAAGATGAATGAGGCAATGTGAAGGAGAGCATTGTGGTGATCTGTAATCTAGAAAATATACAAGGGAAGACCTTTAAGAGAACTCCAGGGAATGTTGCAAAATCAAGCACCATAAAAACATTCACTTATATTTTAATGAGATTAATCTAAATATTGTGCTAGGTAGAGTGTAATTAAATCAAAGAGATAAAGATAATTTTATTGTGTGCTCTTTTTTAAAGTAAAGCTTGAATCCGGGAGAAATAAAACATAAACACTTTTTGTTATTAAAGCACTTCACTAGAATACTTCCTACTTCCAGAGAAAAATTTAATTATAAAAAAAAGAAGTTGATAACAAAATACCATGACACTTAAAATGTATTTTTAAATCATAAACATTCAAAATATTTATCTAAAGGAATTTTTATTGTCCGCCAAGAGCTAAAGACTATTTCTCAGAGTTTCTGAAAGACTTTTAATTAGATGTAAACAGAAATTACTTCTTCTGTTGTCTATTTTAAGTAGCTGCAACACTTCTGCATCTCAGAGGATGAAGGGAGGTGACAATGTCCTGGTATCAGAGGGCAGATGGTAGGGGTGCAGGCTAAGGGTTGGATCAGGTGAGTGATGGGAGAGCCAGAATAAAGGGTCATGGTCCTTTGTTTGGAAAAGCCAGTCTGACTTGTGTTAAGTGGGAGAATTCAGAGGTTTGCAAGAGAACATTATTTTAATTATGAAGGCTCATGCTCATTGTATAAGATTAGGAAATTTTGGAAAAATGTAAAAAAAGAAAATCCAAAATCACTTACAATTTAATCACTCAGAAATAAGTCCATTTACATTTTAGCATGTTTTCTTTGCAAATACAAATTAATATAATTGAGAGCAGAATCCTACACAGCTTTTGGTACATTTTTTTATGAGATTTAGTAAATATTTCCCAAAAGCTTTATTTTAAATGCATGCCTCGTTTTACTTCTTAGCTTGCATTCAATTTTTTGCCATTGTGATAAAACTGTAGTAAATCTTTGACTGCACCTCTGGTGTTTTCCTTGAGTGGGAAATACTGAGTGAAAGAATGTGAATATTTTTAAGGCCCTTCCTTAATAGATACTGCCCAATTTCCTCTTCTGACAGGTAATAACCAATTAATTCTTTATAGCAGCATGTGAAAAAATCTGCCAATTTAGATGACTGTGGAAGAGGAAGTACTCTATGCAGATTTGAGCCAGCTGTGGGCAGAGCGGTGCAGGGGCCTCAAGAAAGAGGCTTGAAACAGAAGCATTGGGTGGGCATCAGGATTGTCCTCATCCAGAGCCATTTTTTTGTTGTTCAAAATATTACAGATGTCCCTTTTTCTCCCCATTGACCCATTCCACCCCGCCCCACCCCCCTCCCTAGTCCCTCTCCACTCCACTGTCCATGTCCTTGGGTCATGCATATATGCATATAAATTCTTTGGTTACTCTCTCCCCCTCCACCCACCCGCCCTCCTCCATCCCTCTGACATTAGTCAGTCTGATCCATGCTCCTGTGTCATTGAATCATTTCTGTTCATCAGTTTATTAAGTTCTTTAGATTCCACATATAAGTGAGATCATGTGATGTTTGTCCTTCTCTGCCTGGCTTATTTCTCTTAGCAAAATATTCTCCAGGCCCATCCATACTGTCCCAAAGGGTATGAGATCCTTCTTCTTTACAGCTGCGTAGTATTCCATGGTGTGAATGTCCCACAGCTTTTTTATCCACTCATCTACTGATGGGCACTTGGGCTGTTTCCAGACCTTAGCTATTGTAAATTGTGCTGCTATGAACATAGGGGTGCACATATTCTTTCTGATTAGTGTTTCAGGATTCTTAGGATATATTCCTAGGAGTGGGATCACTGGGTGAAAAGGAAGCTCCATTTTTAATTTTTTGAAGAAACTCCATACTGTTTTCCACAGTGGCTGCCCCAGTCTACATTCCCACCAGTAGTTTTGTGTTTCCAAACTCTGGCCACAGAAGGGAATATTTTTTTTAACTGTCTATTTTGTAATTATTATAGATTCACAGGATTTTGCAAAAGAATATAGAGTATAGAGAAGCTTCATATACACATCACACTGTTTTTTTCCAGTGGTTTCATCTCACATAATGGTAGTATAATATCCAAACCAGGAAACTGAAATGGGCACAATTCAAGTGCATAGTTCTATATCATTCATCACATGCTGTAATCACCACCAACAACAAGATTAGAACTATCCCATGACCACAATGATCTCCTTTGTTATTCCTTTATAGTCATGTCATCACCACACACCCAATCATCTGTAATCCCTGACAACACTAATCTATTTCCCATCAACAAAATTTCCTCATTTCAAAATGTTAAATAAATAGAATCATACAGCAGGTGACTTTTTGAGATTGTCATTTTTTCAAACTTGGCATGATGCCCTAAAATCTATCTAAGTTGTTGCATCTATAAATAGTTCCTTCCTTTTGATTACTAAGTAGTATTCCTTGGTGTAGATATACCACAGTTTAACTATTCACTTGCTGAGGGACGTTTTGGTTGTTGCCATTTTTTGGCTGTTATAAATAAAACTTTTACGAACGATTGTGTACAGGCTTTTGTGAGAACGTGTCCATTTCTCTGGGATAAAAGCCAGGAGTGAAATTACTGTATTATGTGTTAAGTGTATGTTTAGTTTTTAAAGAAACTGTCAACCCATTTTTCCAGAGTGGCTGTACCATTCACAATCCTATCAGTGAATATGAGAGATCCAATTTTCTGCATCCTGGCTGGCATTTCGTATTGTCTCAATTATAAAGTTTTACCTATTCTCATAAGTGTAGGAACACCTGGAAAGTTTTAAAAAAAATGATGCTTGGGCCCTACCCTAGCCTGACATTTGAATCTCAATCTCTGTAAAAACTGGACATCTCTATTTTAAAAAATTTCTTCAAGGTATTCTAATGTATAGCCAAGATTGAGAATCACTGAACTAGAGATTGATTTTTAAAGTGCAATCTTTGGCCCTGGATGGTCTGGCTCAGTGGTTAGACCATTGGCTTGAGAACCTAAGGGCCACAGGTTTGATTCGTCAAGGGCAGAACCTGGGTTGCAGGTTTGATCCCCGGCCCTGGGGCTCATGTGAGAGGCAACCAATCGATCTGTCTCTCTCACATCGATGTCTCTCTCTCTCTCCCTCCCTCTCTTCCACTCTCTAAAAATCAATGGGAAAAAATATCTTGAGTGAGGATCAAAAAATTAAAGTACAGCCCCTGTACCTGCAGATTCAGCATCACCTGGAAACTTGTTAGAAATGCAAATCCATAAGATCCACCCAGACCAACAAAGGTGCAAAGGGGAAGTGAGCTGCTCATGCTATCTCTAATCCTGAAGCCAGATATCAACTGTTGTTGGAATATGAACCTAGAATTTGAACCTTGAGTGAAATTTCCCTATAGTATGTGAGCCCTAGTATGCAGCCCTTCTTATTATACCCTGAAAAGTCTCAATGATTTGATCCATTGTTGGAAAGGATCTAATATTATTTACGATTGACCAGGATCCAGAGCAGGGAGCAAATCTTTCTTTATTCTTTACCTTAAATAGTTTCTTCTCAGTTATTGCACAAACTTCTTACAGGTACTAGAAGTCCCCACTTCCTTGATTTCTTTTCTCTTGTCTGTTCCTCTTGCTCAACTTAATCCTATTGTAATGCCCTGTGCTCCAGCCTGCAAGCAGATCATTATATTTCTCAAAATGGAGAACATACCAAACAAATAAACCCTTCACCTCACTGATATCCATCATCTCTAATAGGAAACTTCTATGACTTACTGAGTTTAAAGGACCCTCCCCACCAAGGGTGGGAAAAAAGGTTGAAGCAGGTAGAGACCTCATCTTGGGCAGATTGAATGCTCTTCATGGTGTAATAGTAGTTTATTATTGCCACTTGGCCTCACTTCTGATCCCATCAAATCTTAGTGTCTGCTCCAGTCTCATGCTGTGTGGAAGTGAAAGATAATTTCTGTTTTTTTAAATGTAAAGCTCACAGAGGCGGTTATCTTTTAAACCTCCCTCTTAACACTGAGTTAACTCACCAAGGCGTTAATTATCTGTGACCACTTTAAAAGGGTTTTGATAATAACAGTAAACCAGTTGAGAATGGGACCCTGGATGGATCGATTCTTGGGGGGGGGGGGGCGGTTCTCAACAGCCTGCGGGGAGAGAGGGCCATGGCAGACCTCCGGGAGCCACCAGTATCACTATGTCATTTGTCTTTTCTAGCGAAGCAGATGAGATTAAAGGCCTGAGAGCATTGCCATTATCCTTAAGTGAGTTATTGCAAGAGTCTATGTAGTAGGCTATTTGCAGGAAAGAACCAGGATGCCAGAGTAAATGTTTAAAAAATGAGGTTTCCAGCAACTGAGCTCTTAAGAGTTTACTGACTTTCTCAGAAGAGGAAAATTATGCAGATATGGGCTGTTTAATCAAATAATTGTTTTAAATTAAACTTTCTTTAGTGTTTACTCTATAAGTTCCAGAAATATTGTCTCTTTTGTCTTTAAAAATGTAGACAACATGTTGTTTTTAAAAAAAATGTTTCCAGATATTTACTGCTTCCTCAACCAGCCATAGGCCTCTGGAAAAGCTGATCACACCTCCAGCTTTAGGAGCCTGCTCATTGGATTAAGGATAATCCTAGTGACTCTAAGGAATGGGTTTATGAACCAATTGTGGCCAATGAAATATGAGGATAATTTTTCTAGGAAGACCTGGAAAATGTTTTCCTTACCTCTAAGAGGAAATAATATCTCTGAACATTGTCATGTCTGGATATGTCTCCTGAAACCGTGGTGGCCATACTGCTCTAAGGGTAGAGCCAAAGGTGAGGATGGCTGACCTGAGAAGAGGTGAGAGCTGGGACTTTGATCTGATGAATCAACCAGTCCTGAAATCAAATTCAACTGTTGTGAAATTCTTTAAGATCCACACAGTTGGAGATTTATTGAGCTTTTTTCTTGTTGGCTATTTATCCAACAAAATAAGAAATAACTTGCTTCCATAGCATACTTCATGCTCTCTTTCTTTCTTTTATTTTAATAGCAGTGCTTTGCAAAATATGTATTCCTTGAGTTCTGTAGAAGATATAGGAAAAAAGTCCATCAGGGATTTATTGTATTCTCAACTTAATTGAAGTTGACACAACAAACACGTTGTGACTGTTTGTTCTAATCCAGAGAGCAGTACCTTTATAGTTCATTCCACTGCTAATAAGCCACAAACATGTAAGGCCTGGGTTACCCTCTTCTCTGACTCACAGACATGTCTTGCTTGTCTGACTCCCGTACTCTGTTTATATAGCATGTTCCTCTTTCACTCTTCCATCTACTTTTCTATAAAACCCCCTCTCAGCTATTTGCAAGTAGGTCAGCTGTCTTATTTCATCTTTGAAGTCTTTTTAGAAATTATTATTCTGTAAGTAGCAGTTGATTCTTAATGTTTGAATATGATAATAAAATATTCAAACTTTTATTATAAAAGATAAATGTTTGTGAAAGTTTTCTGATATAATTAAACACTTTAAAGGTATTACAAACTATGCATATTATTTCTTAAATAGTATGTATCCATAAATTTAGTTTCATCTTATTTTATTAAAAATATAGAATGTTCCAAATTTTGAGATTAACATTTTCAAAGGATAGTAAATATCTGTGGCTTGATTATAATCAAGTATAATTTTAATTTCTATTCCTTAACAATTGATGGAAAAAATTATTATAAAATTTTATTTATTTTAAATGGTTGTTTTTATTAGAGATTCTAATAGAAGTTTGAGGATGGCAAGATATTTGTTTTTTTCAAGTTCTCATTTATCTGTATTTTATGGTACTTTTTTATTTTTATGCATTTTTGTTTGAAAATTTTAATTTAAAAAAATATGTTTCTTTAAATTCTTTAATGTTTTGACTTCCATACAAAATTCTACTTTTAGAAAAAAATATTTCTACCTAAAGAATGTTTAAAGAAATTAAAAAGGAAGCTGAAAGAACATAGTACCTTAAAAAAAATCTTATTTTTGCCAAACTCAAATGTACTTTAGCATTGAAAAATTCTGTAGCATATATATATATATATATATATATAGATATATATATATATATATAGATATATATATGCGCTCGTGTGTGTATATATATATATATATATATATTCCACATTGTTTTAGTTGCCTCATCTATTGTGGTCTCATGTTTTTCTTCTCCCCATATCTTTTTTTTTTTTAAATGTATCTTTATTGATTTCAAAGAGAGGAAGGGAGAGGGAGAGAGAGAGAAACATCAATGATGAGAGAGTCATTGATCGGCTGCGTCCTGCACGCCCTCGAGAGGGGATCGAGCCCGAAACCCGGGCCTGTGCCCTGACCAGGAATCGAACCAAGATCTCCTGGATCCTAAATTGATGCTCAACACCTGAGCCACGCCCAGCTGGGCTCCCCCTATCTTTTAAAAACTGACTTCCTGGAAATTGGCCTTAAGCGCCACTAAAAATGAGTCCATAGTCAAGCTAATTTCGAAAATACCACACATTTCCCCTTGATATTAGTAATGCACATCATCATATGAAGGAGCGAGAGAATCACAGTTGTAAAGACATTTTGTTGTATCCAGTTTTTAATCATAACGTTATTTCCTCCTGTCACAGCTGTGAACATTCCTTGGCACTAATGTTGCATTTAACACAAGTGAGAGATATCATCCTAAATAAATCTTCCCATCAATCCGAAGAGTCATTGAATCCTCTCTGGTTAAGAAAACATAGTTTGTGTAGTCACTGAATTGTTTTGATTTTTTTTTAATGCTTTAATTGGGAATTGCTCTCTTGTGTTGTCATGGGAATCCTTGTTGGCAAAGCAGTACCACAGTTGATATCCCAGCCCTAAATACTGAGCGAGATTGGTCATGCATTTCTTTTAACAAATTTTCTCATTATTTGCATTCCCTGTCACTGACTTCATAAGGTGGGGAAGGGTGAGGTTTGCATTTTCTTTCCGTCTGTACCAATCTTTGATGAAAATTTCATGTGTGAGGGTAGACAATTGACCAAACATTGGTGTAAATTGGGCATAAATTTTCAACAAAACGAAGGGAATTTTTTCCTCATGCCAGAGCTCATTTTAAAGATTTTTTTTTTCTTTCTCATAGTGTGACCCACAAAACATTCTAAGCTTGACTGGAGTTAGGAAACAAAGAACACAGAGCCACATGCTGACCTTCCTATAGCCTTGCAATTCTGAAGATGCGCTGCATGTTCACACGGGCTGTCATTGCATGATCTATTGCTTGATAAAGAAAGAGTCTGTATTCTCTGACCCCAATTCCTCCAAGCCTGAAACATTAGAAATTTTAAATTGACCTATCAAGTTACCACTCACTTCCCACATATATATGGGATATGTTTCTCAATTTACTTAAAAGAAAATACTTAGATGTTCAGGTTTCTTTTTCCCATTCAAAACATGTAATTCATTTAGTTCCTTTATGCTTTTCACCCTTCTCTGATGTTGTCCACTCCCTGAGAGAATCTTTCTTTTAATATTCAGCTCCAATAAGGGATTGTATTAACGTGGTTTTTTATTATTATTAAAACCACACTGTGGCTGGAATCAGAGATTTATGGAAATAGATAATAAAACTAGCATTTTCTATTATAATTCTAGGTGACTGACTTATAGGGGTATGCTTTATTTTATTTTATGTATTAATTTTTTTAATCCTCACCGGAGGATATTTTTTCCATTTCTTTTCAGAGAGAGTGGAAGGGAGAGAGGGAGAGAAAGAGAGAGAGAAGAAAGAGAGAAACATTGATGTGAGAGAGATACATCTACTGGTTGCCTCCTGCACCCACTGGGGATTGAGCCTGCAACTGTGGTATGTGCCCTTGGCTGGAGTTGAACCCGGGACCCTTCAGTCCACAGGTTGACACTTTAACCACGGAGCCAAACTGGCCAGGGCTATGGGAGTATATTTTATTTATTTATTTATTTATTTATTTATTTATTTATTTATTTATTTAAAAATGTATCTTTATTGATTTCAGGGAGAGGAAAGGAGAGGAGGAGAGGGAGAGACAGAAACATCAATGATGAGAGAGTCATTGATGGGCTGCCTCCTGCCCGCCCCCGGCTGGGGATGGAGCCCGCAACCCGGGCATGTGCCCTGACCGGGAACCAAACCTCGATCGCCTGGATCCTGGGTCGACGCTCCACGGCTGAGCCCCGCCCGGCCGGGCCCCATAGATGATTGAATAAAGAAGATGTGGTACATGTATACTATAGAATAGCTCTCAGCCATAAGAAAAGGTGAAACACTGCCATTTGTGACAACATGGATGAACCTTGAGTATCATGCTAAGCGAAATATATCAGGCAGAGTTAAGGGCCATATGACTTCACTCATATGTGGGGTGTAAAACAGAAAGCACCAAGTGAACAAACAAGAAAAACAAACAAAACTCACAGACACAGGCAACAGCATGGTGGTTACCGGAGGGAAGGGCGGTGGAGGAATAGCAAAGGGTAAAGGAAGCCAAATAACTGGTGACAGAAGATGATGTGACTTTGGGTGGTGGGCACACAATGCAACGTCATGTATCACAGAAATGTACACTTGAAACCTAGATAATCTTATTAACCAACGTCACCCCAATAAATTTAATTTAAAAAAAACATTGTTTATTTCCACTTACGTGTCACATACTTGTAAGTTTTGTATCTCTGCTTAGTTGCATTATTCTGGTTCAGAACATTCTGTTATTTATATTTCAATACACTTGTCAGCCATTGTTTAATAGAAGACCTCAGTCAAATTCCCCTTTACGGAACTGAAGAATCCATAATTAAAATTAATAGACTGAAGGCCCATTAAAAAAGCCATACTTTTTCTTTTTCATGGGAAACAAGTATATTAAGAAACAGTAAGTCACACCAAGATTTTATGCCCCTTTCCTTACTATTTTGCAAAAAAAGGACAAGTGATGCTTGCTAAACTCTTATGAGAAGACCATCATTGTCCAGAAATTCTGCTTATTTACAGCTTAATAGCTCTACTAGAGAATAGAGAGAAGCCGTCCTGTAATGTCTTCTCTGAAGTTAGAAAGTTGTGTTTGGGTGTCACAGTGAACCTACTTCAAAGAGGTAAGAGTTGTGGCTGAATATCATGCCTTCTGTCATGAGAGTTGAGGAAAGAGGGCAGAGGGCCTCTTCTCTTTGAAGCACCCACTCTTCGTGCACAGGAGCTTGTCTGTGGGGTTTGCCATTTTACTCAATCAAGTATCAACTTAGGGATCCTGGACTTAAGATACTGGAAGTAAAGCCCATCTTCAGCTGAAGGCTCAAAGCAATGCAAATGCTGTTTGAATGCCTTGGGTGGGGAGCAAAGGAATAGGAAAAAAAAAAATCCTTTGGCTTTTGTCCCTGGGTAGCTTGAAACTTTTATTTGGTGACATTTTTAAAATCGTAGCAAATGCTTAACCCAAACAAGGGAGTTGCCATTCACTTTAGCAAGGTTCTAAAACACCTCAATTCACTTCTCTTTTTACAGAATGAGAACTTCACCTAATGCAGTCACCTTGTACATACTACTCTTGAACTCAAATGCAACCATTAGAAAATTAGGATTTTGGAGGAAGAATATGTGGTTATAGCTGCGTAGATAATATCACCATGCAGCTTTAGAAATTGGAAGAGTAGGTATAGTTCTGTCAGGTGGTTTTGGAAAGTTTGTTTACTGTCTCCTTTTTGAACCATCCTCAGAAGAGATAGGCTGAATAACTGACAATCTATGAAAAAGATGTAATCCAACTTCTGTGATGAGGTGGCAGTGGAGAAGTCTAGGAAAAGAGTAATTTATTTTTAAATTTGGTTGCTAATAACTATTAATAATAATACACTTTAAACCTTCCTTTAAATGAAGAGCTATTTTCTTAACATTAAGGCTGAATGAAATGAAGTAATAAAAGTAAAATAAAACAACCTTCTCACAAATCATAATTGATCCTGTGTGCATGTGTGTATATGCAAGATGCAAAATGCCTATGTTGTGGTCTGTGTTACTCATCTCTGGTCAAACCTGAAAGTTCCTTTGACTAGGCATGAAAATGTAATGCTAAAAGGATGGAACTCTTTAAATTTCAGTAGGCTCTTCAAAAATAGTTGCAACACCAACATGAGAATGAATACACCTAACTTTGAGATAGTTGCATATTTATTTTTCCATAAAATAGTTTGTATGAATAAGATGCTTAATAAATATTTGTCAACTGTCCAATCTGCCCAACATTAAAAAAACCCCAACAAATTATGAAGGCATAAAATAGCTCTTAAACATTCCTGTGCTCACATCTCTTTTTATTTCGGTCCTTTCATTTTGCAGAAATGAAATCTCTATCTGGCATTTGCGTGTGAATTTTTGCGGATGGTACAGCAATGTTACCACAGAATATTAATAAAGAAAGGGAAATCTTAGGTCATCTAGTTTTCAAGTATGGCCCCTATCAGCAGCATTAATAACACCTGGGAAATTTATTAGACATGCAAATTCACAGGCCCCCACCCCAGACCCACAAAATCAGACTTTGGGAGGTAAACCCAACACTGATGTTTTAATAAGCCCTGGGATGATTCTGAGACACTGAAGTTTAAGAACAGCTGATAATATCCAATCCTTTCATTTTACAATAAGGAAATTGAGACTGGCACTATGAGAGCCCTTGTACTCTGTGCTCTCTCCAGACCTTCATGTGACACATAGCTTCAAGTGCTCTCTACAGTAGTCCCCCTTCTCCATGGGAGATACATTTCAAGGCCCCAATAGATGTGTGAAGCTGCAGATAGTACCAAACCCTATACATGCTCTGATTTTTTTCCTTTATGGCTCCTCTTTGGCATATCCAAATTGTCAGCATCACTACTCTTGCACTTTGGGGCCACTATTAAGCAAAATAAGGGTTACTTAAACACAAGCACTGTGTGTAGTCACAGTAGATCTGATAACTGAGATGGCTACTAAGTGTCTAATGGGTGGGTTGGCTACACATCAGCGATATGCTAAGCAAAGGGATGAGTCACGTCCCCGGCAGATGGAGCAGAACGGCATGAGGTTCATCATGCTACTCAGAACCACATGCCATTTAAAACTTAGGAATTGTTTATTTCTAGAATTTTCAATTTAATATTTTTAGACCATAGTTGACTGTGAGCAACTGAAACTGCAGGATATAAACCATGAATAAGGGGGCAGTTACTGTATATGCTGCTGACTTCGAACTTTGTATGTCTAGACTTTTCCCCTAAAACCCATATCCAACTATTTACTTACCTCCACTTGGGCGTTTCATGGGTAACTTAAATTTACAGGCACACATCTCTTATTTTATACAGTGTTACACATCTAAGCAAATGTGCATTATTTCCCCTAGCTGTTCAAACCAGAAACCTGGGAATCTCCTCTATTTCTCCTTCACCCCTCCTTTATCTAATTCATCAAAGTGTCAGTTTTACTTCTGAAAGAGTTCAAAGTAATTCTCTCCTCATCTCTATTGCTACAATCCCAGTGCAAGCCATCATCACTGTCTCCCACCTCCTCAGTCCCCTGTTCCTCTTTTGACCCTTCAATGCTTTCTCTAAAGAGGAGCCCCGGTAATCTTTAACAATGGATCATATCAGTTCTATGTTTAGTATCTTTTCACTGTATTTCAGATCAAATCTCAAATCCTTCAAAGAGCTTGCAGAAGGACCCAGATCCAACATTCCTGCCCGCTCTATCTCCTAGTTTCTTCCTTTTCGTTCTTAAATATGGCCAACTCTTTCTAGTGCTTTGGCAAATATTATTCTTTCTGCCTTGAAAACGTTTCCCTCTACTCTCTATTCAGCCTCTTCCTACCGTCTGATATCAACTCAAATCTGTGGTCCTCAATGCTGGTGACAAATCACAATCACATAGATAAAATTTTAATAAATAATGCTACCTGAACCTCATCCTTAGATTTAATTCCTTTGATCTGATGTAGGGCCAGGCACTCATACAGTTTTTAAAGCTTCTCTAAGTGACTTCACATGCATAATAAAGAAATATGTTACTTTCTCAGAAAGGCCTTCCCCCACTCACCAATCTACATGTTAGAATCTCTAAATTGATTGCACATTTTATTTACAGTGTTTATTGCACGTTAAATAATTATGTTTAATAATGGTCAGCCTGCTTGATTGTAAACTTTGTAAGAGCAGAGGCCCTGTCTCTTTTTTTCACCTCTGTCTCCAGCACCACACAGTCTGGTGAAAGGTTCATGTTCTGTAAATTATTGTCAAATAAATTAATTTATAAGGTTTAAAGCTATCTTATGGCATAACCCAGTTTAAAACCAAGCTATTATGACTCCCACTTTTATAATCTTAGAATGTAGAGAATTGAATGGTTTTTTGAATCTTACATGCCCAAACTGAGACAGATCTAATCTAGCCTCAGCCTCTTCTGGTGGAAGGTGGTGTGGGCAGCTAGTTCTACTCATCTTAATAGCAGTACCATTCCATATGACTATGTTTTGCTTCATTTCTGAACTCTAAATTTCAGATTGGTTATAATGTTTCCTGAGGATATCCTGGACTCTTCTAATAAAAGAAATACTATTGAATTTTTATGAGACTTACGTATGCTTTGACATGAATTTCAATTAAATCTTGTAATAGAGAGAGGTATCCCAAATAGCAGCTCTGTGGTAAAGAGCTGGTATTAGATGATTTAACTAGTTCTTGTTCACATATGCACTATTTTTTTTCTCTAATGTACCATCTTATATTCTATTGTATTTCATTAACGTATAGCTATGATCAAAGAGGAAAAGAGCATTCAACCAATTAGATAATATTCCTTTGGAAAGGTCAAATTCATACTTTTTGAATAATAGCCCCTTTTCTCCCAAAATAACATACTCAGTTGGTAACAGTTGATTGGCAGATAAGCACTAATTGTGGATATTAATTGTTATGCAAGGGGTCATGTGTGCTTTTTTTTTTTTTTTTTTTTTCCTGAGAAGGGAATCTAAACTCATGGCTGGCTTTGGGCTATCTTGTCAGCTGCTGTTGGGAAGACGTCCCTACATAACATTATTTATTCAACTATTTGGGTTGTTGTTCTTAAATCAAATTCACAAATTTCCCTGGACAGTCCTGATTTTAACCATCCCTTTACTAGTGCCTTAAAAGATTGAAGTGCCCCAGGAATCCCCCAGATTTGTCAATAACAGCAGAAAACTCAAAAACAGAGGCTGAAGAAAAATAGAATATTTGCCAAAACATATATTGGAACATTTACGTGCTTTCGTTTTTTAAAATATATTTTTATTGTTGACAGTATTACAAATGTCCCCTATTTCCCCCCTTTACCCCTCTTTTGCCTAGCCCCCAGCCCCGCCTCCCCCCCCCAATTATTCATACTCTCTGTTAACACCTCCCTAGTATTCTTGCCAGAGCAGTGGCTGCATTCCTGAGCAAGGCAAAGCTGAGTCACTGATTCAAGGTGATATGGAAGGCAAACCATCTCCAAGTGTAATTGAAGCAGTTCTTTGAAGTATGTTCAAAAGAAATTATATTTCATTTAATGTCAAAATTAATGTAAAAATCAAGAAAATGTGTACTTTCAACGTAACTGGGTAAAAGCAATATCCCATTTTTTAAAATAACCAGTAATCACAAGTGATATTGTGCAGAAGTGAGATAAATATTGCTTGCATTGGGAATTTGATATGCCTTTATATACTCAAAGAAAAATTGATTTACTCTAGGCTCTATTAACTTACAGGTAGAAAAAGGGAGACCTTCTGTTCTTTTATTTTAAATCCAGAGGATTTTTTTTTTTTTTTTTTTTTTTACTTTTAAGGAGGAAAATCTTTTAAATAAACATGTTCTAAAATTACATTTTAATGAGAGTTTGCGAGCAGAATGAGGAGAGTGAAAAGACTCTCAAGAGCAGAAAGGGCTAAGAGGATAAGAGGAATGTGAATTCACTGCCTCATGGTTCGGTATAAACGCTACTATGATAAAAAAGTTGTTTTGCCTGAATAATAACTTTTGAACATCAGAAACACATGTATCTCTAAAATGTTCATAATCCAAGTGAAAAATCACAGACTTGCCAATAATCTTAGGAGAAAAAATATATTTATGAAACCAGACTAAACTTCTTACTAACTCTAATAAGATATTATTAACCTCACTAGTAGTAAAATAAAATTACAACAGAATTTTAAGTGATTATTTTATTGAATTTTGCATTGTGTTTTATATACTTTTTAGTTTTTCAGGAAAGAGTATGTAGTCATATGATTAACATAATTTTATATTACTGTATGATCTAAATATTAATTTAAAAACGTGGAAGATATTTTTTAACAATATCTCATTTTGTCATAAGAATAGATACTAAATACTATGTGATAACTGTCTATTTTGGCTCCCATTCTGCATTAGAGTAACTGAGCTTTTCCACTTTGGAAGTGAGTCTTAACCTAGAGAGCTTGTTTATCAGCTCTAAGGAATGGCTATAGGGTTAGAATTTTCAGGCCTAGGTGTCCAGAGGTACTTACTAAGGACTGGTTACTGTGTTAAGTGTTGGGGCATGCAGAAATGTCCAGAAAATGGTCTCTTCTGGGCAGAGGGATCTCATCTAATGAAGAAGGCAGTCAGGAACACAATTAACCACATAATGAAGTTGGGTGGTGGGTAGTAATGTTGGACAATAAAGAAAGAAATTTGGAACCAAATAGGCAAATAAGGTTAATTCTAACTGAGAGAAGCTGCTGAGTGCCTGTCATCTGACTAAAACAAAAATTTAATCTTTCTCTTCCCATGTTGTCTGGTAGGATGTCTTATACACAGCAGGTGCTCAATTGTTGGGCTGAAGTCAGTGCAGGCACTTGAGACATCTTGCTGCAGGCTGTGATGGAGATGACCTCTTTTCATGTTTTTCACGATAGCTTCATTTTCACTCAGAGGATAGAATCTTAAAACAGGAAATTAAGCTTAAATATCAAGCACGATAATTTCCTTTTAAGCTTAAATTTTCTTTCAAGAAGTTTTTACCTAATATTTTTCATCAACAGAATAGGCAGATCTTGAACTGACACCATCTGAGAGGCCCTGGGAAAACCATGTGTTTCAAAATATATTTCTCTTCTTCTTACTTAAAATTCTGTAACTGAAGGCTGATCTCTTTGTTAAACTCTCAACTTTTTTTGAATGCTAGTGTCCCTGGGAAGGGTCACACTTCATTCTGTTGTAAAATATGAGTGCAAGTCAATAGGCTCATTTTCAGACCACTGATGTTAATACAAAGTCAGTGAGATATGTCCAGGAAAGTTGCACATGTTCACGGAAGGTAGCAGCACTGGGGCCAGTGTGAGCCATTGATGGGCAGATGCAGAAGTAGGAAGCAGGGTTTTGGAAGAGAAAAGAGGAGGCATGTCTGCCAAACCCTATTAGACTTGCCCTAACTGTAAAGTTGTGCCACATGTTATGAGTGTTCAATAAATCTAGTCTCTTCATTTTTCAAACCTAAATCCTTCCAATCACTGTAATTGAACTTGGATTGGATTGAATTAAAATTGAAATTACGGAAATGGAAATCAATTGGATATTCTGCAGGCTGTGAGGCAAGTCAGTATCCCTTGTGCTGATCAGACTCTGAGGCTCCATCCAGAGAGGACTGTTGCTGGTTAACAACAAAAATGCTGGGTCAAGCATCCATGGTTACATTGGGGGGACCTCAGGAGTTCTGGGCCATACATATGGAATAAAGCAATGCTTCCCAAAACAAAGATATAAACCACTTAAAATACTCCACTTTTAAAATCTGTTCCCTTATTATTAATGATAATCCATATTATATTTAATATTGTGAATAAATAATATAATTTATGTCAATAGTTAGCGTTTGTTAAATACCTACCTTGTGTGAGGCCTGGTGGCAATACCTGTTATGCAGTGTCCTATTAAATTCTCACCACTGAGGCTCAAATCAAATGACCTAGATTCACCCATACAGTGAACATAAAGCAGAAACAGAATTTCAAAACAGAATAGTTGCAACCTGATTCAGAGCTTTCAACCACTCTGCAAAATCACCCTCAGAAAAGGGTGGAAAGAAAAACAGCTGAGGCCTCGATTCTGCTTCAGTGCCACTCTGCCTTTGTGCTGGTCACTCACTCTCTTATGGTCTCATGAATCCAGAAGGTGACATTAGGTGCGCCCAACAGCTCTTCCAGCTCAAACATTCCATGCTTCTCTTGACCTGGGATCTATTGGCGGTGGTGATGGGGTGGGAGTTATTCCAGAGGGAACTTTATCCCTTACTTCATGATAGGTACATTTGGCACATGAGAAGAATGGGCCATTTGCTCTCTTGTCCATGTGGAGCTCAATGTTCGTGACCTGTGAGCCTCCCAGAACCTGCTATCTCTGGTGAGCCCCTTGGCTGTGAATCACAGGGCATGCCATTGCCCTATATGGAAAGCACATTGGGCACCATGGGTTAACTGGGATTACCAACGACTGTAATGTTGGTGTCTTGATTCTCAGCAACTCTGCTTTGAAACTGAAAGGCAGGACACAAGCATACTTATGTGTCTTAATTTGGTAATAGGAGCATGCTTTTCTGATGACAAGGCATGCTGTGAATATCCAAGTTTATACTACGCATACTGTTGGTACTTGATATGTATTAAGTTAAACCATGGCTTGTCCATTTGTCTAAATTTTGTCACTTAAACTCAAACACTTGTCATGAATATACTAGGGATGTGGTGGAAAAGTAATTAGGAATTGGACCTCTTTTACATTCTAGCTCAATAGTCATACTTTTGTGGAGTTCTTAGAGATTTTCAGGTATTTTGCTTATATTTGTTCACCCTTAGTTGTTAGATTAAAATGAATATTCATCTGAGGTTGCTTGGTTTTGAAGTTGCTATAGTTATAGGCAAATATTACATGAATTTCTAGACCCATAGATTGTTAGTGCTCAAAGAAATCTTAGGGATAATTTAGCCTAATTCTTTTATCATGACATTTTTTCTCAACCCCTAACCTCCCCACCTCCCTGCCTCAAATAACTGTATGGATTTTAGCGTCAGAATCTCATTCAAATTCTTGCCTTGCTACCTAGTAGTTGTACAACCCCAGGCAAGTCATTGGACCTCCCTTAGTCTAAGTATCCCCAACTGTAAAATAAAAACACCTATCTTTACAGATTTATGCAATGTAGAAACATAGTATGTAGGAAAGTGCTTACCTACAGAGCCTGGAACAAAGTATTAATTCAATAATTGTGGTTTCTTCCTCCTATTTTAACTCTATAATAACATACTTTTTTCTATTTTAATTTAAAATAAATTTTTAAGTTAAAATAGTTATAAGACATTTAAATAAGGTAAAAGGAAGTACCATATTTTACAATAACACTTTCTTCTTTCCTTTATCCTGAGGATGTAAGAGTGGCTGTGAGATCAGATAGCAGGGTGTAGATGGAGAAGGAAACTGTAGGAAAATAGAAGAGGATCTGCCTTACCTTAAATTTCTGGAGAGTTGACAGAAGGGCAGTGAAGTGAGGGTGGGAGAGTGGATTCTTAAAAAATAATTGGACTGGAAATGCAAATGAATTTAAATATAGACCTGAATTATAATTTAAATAGTACTATGAAAGTTAAAGATGTAGTAAGATAGATTCTCTGACAATAAAAAATAAAATCCTTTAATATGAATATTGTAAGCCTACTCAAAATTTTTCATATTCTAAAAACCATGTAGGAGATAGCAGGTGAAAGCCTGAGCTAGACTAAAAATAGATTCATCAAACACATTGTCTGGAATTAAATGAAGAAGCTAAGTGGTGAATTTTCCCCCTTCCTGTGTCTTATTATGGAATAAAGAGAGGTAAATGGTCAGATTTAAAACCATGGCTTAAAATTTTTTGAAACAATATTGATTAATATTGTTTGTACATAAGACAATATTAATCAACAGTCATTTGTCATTCATTCATACCTGCATGCATTATTTCATCCAGCAAATATTTATTGAATATCTGTTGAATGCCCTTTTATGTGCTGGGAGATAATGGTGAATAACAACTGACAATAACCTTGGTCGTCCTATTGTTAATAACCTAGTAGAGAGAGAAAGGCAATACTTATACACATACTCACACACATATAAAATTATGGTGATACATCATAAGTGCTACACAGAAAGAGAAGCTAAAGGCAGGGGAGTAAAGATGGGGAGCGACAGCAAAGCAGAGGGCTAGAGTTAAGCAGCTGGGTCAGGTGAGTCCCAAGGTTGAGGGTGCCTTGCATTCTTGAGGACAGCGTGGCTAGAGCAGAGCTGGTAGTGAGGAATTAAGTAGTCATAGCAAACTGGGCCAAAGAGGCAATTGGAACATATCATACAGGCCTTGTAGGGTATTGTAAGGATTTTGGCTTTTACTCAGAATATGTCAATTCACTTATAATATTTTTAAGAATTGCAGCAAAGAAATTAATCCAACTAGTTATACCAGAAATCTCTCTGACTTTAGTAATTTCCTCTTCCCCTTTGTCTGCTTGCCTGATCCAAGCAGCTACCAAGGGCTGAGTTTCCCTTCTGTCTGCCCTGACACCACGTTCTTTCAGACCCTCGTTATCTGTTATCTGGACGCTAGCATTAACCTCTTATCTCCTTTCTTTGCCTTTGTCTCCCCATTATCTCAAATCCATCCTTCTTACTGCCACCTGATATCTTTCAAAAACACTAATCTATTTGTGTTGTGCTGATGAAATACCTTTTGAAGTTTACACTTTTTCTATAGCCTGGCTCCTTCTCAGGCTCTCTACAGTCCAGCTCTGATGCACATTTCTAGTCCCTACTCCTCTGCTCTTCAATGTGTAGCTCATATTCCTCAAGTATGCTCTGAGTTTTCACACATCGGAGCTTGTACAGGTACATTCCTTTGCCTGGAATGTTTTCATGGTTTGAGTCTATCACATTCTTACTCAACTTTGAGACCCAACAACAGTTCAACATATGAGGGGGTAGTTCCTATATTTTCCAGGTAGAACAAATGAGTCTTTCTTCTGGGTACTAATAAAATGGTTCTTCCTTTGTCACAGCATGTCTTACTCTTTAATTAGTTTTTCCATATATTTCTTTCTATCAGATTCTAAGCTCCTGAAGCATAAATACTATGACTTCTTTCCCTTTAAATCCACAGTACCTAAGGGCCATGCCTAGGACTTAGGGAATGTGCAATATGTTTTTCATAAATAGATCAATGTATTACTATATGAATGGGTAGGGTATATGTGGGTAGCTGGATATAATCATGTTAAAAATAATTAATGTGAGCAGAAGTAGTCAGAGTGGGTTATTAGATGTCTTTATATTAAAGCTTTGGAAAAATTAATTTTTTGATCAAATATTTTGGCCTTAGGGTTTTTTCTTTGATAAATTGAGAAAGTTGAACTGGATGGTCTTTAAGACCTTTGCAGCTCTAAAACACTATTCATTCATTCATTTAGGAGTATATAAGTGCCTATTATGTACAAAATATATTACTTCAACAAATTGCAAATCATTCTTTTTTTATAGTTTATATTTTGACTTAGGTACTATGATGAAGCTATGAATAAATGTATGGTATTTATTTTCAGTTTGTCATAAGCTTATAAGATTACAAGATGTTCAGGTGCAACCTAAATACACAGCACTCAGGAAATTCAAGGCAGAAAATGGATACTAGCGTTTGAAGCTGACTGACATCTTAATACCACTAAGACATGGAAAAACCCATGTCATCCTTTCCACATAAGATAAAGGGATTTGGAAGAATGTTTTGTTACTATACATGCTGGAACATATCCATAGAATTGCTATAATAACATTTCAGTATTCTAAAACATTTTTTTTACATCTAACAGGTGAAAAAAATGCATCGACATCTAAACTACTTGACCTTGAAATCTTATAGAGTGAAAGCCAGGAATTAAATAGATAATAGGATTGACTAATCTAAAAATAATCTCCTGCAATCTGTCAGTATACCCCCCAAATTAGAATTTCTTTTTTAAGCAAAGCAACCTGGCTTTGCCGACTGCTATTGGCATTAGGCAAAAGGGAGTAAGCTGGACCCTTATTTTCTAGGAGTGAATGGAATTTGAGATTATTTTCAGATTAAGAAATACTAGTTACAGATTATTCTTTCTTTTCTCTTTTAACTCTCATCTTTATGCTTTTCCCTTAAAATTTCTTAAACAGGAATATGCTGTTATACAATGTCTATCAAAAGATTGTTTGGATCCAAATTAGATATTTCATAAATTTGCCTTTATATTACCAGATGTCATCCTGATGTGAACAAGGAAATGACCCTTGGATTGTTGGCTGTAGAGAATTGTCACTATGTGCTGTTCTATGAGTAAAACCATGTGAGATTTTTCTAGAGTAGAAAGGAGCCATTTGTAGAAAATGAGGCAAACTTTTGTATGTACCAGAAGAAGCTTTCTGGATTTTATGCCATATCTCCTTGCTTTCAGGCCACATTTTGCATTCTAACTAGTTCACTAATATGTCATCACCAAGGGCCTTTATAATTCACATCATCCCTCGGGGATACTAATATTAAATATATGTATGTGTATTTATATATGTGTACATATATTTCAATTAAACTGCATTTAGTGAATAATAATTCATTTTCTCCTTCTTTTAAACTAACAATTATATGGTTTTTCTTCTGTTTTCCTGACAGGAAACACTAAGGAAAATATAACAGCATTTCTTTTATTTCTGCCCAAGACATCTTACCTAAATCTAATCATGAGAAAACATTAAGCAAACTCAAATTGAGAGACATTCAATAAAAATTATTGTCCCTTAATTTTCAAAATACAAAGTTTGAACAGCTTTCTCAGATTAAAGGAAACCAGAAATACAATAAATGCAATGTGTGATCCTGAATGGGATTCTGGACAAGAGAAAAAGGTCTGTAAAAGATGTTATTGAAGCAACTATTAAAAAATTGAATATGGTCTGTGAATTAGATTGTAATATTGCATGAATATTAAATTTCCTGACTTTGATCATTTTACTGTAGTTATGCAAGAGAGTGTCCTAGTTCTTAGAAAATATATAATGAAGCATGTTGGGGCAAGGGAATATTATATTTTCAACTTACTCTCAAATGCTTTAGAATGATAGAGCAAATGGGGCAAAAATGTAAACCATTGGTGAATCTGGGCAATGGGTACACAGAAGTTCTTCCTAACTTTTTTGTATGTTTGATATTTTACCAAACAAAGTTGCACAAAGATATGAAACAGCTGAATGTCCTCATGACTACCTTGACAGCCCCTGTGGGTTCAGGGGTCCCGGCTGGGAGCCTCTGGTCTGTCTGGTTTGTGAGTGGGAATGGCTAAAGTACTTAGAGTTTCTGACTTCCAGCCCTGAGCTGTTTCTTAAGGGAGCCTGCAACATTCTTTTCTCAGGGAGATGTTCAGGTCACTCATTTAAAAAAGTTTCTCTGGAATGTTGAGAAGACTGTGGAGCTCTTTCTTTCTGAGATGATGGAAACATTCTATATATTGATAGGGGCAGGCCCTTTTGCAAGTGCTTCACATATATTGTTTCACTTCATCCTCACAACAATTTGGGAGTTGTTTTGTCATCACTATTTTAAACACGAGACAACTGCAACTTGTTCAAAGGGCTTGTGTAGTAAGCAGTAGAGCCATAATTGAAATCTGATTTATTTAAAGACAAAACCCATGCTCTCAACCCACGTCCTGAAACCCCTGGCTCAAAAGACACATTCCTTCCCTGACAGGGTCCGCTACTCACACTGAATTGTAATCCTTCATCTCTTTTCCATCAGGAAAAGTGTGCAGGGAGAGGATTTCTCTTTCTTTCTAACTTTCCATTTTCTTTGTCCCTAGAACCGAAGACATTGCTTTGCCCACGACTTCTTAGTCAGCACACATAGTCTGAATAATGTTCTTAAGCCCCTAAGGTAAGATCTTGTTTTATATAAATGCATATATATTTTGTAGCACTCATTTTACCCAGTGCTATGCTAGAAATATAGTGTCCTTAATCATGTAAATGGTAAATTAGATAGGTGATCTGGTGAAACTGATTTCACTTATCAGGTGTAAAAGAAGCCCTTGCTATTATTTGCAGTTTAATTTTTCCTATTTTTATTTCATGTGGTTATTTATTTATTCATTTATTATAAAGAATATAACAGGTTCCTATTGAAGAGACTTCATTGGTCTGTTTTATTTTCACCAGTTTGGCTAGATTTATTACTTAGACCCTTTAGCTGACTCTTTATCTGATTTCCTGTGATCACTCATGCAGGCCATAGCGTGGTGGACAGGGTGCAGTCAACATTCTCACCAGTCTACACAGCATACCCCACTATGTTTATTGCACAGTGGACATGACTTTCTGTCCTGATTTTAAGACCTGGTGTTGATACTTTTCCTGCGAGTCAAGGCCCTTAGCACATCTGTACACAATGTGCAGAAATGCAGAGATGTCAAAACCCAGGACACATGCAGTCCAACACTTGACAAGCAGAGCATTATTAGCATTGGTAATAAGACTACCTGGGCCTGTCTGCAGAGGTCCCTGAGCTTGGGGCCATTTACATTCACTGCACACAATAGACAATGGGAATAGAATAGACAATGGAAACTCTGACAGTAACCTGAAAAATTCAGGTAAAATCCATTTATCCCAATTAAGAGAACGTTTAAGACTTGACTCCTGGCAATTAACACAGTTATGTGTTGTCTTATTATTTGAACTGACAAGAGCAAACTTAGGTACTATGGGCTCAGAGAGTCCTCTTTCCTCCAGAACTCCACAGTCCAGCTTTCCTCTCTGTAAATAGATTCTCTTTGACTTGCCACAGCAAACACTTTGAAGATTTGCATTTCACTCATTACTTGCACTGCTACAGGCTGAGCATGACACTGTCATAGACAGGAATCCTGCTGAAAACCACCTAATGGTGTTGGTTGTACAACAATGACTTATTTAAGTATACTTCCTAGGACCAAAAGAAAGAAATGGGATTAGCTTGGTCTGGTCTCTTTTTTCATTTCTCTTGGCAAAAGTGCTTTCTCCTTAAACTCAAATGATAATAATTCAGCCCTTATCCATAGTAAGAGGTCAATGAAAAGATATCCAACTTTTTGTATTTAGAAAGCATGTGGGAATTTACAACAGTTTCTAATGCATATTTTTCCTTGACAATTATTTTGACAGATGGAGATTGGGGTATTTAGAAATGGTTGGCAACTAGATTTTTTATGTGTCGTTAAAAAATATCTCAAAATGAGTTTCAAACTCTCAGTTGGTACCCTTCCTTTGATCTGTCGTCTTGTGTTACCTTCCATCATATTATTGCACAACTCCTCACATTTAAATGAACCAGCCTTTCTTTTTTCAGGTCAAATACTAATTTAGTAATTTGGTGTGAAGTAATGATGAATAATGGATGAATCGGCTTTCTGAATCGGAGCTCCAGGTTCTGAGGAACTTGGGAAATCTTCAAAGCCAGCTGGGATGCATGATTTGAGTGCCTGGGAGAGGTGCACCTGAAGGAACCATTAGCTTCTCCACCTGCTTGCTTCTCTACTCACTGCCAGGTACAGTGTGTTTTCCTCAGTTTTGAGAATAAATAAAATTGTCCCATGTGAAAACGGTGAAATACTTGGTCCTAAATTCTGTTTGTACTTGGAAATCCTATTTTCATTACCTGCTAATGCACAAAACCCTAAGATAGGTTTGAAAAGCATGCCGTTTTGCTTTCAGGAATCTTTGATTTGTCAGTAATAGCAACCTTAATCCATTTCTGTTTTCTACGCTTATGTTTATGTAGGTTTTATGTTCTTTTCAGAGAAATTGGTCTACTTCTTTGATGAACACTGAATTGAGATATATATATATATATTTTTGCAGTAGTGCAAGGGAGTTGAATGAATACCAAATATTCATTTGGATTACAGGATTATTGAAGTTTGAGCTTTTAAAAATTCTGCCTAAAGGGATATTAGGTGACTTATAAATTCCCACACAATCATAATGTTTTCTGGTTCTTGACATTTTCTCTACCTGTATTCCTTTTGGAAAAGGCATTTCATGGTAGCCTCCTGACATGATGGGGCATAGAGATGAATGATAGTATAATTAGAAGGTTTGTAACTGGTTATAATACCCCCAAAGGTTAATCATCAGTGGCTCCAAGTTATCCTGTGGTGGGACTTCTAGTGACTTTCTGAAGCCTTTCGTTGTCAGAGTTTTTAATCTATAAAAATCCAGAGGATATTTTATTAGATATATAGATGACTCAAAGATGGGAACGATAAAGAATATACTAGATGACAGAGTCAAAACCAAAGTGGTCTTGACAGGCTGAAATAAAAGGCCAAATCTATCAAAATGAATAAATTGGAGGGCCTGTCCCTGGGCCCCAAAATAACCTCAAAAATAGATAACGTAGAAGATGTTACTTTAGCAGAGACATGTGTAAAAGAAGGGGTCTTGCATCACAGAAGTGCAATGTGAGGCAACAATGTGATGCGGCCACCACAATAAAATTATAATCTGGGATACATTAGTAGATGCACGGTGCAAAGATGAAGAAAGTGATGCTGTTTTTCCTGCTCGTTCAAAACCTTGGGAGCTTCCAGGGTGAATTATGACACTGGCCCCTAAACACAGAGGGCAAGAAGAGACTGAGGAGAGAGGCAGCTTACTCGAGGTTGGTAGGTGACAGGGAACTTATATATGAGACTTGTCTTGTGTGGCTGCGAGACTAGATCTCCGCACCCACTCATCAGAATCTTAAAAGTTTCAGTCATGTATTAAGTCCACATGGTCTCAACAACACCTTGCTCGCTCAAGGCTATGTTATTGAAAATATCTCCTACCGTGGGGACAACAGGCAGAACATACATTCCTAGGACAGGCGAGGAGGTGAGAAGCCTTCTATTGCCAGGTCCAGCACAAGGGTCCACCGCAATTACATCCTTTCAATGACCTGCTCCAGCAGTTAACTTGGGATATTACTGGGTCTTCATAATTTGTAAGACAAAAGCAAA
The DNA here is from genome assembly GCF_054644295.1 of Miniopterus natalensis. Taxonomy (NCBI): domain Eukaryota; kingdom Metazoa; phylum Chordata; class Mammalia; order Chiroptera; family Miniopteridae; genus Miniopterus; species Miniopterus natalensis. Next base: position 35,602,208 of record NC_142086.1, on the reverse strand, counting down.
CTGGAGTGTGATAAGCAGCACTAATGTGGCGTATGGGAGAGTTAAAGAAATTTAACTAGAGAAATTTAACAGGACCATAGAAGTTTCAAATTGGTTTGAAGCCAATATTTGTAGGAAATGTCAAATGAAGGAAGGATCAGACTTTATTGACTTTAACTAGGAACCATAAGCAAAAGTTAGAACAAGAAAGAGCTTTCTGACAGGAGTGTCAAAAGATGCACAGGTTGCCTCATTGGCAACATCCATGCCAAAGGTAAAATTACTTTGAAGAAATCTCATAGGGAGAATTCAGATGGCAATAGATTTGATAGTTGGTTGTGGATCTTTTCCCCCCTGAAATCTCTCATTATTAATCTTATAATGATAATGTGCCCAAATGAACAAACCTAGTGAATTTGAACTTCAGTGAGAAATTATATGTTCATTATACATCAAAAAAATTATTATATAGCTATGATAGGACAGTAATGCCAGGGATTCCCTGTCCTGAGAAATCTTTAAGAGTAGGAGAAGCAATGACTATATTGTCTTAGAGACTTTATGGTTATAGTCTGGCACCTGATGCAGTGAGTTTCCTGAACTACCTATGGTTATTTGTGTCCCAGTAATCTGTGTTCTATCTTTAAAATTGTTGCTGGTCAGACTTTTTGTACAAACCACTAAGCTCAATCAACCATGAATAATTTCACTTCATGACATGAAATGGGCTTCTCGTAACCTTCTGCCTCACCCCAGGCAGAGAGAAAAACATGGTCTATAGTTGTTTGCTTCTTTCCCTTGGGTCGCTTCTCATTCTCTCTTACCTTGAATGGTTTCAAGAATGTGAGTTAAAACATAACATTTAAAATTAAATAATATTATAAGTTCTATCCATTATAAAAAGATCTTCATAACTCTAATATTAAGATTCTTTGACATAACACAGTGAGCAGAAAATAGATGAAATTAGCCCTAGCCAGTTTGACTCAGTGGTTAGATCATCAGCCCTAGGGACTGCAGCGTCCCGGGTTCAATTCCTGCCATGGGCACATACCTCGGCGGCAGGCTTGATCCCAGGCCCTGGTCAGGGCATGTGCAGGAGGCAACCAATCGATCTGTCTCTCTCACATTAATGTTTCTCTCTCTCTTACACTCTCTCTAAAAAGCAATGGAAAAAAATATCCTCCACTGAGGATTTTAAAAAAAGAGATGAAATTACAAGGATGGACAAAAGTAGGTTTACATTTGTGAGTATGCAAAACACCGAGTTTATTCTTGTACTATTATTTATTAATTATCGTGTTATTTATTTGTATTACAATTCTAAATCTAGTTTTGCCCACCCCTGTATTCCAGCATAGACAACGAATTTGAATTCAAGTTATATGTTTTGGGCTCCCTTGCTTGATGTGCATATGTTAGGAGAAGGGGCAGCAAGATACAGAATCAAGGTCAGGAAGAGTCACAGAAATAAATGTTTGCTGGCAGTTAGCTCAAATTTACTGATCAACAAAATTACCTGGGGATTAAAAAATCTCTGGGAAAGTTTCTGATTGAGTAGCTTTGGAATAGGGCTGAGGAAGCTGGGTTTTTAACAAGTATCGCTGGGGATTCTTATGATCAGACAAGGAGAGAGCTGTTCTAGAGAAGTTCAGGTCACAGTTAAAGCAAGGCAGAAAACTTTAGATGAGCAGGAAGCTGTAACAGACAGAACCAGTATAAAAGTTAAAAAGGCATTGCTGCTTTCCAACAAAGATGTCACAGAATTGATTTGCTCATTTATGCAAGTGGTGCTACCTAAAAACTTTATGTTTAAGTCTTTAAATCATGAATTATTGAATTGGCTCATGGTTTCTACCTCTGCTGGAATATTTCTTTCCACATGTATTTTGAAAAGCGTTTCAGGTAAGGTATTTGCCTTGCATGAACCCAACTTGTTACTTGCAACACAAACAAGTATTTTCTTTTTTAAAGTAACAACCAAGTCACTATAGTAGGTGATTTAATGAGTCATATATGCCTTTTCCTAGTGAAGGAAAAAGAGGGACTTTATCAGCTGCTCAGCTCTGGCTTATGGGAAGAGATTTAGTCAATAGCTTCCTCCTTCTCTTATCAACTACTCAAGGCCTTGTTCCTCCTGTTCCCCTGGTTTTATCCCTTCTTAATTCACCTCCACTCTTATGGACACAATTACAGCATCTGATGGTGCTTGAGGTGGCTGCTAGGGCTTTTTTTTTTTGAGACAAAAATTTGAAATTTGAAAAGATACATTATAAAAACTGTATTTTAACTAATGCAAATTATCCTCCTGTCTTTGTTTTTCTCACAAAAATACCCATGAGCTTTATTAAGTAGACTTTACTTTAAATAGCTTTTTTTCATACATAGGTGGAAGTTCTAGGGCAAGTAGAAATATTGTAAACTCTAGATGACTACTGTGAATTTCTACCAACAATTTTTAAAATTCTCATGAGTTTTTGCTGTTCAGTAAGTAAAGAAAGGGTCTCAGAGACCATTGTAATGTCAAGATTTGGCAGTAGATGAGGAATGTAGACATGAATATTAATTTTCTCTCTTTCTACTGTTTTTAAGGAAGAAATATTCAAAAGTAGGCTGTAGAAACTGAGATTAAATAGGGTGGTTCATATTTAGAAATGAAACAAAGATGAATCATCAGAAATACTTCTGTTAATTTCACCAGTATTCAAACTGAACTTCACTTACAGTGAGATTTAGAGTTTGGTGGGCTCCTCTGTGTTCTACCTGACTGTGACATTGCATGCAAAATATGTTTACTATTCATCTCTTCCTTTTTACAGGGATATTCCTTATATTTGAGGACACAATCTGGTAAAATTCATTAAGATTATTTGAAGGTCAAAAAAACCACTTGAATCTAGCTGTATGCTTCACATTATTTTATGGGATTCTTTCTTTCTTACTTGTATATTTCTCCATGTGAAGATGTCCTTCAAATGGTTTTTAAGCTATGTGGTATTCATATCAAACTGAATATTTCCCTGAAAAAATTTGGCAGCATTTTTTCAAGACATCTTGGTTACAACATACTATAATCCATCAAGTAATTTTATTATTTTTCAGTAAGGTCTTCGAAATATTCTTTGATTTCTATTGTATTGCTTTTAAAAAATCTCATCTATCTATAAAGCTTTTGTATTATTTCCTTCTAGAAACTCCATCAACTGATGTTAATATTAGCATTTGCCATTTAATATATCTTTATGCTTTACAAATCAAACATAGGTATTATACATGTAATACTATTAATATATTAATATTTGTGTATTATTTTATGTGGAGGTAAATAGAGTACACAGTATACACATATATACACACATGCAAACCTGGTGGTAAATCTTTTGTGTATTTTTTTTTAATATGTTTTTATGGATTTCAGAGAGGAAGGGAGAGGAAGAGAGACAGACAGAAACACCAATGATGAGAGAAAATCATTGATCAGCGGCCTCCTGCACGTCCCCTACTGGGGATGGAGCCTGCAACTCGGGCATGTGCCCTGACCGGGAATCGAATGGTGATCTCCTTGTCCACGGGTCAAGGCTCAGCCACTGCACCACACAGGCCAGGCAACAGGGTCATAAACTTTATAGATGAGCAATCTGACATTTAATGAAAGGTAAAGTGATTTATCCAGTGTCAGATAGTCAGGAAATGGCTCATCTAATTTGTGGACTCGGGTTTGTTGCCTTCACGCCCAGTGCTATGTCTGCTTACATTATTCTGTCTAATGGTAATTAGTACTATTGCTTTCCTTTTAAAAAT